>NC_091287.1:462648581-465061081 GCF_032444005.1 Ranitomeya imitator | reverse complement strand
TCCCCCTTGCAGTTTTCACTCCTTCTTCTTCTATAGACTGTGTGTATGTGTCTCTCTCTTCAACTTATTCAAAACAGCTGATCCCATCCAATAAAAGGATAATGTTCATCAAGAAGAAAAAAAAAAAAAAAAAATCAGGATAAAAAAAGGACAATCATACAAAAAAGGAATAATCCTGGAACTTTTTGCAGGAGTGCAGATACGAGGAACAGAGCGGAGAGGGGGCTCTGCTTGTTGTTCGGGGTCCGCTGGGTGTGAAAGCATGTGCCATCCGCTGCCTCGCTGTTTGCTTGTGAAGGGCTTGGGAAAAGGAGGAAAGGAAATGAATGTCTTTATTCTGCTAATTATTATCGTTTTAGCCCTGTTTAAAAAAATGGCTGATTAAGTTGAGTGCGCATGTCTTTGTGTGTCTGTTCCTGATATGCACTCTGGGAATGAGAGAGAGAGAGCGAGAAAGAGAGAGAGAGGAGCGAGGAGAGAGGGGGAGGTGTAATTAGTGAGGTGATCAACAGTCTGCAGATTGCAAATGACGTGCAGCCCGGACTTAGAGCCGCTCTTTGCTGGGGCTGCAGAAACCACAACAATAATCAGAAGCAGGATCACAGAGCAGACCATCCACTCCTGGCTGAAGACTTAATTACTAACACACACATGTATACAAACTATAGGGCTTGGGAGAATGAACAGAATCACAAAGATAATCACATACCAGAAGAATATATATAAAAAAAAACTTCTCTTAGATTTACCTTGCAAAGGCATTCAAAAGGTAGGAGCATTTCGACACCACTGAGTCACCAGTTGTCGAAAAAAAAAATATCAAAATAGACCATTCCAAAAAAAAATCCTCTAATGATTTTTGGAGATTTTTTAATGAATTTTGAAAAAAAAAATTGCCTAATAACAATACATCCTATGTCATTCTAGATTATAATAAATCTGATATGGACTGCCGTAATTCCACTGTCATTCTATACGTCTTCCCAATCGGACGATCTACCGGAGCATTATTTTGCGCTGAAGGAAAAATATCGAAATATAATTTTCATCCAATTTTTCCCATAAATATTTTGAATTTTAAAAAAAAAAAATATACCATTGTTCGGGATGAATACTATAAAGTATTCATTCCCAAAGCTACCTGTCTAGATGCTATCGTAGGCTATCGTATATTCAGGTTTGTCATTCAATGTTGAAAGCGTACACTCCGCTCGGTGTCGGTTACACACACAGAGATATTTTACTTAATCACACACTTTTGGGAACAGAAGTCCTGCAAAGCAAAAAGTAAATACGAGTTGAGAGCAAAAGATGTTTACAGTGTCAAAAGCCTAAGCAGGTGAACCATAACCTCATGCTGGAACTGATGTGCCTTTTAAGTCCAGGATTCCTGGGCTACACGTCAAAAACTTGTCTTAGGCCTTAAGTACCAAGTCTGCCAAAATGCCAGCGGAAAGGGTTAGCACCATTGATGCTCTCGGGCTATTTCAGAGGAATAAAAAAAAAAAAAAAAATCATACAAGGCACAGACGAGAATTATGGCGAAGTACGGGTCAGTAATAAGAACGCTTTACTAGAAGACGGTTTTGGCAAGTCCTTTAAGTGATAACATTTGAAAGAGTCTTAAGTTTGCAAATTAAAAACACTTGCCATGCTATACGGGTGCGGAATCCTTCTTGGTAAGAGCGAAAACAAAAGGTAATATGGTAAGATTTTTTTTTTTTTAGGAAAAATTCTATAAGCATAAGAAGAAAGCAGAACCCGCGTAATGGTTTTACGAGACCAAATATGTACCTTATTAGCCCAGAAGACAAGAGATGGAACTGTACTGCGTAGCTGTAAAATCGCTCCTAATCTTCCCAAGTATATTTCTGTGAAAATCTCAAGTGGACTCTAGATTTCTCTTTATTATCTTTACACACACCTACAAGCAACAATTACACAGCAATACAAGATGGGTGTGCATATATAATGCAGGCACCAAATAGGTGTGCGAGCATGTGGAAGTGGAGAAATGCTGTATTGTAATTCGCCAAATATATACACATATCTTTATGTACATATATATACACATATATACATGTGTGTATATATATATATAGATATGTAAATATAATACATATCTATATCTCTATACATCTAGATATATATATACAGTATATATATAGCTATACATATATATGAATATATGTGTGCGTATATAGTAGAGAAAATATATATGTACATATGTATGTATGTACGTGTATATATATATATTATATATATATGTATATATATATACATATATACATACACATCTATATACTCACACACCCACATATATATATATATATATATATAAATTTTTTTTTTTTTCATGTATATATAAATTAGTGGGCCATTCTAAAATAAACATAAAATATATATCACAACTGAGAGTGGTTGACAAAGTGTTTGCATATAAGTATTTTTCTCATTGATTTTTTATAGAATTTGTATAATTTATGTATATATATATATATAACACCCCCAAAAATGCACGCTGGACGTACAAGGGATATATGAGCTGTTGTGGGCTTCTTTCTATCTTTGTAAGTATGGTTTGAGTGTTACTGAATTACAGCTAAATGGACAAAAGAGAAGGCAGGGAATGTGAAGAGGTGAGTTCCCATTTTCATTCTTTCCCCTGTGAATGTTTACTGCCCCTCCTAACCCTTTTATTCTCTGCCCTCTCCCTCTCTCTCACTCTCTCTTCCTAAAAATAGTAGCTCTGGGGAGAAAAAAAAAAAAAAAAGATACTGCGGGAAGTTCAGTTCGAAGAAAATCAGGGATGGCCAGGGATCTAGGAAAAATCGAAGAAGGTTAAAGCGGAGAGCGAGAGCCAGGTTGGCAGATGTGAAGGGGACGATACGAAGAGTGCAAGAGAAAGGACAGAGAGGAGGCAGCAGCAGCAGCAAGGAGGGGAGGGAAGGATGGATGAAAGCGAGCGAGGGACGAAGCAAGGAGGCAGGCAGCGTTAGGCAGATCCATTCAGGTTTGTTTTATTAACCTCTGTCATGGTTATTATTTATATCTTCTTTTGCTTTGATTTCTCGCTCTTTTCCTTTTTATTTCTTTTCATTATTTCTATTTTTATGACTCTTCACTCTATAAATTGCCCAGGATCCATGATTCTGCATGCCCCTACTGTCCTTACCCCCCTGCTCCCCAGCTTCTTCCTTCCTCAATTTCCTAAGTTCATCAAGTTCATTCATTATTCTGGGAGCATTATTGTCTCAGGCGCTGTTCTTCTCTTAGTTTACGCAGCACCTCTCTCTTATTCTTACTGTTTCTTCTTCCCTATGTGCAGATAATCTCTAGCATGCATCCTCTTTGTAGCCTGTGGTCTTTTGAGAATAGTTGTTATGGGTTCTCTCCTATCCTTGAATTTACATATATTTTCCCCCCTTAAAAAGAGTCATTTATTTTCGCTAATCGCCTCTGTGTTTTCACTCCCCTTTTTCCTATGCTCCTCTTACTGTCATTCCCACCCTCTATCTTATGATCTTGCACAAATGCCTCGCACACAACCTCTGATCTCTCCTCTTATCGATATCCCATCCTAACAGTTAACATTTACATCAGTTTGAGGCGAAACTGTGCTACCAGGGCTATTTGATCAGCAAAGCAAACACATAGGGCTAACTGTATCTCTAAAATCTTTCAGCGTATTTTTTTTTTTTGCTGCTTCCAGCACCCAAGGGGTTAACCAATCAACATTACTGGCATAACTAGCAAACTACTCTGCTCTTTTTATGGGACGTGTGGTCACTTTGCGATGAAAATAAATAATAATAAAAAAAAAAAAAACATTTATTTGTTCAGTAAATTGATCTATTGATCTCAGCCAACAAGTAAAAAGAGAAAATAAATCCATAGTAAGGACATGCTAAAACCTGTAATTATGTAGCATCTCCCTTTTTAATAGACGTCCCATCACTAATAACTGTCCAAATTCGGTCCCACCCCCCCCCACCAGCCCAAGGGAAAGCGAATCCATGTCTTTTGACAATGTTCGCTAAGTCTATAGACCAGCTCAGTTTGAAACGAGGTATTACAAGATTTCAGTGTTAGAGACCCTTTGTCTGAGCTGGAGACACTTTCAGATCCCCAGCCCCCAATTCTATGGCTTTTCTTGTTGCCTCTCTTCCTCCCGGGGGCTATTTGACAGTGCAGCATGTTAACTAACCTTTTCCCAAATAAATAAATAATATCAAAATGTAATAATAAAAAAAACATAAAAAAAAAACAGCCTTCCAGAGCCAAGAACTTTTTTTTTGGTTCCATATCAGACATCAATCCCAACGCAATTTGTCTCCCATTTGTTGAGATAATGTTGATATTTTTGGCAAAGTCGGATAATGAATTCTAATTGCCTGCAACATACGCACATCATTAGCACCCACTGACATGTACATATGTAAATGTGTTGTAAATACAGTTGCCCCCACTGTCAATTACCTCTCTGCCTTTTAAAGTCACAGCTGATCCAAACTAAACAAACAATTAAGACAAACTTATGGCTGGTGACAATCACTCACTTGGGTTCTTTATTCTGACTTCTGATTGGAAACAAAATAGTCTCCAGAGAAAGGAAATACTTGGCTAGAAAGACTTGGAAAAGTCAGAGCAGGTCCCTGAGAGCATTTCATTATAATTTTATTCTAAAAGTGCCAATAGAAAGCTTGTTCATCTGAGTAGGATGCTATCAACATGTAACTTTCATGCCACTTTTATCACCCACCGGAGCCTAGGGCAACATTCGGGGAGCAAAGGGCTAAGAAAAATAGAAAGAGGTTAAAAGAAAAGGAGGCAGCTTTTCCTAATCAAATAAGTGACAAAAAAAAAATCTAAATGCCTGTAAAAGATGTGATAGTGGGGAAACATTGTAAAGGGGCAAAAAAAAAGAGAGGAAAGGTCGCCTAAGAGGAAGCAAGGAGAGCAGAATTATGAACAAAGGCAAGGAGCACTAGACTAAAGAGGAAAGAAAAAAAAAAGATGACAGGGAAAGGGAGAAGGGAAGGTGGAAAGAGCCAGGGCGCAGACAGGGTTATGGGTTCAGGAGCCCTCTGGGCTTTAAGAGGTCAAAGCTCTCTGACAGCAACCCCCCCATTCTAGGCAACCATCCAGTGTTTATAAACAAATCACATCACTGCAGTCCTAGAAGAAAAGCATCCCACTATCTCTCCAAAGCTCTCCTATGACCCTGACACCAAACCAGAAAAAAAGAACTCATTGACCTCATCCAAAAAAGACACACTTCCTAAAGTCCTCCAAGAAGCAAACTCATAAGAAAACGCACAAATACTTTGGAATACGTAGCGGACATAATCACCGTGATGATATGAAATAGGTTGTCCCCAGTGATGTATATAAATATATATATAAAAAGGACAATTCCAAGATCTTTTATAACGATACGCCATTTCTTATGAAATCATTCGAAAGAAACCACTAAAAATAAAATATATTAGTATGGGCAATCGAAAGCGTGTATAAATATGCTTGTTCAAACAATACATCATTAAACCCAAAGATTTTTTTTGTTCAAATGTAACATAAAAAAGTAACATAGAAAACATTCAGAAAAACAACAACCCAAAAGCGCTAAAATAATGCCTAAAAAACAGCAGTATAGATTTAATTGCAGGAAAAAAAACCCCACTAACTAAACAGATCAATAGAATCTACAAAAATACTGATACATGCAACATACTCCATGAATATTCAAATATTCCAAAAATGTGCTTCAAATATAAAACCATTGTAATAATTCTATAAAAATATTCAAATCTTTTTTTCCAAGAAAATCTAAAAGATGAAAGGCAACTATACCTCAGGAGAAAAAAGCTCATCTTCTGTCCTTTGTCTATCAGCCTCCAGTTAAAGCATATGGAAAATGTTTTCAAAATGCCGAGATTTGGCACATTGTCATTGCAAAGAGAGGAGCGCAGTGATGCTGTTATAGAAAATGGGAAATAAATTCAGGATTGGGTGCTGCCTCCTTCAATGCGGATTTATCTAAGTTTAATTTAATATTCTGCAATCACTGTATGATCACATATAATTCACCTGGATTTTTAAGGACTCCTCTTAAATGCGTTGACCAAGACAGAACAGCCCTTCGGTAGATCACTCTGTTTCTTTATTTGCATTATTTTCATTGTCAATTTTATACCTTTATTAGCATTTTAAAAACTTGCAAGAAAAACAGGTCAGCTTGTAAAAGACAGACCATCATGCAGAGGTCCTTTAAACCTGACAAATTACTCTAAAAATCCCAAATCACAACACCGTTACTGTGACACCTAAACACCATAAAATGGTTGGTTGTTAAACCCTAAATCTTTAATCGAATTATTGGCATTTCAATTGATTAGATAAACTAAAATCTATACCAGACTACAAGCCCTTTCAAATATTTATCTACTTCATTTTTAAACAAACCACCCCCAACCCCCAAAAATGATTATCAGAAGGCAAATGAGGCATTCTTAAGATATTGAATTACGATAATAAAATTATTTCCACCTGGAAAGGTCTAATAATATAATAACGACAATGATGATAGTAATTATAATGATGAATAATTCAACAACCCTTTGACACACATAAGAGAACATAGTTGAAAAGGCAGCATTTTGAGGACATTTCAATACTTTTTTGGGGGGGCGCAGGCGGGGGCTTGGAAATCATAATTTTAATAAAGATCATTTTGGTGTAATTGAAAGGAATAGCTGTGACCTGCATCCGGGAGAGCCTGCGAAAAACAGTGTTCTAACTAGATTAAGAAGGAGCATATGTTGGAAAATAACCGTTATAATATCTCTAGACGTATTCTACGCACTTTTATCTCATCTTAAGCTCCAAATGTCTTTACGGATATTCTGCTCTGAAGATTGTAACGAAATCTTCTTCGCAATTACCAATTTTGGGTCCTTTTTTTTTTGCTACATGCTACCATTTGTTTAGCAGGGAGGCATCTACAAAGTGGTGAAATGCAGGCTGCATGCTTGTGGCATTTTGACTGCGAGAAGAGGAAGTGTTGCTGTAACGGGTATTATGTTTATTTGATAAAGAAAATCAATGGAAGTGGCTGTAAAGTAGTTAGTGAGGCGTGTGTTTGGGACTCGGGTTGAATAGTGACTCCGACGGGCTGGTCGATCAGCTATAAGAGCTTTGGAAATCTAACCTAACCCTCAGACCATGCTACTTCTTACTCACTGCAACACATGCTCCAATCTGTCTCTTCCCCTCCTGCTTCCTCTGTTAACCCTTCTTCCCTGTGACTTGTCACTCATTATTTCTCTGCTTCTTTTCAGTAGCCAGATTCTCATTCCACATTCACCTATAGTTATTTTATGCAGAATATTATAAGCCTACGTGTTCTTAAATCATTTAAAGGAATTTTTTTGGGGGGAGAGGGATAAAACCAGTTTTTTGCATTTTAATATTTGAAAAAATTCATTTTTTAAAATTTATTTCTACCGGAGTTTTGATATGATTTTTAAATTGGTATAATATTAATAACGATAATATTACTATGACTAGTTCATCTACTTGACAAGCATTTTACTATCCTTGTTCTGTACTGTTTTTTGCAACCTAGTGATTAGGTTGTGTCTATCCAGCGTATGGCTTACCTGGGTTTTCTGTCCATTTTTGCTTGGCTTCCCTTGTTATTGTCTGAAGGGATACCTCAATGCCCTACGTAGAATCAACAATACCTAGAGAATTGCTTACCTCTGCCTCAGACTCTCGGTGGCGTGTGCATGTGGTCAAAATTATAGCTTTTATTTTTTGCAGTACAGATATTTTCATCTGTGAAAGGAAACCGACTGCTCACGTTTTTTTTTACCTCTTTTTTTTTCTACGACTAATGCATGTCCTTTGAAATATCTCTGTCATATTCATGATTTGTCACTATGCATTGTTTTCTTTCGCTTGATGTCTTTAGCTGCAGAAATATCTCACCCTAATAAATTTGTAACAACAGAAGAGTCCTATGCTATATTATATTTTTTCATCTTTATTTTTTTTAAAGATAAAAATAAAACAAAAATAACAAAAACATATATATGGCATCATTTGTTATTGAATTTTAACTTTTGCAGTGCCATGTTATTTCTATCTTGCCCCATACTCCACTGGTATTATTCATTATATTTATTTTGTATTTTAAGGACTTGTTTATTTATATTTTTAGGTATAGTTATTTCATTATAATGCAGAAATAATAATTATTTTAAAATGATGCGCATATTACCGTGCATTTTCTGAACTTATTTGTACATTTCTGACCCCCCAAATCCCAGTTTTCAAGATTTGATTTACATGAGCTTTTCATAAATCATTTTTCCACTCTGCAGCACAGGTTCAGAAACAGATGTACTTGTAAAAGCCACTGATATTGCCTTGTGTATTTGAGAAAAAGAGGCGTCAAGAACAATAAATAGGATAGAAATCATTGTAAAATTCTACAATTTACTCTTTTATGGTCTCTTTGGCTTAATGTGACTATTAACCTGTTAATTATAAAAAATACAAATTTGAAATAAAAACAACCATTATATCCAAAATGGTGTAAATGTGTATTTTGTCTACAACTCTTTGTGTATTTAATGGTAATAATAATAATCCGCAGTATAATAATATCTATGTAAAGCCAATATGATAAATCAGGTTTATTGGGACATTAACTTAGACTTATCTTTTTTTTGCTGTAAGATTTTGGGTTTGGGCCTAGTTTTGAGAAGTGTTTTGTAATATTATCAGGTGTATCAAGAGTAAAGGTTTCATAGCACTTGCTCAAATGCTCTCACGTTCTATATAAAAAAAAGCACCCATTCCAATTGTTCTTTGGTGTAGAGGTCAAAAACACATTTGTTTTTTATTTGAATCCTTTATCATACTAAAAGCAATGCTTTTCACCTACAATAGAAAGAGTCATCCAGCTATTTCATGCGAGAAGCTTAGAGTTGTAACAGTCAAATAATACACAAGAGAATAATGCCATTGCCTAGCTGTCTCCTAGTTTTAGAAACCTTTCAGGACACATTGATGAATCTTATTCCTAAAAACATTCCTGTAGCAAGATAAAAATTGGATAAAAAATGGTAATATTGTAGACTGACATGTATCCAACACTGTCAGGTGTTAAGGAATAAGAGTAAGTCAACGTTTTTAAAACACAACTCTTGAAAAAAAAATCTTATTTTTCCAATAAAATCATTTGAGCCATTGACGTAGACAACTAAACCCAATGCTTGTAACGGCATTTGGAATGTTGTTTATGTTGCTGATTCCTAGTTTAAGCCCTTAGGCCAACTATTAGCATTATTTTTTGGAGAGCTTTACTACAGTTGTAAGCAGTTGTGACATTTTTGCAACTTCTAACAAAACAAATTGAAATGGTTATGGCTGGTATAAAACTAGCACCAAAAGTGTATTAGTAAAAGAAAAATAAGTTCCAAAAGACTACATTAGCCCTGGTCAAACAATGTCGCGTTGTACGATTGACAAAACGAGTTTCAGGTTTAATGGTATGGTTTATGGCTAGCAGTAGAAATACCCTCTCTTCTGGAGTTATCATACATCTTCTCTACCACCTTCACCAGCGCAATCACTGCAAATCAAAATTAAACTAATCCCTGCCATGTCTTGACAACTTGTAAAGATGATCTTCTTGCTTCTCTTAAATCCTGGTAATAAGAAAATCCTCAGCAGTTATCTCTTGAAAAGTTGTAAAAAAAATGTTCCTTGAAGTCATTCTCTTAACCCTGCTTCAGCTAGATCTTCCTCACAGATGACTGGGTGTGTTCAGTCAGGTAGGACATGGGCTTGTCCAATTAAACCATTCAATTGTCTTTATCAGCTTGATTCTTGAAAAAAAAAGTCATCACATTCGGTTTGAGTGAGTTCAAAATACATCTGAGGCTTCGAATAACACTATTCTTTTAAAGTTACACATCTGTCCAACATCAGTGGTTAGAACTTTGCCTGATAATCCAGGCAAGGAACATTTATATTGCCGCCTTGTTCTTACCATTATGATGAAACTTCAAACTTACTGCCATGGGCCTGCAACCTCTAGTCATGATCAATACAGTGGAGAGAGTGACTCGCCTAGCACATCAAAGTGGAGCTATTGTAGAGAGGCACCAAGACAGAAGGATGAAGTGTTGAGGATTATAGTGCATGAAATCATTTTCCGGCTGCAGCTACTACTACATTAAGTGGTGTATTCAACAAGCCCCGTAAAAGCAAATTGCATAGTGATCAGACCAAAATTCCACTGACTTTGTGTGTGATATAGGATGAATGGAACAATAAGACTCCTCCATTTCATGAGTAAGTGCAGCACTTGTGCCAGTGACATCTTATTGAAATGTAAATACTTTCGGTCCATATTGCACAATTGGAGACCAAAATGGCACAATTGAAGAAGGAACAAAATAAAAAAAGATACTTTATTGACAATACATTGCTTTTCACTCTTCCTTATGCTATGAATACAAACTTCCCTTTGATCGTGTGTCATGGCAACATATCAACCTTCTATATATTCAATTATTGCTAAGGACATATAGCTCTTAAACCAATGGGACTACCTGAATTTTTAATATTCTTTCTATCCATCCTCTGTCTATCACCAGTCACAGAACTGCTAGGAGACATATTCCATTTGATCTCATACCCAATACACAATAATGTAACTTAATTGAGAGATATGTTTAAGTGCAATTATCTCTGGAATTAAATCCCAGAAGGCTTTGTTCATACAATTAAGCTTTTCCATAGGCTTACATTACCTCATTTACAGAAAAGTATGCAGCCTCAGGTAACCTTTGAATACCAGCAATTATGACATTATGACCTGCTAAATCACAGTGCAGTAGGGTTTATACCATATAGAGACAAGGCTTGTAAAATTCCAAGTCAGATAAAACTACTATAAAGCAATAGCATCTTCTTTATCTCCAATACTTAGGCTTTGTATTTGGTGGAATTGCAATATTCTGATATCATGTTGTTATTATTATTTATGTTCACGTGTTAATCCATGATAAATGTGAAGTCTTTATAGCGTGAACGTGCACATGTATGTCAGAGAAAATATTTTATTTTGGAGGAATCTATACTAAAAGCAAAGAAAAAAAAACTGTAGCCTCAACAATGCAGAGAGCAACCTGGCCATACATATAAAAGATCAAAGTCAGTCACACCGGATCAGTAGGATTTTCCAAGAAGCCAATATATATATTATACTTTTATGACTGTTCTTCAATTTAAAATTTTGGTCACATTATATGGAAAAAAGATTGGGCATGCTTGAGTTCTAGTTGTCCTATACTCTGGTGCCGTAAGAGATGTCACTTTCAGGAATCTTAAGCATATGGACAGCTTAAAGGTACCGTCACACTAGACGATATCGCTAGCAATCCGTGACGTTGCAGCGTCCTGGCTAGCGATATCGTCCAGTGTGACAGGCAGCAGCGATCAGGCCCCTGCTGTGCTGTCGCTGGTCGGGGAAGAAAGTCCAGAACTTTGTTTCGTCGCTGGACTCCCCGCAGACATCGCTAAATTGGCGTGTGTGACACCGATTCAGCGATGTCTTCGCTGGTAACCAGGGTAAACATCGGGTAACTAAGCGCAGGGCCGCGCTTAGTAACCCAATGTTTACCCTGGTTACCATCGTTAAAGTAAAAAAAACAAACGCTACATACTTACCTACCGCTGTCTGTCCCCGGCGCTGTGCTTCTCTGCTCTGGCTGTGAGCACAGCGGCCGGAAAGCAGAGCGGTGATGTCACCGCTCTGCTTTCCGGCTGCCCGGCGCTCACAGCCAGAGCAGAGAAGCAAAGCGCCGGGGACAGACAGCGGTAGGTAAGTATGTAGCGTTTGTTTTTTTTACTTTAACGATGGTAACCAGGGTAAACATCGGGTTACTAAGCGCGGCCCTGCGCTTAGTAACCCGATGTTTACCCTGGTTACCGGGGACCTCGGGATCATTGGTCGCTGGAGAGCGGTCTGTGTGACAGCTCTCCAGCGACCAAACAGCGACGCTGCAGCGATCCGGATCGTTGTCGGTATCGCTGCAGCGTCGCTTAGTGTGACGGTACCTTTAGAGTGGCTGAATAGATTAGATTAATGGTAGCCTCTCTCGACGATTTCAGTAGAAAAACTTGAAAAACAAATAATCTAAAGGAAATTTGTTTGGCATATGTTAGGGGAAAAAAAGATTGGGCATGTTAAAAATTCAGCACGCCTGATCGTTTGTTCTCACAAGATATAAGCTGCTATGGAGTTTGATGGCAACTTTTTAGATTCAGAACATACACATACTAGGTCGAACTATGCATTCAGATGAATGCGGAGTTTGTTAGGAATATCAGTTACCCATTGCATGTTCAGCCAATAGGTAATAAATATGTATGGCCAGTAAGTTTACCAAGTTCTATTGCAACTAGCAGACAAAAACATCTAAATATTACATAGAGCCTTTAAACTTTTATGGGGAAAAATTAACATTATGTGTGCAAATCACTGACACAAGGTCTCATGTAAAACTGTCAGTTTCTAAGAGGTAAATTGGCCACTGCGATGGCTGAAGCATGTGAGCACTGCAAGTTGCCAGTCACTCAGTGCCATTTATTACAATGAAACACCAGCGTCATCAGAAGTAATTCAAAAGTTCCTGATTCCTTTCAGAAATATAACCAAAACGAGAAGGTTCATTCTACAAGAACAATGAGTTCACAATTAGGGTTGAGAGGACCCGTGGAAGTTTGGATTCTCGAACACTACTTGAACTTTTTTCCAAAGTTCGTTTTCAGTACCAAAACTTTATTTGAACTTGAACCAGAATCCGAATCTCCTTTAAAAACAATGAGGACCCACTCTTTTCATTTGTAAAATTCTCTCTCTCTTCCCGGACTTCCCCGGAACTCTGAATATTGCAACGGACTTCTGGGAAAAGTCTGTTTTCGGCGTTTACCGTTATGAACCCTGAGATCAGGTCGGCTTATCTCTATAACCAATAAATAACACTTTAGTTTACTCATGTTTCAGTAGTGGACAACTTTTGATAAATGTAGCTTAATTTTTTTAATTTTATTTGCTTCTAAATGTTTGATTTTATCATTTCATAATCATTAACTTTTATGGAATTGCAAGTCAATTGTGCATAGTGGAATGCAAAAAAAATATTTGGGAATATACTTGTAATTCCCAAGTTGACAGCAGCAAATCTGAAGAGACAGAGCTGAATAGAGGAGGGACCAAGAAGTAGCCTTAACCAATGATGTGACAGGAGATAGATTCCAGACTATCTCAGCTGACTCCCTGTAATCACTGTAGCCTAGCTGCACTCGTAGATCACTGCTCCTCCAGAACACTTTCTTCACATATACTATTTTTCAGCAATAATACATGCTTTTAAAAACACAGCATGATTTTAATTCCCCTTTTCGACAACGGCAAAGAAACATCACCCCCAAAATGCCACAAAATCGAAATGTTTGTATGCATGTAGACAAAGTATTAATATTTCACCACTTCAAAGCATCACCGATAAGTGATGAGACAAAATTTAGACAAGAGTATAAACAACAGAAAAAAAGGGAAAGGTGTATGTCATCCCTTTATACTTTTCAAGCCTCACGATCCATTCCAAAACTGTTGACAATGCTTTGACACAAAAATAAACTTCTACGTTATTAAGTGTGTAAAGATGAAAACATTTATTTTATTTTATGTATTTTTTTTAAAAGGCCAAAAAGTACAAACATACATAAAGAAAAGACCATGCAAGTAATAAAAAATATTCTGCTATTGCCTTTGCCAAAAAATTATTGGTGACATATTGCACAAACTAAATGAAAATTTTATGCAGCTTGGTATAAGGGTGGTTGACAGAAAAGGTCTTTTCATGCAGACTTCAGGATGTTCGAGACGTGAATTTTTTAGTTGGTTCACGTGATAATTAATCTTGTGATCTTTACATTGTGTTCCTAGATTATGCAGGGGAATCAGGCATAATGTGTTCCCAAATGTTTAAAATTATGTGTGATCGCAAAACAAACAGAAAGCTATGTGATGTGCCACTGCTTCCTGCCGTGAACTTCATTGCTAGACAAATTACACTTTTATTTAGAGTGAATGTATCAACTTTTGACTGTAATCTAAAGGTCAATTTCCTTGAGAAATAAATTAAATAATTACCAGTGATTTATTGTTTGGCAATTTTAAACTTACTTTTGTTTTTAAAGAATCATATTATTATGTCTACACGTAACTGTTGCCCTGTGAAAAAAGATATTCTTATATGTCTGATTACTTATTTGCAGTGTCAATGATAATTGCTACTTCTACAGGGTGTCCCTAAAGCCTGGACACATAGAAATTGTCATTAACTATAACCGCCGCATGACCAGCTCTACCCTCTCCTAGTGTATCCTCACCCATCCCCTGTAGACTGTGAGCCCTCGCAGGCAGGGCCCTCTCTCCTCCTGTACTTGTGTGTGCCTTGTTTTACTCATGTTTATTGCACTTGTCTATATTTGCCCCGTTCACAAGCGCCATGGAATAAATGGCACTATAAAAATGTATAATAATAATAATAATAATAAATAATAATAATAATTGTAATTAATTTAATTTAACTATAATAATATTTTGGAAAGCGAATCAAGCTTTGCATCGCAAATAATGGAAATCATATTGAAGAACTTATCTAATATTCCAATTGAATAAAATGTTTTTAATACATTTCATTTCCTGAAAATATGTAGTTTTGCCTATGTGTCCAGACTTTAGGGACACCCTGTTCAATGACTGAATGCAATCAAAAGTGGTAATATAAAAAAAAGTGGAAAGCAGACCCTGACCAGTTCAAGACCATCGTTCCAAAGCACACCCATTTTTATCATACATGCACTGTAAAACTTTTTGTAGTTTGTTTATTCAAATAAATTGGCATGTGATATGTGGGGTTTGTAAGGAAAATCACACACGAGGAGAGCCAGGGGATACGGATATCTCCCTGCCATCATCAATCTGTGACGGAGATTCCACAGTCACAGCTCTCTGGCGCCCCCTTACCCTCAGTTCAGTCAGGGAACTGCACCTAGGATGAGTAGTCACCGGAGAGGCTACTCTGTCATGTACTGGTTATCAGGGCACTCTGAAGTGAGGGCGGTATATATATCACCAGTCCCAGGCTGGAAACATATATATAAACCTGCGATCTGTCACTGCCAGGATCCCCCAATAACACCCGAACAGTATGCTGCCACCAGTTCCTCATTAGATAAAAGCCTGATCCATTAACAAGCTTATATCGGGTCAGAAAACAACCCCAGGTAGCGTATAAGTACTAGCTGAGCTCACGGACATGGGAAACCGGGTTTCAAGATAAAAGAGCAGCCCAATATTAATTGATATTTTAATTGCTGAAAGGCACACTAAATATTACAAATATATACAGAGTAATATACAGATATTGCAGCCAGAAGTACAGATAAAAGTATTGTGCAAGTTGGGGATAGCAGTTAGCTGTATGTGTCACTTTATCATTTCTTATGACTTGTGGATGAAGGGAAGCTCTCATATCCACAGGCATCTTCTTAGTTTCTAGTCCGTCTCCACACGTGACGCGGCGTGGCTTCCATGGCAGAAAAAAGACAAAGGCTAAAGTTGTGTAGCTAGCTTTTAACCCCTAGCTCGCCCCTTCCCATATTTGCCACTGCACCTCTGGGTTGGACTGAATTCTCCTCCCTTGACCTCCTAGCTTAAATAATTCCCAATATCTAGGATGGATCATAACTTCCCAGGTGGGGTCCAAACGGGACGACTGACATCTCAACGGGTTCATTTGGGCTGGACTGATACAGAGAGTCCAAACTTGCATCGGCTAAGTGGTTCTGGAGAGCTAGTCTTGATAGCTTGGTATCTGGGACAGCTAGGGAAATATGAGATGCACGGGTGTGTGTGGAGGGCTCCCAGAGTTCTGGTGGTATATTGGACTTAACCCTGAGATGTACGGTACTCTCATAATTCATCTCTCGGTGTCAGTGTCTAAGTGTCTACACTTTCCCTTGATGGTTGATTCATGTTAGCCACCTTGCACAAAAGACAGCAGGGAGTCGAAGCTCTACTCCTACTTGCTTTCATTAACAAGTGGCCTCTAATTCTCTGGCCATATGGTAAAGTTCTGTTCTTTTTGGAATTGTGTACTTATCCCAAGGGTGGGGGCCACTTCAGGAGTAGGAAGTGAGATCTCTGAATAATCTATTGGACCTTAATTAATAATTCCAAAATGTAGTCTGCCTCATCCCTCACAGTCGGGTGTAATTTTTATGTTATTTTCATACTCTCTTTTTTTATATATATTTTTTGATGATATTGGGCACTGTCGGTGGCAAAATGAAGAAAATGTGTCTGTTTTTAATTTTTTTCTAAAAAACAGAAAGGACCACATTTTAAAATGTTTGCCCTTTCCAAAACAAGCACTTTTATTTATCGTACACATTTGTTTCTGAAAGGGGGCGGAAAACTTACAGCAATTCATAATTTTTTACCTGTTTTTTTCTTCCTGCTTTTTATTTAATTTCTTTTTCATTTATTTCACATATTGTGCTCCTGCATAAGGTGATAAACATTCAACTTTAATACTTTTTTTTACCTGATTTTCTATGTGTCTGGGGCTGGTATAGCAGCCCCAATTATAGTGCAAATTCAGGCTACTGGCTGCATAGCAGAGCAGACAGGGTCTGCTAGCTCCCAGCAGCCTCTGCTCTCTTCATACACCCAACAATCACATGACTACTGGGTTGTGAGGAGGAACTGTCATTGCCATTTCCTATTACTGTATACATAGCACTTGTTAAGTATGCAGCAATCAGTAAGGCAGAGACAGTATCAAACCGTCTCTGCCTTCTCTATGGGGCAAGCTGTGTGTGACAGCTCCCTCAGCAGCACAATCACATCCAGCTGCTCTTAGGCTAGGTTCACATCGTGTTAGGGCAATCCTTTTAGCGCATACGCTAGCAGATTGCGCTAACGCAATGTCCCAAAAGGGATCGCGTTTGGCGATCCCGCTAGCGCAGATACCGGTTAATTGTGACAATTGCGCCATGTAACGGAGTCCGCTACCGGACACCCATTAACGCAATGTGAACCTAGCCTTATTTTGTAATGATGTTTCACAATGTGATTGCAGAGTGCAACGTGGACCACCCAGATGTTTAAAATCAGTGGGCAATCCGGAAGTAGTTAAGGATGAAAAAAGTCAGTAAAAATGGCAATATACTGATAAATGGACAATTAAGGCAATATTTGAATAACTGTCGGTGTCTATAGATGATACCAGCGAGGGTAAGCGACACTGACAAAAGAAGTGTTGGATTTCTTTGTATCTCTGGAGCCATCCAAATGTAAATAGAGAAGAAATCTGAACATCACGGCTTCATTCAATGGTTGTTCCCAGGTACTGTGGCTGAGCTCCTATTTATTTTAATATTGACTCCCTGGAGGCAATAATATTGTTATAGAGAATAGTGATGTGACTGTTCAGCATTGGTTTTGTATTATCTGAATTGCATGAGCATCTCTGGATTGCTTTACTGGAATAATTGGAAATATATTATATGCAGTTTTTCATTGCCATAACATTTGGAGAAATTTTCTGTAGCTGGTTCATTTCGATTAGTTTTATGATTAAGGAAACTATTGATTTTTGTTGATTTTGGTGTCTTTCATGGCTGCTAGGGAGTGCACCAATGTTTTTACCTTATTTGAACTAACTGAATCTGTTTCTGAATAGAATGGAAACTTGAAAAACCTTCTAATAAGATTTACTTTCAATACCTGGTAAATTTACTACCTTCTAAATGTAATTTTTGCATTGTACCGAATTCAGTAGAAGCTTAGGGGTTTCTTGTTTTGGGATCTCTGCCAATATTGGAAGTGTATTGTCCCCGTGTTGAAAAGCAGGGGCAATGCAAATCCAAACAGTGTTGTGTCAGGTTGTCTTTAAGGTTCTGAAATTGCACCTTTAGAGTTTCATTTCTCCTTGTCTTAGTTGTCAACACAAGAAACGACCTAAAGCTGGTTAAGATGCCTTCTACCAAATTGCACCACAGCCCTAACATAAAAGTATTGTCACATGAAATAAACAATAATGTAATAGTAGGGCAATACAATCGGTAAACAATTAGATGGGTTTATCATTTTCAAAAACAATCAATGATGAGCTGTAACGTGTCTGGTTCTTACAGATATTCCTAGAAAAGTCAAATACTTTTCACCTATGGGATCCCAGATTCCATGAGATTTCTATTTTTTCTACCTGCTTCTGGTCCCAGGATTAATGTTAGAGTAACTGTTGTTTTTTTTTTTTTTATAAAATAATAGTAGACATAAAAAGAAGAAAATTGTATTATATCTTATTAGAAAACGTGGCTTTGTTTCTCCTCCTGAGCTGATCTTTCAATGACTGTATTATCAATTCAAATCAGTCTTCAGTAAATACAGACTTTCCCATTATTGAGATACAGTGAGGAGAATAAGTATTTAATACATGGCAGATTTTGCAAGTTTTCCCACCTCCTAAGAATGGAGAGGTCTGTAATTTTTATCACAGTTACGGTATGTGCACATGTTGTGGATTTGGCTGCAGATCCGCAGCAGATTTGGCCCGACAGATCTGCAGCAGTTTTCCATGCGGTGTACAGTACCATGTAAACCTATGGAAAACCAAATCCGCAGTGCACATGCTGTGGAAAATTCCGTGCGGAAACGATGCAGTTTATTTTCTGCAGCATGTCAATTCTTTGTGCGGATTCCGCAGCGTTTTACACCTGTTCCATAATAGGAATCTGCACAAAATCCACAGTGAATCCACAGGTAAAATGCAATGGAATCCACAATGTGTGCACATACCCTTACACTTCAACTGTGAGAGAGAATACAAAAATAAAAAAAATAAAAAATCACATTGTATGATTTTTACATAATTAATTTGCATTTTATTGCATTAAATAAGTATTGATATAATAAATAAAACAGAACTTAATGTTTGGTACATAAATCTTTGTTTGCAATTACAGAGGTCAGACATTTCCTGTATTTCTTGACCAAGTTTGCACACACTTCAGCAGGGATTTTGGCCCACTCTTCCATACAGATCTTGTCCAGATCTTTCAGGTTTTGTTGCTGTTGCTGGGCAACAGTGAGTTTCAGCTTCCTCCAAAGATTTTCTATTGGTTCAGGTTTCGAGACTGGTTAGGTCACTCCAGGGCCTTGAAATGCTTCTTATGGAGCCACTCCCTATTTGCCCTGGCTGTGTGTTTTGGGTCTTTGTCATACTAGAAGACCCAGCCATGACCAATCTTCAATGCTCTTACTGAGGGAAGGAGGTTTTTGGCCAAAATATCGAGATACATGACCCCATCCATCCTCAATTCACTACGATGCAGTGATCCTGTCCCCTTTGCAGATAAGCACTTCTAAAGTATGATGTTTCCATCACCATGCTTCATGGTTGGGACAGTGTTTTTGGGGTTGTACTCATCCTTCTTCTTCCTCCAAACACTGCGAGTGGAGTTGATACCAAAAAGTTCTATTTTGGTCTCATCTGTCCATATAACCTTCTCCCATGCCTGCACCGGATCATCCAGATGGTCATTGGTGAACTTAAAATGGGCCTGGATATGTGCTGGCGTGAGCAGGGGGACCTTGCGTGCCCTGCAGGATTTTAATCTATAACTATGTAGTGTTACCAATGGTAATGTTTGAGACTGTGGTTCCATCTCTCTTCAGTTCATTGACCAGGTCTTCCCTTGTAGTTATGGGCTGAATACTGACCTTTTTCAGAATCATCCTTATCCCAACGACTCAATATATTGCATGGAGCCCCAGACTGAGGAAGATTGACAGTCATCTTGAGTTTCTTCAATTTTCTAATAATTGTGCCAAGTTGTTGTCTTCTTACCAAGCTTCATGCCTATTGTCCTGTAGCCCATTAGAGCCTTGTGCAGGTCTACAATTTTGTCCCTGGTGTCTTTAGACAGCTCTTTCGTCTTGGCCATGGTGGAGAGGTGGGACTGTGATTGATTGAGTGGGTGGACAGGTGATTTTTATTCAGGTAACATGTTCAAACAGGTGCAATTAATACAGGTAATGAGTGCAGAGTAGGAGGGCTTGTTAAAAAAAACTAACAGGTCTGTGAGAGCCAGAATTCTTGCTGTTTGATAGGTGATCAAATACGTATTTCACGCAATACAATGCAATGGGATTTTCTGGTTTTTATTTTCAGATTCTGTCTCTCAGAGTTGAAGTGTACCTACAATATAAATTACAGACCTTTCCATTCTTTGTAGGTGGGAAAACTTGCAAAATCGGAAGCAGCAAATACTTATTTTCCCTACTGTTGGAGATGACAGCTGGTGCTCATAAAGTTCTATGCAGAGGGGACAGGGGAGAAGGAGGAGCTAGATGCAGACAGACATTCTGCTGCAAGTTCTCCTGAAACCACAGTTGCAAGTTGCACAGTGTAACTGTGAAAATCAGTATTCACTGAATGCAGAAATTACCACTAAGTGAAAGATCAGTCAATGAGGAGAAAAAAGATTTCTCAGACAACTTACAGTGGGGCAAAAAAGTATTTAGTCAGTCAGCAATAGTGCAAGTTCCACCACTTAAAAAGATGAGAGGCGTCTGTAATTTACATCATAGGTAGACCACAACTATGGGAGACAAACTGAGAAAAAAAAATCCAGAAAATCACATTGTCTGTTTTTTTATAATTTTTTTTGCATATTATGGTGGAAAATAAGTATTTGGTCAGAAACAAACAATCAAGATTTCTGGCTCTCACAGACCTGTAACTTCTTCTTTAAGAGTCTCCTCTTTCCTCCACTCATTACCTGTAGTAATGGCACCTGTTTAAACTTGTTATCAGTATAAAAAGACACCTGTGCACACCCTCAAACAGTCTGACTCCAAACTCCACTATGGTGAAGACCAAAGAGCTGTCAAAGGACACCAGAAACAAAATTGTAGCCCTGCACCAGGCTGGGAAGACTGAATTTGCAATAGCCAACCAGCTTGGAGGGAAGAAATCAACAGTGGGAGCAATAATTAGAAAATGGAAGACATACAAGACCACTGATAATCTCCCTCGATCTGGTGCTCCACGCAAAATCCCACCCCGTGGGGTCAGAATGATCACAAGAACGGTGAGCAAAAATCCCAGAACCACGCGGGGGGACCTAGTGAATGAACTGCAGAGAGCTGGGACCAATGTAACAAGGCCTACCATAAGTAACACACTACGCCACCATGGACTCAGATCCTGCAGTGCCAGACGTGTCCCACTGCTTAAGCCAGTACATGTCCGGGCCCGTCTGAAGTTTGCTAGAGAGCATTTGGATGATCCAGAGGAGTTTTGGGATAATGTCCTATGGTCTGATGAAACCAAACTGGAACTGTTTGGTAGAAACACAACTTGTCGTGTTTGGAGGAAAAAGAATACCGAGTTGCATCCATCAAACACCATACCTACTGTAAAGCATGGTGGTGGAAACATCATGTTTTACTGCTGTTTCTCTGCAAAGGGGCCAGGACGACTGATCCGGGTACATGAAAGAATGAATGGGGCCATGTATCGTGAGATTTTGAGTGCAAACCTCCTTCCATCAGCAAGGGCATTGAAGATGAAACGTGGCTGGGTCTTTCAACATGACAATGATCCAAAGCACACCACCAGGGCAACGATGGAGTGGCTTCGTAAGAAGCATTTCAAGGTCCTGGAGTGGCCTAGCCAGTCTCCAGATCTCAACCCTATAGAAAACCTTTGGAGGGAGTTGAAAGTCCGTGTTGCCAAGCAAAAAGCCAAAAACATCACTGCTCTAGAGGAGATCTGCATGGAGGAAAGGGCCAACATACCAACAACAGTGTGTGGCAACCTTGTGAAGACTTACAGAAAACGTTTGACCTCTGTCATTGCCAACAAAGGATATATTACAAAGTATTGAGATGAAATTTTGTTTCTGACCAAATACTTATTTTCCACCATAATATGCAAATAAAATGTTAAAAAAACAGACAGTGTGATTTTCTGGATTTTTTTTTCTCAGTTTGTCTCCCATAGTTGAGTTCTACCTATGATGTAAATTACAGACGCCTCTCATCTTTTTAAGTGGTGGAACTTGCACTATTGCTGACTGACTAAATACTTTTTTGCCCCACTGTATATTTACAAAGATTCTTATTTTCATATGTACTATTGATTTATGATTTAAAAAAATACCTCTATTCATAGTTTTAGTTTTTTTTGTTTATTAACTAGCTTTATATTTTTTTCACATTGGGATATTCAAATAATTTTTGCATTTTTTTTTTCATAATGCATGTGGTTTCATTGTTTCATTTTTATATAATTTTTATCTCATTTTCATTCTCTTTTTTGTCGATATAAGGTGATATCGGTGGGAAAATAAATTAAATACAGATCTGTCCTCAAAGGAACACTAAAATAGTGTGGGTGGGGCTAGTAACAAAAATTTAAATTAGCAATGACATTTTTTATTATGTTCATTTGTTTAGCATTTTATTTACTTTTCATTTATTTCACATATTGTGCCTCCCAACAAGGTCATAAAAGATCTTTGCGGAAATTTCACATTTAAGTACTTTTTCTAAAAATTTAGTTTCCTCTATCATTGGGTACTGTACAATTGTTCCAGTTTCAGCAAGTCTTGCTCCCTCTCTACACCTAGTGATCACATAACTGTTGGGTTACCAGGTGGAAGCACCATGAATGCATCCTAATACTGTATACACAGCACTTATCTACTGCTATGTATACAGCGATTTGTAATTAACCATAGGTGCCTTCTCTATGGGGCACATGACTGTGTCTGGCAGCTGGCTCCCCACTCCCGCAGTTGCACAATTGAATGAAGTTGCTCTACTTTGTAGTGATGTTCTGAAGTTTTACAACATTACTGAAGAGTAGAATGCGGCTTTGGACTTTCCAGAAGTGGTTAAAGATGATTTGACATTCCAATTTTTTCCCAAGAATAGCTTAAAAAATATTAAGGAATGCGAGCTACGGTTTACACATCCACAAAAAGGTGTGCAAATAATTGTATGGTCTAACATATGGTCATTCATAGTACTGAATTACAGGGAATGTTTATCCATTCATCCAGAACATTTCTGGTTTCAATTTTGGATGAGAGCCTGGTTCATAATCGCTATTCTCGTTTGCCCCCAAAGTTTAGAAAGGTGTTACGGTTAGTGCAGCCAGTCACGTTTTTCCACACAAAACTGACTAAACCAAGTCTTATGGACCATATTTTGTGTACTTGGTCACAATCATTCTGGAATGGAAGATGGTCCTCTCCAAACTGTTACCATAGAAATGGATGCATATGCTGTAGCTGTATAAAATGTCTGGGTACGCTGAAGAGTTAGATATTAGTGATGAGCGAATATACTCGTTACTCGAGATTTCTCGAGCATGCTCGGGGGTCCTCCGAGTATTTTTTAGTGCTTGGAGATTTCGTTTTTCTTGCCGCAGCTGAATGATTTACATCTGTTAGCCAGCATAACTACATGTGGGGATTCCCTAGCAACCAGGCAACCCCCACATGTACTTATGCTGGCTAACAGATGTAAATCATTCAGCTGCGGCAAGAAAAACTAAATCTCCGAGCACAAAAAAATACTCGGAGGACCCCCGAGCGTTCTCGAGAAATCTTGAGTAACGAGTATATTCGCTCATCACTATTATATATTCTTTCACTGAAGCTAACAAGTCTTGGCAAGTACATGAAAAATAACCACATTGAATTATCTCTTCTCCAAACTTTACAGGTGTCACAATGTGGTCAGGCATGTAACTTTCTCTTTGTCCATCAGACTGTCAGATAGATAAGTGTGATCCTCACTCCACACTTCTCCATTCAGTGCTTGGCATTCTGCTTAGTGACGTAAGGCTTGCAAGCTGTTTCTCGTCCATGGAGATTCATGCCATTGCAAGGGTCTCACAGTCAAGGTGTAATGTTCTGACCCCGGATATTCTGGATGTGTTTGTTACGATTTGACTCTGGCATCCCTCACTCAGTTCACATTCTGTATGATGGTACAGGAACCCCGATTTATGCAGTATCCAAAGAAGATCTCAGGCCACATTGCAGATTCCATTGCGGATTTTTTCCCGTGGATTCTGCAGGAATCCGCAGATAAAATGACCTGCTTTTTACCTGTGGATTCCCTGTGGGTTTTCTGCGGATTTTGTGCAGATTTTGTGCTGATTTCGCCTGCGTTTTTACACCTGTGGATTCCTATTGAGAAGCAGGTGTAAAACGCTGCAGATTCCGCACAAAGAATTGACATGCTGCGGAAAATAAACCGCTGTGTTTCTGCGTGAAATTTTCCGCAGCATGGGCACAGCGGATTTGTTTTCCATAGGTTTACATGGTACTGTACACTGCATGTAAAACTGGTGCGGATCCGCAGCCAAATCCACAACGTGTGCACATACCCTTAGACCTGGTTTAATATACAGCTCTGGCAAAAATAAAGAGACCACTGCAAAATGTTCAGTTTGTCTGATTTTTCTCTTTATAGGTATATTTTTTAGTAAAATGTAAATTGTTCTTTTAGTGTATAAACTTCTGACAACGTCTCCAAATTTCCAAGCAATATATTTTTTTACTGAAAAGGAGAAATGGTCAAAATTAAAAAAAGAAAACCCAGTGCTTTCAGAACTCA
The DNA here is from genome assembly GCF_032444005.1 of Ranitomeya imitator. Lineage (NCBI taxonomy): Eukaryota > Metazoa > Chordata > Amphibia > Anura > Dendrobatidae > Ranitomeya > Ranitomeya imitator. Next base: position 465,036,282 of record NC_091287.1, on the reverse strand, counting down.
AATAATGCAAAGAAAACAAGTTTATAATAATTTAGAAACAACCATGATTTTTAATCACAGCTTTCATGCGTCTTGGCATGCTTTCCACCAGTCTTTCACACTGCTTCTGGCGCAAAAATGAAAGCAGTTCTTCTTTGTTTGATGGCTTGTGACTAGTGTTGAGCGATACCGTCCGATACTTGAAAGTATCGGTATCGGATAGTATCGGCCGATACCTGAAAAATATCGGATATCGCCGATACCGATATCCGATACCAATACAAGTCAATGGGACACCAAGTATCGGAAGGTATCCTGATGGTTCCCAGGGTCTGAAGGAGAGGAAACTCTCCTTCAGGCCCTGGGATCCATATTAATGTGTAAAATAAAGAATTAAAATAAAAAATATTGATATATTCACCTCTCTGGTGGCCCCTGGACATCACCGCGGGTAACCGGCAGGCTTCTTTGTTTAAAATGAGCGCGTTTAGGACCTGCGAATGACGTCGCGGCTTCTGATTGGTCGCGTGCCGCTCATGTGACCGCCACGCGACCAATCAGAAGCCGTGATGTCATTCGCAGGTCCTAAATTCCTAGAATTAGGAGTTTAGTGAATGAGAATGACGTCGCGGCTTCTGATTGGTCGCGTGGCGGTCACATGCGCGGCAAGTGACCAATCAGAAGCTGCAACGTCATTCGCAGGTCCTAAACGCGCTCATTTTAAACAAAGAAGCCTGCCGGTTACCAGCGTGATGTCCAGGGGCCGCCGGAGAGGTGAATATATCAATATTTTTAATTTTAATTCTTTATTTTACACATCCCTATGGATCCGATACCGATACCCGATACCACAAAAGTATCGGATCTCGGTATCGGAATTCCGATACCGCAAGTATCGGCCGATACCCGATACTTGCGGTATCGGAATGCACTACTTGCACAACACTACTTGTGACTATCAATCATCCTCTTGACTACATTCCAGATGTTTTCAATGGGGATCAGGTCTGGAAATTGGGCTGCCCATGACAGGGTTTTGATACGGTGGTCTCTTCATTTTTGCCAGAGCTGTAAGTAGCAGGTACAAGGCATGGTTTTCACATCATCTTCTGTTTTACACAGAACCACAGACTTATCAGTTGCATGTGGTGGCATAGAGCTTGCAAAGTATTTGTCAACTACATAGCACACATAGCTTGAACAGTTCATCTCTGTGTTGTATTCCTTCTTATCTAGCTATAGCCCACTTCCGTTTCCCCTCTCTGCAAATCTCTTCACTGGCTCCCATTCCCTCAGCATATCCAGATCAAATTACTAATACTAACCTACAAAGCCATCCATAACCTGTCTCCTCCATACGTATATCTCTGAACTAATCTCCCAATATATCTTCCCTCGCGTAATCTCCGGTCCTCCCAAGACCTCCTTCTCTCCTCCACACTTATTCGCACCTCACACAACCACCTCCAAGACTTCTCCAGAATATCCCCCATCCTCTGGAAATCTTTGTCCCAACACGTCCGACTATCAACCACATTCGGATCCTTCAGATGGAACCTGAAAACCCATCTCTACAGGAAAGCCTACAGCCTGCATTGACCCCGCTGCCGCCTCATCACTACCGAAGCTACTGCCTCACCAACACCAGAGCTCTTGCAACCATCAACCTACTGTTTCCTTCCCCATAATCCTGTAGAATGTAAACCCACAAGGGCAGAGTCCTCGCCCCTCTGTATCAGTCTGTAATTGTTAGTTTGCTTACTGTAAGTGATATCTGTAATTTGTATGTAACCCCTTCTCAAATAATAAATAATAATAATAATAATAGTACCCTTGCCCCAGCCTGGAAAGTTCAGTTTGTCTTCACTATAACCCCTAGGTCTGGCTTACAAGTTGACTTTTAAACCCCACTGCCTGTAGTTGGCTTGAGCCCACAATGCATAGCTCTAGTTCTGGCTTCTGGCCACATGTTCTACAACCGACTCCCTCATGTCAGGCTTACTTCTCAGTTCCAAGCATCATTTGGCCATGTTTAGGCATCTACTTTCAGGCCTTGCTACCTCAGCAATCTTCATATTACACACAAGTAATGTGTCCCATGTCCTTCTCTCAGAACTACTCACTAACTGCTGACTCATTGTAACCATGAAGCACCTCTCTCCTTACTCCAGAATACTCTTCCCATCATCAAGGCTGGCTAACTGTTAACTCTTTTGTGCCCAAAAGCTACACTATTACTTTCACATTCTAAACACAAGTGCCCGGAGGAGCATCAATACACATTAAACATTTGCATGAAACATCACATATAAAAAAAACATCAAAATATCTTCAGGGGTGTTTCTTCTTCTTGAATATCTTTACACCATGAAGCTTCTGGCACACAGTTTTTGTGTCAAGTAGGTTACTGGTGGCATTGGTGGTTTTTACGCACTATATGCCTCAGCACTCAGTAATCTTGTTGTGTAAATGAGCATGATTTGCCACTTCTTGGAAATGTTGCTGAGTCTCCTAAATACTTCCACTTTCAATATTACCACTCACATATTGTGGAATATTTCAGAGAGATGACTTGTGACAATGGTGAAATCCAATTACAAGATCACACTGTTATCGGGGACCTTTTAAGAACAACCAGCTCTTTCACAAATGTTAGTAAAGGCAGACTGCATGGCATGGGGCTGGATTTTATTGATCCATGGCAATGGGACAAAATTACAAAGTAGAAAAGTCCAACTCAACAAACCGTGAATGCTTTAGTCACACAAAGTGGTCAAAGAGGAAGTGCAAAGTCAGCAGAATAAGTTACATGACACGTGGCATTGACGCGTTTCAGGTGACTATGCAAATACGATGCCGCATGTCATGTAACTTATTCTGCTGACTTTAGCCATCCCATTTGACCACTTTATCTGACTAAAGCATTCAGAATTTGTTGAGCTAGACTTTTCTACTTTGTGATTTCCTTGACGTGGCATCTCCAAGCTCCAAACATCTTCAGGATGCCATTTACAGTGAGCTGAAGTCAATTCCTCCTAATGGGACTAAATGCAATGATACAAAGAAAGGTGTGTCCCAATGTTCATTTATTGTATACAAATATGATTGAGTTTTGATTGGATAACCTGTATCATGTATATGACATGCACCTCCAGGCATGACACATGTCTCAAATATATGGATGGAGTTTCACATCACGGACTTGGAAGTTCAGTCTGGGAATCTGAATTGAAAGCTCTAAAAATATATATATATCTTGTATAATGTACGCGAGATTGTAGGCATGCTGTTCATTTTCAGTTATAGTATGCTCTATCTATTGCAGACATTCTGTGGCTTTTCACTGTGACTTTCATTCATTGCAATTCAATGACATTTTCTTTAGAAAACTGCCCGAACAATTTTTACTCAATTTACCAACAGATTTACGGCATACATATTTATAATATAGCAACATGATTGAATGCTGCATGTAATTATACACCCTACAGTCCAAGTTATATTTTCATTATTTTACTGTACTTCTTTTGTTATATTTATTTTAATTTCTCCCGGCCTTAGAAATGTACACTTCTCACAACAGGAATGCATTTGTAGTCAATGTTTTTCATTAGGAAAGGGGAAATTAAAATAAAATGTGTTATGTTAACATTTATTGTTTAATATAATTAACACAGAGAACATTGTAGATGCTTTATTTTATTTCTTGAAATTGAAATAATAAATGATGTAACGTTAAATGAAAAGTGCTACATAAATTGTTGTTAAATGTTTCACATAAGTTAAAACAAAATTGCCTAAAAGTGTCATGTGAATAGCGAGTACTAGATTTAAAAAATAAGTAATAATTTTTTTAAAGTACAGAATATATCAGGATGCCTCTTATTTTAGATCTCCATTAAATACACAAAGCTGACAACAAAAACAAAAAGCATCTCTCTCTGGAGGACCCAAGCGCATTGGGAATTGCAATATTTCATGCTCTCTGTGGTGAATAAATCTAGATGTCGGGAACAGGGTGCACGATGGGGTGAAACCCTATGAAGGGAGAGTAGGTAAGTGCCTGGTTAATGCTCAGATGGTAGAGTTGTGACAGGCACAATGCCTATGTAGACATGAAGAAAAACAACTGCTGCTGCTGCCCCATGGTTGGTGGATACATCTTCCAGGAGATATTTTAAATTGGATGAATCACGTGAGGTGGGCTGTGCTGCTGGAGAAAACTGATTCTTCAATAATGGTGATGATTAGAGTTGAGCGACTTTTACTTTTTTAGGATCGAGGAAAACACCTACAGTGCCCATTCTAATGCCAAAAACATCAATTCGTATTACTGAAGCTTGTCAATCTTAATTTACTTTATAATAATAGTTAGGCATTGAAAACAGGGGTCTTTTGGCTAAAGTTGTGGGGGGGTAGGGCTGGTTCAAGATTTTCGTGGGCCCAGGAAACGCGGAATACGTCACAGCGGTGGAGTAGGGAGAGGTAAGTATTTCAACTTTGCAAGTGCTGTGATCCTGAGCAAGCAGGGTGGACCCACTAGTTGGCACTGGCACAGGGCTTCTCATAGTACGGCATTGTGTTTGATGGCGGGAGGCGCCTCCCACTGCCAGTGACACTTTTGCGTACTATGAGGGGCCCTGTGCTAGTGCCAACGAGTATGCCCCCACCTGATGAAGGAACCTGCACTTTCATCTGCACCTTCCTCTTTGTAAACGTGTAAGGTGGTATAGTATGCGGGAAGGGGAACCTGACTTTCAGCAGGGTCAGATTCTGGCTGTGTAGAGTGCAAGGGGAATGTAGTGGTCTGAGTCAATGTACCAGCAGACTCATCAAGCAGTGGCTGGGCAATGGGCAGGATTAGGAGGAAACACAGATATAGTCCCAAATAATAAAGTAGGCTAAATGCAGTTCAAAATAGGTAACAGGAGTACACAGGCGGCATTGCTTTGTTAAGTGGAGGACAAATGTAGTGAGTGGCGCAGAGAGACTTAGTAGGCCCAAAATAAAAAAGTAGGCTAAATGCAGTTCAAAATTGGTAACAGGAGTACACAGGCGGCATTGCTTTGTTCAGTGGAGGAGGACAACTGTAATGAGTGGCGCAGACAGACTTAGTAGGCCTAAAATAAAAAAGTAGGCTAAATGCAGTTCAAAATTGGTAACAAGAGTACACAGGCGGCTGTTATGGACCTTGTGGTTAGGAGCACCCGGAATGACCTGATGGTTAAACTACCACAGGACAAGCTCTGGGAAGTGGGAGCTCTGCTGACTGCAACCCCTAATCCTATCACACAACTAGAAATAGCCGTGGAGCGTACCTAACATGACCTAGACACCTCTTCACAGCCTAAGAGCTAACTAGCCCTGAAGAAAGAAAATAAAGCCTACCTTGCCTCAGAGAAATTCCCCAAAGGAAAAGGCAGCCCCCCACATATATTGACTGTGAGATAAGATGAAAGTCACAAACACAGAAATGAAACAGGTTTCAGCAAAGGGAGGCCAGACTTACTAAACAGACTGAGGATAGGAAAGGAATCTTTGTGGTCAGCACAAAAAACTACAAAAGACCACGCAAAGTGTGCAAAAAGACCTCCGCACCGACTCACGGTGCGGAGGTGCCACTCTGCATCCCAGAGCTTCCAGCTAGCAAGACAAAATCATGATAGCCAACTGGACAAGGAAACAATGAACAAATAATAACTAGCAGGGACTTAGCTTCTGCTGGAGTAGACAGGTCACCAGAAAGATCCAAGAGCGAACTGAACCAGTACAAGAACATTGACAGCTGGCATGGAGTAACAATCTGAGTGGAGTTAAATAGAACAGCCAGCCAAAGAATAAACTACGTCACCTGTGGAAGGAACCTCAGAAGCAGCAGCTCCACTCACAGCCACCAGAGGGAGTCCATGAACAGAACTCGCCGAAGTACCATTCATGACCACAGGAGGGAGTTCAAAAACAGAATTCACAACAGTACCCCCCCTTGAGGAGGGGTCACCGAACCCTCACCAGAGCCCCCAGGCCGATCAGGATGAGCCAAATGAAAGGCACGAACTAGATCGGCAGCATGAACATCAGAGGCAAAAACCCAGGAATTATCTTCCTGACCATAACCCTTCCACTTGACCAGGTACTGGAGTTTCCGTCTCGAAATACGAGAATCCAAAATCTTCTCCACCACATACTCCAACTCCCCCTCGACCAACACCGGGGCAGGAGGATCAACGGAGGGAACCATAGGCGCCACGTATCTCCGCAATAACGACCTATGGAACACATTATGGATGGCAAAAGAAGCTGGAAGGGCCAAGCGAAATGACACAGGATTGAGAACCTCAGAAATCTTATACGGACCAATGAAACGAGGCTTAAACTTAGGAGAGGAAACCTTCATAGGAACATGACGAGATGACAACCAAACCAAATCCCCAACACGAAGTTGGGGACCAACACAGCGCCGGCGGTTAGCAAAACGTTGCGCCTTCTCCTGGGACAATGTCAAATTGCCACCACATGAGTCCAAATCTGCTGCAACCTGTCCACCACCATATCAACACCAGGACAGTCCGAAGGCTCAACCTGCCCTGAAGAGAAACGAGGATGGAAACCAGAATTACAGAAAAAAGGTGAAACCAAAGTAGCCGAGCTGGCCCGATTATTAAGGGCGAACTCAGCCAAAGGCAAGAAGGACAGCCAATCATCCTGATCAGCAGAAACAAAGCATCTCAGATATGTCTCCAAAGTCTGATTAGTTCGTTTGGTTTGGCCATTTGTCTGAGGATGGAAAGCCGAAGAAAAAGACAAATCAATGCCCATCTTAGCACAAAAGGACCGCCAAAACCTCGAAACAAACTGGGAACCTCTGTCCGAGACGATGTTCTCCGGAATGCCATGCAAACGAACCACATGCTGGAAAAACAATGGCACCAAATCAGAGGAGGAAGGCAATTTAGACAAGGGAACCAAATGAACCATCTTAGAGAAGCGATCACAAACCACCCAAATGACCGACATCCTTTGAGAGACAGGGAGATCTGAAATAAAATCCATGGAAATATGTGTCCAGGGCCTCTTCGGGACCGGCAAGGGCAAAAGCAACCCACTGGCACGAGAACAGCAGGGCTTAGCCCGAGCACAAGTCCCACAGGACTGCACAAAAGAACGCACATCCCGTGACAAAGAAGGCCACCAAAAGGATCTAGCCACCAAATCTCTGGTACCAAAGATTCCAGGATGACCCGCCAACACCGAACAATGAATCTCAGAGATAACTCTACTAGTCCATCTATCAGGGACAAACAGTTTCTCCGCTGGACAACGGTCAGGTCTATCAGCCTGAAACTTCTGCAGCACATGTCGCAAATCAGGGGAGATGGCAGACAAAATTACCCCCTCTTTGAGAATACCCGCTGGCTCAGGAACACCCGGAGAGTCAGGCACAAAACTCCTTGACAGGGCATCAGCCTTCACATTCTTAGAGCCCGGAAGGTACGAAACCAGAAAATCAAAACGGGAGAAAAACAGCGACCATCGAGCCTGTCTAGGATTCAACCGTTTGGCAGACTCGAGATAAGTCAAATTCTTGTGATCCGTCAAGACCACCACGCGATGCCTGGCTCCTTCAAGCCAATGTCGCCACTCCTCGAATGCCCAATTCATGGCCAACAACTCTCGATTGCCAACATCATAATTGCGCTCAGCAGGTGAGAATTTTCTAGAAAAGAAGGCACAGGGTTTCATCACCGAGCCATCAGAACTTCTTTGCGACAAAACAGCCCCTGCTCCAATCTCAGAAGCATCAACCTCAACCTGAAACGGGAGCAAAACATCTGGCTTGCACAACACAGGGGCAGAAGAAAAACGACGCTTCAACTCCTGAAAAGCCTCTAGAGCCGCCGAGGACCAATTGACCACATCAGCACCTTTCTTGGTCAAATCAGTCAACGGTTTAGCAACACTAGAAAAATTAGCGATGAAGCGACGGTAAAATTAGCAAAGCCCAGGAACTTCTGCAGGCTCTTCACAGATGTTGGCTGAGTCCAATCATAAATGGCCTGAACTTTAACAGGGTCCATCTCGATAGTAGAAGGGGAAAAAATGAAACCCAAAAATGAAACCTTCTGAACCCCAAAGAGACACTTCGACCCCTTCACAAACAAGGAATTCGCACGAAGGACATGGAACACCATTCTGACCTGCTTCACATGAGACTCCCAATCATCCGAAAAGACCAAAATATCATCCAAATATACAATCATGAATCTATCCAGGTTCTCTCGGAAGATGTCATGCATAAAGGACTGAAACACAGATGGAGCATTAGAAAGCCCGAATGGCATAACCAGGTACTCAAAATGGCCCTCGGGCGTATTAAATGCTGTTTTCCATTCATCACCCTGTTAAATTCGCACAAGATTATACGCCCCTCGAAGATCTATCTTGGTGAACCAACTAGCCCCCTTAATCCGAGCAAACAAATCAGACAGCAGCAGCAAAGGGTACTGAAATTTGACTGTGATCTTATTAAGAAGGCGGTAATCAATACAAGGTCTCAAAGAGCCATCCTTCTTGGCCACAAAAAAGAACCCTGCTCCCAACGGTGATGACGACGGGCGAATATGACCTTTCTCAAAGGATTCCTTTATATAACTCCGCATAGAGGCGTGCTCTGGCACAGATAAATTAAACAGTCGGCCCTTAGGAAACTTACTACCAGGAATCAAATTAATAGCACAATCGCAATCCCTATGAGGAGGTAAGACACCAGATTTGGGCTCTTCAAATACATCCCGGTAATCTGACAAAAACTCAGGGACTTCAGAAGGAGTGGAAGGCGAAATTGACAGCAATGGAACATCACCATGTACCCCCTGACAACCCCAGCCGGACACAGACATAGATTTCCAATCCAATACTGGATTATGGACCTGTAGCCATGGCAACCCCAAAACGACCACATCATGCAGATTATGCAACACCAAAAAGCGAATATCCTCCTGATGTGCAGGAGCCATGCACATGGTCAATTGAGTCCAGTACTGAGGCTTATTCTTGGCCAAAGGCATAGCATCAATTCCTCTCAATGGAATAGGATACTGCAAGGGCTCCAAGAAAAAACCACAGCGCCTGGCAAAGTCCAAGTCCATCAAATTCAGGGCAGCACCTGAATCCACAAATGCCATAACAGAATAGGACGACAGAGAGCAAATCAGAGTAACGGACAAAAGAAATTTAGACTGTAATGTACCAATGGTGGAAGACCTAGCGAACCGCTTAGTGCGCTTAGGACAATCGGAGATAGTATGAGTGGAATCACCACAGTAAAAACACAGCCCATTCCGACGTCTGTGTTCTTGCTGTTCAGCTCTGGTCAAAGTCCTATCACATTGCATAGGCTCAGGCCTATGCTCAGAGAATAACGCCAAATGGTGCACAGCTTTGCGCTCACGCAAGCGCCGATCGATCTGAATGGCCAAGGACATAGACTCATTCAGACCAGCAGGCGTGGGAAATCCCACGATGACATCCTTAAGGGCTTCAGAAAGACCCTTTCTGAAAATAGCCGCCAGGGCACACTCATTCCACTGAATAAGCACAGACCACCTTCTAAACTTCTGACAGTACACCTCCGCTTCATCCTGACCCTGACACAAAGCCAGCAAGATTTTCTCTGCCTGATCCACTGAATTTGGTTCATCATAAAGCAATCCAAGCGCCAGAAAAAACGCATCTACATCACGCAATGCAGGATCACCCGGCGCAAGGGAAAATGCCCAGTCTTGAGGGTCACCACGCAACAAAGAAATAATGATTTTTACTTGTTGAACGGGGTCACAAGAGGAGCGGTGTTTCAAAGCTAGAAACAGTTTACAATTATTTTTGAAATTCAGGAATTTAGATCTATCCCCAGAAAACAAATCAGGAATTGGAATTCTAGGCTCTAACATCAGATTCTGAACCACAAAATCTTGAATGTTTTGTACTCTTGCAGTGAGATGATCCACACAAGAGGACAGACCTTGAATGTCCATATCTACACCTGTGTCCAGAACCACCCAAAGGTTAAGGGGAAAAGAAAAACAAAAAACACTGCAGAGAAAAAAAAATGGTCTCAGAACTTCTCTTATCCCTCTATTGAGATGCATTAATACAGCTGTACTGTTATGGACCTGGTGGTTAGGAGCACCCGGAATGACCTGATGGTTAAACTACCACAGGACAAGCTCTGGGAAGTGGGAGCTCTGCTGACCGCAACCCCTAATCCTATCACACAACTAGAAATAGCCGTGGAGTGTACCTAACATGACCTAGATGCCTCTTCACAGCCTAAGAGCTAACTAGCCCTGAAGAAAGAAAATAAAGCCTACCTTGCCTCAGAGAAATTCCCCAAAGGAAAAGGCAGCCCCCCACATATATTGACTGTGAGATAAGATGAAAGTCACAATCACAGAAATGAAACAGGTTTCAGCAAAGGGAGGCCAGACTTACTAAACAGACTGAGGATAGGAAAGGAATCTTTGCGGTCAGCACAAAAAACTACAAAAGACCACGCAGAGTGTGCAAAAAGACCTCTGCACCGACTCACGGTGCGGAGGTGCCACTCTGCATCCCAGAGCTTCCAGCTAGCAAGACAAAATCATGATAGCCAACTGGACAAGGAAACAATGAACAAATAATAACTAGCAGGGACTTAGCTTCTGCTGGAGTAGACAGGTTACCAGAAAGATCCAAGAGCGAACTGAACCAGTACAAGAACATTGACAGCTGGCATGGAGTAACAATCTGAGTGGAGTTAAATAGAACAGGCAGCCAAAGAATAAACTACGTCACCTGTGGAAGGAACCTCAGAAGCAGCAGCTCCACTCACAGCCACCAGAGGGAGTCCATGAACAGAACTCGCCGAAGTACCATTCATGACCACAGGAGGGAGTTCGAAAACAGAATTCACAACAGGCGGCATTGCTTTGTTCAGTGGAGGACAACTGTATTGAGTGGCGCAGACAGACTTAGTAAGCGTAAAACAAAAAAGTAGGCTAAATGCAGTTAAAAATTGGTAACAGGAGTACACAGGCGGCATTGCTTTGTTCAGTGGAGGAGGACAACTGTATTGAGTGGCACAGACAGACTTAGTAGGCCCAAAATAAAAAAGTAGGCTAAATGCAGTTCAAAATTGGTAACAGGAGTACACAGGCGGCATTGCTTTGTTCAGTGGAGGACAACTGTATTGAGTGGCGCAGAGAGACTTAGTAGGCCCAAAATAAAAAAGTAGGCTAAATGCAGTTCAAAATTGATAACAGGAGTACACAGGCGGCATTGGTTTGTTCAGTGGAGGAGGACAACTGTAATGAGTGGCGCAGACAGACTTAGTAGGCCTAAAATAAAAAAGTAGGCTAAATGCAGTTCAAAATTGGCAACAAGAGTACACAGGCCGCATTGCTTTGTTCAGTGGAGGAGGACAACTGTAATGAGTGGCTGACAGCCAGATACAGATAGTAGGCCCAAATGGTAAAGTAGGCTAAATGCAGTTCAAAATTAGTAACAGGAGTACACAGGCGGCATAGCTTTGTCCAGTGGAGGACAACTGTAAGGAGTGGCTGACACAGTTAATAGGCCTAAATAAGTAAGTAGGCTATATGCAGTTCAAAATTGGTAACAGGAGTACACAGGCGGCATTGCTTTGTTCAGTGGAGGAGGACAACTGTATTGAGTGGCACAGACAGACTTAGTAGGCCTAAAATAAAAAAGTAGGCTAAATGCAGTTCAAAATTGGTAACAGGAGTACACAGGTGGCATTGGTTTGTTCAGTGGAGGAGGACAACTGTAATGAGTGGCGCAGACAGACTTAGTAGGCCTAAAATAAAAAAGTAGGCTAAATGCAGTTCAAAATTGGCAACAAGAGTACACAGGCCGCATTGCTTTGTTCAGTGGAGGAGGACAACTGTAATGAGTGGCTGACAGCCAGACACAGGTAGTAGGCCCAAATGGTAAAGTAGGCTAAATGCAGTTCAAAATTAGTAACAGGAGTACACAGGCGGCATAGCTTTGTCCAGCGGAGGACAACTGTAAGGAGTGGCTGACACAGTTACTAGGCCCAAATAAGTAAGTAGGCTAAATGCAGTTCAAACTTGGTAACAGTACTAAAAAGGCAGCATTGCTTTGTTCAGTGGAGGACAACTGTAAGGAGTGGCTGATACAGTTAATAGGCCTAAATAAGTAAGTAGGCTATATGCAGTTCAAAATTGGTAACAGGAGTACACAGGCGGCATTGCTTTGTTCAGTGGAGGAGGACAACTGTAATGAGTGGCGCAGACAGACTTAGTAGGCCTAAAATAAAAAAGTAGGCTAAATGCAGTTCAAAATTGGCAACAAGAGTACACAGGCCACATTGCTTTGTTCAGTGCAGGAGGACAACTGTAATGAGTGGCTGACAGCCAGACACAGGTAGTAGGCCCAAATGGTAAAGTAGGCTAAATGCAGTTCAAAATTAGTAACAGGAGTACACAGGCGGCATAGCTTTGTCCAGCGGAGGACAACTGTAAGGAGTGGCTGACACAGTTACTAGGCCCAAATAAGTAAGTAGGCTAAATGCAGTTCAAACTTGGTAACAGTACTAAAAAGGCAGCATTGCTTTGTTCAGTGGAGGACAACTGTAATGAGAGGCTGACATAGTTAGTAGGCCCAAAAAAGTAAGTAGGCTAAATGCAGTTCAAAATTGGTAACAGGACTAAACAGGTGGCATTGCTTTATTCAGTGGAGGACAACTGCAATGAGTGGCTGACACAGTTAGTAGGCCCAAATAATAAAGTGGGCTAAATGTCTGCCAAAAAATTGTTCATAAATGAACAGGTGGCACAGCTAGGTACAGGGGTGTGCTCCTCTGCTTAGTAGCAGACAGTGGTAGTTGGTGCAAAGTATTAACTGGTCTAAATGGAGGCCAGGGCCCCTGTATATTTTTACTATCATCTATCCTTTCAACAAATTTGTATTGGCAGTGCCATTGAAGGATTTAACAGCAGAGACTACACAGTGGTGGAGCAGGGAGAGGTAAGTTTTGCAAGTTGTAGAGCACTGTTTGAGCTGGGGGGAACACTCTCTCGTGGGCGGCGGTACTGGCACAGGGCCCCTCATATTACGACGGTGTGTCTGACGTTGGTTGTGCACCACCACCACCATCAGAGACACTTCATTGTACTATGAGGGACCCTGTGCCAGTGCTGTCGCCCAAGAGTGGGCACACCCACCTGTCCAGGCAAGTGGCACTCGCACGGGTGCTTGCGCCAAGTGGTGACCACGGCCCTGTGGGGGGTGTCAGCCCATTTAGGGAGGCATAAAAATGGCCTATGGTGGACATTCAGCTGCTGCAAATGGAGGAATTGGAGCAGTCAGTAAGAAGAGGCCAAAAGCAAGACATTTTTCAGGCAAGCTATGTGTCAGCAGGGGAAGGTGGGGCAAAATAATTTGAAAACCATGATTGGTTCATTTTAATGAAGGTTAGATCATCAACATTTCGGGTAGCCAGACGTGTCCTTTTTTCGGTCAGTATTGAACCAGCAGCACTGAAGACTCTTTCTGATAGCACACTAGCAGCAGGGCAAGCGAGCTCCTGTAATACATATTCTGCCAATTCAGGCCCGGTGTCTATTTTAGATGCCCAGTAATCAAAGGGGAATGACCTGTGAGGGAGAACATCGATAAGGGAGGAAAAATAGTTCATAACCATACTGGACAAATGCTGTCTCCAGTCACTTTGAATAGATGCAGCAGTACCTGTCGTGTCTGTGGTCATTGCGAAATCACTCCACAACCTGGTCATAAAACCCCTCTGTCCAACGCCACTTCGGATTTGTGCACCTCTAACACCTCTGCCATGTTGCCCCCTACAGCTCGTGTGAGAACCATCACCGCCGCTGTGTGCTGGGAATGCCTGAAGCAAACGGTCTACAAGAGTTGCTTGTTTGGTAGCCAATATTTGCTCAAGGTTCTCATGTGGCATGATATTTAGTAATTATCCTTGAGATCATGGATCCAGGAGGCAGGCCAACCAGTAATCATCATCGGTCATCATTTTGATAATGCGGGGGTCCCTTTTTAGGATACGCAAGGCATAATCCCCCATGTAGGCCAATGTTCCAGGTGTCAATTCACTGCTTGTGCTGGGTTGAGGAGCACTTTTTGCAAATCAACATTACTTATGTCCCACAAAAACACTGTACCTGACCTTGCAATGCCACCAGTTTCTATTGCCCCCTGAGAAGCATCCTCCTCCCATAAATATTCATCCCCATTATCCTCCTCCTCCTCTTTGTCCACCACCGCGTCCAGGAGAGTTCCCTGAGCAGACAATGGCTGACTGTCATCAAGGCTTCCCTCCTCCTCGGCTGCAGACGCCTGCTCCTTAATGTGTGTCAAACTTTGCATCAGCAGACGCATAAGTGGGATTCTCATGCTTATGATGGTGTTGTCTGCACTTACCAGCCGTGTGCATTCCTCAAAAGACTGAAGGACTTGACAGAGGTCTTGTAGCTTCGACCACTGCACACCAGACAACTCCATGTCTGCCATCCAACTGCCTGCCCGTGTATCTGTATCCTCCCACAAATTAATTACAGCACGCCTCTGTTCACACAGCCTCTGAAGCATGTGCAGGGTGGAGTTCCACCTTGTTGCAACGTCGATTATTAGGCCGTGCTGGGGAAGATTCTGCGATCGCTGATGGTTCAGCATACGGCTGGAGTGTACAGGCGACCGGCGGATGTGTGAGCAAAGTCTTCGCACCTTCAGGAGCAGGGCTGGTAACCCCAGATAATTTTTCAGGAAGCACTGCACCACCAGGTTTAAGGTGTGAGCCAGGCAAGGTATGTGTTTCAGTTCTGAAAGCACTATGGCAGCCATAAAATTCCTTCCATTATCACTGACTACCTTGCCTGCCTCAAGATGTACACTGCCCAGCCATGACTGAGTTTCTTGCTGAAAGTACTCGGCCAGTACTTCCGCGGTGTGTCTGTTGTCGCCCAAACACTTCCTTTCTAACACAGCCTGCTGACGCTTACCACTAGCTGTTAGATAATGGGACACCTCGTGTGCAACAGTGGCAGCTGCGGATGGAGTGGTCGTGCGGCTGCGCTCTATGGATGAGCTTTCACTTCTGGAGGAGGAGGAAGAGGAGGAGGAGGGGGAGGAGGGGTGGCGAACGCCTACAGCCAACTGTTTCCTAGACCGTGGGCTAGGCAGAACTGTCCCACTATGGCTGTCCCCTGTGGACCCTGCATCCACCACATTAACCCAGTGCGCCGTGATGGTCGCATAACGTCCCTGGCCATGCCTACTGGTCCATGCATCTGTTGTGAGGTGCACCTTTCTACTAACTGATTGCCTCAGTGCATGGACAATGCGGTCTTTGACATGCTGGTGGAGAGCTGGGATGGCTTTTCTCGCAAAGAAGTGTCAACTGGGTAGGTCATAGCGTGGTACTGCGTAGTCCATCAGGGCTTTGAAAGCTTCGATTTCAACCAACCGGTAGGGCATCATCTCTAACTAGATTAGTCTAGCAATGTGGGTGTTCAAACCCTGTGTACATGGATGAGAGGATGAGTACTTTATTATCCTAACGAGAGTCTCTTGTAGGGTGAGCTGGACTGGAGAGCTGCATATGGTGAAAGTAGCGGGGGTGGTGGTGGTCATGGCAGATTGAGAGAGGGTTGGTGATGGTATTCTTGATGTTGGCCTACATACAGTGTTTCCTACCAAGAACCTTGTGATTCCCTGTCTGCTTTGGCCTTGCGACGATACATCCACATTTGCTGCTGGTGGTGTCCTAACCGTTGGGCTTACAGTGAGGGAAGCAATGTAGCATTGCTGACTATCTTCATTCCGAGCAGGTGCACCAACGGTACGGGACGTTTGGTAGTTAGGCCAGGCTTGCAAGTGCATGCTGGTTAAATGACTAAGCATGCACGTTGTATTTAAATTTTGGAGATTCTTCTCTCTGCTAAAAGTCTTTGAGCATTTCTTACAGATAACTTTGCACTGATCATTTGGATCTTGGTTAAAAAATTCCCACACTGCACTCTTCCTACTATGGAATACCTTTTCAGGCATTGCACGCTGTGCTACTTTCACCGGATGGCCACGCTGTCCTAAAGCTGTTTTTGTTTTTGACAAATGTGTTTTCGCCTGATACGGGCCTGCCAGATGAAAGCTGTTGCGATGTAGATGGCTGCTGCACATCATCCTCCTCTGCTTCTGAGCTACTGGCAGCGGCATCCTCTTCCCCAATGGTTGCCAATCTGGGTCAACAACTAGGTCATTTATCACCTCCTCTTCAATGTCATGTGCACCTTCCTCTGTGTCACCGTGTAAGGTGCTATAGCGTTCGTGACAGGGCACCATAGTCTCATCAGGGTCAGATTCTGGCTCAGTACACTGCGAGGGCAATGTAGTGATCTGAGTCAGTGGAACAGCATAATAATCTAGCTGTGGCTGTGCATCAGTGCACTCCATGTCCGATTCTTCTTGTAATGGGCTGTTAACAATTTCCCTTTCTAACCCAGGCACGGTATGTGTAAAGAGCTCCATGGAGTAAACTGTAGTGTCGCCTGCCGCACCCTTCAATTTTGGTTTGGGTGAAGGACACAAGGAAGCAACTTGTTCCTGACCGGGAGCATCTACTGACATCTCGCTGCCTTTATATTTTGAACTTTCAGAAGAGGAGGCGAAAGAGCTAGAGGCTGAGTCTGCAAGGAAAGCCAAAACTTTTTCCTGCTGCTGTGGCTTTAAAAGCTGTTTTCCTACTCCCAGATAAGGGAGCCTTTGAGGCCTTCTGTAGCCAGACGATGATGCTGGCTCAACACCTCGAGCCTTTGGTGCTATTTTGCTTTTCCACTACCACCAGATGCTCCACCACCACCACCACCATCATTACCAACTGGCAACGACCGCCCACGGCGTCTTCCACCAGACTTCCTCATTTTTGGGAAAATCTAACCAAAATAACAACCGTTATATGGTACTGTAAAACAAGGTAGAAGGTGTATATAAACTTGTTGAGAATTTAAATCTCCCTTTTTTTGGGGGAGACTGAACCAAAACTCAGGCCCGGTGTATAACACTGCACAATGTAAGTGGCAGAACGTGGCTGGCTGATATACGACAAACTAACAGAACTGACGACGTAGATCCACTTAGTGACAATTTAAATCTCCCTTTTTGGAGGGGAGACTGCACCAAAAACTCAGGCACAGTGTATAACACTACACAATGTAAGTGGCAGAACGTGGCTGGAAGATATACAACAAACTAGCAGAACTGACGTAGATCCACTTTGTGACAATTTAAATCTCCCTGTTTTTGGGGGGAGAATGCACCAAAACTCAGGCACAGTGTATAACACTGCACAATGTAAGTGGAAGAACGTGGCTGGAAGATATACAACAAACTAACAGAACTGGCATAGATCCACTTTGTGACAATTTGAATCTTCCTTTTTTTGGAGGGAGACTGCACCAAAACTCAGGCCCAGTGTATAACACTACACAATGTAAGTGGCAGAACGTGGCTGGCTGATATACGACAAACTAACAGAAGTGACGTAGATCCACTTTGTGACAATTTAAATCTCCCTTTTTTGGGGGGGAGACTGCACCAAAACTCAGGCACAGTGTATAACACTACACAATGTAAGTGGCAGAACGTGGCTGGAAGATATATCAGAAAATACAAGGGCTGTAGTACAATTTCAATCTCCCTACAATGATCTCAGGAAAAGTATGGCAGCAATAAAAAGGACTGCTGCACACAAAAGTGTGGACAAATAAATAAGAGAACTGTGCAGAAAGGAGCAACAGGATTTTTGCTTTTAAAAAAGCAGTTGGTTTGCACAGCGGCGTACAAACAGCAATGCAGCTATCATTGAGCCTTATAAGGCAGCCTAATAAGCTACAGAGCTGATGCACAAAAATATAAACTCCACTGTCCCTGCAAAGAAAAGGTGGTGTTGGACAGTGGAAATCGCTACAGCACAAGCAGTTTCGGGGCTTAATCTTCCCTCCCTAACTATATCCCTTCTTCTGATGAAGCTGCAGCAACCTCTCCCTATGCTACGATCGGCAGAAGTAAGATGGCGGTCGGGGTGCAAACCCTTTATAGCCCCTGTGATGCAGCAGAAAGCAAGCCAATCACTGTCATGCCCTTCTCTAAGATGGTGGGGACCGAGACATATGTCATCACGCTGCCCACACTCTGCGTCCTCCTTCATTGCTGAAAAATGTTGCTGAAAACGTCATATGAAACGCGACTTTGGCGCGAAGATCGCCGACCTCATGGCCGATCCCACACTAGGATCGGGTACTTGGCCGAAAGTCGGCGATTTTTTAATGTGTCCGATCCGTTTCGCTCAACCCTAGTGATGATGAAAGAATTTTATTTTCACAATGCATTTCAATGCCATACTGGCGTCTTTATCAAGTGAGAAAACATTTGTTTCTTTCCCTTGATAAAGACTGTGGTAAGTTGTTGAGACAAATTGTGAATAAAAAAACCTTTTATCATCATGATTGTTGAAGAATCGGTTTATTTCAGCAGCGCAGCCCACTTCTCGTGTTTCATCCAACTGTATTTTTTAGGTTCTCACACAGATTACAGTTTAATTTTGTTGGTCCCAGCAATAAGATATCCCGTGATAATTTTACTTAATGAAGACACATCTGGATAGCCAATAGGAGAGAAACCCTGGGTTGGTGCTTTTCTGAGAAAAGATAAGGTACTCTTCCTCTAGCAAAAATAAACACAAAACAATATATAGTTGCCCATACTTAAAGTTTGTTATGTAATTATGTACATAAGTTCTTAAAACTAAATATGAGAAATGAAAGGGGTATTCCCAACTTACATATTTATGTGGGTAAATGTGAGCTTCACCAGTGGGGAATGCATCTGTGTGATGAACGGGGCATTGGCGGGTGTCACTGTCAACGGAAACATGCATACATACACTGCGTGTCAGCGCACTGCGTTTAAGAGTACATTTACATATCTGTGTGTATGTTGGTGACCTGCCCAATTTTTATCACATATCACACAGATCTAATGAGCACAGCCTATTCTTATTCTCAACACTGGATCAAAATAGCAAATGCACTGAATTTTTTCTCGGATCCGTGATTTTCACAGATGTGTGAACGAGCAAGTGACACTTTATGGGTCTTAGTGCTGTCCGATAAAAAAAATCAGACCTCACTTGAACAGTACGCATGGATGTGTCAATGTATCCTTATGCATACAGGAATTCCACTTTTGCTATACATGTAAAAAAAATTAGGTACGACAAGGTAGCTTAATATGGATGGATTTGCAAGAAGGTGGTGTCATTCAATTGCGCTGCTGATGAAAGCTCGATGGCAGAGGTAAAGTCAAAGGAGTTTAATTATACAGGTTTTACAAGTCAACGCTCTTCAACGTTCTGTATGACCTCTTCATCAGGCCAAAAATCCAATATCTTACTATAGACTGTAATACCACAGTATTTCCGAAAAATTGCAGACTCTGATAAACCTCAGCTTTTGGCTGAGCTTCACGTGTTGCCCAGAAACACATCCTTTCCAGGATAATGCCTTCAGAAAAGAAGATTCTGGACATTTTTCACATTTGCCTGCAAATCAGTTGTTAAATGACCAAAAGAAAAAATTCCAGGCTCCAGCTCTTAATAGTCAAACAGGACAAAAATTAATTATTTTGAAGTAGGGTTTTTCTCCTTGAAATACATTATTAAAGACATTATCTTATTTGACTAAACTCTGGGGCATGGATATTTTTTCATACCAGACTTTCCTGCACTTGCGTAAATCTCTAGACAGCCAGGAAATGGGCGAGTATTTGGTCTCCCTATCAGCATTGCAGCACATTCCCAAGCAGTGGCAGAATAGCAGTGTGTTCCATATGTCCAGAGATTTGGTAAAAAGTGAAGCTTCTCTCGGAGTATCCAATTGCTCCATATCTGAGGCATAGGCACATCTGAGGCATAGTTTCGTAGTTCACTATTGACATTTTTCCATTTTTTACCTGTACTAGTTTCATACACGTGGCGTATTTAAATGTTGAACTAGTGATGTTCAGGGTAGAATGGATGTTACTTGAGCAGCATAGGAGAATAAAATCATCATTGGTAAAATCTATAGTCATGCTGGTTGCAGTGTATGACTTTCTTGTGTTTATAAATGCTCCAAGTGTGCAGTTGATCTTCATCCAAAGCAATGACTTTTTGGCACCAAAACTGTTAACAGTGTTGAAAAATCCAGAGCTTTGTAAATCTAATTTGATCTGAGAATAGAACAGACCCATCTGACCCACAAACATGTGCATTCCATCTAGCACATAGCCACAAGCCAATCATTACACAAAGCTAACATGCACATTGGCCACTGTGAATTCTATTTCCTACTTCTAAGCAGCTCAACAGTCGCAGTATGGGAATAAACATGTTTATAATTAATGATGACAAACGTAGCACTTAATGGTTTAATCTGCAAATATTTACTTATTTCAAGCCCCGAAGTAAAGAGAGAATTAATTATGGTGCAATCCTAATAAACATTCTAAAATATCAATTAAATGAAAATGTTTCTTTCATTTCCATCATGGGTATTTGATAAATTTAATATGATGGCTTAGACATTTACTCTATGAGTGCTATGATTTTATTAAAAATATGTGATGAAAAGAAAAGTCACCTCTTCCCGGGTCCTCCAGCACCTCTGTACATTGCAAGAAATACCTAAGGGCACAGTCAGATGGCCAGACGGCGATTGCAATGCTCGGAATGGCTGGCTGCTCTCCTGACCCCCCAGCTTCATGTATGTCTATGCAGCTGCCATGCTCGGGTCAGGAGAGCTGCAGACCAGTCTGAACACTGCGATGCAATAATTGCCCGTATTATACGATCATCTGCACCCTTTTTTGAGGGTCCTACACCACTATTTTCACTGTTTTACTATAGGACAGTAATCACCTGCTAATGACTCTCAAGCTGTTGTAAATCTGCAATTCAGAGTATCCCCAGAGTAGCTGCAGTTGTATGCAGATGCTGGAAGTTATAACCTTGGAGTGACAGGTTGGAGATCAGTGTCATAGAGACTAAACACTACACAACAATCCAATCTTTGAAGCAACCTGTGCAACCTCACAGGTGCCCATGAAGTGAGAGAGCTCACTACCACCTCCAAAGCTACCACCTCCAAAGAGATATTAGACTGCAAATTGCCCATGTATTGTTCTTGCAGAAACCAGAGTACCCAAAAGAAACTTATGCAGAAAAAGGGGAAACATTCAAATTCCTTGCAGATGTTATTCTTGGGTGGGATTTAAACCTAGGACCCCAGTGCTGCAAGACAACAGTGCTAACAACTGAGCTACCAAGCTGGCCAAGATTTGTAAAGGGTGTCAGTGACAGAGATGTAGAGCACAGTATCTGTTTCAGCCTACTAATGATGCCAATACTATTAAATTAGATGGACTGCCAAGCACTGTGTAAGTGCATCCAACAGGGAAAGACACCCTTGTTTACAGAGCCAACATTGATGGCTGCATTCAGCATAGAAATGAAAAATAAATGTGCAGTAAAATATATATAGCATGCATGAGATATTGGTTGATATTTTGGCCAAATTACTCAAGCTTGCAACCTGCGTCGAGTGTCCTCATTATCTTGCTAGTTGCTACTCAAAAAATCAAGAAGAAGCCAGTGCAAAACACACGTCGGGATAAGAGGACATAACTCCAAACTCCAGACTTCAAGGTGAATCGGTCTCCTCTACTTTGCGGGCATGGTATTCAATAAGGTCCATTGTTAACTGCTTCCACCTTCCTCACTAGTAGTTATTACTCCACAGCTTGTTGGTCCACAAAACCAGGACCTGTTGTTACTATTACATGTTCATAGGATGAGAAGGTTTCTGTATTCACTATACATTCTTATTAATACTATGCAGGCATGTCTTCTTTATGCATTATGGCTTAAAGCTATCTGTTCCTCTCCTCACAAGCAGGTATTATTATACATACCATTGGGTTATAAACCCAGAGTTTGGAATATATCGATTTTTTATATTGTTATTTATTAAGCACTAGACACTTTGCTAGGAGTCGAGTTCCCGCCGCTGCACAGGGGGAATCTCAAGCCATGTCTGCTGCGGTCTCCCACTCAACATCGACCGCAGTGGAGCCTGCTCAGCGGAGACGTCAGTCCCAGCGTCTCGCTCAGTCTGATACTGTGCAAAGTGTTACTGCTCCCTTTCCAGGCTCTGCTGTTGTAGCCTGCACTGGTTAGCTGCAAGCAGGCTTTTCTGGGACTAAGTCCTGCCTTGCACACACTGAGCATGCCCAAGGTAAGACCTCTCATTGGAGGTCAGGGGTCACATGCTCGGTTACTGCATCAGCACTTCTTCCCAACTACCCAGCCCTCCACCTCCAAAACCAACTTCTCCACTATTACAGAAG
This sequence comes from Ranitomeya imitator, assembly GCF_032444005.1. Classification (NCBI taxonomy): domain Eukaryota; kingdom Metazoa; phylum Chordata; class Amphibia; order Anura; family Dendrobatidae; genus Ranitomeya; species Ranitomeya imitator. Next base: position 465,013,815 of record NC_091287.1, on the reverse strand, counting down.
ATCAACTCTCCACTCTACTCTTAAGATCGCATCTTACCACCTGTGCACTTGACCTGATCCCTTCCCACTTCATGTCAAACCTCGCCACAGTCTTCATCCCAACTCTAACCCATCTCTTCAACCTATTATTATTATTATTATTTATTATTATAGCACCATTTATTCCATGGTGCTTTACATGTGAGGAGGGGTATACATAATAAAAACAAGTACAATAATCTTAAACAATACAAGTCATAACTGGTACAGGAGGAGAGAGGACCCTGCCCGCGAAGGCTCACAATCTACAAGGGATGGGTGAGAATACAGTAGGCGAGGGTAGAGCTGGTCATGCAGCGGTTTGGTCGATCGGTGGTTACTGCAGGTTATAGGCTTGCCGGAAGAGGTAGGTCTTCAGGTTCTTTTTGAAGGTTTCGATGGTAGGTGAGAGTCTGATATGTTGGGGTAGAGGGTTCCAGAGTAGGGGTGATATGCGAGAGAAATCTTGTATTGTGGGAAGAGGAGATAAGAGGGGAGTAGAGAAGGAGGTCTTGTGAGGATTGGAGGTTGCGTGTAGGTAAGTACCGGGAGACGAGGTCACAGATAAATGGAGGAGACAGGTTGTGGATGGCTTTGCACGTCATGGGTAGGGTTTTGTACTGGAGTCTCTGGGCAATGGGGAGCCAGTGAAGGGATTGACAGAGGGGAGAAGCTGAGGAATAGTGGGGGGACAGGTGGATTAGTCGGTCAGCAGAGTTTAGAATAGACTGGAGGGGTGTGAGAGTGTTCGAGGGGAGGCCACAGAGCAGGAGGTTGCAGTAGTCAAGGCGAGAGATGATAAGGGCATGGACTAGGGTTTTTGCAGATTCTTGGTTGAGGAATGGACGGATTCGTGAAATATTTTTGAGTTGAAGTCGGCAGGAAGTGGAAAGGACTTGGATATGTGGTTTGAAGGAGAGATCAGCATTAAAGATTACCCCGAGGCAGCGAGCTTGTGGGACTGGGGAGAGTGGGCAGCCATTTACTGTAATGGATAGATTCATTGGGGGGGGGGCACGTGATATGGGTGAAAGATGATGGATTCTGTTTTGTCCATGTTAAGTTTCAGAAATCTAGCAGAGAAGAAGGATGAAATAGTGGACAGACATTGAGGGATTCTGGTTATTAGGGAGGTGATATCTGGTCCAGAGATGTAGATCTGTGTGTCATCAGCATAGAGATGATACTGAAAGCAATGAGATTCTATGAGCTGTCCCAGGCCAAAGGTATAAATGGAGAAGAGCAGGGGCCCTAGGACTGAACCTTGTGGGACTCCGACAGATAGGGGGCGAGGTGAGGAGGTGGTGTGTGAGTGGGAGACACTGAATGAATATTACAGACTGAATAATGACAAAAAGTATAAAGGGGTAAAGTATCCCATGTATTAATACAAATGATTAGTCAGCATACAAGCAATGTGAATATAATGGATGTAGGTATGATACATACGTGAGATGGGACTCCGGTGAGATGCCCCCAACCTGATATGCGTTTGGTGGTACCTTCATCAGTTGTTTACTTAGGCTTCATACAGTGTATGAAAGGAGTCTGAGAAATGGCCACAGTGTGAATGCGCTGTTACACTTTGAACGTATACTAATTTATAGTCTGGCTCATTTGTTTGGCTTTGCAGTAGTCTCTTGCACTTTGTACATACAGGGGCACCCCTGTTATGACCTGGTGGTTAGGAGCACCCGGAATGACCTGATAGTTAAACCACATACAGGACGAACTCTGGGAACTCTGCTGACCGCAAGCCCTAATCCTATCACACACACTAGAAATAGCCGTGGAGCGCTCCTGACCAGACCTAGGTGCCTCATCACAGCCTAAGGGCTATCTAGCCCTAGAGAAGGAAAATAAAGCCTACCTTGCCTCAGAGAAATTCCCCAAAGGTAAAGGAAGCCCCTCACATATATTGACTGTGAGTAAAGATGAAAGTCACAAACGCAGAAATGAAACAGGTTCAGCAAAGGGAGGCCAGACTAACTAAATAGACAGAGGATAGGAAAGGTAACTTTGCGATCAGCACAAAAACCTACAAAGACCACGCAGAGTGTGCAAAAAAAGACCTCCCCACCGACTCACGGTGCGGAGGGGCCACTCTGCATCCCAGAGCTTCCAGCTAGCAAGACAAAATAATGAAAACCAGCTGGACAAGAAAACAGAGAACAAAATAAGACTATAAGGAACTTAGCTTCTGCAGGAGAAGGCAGGTCACCAGAGAGATCCAGGAGCGAACTGAACGAATGCAAAAACATTGACAGCTGGCCTAGAGTAACGATCTGAGAGGAGTTAAATAGAACAGCCAACCAAAGGATAAACCACGTCACCTGTGTAAGGAACCTCAGAAGCTGCAGCTTCACTCATAGCCACCAGAGGGAGCCCATAGACGGAACTCGCCGAAGTACCATTCACGACCACAGGAGGGAGCTTGACAACAGAATTCACAACAGTACCCCCCCCTTGAGGAGGGGTCACCGAACCCTCACCAGAGCCCCCAGGCCGACCAGGATGAACCAAATGAAAGACACGAACAAGATCGGCAGCATGAACATCAGAGGCAAAAACCCAGGAATTATCTTCCTGACCATAACCCTTCCACTTGAACAGGTACTGGAGTTTCTGTCTCGAAACACGAGAATCCAAAATCTTCTCCACCACATACTCCAACTCCCCCTCGACCAACACCGGGGCAGGAGGATCAACGGAGGGAACCATAGGCGCCACGTATCTCCGCAACAACGACCTATGGAACACATTATGGATGGCAAAAGAAGCTGGAAGGTCCAAACGAAATGACACAGGATTAAGAACTTCAGAAATCTTATATGGCCCAATGAACCGAGGCTTAAACTTAGGAGAGGAAACCTTCATAGGAACGTGACGAGATGACAACCAAACCAAATCCCCAACACGAAGTCGGGTACCAACACAATGCCGGCGGTTAGCGAAACGTTGAGCCTTCTCCTGGGACAATGTCAAATTATCCACCACATAAGTTCAAATCTGCTGCAACCTGTCCACCACCGCATCCACACCAGGACAGTCCGAAGGCTCAACCTGCCCTGAAGAGAAACGAGGATGGAAACCAGAATTACAGAAAAACGGAGAAACTAAAGTAGCCGAGCAGGCCCGATTATTAAGGGCGAACTCAGCCAAAGGCAAGAAGGACACCCAATCATCCTGATCAGCAGAGACAAAGCATCTCAGATATGCCTCCAAAGTCTGATTAGTTCGTTCGGTTTGGCCATTAGTCTGACGATGGAAAGCCGAAGAAAAAGACAAATCAATGCCCATCTTAGCGCAAAAGGACCGCCAAAACCTCGAAACAAACTGGGAACCCCTGTCCGAGACGATGTTCTCTGGAATGCCATGCAAACGAACCACATGCTGGAAAAACAATGGCACCAAATCAGAGGAGGAAGGCAATTTAGGTAAGGGTACCAAATGGACCATCTTAGAGAAGCGATCACAAACCACCCAAATGACCGACATCCTTTGAGAAACAGGGAGATCAGAAATAAAATCCATGGAAATATGCATCCAGGGCCTCTTCGGGATCGGCAAGGGCAAAAGCAACCCACTGGCACGAGAACAGCAGGGCTTAGCCCGAGCACAAGTCCCACAGGACTGCACAAAAGAACGCACATCCTGTGACAAAGGAGGCCACCAAAAGGATCTAGCCACCAAATCTCTGGTACCAAATATTCCAGGATGACCAGCCAACACTGAACAATGAATCTCAGAGATAACTCTACTAGTCCATCTATCAGGGACAAACAGTTTCTCCGTAGGACAACGGTCCGGTCTATCAGCCTGAAACTTTTGCAGCACACGCCGCAAATCAGGGGAAATGGCAGACAAAATTACCCCTTCTTTAAGAATACCCGTCGGCTCCGGAACACCCGGAGAGTCAGGCACAAAACTTCTTGACAGGGCGTCAGCCTTCACATTCTTAGATCCCGGAAGGTATGAAACCACAAAATCAAAACGGGAGAAAAAGAGCGACCATCGAGCCTGTCTAGGATTCAACCGTTTGGCAGACTCGAGATAAGTCAAATTCTTGTAATCAGTCAAGACCACCACGCGATGTTTAGCTCCTTCAAGCCAATGTCGCCACTCCTCGAATGCCCACTTCATGGCCAACAACTCCCGATTGCCCACATCATAATTGCGCTCAGCAGGCAAGAATTTTCTAGAAAAGAAGGCACAGGGTTTCATCACCGAGCCATCAGAACTTCTTTGCGACAACACAGCCCCTGCTTTAATTTCAGAAGCATCAACCTCAACCTGAAAAGGGAGCGAAACATCTGGCTAGCACAACACAGGGGCAGAAGCAAAACGTCGCTTCAACTCCTTAAAAGCCTCTACAGCCGCAGAGGACCAATTGACCACATCAGCACCTTTCTTGGTCAAATCAGTCAACGGTTTAGCAATACTGGAAAAATTAGCGATGAAGCGACGATAAAAATTAGCAAAGCCCAGAAACTTCTGCAAGCTCTTCACAGATGTCGGCTGAGTCCAATCGTAAATGGCCTGAACTTTAACAGGGTCCATCTCGATAGTAGAAGGGGAAAAAATGAAACCCAAAAATGAAACCTTCTGAACTCCAAAGAGACACTTTGACCCCTTCACAAACAAGGAATTCGCACGAAGGACCTGGAACACCATTCTGACCTGCTTCACATGAGACTCCCAATCATCTGAAAAGACCAAAATGTCATCCAACTATACAATCATGAATCTATCCAGGTACTCTCGGAAGATGTCATGCATAAAGGACTGAAACACAGATGGAGCATTAGAAAGCCCGAATGGCATAACCAGGTACTCAAAATGGCCCTCGGGCGTATTAAATGCCGTTTTCCATTCATCACCCTGTTTAATTCGCACAAGATTATTTGCACCACGCAGATCTATCTTGGTGAACCAACTAGCCCCCTTAATCCAAGCAAATAAATCAGACAGCAGCGGCAAAGGATACTGAAATTTGACTGTGATCTTATTAAGAAGGCGGTAATCAATACAAGGTCTCAAAGAACCATCCTTCTTGGCCACAAAAAAGAACCCTGCTCCCAACGGTGATGATGACGGACGAATATGACCCTTGTCCAAGGATTCCTTTATATAACTCCGCATAGCGGCATGCTCTGGCACAGATAAATTAAACAGACGGCCCTTAGGAAACTTACTACCAGGAATCAAATTAATAGCACAGTCGCAATCCCTATGAGGAGGTAGGGCACCGGATTTGGGCTCTTCAAATACATCCTGGTAATCTGATAAAAACTCAGGGACTTTAGAAGGAGTGGAAGGCGAAATTGACAGCAATGGAACATCACCATGTACCCCCTGACAACCCCAGCTTGACACCGACATAGATTTACAATCCAACACTGGATTATGGACCTGTAGCCATGGCAACCCCAAAACGACCACATCATGCAGATTATGCAAGACCAAAAAGCGAATATCCTCCTGATGTGCAGGAGCCATGCACATGGTCAATTGAGTCCAGTACTGAGGCTTAGGGTACCGTCACGCAGTGCCATTTCGATCGGTATGACGGTATGATTCGTGACATTCCAGTGATATCCATACGATATCGCTGTGTCTGACACGAAGCAGCGATCAGGGATCCTGCTGCGAATCGTACGTCGTAGCAGATCGTTTGGAACTTTCTTTCGTCGCTGGATCTCCCGCTGTCATCGCTAGATCGGTGTGTGTGACACCGATCTAGCGATGCGTTTGCTTGTAACCAGGGTAAACATCGGGTTACTAAGCGCAGGACCGCGCTTAGTAACCCGATGTTTACCCTGGTTACCAGCGTAAATGTAAAAAAAAAAAAACAGTACATACTTACATTCCGGTGTCCGTCAGGTCCCTTGCCGTCTGCTTCCCGCACTCAGTGACTGCCGGCCGTAAAGTGAAAGCAGAGCAGAGCGGTGACGTCACCGCTGTGCTGTGCTTTCACTTTACGGCCGGCAGTCACTGAGTGCGGGAAGCAGATGGCAAGGGACAGACACCGGAATGTAAGTATGTGCTGTTCGTTTTTTTTACGCTGGTAACCAGGGTAAACATCGGGTTACTAAGCGCGGTTCTGCGCTTAGTAACCCGATGTTTACCCTGGTTACCCGGGGACCTCGGCATCGTTGGTCGCTGGAGAGCTGTCTGTGTGACAGCTCCCCAGCGACCACACTACGACTTACCTACGATCACGGCCAGGTCGTATCGCTGGTCGTGATCGTAGGTAAATCGTATAGTGTGACGGTACCCTTATTGTGGCCAAAGGCGTAGCATTAATTCCTCTCAACGGAATAGGATACTGCAAGGGCTCCAAGAAAAAACCAAAGCGCCTGGCAAACTCCAAGTCCATCAAATTCAGGGCAGCGCCTGAATCCACAAATGCCATTACAGAAAAGGACGACAGAGCACAAATCAGAGTAACGGACAAAAGAAATTTAGACTGTACCGTACCAATGGTGGCAGACCTAGCGAACCGCTTAGTGTGCTTAGGACAATCGGAGATAGCATGAGTGGATTCACCACAGTAAAAACACAGCCCATTCTGACGTCTGTGTTCCTGCCGTTCAGCTCTGGTCAAAGTCCTATCACACTGCATAGGCTCTGGCCTATGCTCAGAGAACACCGCCAGATGGTGCACAGCTTTGCGTTCACGCATGCGCCGATCGATCTGAATGGCCAAAGACATAGACTCATTCAGACCAGCAGGTGTGGGAAATCCCACCATGACATCCTTAAGGGCTTCAGAAAGACCCTTTCTGAAAATTGCCGCCAGGGCACATTCATTCCACTGAGTAAGCACTGACCACTTTCTAAACCTCTGACAGTACACCTCCGCTTCATCCTGACCCTGACATAAAGCCAGCAAGATTTTCTCTGCCTGATCCACATATATTGACTGTGAGTAAAGATGAAAGTCACAAACGCAGAAATGAAACAGGTTCAGCAAAGGGAAGCCAGACTAACTAAATAGACAGAGGATAGGAAAGGTAACTTTGCGATCAGCACAAAAACCTACAAAGACCACGCAGAGTGTGCAAAAAAAGACCTCCGCACCGACTCACGGTGCGGAGGGGCCACTCTGCATCCCAGAGCTTCCAGCTAGCAAGACAAAATAATGAAAACCAGCTGGACAAGAAAACAGAGAACAAAATAAGACTATAAGGAACTTAGCTTCTGCAGGAGAAGGCAGGTCACCAGAGAGATCCAGGAGCGAACTGAACGAATGCAAAAACATTGACAGCTGGCCTAGAGTAACGATCTGAGAGGAGTTAAATAGAACAGCCAACCAAAGGATAAACCACGTCACCTGTGTAAGGAACCTCAGAAGCCGCAGCTTCACTCATAGCCACCAGAGGGAGCCCATAGACGGAACTCGCCGAAGTACCATTCACGACCACAGGAGGGAGCTTGACAACAGAATTCACAACACACCCCTTTCTGAGCTAAGTATTTTATCTGTATAGCTTCAGGTGGAAGGGTTTTTTAGATGGGGCTTTGTCAAGCTCTGCCCTTATTCACAATGACGTCACATGACACACAGTAAGATTTTAATACTAGACAGGTTAGGACCGTCCCGATGGTTCCACCTTGTCATGGTGGGATGGCTTTTATGCTTTTTGATCAAAATAGCACTAAGTCCCCTATGTTATTTATATGTACTACTACTATTTACTTGCTCTATGCTATATGCTCCATTTTTTTCTTGGGTTTTGTCTGTGAAATGGCCGCAGTTTGAACATGCTCTTACATTTTGCATGTATACCAACTTAAAGTCCAGCTCATTTATTGGGTTTTGAAGTAATCTTTTGTACTTTGCACAAACAGGGTGCATAGCACACTCTTTATGAGCTAAGTATTTTAACGTGCCCGTCAGGGCCGTGGGGTTCCCAAAATCAGACCTGACAGTTCTATGGGGGAGGTCACGGGGCCGTGATCCATTTCCATCACCCTGGCCGTATCATAAAATGGTGTTTGGTCGTGACTAGGGTTGAGCGAAACGGGTCGTTCATTTTCAAAAGTCGCCGACTTTTGGCAAAGTCAGATTTCATGAAACCCGATCCGACCCCTGTGCGGGGTCGGCCATGCGGTACGCGACTTTCGCGCCAAAGTCGCGTTTCAATGACGCGAAAAGCGCCATTTCTCAGCCAATGAAGGTAAACGCAGAGTGTGGGCAGCGTGATGACATAGGTCCTGGTCCCCACCATCTTAGAGAAGGGCATTGCAGGGATTGGCTTGCTGTCTGCGGCGTCACAGGGGCTATAAAGGGGCGTTCCCGCCGACCGCCATGTTACTGCTGCTGATCTGAGCTTAGGGAGAGGTTGCTGCCGCTTCGTCAGAAGCAGGGATAGCGTTAGGCAGGGTCCATTAACCACCAAACCGCTTGTGCTGTAGCAATTTCCACTGCCCAACACCACCTTCGGTGTGCAGGGACAGTGGAAGCTACATTTTTTTTTTTTCCCCTCAGCGCTGTAGCTCATTGGGCTGCCCTAGGAGGCTCCCTGATAGCTGCATTGCTGTGTGTACGCCGCTGTGCAAACCAACTGCTTTTTTCAAAGCACAAATCCTCTTGTTCCTTCCTTTCTGCACAGCTATCTTTTTTGTTTGTCCACACTTTTTATTTAATTTGTGCATCAGTCCACTCCTTATTGCTGCCTGCCATACCTGGCTGAGATTACTGCAGGGAGATAGTAATTGTTGGACACTCCCTGTTTTTTTTTTTTTTTTTTTTGTGGGAGATTAAGATTGACATTTCTGCTAGAGTGCCATCCCTGTGTGTGCCATCTCTCACTCAGTGGGCCATAGAAAGCCTATTTATTTTTTTGCTTGATTTGGGTTATAAAATCTACCTGAAAAAATCACTACATCAATCAGTGGGAGAAAAATATTGGCCTCAGGGCTTGTGTGCCACTCTTGACTCCTGTGTGTGCCATCTCTCAGTCAGTGGGCCATAGAAAGCCTATTTATTTTTTTGCTTGATTTGGGTTCTAAAATCTACCTGAAAAAATTACTACATCAATCAGTGGGAGAAAAATATTGGCCTCAGGGCTTGTGTGCCACTCCTGACTCCTGTGTGCATCATCACTCACTCAGTGGGCCATAGAAAGCCCATTTTTTTTTTTTTTGCTTTATTTGGGTTCTAAATTCTACCTGAAAAAATCAATAAATCAATCAGTGGGAGATTAATATTGGCCTTTGGGCTTGTGTGCCAGTCCTAAGCGTGCCATCTCTTTCTCTCAGATAGTGGGCCATAGAAAGCCTATTTATTATTTTTTTTATTGGGTTTATAAATTTTCCCTGGAACAAAAAAAAAAAAAGTGGGAGATTAATATTGGCCTCTGGGCTTGTGTGCCAGTCCTGAGCGTGCCATCTCTCTCACAAATAGTGGGCCATAGAAAGCCTATTTTTTTTTTGGGGGGGTTTTATAAATTCTCCCTGAAAAAAAAAGGGAGATTAATATTGGCCTTTGGGCTTGTGTGCCAGTCCTAAGCGTGCCATCTCTCTCTCTCAGATAGTGGGCCATAGAAAGCCTATTTATTATTTTTTTTTATTGGGTTTATAAATTTTCCTTGGAACAAAAAAAAAAAGTGGGAGATTAATATTGGCCTCTGGGCTTGTGTGCCAGTCCTGAGCGTGCCATCTCTCTCACAAATAGTGGGCCATAGAAAGCCTATTTATTTTTTTTTTTTGGTTTTATAAATTCTCCCTGAAAAAAAAAGGGAGATTAATATTGGCCTTTGGGCTTGTGTGCCAGTCCTAAGCGTGCCATCTCTCTCTCTCAGATAGTGGGCCATAGAAAGCCTATTTATTCTTTTTTTATTGGGTTTATAAATTTTCCCTGAAAAAAAAAAAAAGTGGGAGATTAATATTGGCCTCTGGGCTTGTGTGCCAGTCCTGAGCGTGCCATCTCTCTCACAAATAGTGGGCCATAGAAAGCCTATTTATGTTTTTGGTTGATTTGGGTTCTAAATTCTACCTGAAAAAATCACTACATCAATCAGTGGGAGATAAATATTGGCCTCTGGGCTTGTGTGCCACTCCTGACTCCTGTGTGCGTCATCTCTCACTCAGTGGGCCCTAGAAAGCCTTTTTTTGTTTTATTTGTTTTCTAAATTCTCCCTGAAAAAATCATTTTATTTTATTTGGTTTCTAAATTCTTCCTGAAAAAATCATTTTTTTTTTTATTATTTTTTTTTTCTAAAGTCTCCCTGGAAAAAAAAAAAAAAAATCAAATCAGTGGGAGATTAATATTGCCCTTTCTGCTTGTGTGCCAGTCTTGACTCCTGGGTGTGCCATCTCTCTCTCTCTCTCTCTCCAATTGTGGGCCATAGAAAGCCTATTATTTTTTTAGCTTGATTTGGGTTCCAAAATCTACCTGAAAAAATCACTACATCAATCAGTGGGAGATAAATATTGGCCTCTGGGCTTGTGTGCCACTCCTGACTCCTGTGTGCGTCATCTCTCACTCAGTGGGCCATAGAAAGCCTTTTTTTGTTTTATTTGTTTTCTAAATTCTCCCTGAAAAAAATCATTTTATTTTATTTGGTTTCTAAATTCTTCATGAAAAAATCATTTTATTCTATTATTTTTTTTTCCTAAAGTCTCCCTGAAAAAAAACAAAAAACAAATCAGTGGGAGATTAATATTGCCCTTTCTGCTTGTGTGCCAGTCTTGACTCCTGGGTGTGCCATCTCTCTCTCTCTCTCCAATTGTGGGCCATAGAAAGCCTATTATTTTTTTAGCTTGATTTGGGTTCCAAAATCTACCTGAAAAAATCACTACATCAATCAGTGGGAGATAAATATTGGCCTCTGGGCTTGTGTGCCACTCCTGACTCCTGTGTGCGTCATCTCTCACTCAGTGGGCCATAGAAAGCCTTTTTTTGTTTTATTTGTTTTCTAAATTCTCCCTGAAAAAATCATTTTATTTTATTTGGTTTCTAAATTCTTCCTGAAAAAATCATTTTATTCTATTATTTTTTTTTCCTAAAGCCTCCCTGAAAAAAAAAAAAAAAACAAATCAGTGGGAGATTAATATTGCCCTTTCTGCTTGTGTGCCAGTCTTGACTCCTGGGTGTGCCATCTTTCTCTCTCTCTCCAATTGTGGGCCATAGAAAGCCTATTATTTTTGTAGCTTGATTTGGGTTCCAAAATCTACCTGAAAAAATCACTACATCAATCAGTGGGAGATAAATATTGGCCTCTGGGCTTGTGTGCCACTCCTGACTCCTGTGTGCGTCATCTCTCACTCAGTGGGCCATAGAAAGCCTTTTTTTGTTTTATTTGTTTTCTAAATTCTCCCTTAAAAAATCATTTTATTTTATTTGGTTTCTAAATTCTTCCTGAAAAAATCATTTTATTTTATTATTTTTTTTTCCTAAAGTCTCCCTGAAAAAAAAAAAAAATCAGTGGGAGATTAATATTTACATTTGTGCTTCAGTGACAGTCCAGCGTGTGTGGCATCTCTCTCATTTGTTGCCACCAACAACAGAGTGTGTAACATTGTGCCTGATTTTCGTTGTGGTCTCACTCACCTGTAAAGGGGTAGCTAAATCATACTGAAGTTATAGCTCACCGTGTAAGTTGTGTGACAGCAACAAATACCGTTAGTTTGTTTACGTTTTTAAAACAATGAGGAAGTCTGGTGGAAGAGGTCGTGGCCGGGGGCGTTCATTGTCAGCTGGTAATGAGGGTAGTGGTAGTGGTGGAGCATCAGCTGGTCGTGGGAAAAAAATATTGCACCTAAGTCTGGAGCTGTGGAGCCAGGTTCGTCGTCTGGCTGCACAAGGCCTCGAACGCTCCCTTTTCTGGGAGTAGGAAAATCGCTTTTAAAGCCGGAGCAGCAAGAGCAAGTTTTGGCTTATCTTGCTGACTCAGCCTCTAGCTCTTTTGCCTCCTCTCGTGAAACTGGTAAATGTCAAAGCAGCGCGTCGTTAGTGGATGTTCACGGTCAGGGACAAGTCGCTTCCTTATCCTCTTCAGCAAAAACAACAACAGAGAAGAATGCAGCAGGCGACACAACGGGTTACTCCATGGAGCTCTTTACACATACCGTCCCTGGCTTAGAAAGTGAAGCAGTTAACAGTCCATGCCCATTACAAGTTGAATCTGACATGGAGTGCACTGATGCACAGCCACAGCCAGACTACTATGCTGGTCCTTTGACTCAGACCACAACATTGCCCTCGCAGGGTAATGATCAAGAATCAAACCCTGATGAGACTATGTTGCCCCATCACGAACGCTATACCACCGACCGACACGGTGACACAGACGAAGTTGCACACGAGCTACAAGAAGAGGTAATAGATGACCCAGTTCTTGACCCCGATTGGCAGCCATTGGGGGAACAGGGTGCAGGCGGCAGCAGTTCTGAAGCGGAGGAGGAGGGGCCGCAGCAGGCATCAACATCGCAACAGGTTCCATCTGCCGGGCCCGTATCTTGCCCAAAACGCGTGGCAAAGCCAAAACCTGTTGGAGGACAGCGTGGCCATCCGGTTAAAGCTCAGTCTGCAATGCCTGAAAAGGTATCCGATGCTAGAAAGAGTGCAGTCTGGCATTTTTTTAAACAACATCCAATTGATCAGCGCAAAGTCATCTGTCAAAAATGTTCAACTACCTTAAGCAGAGGACAGAATCTGAAAAGTCTCAATACAAGTTGCATGCATAGACATTTAACCACCATGCATTTGCAAGCCTGGACTAACTACCAAACGTCCCTTAAGGTTGTAGCACCCTCGGCCAATGAAGCTAGTCAGCAACGCAACATCCCTTCCGGCAGTGTAGGGCCACCATTTTCCGCACCACCTGCAGTATCTGTGCAGGTTTCTTTGCCAGGCCAAAGCAGTCAGAGTCAGGGAATCACCAGTTTCGTAGTAGGAAACACTGCATCTAGGGCACCGGCGGCAACAATACCATCTCCCACCGTCTCTCAGTCTGCCATGTCCACCGGCACCCCCGCTAGTTCCACGATCTCCAGCTCTCCAGTACAGCTCACCCTACATGAGACTATGGTTAGAAAAAGGAAGTACTTAGCCTCGCATCCACGTACACAGGGTTTGAACGCCCACATAGCTAGACTAATCTCGTTAGAGATGATGCCCTACCGGTTAGTTGAAAGCGAAGCTTTCAAAGCCCTGATGGACTACGCTGTACCATGCTACGAGCTACCCAGTCGACACTTTTTTTCCAGAAAAGCCATCCCAGCCCTCCACCAGCATGTTAAAGAGCGCATCGTCCATGCACTCAGGCAATTTGTGAGCACAAAGGTGTACCTGACAACAGATGCATGGACCAGTAGGCATGGCCAGGGACGTTACGTGTCCATCACGGCACACTGGGTGAATGTTGTGGATGCAGGGTCCACAGGGGACAGCAAGTTTGGGACAGTTCTGCCTAGCCCACGGTCTAGGAAACAGTTGGCTGTAGCCATTCGCACCCCCTCCTCCTCCTCTTCGTCCTCCTGCAGAAGCGAGAGCTCGTCCACAGACCGCAGTCGCACAACCACTCCATCCGCAGCTGCCACTGTTGCACACCAGGTCTCCCATTATGGGGCAGCTACTGGCAAACGTCAGCAGGCTGTATTGGCTATGAAGTGTTTGGGCGACAACAGACACACCGCGGAAGTTCTGTCCGAGTTCTTGCAGAAAGAAACGCAGTCGTGGCTGGGCACTGTAGATCTTGAGGCAGGCAAGGTAGTGAGTGATAACGGAAGGAATTTCATGGCTGCCATCTCCCTTTCCCAACTGAAACACATTCCTTGCCTGGCTCACACCTTAAACCTGGTGGTGCAGTGCTTCCTGAAAAGTTATCCGGGGTTATCCGACCTGCTCCTCAAAGTGCGTGGACTTTGCTCACATATCCGCCGTTCGCCCGTACACTCCAGCCGTATGCAGACCTATCAGCGTTCTTTGAACCTTCCCCAGCATCGCCTAATCATAGACGTTGCAACAAGGTGGAACTCAACACTGCACATGCTTCAGAGACTGTGCGAACAGAGGCGGGCTGTTATGTTTTTGTGGGAGGATACACATACACAGGCAGGCAGTAGGATGGCAGACATGGAGTTGTCAGGTGTGCAGTGGTCGAAGATTCAAGACATGTGTCAAGTCCTTCAGTGTTTTGAGGAATGCACACGGCTGGTTAGTGCAGACAACGCCATAATAAGCATGAGCATCCCCCTAATGCGTCTGCTGATACAAAGTTTGACGCACATAAAGGATCAGGCGTCTGCAGCTGAGGAAGAGGAAAGCCTTGATGACAGTCAGCCATTGTCTGGCCAGGGCAGTGTACAGGATGAGTTAGCGGGCGAAGAGGAGGAGGAGGACGAGGAGGATGATGGGGATGATTATATTTTTAATGAGGAAGCTTTTCCGGGGCCACTGGAAATTGGTGGCGCAGCAAGGCCGGGTTCTGGTTTTTGGAGGGACACAAGTGACGTGGATTTGCCTGAAACTGCCCCTCAACCAAGCACAACCGCAGATTTGAGAACTGGAACTTTGGCCCACATGGCGGATTATGCCTTACGTATCCTCAAAAGGGACACACGCATAACTAAAATGATGAACGATGACGATTACTGGTTGGCCTGCCTCCTTGATCCTCGCTATAAAGGCAAATTGCAAAATATAATGCCACATGAGAACTTGGAACTAATATTAGCAACCAAACAATCAACTCTTGTTGACCGTTTGCTTCTGGCATTCCCTGCACACAGCGCCCGTGATCGTTCTCACACGAGCTGCAGGGGCCAGCAGACCAGAGGAGTTAGAGGGGCAGAAATCAGAAGTGGCGTTGGCCAGAGGGGTTTTCTGACCAGGTTGTGGAGTGATTTTGCTATGACCGCAGACAGGACAGGTACTGCAGCATCAATTCAAAGTGACAGGAGACAACATTTGTCCAGTATGGTTACAAACTATTTTTCATCCCTTATCGATGTTCTCCCTCAACCGTCATTCCCATTTGATTACTGGGCATCCAAATTAGACACCTGGCCAGAATTGGCAGAATATGCATTGCAGGAGCTTGCTTGCCCGGCAGCTAGTGTCCTATCAGAAAGAGTATTCAGTGCTTCAGGTTCAATACTAACAGAAAAATGGACTCGTCTGGCTACCCAAAATGTAGATGATCTAACCTTCATTAAAATGAACCACAACTGGATTTCGAAATCTTTTGCCCCACCTTGCCCGGCTGACACCTAGCTTTCCTATGAAAAGGTCTTGCCTGTGGACTATTCTGAATGCCTTTTCCAATCTCGTAATTTTCTGCACCTGATTGTCCAGCATACGACATGTTTACACCTCACTAAATGGCCAAACTCCCCACACGGGGCCGTGGTATCGACACTTGGCGACAGCACCCGTGAGAGTGCTGTTTGTCTGAAGAGGTGGGTGTGCCCGCTTTTGGTCGACGGCACTGCCACTGGGTCCCTCCTAGTACAATAAAGTGTCTCTGGCAGTGGTGGTGCGCACCCAACGTCAAACCCACCGTTGTAATATGAGGGGCCCTGGGCCTGTACCGCCGGCCACAAGACAGTTCCCCCACCCCAGCTCAAACAGTGCTCTACCACTTGCAAAATTATCTCACAGCTCCACCAATGTTTAGTCTATGCGCTGACATCCTTCAATGCCTGCCACTGACAATACCATTGTATTGACATTTACAGCTCCACCAATGTTTAGTCTATGCGCTGACATCCTTCAATGCCTGCCACTGACAATACCATTGTATTGACATTTTTGTTATGTTAGGCCTTCGAAGCCTGTCTGCGGTCACTCCTTCCACTATGCCTCCACTGACCACACCACTGCTGCCCGTGTACCCCTGGAACCAATTTAAAATTGCCTACAGCCAGCCCAATTTTTTTATTTTAGGCCTTTGATGCCTGTCTGCGGTCCGTTCTTTCTACTACTACTACACTGACCAGGCCACTGCTGCCCGTATACCCCTGGAACCAATTTAAAATTGCCTACAGCCAGCCCAATTTTTTTATTTTAGGCCTTCGAGGCCTGTCTGCGGTCACTCCTTCCACTAGGCCTCCACTGACCACACCACTGCTGCCCGTGTACCCCTGGAACCAATTTAAAATTGCCTACAGCCATGTGTTATTATTTTAGGCCTTCGATGCCAGTCTGCGGTCACTCCTTCCACTAGGCCTCCACTGACCACACCACTGCTGCCCGTGTACCCCTGGAACCAATTTAAAATTGCCTACAGCCAGCCCAATTTTTTTATTTTAGGCCTTCGATGCCTGTCTGCGGTCCATTCTTTCTACTACTACTACACTGACCAGGCCACTGCTGCCCGTGTACCCCTGGAACCAATTTAAAATTGCCTACAGCCATGTGTTATTATTTTAGGCCTTCGATGCCTGTCTGCGGTCACTCCTTCCACTAGGCCTCCACTGACCACACCACTGCTGCCCGTGTACCCCTGGAACCAATTTAAAATTGCCTACAGCCATGTGTTATTATTTTAGGCCTTCGATGCCTGTCTGCGGTCACTCCTTCCTCTAGGCCTCCACTGACCACACCACTGCTGCCCGTGTACCCCTGGAACCAATTTAAAATTGCCTACAGCCAGCCCAATTTTTTTATTTTAAGCCTTCGATGCCTGTCTGCGGTCCATTCTTTCTACTACTACTACACTGACCAGGCCACTGCTGCCCGTGTACCCCTGGAACCAATTTAAAATTGCCTACAGCCATGTGTTATTATTTTAGGCCTTTGATGCCTGTCTGCGGTCACTCCTTCCACTAGGCCTCCACTGACCACACCACTGCTGCCCGTGTACCCCTGGAACCAATTTAAAATTGCCTACAGCCATGTGTTATTATTTTAGGCCTTCGATGCCTGTCTGCGGTCACTCCTTCCACTAGGCCTCCACTGACCACACCACTGCTGCCCGTGTACCCCTGGAACCAATTTAAAATTGCCTACAGCCATGTGTTATTATTTTAGGCCTTCGATGCCTGTCTGCGGTCACTCCTTACAATATGCCTCCACTGACCACACCACTGCTGCCCGTGTACCCCTGGAACCAATTTAAAATTGCCTACAGCCAGCCCAATTTTCTTATTTTAGTCCTTCGATGCCTGTCTGCGGTCCGTTCTTTCTACTACTACTACACTGACCAGGCCACTGCTGCCCGTGTTTCCCTGGAACCAATTTAAAATTGCCAACAGCAATGTGCTATTATTGTTAGGCCTTCGATGCCTGTCTGCGGTCACTCCTTCCACTAGGCCTCCACTGACCACACCACTGCTGCCCGTATACCCCTGGAACCAATTTAAAATTGCCTACAGCCAGCCCAATTTTTTTATTTTAGGCCTTCGATGCCTGTCTGCGGTCCATTCTTTCTACTACTACTACACTGACCAGGCCACTGCTGCCCGTGTTCCCCTGGAACCAATTTAAAATTGCCAACAGCAATGTGTTATTATGTTAGGCCTTCGATGCCTGTTTGCGGTCACTCCTTCCAATAGTTCTCCACTGACCAGACCAATGCTGGCCGTGTACCTCTGGAACCCAGCTGAAAGTGCATGTAGCCTCCTTTTTTTCTTTGTTTTATATTTAGAAAGCCCAGATGAACTACGCTGTGCAACGGTTCAAGCTACCCAGTCGACATTTCTTTTGCGAGAAAAGCCATCCCAGCCCTCCACCGGCATGAAAAAGTCTGCATTGTCATAGCACTCAGGCAATCAAACAGTAGAAAGGTGCACCTGACAAGAGACGCATGGACCAGTAGGCATGTCCACAAAACGTTACGTGTCCATTACGGCGCACTGGGTTAATGTGTTGGATGCATGGTCCACAGGGGACAGCCTACAAAGTCTGTCTGCAGTCCCTAATTCCAATTTTCCTCCGCTGACCACACCACTGCTGCCCGTGTACCCCTGGAACCAATTTTACAGTGTCTACAGCCTAATTTTGTTATGTTAGGCCTACTACGCCTGTCTGCGGTCCCTCCTTCCAATACTCATCCACTGACCACACCACTGCTGCCCGTGGACCCCTGGAACCTATTTTTAATTGCATTGAGCATCCTTTTTTTTGATAGTAGGCGTACAAAGTCTGTCTGCGGTCCACTATTGAAATTGTCCTCCACTGCCCAGAGCACTGCTGCTTGTGTACCCCTGTAACTTTTTTAAGCTGCAGTGAGCCACATTTTTGGGTTAAGTCCTACTACCTGTGTCTGTCTGCGCCACTCAATTCAGCTGTGTTCCTTTGAAAAAAGCTGAGCGTCAATAGTCTTGTTTTCAGCCTCTAGGAATTTTAAAACTGCATTGGGGGTACAACTTTGGTAGGGCCTACTAACGGTGTCTGCCTCCCCAAGGTGTGCCCCAGGTTTCCTCGCCATTGCTTCGATCTTAATGCTCTCGTTTAGTAGTTGTTGGAAACTACACTGCATTAGGCCTACAAATTGGGTATGGGGTGTAGAGAGATGGTGTGTTCCACTCCAAGGTGTTCTCCAGGTTACCTTTCCTGAGCTCCTATCTTCCGGCTCTCGTTTAGTAGTTCTTGGAAACTACACTGCATTAGGACTACAAATTGGGTATGGGGTGTAGAGAGATGGTGTGTTCCACTCCAAGGTGTTCTCCAGGTTGCCTTTCCTGAGCTCCGATCTTCCGGCTCTCGTTTAGTAGTTCTTGGAAACTACACTGCATTATGCCTACAAATTGGGTACGGGGTGTAGAGAGATGGTGTGTTCCACTCCAAGGTGTTCTCCAGGTTGCCTTTCCTGAGCTTCGATCTTCCGGCTCTCGTTTAGTAGTTCTTGGAAACTACACTGCAGTAGGCCTACAAATTGGGTATGGGGTGTAGAGAGATGGTGTGTTCCACTCCAAGGTGTTCTCCAGGTTGCCTTTCCTGAGCTTCGATCTTCCGGCTCTCGTTTAGTAGTTCTTGGAAACTACACTGCATTAGGCCTACAAATTGGGTATGGGGTGTAGAGAGATGGTGTGTTCCACTCCAAGGTGTTCTCCAGGTTGCCTTTCCTGAGCTTCGATCTTCCGGCTCTCGTTTAGTAATTCTTGGAAACTACACTGCATTAGGCCTACAAATTGGGTATGGGGTGTAGAGAGATGGTGTGTTCCACTCCAAGGTGTTCTCCAGGTTGCCTTTCCTGAGCTTCGATCTTCCGGCTCTCGTTTAGTAATTCTTGGAAACTACACTGCATTAGGCCTACAAATTGGGTATGGGGTGTAGAGAGATGGTGTGTTCCACTCCAAGGTGTTCTCCAGGTTGCCTTTCCTGAGCTTCGATCTTCCGGCTCTCATTTAGTAGTTGTTGGAAACTACGCTGCATTAGGCCTACAAATTGGGTATGGGGTGTAGAGAGATGGTGTGTTCCACTCCAAGGTGTTCTCCAGGTTGCCTTTCCTGAGCTTCGATCTACCGACTCTCGTTTTGTAGTTCTTGGAAACTACACTGCATTAGGCCTACAAATTGGGTATGGGGTGTAGAGAGATGGTGTGTTCCACTCCAAGGTGTTCCCCAGGTTTCCTCGCCAATGCTTCGATCTTCATGCTCTCGTTTAGTAGTTGTTGGAAACTACGCTGCATTAAGCCTACAAATTGGGTATGGGGTGTAGAGAGATGGTGTGTTCCACTCCAAGGTGTTCTCCAGGTTGCCTTTCCTGAGCTTCGATCTTCCGGCTCTCGTTTAGTAGTTGTTGGAAACTACACTGCATTAGGCCTACAAATTGGGTATGGGGTGTAGAGAGATGGTGTGTTCCACTCCAAGGTGTTCTCCAGGTTGCCTTTCCTGAGCTTCGATCTTCCGGCTCTCGTTTAGTAGTTCTTGGAAACTACACTGCATTAGGCCTACAAATTGGGTATGGGGTGTAGAGAGATGGTGTGTTCCACTCCAAGGTGTTCTCCAGGTTGCCTTTCCTGAGCTTCGATCTTCCGGCTCTCATTTAGTAGTTGTTGGAAACTACGCTGCATTAGGCCTACAAATTGGGTATGGGGTGTAGAGAGATGGTGTGTTCCACTCCAAGGTGTTCTCCAGGTTGCCTTTCCTGAGCTTCGATCTACCGACTCTCGTTTTGTAGTTCTTGGAAACTACACTGCATTAGGCCTACAAATTGGGTATGGGGTGTAGAGAGATGGTGTGTTCCACTCCAAGGTGTTCTCCAGGTTGCCTTTCCTGAGCTTCGATCTACCGACTCTCGTTTTGTAGTTCTTGGAAACTACACTGCATTAGGCCTACAAATTGGGTATGGGGTGTAGAGAGATGGTGTGTTCCACTCCAAGGTGTTCTCCAGGTTGCCTTTCCTGAGCTTCGATCTTCCGGCTCTCGTTTAGTAATTCTTGGAAACTACACTGCATTAGGCCTACAAATTGGGTATGGGGTGTAGAGAGATGGTGTGTTCCACTCCAAGGTGTTCTCCAGGTTGCCTTTCCTGAGCTTCGATCTTCCGGCTCTCATTTAGTAGTTGTTGGAAACTACGCTGCATTAGGCCTACAAATTGGGTATGGGGTGTAGAGAGATGGTGTGTTCCACTCCAAGGTGTTCTCCAGGTTGCCTTTCCTGAGCTTCGATCTACCGACTCTCGTTTTGTAGTTCTTGGAAACTACACTGCATTAGGCCTACAAATTGGGTATGGGGTGTAGAGAGATGGTGTGTTCCACTCCAAGGTGTTCCCCAGGTTTCCTCGCCAATGCTTCGATCTTCATGCTCTCGTTTAGTAGTTGTTGGAAACTACGCTGCATTAAGCCTACAAATTGGGTATGGGGTGTAGAGAGATGGTGTGTTCCACTCCAAGGTGTTCTCCAGGTTGCCTTTCCTGAGCTTCGATCTTCCGGCTCTCGTTTAGTAGTTGTTGGAAACTACACTGCATTAGGCCTACAAATTGGGTATGGGGTGTAGAGAGATGGTGTGTTCCACTCCAAGGTGTTCTCCAGGTTGCCTTTCCTGAGCTTCGATCTTCCGGCTCTCGTTTAGTAGTTCTTGGAAACTACACTGCATTAGGCCTACAAATTGGGTATGGGGTGTAGAGAGATGGTGTGTTCCACTCCAAGGTGTTCTCCAGGTTGCCTTTCCTGAGCTTCGATCTTCCGGCTCTCATTTAGTAGTTGTTGGAAACTACGCTGCATTAGGCCTACAAATTGGGTATGGGGTGTAGAGAGATGGTGTGTTCCACTCCAAGGTGTTCTCCAGGTTGCCTTTCCTGAGCTTCGATCTACCGACTCTCGTTTTGTAGTTCTTGGAAACTACACTGCATTAGGCCTACAAATTGGGTATGGGGTGTAGAGAGATGGTGTGTTCCACTCCAAGGTGTTCCCCAGGTTTCCTCGCCAATGCTTCGATCTTCATGCTCTCGTTTAGTAGTTGTTGGAAACTACGCTGCATTAAGCCTACAAATTGGGTATGGGGTGTAGAGAGATGGTGTGTTCCACTCCAAGGTGTTCTCCAGGTTGCCTTTCCTGAGCTTCGATCTTCCGGCTCTCGTTTAGTAGTTGTTGGAAACTACACTGCATTAGGCCTACAAATTGGGTATGGGGTGTAGAGAGATGGTGTGTTCCACTCCAAGGTGTTCTCCAGGTTGCCTTTCCTGAGCTTCGATCTTCCGGCTCTCGTTTAGTAGTTCTTGGAAACTACACTGCATTAGGCCTACAAATTGGGTATGGGGTGTAGAGAGATGGTGTGTTCCACTCCAAGGTGTTCTCCAGGTTGCCTTTCCTGAGCTTCGATCTTCCGGCTCTCGTTTAGTAGTTCTTGGAAACTACACTGCATTAGGCCCACAAATTGGGTATGGGGTGTAGAGAGATGGTGTGTTCCACTCCAAGGTGTTCTCCAGGTTGCCTTTCCTGAGCTTCGATCTTCTGGCTCTCGTTTAGTAGTTGTTGGAAACTACGCTGCATTAGGCCTACAAATTGGGTATGGGGTGTAGAGAGATGGTGTGTTCCACTCCAAGGTGTTCCCCAGGTTTCCTTGCCAATGCTTCGATCTTCATGCTCTCGTTTAGTAGTTGTTGGAAACTACGCTGCATTAGGCCTACAAATTGGGTATGGGGTGTAGAGAGATGGTGTGTTCCACTCCAAGGTGTTCTCCAGGTTGCCTTTCCTGAGCTTCGATCTTCCGGCTCTCGTTTAGTAGTTCTTGGAAACTACACTGCATTAGGCCTACAAATTGGGTATGGGGTGTAGAGAGATGGTGTGTTCCACTCCAAGGTGTTCTCCAGGTTGCATTTCCTGAGGTTCGATCTTCCGGCTCTCGTTTAGTAGTTCTTGGAAACTACACTGCATTAGGCCTACAAATTGGGTATGGGGTGTAGAGAGATGGTGTGTTCCACTCCAAGGTGTTCCCCAGGTTTCCTCGCCAATGCTTCGATCTTCATGCTCTCGTTTAGTAGTTGTTGGAAACTACACTGCATTAGGCCTACAAATTGGGTATGGGGTGTAGAGAGATGGTGTGTTCCACTCCAAGGTGTTCTCCAGGTTGCCTTTCCTGAGCTTCGATCTTCCGGCTCTCGTTTAGTAGTTCTTGGAAACTACACTGCATTAGGCCTACAAATTGGGTATGGGGTGTAGAGAGATGGTGTGTTCCACTCCAAGGTGTTCTCCAGGTGCCTTTCCTGAGCTTCGATCTTCCGGCTCTCGTTTAGTAGTTCTTGGAAACTACACTGCATTAGGCCTACAAATTGGGTATGGGGTGTAGAGAGATGGTGTGTTCCACTCCAAGGTGTTCTCCAGGTTGCCTTTCCTGAACTTCTATCTTCAGGCTCTCATTAAATTGTGGTTAAACGGAACAACTGCATTTGGCGTACTAGTTGGTTTGGGGCCTACTATCGGTGTCTGCCACTCCTTGCTGTTCTCCTGGTTTCCTGTCCTGAAATTCCATTTTCAGGCTCTCGTTAAGTAGTTGTTAATGTTAGACTGCATTTGGCCTACTAGTTGGGTTGGGGCCTACTATCGGTGTCTGCCACTCCTTGCTGTTCTCCTCCACTGAACAAAGCTGTGCCGCCTGTTTACTACGGTTGCCAATTTTGAACTGCATTTCGACTACTTACTGATTTGGGCCTACTCTCTGTGTCAGCCTCTCATTCCAGTTGTCCTCCACTGCAATGCCCCCTGGTTAGTCCTGTGTTACCAATTTTGAACTGCATTTAGCCAACTTTATTCTTTGGGCCTATATCTGTGTTTCCTCCTCATCCTGCCCATTGCCCAGCCAGTGATAGATGAGTCTGCTGGTACATTGACCCATAACGCAAAATTCCCCGTGCACGCTACACAGCAAGATTGTGACCCTGCTGAAAGTCAGGTTCCTCTTCCCGCATACCATACCACCTTACACGGGGACAAAGAGGAAGGTGCAGATGAAAGTGCAGGTTCCTTCATCAGGTGGGGGGAGGAATACTAGTTGGCGACGTCACTGGCACAGGGCCTCTCATAGTACGCAAAAGTGTTGCTGCCGGTGGGAGGCGCCCCCGCCGTGCAAACACACCGCTGTACTTTGAGGGGCCCTGTGCCAGTGCCAATGCCAACGAGTGGGCCCCCCCTGCTTGCTCAGGATCACAGCACTTGCAAAGTTGAAATACTTACCTCTCCCTGCTCCACTGCCGTGATGTGGTCCAGATTTACTGGGCCCACTAATTACTTGAACCAGCCCTACCCCCCACAACTTTAGCCAAATGACCCCCAATTTCAAATGCCTTCCAATTATTATAAGGTAAATTACGATTGACAAGCTTCTTTAACAAGAATGGATGTTTTTGCCATTAAAATGGGCAGTGTAGGTGTTTTCCTGGCCTCCACTCACTGCCGACTATGCTCCCCCATTGACTTGCATTGGGTTTCGTGTTTCGGGCGATACCCGACTTTTCGCGATAATCGGCCGATTCCACTCGACTCGACTTCTAAGATAGTCGCGTTTCGCGAAACACGGCTTGACTCTAAAAAGGTCAAGGTCGCTCAACCCTAGTCGTGACGCCACCCGTGGTGTTTGGCAATGGGTGGCCGATGCTGCGGTTTCGCTCCACAGGGGCTGATTGTGACGCAGCAAAGATGGTTCAGCTCCCACGGGTAGAGCGGGGCCTCAGGGTAAATATATTTGATTGTTCAGATGGTGGTGAACTTTGGGGTGCAGGGAATAAGTGAAGGACACAGAGAGGTGCAGTTTTCTTTTCCTTTTAATTGAAAGTAGATGCTATCTGGGGTACCAATTACAGATGACGGATTAAGTCTGGCTTGCCTTTAGGCTTTCAAAGGATCCACCCTGCCAGGTGGGGTTGGGGACTTTCCTTCTGCGCTCTCTTTTAGGGTCCCTGCTGCTTGTAGCTAAGCTGCGGCCCTCTCCTGTGTGATGATTTCTAACCTCTATGGCAGACAGCGTGAGCCTATTTCACAGGCACTGTCCTTTTTACTGTCAGCCCCGGGCTCTTGGTCTGCTACCGTGCCTTCAGGTGTTCAGCGAGGCCAGGGAACTTGCAGTCCCCTGTCCTCCACATTTGGCTGTCAGGGCGTACAGCACCCGCCCAGCTAAGGACTCTGGCATCCCTTTTTATCAGCGCTCTGCTCTGGGGTCAGCTATATGCAGTTTTTATTCCCTGGAGCTCTTGTCTCTGCTCCTGTCCCTTCCCTCTCCACAGACCAACTGCCCACTCTCCTCTCTCACTGTCCTGACATGAGCTCCAGCTCGCTCCCGTTTCCATGACAACACGCCTGTTTTCTCTCTCAGCTGACTTCTTTCTGACTCACTAGCCCCACCTGCTGGCCAGAATTTATAAGGAAGCTCCCTTTTCTAGCCTGGAGCAGGAATTGACATATACACTGTGTTACCTGGCATGGGGACCTTCCCTCTTGCCTCCAGGCATGACATCACTCCTTAGAGGGAGGCAATGTCACCATAGCAACCGGACTCTGGGGTGCCACAATTTCATCTGTATAGCGTCCTACAGATTGATGTGTTAGTTGGACCCTGTGCTTCTCTGTCCTTATTCACATTGACGATGTATGCCTCATGGTAAGGTTTTAATGCTAGTCAGGTTAGGACCGTCCCAATGGGTACATCTTGTGGTATAATGGCTTTTATGCTGTTTTGATCAAAATAGCATTAATTAAGAACACTATGTTATTTCCATGAACTATTACTAATTATAACTATTTCATTATTTACTTGCTGTATGGTACTGTATGTGTTCATTTTGTTTGTTTTTTCTTTTTTCTTTTGTTTTTTTTCTGGGATTTTATGTATGTATAAAGGGAGATCAATGTTGGAGTTCCATCTACACACAGTAACCACAGCACTTATGTAGATTTACCTCATTTTGCACTAAAGGGGTTAGAGAGCACCGACAGTAAACAGTTAACAATAACTAAATAATAAAAACTGAGAGTGAACAAAATAAATGCAGATAGCATTTGAAAGAACAGAAAAGAAGAAACATTAGATAAATATCGTATGTCTGTTGGAGCAGGGGTTGGTTACAAATTCTAATATAACTTACGTCCCCCTGGTTAATTGATATACCAGCAACTGGAGCTCTGCTTTGATTTCAGAAAATAGACAATAAGTCCATGTAATCCAACAATGCCTGTGTAATTTATTAATAACAAAAGTACATTGTCTACTTCCATTGGGTTGGGAAAGAAATAGATGTAGAGGTACAGAGCCAGAATTTCCATCTAATACTACATTCTCACAAAAACTGACTAAAAATGCCCCAATATAAAATCTGTCACATACCCATCTCAACCAGCTATGTGTCTTCTTATGTAGTAGAAGGGCATTTGGGCACTCTTTGGGGGTGTGTAGTAACTACTACCTCTGCACTCACTATAGCTACACCTCCATTGTCTCCTTCACAGGCTCCTGGTAAACAGGCTATATTCCAGATAAGAGGATACTTGGCCGATGAAAAACTGTGGTTCTCACAAAAGTTCAGCGCATGATGGTTATTATTTTGCCCTATTGAAAAATATATGGAACGTTTTAAAAAATACAATAATTGTAGTTTACTTTAGCGAGGGTGGTGACTTCTTACTGGTGGTCAGCTCTGGATTCAGCTCATTCTCAGCACCGATGGTGCCAGCTGTCGAACCCCTACTGTTATGTCTTTTATGACAATTCTAATAGGCATGTCAGAGTTTTTTTTTTAGAACAACCAATTTAAGAAAAGTTCTCCGTGAAGTACGTTTAGCATGCTGTCATCAGATGCTATTATATTTCAGCTTGAAAAAGAATATTTCAGAGTCAATTCATCAGAATTCAATGTGCCTGGCACAGAGCAGACTTTTGTCCTATCTAGCTTTTGTTTCTTACTTTTTTATGATGGATGTTTTGCTATGGACAAGCTCAGATATAGGACTGATTGGCCCCTACAACACTTCCACTCACAGCAATAGGGACCAAAAAGTTGGTTCTGCCATGGTAATTTTATGGAGGGAAGTAAACTGTCTGGAATTGCATGTGATATTGCCTTGGCAGAATGTACACTTTATCCTGCATAATCTGATTATCAGTAATTTGATTTTGCATAGCATCTTCCTTGTTTTTTCTTGACATTTATAGTTTTACATTATTCAAGTGGCACAGGGGTGTAACAAGGTCATAGAGAGTGTGACGGGGTCCGTGGCGTCAGGGCTCCCACCAATGCCAACCCATTTTTCAGCTGAACATACTTGCACCTCTGAACATACTGAAATCCACGAGCTTCCTGTGCCGCAATAGCTACAGTGGCGCTGGTTATCGAGGAAGAGGACACTGCTTACCATGGGAGCATGGACAGGTGATAAAAATCTTTTTTTGATATTAAATGTGTTGGAGCAGAGTGTGAGAATGGGAGACATTATTACAGGAAGGGGCGTAGGATGAGGGCCATTATTAAAGGGTGAGGCCCAGGAAAGGGGACATTATTATAAGATAGGGTCAGGATTTGGGGCATTATTAAAGGATGGGGGCTTTATTCAGGATTGGGAACATTATTATAGGACAGGAGCCATTGGTAAAGGACGAGGGCCAGGATGGGGACATTATTACAGGACAGGTACCATTATTAAAGAATAGGGCCAATATGGGGGGATTATTAAATAAAGAGCTCAGAACGGGGCCATTATTACAGGATGGGGGATATTATTACAAGATAAAGGACATTATAAAAGGACATGGCCAGAATGGGGGACATTATTACAAGGCAGGGACCATTATTAAATGATGGGGGACATTATTAAATAATGGGGCCAAGATGGGGGGCATTATTACATAAAGAGCTTAGGATGGGGCCATTATTACAGGATGGGGATATTATTACAAAACAGGGGACATTATAAAAGAATAGGGTCATGATGGGGGACATTATTACAAGGCAGGGACCATTATTAAATAATGGGGGACATTATTAAATAAAGTAACCAGGATGGGTTCATTATTATAGGGTGGGGCCCAGGGTGGGATACATGTTTACAGGATCGAGGGCATTAATCGACAGCAGAGTGAAAAAGCTAATAAACATAGCTAGCTATAGTTCACTAGCTAATAAACATAGGTTGTGTGAATATTCACTGATTAAACATTAGACCTATTCCAGAACAGTGAATAGACAGGTATATTGAATAAAAATGTATAATTTTATTAAATTCATATATACGTAAAATCCAAAAGAGCAATAAAAAAAGGGACATAATGGGATGAATAAGTCCTATACAGGGAAATCATAGTAAAACGTATAGATGGTGGGTACAATCACAAAGCAGTATTTAAACCTCTACAGTATGGCCACATGGCCTGAATGAAGATGAACGAAAAGTGCAAATAGGCATATACATTTTTACATACTAATTCAGAATAAATAAAAACTAAAAAAAAAGTAATGTGTAAATTTAATAAAAGTAAAGCACCATGATGTGAAAAGGTTTAGTTACCAGTAGTAAGTACCCAGGGACTCCAACGTACGTTTTTCCTTGTGGCCTTTTCAAGGTGTGTCAGGATTGGTGACATTTTTACAGAATGAGGGACATTAATACACTTGTATTGTATTGAGCGAGGCTGCGCATACTAGACAGTTGTACCCACTGGATGGATATCTCACTACACAGTGTGTGGCCTTTCTTAAAGGAAATCTGTCACCTACTTTTTCGTATATAAGCTTCGGCGACTGCCATCAGGGGCTTATGCACAGCATTCTGTAATGCTGTAAGATAACCCCCCTATGTAACCTGAAAGATGAAAACAAGTTAGATTATCCTCACCCAGGGGCGGTCCCGGTGCGGTCCGGTCTGATGGGCATCGCGGTCCAGGGCGGCACCTCCCATCTTCATGCAATGACATCCTGTTTCTTGCTCCCTGTCGCAGCTCCTGCGCAAGCCTACTTTATCTGCCCTGTTGAGGGCAGAGAAAAGTACTGCAGTGTGTAGGCGTCGGGAAAGGTCCAAGAAGCCCGTGCCTGCGCACTGCAGTACTCATCGGGTGAGTATGATCTAACTTGTTTTTCTTACCTTTCAGGTTACATCGGGGGCTTATCTACAGCATTCTGTAATGCTGTAGATAAGCCCCTAAAGGCGGTGGCCGAAGCTTATATCCGAAAAAGTAGGTGACAGATTCCCTTTAATACAAGTTTATGGAGTTGAGTTGTGCCTACTAGATAGGTTCTGCACGGGAGTATGCATAATGCAAACTTATCAATTAAGATCGGACAACCCCTTTAAAGTAAATGCTTATGAAAAATATATAAAATCCATGCAGTTATAGGATTTTAGCTCAAGAATTTTGTGATGCCAAACAGCAGTGAATGTGGTAAAGTAATAAGAAGTGTACATGCTAATCTGTGTAACAGAAAATGAGATTTTATGTTTTGGTAGGGGGATAAAATATTTTAGTAAATATTGAGGTAATCTGTAGTTGTCATTATGTAGTAGTGCACTGATATACTCTATTATTATTATTATTATTATTATTATTATTATTATATTTATTATTATAGTGCCATTTATTCCATGGCACTTTACATGTAAGGAGGGGTATACATAATAAAAACAAGTACAATAATCTTAATCAATACAAGTCATGACTGGTACATAAGGAGAGAGGACCCTGCCCGCGAGGACTCACAATCTACAAGGGATGGATGAGGATACAGTAGGTAGGATAGAGCTGGTCGTGCAGTGGTTTGGTCTATTGGTGGTTACTGCAGGTTGGAGGCTTGTCGGAAGAGGTGGGTCTTCAGGTTCTTTTTGAAGGTTTCAATGGTAGATGAGAGTCTGATATGTTGTGGTAGAAAGTTCCAGAGCATGGGGGATGCATGGGAGAAATCTTGTATGCGATTGTGGGAAGAAGAGATTAGAGGGGAGTATATAAAGAGATCTTGTGAGGATCGGAGGTTGCATGCAGGTAAGTAACGGGAGACGAGGTCACAGATGTATGGAGGACACAGATTGCGGATGGCTGTGTATGTTTTGGTTAGGGTTTTGAACTGGAGTCGTTGGGTAATGGGGAGCCAGTGAAGGGATTGACAGAGGGGAGAGGCTGGGTAATAGTGGGGGGACAGGTGGATTAGTTGGGCAGCAGGGTTTAGAATAGATTGGAGGGGTGCAAGAGTGTTAGATGGGAGGCCACAGAGCAGGAGATTGCAGTAGTCAATGAGTAGGCGATAAGAGGGCATGAACTAGGGTTTTTGCAGATTCTTGGTTTAAGAATGTATGGATCCAGGAAATATTTTTGAGTTGAAATGGTAGGAAGTGGAAAGGGCTTGGATATGTGGTTTGAAGGAGAGATCAGCGTCAAGGATTACCCCGAGGCAGCGAGCTTGTGGGAATGGGGAGAGTGAGCAGCCATTTACTTCCATGAATAGGTCTGTTGGGGGAGTCAAGTGATATGGGGGAAAGATGATGAATTCTGTTTTGTCCATATTAAGTTTTAGAAATCTAGCAGAGAAGAAGGATGAAATAGCAGACAGACATTGTGGGATTCTGGTTAGTAGGGTGGTGATATCAGAGATGTAGATCTGTGTGTCGTCTGCATAGAGAAGATACTGAAAGCCATGGGACTCTATGAGCTGTCTGAGGCCAAAGGTATAGATGGAGAAGAGCAGAGGCCCCCATCTGTTGCTTCATTCATATGCTAAATTATGTAGGGCCCCCAGAAAGAAATGTGATTGTTTGTGACTTGTGCTTTAAGATATAACAATATAGCATAATAACAATATAATTAACTCAAATATATATTTATGACAACCTTGCCCAGAGCTAAAAATCTTTCAACACATTGAGAGATAAATATTTAGAGATCGCCTTTTAGTACTTTGGCAAATTCTGAACAGTTAAGAGACCAAGGTTCAAGTTTAAATTCCTCTTAACGTTCAAACATTAAATTCTAGGAAAAAAAAAGGGATTTTATTGATCTTTCCTGAGTTATAATACAGTGCAAGGTTGTATAACACAGTTATTCTCTCCATGTAGTACGCTTTTGCTTTATGTGAAAATATCCTTCAAGTAAGAATCTATATAGAATAAAACATCCAACATATATAGACTAATAGCCTGATATAGAAATTTGTCATTAGAAACTTTATTTATTGAATTAACACATCCAGGTTTTTATTTGATTCTTTTTTGAACTCTCGTACAAGGGCACTGGTTTTATCACAGCCCTAGAATCACTTATGTATTTACTTAAAGTGAATATCCACCCTTATTCACCATAGGGCAGATTTACTAATCCTGTCTTATATATTGACAGTACTACACACTTAACCTTGGGCAGTCTAAAAAGATACCAAATATATCACGGTGGTTCATGGTGTATGATACATTTTTCTACTTTTAGACACATTTGTACAACTTTATACCACTTCTTCGTTGGCTTACTTTGTTTTTTTTTGTTTTACACCAAAATTTTTGTTCAAAGTGGAACATTTTAAATTATACCTACAATTTCACAAGAAAATTATTATAGTGCAGAACTGTGCATTATAATAATTTGTCATATTCACTCTATTACAGAACTGAAGACATTTGAACCAGTGTATTTGTTGGTATAAGTGCAATGCATAGCTGTGCATTCACACTGTGGCAATTTAACACACACAAACTGAGAAAAAATCAAATTAGGCAAATATCCTATAATAAGTAAATAAATAGTAATAGTACATGTAAGTAATATAGGGTACACCGTTAACATATAGTTTTGATCAAATATAGTTTTGATCAAATAAGCGTAAAATCCATCCCACCATGACAAGCTGTACCCAATCAGGAGGGTATTAACTCTATTAGCATTTCTTGCCGATATAACCCACAGTACAGACCGCCCAAAGCCTGTGCAGTGGGCTGCAAAAAAACGGCATCGTTTTTGTCACTCTTAGCTACTGTCATTAATGCATGAGTGAGCGCTGAAAAGTCCTATGACTCTCGCTCCTGCAGACTCCAGTACAACTTTGGGTGGTTTGTGCTTCGAGTTATTAGAAAACATTCCTAAAATAGTAAACCATAAAAATGTAAAATTCTCCAGTATAATTATTTTTCTTCTGAAACTGTAGGTACGGTTGAGCCACAAATCATTTTCTGCTAAGCCATGCCCCTTTATCAAGTAAAGTGAAAAACTGTAGAGATGAGTGAATCGATTCATAAATTAAATTTGTTACAAATTTTGAAAAAGAGTTTAGATTCTCAAGTATCCAGCAAATTATGTCAATGACATTCCTGGGTTCTAAGGGGTAACGTTTATTCTTGTGGAGA
Organism: Ranitomeya imitator; assembly: GCF_032444005.1. NCBI lineage: Eukaryota > Metazoa > Chordata > Amphibia > Anura > Dendrobatidae > Ranitomeya > Ranitomeya imitator. The sequence goes on along the minus strand of NC_091287.1, from coordinate 464,982,100 downwards.
GTGACAAGACAGGCCTGGCATTGTCAGAGTGAGGATACTTATATGCAATGCATGTTCCTCTGGGAAATTAAATATGCAAATTGACTCTTCAGAGAGGAAGGGAACTTGAACTCTATTGCCACCTATTGGAAGTAGCAATCCTAAAAGTCACTATAGACCCTTTACCGAATCTTACCTTTTATCTTTTAGTCTTTTGTCCTATGTCATATGGAAAGGCTCGTTAAAAGGTCAATAGTGACTTTTAGAGCTGATACTTTCAATAGGTGGCACTAGAGTTTAAGTCCTCTTCCTCTTTGAATAGGTAATTTGCATATTTAGTGACAATCTTTGCAGCTAATATGAACACATGAGGTTTAGGGAAAGTGCAGACGGCTGTATTATTGGTCTGAATGTGAGCCGACAAAACATCAGATTCTATCTGAACCAATGTTATTATAAGGGGTCGTGATTATGTCTCATTTTATCATCTGCCAGAAAAAATAATTGCTGCTCATCCTAGTTTGATCTGATATTTGTATCACACTTGGTCATGGAAGTCAATAACACTGAGACTCTGATCAATAGCTGGCCTGTCATGGTGGCAACTCTCATACCTCCTCCACCTCCTCCACTCACCGTGTGGATTCTCCTCGTGGCAGGTCATTCCACTGAGTTATTTCCTTTTGCACTTCTCTGAACTGCTACTAATGCATGCTGCTTCCATTTTATTTAATCCTACAGTGTCCTGCAGAGATTAGATTCCCCAGTCTATCTGATGCGAGCAGGCTCAATATAAGGCAGCTCCTCCTACCACTCCTTGCTCAGATATTAGGTTTATGCTTGCTTCTGTATTCAGTTTCCCCTTTACCGACCTGGCTAGTTTTCCCATCCTACCTGACCTCTTTGTTCCTGACCTCAGCTACCCTTAATGACCCTGAAATACCTTTCCTGACCTTGGGCCATCTGACCATGTCTTGCCTTGTCCTGCTGTACCACCTACCTGTGCCTCTGATCCTCCAGTCAGCTGCAGCAGTCCTAGGGTCTGCCCTGGAGCGGTGACTACCTGCAGCCAAGCCTAACCTTACCATCAGAGGGTCTAGCAAAAACCAAGTAGTCGCTTAGTCATTAGCCTCCAGGGTAAGCGTGGCCCATGGCGCATCGGAACCACACCCACCAGCATTATATGATCAGAGGTTGATCAGAGTGTCATTTGCATAACCAGCCCAATTTAACATAAGGATCACAGAGGAAGCTGTGCAAAGAGGAGTGGTTAGGGCCTTACCCAAGACAGGTGATTATAGTTTTATATTGTTGTTTTAACCAGTACTCTTCCCTCTGTTTATTATGCTTTCTTATTTGGAGCAACTTCAGAGCATAAGAGGTGTCTTTTCAGTAATCAAGGCACTTTGAATACGGACCAGATCTATATGGACCAAATTGAACTGCGCAGATCTGACAGAAATGCATTTTGGGAGATTGGCTCATAGTAACATAGTAACATACATAGTAACATAGTAACATAGTAAGGCCGAAAAAAGACATTTGTCCATCCAGTTCAGCCTATATTCCATCATAATAAATCCCCAGATCTACGTCCTTCTACAGAACCTAATAATTGTATGATACAATATTGTTCTGCTCCAGGAAGACATCCAGGCCTCTCTTAAACCCCTCGACTGAGTTCGCCATCACCACCTCCTCAGGCAAGCAATTCCAGATTCTCACTGCCCTAACAGTAAAGAATCCTCTTCTATGTTGGTGGAAAAACCTTCTCTTTTCCAGACGCAAAGAATGCCTCCTTGTGCCCGTCACCTTCCTTGGTATAAACAGATCCTCAGCGAGATATTTGTATTGTTGCCTTATATAATTATACATGGTTATTAGATCGCCCGTCAGTCGTCTTTTTTCTAGACTAAATAATCCTAATTTCGCTAATCTATCTGGGTATTGTAGTTCTCCCATCCCCTTTATTAATTTTGTTGCCCTCCTTTGTACTCTCTCTAGTTCCATTATATCCTTCCTGAGCAACGGTGCCCAAAACTAGACACAGTACTCCATGTGCGGTCTAACTAGGGATTTGTACAGAGGCAGTATAATGCTCTCATCATGTGTATCCAGACCTCTTTTAATGCACCCCATGATCCTGTTTGCCTTGGAAGCTGCTGCCTGGCACTGGCTGCTCCAGGTAAGTTTATCATTAACTAGGATCCCCAAGTCCTTCTCCCTGTCAGATTTACCCAGTGGTTTCCCGTTCAGTGTGTAATGGTGATATTGATTCCTTCTTCCCATATGTATAACCTTACATTTATCATTGTTAAACCTCATCTGCCACCTTTCAGCCCAAGTTTCCAACTTATCCAGATCCATCTGTAGCAGAATACTATCTTCTCTTGTATTAACTGCTTTACATAGTTTTGTATCATCTGCAAATATCGATATTTTACTGTGTAAACCTTCTACCAGATCATTAATGAATATGTTGAAGAGAACAGGTCCCAATATCGACCCCTGAGGTACCCCACTGGTCACAGCGACCCAGTTAGAGACTATACCATTTATAACCACCCTCTGCTTTCTATCACTAAGCCAGTTACTAACCCACTCACTTCTTTTACTAACATACTTTAAAAAGTTGGCATATACTGTATCCCAAAACTGACTAGCATGAGCTCAGGATCTACCTCCCTAATATTGCGGTATTAGGCTTCCCCTTATGGTGGCTCAGGCTTTAGCTTTGTTCCTCCATCATTCTTGACACGGCATCAGTGCTCATCCAGCTACGGTATAAAATCAGGAACATGACATATTTGCCAGATGTTGGTGTTTGTAAAATTAATTTTTCTAACAAACAGGTCAAAATGATTCCAAACTACAATCAAAGAAACTACCAAGGATAAAACAGATAATTGCCATAGATTGACTATGTTTAATGAGCCTCAATAATAAATGAACACATAGATTCTTAATTAAAGCTTTGAATAAATAAGAAATATTCTCTGTTCCAAAGTTGCCATTTTATACTTGATTTTATGGCAATTTGAGATGACTGAACCTTTTGAAATTCGAATTTGCCAGATTTAACTAATTTTTCCAACAGATTTGATTTGCGGAGAGTAAGTTCACCGCGAATCACAGATATTTCAATTGCCCTGAATTGATGTGATGAACACTCTAAGGTCTACTAGGACTGTATACCGCAATTTTCAGTCTCTTTACAGCAAACACAGCTTTTGTGCTGTGAAAGTGGCTATGCCATAGAAATGGATAGTGGCCCGCTACTAACCAACAAGCTATTTAAAAATACAAAAACACTGACAGACTTTTTTTTTTCATTAAAAAAGTTCCAAAAATAATTTCTTTTAGTCATTTGTGATCTATCGGTCTAATTTAGAGGTAACATTATCCTGTTGTGACAAAGATGAGCGATGTACCAGATATTCTATAATGCCCAGTGCTTCTACCTCAGAAGTATGCTTGCCGGATGGCTCGTGCCAGCAAGGTGGTGCTTCTGTGCTGCTAGCGGCTCCCACATTCTTAGCCATTCTATTGGTTTCTTTAACACTACAAGACCATGGCCATTGCCAATGTGTCTTTTACGATATATTTTACACAACACTATAATAAACATTTGACAATATTTTCAACTACATTCACCCCTAGCCAAAAACAATGTAATAAAAAATGCTAGGTAAGTACATGTACAGAAAGCTAAATGTAGCAGAAGGCCACGGGATAGATGCGGCTTGTATGGTTGTCAAATTGGACTAGTAAAGTTGTATTTACATTGCGTCTTAATTTGCCATTTTTTGTGCTGAAAACGCTGCAAACCCCCCCCCCAAAACTGGGAAAAAGCTCAATAAGTGAACATATTTATTTCTATGCAAAAAAACTACGTACTGTTCATATGTTCAGGCTTTGCAGCTTTTTAAAACACCAAAAGATGCAAAGAAGTAACAAGTTCATTACTCAAGCATTTTCCATGGCAAATAAAATGATACCATTTTCCTGTTTACTTGTCAATGTTCAATATAAATAAAAAGTCTGGAAACTGGCAGAAATATGTTAAAACATTTTTGAAAAACACTAAAAACACAGAAAAAAACTAAAAAGTGAAAAACCCTCAAGAAGCGCTGGCAGTAACAAATGCTACAAACACACTAAAGGTACCGTCACACTAGACGATATCGCTAGCGATCCGTGACGTTGCAGCGTCCTCGCTAGCGATATCGTCCAGTGTGACAGGCAGCAGCGATCAGGCCCCTGCTGTGCTGTCGCTGGTCGGGGAAGACAGTCCAGAACTTTATTTTGTCGCTGGACTCCCCGCAGACATCGCTGAATCAGCGTGTGTGACACCGATTCAGCAATGTCTTCGCTGGTAACCAGGGTAAACATCGGGTAACTAAGCGCAGGGCCGCGCTTAGTAACCCGATGTTTACCCTGGTTACCATCGTCAAAGTAAAAAAAACAACCGCTACATACTTACCTACCGCTGTCTGTCCTCGGCGCTGGGCTTCTCTGCTCTGGCTGTGAGCACAGCGGCCGGAAAGCAGAGCGGTGACGTCACTGCTCTGCTTTCCGGCTGCCCGGTGCTCACAGCCAGAGCAGAGAAGCAGAGCGCCGGGGACAGACAGCGGTAGGTAAGTATGTAGCGTTTGTTTTTTTTACTTTAACGATGGTAACCAGGGTAAACATCGGGTTACTAAGCGCGGCCCTGCGCTTAGTTACCCGATGTTTACCCTGGTTACCGGGGACCTCGGGATCGTTGGTCGCTGGAGAGCTGTCTGTGTGACAGCTCTCCAGCGACTAAACAGCGACGCTGCAGCGATCCGGATCGTTGTCGGTATCGCTGCAGCGTCGCTTAGTGTGACGGTACCTTTAGGAGATGACCAGAAGAAGCAAAAAAAAAAGACTTTTCAGGTCTACAAAACTTCACAGAAAAAGAGTTTCCTGAAGCGTCTTCTGCTTGAAAAAGGATGATTTTAAATATCGGAAAAAGATGAAGTATAAACACACTCTACAACAGGTATGCAAAAACAGACATGCATGTTTAAATGTATACATTTTGAACATTTTTATTTGTAAAAAGAGAAAAAGAGAGTTTCCTGAAGTGTCTTCTGCTTGAAAAAGGATGATTTTAAATATCAGAAAATGATTAAGTATAAAGACACCCTATAACAGGTATGCAAAAACAGACATGCATATTTAAATGTGTACATTTTGAACATTTTTATTTGTATATTTTCAACAACGTTTTAAAAATGTATCAAAATTTCAGCATCTACAATTAGGCGCTGTATTGCTGTGGCATGTATGGATGTAAAATTTTACTAGTAAAACAGATGCATAAAGAAAAAAAAAATATCACTATCTGATGTAGACAGTGTATGGATTTTGGAAAAATGTATTAAAAAAACAAACAAAAAACATCTATTTTCCCCTTCACAAAACGATTGCACAGGAAATGCAAACACTAAATGCAGTTGTTTGTGACAAGGATACTAATGTGCTGTCTTGCTTCTAGTTTCTAGTGCATTAAGAATGAAGAAACTTAAGTATGCAGTGGTAATTCAAATGCTGCAGGACAGATGCCAGCTAGACCATGTTACTGATCAATCACACTGAGTGGTGCACTGCTGCTTCCCATCTCTCTCTCTCTATCAATTCAATCTCTGTATTATTCAGACTAGTTCTCTCATCTTCGTTAATGCTGCAGTTATTCAACAGATTAGTGTTTTAGGGCTTTCACTTCCTGTCTCCATTGCTAAGTTGTGAGCTCTGACAAACTTTTATTATTTCATTATCGTGTGCTGAGGGGCACATGTGCAATATCTTTCTAAGTGCAATATTGACAAAGTGCATTGCAGTTTAACATGGCAGTTCCACAAGGAAGGAGACAGGTAAGCTATGACAGACTCAAATAAACATACCTTTTGTTTAGTGGTGCTACATTATTTATTTTTAATTTATCTCTGCTTCATCTCTATTCTATCTGCTATTTTCTTGCACATCTACCACCCTTTTACAAATTCCGTGCACTCTCTCTACATCAGTCCCTCTTTTCTCCCATTTACAACATTCAGTCTCTAGTGACATTTTTTAGTCACTCCAAAACATCCACTACCACCATGCAGGTAAAAAAACACTTCTATAAATCATAGAACCACCTGCTTTTTCTCTTTTATCACTTTCTCCTAGTCGCTGGCTACATCTCCCTAAATCCTGGGGCTCCATCCACTAGTATTTATAACTCTATTCCTGCTGCATATAGAAACCCTGCTAATCTTATCAACATTCAATTCATGGTTTTACCCTGTCAATTGTGCCCTCTGAAACTCACAGTCAGCGTGTAACAAACTCCCCTACATCCTTTATTTCTTTCTCTCTAATTTCCTAACCTTCTGGTTCTCACTGAAATCCGCATCCAGCAATTGGACACCACAGCCACTGCTGCTCTCTCGTATGGTGGGCTACAAATTTCACATACCGCTAGACCTGAGAACAAGCAAGTTGGAGGTGTTGGTCTGCTACTTCCATTTCAATGTGCTTTCCAGGTTATCCTCATGCTACCCTGACTTATATTTCCTTCATTTGAAGTCCACAGCATTAAACTCTTCAAATCTTTCTCCATGCGCCCTCCACTCAAAACCAACCAGTTCCTCGATCACATTGCCACTTGGCTGTCACAATTTCTATCCTGTGACATTCCCACTGTCATCATGGAGGACTTTAACATTCCCATTGGTGATCAGCTCTACCCATCTGGGACTCATCTTCTTACTCTAATCTCTTCCTTTGGCCTCTTACAGCTCACTAACTCTACTGCACATTAAAGGGAACCTGTAATATTATTTTAACATCTAAACTTTCTCCAGTGCAATGTTAGGGTGGTTTCACACTTGCGTTTTTGTCTGCAGCGTTTTTTTTCAGAAAAACGCATGCGTTTTTTTCCCCTATCTTTAACATTGAAAACGCATGCGTTTTTTTGTGTACGCGTTTGGTCGCGTTTTTTGACGCATGCTTTTTTTTACTGCATGCGTTCATTTTCTGAAATGCTACATAGTGATGCAATTTGCATCACTAATACTTTTTTCACAAATATGGAGCTTTAATCATGTGCAAAAAGTACTTTATATAACTAGATCATACCTGTTCATGCAGTCATAGGAGTGTGCTTCATTTCCTGCAGTTATCAGTTGTCACCGCCCACACAATTTGAGTGATGCTCCGAGGACTGCACCGATGTCACTCGAATCCACTGGAGCCACGCTTATGTTATGTTGTTCAGAGAACAGTGCATACACCATGACAAGCAGCTTCCTGAGCTTATGCCATGACGAGTGGCTCCGGATGCACACAGTCAGTGAAGCTGGGCAGTATGCACAGTTTCAGAATGCATGCGCGGGGAGCCACTCGTCATGATCAACAAACACTCTGCAAGCCGGCTCTACGGTACACACTGCGCAAGTGTGGGAATTTTCAAAGTGGACTCCAGTGTAGTCGGAGCAGCCCCGGGGAAATTCAAATTGGGTGGGTGGCGACAACTGGGACTGGACGAAATGAAGCACACCACAATGACTAAATGAGCAGGTATGATCTAACTACAGTTGTGCTCAAAAGTTTACGTGCCCCGTATTTTTGCTGTCTTGCCCTTTTTTCAGAGAATATGAATGATAACACCAAAACTTTTTCTCCACTCATTGTTAGTGGTTGGGTGAAGCAATTTATTGTCAAACTACTGTGTTTCTCTTATTAAATCATAATGACAACCCAAAACATCCAACTGTTCACTCGCAGCAACTCATTCACCAGTGGTTCTCAGTATGGACAGTAACATCTTGGCACCGTCCTGGTTGAAAACTATTTAGCCCCCAGACATGGATTATGGCGTGGGACAAAATGAAGAATAGGTATGGTATATTGTTGTTTTTTTTATTATAGGAGATCGAGGGATTGGATGGAATTAGGCGAGGTCAAAAGTTTGGTTTAATTGAGATTATTAAAGGAGTCTGTGTCATTTCTTCAATTAAATGACTTTATTCTGGCCTGGGCTTGATGTCACCTGACAATAAAAAGGTGACATCAACCCCACAAATATGAACCCCACTTGCCACCGCTAGAAGGCAAGTGGGAAGAGCCAGGCAAAGCGCCAGAATTGGCACATCTATTAGATGTGCCTTTTCTGGGCAGCTGTAGACTGCTGTTTTTAGGTTCGGGGGGCCTATATCAATAACCCCTTACGAGCTTGAGAATACCAGCCCCAAGCTGTGAGCTTTAGCAAGGCTGGCTGTCAAAAATGGGGGGACCCCACACTGTTTTTTAAATAATTGTTTTAAATAATTTAAAAAAACAGCATGGGGATCCCTCTATTCTTGATAACCATCCTTGCTGAAGCTGACAGCTGACAACTGGACTGGGGTATCAGAAAGCCAGTCAGTATCTGTTGTTACCCCAATTTGCCTCACGCAGTGCAATACATCTCCTTCTCATAGAGTTGATCCGGTTATTGATTTTGGCTTGTGGAATGTTGGTCGACTCCTCTTTAATGACTGTGCAAATTTCTTGTATGGCCAGCATGCTCACTGGACATGTCACCCATTGATCATGTTACAATTGGCATATACGACAGCATGTTCAATTTCCTCCCAATATCCAGCGACTTTGCGCAGCCAAAATTCAGCGTCAGAAGTATGGAAAAAAACATCTATAAAGCCTGATGCATTTTGGAAACAAGTCCTGTGGACTGAAGAGGTTAAACTAGAAATCTTTGGTAACAATGATCCAAGGTACGGGTGGAGAAAAACATCCAGACAACCTTGATCTTTTAACCCCTTTACCCCCAAGGGTGGTTTGCACGTTATGGACCGGGCCAATTTATACCATTCTGACCACTGTCCCTCTATGAGGTTATAACTCTGGAACGCTTCAACGGATCCCGGTGATTCTGACACTGTTTTCTCGTGATATATTGTACTTCATGATAGTGGTAAAATTTCTTTGATATTACCTGCGTTTATTTGTGAAAAAAACGGAAATTTGGCAAAAATTTTGAAAATTTCGCAATTTTCCAACTTTGAATTTTTATGCAATTAAATCACAGAGATATGTCACACAAAATACTTAATAAGTAACATTTCCCACATGTCTACTTTACATCAGCACAATTGTGGAACCAAAATTTTTTTTTTGTTAGGGAGTTATAAGGGTTAAAATTTGACCAGCAATTTTTCATTTTTACAACACCATTTTATTTTAGGGACCACATCTCATTTGAAGCCATTTTGAGGGGTCTATATGATAGAAAATACCCAAGTGTGACACCATTCTAAAAACTGCACCCCTCAAGGTTCTCAAAACCACATTCAAGAAGTTTATTAACCCTTCATGTGTTTCACAGGAGTTTTTGGAATGTTTAAATAAAAATTAACATTTAACTTTGTTTCACAAAAAATTTACTTCAGCTCCAATTTGTTTTATTTTACCAAGGGTTACAGGAGAAAATGGACCGCAAATCTTGTTGTACAATTTGTCCTGAGTACGCCGATACCCCATAAGTGGAGGTAAACCACTGTTTGGGCGCATGACACAGCTTGGAAGCGAAGGAGCGCCATTTGACTTTTCAATGCAAAATTAACTGGAATTGAGATGGGACGCCATGTTGCGTTTGGAGAGCCACTGATGTGCCTAAACATTGAAACCCCCCACAAGTGACACCATTTTGGAAAGTAGACCCCCTAAGGAACTTATCTAGAGGTGTGGTGAGCACTTTGACCCACCAAGAGCTTCACAGAAGTTTATAATGCAGAGCCGTAAAAATAAAACAAAAATTTTTTCCCACAAAAATTATTTTTTAGCCCCCAGTTTTGTATTTTCCCGAGGGTAACAGGACAAATGGCACAACAACTTTTGGGGTCCAATTTCTCCTGAGTGCGCTGATACCCCATATGTGGGGGGGAACCACCGTTTAGGCACATGGGAGGGCTCGGAAGGGAAGGAGCGCCATTTGGAATACAGACTTAGATGGAATGGTCTGCAGGCGTCACATTGCGTTTGCAGAGCCCCTATTGTACCTAAACAGTAGAAACCCCCCACAAGTGACCCCATATTGGAAACTAGACCCCCCAAGGAACTTATCTAGATGTGTTGTGAGAACTTTGAGCCCCCAAGTGTTTCACTACAGTTTCTAACGCAGAGCCGTGAAAATAAAAAAAAAATTCCCCCCCAAATTATATTTAGCCCCCAGTTTTGTCTTTTCTCGAGGGTAACAGGAGAAATTGGACCCCAAAAGTTGTTGTCCAATTTGTCCTGAGTGCGCTGATGCCCCATATGTGGGGGGGAACCACCATTTGGGCGCATGGGAGGGCTCGGAAGGGAAGGAGCGCCATTTGGAATGCAGACTTAGATGGAATGGTCTGCAGGCGTCACATTGCGTTTGCAGAGCCCCTAATGTACCTAAACAGTAGAAACCCCCCACAAGTGACCACATATTGGAAATTAGACCCCCCCACGAACTTATGTAGATGTGTTGTGAGAACTTTGAGCCCCCAAGTGTTTCACTACAGTTTAAAACGCAGAGCCGTGAAAATAAAAAATCTTTTTTCCCACAAAAATTATTTTTTAGCCCCCAGTTTTGTATTTTCCCAAGGGTAACAGGAGAAATTGGACCCCAAAAGTTGTTGTCCAAATTGTCCTGAGTACGGAAGGGAAGGAGCACTGTTTTACTTTTTCAACGCAGAATTGGCTGGAATTGAGATCGGACGCCATGTCGCGTTTGGAGAGCCCCTGATGTGCCTAAACAGTGGAAACCCCCCAATTATAACTGAAACCCTAATCCAAACACAACCCTAACCGTAATTCCAACGGTAACCCTAACCACACCTCTAACCCAGACACACCCCTAACCCTAATCCCAACCCTATTCCCAATCACAAATGTAATCCAAACCCTAACCCTAACTTTAGCCCCGACCCTAACTGTAGCCTTAACCCTAACTGTAGCCTTAACCCTAGCCCTAACCCTAGCCCTAACCATAACCCTAGCCCCAACCCTAACCCTAGCCCTAACCCTAGCCCTAACCCTAGCCCTAGCCCTAACCCTAACCCTAACCCTAGCCCTAACCCTAGCCTTAACCCTAACCCTAACCCTAGCCCTAGCCCTAACCCTAACCCTAGCCCTAATCCTAGCCCTAACCCTAATGGGAAAATGGAAATAAATACATTTTTTTTATTTTTTTATTTTTCCCTAACTAATGGGGTGATGAAGGGGGGTTTGATTTGATTTACTTTTATTGCGGATTTTTATGATTGGCAGCCGTCACACACTGAAAGACGCTTTTTTATTGCAAAAAATATTTTGTGCGTTACCACATTTTGAGAGCTATAATTTTTCCACATTTTGGTCCACTGAGTCATGTGAGGTCTTGTTTTTTGCGGGACGAGTTGACGTTTTTATTGGTAACATTTTCGGGCACGTGACATTTTTTGATCGCTTTTTATTCCGATTTTTGTAAGGCAGAATGACCAAAAACCAGCTGTTCATGAATTTCTTTTGGGGGAGGCGTTTATACCGTTCCGCGTTTGGTAAAATTGATAAAGCAGTTTTATTCTTCGGGTCAGTACGATTACAGCGACACCTCATTTATATAATTTTTTTTATGTTTTGGCGCTTTTATACGAGAAAAACTATTTTATAGAAAAAATAATTATTTTTGCATCGCTTTATTCTGAGGACTATAACTTTTTTATTTTTTTGCTGATGTTGCTGTATGGTAGCTCGTTTTTTGCGGGACAAGATGACGCTTTCAGCGGTACCATGGTTATTTATATCCGTCTTTTTGATCGCGTGTTATTCCACTTTTTGTTCAGCCGTATGATAATAAAGCATTGTTTTGTGCCTCGTTTTTATTTTTTTTCTTACGGTGTTTACTGAAGGGGTTAACTAGTTTTATAGGTCGGGTCGTTATGGACGCGGTGATACTAAATATGTGTACTTTTATTGTTTTTTTTTATTTAGACAAAGAAATGTATTTATGGGAATAATATATATATATTTTTTCATTATTTAGGATTTTTTTTTTTTACACACTTTAACTTTTTTACTTTGTCCCAGGGGGGGACAATACAGATCGGTGATCTGACAGTTTGCACAGCACTCTAACAGATCACCGATCTGTCTCAGAGCACTGCAGCGTTACCAAGTGCCTGCTCTGAGCAGGCACTTGGTAAGCCACCTCCCTCCCTGCAGGACCCGGATGCCACGGCCATATTGGATCCGGGCCTTGCTGCAGGGAGGAAGGTAGGAGACCCTCGCAGCAACGCGATCACATCGCGTTGCTGCGGGGGTCTCAGGGATAATGTTTGATCGCGGTGTGCCGGGGGTTAATGTGCCGGGGGCGGTCCGTGACCGCTCCTGGCACATAGTGCCGGATGTCAGCTGCGATAAGCGCGGCCGATCGCCTATGACGTACTATTCCGTCCTTGGGAAGTAGGGCCCACCCCACATGGACGGAATAGTACGTCTAATGGCAGAATGGGGTTAAGCCACATTGCATTCATACTTTGCCATCACAGTGCATTTTTCACCAAAATCATGACAAAAAAGGTGCTATATATCATGATTTTTAAAAATATTGTGTTAAAGTGCAAAAAAATGCACCATGCTTGCAATGTGTAAAAGCAGCCTTTTAGAGAATACTTTACATCTTTATGAGTTTAAAAGGGAAATCCAGTGACAATGATCTATCATAGCTACAAAACATAAAGATATATTATTAAAGGGTTCACAGGAACACTGATAACACAGGTCTGCGACTAAAAAGCTGTTTGATTATTTTCATATAATTTCCATGAATTTTGGTGTTATCATAACGACAAAAATATTGAAAAAAATCCTAAGTGTCAGGACTTGCCACAAACCTATAGGTTCTTCTGCAAACTCTGGTGTGAATCCTAGGCAAGCAGCTGAATTTCTTTCCCCAATTACATCAATAGGAACTGCGTGATTGGCTGGTGGCAGTCAGGTGGCTAGTGACATAATGAAACGTCCTTATGATTTCAGGAAACATGCATTGGAATTTCATTCATCAACCATATTTCCCCAAATTAGTGTTATGACTTTGCGGAAGTGTATTGATTCTCCTGACCGTTTTAATTTCATTTATGGTGAATATACAGTGTTGACTCAGCAGCTGTATATTACAGACTTTGTGAAAAAGTATATTTTGCATACTTCGGACTAAAACTTGGAGATCAAGATAAAGTTTGGGCGCCTCCTAATGTGTGCAAACGGTGTGTTGAGGACCTCCGAAATTGGATCAAGGGTAAGAAAAAAGCTTTCCATTACGGGATTTCTATTGTATGGCGAGAGCAAAAGAAACATAGTGACGACTGTTACTTTTGTTCATGCAATGTGAAAGGGTATAATTCCAAATGGAAGCTGTCACGCTGCTGCAATGCAGGCTAGTGAAGCTCCACTAGATGGCAGTTGACTGGAAGCAGGACTGCACCAAAACAGAGTTGACCTGCAGTGAGGCTACCACAGGTGGCAGTTGAATAGTAAAACAAGCCGGGTCAAATCCTAGACTGTAGCGCAGTACCAAAGGATTAAGCAAACTCATAGTCAGGAGCGGATAAGCTAAAAGACAGAAGCAGGTCAGAATACAAGCCAAGTCAAAACCAGGGAGTCAGCACACTAAAGGGAAACACGGAGTCAAGACGGGAATAGGCGAAAACAGAGACACAGGTTCAGACAGCAAATGCAACAGGACAAATCAGAGCAATCAGAGTCAGCTACAGCAGCACTAGGCAAAAACTATAACTGACATCTCCAGCAGGAAGAAGCAGCGATAAAGAGCCAATCTGACCCCAGACAGAGGCTGAGAAAGGTTAACTCTTGACATGACCAGACAGGGAAAAAGGGAAACAGGACTCAAAACCTGGTCTGGATCATGACTAGTGTTGAGCATTCCGATACTGCAACTATCAGGAATCGGCCGATATTTGCTGTATCGGAATTCCGATACCGAGTTCCGATATTTTTGCAATATCGGAAATCGGAATCGGAAGTGTCCCCAGTCATCTTCGGCGTGTGCGGTGCATGTGGTTACCAGGGTCTGAAGGAGAAGAAACTCTCCTTCAGGCCCTGGGATCCATATTCATGTAAAAAATAAAGAATAAAAAAAAATATATGGATATACTCACCCCTCTGACGAACCCTGGCTCTCAGCAGTGCAACCGGCAGCCTCCGTTCCTAAGAGTGCACTGAGTAAAGGACCTTCGATGATGTCGTGGTCACATGAGCGGTCAGGTGACCGGTCACCTGACCGCGACATCATCGAAGGTCCTTCACTCTCTGCATTCTTAGGAACGGAGGCAGACGCTAGCAGCGCTGAGAGCCAGGGTCTGCCAGAGGGGTGAGTATATCCTTATTTTTTATTTTTATTCTTTATTTTTTACATGAATATGGATCCCAGGGCCTGAAGGAGAGTTTCCTCTCCTTCAGACCCTGTGAACCATCCAGGATAGCTTCCGATACTGGTGTCCCATTGACTTGCATTGGTATCGGGTATCGGTATCGGCGATATCCGATATTTTTTGGATATCGGCCGATCCCATCCGATACCGATACCTTTGAGTATTGGAAGGTATCGCTCAACACTAATCATGACAGAAGCATCCCATTTCATATCTCTATCTTCACTCAGCAATTCATCCCATCCCCCATGGCACAGATATACCAGTACCCAAAGCCCCTGCTTCCTTGGAAGAGATACTAAGGTGGAATCATACCTGAACCAGATGGCAAATCAAGTTCTGACTTTGAAGATGATACAAGACCAAATTTTTTATCCCAGGAGGAGATGAAGAATTTAGTAAAATACTTGAATCTTCCCAAAGATGTTGCTGAGTTACTCAGATCAAGGCTCAAAAACAGAAATTTAATATTACCTGGAGTGTCTTTTTCATGGTTCAGACATCATGAAAAGGAGTTCGTTCCTTACTTTGCCCAGGAAGACAAGTTGGTTTATTGCATTAATGTAGAAGGTTTGATGGGTCAATTCAAATCCAATATGATTCAGCGCAATGGCATCTTTCTACAGCTCTTTCAAAAAGAAGTCTCAAAGCAGTTTTACTGCACAAAGGAGTTTTTTACATTTCCATCCCTGTAGGTCATTCAGAACACTTGAAGGGAACTTGGAATTGGTTCTTCGTAAAGTTAAATATGAAGATCATGGTTGGCAAGTGTGCGGGGATTTGAAGGTCTTATGCATGCTGCTCGGGCAACAAGCTGGGTATACCAAATACCCTTGTTTTCTGTGTACATGGGACAGTCTAGACCGACAAAATCACTGGACCAAGAAGAGTTGGCAGCCGAGGATGCTCACAGTCAGTGAAAAAAATACAGTGAAAAATTGGGCTTGATTAAGCAATTTGTAAAATCACTTCCAAGAGATGGGGAATGCTTCAAATACTTGGTCACCAAGTTTCCAAGCCTCTCGGAGGCAAAATTGAATGAAAGTGTGTTCGACAGACCAGACATTAGAAAACTTATAGCTGATAAAGAGTTTGTCAATACCATGATGGATCCTCAAAAAGAAGGGTGGAATGCATTTAAAGAGGTAGTAGAGAATCTATTAAGCAATAAAAAAATCCTAACTACAAAAATATCACAGGACGAATGCTTTTCAAGCTCTTGGTTGCCTGATGAGTTTGAAAGTGCATTTTCTCCATACCCACCTTGACTACTTTCCTGAAAGTTTGGGAGCTGTGAGTGAAGAGCAAGGTGAATGATTCCACCAGGACATTAAAGAGATGGAAAAAAGATACCAGGGAAAATGGAGCATTACAATGATAGTAGACCACTGTTGGATGCTTCAGAGAGACATTTCAGATGCTACTCACAATTGTAACGGTGCCAAGAGGAGCTTCACAGGGATTTTAGAGAGTGTTAGTGAGCTCATTTCAGTTCAAAAATGATTTTCATGAAAAATTTGTAATAAAAAATTAATTTTATAAGTCTATTTTCATTAATTTTGCGGTATTGCCTATTTTAACATAGTTACCTAAATTGTCGGGAAACGTGATGCCCTATAAGAAAACAGGTAATTTTCAAATTTAGTGCACCAAAAAATATAAAGATTCTGTGGAATGACCAAAATAGCTCTTTACATTTTTTTTTTGCAGAACTGTGGAATTAGGCAAGTAAATAATGTCAAAAACATAATCCTCTGTCAGATCCAAGTATTGTGGATATTAATATAGAAGAAACTCAGAGTGAATATAGAAAATTAAAAAATGGAGTGCTGACTACAATGTATAAAAATCACTTTATTTTGGTGATAATGCAAAATACATACATATAATAATCTTTATTTTTATAATAACATATAAAATTATTAGGACAGAAAGAGGTAGAGAAAAAGAGGAATCTCAATTGATACCCTAGGAATAAAAAGTTGGGTATGAAATTTATCTCCAAAAATACATGATATCAAATTTAAATCATTTGTATAGAGAGAACCTATGAATATAGAGAGCTGATTGCACCACCTAAAAAAAACACAAGGGAGAATGGTAAAGTGGCTGTGCTGAGATCATAACTTGCATAATTTCTCTCTAAATGTTATTTATAACCATGGGTATCAGAGTTTAAATGGGATAAACAAAATGCATATGCAGAGCGGAGATGGAAAAGATCCCACTCCAATGAGCACTTTATTGCATTCAAACAGTTCCTCACTACTTTCAAGACCACACTCGCCACAGCTAAACAAACCTACTTCTCATCTCTCATATCCTCCCTGTCGCACAACCCTAAATAGTTATTCAACACCTTCAACTCTCTCCTCCGTCCCCAGCACCTCCTCCCTCCCCACTCATCTTAGCTGAAGACTTTGCCTCATTTTTCAAGCAGAAGATTGAGAACATCAGAGACAGTTTTAGTCGACAACCCCCAGAGCACTTCCTCCCAACTACCCAGCCCTAAACCTCTAAAACCAACTTCTCCACTATTACAGAAGATCTACTCTCCACTCTACTCTCAAGATCGCATCTCACCACCTGTGCACTTGACCCGATCCCTTCCCACTTCATCCCAAATCTCGCCACAGTCTTCATCCCAACTCTAACCCATCTCTTCAACCTATTATTATTATTATTTATTATTATAGCGCCATTTATTCCATGGCGCTTTACATGTGAGGAGGGGTATATATAATAAAAACAGGTACAATAATCTTGAACAATGCAAGTCACAACTGGTACTGGAGGAGAGAGGACCCTGCCTGCGAGGGCTCACAATCTACAAGGGATGGGTGAGGATGCAGTAGGTGAGGATAGAGCTGGTCGTGCAGTGGTTTGGTCGATCAGTGGTTACTGCAGGTTGTAGGCTTGTCGGAAGAGGTAGGTCTTCAGGTTCTTTTTGAAGGTTTCAATAGTAGGTGAAAGTCTGATATGTTGTGGTAGAGAGTTCCAGAGTAGGGGTGATGCGCGAGAGAAATCTTGTATTCGATTGTGGGAAGAGGAGATAAGAGGGGAGAAGAGAAGGAGATATTGTGAGGATTGGAGGTTGCGTGCAGGAAAGTACGAGGTCACAGATGTATGGAGGAGGTTGTGGAAGGCTTTGTATCTCATGGTTAGGCTTTCGTACTGGAGTCTCTGGGTAATGGAGAGCCAGTGAAGGGATTGACAGAGGGGAGAGGGCGGGGAATAGCAGGGGACCGGTGGATTAGTTGGGCAGCAGAGTTTAGAATAGATTGGAGGGGTGCGAGAGTGTTAGAGGGGAGGCCACAGAGCAGGAGGTTACAGTAGTCGAGGCGGGAGATGATGAGGGCATGGTTTAGGGTTTTTGCAGATTCTTGGTTTAGGAATATACTTATCCGTGAAATATTTTTGAGTTGGCAGGAAGTGGAAAGGGCTTGGATATGCATTTTGAAGTAGAGATCAGTGTCAAGGATTACCCCGAGACAGCGAGCTTGTGGGACTGGGGAGAGTGGGCAGCCATTTACTATAACGGATAGGTTCGCTGGGGGGGTCGCGTGAGATGAGGGAAAGACAATGAATTCTGTTTTGTCCATGTTAAGTTTTAGAAATCTAGTGGAGAAGAAGGATGAAATAGTGGATAGACATTGAGGGATTCTGGTTAGTGGCGAGGTTTGGGATGAAGTGGGAAAGGATCGGGTCAAGTGCACAGTTGGTGAGATACGATCTTGAGAGTAGAGTGGAGAGTCGATCTTCTGTAATAGTGGAGATGTTGATTTTGGAGGTGGAGGGCTGGGTAATTTGGAAGAAGGGCTCTGGGGGTTGTCAAATAAATCTGTCTCTGATGTTCTCAATCTTCTGCTTGACAAATGAGGCAAAGTCTTCAGCTGAGATGAGTGGGGAGGGAGGAGGTGCTGAGGGACGGAGGAGAACGTTGAAGGTGTTAAATAACTGTTTAGGGTTGTGAGACAGGGAGGATATAAGAAATGAGAAGTAGGTTTGTTTAGCTGTGGCGAATGTGGTCTTGAAAGTAGTGAGGGACTGTTTGAATGCGATAAAGTGCTCGTTGGAGTGGGATCTTTTCCATCTCCGCTCTGCAGCCCTGAAAGCTCACCTCAGTTCTTTGGTCAGTCTGGTGTGCCAGGGCTGTCTGTTGATTTTGCGAGCTTTGGTATGTGTGAGAGAGGCAAGAGATTCCAAAGCTGCAGCTATTGTGGTGTTATATAGAGTGTCAGTGTCATCCGCATTGTGTAGGGAACTTATGTCTGTGAGAGGGAGGAGGGATTCAGAGAGTGAATGTAGATCGAGGTGTTATAGATTTCTGCGAAGGTGTGCAAGTTTGTGGGGTGGGGATTGTAGATAAGGAGTGGAGAGGGAAGAGAATGTGAGTAGATTGTGGTCAGAAAGAGAAAGAGGTGAGTTAGAGAGGTTAGATAGGGAGCAGAGGCGGGTGACGATGAGGTCCAATGTGTGGCCATCTTTGTGAGTGGCTGCAGAAGACCATTGAGTGAGGCCGAAGGAGGAAGTGAAAGTTAGAAGTTTAGTGGCAGCTGAGAGGGAAGTGTCAATGGGGATGTTAAAGTCACCCATGATGATAGTGGGGATGTCCGCAGAAAGGAAGTGAAGTAGCCAGGTGGTGAAGTGGTCAAAGAAGGTGGTGGCTGGCCCTGGGGGTCAGTAAATGACAGCCAGTTGGAGGTTGGTGGGGGCATAGATGCGCACAGAGTGCACCTCAAAGGAAGGGAGGGTAACAGAGGTTGGCAGTGGGATTGGGGTGAAGGAGCAGGTACCTGACAGGAGAAAACCAACTCCTCCACCATGCTTGCTGCTGGGGTGGGGTGTGTGAGAAAGGTGGAAGCCACCATAGGAAAGTGCAGCAGGAGAGGCTGTGTCAGAAGGGGTGAGCCAGATTTCAGTGATGGCAAGGAAGGAAAGTTTGGTAGTAACAAAAAGATCGTGGATGTAGGAAAGCTTGTTGCTGACAGAGCGAGCATTCCACAGAGCTCCAGTTAGTGGGACAGGGGAAGTGGGGGGCTGGCGAATGGGTATAAGGTTAGAGAGGTTACGGAAATTTGGGAAATTTGTGATAGAGCGTGTATGGTAGGTAGAACTGTTGTGGGGATGTGGAGAGGAGGACCAGGATTTGGAGAGATATCACCAGCAGTGAGAAGGAGCAGAGAAAGTGTTAGCAGGTGGGAGCAGGAGAGGGCATGAGGGGGCTGTCTGTGCTTTGAGACAGAGGATTGTATGTTAAGGAACAGTTCTGAGGAGGAGGTGAGATAGATGGGGAGGATTGAAGAGGAGATGAACAGTTCTTCACTAGGAGTAGGGATTAGGGGAGTTTGCAGAAAGTGAAGAATTATAGGGGGTGAAAGTGAAAACAAACAGAAACGTTGTTTACAGTGACTGTGTCCAGTTACCTTCAGTTTCCTTCTGGTTTAATTCTGGTTTTAATTCTAAATTAATCTTCACACTTCTAGGACACACTTATAGGAATCACACAGCAGTCTAAAGTCATTGCAGACTTGCGCTATGCAATATATGTACAACTAAGTGCATTCAGGTGTGAAGCAGAGAGGTGTGGTCTCTGCTCATCTTGGTCAGAGAATTAAGGGTGGACCAGATGCATACAATCAAGCATTGAGTAAACAACGTTATAAATAACACTGGAGTAAGCTGGGGTTAGCTGAAAGGCATACCATGTGAATGCTAGGAGAAGAGGAAAGTCTGTGTGGAAAGTTGGGTGATGTACTATGTGCACTTCATAGACAGGCAAGGCAGAAGAGCAGGCTGGAGAGCTGGGTGCATAAACATACGATGTAAATGCTAGGAGCAGAGGAAAGTCTGTGTGTAAAGTTGGGTGATGTACTATGTGCACTTCATAGACAGACAAGGCAGGAGAGCAGGCTGGAGAGCTGGGTGCATGAACATACCATGTGAATGCTAGGAGCAGAGGAAAGTCTGTGTGGAAAGTTGGGTGATGTACTATGTGCACTTCATAGACAGACAAGGCAGGAGAGCAGGCTGGAGAGCTGGGTGCATGAACATACCATGTGAATGCTAGGAGCAGAGGAAAGTCTGTGTGGAAAGTTGGGTGATGTGCTATGTGCACTTCATAGACAGACAAGGCAGGAGAGCAGGCTGGAGAGCTGGGTGCATGAACATACCATGTGAATGCTAGGAGCAGAGGAAAGTCTGTTTGGAAAGTTGGGTGATGTACTATGTGCACTTCATAGACAGACAAGGCTGGAGAGCTGGGTGCATGAACATACCTGTAGGAAGAATAGACATGCTGGTTAGAGTGTGATGGTGGTAGATAGCAGGGCACAGTCTGTATACATCCTTCTGGTTTTAATTCCAAATTAATCTTCACATTTCTAGGATACACTTATAGGAATCACACAGCAGACTAAACCCATCACTAACAACTGGTGTTTTCCCCTCAAACTTTAAACATGCCTCAATCACACCTATCCTCAAAAAGCCCTCACTTGACCCATCCTCTGTATCTAGCTATCAGCCTATATCACTTCTCCCCTATGCCTCAAAACTACTGGAACAACACGTCCATCTTGAACTGTCCTCCCATCTATCTTCCTGCTCCCTTTTTGACCGCTTACAATCAGGCTTCCGGTCACACCACTCCACTGAAACTACCCTAACTAAGGTCACCAATGACCTATTAACTGCCAAGAGCAAGCGACTAGAGTTGAGCGACCTTGACCTTTTTAGAGTCGAGCCGGGTTACGCGAAACCCGACTATCTCAAAAGTCGGGTCGAGTGAAATCGGCCGATTATGACGTAAAGTCGGGATCGACCGAAACACGAAACCCAATGCAAGTCAATGGGGCAGCATAGTCGGCAGTGAGTGGGGGCCAGGAAAACACCTAGAGTGCCCATTTTAATGTCAAAACCATCCATTCTTCTTAATGAAGCTTGTCAAGCGTAATTTACCTTATAATAATTGGAAGGCATTTGAAATTGGGGGTCATTTGGCTAAAGTTGTGGTGGGTAGGGCTGGTTCAAGTAATTAGTGGGCCCAGGAAATCTGGACCACGTCACGGCAGTGGAGCAGGGAGAGGTAAGTATTTCAACTTTGCAAGTGCTGTGAACCTGAGCAAGCAGGGGGGGCCCACTCGTTGGCATTGGCACTGGCACAGGGCCCCTCAAAGTACAGCGGTGTGTTTGCACGGCGGGGGCGCCTCCCACCGGCAGCAACACTTTTGCGTACTATGAGAGGCCCTGTGCCAGTGACGTCGCCAACTAGTATTCCTCCCCCCACCTGATGAAGGAACCTGCACTTTCATCTGCACCTTCCTCTTTGTCCCCGTGTAAGGTGGTATGGTATGCGGGAAGAGCAACCTGACTTTCAGCAGGGTCACAATGTTGTTGTGTAGCGTGCACGGGGAATGTTGGGTTATGGGTCAATGTACCAGCAGACTCATCTATCACTGGCTGGGCAATGGGCAGGATGAGGAGGAAACACAGATATAGGCCCAAATAATAAAGTGGGCTAAATGCAGTTCAAAATTGGTAACACAGGAATAACCAGGGGGCATTGCAGTGGAGGACAACTGGAATGAGAGGCTGACACAGAGAGTAGGCCCAAATCAGTAAGTAGTCGAAATGCAGTTCAAAATTGGCAACCGTAGTAAACAGGCGGCACAGCTTTGTTCAGTGGAGGAGAACAGCAAGGAGTGGCAGACACCGATAGTAGGCCCCAACCCAACTAGTAGGCCAAATGCAGTCTAACATTAACAACTACTTAACGAGCGCCTGAAAACGGAATTTCAGGACAGGAAACCAGGAGAACAGCAAGGAGCGGCAGACACTGTTAGTAGGCCCCAAACCAACTAGTACGCCAAATGCAGTTGTTCCATTTAACCACAATTTAACGAGAGCCTGAAGATAGAAGCTCAGGAAAGGCAACCTGGAGAACACCTTGGAGTGGAACACACCATCTCTCTCCACCCCATACCCATTTTGTAGGCCTAATGCAGCCTACTTTCTGACAACTACTAAACGAGAGCATGAAGATCGAAGCTCAGGAAAGGCAACCTGGGGAACACCTTGGAGTGTAACACACCCTCTCTCTACACCACGGAAGGGCTGATTCTTAGGAAGGAAGGCTGTCGGAAAGAAACAGGGCGCGTCCGAGGGTGATTATATTCTTATTAGGTATATACTCACCCTCGGACGCGCCCTGCTTCTTTATTTGTAATGAATGTTTATTTGCAATGTGGTTTTGACTTACTCTATTTTTTTGGTAAATAATGATTTTATTATTTTCATTGTTTTGCATCTTCTTGGCAATAATATAAAGAAGACGCGACAGGACAACACTCGGTGGATGCCATATCTGTGTTTAAAATTGAAAAAACCTTTCAGTTAACTACTTGCAGGAGAAAGTTATTGTAGCTGGTGGCCATTTTAAGTACTGTATCAGATTTTTGTTGTATGTGTTTGTTTTTAATGTTAAAATGTCTGCATTTGATATCTCTCCAGTATTTTCTTTTTTATAAGCAAAATACTTATTTTTATATTTTCTGATGTTGGTTCAAGGGGTACACGGGCAGCAGTAGACAGGTCAGTGGAGGCCTAGTGGAAGGAGGGACCGCAGACAGGCTTCGAAGCCCTAACATAATAATTTGGGTTGGCTGTAGGCAATTTAAAATTGGTTCCAGGGGAACCCGGGCAGCAGTAGACAGGTCAGTGGAGGCCTAGTGGAAGGAGGGACCGCAGACAGGCTTCGAAGCCCTAACATAATAAATTGGGCTGGCTGTAGGCAATTTAAAATTGGTTCCAGGGGAACCCGGGCAGCAGTAGACAGGTCAGTGGAGGCCTAGTGGAAGGAGGGACCGCAGACAGGCTTCGAAGCCCTAACATAATAAATTGGGCTGGCTGTAGGCAATTTAAAACTGGTTCCAGGGGAACCCGGGCAGCAGTAGACAGGTCAGTGGAGGCCTAGTGGAAGGAGGGACCGCAGACAGGCTTCGAAGCCCTAACATAATAAATTGGGCTGGCTGTAGGCAATTTAAAATTGGTTCCAGGGGAACCCGGGCAGCAGTAGACAGGTCAGTGGAGGCCTAGTGGAAGGAGGGACCGCAGACAGGCTTCGAAGCCCTAACATAATAAATTGGCCTGGCTGTAGGCAATTTACAATTGGTTCCAGGGGAACACGGGCGGCAGTAGACAGGTCAGTGGAGGCCTAGTGGAAGGAGGGACCGCAGACAGGCTTCGAAGACCTAACATAATAAATTGGGCTGGCTGTAGGCAATTTAAAATTGGTTCCAGGGGAACACGGGCAGCAGTGGCCTGGTCAGTGTAGTAGTAGTGGAAAAACGGGCCGCAGACAGTCTTCGAAGGCCTAACATAACAAAAATTGGGATGTAGGCAATTTACAATTGGTTCCAGGGGAACACGGGCAGCAGTAGACAGGTCAGTGGAGGCCTAGTGGAAGGAGGGACCGCAGACAGGCTTCGAAGCCCTAACATAATAAATTAGGCTGGCTGTAGGCAATTTAAAATTGGTTCCAGGGGAACCGGGCAGCAGTAGACAGGTCAGTGGAGGCCTAGTGGAAGGAGGGACCGCAGACAGGCTTCGAAGCCCTAACATAATAAATTGGGCTGGCTGTAGGCAATTTAAAATTGGTTCCAGGGGAACCCGGGCAGCAGTAGACAGGTCAGTGGAGGCCTAGTGGAAGGAGTGACCGCAGACAGGCTTCGAAGGCCTAACATAAGAAAAATGTCAATACAATGGTATTGACAGTGCCAGGCATTGAAGGATGTCAGCGCATAGACTAAACATTGGTGGAGCTGTGAGAGAAAATTTTGCAAGTGGTAGAGCACTGTTTGACCTGGGGGGGGGGACTGTCTTGTGGCCGGCGGTACAGGCCCAGGGCCCCTCATATTACAACGGTGTGTCTGACGTTGGGTGCGCACCACCACCGCCAGACACTTTATTGTACTATGAGGGACCTAGTGGCAGTGCCGTCGACCAAAAGCGGGCACACCCACCTCTTCAGACAAACAGTACTCTCACGGGTGCTGGCGCCAACTGGCGATACCACGGCCCCGTGTGGGGACTTTGGCCATTTAGGGAGGTGTTAACATGTCGGATGCTGGACAATCAGGTGCTGCAAATTACGAGATTGGAAAAGTCGTTCAGAATAGTCCACAGGCAAGACCTTTACATAGGAAAGCTAGGTGTCAGCCGGGCAAGGTGGGGCAAAAGATTTCGAAATCCAGTTGTGGTTCATTTTAATGAAGGTTAGATCATCTACATTTTGGGTAGCCAGACGAGTCCTTTTTCTGTTAGTATTGAACCTGCAGCACTGAATACTCTTTCTGATAGGACACTAGCTGCCGGGCAAGCAAGCTCCTGCAATGCATATTCTGCCAATTCTGGCCAGGTGTCTAATTTGGATGCCCAGTAATCAAATGGGAATGACGGTTGAGGGAGAACGTCGATAAGGGATGAAAAATAGTTAGTAACCATACTGGACAAATGTTGTCTCCTGTCACTTTGAATTGATGCTGCAGTACCTGTCCTGTCTGCGGTCATAGCAAAATCACTCCACAACCTGGTCAGAAAACCCCTCTGGCCATCGACACTTCTGATTTCTGCCCCTCTAACACCTCTGGTCTGCTGGCCCCTGCAGCTCGTGTTAGAACGATCACGGGCGCTGTGTGCAGGGAATGCCAGAAGCAAACGGTCAACAAGAGTTGATTGTTTGGTTGCTAATATTAGTTCCAAGTTCTCATGTGGCATTATATTTTGCAATTTGCCTTTATAGCGAGGATCAAGGAGGCAGGCCAACCAGTAATCGTCATCGTTCATCATTTTTGTTATGCGTGTGTCCCTTTTGAGGATACGTAAGGCATAATCCGCCATGTGGGCCAAAGTTCCAGTTCTCAAATCTGTGGTTGTGCTTGGTTGAGGGGCAGTTTCAGGCAAATCCACGTCACTTGTGTCCCTCCAAAAACCAGAACCCGGCCTTGCCGCGCCAACAATTTCCACTGGCCCCGGAAAAGCTTCCTCATTAAAAATATAATCATCCCCATCATCCTCCTCGTCCTCCTCCTCCTCTTCGCCCGCTACCTCGTCCTGTACACTGCCCTGGCCAGACAATGGCTGACTGTCATCAAGGCTTTCTTCTTCCTCAGCTGCAGACGCCTGATCCTTTATGTGCGTCAAACTTTGCATCAGCAGACGCATTAGGGGGATGCTCATGCTTATTATGGCATTGTCTGCACTAACCAGCCGTGTGCATTCCTCAAAACACTGAAGGACTTGACACATGTCTTGAATCTTCGACCACTGCACACCTGACAACTCCATGTCTGCCATCCTACTGCCTGCCCGTGTATGTGTATCCTCCCACAAAAACATAACAGCCCGCCTCTGTTCACACAGTCTCTGAAGCATGTGCAGTGTTGAGTTCCACCTTGTTGCAACGTCTATGATTAGGCGATGCTGGGGAAGGTTCAAAGAACGCTGATAGGTCTGCATACGGCTGGAGTGTACGGGCGAACGGCGGATATGTGAGCAAAGTCCACGCACTTTGAGGAGCAGGTCGGATAACCCCGGATAACTTTTCAGGAAGCACTGCACCACCAGGTTTAAGGTGTGAGCCAGGCAAGGAATGTGTTTCAGTTGGGAAAGGGAGATGGCAGCCATGAAATTCCTTCCGTTATCACTCACTACCTTGCCTGCCTCAAGATCTACAGTGCCCAGCCACGACTGCGTTTCTTTCTGCAAGAACTCGGACAGAACTTCAGCGGTGTGTCTGTTGTCGCCCAAACACTTCATAGCCAATACAGCCTGCTGACGTTTGCCAGTAGCTGCCCCATAATGGGAGACCTGGTGTGCAACAGTGGCAGCTGCGGATGGAGTGGTTGTGCGACTGCGGTCTGTGGACGAGGTCTCGCTTCTGCAGGAGGACGAGGAGGAGGAGGAGGGGGTGCGAATGGCTACAGCCAACTGTTTCCTAGACCATGGGCTAGGCAGAACTGTCCCAAACTTGCTGTCCCCTGTGGACCCTGCATCCACCACATTTACCCAGTGTGCCGTGATGGACACGTAACGTCCCTGGCCATGCCTACTGGTCCATACATCTGTTGTCAGGTGCACCTTTGTGCTCACAGATTGCCTGAGTACATGGACGATGCGCTCTTTAACATGCTGGTGGAGGGCTGGGATGGCTTTTCTGGAAAAAAAGTGTCGACTGGGTAGCTCGTAGCGTGGTACAGCATAGTCCATCAGGGCTTTGAAAGCTTCGCTTTCAACTAACCGGTAGGGCATCATCTCTAACGAGATTAGTCTAGCTATGTGGGCGTTCAAACCCTGTGCACGCGGATGCGAGGCTAAGTACTTCCTTTTTCTAACCATAGTCTCATGTAGGGTGAGCTGGACTGGAGAGCTGGAGATCATGGAACTAGCGGGGGTGCCGGTGGACATGGCAGACTGAGAGACGGTGGGAGATGGTATTGTTGCCGCCGGTGCCCTAGATGCAGTGTTTCCTACTACGAAACTGGTGATTCCCTGACCCTGACTTCTTTGGCCTGGCAAAGAAACCTGCACAGATACTGCAGGTGGTGCAGAAAATGGTGGCCCTACACTGCCGGAAGGAATGTTGCGTTGATGACTAGCTTCATTGGCCGAGGGTGCTACAACCTTAAGGGACGTTTGGTAGTTAGTCCAAGCTTGCAAATGCATGGTGGTTAAATGTCTATGCATGCAACTTGTATTGAGACTTTTCAGATTCTGCCCTCTGCTTAAGGTAGTTGAACATTTTTGACAGATGACTTTGCGCTGATCAATTGGATGTTGTTTAAAAAAATGCCAGACTGCACTCTTTCTAGCATCGGATACCTTTTCAGGCATTGCAGACTGAGCTTTAACCGGATGGCCACGCTGTCCTCCAACAGGTTTTGACTTTGCCACGCGTTTTGGGCAAGATACGGGCCCGGCAGATGGAACCTGTTGCGATGTTGATGCCTGCTGCGGCCCCTCCTCCTCCGCTTCAGAACTGCTGCCGCCTGCACCCTGTTCCCCCAATGGCTGCCAATCGGGGTCAAGAACTGGGTCATCTATTACCTCTTCTTGTAGCTCGTGTGCAACTTCGTCTGTGTCACCTTGTCGGTCGGTGGTATAGCGTTCGTGATGGGGCAACATAGTCTCATCAGGGTCTGATTCTTGATCAGCACCCTGCGAGGGCAATGTTGTGGTCTGAGTCAAAGGACCAGCATAGTAGTCTGGCTGTGGCTGTGCATCAGTGCACTCCATGTCAGATTCAACTTGTAATGGGCATGGACTGTTAACTGCTTCACTTTCTAAGCCAGGGACGGTATGTGTAAAGAGCTCCATGGAGTAACCCGTTGTGTCGCCTGCTGCATTCTTCTCTGTTGTTGTTTTTGCTGAAGAGGACAAGGAAGCGACTTGTCCCTGACCGTGAACATCCACTAACGACGCGCTGCTTTTACTTTTACCAGTTTCACGAGAGGAGGCAAAAGAGCTAGAGGCTGAGTCAGCAAGATAAGCCAAAACTTGCTCTTGCTGCTCCGGCTTTAAAAGCGGTTTTCCTACTCCCAGAAAAGGGAGCGTTCGAGGCCTTGTGCAGCCAGACGACGAACCTGGCTCCACAGCTCCCGACTTAGGTGCAATATTTTTTTTCCCACGACCACCTGATGCTCCACCACTACCACTACCCTCATTACCAGCTGACAATGAACGCCCCCGGCCACGACCTCTTCCACCAGACTTCCTCATTGTTTTAAAAACGTTACCAAACTAACGGTATTTGTTGCAGTCACACAACTTACACGGTGAGCTATAACTTCAGTATGATTTAGCTACCCCCTTACAGGTGGGTGAGACCACAACGAAAATCAGGCACAATGTTACACACTCTGTTGTTGGTGGCAACAAATGAGAGAGATGCCACACACGCAGGACTGTCACTGAAGCGCAAATGTAAATATTAATCTCCCACTGATTTGTGTTTTTTTTTTTAAAAAGTAGACTTTAGAAAAAAAAAAAAAAAAAAAAAAATGATTTTTTAAGGAAGAATTTATAAACCAAATAAAATGAAATGATTTTTTCAGGGAGAATTTAGAAAACAAATAAAACATAAAATAGCCTTTCTAGGGCCCAGTGAGTGAGAGAGGACACACACAGGAGTCAGGAGTGGCACACAAGCCCAGAGGCCAATATTTATCTCCCACTGATTGATTTAGTGATTTTTTCAGGTAGATTTTGGAACCCAAATCAAGCAAAAAAATTAATAGGCTTTCTATGGCCCACAATTGGAGAGAGAGAGATGGCACACCCAGGAGTCAAGACTGGCACACAAGCAGAGAGGGCAATATTAATCTCCCACTGATTTGTTGTTTTTTTTTTTTTTCAGGGAGACTTTAGAAAAAAAAAATACAAAAAAAATGATTTTTTTCAGGAATAATTTAGAAACCAAATAAAATAAAATGATTTTTTCAGGGAGAATTTAGAAAACAAATAAAACAAAAAATAGGCTTTCTAGGGCCCACTGAGTGAGAGAGGACGCACACAGGAGTCAGGAGTGGCACACAAGCCCAGAGGCCAATATTTATCTCCCACTGATTGATTTATTGATTTTTTCAGGTAGAATTTAGAACCCAAATCAACCAAAAAAATAAATAGGCTTTCTATGGCCCACTATTTGTGAGAGAGATGGCACGCTCAGGACTGGCACACAAGCCCAGAGGCCAATATTAATCTCCCACTTTTTTTTTTTTTTTCCAGGGAAAATTTATAAACCCAATAAAAAAAATAATAAATAGGCTTTCTATGGCCCACTATCTGAGAGAGAGAGATGGCACGCTTAGGACTGGCACACAAGCCCAAAGGCCAATATTAATCTCCCACTGATTGATTTATTGATTTTTTCAGGTAGATTTTGGAACCCAAATCAAGCAAAAAAATAAATAGGCTTTCTATGGCCCACTGAGAGATGGCACACACAGGAGTAAGGAGTGGCACACAAGCCCTGAGGCCAATATTTTTCTCCCACTGATTGATGTAGTGATTTTTTCAGGTAGATTTTAGAACCCAAATCAAGCAAAAAAATAAATAGGCTTTCTATGGCCCACTGAGTGAGAGATGACACAGACAGGGATGGCACTCTAGCAGAAATGCCAATCTTAATCTCCCACAAAAAAAAAAAAAAAAAAAAGGAACTGTCCTTCAATTACTATCTCCCTGCAGTAATCTCAGCCAGGTATGGCAGGCAGCAATAAGGAGTGGACTGATGCACAAATTAAATAAAAAGTGTGGACAAACAAACAAGATAGCTGTGCAGAAAGGAAGGAACAAGAGGATTTGTGCTTTGAAAAAAGCAGTTGGTTTGCACAGCGGCGTACACACAGCAATGCAGCTATCAGGGAGCCTTCTAGGGCAGCCCAATGAGCTACAGCGCTGAGGGGAAAAAAAAAAAAATGTAGCTTCCACTGTCCCTGCACACCGAAAGTGGTGTTGGGCAGTGGAAATCGCTACAGCACAAGCGGTTTGGTGGTTAATGGACCCTGCCTAACGCTATCCCTGCTTCTGACGAAGCGGCAGCAACCTCTCCCTAGGCTCAGATCAGCAGCAGTAACATGGCGGTCGGCGGGAACGCCCCTTTATAGCCCCTGTGACGCCGCGGACAGCAAGCCAATCACTGCAATGCCCTTCTCTAAGATGGTGGTGACCAGGACCTATGTCATCACGCTGCCCACACTCTGCGTTTACCTTCATTGGCTGAGAAATGGCGCTTTTCGCGTTATTGAAACGCGACTTTGGCGCGAAAGTCGCGTACCGCATGGCCGACCCCGCACAGGGGTCGGATCGGGTTTCATGAAACCCGACTTTGTCAAAAGTCGGAGACTTTTGAAAATGTTCGACCCGTTTCGCTCAACCCTACAAGCGACACTACTGTATCCTCCTCCTCCTGGACCTGTCATCTGCCTTTGACACAGTGGACCATTCCCCATTACTACAGATCCTCTCATCCCTTGGCATCACAGACTTGGCCCTATCCTGGATCTCGTCATTCCTAACTGACCGAACATTCAGCGTCTCCCATTCACACACCACTTCCTCACCTCGCCCCTATCTGTCGGAGTCCCGCAAGGTTCAGTTCTAGGGCCCCTGCTCTTCTCCATTTACACTTTTGGCCTGGGACAGCTCATAGAATCTCACAGTTTTCAGTATCATCTCTATGCTGACGACACACAGATCTGCATCTCTGGACCAGATATCACCACCCTACTAACTAGAATCCATCAATGTATATCCGGTATTTCATCCTCCTTCTCCGCTAGATTTCTAAAACTTAACATGGACAAAACAGAATTCATTGTCTTTCCCCCATCTCACGCGACCCCCCCAACGAACCTATCCATTATAGTAAACGGCTGCCCACTCTCCCCAGTCCCACAAGCTCGCTGTCTCGGGGTAGTCCTTGACACTGCTCTCTCCTTCAAACCACATATCCAAGCCCTTTCCACTTCCTGCCGCCTTCAACTCAAAAATATTTCAAGGATCCGTACTTTCCTAAACCAAGAATCTGCAAAAACCCTAGTCCATGCTCTCATCATCTCCCGCCTCGACTACCTGTAACCTCCTGCTCTGTGGCCTCCCCTCGAACACTCTCGCACCCCTCCAATCTATTCTAAACTCAGCTGCCCAACTAATCCACCTGTCCCCCTGCTATTCCCCGCCCTCTCCCCTCTGTCAATCCCTTCACTGGCTCCCCATTACCCAGAAACTCCAGTACAAAAGCCTCACCATGACATACAAAGCCATCCACAACCTGTCTCCTCCATATATCTGTGACTCCATCTCCCGGTAGTCTCCTGCATGCAACCTCCGATCCTCACAAGATCTCCTTCTCTACGCCCCTCTTATTTCCTCATCCCACAATCACATACAAGATTTCTCTCGCGCATCACCCCTACTCTGGAACTCTCTACCACAACATATCAGACTCTCACCTACCATCGAAACCTTCAAAAAGAAGCTGAAGACTCACCTCTTCCGACAAGCCTACAACCTGCAGTGACCACCGATCGACCAAACCACTCCACGACCAGCTCTACCCTCAACTATTGTATCCTCACCCATCCCTTGTAGATTGTGAGCCCTCGCGGGCAGGGTCCTCTCTCCTCCTGTACCAGTTGTGACTCATATTGTTCAAGATTTTTGGACCTATTTTTATTATGTATACCCCTTCTCACTAGTGTTGAGCGATACCGTCCGATACTTGAAAGTATCGGTATCGGATAGTATCGGCCGATACCCGAAAAATATCGGATATCGCCGATACCGATATCCGATACCAATACAAGTCAATGGGACATCAAGTATCGGAAGGTATTCTCATGGTTCCCAGGGTCTGAAGGAGAGGAAACTCTCCTTCAGGCCCTGGGATCCATAGGGATGTGTAAAATAAAGATTTAAAATAAAAAATATTGATATACTCACCTCTCCGGCAGCCCCTGGACATCACGCTGCTAACCGGGAGGCTTCTTTGTTTAAAATGCGCGCCTTTAGGACCTGCGAATGACGTCCCGGCTTCTGATTGGTCGCGTGCCGCCCATGTGACCGACACGCGACCAATCAGAAGCTGCGACGTCATTCGCAGGTCCTTAATTCCTAGAATTAGGAGTTTTGTGAATGAGAATGACGTCGCGGCTTCTGATTGGTCGCGTGCCGGTCACATGGGCGGCACGCGACCAATCAGAAGCCGGGACGTCATTCGCAGGTCCTAAAGGCGCGCATTTTAAACAAAGAAGCCTCCCGGTTAGCAGCGTGATGTCCAGGGGCCGCCGGAGAGGTGAGCATATCAATATTTTTTATTTTAATTATTTTACACATCCCTATTGATCCGATACCGATACCCGATATCACAAAAGTATCGGATCTCGGTATCGGAATTCCGATACCGCAAGTATCGGGTATCGGCCGATACCCGATACTTGCGGTATCGGAATGCTCAACACTACTCCTCACATGTAAAGCGTCATGGAATAAATGGCACTATAATAATAATTAATAATAATAATTATGAATTGAATTGAATTTGAATTGAATTGATAATAGATGGCTCTTATTTAGTAACACTCGCTCATTTGTATAGTGCATGTGCACAAACAAGAAATTACCAAGGGTCGCCCCGGACGTGCGTTTCACGTTGGCTTTTTCAACAGGTATATGAGCAGCTGATGTCCTGTCTGCCTTTTTAAAGATGGTGCTGTAATGAGTCAGCATGTTGGCACATGTGATGTGCGGCCCACCCCGGACATAGCCATCACATTACGTTCATTGGAGTCCGGTTGGGATGGGACAGTGTGTAACGTCACACAGAGCATGTGCGAGCTGGTTGACATTTTCCAGAAGCCTACTGCAAGTGGCCATGTTGTGACTGATCAGAAAAGTAATAATTCTTTAATACAGTTAAGTGAATATGTGAATAATCAAAAAAAGTGTGCATAGGAGGAAGCACAACATAACAACAATCAATGAAAAAAAGAAAGAATAAGCAAAAAAATTAAGTTAATCAAAGGTGAATAATATGATCTCAAAAACTTATTGGAAATACAATGTGTAAAAAATAAGTAAACAAAATATTATGAGTAAAGGTGATATAATATAATTTTTTGAGAATACAATAATTTGATGATAAGACTTGATGCTGATCTAGGAGATGGTGATATCTTGTAGCCATATGCAGTTGCACAAATGGCAATAACTGGATATCTTCATTTAAATAACTGAAAAAAATGGACAACAAAAAATTAAAACCAAAAATAGGGATATCAGGAAAAATGCATTGGATAAATTTATATCAATTCATACTCCACCTAGAGGAATGGAAGAAAATTCAGCTTTTCACTAAGAATATTGGGTGTCATGGTATCTAGGATGACAAACCAATGGCATTCCAATTGTGCCAAGGATCATTTTAAGTTGCCACCTCTAATCCCACCGTGTAAACAATCAATGCCATGTACCTATAAACTCCTTGGGTCACAGTCATGGTGGACCCTAAAATGTCTTTTAATGTTGTCACATCTTCCACCTTTTGTTCATTTGCTATGTCGTGCATGTGCTCTCTTACTCTCACCCATAATTGTCATGAAGTGAGACCAACACATATTTTTGAGCATGCACAAGTGATATAATAAACAACAAAACTGGAACTACAAGACATGTAGCTTTTGATTGGAAATAGATTTTGCCCATCAGATGTAAAGAAATAGGTACTCCTGGTCATGTTATCACATACCAAACATATCCCACAAGGATAGAAGCCCCTCCTAGGTCTACTCACAGGCAGAACTAGAGGGTTGCCATCCTTAGCAACATAGTTGCTCTGTACCAGCATGTCTTTCAAATTCCTACCCATCCTGGCCATCAATCTGGGTTTTTCTGGCAGTTGTGATTTCCAAAATGGGGTCAGTTTGTAATATTGACCAGTGTTTGCATAAAATCCTTTGAATCTTTCTCCACTGGCAGATATGTGTAGAAATGAACCTAACTTCACATCTTACGTGAATAGCAACTGATATATTTTCTTGCCCAAATGCAAATTTTCTTAATAGATTGGTTACTGTACCTTCTTTGTTGAAATCTGAATTTCAATTCAGATGCTTGATGTTTGAATCTCTTAGTGGTGGAACAAATCTGCTTCATCCTAAGGAACTGGCCAACTGGGACAATATGTGTTAGCTAAGAAATTAACCGATATTTCTTTACAATATACATCAGTGTATAATACGCCACTAAGTCCTACTTCCAAGGAGACGTCAAGAAATGCAATTTTACATTGACTAGCTTTAAAAGGTAAGTTTGATGTTAAATGGGGTGAGATTAAGGCCCTCCATGAATCTGGCCAGGTCAGCCTCCATGCCCTGCTAGATAATCAGGAGGTCATCATTGTATCCTAACCAAAACTTAGCATAGTCTGTGTCCTGGGCCCTGTCTCCATGAAAGATGGTAGGTTCCCAATACCCAAGGAACAAATTGACATAAGATGGGGCACAGGCCGCCCCATCACAGTGCCTTGTCTCTGAAGAAAGAATCTGTCTTTAAGCACAAAGATGTTTTGCATTAAAATTAAGTCTAAAACCTCTAGAATCAGTTCACAGTTGACCCTCCTAGTTTGTAATCCCCAGGAATAAGCAGATTGCACTCAGCTCATCAGAGTGGGAAATGCAGGTATAGAGCTTCAACGTTAGCTGTGACCAGCCACATGGCAGACTACAATGATATACCATCAATCTTGGATAGAACATCAGTTTTATCCTGGACAAATTATGGTAAATTGTCGACAAAGGGTTTGAGGTACAATTCAATGAATTTGCAAACAGGGTCACGTAATCCCCCAATCCCAGAAACGATGGGACGACCAGGAGGATTGATTGGATCTTTTGGCACTTTGAGTAATAGGTAAAAGGTAGAAATTTTGGGACAGCTGTTAACCCCTTCATGACCCAGCCTATTTTGACCTTAAAGACCTTGCCGTTTTTTGCAATTCTGACCAGTGTCCCTTTATGAGGTAATAACTCAGGAACGCTTCAACGGATCCTAGCGGTTCTGAGATTGTTTTTTCGTGACATATTGGGCTTCATGTTAGTGGTAAATTTAGGTCAATAAATTCTGCGTTTATTTGTGATAAAAACAGAAATTTGGCGAAAATTTTGAAAATTTCGCAATTTTCACATTTTGAATTTTCATTCTGTTAAACCAGAGAGATATGTGACACAAAATAGTTAATAAATAACATTTCCCACA
The DNA here is from genome assembly GCF_032444005.1 of Ranitomeya imitator. Taxonomy (NCBI): domain Eukaryota; kingdom Metazoa; phylum Chordata; class Amphibia; order Anura; family Dendrobatidae; genus Ranitomeya; species Ranitomeya imitator. The sequence goes on along the minus strand of NC_091287.1, from coordinate 464,946,839 downwards.
TGTTTACTTTACATCAGCACAATTTTGGAAACAAAATTTTTTTTTGTTAGGAAGTTATAAGGGTTAAAATTTGACCAGCGATTTGTCATTTTTACAACGAAATTTACAAAACCATTTTTTTTAGGGACCACCTCACATTTGAAGTCAGTTTGAGGGGTCTATATGGCTGAAAATACCCAAAAGTGACACCATTCTAAAAACTGCACCCCTCAAGGTACTTAAAACCACATTCAAAAAGTTTATTAACGCTTCAGGTGCTTCACAGCAGCAGAAGCAACATGGAAGGAAAAAATGAACATTTAACTTTTTAGTCACAAAAATTATCTTTTAGCAACAATTTTTTTATTTTCCCAATGGTAAAAGGAGAAACTGAACCACGAAGGTTGTTGTCCAATTTGTCCTGAGTACGCTGATACCTCATATGTGGGGGTAAACCACTGTTTGGGCGCACGGCAGGGCTTGGAAAGGAAGGAGCGCCATTTGACTTTTGAATCAAAAATTGGCTCCACTCTTTAGCGGACACCATGTCACGTTTGGAGAGCCCCCGTGTGCCTAAAAATTGGAGCTCCCTCACAAGTGACCCCATTTTGGAAACTAGACGCCCCAAGTAACTTATCTAGATGCATAGTGAGCACTTTGAACCCCCACAATTTGATCCGTAAAAATGAAAAAGTACTTTTTTTTCACAAAAAAATTCTTTTAGCCTCAATTTTTTCATTTTCACATGGGCAACAGGATAAAATGGATCCTAAAATGTGTTGGGCAATTTCTCCTGAGTACGCCGATACCTCATATGTGGGGGTAAACCACTGTTTGGGCACATGGTAAGGCTCGGAAGGGAAGGAGCGCCATTTGACTTTTTGAATGAAAAATTATTTCCATCGTTAGCGGACACCATGTCGCGTTTGGAGAGCTCCTGTGTGCCTAAACATTGGCGCTCCCCCACAAGTGACCCCATTTTGGAAACGAGACCCCCCAAGGAACTTATTTAGATGCCTAGTGAGCACTTTAAACCCTCAGGTGCTTCACAAATTGATCTGTAAAAATGAAAAAGTACTTTTTTTTCACAAAAAAATTATTTTCGCCTTAATTTTTTCATTTTAACATGGGCAGTAGAATAAAATGGATCATAAAATTTGTTGGGCCATTTCTCCCGAGTACGCCGATACCTCATATGTGGGGGTAAACCACTGTTTGGGCACACGGCAGGGCTCGGAAGGGAAGGCGCGCCATTTGACTTTTTGAATGGAAAATTAGCTCCAATTGTTAGCGGACACCATGTCGCGTTTGGAGAGCCCCTGTGTGCCTATGCATTGGAGCTCCCCCACAAGTGACCCCATTTTGGAAACTAGACCCCCCAAGGAACTTATCTAGATGCATATTGAGCACTTTAAACCCCCAGGTGTTTCACAGAAGTTTATAACGCAGAGCCATGAAAATAAAAAAATAATTTTTCTTTCCTCAAAAATGATTTTTTAGCCTGGAATTTCCTATTTTGCCAAGGATAATAGGAGAAATTGGACCACAAATATTGTTGTCAAGTTTGTCCTGAGTATGCCGATACCCCATATGTGGGGGTAAACCACTGTTTGGGCACACGGCAGGGCTCAGAAGGGATGGCACGCCATTTGGCTTTTTAAATGGAAAATTAGCTCCAATCATTAGCGGACACCATGTCACGTTTGGAGAGCCCCTGTGTGCCTAAACATTGGAGATCCCCCAGAAATGACCCCATTTTGGAAATTAGACCCCAAAGGAACTAATCTAGATGTGTGGTGAGGACTTTGAACCCCCAAGTGCTTCACAGAAGTTTATAACGCAGAGCCATGAAAATAAAAAAAAAAAAATTATTTTCTCAAAAATGATCTTTTAGCCTGCAATTTTTTATTTTACAAAGGGTAACAGGAGAAATTTGACCCCAAAAGTTGTTGTCCAGTTTCTCCTGAGTACGCTGATACCCCATATGTGGGGGTAAACCACTGTTTGGGCACATGCCGGGGCTCGGAATTGAAGTAGTGACGTTTTGAAATGCAGACTTTGATGGAATGCTCTGCGGGCGTCACGTTGCGTTTGCAGAGCCCCTGATGTGGCTTAACAGTAGAAACCCCCCACAAGTGACCCCATTTTGGAAACTAGACCCCGAAAGGAACTTATCTAGATGTGTGGTGAGCACTTTGAACCCCCAAGTGCTTCACAGAAGTTTATAATGCAGAGCCGTGAAAATAATAAATACGTTTTCTTTCCTCAAAAATAATTATTTAGCCCAGAATTTTTTAATTTTCCCAAGGGTAACAGGAGAAATTTGACCCCAATATTTGTTGTCCAGTTTCTCCTGAGTACGATGATACCCCATATGTGGGGGTAAACTACTGTTTGGGCACATGCCAGGGCTCGGAATTGAAGTAGTGACGTTTTGAAATGCAGACTTTGATGGAATGCTCTGCGGGCGTCACGTTGCGTTTGCAGAGCCCCTGATGTGCCTAAACAGTAGAAATCCCCCACAAGTGACCCCATTTTGGAAACTAGACCCAGAAAGGAACTTATCTAGATGTGTGGTGAGCACTTTGAACCCCCAAGTGCTTCATAGAAGTTTATAATGCAGAGCCGTGAAAATAAAAAATCATTTTTCTTTCCTCAAAAATGATGTTTTAGCAAGCATTTCTTTATTTTCACAAGGGTAACAGAAGAAATTGGACCCCAGTAGTTGTTGCGCAGTTTGTCCTGAGTATGCTGGTACCCCATATGTGGGGGTAAACCACTGTTTGGGTGCACGTCGGGGCTCGGAAGTGAGGGAGCACCATTTAACTTTTTGAATACAAGATTGGCTGGAATCAATGGTGGCGCCATGTTGCGTTTGGAGACCCCCTGATGTGCCTAAACAGTGGAAACCCCTCAATTCTAACTCCAACACACCCCTAACCCTTATCCCAACTGTAGCCGTAACCCTAATCACAACCCTAACCCCAACACACCCGTAACCCCAACACACCCCTAACCCTAACCACAACCCTAATTCCAACCCAACCCTAGCCCTAAGGCTATGTGCCAACGTTGCGGATTCGTATGAGATTTTTCAACACCATTTTTGAAAAATCCGCAGGTAAAAGGCACTGCGTTTTACCTGCGGATTTACCGCGGATTTCCAGTGTTTTTTGTCCGGATTTCACCTGCGGATTCCTATTGAGGAACAGGTGTAAAACGCTGCGGAATCCGCACAAAGAATTGACATGCTGCGGAAAATACAACGCAGCGTTCCCGCGCGGTATTTTCCGCACCATGGGCACAGCGGATTTGGCTTTCCATATGTTTACATGGTACTGTAAACCTGATGGAACTCTGCTGCGGATCCGCAGCGGCCAATCCGCACCGTGTGCACATAGCCTAATTCTAAAGGTATGTGCACACGCTGCGGAAAACGCTGTGGATCCGCAGCAGTTTCCCATGAGTTTACAGTTCAATGCAAACCCATGGGAAACAAAAATCGCTGTACACATGCTGCAGAAAAACTGCACGGAAACGCAGCGGTTTACATTCCGCAGCATGTCACTTCTTTGTGCGGATTCCGCAGCGGTTTTACAACTGCTCAAATAGAAAATCGCTGTTGTAAAACCGCATTGAAATGCGCAGAAAAAACATGGTAAATCCGCCATAAATCCACAGCGGTTTAGCACTGCGGATTTATCAAATCCGCAGCGGAAAAATCCGCAGAGGACCAGAATACGTGTGCACATACCGAAACCCTAACCCTAACCCTACCCCTACCCCTAACCCTACCTCTACCCCTAACCCTACCCCAAACCCTACCCCTAACCCTAACCCTAGTTCTTACCCCAACCTTAGTGGAAAAAAAAAAAAATATTTTTTTTATTGTCCCTACCTATGGGGGTGACAAAGGGGGGGGGGGTCATTTACTTTTTTTTTTTATTTTGATCACTGAGATATAACCTATCTCAGTGATCAAAATTCACTCTGGAACGAATCTGGCGGTCGGCAGATTCGGCGGGCGCACTGCACATGCGCCCGCCATTTTGGAAGATGGCGGCGCCCAGGAAAGAAGACGGACGGTCCCCGGGAGGCCAGGTGAGTATAAGGGGGGGGAGATCAGGGCACGGGGGGGCGTCGGAGCACGGGGGGGGTGGATCGGAACACGGGGGGGTGGATTGGAGCACGGAGTGGGGGATCACTGTGCGGGCGGGTGGATCGGAGCACGGGTGGGGGAATCGCTGTGCGGGGGGGAATCGCTGTGCGGGGGGGATCGCTGTGCGGGGGGGGGGATCGGAGTGTGGGGGGGTTTGATTGGAGCACGGGGGGTGTGATTGGAGCACGGGGGGAGCGGGCAGGAGGACGGGGGAGCGGAGCACAGGACCGAGGGGAGCAGACCACAGATCGGGGGGCTGGGGGGGCGATCGGAGGAGTGGGGTGGGTGCACATTAGTGTGTCCAGCCATGGCCGATGATATTGCAGCATCGGCCATGGCTGGATTGTAATATTTCACCATTTTTTTAGGTGAAATATTACAAATCGCTCTGATTGGCAGTTTCACTTTCAACAGCCAATCAGAGCGATCGTAGCCACGAGGGGGTGAAGCCACCCCCCCCTGGGCTAAACTACCACTCCCCCTGTCCCTGCAGATCGGGTGAAATGGGAGTTAACCCTTTCACCCGATCTGCAGGGACGCGATCTTTCCATGACGCATATGCTGCATCATGGGTCGGAATGGCACCGACTTTCATGACGCAGCGTATGCGTCAAAGGTCGGGAAGGGGTTAATGAGCCCATCAAATATCTTATTAGAAATGATACCCTCATCTAGGGTTTTCTGTAAAATAGACTGAAGTTTGTGTGTGAGCCATAATGGGTTGGAAGATAATTTGGAATAGGTCTCGTTGACCTCTTTAAAGATGTATGAAGAACCAAAATAACCATCACATCCCACTGCGTCTGTAACTTAGCATTACTGCTATGTTTGGGAAAAATGGCCACCCCTTTACTTTGCATGGACAGTTTCATTTTTTTCAAATAGCACAGTCATCACGGTGTGCTTTCGATTGCTTATAGTGCCATCTCTATACATAGTACTTGCTTACATCTGTATGAGATCCCATCTGTTCTTTCTGTATCTCATGTCTAGGACAAAATTATTTTATAGAGAGAACACAAGATAATCCATAATCTTGGGTACAATGGCATTTTTACTGGAGTTATTGCTAAGTTGGTAAATTGAGTGCAGACAGGTTCCTTTATATTACATCTTGGCTTCTCTGAATCTTGCCCAAAACTGGAATATAACCTGCACTTTTATTAGATAGAAGGGTATAGCCAAGGTATGAGCACAATAATCACAGGATTATGAAAAGCAAGCAAGTAAAAAGGAAAATATGAAAAATGTATTTCCAGCAAGAAAAATATTAAAAGGATTGTCATTTCTAGCAAACCCTATGTTAGGGTTTGGCGGAATGCACCAAATATATATTTATAGAGTAATAAGTGCGTTCGCAACCCGGGGTCCACCGTGCAGGAGTAAAACCCGCTGCTATTAACTGACGGTACTATATGGCGGTATAAGTGAACTCTGTTACTTCACAGAGTCATTTAAGACTAGAGAACCCTGTGTCCTGTTAACCTCACAGAGGAACACATCAACCAAATAGAGCGAACAGTGGTCATGCAGTCAGAATAGCACATGCAAAACTACTCACCGCAGGTGCCGGTATTCTAGGGGCTTTTTTCAGCCGAATACTGAAACCACATACATATGACCACACTGGCGCAGAGCACATAACTTAGTTGATACTAGCGCATGGACGTGCGGCCATGCAAACCTTTTATAGCTGCAGCAACTACAGGACCTTCCTAGAGGACCAATGGGAGTTGCTACAGTACCTGAGCCACTTCAGGACCTTCCTAGAGGACCAATGGGAGCTGCTGTAGTACCTGAGCATGTGACTCCCGACCTTAAAAGAGAGGACTTACCCTGGGCATGCTCAAAAGGGAAAAAGCAGGACTTAGTCCCAGAGATGTCTGCTCGCCGCTGACCAGTACTGGCAATAGTGGCTGAGCCTGGAAAGGCAACAGAAACCATCCGCACCGTATCAGGCTGAGCCAGACGCTGGGACCGACGTCTCCTCTGAGCAGGCTCCACTGTGGCTGGAGAAGAATGGGAGACCGCAGTGGACATGGTTCAAGATTCCCCCTGTGCAGAGGCGAGAACTCAACCCCTAACACCCTATGAGGCCCGTTGTTCAGTAACATCATCTATTTGCCTAAGGACTAGCAACAGTCACTACAAAGGGGAGAATTCATTAAAACTGGTGTTGCTGAAGTACAATATATGATTTTCATTAAGTGACAAACACCACTTAAAGGGAACCTGCAAGCAGAAAAAAACATCACTAACCTGCAGATGTTGGGTTAATCTGCAGGTTAATAGCGTCACTAACCTGCCCGGAGCCTGTACGTACCCTAACGCTGCTGGGAGAAAATTAGCTTTATTCTCCTAGGCAGTGTTCCAGGTTCAGTCACAGTGCGGAATCGGCGCGAGTTTAGTCACCGCTCTGAGTATACAGAGCAGTGGCTGTAATCGCAGTCCCAGCACTGACAGTCACTGGCTCTGCACGGGGCCCATATCTGCTGGTTAATAGCATTTTTTCTGGTGATAGGTTCCCTTGAATGCAGTCAAGGAATCTCCTCTGAGGAATGTGCCTCTGCGTCTTGACAGAAATACTAGTCCTGTCAAAGACTGGAGGAGCAATTAGCTTGTTATTGGGGAATCCTTCTAATTATATAGTAATTTCCACAGTAGACATCCCCACTAGGGTACTTTAGATGGGCGACGTGTGTACTCAATGGTCTGCAGAGTATTATAAACATTTCCAATCAATTAAGTGGGGTTTAACACCATAATTTTATAGTTTTCAATGTATTTTCAACTGCAGGTATCACAATTCCTACAAATATTAGTAAAAATCTTATGTGGCATATAATGGCTGATGATCTTATCCCAAACCATGAAGGGTCCCATCAAAAATACTCATTTTTTTAAATTCATATTTCCTTAAGAATTTCTTATGGACCCAAATTCAAGTATACGAACATGCATCCCATTCTAACGACCCATCAGAATATCTGCAAAATTGGGAACACGAAACTGTACGTGTCGATCACATAACCAATACACTTTGTTCCAATTTCTCTTATGTTGACACACGTCACATCAAAAAACGAAATTCACACTTTTCAAAGAAGGGAGACAAACAATCCCCTTCTGTTATTGTTTTCACATTTTTTAATATCAAAGCAATATTTTGCAAGAAAAAAATTAATATTCCCTTTTTTTAATATCCCTTTTAATATCCCTTTGTTTTCCTTTCCTTTTCTTTTTAATATCCCTCCCTGGAATGTTTAGAAAACTAATATATAAAGCCTCAAATGCAGACTGTTGACATATACAGTATGCCGTTCAGCTAATATTATGGGATTTTAGTGTAGCTCTAGTATCAGGGGAAAGCAATGAACATAACAAACATGTGTTTCACTGTTTAATACTCTAGTACTAATCTCCTTAAAACAGTAATTCCACAGTGATTATCTAAGGAAAATTAGGTAGATCTAAATGCTTTAGAATCCATTAAATCCAGCACTGTTTTAACTTAACCCATTTAATGCTGAACATTTGCATAGCATTTAATGCATAATGTAATAGACATTCAAACCATAACATCCATAAATATCGGAAAGTATTCACTATTAAAAACGACATGGATGTAATGTAGAGGTAAATATTTGGGAGGCAATCATCCTTTAGATTCCAAATTTATTAAATGCGCGCAACGGATTATAATATAGAGATACAACCGTCTTCAGATTAGTGATTCAAGTGCATTGCATAAATTAGGAATGCAAATCGCACTTTTTCAACCTGTTTGTTTGACCCCTTGGACCTTTTTAAATGAGCACATGTGCTCTTTGTGAGGTTACTTAGCATCAAGATGATGATTAAACAATATTAAAAATCTACCGGGGGGGGGGGTTGGGGGGGCTTCCAAGACCCTTCAGTGGAGTCTTTCATTGTTGTAAAAACCTTAACTGGGTAGGATTTTCTTTGCATGTATTTCATTACATTATATTTAAATAAATGTAAAATAGAAATGTTCAATATTTTTTTTAACCAATATAGTGCACAGTAAATAAATAATAATAATAATATTAATAATAAATAATGCAATATGTTGCTCTCTCTTTCTTTGTCTACATATAGGGCTTATCATGTCTACTGTATTTATACTCATTGTATCCATTATGAAATATTTTGAATATTTAGGCTATTTCAATAAGCAAAGTTATACAGATCCTGCATTGCCCAGCTTGGAGGATACAGCACAGCTGATGATTTGGTACAGCCTGCCATCATATCACACTTCTCTGTGGCTTTCCTTACGTACACCGATTTATCTCAACCAAGTTAGTGGCCATGAAGGAAAAAATACAGTCCTATATAACTAGGTTTATATCATGTCTTGGCATTATACTTAGTGTAAACATTAACCCCTTCATGACTTTGGGATTTTTCGTTTTTCCGTGTTCGTTTTTCACTCCCCTCCTTCCCAGAGCCATAACTTTTTTATTTTCCGTCAATTTGGCCATGTGAGGGCTTATTTTTTGCGGGACGAGTTGTACTTTTGAACGGCATCATTGGTTTTAGCATGTCGTGTACTAGAAAATGGGAAAAAAATTCCTAGTGCAGTGAAATTGCAAAAAAAGTGCAATCCCACACTTGTTTTTTGTTTGGCTTTTTTGCTAGGTTCACTAAATGCTAAAACTGACCTGCCATTATGTTTCTCCAGGTCAGTACGAGTTCATAGACACCTAACATGGCTAGGTTATTTTTTATCTAAGTGGTGAAAAAAAATTCCAAACTTTGCTAAAAAAAAAAAAAATTGCGCCATTTTCCGATACTCGTAGCGTCTCCATTTTTCGTGATCTGGGGTCGGTTGAGGGCTTATTTTTTGCGTGCCGAGATGATGTTTTTAATGATAGCATTTTGGTGCAGATACGTTCTTTTTATCGCCCGTTATTGCATTTTAATGCAATGTCACGGCGACCTAAAAAACATAATTCTGGCGTTTCGAATTTTTTTCTCGCTACGCCGTTCAGCGATCAGGTTAATGCTTTTTCTAATTGATAGATCGGGCGATTCTGAGCGCAGCGATACCAAATATGTGTAGATTTGATTTTTTTTTATTGATTTATTTTGATTGGGGCGAAAGGGGGGTGATTTAAACTTTCATATTTTATTTATTTTTTCAAAATTTTTTTTACTTTTTTTTTTACTTTTGCCATGCTTCAATAGCCTCCATGGGAGGCTAGAAGCAGGCACAACGCGATCGGCTCTGCTACATAGCGCTCACAGCTACCGGCGATCAGTAACCATAGAGGTCTCTAGGACCTCTATGGATGCCATCCTGACGCATCGCCGACCCCCGATCATGTGACGGGGGTCGGCGATGACGTCATTTCCGGCCGCCCGGCCGGAAGCGGTAGTTAAATGCCGCTGTCTGCGTTTGACAGCGGCATATAACTAGTTAATAGGTGCGGGCAGATCGCGATTCTGCCCGCGCCTATTACGGGCACATGTCAGCTGTTCAAAACAGCTGACATGTCCCGGCTTTGATGCGGGCTCACCGCGGAGCCCTGCATCAAAGCAGGGGATCTGACCTCGGACGTACTATCCCGTCCGAGGTCAGAAAGGGGTTAAAATAAGAAAACCCTTAATGTGTCTATTTGTTATTAAGACAAAAAATGCTCCGTCCAACATAAGCTTGCCTGAGCTGTATGGGAAAATACAGGCAAACTCAATCTGTTTAAAAAAATATGTATATGGAAAATGGACATTAATGGACAATTTATGTATTTGTAGCAGTATGATGACCTTTAGGTCTCTTTCACAAGAGCGTATTTGTCGTCCCTATTTCACATTTTTTCAAAACATGGATCTAATGTAAAAGAGCAGGGCTATTCACATGGATGTGTTTTTCCTGTCCGTTTTGTAAGAATGCAACATGTACTATTTTGATCTGCTTTACGGATAGAAAACATCCACTAAAGACTATGGAGAGTGCTTAAAATATGGCTGCTTCAGTATTTTATCAGTTTTTGCACCTGTGCTTGCATTCACTATTTAATATGGGGCCAACATCGATATTTTTGCCTAAAAGATAAAAAATAGTAATGAATGCAAATCTGAATGCAAAAGTGATGAAATACTGATGGGATATTAACACAGGGAAGGGTAAGTCAGAGAATTATTACAAAAAATAATGACTTTATTAATTAGAACAAAATACTTGATAAAATGATAAAATAATACATTAGCTGCACTAAGGGTATGTACCATATATATGATGTCTTTAGATGTTGGTGTACCCACCGAGTTTTGCTTTCCAAAAAAAAGACGCTTTCTTAAAAAGCCAGATGTGTTTTCGCTGAAGCATCTTCTCTGTTGCCTCTCTAGTTGCCATTTTGCCTTTTTATGCTTATATGTATTAACTGATGAGCAGCTTCCGAGTGCAAGAAGCCAGAAGAGTGGACTGGTCAATTCTTTTAATCGCTTCACGTCTTTACGAATGTGAAGCACGTAAAAGATGATGAAAAGACTGAACATATGCACAGCAAATCATTTTTGTATTGCAATGCATGTGTTCGTTCTATTTCACGTATGCTTTTTGCTTTTTCTGGAGGATTACATACCATACCGACCTGAATTGATGTCATGTACACAAAAGGTGATATCATTTAATAGGCAATACAAGGTACCTACTTAGGGAAGACTATGTGTAAGCAAGTCAAAAAGTAGTGATTAGCTTGGTGCCAATATAGTACAAATCATATAACAATAATAAAGTTTAAAGTGCAAATATAGCAGACATCAAGCATTAACAAACAGTAACTCTACAACAATAGACCCAACTATACAGGCATTAAAGATCAGTCCTGGTAGAGAAAGAAGATTTCTCTGAGAGTATACATCGCAAAGTTCCGTATCTTCAGATGTACTATTGATTTATGATATATATTAAAACACTGCTTACTCTTAAAGGCAAGTGTTTGGAGGATTGTTTTAAAAATCTGACCAAACTTATTTTCCAAACCATGTGAACACGAATCACCTCTATTCTTGAGCAGCAAATCATCAAGACCCACTGTTAACAGCTCTTTTTGCAATTGCCAATTAATGAAGTCTGGATGTGCTTAATGGAATGCAAGGCTAGAGCCAGGAAAGACAAGTCCAGAGGCAGTGCAGGCCATGGTAGCATGCTCCTGGACACTTTGTAGAAATGGCCGTACCACAGGTTACACAACAAAATAAATGTAACGCTGAGTTGTAAGTGCACCTAGAATGAAGACTAAAGGGGTCTGGCTACCGTACATTATGCCACCTACGCCATCATGCAAGGAGTAGAACTGGAGCAATATTCCCTTGTCAAGGCCTATTCATGAGGTCCCAGGAGCCATTTTTCAACACTTTAACCCCTTTCTGACATTGAGCATAATAGTCTGCCCCTGTCGGACTCACCCTGTTTGGTGTGAGCTCCTGCGCTGATCCCGCACTCTTCAGGGCACATGACAACTGATCTCTAGACTTGTGCCCACAACAGCAGCAGGTGAAATCACGATTCACCTGCGGTTTCTAACTAGTTAAATGCTGCTGTTAATCTCTGACAGCTGCATTTAACTCACGCTTACCGGAAGCTCGTTGCTAATCCTGCCCATCGGGGACCCCGTCACATGATCACGGGTCACTGATGGGTTGAAATGACAGAACCATGGTTGGCACTCATAGCAAGTGAGCATTTCTGCTACACACAGGTGAACTGGTCATCGCCTGTGTTTCAGAGGCGATCAAAGTACTGCAGCTTCTAGTCTCCAATGGAGACTACTGAAGAATGCAAAAAGTAAAAAAAAGTTCAAATCACTCCCCATTTGCTCCATTCAAAATAAAGCAATAAAAAAAATCAATCATACACATATTTGGTTTCACCGCATTCAGAATCGCCCGATCTATCAATATTAAAAAAAATGTATCCAATCGTTAAACGTCATAACAAGATAAAATTAGACGCCAGTATTATATCTTTTTGGTCGCCGCTACATTGCAATAAAATAACAGGCAATCAAAAGATTAAATCTACACCAAAATGGACTTAATAAAAATATCAGCTAAGTACGCAAAAAATAAGCCCTCACCCAGCCCCACATCATGAAAAATGGATACGCTACAGGGCTCGGAAAATGGCGCCATTTTTTCTTTTTAATAAATTTCAGATTTCTTTTTCATCACTTAAATAAAAAAGAATCTAAACATGTTTGGTGTCTATGAACACGTAATGACATGAAGAATAACAATGGCAGGTCAGTTTTAGCATTTAGTGAATATGGTAAAAAAGCTGCCCTAATATGGCCATATTAATAGTGTTGAGCGATACCGTCCAATATTTGAAAGTATAGGTATCGGATGGTATCGGCCGATATCCGAAAAATATCGGATATCGCCGATACCGATATCCAATACCAATACAAGTCAATGGGACACAAATATCGGAAGGTATCCTGTAATGGATCCCAGGGTCTGAAGGAGAGGAAACTCTCCTTCAGGCCCTGGGATCCATATTCATGTGTAAAATAAAGAATAAAAATAAAAAATATTGATATACTTACCCTCTGACGCGCCCTGGTCGTCACCGCTGCAACCGCCTTGCTTTCGTTCCGAAGAATGAGCGCGCAAAGGGCCTTCGATGACGTCGCGGCTTGTGACTGGTCGCTGAGCGGTCATGTGACCGCTCACGCGACCAATCACAAGCCGCGACGTCATCGAAGGTCCTTAACGTGCTCATTCTTAGGAATTCTTAGGAATGAGCGCATTAATGACCTTCGATGACGTAGCGGCTTGTGATTGGTCACGTGAGCGGTCACATGACCGCTCAGCGACCAATCACAAGCCGCGACGTCATCGAAGGCCCTTTACATGCTCATTCTTCGGAACGAAAGCAAGGCGGTCGCAGCGGTGACGACCAGGGCGCGTCAGAGAGTAAGTATATCAATATTTTTTATTTTTATTCTTTATTTTACACATTAATCTTAATAACGATACCGATTCCCGATATCACAAAAATATCGGAACTCGGTATCGGAATTCCGATACCGCAAATATCGGCCGATACCCGATACTTGCGGTATCGGAATGCTCAACACTACATATTAACCGAAAAATAAAAAAGTTATGGCTCTGGGAACAAGAGGGGCAAAAAATGGAAATTCAAAAACTGAAATACCCCTGGTCATGGGTTAATGCCAGGCTGCATGTTTCTCATGCTACTGTCAGCAACCTGAGTAGTGTAAAACATGCTTCCGTGGTCTGCAGGTTCCCTCTACATTTGTCTTCCGTTCAGCATATCAGGGACATCATTTTTTGGCAGCTGTAAAGGGAGCTGCCCACAGTGGATCTTGATGATCTGTCCAACAGCATTCAAAATGCAAAACATTTCTCAGACAACTATTAATAACCTAGTTAATAGCAGCCTAGTGTGAGTACAGGGACTTCTGCATGTGGTGCTCATACGTGATACTGAATGAATTGAGATATTTTTTAATATTTTGCTTCCATTTTTTCATTTGCATATCATTAACATGTCTATCCATCCTGTGATTTCCAAAATTCCATTACTTTTACTTCTTGGTGTTGCAATGTATGTATAAATATTTGTTTTAATTTGGAATCATTTTAGAGTCTACTGTCCTCATCTAATTCTTGGTATATTACACTCCCTGGTTATCGCTGTTCCACTCAAGCTATATACATCTAAATATTATTAGAGTGGTTTTTATAACATCAAAACGCAAATGGCAGAAAAGAATAATGTACTTACATCAGTGAAAATAGAAACTACAAAACAAAGATCCACAAATAAAGCATTCACATGCAGCCTGGCTTTCCTGTAAGTGAATGATGAGTAGCACTGTCAACTTGAACCCTTCACAAGGAGCATTCAGTCCAAATTCATTGCAGCTCAGCAGCAGACCTCTAAGTAGAGTGGCAGATGTTAAAGCACTAATATATGTATGGGGGAGGGTCACTGGTCTGCAATACAATCCCATCTCATCCACGACGGTGTATAATAATCTGGGCACTTTTAAAATGGACAATGATTAAAAATATGCACCAATTGCTTTTATAAGAAGCAGCACAGACATTGCATTATTGGCCACAATTATCCTTTATGAGAATTGATCATGCCAAAAAATTGTGATATCATAATTTGTTGCTGATTTTTTTTCCAATGACATTTTTAATCTGAATGTATTTCATGGATATATTCGTATTTGAGGTGCCTGAAGGAGCAGACGTTTCTTATCTATTTCTTATTCATTTTTTTTCTGTATTACTGTTTAACATCAAGTTCAAGTGTAGCATTTATGCAATATTTGTGTGTGTATGGGGCTAATGTATGCAAAAATATGACTTCAAAAAAGATGTTAGTACAAAATAACATAAAGTACAAGGAATTACTATAGGGCCATGTTTGTACTGCCCACAGAAATGTTGGGCCTTACCTACTACTTGAAGTTTTCTCCCAACTCTCAATAGTCAAATATGGAGAACTACCCTTGGTTGTTATAGCAGTAATCAATATTAACCCTGATAATACTACGTGAAAATTCACAGAACTACAATTCACCTACAGCAGGGGTGGGGAATCTTTTTTCTGCCAACGGTCATTTGGATATTAATACCATCCTTCGGGGGCCGTACAAACTCCACCAATAAAGTGCATCATGACTGTGGCACTGGTTTCAGGATGTAATCTTTCACTGCATGCCCTTTACCTTCAGTGTTCAGTAGTGAACACTGCATGTGTGTACAAACAGAGCAAGAAGAAATTAATGAGCTGGTTGTAATCAAAATATACCTCCCTGCCCAAGAATGCGGTCCCTGAGAATTTGCTCGGGGGCCTGATGAAAGGTCTTTGAGGGCCATAAATTGCCCTCGGGCCTGATGTTCCCCACCACTGACCTACAGAATCAACCACCTCATTGGGCCGATGGTAGCATCAGATTCATCCTTCTTAGTGATAAATCATCCCTCTAGCTCCCACGGCCCAATAGTTACAGCATGACCATTCTCCAGTCCAAGTCTCTTCCTAGCAGTCAGAACAAGATGAAATTGGATGGCAGATGTTGTCTACCCATTGATATGCACTGACTGAAATAGTTTAAAATAAATGGATATATTATTATTACTATTATTAGTAATAAAGTCCTGCCTAGGCATTGTTCTGTGACTGAATTCTTTGTTCATGTACAAGTATTTCTTTCCAGTTGCCTATATATGACGCCGATATCTTCTGTAACGTTGTTGATTTGTCATTGCTCACATCAGTCTATTTCTTCAGTGTAGCATCCAATCTAAATTTGTACAAAAAAACCCTGCATATGAAGAAGCTAAAATCAATTGCATAGGAAGTCATTGGAGTGTGGTAGAAGTCTAGAGTAGCCATGGTGTGCCTGCAAATTTTTTTTATCATTTGATGGTGTTTTATACCAGAATTCTGAAGAAAACATCTCAATAAATTGGGCTCATAACCTCTATGCAAATATAGTCCCTTAGGCCAGTTTCACACGTCAGTGGCTCCGGTACGTGAGGTGACAGTTTCCTCATGTACCGGAGCCACTGACACACGTGGACACATAAAAATCAATGCATCTTTTCAGATGTCATAGATTTTTTGCGGACGGTGTCTCCGTGTGCCAAACACGGAGACATGTCAGTGTTCGTGGGAGCGCACGGATTACACGGACCCATTAAAGTCAATGGGTCCATGTAAAACACGTACCGCACACGGACACTGTCCGTGTGCAGTCCGTGTTCCGTGCAGGAGACAGCGCTACATTAAGCGCTGTCCCCCCCACTGGTGCTGAAGCCGCGATTCATATTTTCCCTGCAGCAGCGTTTGCTGCAGGGAAAATATGAATATTAGTGTTTAAAATGCAGATCCAGGTCCCTCCCCTCCCACCCCCTGTGCGCCCCCCCCCCGCTGTGATTAAAATACTCACCTAGCTTCTGGATCCCTTGCCGCAGCGTCCTCTTCTGGCCGCAGCTTCTTCTGTATGCGGTCACGTGGGGCCGCCGATTAAAATCATGAATATGTGGCTCCGCCTCCCAAAGGGGTGGAGCCGCATATTCATTAATGTAATCGGCGGCCCCACGTGACCGCATACAGGAGGCGATGCGGCCAGAAGAGAACACTGCGGCAGGGGATCTGGAAGCTAGGTGAGTATTTTAATCACAGCGGGGGGGGGGCGCACTGGGGGTGGGAGGGGGGGGACCTGGATCTGCACTTTAAACACTAATATTCATATGCTCCATGCAGCAAACGCTGCTGCAGGGAACATATGAATCGCAGCTTCAGCACCAGATGCTGGTACGTGTAGTACCCAGCACCGTGTGTGTGGTACCCAGTGGGCACACGGGCGGCACACGTGTGCCGCTCATGTGCCACACTGATGTGCCACGTGTGCACACGGACACACGGACACGGATAACTCCAGTACCGTTTTTGTACGGTACTGAAATTATCTGGGCGTGTGAAACCGGCCTTACACATAGTAAAACAGTGGCCATTTCAAATGATACTAAACTCTCTACCTATGAAGACAGACAAAGTCCCAAGGAAGTTATGCAAATCAGCTCTCTCTCTCTCTATAAATATATGTAGATAATATAATAAAACATTTTATTTCTATAGCACTAATATAATCCTCCTAACACCTGGATATGTTTATTTGTAGAATGTAAGCCCGCAAGGGCAGGGTCCTCACCTGTTGTGAATTCTGTTGTCGGGCTCCCTCCTGTGGTCATGAATGGTACTTCGGCTGGTTCTTTCCATGGACTTCCTCTGGTGGGTGTTTCTGAGTTTCACAGGTGACGAGGTTAATTCGTTAGCTGCTGCTCTATTTAACTCCACTTAGATCTTTGCTCCATGCCACCTGTCAATGTTCCAGTATTGGTCTGTTCACTCCTGGATCGTTCTTGTGACCTGTCTTCCCATCAGAAGCTAAGTTCCAGCTTGTATTTCTTTGGTTTGCTATTTTTCTGTCCAGCTTGCTATTTAATTTGTTTTCTTGCTTGCTGGAAGCTCTGGGACGCAGAGGGAGCGCCTCCGCACCGTGAGTCGGTGCGGAGGGCCTTTTTGCGCCCTCTGCGTGGTCTTTTTGTAGGTTTTTGTGCAGACCGCAAAGTAACCTTTCCTATCCTCGGTCTGTTCAGTAAGTCGGGCCTCACTTTGCTAAGTCTATTTCATCTCTGTGTTTGTATTTTCATCTATACTCACAGTCATTATATGTGGGGGGCTGCCTTTTCCTTTAGGGAATTTCTCTGAGGCAAGGTAGGCTTTATTTTTCTATCTTCAGGGCTAGCTAGTTTCTTAGGCTGTGCCGAGTTGCATAGGGAGTGTTAGGCGCAATCCACGGCTATTTCTAGTGTGTTTGACAGGTTTAGGGATTGCGGTCAGCAGAGTTCCCACGTCCCAGAGCTCGTCCTTATCATCAGTAACTATCAGGTCATTCCGTGTGCTCTTAACCACCTGGTCCATTATTGTCCTGACCACCAGGTCATAACAGTACAGGTGGCCCAAAGTACTAATGCATCTCAATAGAGGGATAAGAGAAGTTCTGAGACCATTTTTTTTTCTTTGCAGTGTGTTTTGTCTCTATTTTCCCCTTTACCTCTGGGTGGTTCAGGACACTGGTGTAAACATGGACATTCAAGGTCTGTCCTCTTGGATGGATAATCTCACTACAAGGATACAAAACATTCAAGATTTTGTGGTTCAGAATCCGATGTCAGAGCCTAGGATTCCAATTTCTGATTTGTTTTTTGGTGATAGATCTAAGTTCTTGAATTTCAAAAATAATTGTAAATTGTTTCTTGCCTTGAAACCTCGCTCCTCAGGTGACCCTGTTCGACAAGTAAAGATCATTATTTCTTTGTTACGTGGTGACCCTCAAGACTGGGCATTTTCCCTTGCGCCAGGAGAGCCGGCATTGCGTGATGTTGATACGTTTTTCCTGGCGCTTGGATTGCTTTATGACGAACCTAATTCAGTGGATCAGGCAGAGAAAATCTTGCTGGCTCTGTGTCAGGGTCAGGATGAAGCGGAGATATATTGTCAGAAATTTAGAAAGTGGTCTGTGCTCACTCAGTGGAATGAATGTGCCCTGGCAGCAATCTTCAGAATGGGTCTCTCTGAAGCCTTTAAGGATGTCATGGTGGGGTTTCCCATGCCTGCTGGTCTGAATGAGTCTATGTCCTTGGCCATTCAGATCGATCGACGCTTGCGTGAGCGTAAAGCTGTGCACCATTTGGCGGTACTATCTGAGCATGGGCCTGAGCCTATGCAATGTGATAGGACTTTGACCAGAGCTGAACGGCAAGAACACAGACATCGGAATGGGCTATGTTTTTACTGTGGTGATTCCACTCATGCTATCTCCGATTGTCCTAAGCGCACTAAGCGTTTCACTAGGTCTGCCACCATTGGTATGGTACAGTCTAAATTTCTATTGTCTGTTACTCTGATTTGCTCTTTGTCATCCTATTCTGTTATGGCATTTGTGGATTCAGGCGCTGCCCTGAATTTGATGGACTTGGAGTATGCTAGGCGCTGTGGTTTTTTCTTGGAGCCCTTGCAGTATCCTATTCCATTGAGAGGAATTGATGCTACGCCTTTGGCCAAGAATAAGCCTCAGTATTGGACCCAATTGACCATGTGCATGGCTCCTGCACATCAGGAGGATATCTGCTTTCTGGTGTTGCATAATCTGCATGATGTGGTCGTGTTGGGGTTGCCATGGCTACAGGTTTATAATCCAGTATTGGACTGGAAATCTATGTCTGTGTCCAGCTGGGGTTGCCAGGGGGTACATGGTGATGTTCCATTTTTGTCTATTTCATCTTCCACTCCTTCTGAAGTTCCAGAGTTTTTGTTGGATTATCGGGATGTATTTGATGAGCCCAAAGCCAGTGCCCTACCTCCTCATAGGGATTGCGATTGTGCTATTAATTTGATTCCTGGTAGTAAGTTTCCTAAGGGCCGATTGTTCAATTTATCTGTGCCAGAACATGCCGCTATGCGGAGTTATATAAAGGAATCCTTGGAGAAAGGCCATATTCGCCCGTCGTCATCACCGTTAGGAGCAGGGTTCTATTTTGTGGCCAAGAAGGATGGTTCTTTGAGACCTTGTATTGATTACCGCCTTCTTAATAAAATTACAGTCAAATTTCAGTATCCTTTGCCGTTGCTGTCTGATTTGTTTTCTCGTATTAAAGGGGCTAGTTGGTTCACCAAGATAGGGGCGTATCATCTTGTGCGTATTAAACAAGGCGATGAATGGAAAACAGCATTTAATACGCCCGAGGGCCATTTTGAGTACCTGGTTATGCCATTCGGGCTTTCCAATGCTCCATTAGTATTTCAGTCCTTTATGCATGACATCTTCCGAGAGTACCTGGATAAATTCCTGATTGTGTATTTGGATGATATTTTGGTCTTTTCGGATGATTGGGAGTCTCATGTGAAGCAGGTCAGAATGGTGTTCCAGGTCCTTCGCGCGAATTCCTTGTTTGTGAAGGGGTCAAAGTGTCTCTTTGGAGTTCAGAAGGTTTCATTTTTGGGGTTCATTTTTTCTCCTTCTACTATCAAGATGGACCCTGTTAAAGTCCAGGCCATTTACGATTGGACTCAGCCGACTTCTGTGAAGAGCCTGCAAAAGTTCCTGGGCTTTGCTAATTTTTATCGGCGCTTCATCGCTAATTTTTCTACTGTTGCTAAACCGTTGACTGATTTGACCAAGAAGGGTGCTGATGTGGTCAATTGGTCTTCTGCGGCTGTAGAGGCTTTTCAGGAGTTGAAGCATCGTTTTTCTTCTGCCCCTGTGTTGTGCCAGCCAGATGTTTCGCTTCCGTTTCAGGTTGAGGTTGATGCTTCTGAGATTGGAGCAGGGGCTGTTTTGTCGCAAAGAAGTTCTGAGGGCTCGGTGATGAAGCCATGTGCTTTCTTTTCTAGAAAGTTTTTGCCTGCTGAGCTTAACTATGATGTTGGTAATCGTGAATTGTTGGCCATGAAGTGGGCATTTAAGGAGTGGCGTCATTGGCTGGAAGGAGCCAATCATCGCGTGGTGGTCTTGACAGATCACAAGAATTTGACTTATCTGGAGTCTGCCAAACGGTTGAATGCGAGACAGGCTCGATGGTCATTATTTTTCTCCCGTTTTGATTTTGTGGTTTCGTACCTTCCGGGCTCTAAGAATGTGAAGGCAGATGCCCTGTCAAGGAGTTTTGTGCCTGACTCTCCGGGTGTTCCTGAGCCGGCGGGTATTCTCAAAGAGGGGGTAATTTTGTCTGCCATCTCCCCTGATTTGCGGCGGGTGCTGCAAAAATTTCAGGTTGATAGACCTGACCGTTGCCCAGCGGAGAAACTGTTTGTCCCTGATAGATGGACTAGTAGAGTTATCTCTGAGATTCATTGTTCAGTGTTGGCTGGGCATCCTGGAATCTTTGGTACCAGAGATTTGGTGGCTAGATCCTTCTGGTGGCCGTCTTTGTCGCGGGATGTGCGTTCTTTTGTGCAGTCCTGTGGGACTTGTGCTCGGGCTAAGCCCTGCTGTTCTCGTGCCTGTGGGTTGCTTTTGCCCTTGCCGGTCCCGAAGAGGCCCTGGACGCATATTTCCATGAATTTTATTTCAGATCTCCCCGTCTCTCAAAAGATGTCGGTCATTTGGGTGGTTTGTGATCGCTTTTCTAAGATGGTCCATTTGGTACCTTTGTCTAAATTGCCTTCCTCCTCTGATTTGGTGCCATTATTTTTCCAGCATGTGATTCGTTTACATGGTATCCCGGAGAACATCGTTTCTGACAGAGGTTCCCAGTTTGCTTCAAGGTTTTGGCGATCCATTTGTGCTAGGATGGGCATTGATTTGTCTTTTTCCTCGGCTTTCCATCCTCAGACAAATGGCCAAACCGAACGAACTAATCAAACTTTGGAAACATATCTGAGATGCTTTGTTTCTGCTGATCAGGATGATTGGGTGTCCTTTTTGCCGTTGGCTGAGTTCGCCCTTAATAATCGGGCCAGCTCTGCTACTTTGGTTTCGCCGTTTTTCTGCAATTCTGGTTTCCATCCTCGTTTCTCATCAGGGCAGGTTGAGTCTTCAGACTGTCCTGGTGTAGATACTGTGGTGGATAGGTTGCAGCAGATTTGGACTCATGTGGTGGACAATTTGACATTGTCCCAGGAGAAGGCTCAACGTTTTGCTAACCGCCGGCGCTGTGTGGGTCCCCGACTTCGTGTTGGGGATTTGGTTTGGTTGTCGTCTCGTTATGTTCCTATGAAGGTTTCCTCTCCTAAGTTTAAGCCTCGTTTCATTGGTCCGTATAAGATTTCTGAGGTTATCAATCCTGTGTCATTTCGTTTGGCCCTTCCTGCTTCTTTTGCCATCCATAATGTGTTCCATAGGTCGTTATTGCGGAGATACGTGGCGCCTGTGGTTCCATCCGTTGATCCTCCTGCCCCGGTCTTGGTTGGGGGGGAGTTGGAGTATGTGGTGGAGAAGATTTTGGATTCTCGTTTTTCGAGACGGAAACTCCAGTACCTGGTCAAGTGGAAGGGTTATGGTCAGGAAGATAATTCCTGGGTTTTTGCCTCTGATGTTCATGCTGCCGATCTGGCCTGGGGGCTCTGGTGAGGGTTCGGTGACCCCTCCTCAAGGGGGGGTACTGTTGTGAATTCTGTTGTCGGGCTCCCTCCTGTGGTCATGAATGGTACTTCGGCTGGTTCTGTCCATGGACTTCCTCTGGTGGGTGTTTCTGAGTTTCACAGGTGACGAGGTTAATTCGTTAGCTGCTGCTCTATTTAACTCCACTTAGATCTTTGCTCCATGCCACCTGTCAATGTTCCAGTATTGGTCTGTTCACTCCTGGATCGTTCTTGTGACCTGTCTTCCCATCAGAAGCTAAGTTCCAGCTTGTATTTCTTTGGTTTGCTATTTTTCTGTCCAGCTTGCTATTTAATTTGTTTTCTTGCTTGCTGGAAGCTCTGGGACGCAGAGGGAGCGCCTCCGCACCGTGGGTCGGTGCGGAGGGTCTTTTTGCGCCCTCTGCGTGGTCTTTTTGTAGGTTTTTGTGCTGACCGCAAAGTAACCTTTCCTATCCTCGGTCTGTTCAGTAAGTCGGGCCTCACTTTGCTAAATCTATTTCATCTCTGTGTTTGTATTTTCATCTTTACTCACAGTCATTATATGTGGGGGGCTGCCTTTTCCTTTGGGGAATTTCTCTGAGGCAAGGTAGGCTTTATTTTTCTATCTTCAGGGCTAGCTAGTTTCTTAGGCTGTGTCGAGTTGCATAGGGAGCGTTAGGCGCAATCCACGGCTATTTCTAGTGTGTTTGATAGGTTTAGGGATTGCGGTCAGCAGAGTTCCCACGTCCCAGAGCTCGTCCTTATTATCAGTAACTATCAGGTCATTCCGTGTGCTCTTAACCACCAGGTCCATTATTGTCCTGACCACCAGGTCATAACACTCACCCCTCTGTATCAGTCTTTAATTGTTAGTTTGCTTACTGTAAGTGATATCTGTAATTTGTATGTAACCCCTTCTCATGTACAGCACCATGGAATTAATGGTGCTATATAAATAAATAATAATAATAATAATTTCTGAACCATTCCATCGTAGATTTTGCTTTATGTTTGAGATCATTGTCTTGTTGGAAGACAAATCTCCGTCCCAGTCTCAGGTCTTTTGCAGACTTTCTTCAAGAATGGTCCTGTATTTAGCTCCATCCATCTTCCCATCAATTTCAACCTTCTTCCGTGTCCCTGCAGTAGAAAAGCAGGCCCAAACCATAATGCTGCCACCACCATGATTGACAGTGGGGATGGTGTGTTCAGGGTGATGAGCTGTGTTGCCTTTACGCCAAACATATCGTTTGGAATTGTTGCCAAAAAGTTCGATTTTGGTTTCATCTGACCAGAGCACCTTTTTCCACATGTTTGTCTCCCAAGTGGCTTGTTGCAAACTTTAAACAACACTTTTTATGGATATCTTTGAGAAATTGCTTTCTTCTTGCTACTCTTCCATAAAGGCCAGATTTGTGCAGTGTACGATTGATTGTTGTCCTATGGACAGACTGTCCCACCTCAGCTGTAGATCTCTGCAGTTCGTCCAGAGTGATCATGGGCCTCTTGGCTGCATCTCTGATCAGTTTTCTCCTTGTTTGAGATGAAAGTTTAGAGAGACGGCCAAGTCTTGGTATATTTGCAGTGGTATGATACTCCTTCCATTTCAATATGATCGTTTGCACAGTGCTCCTTGGGATGTTTAAAGTTTTGGAACTCATTTTGTATCCAAATCCAGCTTTAAACTTCTCCACAACAGTATCACGGACCTGCCTGTTGTGTTTCTTAATGTTTATGATGCTCTCTGTGCTTCAAACAGAACCCTGAGACTGTCACAGAGCAGGTGCATTTATACGGAGACTTGATTACACATAGGTGGATTATATTTATCATCATTAGGCATTTAGGACAACATTGGATCATTCAGTGATCCACAATGAACTTCTGGAGTGAGTTTGCTGCACTGAAAGTAAAGGGGCCGAATAATATTGCACGCCTCACTTTTTTCAATTTTTGAATTTCCACAAAAATGTAAAATAACCAATAAATTTCATTTAACTTCACAATTGTGTTCCACTTGTTGTTGATTCTTCACCAAAAATTTACATTTTGTATCTTTATGTTTGAAGCATGATATGTGAGAAAGGGTCGAAAAATTACAGGGGGCCGCATACTTTCACAAGCCACTGTATATGGCCTTGTGACCGTACCCATATACTAACACCAAAGTGGAGCACACCAAAGTGGCGCAAGACAGTGTTGCTCTGTTGTTATGGCTGTACAGGGTTCAGCTGCGGTCTAGCGAGAGCCTACTGAGGGGCTTTGTTAATGGGAATCTGTCACCACATTTGACCTATTTAAACTATTAATATGGGCATACAGACTGCTGAAACCAGTTCTACCCTTATGTCTAATATCAGCTGCCTTGTTGTTCAGAAATCATCATTTATCACTTTATATAAATGACATCTTCCAGGCTTTGGGGAGAACACTGCCTGGAAGATAACTCTGCCTCCAGAGATTATTTTATATGAAGGGATATTATCAGTGCGATGTGTAATGGTTGCCAGTGATGTGTGTGATGGCCTCTCTCTAATCTCCTGATCTCACTGCAGAGCTGGTCAAAATTACTGTTATTGTGAACAGTTTCAAAAGTTGACAATGAAATAATCTCTAAAAGGCCTAAAGTTAAAGATGACACATGTCATTTGTATTTAGGCAAACAAACATACATTTTCATCTTTTACATTTTAAAAATTACAGAAAGGAATATGTGCCAATGCAAAAGTTTGGACACACTGCATGGTTTGTACATAGTAGCACCCCCCTTTTGAAAGTATCACAGCTTGTGAACGCTTTTTGCAGCCAGATAAGAGTTTTTCATTTCTTGTTTAAGTGATTTTTCTTCCTTGGAAAAGTCTGTGAGATTTCTGAGTCTTCTTGCATGCACTATTATTTTCAGGTCTAGCCACAGATTTTCAATGATGTTCAGATGAGGGGACTGTGAGGGCCAATGTAAATCCTTCAGCTTGCGCCTTTTAAGGTCGCCTACTGTGGATTTTGACTTGTGTTTAGGATCATTAACCATTTGTAGAAGCCATCCTCTTTATAACTTCAGCTTTTTTACAGATGGTGTTATGTTTGAATCAAGAATTTGTTGAAATTTCATTCAATCCATTCTTCTATCTACCCATGAAATGTACCCCGTGCCATTGGCTGCAACACAACCCCAAAGCATGATTGATCCACCCTCATGCTTAATGGTTGGTGAGATGTCCATTTATTGAAATTCTGTGCCCTTTTTTCTACACATGGTACCTTTGACATTGTGGCTAAAGAGTTCTATTCTAACCTTATAGGTCCACAGAACTTGTTTCCAAAATGCATCAGGCTTGTTTAGATGTTCTTTTGCATACTTCTGACACTGAAATTTATGGTGAGGACAAAGGAGAGGTTTTCTCCTGATGACTCTTCTATTAAGTCCATATTTGTTCAGGTGTTTCTGAACAGTAGAACACTATACCACAACTCCAAAGTCTGCTAAATATTTCTGAAGGCTTTTTTTTCCAGTAAAGCAAGGGTTTTGATTTGCCTCTCTAGCACTCTGACGAGCAGCTCTCACTGAAATTTAGCAGCTGCTTAGAAGAACCTATGGCTGCTGTTGGCACAAGATTATAGAAAGCTGGGTTTTTATAAAGCTGGGAAATTTGCATCACCTGGCCTTTCCTAATGATGATAGTGAACAAGCCATAACCATAACAGGCTAATTAACCCCTTTCTGACCTCGGACGGGATAGTACGTCCGAGGTCAGATCCCCTGCTTTGATGCAGGGCTCCGCGGTGAGCCCGCATCAAAGCCGGGACATGTCAGCTGTTTTGAACAGCTGACGTGCCCGTAATAGGCGCGGGCAGAATCGCGATCTGCCCGCACCTATTAACTAGTTAAATGCCGCTGTCAAACGCAGACAGCGGCATTTAACTACCGCTTCCGGCTGGGCGGCCGGAAATGACGTCAAGTTAAAAAAAATGTGAAAAAAATAAAAAAAATATAAAAGTTTAAATCACCCCCCTTTCGCCCAAATCAAAGTAAATCAGTAAAAAAAAATCAATTCTACACATATTTGGTATCGCCGCGCTCAGAATCACCCGATCTATCAATTAAAAAAAAGCATTAACCGGATCGCTAAACGGCGTAGCGAGAAAAAAATTCGAAACGCCAGAATTACGTTTTTTAGGTCGCCGCGACATTGCATTAAAATGCAATAACGGGCGATCAAAAGAACGTATCTCCACCAAAATGCTATCATTAAAAACGTCTACGAGTATCGGAAAATGGCGCAATTTTTTTTTTTTCTAGCAAAGTTTGGATTTTTTTTTCACCACTTAGATAAAAAATAACCTAGTCATGTTAGGTGTCTATGAACTCGTACTGACCTGGAGAATCATAATGGCAGGTCAGTTTTAGCATTTAGTGAACGTAGCAAAAAAGCCAAGCAAAAAACAAGTGTGGGATTGCACTTTTTTTGCAATTTCACCGCACTTGGAATTTTTTTCCCGTTTTCTAGTACACGACATGCTAAAACCAATGATGTCGTTCAAAAGTACAACTCGTCCCGCAAAAAATAAGCCCTCACATGGCCAAATTGACGGAAAATAAAAAAGTTATGGCTCTGGGAAGGAGGAGAGTGAAAAACGAACACGGAAAAACGAAAAATCCCAAGGTCATGAAGGGGTTAAGGTCTGAAACCTTGGTCAAAGTTATCTGAGGACACAAATCTCCAAGGGTGCCCCAAATTGTGCATAGGCCCTTTTTCTAATTTGTAATTTTTTAAAATGTAAAAAATTACAATTTATATATTTTTTGCCTAAAATACAAAGGAAATGTGTCATCTATAACGTAAGGCCTTTTAGAGAATATTTAATCTTCAACTTGCTTAACTGTTCACAATAACAGTAATATTGACCAGAGGTACTCAAACTTTTACATGCTACTGCATAACCTATATGCCCATATTAAAAGTTTAGATGGGTCAAACGTAGTGACAGTTTCCCTTTAAGGTACTATTTAGGTGAATTAGACTTTGGGAACATGTATAGCCATGATATTGGCCAAAAGTCGCGTTTTTACTTCTTTAAACTAGCCAACGCATGTTTGTCAATGGGTAGGTTTATATGAGCATGTAAAAAAACCGGTCAGAGTTTCATAAAGAAAAGTGGGATGCAGGTACGGACTGGGGCTGAAATTCAGCCCTGACATTTGAAATCACACAGGCCCATGCTATCTCCATCCTCAACCATCAGATGGGACATATTATTAATATTACCCTGCATGGAGGAAACCAAGATTTACTACAAGACCAATATTTCTAATGATACCTCCGTCACAACTTTTAACAGTATGGGTGTCTTGAGAACACCTATTTTGTTAACAACATAGCAGACAAGGTGGCCCACGACCAGACAGACCCTTCCGGCATTTGCTAGAATTACCAGATGGCCAGTCCGGCCCTGGTGGGACGCTTTGTTTCTCACTTGTCATCTGTACACAATCAGAGCTGTCCGTATACAATCTACTTTTTACAGCAGCCATTAATCATTTACAGTTTTTTATGTTACAGAATTGGAATGTATCTGTAAATATCTGATGATTGTGTGGCTTTGAATGACATCTAAAAAATTTTACACACCCCTAGACTTCTGATTTACGGAAGAAATTAGTGCATGTTTTGATTTTTTTCACATGCAGTTTAGGTCATTGAAAAAAATTGCTAATTTCCACTGTCACATTAAATAGCATTAGTCCAAGTGCTGTAAAGTTATTTCATGGACAGCACTCAGATTGAAAATAAATTCATATGAACGAGCTCTATGGTTCTGTGAAAAAGTTTTTATGTTTTTCACAGAGTATGCTTGAGAAGCCTTCGTCAATTTGTTTTCATCCAGGATAAACTTATGAATCAAACGCTGATGTTTAAAACTGATGAAACTCTGTCACTCTGGGAAAAGGCATTGCTGAAACCCAGGCATTGTGAGCCCCATCGGGGACAGCGATGAAAATGTGTGGAAACTGTAAAGCGCTGCGGAATATGTTAGCTCTATATAAAAATAAAGATTATTATTATTATTATTGTTAAACTACGGAGATTTTTGGTGCACAAGAATAATCATTGAGGTTTGAATGAGGCTTTGGCCCAAGTACATTCTTTTCTTGCAATCTTGATCACATTTTCATCAGTATGTGACTTTTTCCCATAAGTGCTTTATCAGTTTTTCTCATATGCAAACCCCCCCAAAATTCCAAGATTCTACTACTTATTAAACAGTAAATAACAGCAAGAATACTGATGAAACATGGATGCATCTGAGTGTTATGTGCTTTTTCAAGGACCCATTAACTTGCTAATCAGTAAATTTGATTTGCGACATGTCTCCATTTAGTGATCTGTGTTATCTGAGTATCTCGGCGTGCTCGAATAATATGTTTGAGTCCTCGTGGCTGCCTAATTCGTGGCTGTAAGACAGCTGCAACACGTGAAGGCATTGCCTGTTTGTTAGGCAATCCCTGCATGTGTTGCGGCTGTCTAACTTGTGAAACATGCAGCCACGGGGACTCAAACATATTATTCGAGCACGCCCAAGATATTTGGATAACACCCGGGCATGCTCAGATAATACATATTTATAAACCAGCAAATCCCCATAGCGCACAGTGCTTGCGCTGGGGGGATTCATAAGTTTACAGTCACAGAGTGACTGCAGAGTTATCGATTTGTGCCAGACAATCCCTTTAATATGAATCTATGCTGAATAGATCAATAATCCTCACCCATAGATTTATTTGAATAATTCCATATTTATGAGGATGCACGTTTTTTTTTTTCTCAAGGATTCATTGAGAATTCTTGTCAGACTGGTAGATATCACTATATTTTTTTACTGCTGTAGGGAGTAGTGCAACCTGTCAATACAAAACCCTGCAACTGCCAGTGATGGATAGTAAGTTCCAGGTCTGAACCCAAATTTACATGTATTTTGGGGTTACTATGGCATTTCAATATTTCACTCTACTAACATTACAGTTTCATCTTCATTTCTCTTTTGAAATCCTCACGTGATGCTGGTATATATTGGCTGCCATTTTTTTCCTTTTATAAAAGTACTAGATGGACAACCGATGCATCGGGAGGGTGGTTTTGCGGCGGGGAAGTCCCAGCAGCGGGGATCCGGCGATGACCCTGTGGTGGAACTGTGCAAGGGCCTGGTACCACCAGTGGGGGTCATATTGGAATACCCATCACTTGGGTATTCCAATATGGTGGTTGGCGTACTTCTGGTGCGGCGCGGTGGATTGTGGGATTCAAAGACATCCAGATGGAAGTGGATGACAGACAATTTAAGGTAATTATATAAATAGATTATTTATAACTATTTGGGGGTGCAATGGCAGTATTGCTCATGGAGATATAATAGGGGTGGAGGCCTCATGACACCAAAATCCTGACAGAGATGCACTATTGGTACACTGTAAAAAAATATCTCTGTACACGTATTACTACTGTACAGGGTAGTTAGTACCCTAATCTGAAGGTAACAGTGCCTCAATAACAGCAAAATGACCGGCTATGGGTCCCTGTGATGCTTATTGAATTTGGCCTAGTCATTTTGATCGAACTGTAAAAACATACAATGTGTTAAGCTACATTCCCAAAACTACACAGATTTTTACTTCGCATTTTTGGGTGAAAATTGTCAATCCTATTCACGGAACCATCATACAGTTGGACATATTTTGGTAGATTACCTAATGGGTATGTAGAATAGTAGGGTTTGCCATCATACAGGTTTACAAGTATACATTAGCTTAAACCCTTGAGTTTATGTTGTATGAATGTCTACGCTACACTGCCATATGGCTCTGGCTTGGTAATTACAAAAGTCCTAAGAGTAACTAACTACTGTCATCAGTGTAGACCACTTAATGACTGCAGTAGATTTACTAGGAAATGGTCCAATATTCTTATAGTCTGTCAAGTAAACAAAACACATGGAAATTTCTATTATTTCACAAATAGGTGGAATTAACTGGATAAATTGCTCCATGAAAACCATATTTTTAAAGTGAACCTGAGAGCTTAAATTGGCAGCATGCATCAGACACTGGCTCCATCATTTCATCCAGGTATGTTTTGCACTAAAACGTTGAGTCAGCTGAAGAGCATGCTGCTTGTGCGGCTAGTTCCAGAGGCCAGTTCCCGGCAGCTTCTTCCCGCCTCACTCTCATTGAGCGACTGGTCTTTCCCTATGTGTGTGCATTAAGACAGACCTGATACTCTAGGGAAGCCGGGCATGGAGGAGCTTCAGGCCTTTTGGACTAATAACCCAAGTCATTGGCGGACACAGACAGTATTGGGCCTCTGTGCATGAAAAGTATATGGACTCTCTGCAATAGTTCATCATAATGCACAATTTAAAGGGAACCTGTCACCCCGAAAATCGCGGGTGAGGTAAGCCCACCAGCATCAGGGGCTTATCTGCAGCATTCTGTAATGCTGTAGATAAGCCCCCGATGTTACCTGAAAGAGGAGAAAAAGACGTTATATTATACTCACCCAGGGGCGGTCCCGCTGCTGGTCAGGTCGGATGGGCGTCTCTGGTCCGCTGCGGTGCCTCCCATCTTCATTACAAGACGTCCTCTTCTGATATTCAGCCACGGCTCCGGCGCAGGCGTACTTTGCTCTGCCCTCTTGAGGGCAGAGGATAGTACTGCAGTGCGCAGGCACCGGAAAGGTCAGAGGCCCGGCGCCTGCGCACTGCAGTACTTTGTCTGCCCTCAACAGGGCAGAGCAAAGTACGCCTGCGCCGGAGCCGTGGCTGAAGATCAGAAGAGGACGTCTTGTAATGAAGATGGGAGGCGCTGCAGCGGACCAGAGACGCCCATCCGACCTGACCAGCAGCGGGACCGCCCCTGGGTGAGTATAATATAACGTCTTTTTCTCCTCTTTCAGGTAACATCGGGGGCTTATCTACAGCATTACAGAATGCTGCAGATAAGCCCCTGATGCCGGTGGGCTTACCTCACCCGCGATTTTCGGGGTGACAGGTTCCCTTTAACCTGCTTTGGAGGTAGATATGTGCCTCTTTACCTCTTGGGCAGCTGAGTGTCCCTCTTTGACCTAAGTTTACATTTTCCCTGAACGTTTTTTAACAAAAAACATACCTGGCTGAAATGATTTAGCCAATGTTTGATTCATGATGCCCACGGTTTGGGTAGGGTGAATCAGCTGTTAAATTCCCATTAATCCATTTTATAATATTTTATGATCTTATGTCACTTGAAGTATATTTCCACGCTTTATTTAATTTCTTCCTAATGTGATAATATTAGGCTCTTCCTATCTTCTTCTTCCATTCTTCTATACTCCAAAACCTATCACAAAGCACCATTAAAGATTCATTAATGAAACTTTCCACCATTAATATGCTCATCCGCCTTTAATCGCGCTTTACCAAATACTAGGTATTCTCTAGCTAAACAGATACATTGTTTCTAGGCTCCATCTATGACCTTACCTGAGTTCTTTAACTTAAAGTATGAGATGCACCTAAAGGGGTGATACATTGAGTTTAATAGGAAGACAGTTAATAACCTTTTTTATCCTCATGCACTATCAATCATGGCTGTCACCAGTCTGCTGAATCAAAGCAAAAGTGTTCTTCACAGATGACTGATTAGAAACGCAAAATCACAAGATCCATCTTCATGGTCACTTTTATTACAGTCATTTTTAAACTGACAGCAACCTGCTCAGTTTCAGCACACTAGCCTTCACAAATAGTGTCACTCAGTGCAGCTGAGCATGTGAAGATACTGCTCGAATTGTACTTAAAAATAATTAGGCCGAAAGCCTTTTGTCAATTCTGGATGGAACATTTTCTGGATCTTTTGTGCCTTTCATAAACTGTACTTTTTGGCATATTGGCTACTGTTTCAAAAAAAACAAAAAAACATGTTTTTTATTTTTGTACTGAATCTTTTGCATCAGGAACTATGTAAAAATCCCATAAAGTTGATGGTCTGCTGATATCTGTTTTGTACAAAAGTAAACCAGCAAAACTATGCGTAGCCCAATGACTTTCTATAAACAACATAAAATATACATTTTTTCCCCCCCTCTATTTCTTAGCTTCAATTTATAGATATATTTCTCTTTCCTGTGTTCCGTACGTGTCAAAAGTATTTAGAAAGAGTAACTGTGGGCAGCCCTGTAATCACGTCAATTACATGATATGATGTGGTGACTGAGTTTGCTTATTCTAAAAAAGAAACCAAATTACGTCTCTTGCCAATTTGAGAAAAAAAAAAAGAAAATTAAAAGATTTAACTCTTTTCACCTCACAGCAGTGTACACAGTATTTTTTTTTTTTTTAGCATATCATTTCTTTTCTTCCAGCAGATAATGGGTTACATTTTTGTTGGAAAGTAATCAAACTGGGAAAAAAATATCTCCGTTCTGCAATCAAGAAATGCCAATGGATATCGGGGACATAAGAATCTGACTTTAGTTATTGTAAGAATAAAATGAGGAATTTTGATGGTTGAAACACTTTGTGTACTCAAGACTATTTTAAGCACTTACTATATATATGTAACATATATATATATATATAAATATATACATATATACACACATATATATATATAAAACGTATATATAGAGAGAGATATCTATACCTATATACATATATATACACACACATATATATACACGCATATATATACATATATTTACACATACATGAATATGTGTGTGTATATATATATATAAATATATATATGCATGTGTGTTTATATATAAATGTGTGTTTATATATTTATACATACACACACAGATATATACACAAATATGTATACATACACGCACACACACATATGTATATATTTAATATATATATATATTCACAAAAATATTTATATACATATACATATATGTATATACATATACATGCATACCAATATACATATATATATATACATGCATATGTGTGTATATAGATATATTTATATATATGTGTATATGTGTGTGTTTGTATATTTATATATATGCGTGTATATGTGTGTATATAGATATATTTATATATATGTGTATATGTGTGTGTTTGTATATTTATATATATGCGTGTATATGTGTGTATATAGATATATTTATATATATGTGTTTGTTTGTATGTTTATATGTATGCATGTATATATATATATATATATTTGTTTGTGCATTTATGTATATATGTGTTTGTATATCTGTATATATGTGTGTATATCTGTATGTATATGTGTGCATATGTATGTATGTGTGTATATATATATATATATATATATGTATATATGTGTGTGTGTGTAGATATACATATACTCATTCAAAAGACAGATGTTTTAAAAACAACAATCAAAAACATTTTATAAGTTTCTTTTCTACATTATTTGTACTGTTTTGAGTCTCTATGCTACATATGGATTCTTTCATGCCATAATAGTACATATGTGTTTATTTTATACATGACCAGTGTCTAGCAATCAATAACCTATAACAAATGTTTAATGTGCAAAGTCTATGGCTTTTTTTCCTGTATTTATTGGTAAATTGATTATCCTATCTTCTTAGCAATGCATAGAATACAATGAGTGGTTACAAAATAGGTCATTTTATTCTTCACAATGCTTGCCAGTCTGGTTCGAGGAGGCTCCTTCTAAAAAGCGTTGATAGAAAAAAAAGATAAAATACTGCAGCGATGATAATCTTAGATGAAAAAAAGAATACCAAAATTTCATAAATAGCAAATACACGATTTATTAGGAAAAGTGAAAAGATCGGCCCTGCAACATTTTATAACATAGACCTTGGAGAGTCAAATAATTAGCTGGATGGGTAGGATCACGCGCCTGTGAAAAATTGGTGCTCTAATGCTGAGTGACATTTGTCAAAAGAAAGCACAATCTTGGTTACATGTCCGAGATTATGTGTCGAGCATCACAGCGGCAAACCCGGTATTAGAGCTGAAGATTGGCAATCACATTTTTTATCAATTCATTATCAGCAGATGGAATTAAACTGTAGTTAATCCACGAAACATTAACTTTTCTGCAATGCTGTAAATTTTTACAAAATAGGAATCTACCTCAGCTAGACATAAATAAAAAAAAAAGCAAAAAGCACATTATACGGTAAACTTCCATAGGTATTCTAAGCCTAAAGGTCATTTTACTACATAAAATATTACAGTCGGAAAAATGATAGAATCTCCCATAAAAATAACTGTTTTAATTTTTTTTACAAACATAGGGAAATTGTATCAAAACTCGACACGACATATTGACCATTTAAATGAACGACTGGAGAAAGCAGCATGATAATTAGATCTTGAAATGATAATGAATAGATAAAATGAAATAAAAATGGAATAAAGAATGATGAAAAATATAAAAAAAAACATTCTAATAATAAAAAGAATAAAAAATGCAAGAATTTTAAGAAAGCAAATAAGGCATTCAAATGATATGAGTCTTACGGTGCAAGGCCAAAAGTGATGATGCTCGGCAGGTGGTGAACATAGTAGAAGACATCGTACATTAACCTACATTTACTTAAGAAAGAAGAGCAGACATCATTGTTAGTTGTTGTGGCTTTTACTTACAGTCATAAGCAAACATATTTTAGGTCCACAGTATAATGACCTCCACCCCTCTCCACAGCAAACACACAGCATCAGACAATACAAACACTAGGAATTCCCACACCACACCTGTCTTTGTGCAGCTTGAATGTGCAGTTATTTCTGTCCTCGCTGCTTATGTGTGTTTTTTTTTTTTTATTCCACTCTCCACTGGATTCTTGAATTGTTCCCTGTAGAATCTTACTGGGAGAAAATACTGCTCTATAAGCGTCAGGAGGAGATAAATGTGAGGGAAGATGTATATCGAGGGCTAGGCTGGTCATCTTTCAGTGTCTTTTTCTACCAGGGGTTCAAAAACCTTCGCTCCTCTTGCTGATCTTTAAAAAAAAAAATACACAGACTCCACTGACAAGAAATACACTAAAAAGCTCGGAGATATAAAAAAACAAACAAACAAGTTTTTGCTTATTTTTCTTTTGCAATCTTCATTAATAATATAATGTATAATTAGTATAATTAATTAGCCTGAAGAAGTATTTAGATGAAGGGTAAACAGAGCCTAATTTAACTGATTATTCACTTTTTTCCCCCCTTAATTTTTACTTAATACGTCAAATAAGGAAGATTCACCTCTGGCTTCTTAAAGAATATACTCATGATGTCCTGTAGGTTAAATCCTGGGGCATCCTCTACGCTTTCATTAAAGATGGAATTTTGTCATTAATTATAATTAGGTCTATAAAGCACTTAATGATTCTTAGCTCGACTAGCAAAGTAGCAGTATGATGGTATAGTATAGTAAGTTTAAACAATACCATTAATACATATTTATACCATGTAACCCTTGAATAATCAGTAATTTACATGGATTAGTGTTAAATCATTGATTTGCTTCCTGTTGCTTTTATGAAAACCATAGCATAAATATACTAATTGTCCTCTATCTTGAGATACCTTCATATTAATATTGCCAGTAGTTGTGTCTAATAATAATAAGATTTGGCCAACCCTAAGCACTATCAAATTGGGACCACATCAATAGAAATAACCTAGGTGGTGCTTTTTTTTTGTACATTTAAGACAGGTGGCCATACATGTAAAGGTGATTCGACAAAGCTCACTACGAAGAAGTAACACAAAAAATGTTCACATGTGGGTCTATGCAAAAATGCATCACTCAAATGTTCCTTTGTTGAATAGATATTGCTTTATTCATATTATGTCTATACTTAACCCCTTCACGACCTGTGACACAGCGTATGCGTCATGAAAGTCGGTGCCAATCCGACCTGTGACGCATATGCTGTGTCACAGAAAGATCGCGTCCCTGCAGATCGGGTGAAAGGGTTAACTCCCATTTCACCCGATCTGCAGGGACAGGGGGAGTGGTAGTTTAGCCCAGGGGGGGTGGCTTCACCCCCTCGTGGCTACGATCGCTCTGATTGGCTGTTGAAAGTGAAACTGCCAATCAGAGCGATTTGTAATATTTCACCCATTATAACGGGTGAAATATTACAATCCAGCCATGGCCGATGCTGCAATATCATTGGCCATGGCTGGAAATACTAGTGTGCCCCCACCCCACCCCACCGATCGCCCCCCCAGCCCCCCGATCTGGCCGGTACACTGCTCCGGCTCCCCTCCATCCAGTGCTCCGCTCCCCCCCGTGCTCTTGTCCGCTCCCCCCGTGCTCCAATCACCCCCCCGTGCTCCAATCACCCCCCCTGCATTCAGATCCACCCCCCGTGCTCCGTTCCACCCCCCCATGCTCCGTTCCAGCCCCCCGTGCTCCGTTCCACGCCCCCCGTGCTCCGTTCCACGCCTGCCGTGCTCCGATTCCCCCCCGTGCTCCGATCCCCCCCGTGCTCCGATCCCCCCCCGTGGTCCCCCCCACCCCATCATACTTACCGATCCAGCCGGGGTCCCGTCCGTCTTCTCCCTGGGCGCCGCCATCTTCCAAAATGGCGGGCGCATGCGCAGTACGCCCGCCGAATCTGCCGGCCGGCAGATTCGTTCCAAAGTGCATTTTGATCACTGAGATAGATTATATCTCAGTGATCAAAATAAAAAAAAAATAATACATGACCCCCCCCCTTTGTCACCCCCATAGGTAGGGACAATAAAAAAATAAAGAAAATTTTTTTTTTTCACTAATGTTAGAATAGGGTTAAGGTTAGGGGTAGGGTTAGGGTTAGGGTTAGGGGTAGGGTTAGGGTTAGGGTTAGGGCTAGGGTTAGGGTTAGGGGTAGGGTTAGGGTTAGGGCTAGGGGTAGGGCTAGGGCTAGGGTTAGGGTTAGGGCTAGGGTTAGGGCTAGGGTTAGGGCTAGGGTTAGGGGTAGGGCTAGGGTTAGGGGTAGGGTTAGGGCTAGGGTTAGGGTTTCGGTATGTGCACACGTATTCTGGTCCTCTGCGGATTTTTCCGCTGCGGATTTGATAAATCCGCAGTGCTAAACCGCTGCAGATTTATGGTGGATTTACCGCGTTTTTTTCTGCGCATTTCACTGCGGTTTTACAATTGCGATTTTCTATTTGAGCAGTTGTAAAACCGCTGCGGAATCCGCACAAAGAAGTGACATGCTGCGGAATGTAAACCGCTGCGTTTCCGTGCAGTTTTTCCGCAGCATGTGTACAGTGATTTTTGTTTCCCGTAGGTTTACATTGAACTGTAAACTCATGGGAAACTGCTGCGGATCTGCAGCGTTTTCCGCAGCGTGTGCACATACCTTTAGAATTAGGCTATGTTCACACGGTGCGGATTTGGCTGCGGATTGGCCGCTGCGGATTCGCAGCAGTATTCCATCAGGTTTACAGTACCATGTAAACATATGAAAAACCAAATCCGCTGTGCCCATGGTGCAGAAAATACCGCGCGGAAACGCTGCGTTGTATTTTCCGCAGCATGTCAATTCTTTGTGCGGATTCCGCGACTTTTTACACCTGTTCCTCAATAGGAATCCGCAGGTGAAATCCGCACAAAAAACACTGGAAATCCGCGGAAAATCCGCAGGTAAAACGCAGTGCCTTTTACCCGCGGATTTTTCAAAAATGGTGCGGAAATATCTCACACGAATCCGCAACGTGGGCACATTGCCTTAGGGTTCGGGTCGGAATTAGGGTTGTGGTTAGGGTTGTGATTAGGGTTATGGCTACAGTTGGGATTAGGGTTAGGGGTGTGGGGGGGTTAGTGTTGGAGGTAGAATTGAGGGGTTACCACTGTTTAGGCACACCAGGGGGTCTCCAAACGCAACATGGCGCCACCATTGATTCCAGCCAATCTCGTATTCAAAAAGTCAAATGGTGCTCCCTCACTTCCGAGCCCTGAAGTGTGCCCAAACAGTGGTTTACCCCCACATATGGGGTATCAGTGTACTCAGGATAAACTGCGCAACAATTACTGGGGTCCAATTTCTCCTGTTACTCTTGTGAATCTAAAAAAATGCTTGCTAAAACATCATTTTTGAGGAAAGAAAAATGATTTTTTATTTTCACGGCTCTGCGTTGTAAACGTCTGTGAAGCACTTGGGGGTTCAAAGTGCTCACCACATATCTAGATAAGTTCCTTGGGGGGTCTAGTTTCTAAAATGGGGTCACTTGTGGGGGGTTTCTACTGTTTAGGCACACCAGGGGCTCTGCAAACGCAATGTGACGCCCGCAGACCATTCCATCAAAGTCTGCATTTCAAAAGTCACTACTTCCCTTCTGAGCCCCGACGTGTGCCCAAACAGTGGTTTACCCCCACACATGGGGTATCAGCGTACTCAGGAGAAACTGGACAACAACTATTGGGGTCCAATTTCTCCTGTTACCCTTGGGAAAATAAAAAATTCTGGGCTAAATAATTATTTTTGAGGAAAGAAAACGTATTTATTATTTTCACGGCTCTGCATTATAAACTTCTATGAAGCACTTGGGGGTTCAAAGTGCTCACCACACATCTAGATAAGTTCCTTTGGGGGTCTAGTTTCCAAAATGGGGTCACTTGTGGGGGGTTTCTACTGTTAAGCCACATCAGGGGCTCTGCAAACGCAACGTGACGCCCACAGAGCATTCCATCAAAGTCTGCATTTCAAAACGTCACTACTTCACTTCCGAGCCCCGGCATGTGCCCAAACAGTGATTTACCCCCACATATGGGGTATCAGCGTACTCAGGAGAAACTGGACAACTTTTGGGGTCAAATTTCTCCTGTTACCCTTGGGAAAATAAAAAATTGCAGGCTAAAAGATCATTTTTGAGAAAATAATTTTTTTTTTTATTTTCATGGCTCTGCGTTATAAACTTCTGTGAAGCACTTGGGGGTTCAAAGTCCTCACCACACATCTAGATTTGTTCCTTTGGGGGTCTAGTTTCCAAAATTGGGTCATTTCTGGGGGATCTCCAATGTTTAGGCACACAGTGGCTCTCCAAACGTGACATGGTGTCCGCTAATGATTGGAGCTAATTTTCCATTTAAAAAGCCAAATGGCATGCCATCCCTTCCGAGCCCTGCCGTGCGCCCAAACAGTGGTTTACCCCCACATATGGGGTATCAGCATACTCAGGACAAACTGGACAACAATATTTGGGGTCCAATTTCTCCTATTATCCTTGGCAAAATAGGAAATTCCAGGCTAAAAAATCATTTTTGAGGAAAGAAAAATTATTTTTTATTTTCATGGCTCTGCGTTATAAACTTCTGTGAAGCACCTGGGGGTTTAAAGTGCTCAATGTGCATCTAGATAAGTTCCTTGGGGGGTCTAGTTTCCAAAATGGGGTCACTTGTGGGGGAGCTCCAATGTTTAGGCACACAGGGGCTCTCCAAACGCGACATGGTGTCCGCTAACAATTGGAGCTAATTTTCCATTCAATAAGTCAAATGGCGCGCCTTCCCTTCCGAGCCCTGCCGACTGCCCAAACAGTGGTTTACCCCCACATATGAGGTATCGGCGTACTCGGGAGAAATTGCCCAACAAATTTTATGATCAATTTTATCCTACTGCCCATGTGAAAATGAAAAAATTGAGGCGAAAAGAATTTTTTTGTGAAAAAAAAGTACTTTTTCATTTTTACAGATCAATTTGTGAAGCATCTGAGGGTTTAAAGTGCTCACTAGGCATCTAAATAAGTTCCTTGGGGGGTCTAGTTTCCAAAATGGGGTCACTTGTGGGGGAGCGCCAATGTTTAGGCACACAGGAGCTATCCAAACGCGACATGATGTCCGCTAACGATGGAAATAATTTTTCATTCAAAAAGTCAAATGGCGCTCCTTCCCTTCCGAGCCTTACCATGTGCCCAAACAGTGGTTTACCCCCACATGTGAGGTATTGGTGTACTCAGGAGAAATTGCCCAACACATTTTAGGATCCATTTTATCCTGTTGCCCATGTGAAAATGAAAAAATTGAGGCTAAAAGAATTTTTTTGTGAAAAAAAAGTACTTTTTCATTTTTACGGATCAATTTGTGAAGCACCTGGGGGTTCAAAGTGCTCACTATGCATCTAGATAAGTTCATTGGGGCGTCTAGTTTCCAAAATGGGGTCACTTGTGGGGGAGCTCCAATTTTTAGGCACACGGGTGCTCTCCAAACGTGACATGGTGTCCGCTAAAGAGTGGAGCCAATTTTTGATTCAAAAAGTCAAATGGCGCTCCTTCCCTTCCAAGCCCTGCCGTGCGCCCAAACAGTGGTTTACCCCCACATATGAGGTATCAACGTACTCAGGACAAATTGGACAACAACTTTCGTGGTTCAGTTTCTCCTTTTACCATTGGAAAAATAAAAAAATTGTTGCTAAAAGATAATTTTTGTGACTAAAAAGTTAAATGTTCATTTTTTCCTTCCTTGTTGCTTCTGCTGCTGTGAAGCACCTGAAGGGTTAATAAACTTCTTGTATGTGGTTTTGAGTACCTTGAGGGGTGCAGTTTTTAGAATGGTGTCACTTTTGGGTATTTTCAGCCATATAGACCCCTCAAACTGACTTCAAATGTGAGGTGGTCCCTAAAAAAAATGGTTTTGTAAATTTCGTTGTAAAAATGACAAATCGCTGGTCAAATTTTAACCCTTATAACTTCCTAACAAAAAAAAATTTTGTTTCCAAAATTGTGCTGATGTAAAGTAAACATGTGGGAAATGTTATTTATTAACTATTTTGTGTCACATATCTCTCTGGTTTAACAGAATAACAATTCAAAATGTGAAAATTGCGAAATTTTCAAAATTTTCGCCAAATTTCCGTTTTTATCACAAATAAACGCATAATTTATTGACCTAAATTTACCACTAACATGAAGCCCAATATGTCACGAAAAAACGATCTCAGAACCGCTAGGATCCGTTGAAGCGTTCCTGAGTTATTACCTCATAAAGGGACACTGGTCAGAATTGCAAAAAACGGCAAGGTCTTTAAGGTCAAAATAGGCTGGGTCATGAAGGGGTTAAAGATAAGCTAAGCAGTGTTATGCCCATGACCTATTTTGTCTAAATAAAGTGCACCCCATTTCCATTTTGTAAGGACAAATCTCACACCCAGTTGTTAAGCTTATTTGGCATCTTTATTTTTTTGTCCTTCCAGTGTACCTGTAAGGAATTGAAGGACAAGAAGAGTCGGGGGGCGGTTACCTCCTCGGCTCCATGCCTGGAACCATTGAGCTGTGCTACAGATTTCCCATGGGGCAGACTTAGAGACTGGAACAGGAAGGAAGCCAGGCAGAGAGCGGGAAAGGTGCGTGCGCAAGGGTCAGAGCAGCATGAGCAGCGGTCAGAGCAGCGGTCAGAGCAGGATGCAGCTGCACTCCGGGAAAGAGAGAGCTCCCAGTCAGAGGACAAATAGAGGGAGATCACCCAAAAAGACTGCATCTTGTGAGTACATGAAATCAGACTCTGCTGTGACTGGAGAGTGGCGCTTTGACACCCGTGCGGAGACAGTGGCCCGTGCAGAGACTGTGACCCCTGGTACCCACGGTACCAGTGCAGAGCCCTTGATTCCTGTTGAAAGACTTAATAATAGACTGACCATCGTTTTCCCAGGATTGGCTGTGCTGTAAAAGTTAAAGACTCAGAGCCATTGTATATCACATTAACTCTCGAAACCGCAGGCAGCGGGTTCATACAGACTACTCAGCCCACGGACAACAGAGGGACGACAAGTGCCGCTGCATCTCGGCACCTATGTTGGAGAAGACGACCCTTCAAGCAAGTCCTCATCAGACTGATAAGTGTTTTTCCCAAGAAATTCCGTTTTCTACTGTTACACTGTTTGACTCCCATATTTTTGAACTGTTATTTTGTTAGTTATTTTCCACTGCTTCCTCCCTGCGAGGAGAACCTGATTCCTGTTAATAAGCCCCTCAACTGTTGGTCTGTCTGTTCCATGGTGGCACACTCAGTACCTGCATACTATTACATACTCTCTTTGAGAATGGAGAAGTGCATTTATTTTCTTGACCATGAATCGTCCATGCATGCGGGGCCGGCGTCAACACCCAGTGTACCTGGGCAACTGCCGGGGCCCTGAACAATTGGGGGACCCACTGGTGGCCGGGTCACCAGGGAGCCCTGGCTGCTCCCCCAGCAGCTCCGACACTACTTGAGCTCAGCCGTCACTTAAACAAACATGGTCGTGCACAGTGCACTCTGCAGCTGTAGTAATGATGCGGCCGGGCAGACACACAAGCAAAGTTAAAGGCACAGTGCCGGCCCAACCGCATCATTTAGTAGCAGACACAGCTGCAGAGTGCACTGTGTGCGGCCATATCTGACTGCCATCAAACAGTGCGCCCTCCATAGCCACATGCCAGAGCAGCCTAATGAGCGACAAACCAGGGTGAGGTGAGTGAGGCTTGTGTCTGTCTGTGTATGCCTGTATGATGTGCATATCTGTTTGTATATCAGTGTGTATGACTGTATGTATTTATGTATTTTTGTGTATTTGTCTTCAAATATAGGTATGTACATATCTGCGTATTGTGTGTGTGCGCATGTCTGCGTATTGTATGTGTATATCTGCGTATTTTACTGTATATGTGTGCTGTGCATGTCTGCATATTGTGTGTGTGTGCATGTCTGCGAACTGTGTGTGCAGGTCTGCGTACTGTGTGTGTGCATGTCTGAGTACTGTGTGTGTGCATGTCTGCGTACTGTGTGTGCATGTCTGCGTACTGTGTGTGTGCATGTCTGTGTACTGTGTGTGTGCATGTCTGCGTACTGTATGTGTGTGCATGTCTGCATACTGTGTGTGTGCATAACTGCGTACTGTGTGTGTGCATGTCTGCTTATTGTATGTTTGTGCATGTCTGAGTACTGTGTGTGCATGTCTGCGTACTGTGTGTGTGTGCATGTCTGCATACTGTATGTGTGTGCATGTCTGTGTACTGTATGTTTGTGCATGTCTGTGTACTGTGTGTGCATGTCTGCGTACTGTATGTGTGTGCATGTCTGCTGTTGTGAATTCTGTGGCTGAGTTCACTTCTGTGGTCACAAGTGGTATTGCAGTCTCTGGGCTTCCTCCCTCAGGTGTTTTGGTGAGCTCGTTGGCTGCCTTGCTATTTAGCTCCACCTGAGTCTGTCTTCCTTGCTCCTTGTCAATGTTCCAGTGTTGGATCTGAGCTACTGCATCTTTCCTTGGGCCTGCTGCTCTGCTAGATAAGTGCTTCTAGTTTGTTTTCTGTTTTTTCTGTCCAGCTTGTTATTATCTTTTGCTGGAAGCTCTGAGAAGCAAAGGGGTGCACCGCCGTGCTGTTAGTTCGGCACGGTGGGTCTTTTTGCCCCTTTGCGTGGTTTTCGTTTTAGGGTTTTTTGTAGACTGCATAGTTCTCTTTGCTATCCTCGCTCTGTCTAGAATATCGGGCCTCACTTTGCTGAATCTATTTCATTCCTACGTTTGTCTTTTCATCTTGCTAACAGTCATTATATGTGGGGGCTGCCTATTCCTTTGGGGTATTTCTCTGAGGTAAGTCAGGCTTGTATTTCTATCTTCAGGCTAGTCAGCTCCTCAGGCAGTGCCGAGTTGCATAGGTAGTGGATAGGCGCAATCCACTGCTGCTTCCAGTTGTGTGAGGATAGATCAGGTACTGCAGTCTACAGAGATTCCACGTCTCAGAGCTCGTCCTATTGTTTTGGGTTATTGCCAGATCTCTGTATGTGCGCTGATTACTGCACGCTGTGTTGCCTGATTGCCAGCCATAACAGTACAAGGAGCCTTTCAATGATTTCCAATAGAGGGAAAAAAGAAATCCTGACATCATTTTTTTTTCTTAGCTCTGTCTTCAGTCTTTTTTTTCCCCTAGACATTAGAGTGCTTCAGGACACAGCTGTGGACATGGATATTCAGGCTCTGTGCTCCTCAATGGATAATCTCGTTGTAAATGTACAAAAGATTCAAGATACTATTGATCAGAAATCGATGCTAGAACCAAGAATTCCGATTCCTGATTTGTTTTTTGGTGACAGAACTAAGTTCCTGAGCTTCAGAAATAATTGTAAGCTATTTTTGGCCTTGAAACCTCATTCTTCTGGTAATCCTATTCAACAGGTTTTGATTATTATTTCTTTTTTGCGCGGCGACCCACAGGACTGGGCGTTTTCTCTTGCACCAGGAGATTCTGCATTGAGTAATGTTGATGCATTTTTCCAGGCGCTGGGATTGCTTTACGATGAGCCTAATTCAGTGGATCAAGCTGAGAAAAATCTGCTGGCTTTATGCCAGGGTCAGGATGATGTAGAAGTATATTGTCAGAAATTTAGAAAATGGTCAGTACTCACTCTGTGGAATGAATCTGCACTAGCGGCTTTGTTCAGAAAGGGTCTCTCTGATGCTCTTAAGGATGTAATGGTGGGATTTCCTATGCCTGCTGGTTTGAATGAGTCTATGTCCTTGGCCATTCAGATCGGTCGTCGCTTGCGCGAGCGTAAATCTGTGCACCATCTGGCGGTATTGTC
The DNA here is from genome assembly GCF_032444005.1 of Ranitomeya imitator. NCBI lineage: Eukaryota > Metazoa > Chordata > Amphibia > Anura > Dendrobatidae > Ranitomeya > Ranitomeya imitator. The sequence goes on along the minus strand of NC_091287.1, from coordinate 464,902,532 downwards.
TGAGAGTAAACCTGAGCCTATGCAGTGCGACAGGACTATGACTAAAGTAGAACGGCACGAACACAGACGTCTGAACAGACTGTGTTTCTATTGTGGTGATTCTACTCATGCTATTTCTAATTGTCCTAAACGCACTAGGCGGTTCGATAGCTCTGCCGTTATTGGTACTGTACAGTCCAAATTCCTTTTGTCCATTACCTTAATGTGCTCTTTGTCATCAGATTCTGTCATGGCGTTTGTGGATTCAGGCGCTGCCCTGAATCTGATGGATTTGGATTATGCTAAACGTTGTGGATTTTTCTTGGAGCCTTTGCGGTGTCCTATTCCGTTGAGAGGAATTGATGCTACACCTCTGGCCAAGAATAAGCCTCAGTACTGGGCCCAGCTGACCATGTGCATGGCTCCTGCACATCAGGAAGTTATTCGCTTTTTGGTACTGCATAATTTGCATGATGTGGTCGTGTTGGGGTTGCCATGGCTACAAACCCATAATCCAGTATTGGATTGGAACTCTATGTCGGTAACCAGCTGGGGTTGTCAGGGAGTACATGGTGATGTTCCATTTTTGTCTATTTCGTCATCCATTCCTTCTGACATCCCAGAGTTCTTGTCGGACTTTCAGGATGTATTTGAAGAGTCCAAGTCTGATGCCCTTCCTCCGCATAGGAATTGTGATTGTGCTATCGATTTGATTCCTGGTAGTAAATTCCCTAAGGGTCGTTTATTTAATTTGTCCGTACCTGAACACACCGCTATGCGCAGTTATGTGAAGGAGTCCCTGGAGAAGGGACATATTCGCCCATCGTCGTCACCATTGGGAGCAGGGTTCTTTTTTGTAGCCAAGAAGGATGGTTCGCTAAGACCGTGTATTGATTACCGCCTTCTTAATAAGATCACTGTTAAGTTTCAGTATCCCTTGCCATTGATTTCTGACTTGTTTGCTCGGATTAAGGGGGCTAGTTGGTTTACTAAGATTGATCTTCGTGGTGCGTATAATCTGGTGAGAATCAGGCAGGGAGATGAATGGAAAACGGCATTTAATACGCCCGAGGGTCATTTTGAGTATCTGGTGATGCCGTTCGGACTTGCCAATGCTCCATCTGTTTTTCAGTCTTTTATGCATGACATTTTCCGTGAGTATCTGGATAAATTCTTGATTGTTTACTTGGATGACATTTTGATCTTCTCAGATGATTGGGAGTCTCATGTGAAGCAGGTCAGAATGGTTTTCCAGGTACTGCGTGCTAATTCCTTGTTCGTGAAGGGATCAAAGTGTCTCTTCGGTGTGCAGAAAGTTTCATTTTTGGGGTTCATCTTTTCCCCTTCTACTATCGAGATGGATCCGGTTAAGGTTCAGGCCATCCAGGATTGGACTCAGCCGACATCTCTAAAAAGTTTGCAGAAATTCCTGGGCTTTGCTAATTTTTATCGTCGCTTCATCTGTAATTTTTCTAGCATTGCCAGACCATTGACCGATTTGACCAAGAAGGGTGCTGATTTGGTTAATTGGTCTTCTGCTGCCGTGGAAGCTTTTCAGGAGTTGAAGCGTCGTTTTTGCTGTGCCCCTGTGTTGTGTCAACCTGATGTTTCTCTTCCGTTCCAGGTCGAGGTTGATGCTTCTGAGATTGGTGCAGGGGCGGTTTTGTCACAGAGAGGTTCTGGTTGCTCAGTGTTCAAACCATGTGCTTTCTTTTCCAGGAAATTTTCTGCTGCTGAGCGTAATTATGATGTGGGCAACCGAGAGTTGCTGGCCATGAAGTGGGCATTCGAGGAGTGGCGTCATTGGCTTGAGGGTGCTAAGCATCGCGTGGTGGTTTTGACTGATCATAAGAACCTTACTTATCTTGAGTCTGCCAAGCGCTTGAATCCTAGACAGGCCCGTTGGTCGTTGTTTTTTGCTCGTTTTGATTTTGTGATTTCATACCTTCCGGGCTCTAAAAATGTGAAGGCGGATGCTCTGTCTAGGAGTTTTGTGCCCGACTCTCCGGGGTTATCTGAGCCGGCGAGTATCCTCAAGGAAGGAGTCATTGTGTCTGCCATCTCCCCTGATTTGCGGAGAGTGTTGCAGAAATTTCAGGCTAATAAACCTGATCGTTGTCCGGCCGAGAAACTGTTCGTCCCTGATAGGTGGACTAGTAAAGTTATCTCTGAACTTCATTGTTCGGTGCTGGCCGGTCATCCAGGAATCTTTGGTACCAGGGAGTTGGTTGCTAGATCCTTCTGGTGGCCATCTCTGTCACGGGATGTGCGTGCTTTTGTGCAGTCCTGTGGAATTTGTGCTAGGGCTAAGCCCTGCTGTTCACGTGTCAGTGGGTTGCTTTTGCCCTTGCCGGTCCCGAAGAGGCCTTGGACACATATTTCGATGGATTTCATTTCTGACCTTCCCGTTTCTCAAAAGATGTCTGTCATTTGGGTGGTCTGTGATCGCTTTTCTAAAATGGTCCATCTGGTGCCCTTGGTTAAATTGCCTTCCTCCTCTGATTTGGTGCCTTTGTTCTTCCAGCATGTGGTTCGTTTACATGGCATTCCTGAGAATATTGTTTCTGACAGAGGTTCCCAGTTTGTCTCGAGGTTCTGGCGAGCCTTTTGTGGTAGGATGGGCATTGACCTATCTTTTTCCTCGGCCTTCCATCCTCAGACTAATGGCCAGACCGAACGAACCAATCAGACCTTGGAAACATATCTGAGATGTTTTGTTTCCGCTGACCAGGATGATTGGGTGTCATTTTTGCCGTTGGCTGAGTTCGCCCTTAATAATCGGGCCAGCTCGGCTACCTTGGTCTCTCCATTTTTCTGCAATTCTGGGTTCCATCCTCGTTTCTCTTCAGGACAGGTTGAGTCTTCGGACTGTCCTGGTGTGGATAATGTGGTGGACAGGTTGCAGCAGATCTGGACTCAGGTAGTGGACAATTTGACCTTGTCCCAGGAGAAGGCTCAGCTTTTCGCTAATCGCAGACGCCGTGTGGGACCCCGACTTCGTGTTGGGGATCTGGTTTGGTTATCTTCTCGTCATATACCTATGAAGGTTTCCTCTCCTAAATTTAAACCTCGTTTTATTGGTCCGTATAGGATTTCTGAGATTCTCAATCCGGTGTCTTTTCGTCTGACCCTCCCAGACTCCTTTTCCATACATAATGTATTCCATAGGTCGTTGTTGAGGAGATACGTGGCACCTATGGTTCCATCTGTGGAGCCTCCTGCCCCTGTTTTGGTGGAGGGGGAATTGGAGTATATTGTGGAGAAGATTTTGGATTCTCGTGTCTCTAGACGGAAACTCCAGTATCTGGTCAAATGGAAGGGTTATGCTCAGGAAGATAATTCCTGGGTTTTTGCCTCTGATGTCCATGCCCCAGATCTTGTTCGTGCCTTTCATGTGGCTCATCCTGGTCGGCCTGGGGGTTCTGGTGAGGGTTCGGTGACCCCTCCTCAAGGGGGGGGTACTGTTGTGAATTCTGTGGCTGAGTTCACTTCTGTGGTCACAAGTGGTATTGCAGTCTCTGGGCTTCCTCCCTCAGGTGTTTTGGTGAGCTCGTTGGCTGCCTTGCTATTTAGCTCCACCTGAGTCTGTCTTCCTTGCTCCTTGTCAATGTTCCAGTGTTGGATCTGAGCTACTGCATCTTTCCTTGGGCCTGCTGCTCTGCTAGATAAGTGCTTCTAGTTTGTTTTCTGTTTTTTCTGTCCAGCTTGTTATTATCTTTTGCTGGAAGCTCTGAGAAGCAAAGGGGTGCACCGCCGTGCTGTTAGTTCGGCACGGTGGGTCTTTTTGCCCCTTTGCGTGGTTTTCGTTTTAGGGTTTTTTGTAGACTGCATAGTTCTCTTTGCTATCCTCGCTCTGTCTAGAATATTGGGCCTCACTTTGCTGAATCTATTTCATTCCTACGTTTGTCTTTTCATCTTGCTAACAGTCATTATATGTGGGGGCTGCCTATTCCTTTGGGGTATTTCTCTGAGGTAAGTCAGGCTTGTATTTCTATCTTCAGGCTAGTCAGCTCCTCAGGCAGTGCCGAGTTGCATAGGTAGTGGATAGGCGCAATCCACTGCTGCTTCCAGTTGTGTGAGGATAGATCAGGTACTGCAGTCTACAGAGATTCCACGTCTCAGAGCTCGTCCTATTGTTTTGGGTTATTGCCAGATCTCTGTATGTGCGCTGATTACTGCACGCTGTGTTGCCTGATTGCCAGCCATAACAGTCTGCTTATTGTATGTTTGTGCATGTCTCAGTACTGTGTGTGTCTGCATGTCTATGTACTGTGTGTGCATGTCTGCGTACTGTGTGTGTGTGCATGTCTACGTACTGTAAGTGTGTGTATGTCTGAGTACTGTACGTGTGTATGTCTGCGTACTTTGTGTGTGCGCCTGTCTGAGTACTGTATGTGTGTGCATGTCTGCTTATTGTATATTTGTGCATGTCTGCGGTGCAGTGTCACACACTGTATGTGTGTGTATGTTTACGTATTGTATGTGTACATGTCTGCATATTGTGTGTGTGTGCATGTCTGCGTATTTTGTGTGTGCAGATCTGCCTATGTGAAGGATGAGGGGGAAGGCTAGGCCCTGTGTAGTATATCTATATTTCTCCTCCGTATCTGTGCATCATGAATCGTGGTATGTGGGCCCACTGAGACTCTTTTGCCCGGGGCCCACAAAAACCTGTAGCCGGCCCTGCATGCATGCATGTCTGCTTGCCATTAAAATCATGGATTGGATGTTTGCGTTGTCATGATAAGGGCTCATTTAGACAGCCATATACTCAGACCAATGTTAGTCTATGGGGCCATGCACATTTCAGATTCTTTTCCCTGGACTGAGATGGTCCAAGGTAAAAAGTTGCTGCATGCCTGAGTTTAGTCTGAATGTATTGTGCTGCTGCAGTGAGGTATAGTGCAACCTCCACCAGGGGATATTGGTGAGGGAAGAGAGGTTGCACACACAGCATCGCAACACTGAGCAGCAGCACAGGTGCCACAGGTAACGAAAAGTAGTCAGACAAGCTGAATCCAAAACTGTCAGGAGCTGAAGTACCAAAGATAACAGCAAAACACGTAGTCAGGGACAAGCAAGAAGTCAAAGCCTACCGGGAACGTGGTAACCAAAATGTGAGACGTAAGATGAAGTTGGGGTACAAGCCAGAGTCTAAGCCAGTCGGGGAGCATGGTATCAGAGACAGAAAACAAGGGGCGAAGTCCAGAGATCAGGTCAAGTCATACACAGGCACAGGCAGTCAGAGGCATAAGGATCACTAAGGTATAAAGATCAGGGGCTCAAGCCAGGAAGCATGAACTATAGCTGACACTGGCTTGCAGGCTGCTGACGACTGAAATAGCCCAGCCAGCTTCATAATGAGGCAGAGGGGATTAACTCCCGCATGACCAGTCCAGAGACAAGACAGCTGAAAACAAACTCAGGACAGGATCATGACACTGAATTTCTGTTCGCACTTAGCCATGCGAGTCAATTAGTGAACTGAGTGCAGTCCGATTTCCACAGACTAACAGGATGAAGACGATAATGATATTTTTTTCTCCATATTCTCATCTGAGAGAATTGGATCACAATATGATCACACTGTGATCAAACTCTCACCTCTCAGATGAGTGAATACACAGTCGTCTGCACTGACCCCATGGCCGAGTTTTCACAAGGTCAGCATTCACGGACTGTGTTTAGATCAGAATATCTGGTCTAACCGCTTTATCTACTCACCTCAGCTTACAGCTTCAGATATGACTATCAAGAAGTTAGTTCAGGTCAGGACACCTGGACTGGGAATTTCTATCTGAGCAAGGACCGTGATTCATCGACAGGCTAACAACCGTAGACTCCCACTGATCAACAATGCACAGGTCAGATTTATATGAAATATTTAGTTTATGTGCTAATTTTTTTTAGGGAAATAAGCTCTTTAAGAAACATCTATCTAACTTTGTGTCCTATACAAATGGGAGAATAATCCAAGTCTCAGGTTTTGCTATGCCCTACTCAGCCTTCGGAAGAACTAAATTATGACCCCAATGGTCTATTAACAAATTTTTTTCCTGCCCGTATAGGTTAGTTTTATCAAAATGATTTGCATCTAGCCATATTTTTCAGTCACCCGTGACATATGAAACATCAGGGAACAGCGATAAAATTCACAACTGCCCAGACCAAAAGTCTAATATAATTTGTAATTGTAAACCTTCCTAATGTTTTTAAGACCGCACAAGTGCCAACAAAATGGAGCTTGCCCTTCTTCCCCACTATACAAATTGAGATTCCTGCCAAAAAACATGTGTTCTAATGAATAAACTTCATTATTGATGTTTTCTTCTGTAGTCAGCGGCACCCTCTTTATCACCAGTACAGCGGCACCCTTGTCAATTTTTAGAATAGACATTTTTCTGCTGTTTTTTGGGGGGGCATTAGTGTGCATTCTTTAGTCATTGGTGCTCCTCATGTATATGGATTTCAAATAGGGAAATGAAAATGCAACCACAATTGCATTTTTCATATACAGTGGGGAAAATACAGTATTTTTCACTTTATAAGATGCACCTGATTATAAGATGCACCTAGATTTTAGAGGGAAAATAAGAAAAAAATATTTTTGAGCCAAATAGTGTGCAATAATAATAATAATATTAATAATAATAATAATCATAAATAATAAAATACAAAAATATTATCTGTTTCGGGGGATCTATGAATTACAGTACAGTGCCTGCAGTGCAGTATATTGTGACTACCACCCCACTCATCCTCAGGAATACACCCACTTACTGTATACATGGATGTATTCAAAAAGATGAGGGAGGTAGTAGTCACATTTGTAAAAAACACTTTGGCCACTACCTTACAGTGTACAGTATATTTACACTAAATATGGCTAGAACCTGCATCATCCTTCAGAATGTACCCATTGATACAGTATATTCTGAAAGATGATGGGGGTTGTTTGCTCACCTTTCCTAAAAGGATCTCGGACTTGTAAGTACCATAGTTGCCACATTAAATAGTGTGCAGGGACAGATATGTGATTGGTGGAGGCAGCTCAGCAACAGTTCCCACCAATAATCACTATCCACCCCTGCAGACGAGGAGGAGAATAGCTCTTCTGTCCGTCCTCAGCTTTAGGGTTCCGTCTGCAGTGGAGCATTGCCTGAACCCTGCCACTGGATGCAGTGCATGCCCAGATTGATAGCTCAATAAGCCGAGAGCTCCATCTGCACCTGTGCCGCATTCGCGGCCATTTTCCTACAGACATCGCGTAGAGGCAGGCGTAGATGGAGATTTCTGCTTTCCTCCATCTGTGCCAGTGCCGAGTGAGAAGCAGGAAGCCGGACACCGCTGCAGGACTACAGCACACCGCAGGAACACCACCGCACACCGCAGGGCTACCAAACACCATAGGACCACTACACACTGCAGAACCACCACCGCACACTGCAGGACCACCACTGCACATTGCAGGACTGCAGCACCACCACCGCAACACCCCCAGCTCCAGGCACACAGCATTGACCCCTCGGTAAGAACAGTGTTTGAATTATAAGACACACCCCCATTTTCTATTGGGTACAGGTCTGGTGACTGGCTAGGCCACTTCGGACCTTGAAATGCTTCTTACAGAGCCACTCCTTAATTGCCTTGGCTGTATGTTTTGGGTCATTGTAATGCTGGAAGACCAAGCCACAACCCATGTACAATGCTTTTACTGAGAGAAGGAGGTTGTCAGCGAAAATCTTGCAATACATGACCCCATCCATCCTCCCTTCAATACGGTGCAGTTGTCCTTTCCCCTTTGCAGAAAAGCACCCCCAAAGTATGATGTTTCCCCCCCTTATGATTCACGGTTGTGATGGAATTCTATGGGGTTATACTCATCCTTCTTCTTCCTCCAAACATGGCGAGTGGTGTTGATATAAAAAAGTTCTATTTTGGTCTCATCTGTCTACATGACCTTCTCCCATGCCTCCTCTAGATCACGGGTCCCCAACTCCAGTCCTCAAGGCCCACCAACATGTCATGTTTTCAGGATTTCCTTAGTCTTGCCCAGGTAATAATTGCATCACCTGTGCAAAACAAAGGAAATCCTGAAAACATGACCTGTTGGTGGGCCTTGAGGACTGGAGTTGGGGACCTTTGCTCTAGATCATCCAGTTGGTCATTCGTGAACTTCAAACAGGCCTTGACATGTGTTGGCGTGAGCAGGGGGACTTTGCGTGCCCTGCAGGATTTTAATTCATGATGGCGTAGTGTGTTACTAATGGTAATGTGTAAGACTGTGGTCCCAGCCCTCTTCAGTTCATTGATCAGGTCCTCCCACATAGTTGTGGGCTGATTCCTGACCTTTCTCAGAATTTAGGAATCCCCAAGAGGCGAGATCTTGCATGGAGCCCAAGACCCAGAAAGATTTACAGTCATCTTTTGTTTCTTCCATTTTATAATAATTGTGCCAACAATTGTTGCCTTCTCACCAAGCAGCTTGCTATTGTCCTGTAGCCAATTCCATTCTTGTGCAGGTCTACTGTTATGAAACTGCAACACAGAACTAGGATAGAAGGGGGAAAACTGACCCTGCACTGAGACTAGGCTGATACTGTTAGAATCTGTTTAGTTTGTGACTATCTGCCATTTTCTTGTGGAATTCTGGCTGCTGGTCTTTTTCCTCTGGTGCTGGGTTCGTCTTGGGTCAGGTGTTTGTATCACTTTTTATTAACCAGCACCTGCCTCCCAGTTCTTGCTGGACAACAGTGTTAATCTGATTGAGCTCTAGCTTGGTGCTTTGCGTTGTGTTCTGTGTGTGCTATTTGTGCAGTGCTCATACCTCTGGTTCTGCTAGCCTTAGTTTCTGTTTCCTATTGGTTTCTGCAGCCTTCTCTGTGTTTTCTACTAGGAGGTGACCTGTTTTTGTACCCAGTCCTTAGTTCTTTTAGGGAACCCCTCCCCCTTATCTATAGGTCTTCGTTTGAGATTAACCTAGGATTGTCGGTGAGTCTATTCGCAAGGAATGGGTCACCCACTCCATTGTAGGGTTTTAGCTTAGTCATAGTGCAGGGTCAGTTTTCTCCCTTCTACCTTAGTCCTGTGTTGCAGATCCATAACAGTTTGTCCAGCCAGAAAGAAATATAAAAAAAAAAAACTCCCGGATTTCTGCAACATGAACAGCGTTCAAGATCTTGCTCAGAGTCTGCAAGGGTTAACGTTGGAAGTTGCCAGCTTACAACAGCACATGACTAATTGCCCTGGAATCCTCTCTGAAGAACCTAAGTTGGGTATGCCTGAATGTTTTTTTGGTAAACGGCAGGAATTTTTTTTGTTTAAAAATGCATGTTTAATTTATTTTCTGCTTAGACCCAGGTCTTCAGGGGCAGAATTACAGCGTGTGGGGATTATTATGTCTTTATTGCGAGGTGAGCCCCAAGTTTGGGCATTTTCATTGCATCCGGATGACCCTTGTTTGATGTCTGTAGAAGCGGGTTTTTTTGCTATGGGGGGTATTATATGATGATCTTGTTTGGTTCACTACAGCCAAGGCAGAACTCAGGCGGCTGAAACAGGGTTCTGACAACACTGCGAGATATTGTACCCAGTTCAGACGATGGTCTGCAGAGGTCAGGTGGAATGATTAAGCACTCAAGAGTCAGTTTTTAGCAGGTTTGAATGACAGGGTTAAAGATTTGCTCATTGCATATCCTGCACCTGCTACGCCTGAGGCTGCTATGCAATTAGCTATCCAGATAGATTGAAGACTAAGAAGTAGACAGAATGAGGAGAAGGTTTTAATTTTGCTGGAGAGCCCCGTTGACTGTGGGGAGCCGATGCAACTTGGGGCGATGTCCTCTCGTTCCCAGGAAAAGCAGAGAAGATTCTCTGAGGCGCTGTGTCTTTATTGTGGTAAGGCTGACCATTTTATTAAGTAATGTGAAGGATGCATTGACAAGGAAAACAGAAAAAAGGTCAATCAGAATAACTCTCCCTTTTGCACTGCATTTTTACGGTCGGCAGGAGTTTCTTTTTCTGGTAGTTCTACCTGTCGTGGTCATTCGATTGATTTTCAAGTAATGGTGGACTGTGGTTCTGCACTTAATTTGATTGATCAACAATTTCTAGACAAGTATAACATTGATTCTGCACCTTTAACATATAGTGGCTATTGATAACACTCCTCTAGAGCATGGGTGCGTTTCTCGAAAGGTCACCGGGTTTCCACTCACTGTGAATATGGAACACCAGGAATCTTTAGATTTGCTTGTACTTGATAAATTGCCTTTTCCAGTTGTCCTGGGGTTACCCTGGTTAAAAATGCACAATCCTGTACTGGACTGGTCGTCAAGTACTATAAGATCCTGGGGTTAGGAGTGTTATGGGAAATGTTGTGATGTACACGTTGCTACTGTTGTGAAAAATGAGCTACCTGAAGCCATTCAGGAATTCTGGAAAGTATTTTCAGAAGTGGAGTCACAAGCTCTACCACCTCATAGAGATTATGATTGCGCTATTGAGTTTGTCCCAGGTGCTACTCTCCCTAAGAGTCGTTTATTTAATCTGACAATTCCCGAGAGGGAGGCCTTAAAGGAATACCTACAGACTAGTCTTGCTGCAGGTCATATAAGACCCTCTAAATCCCCTGTGGCTGTGGTTTTTTTTTTATAAATAAAAAGATGGGGGTCTTAAGGCCCCTTCACACATAGCGACGCTTGAGCGATTCCGACAACGATACGACCTGTCAGGGATCGCTCAAGCGTCGCTATGTGGTCGCTGGTGAGATGTCACACAGTGCGATCTCCCCAACGACGCAGCAGCGATGCGGCGAACTGTAGCGACCTGTAGCGACCTGTAGAACGATGCTATTTCATGATGATTCAATGGGACGTCCTGTCAGCGAGGTCGTTGGTAAGGTGTCAAACACAGCGATGTGTGCTACCCAGCGGGACCTCAACGATCAAAAAATGGCCCAGGCCATTCCGACACGACCAGCGATCTCACAGTAGGGGCCTGGTCGCTGCTACGTGTCACACATAGCGAGATCGCTACTGAGATCGCTGTTGCGTCACAAAACTTGTGACTCAGCAGCGATATCGCTAGCGATCTCGCTGTGTGTGACGGGGCCTTTAGGCCGTGTCTGGATTTCAGGGAGATTAATAAGATCACTGTGCTCAATCCTTACCCCTTGCCGCTAATTCCGGATTTGTTTAACCAATTAGTTGGAGCCAAGTGGTTCTCTAAGATCGATCTCCATGGGGCATATAATTTTCTGTGGGTTAAAGAAGGAGATGAATGGAAGACAGCCTTTAATACTCCGGAAGGTAATTTTGGGTGTCTAGTTATGCCTTTCGGCCTCACAAATGCTGCGGCGTTCTTTCAAAATTTCATTAATGACATCCTGGTGCCGTTGATTGGTAGGAGTGTGATTGTTTATTTGGATGATATTTTGATCTATTCGCCCGATCTGGAGTCACATTGGCAGAGAGTCCGTGAGGTTCTGCAGATTCTGAGAAAAAACACACTCTTTGCTATACTGGAGAAATGCGAGTTTGCAGTACAGAAAATTTGTTTTTGGGGTACTTTGTTTCCAGTGATGGCTTTGAGATGGACCCGGTGAAGGTTCAGGCGGTTTTGGAGTGGCCTAGACGTGAAAATTAAAGTTGATTCAGAGATTTTTGGGGTTTGCTGATTATTATAGAAAATTCATTAAGAATTTTTCTGTTATTGCAAAACACCTTACTGATCTTACTAAGAAGGGTTCCAATACTGTCCAATGGTCCCCTGAGGCTGTTGAGGCTTTTGAGTATCTCAAGGAGAGGTTTAGCTCTGCTCCTGTTTTGATCCAGACAGATGAGACTAAGCCCTTTCTGGTAGAGGTAGATGTCTCATCAGTAGGAGTGGGGGCTGCCAAGGAGGGAGAGGATGGAGTGCTTGCCTGTTAGGGCTAGCGGAATGCACCAAGTAAATATAGATGTTTTATTATCATTGATGCGTTCACAGTCCGGGGTCCACTGTGCAGGAGAACCTGCTGCTAGCAATGGCGGCACTATAAGGCGGTATGAACTATCTCTGTTATTTCACAGAGTAGCCGTGAAAGCAAAGCACTGCGCCCTGTTAGACTTCACAGAGGCACAGGCTAACTGCCCAACAGAGAGCAGTCAGTGGTCATGCATGCACACAAATCTACTCGCCGGAGGTGCCAGCATTCTAGGGGCTTATTTCAGCCAGGTCCCTGAATATATACAAACACACAATCTCCTCGCCGGAGGTGCCAGAATTCTAGGGGCTTATTTCAGCCGGGTTCCTGAACACAAACTTACATGGCCACACTGGCGCAAAGCGCATAACTTAGAAAGATACTAGCGCATGGCCATGCAGCCATGCAAGGGTTAAATAGTTGCAGCACGTACAGAACCTTCCTAGAAAGACAAATGAGAGGCTGCTACAGAGCCTGAGCACCTACAGGACCTTCCTGGAGGACCAATGGATTTAGCTGCAGTATCTGAACATGTGACCCTCGATCTCCACTGAGAGATCTTACTCTGGGCATGCTCAGAATGAGAAAAGCAGGACTTAGTCCTAGAAGTGTCTGCTCACCGCTGCCCAGCACTGGCTTCAATGGCAGAAGCAGGAAAAGCAGCAGTAACTCTCTGTACAGAGTGGGACCGAGCAAGATGCTGGGACCGACGTCTCCACCGAGCAGGCTCCACTGTGGCAGGTGAAGAATGGGAGGCCGCAGCGGAGATGGCCCGAGATTCCCCCTGTGCAGAGGCGGGAACTCGACCCCTAACATTACCCCCCCTCCTTGGGCCTCGCTACGCTCGAAGGCAGCAATGAGTTGTGGAGCCTGAATGTGCTCAGCAGGCTCCCAGGACCTGTCGTCAGGACCATAACCCTTCCAGTCCACCAAATAAAATTTTTTGCCACGTACCACCTTGCACCCCAGAATAGCGTTCACCTCGTAATCGTCCGTAGACAAACCCGAGGTCCCAGCAGATGACTCAGAAAACCGGGACATGTATACGGGCTTAAGGAGGGACACATGAAAGGTGTTGGTGATACCTAGGCGTGGAGGAAAGGCCAGATGGTAGACCACAGGATTAACCTGTTCGAGGACCCTGAAGGGAGCCAAGTAGCGAGGTGCAAACTTAGTAGACTCAACACACAGTCTGATGTTACAGGCGGAGGGCCACAGTAAGTCGCCAGGAGCAAAGGTCGGGGCAGGGCGACGATGTGCATTGGCGGAGGACCTCATTTTCTCCTTGGAGGCCCGGATGGCATCCTGAGTGTGGTCCCAAATGTCCCGTGCCTCCACTGCCCAGTCTGCCACCCTGGAGTCAGCAGAAGACACGGGCATAGGCACAGGAACCCGTGGATGCTGGCTGTAATTAAGGAGGAAAGGAGTCTGACCGATGGAGTCAGCTACAGTGTTGTTAAGCGCAAACTCTGCCCACGGTAACAAGGATGCCCAGTCATCCTGCCTGGCAGAAACAAAATGTTGTAAATATGTGACCAGGGTCTGATTGGCCCTCTCAACCAAACCATTCTTCTCGGGATGATAAGCCAAGAAGAGATTCAACTCAATACTGAGTAGACGACAAAGCTCTCTTCAGAATCGAGACGCAAACTGGGGACCCCGGTCACTGACAATCTTGTCCGGCATACCGTGTAGGCGAAAGATATAGTTGATGAACAACGCTGCCAGAGCCCGTGCAGAAGGTAGCCGTGGAAGAGACACCAAGTGAACCATTTTGGAAAAATGGTCGGTGATCACCCAGATAATGGTGCAGCTACGAGACTTGGGTAAGCCTACCACAAAGTCAATGCCGACCACCATCTCCCAGGGCCTGTCTGCCACCGGCATGGGGTAAAGCAACTGGCCATTGCCAAGGATACTTGTTCATGGCGCAAGAGGCACACGCCGGAACATAGCCTGCGACATCACGAGCCATATGCGGCCACCAGTATGTCCTCGCCAATAACTCAGATGTCCTTTTGGAACCAAAATGTCCACCCACCCTGGACAAGTGAGCCCAAGAGAGAACCTCCATTTGCAAACTGGATGGTACAAAAGTCTTGCCCAGAGGCTCAGACTCTAGCGAAACCGGGGCCACAGTTCTGAGGCTCTCAGTGGGGACAATAAACCGAGGCTCCTCTTCCTCCTCCTCAGATGATACAATGGAGCGAGAGAGAGCATTGGCATGAATGTTCTTGTCCCCAGAAAGAAAATGGAGGGTGAAATGAAAGTGGGAAAAGAACAAGGACTATCTGGCCTGGCGAGAATTTAACCGCTGGGCTGTCTGCAGATATACCAAATTCTTGTGATCTGTGAAGACTTGGAAGGGAAAATGAGCTCCCCCCAAGAGATGTCTCCACGCCGAGAAAGCCAACTTCATGGCTAGCAACTCCCTGTCCCCGATGGAATAATTCCTCTCTGCTGGTGAGAAGGTCTTAGAGAAGAAGAAGCAAGGATGCTTCCGACCTTGAGCATCCTTTTGGAAAAGGACTGCTCCAGCACCAACAGATGAGGCATCCACCTCCATTATAAATGGCTTATCTACATCGGGGCGATGTAGGATGGGAGGCTAGCGAAGTGTGACTTAATGGAGTTAAAGGCCTTGGAGACCTCCTCAGACCACAATTTGGGATTTGCTCCCTTCTTGGTGAGGGCAACCAAAAGAGCTACCAAAGTTGAGAAGTGTGGAAGGAACTGGCGATAGTAATTAATGAACCCCATAAAGTGCTTCACCGCTTTAAGAGAATGGGGTTCCTGCCAGCCCATCAAAGCCTGTAGTTTGGCAGGATCCATAGCCAATCCCTGGGCGGAGATGATATAGCCTAGGAAAGGAAAGGACTCCTGCTCGAACACACACTTCTCCAAATTGGCATAGAGGGAGTTTGCCCGTAGGAGGTCGAAGACTTTGCAAACATCTCTCCGGTGAGAGTCAATATCAGGAGAGTAGATGAGAATATCATCCAGACAGACTACGACCAAGGTGGAAAGCATATCCCGGAAGATGTCACTCACAAAGTCTTGGAAAACGGCTGGGGCATTACAGAGCCCGAAGGGCATCACCAGATATTCATAGTGCCCATCCCTGGTGTTAATAGCCATCTTCCCTTCGTCCTCCTCACGGATGTGAATCAGGTTGTAAGCACCCACAGATCTAATTTAGTAAATACCCTTGCTCCCTTAAGCCTATCAAAAAAGCTAAGATATCAGGGGCAAAGGAAACTTATTCTTAACGGTGATGGCGTTAAGACCCCTGTAATCTATGCATGGACGTAGTTCCACATTCTTCTTCTGCACAAAAAAGAACCCAGCCCCAGCAGGTGACACTGACTTCCTGATGAACCCTCTTGCCAGATTCTCTTGAATGTACTGAGACATTGCCTCCATCTCCGAGAGAGATAACAGATAGACTCAACCCCGGGGAGGCTCAGCACCAGGCAAGAGATCAAAAGGACAGTCATAGGGGCGGTGGGGCGGAAGTGTCTCTTCCGCCTTTTTGGAGAACATGTCCGCCTAGGACCAATATTGCTTGAGGAGAGAGGATAGATCTGCGGGTACCTCTGTAGTAGCAACCTGAATGCACTCCCTCTGACACCTACCCCCACAAGATTCACCCATCCCAGAATTCTGCCTGAGGACCACTCGATATGAGGAGAGTGGTACCGTAGCCAGGGTATCCCCAACAGGACCTCATCAATTCCCTCAGGAATGATGAGTAGAGATATAATCTGATGGGATGGCGACATGGACAGAGTAAAAGGGATGGTCTGGTGTGTTATCTGTGAGGGCAGTGTCGACCCATTCACCACTCGTACCATTACTGGTTGAGCTAGCATTACCAGGGGTATTGCGTGACATTGGGCGAAGGCAAAAGACATAAAATTGCCCTCCGCCCCAGAATTCACGCAGAGCTCTACCGAGTGGGTGGATGAGCCTATAGTAATTGCCCCCTTAAAGGACAATTTGGAGGCAAACGTCGCTGTGTCTAGTGTACCTCCGCCTACTACCACTAGACGCTGACATTTCCTCAACCGCTGGGGACATCTGGTGGCAAGATGTCCTGACCGCTGGCAAACATGACAGACCTTGAGTGCACTATCGGTCCAGGACTTAGATCCCGCTCGTGACTCTTCCATGGCCTCATGTGACTCAGGGACCAGGCCTAGAGATTCCAGAGGTTTGGCAAAGGTGGGAGCCAGCCGAAACCTCTGCCTACACTGGGGTTGCTCTAACCTCCGCTCGTTAAAACTGAGGTCACTACGAGTTAACTTAATTAACTCCTCCAGTGTAGCAGGAATCTCCCTAGTGGCGAGAGCATCCTTAACGTGATCAGCCAGCCCCCTCCAAAATATGGGGATAAGGGCTTTATCCGACCTCTCCAGCTCAGATGCTAGGGTACGGAAGTGGACGGCAAAATGGCTGACCAAGGACAAACCCTGAGTCAATGCCAGCAGTTGGAGCGCCGTGTCATGGGTGACTCAAGGTCCTATAAAGACCTGTTTCAGAGTGCTCAGGAACAGCGGAGCACTCTGCACCACATGATCACCACGCTCCCACAGCGGCGTAGCCCATTCCACCGCCCTGCCCAACAAGAGAGACACAATAAATCCCACCTTTGCCTGCTCTGTGGAAAACGTGCAGCCAGGAGCTCAAGGTAAATAGAGCACTGACTCACGAAACCCCTACAAGATTTACTATCTCCAAAACAATTTTCTGGCAGTGGGAGGCGAGATAATGTCGGAACAGGGGTGGCAGTGGAAAATGTTGCTGCCGCCATGCTAGCAGCCTGCACAGCAACTGCGGTAACATCCACAGCTGAAGTTGTGCTCTCGAGAGACGCCAACCTACCTTCCAGTTGCTGGATATACCGCAAGGACTGCTGTATGTCTGCCATTTACTAGCCAGACCCTGGCGCTAGTATTCTGTTAGGGCTAGTGGAACGCACCAAGTAAATATAGATGTTTTATTATCATTGATGCGTTCGCAGCCCGGGGTCCACTGTGCAGGAGAACCTGCTGCTAGCAATGGTGGCACTACATGGCGGTATGAACTAGCTCTGTTATTTCACAGAGTAGCCGTGAAAGCAAAGCACTGCGCCCTGTTAGACTTCACAGAGGCACAGTCTAACTGCCCAACAGAGAGCAGTCAGTGGTCATGCATGCACACAAAACTCCTCGCCGGAGGTGCCAGCATTCTAGGGGCTTATATCAGCCAGGTTTTGAATACATACAAACACACAATCTCCTCGCCGGAGGTGCCAGCATTCTAGGGGCTTATTTCAGCCGGGTCCCTGAACACAAACTTACATGACCACACTGGCGCAAAGCACATAACTTAGAAAGATACTACCGTATGGCCATGCGGCCATGCGAGCCTTAAATAGTTGCAGCACGTACAGGATCTTCCTAGAAGGACCAATGAGAGGCTGCTACAGAGCCTGAGCACCTACAAGACCTTCCTGGAGGACCAATGGATTTAGCTGCAGTATCTGAACATGTGACCCTCGATCTCCACTGAGAGATCTTACTCTGGGCATGCTCAGAACGAGAAAAGCAGGACTTAGTCCTAGAAGCGTCTGCTCGCCGCTGCCCAGCACTGGCTTCAATGGCAGAAGCAGGAAAAGCAGCAGTAACTCTTTGTACAGAGTCAGACTGAGCGAGACGCTGGTACTGATGCCTCCACTGAGCAGGCTCAACTGCGGCAGGAGAAGAATGGGAGACTGCAGCAGAGATGGCCTGAGATTCCCCCTGTGCAGAGGCGGGAACTAGACCCCTAACATGCCTGTGCTTTATTTTCTAAGAAATTTTCAGAGGCGGAGCTCAACTACAATGTTGGGAACTGAGAATTGCTGGCTACTAAGCTTGCATTTGAGCATTGGCGACATTTTTTGGAGGGTGCTAGACATCCCATAGAAGTCTTTACTGATCATAAGAACCTGATCTATCTGGATGCTGCTAAATGTTTTAATGCCCATCAAGCTAGGTGGGCATTGTTTTTTGCCCGGTTCCAATTCTCTATGATTTATATCCCTTGGATAAAAAATGTTAAAGCTGATGCTTTGTCTCGAAGTTTCTCCCCAGCAGTTATTACTGAACAGGAAGAATCTATTCTG
Source organism: Ranitomeya imitator (assembly GCF_032444005.1). Lineage (NCBI taxonomy): Eukaryota > Metazoa > Chordata > Amphibia > Anura > Dendrobatidae > Ranitomeya > Ranitomeya imitator. The sequence goes on along the minus strand of NC_091287.1, from coordinate 464,884,440 downwards.
CAGAGAGGGGTGGTGGTGGCTGCATTAGGTTCTGAGATGGAAAATAGCATTCTTAGAGCCCAGGATGCGGCACCAACTAACACCCCATATGCGAAATTATTTGTGCCTAAAGCCCTGAGGAGAGCTTTGTTTACGAAATGTCATGAGTCTTGTTTGGCGGATCATCCAGGGATTGCCGAAACAAGAAAGTCAATCGGTCGGAGTTTCTGGTGGCCGGGGTGTCTAAGAGAAATTGTCAAGTGGGTGCATCAGTGTATCATGTGTGCTAAGTCTAAGGCTTCTCAAGCTTCGGCAGCAGGGTTTCTTTGCCCATTAGAGGTCCCTAGTTCTCCATGTACACATCTTGCAATGGTTTTTCTGTTATCTGGGTTGTTGTGGACCGGTTTAGTAAGATGCGTCATCTGGTTCCGTTCAATAAATTACCCTGTGCTAAGACACTTGCCAGGACATATGTGAAAGAGATTGTCAGACTCCATGGTGTTCCCATGGACATTGTCTCCAACAGGGGACCACAGTTTGTGGCTCACTTTTGGCATGCCTTTTGTGACAGACTTAAGGTTCATTTGTCATTTTCACCAGTACTTTTATTCTTTCAGGGAACCCCTTCCCCTTATCTATAGGTCTTCGCTTGAGATTAACCTAGGATCGTCGATGGGTCTATTCGCAAGGAATGGGTCGCCCACTCCATCGTAGGGTTTCAGCTTAGTCATAGTGCAGGGTCAGTTTTCCCCTTTCTACCTTAGTCCTGTTTTGCAGATCTGTAACAGATACCCTACAATGGAGTGGGCGACCCATTCCTTGCGAATAGACCCACCGACGATCCTATGTTAATCTCAAGCGCAGACCTATAGATAGGGGGAAGGAGGTCCCTAAAAGATCTAAGGACTGGGTACAAAAACGGGTCACCTCCTAGTCCTAATAGAAAACGTAGAGATGGCTGCAGAAACCAAAAAAACCAGAAACTAAGGATAGCAGAACTGGGGGTCCCAGAACTGCACAATATCAAACACAGAAAGCTATCAAACCACCTAGCCAGAACTCTAGCAGATTAACACTGGGACTGGAAGGCAGGTGCTGGGTTATGAAGGGTGATACAATAACCTGACCTAAGACAACCCAGCACCAGGGGAAAAAGGCCAGCAGCCTGAAAACCACAACAAGATGGTGGATGGTAAAAAAAAACCAGATTCTAACATCTACAATTTTATCCCTGGTGTCCATAGACAGCTCTTTGGTCTTGGCCATGGTGGAGAGGTTGAAGTGTGATTGATCGAGTGTGTGGACAGGTGTCTTTTATACAGGTTAGGCTACGTTCACATTAGCGTTGTGCGGGGCAGCGTCGGCGATGCAACGCACAACGCATGCAAAAACGCATGCACAACGCAGCTTTTTGTGACGCAAGTGTTCATTTTTGCATGATTTTTGGCACAGAAAAAAATGCATCATGCAGCGTCCTCTGCGCCCTGACAGCTGCGCCAAAAACGCAAGACAACGCATGTCCATGCGCCCCCATGTTAAATATAGGGGCGCATGACGCATGCGTCACCGCGGCTGCGCCCAACGCTGCCCCGCACAATGCTAATGTGAACGTAGCCTAAGGAGTTCTAACAGGTATAATTAACACAGGTGATGAATGGAGTGCAGAGTACAAGGGCTTCTTAAAGAAAAAACTAACAGGTCTGTGAGAGACAGAATTCTTGCTGGTTGATACTTGATCATACTTATTTCATGCAATAAAATGATATTTAATTATTTAAAAATCATACATGTGATTTTCTGTTTTTAGATTCTGTCTCTTACAACCGAAGTGTAGCTATGATAAAAAATTACAGACCTCTCCATATTTTGAAGGTGGGGAAACTTGCAAAATTGACAGTGTTAACTTATTTTCCCCACTGTATTTGTAATTTAAGCAGCTCTGGGGACATTTTATCTTTTTTGATGTGCATCCCTATGGTCAGACATTGCTCCAAGCCACCACAATCATGTAGCAAAAGGCACCAGACAATTGTGGCAAAACCACATATTAGTGTAAGCAATTTAATTGTGGTTTTGTTGTCTGTTGCAGTGCACAGGATAGGAGGTGAGGACAAGAGGGAATTAATTTATGGAGCAATTGACACTGCTGTGTTTATATGCATTGGCACTTAATGAAACAAAACACTCATTTCTATATAGCCTTGGCACCTACTTTGCAATGTATTTAGAATTAGTCCCACTGGCTTTGTTTTAAGAAGTTCTAGAGAATCTCTGTAGCTGAAAGGGGCTGTATAGAGCTATACTATAACACCCAATATATTTTAATACAATATTTTTGTACTTTTTTTTCATACTAACCGTACTTGTTAGAATAGTGGCTTTTAATTCCCTCCCCAATCCTATTATCTCACAAAAGGTCTAATAAACTAGCAATAAAATGACTATGACCATGGTACTAATATAAAACACCAGTTTATTAGAAAATAAATCTATTAAAAACAGCATAAATCTACTACAAGGAGGGTACTGGACCAAACACATGAGGGACAATAAATGCCATAGGCTAAACCCTAAACCGTGGGCCCATGTAACATCAAGATATTATATCATTATTGATAAAGCACATCACATATATGCATAACAACCCAAATAAATGGTAAATATGAGTGGGAACCGTTTGTGTAAAAAGTACTTTTCAATACCTATACTCTTTGTGAGGTAGACTAATGCTTATCCTCCAATGTAATATATGGTTCCAAACACATAAAGACATATAGATGCAAAAGTATGGATGAGCTACCTGTAGTTCGGCCACACGGGTGAATGCCTCGGCGTCCCTCTGCCCCGACGCGCGTTTCGCACTGCTTCTTCGGGAGGCGTCCCCAATCCTAGTCAGGACTGACAAATAGAATGGAATCACCCGTTTTTGGCAGGCTTTGCATAAGATTGCCATTTTTTAGCCTGCAAACTTCAGATTTAAAAGAATTCAAATTTTGGGGTATTTGGTTTGTGCAAATCTATGAAAATGGTGGAAAGCTGGAAAATTAGCAGCCATTTAGCTGGATTTCAAGGCCTGTGAGGGGGTTAAAAGCCAATAAACTATTACACTCCCCTCTCCTTGGCCTTCCCAATACCTGCCTTGCCCCTTCAAGTATTATCACACTCATCTGATCTCTCCCAAGCATCATATCGACAACAATGTGGGGCCTTGTTAGTGGTTGTATTGGAAGACCAGGTCAAAACAGGGAATAGGTCAAATTGGAGAGATAGGAAGACCAAGCTGGGAGATTCTCAGATAGGACAGGCATGAGGAGAGCCAAAAGGTACCGTCACACTAGACGATATCGCTAGCGATCCGTGACGTTGCAGCGTCCTCGCTAGCGATATCGTCCAGTGTGACAGGCAGCAGCGATCAGGCCCCTGCTGTGCTGTCGCTGGTCGGGGAAGAAAGTCCAGAACTTTATTTGGTCGCTGGACTCCCCGTAGACATCGCTGAATCGGCGTGTGTGACACCGATTCAGCGATGTCTTCACTGGTAACCAGGGTAAACATCGGGTAACTAAGCGCAGGGCCGCGCTTAGTAACCCGATGTTTACCCTGGTTACCATCCTAAAAGTAAAAAAAAACAAACAGTACATACTTACCTACAGCCGTCTGTCCTCGGCGCTGTGCTCTGCACTCCTCCTGTACTGGCTGTGAGCGTCGGTCAGCCGGAAAGCAGAGCGGTGACGTCACCGCTCTGCTTTCCGGCCGCTGTGCTCACACAGACAGTACAGGAGGAGTGCAGAGCACAGCGCTGGAGGACAGACGGCTGTAGGTAAGTATGTAGTGTTTGTTTTTTTTTTACTTTTAGGATGGTAACCAGGGTAAACATCGGGTTACTAAGCGCGGCCCTGCGCTTAGTTACCCGATGTTTACCCTGGTTACCGGCATCGTTGGTCGCTGGAGAGCTGTCTGTGTGACAGCTCTCCAGCGACCAAACAGCGACGCTGCAGCGATCCGGATCGTTGTCGGTATCGCTGCAGCGTCGCTAAGTGTGACGGTACCTTAAGAGAGGTGAGTTTAATAGTTTATTGATTTTTTAACCCATTCAAGGCAGCTTTAATTCACACGCTGCCTGAATTCAACGAACCTACAAGAATCAACTTGACTTTTTATTCTGAGAAGCCTATCAAATAATCACATACAGACAATATTTTTTATGAACACATTGGAAAACTGTAGATCATTACATTATAAGTGATACATGTCTACACTCCATAGTTCTGATATGAAGACATCAGATACATTCTGTAAAATTATGATGATTACACTTAATCTATAAAATTTCTTCAGCTTCAAAAAAATCACGGACGTCTTAAATAAAGAGTGCCCTATTTTTTTCGGAATGTCTTGGGATTTCTGGACGGTTGGCAACCTTGTCGAGAGCCAAATTTCAGCAGATTCGATCAATAATATCCCCAATTCTTCTATAGCCAAAGTTTTATGGTAAAGCCTGTATAAGTTAGTATAGACTGATAATACGGTATTGTATATAAACGTTTTGTCACATTCTTGAAACATGCGACACCAATGATCTCATACCTATATGAAGTTGTTAATCCTGCACTGAGGTCATGATGCTGGAAATTACTTTACGCAAGTAAGAAAAAAATACATATGTTATCATATCAGCATGGGTTTATGAGAAATCGCTCCTGTCAAACCAATCTAATCAGTTTTTATGAAGAGGTAAGCTATAGGCTGGACCACGGTGAGTCATTGGACGTGGTATATCTCGATTTTTCCAAAGCGTTTGATACCGTGCCGCACAAGAGGTTGGTACACAAAATGAGAATGCTTGGTCTGGGGGAAAATGTGTGTAAATGGGTTAGTAACTGGCTTAGTGATAGAAAGCAGAGGGTGGTTATAAATGGTATAGTCTCTAACTGGGTCGCTGTGACCAGTGGGGTACCGCAGGGGTCAGTATTGGGACCTGTTCTCTTCAACATATTCATTAATGATCTGGTAGAAGGTTTACACAGTAAAATATCGATATTTGCAGATGATACAAAACTATGTAAAGCAGTTAATACAAGAGAAGATAGTATTCTGCTACAGATGGATCTGGATAAGTTGGAAACTTGGGCTGAAAGGTGGCAGATGAGGTTTAACAATGATAAATGTAAGGTTATACACATGGGAAGAAGGAATCAATATCACCATTACACACTGAATGGGAAACCACTGGGTAAATCTGACAGGGAGAAGGACTTGGGGATCCTAGTTAATGATAAACTTACCTGGAGCAGCCAGTGCCAGGCAGCAGCTGCCAAGGCAAACAGGATCATGGGGTGCATTAAAAGAGGTCTGGATACACATGATGAGAGCATTATACTGCCTCTGTACAAATCCCTAGTTAGACCGCACATGGAGTACTGTGTCCAGTTTTGGGCACCGGTGCTCATGAAGGATATAATGGAACTAGAGAGAGTACAAAGGAGGGCAACAAAATTAATAAAGGGGATGGGAGAACTACAATACCCAGATAGATTAGCGAAATTAGGATTATTTAGTCTAGAAAAAAGACGACTGAGGGGCGATCTAATAACCATGTATAAGTATATAAGGGGACAATACAAATATCTCGCTGAGGATCTGTTTATACCAAGGAAGGTGACGGGCACAAGGGGGCATTCTTTGCGTCTGGAGGAGAGAAGGTTTTTCCACCAACATAGAAGAGGATTCTTTACTGTTAGGGCAGTGAGAATCTGGAATTGCTTGCCTGAGGAGGTGGTGATGGCGAACTCAGTCGAGGGGTTCAAGAGAGGCCTGGATGTCTTCCTGGAGCAGAACAATATTGTATCATACAATTATTAGGTTCTGTAGAAGGACGTAGATCTGGGGATTTATTATGATGGAATATAGGCTGAACTGGATGGACAAATGTCTTTTTTCGGCCTTACTAACTATGTTACTATGTTATTATCTCATCAGTAGAAATTCCTACAAATCAAAATATTTGGGAGAATCCGTGGAAAAGATCATTTTAACGCATCCACTCTTTTTTAGTGTCAATTCTAGGTATACGACTGTCACTATATGATACTGTTTAATCACAACACATCTACGCTATGTAAATTGTGGATGCCTAAGGCTGAATCTGTCTATGCCATATCTAAACATACCATAGTATTTTTTTCTATCAGCAACAATAAATCCATTTATGTTAATGGCCAAAGTAAAAAAAAAAAAAAAAGACCAGGGAATGTCTTTCAAAATGTTGTTTACTGCTTCGATTTCACTTGTGGAATAAGGTCTGAGACCGTTTCTGCCACCATGCCACTGCAGACAGAAGAGCTAATAGGGATCACAGGGGAGCTGAGATTCGGGGTAATAGCAGAGCCTGATGTTTCATGAGTGCTCAGTCCTTTTGTTCGTTACTGAGAAGTCTCTCGTGTGTATTGTTCTGCATGTGTTGCTATCTGTAGCCTTCTCTATAAAAAGCATATAAGCCCTAATTGATATTGGCATTTGTTCTATATGCATTAGTTTTCTGACTAAATCACCATGTTAGAGGTTTGTTTTTTTCTCCTTTCTTCCTCCTTTTCTGCTTTACTGACCACAGTACATAGCCGTGCATCAGGTTCTTGGATATCTCCTCACACAGTTGTGTCATAGCCTCGCATTGGCTTCTGTAATATGGGTTTATTTTACAAACTTAGACATTCATATTATTATTTTTTTTTTTTTTGCATTTCAACCAAATAAAAACCATTTGTCTCCAGCTCTCCGGCCAGCACCATGTCATTTTATTTCAGATTCATGCTTTCTTATTCGTGAATACCGCAACGCTTTGTAAAACAGTCCTCCTGGGAATTTTTTTTTTTCATGAGATTTTCTAATAATTTACAGAATATAAGCCATAAAAATGCTTTTGTTCGCTCTCCATTTCTTTCTGGTTAGGAAAGTAAATCTGAGGTTTTATCATTTGTTTACATGTGACCTTTATTGGGGGAAGGAGAAGAAAAAAAAAATATTCTAGTAAAGCGTTCTTTGCATGCATTTTCATCTGTAGCAAGTATACAGCAGCCCCCTCTTTTTTTTCGTAAAAAGTCCTGTTTAAACCATATCTTACTTTAATTCGCTCTGGCAAGAGAAACACCCAAGTTCAATCTGTAGACCTCCATTCAACATAATTTAGCTCAAACTTTTCTAAGAAAAAAGGTTTTCTGGTTTTCATTTTCACTTCATATTCCCAAATAAAAGATCCTTTGTTGTCTACCATTTGATTGGACTTAATGAAAAACACTCCATTTTGACTTAACAGTATTTCCCTTTGAATTTATTATATATAAGGACACTGTCAAAACCGTGCATTTAATCTCTTTTTTTTTTAAGACTTAAACCAATATTACTATCATATGGTCCATTGAGGTGCTGTTAAAAAAAAAAAAGAGGCATTGGAGGGATGTCAAAAAATAAAACGAAAAGTGAAAGTCTAGTCTCATTTTAATATGAAACTAAATACGACAACTAATGTGCGGATTGGGTACGGTACTTGACTTTAAATACTAACATGTGACGGGGTGCCAACAGCTGAATTGTGCCGTATTGACTAAATGAGGTTCACTGATTTCTATTGAAGCTAATATCTTCTTTAAACAATTGCGTGTAAATTGTGCGTAGAAAGTCATTGGAAGCGATTCCTCAGGATGGTTACCTGCTGGAGGAAGGAGGACAATCAATAGAGGGAAATAGAGATGAACAGGAGGCTTGGTAACTGCAGAGCTGTTAGTGCGGATACAAGTAATGATGTCAATATTTGGGAATAGCACAGCACTGGGATAATAGACAAAAGGAAAGTGCATATGTTAGAAAGTGTTCAAACAGGGACCGAATTAATGCGTAAGTGGCAGATGTTGCCCCGGGCTGCAAAAGACATTATATATTCCAGGTATTGTTACGTTCCAAATGAATCATCTGCATAGGCTGCTGTTCTATAAAATGCAATTCTAAAAGGTGCTAGGACATTTTACTGTTGCTTGCCTATAGGAAAATCATGGTTTATATATTGCATTTTGTTCAGGCGGTGGGAGAAGAGAGATTAGGAGACAGAACATTTGTCAAATTATATGCATAATCCTGTAGAAAACCGAATAATTCAATCTCGTACATTCATCTACGGCCGAAATTTCAGGTTTGTGTAACAAGGTCCTCATATTATGAGACAAATAAGGCTTTATGTATCTTCTATGAGATAAGCTGTTAAAACATTAATAAGCAACACGTATACAAAATGGCAATAAAATGGAGCACCGATGCCCATTATTATCTGCTTTGTAAATCGACTCAATGTTAATTGTACTAGACGCGTTTCAGTCCCACATTTTCATCTATTGCTTTTAAAAAAAAATAAAATAAAATACAATTCTTCTGTCTTTTTTTGGTAATTTAATACAGCAACCGGTTTCTCTTTTTTTCTGCCAGACAATGCAGTTTTGTTCTTCAGTGCTGGTCTTTCAATTGATGTATTATGACATAGTCTGTCAACATGAACAGATATGTGAAAAGGTGACAGAGACGCACAACCCGAATAGGCCTCATCTTGAATTCTAAGCATGCGCCTATGTAAGATAGCAAGTATGTACATATTTACCAAGGCTTTTTTTTTTGTTATTATGAGGATGATTCTCATTTCGTCTTAAGAAAAACAGGTGCAAACTCTCAAGGTTGTCAAGCCAGCTCTGGAAGGCATTTATACACACGTCAGGTTAATGCAATTATCTTTATATATCTGTATATATTTTTAAGATTTACATTCTGGAATGATATGCATAAAGAAACTTGCTCAACTACTGACCTTGCTCTTTCTTTTTTTTTGCTTAAAGCCAGCACTTCCATTTTCCTTACTGATATTTTTATTATTGTTTCGGTTTGGCAGCTGTGTTATGAATAAAATGAGATTATAATGATAGCTGGAGAGGTCAGGAACCATCGTTTTAAATCAATGTAATTCTTGGATATGAAGACATATAGGTTCTATTCCCATATTTGATTGTGTTCTTTCCTCAATCTATGCTCATGCTGTTGTAGAAAATTAAACAGCTTTATGGCCTTAAAAATGCACCAAGATGCCGTTTACGTAAGGCAAGTCCCGACAAATATTTCAATTTTGGAGCTGCAACATTTTGTAGAGCCCCTTTATGTGTATATGATTATGGAATATTCTTTCTCTTTTTTTCCTCACTGTGATGAAATAAGTCTTTTTTTTCCCTTCTTAAATAAAACGAGCATTTTTGGTTTAGGGACAGAATAAAAAAAAAATTGAAAGATACTTCAAATAATTTCCTAATCTTGAGCCACTTTCAGCATTTGTCACACATATAGACCAAGAAATTGCCTCCATCTCATTCCAGCTCTGTGTTGAATTAAAAACCTCTGCTGCAAAGAAGTGCATGGTGTTGGGAAAGAATAAATTTACTTCTTTCTTTAGTAATGCACATACATTTCCATACATTTCACATCCTGAGGGAACCTGCAAATGCATTCAATAAACAGAAAACTATAAACTACAGTTCCTGATGAAAAAAAAAAAAATCAAGTGGCACAATAGTTACCATTTACTTTAGGTGAAGAGGTAACTGGATTAATATTATTTATTTTTGCAAGCAAGGCTGAAGTTATGGTAACCAATATAATAATATACAGTAAAACAGATAAAAAATGCAAGAAATTAATTATAATTATAGTATTATTCAATAAAATTCATAAAATACACAGCTGTGTGATAGATGAATGGCTCTTATCTCATCTCACCACTGAATTAGGCATACATACAAGAAAGACTCCAAAGGCATACTCTCAACATACTGGATCCATTGGCTCTATTGACCCAAAATATGCCAAAAGTCTAATTTTAGCAAAAGTCAGTGAGATATTTGTCAGCTCGGAATATTTCACTTACACCACTTAAAGAAGGCTCAAACGCAATGTGAACATTGTTAAATTTCTTTAAAATAAGTATGCAAATACCTCCAATAGGATTTTACATCCTCATATATCACCATTTCGTAACCATCAGATACCAACTGGATCAAACTGTGGGTACAATAAATCCATGATTTCATGTATGGTAATATGATCAGAGTCGGCTTCCAAGTTGATGTGGGCCCTTGGGTTGCAGGTTCCCTCTAGATAAGGGAACTGAGGTAAAATAATCACATTTCCAAACAATGCAAAGCAAGGAGGGATAGCTAACACTAGAGAAGACAGAGAAAGGATTCAGAAGGATCTAAATAAGCTTGAACAATGGGCAGTGACTAATAGCATGGTATTTAACAGCGAGAAAGATTCTATATTTGGTGAAGAAAAATGAAAATGACATCCACAGAATGGGAGGAATAGAACTAATCAACAGCATGTGTGAAAAAGACTTGAATATACTAAGATCACAGACTGCACATAAGTCAACAGTGTGATGCAGCAGCAAGAAATGCAAACAAAGTTCTGGGATGTATTAAGAGAAGCATTAAGTACAGATTATGTAAAGTAATTATCTCCCTCTACTCTGCCTTGGTAGGACCTCATTTGGAACACTGTGTCCAGTTCTGGGCACCACATTTAAAAAATGATATGAACAAACTGCAGCAAGTTCAGAGAAGAGCTACCAGGATGGTGAGCGGCTAAAAACTATGTACTACAAGGAACAGTAAAAGGATCTGGGAATGTTTAGCTTGCAAAAAAGAAGGCTAAGAGGAGACATAATAGCTTTCTAACCAATATCTAAAGGGCTGTCCCAGTGTAGAAGGATCATCATTATTCCCATTTGCGCAAGGAAACATGCAATGGAATGAAATTAAAAGTGAGAAGATATAGATTAGATATTAGAAAAAACATTTATACAGTGAGGGTGATCAATGAGTGGAACAGGCTGCAGGCTGAGTTGGTGACTTCTCCTTCATTGGAAGTCTTCAAACTGAAGCTGGAAAGACATCTGTCTGAGATGAGGTCCCTTCTAGTTCTAACAATTTAAGATTCTATGACTCTTCACTTTCAATTTATCCTTCTCACCTTCCAAGAGCTGTAAAATTTTTATTTTAATAAATGTAGATGTATGATGGTCTGTTTTTGTGCAATATGACCTGTAGTTTTTAATGGTACCATTTAGAGGGGGGGGTCATACAATTTTTTGATCTCTTGTTGTTCCACTCGTTTGGAGTCAAAGTGGCAAGAAAGCAGCAATTCTCTCACTTTGATTTTCTTTTGTTTTTTGCGTTTACAATATGTGATGTTACGATATTATTTATTCACACAGTTAAATATGCAGTGATGCCAAATACGTAGAGTGATTTCTTTTATATATACTGTATTTTTTTAAATATCTTTTTCATGGTTGTTCTTCAAATTGTATTAGTCCCTTTAGTGAACTTGAACCTACGTATGCTTATATAATGCACTGCAATATTGTGATATTTGCAGTGAGTTATAAAATTACTATTGTCTTATGGCTTTATAAAATTGCACAAACATGGCAGACATGGGTGCTTTTAGTAGGAACCTGGATGCCATGCCAAAGCCACAGGCACCCCATTTTTTACCTCTCACAACTGACAGCATCACCTAACTAAAGGCTTAAACTACTTTGATCAGGGCCATTATACAAAGGTGACACCTGTACAACAGCCAGCACCTGCTCTGTATAGAGCAGACCCTGAATATGGTGTGCAGTAATTAATGCGCTAATGCCCAGTAGCACACATAATACTATGAATTATCAGGTTTAGAAACTTAAAAAGTACCAGTCAACAATCAGGAGCTGCTCTTTTTATTTAATAAAAACAGTGGGCAGCAACAGACTGGAGATTTTTCTAAATATAAGTTTCTTAGAAAAATGTGGCGAACTCTAACAAAATGTCCCCAGAAATGGTTTGACATTGTAGCAAATGTAGGCTTCAAACTTTTGCATTGTGGGATCCCAGCTTCTAGACCGAGATCCCACAACCCTCTGTAATGACCCCCACAGTGAAAGCATGAGATCCTGTGCATTATCGCAAGATCTCGCTCTGTGAGCTAACTCTGCACTGACATACTGTTTACAAAGCAGTGACCAAAGGATAAGTTTCTTAGAATGGTGACTTTTTGATCACCGCTTATTTAATGATGTTGCAGCACTCTGTTAGTACAAAGAGTGCGATCTCAATATAAGTCCATATTCACACTTTTAGTATTTGGGCAATATTTTACATCAGTATTTTTAAGCTAAAACCAGTGAAGAAATCAGAGACAAAGTATAAGAGAAATACATGCACCACTTCTGCATTTTTCACCTACTCCTGATTTTGGCTTACAAATACTTATGTAAAATACTGATCAAATACTGAACAAGTGAACATGGCATAACATGCAAGATCTCGTGCTTTCACTTTCGTGCATGATTATGCTCTTGTCTCAGTGTGAACCAGCAGGCATGAACAGCTGTCGCATCACTGATGTGACCGCTATCCAAATCATCCGGATCTTCATGGGGCACATATATATTATCTTCACGTAAGACAGGTAAGTGATATGGTTGTTTATTTTTTTTGTTCTTTTACAGGGGACATGTGCATCGGTGGATTAGTAGTAAAAGTATAACTGTGTATAACTGTGTTTTTTTAATTTTTATTTGAAATAAAGGAGTCTGTGTCATTATTTAAATAAAATATATTTTTTTACAATCTAAATATGGGGTTAGTAATGGGGGTCTTATAGACATCGCTCCATTACTATCCTCTTTGTTTAATGTCAGTGGCCATAAAGCAGCTAACATTAACCCCACAAATATTAACCCATGTTAAGAATATTGGAGATATAATTTCATGCCAATCATTTATATCCTGTTTGGCCTGGGATTATAAAATCCTCTTTCCTTTGTCTAGTAGGGACTCAGCAGGAAGTCCAGTATTCTCCAAGCCTCAAGGATAAAGCTGGCACCTAGCTCAACAGGGTGGTCAGGCCTCCAAAGGCAGTGAATGGCAGATCTCACACCTTGAGCCAGCTCAGAGAAGGATAAAGGCTTGCTTGAAATATAGAATCATGCTGAAGCTGCCAAAGAACATTCTAAAAACATAATTCCATAAGCCATACATTGTGTATATTTCCAAGATCTCCAGGACATGGTGAACGCCTTCCAGGGTCTTGATCCGTTCTAGCACCACAGGGTGGTTCATAGAATGAACCAAATAGGAAAGAAAAAGATGTGTTAATCTCAATGCATAGCAAGGGCCCAGCTGGATCTGATGGCGCCAAAACCGTCTCCCTAGGACAGTTCATTAAGGACTTATGACCTATCATAGGTTTTGTAATTTTTAGCTGCTAGAGGCAAGGGGAGGGGATTTAAATTCAGCTCAGAGGGCATGAGGGGAGTGACCAAAAGGGGATAAAGGCTAGTGTAAGGCCATGTGGTCTCTCTCTTTGTTATGCTTGCGATTCACTTTGAAAGTGGGGATCACAACGAGTAACAAGCTGTGAAGGACCTGAGAACCAGCTGGCAGCCCATGCTCCCTGTGGCCCAGCACACACAAGGTTGAACATCAACTCGGTAATTGACATGATCAATCTGCATATATCTGACCACTGTATATGTATAATATATATAGTGTATTTCTAGTGTGCCGTTAAGGCGATTAAATATATAATTTAACACTGGGCTGTTCTTTTACCTTGATCCACGAATCCACATGTTCATTTCTTGGTTCGACTTTCCATGTTACTGGGGCTGGTTTCTGGCCTGATATAATCCCGTTAATGAACCAGGCTTCTATCTAACGAGGAACTGGTGGAAGTGGTACTGGGGTGACCAGGTACTGTTGCTAGTGAAAGAGACCTCTCACTCTGTCAGGGTTGTGAGCGAGTGTGGTGCCATGTCAGTTACTGCATTGGCCACAACTTTTCACTCTCCGTGTCTCCCTGGGCCTGTGTGGACACGGGGCATCTGTGTAAAACTGTACCAAGCTGACCTTAAGCGTCACCAGGGGGGTGGAACATCACACTGGTAAAAGTGGGAAGACCACATTACGTGATCCGTCTGACCTAATAGTGATGTCAGGAGGGGTGGCGAGGTGCAGGTTCATCACATGTGGTGGCAGCAGTGCATGATCTCTCAGTTAGCATCCTTCACATCCCACTTGCTACCACACATGGGCAAGTGGGAAGAGCTGGGCAAAGAGACAAAATTGGCACATCTAATATATGTGCCTTTTCTGGTTGATTGGTTGTCAAAAATGGGTGGACCTCATGCTGTTTTTTCAATAAATAATTAAAAAAATGGAATGGGACCCCTCTATTCTTGATTACCAGCCAAGATAAATCTGACAGCCAAGGGTTGTAACCAATAGCTGTTGATTTTGCCTGCATTGGTTATCACAAATAGAAGAGGTTCCATGTTATTTTTAAAAATGTATTTATTTATACCACAGGTGCTGGCTGATGAATGCTCCTATCAGTAATGCCTGCTTTGGCTGTTATTAGCAACAGCATGAGTACGCTGATGAGAGTAATCCTCTATTATGAGTTGATGCCTGTGACCAGGAATAACTTTTTACCTCCAGTCACAGCTGTTGGCTCACGCTGTAATCTGACAAAGTGGGAATAGTAGCTCCCTGATCGGTGGTAATGATCTTACCACAAATCAGAGCCTGTTTTTGCAGAGCTGTCACGCAGATGACTTTGTGGCAAACAATGGATCTTCGGAACCCCCCATTCATCTGAAAGGGATTTGGATTTGGGTACTGTTCTGGTTCCCTGAACCAAACTTTCTGCAGATGTTTGTCCGAATCCGCCAGACCCGAACATCCACGGGTTCGCCCATCACTACTCCTAAGTCCTAACATATAAAAAGTCCAACAATATGATCAGCACCTGACTGCCATATTACAGGATTCATGCAGTCTGAATGCAAAGTTTGGATTAGTGACAATCCAAATTTTGGAGGAAATTTGTTACAAATTTGATATGTTAAGAAGAATTTTTTAAATCTCTATAGGTAAATATTTTGTACTGCTCTATTAAGTTTACTAGTAAGAGTGTCTAGAAGAGATGAGTGGGTCTTTTGAAATTTGAATTTGCTGACTTCAACTTCCCAAAAAATTTGATTTGCAGCAAGTAAATTTGCACCAATCACAATACTGGAAAGCTTGTAACTGCTTGGAAAATAAACATAATGAAAGAGAGGAGAGAGAACCTTGCTGACCATAAGAGATTACACTATACAGGAGAAAGAAAGAGAAGACCATGTTAACAATAAGAACTTACACTCTACAGGAGAGGGAAAGAGACTTACCCAGTGATTCTGGAGATGGAAATTACTCTGCTGTACAAACTGTGCTCCACTGGGAGCCACTGATCTGTGATGGCTTGAGTACAATCACCCCTATACAAGGAATGATATTCCTTAACATATCATAACTGCAGGTCATTAGGACCAGGCCCACAAACGCAAAATTACATTAGCCTGCTGTCTGATGATTCAACTCTGTGGGAAATTGTACAGGGCAAGTTTTTTCTTCACTTGAAAACCCAGATTTCAGGACATTCATCTCAAACTCGATCATCCACAGACTGATCCACTCATCTCTTGTGACTAGTAATATTCATTAGTGACGTATAAAAATTAATGGTGTTTTCCATCAATTTACATAAACTGTCCCTTTACATGCTGTGATGACATTTTTAATCCAAGCTGCCATCACTGCAGTGGACAAGAATTGACAACAGCTATCAGATGATGTGACATCACTATGGAAGACGGTTTGAAAAGGATGGACTTGTTCATGTACAAAGGGATACTACAGGCAAGAATTCCTTCACTTTTATGTAGAGATATTTCCTTGTTTGAAGCTATTTGTAGACTTTGAGACTTCAATATATACCAAAGAACAGTAAGAGGTTTGGAGATTTGAGAGGAAAAATAAGCTTTTACTTTATAAAAGCTGCCGATCAGAAATATTAAAAAAGTAATTGGTGGTTATTTGGCCTGTGGTAGAGGTCTGGCCTGAAGAAATTAATTTGCTCACAGAGTTGAGTAACTCCTATATCAGTTACTGGATAAATTCTAAAACCATTTATCCATTCAGTGAACATAATCTCTACATTTATATGCCAGACCTCAACCAGTCACTGGTATGTCTGGTTGATATCTCAGAAAACTTCTCTAAATTCTATTGTTTCCATAAGTGGGGACCAAGATGTAAATTTTGCTATCAGTGCGCATTCATGTACACCATGCCGCTAAAAAAGTCTCCACCCAAGATCATTTTCCATAGGTTCTCATAGGTTATACAATATCTACAGAGTCTTTGTCGCATTATAATATTTGAAGAAATGTTCAATGGATTTCACAAAAATCCAGATTATGCTAAACCCTAATTTAGAAATATACAGAAGTAAAGTACTCTGGATAAGCTACCTGACAAGTAAAAGCAATGTGCAAGATTTATGAAATTTTAAGGTAAAGCGGGCCAGCTCAGATTTTCTATATTTGTTTAGAAGAACTGTGAGTTGAAAAATCCCTGATTTACAGTGACACAGATCTAGATGAAAATATACTTTGCAAATTGCCTAGAGGAGCCATCCTTTATTAAGTGTTTGATGGGTATAGAAATGTACATATCTATTCCAACAGATGAGGAATACTGATGTTGAATTTACAAATATGATCTTCACATTTATTTGATTTGCTTACATTTTAGCATCTGATTTTGTCATTCAAAATGCACATTTTGCTCGACTTTTAGAGTGACAGTGAGAGAGGTGTTAGATAAAAATGTAAATGTGGATATCTTTAGCGTGGCATCATTAAAATCTGAGACGTTCTCCAGGAAAGATTTGTCTTGGCAAATATCACTCTTCGATATAAAGCAATGCTCTAAAATATTTCTGATTGAAATGAGTGTATTCATTGCTCGTTCTTATAAAAATATATTGCTTTATCCCAATGTTACAATACACGGCACTCGCAAAGATGTTTATCATGTTTTAAAGCTTCAAAAAAGGCAAAATGTTACTAATCCATGGAAAAAACAAGCACCACATAGTACTGGCTTGCTAAATCCCATTAAATGTTGGATTGGTACAAGGGTCTTGATACAATGATGTAGTTGTTTTGGCTGAACAAACCTTAAACATGGTCCGGTGATGGACACTCAGTTACAAGGTACTTGGACCATTTGTACAGAACAGGATGTACATGAAATATTCATGTTATATATGAATGAGCACACACCAAGAGCATGCATTTTTCATAAGTAGAAAGATTAAAGTGACTCTCTACCTAGTGAGAAACACCTTACCAGTTATCATCATATAAAGATGAATAGTTTGGACCGATGCACAGATCACCTTGGGAGCCTATTTCATATATTAAAATACATATTGCAGTACCTAGAGAAAAAAATGTGTAACCATGATCTTCTGGAGAAATAATTTTTATCAAAACTACGGTATATGAGAAAATTAAAATATGCCACATAGTGTTGTATGCCATCACGATAAATTAATGATGAGTAGCTTAAAGTGGTCCAGTGTTTGGGGGTTTCATTTTGTATAAAGGAATGCTGGGTAAAAATATACATGATATATTTGATACAATACGTTATATTCATGCTGAAAGAAATGCAAGATTGTGGGACCCCCGTTGGATACCATATCGGATCGTTTGAGCACCACATGGTTTGTTCACACAGTGAAGACTTGTCAATGTGTCAATGTGTCATTGCCGGGAGAATGGACTTCATGCAATTATTTTCTCCATTTTTTGCCAAAAATTAACTGAATACCAGAACAGTTTGAAGCTCATATACAATACTGTGAGTGTGCAAGTCATAAATCTATTACTAAAACTGGATTGGAAACCGTTGTGGAATCAGAAAAAAACCTTCCCCCCCAAAAAAGAAAAAAAATGTTTTCCAAATGACTTCCCTAGTTTGGCAATAAATAAAAAGCATTTTGGTTACGAGCATTATGGACACTTTTTAGAACCAATCTAATTTAAAAAAATGTATACAAAAGATACATAGAAGATGTACCTTTAAGACAATCCTGTGTACTGATTAGGTTTTGCCCTATAATAAACAAACACATTTTTGGAGATATTTTTACATTATGACAGGTAAATAGCAGATTTAGAATAGGTTTGGAGCGGATGACTGATTTATGAACCACAGATTAGGCCTAGGCTAGGAAAGAGGCAGCTATGTGTCATGACACAGCTATTGGGTGACCTGAGACCAGGGGCTACTTCCCTGTCCCTAACACTAAGGGGCGCCCTGGCTTTTCCTGTTCACCGGGATACTTCAGGTGGTGAAGATGCTAGGGCCTCTATCCTTGCCTTTTCTTCTGTTAGCCCTCCGTCTGTTCTCTTCTCCCACTCACGAAAGCGGAGGCACTACTGTGCACTGTAGTACACCAATCAGATAAGCAAGGCAACACAGACAAGGGTTAACAGAAAACTCCAGGCATAGAAAATATTCACTCACATAAAACAGAGGAATGCACCGGGGTGTGAAGGTAGGGGAATAAACCAAAACAGAGAAGGATAAGGAATTACCAAGAATACAAACCAAGAAACACTAATAACTTCTTCAACTCTCCTCCTATGAACTCCTCTCCCTCTGTTAGCCATCTCAAAAGATTACTATCAGAGCCAGGATTATAAAGGGAAAAGGAGTGGCTAACCGAGCACAGCTGTGAGCACAGGGATTTCCAACATGGCCGATTCACCCCTGTTCTGCTAGAAGCAATAAACACATTTAAAATGAAGACGGGCTTCTTCTCAGCTTCATAATGGTAACCCATCATACTATGATTAAGAGCATTCAACGCTTGAATCACTTGGCCAAGTGTTTCACATTTTTAACCATTTTTTAAGAGCATGTCAATAAAATAATGTTTTTATAGAAAAAATATTGTTTCTGCAGGAGCTGGATATTTTCTCTATTCTGTGCTAGGAAACAGACTAGACTTCATTTTGAAGAGTTATTAATTTTAGTTATTTAATCTGTGAGCTATTTAAAAATATGTTAGGTTTAAGGGATAAAATCTCTTCTTAAAGCAAACCTGTCTTCAAGATTTTGCTTAGTAAACTATAGGCATTGTCAAATTCTCACTGTTACTCTGATTAAAATGGGTTGAAAATATCAGTCTTGTGGCTGTTGTTTAAGCTTTGTTTGCAGTTTTCAGTTAATACGATTTTGGTGCTTCGGGGCACACCTGTGGGGGTGTCTTTTTTTGGTGCTTTGGCTCATTATTATTCTTTGGGCTTAAATGACAGGTCACTGAACCTTAAATAACCAGCCTCCTATTCTAAATACTGCCCTTGTGCAGTTAATATTGTGATATTTAAAAAAAGATAGATGCTACTGCACATGCACCGTCACTATTTTGCTGGTACCCAATTTTTTTGGGTTTAACAAAATGGCCCCGGTGGCAGTGCATGCAAAGTAGCACTTATCAGCAAGCAATGCTCTCAATTCGCTCAAGCCCAATGGGTAGGGCTTGCACAGGTTAAGTGCATCACTTGCAGATAGATGCTACTGCACATGCACTGCCAGCATTATTTTGTTGTGGCAAAAAAAATTGGCTCCAGCAAAATGGCGGCAACACATGTACAGTAGCATGTATCAGTAAGCGATAGATGCTACTGCGCAGGCACCACACCATTTTTCTGTAGTTAATTTTTTTTTTGCAAAAACCACAATATTAACTGGACAAGCACAGTATTAAAAATAGGAGGCAAGTCACTGAAGGGTCAGTGACCTGTCATTTAAGCCCACAAGGTTGACAATGAGCCAAAACACCAAAAAAAGACCCATACATGGGCCTGCACATGAGAATTTAATTAACTGAAAACTGCAAAGATTAAAACAACAACGACAATAAGGATTTCTTCAATTCTGATATCATTTTAATCAATGTAATAGCGCCAACCTGACAATGCTTATAGTTTACCTAGCAAAATTCTGATGACAAGTTCTCTTCAAGGAGAGCAGTACATTGTCATATGGAGACTTACAGATCATGCAATGTCCCCTTGGGAAATGAAATATACAACTATACTTTTCAATGAAGCCAATTTCAGCTTCTTATATAGTTTTGCCATATGACTAATGATTTAAAACCAAACCAGAATCTACTCCAAAAGAAAAAGTCCACAAGTTGCAGATGGCTGTTTTAAGAATCTTGTTTTTGGTCAGAGCCCTGTGGGAGACTGGCTGATTAAGTGTAAGATGGTCAAAGCACAAATACATAGCACAGAGGTGAAGACAGAGACGTGGTCAGCCTATCCGAGGATGGGGCGGGCAGCACAGGTTCAAAATATGAAGCTGGGGTCAGAAGCGGAGAGATCAGACTAAACAAGTAAACCAGCCGGGTTAGTAACAAGAGAGTCAAAACAATATTGAAAGGGAACTAGTGATGAACTTAAGCTAGGACCTAATCGCAGGCATGCTGTGGAAAGAGGATCTACCTAATATATCCACTGCTAGCAGGAAATAGGCCTGGGAAGCAAAACGCTGCAGAATACAATGGTTTTAAATTCCTGCAGAATTTTGAACAGACTGACCGAAAAACCTGTCAAGAATGGCACAGATATTCTCACCAGTCTCGCAAGATCTCTCCTCAGGACCAAAGACCTTCCAATCAACCAAATAGAAGGTCTACCCCCGAACCCTCTCACAATCCAGAATGTCCTTTACATCTAACACATCCGCCATCTTGGCAAACAGCTCCACCATGACCCAGATATTGTTGTAACCCACAGAAAGGGGCAGATCCATGATGAAATTCATGGCTATGTGTTGCCAGTGGGCAGAAGGAACCAACAGAGACTGAAAGAGATCAGCAGGCTTGTTGGATGACATTGTTGCTGGTCAACCTGACCGTGGTTTTGTTTTTACACAGCCCCTGATTTTCCATTTGTTAATCACAGTTTGAACGCCGATGACTGGCATTACCAATTCCTTAGATATCTTTTTGTATCCCTTTTCTGTTTTATACAGTTCAACTACCTTTTCTCA
Organism: Ranitomeya imitator; assembly: GCF_032444005.1. NCBI lineage: Eukaryota > Metazoa > Chordata > Amphibia > Anura > Dendrobatidae > Ranitomeya > Ranitomeya imitator. The sequence continues at coordinate 464,863,429 of NC_091287.1, read as the reverse complement.
TAGATCCATTGACAATTCTTTTGCTTTCCCAATGACTCATAATCCAGAAATGTCAGTTGCTGGGCGAAAGATGCTAAAACTGACCTGCCAATATAATTCACCAGGTCATTATGAGTTCATAGACACCAAACACCGATACTCATAGACTCTTAATTTTTCATAATAAAGAGAACGGTATTAAATGGCCACATCACATGGGTAATATACATATGTGTGCACAACTGTGTGCTGGCCGGACTAAAATGTTCCTAGTCGTAACACAAACATGCAAAGGGGAATTGTGGAAACCACAAAGAAAACGACAGCAAAAACGGAATATAATAAATATCAAATAAACCTTTATTAATGTACATAACATACAAAAGAAGATAAAATACGGACCAATACACGGGACCAAGTGCAAGATGGCGAAACACACGGGGAAACAGCTACCCGTGTAAAAAGACGTACGGCTAAGGGGCTGGCTATAAAGGACAATGGTACATGAAAAAAGTACTGCCTATCATGGATATTACCCGTGATAGGCAGTACTTTTTTCATGTACCATTGTTTCCCCGTGTGTTTCGCCATCTTGCACTTGGTCCCGTATATTGGTCCGTATTTTACCTTCTTTTGTATGTTATGTACATTAATAAAGGTTTATTTGATATTTATTATATTCCGTTTTTGCTGTAGTTTTCTTTGTGGTTTCCACAATTCCCCTTTGCATCTTAATTTTTCATGTTGTGAGACAAGCGGTGGACTCCGCGTCTGCAGCACCACAGCAGGGCTGCGCCCATATCCGAGTATTCTAACCAGTGCCTTCCCTTAAAGGGCAATTAGCACTATAGTCTGTTAAACAGAGCTAACACTTACTTCACCAGCAATCACTTTACGTGACTGATGAAGGTCATGTGTTTATGACCGAAACGTTTGCTTTTACTGCACCTCTGCTTGGAATAATAAAATATCACCTATATAAAGGAGTGCCAGGTTTTTCTTATATGTATCACTACGGTTTTAGAACCTACCTGAGCACCTTCATATAGAGCTGTGCACACGTTTTTTGTTGATACGGAGACTGCGGACAGACAGTCACTGGTGTTCTGTAGTACAGGGGGAGTAAGGTCAGGGGATGACTTGTATAGTTGTGTGTCGTCAGCATAAAGATGGTACTGAAAGCCAAATCTGCTGATGGTCTGTCCAATTGGGGCCAATTAGAGAGAGAAGAGAAGGGGGCCAAGGACTGATCCCTGAGGTACCCCGACAGTGAGAGGAAAAGGAAGCGAAGTGCAGCCAGAGAAGAGAACACTGAAGGAGCGGTCAGAAAGATAAGAGAACCAGGAGAGAGCAGTGTCCTTAATGCCTAGTGACTGGTGCCTAGAGAGTAGGAGAGGGTGGTCAACAGTGTTGAAAGCTGCAGAAAGATCGAGAAGAATGAGCAGAGAGTGGTCACCATTTTGTTTTCAGAAGGTCATTGGTCACTTTGATGAGTGCAGTTTCTGTCGAGTGTAGGGGCAGAAGACAGACGGTAAATGGTCTAGGAGGGAGTGAATGGAGAGGTAAAGGGTATGGCGGGAGTAGACTAGGCGCTCCAAGAGTTTAGAGATGAAGGGGAGGTTGGAGACCGGTCTGAAGTTATTTGTGCAGGATGGGTAGAAAGCGGGTTTCTTTAGTAACAGAGTAATGATAGAGTGTTTGAAGGAGGATGGGAAAATGCCTGAGGAGAGTGAGAGATTAAAGATTGTAGTTAGGTGAGTAGTGACGACTGGAGAGAGAGACTGGAGGAGATGAGAGGGAATGAGGTCGGTAGTGCATGTAGTCGGATGAGAAGAAGAGAGGAGCCTGGAGACTTCTTCTTCTGTGATGGGATCAAATGTGGAGAGTGAGCCAGGGCTGTTTTACTCTGTATTTGGAGGTTTTGATGGTGAGGGGAGCTACTTGGTCCAGGGTGCTTCTAAGAGTGTCATTATAGTGATGTACCGCCAGATCAGGACAGGAAAAAGAGGAGATTGGGGACAGTGATGAGTGTAAGGAGTCTGAAAGTGTATGAGGGTTAATGGCTTGTAGATTTCTGACTGAATGGTAGGTAGGAGTGTGCTGGGGTTGGGGAGGATTTGTGAGCGTGAAAGAGAGAATGAAACCTCAAAAGGTGGACTATCATAAAATACCGGACAAGGATTATTCAAATAAAATTGCCTTTATTAAATAAACAGTCACAAACAGTAGGACTAAATATCTAAAAGAGACATGTGCACGTATCTAGACCATACATCGGTTAATATGTGAGAAAAATAAATATATAATCCTATATGACGAAGGAATTATTTCCGTGCATTGGGGTGTGTGCGTCATCTGGGACCTTGCGGACATTAAAGATATATTGCCCCTAATTCTCTTCCCCTATTTGTACACTTTAAGCTTTCTATAGTTTTGATGGTTCTATTGGTTCAGACACTGCTGCACTTGAATAGTCACCACAGTGGAGTATTCTCTCTCCATATATATATATTTTTTAATTATTGTCTATTTAGACAATTTTTACGCATATTTTTTATTGCTGTAGTTGTGATTCACTTGTAGATGCTTAGTTCATTAATCGTACACTTTTTATATATTTATACTTTTTATTTATCGTTTTTAGTTCTCTTCTTTTTCTTTTTAGCCTCTCGATGTACAAAACTGATAGAGACATACCTCAAGCGACTTGCAGCTGTAATCGCAGCAAAAGTTGGCGCAACAAAGTATTTAAGTTAAAGGGGCCGATTAATATTGCACGCCCCACTTTTCAGTTTTTGAATTTCCACAAAAAATTTAACTAACCAATAAATTTCGTTCAACTTCACAATTGTGTTCCACTTGTTGATTATTCACCAAAAATTTACATTTGGTATCTTTATGTTTGAAGCATGATATGTGGGAAAAGGTTGAAAAGTTCCAGGGAGCCGAATACTTTCGCAAGGCACTGTATGATAGTCCACCTTTTGGAGTTTTTTTTAGTTCTCCTCCTTTTGAGTGGTTAGGTTACCACTCCCAATCACTGAGCATCTGGGGCAATCACTATATTGGTGTATTTCATTTAACTATATTTTTTAAATTACATTTTATATGATGTGGGCCTATAGGTGTCTTTGTTGAATTTATCATTCCAACAGATTTATAAAAGCGACAGCTTCTCTTAAAAGGGTTAAGGCTTAATACGTTGTTACTGTAATTTCATGACAATTAATGGAAAACATACATGATCGTTTATTCTGTGTAGATATATTTTATTCATGTCCTTCTCAAAGTCTTTTACCAGATGAAAATGTACACAAAATAATTGCATTCTGACATAATCAACAGCTGAAGGGGAGATATTTTGGTAACACTCTGCGTCTCCTCTACTTGGTCAGGATCTTTTGACGGGCAAGGACGTAGCATGTTCCGATGTACTACTCATTTAGGAGTATCTTCTCCCTCAGGTTGGACCTCATAGACAGGGCCTCCTGAACTGATTATCATTTTACACAATACAGAGTTTTCTCCCATCGGTACTCCTACTTACTCTGTGGGTGTTTGTCCCATAATAACACAGGGTCTCCAGCTTGAAGAGCTGTCCCTCACAGAGGAGCCACTTCTGAGTTCTCAATCTCCTAAAACCCGGTCTGTACAAGTCAATGTAGCATTTGCAGACGAAGCGGATGTTCTCGGACCCAGGTGGACACCCCCGTCCACGGGTAGTCCTTTTCTGGATTCAATCCAAGCTCAGTTATCTCTCATCCTGGTCAACCAAATAGCAGGGTGTATAGTGTGTGTCCTGTGGTGTGATGTACTCGGTTGTTGTACACCCAAACTAGTTCAGCCACAAACTCAGGCCAGCGAACTTTTCTATCTTCCTCCAGTGTTCTCAACATCTGAATCACAGTACAATTGAACCGTTCACAGGTTTAATTTCCTTGGGGGTGATATGGTGTCGGCCGTGATTTCTTTATGTAATATATGCATTGTAACTCTTCCATCACTCGTCCCTGAAAACGGGCACCTTGATCAGAGTGTATTCTTTTTGGGCAGCCGTACACTTAGATAAAATTTCTGCAGATGGCTTGTGCCGCTGATTCAACAGTCTGATCCCGGATCGGAGTCATCACAGCAAATTTGGTAAAGTGGTCGGTCATCATTAGACAATGCTCATATCCAAGGTGGGCCAGGCCTATGGTCAAATAATCTATCATCAACACTTCCAAGGGAGCCGAAGTCACGATGGTCTGCATGGGAGCTTTCTGTTCCATGGGCTTAGCTAATTCACAACTTCTACACTGTTGACAGACTTCCTCTACTGCAGATTTCAGTCAAGAGTGATACACTAGCTTCTGTAGCCACTGCAATGTCTTTTCTGGACCAAAGTGAGCTCTTCTTTCGTGCGCCTCCATGGCCACCTTGTAAAGCAGCATCTCAGGGAGTACCACTTGCCCGATAACTTCCAGTTCTCAGTGCAACTGGATCTTCCGCTACAAGAGTCCATCTTTCAACTGGAGCCTTCTCCACTGTGGAAGGATCTGCAGAGTCCCAGGGGACAGCGTGTCTCTTTTTCTTTGATTTGGTAGTTGTTGTAGAGCCACCCACTGTCTCATTCGAGCGATTTCTCTATCTTCCTGCTGAAGTCTACCCACTCGTCATGGGACCGCCCTAGGATACTGTTATGGCTGGCAATCAGGCAACACAGCGTGCAGTAATCAGCGCACATACACAGATCTGGCAATAACAAAAAACAATAGGACGAGCTCTGAGACGTGGAATCTCTGTAGACTGCAGTACCTGATCTATCCTCACACAACTATAAGCAGCAGTGGATTGCGCCTATCACTACCTATGCAACTCGGCACTGCCTGAGGAGCTGACTAGCCTGAAGATAGAAATACAAGCCTGACTTACCTCAGAGAAATACCCCAAAGGAATAGGCAGCCCCCCACATATAATGACTGTTAGCAAGATGAAAAGACAAACATAGGAATGAAATAGATTCAGCAAAGTGAGGCCCGATATTCTAGACAGAGCGAGGATAGCAAAGAGAACTATGCAGTCTACAAAAAACCCTAAAACGAAAACCACGCAAAGGGGCAAAAAGACCCACCGTGCCGAACTAACAGCACGGCGGTGCACCCCTTTGCTTCTCAGAGCTTCCAGCAAAAGTTAATAGCAAGCTGGACAGAAAAAACAGAAAACAAACTAGAAGCACTTATCTAGCAGAGCAGCAGGCCCAAGGAAAGATGCAGTAGCTCAGATCCAACACTGGAACATTGACAAGGAGCAAGGAAGACAGACTCAGGTGGAGCTAAATAGCAAGGCAGCCAACGAGCTCACCAAAACACCTGAGGGAGGAAGCCCAGAGACTGCAATACCACTTGTGACCACCGAAGTGAACTCAGCCACAGAATTCACAACAGTACCCCCCCCTTGAGGAGGGCTCACCGAACCCTCACCAGAACCCCCAGGCCGACCAGGATGAGCCACATGAAAGGCACGAACAAGATCTGGGGCATGGACATCAGAGGCAAAAACCCAGGAATTATCTTCCTGAGCATAACCCTTCCATTTGACCAGATACTGGAGTTTCCGTCTAGAGACACGAGAATCCAAAATCTTCTCCACAATATACTCCAATTCCCCCTCCACCAAAACAGGGGCAGGAGGCTCCACAGATGGAACCATAGGTGCCACGTATCTCCTCAACAACGACCTATGGAATACATTATGTATGGAAAAGGAGTCTGGGAGGGTCAGACGAAAAGACACCGGATTGAGAATCTCAGAAATCCTATACGGACCAATAAAACGAGGTTTAAATTTAGGAGAGGAAACCTTCATAGGAATATGACGAGAAGATAACCAAACCAGATCCCCAACACGAAGTCGGGGACCCACACGGCATCTGCGATTAGCGAAAAGTTGAGCCTTCTCCTGGGACAAGGTCAAATTGTCCACTACCTGAGTCCAGATCTGCTGCAACCTGTCCACCACAGAATCCACACCAGGACAGTCCGAAGACTCAACCTGTCCTGAAGAGAACGAGGATGGAACCCAGAATTGCAGAAAAATGGAGAGACCAAGGTAGCCGAGCTGGCCCGATTATTAAGGGCGAACTCAGCCAACGGCAAAAATGACACCCAATCATCCTGGTCAGCAGAAACAAAACATCTCAGATATGTTTCCAAGGTCTGATTGGTTCGTTCGGTCGGGCCATTAGTCTGAGGATGGAAGGCCGAGGAGAAAGATAGGTCAATGCCCATCCTACCACAAAAGGCTCGCCAGAACCTCGAGACAAACTGGGAACCTCTGTCAGAAACAATATTCTCAGGAATGCCATGTAAACGAACCACATGCTGGAAGAACAAAGGCACCAAATCAGAGGAGGAAGGCAATTTAACCAAGGGCACCAGATGGACCATTTTAGAAAAGCGATCACAGACCACCCAAATGACCGACATTTTTTGAGAAACGGGAAGGTCAGAAATGAAATCCATCGAAATATGTGTCCAAGGCCTCTTCGGGACCGGCAAGGGCAAAAGCAACCCACTGGCACGTGAACAACAGGGCTTAGCCCTAGCACAAATTCCACAGGACTGCACAAAAGCACGCACATCCCGTGACAGAGATGGCCACCAGAAGGATCTAGCAACCAACTCCCTGGTACCAAAGATTCCTGGATGACCGGCCAGCACCGAACAATGAAGTTCAGAGATAACTTTACTAGTCCACCTATCAGGGACGAACAGTTTCTCGGCCGGACAACGATCAGGTTTATTAGCCTGAAATTTCTGCAACACTCTCCGCAAATCAGTGGAGATGGCAGACACAATGACTCCTTCCTTGAGGATACTAGCCGGCTCAGATAACCCCGGAGAGTCGGGCACAAAACTCCTAGACAGAGCATCCGCATTCACATTTTTAGAGCCCGGAAGGTATGAAATCACAAAATCAAAACGAGCAAAAAATAACGACCAACGGGCCTGTCTAGGATTCAAGCGCTTGGCAGACTCAAGATAAGTAAGGTTCTTATGATCAGTCAAAACCACCACGCGATGCTTAGCACCCTCAAGCCAATGACGCCACTCCTCGAATGCCCACTTCATGGCCAGCAACTCTCGGTTGCCCACATCATAATTACGCTCAGCAGCAGAAAATTTCCTGGAAAAGAAAGCACATGGTTTGAACACTGAGCAACCAGAACCTCTCTGTGACAAAACCGCCCCTGCAGCAATCTCAGAAGCATCAACCTCGACCTGGAACGGAAGAGAAACATCAGGTTGACACAACACAGGGGCACAGCAAAAACGACGCTTCAACTCCTGAAAAGCTTCCACGGCAGCAGAAGACCAATTAACCAAATCAGCACCCTTCTTGGTCAAATCGGTCAATGGTCTGGCAATGCTAGAAAAATTACAGATGAAGCGACGATAAAAATTAGCAAAGCCCAGGAATTTCTGCAGACTTTTTAGAGATGTCGGCTGAGTCCAATCCTGGATGGCCTGAACCTTAACCGGATCCATCTCGATAGTAGAAGGGGAAAAGATGAACCCCAAAAATGAAACTTTCTGCACACCGAAGAGACACTTTGATCCCTTCACGAACAAGGAATTAGCACGCAGTACCTGGAAAACCATTCTGACTTGCTTCACATGAGACTCCCAATCATCTGAGAAGATCAAAATGTCATCCAAGTAAACAATCAAGAATTTATCCAGATACTCACGGAAAATGTCATGCATAAAAGACTGAAAAACAGATGGAGCATTGGCAAGTCCGAACGGCATCACCAGATACTCAAAATGACCCTCGGGCGTATTAAATGCCGTTTTCCATTCATCTCCCTGCCTGATTCTCACCAGATTATACGCACCACGAAGATCAATCTTAGTAAACCAACTAGCCCCCTTAATCCGAGCGAACAAGTCAGAAATCAATGGCAAGGGATACTGAAACTTAACAGTGATCTTATTAAGAAGGCGGTAATCAATACACGGTCTTAGCGAACCATCCTTCTTGGCTACAAAAAAAAACCCTGCTCCCAATGGTGACGACGATGGGCGAATATGTCCCTTCTCCAGGGATTCCTTCACATAACTGCGCATAGCGGTGTGTTCAGGTACGGACAAATTAAATAAACGACCCTTAGGGAATTTACTACCAGGAATCAAATCGATAGCACAATCACAATTCCTATGCGGAGGTAGGGCATCAGACTTGGACTCTTCAAATACATCCTGAAAGTCCGACAAGAACTCTGGGATGTCAGAAGGAATGGATGACGAAATAGACAAAAATGGAACATCACCATGTACTCCCTGACAACCCCAGCTGGTTACCGACATAGAGTTCCAATCCAATACTGGATTATGGGTTTGTAGCCATGGCAACCCCAACACGACCACATCATGCAAATTATGCAGTACCAGAAAGCGAATAACTTCCTGATGTGCAGGAGCCATGCACATGGTCAGCTGGGCCCAGTACTGAGGCTTATTCTTGGCCAAAGGTGTAGCATCAATTCCTCTCAACGGAATAGGACACCGCAAAGGCTCCAAGAAAAATCCACAACGTTTAGCATAATCCAAATCCATCAGATTCAGGGCAGCGCCTGAATCCACAAACGCCATGACAGAATACGATGACAAAGAGCACATTAAGGTAATGGACAAAAGGAATTTGGACTGTACAGTACCAATAACGGCAGAGCTATCGAACCGCCTAGTGCGTTTAGGACAATTAGAAATAGCATGAGTAGAATCACCACAATAGAAACACAGTCTGTTCAGACGTCTGTGTTCTTGCCGTTCTACTTTAGTCATAGTCCTGTCGCACTGCATAGGCTCAGGTTTACTCTCAGACAATACCGCCAGATGGTGCACAGATTTACGCTCGCGCAAGCGACGACCGATCTGAATGGCCAAGGACATAGACTCATTCAAACCAGCAGGCATAGGAAATCCCACCATTACATCCTTAAGAGCTTCAGAGAGACCCTTTCTGAACAAAGCCGCTAGTGCAGATTCATTCCACAGAGTGAGTACTGACCACTTCCTAAATTTCTGACAATATACTTCTACATCATCCTGACCCTGGCATAAAGCCAGCAGATTTTTCTCAGCCTGATCCACTGAATTAGGCTCATCGTAAAGCAATCCCAGCGCCTGGAAAAATGCATCAACATTACTCAATGCAGAATCTCCTGGTGCAAGAGAAAACGCCCAGTCCTGTGGGTCGCCGCGCAAAAAAGAAATAATAATCAAAACCTGTTGAATAGGATTACCAGAAGAATGAGGTTTCAAGGCCAAAAATAGCTTACAATTATTTCTGAAGCTCAGGAACTTAGTTCTGTCACCAAAAAACAAATCAGGAATCGGAATTCTTGGTTCTAGCATCGATTTCTGATCAATAGTATCTTGAATCTTTTGTACATTTACAACGAGATTATCCATTGAGGAGCACAGAGCCTGAATATCCATGTCCACAGCTGTGTCCTGAAGCACTCTAATGTCTAGGGGAAAAAAAAGACTGAAGACAGAGCTAAGAAAAAAAAATGATGTCAGGATTTCTTTTTTCCCTCTATTGGGAATCATTGGGTGGCTCCTTGTACTGTTATGGCTGGCAATCAGGCAACACAGCGTGCAGTAATCAGCGCACATACAGAGATCTGGCAATAACAAAAAACAATAGGACGAGCTCTGAGACGTGGAATCTCTGTAGACTGCAGTACCTGATCTATCCTCACACAACTATAAGCAGCAGTGGATTGCGCCTATCACTACCTATGCAACTCGGCACTGCCTGAGGAGCTGACTAGCCTGAAGATAGAAATACAAGCCTGACTTACCTCAGAGAAATACCCCAAAGGAATAGGCAGCCCCCCACATATAATGACTGTTAGCAAGATGAAAAGACAAACATAGGAATGAAATAGATTCAGCAAAGTGAGGCCCGATATTCTAGACAGAGCGAGGATAGCAAAGAGAACTATGCAGTCTACAAAAAACCCTAAAACGAAAACCACGCAAAGGGGCAAAAAGACCCACCGTGCCGAACTAACAGCACGGCGGTGCACCCCTTTGCTTCTCAGAGCTTCCAGCAAAAGTTAATAGCAAGCTGGACAGAAAAAACAGAAAACAAACTAGAAGCACTTATCTAGCAGAGCAGCAGGCCCAAGGAAAGATACAGTAGCTCAGATCCAACACTGGAACATTGACAAGGAGCAAGGAAGACAGACTCAGGTGGAGCTAAATAGCAAGGCAGCCAACGAGCTCACCAAAACACCTGAGGGAGGAAGCCCAGAGACTGCAATACCACTTGTGACCACCGAAGTGAACTCAGCCACAGAATTCACAACAGGATACCCTCCCTGGATTCAGCATGGATCAACTCTTGCATAGCCACCAACGTCCTGGCGGAATCACGGAACACAGGAATCTCTTCAGCCTCCAGTTCTTCATTCCAATTGGGTCCAGGTCACTCATATGTCACTCTGGATAAGGCGTCTGCATGGGTGTTCTCAGCTCCTCTCCGGTAGATGATTTTATATCAATATTTAGCCATTCAAGCCACCCAACGCTGCTCCGGGGCCCACAGCTTCGTGTTCTCCAGGTGGGCTAAAGGGTTGTTGTCGGTGCGCACCAAGACTTCGGAACCTGACAGGTATTCGGCAAACTTCTCAGTCATGGCCCACACCAACACCAGTAGCTCTAACTTGAAGGAACTGTAATTGTCCGGATTTCGTTCGGAATCTTGGAGAGACCGACTTGCGTGAGCAATCACCCGCTCCTTTCCACTTTGTATCTGCGACAAGACAGCTTTGATTTCATGCAGGCTCCCATCGATGTGGAGAATGAAAGGTTGGAGAAATCCACATAAGCCAGCAGAGGAGCTTCAGTAAGTGCCATTTTTAGACCTCGAAATGCTTCTTCCTAGCGGTCTCCCCACTGAATAGTCCTGTTCTTTGCGCCAGACGTTACACCTTTCAGCAGATCAAGCAGTGGGTTTACAATGCTAGTGAAGTCCTTCACAAATCGCCGATAATACCCAGAGAGTCCCAGAAAAGCTCAAACATCCTTTAAGGTCTTCGAGGTGGGTCAATCTTGTACTGCTGTGATTTTCTTATGGGACAGCCGCACTCCTTCAGCAGAGATGACATGTCCCAGGTAGTCGATCTGGGTGCACAGAAGATGACACTTCCGAGGCTTCACTTTCAGGCTGTGTTTCTGTAGATGACTCAACACCTGCTCCAGCCTTTGCAGATGTTCTTCGAAAGTGGCTGCGTAAATGATGATATCATCTAGGTAGATGAGAGTGACCTCAAAGTTTAAGTTGCCCAGACTCCTTTCCGTTAATCTCTAAAAAGTCCCGGAGCGTTAGCGAGGCTGAACGGCATCCTGTTGAATTCAAACAACCCCTTAGGCAGTATGAAGGTGGCCTTTGCTCAGTCATGCTTGTACATGGGTACTTGCCTGTATCCAGTGGCTAAATCCAACAAAGAAAAGTGCTTTGCATTTCCCAGCGCAGACAATGACTCTTCAATCTTTGGTAGGGGATAGGAGTCTTGTACGGTGCAGACATTCAATTTCTGATAGTCTATGCAGAAACGCAAGGTTCCATCTTTTTTTCGTACCAGAACAACAGGAGCAGCCCACGGGCTTTGGCTCTCCCAGATAACGCCACTCTGTAGCATTTGTGTCAACATCCCCTTCACCTCCTGATACATTTGCAGTGGGATCTGTCGATATAATTCTCTAATGGGTGCGGTGTTCCAAATTGGGATCTTGTGGGCAATTGCTGTGGTGCACCTGAAATCGTTGTCGTGGTGGGCAAATACGTCCCGATACTGCCCCTGCAGGACCTCCACCTGTTGTACCTGTTGCGGCTTGAGCTCCATTAGTTCAGCCTGCATTTGTTCTAGGATTCGATGTCCCTCTGGCAAATTTTGGGGTTCTGGTTCAGAGGACACATCTATGGCCACTGTCCAGTGGTCTCCCTGTTTCACTGTCAGCTGGATGGCCTTTCGGCATGACCAAAATTTGCGTTACATCACTCTTGGGTGGGAGCATCAGACTATCCTCCCCGAGATTGACACTTCGCACTGGCACATTATCCGTCATGAACAGTGGCTAAAGTCTGTGCCACAAGGAACCCTGGAGGTAGCTGCTCCATAAAAGCTGGCTAAATCTGAACTTCAACTCCTTCCAGAGGGGAACAGGCTCGGATGGGCAGGGTTAACATGGTTTGACCGGGTGGTTAAACAAGATTGGTTGCGGCTGGAACGATAACTTTTCCCTAAGTTTTCCCACCAGTCGAGGTTTCTTGTGCCTGAGCCACCCGGATCAACTGCTGGAAAACTTTTCTTTGGGGGGGCGAGGGCACCACTGTCTCAGGAACACATCTGCTGATTCATGGATAATGAGGTTTCTGAGTTCCTTCAGAACATTCATCCCCAGAGTCACAGTGGAGCCATTGCCGGGGTTTCCTGCGGTCAACACAACTCCCTTCCGACCCACATCTTTGCCACACACAGTGATTTGCATCCAAACCAACCCTGCGACCAGGATGGATAACTGATTGGCAGCTGTCAACTTTTTTACTGGGCCCCATTCAGGCTGCATCGCCTCAGACAAATGACGTCTGAAGTATGTCTCTGGCATCGTGGTTACTTGAAAGTCGGTGTCAACCAAACTGCATACGGCCCGGCCAACCATTTCAGCCCAAACCAGAGGACTCATAGAAACTAGACCTGTGGGACATCTGATTCTCCTTCTTGACTGATCAGACTCTGGGCGACGTCCCCCAGCCATGGAGCCTCCTAGTTTAATGGACAGAATTGAAGGGGTCACCCCGTCGTGCACATCCTTGGGCCAAATGTCCAACATCACCCTGAGGGGGGTTAGTTGGTGCTGAAGGTTTCTTTTGTGCGTGAGACAATTCCTCATTTAAGTCCTGGATCTCTTTCCACAGTTCTTCCACCTAACTTGATTAAGTAGCCATTGACAGGGATACCTCCCCACTCCGGACCTTCACCTCTGGGACCATGACCACCTGCTCTTGCTCAAGGGCGCTTCACCCCCAGCCTGTATGAAGTTAGGCTTGGTTTTACCCGTAAACGCTCCTCCAACGCAGGGGTCATGGGATGCATCTTCATCATACCCCTGACCAGTTCCATCCAGTCCCATAGCAGAGTAATGCTTCCAGTAAATTTTGGGAGGTTACTCTGCATCGCCCCAGGGATATACTAGCCCTTGGAATGCCCTCAACTGCTTGGTCTGTCCCCTCTGTGCTGTTGGACTGCATCCTGCTGACTGTGCCAAGTGTGAACAGGTTGCGGGATGCAGTAACGGACAGGAATCAGAGGAAGGGTTAACGTATTTACTAACAGGTGTATACTCTATGCAGGGAGGAAAGTGGGGGAAAATAGGGAAATTAAAGGACAATGGACAGTTTGGGAAAAATGCAAGAAACCACAATAACATCGGTGCTCAAGGTATGATTTATCCGGTCCTGACGACATCCAGCATGCAATGTCCACAGGATAGGGAATGGCACCAACAACAGTTAGCGTGTGGTGCGTCTAGTGTAGTCATGATGATGTTGACGAGCAGAGTCCTGGTGGATAAGATTAGTCTCCAGTGTTTTCTGCGGGCTCTTTTTTTTCTGGGATACGGCAAAGGGAGCGTAGCACACTTCTCAGTGTTGTGAGAGCCGAACACGGCTCAACAGACATAAACTGGGAGGTTAGGGGACAGTTCACGGTATTGCGCCCGGAGTGTTTGACACCTTGCTTTGTAGGAACCAACGGGCACTCAGCATGCCTCTGGTCACAGTCTCTGTGAGTACGAGCTGGAACGCTGCGGTCTTGCACTGCTGCGGTGCTCAAGTGATGGAGCACTGCCTTCTCCTTGCTGCGTGCTATCTGTTCCCGCCAAGTCTGACTGCTTCCACGTGCACTCAGGCTTTTTTAGCGTAGCCACACCCCCTGCAGACCAGTGCAAAGGTCAGTCCGGTTCCCTAAGCTTTCCCCTGAACAACAGAGGAGACAGCCCCGACGGTTCCGGACCCGGTTCCAAGAGAGGTACCCCCGGTTCTTCTTCTTACAATGTCATCAGTGCCACTGACTTCCTACTGTAGACATCAAGAGAAACACCTTAAGAAGAGTAAAAATGGCTACAATGGGAAAATAACCTCCTGATACCTTGCATTCATTTACATAATAATAATTTTTTTCCCTATGTCCTCAATGACAAAAAGCTTATGATATCAACAAACGGCTCTGTTCAGTCTCAAATTTGCTTTTTACCACCTTTTTTACTCACATCACAATTGGATACGGTTAGTTGTAACCTGTATTTCCTTCTTTTTGAACATCTGCAAGAGCAGAGAAGAAGGCAAAGTTTTTGGAGTACAAAATTCAAGAATAAGGATTTAGTCTCAAAGGTCCTGTTAATATAAAATAGGGTTTGGGGGCTAAAATGTGGCCTGGGATAGCAACCAATCCCTCAATAAAGTCACCTATAATCACAAGCTAGTACAGCACTAGCTGAATTCACTGGAAATGGGTTCTTCAGTGTCCATTGTGAAAATCGAAGAAAAAGGGAAAACTGTAAAAATGAAGTCAACAGTTATGACTAGAGATGAGTGAATTTGCCCAACACAATGCATGCATGGAGAGCCCAACCAACAAACAGGCTCTCCATGCATGTATTATGATAGTGAAACATCCGCAATATATGCAGCTGTGGCGCCAGACAGCTGTTCAGCAGAAGTGATCCAGGTATCCGGGTTCCCTCTGCAGCTTATTTGGTACGTGCTATAGCTTGCCGAATAAGGAGGGAGCCAAATACGAGGGGCGATCCAAAAGTAATGATAATCGGTACATTGCACACAGAAATTAAAATAAAATGTTTTCTTCTCTCTTAGGTACCCACTAGTCTAGGAAAAAAAATCACTTAAATAGACCACGATTCCCGGGAGCTACATTCATTTGAATATGAACTGCCGAGGAGTGAACATCAAAATGGAAAAAAACGAGCTCAGAGCTGTCATCAAATACCTCTGCTTGAAAAAAATGACTACAAAAGACATACACAGCGACTTGGTGGAAACATTGGGGGACTCTTCTCCTCCATATTCCACAGTTGCACACTGGGGCCAAGGGATTTAAGCTTGGAAGAACATCGATGGAAGATGAACATCGTGAAGGACGCCCATCCACGTCCCTCAAAGAAGAAAACATGAAAAAAGTTGAAGAAGTTGTATTGGCAGATCGAAGAGTGACTATCAGGCATGTAGCTGAGGTCACAGGGATCTCATATGGCAGTATTCAAAGAATCCTTGCAAAAGAATTGCATACGAGAAAGGTCTCCGCGCGCTGGGTGCCAAAAATCTTAACTGACGAGCAAAAGAAGAAACGAGTTCACATTTCAATAGCAAATCTCGAAAAGTTCCAAGCAGACAAGGAACATTTTTTGCCACGTTTTTTGACCATGGATGACACCTGGATCCACCACTTTGATCACGAAACTAAACAACAATCGATGACATGGAAACGAGCCGACGAACCGACGCCGAAGAAATTCAAAATGTCAAGCTCAGCAGGGAAGGTTATGGCATCCGTTTTTTGGGACGCTGAAGGAATTATTATGGTGGACTATTTGGAGAAGGGAGCCACTATTACGGGCTCCTACTACGCAGAACAAATAAGAAGATTGCGGGAGGCTATCAAGGAGAAAAGGCGCGGCAAACTGCGGGCTGGAGTGCTGTTTCACCAAGATAACGCGCCGGCTCACAAAGCTGCAGTTGCCATGGCTACCATTCAAGTAGCGGGCTTTGAACTGGTGGAACACCCCCCCTATTCGTCAGGTCTAGTCCCCAATGATTTCTTTCTCTTTCCTCGGCTCAAGGAACACCTCCGGGGCAAGAAATTTGACGACAATAGCGACGTGATAACCGCTGTTGGGGATTTTTTTGAGGGCCAAGATCAAGAATTTTCTTCGCAGAGAATTCTAAGTTTAGAAAAGAGATGGACTAAATGTATAGACTTGTTAGGAGACTATGTAGAAAAATTTTTTTTTGACTATATTCATTGTGTTTAGTATTGATTATCATTACTTTTGGATCGCCCCTCGTATATTCGCTCTTCTCTAGTTATGACAAAGAGGTGTTCTAAATAGGATCCCTCTCTAGTAGGTAAAAACAAATGCCGGTGCAGCTTACATTAAATGGTTATTCTCACAATCAATCTTCAGGAACACACCTCTCCCCAGTCTCCCAGCTTCCTTCCTGCCAGGAGGATAGGGCAATCCCGATTATGATTAGTTTGGACCAGCAACATGGCTAAGATTCTAATTCAATCTATGCGCCATCCCGTGCTGCAAGCAGAGGGTGCTATGCTTATTGCATTAGATGAGCACAGGGGCACTGAAGTTGGCTGGATCCAGCGATTCGGCCAGCTTTAGCTATAAAACAGAGATTGCAAGCACTGCGCTCTTTGCCTAGGAAAACAACAAAGACCGTACCTTGGGCCTTGGCAACAAGTAGTGTACAAAAGAATTAAAAATTCCTTTGAGGAAAAATTATTTATAACAAGAAGCATATTAAAAAGTTGCTTGTTTTTTCAAACACTTTGCAATTTTACCCATTAATAATGAGGACAAAAACCTGTTAAAGGGATTATACAGGACTGCATTATTTTTGTGTACGGGGCTAAGAAGTAATAGTTCAGCAGCGGGACGATCTCTACCTGCTCAGTCAGTGTTTCTCTCCATCATTTCGCATCTCATCAACAGAGCAACTTTGGCGATGGGTCATCACTAGAGTTGAGCGACCTTGACCTTTTTAGAGTCGAGCCGGGTTTCGCGAAACCCGACTATCTCAAAAGTCGGGTCGAGTGAAATCCGCCGATTATGACGTAAAGTCGGGATCGACCGAAACACGAAACCCAATGCAAGTCAATGGGGCAGCATAGTCGGCAGTGAGTGGGGGCCAGGAAAACACCTAGAGTGCCCATTTTAATGTCAAAACCATCCATTCTTCTTAATGAAGCTTGTCAAGCATAATTTACCTTATAATAATTGGAAGGCATTTGAAATTGGGGGTCATTTGGCTAAAGTTGTGGTGGGTAGGGCTGGTTCAAGTAATTAGTGGGCCCAGGAAATCTGGACCACGTCACGGCAGTGGAGCAGGGAGAGGTAAGTATTTCAACTTTGCAAGTGCTGTGAACCTGAGCAAGCAGGGGGGGGCCCACTCGTTGGCATTGGCACTGGCACAGGGCCCCTCAAAGTACAGCGGTGTGTTTGCACGGCGGGGGCGCCTCCCACCGGCAGCAACACTTTTGCGTACTATGAGAGGCCCTGTGCCAGTGACGTCGCCAACTAGTATTCCTCCCCCCCACCTGATGAAGGAACCTGCACTTTCATCTGCACCTTCCTCTTTGTCCCCGTGTAAGGTGGTATGGTATGCGGGAAGAGCAACCTGACTTTCAGCAGGGTCACAATGTTGTTGTGTAGCGTGCAAGGGGAATGTTGCGTTATGGGTCAATGTACCAGCAGACTCATCTGTCACTGGCTGGGCAATGGGCAGGATGAGGAGGAAACACAGATATAGGCCCAAAGAATAAAGTTGGCTAAATGCAGTTCAAAATTGGTAACACAGGAATAACCAGGGGGCATTGCAGTGGAGGACAACTGGAATGATAGGCTGACACAGAGAGTAGGCCCAAATCAGTAAGTAGTCGAAATGCAGTTCAAAATTGGCAACCGTAGTAAACAGGCGGCACAGCTTTGTTCAGTGGAGGAGAACAGCAAGGAGTGGCAGACACCGATAGTAGGCCCCAACCCAACTAGTAGGCAAAATGCAGTCTAACATTAACAACTACTTAACGAGCGCCTGAAAACGGAATTTCAGGACAGGAAACCAGGAGAACAGCAAGGAGTGGCAGACACCGATAGTAGGCCCCAAACCAACTAGTACGCCAAATGCAGTTGTTCCGTTTAACCACAATTTAATGAGAGCCTGAAGATAGAAGTTCAGGAAAGGCAACCTGGAGAACACCTTGGAGTGGAACACACCATCTCTCTACACCCCATACCCAATTTGTAGGCCTAATGCAGTGTAGTTTCCAAGAACTACTAAACGAGAGCCGGAAGATCGAAGCTCAGGAAAGGCAACCTGGAGAACACCTTGGAGTGGAACACACCATCTCTCTACACCCCATACCCAATTTGTAGGCCTAATGCAGTGTAGTTTCCAACAACTACTAAACGAGAGCATGAAGATCGAAGCATTGGCGAGGAAACCTGGGGAACACCTTGGAGTGGAACACACCATCTCTCTACACCCCATACCCAATTTGTAGGCCTAATGCAGTGTAGTTTCCAAGAACTACTAAACGAGAGCCGGAAGATCGAAGCTCAGGAAAGGCAACCTGGAAAACACCTTGGAGTGGAACACACCATCTCTCTACACCCCATACCCAATTTGTAGGCCTAATGCAGCGTAGTTTCCAACAACTACTAAACGAGAGCATGATGATCGAAGCATTGGCGAGGAAACCTGGGGAACACCTTGGAGTGGAACACACCATCTCTCTACAGTGGAACACACCATCTCTCTACACCCCATACCCAATTTGTAGGCCTAATGCAGCGTAGTTTCCAACAACTACTAAACGAGAGCCGGAAGATCGAAGCTCAGGAAAGGCAACCTGGGGAACTCCTTGGAGTGGAACACACCATCTCTCTACACCCCATACCCAATTTGTAGGCCCAATGCAGCGTAGTTTCCAACAACTACTAAACGAGAGCCGGAAGATCGAAGCTCAGGAAAGGCAACCTGGGGAACACCTTGGAGTGTAACAAACCCTCTCTCTACACCACGGAAGGGCTGATTCTTAGGAAGGAAGGCTGTCGGAAAGAAGCAGGGCGCGTCCGAGGGTGATTATATTCTTATTAGGTATATACTCACCCTCGGACGCGCCCTGCTTCTTTATTTGTAATGAATGTTTATTTGCAATGTGGTTTTGACTTACTCTATTTTTTTGGTAAATAATGATTTTATTATTTTCATTGTTTTGCATCTTCTTGGCAATAATATAAAGAAGACGCGACAGGACAACACTCGGTGGATGCCATATCTGTGTTTAAAATTGAAAAAACCTTTCAGTTAACTACTTGCAGGAGAAAGTTATTGTAGCTGGTGGCCATTTTTAGTACTGTACCAGATTTTTGTTGTATGTGTTTGTTTTTAATGTTAAAATGTCCGCATTTGATATCTCTCCAGAATTTTCTTTTTTATAAGCAAAATACTTATTTTTATATTTTCTGATGTTGGTTCCAGGGGTACACGGGCAGCAGTGGTGTGGTCAGTGGAGGCCTAGTGGAAGGAGTGACCGCAGACAGGCATCGAAGGCCTAAAATAATAACACATGGCTGTAGGCAATTCTTAATTGGTTACAGGGGTACACGGGCAGCAGTGCCCTGGTCAGTGTAGTAGTAGTTGAAAGAATGGACCGCAGACAGGCATCGAAGGCCTAAAATAAAAAAATTGGGCTGGCTGTAGGCAATTTTAAATTGGTTCCAGGGGTACACGGGCAGCAGTGGTGTGGTCAGTGGAGGCCTAGTGGAAGGAGTGACCGCAGACAGGCATCGAAGGCCTAAAATAATAACACATGGCTGTAGGCAATTTTAAATTGGTTCCAGGGGTACACGGGCAGCAGTGGTGTGGTCAGTGGAGGCCTAGTGGAAGGAGTGACCGCAGACAGGCATCGAAGGCCTAAAATAATAACACATGGCTGTAGGCAATTGTAAATTGGTTACAGGGGTACACGGGCAGCAGTGGTGTGGTCAGTGGAGGCCTAGTGGAAGGAGTGACCGCAGACAGGCATCGAAGGCCTAAAATAATAACACATGGCTGTAGGCAATTTTAAATTGGTTCCAGGGGTACACGGGCAGCAGTGGTGTGGTCAGTGGAGGCCTAGTGGAAGGAGTGACCACAGACAGGCATCGAAGGCCTAACATAACAAAAATGTCAATACAATGGTATTGTCAGTGGCAGGCATTGAAGGATGTCAGCGCATAGACTAAACATTGGTGGAGCTGTGAGATAATTTTGCAAGTGGTAGAGCACTGTTTGAGCTGGGGTGGGGGGAAACTGTCTTGTGGCCGGCGGTACAGGCCCAGGGCCCCTCATATTACAACGGTGTGTCTGACGTTGGGTGCGCACCACCACCGCCAGAGACACTTTATTGTACTAGGAGGGACCCAGTGGCAGTGCCGTCGACCAAAAGCGGGCTCACCCACCTCTTCAGACAAACTGCACTCTCACGGGTGCTGTCGCCAAGTGTCGATACCACGGCCCCGTGTGGGGAGTTTGGCCATTTAGTGAGGTGTAAACATGTCGTATGCTGGACAATCAGGTGCAGAAAATTACGAGATTGGAAAAGGCATTCAGAATAGTCCACAGGCAAGACCTTTTCATAGGAAAGCTAGGTGTCAGCCGGGCAAGGTGGGGCAAAAGATTTCGAAATCCAGTTGTGGTTCATTTTAATGAAGGTTAGATCATCTACATTTTGGGTAGCCAGACGAGTCCTTTTTTCTGTTAGTATTGAACCTGCAGCACTGAATACTCTTTCTGATAGGACACTAGCTGCCGGGCAAGCAAGCTCCTGCAATGCATATTCTGCCAATTCTGGCCAGGTGTCTAATTTTGATGCCCAGTAATCAAATGGGAATGACGGTTGAGGGAGAACATCGATAAGGGATGAAAAATAGTTTGTAACCATACTGGACAAATGTTGTCTCCTGTCACTTTGAATTGATGCTGCAGTACCTGTCCTGTCTGCGGTCATAGCAAAATCACTCCACAACCTGGTCAGAAAACCCCTCTGGCCAATGCCACTTCTGATTTCTGCCCCTCTAACTCCTCTGGTCTGCTGGCCCCTGCAGCTCGTGTGAGAACGATCACGGGCGCTGTGTGCAGGGAATGCCAGAAGCAAACGGTCAACAAGAGTTGATTGTTTGGTTGCTAATATTAGTTCCAAGTTCTCATGTGGCATTATATTTTGCAATTTGCCTTTATAGCAAGGATCAAGGAGGCAGGCCAACCAGTAATCGTCATCATTCATCATTTTAGTTTTGCGTGTGTCCCTTTTGAGGATACGTAAGGCATAATCCGCCATGTGGGCCAAAGTTCCAGTTCTCAAATCTGCGGTTGTGCTTGGTTGAGGGGCAGTTTCAGGCAAATCCACGTCACTTGTGTCCCTCAAAAAACCAGAACCCGGCCTTGCCGCGCCACCAATTTCCAGTGGCCCCGGAAAAGCTTCCTCATTAAAAATATAATCATCCCCATCATCCTCCTCGTCCTCCTCCTCCTCTTCGCCCGCTACCTCGTCCTGTACACTGCCCTGGCCAGACAATGGCTGACTGTCATCAAGGCTTTCCTCTTCCTCAGCTGCAGACGCCTGATCCTTTATGTGCGTCAAACTTTGCATCAGCAGACGCATTAGGGGGATGCTCATGCTTATTATGGCGTTGTCTGCACTAACCAGCCGTGTGCATTCCTCAAAACACTGAAGGACTTGACACATGTCTTGAATCTTCGACCACTGCACACCTGACAACTCCATGTCTGCCATCCTACTGCCTGCCCGTGTATGTGTATCCTCCCACAAAAACATAACAGCCCGCCTCTGTTCACACAGTCTCTGAAGCATGTGCAGTGTTGAGTTCCACCTTGTTGCAACGTCTATGATTAGGCGATGCTGGGGAAGGTTCAAAGAACGCTGATAGGTCTGCATACGGCTGGAGTGTACGGGCGAACGGCGGATATGTGAGCAAAGTCCACGCACTTTGAGGAGCAGGTCGGATAACCCCGGATAACTTTTCAGGAAGCACTGCACCACCAGGTTTAAGGTGTGAGCCAGGCAAGGAATGTGTTTCAGTTGGGAAAGGGAGATGGCAGCCATGAAATTCCTTCCGTTATCACTCACTACCTTGCCTGCCTCAAGATCTACAGTGCCCAGCCACGACTGCGTTTCTTTCTGCAAGAACTCGGACAGAACTTCCGCGGTGTGTCTGTTGTCGCCCAAACACTTCATAGCCAATACAGCCTGCTGACGTTTGCCAGTAGCTGCCCCATAATGGGAGACCTGGTGTGCAACAGTGGCAGCTGCGGATGGAGTGGTTGTGCGACTGCGGTCTGTGGACGAGCTCTCGCTTCTGCAGGAGGACGAAGAGGAGGAGGAGGGGGTGCGAACGGCTACAGCCAATTGTTTCCTAGACCGTGGGCTAGGCAGAACTGTCCCAAACTTGCTGTCCCCTGTGGACCCTGCATCCACCACATTTACCCAGTGTGCCGTGATGGACACGTAACGTCGCTGGCCATGCCTACTGGTCCATGCATCTGTTGTCAGGTGCACCTTTGTGCTCACAGATTGCCTGAGTGCATGGACGATGCGCTCTTTAACATGCTGGTGGAGGGCTGGGATGGCTTTTCTGGAAAAAAAGTGTCGACTGGGTAGCTCGTAGCGTGGTACAGCGTAGTCCATCAGGGCTTTGAAAGCTTCGCTTTCAACTAACCGGTAGGGCATCATCTCTAACGAGATTAGTCTAGCTATGTGTGCGTTTAAACCCTGTGTACGTGGATGCGAGGCTAAGTACTTCCTTTTTCTAACCATAGTCTCATGTAGGGTGAGCTGGACTGGAGAGCTGGAGATCGTGGAACTAGCGGGGGTGCCGGTGGACATGGCAGACTGAGAGACGGTGGGAGATGGTATTGTTGCCACCGGTGCCCTAGATGCAGTGTTTCCTACTACGAAACTGGTGATTCCCTGACCCTGACGGCTTTGGCCTGGCAAAGAAACCTGCACAGTTACTGCAGGTGGTGCGGAAAATGGTGGCCCTACACTGCCGGAAGGGATGTTGCGTTGCTGACTAGCTTCATTGGCCGAGGGTGCTACAACCTTAAGGGACGTTTGGTAGTTAGTCCAGGCTTGCAAATGCATGGTGGTTAAATGTCTATGCATGCAACTTGTATTGAGACTTTTCAGATTCTGTCCTCTGCTTAAGGTAGTTGAACATTTTTGACAGATGACTTTGCGCTGATCAATTGGATGTTGTTTAAAAAAATGCCAGACTGCACTCTTTCTAGCATCGGATACCTTTTCAGGCATTGCAGACTGAGCTTTAACCGGATGGCCACGCTGTCCTCCAACAGGTTTTAGCTTTGCCACGCGTTTTGGGCAAGATACGGGCCCGGCAGATGGAACCTGTTGCGATGTTGATGCCTGCTGCGGCCCCTCCTCCTCCGCTTCAGAACTGCTGCCGCCTGCACCCTGTTCCCCCAATGGCTGCCAATCGGGGTCAAGAACTGGGTCATCTATTACCTCTTCTTGTAGCTCATGTGCAACTTCGTCTGTGTCACCGTGTCGGTCGGTGGTATAGCGTTCGTGATGGGGCAACATAGTCTCATCAGGGTCTGATTCTTGATCAGCACCCTGCGAGTGCAATGTTGTGGTCTGAGTCAAAGGACCAGCATAGTAGTCTGGCTGTGGCTGTGCATCAGTGCACTCCATGTCAGATTCAACTTGTAATGGGCATGGACTGTTAACTGCTTCACTTTCTAAGCCAGGGACGGTATGTGTAAAGAGCTCCATGGAGTAACCCGTTGTGTCGCCTGCTGCATTCTTCTCTGTTGTTGTTTTTGCTGAAGAGGACAAGGAAGCGACTTGTCCCTGACCGTGAACATCCACTAACGACGCGCTGCTTTGACATTTACCAGTTTCACGAGAGGAGGCAAAAGAGCTAGAGGCTGAGTCAGCAAGATAAGCCAAAACTTGCTCTTGCTGCTCCGGCTTTAAAAGCGGTTTTCCTACTCCCAGAAAAGGGAGCGTTCGAGGCCTTGTGTAGCCAGACGACGAACCTGACTCCACAGCTCCAGACTTAGGTGCAATATTTTTTTTCCCACGACCAGCTGATGCTCCACCACTACCACTACTCTCATTACCAGCTGACAATGAACGCCCCCGGCCACGACCTCTTCCACCATACTTCCTCATTGTTTTAAAAACGTAAACAAACTAACGGTATTTGTTGCTGTCACACAAATTACACGGTGAGCTATAACTTCAGTATGATTTAGCTACCCCTTTACAGGTGAGTGAGACCACAACGAAAATCAGGCACAATGTTACACACTCTGTTGTTGGTGGCAACAAATGAGAGAGATGCCACACACGCAGGACTGTCACTGAAGCACAAATGTAAATATTAATCTCCCACTGATTTGATTTTTTTTTTTTTTTTCAGGGAGACTTTAGGAAAAAAAAAATAGAATAAAATGATTTTTTCAGGAAGAATTTAGAAACCAAAGAAAATAAAATGATTTTTTCAGGGAGAATTTAGAAAACAAATAAAACAAAAAAAGGCTTTCTATGGCCCACTGAGTGAGAGATGACGCACACAGGAGTCAGGAGTGGCACACAAGCCCAGAGGCCAATATTTATCTCCCACTGATTGATGTAGTGATTTTTTCAGGTAGATTTTGGAACCCAAATCAAGCTAAAAAAAATAATAGGCTTTCTATGGCCCACAATTGGAGAGAGAGAGAGAGAGAGATGGCACACCCAGGAGTCAAGACTGGCACACAAGCAGAAAGGGCAATATTAATCTCCCACTGATTTGTTTTTTGTTTTTTTGTTTTTTCAGGGAGACTTTAGGAAAAAAAAAATAGAATAAAATGATTTTTTCAGGAAGAATTTAGAAACCAAATAAAATAAAATGATTTTTTCAGGGAGAATTTAGAAAACAAATAAAACAAAAAAAGGCTTTCTATGGCCCACTGAGTGAGAGATGACGCACACAGGAGTCAGGAGTGGCACACAAGCCCAGAGGCCAATATTTATCTCCCACTGATTGATGTAGTGATTTTTTCAGGTAGATTTTGGAACCCAAATCAAGCTAAAAAAATAATAGGCTTTCTATGGCCCACAATTGGAGAGAGAGAGAGAGAGAGATGGCACACCCAGGAGTCAAGACTGGCACACAAGCAGAAAGGGCAATATTAATCTCCCACTGATTTGTTTTTTTTTTTGTTTTTTTTCAGGGAGACTTTAGGAAAAAAAAAATAGAATAAAATGATTTTTTCAGGAAGAATTTAGAAACCAAATAAAATAAAATGATTTTTTCAGGGAGAATTTAGAAAACAAATAAAACAAAAAAAGGCTTTCTATGGCCCACTGAGTGAGAGATGACGCACACAGGAGTCAGGAGTGGCACACAAGCCCAGAGGCCAATATTTATCTCCCACTGATTGATGTAGTGATTTTTTCAGGTAGATTTTGGAACCCAAATCAAGCTAAAAAAATGATAGGCTTTCTATGGCCCACAATTGGAGAGAGAGAGAGAGATGGCACACCCAGGAGTCAAGACTGGCACACAAGCAGAAAGGGCAATATTAATCTCCCACTGATTTGTTTTTTTTTTTTTTTTTTCAGGGAGACTTTAGGAAAAAAAAATAGAATAAAATGATTTTTTCAGGAAGAATTTAGAAACCAAATAAAATAAAATGATTTTTTCAGGGAGAATTTAGAAAACAAATAAAACAAAAAAAGGCTTTCTATGGCCCACTGAGTGAGAGATGACGCACACAGGAGTCAGGAGTGGCACACAAGCCCAGAGGCCAATATTTATCTCCCACTGATTGATGTAGTGATTTTTTCAGGTAGATTTTGGAACCCAAATCAAGCTAAAAAAATAATAGGCTTTCTATGGCCCACAATTGGAGAGAGAGAGATGGCACACCCAGGAGTCAAGACTGGCACACAAGCAGAAAGGGCAATATTAATCTCCCACTGATTTGTTTTTTTTTTGTTTTTTTTTCAGGGAGACTTTAGGAAAAAAAAAAATAGAATAAAATGATTTTTTCAGGAAGAATTTAGAAACCAAAGAAAATAAAATGATTTTTTCAGGGAGAATTTAGAAAACAAATAAAACAAAAAAAGGCTTTCTATGGCCCACTGAGTGAGAGATGACGCACACAGGAGTCAGGAGTGGCACACAAGCCCAGAGGCCAATATTTATCTCCCACTTTTTTTTTTTTGTTCCAGGGAAAATTTATAAACCCAATAAAAAAAATAATAAATAGGCTTTCTATGGCCCACTATCTGAGAGACAGAGAGAGATGGCACGCTTAGGACTGGCACACAAGCCCAAAGGCCAATATTAATCTCCCTTTTTTTTTGTAAGGGAGAATTTATAAAACCAAAAAAAAATAAATAAATAGGCTTTCTATGGCCCACTATTTGTGAGAGAGATGGCACGCTCAGGACTGGCACACAAGCCCAGAGGCCAATATTAATCTCCCACTTTTTTTTTTTTCTTCCAGGGAAAATTTATAAACCCAATAAAAAAAAAAAAAATAAATAGGCTTTCTATGGCCCACTATCTGAGAGAGAGAGATGGCACGCTTAGGACTGGCACACAAGCCCAAAGGCCAATATTAATCTCCCACTGATTGATTTATTGATTTTTTCAGGTAGAATTTAGAACCCAAATAAAGCAAAAAAAAAAATAAAAATGGGCTTTCTATGGCCCACTGAGTGAGTGATGATGCACACAGGAGTCAGGAGTGGCACACAAGCCCTGAGGCCAATATTTTTCTCCCACTGATTGATGTAGTGATTTTTTCAGGTAGATTTTAGAACCAAAATCAAGCAAAAAAATAAATAGGCTTTCTATGGCCCACTGAGTGAGAGATGGCACACACAGGAGTCAGGAGTGGCACACAAGTCCTGAGGCCAATATTTTTCTCCCACTGATTGATGTAGTGATTTTTTCAGGTAGATTTTATAACCCAAATCAAGCAAAAAAATAAATAGGCTTTCTATGGCCCACTGAGTGAGAGATGACACAGACAGGGATGGCACTCTAGCAGAAATGTCAATCTTAATCTCCCACAAAAAAAAAAAAAAAAAAAAAAACAACAGGGAGTGTCCTTCAATTACTATCTCCCTGCAGTAATCTCAGCCAGGTATGGCAGGCAGCAATAAGGAGTGGACTGATGCACAAATTAAATAAAAAGTGTGTACAAACCAAAAAGATAGCTGTGCAGAAAGGAAGGAACAAGAGGATTTGTGCTTTGAAAAAAGCAGTTGGTTTGCACAGCGGCGTACACACAGCAATGCAGCTATCAGGGAGCCTTCTAGGGCAGCCCAATGAGCTACAGCGCTGAGGGGGAAAAAAAAAAAAAAATGTAGCTTCCACTGTCCCTGCACACCGAAGGTGGTGTTGGGCAGTGGAAATCGCTACAGCACAAGCGGTTTGGTGGTTAATGGACCCTGCCTAACGCTATCCCTGCTTCTGACGAAGTGGCAGCAACCTCTCCCTAAGCTCAGATCAGCAGCAGTAACATGGCGGTCGGCGGGAACTCCCCTTTATAGCCCCTGTGACGCCGCAGACAGCAAGCCAATCACTGCAATGCCCTTCTCTAAGATGGTGGGGACCAGGACCTATGTCATCACGCTGCCCACACTCTGCGTTTACCTTCATTGGCTGAGAAATGGCGCTTTTCGCGTCATTGAAACGCGACTTTGGCGCGAAAGTCGCGTACCGCATGGCCGACCCCGCACAGGGGTCGGATCGGGTTTCATGAAACCCGACTTTGCCAAAAGTCGGCGACTTTTGAAAATGAACGACCCGTTTCGCTCAACCCTAGTCATCACTGTAAATGTTATGCTGATTGCCTGCTGACTTCTTCGGGTAGATGACTTTCAATCAGCATTACATTGGCAATGATGCTTCGTCGACAGAGTGAGAGAAAAGTGTAAAGGAACATGCTGTTCTGGTGATGTGACATGAGTGGAAGCAGTGGAATCACCTGCAGGAGATATCTGTGACCACTGTGAAGTAACAAGGATTGGTGAGGGGTAGTTCTGAACCCCATTAGCAAAAATTAAAAAAAAGTCATGAACAATCTTGTTATTTATATTGTAGATCGTCTTCATGCTTATGTGACTGTACAAAAGAAAGATAATATTGCACTTGTTGCTATAAATCAACCAAAGGAATTATTAAATGAGAAAGAACTTATATTCTTTCAGGATAATTATGGGTAAGTTGTTTTTTACAACTTAAGTGACTTTCTTATGCAATTTAACTACAACTCCCAATGTCCTCTAATGCTTTTTTTGTCCACTCATCTGGAATCTGAACAGTATTCAACTTACGGTATAAGCTATGACTTAAGTTGTAATTCAGATAATGGTTGTACATTGCCTATAAGCTTAAAAACTAAAAGGTTCTATCCAAAGTGCATTCTTAGAGTAATTTTCAGAAAACTACATTCTAATGACTCCATTTTATTGAAACTTTTTTTTCTAAAAACGGCCAATTTTAAAGTCATTTTGACGGTAAAATGTCACAATGCATTTGTCCCTTCCTGCCATGTGAAATTTATATTTTTCAGCAAAGGTAGACATTTACACAGATAGAAAATACAGAGCAGAAACAATAACAAACAAATCATCTGAGCTGAAAAATATTTAATTCTTGAAAGCTTTCAAAAGGGACAGATGTGTCTTATAAAACAACAGAACTTGAAAAAAAATACATGCTGTATATACCCCATCATAGAATAAGCCACTCGGAATCCAATGTTCATCACTGCTCAACAAATAGACAACATGTTGTCACTGAATCTGTCGTCTGTTGAAAATATCACTATTTTTACAAATACATTGTAATCTTATGTAAGTATTATTTCAATATACTGCACAATGTGACAACCGCAACAGTGCAAAGAAACATAAAATATAGATTTCAAATTAAAAAAAAAAACAATAAAGGGATTTAAAATATTGGTGCATATACATTTATATTAAACAGACTTTTATCTAAAAGAGGATGGACGTAACAATACATCTTCTTTGGGAAGATGTTGCCCCAAATGGACATAGCAGTACATCATGGCGATTATGTGAACACAGAAGCTGTGCCAGGCAAAAAAAATCATCTAGGAAGCTTGGGGTAAGTAGCAGCCAATACCCACGTTTTCGATTCCCCACCACTTCCGTTCCCTTTGGGTCTTTACTTTACTTTATAGTGGTGATGTAACAAGAAAGGGACATCCAACTTACTGCAGCCAATAGAACGGGTAATAGCCTCCAAACTTCTGTCCCTTACCTCATCCTTTAGACTTACTCAGTGGTCCTTCTCAGCCACCCACACGGATGGGCATACACTAGACCTGGTATTCACCCATCTCTGCTCTCTATCTAACTTCACCACCTCCCCTCTCCCTCTATCCGACCACCATCTGCTCACCTTCTCATCCCTGTCCTCCTCACCAATCATCCATATCCAGCAACATGCGCACCCACGCAGAAACCTTGCACACCTAGACACCCACACACTCTCTGACTCCATCCTACCACTGGCATCCATATCCTCACTTCACGACACAGACAGTGCCGCTGCTTTCTACAATGCCACTCTCGCATCAGCTATTGACACGGTTGCCCCTCTCGTCCATGGCAGAGCGCGACGTATCAATACACAACCTTGGCATAATAACACCACCAAAAAGCTAAGGCAAGTGTCCAGGGTTGCGGAGCGGCGTTGGAAGAAAACACACTCGCAAGACGACTTCACTGTATTCAAACAAGCAACACTCGCTTTTAAATCTGCACTCACCTCTGCTAAACAGGCCTACTTCACAACCCTCGTATCTTCCCTATCCCACAACTCCAAACAGTTATTCAAAACATTTAACTCCCTCCTCCGGCCCCCACTGCCCCCTCCAACCTCCCTCATCTCTGCTGAGGACTTTGCCACACACTTTAAAAATAAGATCGACCAGACAAGGCAAGTCTTTATTGTTCAACCACCACAACCCCTTTGTATACCAGACCAATGCCCAAACCCCATAACCTCCCTATCCAACATCACTGAAGGGGGACTTAATTGTCTCCTCTCCAAATCCCACCTCACCACCTGTGCGCTTGACCCCATCCCATCCCACCTCCTCCCCAACCTCACCACCACACTTATCCCATCCCTAACCCACCTCTTCAACCTATCACTAACTTCTGGCACCTTCCCCTCTGCGTTCAAACATGCCACAATCACGCCTATCCTTAAAAAGCCAACCCTCGATCCAACTGCCATGTCCAGCTATCGCCCAATATCGCTGCTCCCATTTGCTTCCAAACTCCTGGAGCAGCACGTCCATGCTGAACTCTCCTCCCACCTCTCATCTAACTTGTTGTACGACAATCTACAATCTGGTTTCCGCCCCCATCACTCAACTGAGACTGCCCTGACCAAAATCATTAACCACCTACTTACCGCCAAAGCTACTGGACAATACTCTGTACTCCTCCTTCTAGACCTGTCCTCTGCTTTCGACACAGTTGACCACTGCCTCCTACTGCAGATGCTCTCCTCCTTTGGCATCAAAGACCTCGCCCTATCCTGGATCGCCTCGTACCTTTCCAGCCGCACATTCAGTGTCTCCCACTCCCATACTACCTCCTCATCCCACCCTCTCTCTGTTGGAGTCCTGTTGTGAAAGGCAATTCAGAATCACAATGGACATGGAGGTCAGAACACATACAGTGATCTGACAATAACCCAAAATAAT
Source organism: Ranitomeya imitator (assembly GCF_032444005.1). Classification (NCBI taxonomy): domain Eukaryota; kingdom Metazoa; phylum Chordata; class Amphibia; order Anura; family Dendrobatidae; genus Ranitomeya; species Ranitomeya imitator. The sequence goes on along the minus strand of NC_091287.1, from coordinate 464,832,805 downwards.
AGAACGAGCTCTGAGACGTGGGAACTCTGCAGACAGCAATCCCTAATCCTATCAAACCACACTAAAGGTAGCCGTGGAGCGCTCCTGACCAGAACCTAGGCGCCTCGTCACAGCCTGAGAAACTAGCTAGTCCTGAAGATAGAAAAATAAGCCTACCTTGCCTCAGAGAAATTCCCCAAAGGAAAAGGCAGCCCCCCACATATAATGACTGTGAGTAAGATGAGAACACAAACATAGAGATGAAACAGATTTAGCAAAGTGAGGCCCGACTAGCTGAACAGAACGAGGATAGGGAAGATAACTTTGCGGTCAGCACAAAAACCTATAAATAACCACGCAGAGGGGACAAAAAGACCCTCCGCACCGACTAACGGTACGGAGGTGGTCCCTCTGCGTCTCAGAGCTTCCAGCAGGCAAGAAAAACCAATAAAGCAAGCTGGACTGAAAAATAGCAACAAAATAACATAAGCAAAACTTAGCTTTGCAGAGCAGCAGGCCACAGGAATGATCCAGAGAAAAAAACAAGTCCTACACTGGAACATTGACAGGAAGCATGGATCAAAGCATCAGGTGGAGTTAAGTAGAGAAGAAGCTAACGAGCTCACCAGATCACCTGAGGGAGGAAACTCAGAAGCTGCAGTACCACTTTCCTCCACAAACGGAAGATCCCAGAGAGAATCAGCCGAAGTACCACTTGTGATAAGTCAAGTTCTTATGATCAGTCAATACCACCACGCGATGCTTAGCTCCTTCAAGCCAATGACGCCACTCCTCGAATGCCCACTTCATGGCCAGCAACTCTCGGGTGCCCACATCATAATTTCGCTCAGCAGGCGAAAACTTCCTGGAAAAGAAAGCGCATGGTTTCATCACTGAGCAACCAGAACCTCTCTGTGACAAAACAGCCCCTGCTCCAATCTCAGAAGCATCAACCTCGACCTGGAACGGAAGAGAAACATCTGGTTGACACAACACAGGGGCAGAAGAAAAACGACGCTTCAACTCTTGAAAAGCTTCCACAGCAGCAGAAGACCAATTGACCACATCAGCACCCTTCTTGGTCAAATCGGTCAATGGTTTAGCAATACTAGAAAAATTGCAGATGAAGCGAAGATAAAAATTAGCAAAGCCCAGGAACTTTTGCAGACTTTTCAGAGATGTCAGCTGAGTCCAATCATGGATGGCTTGGACCTTAACAGGATCCATCTCGATAGTAGAAGGGGAAAAGATGAACCCCAAAAATGAAACCTTCTGCACACCAAAGAGACACTTTGATCTCTTCACAAACAAAGAATTAGCACGCAGGACCTGAAAAACCGTTCTGACCTGCTTCACATGAGACTCCCAATCATCCGAGAAGATCAAAATGTCATCCAAGTACACAATCAGGAATTTATCCAGGTACTCTCGGAAGATGTCATGCATAAAGGACTGAAACACTGATGGAGCATTGGCAAGTCCGAACGGCATCACGAGATACTCAAAATGACCCTCGGGCGTATTAAATGCAGTTTTCCATTCATCGCCTTGCTTAATTCGCACCAGATTATACGCACCACGAAGATCTATCTTTGTGAACCAACTAGCCCCCTTAATCCGAGCAAACAGATCAGATAACAATGGCAAGGGGTACTGAAATTTAACCGTGATCCTATTAAGAAGGCAGTAATCTATACAAGGTCTCAGCGAACCATCCTTCTTGGCTACAAAAAAGAACCCTGCTCCTAATGGCGACGATGATGGGCGAATATGCCCCTTCTCCAGGGATTTCTTCACATAACTGCGCATAGCGGTGTGCTCAGGCACGGACAAATTAAACAATCGACCTTTTGGGAATTTACTACCAGGAATCAAATTGATAGCACAATCACAATCCCTATGCGGAGGTAGGGTATTGGACTTGGGCTCATCAAATACATCCCGGTAATCAGACAAGAACTCTGGGACCTCAGAAGGGGTGGATGACGAAATTGACAGAAATGGAACATCACCATGTACCCCCTGACAACCCCAGCTGGACACCGACATGGATTTCCAATCTAATACTGGATTATGGGCTTGTAGCCATGGCAACCCCCCACATATAATGACTGTGAGTAAGATGAAAACACAAACATAGAGATGAAACAGATTTAGCAAAGTGAGGCCCGACTAGCTGAACAGAACGAGGATAGGGAAGATAACTTTGCGGTCAGCACAAAAACCTATAAATAACCACGCAGAGGGGACAAAAAGACCCTCCGCACCGACTAACGGTACGGAGGTGGTCCCTCTGCGTCTCAGAGCTTCCAGCAGGCGAGAAAAACCAATAAAGCAAGCTGGACTGAAAAATAGCAACAAAATAACATAAGCAAAACTTAGCTTTGCAGAGCAGCAGGCCACAGGAATGATCCAGAGAAAAAAACAAGTCCTACACTGGAACATTGACAGGAAGCATGGATCAAAGCATCAGGTGGAGTTAAGTAGAGAAGAAGCTAGCGAGCTCACCAGATCACCTGAGGGAGGAAACTCAGAAGCTGCAGTACCACTTTCCTCCACAAACGGAAGATCCCAGAGAGAATCAGCCGAAGTACCACTTGTGACCACAGGAGTGAACTCTGCCACAGAATTCACAACAGAGTCCCCCAAGGCTCTGTTCTAGGACGCCTACTCTTCTCAATCTATACACTTGGCTTGGGACAACTCGTAAAGTCCCATGGATTCCAGTACCACCTCTATGCTGATGACACTCAGATCTACCTCTCTGGCCCAGACGTCACCGCTCTGCTGTCCAGAATCCCAGAGTGCCTATCAGCCATATCCTCCTTCTTCTCCTCTCGCTTCCTCAAACTCAATGTGAACAAATCTGAACTCATCATCTTTCCTCCATCCCACAAATCTTCCTTACCTGACCTATCTATCGCAGTCAATGACATCATGCTTTCCCCTGTACCCGAAGTCCGCTGCCTCGGAGTAACCTTCGACTCTGCCCTGTCCTTCAAACCACACATCCAAGCTCTTTCCACCTCCTGTCGCCTCCAGCTCAAAAATATCTCCAGGATCCGTCCTTTCCTCAACCCCAAATCTACTAAAGTGCTTGTGCACGCCCTCATCATTTCCCGCCTTGACTACTGCAACATCCTTTTCTGTGGCCTCCCTGCTAACACCCTTGCACCTCTCCAGTCCATCCTTAACTCTGCTGCCCGACTAATCCATCTCTCTCCTCGCTACTCCTCCGCTTCCCCCCTCTGCAAATCTCTTCACTGGCTCCCATTCCCTCAGCGTATCCAGTTCAAATTGCTAATACTGACCTACAAAGCCATCCACAACCTGTCTCCTCCATATATCTCTGAACTAATCTCTCGATATCTTCCCTCACGTGATCTCCGGTCCTCCCAAGACCTCCTTCTCTCCTCCACACTTATTCGCTCCTCATCCAATCGCCTCCAAGACTTCTCCCGAATATCCCCCATCCTCTGGAACTCTCTGCCCCAACACGTCCGACTATCAACCACAGTCGGATCCTTCAGACGGAACCTGAAAACTCATCTCTTCAGGAAAGCCTACAGCCTGCACTGACACCACTGCTGCCTCATCACTATCGAAGCTACCGCCTCACCAACACCGGAGCTACCGCCTCACCAACACCGGATCTACCGCCTCACCAACACCGGAGCTCCTGCAACCCTCAACCTACTGTCTCCTTCCCCATAATCCTGTAGAATGTAAGCCCGCAAGGGCAGGGTCCTCGCCCCTCTGTTTCAGTCCGTCATTGTTAGTTTGTTTACTGTATGTGATATTTGTAACTTGTATGTAACCCCTTCTCATGTACAGCACCATGGAATCAATGGTGCTATATAAATAAATAATAATAATAATAATAATAATAATAACTCCTGTTGACTTAAAGGATTGTAACAAGTGTATATTTTATCCCCTATAGGCAATAGCATAATAATTTCTGGAGATTCAACTCCTGGGACTTCCCCACTTATTCCAAAAATGGGGCTCTGCAGAGCCCTGCTCCATTTGTCTATGGAACTGTGGGAAATTGATGATCTCTGGCAGGTTCAAGAAAATGAATGGAGTGGAGGTAAGCATGTTGACCTTCAATTCATTCAAATGGGGCTCTAACACTGTTCTTGAAATTGGTTGATGTCTGAACCCAAGCAATAATATGATATACAGTAAGAAAACTGCAAAAGTTGGAAATAAAAATGTGAAAATTGCATAAAGACTGCATTAAAGTAAATTGCAGATGTGAATTTTTATGCTAGATTTGAGATTTTTCCAATTTGCTAAGCTATGTCTCTTTAGGTTATGTTCCTACTGAATCCACTTGCTGTGGACCTCCGGTAGCGGAAGTGGTATGGACAGCTACAGACATAATTCTGATAAAGGTACAGATAAGCTATGCAAAGGGTGAAACTCGCACCAATATCCACAGCATAAATTGACATGATGTGACTCTTACATCTGCAGCTCCTGTAAGTCTATGCCACAGATATGTTTTGCAGCATGTGCATGAGATTTCCCAAAATCTCGTGTACTTAGCTGGGACTGTAAAGTGCAGTAGATTTTGTGAGAGTGAATATGTAGATGAAGATTTGCTGTTTTTATTAAGGTCATAGATATAGGTGGACACAGCCAGTGTCTCAGGGGATAAGTCCGGCGGTATTGCCTCCTGTGGTTTAGAGCCTGCGTGTCCTGGTCAGTGGAGGACGCGGTATCCACCGCAAGTCAATGCGCACTGACTATATGACCTTAAAGAAAACCCATAATCTTTCGGGTCCACTAACTTCTGTTCACGATCAAATATTGTGACTGATGAAGGTCCGGCTATAGGACCGAAACTTTTCTTCTGTTATTTACCGTGGACACCATTAAATCACTTTATCTGATTAAGTTAAGTCTGAGTGCCGAGTTTTTTGCTATTATTCACAGTAAACGTATGTCAATGCGATTGTTCAGGCACAGGAGTGGTGCCCATGTGATAGCAGCTGGGTCCTCGGCGTAAGTTGCTGTTGAGCGCCCACTGTCACAAGCAGCATTAATGACCATACAGCCCCATGTAATTTAACCTCCTAAATGCTGCAGTTGATATCGATCACAACATTTAGGAGGGTGAAATTTAGACCAGCAGCCCCGACACCATCGGTAGGGCCCAATCATTGCCATGACAACCTGAGGTCATCATGATGATATCTAGGTTACCCATCTACAGAAATAATGTTAGACCATGCTCATGCTTGTAGCACTGACAAGTATAAAATATAATGCATTGCAGTGCTGGTGCTTTGCAATGCATTATACCAGCGATCAGTGCCACGAAAGTTTAAGTTCCATAGAGGGACTAAGTAAAAAAGTAAAACAAAAAAGGTTTTGAAAAAATTGCAAAAATATATTTAAAAAAAAAAAATCACCCCCCCAAAAAATGCAATAAATACAGTTGTGCTCAAAAGTAGAGTTGAGCGATGTTAGGGCTAGTGGAACGCACCGAGTAAATATAGATGTTTTTATTGTTATTGGTGCATTCACAGCCCGGGGTCCACCATGCAGGAGAACCTGCTGCTAGCAAACAGCGGCACTATATGGCGGTATGGACTAACTCATTTAATTCACCGAGTAGCCGTGAAAGCAAAGCACTGTGCCCTGTTAGACTCCACAGAGGCACAGGCTAACTGCCCAAACAGAGAGCAGTCAGTGGTCACGCATGCACACAAAACTCCTCGCCGGAGGTGCAGCATTCTAAAGGTTTATTTCAGCCAGGTCCCTGAATACATACAAACACAATCTCCTCGCCGGAGGTGCCAGCATTCTAGGGGCTTATATCAGCCGGGACCCTGAACACACTCTTACGTGACCACACTGGCGCAAAGCACATAACATAGAACAATACTAGCGCATGGCCGTGCGGCCATGCGAGCCTTAAATAGTTGCAGCACGTACAGGACCTTCCTAAAAGGACCAATGAGATGCTGCCCCAGAGTTTGAGCACCTACAGGACCTTCCTGAAAGGACCAATGGCCATAGGTGCAGAAACTGATCATGTGACCCTCGATCTCCACTGAGAGATCTTACTCTGGGCATGCTCAGAACGAGAAAAGCAGGACTTAGTCCCAGAAGCGTCCGATCACCGCTGCCCAGCACTGACTCCAATGGCAAAAGCAGGAAAAGCAGCAGTAACTCTTTGTACAGAGTCAGACTGAGCGAGATGCTGGGACCGACGTCTCCGCTGAGCAGGCTCCAATGCGGCAGGAGAAGAATGGGAGACCGCAGCGGAGATGGCCCGAGATTCCCCCTGTGCAGAGGCGGGAACTTGACCCCTAACAAGCGACTTTGACTTTTTTAGGATCGAGTTGGGTTTCGCAAAACCTGACTTTGTCAAAAGTCAGGTCGGGTGAAATCTGCCGATTATTTAAAAAAGTCGGGGGCCGAGCGAAACACAAAACCCATTGCAAGTCAATGGGGAATCAAAGTCGGCAGTGAGTGGAGGACAGGAAAACACCTACAGTGCCCATTTTAATGCCAAAAACATCAATTCTTATTTCTTAAGCTTGACAATCTTAATTTACTTTATAATATTAGTTAGGTATTGAAAACAGGGGGTCATTTTTTCTAAAATTGTGGGGGGAGTAGGGCTGGCTCAAGATTTTTGTGGGTCCAGGAAACACAGAATACGTCACGGCGGTGGAGTAGGGAGAGGTAAGTATTTCAACTTTGCAAGTGCTGTGATCCTGAGCAAGCAGGGGGGCCCACTCATTGGCACTTGGCACTGGCACAGGGCCCCTCATAGTACGGTGGTGTGCTTAATGGCAGGTGGCGCCTCCCACTGCCAGAGACACTTTTGCGTACTATGAGGGGCCCTGTGCCAGTGACGTCGCCAATGAGTATGCCCCCCCACCTGATGAAGGAACCTGCACTTTCATCTGCACCTTCCTCTTTGTCCCCGTGTAAGGTGGTATAGTATGCAGGAAGGGGAACTTAACTTTCAGCAGGGTCAGATTCAGGCTGTGTAGAGTGCAAGGGGAATGTAGTGGTCTGGGTCAATGTACCAGCAGACTCATCTAGCAGTGGCTGAGCAATGGGCAGGATGAAGAGAAAACAGATATATGTCCAAATAATAAAGTAGGCAAAATGCAGTTCAAAATTGGTAACAGGACTAAACAGGCAGCATTGCTTTGTTCAGTGGAGGACAACTGTAATGAGTGACGCAGACAGAGTTAGTAGGCCCAAATACAAAAGTAGGCTAAATGCAGTTCAAAATTGGTAACAGGACTAAACAGGCGGCATTGCTTTGTTCAGTGGAGGACAACTGTAATGAGTGGCGCATACACGGTTAGTAGGCCCAAATACCAAAGTAGGCTAAAAGCAGTTCAAAATTGGTAACAGGACTAAACAGGCAGCATAGCTAGGTACTGGAGTAGCAGACAGTGGTAGTAGGCGCAAAGTATTAACTGGTCTAAATGGAGGCCTGGGCCCCTGTATATTTTAACTAACATCTATCATTTCAACAAATTTGTATTGGCAGTGCCATTGAATGATTTAACAGCACAGACTGCACAGTGGTGGAGCAGGGAGAGGTAAGTATTGCAAGTGGTAGAGCACTGTTCGATCTGGGGGGAACACTCTCTCGTGGGCGGCGGTACTGGCACAGGGCCCCTCATATTATGACGGTGTGTCTGACGTTGGTTGTGCACCACCACGTCAGAGACACTTCATTGTACTATGAGGGACCCTGTGCCAGTGCCGTCACCCAAGAGTGGGCGCACCCACCTGTCCAGGCAAACGGCACTCTCACGGGTGCTTGCGCCAGGTGGTGACCACGGCCCTGTGGGGGGAGTCAGCCCATTTAGGGAGGTATAAAAATGGCCTATGGTGGACATTCAGCAGCTGCAAATGGCGGAATTGGAGAAGTCAGTAAGAGGAGGCCAAAAGCAAGACATTTTTCAGGCCAGCTACGTGTCAGCAGGAGAAGGTGGGGCAAAATAATTCGAAATCCATGATTGGTTCATTTTAATGAAGGTTAGATCATCAACATTCTGGGTAGCCAGACATGTCCTTTTTTCGGTCAGTATTGAACCAGCAGCACTGAAGTCTTTTTCTGATAGCACACTAGAAGCAGGGCAAGCGAGCTCCTGTAATGCATATTCTGCCAATTCAGGCCAGGTGTCTATTTTAGATGCCCAGTAATCAAAGGGGAATGACCTGTGAGGGAGAACATCGATAAGAGAGGAAAAGTAGTTCATAACCATACTGGACAAATGCTGTCTCCTGTCACTTTGAATCGATGCAGCAGTACCTGTCGTGTCAGCGGTCTGTAGTACAATTTCAATCTCCCTACAATGATCTTAGGAAAAGTATGGCAGCAATAAAAAGGACTGCTGCACACAAAAGTGTCGACAAATAAATAAGATAACTGTGCAGAAAGGAGCAACAGAATTTTTGCTTTTAAAAAAGCAGTTGGTTTGCACAACGGCGTGCAAACAGCAACACAGCTATCAGGGAGCCTTATAGGGCAGCCTAATAAGCTACAGAGCTGATGCACAAATATATAAACTCCACTGTCCCTGCAAACAAATGGTGGTGTTGGGCAGTGGAAATCGCTACAGCACAAGCAGTTTCGGGGCTTAATATTCCCTCCCTAACTACTGTATATCCCTTCTTCTGATTAAGCTGCGGCAACCTCTCCCTATGCTACGATCTTCAGAAGATGGCAGTCGGCGTGCACGTCCCTTTATAGCCCCTGTGACGCCGCAGAAAGTAAGCCAATCATTGTCTGAAAAATGGCGCTGAATGCGTCATACGAAACGCGACTTTGTCGCGAAGATCGCCGACCTCATGGCCGATCCCACAATAGGATCGGGTCGGGTTTCATGAGACCCGACTTTGCCGAAAGTTGGCGATTTTTGAATTTGTCCGATCCCAACCCTATTCAGAAGCCATGTAGCCACCTCACTGAGATCCCCACTGCTGAGACGGCTGTCAGTCAGTGCTGAGGCATTGTTTCTGCCGTTGCTCACAATGAACTGAGTGTTGACTGTACCCACGCCGACACGGCCCTATAACTAAAAGCCAAAGGCTGCGGGGGGGAAAAGAATATAGTTCATTTCCTCCTGGCAGCTGAGCTTTCAGTGCAGTGTGTGCACAGCTTCTGAACGCTATGAACCTGCAAATTAAGCACATATCCACAGGATAAGAGCTTTTTTTTTAAATGACAAGTTCCCTTTAAGCACAGAGATGTGAAAGAGGCCTTATGTTTCAGAGTGCCTACAGCATGTCTCTTTATTACCATGTTATAAAAGCTCTGCCATCTTACATCTCCTCACCATCCAAACCCACTTTGATTCTCAGAGACCTATTACTCACGGGGCTGAAAGAAACATGGACATTTCTTACACTGATATCAGTATTTATGACTTGGCTGGCAGAGGTCAGGATTCACACACTGCTCTGCAGATGACACTTTGTTAGATGTCTGTGGCAGATCAGTGCCTGCATGGGAAGGTGTCCGTCAGGCTGCTTTGCACTAGTATGATGTCTAGGAGTGCACTGGATAGAGGAATGCTGGATTAGTGCACAGCTCTGGAGAAAGGCAGGAAGTGGCAGGATGTGGAGCCCTGAGCAGGGCCCTGTCTGTGCGTGGTAGGCGCTGTCTGTATCTGCAGCTGCCACATGCTACAGGGGCTGTGACTCTGTGATTGACAGGGAGAGGGGTTACACCAATGCAGCTAGAAAATAGATTTTAAAAAGTGCAAATTCCAATTGTTTGCCGTCCTTCATTACTGAATGCACCACAACACAGCTCATTATTATTCTAATGAGTTTCTGTTTAGATCTCCACAAATTTGTTGTGGCAATACATCCTGGTCTGTAAATAATGCCATGATTTTCATGCATTTTTACATACTACAGTATTTTTGTGGCATTTTTTATAATATACACATAGTCACTTACGTTTTTTCCCTCTACCTTTTATGGCAGGACCAATCAGCGACAGGCACAGCGACGATGATGTCATAAAGGACGTAGACATCCCGCGTCTCTGATTGGTCGAGGCCGCCAGGCCTTGACCAATCAGCGACAGGCACAGTATCGACGTAGATGTCATAATGGTTGCCATGGCGACGATGATGTCATAAAATTTGCCTCGACCAATCAGCGATGGGCACAGCGACGATGATGTCATAAAGGACCTAGAAATCCCCCGTTTCTGATTCAGCTACGGGCACAGTATCGACGTAGATGTCATAATGGTTGCCATGGCGACAATGATGTCATAAAGGTTGCCTCAACCAATCAGCGACGGGCACAGTCTGCCGCGAATTCTGGAATCATCATTGTCCATATACTACGGGGACATGTATATTCTAGAATACCCGATGCGTTAGAATCGGGCCACAATCTAGTACAGTTATAAAAAATAATAGAGAAAGGAGCATCAGCTGACACTCCCACCATTACTCTCACTCCATGTCTGACATCTTAGTGCAGTGGGCATGACGACATCATTTCCTTGTGCCTACTGTGTGAGCAATGGAGAGGATCAGAAGATGAGCTGCAGAGACCGGAGTAATGCGGGAATGAGGAAATCTGAATTTTTTTTATGGGGGGCCCATTATACTGTAAGGAGCACCATGTTGTTCCATAATGCTATATGGAGCACTATGTAGATCTATTATATTGTATGGAGCACTATGTGAGGCCATTTTACTGTATGGAACACTATGTGGGACCATAATACTGTAAGGAATACTATGTGAGGCCATTATACTGTATGGAGGACTATTTGGGGTCATTATAATGTATGGAGGACTATGCTAGGCCCATTGTACTCTATGCAGGGCTATGTGGGGATCACAGTTGGGGAAACATACTGTGATGGTATCACCATAATTTGCCATGGGGAGTTGAGGGGCTGCAGTAGGGACAAGATTTTGTGGATGTGGAAGTTATTATGGAGGAATTCACTGTGGGGATGTCTTATTTTTTGGCACCATACTTTATTATCTGCATTATTCAAGGTTTGTATAATTTGCTATTACTAATTTATATTAGCCCATTGGGCTATGTAGGCTTAACTGCTCTTACATAACATTATATTTTTACAATATGCTAAGATCTATTACTTAAAACGTACTTTGTCCATGGGAAAAGGATCATCATTATATCTGATGATCAATAATAACTTCAATTGTAGACATTTTTTAATAAATATCAAGGGTGGTCGCTGACTTAGTACAAGCTTTCAATTTGACCCTTTGAGTTTGAAATCCCTGTTTTAAATAATGTGAAGCAGAGACCAGGGCCGGTTTGCTTTGGGACTGAACTGAGTTTGGGTTCTTCTGCAGCCCCTCTTCTAAACAGATGTTTGAGTGGAGTATGTGGTGTGGTGGAGTGTGTACTGTACCTTTTCTTCACTTTTGCTTTGGGAGCCCTCGCTACCTCCCCATCCATAGGACTAGATCCAGCTACAAACAAGACAAAAGACCTTGGGTCTGGGCTAGCAGGTCTGACTTTACTGTGGAATTCATTTACATATGACTGCACCATACAGATTAAGACAAAGTCTCATTTTTCTCATTTTAGTGATATTCCCTTGGTTTTGTGCTCCATAGTCGTTGTCCCCGTCCTGTCCTGAGACACACCATCTTCACCCCACTCTGCAACGTGGCTGACATTTTCCTCATCAGGGAGACAGAGGTCCCAGCATTGAGATGTGGCCAAAAATGTGACCTCATTCTTCTAGAAGACTTGCACTGACTAAACTCATTATTCTCTGCTGCAACTGCATTACACTGGAACCTACTAAATCTGCTATGTTCAACCCGGCTCTTTAGTCCACCCAGAACATGTACTTGACTGAGTCCTGGACTCTGAATAGACTGCCTGTAATCCAGAAAACATTTTCTGTAAAACCTCATTTAACCACTCTCAAACTGTGGACTAATCCCAATTCTTTTATCTTTTTCCTGGTGAAAAGCAAACTGTATCCCTATCTACTGTATAGTAACCCTAGTGAACAGACCTTCTGCATTCCAAGGTTTGACCACAGGCATAGCCTGTAGGAGAACCGAAGACACAACACTGGCCACAGGGATAAAATACAAAAATACTTTTTAACACACCACACAAATAACATAAATACATAAATCTACCTAACAATCCCCTTTTTGCCATGGCGTCTTCTTCATCCCAGCCTCCCCCTACACATGCGACCCAAGGGAATAAGTGGGTGTGTGCCATTCAACGTGTATTTATTTTCAGTACACCGTAACGGTGTAATTCTAAACAACAACTTGTCCCGCAAAACACAAGCCCTCATATTACTATGTCAGCTGAAAAGTAAAAAAGTTCTGGCCCTTGGAAGAAAAAGAAGAAAATAATGAAAACTTTAAAAAAATCGGCAGTGTTGTGAAGGGCGCAAAATGTTAGAAAACCATTCATTTAATGATGACATCAGTAGTGGATTGTGCTTTATTTCAGATAAAAGTCCCATTGATTCTGTAAGGATTGCTACTTAACAATTAATCTACATTATTTGGAGCATAAAAATGCTCTTAGAGACTGACGATTCCTTTTGATCTGCATGTTATTTTTCCAGTCCTTAAACTTAATCTCTCTGAGCAAGTTGCACATCATTTATGCAATAGTAGAGATTACTTAGAAATGCACGTTTTCCTGATTCATAACACCTGTTTTTCTTTTGTGTGGAAAAGGTGACCTCCAGGGGTGTCTAAGGAATCTGAAAAAGAGTCCAGAGCATCGATTGAACTGCCTGAAGGCATATAGCAGAAGATTTTTAAACATTAGTGGATAATTCTTTGAAGTGCTGTGTTTTGTGAGCATTAACATTGCCTATATTTCATTCTCACCAAGTCACCTATAGATTCCGCTAGCTGCAAATTCTGAAGATCTATTTTATATGACATAGTGGAAACAGAACAAGGTTTAAAGCTGTACATTTAGAGGAAAGTGAGCCTAACATTGGATTAATAGTTTGGCCAATATATATATATTTTCTGCCCTTCCGACTTTAAACAGATTGGAAAAAAAATCTCTCGCACAAAGTATCAGTCACTCTTGCTGAAAAAAATGTGTGGTGTAAAATTGGATTTAGAAGAAAATAAATAGTACTTTAGGGGAATATTTGGCAGAACTTGTGCATTCTGAAAGGACAATGAAATGTTAAAGGTGATATGGTTTGAAAGGATTCAGGCGAGTTCTCGCTGAACTACAAACCTTAAAGAAGTTGACTGTCATCTAATAGTGGTAGGGAATGTAGTTCAGTGATAACTTCAGGGATACAGGTATTTACAGGGTGTACAGACTGTAAAGGGTCCTAACAAGGCACAATTAACACCTTGCCTTCTAGTCAAGTTTATGGTAATAAAGCTTCTTTGAATCTTGAATCTTGGTGCGGTGACTTTTTTTTTAAATTATTGTCTCCTCTTTTTTAAAGCCGAAACTATTGTATTTTTCGATGTACACAACTATATGGCACGATGAGTTTTTGACACTACGAATTTTGACTGAGTCAAAAACGCAGCATATTAGGCCATGTGTACTCATTGAGTATTTGGTGACATCAGTATTTGTAAGCAAAAACCAGGAGTGGGTGTAGGATGCAGACGTGGCGGCGTGTTTCTATTATACTTTTCCTCTGACTGTTCCACTCCTGATATTGGCTTACAAATACTGAGGTAAAAACTCATCAAATACTCAAATACTCAACGTGTCAGTGTAACCGACCTATATGAACCACTCAGTAGGAATAATAAAACTATCCTGCTTGAAAAGAACTGCGTGTACCCTATTGAATGTTTGGTCTGTTCCTGGATCTGGTATCATGGATACAGCAGAGGACTGCGGCCAAAACGTGAGTGTTCTGCACCACGCAAACAGCACACGGGAATCAGGACACTAAATAAGAGTAGCATGCCAGGGTTGGAATTCAGCTGCTCATTGCCCATGTTACAAGTCAGTTTGTGATATTTTTACCTTCCTAAATGAAAAGTGGAAGCTTTTAGAATCCACAACCACTAATGAAGTGGAAAACATTCAGGCTGCGCTCCCACAATGAACGATTGGTAAGTTTTTGATGTTGGAAAATATCTGCCCCTATTATATGAATTATCTCATTGCGTTTTTTATTGCATGTTTGTGTGCAGTTTTATAACATGCATTTTTACTGTGTTTTGATGCTTCGTTTTTTGTCTTCCGTGTGTCATGCTGTAAGTAAAGCTGCTTTGTTTTTCATACTTAGTGGTATTTGACTTTGACAAAACTTTAATGTTATAGTTAGGTGCAGGATGCGCGTTCTTTATGCATTTCTGCAGTGAAAACAGACTAAAAATGCGTGTGAGTTATTTACCTGCGGAATTTCCACATCTAATGTAAGTGTGTGGGGAAATTCTCAACCTCATTGAATAAGTATGGGTTGAACTGGAACAAATGTTGCAAGCCAGCAAATCTTATCAAACATCAGAGACTGACCTCATAAATGTACTTCTGAATAAATGGATAAAAATTCCAAGACACACTCCAAAATCAAGTTTTCCCAGAAGAAACGGAGCTGTATAGCTGTTATGGGGGACCATGACTTTAGAATGGGATATCATAAAAGCTCATATAGATGCAGTGTCATATATGGCATTCATACTGCCCTAGGAACTTTAACTCACTTCCGACATGCGCTGTATATATATATACTGCATCGCGGGAGCTGCGTTCCCGCAAACTGCTGTAAACATACGACGCCGTGATACTGCGGGTTCATACTGAGCCCCAACTTGATTGAGTGCTTGTGTCAGCTCTATGTGAGAACTGACACCCTGCAGCATTGCCCAAGATTGGTGCTACCACCGGTCACGGGTGTTTAACTTTTGTGATGCTGCAGTAAATAGTGACAGTGAAATCACGGGGCATCGCAGAAGAAGTTCCCTTTGTGCTCCCATTGGCACAACTCGATGCAATCGTATTGTGTCAAGGGTTTCCATGGTGACCCTGGGTCCTAAGATGGCATCCTGAGAGAATGTGGCATGCCTCCTCCCTGCATGTCAAGCGCTGCTCTAGTGTTCTGCAGTGCAGAAACATTGCAGAGTATTAGATCAGAAAATGTGTCACTATTCAGTTGATGTTCCATCCTGGGACAATGTAAAAAAGTAAAAAAAGTTAGTAAAAATTGTAAAACTATAGATACTTTTAACGGCGGTAGTTAAAGGTACAAGACTCCCTTAGTAACCATCGGACCCCCACAATAAGAATTGTGGTCCCGATGGATACCATGCAATAAGCTGGGTCTCACATTCACAGTCAGTGAGACACTGACAGTCTCATACACTGCTGTACATGAATACAGCAGTGTACAGTATGAGACCAGTGATCAAAGTAAAAATTATACATGTCCCTCAGTGAAAAAGTGTAAAAAAGTGAAAAAAAAGTATAATAAAATATGCAGAAAAGTTAAAAAACACAAAAAAGCACACAAATCACAAAAATTCATTTCTCTATTCTTAACCCAGCATTTGTGGTAAAAAAAAAAATAAAAATAAAAATGTACAAATAGTTGGTATCGCCGTGCACAGAATGACTCGCTATATAAAACTGGCATGTTATTTATTCCTTTTGGGGAATGTTGTAAAAAAATATATAAAACACACCAAATTTTTCATCAAAATGAATACAAAGTTATCAAAAAGTCATATGTAAAATAAAATGATATAAATGAAAACACCAAACAGCCCTTCCAAGAGCATGCCCTTATATGGCTCATTCGGCAAAAAATTAAAAAAAGGTACAGCTATTAGAATATGATGATACAAAAACAAATTCATTTTGATAAAATATTATTATTATTATAGTGTGCAAAAATAGCAAAGCATAAAAAAAATCTAAATCTGGTATCGCTGTAATCATAACGACCCGACAAACAAATCGGTCTTACCACTTTTCCCGCACGGCGTAAAAAAATAAAATAAATACAATAACTGAATTTCTGCGTTTTGTTCATTCTGTGTGTGAAAAATCTGAATAAAAAGCGATAAAAAAAATTATGTACTTCAACATGGTACCAAAAATTCTGCATCTTGTCCCGCAATTAATAAACCCTCACTTAGCTCTGCTCGCTAAAAAAGAAAAACATTACAACTCTCAGAATATGGTGACAAAAAAACTACTTTTTATAAAAAAGAATTTTTACTGTGTGGTAGCAGCAAAACCTAAAAAATTGTCGTTGTAATTGCACCGACCCGAAGCATATCCGCCTTATCACTGATACCGCACGGTGACCTGAGCAAAAATAATAAGAACTATTCTTGCACTGCTGTCTATTTGCTTATTCTACCTCGCAAAAATTGGAATCAGGCTCAGCTCACATTTATCCTGCACTCTCCGCTTAGCTCTTACCTCGGAGTTTCCCTGTAAATTCCCCACAACCGCAATACAGACAAAACTATGGACAGAACCACTCACTTATGAGGCAGATGGAACCACTTTGGACTGGTCTGTGTTACAGCAGTGTCCCATCATTTTAGGCATTTTTTAGTGCACATATATGGGGGCGACCACAGTTCTGTGCATGCCTAAAACAATGGAGACCACCTGAGCAGATTCCAAACGGAGTACGACGGGTCTCCGTCTGCCTCATGAAATCCCAAGGTAAGTGCCCAGCATAGAACACAAAAATATGATCCAGCCATATTCTACAAGCAATCGAAAAATATCATGTACCTAAAATATTACCAATGAAAACCCTAATTTATCCCACATAAAAACAGCCCCCACTCAGGTCCGTCATCTTTCACTGGAACTATACAGGGGGTTCACACGTTACTGCTAGAGCAAAGACTCTGGAAAAGCGAAATGTCTCTCGCCCCCTCAAATAAAATCCAGTGAATTCTGTGCTCCCAAATCCAAAGGACCCTCTCCTTCTGAGCCCCACTCTGCCTAACCTAAAGTAAGCGGCCACATGTTTGGCATTATTGTAATTTAGAGAAGGCACTTAATTTATGGGTATGTATTGCCAGAAGCCCAAGTTGGCCGCAATATATGGGGTGCTATCATATATGTGGGCTCTACACTGTATGGGGACACAATGTATGTGTACTAGACTGGCAGATTTGCAAGTCTCCAGAAAAAAAGCCTGGCATGGAGGTTCTAAAATAGTCACTGCAGCCATGGTTGAATTTATTGAGAAGTGCAGTTTCTACAATTAGGTCACTTTTTTTTTTTTTTTGCTGTTATGCAACCTTCGGGGCTCTACAAATGTTGCCCATAAACTATTCTAGCAAAATCTGTGCTCCAAAACCCAAATAGCGCTCTTTCCCTCTCAGCTCTGACATGTGGCCTAACAGTAATTTCTGACAGCATATAGGGCAGCACCGTGTTCGATAGAAATTGCACAACAAATTGTGGGTTCTAGTTTATTAACCCTTGTGTATCTGAAAAATACAAAAGTTAAATTTTTACTACTAAAATGTCATATTTCCACGTCTCAACGTTATTAAATTCTGTGTGGCACCTATGGGTTTAAAATACTCACTACACCTAGATGAATTCCTTGAGGGGTCTAGTTTCCAAAATGGGGTTACGTATGGGTGGTTTGCCATTTTCACATGTCAAGGGCTCTTCAAATGTACATGGCATTCACAATCTATCCCATGCAAATAGCACTGTTTCCTTTCATAGCCCTGCCATGTGCCCAAGCAAAAGTTTTTGAGCACATATGAGGTGTTTGGAAAAATAAGCGCAAAAAACTATGGGGTTCAATTACTCCTATTATCAATTGTGAAAATTACAAATTTGGGGCAAAAACAACATTTTAGTGAAAAAAATGAACATTTTCAATATGAGAACCCATGTTATCAAATTTTGTGTAGTACCTGTGGATTCAAAATGCTCACTATACCCCTGGATAAAATCCATGAGGGTTGTAGTTTCCAAAATGGGGTCACTTCTGTTTTTTTTTACTGTTTAGGCACATCAGGGGCTCTCCAAACGTGACGTGATGCCCAGAGACCATTCCATAAAAGTCTTCATTCCAAAATGTCACTCATTCCTTTCCGAGCCCAGCCATGCGCCTAAACAGTGGTATTCCTCCATATATGGGTTGTCGGTGTACATAGGAGAAATTGCACAACAAATCTTTGTGTCCATTTCATCCTGTTTCCTTTGTGAAAAAAAAGGGGCTTTAGGCTATGCGCATACGTTGTGGATTTCCTGCGGATCCGCAGCATTTTTTTCCGTGCAGAAACGCTGCAGATCCGCAAGTGATTTACAGTACAATGTAAATCAATGAGAAAAAAAATAATCACTGTGCTAATGGTGCGGAAAATTCCATGCGGAAACGCTGTGGATTAAAAGAAGTAGCATGTCATTTCTTTTTTGCGGATCTGCAGCGTTTTTGTACCCATTCCATTATAGAAATCCGCAGGGGTAAAAAACGCAAGAAATCAGCTCAAAATCTGCAGTAAAACCACACAAAATCCGCACAAAAAAACGCATCAAATCCGCACCTGCGTTTTCTGCCAAGAGATGCAGAATCCGCACCAGAAATTCCTGAGGCAATTCCGCAATGTTGGCACATAGCCTTATAGTACATTTTTGTCTGCAAAATTAGATTTTGTATTTTCACTACACAACATTATAAACTTCTGTGAAGCACCTAGGGGCTCAAGGTGCTCACGACACATCTAGATGAGTTCATTGAGGGATCTAGTTTAAAAAATGTGGTCACTTGTGGGGGTTTCTATTGTTTAGGCACATAAGGGGCTCTCCACACGCGACATGGCGTCTGCTATCGATTCCAGCCATATTTGCATTCAAAACGTCAAACTGTGCTCCTTCCCTTCTGAGCCCTGCCGTGAGTCCATATAGTAGTATTTCCCCACATAAGGTGTATCGGCGTACTCAGTAGAAAATGCTTATGAACACAGTCTAATAATAATACTGTATAATATAGGAATATATCCTCAACTATGCAATATCTACACTCCCCCCCAAAAAAAATAATTAATCAGGGAAAAGAGGATCCATTCAAATTAGATAGTTTTAAATGACCAATATTTAAAACAATAATACAATTCAAGCAGGACTAACGAAAAGGGACAAGTGCAAGTCAATTCATAGTCTCACTGCTCTTACAGTAAAGAACCCGCGTCTGTTATTATGCCTAAACCTTCTTTCCTGCAGACGTAGAGGATGCCCCCATGTCCCTGTCTCAGGTCTATGATTAAAAAGATCAACAGAAAGGTTTTTGTACTGTCCCCTCATATATTTATACATTAACATAAGATCACCCCTTAGTCTTCATTTTTTTCCTAACTAAATAGCCCCAAGTGTACTCTGTACTGTATGCTAGGTCGCTCTGCAATATACTGCGTGACTGGCCAATATACTACGTGACTGGGCAATATACTACGTGGCTGGGCAATATACTACGTGGCTGGGAAATATACTACGTGGCTGGGCAATATACTACGTGGCTGGGCAATATACTACATCACTGGGCAATATACTACGTAGCTGGGCAATATACTACGTGGCTGGGCAATATACTACGTGGTTGGGCAATATACTACGTGGTTGGCCAAAATACTACGTGGGCTGTGCAATATACTATGTGGACATGCATAATCTAGAATACCCGATGCGTTAGAATCGGGCCACCATCTAGTACTTACATAAAGTGCCTTGGAGTTTAGGTAAAATAGATGTGCTCAAATGTGGTGACATTTGAGCACATCGACTTTATGTAAGCTCCTAGGCACTTTATGTAAGTATTCATTAAGATATTTATTTATTTTCACTTGTGTGCAACAAATTTTGGGTCCATTTACTTCTGTTACCCTTGTGAAAATAAAAATATAGGGGTTAAAGTACAATTTTGGGAAAAAAAGTTAAACGTTCGTTTTCTTCTTCAACTTTACGGTACTATAGTTCCTATGAAACACCAGAAAGGTTAACAAACTTCTTGAATATGCTTTTGAGTAGAGATGAGCCAATATTTCAATGTTTGGTTTGGCTAACGATCGCAGATTTTGCAATATTCGACGATTTGTTCTTTGAATGTTTGCAGAACATGACCGAACACCATTGGAGTCAAAGAGAGGCAAAAACAAATGCATACACAACACCTCCAAAAGCTGCCAAAACACATCAAGTTAGGGGCAAACACCAGGGAAGTGGCCTCAATTCACCCACAGTACAAATTTTACAATGGCATGGAAGCAATCTGCCATACATGAGGTATCATTGTGTGGGCTAGCATTTACATTCTTTGAATTTAACTTCAAATTAAGACAAGATGGGTGAGGGATCAATGTAGGCCTGCTGTGCTGGGAGCACTGATAACACATGCAACAGCTCAACCTGCTTTTATGGTCAGCCACACTCAGGTGGCACAAATATCAGTTTTGTAGACTACTATTATCAGAAAAATGTAAGTATTGCAACATGGGTAGTTGACTCAAAGAAGGTGGAGGGCTGCCGTTCTCTGGAGGCCTACTACTACAGGCAACATTAAAGGAGACCCAACTAGGAGTCTACAGATTTCCAAAAATGAGTGGCAGACACTAACAAAGTGTCATCAGATTCACAAGAGCAGAACTAGAATAATGGGGACTGACATATCATCCACTACAGCCAACCCAGCAGACAGAGACTGTAATGGGCAAGGTTGTGGAAACACTGTGCCATAGCCCTTGGAATGCCTGAGTAACAAGGTGGCCTACCAAATCCGACCTCAGATAAGTGGGAGTGGGAGAAACCCGTGACCTAAGGAGGGACAAGTAGGTGACACCAGGTGCTGCTTCTGGGCCGACCTACAGAGGGTGGCAGCTGACCCCCTTAAGCGGGTATGCTGGTACAGCCTGAAGGAGGAATGAGGAATTCAGACGGGCACTGTAGGGACACTGGAAACACGGGTGCAGATGGGACCAGCTGAGGAACAAAAAAGCACTGGCAGGTGCAGGCTGGATCATATGTTAGACAGGTGGGCACTGGCAGGTGCGATCTGGTTCGGCAGTTAAACAAATGAACACTGGTAGGTGCGGGCTGGACATGTTGAGGAACAAGAGAGCACTGGCAAATGCGGACTGGACCGGGTGTTACACAGATGGACACTGGCAGTTGCAGACTAGACTGAGTGTTACACAGATGGGCACTGGCAGGTGCAAGCTGGAATGGCTGATGGACAGAAGAGCACAGACAGGTACCAGCAGACGAGTATAGGGTAGACAATCAGACGGGATTATCTGGGGAACCTGACAACTAGCAAGCATGCAAAGCACACTGGCAACATTGCTCAGGCACCTCCATATTGGAGGAGGAGCCTTAAATAGAAGCTGTCACCCAGCTATTGACTGGGAACACCTTAGGGCAATGAGCTTGGGCACTTTAAGAGGAAGTGAGCACACACACGCCACAAGCATTAGGTTTTGACATACAACTGAATCTTTGGGGACACTGACACATACAGTAGGTGGCACGATGAGAAGGTGGTGTGTGGGAGACACTGAATGTCCTGTCTGTTAGGTACGAGGAGCTCCAACAAAGGGACAAGTCTGTAATGGCAGTACATTGTAAAGTCTGTAGGAAGAGGGAATGACCCACTGTGTCAAAGGCAGATGCCAGGTCCAGGAGGAAGAGGACAAACAAGTGTTGCTTGGATTTGGCGGTTAGTAGGCCATTGGTGACTTTAGTCAGAGCAGTTTCAGTGGAATAGTGCTGTCAGAAGCCATATTTTAAGTTGTCAAAGAGGGAGCAAGAGGAGAAGTATGGGGGTGATGGCTAGACGTAGAGGATGGGTCAAGGGCAGGTATTTTGATGGGTGTGATTGAGGCATGTTTGAATCAGGAGCAGAAGACACCAGTTGCTAGCGACAAGTTGAAATTCACACTTGCAAAGTGGATGCAGATGAAGGACCTCTACACCATTCTGCATGTTTTCGAAATGGTTACTAAGATGGTTAGCGCTGATGATGCTATCATCAGCATCACTATTACTATTATCTGCATGCTGGAGCACACTTTGAATAGTCTGCGGGAGGAGGTGGGAAGAGGAGGAGGCAGAGAATGATGTGAAAGAGTTAACAAAATCTCCACATTCCTGTCTGTCGTCTTGCAGGAGGTTGCCATGGGAAGAACAAATGGGGAAGGATGAGGAGAGGGACTTGAAGGAAAAGATGATGGACGTGCAGCAGTTAGGATATGAAGAGGATAATGTCAGTGGTTGCCAGGAGAGGATGGAGGAAGCAAGATTAAGTGTTATTATAGTAACATACTAACATAGTTAGTAAAGCCGAAATAAGACATTTGTCCATCCAGTTCAGCCTATATTCCATCATAATAAATCCCCAGATCTACGTCCTTCTACAGAACCTAATAATTGTATGATACAATATTGTTCTGCTGCAGGAAGACATCCAGGCCTCTCTTGAACCCCTCGACTGAGTTCGCCATCACCACCTCCTCACGCAAGCAATTCCAGATTCTCACTGCCCTAACAGAAAAGAATCCTCTTCTATGTTGGTGGAAAAACCTTCTCTCCTCCAGATGCAAAGAATGCCCCCTTGTGCCCGTCACCTTCCTTGGTATAAACAGATCCTCAGCGAGATATTTGAATTGTCCCCTTATATACTTATACATGGTTATTAGATCGCCCCCCAGTCGTCTTTTTTCTAGACTAAATAATCCTAATTTCGCTAATCTATCTGGGTATTGTAGTTCTCCCATCTTCTTTATTAATTTTGTTGCCCTCCTTTGTACTCTCTCTAGTTCCATTATATCATTCATGAGCACCGGTGCCCAAAACTGGACACAGTACTCCATGTGCGGTCTAACTAGGGATTTGTACAGAGGCAGTATAATGCTCTCATCATGTGTATCCAGACCTCTTTTAATGCACCCCATGATCCTGTTTGCCTTGGCAGCTGCTGCCTGGCACTGGCTGCTCCAGGTAAGTTTATCATTAACTAGGATCCCCAAGTCCTTCTCCCTGTCAGATTTACCCAGTGGTTTCCCGTTCAGTGTGTAATGGTGATATTGATTCCTTTTTCCCATGTGCATAACCTTACATTTAATATTGTTAAACCTCATCTGCCACCTTTCAGCCCAAGTTTCCAACCTATCCAGATCCATCTGTAGCAGAATACTATCTTCTCTTGTATTAACTGCTTTACATAGTTTTGTATCATCTGCAAATATCCATATTTTACTGTGTAAACCTTCTACCAGATCATTAATGAATATGTTGAAGAAAACAGGTCCCACCAGCCACCAGCGCACTATGTACTTGGACCTCATGAAAGAGTTCAACCCATGAGCGCCTTCTTGCAGCACTATCAACAACATGATTGTTGCCAGTATTGTTAGGATTCAAAATAGTGCTGACTACAGGGTTGCCAGTCTATTCGATCCACGATAAAAAAGTATATTTTTCCAGTTACTCCCTCCCTGTTAAGTAACGCACCCATGCTGCAGTATCAAAACATGCTTGAAGACAATCTTGACAGTGGTTTCCACCAAAGACAGCATCTGCAAAGAGTTTGTATTTTCTCCTCATGTTTGTGAGAGTTTCCTCTGAGTACTCATTTTTCTTTCCACACTCCAAAAACATATTGATAGGAAATTTAGATTGTGAGTCCCAATGGGAGCAGTGCCACTAATGTCTGTAAATGTCTGTAAAGTGCTATACTGTAGAATTATTGGCGCTATATAAGTGATTAATTAAAAATAAATAGAAATTGATGCCATTTTTTGGTGGTATCTGCCCATAATTTTGGGAAATGTTTGGTCTCCAAGTTGGGTCTCCTTTATTTGTGTTGCCTGAATTGGGCACAGCACTCAGAGCCTACACCTGTCACTCATCCACCAGTTACTGATAAAACTTTAAGGAAGAAATACTGCTCCAGGCTCTGTCCAATGCTTAAATGTGGCATGTGTAAGGGTACCGTCACACTATACGATTTACCTACGATTACGACCAGCGATACGACCTGGCCGTGATCGTAGGTAAATCGTAGTGTGGTCGCTGGGGAGCTGTCACACAGACAGCTCTCCAGCGACCAACGATGCCGAGGTACCCGGGTAACCAGGGTAAACATCGGGTAACTAAGCGCAGGACCGCGCTTAGTTACCCGATGTTTACCCTGGTTACAAGCGTTAAACTAAAAAAAAACAAACAGCACATACTTACATTCTGGTGTCCGTTAGGTCCCTTGCCGTCTCTGCTTCCCGCACTCAGTGACTGCCGGCCGTAAAGTGAAAGTGAAAGCACAGCCGCTGTGCTCTGCTTTCACTTTACGGCCGGCAGTCACAGTGCAGGAAGCAGACGGCAAGGGACCTGACGGACACCAGAATGTAAGTATGTGCTGTTTGTTTTTTTTTAGTTTAACGCTTGTAACCAGGGTAAACATCGGGTAACTAAGCGCGGTCCTGCGCTTAGTTACCCGATGTTTACCCTGGTTACAAGCGAACGCATCGCTGGATCGCATCGCTAGATCGCTAGATCGGTGTCACACACACCGATCTAGCGATGACAGCGGGAGATCCAGCGATGAAAGAAAGTTCTAAACGATCTGCTACGACGTACGATTCTCAGCAGGATCCCTGATCGCTGCTGCGTGTCAGACACAGCGATATCGTAACGATATCGCTGGAACGTCACGAATCGTACCGTCGTAGCGATCAAAATGTTATAGTGTGACGGTACCCTTAAGCTACACGCTATTAGCACAAAGAATTTGTATTGTTGAATGTGGACTCCTTGTAGGGGCACAATACCAGCCCCAAATAATTAAAAGATAAAATGTGGCCTGCTTTATGTAGCATGATAGTAATAGAAAAAAAATTATTTTTTACTGTGGACAAGCCTTGCAATCTGAGCACAAAAGAATTACAACCTCAGATGTGTCCTTATTTTTTTAACACGGTAGTAACAGAACAAATTTATATTTTATCATGTGTACCCCTGAATGGAGAACATTATCAGCACACAAAAATTTCAAACTGACATCTAGCCTGCTGTATAAAATGTTTGTTTTTACTTTGCATGATCCTTGCACACATCTGAATTTCACCCCCACTAAATGACAAGGTGAGAAATGGCATTCTGAATCATGTAAGCAACTGGCAAAAATTTTTTTTTTACTGTGCAACAGATCAAATCGCAGAACAATTTCACCGCCACTAAATTACAAGGTAGGGTATGGCATGCTGTATGACATGTGTAACCGAAAAAAATGCGTGTTTTTTTTACTATGCATGAGCTCTTCTGCACACAGCTGAATTTTACCGCCACTGAATGACAAGGTGGAATATTGCAGGCTGTATCACATTTAGCAACAGCAAAAAAATGTTTTCTTTACTCTGCAACAGCTGTGTAGAAAGATGAATTTTACCACCACTAAATGACAAAGTAAGATATGGCGTGCTGAATAATATAATAATATAATAATAAACTGCTAAAAATATTTTCTTTTTACTGTGCAGCATCTTAATAGAACATTTTCACTGCCACTAAATGACAAGGTGGGATATAGCGTGCTATATCACGCTTGTAACAAAAACAGTTTTTCTTTACTCTGCATGAGCTCTGCACACAGCTGAATTTCACCACCACTAAATGACCAGGTGAGATGCGGCGTGCTGAATCACGTTAGCAACTGCCCCAAATGTTTTTTTTACTGTGCAACAGCTCAAATCACAGAACAATTTCATATTGACTAAATAAGAATGTGGGTGCTGTGTCACTTTTGTAACCCCCCAAAATTTTTATTTTTTTCTCTGCTTGAGCTCTGCACACAGCTGAATTTTACCGCCACTAAATGACAAGGTGGGATATGGCATGCTGTATCACATTTACTAAACTGAAAAAATAAGATTTTGAAAGGTCGGCTGGAAGGTAAATTTCACAGCCACACAGGACACTTGCTATCTAAACTATTTGACTTAGAAACTAGCCTAGTTAACTAGCTAAAATCTATCAGCACTCAGGTACAGCATCAGAAGCAGCCTCTCTGCACTGTGCTAGTGACAAAATGGCGCTTAAACAAGATGTCTTCATATAGAGAGGGTCATGTGATTTCAGCAGCCAATGAAACAAGCCATTGTGTCAGGACATTGTGGATGTTTTCTGTAATCTGATTGGCTAGTCGCAATGTGTACAAATAAAATTAAAAAAAATTACAACCACGCCGCTCCTCTGAGCTCTCCTCACCCTATCCTCAAACACATGCCCCATGTTCATCATACACCACCACTATCGTAGCCAAAGTGCTAAAAATATTTTAGTGGCAACGCAAATATTTTCCCTCACTTTTTAATGAATGTTACCCCTTTTTTCTGATTTCATAAAAATTTGCTGGTCGTACCAAATTTATGGTGATCGTTTTTCGAACATACTTGCTCATCTCTAGCTTTGAGAACTTTGAGGCGTGTATTTTTTAGAATGGTGTCACTTTTGGGTATTTTCTGTCATAAATACCCCTCAAAGTCACTTCAAATGTGATGTGGTCTCTGAAAAAGTGGTTTTGTAAATTTTGTTGGAAAAATGAGAAATTGTTGATCAAATTTTAACACTTCTAACGTTCTAAAAGAATGTCTTTACAAAATGATGCAGATGTAAAGCAGACATGTTTGAAATGTTATTTATTAGCTATTTTGTGTAGCAACATAACTTTCTGATTTATGGGCACAAGAACTAAGAGTTTGAAAATTGTGAAATTTTCTAACTTTTCACCAATTTTCCGATATTTTCACAAAAAAATGCAAGTCAAATGTTACAACTGTTATGAATTTGGGGACCTGGCACACTCTCTCAGCCTGGGTAATTATACATATTTCACTTTAATCTGCCTTCATTGCATTTTCACCTTACTTACCTTATGTTCTCTAGTTAGTACCCCTTGTGCTAAATACACACTCATTTAAGCTGTTACTGGCTAATATTACTTATGTACTGTTGAGGGAAGATCTGAAGTGACCCTTCACGGTTGACACAGTGATTTTCAAATTGATCCACAGGGGGTTGCCGGCAACTGAAAATGACCAGACGGAGATGTGTGTCTCTGTTTGGGGGGGGTGGGGGGGAGATATCAAGCAGATCTGAGCCCCTCATTTATTGTGTCGCACTTTTCATAATCTTAACAAGTTACACTTCAACCAATCAACATAGGAACATGCTCACAGTTCTTAACCTATAAAAATGCAGGAACAGCCTGTACGTCAGGGTCCCATAGAATAATACACCCTCAGTGTCATATCTTGTTCAGGCTGGAATAATCAAGGTCTCATAACAACTATGAACGTTCACCTAGTAACAAATTTAACTTAAAAACAGCAAGATGGAGTCGAAAAGCACAAAATGAAGCCCGTTTTAATTTTTCTTAGTTTAACCCTTCACATTCCCCCTAGATACATTTTGTTAACTAATGTGCAGCATCAGAGGTACTATCCCGAGCTATAAGCTTGAGGGGTACGGTGTTCACATGACTGGTGCCATGTTACCAGCCATGGCTGTTGTGGCGCACCCGTCCCCCTGTATACTACAATTTACGGATAACAATTTTTGATGACGGTGGAGGAGGTCTTTTGAAGGTAGCCATGCGCTTGGCTTCAACAGGTAACTTTGTGAAATCGGTGTAGAGAAGAGCAGAGGTGGCAACGCTTTTGGAATCATTAGTTCTCCTAGTGCAGAATTTCCTAATACATACAGAAATACACCAAAGAACAAGGTTTAGTATTACATACATTACAAGGATAAAGGCAGCGATGTGTAACAAACTTGGCAATATTCCAGCTATCCAGCCCCCCAAGTCCCTTAAACCAATGGAGAAGGTGTCTGCCCACCAACTGTCCTTATTACGGTCATTGTCTTTATAATATTGATCTTTATAATATTGATCTCTAAAGGTACCTTCACACTAAGCAATGCTGCAGCGATACCGACAACGATGTCGATCGCTGCAGCGTCGCTGTTTGGTCGCTGGAGAGCTGTCACACAGACAGCTCTCCAGCGACCAACGATGCCAGTAACCAGGGTAAACATCGGGTTACTAAGCGCAGGGCCGCACTTAGTAACCCGATGTTTACCCTGGTTACCATCGTAAAAGTAAAAAAAACAAACACTACATACTTACCTTCAGCTTTCTGTCCCCAGTGCTGTGCTTCCTGCACTGACTGTGAGCACAGAGACGTCACCGCTCTGCTTTCCAGCTGACCGGTCCTCACAGCCAGTACAGGAAGCAGAGCGCCGGGGACAGACAGCGGAAGGCAAGTATGTAGTGTTTTTTTTTTTTACTTTTACGATGGTAACCAGGGTAAACATCGGGTTACTAAGCGCGGCCCTGCGCTTAGTAACCCGATGTTTACTCTGGTTACCAGTGAAGACATCGCTGAATCGGCGTCACACACGCCGATTCAGCGATGTCTGCAGGGAGTCCAGCGACGAAATAAAGTTCTGGACTTTCTGCAGCGACCAACGACACCACAGCAGGATCCTGATCGCTGCTGCGTGTCAAACACAACGATATCGCTAGCCAGGACGCTGCAATGTCACGGATCGCTAGCGATATCGTTGTGAAGTTGTTTAGTGTGAAGGTACCTTAAGTCTTTGAATGTCTTCTAATTTTAACTTTATAGTGCTTTTGGGATCTATATAATGACAGCAAGCAGGTCCAATAACCTGACACATACCACCCTGTGCTGCTGTTAAGTAATCCAGTACTACAGTATGTTGATTAGTGACTATCAATAGTTGGTTTTGGACAGCAACAGTAGTATTAAGTATATCCAATATATCCCAAATTTGATCATCTAGATAGTCTGTGGCCCTAAGCAATTTATGTAATCATAGGGTAAATGAAAATAGAACTGACAATTTTATTGGCTATACCCATCTGTACTACTTGTGGTCTCCCGAAGGGAAAAGCCAAAACATTATGTCCCTTTATCTGCCACTCGTCCGATTAACCAGCTTGCAGTGCGATGCGTGGATCCACTTCAGCCTTACTTCCAGCTTTACTGACGTAGGAGTGATAAGGAGGACCTGATAGGGACCGTCATACAAGGGTTCTAGTCCGTGTTTTCTGACATGCCTTTTCACGACCACAAAATCACCAGGCTTCAAGTTGTGACAAGTGTTGGTTTCTGCTGAATCTAGAAGGGAAGAAGAAACTAGAGCATGGGTGTTAGCAAGATTTTTACGAAACGGAATAACATATTGAACAGCATGGTCAGATTCCTCTGATAACTGCTGAGGCTGGAAATTTGCAACTGGGGGCTTAGCACCAAACAATATCTCATATGGGGCAGGCCATGTTTTGCAATAGGGGTAGTACGAATGTGGTACAGTACAATGGGTTGGAACTCTGGCCATGGAGCTGTAGTCTCCTGCATCATTTTGGTCAATTGTCCCTTCAGTGTGCCATTCAGCCTCTCAACTTTCCCTCTAGATTGTGGATGGTATGGAGTATGGAGGGCTACAGTGGATCCAAGCATTGTCAGAACCTCCTGATACACATTAGAAGAAAAGGCTGGGCCTTGGTCACTTTCAACAACTTCTGGGACACCATATCTGCATATAACTTCCATCACCAGTTTCTTTGCTGTAGTTTTTGCAGTCATGTTGGTAACTGGGAATGCTTCCGGCCAACTGGAGAACATGTCGACAACCAGCAGACAATATTCATACCTTCTAGACTTTGGCAATGTGATGTGGTCCACCTGGAGCCTTTGGAAAAGATAGTCTGGCTTAGCAAGGTGCTTTGGGGGTACACGTTAAAGTTGACCGGCATAACAGGTCTGCCAGATGTTACATGCACGGTTGAGTGCAAGGTAGAAATATAACTAAAATCATGTAAATACCCTGTTAGGACTGGCGGAACGCACCAAGACAGATGGTATAGATGCATTCGCAGTCCGGGGTCCACCGTGCAGGTGAAGACCTGCTGCTAGCAATTAGCAGACTATATGGCGGTACACTAAAGTATACACGCGTGGGTTAACCTCACCCAGCGTGAAAGAAGCAATCCTGTTAAGTCACAGGACCACGGTACCGCACCTAAAGCGCGAGCAAGTAGTCAGCGAACTCAACCCCAACTAGGATTAAAGTCCGATTAGACCCTTGCTGGCACAACACCGCAACTGGGTGTGTAAGGAAACTGAAGAGCAATATTAAGGCACAAGAGTGCATGCAGTGCCGCACTGACGAACGCCACTAACCACCCAGGCTTGGGTAAGGAAAGCACAGAGGAAGTGCATGGCGCCGTACTGGCGGTCACAGCAACTGGACACTATAATGTGTGACTAGTACTGTAGGATAAGTCGGGCGCTAGGTAGCAGCCATACACCTTCCGCGAACAGTCATTCAATAGGGTAGGGGTATCCAAGGGCGACTTGCACTCACAACATACACACATTAGCGATTGAAAGACAATACTAGCGCATGGCCGTGCGGTCATGCGCAGTTTATATAGCAGCACAGGAAGTGGCCACAGCACCTTTGCCCTTCCAAGACCTGCCAAGAGGACCAATGGAATGTGCTGCAGAGCCTGAGCACATGACCCTCGATCTCCAACGGGAGATCTTACCCTGGGCATGCTCAGTACGTGCAGACAAGGACTTAGTCCCAGAGAAGTCCGCTCGCTGCTGACCAGCACTGACTTTAATGGCAGAGACTGGAGAAGCAGCAGTAACTCTCAGAACAGAGTGAGAATGAGCAAGACGCTGGGACCGACGTCTTTGCTGAGCAGACTCCACTGCGGCTGGACAAGAATGGGAGACCACAGCGGAGGTGGCTCGAGATTCCCCCTGTGCAGAAGCGGGAACTCGACCCCTAACATACCCTGTAGCTAAAAATAACTTATTGTTAAAATAAAGGCAAGCCATACCACCCGTAATGACAAAACAAAAACATAAAGTGTTCAACCCAAAGAAACATCTAATGGGTAATACTAGAAGTCCCTGGACAAGCACCTAGATGAACCCTACCTAGCTGCGGAGGTAGACACCCTAGGGGGGAGCGTTATGGCACCCCCACTCTACGACGGCTGACTCTAGGGGCCCTGATGAACCCTGCAGCCACTAGCGAGATCCACTACCCACAAACTGCAGGACCCCTACCAGTATACATAGTTTGTGCTGTCCTAAGGAAGAAACTAGATTCCCAAAAGCATAAAAACAAACAAACAAACAAACAAACATGAACACAGAGGGCAATAGATGGTGTTTTGATAATTAGAATATTAAAGTCTGCAGACAGTAATACAAAAGAAGTGGTTAGTATTAGATATATATAAAACGGAGCACTCGGGACTTATTCCCCAATGCAAGGTAGAAATACCCCGAGCCCAGTAGAATTTTTGTACCAGGGCTAGGGCCTAGTTTTTTCCTCGATGTGTGGGCCATGTGCCCACATGGCAATGGCAGGGTACATCCGCTTAGGGAGACACACAAGTTGGTCCTTTTTCCAAAGACCATTGTCCATATGTGCTCCATCAGCCTTCCACTGCTTCATTTCTTCCTTTGGGGACATTCTCTGCATTGTCATTAAGTGGTCTCGCGGGGTCTGGCAGAAAACTTGAGTCTGTCGTGGATCATCAGGTTCCTGTAGAGTTAGTATTTCTTGTAATTGTTTACGCTGAGAGCTTGTGGTCACCATAGTTAGTATGGTTGGTTCAACGGGTAGGAAAGCAGCAGCTTTTGCTTGCATATCCACAAAGGCATTACCAACAGTCTGTGGACTGTTCCTAGGACCGTGCGCCTTGACCTTGATAATGGCCACCTGGGTAAGTAATTTGATTGAGTCCATGAGGGTTTTAACAGCTTCAGCATTCTTCACTTGAGTCCCGGCAGTGGTAATAAACCCTCAATTGGCCCATAGGGCTCCGAAATCATGAGCAATACCAAATCCATACTGTGAATCCGTGTATATATTAGCCCGCCTGTCTTTGGCAAGAACACATGCAGTAGACAGAGCCTGAAGTTCTGCTTCTTGTGCTGAGGGAGGGAGGGAGGGAGTGCAGCTGCGCGCACTACAGTGCCTTCCATAGTAACAGCGTATCTGGTGTGGAATCTGCCAAACTCATCAGCATATCTAGAACCATCCGTGCATAACACTAGATCAGGATTTGGAAGTGGAGTTTCGCTGACATTTGATGGAGTAGCTGTCTCTTCAGTCTGGAGTTGAGAATGTTGGAGATAATCCTCATCACTGTCATCTTACTTGGGGACCAGCAGTAAAGTAGCGGGGTTGATTGTAATACAGCGATGCAACTAGATGTAGTCAAGCAAAAGGAGTGAACACTGCAGCCGCAAGTGTCGTTGTACAGTCAAATGTCTTGGTTGTTGGAGTGTCAGTATTGTCGCAATATCATGCGGGGCAAAAATGTGCATCTCATGTCCAAGAGTTATGTCTGCAGTCTTGACAAGCAACGAGTGAGTGGCGTGAACTACCCTCTTGCAACTTGGTGATGCTCGGGCCACGGGATCGAGGCGGGCCGAACAATAGCCCACTGGTCGTTGTCTATTGCCAATGCGACTGTGTGAGCACCCCTTCTGCGTGTCCTTCATTCTCAGACACATACAAATGGAACGGTCGAGTATAGTCCGGGATGCCCAAGGCAGGGGCGGAAACAATCAGCCGCTTTAATTCAGAGAAGGCATGATAAAGGCTTTCCATACAAACCAGTCATATTTCCTTATAGTTCATTATATCATCTTTCAGGGCATTGTAGAGAGGTTGCATTATGCGGGATGCATATAGTATCCACTGACGGCAATAAGAACATAGTCCAAGAAAATGCTGGAGTTCAGTTTCATCTTTCGGAAAAGAAATAGAGCTGAAGGCTATTTTTCTCTCTTTTGTGAAGTGTCTGACACCGTGAAGGAGACAGTGACCCAAAAATATCACTTGATCATAGCAGAACTGAAGTTTCGAGGCGAAAACCCGACAGTTCAGATCTGCCAGATATTTGAGGAGGCTAACAGTGACAGTAATGGCTTCCTGCTCTGTTCGTGCACACAACAAAAAATCATCCACATGTTGAAGCAGTGTGACATAGGGGTGATCTAACTGCCAAGGTAAAAGACACTCGCCCATATTTTTTGCAAACTGATTGGCACTGTTTTGGGCCCCTTGTGGCATAACTCTTCACATCAATTGTCGTCTCTGATAAGGGAATGCAAACAGAAACTGTCAATATGGGTGTAATGGAATGCTGAAGAAGGCATTGGCAAAGTCCATGACTGTGAACCAAGCAGCATCCTGAGGTATCTGGGACAAATGAGTATGTGGATTAGGCACCACCGGAGTTTCTAGAACAGTAGCTTCATTAACCCCTTCCCGACCTTTGACGCCACGTAGGCGTCATGAAAGTCGGTGCCAATCCGACCCATGATGCCTATGTGGCGTCATGGAAAGATCGCGTCCCTGCAGATCGGGTGAAAGGGTTAACTCCAATTTCACCCGATCTGCAGGGACAGGGGGAGTGGTAGTACAGCCCAGGGGGGGTGGCTTCACCCCCCCATGGCTTCAATCGCTCTGATTGGCTGTTGAAAGTGAAACTGCCAATCAGAGTGATTTGTAATATTTCACCTATTATAACTAATGAAATATTACAATCCAGCCATGGCCGATGCTGCAATATCATCGGCCATGGCTGGAAACACTGATGTGCCCCACCCCACCGATCGCCCCCCCAAGCCACCGATCCATCCTGCACACTGTCCCGCTCCCCTCCGTCCTGTGCTCCGCTCCCCCCGTGCTCTTGTCCGCATCCCCGTGCTTCAATCCCACCCGCGTGCTCCGATCCAACCCCCCTGCACTCCTATCCACCCCCCGTGCTCCGATCCACCCCCCCGTGCTCCAATCCACCCCCCCATGCTCCGATCCACCCCCTGTGCTCTGATTCACTCCCCCGTGCTTCGATCCACCCCCCCATGCTCCAATCCACCCCCCCGTGCTCCCCCACACCCCATCATACTTACTGATCCTCCCGGGGTCCGTCCGTCTTCTCCATGGGCGCCGCCATCTTCCAAAATAGCGGGCGCATGCGCAGTGCGCCCGCCGAATCTGCCGGCCGGCAGATTCGTTCCAAAGTGCATTTTGATCACTGAGATATAACCTCACAGTGATCAAAATAAAAAAAATAGTAAATGACCCCCCCCTTTGTCAACCCCCATAGATAGGGACAATAATAAAATAAAGAATTTTTTTTTTCCACTCCTTGGGGTTAGAACTAGGGTTAGGGTTTCGATATGTGCACATGTATTCTGGTCCTCTGCGGATTTTTCCGCAGCGGATTTGATAAATGAACAGTGCTAAACCGCTGCGGATTTATGGCGGATTTACCGCGGTTTTTCTGCGCATTTCAGTGCGGTTTTACAATGGCGGTTTTCTATTGGAGCAGTTGTAAAACCGCTGCGGAATCCGCAGAAAGAAGTGACATGCTGCGGAATGTAAACCGCTGCGTTTCCGTGCAGTTTTTCTGCAGCATGTGTACAGCGATTTTTGTTTCCCATAGGTTTACATTGAACTGTAACCTCATGGGAAACTGCTGCGGATCCGCAGTGTTTTCTGCAGCGTGTGCACATACCTTTAGAATTAGGCTATGTGCACACGGTGCGGATTTGGCTGCGGATCCACAGCGGATTGGCTGCTGTGGATTCGCAGCAGTGTTCCATCACGTTTACAGTACCATGTAAACCTATGGAAAACCAAATCCGCTGTGCCCATGGTGCGGAAAATACCGCGCGGAAACACTGCGTTGTATTTTCCGCAGCATTTTAATTCTTTGTGCGGATTCCGCAGCGTTTAACACCTGTTCCTCAATAGGAATCCGCAAGTGAAATCCGCTCAAAAAACACTGGAAATCTGCGGTAAATCCGCAGGTAAAACGCAGTGCCTTTTACCCGCGGATTTTTCAAAAATGGTGCGGAAAAATCTCACACCAATCCGCAACGTGGACACATAGCTTTAGGGTTAGGGTTGGAATTAGGGTTGTGGTTAGGGTTGTGATTAGGGTTATGGCTACAGTTGGGATTAGGGTTAGGGGTGTGTTGGGGTTAGTGTTGCAGGTAGAATTGAGGGGTTTCCACTGTTTAGGCACATCAGGGGTCTCCAAACGCAACATGGCGCCACCATTGATTCCAGCCAATCTTGTATTCAAAAAGTCAAATGGTGCTCCCTCACTTCCGAGCCCTGACGTGTGCCCAAACAGTGGTTTACCCCCACATTTGGGGTATCAGTGTACTCAGGACAAACTGTGCAACAATTACTGGGGTCCAATTTCTCCTGTTACCCTTGTGAAATTAAAAAATTGCTTGCTAAAACATCATTTTTGAGGAAAGAAAAATGATTTTTTATTTTTTTAAGGGTCTGCGTTGTAAACGTCTGTGAAGCACTTGGGGGTTGAAAGTTCTCACCACATATCTAGATAAGTTCCTTGGGGGGTCTAGTTTACAAAATGGGGACACTTGTGGGGGGTTTCTACTGTTTAGGCACGCCAGGGGCTCTGCAAACGCAACGTGACGCCCGCAGAGCATTCCATCAAAGTCTGCATTTCAAAAGTCACTACTTCCCTTCTGAGCCCCGACATGTGCCCAAACAGTGGTTTACCCCCACACATGGGGTATCAGCGTGCTCAGGAGAAACTGGACAACAATTTTTTGGGTCCAATTTCTCCTGTAACCCTTGGGAAAATAAAAAATTCTGGGCTAGAAAATTATTTTTGAGGAAAGAAAATGTATTTATTATTTTCACGGCTCTGCGTTATAAACTTCTGTGAAGCACTTGGGGGTTCAAAGTGCTCACCACATATCTAGATAAGTTCCATTCGGGGTCTAGATTCCAAAATGGGGTCATTTGTGGGGGATCTCTAATGTTTAGGCACACAGGGGCTCTCCAAATGCGACATTGTGTCCGCTAATGATTGGAGCTAATTTTCCATTTAAAAAGCCAAATGGCGTGCCTTCCCTTCCGAGCCCTGCCGTGCGCCCAAACAGTGGTTTACCCCCACATATGGGGTATCAGCGTACTCAGGACACACTGGACAACAACATTTGGGGTCCAATTTCTCCTATTACCCTTTGCAAAATAGGAAATTCCAGGCTAAAAAATAATTTTTGAGGAAAGAACAATTATTTTTCATTTTCATGGCTCTGCGTTATAAACTTCTGTGAAGCACCTGGAGGGTTTAAAGTGCTCAATATGCATCTAGATAAGTTCCTTGGGGGGTCTAGTTTCCAAAATGGGGTCACTTGTGGGGGAGCTCCAATGTTTAGGCACACAGGGGCTCTCCAAATGCGACATAGTGTCCGCTAACAATTGGAGCTAATTTTCCATTCAAAAAGTCAAATGGCGCGCCTTCCCTTCCGAGCCCTGCCGTGTGCCCAAACAGTGGTTTACCCCCACATATGAGGTATCGGCGTATTAGGGAGAAATTGCCCAACAAATTTTAGGATCCATTTTATCCTACTGCCCATGTGAAAATGAAAAAATTGAGGCGAAAATAATTTTTTTGTGAAAAAAAAAGTACTTTTTCATTTTTACGGATCAATTTGTGAAGCACCTGAGGGTTTAAAGTGCTCACTAGGCATCTAGATAAGTTCCTTGGGGGGTCCAGTTTCTAAAATGGGGTCACTTGTGGGGGAGCTCCAATTTTTAGGCACACGGGGGCTCTCCAAACATGACATGGTGTCCGCTAAAGAGTGGAGCCAATTTTTCATTCAAAAAGTCAAATGGCGCTCCTTCCCTTCCAAGCCTTGCCGTGCGCCCAAACAGTGGTTTACAAAAAAATTGTTGCTAAAAATCATTTTTGTGACTAAAAAGTTAAATGTTCATTTTTTCCTTCCATGTTGCTTCTGCTGCTGTGATGCACATGAAGGGTTAATAAACTTATTGTATGTGGTTTTGAGCACCTTGAGGGGTGCAGTTTTTAGAATGGTGTCACTTTTGGGTATTTTCACCCATATAGACCCCTCAAACTGACTTCAAATGTGAGGTGGTCCCTAACAAAAATGGTTTTGTAAATTTCGTTGTAAAAATGAGAAATCGCTGGTCAAATTTTAACCCTTATAACTTCCTAGCAAAAAAAAAATTTGTTTCCAAAATTGTGCTGATGTAAAGTAGACATGTGGGAAATGTTATTTATTAACTATTTTGTGTCACAACTCTCTGGTTTAACAGAATAAAAATTCAAAATGTGAAATTTTCAAAATTTTCGCCAAATTTCCGTTTTTATCACAAATAAACGCAGAATTTATTTACCTAAGTTTACCACTACCATGAAGCCCAATATGTCATGAAAAAACAATCTCAGAACCGCTAGGATCCGTTGAAGCGTTCCCGAGTTATTACCTCATAAAGGGACACTGGTCAAAATTGCAAAAAACAGCCAGGTCATTAAGGTCAAAATAGGCTGGGTCATGAAGGGGTTAACTGCCCGTAGGTCTTGTACCAGCCGGTACACAGGAGTTTGGCCGGGTGGGGTCTTTTTCTTAACAGGAAACAAGGGTGTGTTACATGGGGAAACACACGGTACCAGGGCACCATTATTGAGTAACGTTTGTATTTGCCCCTTGAGGCCCCGCTCCTGATCATGTTTCAAAGGGTATTGATGGACTTTGGGAAAAGGGGCACCAGGTTTGAGAAACACTTTTACTGGTTCTACAGGCATTTTCCCTATATCATCTGGCCCTTTGAACAAAGTTTGGGTGGTATCTCAGAGATATGGGGTGAGTTGCTGGTCATCAGGCATTATTGGGGGTGGATCTGGGCCTATCAGGGCCATCATTACCGTGGGAAGGGCGTGTAGGATACAGATTTCCTCATTGTGTTCATCTGCATAGGGGTTACAGTGCCTACAAGTAGTATTCAACCCCCTGCAGATTTAGCAGGTTTAATAAGATGCAAATAAGTTAGAGCCTTCAAACTTCAAACAAGAGCAGGATTTATTAATAGATGCATAAATCTTACAAACCAAAAAGTTTTGTTGCTCAGTTAAATTTTTATAAATTTTAAACATAAAAGTGTGGGTCAATTATTATTCAACCCCTAGGTTTAATATTTTGTGGAATAACCTTTGTTTGCAATTACAGCTAATAATCGTCTTTTATAAGACCTGATCAGGCCGGCACAGGTCTCTGGAGTTATCTTGGCCCACTCCACCATGCAGATCTTCTCCAAGTTATCTAGGTTCTTTGGGTGTCTCATGTGGACTTTAATCTTGAGCTCCTTCCACAAGTTTTCAATTGGGTTAAGGTCAGGAGACTGACTAGGCCACTGCAACACCTTGATTTTTTGCCTCTTGAACCAGGCCTTGGTTTTCTTGGCTGTGTGCTTTGGGTCATTGTCTTGTTGGAAGATGAAATGACGACCCATCTCAAGATCCTTGATGGAGGAGCGAAGGTTCTTGGCCAAAATCTCCAGGTAGGCCGTGCTATCCATCTTCCCATGATGCGGACCAGATGGCCAGGCCCCTTGGCTGAGAAACAGCCCCACAGCATGATGCTGCCACCACCATGCTTGACTGTAGGGATGGTATTCTTGGGGTTGTATGCAGTGCCATCCAGTCTCCAAACGTCACGTGTGTGGTTGGCATCAAAGATCTCGATCTTGGTCTCATCAGACCAGAGAACCTTGAACCAGTCAGTCTCAGAGTCCTCCAAGTGATCATGAGCAAACTGTAGACGAGCCTGGAACGGAGACCATTGCGGTGGAGTACGTTACTTATGGTATTAACTGAAACCAATGTCCCCACTGCCATGAGATCTTCCCTGAGCTCATTCCTTGTTGTCCTTGGGTTAGCCTTGACTCTTCGGACAAGCCTGGCCTCGGCACGGGAGGAAACTTTCAAAGGCTGTCCAGGCCGTGGAAGGCTAACAGTAGTTCCATAAGCCTTCCACTTCCCGATGATGCTCCCAACAGTGGACACAGGTAGGCCCAACTCCTTGGAAAGGGTTTTGTACCCCTTGCCAGCCTTGTGACCCTCCATAATCTTGTCTCTGATGGCCTTGGAATGCTCCTTTGTCTTTCCCATGTTGACCATGTATGAGTGCTGTTCACAAGTTTGGGAAGGGTCTTAAATAGTCAGAAAAGGCTGGGAAAAGAGATAATTAATCCAAACATGTGAAGCTCATTGTTCTTTGTGCCTGAACTACTTCTTAATACTTTAGGGGAACCAAACAGAATTCTGGTGGGTTGAGGGGTTGAATAATAAATGACCCTCTGAAAAGACTTTTCACAATTTAAAAAAAAAATAAACAAAGAAATAACATTCTTTTTTGCTGCAGTGCATTTCACACTTCCAGGCTGATCTACAGTCCAAATGTCACAATGCCAAGTTAATTCCAAATGTGTAAACCTGCTAAATCTGCAGGGGGTTGAATACTACTTGTAGGCACTGTATATAATGTAAGGACCATCTGACCATCATCTTGGAATTGTATTCTGGAGCGGAACTGTGATAATAAATCTGCCCCCAGTAAATTTACCGGACATGGGGGAGAGATTACGAACTGAGCAGTAACCTCAGGGAAAGGTCCCACAGGGATGAGTTTTGTAAAAGTATGTTTATTTGGTCTGCCATCTACTCCAATTAAAACAAGTTCTTGGTCTGAGAATTGACATGGCGGGGCTGGGGAGTGAGATTCCCAGATCTTTAAATATTACCATAAGATGCCCATAGAACTTCTCGGCAGTCCAGGATATATTGGTGCCTTGGGGTTAAGGGACATAGGGCTTACAGTCGGGAGAAGAGGCTTGATTTCCTGGGGAGGGACCATATCACCTAACAGGGAGCCCCCCTGTCCCAGATCATTATTTTTAATTATTTGTCTTTCTAGCGCATTACCCTCAATCACTTCCCCAATTCTTTCTTGCACCACAAAATATCTTTTGTTATAGTAGTAGACAGCTTTCCATTTTCAACGTAACAATAACAGAAACAATCAGAACTCACTTCCTCTGTTGATCCTCAATTTGCTTTATATATCAATCACTCAACTTGAAGCAGGTGAATATTTTACCAATCTTTCAATCACACTGAAACCAAACAATCACTTACAAGTTTCCTTCTAAAACTAGGCACCATATTTTACTTTCAACTTCAACTTACAATATTTCTTTCTACTTCAATACAGTACTGTTGCTTTAAACAAAACACAGGTCTCCCGGTGCATACTACACCAAGGACAGAATATACAGAGAATCTTGAGCGCAGCTGCGTGCACCCTCCATCCGAGGCTCAAAGATAAGAGAGGAGAAAATCACAAGCAAATCGCGCAGCGGTTTGATTCACCCCTCCCATCAGGTATTTAGAAATTTCACACAGAAACAGAATGCAGCAGTTCTCAGACTTAATTAATTTCTACAAACACTGATTCTCCATTAGAGCTAAATATCCTTATTTCAGTTGTGCACAGTACTAGAGCGGCCATATAGTCTGTTCCACCGAGTCTACCTGTCCCCCACTGGGACAATCCAAAAAGCGCGGTACTCAGTGAAAGGAGGATGGCGTCTCAGACTAACCCTCTGAATACCCCTGGAGATATACGAGTACCTGAGTTACGTATCCTACCCAATCTTCGATCACCTCACCACGCCTGATTCTAACAGTGATCTGGATTTCAGGATATTTTGCCTATAAAGAGAATTACAATCACAGGTCAATCCGGGTAGTCCGTCCCTTATGAGGTACGGTTCGAGCACTGGGCTCCCATCGGAACTACACCTCTATATGATTCCACCCAAGAATCACCCCACCATCAGGGACAAACCTCAGATCCTCTTTACAGCAACAAACACTGGAAAACCACACCAAATGGTCAGTCTGAACAGCCAACTTACCGTTGTTGTTGTGGGGGATGATCAGTCCTAATTTCCTGTGCCTGTGTCCGGGCCGAGGGTCCTATGTCTTGTTGTCCTCCGGGGGCAAAAGTGTACCTGTTTGGGGCCCCACATTCGGGCACCAAGCTGTTGAGGGAGGATTTGAAGTGACCCTTCATGGTTGACACAGTGATTTTCAAATTGATTCACAGGGCATTGCCGGCAACTGAAAATGACCAGACGGAGAATTGTGTCTCTGTTTGGGGGGGGGGGGGATCAAGCAGATCTCTGAGCCCCGTTTTATTGTGTCGCACTTTTTATAATCTTAATCTTAAGTTACACTTCAAACAATCAACATAGGAACACGCTCACAGTTCTTAACCCCTTCATGACCATGGGATTTTTCGTTTTTCCGTGTTCGTTTTTCACTCCCCTCCTTCCCAGAGCCATAACATTTTTATTTTTCCATCAATTTGGATATGTGAGGGCTTATTTTTTGCGGGACGAGTTGTACTTTTGAACGACATCATTGGTTTTAGCATGTCGTGTACTAGAAAATGGTAAAAAAAATTCCAAATGCGGTGAAATTGCAAAAAAAGTGCAGTCCCACACTTGTTTTTTGTTTGGCTTTTTTGCTAGGTTCACTAAATGCTAAAACTGACCTGCCATTATGATTCTCCAGGTCAGTACAAGTTCATAGACACCTAACATGACAAGGTTATTTTTTATCTAAGTGGTGAAAAAAAATTCCAACTTTGCTAAAAAAAAATAAAAAAAATTGCGCCATTTTCCGATACTCGTAGCGTCTCCATTTTTCGTGATCTGGGGTCGGTTGAGGGCTTATTTTTTGCGTGCCGAGATGACGTTTTTAATGATAGCATTTTGGTGCAGATACATTCATTTGATCGCCCGTTATTGCATTTTAATGCAATGTCGCGGCGACAAAAAAATGTAATTCTGGTGTTTCGAATTTTTTTCCCGCTACACTGTTTAGCGATCAGGTTAATGCTTTTTTTTAATTGATAGATCGGGCGATTCTGAGCGCGGCGATACCAAATATGTGTAGATTTGATTTTTTTATTGATTTATTTTGATTGGGGCGAAAGGGGGGTGATTTAAACTTTTATATTTTTTTTATTTTTTTCACATTTTTTTCAAATTTTTTTTTTTTACTTTTGCCATGCTTCAATAGCCTCCATGGGAGGCTAGAAGCAGGCACAACGCGATCGCCTCTGCTACATAGCAGCGATCTGCTGATCGCTGCTATGTTGCAGAAATGCAGGTGTGCTGTGAGCGCCGACCACAGGGTGGCGCTCACAGCTACCGGCGATCAGTAACCATAGAGGTCTCAAGGACCTCTATGGTTACAATGGAGACGCATCGCCGACCCCCGATCATGTGACGGGGGTCGGCGATGCCGTCATTTTCGGCTTCCCGACCGGAAGCGGTAGTTAAATGCCGCTGTCTGCGTTTGACAGCGGCATTTAACTAGTTAATAGGTGCGGGCAGATCGCGATTCTGCCCGCGCCTATTGCGGGCACATGTCAGCTGTTCAAAACAGCTGACATGTCCCGGCTTTGATGCGGGCTCACCGCGGAGCCCTGCATCAAAGCAGGGGATCTGACCTTGGACGTACTATCCCGTCCAAGGTCAGATAGGGGTTAAACTATAAAAATGCAGGAACAGCCTGTACGTCAAGGTCTCGTAGAACAATGCACCCTCAGTGTCATATCTTGTTCAGGCTGGAATAATCAAGGTCTCATAACAACTATGAACTTTCACCTAGTAAAAAATTTATCTTAAAAACAGCAAGATGGAGTCGAAAAGCACAACATGAAGCCTGCTTTAATTTCTTAGTTTAACCCTTCACAGCACTATCTGCAGTATTGCTGTCATGATTGGACTGGCAAGTAAACTGGAACCAGGGGCTCCTTTCCTGGCCTTAGCACTAGGGGGTACTCTAACTTGCCCTGTTCCCTGGGATACCTCAGATGACGAGGATGCCGGGGCCTCTGCCCTTGCCCTGTCTCCTAACTGCAGCCCGGGGAAGAGAGGTGCTACCGTGTACCGCAGTACACCAACCCGACAAACGGGAGCCATGGCAAGGGTAAAAGAACACTCCACTCACACAAAATATACTCTCACAAATAACAGAGGTATTCACCAGGGTGTGAAGGAAGGGGGAAGAAAAAAAAGCAGGTAAGGATGAGGAATTTCCAAGCGTACATACCAAACAACTGTCGCACAATAAACTCCGCCAGCTCTCCAAACACCAGGTCCTCACTACTCCAGGCCTATCTAGGAAGTGCTATCTCAGGCAAGGATTTGGCCTGAAGGCCTAGCTTTTATAGGAGAGAGGAGTGGCTGACTGAGCACAGCTGAATACAGGGATTTCCACATGGCCGATTAACCCCTTTCCTGCTGTATGAAAACAAACACATTTAAAACACAAGAGAAGTGCTTCTTCTCAGCAGCGAAGCAGGAGCCATAAGACGCTGCAGTCTTCTCCGTGACAATTGCACTTGCACCTTATTTACCTTATGTTCTCTTGCTAGTGCTAAATACACACTCATTTCAGCTATCA
Source organism: Ranitomeya imitator (assembly GCF_032444005.1). Classification (NCBI taxonomy): domain Eukaryota; kingdom Metazoa; phylum Chordata; class Amphibia; order Anura; family Dendrobatidae; genus Ranitomeya; species Ranitomeya imitator. Next base: position 464,789,418 of record NC_091287.1, on the reverse strand, counting down.
CTGGCTAATATTATTTATGTATTTTTTGTGCAAAATACTTATGGAAGCAATCTTACTATATCTATCTGTATACCCAATGCTGTGACTTGTGCCTTATCATTTTGGTCCAGTTGGTTTTTACTCAATATATTTTATTGTTTTTTGTTAATAAAGACTTTATTTTTTAAAACCAATTTATGTACTGTGGTCTCTTCTGCACCATTTATCTATATGATCTATTCTTGTTTTAGTACATGACCTTGGGTTTTATATTTATTATTATATTGATATTAATATTATATTGATATATAAATCTATAAACCTTACAAACTGTTCAATATATGCTAATGAAGTACAATATGTCTCGAAAAAAGAATCTCAGAATCAGTGGGATCAGTTGAAGCATTCCATAGTTATAGCCTCATACAGTAACAGTGGTAAGATTGAAAAAATTTGGTCTGGTCATTAATGTCAAAATTGGCTCGGTCACTAAGGGGTTGAATAAAGAACAAAAAAAATACATTTATTTCTGTAAGAAATTTTTTAAAAAAAATATTTGGTATTGTCACATCTAGAATGACCCGACCTATAAGACTGTCCCACTAGTTAACCTCTTCAGTGAACACCATTAACCTCTTTCTGACCTCGGACGGGATAGTACGTCCGAGGTCAGATACCGCGCTTTGATGCTAGGCATCAAAGCTGGGACATGTCAGCTGTTTTGAACAGCTGACATGTGCCCGCAATAGCGGCGGGTGAAATCGCGATTCACCCGCCGCTATTAACTAGTTAAATGCCACTGTCAAATGATGATAGCGGCATTTAACCGGCGCTTCCGGCCGGTCGGCCGGAAAGGAGCACATCACCGACCCCGTCACATGATCGGAGGTCAGCTATGCAATAGAATGGTACCCTTAGAGGTCCTTGAGACCTCTATGGTTACTGATGCCAGCCTGCTGTGAGCACCCCCCTTTGGTCGGCGCTCATAGCACACCTGCATTTCTGCTGCATAGCAGCGATCTGATGATTGCTGCTATGTAGAAGAGCCGATCGAGTTGTGCCAGCTTCTAGCCTCCCATGGAGGCTATTGAAACATGGCAAAAGTAAAAAAAAAAGTAAAAAAGAGTGAAAAAAATAAAAAAAAATATAAAAGTTTAAATCACCCCCTTTCACCCCATTCAAAATAAATCAATAAAAAAAAATCAAACCTACATATATTTGGTATCAATTAATCTGATTGCAAAAGGGCGTAGCAAGAAAAACATTTGAAAAGCCAGAATTACGTTTTTTTGGTCGCCGCGACATTGCAGTAAAATGCAATAATGGGCGATCAAAAGAACGCATCTGCACCAAAATGCTATCATTAAAAACGCCAGCTCAGCATGCAAAAAATAAGCCCTCAACCGACCCCAGGTCATGAAAAATGGAGACGCTACGGGTATCGGAAAATGGTGCAATTTTGTTTTTTTTATTAGCAAAGTTTGGAATTTATTTCACCACTTAGAAAAAAGAGAACCTAGACATATTTGGTGTCTATGAACTCGTAATTACCTGGAGAATCATAATGGCAGTTTTAGCATTTAGTGAACCTAGTAAAAAAGCCAATCAAAAAACAAGTGTGGGATTGCACTTTTTTTGCAATTTCACTGCACTTGGAATTTTTTTCCCGTTTTCTAGTACACGACATGCTAAAACCAATGATGTCATTCAAAAGTACATTTCGTCTCACAAAAAAATAAGCCCTCACATGGCCATATTGATGGAAAAATAAAAAGTTATGGCTTTGGGAAGGAGGGGAGCGAAAAACGAACACTCAAAAACGGAAAATCCCAAGGTCATGAAGGGGTTAAAAAGTAGGTGAAAAGTGAGCAAAAGAACAATGCTTTATCATACTGCCAAACAAAAAGTGGAATAAAATGTGATGAAACAGACCAATCTGAATAAAAATGAAAATATCTGAAAATAAGCCATACAGGTTCGTCAGCGGAATAATAAATAAGCTCTCAGAATAAACCGATGCAAAACTTTCTTTTTTCTATAAAATAGTTTTTATTGTGTGAAAGTGCCAAAACATAAAAATAATATAAATGTGGTATCACAATATTCCTACTGACCCGAAGTATAAAGCTGCCCTTTCAATTTTACCACATGTGGAACATCATAAAAAAAAACCAAAAAATAATTCCTGGATTGATGGTTTTTGTTCATTCTGCCTCTCAAAACTCGGAATAGAAAGCGATTAAAGAGTCATGTGACCGAAAATGGTACCAATAAAAATGTCAACTCTTCCCCAAAAATCAAGCTGTCACATGAATCTGTCAGACAAAATATGGAAAAATTATAGCTATCAAAATATGATATTGAAAAAATATTTTGCAATTAAAAGCATCTTTTAGTGTGTAACATCAGCCAAACATAAAAAGAACTCTATAAACCTGGTATTGCTGTAATCGCACCAACCTGAAGTATAAAGTCGTCTAATCGCTTATACCCCATGAGGAACAGCATAAAAAATAAATAAATTGGTGTGCATGAAAGCGTGGTTGACCACAGTTTTATGCACCACTGAAAAGAGGACAGATGGAGTCCAGATGGAGGACAGATAAAGTAGGTGGATTGTGTAGGTATTTTAATACCTTTTTCTATGTAGTGTATGGTTCAAAAATTTTTTTTAGTATTTTTGGGTGAAGATATAAAAATGTGTTTCTATGTTACATACGTTTTAAATTTTGCACTTTGATTTCTATGATTTTACATATCCGGACATAAAAATTATTTGGTCCTCAGAAGATCTTAAAATTAGGTAAATGTAAAATCAGATGAATAACAGCACATGACAAATTATATTGTGGCAATGATTATTTAACTCCTTCATGACTGGAGGTATTTTCGTTTTTGCTTTTTCGTTTTTTTGCGCCTTTTATTCCCAGAGCCATAACTTTGTAATTTTTCTGTTAATGTGGCCATGTGAGCTTATTTTTTGCGGGATGAGTTGTACTTTTGAACTACACAATTGGTTTTAACATATCTTTTACTGGAAAAGAGGAAAAATTTCCAAGTGCAATGAAATTGCAAATTGCAAAGTGCAATTCTACAATGATTTTTTGTTTTGCTTTTTTGCTATATTCACTAAATGCTAAGAGTGACCTGCCATTATGATTCTCCAGGTCAGTACTAGTTCATGGACACCAAACATGTCTAGGTTTCTTTTATCTAAGTGGTGAAAAAAAATTCCAAAATTTGTTAAAAAAATAAAAAAATTGCACCATATTCCCATAGGATCACCATTTTTTTGTGATGTTTGGTTGGGTGAGAGCTTATTTTTTGCACGCTGAGCTGACATTTTTAAAGATAGCATTTTATTGCAGATACAATCTTTTGATCGCCCGTTATTGCTTTTTAATGCAATGTTGTGGCGGCCAAAAAAACGTAATTCTGTCATTTTGACTTTTTTTCTCTTTACGTCGATTAGCAATCGGGTTAATTATTTTTTTGTATTGATAGATCGGGCGATTGTGAATGCGACGATACCAAATATGTGTATGTTTCATTTTTTTATTGCATTATTTTAAATAGGGCAAAAGGGGGGTGATTTGAACTTTCATATTTTTTTCATATTTTTTAAAATGCTTTTTTTTTTTTACTTTTAGCATGCTTCAATAGTCTCCATGGGAGACTAGAAGCTGAAGCTACCATAACCCGATCGACTCTTCTTCATATAGGTAATGATCAGATTGCCTGTATGTAGCAGAATTGCTGACTTGCTATTAGCGCTGACCACCGGGCAGCGCGCACAGCAATCCGGCAGTGATAACCATAGAGGGCTGCTGGAGGCCTTTGGTTGTCATGCCAACCCATCTATGACCCACGGTCTTGTGACATGGGTGCTGATGGGTGGGATTTCCGACACGCTTGCCGGAAGCACGTGTTAAATGTTGCTGTCAAAGTGTGACAGTGGCATTTAGTGGGTTAACAGCCATGAGAGGACCACATCAAAACAGGTGACATGTGCCGGAAAAGTATCCGACATCGGATTATTACGTCCGATGTCAGAAAGTGGTTAACAAAACCTAGGCCCAAATGTGGAAGCAAAGTGTGAAAAATTAAGCACACCCTATGAATCAATCTGTTGTAGAACCATCTTTAGCAGCAATAACATAAAGTAATTGTTCTCTATATGACTTTAGTAGTCTTTCACATTGTTCTGGAGAAATTCTGGCCCATCATTTCCTGGGGTTGTCCCCTCAGAGGGGGTAGTACATGTGTAAATCAATAGAACCTCTCTCTCAATATCAGGAACTGACTGCGTATCCTATTCCCCTTGCAAGATGGCACTTGCATAGAAAACTTGGGAGACAAGTCACTAAAGCAAGATTGGCCTGTCAGTCATAGACTGGAATCAGGTGGCGGGCCAAGAAAAGGGTGAGAGGCAGAAGAGCTGTAAGCAGGGTCCAGCCCCATTACATTTGTTGCTTACTTGTGGTTCACTGTCATAAATTTAAATTCTGGATTTATCTTTGTCCATGTTTCATGTACGTGTTTTATCCATTTTTTTCACCATTACCTTATAAAATCTATTGTGCTGTTTACATGTCCATGTTTTACATGGATCATGTGTCTTTGTAAAAAAACACAGAGACATGTCCAATATTTTTCAGCAGCATGGATGACAAGTGCAAATAAAAGTCAATGGTTCATTGAAAACATGCCCTCAGTGTGCCATCTATTTTTTATATTTTTATTTCCTTTTTATCTGAAGCTCGCTGTCCTCTCCAACAGCTGCAGGAACCTTTCCTTGCAACCAGAAAAAATGTAAAACCTGTCCATTTATAAGGACCACGGGCAAGATAAAGATCCCCAATTCACATCAGGACAACAAGATACCAGGTACTTTCAGCTGCATCACTTCTAATGTGGGATTCAAGCTTGAGGAGGATAATTTGCATATTCCAGGTGCCTTCTGGGAAAAGCGAAGAGGCTCCCTCAGCAAGAAGATTGTTGGGTACAGCCGGGACCAGCTGCTTGGAAAGTATCACCAAACCAGGGATTCAAGCTTGAGGAGGATAATTTGCATATTCCAGGTGCCTTCTGGGAAAAGCGAAGAGTCTCCCTCAGCAAGAAGATCGTTGGGTACAGCCGGGACCAGCTGCTTGGAAAGCATCAACAAACCCCGCGCCTTACGGCACGTGAATTTTTGCCTGTTGGACATTATTGCAAGAAAGCTTGGCTGAGTAGATTACACAAGAAGGAAAACGCACAGCAAGTCAGCAGGATCTAGGAGCAACATGGCAGATGTGACAACCTACATGGTGAGCTGCAGCATGTGCTACATGTTCACAGATCGACCAGAAGAAGAATCCAATTTCACCTGTCAGAAGTGTAGACTAGTGGCCCTTTTAGAAGAAAAGGTGCGGGGTCTGGAAGAAAGAATAGCAACTTTGAAACTCATCAAAGAGAATGAAGACTTCCTAGACAGAACAGAAGCATCTCTACTGGTCACAGAAGGTGAAAAAAGTGTCAGAGAACCTCCAAAAGCAGATGAGTGGAAGCATGTGACCAAAAGAAGCAAGAAGACCATGGAGAAATCACCAACCACACAACTGAAGAACCGATATCAAATCTTTGTAGATGATGAAGATGGCACACCTAAGGATGAAGCAACATCAGCAAGCAAAAAAGAAAAGGGCACACAGCAACAAGTGACAGCAAAAAGTACAGCCAAGAAGCAACGAAGAGTGGTGGTGGTGGGAGACTCACTACTGAGAGGCACAGAAGCAGCCATCTGCAGACCGGACATAACCGCAAGAGAAGTATGCTGCCTTCCAGGTGCGATGATCAAGGATGTGACCGATAGGATACCAAAGCTCTTCAGCTCCAAGGACGTCCACCCATTTCTTCTGATACATGTTGGCACCAATGACACGGCAAGGAAGGACCTACCGACAATCTGCAAGGACTTTGAAGAGTTGGGGAAGAAAGTAAAGGAACTGGATGCACAGGTAGTTTTTTCTTCTATCCTTCCAGTAGACGGGCATGGCACCAGGAGATGGAACAGGATCCTTGATGTGAACAACTGGCTAAGACGATGGTGCAGACAACAAGGATTCGGATTCCTGGACCACGGTGTGAATTACGTGTACGATGGACTCCTCGCCAGAGACGGACTACACCTCAACAAACCTGGGAAACACACATTCGCCAGAAGACTCGCTACACTCATCAGGAGGGCGTTAAATTAGAAGAAGAGGGGACGGGAAGAAAAACATTAGACTCGAACAGAGAAGACCCAGGAAAACATACTCAGAAGGGAGGTAAGAACATTTCTAAAACAATCCACAGCGAGGAGATTGGAACAAAACAAAATCCTCTAAACTGCATGCTCGCAAACGCCAGAAGCCTGACAAACAAGATGGAAGAACTAGAAGCAGAAATATCTACAGGTAACTTTGACATAGTGGGAATAACCGAGACATGGTTAGATGAAAGCTATGACTGGGCAGTTAACTTACAGGGTTACAGTCTGTTTAGAAAGGATCGTAAAAATCGGAGAGGAGGAGGGGTTTGTCTCTATGTAAAGTCTTGTCTAAAGTCCACTTTAAGGGAGGATATTAGCGAAGGGAATGAGGATGTTGAGTCCATATGGGTCGAAAATTCAAAATTCATGGAGGGAAAAATGGTAACAAAATTCTCATTGGGGTCTGTTACAAACCCCCAAACATAACAGAAACCATGGAAAGTCTACTTCTAAAGCAGATAGATGAAGCTGCAACCCATAATGAGGTCCTGGTTATGGGGACTTTAACTACCCGGATATTAACTGGGAAACAGAAACCTGTGAAACCCATAAAGGCAACAGGTTTCTGCTAATAACCAAGAAAAATTATCTTTCACAAATGGTGCAGAATCCAACCAGAGGAGCAGCACTTTTAGACCTAATACTATCTAATAGACCTGACAGAATAACAAATCTGCAGGTGGTCGGGCATCTAGGAAATAGCGACCACAATATTGTACAGTTTCACCAGTCTTTCACTAGGGGGACTTGTCAGGGAGTCACAAAAACACTGAACTTTAGGAAGGCAAAGTTTACCAGATTAAGGGCATCTCTAAGCTGGTCAGACTGGGACAATATCCTCAGAAATAAGAATACAGATAATAAATGGAAAATGTTTAAGAACATCCTAAATAGGCAGTGTAAGCAGTTTATACCTTGTGGGAATAAAAGGACTAGAAATAGGAAAAACCCAATGTGGCTAAACAAAGAAGTAAGACAGGCAATTAACAGTAAAAAGAAAGCATTTGCACTACTAAAGCAGGATGGCACCATTGAAGCTCTAAAAAAATATAGGGAGAAAAATACTTTATCTAAAAAACTAATTAAAGCTGCCAAAAAGGAAACAGAGAAGCACATTGCTAAGGAGAGTAAAACTAATCCCAAACTGTTCTTCAACTATATCAATAGTAAAAGAATCAAAACTGAAAATGTAGGCCCCTTAAAAAATAGTGAGGAAAGAATGGTTGTAGATGACGAGGAAAAAGCTAACATATTAAACACCTTCTTCTCCACGGTATTCATGGTGGAAAATGAAATGCTAGGTGAAATCCCAAGAAACAATGAAAACCCTATATTAAGGGTCACCAATCTAACCCAAGAAGAGGTGCGAAACCGGCTAAATAAGATTAAAATAGATAAATCTCCGGGTCCAGATGGCATACACCCACGAGTACTAAGAGCACTAAGTAATGTAATAGATAAACCATTATTTCTTATTTTTAGGGACTCTATAGCGACGGGGTCTGTTCTGCAGGACTGGCGCATAGCAAATGTGGTGTCAATATTTAAAAAGGGCTCTAAAAGTGAACCTGGAAATTATAGGCCAGTAAGTCTAACCTCTATTGTTGGTAAAATATTTGAAGGGTTTCTGAAGGATGTTATTCTGGATTATCTCAATGAGAATAACTGTTTAACTCCATATCAGCATGGGTTTATGAGAAATTGCTCCTGTCAAACCAATCTAATCAGTTTTTATGAAGAGGTAAGCTATAGGCTGGACCACGGTGAGTCATTGGACGTGGTATATCTCGATTTTTCCAAAGCGTTTGATACCGTGCCTCAAAAGAGGTTGGTACACAAAATGAGAATGCTTGGTCTGGGGGAAAATGTGTGTAAACGGGTGAGTAACTGGCTTGGTGATAGAAAGCAGAGGGTGGTTATAAATGGTATAGTCTCTAACTGGGTCGCTGTGACCAGTGGGGTACCACAGGGGTCGGTATTGAGACCTGTTCTCTTCAACATATTCATTAATGATCTGGTAGAAGGTTTACACAGAAAAATATCGATATTTGCAGATTATACAAAACGATGTAAAGCAGTTAATACAAGAGAAGATAGTATTCTGCTTCAGATGGATCTGGATAAGTTGGAAACTTGGGCTGAAAGGTGGCAGACGAGGTTTAACAATGATAAATGTAAGGTTATACACATGGGAATAAGGAATCAATATCACTATTACACACTGAATGGGAAACCACTGGGTAAATCTGACAGGGAGAAGGACTTGGGGATCCTAGTTGATGATAAACTTACCTGGAACAGCCAGTGCCAGGCAGCAGCTGCCAAGGCAAACAGGATCATGGGGTGCATTAAAAGAGGTCTGAATACACATGATGAGAGCATTATACTGCCTCTGTACAAATCCCTAGTTAGACCGCACATGGAGTACTGTGTCCAGTTTTGGGCACCGGTGCTCAGGAAGGATATAATGAAACTAGAGAGAGTACAAAGGAGGGCAACAAAATTAATAAAGGGGATGGGAGAACTACAATACTCAGATAGATTAGCGAAATTAGGATTATTTAGTCTAGAAAAAAGACGACTGAGGGGCGATCTAATAACCATGTATAAGTATATAAGGGGACAATACAAATATCTCGCTGAGGATCTGTTTATACCAAGGAAGGTGACGGGCACAAGGGGGCATTCTTTGCATCTGGAGGAGAGAAGGTTTTTCCACCAACATAGAAGAGGATTCTTTACTGTTAGGGCAGTGAGAATCTGGAATTGCTTGCCTGAGGAGGTGGTGATGGCGAACTCGGTCTAGGGGTTCAAGAGAGGCCTGTCTTCCTGGAGCAGAACAATATTGTATCATACAATTATTAGGTTCTGTAGAAAGACGTAGATCTGGGGATTTATTATGATGGAATATAGGCTGAACTGGATGGACAAATGTCTTTTTTCGGCCTTACTAACTATGTTACTATGTTACTATGTTATCTAATTATATGTACTAAATGTTCAACTGGGGGCCTGCATGCTGGGGAGACAAAGCAGAAACTGAGAACAAGGATAAATTCTCACCACCACACAATAAAAGAAAAAAGAGTGTATCTACCTGTGGCCAAACATTTCTGTATGTCTGATCATAGCGCCATGGAACTGAAATTACTTGTCTTGAAAGGTAACTTCAAATCTCAGAGAGACAGGAGAATCTCGGAGTATAAATTTATGACAACCTTTGACACACTTAGTGCAGGAATGAATGTGTCGCATGGATTTATGTCTTTTTACATCAATTAAGGAATTTGCACTCAGACATTATCTTGCATCATAACACTATCAGACCCCAATCAGAGGAGAACAAAACATTCACTCCTTATCTAGGGACTTTCCAATATTTATGGACACAACTGTTTAGCACTCTCCTGTAATGACAGCTCTGTGCTGTGTTTTGTATAAATATGTGATTCTTCAGAATTTCTTTTAGTGTATGCCTGATGAAGAGGCCTGAGTAGTCTCAAAAGCTTGCAATTTGTTACCATCTTTTCAGATAGCCATTAAAAGGTATCAACCACTGAGGACTCTCAATTCTAAATATTCTTTTCCTTGAGCATTTTTGGCAGACTTTGCACTATAGGCTTTTTAAATCTAGGAGTCCCACTACATAACAATTTTAACAGAATGTATAAGAGGCCCTCCTTTATGTCTATGTCGATGTCATCAGCAATGTTTTGGGTATCTTTACCACAGAGTGAAATACCTGTATGACGGACCCCATTGCTAGAGATGGGTTGCATCTTACGAAAACAGGAAAACACATATTTGGTAGACGCTGCTACACTCATCAAAAAAGCTTTAAACTAGAGCAATATGGAATGGGAATTATACAGCCAGGAAAAAATAGGCAACTACTGAATTCTTTTGAGAACCTTGCTGTTAAAAGTGCAAATAGAGACCAAACACAACACATTCTAAATGAGAATAGAGAAGCAAGAGAAAGTGACTACAAACTAAAATGTGTCTATACAAATGCACAGAGCATGAGAAACAAACAAGGATAATTGGTGCTGCTCATATAGGAAGATAAATATGATGTCATAGGTATCACTGAAACTTGGTGGATGCTACACATGATTGGAATACAAGCCTTGAAGGCTACAACTTATTTATTGGAAGCCGGCTTAACAAGAAGGGAGGAGGTTGCATTGTACAGTTTGTTAGGAAAGCGTATATCCCCACAGAGATCCAAGCTTTAGAGAATGGTAGCTGTATACTAACTGTTTGGGAAAAAAATACAAGGAGAGAACAACACAAAGGACACAATTGTAGGTGTTTACTATAGGCCTCCTGGACAATATGGATGAACCTTTTCACATCAAACGTCTTTATTCTCAAAAAAAGTATGACATAGTGACCATGGGAGATTTTAACAATCCAGATATTTGTTGGGAATTTCTCTCAGACAAAAATAATGGGTCCAGAAAATTTTTTATCTTCTCTCGCTGACAACTTAATCTTTCAAAAGGTAGGAGACCTAATTTTCACCAACAGGGAGGAAATAGTTGAGGAAGTGAAGGTGGCTGGGAATTTAAAAGGCAGCGATTATGCTATTCTCGAATTTTGGATTACAAGAGGAGGAAGACCTGCTAGGACTCAGACTTTAAAGTTAGACTTTAGAAAGGCAGATTTTAATGGACTCAGAAAGAGGGTAGGAAAGATGCAATGGCTAGAAGTTCTAAAGGACACAAATGTCCAATGAAGATGGGAGCTTTTTCTAATGAAACTCTAATTGCACAATCAGTAGTAATCCCAAAACGAAGGGAGAATTGAAAGTGTTTAAAGAGACCAGGATGGATGAACACAGAACTTAAACACTTGCTGAAAATTAAAAAATAAATGAATATCAAATGGAAAGAGGGGAACATATCTAAAGAAGAACATAATGCTGTCTGCAGAGAATGCAGGGCAAGTGTTAGAAGAGCTAAAGCCAGTAAAGAAGCGAGGCTTGCAAGAAAGACCAAAAGCAATAAAAACGGATTTTGGGCATATGTCAAATGTAAACAAAAAGTCAAAGATGCTATAGGATTTTTACAGGATGAAAAGGGGGAAGTGTTCAAACATGTTGAGAAAGCCAAACTTTTAAATTCCTTTTTTACATTTGTTCCCTAGGAAAGCAAATGTAACATTCACTGACCTTTACTGTGCTATCGAAGGAATAAAATAATCCACACTATCTATAAACAGAGATGGTGAGGGAACACTTAGCTAATTAAAATGAATTTAAATATCCTGGTCCAGATGAATTACATCCTAGAATACTGAAAGAGATAGCAAAGGAAATTGTAGAACCACTAGCCAGAATCTTTGAGAAATCCCAGAAAAGGGGAGGTGTCACAAAAGATTGAAGAAGGGCAAATGTTGTCCCTATCTTCAAAAAAGGAAAGAAGATGGAGGCAGGAAATTACAGGCCAGTGAGCCTTACTTCTATATCAGGAAAGATCTTTGAAAAATGATTAAACGGCATGTATATAAGTACTTGGATAAGAATACAGTAATTAACCAGAGTCAGCATATGTTTGAAGCAAACAAGTCATGTCTGACTAATCTAATTCCCGTCTATGATGGAATCGCTGACTGGGTAGATCAGGGAAATTAGTTAGACATACTATATGTGGACTTTAGTAAAGCATTTGATAAAGTATCTCATACTATCCTTATTGAAAATATGACCAAGTATAGGATTGGCAAGGCTAAGGTTAAGTGGATTCATAACTGGCTCAGTGATAATACTCAAACAGTGGTAATAAATGGTTGCACATCAAACTGGAACAGTGTTTCAAGTGGGGTACCACAAGGCTCTGTCCTGGCTACAGTGTAGTTCAATATTTTTGTAAATGATCTACATAAAGGAACCAAAGGTAATCTAATAAACTAATAAATAGTGATGAGCGAATGTGCTCAGATAATGTCTTATCTGAGCATGCTTGGCTGTTATCCCAGCCTCTGGGAGTGTTCGTATATTATGTTTGAGTCCGAGCTCCATGATTTGCGGCTGATAGACAGCTTCAACACATGTGGGGATTGCCTGTTTGTTAGGGAATTGTTGTCCAATTGATTTTTTTCTCTTAAAAAAGATGCTAGACCAGCGTTAAAATGCGTTGTGGAAATAAAAACCGTTCAACTCATCTTGGTCCCAAGGAATCTTTATTACCACAGCGCAGCCTGATATCATGTTATCGTCCGTCTAGTTTTTGGCATCGCTTGCACTTAGTGCATACATTTCATCAGTGTAGGAGACCCACTCATTAGTAATGGAAAAAAATGTTTTTCTGAGGATCCACCTTCTAGTTGAGGGAACATTTTTTAATACCAAAAGAACCAGTGGGTTCTATTACTATATGATCCAGTGCCTTGTTGTGGGCTGTCAGGTGGTCGTCACATAGGAAATTCTCACACTGCATACAGGATTTCACAGCGGGGACAGGAGAGTTTGAACAGTAAGTACAGGAGATACTAGTCTCCTTCATATCAGGCTGAGTAGATGCAAAACGTGACACTATATTCCCCAGCAAGGTTCATGAAATAAAAGACCTGCAACATTAAACAAATCGCCTTTTTAGGGCTAATTCAAATACATTCTATTTTATTATAATAATACTGATCCTATCTGTACATCATCTATGGTGAGGTGTGGCAGTAGTTATAGCATATGACAGGCATCTAGGCAGGGATTATTGCCTTATAAATTGTAAGCCTTGATGCTGCTTTTTTCTATGGACTCATTGACCAATTCATGTTTTTACGGTGATCTGTACTCAGAAGTTCATCAAAGCTGCCAGTGTTACTTGCATTTCTCCAGAGTATGTTGCTGCCTTGTGCAAGAAAAAATCTTTTCAGGGCTGATTAAAATCTTGCTATATTCTAAAATGATACCTCTCATATCTGCAATTTGTCTATGGTCAGCTGTTGCTGCTGCTTTTTCCATACACTCATTGACAGATTTGTACTTTTTACTGTGTTCTGTACTCATAAATTCATCAAAGCCGGCAAAATTAACTGATTTATTGTGTCCATTCACAGCTCCTCTCTAGCATCTGTATGTAAGAAGTAGTGGTGGGTCACTTTACACTACTGGAGCTGGAATTACCAATTCTGAACTCTCAAGTGGTTTGTTTCCATCGATTTCTTTGTGCTTCTTTAAGTATCTTTGGAGTCATTGTCCTGCTGGAAGACTCATGACCTAGGATTCAAACCCAGCTACATTGCAACCCAAAATCCTTTGGGAATCTTCATATTTCATGATGCCTTGCACACAGTCAAGGCACCCAGGACCAGAGGCAGCAAAACAACCCCAAAATATCTTTGAACCTCCACCATATTTCACTATAACTACTGTGTTCTTTTATTTGTAGTCCTCATTCCATTTACAGTACACAGTAGAATGATGTGCTTTACAAAAAACTCTTATCTTGGTCTTTCTGTACACAAGATGCCTAATGGCTCTCTAAAAATAGTGGGGCCACCTGCTGTCCCTCTATAAATTGTGAGGACCACCTGCTGGCCATCCAAGTTTCAATCTTTACAATATTAACATAAAAAAGAAAATTTGCCCAAGTCAGATGGATAAATTATACTGCAGTAGCAACGTGCGGCTATGCAAAGTATAGTTGTTTGCTTGTCCTCCAAAAATGCTTAGTAAGGGCTGGCTGGTAGACCTCTAAAATTAGAGTGAGAGATGCCTGATGACCCTCTGACAATAGTGAGATCCACCTGCTGGTCTTCTAACAGCAGCCTCTACAAATAGTGATGGGTGCCTAATGGCCCTGAAAAAAATTGTGACTTTCAGAGTCCCTCCTTCATAAATGAAATAGGATGTGTCTGATCATGTTTCACGCACCACATGGACAGAAAAAGGTATTAAAATGATAAAATTACATTTCCTGTAGAATTTTTTTTTCACCATTGAAAGCAATGCAAATTTGCAAAAATGCAGCAAAAACACTATGTGTGTGAACAGGTGTGTAGGAACATTTTTTTTTCTTATTTTTTCCTTATATACAACTAGATAGTGGCCCGATTCTAATGCATCGGGTATTCTAGAATATGTATTTATGTATGTATATAGCAGCCACAGAGTATATAGCACAGGCCACGTAGTATATAGGAGCCATGTATTATATAGCAGACAAATACTACGTGGCCTGTGCTATATACTATGTGGCTGCTATATACATACATATTGTAGAATACCTGATGCGTTAATACAGGCCACGCAATATATAACAGTGGCCACACAGTATATAACACAGCCACGTACTATATAACACAGCCCACGCAGTGTATAGCAGCCACGCAGTATATAACACAGGCGACATAGTATATAACACAGGCCACGCGGTATATAACACTGTCCACATAATATATAGCACAGCCCACGCAGTATATAGCAGCCACGTAGTACATAACACTGACCACGCAGTATATAGCAGACACGTAGTATATAACATAGCCCACGCAGTATATAACAGTGGCCATGTAATATATAGCACTGCCCATGCAGTATATAACACTATCTATGTAGTATATAACACTGCCTATGTAGTATATAGCAGCCACGCGGTATCTAACACAGCCCACATAGTATACAGCAGTGTGGGCACCATATCCCTGTTAAAAAATTAATTAAAATAAAAAATAGTTATATACTCACCCCCTAGGATCCGTTGAAGCTCCAGCAATACACGCGCGGCTGCCACCATCTTCCGTTCCCGGGAAGCATTGCGAAATTACCCAGATCACTTAGCGGTCTCGCAAGACCGCTAAGTCTTCTGGGTAATTTCGCAATGCATCGCTGGGAACAGAAGATGGCGGCAGGCGCGAGTGGCTCGGCGGACTATGGAGGGTGAGAATAGCAGGTTTTTTGTTTTTTTATTATTTTTAACATTACATTTTTTTACTATTGATGCCGCATAGGCAGCATCAATAGTAAAAAGTTGGGGACACATAGGGTTAATAGCAGCAGTTACGGAGTGCGTTACCCGTGGCATAACGTGGTCCGTTACCGCCGGCATTAACCCTGTGTGAGCGGTGACTGGAGGGGAGTATGCGGGCGCCGGGCAATGACTGCGGGGAGTAAGGAGCGGCCATTTTCTTCCGGACTGTGCCCATCGCTGATTGGTCGTGGCTGTTTTGCCACGACCAATCAGCGACTTGGATTTCCATGACAGACAGAAGCCGCGACCAATGAATATCCGTGACAGAAAGAAGGACAGACACAAGTGACCCTTAGACAATTATATAGTAGATTCATTATCCTGGAAAGAAGGCTTCTTAACATTTTCCCAGTCAAGTCCATTTTAACTGTGGTTTTGTATGTTTTATTGTCAGTCTGTTAAAGTGGTGTAGTATTCTGACAAAATTGTTCCCAGCAGCGACCTTGGTCTCAGATGCTTACAGGAGTTTTCCCCATGTTGCTTACATGCCTTTTCAGAGCTGTTTCCATCATTTTCAGTAATTTTTAGACCATCCCCAGACCTCTGGCTGGGGCAATGGAAAAATGCTCGAGTTTCCCATTGACTTTGATCATACTCATTACTCAGGTAGAGCACACAAGCATTACGATTACCCGAGCATTTTAGAGCTCGCTCATAACTATTGGAAATGTCTTCATGTGATTTGCACAGTGTGTGTGGTATCTGTGGAAAACATGGATTCCACAAGTACTGGAAACAAGGATGTGTGAAAGATTCCCAAGGGTATGTTCTCACGGTCAGGAACTTGCAGCGCTTTGGACGCTGCACATGTCCGCTACTACCAAATCGCTGCCGGATTTTGAACACAGGTGATTCTACATGAACCGTGTGGAATCACTGCGCCCAATACATTGCATTGGGACATTTATCTTGCGGAGACTGAGCGTTGCCGCAAGATAAATTGACATGCTGCAGTCTGGAAAGGCGCGCCGCATGTGCGTCTCCGCAGGGAAGCCGCGGGTGCCGGTGCACGCATAGTGGATGTGGGATTTCTTCAAATCCCATCCACTGTGCTGTAACATCTGGCAGCTGCGGGTTCGATGCTGCAGATGTACGCAGCGCCAAACCCGCAATATCTACTGACTGTGGGAGCATACCCTTAGACTTTATAGCAACATGCTGTACAAGTAAACTGGATTGATAACGTTCAATTGTCAATGTTTTCATATATTTCCAGGAGTAATAACTGAAGAATTTCAGAACAACACTGACATTCTCCCCCCCCTCCCAGTTCATGAACATCAGTTCCAAATGCTGGGAATTTATGAAGCTAGTCACAGGCGGGTAGGAGCTTGTGACCATGATAGAAGCAGATATACTGTATGTGCCTGTATTATTCTTTTGAATATCTGGCCTAAGTGTTAGGAAACTGAAAAATCATCATTACACATCCTGTGGCCCCATCAGTGGCCCCATGTAACATCATGTTGCTTTGAATATTCCATGGTAACTCATTCCTTTATCACTTTCATCAGACATACATGATTTAAATTCCAGAGGAGTCTTTAGAACGAGTGTTGTACCTTTCACTATATGCATAATGGTGCCTTGCAGCAGCTGCCAATGGACATAATCTCTCCAAACAGGATCTCAAGATGCATTTAAAAGAGCAAAGGTTACACCTTGTTAACATTATTTGAACTATGCCAGATGGCGGCTTTATTTTGATTATTTAGATATGATAATAGGAGATGTTCCCCATCTCAATAAGCAACTACAATATCAAACAAAAAGTCATTACTTTCATTTTTCCAAAAATGAACTTAGACATTTACTAAATATTCTAATTTACTTATATTTTCTAACATACTGTAGACATTGGCAGTTGCACTGAACAAGGGCACATGTCAAGTATTTCATTATTTTACTGGATCAGACTTGACACATCTGCTTCTTTTCGCTAAAAATATTTTACAATATTATTTGTACAATTTTTTGGAAACTTTTTAGATTTTATATACATTACTATGCAAAAGTTTTAGGCAGGTTTAGAAAAACGTTTCTGCCTCCTATTAAAATCAATAGGGAGGTGGATGTGCAGTACCCTGTGGCGGCCACTATCAGAAGACAACCAGGTCTGCAAGTGAGCACTTCCGGCGGGCTGACACCACTGCCAACACCAATAGCTGATCCGCGAGGGCTGCCAGGTGTCCGACCCCGGGCGATAAGACATTGATGACCTATACTGAGGATAGGTCATCAATCAAAAATTAGTAGACACCCCCTTTAAAATACAGAAGTGCTAATAATTAGAATTTCACCTGTCAATTTCACCTGTCAGAAGTGTAGACTAGTGGCCCTTTTAGAAGAAAAGGTGCGGGGTCTGGAAGAAAGAATAGCAACTTTGAAACTCATCAAAGAGAATGAAGACTTTCTAGACAGAACAGAAGCATCTCTACTGGTCACAGAACGTGAAAAAAGTGTCAGAGAACCTCCAAAAGCAGATGAGTGGAAGCATGTGACCAAAAGAAGCAAGAAGACCATGGAGAAATCACCAACCACACAACTGAAGAACCGATATCAAATCTTTGTAGAGGATGAAGATGGCACACCTAAGAATGAAGCAATACCAGCAAGCAAAAAAGAAAAGGGCACACAGCAACAAGTGACAGCAAAAAGTACAGCCAAGAAGCAACGAAGAGTGGTGGTGGTGGGAGACTCACTACTGAGAGGCACAGAAGCAGCCATCTGCAGACCGGACATAACTGCAAGAGAAGTATGCTGCCTTCCAGGTGCGATGATCAAGGATGTGACCGATAGGATACCAAAGCTCTTCAGCTCCAAGGACGTCCACCCATTTCTTCTGATACATGTTGGCACCAATGACACGGCAAGGAAGGACCTACCGACAATCTGCAAGGACTTTGAAGAGTTGGGGAAGAAAGTAAAGGAACTGGATGCACAGGTAGTTTTTTCTTCTATCCTTCCAGTAGACGGGCATGGCACCAGGAGATGGAACAGGATCCTTGATGCAAACAACTGGCTAAGACGATGGTGCAGACAACAAGGATTCGGATTCCTGGACCACGGTGTGAATTACTGGTATGATGGACTCCTCGCCAGAGACGGACTACATCTCAACAAACCTGGGAAACACACATTCGCCAGAAGACTCGCTACACTCATCAGGAGGGCGTTAAACTAGAAGAAGAGGGGACGGGAAGAAAAACATTAGACTCGAACAAAGACGACCCAGGAAAACATACTCTGAAGGGAGGTAAGAACATTTCTAAAACAATCCACAGTGAGGAGATTGGAACAAAACAAAATCCTCTAAACTGCATGCTCGCAAACGCCAGAAGCCTGGCAAACAAGATGGAAGAACTAGAAGCAGAAATATCTACAGGTAACTTTGACATAGTGGGAATAACCGAGACATGGTTAGATGAAAGCTATGACTGGGCAGTCAACTTACAGGGTTACAGTCTGTTTAGAAAGGATCGTAAAAATCGGAGAGGAGGAGGGGTTTGTCTCTATGTAAAGTCTTGTCTAAAGTCCACTTTAAGGGAGGATATTAGCGAAGGGAATGAGGATGTCGAGTCCATATGGGTTGAAATTCATGGAGGGAAAAATGGTAACAAAATTCTCATTGGGGTCTGTTACAAACCCCCAAATATAACAGAAACCATGGAAAGTCTACTTCTAAAGCAGATAGATGAAGCTGCAACCCATAATGAGGTCCTGGTTATGGGGGACTTTAACTACCCGGATATTAACTGGGAAACAGAAACCTGTGAAACCCATAAAGGCAACAGGTTTCTGCTAATAACCAAGAAAAATTATCTTTCACAATTGGTGCAGAATCCAACCAGAGGAGCAGCACTTTTAGACCTAATACTATCTAATAGACCTGACAGAATAACAAATCTGCAGGTGGTCGGGCATTTAGGAAATAGCGACCACAATATTGTGCAGTTTCACCTGTCTTTCACTAGGGGGACTTGTCAGGGAGTCACAAAAACATTGAACTTTAGGAAGGCAAAGTTTGAACAGCTTAGAGATGCCCTTAATCTGGTAGACTGGGACAATATCCTCAGAAATAAGAATACAGATAATAAATGGGAAATGTTTAAGAACATCCTAAATAGGCAGTGTAAGCGGTTTATACCTTGTGGGAATAAAAGGACTAGAAATAGGAAAAACCCAATGTGGCTAAACAAAGAAGTAAGACAGGCAATTAACAGTAAAAAGAAAGCATTTGCACTACTAAAGCAGGATGGTACCATTGAAGCTCTAAAAAAGTATAGGGAGAAAAATACTTTATCTAAAAAACTAATTAAAGCTGCCAAAAAGGAAACAGAGAAGCACATTGCTAAGGAGAGTAAAACTAATCCCAAACTGTTCTTCAACTATATCAATAGTAAAAGAATAAAAACTGAAAATGTAGGCCCCTTAAAAAATAGTGAGGAAAGAATGGTTGTAGATGACGAGGAAAAAGCTAACATATTAAACACCTTCTTCTCCACGGTATTCACGGTGGAAAATGAAATGCTAGGTGAAATCCCAAGAAACAATGAAAACCCTATATTAAGGGTCACCAATCTAACCCAAGAAGAGGTGCGAAACCGGCTAAATAAGATTAAAATAGATAAATCTCCGGGTCCGGATGGCATACACCCATGAGTACTAAGAGAACTAAGTAATGTAATAGATAAACCATTATTTCTTATTTTTAGTGACTCTATAGCGACAGGGTCTGTTCCGCAGGACTGGCGCATAGCAAATGTGGTGCCAATATTCAAAAAGGGCTCTAAAAGTGAACCTGGAAATTATAGGCCAGTAAGTCTAACCTCTATTGTTGGTAAAATATTTGAAGGGTTTCTGAGGGATGTTATTCTGGATTATCTCAATGAGAATAACTGTTTAACTCCATATCAGCATGGGTTTATGAGAAATCGCTCCTGTCAAACCAATCTAATCAGTTTTTATGAAGAGGTAAGCTATAGGCTGGACCACGGTGAGTCATTGGACGTGGTATATCTCGATTTTTCCAAAGCGTTTGATACCGTGCCGCACAAGAGGTTGGTACACAAAATGAGAATGCTTGGTCTGGGGGAACATGTGTGTAAATGGGTTAGTAACTGGCTTAGTGATAGAAAGCAGAGGGTGGTTATAAATGGTATAGTCTCTAACTGGGTCGCTGTGACCAGTGGGGTACCGCAGGGGTCAGTATTGGGACCTGTTCTCTTCAACATATTCATTAATGATCTGGTAAAAGGTTTACACAGTAAAATATCGATATTTGCAGATGATACAAAACTATGTAAAGCAGTTAATACAAGAGAAGATAGTATTCTGCTACAGATGGATCTGGATAAGTTGGAAACTTGGGCTGAAAGGTGGCAGATGAGGTTTAACAATGATAAATGTAAGGTTATACACATGGGAAGAGGGAATCAATATCACCATTACACACTGAACGGGAAACCACTGGGTAAATCTGACAGGGAGAAGGACTTGGGGATCCTAGTTAATGATAAACTTACCTGGAGCAGCCAGTGCCAGGCAGCAGCTGCCAAGGCAAACAGGATCATGGGGTGCATTAAAAGAGGTCTGGATACACATGATGAGAGCATTATACTGCCTCTGTACAAATCCCTAGTTAGACCGCACATGGAGTACTGTGTCCAGTTTTGGGCACCGGTGCTCAGGAAGGATATAATGGAACTAGAGAGAGTACAAAGGAGGGCAACAAAATTAATAAAGGGGATGGGAGAACTACAATACCCAGATAGATTAGCGAAATTAGGATTATTTAGTCTAGAAAAAAGACGACTGAGGGGCGATCTAATAACCATGTATAAGTATATAAGGGGACAATACAAATATCTCGCTGAGGATCTGTTTATACCAAGGAAGGTGACGGGCACAAGGGGGCATTCTTTGCGTCTGGAGGAGAGAAGGTTTTTCCACCAACATAGAAGAGGATTCTTTACTGTTAGGGCAGTGAGAATCTGGAATTGCTTGCCTGAGGAGGTGGTGATGGCGAACTCAGTTGAGGGGTTCAAGAGAGGCCTGGATGTCTTCCTGGAGCAGAACAATATTGTATCATACAATTATTAGGTTCTGTAGAAGGACGTAGATCTGGGTATTTATTATGATGGAATATAGGCTGAACTGGATGGACAAATGTCTTTTTTCGGCCTTACTAACTATGTTACTATGTTACTATGTTACTAGAGATGGGTGATCCCAAACGGTAAAATTCGGGTCCGTACGGAACACCTACTGTTGAGGCAAGGACCACGAACACAGACTTCACAAGGAATTACGGTTTACTGTTTGGATTCAGCACCTCAAACACTAGGTATTTCTCATGCTATAATGACTGCTGGCTGCTCGAATAGGTGCTAAGATCATTAGCATGGGTCAGAATGCTGCGGTTCTCAGATGACAGCATGAGCCTGCAGCCGTGAGCGACTAGTAAAAAGTTTACCTCCAGTCACAGGCATCGGCTGATGTGACTACTACCCCCATCAGTCTACATCTGTTGTCGCTGTTAACAGTTAGAGCAGGCGCCGGCTGATGGGAGAATTCATCAGCTGATGCCTTTGCCATAGATAAAAAAAATGGTATGGTTTCCATTATAGCCATGATAACCAGCCAGACAAAACTGACAGCAAGGCTGGTTATCAAGAGTAGAGGGGTCCCTGCATTATTTGTTTTAATTATTTAAAATACAGTAAATAATAATTAAGAAAGACTTGTGTGGTCCTCCACATTTTTTACAACCAGTCAAGCTAAAGCAGACAGCTGTGGTGCTGGTAATCTAAGGCTGGTAAGAGGCCATGGATATTGGCACCCCCAGCCTAAAAAAAAGCACCTCACAGCCACCCCAGAAAAGGTGCATCTATTAGATGCGCTAATTCTGGTGCTTTGCCATACTCTTCCCACTTGTCCTGTGGTGGTGACAAGTGAGGTTAATATTTGTAGGGTTGATGTCACCTTTGTATTGTCCAGTGACATCAAGCTCAGGGGGTTAGAAGCGTAGAGGTGTCTATTAGGCTACGCTCCTAAGATCAAGAAGTAGCAGAGCTTTGGATGCAGTGTATTTCCACTGCGTCCAAAGCTCTGCATTCTAATTACACAGGTAAACGCACGTTTGTTCACTGAACAATGTGGATTTACTCCAATCAATATATACCGTATATACTCGAGTATAAGCCGACCCCCCTAATTTTGCCATAAAAAACTGGGAAAACTTATTGACTTTTGTATAAGCCTAGGGTGGAAAATGCAGCAGCTACCGGTGAATTTCAAAAATAAAGATAGATGCTCCATACTATTCATTATCGCCCCATAGATGCTCCATATAAAGCTGTGCCACATATAATGCTCCATACATTTCATTATATCCCCATAGATGCTCCATATAAAACTGTGCCACATAGAATGCTCCATACATTTCATTATTGCCCCATAGATGCTCCACATAAAGCTGTGCCATATATAATGCTCTGCACTGTTCATTATGGCCCCATAGATACTCCACATAATGCTGTGCCATATAGAATGCTCTGCACCGTTCATTATGGCCCCATAGATGCACCATATAAAGATGTGCAATATGTAATGCTCTGCACCGTTCATTATGGCCCCATAGATGCTCCATAGAAAGATGTGCCATATATAATGCTCTGCACCGTTCATTATGGCCCCATAGACGCTCCATATAAAGCTGTGCCACATATAATGCTCCATACATTTCATTATATCCCCATAGATGCTCCATATAAAACTGTGCCACATAGAATGCTCCATACATTTCATTATTGCCCCATAGATGCTCCACATAAAGCTGTGCCATATATAATGCTCTGCACTGTTCATTATGGCCCCATAGATACTCCACATAATGCTGTGCCATATAGAATGCTCTGCACCGTTCATTATGGCCCCATAGATGCACCATATAAAGATGTGCAATATGTAATGCTCTGCACCGTTCATTATGGCCCCATAGATGCTCCATAGAAAGATGTGCCATATATAATGCTCTGCACCGTTCATTATGGCCCCATAGACTCTCCATATAAAGCTATGCAATATATAATGCTGCTGCAATAAAAAAAATGACATACTCACCTCTCTTGCAGCCCGCAGCTCCTCAGCGTCCCGTCTCGGCGTCTCTCCGCACTGACTAGGCAGAGGGCGGCACGCACACTAGTAGGTCATCGCGCCCTCTGACCTGAACAGTCACTGCAAGAGGACGCAGAAGATGGAGCGGCACCCAGCAGGTGGAACCTGGACAGGTAAATATGAGATACTCACCTGCTCCCGGCGTCCCTGGCTCCTTATCCCAGACAGATGGTCTTCGGGTGCCGCAGCCTCTTCCTCTGTCAGCGGTCACCATTACCGCTCATTAGAGGAATGAATATGCGGCCCCACCCCTATGGGAGTGGAGTCCATATTCATAACTTCAATGAGCGGTAGCATGTGACCGCTGAACAGAGGAAGAGCTGCGGCACCCGAAGACCATGGGACAGGCAGGGGGAGCGCCAGGAGCCCGGGAAGCAGGTGAGTATGCGACAGTCCTGTCTCCCCCTCACCCGCCGACCCCACCGCCGATCGTGACTCGAGTATAAGCCGAGAGGGGCTGAAAATCTCAGCTTATACTCGAGTATATACGGTATTTATAGTAGAAATTTCTGTTACAGAGACTGGCGTCTCAGTAACAGAATTTGACATGCTGTGGCTCGTAACCCGCATTGTGGGTGAGTTTTCGCAGTGGTAAATATAAGCTCAGTGGGCAAGGGATTTCTATAAATCACATCCACTGTGCTTGTACTGTACAAAGCAACGTTTTGAATGCAATGCAAGTGTGCTGTGTCCAAAGCATTGCTATTCCTGATCGTGGGCATGCAGCCTAAGACACCTATCCTTTAGTAATCCTATAGTTATATTGTAAATAAACAGACAGCCAGAATGAAGTAAGTACTTTGTTTAAAATAAAAAAACACATTTTTCCTTTTTTTAAAAAAAATAACAAACACAGTTATACTCACCTAACACCCATTCCTTTTTTGCTATCGTCTTCTGTAAAAACAAATAAAAAAATAAAAAACAACCATATCCCTCACCTGATAACCAGATTTGCTAAAGCTGACAGCTGAGGGTTGCAGCCTTCAACTGTCAGTTTTGCCTGGATGGTTGTGAAAAATACAGGAGAACTCACATCATTTTCTTTTTCATTTATTTATTTATAGCACTGCTGGCGCAGGTAAACTTTTTACCTCTGGTCACTGCTGCAGACTCACACTGTCATCTGACAGCGCTCTGAGTGGCGGTAATGATCTTACTACCTATAAAAGGCAATGTTTGCCAGGCTGTCATACACATGATAGCGTGGTAAACACTGGATGTTCGAACCCCCATTTATGTGAATGGGTTCCGGTTTTGTGTACTGTTAAGGTATATGAACCAAATTTTTTTTAAAATCTTTGGCCGGAACCGTACATCCAGGGGTTTGCTCATCCTTACTAATAATTTATTTTTTATTAATTAACAAAATGAAAATTGAATAAACAAAAGAGAAATCTAAAACAAATCAATATTTGGCGTGAACACTCTTTACTTTCAAAACAGCATCAATTCTACTAGGCACACTTGCGTAAAGTCAGGTTTTTTTCAGGAAAATATTAAGGTGTAAGTGTACCAAATTATATCAAACAGGTGATAATGAAGATCATTTTCATACACAGGTTGAAACAGGTATTAAGAGATATAGAAACAGTTGTGTAAGAACCTGACAACTGTAATAAACAGCGAAACTCTGCTGCAAAGTTTAGGTTGTTGGAAACAGTTAAATGTCACTGTTCATACATCATGACAAGAGTGAGCACAGCAGCAATACACAAGGTCGTTACACTGCATCAGCAAGGTCTCTATCATGAAAGATTAAAGACAGACAGGAGGTTCAAAATGTGCTGCTTAAGCTCTTTTAAAAAAAGGATAAGGAAATAGGCAACATGGAGGATGATCGGCCAAGGTAACTTAGTGCAGCAGATGAACGACAACATCATGTTTTTTTCATAATGTAAAAAGTGCAGCAGTGCCATCAGCTCAGAACTGGCAGACTCTAGTAGAACCCGGCTATACCCATCTACTGTTAGGAGATGTCTGGCCAGAAGTGATCTTAATGGAAGAATTGTGGCTATGGGAACATTGCCAAGCAACTCAAACATACATGAAAGCATAGGAACCAGGAAGCAGAAAAATGGCACTGGACTGACAAGTCAAAATGTGAATTTTTTACTGTAACTGAATGCAGTTTGTGCTAGGAGTCGAGTTTCCTCTGTTGCACAGGGGGAATCTCGATCCGTGTCTGCTGCGGTCTCCCATTCTGCTTCGGCCGCAGTGGGCTCTGCTCAGCGGAGGCGTCGCTCCCAGCGTCTCGCTGGGACTGATTCTGTGCAAAGGGTTACTGCTGCCTTTTCCGGCTCTCCTGTTGTACCCTGCACTGATCTGCGGCGAGCGGGCTTCCCTGGGACTAAGTCCTTATTTGCACACAATGAGCATGCCCAGGACAGGATCTCCCGTTGGAGATCGAGGGTCACATGCTCAGGTGCTGCAGCACATCCCATTGGTCCTCTTGGCAGGTCCTGAAAGGGCAAAACTTCTGTAGCAGCTTCCTGTGCTGCAACTATATAAACTGCGCATGACCGCACGGCCATGTGCTAGTATTGTCTTGATATAATGTGTGTGTGTAGATGTATGTATGTCGATGGATGAAAGCTCCTAAGTATCCCTCCCTAGTGTTGTTGACTGCTCGTGGATGATGGTAGCTATCTAGCGCCCGACTAGCCATCTGCACGTAACACACATCACAGCGTCCAGTTGCTGTGTCCGCCTGTACGGCGCCGTGCGCTTCCTCTGCACTTTCCTTACCCAAGCCTGGGTGGTTAGTGGCGTTCGTCAGTGCGGCACCGCACGCACTCTCGTGCCTTTATATACTATTTTCATAGTTTCCTTACACACCCAGTTGCGGTGTTGTGCCAGCAAGTGGTCTAATCGGACTTCAATCCTGAGTAGGGGTTGTGTTCGCTGACTTCTTGCTCGCGCTCTATGTGCGGTACCGCAGTCCTGTGACGCAACAGGATCGCTTCCTTCACGCTGGGTGAAGTTAACCCATGTGTGTATACTTATAGTACCGCCATATAGTCCGTCTTAATAGCAGCAGGGTTTTTACCTGCACGGTGGACCTCGGACTGCGAATGCACCTAGTTTCATATCATCTATACTTGGTGCGTTCCGCCAGTCCTTAACATAATACTAGCGCCAAGGTCTGGCTAGTAATGACGGACGATCAGCGCTTACAGCGGTACATCCAGCAGCTGGAGGGAAGGTTGGCGGCTCTAGAGCGTTCAACCTCAGCTGTGGATGTTACTGCTGTCGCTGTTCAGGCTGCAAGTGTGGCTGCAGCTACCTTGTCCACTGCCGCCCCTGTACCGACGCTATCTCGCCTCCCGCTACCAGAGAAATTTTCTGGTGACAGTAAGTCCTGTAGGGGTTTCGTGAGTCAGTGCTCAATACATCTCAAGCTTCTGGCCTCTCGTTTCCCTACAGAGCGGGCTAAGGTGGGCATTATCATATCCTTATTGTCGGACAGGCCGTTGCAGTGGGCTACGCCGCTGTGGGAGTGTGGCGATTATGTGGTGCAGAGTGCTCCGTTATTCCTGAGCACTCTTAAACAGGTCTTTTTAGGACCTCGTGTCACCCATGATACGGCGCTCCAACTGTTGGCATTGACTCAGGACTCGTCCATGGTCAGCCTTTTTGCCGTGCACTTCCGCACTCTAGCATCTGAGCTGGAGTGGTCGGATAAAGCCCTTATCCCTATATTTTGGAGGGGGCTGGCTGACCACGTTAAGGACGCCCTGGCCACTAGGGAGATTCCCGCCACACTGGAAGAATTAATAACAGTATCTACTCGTATTGACCTCCGTTTTCATGAGCGGAGGTTAGAGCGAGCCCAGTGTAGGCAGAGGTTTCGGCTGGCTCCCACCTTCGCCAAACCTTTGGAATCTCCAGTCCAGGCTCCTGAGCCCCATGAACTTAAGGTAGTGTCACGAGCGGACCGCTCGTGCACCCCAGGTTTGCCATATATGCCAACAGTCAGGACATCTTGCCACCAGATGTCATCAGCGGTCGAGGAAACGTCAGCGTCTAGTGGTAGTAGGTGGAGGTGCACTAGACACTGCGACGTTTGCCTCCAAATTGTCCTTTAAGGGGACAATTACTTTTGGCTCATCCTCCCACTCAGTAGAGCTCTGCGTGGATTCTGGGGCGGAGGGCAATTTTATGTCTTCTGCTTTCGCCCAACGTCACGCAATACCCCTGGTTATGCTACCTCAACCAGTAACGGTACGAGTGGTGAATGGGTCGACATTCCCCGCACAGATAACACATCAGACCATCCCTTTTACTCTGTCCATGTCACCATCCCATCAGGAGATTATATCTCTGCTCATCATTCCTGAGGGGATTGATGAGGTCCTGTTGGGGATACCTTGGTAACGGTACCACTCTCATCACATCGAGTGGTCCTCAGGCAGAATTCTGGGATGGGGTGAATCATGTGGGGGTAGGTGTCACCGAGAGTGCGTTCAGGTTGCTACTACTGAGGTACCCGCAGATCTATCCTCTCTCCCCAAGCAATATTGGTCTTACGCAGACGTGTTCTCCAAAAAGGCGGCTGAGACCCTTCCGCCCCATCGCCCCTATGACTGTCCTATCGATCTCTTGCCTGGTGCGGAGCCTCCCCGGGGTCGAGTTTATCCATTATCTCTCCCGGAGACGGAGGCCATGTCTCAGTACATTCAAGAGAATCTGGCAAGAGGGTTTATCAGGAAGTCAGTGTCACCTGCTGGGGCAGGGTTCTTCTTCGTGCAGAAGAAGAATGGGGAACTACGTCCATACATAGACTACAGGGGTCTTAACGCTATCACCGTTAAGAACAAGTATCCTTTGCCCTTGATATCCGAGCTCTTCGATAGGCTTCGGGGAGCTAGAGTGTTTACTAAATTAGATCTGCGGGGTGCTTATAACCTGATTCGCATCTGAGAGGGGGACGAATGGAAAACGGCGTTTAACACCAGAGATGGGCACTATGAGTATCTGGTGATGCCCTTTGGGCTCTGTAATGCCCCAGCCGTTTTCCAAGACTTTGTCAACGACATCTTCCGGGATATGCTTTCCACCTCAGTTGTAGTCTATCTGGATGATATTCTCATCTTTTCTCCAGATATAGACTCCCACCGGAGAGATGCTGGCAGAGTCTTCGACCTCCTACGGGCAAACTCTCTTTATGCTAAGTTGGAGAAGTGTATGTTTGAGCAGGAGTCTTTACCGTTCCTGGGCTATATCATCTCCGCCCAGGGATTGGCTATGGATCCTGCCAAACTACAGGCTGTGATGGACTGGCAAGAGCCCCATTCTCTTAAAGCGGTGCAGCGCTTTATGGGGTTCATTAACTATTACCGCAAGTTCATTCCCCACTTCTCAACTCTGGTAGCTCCCTTGGTAGCCCTCACCAAGAAGGGAGCGAATCCCAAATTGTGGTCGGAAGAGGTCTCCAAGGCCTTCACTTCTATTAAGTCCCACTTTGCTAGCGCTCCCATCTTACATCGTCCCGATGTGGATAAGCCATTCCTAATGGAGGTGGATGCCTCATCCGTTGCTGCTGGAGCAGTCCTCTATCAAAAGGATGCTCAAGGTCGGAAGCATCCATGCTTCTTCTTCTCTAAGACCTTCACGCCAGCGGAGAGAAACTACTCCATCGGGGATAGGGAGTTGCTAGCAATGAAATTGGCCTTTTCAGAGTGGAGACACCTTCTGGAAGGTGCGCGGTTTCCCTTCCAAGTTTACACGGACCACAAAAATTTGGTCTACTTGCAAACAGCCCAGCGGCTAAATTCTCGCCAAGTCAGATGGTCCTTGTTCTTTTCCTGGTTCCACTTTTCCCTTCATTTTCTTGCCGGGGAGAAGAATATTCGTGCTGACGCTCTCTCTCGCTCCCTTATGTCAACTGAAGAGGAGGAAGAGGAGCCTCGGCATATTGTCCCTTCTGAGAGCCTGAGAACCGTAGCGCCGGTTTCGCTGGAGTCTGTGCCTCCGGGCAAGACTTTTGTGCCCATTAATTTGCGACCGGAGGTTCTCTCTTGGGCTCATGCGTCCAGGGTGGGTGGACACTTTGGGACAAAGAGGACATCTGAGCTACTGGCGAGGACGTACTGGTGGCCGCATATGGTCCGGGATGTCAGGGATTATATTCTGGCATGTGTCTCCTGCGCCAAAAATAAATCACCGCGGCAAAGGCCAACTGGGTTGCTCTATCCCTTGCCGGTGGCAGATAGGCCCTGGGAGATGGTCGGGATGGACTTTATCGTGGGTTTACCCAAATCTCGCGGCTGTACCATCATTTGGGTCATCACCGATCTTTCTCAAAAATGGTGCATTTGGTGCCGCTACCACGGTTACCTTCTGCACAGGCCTTGGCAGCGTTGTTCATTAAACACATCTTCCGCCTACATGGTATGCCTGACAAAATTGTCAGTGACCGGGGTCCCCAGTTTGCGTCTCGGTTCTGGAGAGAGCTTTGTCGTCTTCTCAGTATTGAGTTGAATCTCTCTTCCGCTTATCATCCCGAGACGAATGGGTTGGTAGAGAGGGCCAACCAGACCTTGGTCACATACCTGCTACATTTTGTTTCAGCCAGGCAGGATGACTGAGCATCCTTGCTATCGTGGGCAGAGTTTGCGCTGAACAACGCCGTAGCCGACTCCACTGGACAAACCCCATTCCTCCTCAACTATGGTCAGCATCCACGGGTACCTGTGCCTATGCCCGTGTCTTCCGCAGACTCCAGGGTGGCAGACTGAGCTGTGGAGGCACGGGATATTTGGGACCGCACTCAGGATGCCATTCGGGCCTCTAAGGAGAGAATGAGGTCCTCCGCTGATGCTCATCGGCGCCCCGCTCCGACCTTTGCTCCTGGCGACTTGGTGTGGCTCTCCGCCCGTAACATCAGGCTGCGAGTTGAGTCCACTAAGTTTGCTCCTCGCTACTTGGGTCTCTTCAAGGTCCTCGAACAGGTTAATCCTGTGGTCTACCGTCTGGCCCTTCCTCCACACCTTGGTATCACCGACACCTTTCATGTGTCCCTCCTTAAGCCCGTATACATGTCCCAGTTTTCTGAGTCATCTGCCGAGACATCGGGTTCGTCTACGGACGATTTCTAGGTGAACGCTATCTTGGGGTGCAAGGTGGTACATGGCAAAAAAAATTTTTTGGGTGGACTGGAAGGGTTACGGCCCTGAGGATAGGTCCCGGGAGCCTGCTGAGCACATTCGGGCTCCGCAGCTTATTGCTGCCTTCGAACGTAGCGAGGCCCAAGGAGGGGGGGACATGTTAGGAGTCGAGTTTCCTCTGCTGCACAGGGGGAATCTCGATCCGTGTCTGCTGCGGTCTCCCATTCTGCTTCAGCCGCAGTGGGCTCTGCTCAGTGGAGGCGTTGCTCCCAGCGTCTCGCTGGGACTGATTCTGTGCAAAGGGTTACTGCTGCCTTTTCTGGCTCTCCTGTTGTACCCTGCACTGATCTGCGGCGAGCGGGCTTCCCTGGGACTAAGTCCTTATTTGCACACACTGAGCATGCCCAGGACAGGATCTCCCATTGGAGATCGAGGGTCACATGCTCAGGTGCTGCAGCACATCCCATTGGTCCTCTTGGCAGGTCCTGAAAGGGCAAAACTTCTGTAGCAGCTTCCTGTGCTGCAACTATATAAACTGCGCATGACCGCACGGCCATGCGCTAGTATTGTCTTGATATAATGTGTGTGTGTAGATGGATGTATGTCGATGGATGAAAGCTCCTAAGTATCCTTCCCTAGTGTTGTTGACTGCTCGCGGATGATGGTAGTTATCTAGCGCCCGACTAGCCATCTGCACGTAACACACATCACAGCGTCCAGTTGCTGTGTCCTCCTGTACGGCACCGTGCACTTCCTCTGCGCTTTCCTTACCCAAGCCTGGGTGGTTAGTGGTCTTCGTCAGTGCGGCACCGCACGCACTCTCATGCCTTTATATACTATTTTCATAGTTTCCTTACACACCTAGTTGCGGTGTTGTGCCAGCAAGTGGTCTAATCGGACTTCAATCCTGAGTAGGGGTTGTGTTCGCTGACTTCTTGCTCGCGCTCTATGTGCAGTACCGCGGTCCTGTGACGCAACAGGATCGCTTCCTTCATGCTGGGTGAAGTTAACCCATGTGTGTATACTTATAGTACCGCCATATAGTCCGTCTTACTAGCAGCAGGGTTTTTACCTGCACGGTGGACCTCGGACTGCGAACGCACCTAGTTTCATATCATCTATACTTGGTGCGTTCCGCCAGTCCTTAACAGTTTGTTTGCCAAAGAACTGCAGAGCAGTACTATAACAAGTGTTTGCAGGCAAAAATTAAACATGGTGGATGTTTTTTTGCCAGTTTGGAGCAGCAAATGGCATTGGGGGTTTGGTCAGGATTAACGATGACCTCTGTGCAATACCATCAGGGAGTAGAGATGGGCAATTCCGAACAGTAAAATTCAGCACCCGTACCGAACACCTACTGTTTGGGCACGGACTTCACCAGGAAGTCTGTGTTACTGTTCAGCCCAGAACACCTAGTGTTTGTCGCGCTGTCATGTACATCACAGTGCAACAAATACTGCTTCTGATAGGCAGTAAAATCATTACCTAATGCCCATTTCATTAAATCCCTCATCTCCTGTAATAAAGCAAAAATAAAAATAAAAATCCCTCACCTGTCCGATGTTCTTACCCTGCATTCCCATCGGGGCCAAGAAATTGCAGTGAGATCACCACTAGCACAGTGAGAAAAAGTCTCAAGGTGTAAAGACAACTTCACTGCAGTTCACCGGGAGGTTATCACTGCAGTGAATTTGCCTCTGCACTGTAAGACTTTTTCTCACTGTGCTAGCAGCGATCTCATGGGAGGGAAGTTGTTGCAGTTCAGCAGTCACCACAGATCAACTTGATGAGGTCACCACTGGTCACTGATGCTGCGTTCGCAGCAGCTCATTCATTAGTGGATTTCAGCCTGGACGGTTGCATCTTGGTACCGTCCAGGTTGAAAACTATTTATAACCAGACATGGATTACGGCATGGTACAGAACAATGGAAAAGTGAGGGATATTGTTGTTTTTTTTATTTTTGTTTTTATTACAGGAGACGAGGGATTCAATGGAATGGGCATTAGGTAAGTATAACTCTACCGTACATGGCAAAATAATTAGAGGGGGAGCAAAAGTGTGTTTACATAAGCACCTTTTCTGCCCATCTCTATCAGGGAGCCATCTGATTGGCTCCAAATTTATTCTGCTGCAGGACAACAGCCCAAAACATACAGTCAATGGCATTAAGAACAATTGTCAGCGTCAACAAGAGTAAGGAGTCCTGGAAGTGATAATATGACTCCCACAGAGCCCTGCTTCAATATCAATGCATCCGTCTGGAATTACATAAATAGATTGAAGCATTTGCGCAAGTGACATCTGCAGAAGAACTGTGCTTGGATCATTCTTTGCACACCTGCTTATGGGTATGTGCACACGTTGCGGATTCGTGTGCGGATTTTTCCACGCAGATTCTGCATTTTACCTGTGGATTACCTGTGGATTTACAGCAGATTTTGTGCAAATTTCACATGTGTTTTTACAACTGCAGATTCCAATTATTGAACAGGTGTAAAACGCTGTGGAATCCGCACAAAGAATTGACATGCTGCGGAAAATAAACCGCAGCGTTTCCCTGCGGAATTTTCCACAGCATGTGCACTGCGGATTTAGTATTTTGTGATTTCTGTTAAATTTTGGTGGTATATAACACTCCAAAAAAGCGTTGAAATTTTTTTCTGCATTTAATTAGTCTCTTGTAGAGTATTATGTATTTTGCTTTACTTTTCGATGTTATGTAACTTCAAAACAGCATTCAAAACTTTTTCTGTATTCAATTAGTCATCCATAGAGTATTGCATGTTTTGTATAGCACTATGGTGGTATCTAAAACTACAAAAAACTGTTACAATGTTTTTTTCTGAATTCAGTTAGTAATCCATACAGTTTAATGCAGTCATTGTTACATTAGAGTGGTATACAAAACTCCCCCCCCCCAAAAAAAAAAAACAACAACATTTTTTACTGGATTCAATTACTTATCCTTACAGTTTAACATTGGCCTAATACAGTTCATCCAATATTTTTGTTCCAAAAATTGACTTTTGTAATGCATACTGTATGTTAGGGGTCGAGTTCCCGCTTCTGCACAGGGGGAATCTCGAGCCACCTCCGCTGCGGTCTCCCATTCTTGTCCAGCCGCAGTGGAGTCTGCTCAGCAAAGACGTCAGTTCCAGCGTCTTGCTCATTCTCACTCTGTTCTGAGAGTTACTGCTGCTTCTCCAGTCTCTGCCATTAAAGTCAGTGCTGGTCAGCAGCGAGCGGACTTCTCTGGGACTAAGTCCTTGTCTGCACGTACTGAGCATGTCCAGGGTAAGATCTCCCGTTGGAGATCGAGGGTCAGGTGCTCAGGCTCTGCAGCACATTCCATTGGTCCTTTTGGCAGGTCTTGGAAGGGCAAGGGTACTGTAGCCACTTCCTGTGCTGCTGCTATATAAACTGCGCATGACCGCACGGCCATGCGCTAGTATTGTCTTACAATTGAATACGTGTGTTTGTTGTGAGTGCAAGTCGTTCATTAAATACCCCTACCCTATTGTATGACTGTTCGTGTATGGAGTATGGCTGCTATCTAGCGCCCGACTAATCACTCAACGTGTCACACACGTATCAGCGTCTATTGCTGTGACCGCCAGCATGGCGCCACGCGCCAGTAGTGCGCTTCCTGACCCACGTCTGGGTGCTTAGTGGTGCCTGCCAGCACGGCACAGTTCGCACTTCGGTGCTCTAATTATAAGAGTTGCCTAACACACCCTGTTGCGGTGTTGTGTCAGCAAGTGGTCTAATCGGACTTCAATCCTGTGTCTTGGGGTTGTGTTCGCTGACTCCTTGCTTGCACTCTTTAGTGCGGTATTGCGGACCTGTGGTTTTACCGGGTTCGCTTCCACCGCCATATTACGCTGCCATTTACTAGCAGCAGGTTTTTACCTGCACGGTGGACCCCGGACTGCGAACGCATCTATTACATCTTTCTTGGTGCGTTCCGCCAGTCCTAACAGAATACTAGCGCCAGGGTCTGGCTAGTAAATGGCAGACGATCAGCGTTTACAGCGGTACATCCAGCAGCTGGAGGGAAGGTTGGCGGCTCTAGAGCGTTCAACCTCAGCTGTGGATGTCACTGCTGTCGCTGTTCAGGCTGCAAGTGTAGCCGCAGCCAGTTTGTCCGCTGCCACCTCTGCCCCGACTTTATCCCGTCTCCCGCTTCCTGACAAGTTTGCTGGTGACAGTAAACAATGTCGCGGATTCGTAAGCCAGTGCTCCCTACACCTTGAGCTCCTGGCGGCGCGTTTCCCTACGGAACGGGCGAAAGTGGGATTTATTTTATCTCACTTGTCGGGCAGGGCGTTGGAGTGGGCAACGCCACTTTGGGAGCGTGATGACCGTGTGGTACAGAGTGCTCCGCTCTTTCTGGACGCTCTGAAGCAGGTCTTTTTGGGACCCCGTATTACACACGATACTGCGCTCCAGTTATTGACAATCACTCAGGGTTCGTCCGTGGTCAGTCAGTTTGCCATCCAGTTCCGGACTCTAGCCTCGGAGTTAGAGTGGTCGGATAAAGTTCTGATTCCGGTGTTCTGGAGGGGACTGGCAGACCACGTGAAGGACGCCTTAGCCACCAGGGAGATACCCGCCACACTGGAGGAGCTTATTTCTCTATCTACCCGCATCGACCTCCGTTTTCACGAACGAAGGTTAGAGCGGACCCAGTGTAGGCAGAGGTTTAAACTGGCTCCCACCTTCGCCAGACCTCTTGAATCTTCCGTTTTGGCGTCCGACTCCCATGAGCCCATGGAGGTTTCTCGAGCGGGACCTAAGTCTCAGGCCGCTCGAGTACCCATGGTTTGTAAAAATTGTCACCAACGAGGACATTACACTAATAAATGTCCACAGCGGTCGGGAAAACGATCGCGTCTAGTAACCTTAGGGGGAGGTTCAATAGACACAGCGGCTTTTTCCTCCAAACTGTCCTTTAAAGGGACAATCCTGTTTGACTCATCCACTCTACCAGTCGAGCTTTGTGTGGATTCAGGAGCAGAGGGAAATTTCATGTCCTCTGCTTTTGCTCTGCGCCACGCTGTACCACTTGTTATGCTCACCAAACCTGTAACTGTTAGAGTCGTGAATGGGTCGACACTTCCACAACAAATCACACACCAGACTGTTCCATTCTCGTTGTCCATGTCCCCTTCCCACCAGGAGATTATTTCCCTTCTAGTCCTACCCGAGGGAATGGATGAGATTTTACTGGGAATACCCTGGCTCCGTTACCACTCCCCACATATTGAGTGGTCCTCTGGGAGAATATTGGGTTGGAGTAAGTCTTGCATGGGCAGGTGTGTGAGTGAGTGTGTACAGGTCTCTGCTACCGAGGTACCCGCAGACCTTTCATCTCTTCCAAGGTACTATTGGTGCTATGCAGATGTATTCTCTAAAAAGGCAGCAGAGACTCTACCGCCTCATCGCCCCTATGACTGTCCTATTGACCTCTTGCCTGGAGCTGAACCTCCTCGGGGAAGGGTATATCCCCTCTCTCTCCCTGAGACAGAGGCTATGTCTCAATACATCCAGGAGAATTTGGCAAGAGGATTCATTAGGAAGTCAGTGTCTCCTGCAGGGGCGGGATTCTTCTTCGTACAGAAGAAGAACGGGGAATTACGTCCTTGCATTGATTACAGGGGTCTCAATGCTATCACCATTAAAAATAAGTACCCGTTGCCCCTGATATCGGAGCTCTTTGACAGGCTAAGGGGGGCAAAGATATTCACCAAACTAGATCTGCGGGGTGCCTACAACTTAATTCGCATCCGTGAGGGGGACGAATGGAAAACGGCTTTCAATACCAGGGATGGGCACTATGAGTACCTGGTGATGCCCTTCGGGCTCTGTAATGCCCCAGCCGTTTTTCAGGACTTTGTCAACGATATCTTCCGGGATATGCTTTCCACCTCGGTTGTAGTCTATCTGGATGATATTCTCATCTTCTCTCCAGATATTGACTCCCACCGGAGAGATGTTGGCAGAGTCTTCGAACTCTTACGGGCGAATTCCTTATATGCAAAGTTGGAGAAGTGTGTGTTTGAACAGGAGTCCTTGCCTTTCCTGGGCTATATCATCTCGGCCCAGGGATTGGTTATGGATCCTGCCAAACTACAAGCAGTGATGGACTGGCAGGAACCCCATTCTCTTAAAGCGGTGCAGCGCTTTATGGGGTTCATAAATTACTATCGCCAGTTCATTCCCCACTTCTCAACTTTGGTAGCTCCCTTGGTATCCCTCACCAAGAAGGGAGCGAATCCCAAATCGTGGTCCGAAAGGGTCTCCAAGGCCTTCTCTTCTATAAAGTCCCATTTTGCCAGTGCTCCTATCTTACATCGTCCTGATGTGGGTAAGCCATTCCTTTTGGAAGTGGATACCTCATCCGTTGGTGCTGGAGCAGTCCTCTATCAAAAGGATGCTCAGGGTCGGAAGCACCCATGCTTCTTTTTCTCAAAGACCTTCACACCAGCGGAGAGAAATTACTCCATCGGGGATAGAGAGTTGCTGGCAATGAAGTTGGCCTTTTCGGAGTGGAGACATCTCTTGGAGGGTGCTCGGTTCCCATTCCAAGTTTTCACGGATCACAAGAATTTGGTCTATTTACAAACAGCCCAGCCGCTGAATTCTCGTCAGGCCAGATGGTCCTTGTTTTTCTCCCGGTTCCACTTTACCCTACATTATCTCGCCGGGGAGAAGAACATTCGTGCTGACGCTCTCTCTCGCTCCTTCGTGTCAGCTGAGGAGGAGGAGGACGAGCCTCGGCTCATTGTCCCTTCGGAGAGTCTGAGAACTGTAGCTCCGGTTTCGCTGGAGTCTGTGCCCCCGGGCAAGACTTTTGTTCCCATCAATTTGTGTCCGGAGGTTCTCGCTTGGGCTCATTCATCCAGAGTGGGTGGACACTTTGGGGCAAAAAGGACATCTGAGCTACTGGCGAGGACGTACTGGTGGCCACATATGGTTCGTGACGTCGGAGACTACGTTCAGGCATGTGTCTCTTGTGCCAAGAATAAGTCTTCCCGACAACGGCCAGCTGGTTTGTTATACCCTCTGCCGGTGGCAGACAGGCCCTGGGAGATGGTCGGGATGGATTTTCTTGTGGGTCTGCCCAAGTCTCGTGGCTGTACCATTATTTGGGTAATCACCGACCATTTTTCTAAAATGGTGCATTTGGTGCCACTTCCCCGGTTACCTTCTGCACGGGCCTTGGCAGCGTTGTTTGTCAAACACATCTTTCGTCTTCACGGTATGCCAGACAAAATTGTCAGTGACCGAGGTCCCCAGTTTGCGTCTCGGTTCTGGAGAGAGCTTTGTCGTCTTCTCAGTATCGAGTTGAATCTCTCTTCGGCTTATCATCCCGAGACGAATGGGTTGGTAGAGAGAGCCAACCAGACCTTGGTCACATATCTGCAACATTTTGTTTCGGCTAAGCAGGATGACTGGGCATCTTTGCTACCGTGGGCGGAGTTTGCTCTTAACAATGCCGTCGCTGATTCCACTGGACAGACTCCATTCCTCCTTAACTATGGTCAGCATCCGCGGGTACCTGTGCCCATGCCCGTGTCTTCCGCCGATTCCAGGGTGGCAGACTGGGCTGTGGAGGCACGGGACATTTGGGATCGCACTCAGGATGCCATTCAGGCTTCCAAGGAGAGAATGAGGTCCTCCGCCGACGCACATCGGCGCCCCGCTCCAACCTTTGCTCCTGGCGACTTAGTGTGGCTCTCCGCCCGTAACATCAGGCTGCGAGTTGAGTCTACCAAGTTTGCACCCCGCTACTTAGGTCCTTTTAAGGTCCTCGAACAGGTTAATCCTGTGGTTTACCGTCTGGCCCTTCCTCCACGCCTAGGTATCACCGACACCTTTCACGTGTCCCTCCTTAAGCCCGTCTACATGTCCCGGTTTTCTGAGTCATCTACTGGGACATCGGGTTCGTCTACGGACGATTACGAGGTGAACGCTATCTTGGGGTACAAGGTGGTTCGTGGCAAAAAATTTTATTTGGTGGATTGGAGGGGTTACGGTCCTGAGGATAGATCCTGGGAGCCTGCTGAGCACATTCAGGCTCCGCAGCTCATTGCTGCCTTCGAACGTAGCGAGGCCCAAGGAGGGGGGGGCCCTAGGAGGGGGGGTAATGTTAGGGGTCGAGTTCCCGCTTCTGCACAGGGGGAATCTCGAGCCACCTCCGCTGCGGTCTCCCATTCTTGTCCAGCCGCAGTGGAGTCTGCTCAGCAAAGACGTCGGTCCCAGCGTCTTGCTCATTCTCACTCTGTTCTGAGAGTTACTGCTGCTTCTCCAGTCTCTGCCATTAAAGTCAGTGCTGGTCAGCAGCAAGCGGACTTCTCTGGGACTAAGTCCTTGTCTGCACGTACTGAGCATGTCCAGGGTAAGATCTCCCGTTGGAGATCGAGGGTCAGGTGCTCAGGCTCTGCAGCACATTCCATTGGTCCTTTTGGCAGGTCTTGGAAGGGCAAAGGTACTGTAGCCACTTCCTGTGCTGCTGCTATATAAACTGCGCATGACCGCACGGCCATGCGCTAGTATTGTCTTACAATTGAATACGTGTATTTGTTGTGAGTGTAAGTCGTTCATTAAATACCCCTACCCTATTGTATGACTGTTCGCGTATGGAGTATGGCTGCTATCTAGCGCCCGACTAATCACTCAACGTGTCACACACGTATCAGCGTCTATTGCTGTGACCGCCAGTGCGGCGCCACGCGCCAGTAGTGCGCTTCCTGACCCACGTCTGGGTGCTTAGTGGTGCCTGCCAGCACGGCACAGTTCGCACTTCGGTGCTCTAATTATAAGAGTTGCCTAACACACCCTGTTGCGGTGTTGTGTCAGCAAGTGGTCTAATCGGACTTCAATCCTGTGTCTTGGGGTTGTGTTCGCTGACTCCTTGCTTGCACTCTTTAGTGCGGTATTGCGGACCTGTGGTTTTACCGGGTTCGCTTCCACTGCCATATTACGCTGCCATTTACTAGCAGCAGGTTTTTACCTGCACGGTGGACCCCGGACTGCGAACGCATCTATTACATCTTTCTTGGTGCGTTCCGCCAGTCCTAACACTGTATAACCTGCTTTCTGCAAAATTTTATTGGTTTGAGATAAAAAAGAAAAATTGGCCTGCTACAGGTATACAAATTTGGTTGTTCAAAAATTGACTATTGTCAAATATATTGTAAAACATGGTTTGTGCAAAATTTCTTTGGTTTAAAATAAAAGCAAAAATTGGCCTACTACAGGTATACAAATTTGGTTGTTGAAAAATTGACTATGGTCATATATACTGAAAAACTTGTGAATAAGTATGTTTCAGGGCACTTCCTTCAGAGGATCCTTAACCCAATTTGGAATGAGAGGGTTATATAGCCAAAGAATCAAGTGTCTCTGATGTTTAATCAGATAATATTTTATTGGCTATGTTTTTTTCTTCACTGCCCAATGGCATAAAATTCTGTGACACACCTATGGTATCAATATGATCACTGTACCCCTAGATGAATTCATTGAGATGTGTAATTTGTAAAATGGAGTAGCTTATTCCGAGGCCTGCCATGCACCCAAGCAGTAGTTTTCCCCACAAATCGGGCATCAATGTGCTCCGAAGAAATTGCACAACAGAATTTGGGTTCCATTTTTTTATGTTAACCTTGTGAAAATAAAAAAAAATTGCTCTCCAAATGCAACTTGGTGTCCACTAATTATTCCTTCAAATTTTGCATTCAAAAAGTTAAATGGTGCTCCTTCCTTTCTGAGCCCTGCCGTGTGCCCAAAAAGTAGTGTTCCCTCACATATGGGGTATCGGTGTATTCAAGAGAAATTGCACAATCAAATACATGTGCAATTTCTACTGTTGCCCTTATGAAGGTGTAAAATTTGGGGTTAAATTACATTTTTTCCGAAATGGTGTCACTTGTGTGCAGTTTCCATTGTTTAGGCACATCAGGGGCTCTCCAAAAACCATTATTACAGCAAATTATACATTCAAAAAGTCAAATGGTGCTCCTTCCCTTCCAAGCTCTGCTGTCTGCCTAAATAGTGGTTTTCCCCCACAAATGGGGTATCTGCATGCTCAAGAAAAATTGAATAAAAAATTTGGGTGTTCATTTTTTCCTCTTATAGTTGCAAAAATAAAAAGATTTGGGTCTAAAGTGAAAATTTTGTGAAAAAAAGTTAAATGTTCATCTTTCCCTTCCACATTCCATTATTTCATGTGAAGCAACTGAGGAGTTAATAAACATGTTGAATGTCGTTTTGAACACCGGGAGAGATGCAGTTTTAGAACAGTGTCTGTTTGGGGTACTTTCTGCCATAGGCCCTTTAACATAGTAACATTGTTTTTAAGGTTGAAGGAAGACTTTTAAAGTCCATCTAGTTCAACCCATAGCCTAACCTAACATGCCCTAACATGGTGATCCAGAGGAAGGCAAAAAAAAAACCATGTGGCAAATAGTAAGCTCCACATTGGGGAAAAAAAAATTCCTTCCCGACTCCACATAAGGCAATCAGACTAGTTCCCTGGATCAACGCCCTATCAAGGAATCTAGTATATATACCCTGCAATATTATACTTTTCAAGAAAGGTATCCAATCCCCTATTAAATTTAAGTAATGAATCACTCATTACAACATCATATGGCAGAAAGTTCCATAGTCTCACTGCTCTTACAGTAAAGAACCCGGGTCTGTTATTATGCCTAAACCTTCTTTCCTGAACCGGAGTTCAGTTTTTGTCCCCTTTTTGAATATTGGCACCACATTTGCTATACGCCAGTCCTGTGGTACAGACCCTGTTATTATGGAGTCTTTAAAGATTAAAAATACTGGTCTATCAATGACTGTACTTAATTCGTGCAGTACTCGGGGGTGTATCCCATCCGGGCCCAGAGATTTGTCAATTTTAGTGATTTCTAGATGCCGACATACTTCCTGCTGGGTTAAGGAGGTGACATTTAATGGGGAATTTGTATCACTAGTCATTTTGTCCGCCATGGGATTTTCTTGTGTAAATGTTAACATTTACCAAGACTTCACTGGTAAAAGTCCAATTTTACTTTTCATTTTGAGCTTTTACCGACGGCCTTGGTGAATGTCCAGTTTGACCGGTAAATCCTAGGTTTTACCGTCCTTCTGACTTTTACAGTAACATAAATACTGATGAAAAAAGTCATTTAGCATATTGGCTTTTTCCTCATCCTCATCCACCATTTCACCCAGACTATTTTTAAGGGGGCCAACACTATCATTTTTTAGTTTCTTACTATTTACGTAGTTAAAGAATATTTTGGGATTATTTTTACTCTCTCTGGCAATGAGTCTCTCTGTCTCAATCTTAGCTGCCTTGATTTGCTTTTTACAGAATTTATTTAATTTTCTGTATTTATTTAATGCCTCCTCTCTACCTACTTCCTTTAATTCTCTAAATGCTTACTTTTTGTCACTTATTGCGCCCCTTACAGCTCTATTTAGCCATATTGGTTTCCTCCTATTTCTAGTATGTTTATTCCCATACGGTATATACTGTGCACAGGTCCTATCCAGGATGCTAATAAATGTCTCCCATTTTCTTTGTGTACTTTTATGTCTCAGGATATCGTCCCAGTTAATTGCACCAAGATCCTCTCTCATCCGTTGGAAATTTGCCCTCCTGAAGTTTAGTGTCCTTGTAACCCCTCTACTATACATCTTATTAAAGGATACATGAAAACTTATTATTTTGTGATCACTATTCCCCAAGTGACCCCCAACCCTTATATTTGATATGCGGTCTGGCCTGTTGGTTAATATTAGGTCTAGCAGTGCCCCCCTTCTTGTTGGGTCCTGAACCAGTTGTGAAAGATAATTGTCTCTCATAGTTGTTAAAAACTGATTACCATATTTTCTGGTGTATAAGATGACTGGGCGTATAAGACGACCCCCAACTTTTCCATATAAAATAGGGAATTTGGGATATACCCGCCGTATAAGACGGGGGTCATCTTATACGCCCAGTCATCTTATACGACGTGTGGTTCCCACGGTCTGGAAGAGAGGAGACTCTCCTTCAGGCCCTGGGATCCATATTCATGTAAAAAATAAAGAATAAAAATAAAAAACATGGATATACTCACCCTCGGACAGCCCCTGACACAGCGCAGGAAATTCGATGATGTCGCGGTCAGGTGACCGAACACCTGACCGCTCATGTGACCGCGACATCATCGAAGGTCCTTCACTCTCTGCATTCTTAGGAACGGAGGCAGACGCTAGCAGCGCTGTGAGCCACGGTTCGTCCGAGGGTGAGTATATCCATGTTTTTTATTTTTATTCTTTATTTTTTACATGAATATGGATCCCAGGGCCTGAAGGAGAGTCTCCTCTCCTCCAGACCCTGGGAACCACATGCCGACATCCAGGATCGCTCCCTGCACACGCCGTACCCGGCGTATAAGACAACCCCCGACTTTTGGGACAATTTTTAGGGGTCAAAAAGTCGTCTTATATGCCGGAAAATACGGTACCTGTTGTGAATTCTGTGGTCAAGCTCCCTCCTGTGGTCATGAGTGGTACTTCGGCTGGTTCTGTCCATGAGCTTCCTCTGGTGGATGTGAGTGGGGCTGCGGCTTCTGAGTTTCCTTCCTCAGGTGACGAGGTTAAGTCTTTAGGTGCTGCTCTATTTAACTCCACCTAGTTCTTTGTTCCTGGCCTCCAGTCAATGTTCCAGTATTGGTCTTGCTCTCTCCTGGATCGTTCTTGTGACCTGTCTTCCCTGCATAAGCTAAGTTCTGCTTGTGTTACTTTTGTTTGCTATTTTTTCTGTCCAGCTTGCTATATTGGTTTGTCTTGCTTGCTGGAAGCTCTGGGACGCAGAGGGAGCACCTCCGTACCGTTAGTCGGTGCGGAGGGTTTTTTTGCGCCCTCTGCGTGGTTGTTTGTAGGTTTTTGTGCTGACCGCAAAGCTATCTTTCCTATCCTCGGTCTATTCAGTAAGTCGGGCCTCACTTTGCTAAAATTTATTTCATCTCTGTGTTTGTATTTTCATCTTTACTCACAGTCATTATATGTGGGGGGCTGCCTTTTCCTTTGGGGAATTTCTCTGAGGCAAGGTAGGCTTGTTTTTCTATCTTCAGGGCTAGCTAGTTTCTCAGGCTGTGCCGAGGCGCCTATGTCTGGTCAGGAGCGCTCCACGGCTACTTCTAGTGTGGTGTGATAGGATTAGGGATTGCGGTCAGCAGAGTTCCCACGTCTCAGAGCTCGTCCTATATTATTAGTAACTTTCAGGTCATTTTGTGTGCTCTTAACCACCAGGTCCATTGTGGTTCTAAATCACCAGTTCACAACAGTACTGGAGGCCCAAAGTACTAATGCTTCTCAATAGAGGGAAAAGAGAAGTTCTGAGACCATTTTTTTTTTCTGCACTGTGTTTTGTCTTTCTTTTCCCCTAGACATTTGGGTGGTTCAGGACACAGGTGTAGTGATGGACATTAAAGGTCTGTCTTCTTGTGTGGATCATCTCACTGCAAGAGTACAAAATATTCAAGACTTTGTGGTTCAGAATTCTATGTTAGAACCTAGAATTCCTATTCCTGATTTGTTTTCTGGAGATAGAGCTAAGTTTCTGAGTTTTAAAAATAATTGTAAACTATTTCTAGCTTTGAAACCCCGCTCCTCTGGTGACCCAGTTCAACAAGTTAAGATCATTATTTCTTTATTACGTGGCGACCCTCAAGACTGGGCATTTTCCCTTGCGCCAGGAGATCCTGCATTATGTGATATTGATGCATTTTTTCTGGCGCTCGGATTGCTTTATGATGAACCTAATTCAGTGGATCAGGCAGAGAAAAATTTGCTGGCTCTGTGTCAGGGTCAGGATGAGGTAGAGATATATTGTCAGAAGTTTAGGAAGTGGTCTGTGCTCACTCAATGGAATGAATGTGCGCTGGCAGCAATTTTCAGAAAGGGTTTCTCTGAAGCCCTTAAGGATGTCATGGTGGGATTTCCTATGCCTGCTGGCCTGAATGAGTCTTTGGCCATTCAGATCGATCGACGCTTACGTGAGCGTAAAACTGTGCACCATTTGGCGGTATTATCTGAGCATAAACCTGAGCCTATGCAATGTGATAGGACTTTGACCAGAGCTGAACGGCAAGAACACAGACGTCGGAATGGGCTGTGTTTTTACTGTGGTGATTCCACTCATGCTATCTCCGATTGTCCTAAGC
The DNA here is from genome assembly GCF_032444005.1 of Ranitomeya imitator. Taxonomy (NCBI): domain Eukaryota; kingdom Metazoa; phylum Chordata; class Amphibia; order Anura; family Dendrobatidae; genus Ranitomeya; species Ranitomeya imitator. The sequence continues at coordinate 464,744,657 of NC_091287.1, read as the reverse complement.
GCACTAAGCGGTTCGCTAGGTCTGCCACCATTGGTACGGTACAGTCGAAATTTCTTTTGTCCGTTACTTTGATCTGCTCTTTGTCATCCTATTCTGTCATGTCATTTGTGGATTCAGGCGCTGCCCTGAATTTGATGGACTTGGAGTTTGCTAGGCGCTGTGGGTTTTTCTTGGAGCCCTTGCAGTATCCTATTCCATTGAGAGGAATTGATGCTACGCCTTTGGCCAAGAATAAGCCTCAGTACTGGACCCAATTGACCATGTGCATGGCTCCTGCGCATCAGCAGGATATTCGCTTTTTGGTGTTGCATAATCTGCATGATGTGGTCGTGTTGGGGTTGCCATGGCTACAAGTCCATAACCCAGTATTGGATTGGAAATCTATGTCTGTGTCCAGCTGGGGTTGTCAGGGGGTACATGGTGATGTTCCATTTCTGTCTATTTCACCATCCACCCCTTCTGAGGTCCCAGAGTTCTTGTCGGATTACCGGGATGTATTTGATGAGCCCAAGTCCAGTGCCCTACCTCCGCATAGGGATTGCGATTGTGCTATTGATTTGATTCCTGGTAGTAAGTTTCCTAAAGGTCGACTGTTTAATTTGTCTGTGCCTGAGCACGCCGCTATGCGGAGTTACGTAAAGGAATCCTTGGAGAAGGGTCATCTTCGCCCGTCGTCGTCGCCATTGGGAGCAGGGTTCTTTTTTGTGGCAAAGAAGGATGGTTCATTGAGACCTTGTATTGATTACCGCCTTCTAAATAAAATCACAGTCAAATTTCAGTACCCCTTGCCGCTGCTGTCTGATTTGTTTGCTCGGATTAAGGGGGCTAGTTGGTTCACCAAGATAGATCTTCGTGGTGCGTATAACCTTGTGCGTATTAAACAGGGCGATGAATGGAAAACAGCGTTTAATACGCCCGAGGGCCATTTTGAGTACCTGGTTATGCCATTCGGGCTTTCCAATGCTCCATCAGTATTTCAGTCCTTTATGCATGACATCTTCCGAGAGTACCTGGATAAATTCCTGATTGTATACTTGGATGATATTTTGGTCTTCTCGGATGATTGGGAGTCTCACGTGAAGCAGGTTAGAATGGTGTTCCAGGTCCTGCGTGCTAATTCTTTGTTTGTGAAGGGGTCAAAGTGTCTCTTTGGTGTTCAGAAGGTTTCATTTTTGGGTTTCATTTTTTCCCCTTCTACTATCGAGATGGACCCTGTTAAAGTTCAGGCCATTTATGATTGGACTCAGCCGACATCTCTGAAGAGTCTGCAAAAGTTCCTGGGCTTTGCTAATTTTTATCGTCGCTTCATCAATAATTTTTCTAGTATTGCTAAACCGTTGACTGATTTAACCAAGAAGGGTGCTGATGTGGTCAATTGGTCTTCTGCTGCTGTGGAAGCTTTTCAGGAGTTGAAGCGTTGTTTTTCTTCTGCCCCTGTGTTGTGCCAGCCAGATGTTTCGCTCCCGTTCCAGGTCGAGGTTGATGCTTCTGAGATTGGAGCAGGGGCTGTTTTGTTGCAAAGAAGTTCTGATGGCTCGGTGATGAAACCATGTGCCTTCTTTTCCAGGAAGTTTTCGCCTGCTGAGCGTAATTATGATGTTGGCAATCGAGAGTTGCTGGCCATGAAGTGGGCATTCGAGGAGTGGCGTCATTGGCTTGAAGGAGCTAAGCGACGCGTGGTGGTCTTGACTGATCACAAGAACTTGACTTATCTCGAGTCTGCCAAACGGTTGAATCCTAGACAGGCTCGTTGGTCGCTGTTTTTCTCCCGTTTTGACTTTGTGGTTTCGTACCTTCCGGGCTCTAAGAATGTGAAGGCGGATGCCCTGTCTACGAGTTTTGTGCCCGACTCTCCGGGTTTGCCAGAGCCGGCGGGTATTCTCAAAGAGGGGGTAATTTTGTCTGCCATCTCCCCTGATTTGCGGTGGGTGCTGCAAAAATTTCAGGCTAATAGACCTGACTGTTGCCCAGCGGAGAAACTGTTTGTCCCTGATAAATGGACGAGTAGAGTTATCTCTGAGGTTCATTGTTCGGTGTTGGCTGGTCATCCTGGAATCTTTGGTACCAGAGATTTGGTGGCTAGATCCTTTTGGTGGCCGTCTCTGTCGCGGGATGTGCGTTCGTTTGTGCAGTCCTGTGGGATTTGTGCTGGGGCTAAGCCCTGCTGTTCTCGTGCCAGTGGGTTGCTTTTGCCCTTGCCGGTCCCGAAGAGGCCCTGGACACATATCTCTATGGATTTTATTTCGGATCTCCCCGTCTCTCAAAAGATGTCGGTCATTTGGGTGGTTTGTGATCGCTTCTCTAAGATGGTCCATTTGGTACCCTTGTCTAAATTGCCTTCCTCCTCTGATTTGGTGCCATTGTTTTTCCAGCATGTGGTTCGTTTACATGGCATTCCGGAGAACATCGTTTCTGACAGAGGTTCCCAGTTTGTTTCGAGGTTTTGGCGAGCCTTTTGTGCTAGGATGGGCATTGATTTGTCTTTTTCCTCGGCTTTCCATCCTCAGACAAATGGCCAAACTGAACGAACCAATCAGACCTTGGAAACATATCTGAGATGTTTTGTTTCTGTTGATCAGGATGACTGGGTGTCCTTTTTGCCTTTGGCTGAGTTCGCCCTTAATAATCGGGCCAGCTCGGCTACTTTGGTTTCGCCGTTTTTCTGCAATTCTGGTTTCCATCCTCGTTTCTCTTCAGGGCAGGTTGAGTCTTCAGACTGTCCTGGTGTGGATACTGTGGTGGATAGGTTGCAGCAGATTTGGACTCATGTAGTGGACAATTTGACATTGTCCCAGGAGAAGGCTCAACGTTTCGCTAACCGCAGGCGCTGTGTGGGTCCCCGACTTCGTGTTGGGGATTTGGTTTGGTTGTCGTCTCGTTATATTCCTATGAAAGTTTCCTCTCCTAAGTTTAAGCCTCGTTTCATTGGTCCGTATAGGATTTCTGAGGTTCTTAATCCTGTGTCTTTTCGTTTGACCCTTCCAGCTTCTTTTTCCATCCATAATGTATTCCATAGGTCATTGTTGCGGAGATACGTGGCACCTGTGGTTCCATCCGTTGATCCTCCTGCCCCGGTTTTGGTTGAGGGGGAGTTGGAGTATATAGTGGAGAAGATTTTGGATTCTCGTATTTCGAGACGGAAACTCCAGTACCTGGTTAAGTGGAAGGGTTATGGTCAGGAAGATAATTCCTGGGTCTTTGCCTCTGATGTTCATGCTGCCGATCTGGTTCGTGCCTTTCATTTGGCTCATCCTGGTCGGCCTGGGGGCTCTGGTGAGGGTTCGGTGACCCCTCCTCAAGGGGGGGTACTGTCATGATCCCAATGGCAGGGGATCACAAAAGGACAAGCACACAAAAAACAAAACAAGCTCTAGGGTGATGGAAACTGAGCTGACCGCGATCCTGAACCTAAACACACAACTAGCTGTAGCCGGGGAACGTGCCTACGATGATTCCTAGACGTCTCACGCCAGCCGAAGGACTAACTTCCCCTATTAGAAGAAACACAGACCTCTCTTGCCTCCAGAGAAACACCCCACAGAAATAGCAGCCCCCCACATGTAATGACGGTGAAATGAGAGGAAAGCACATACGTAGTTATGAAAACAGATTCAGCAAAATGAGGCCCGCTAAAGCTAGATAGCAGAGGATACAAAAGTGAACTGCGCGGTCAGCGAAAAACCCTACAAAAAACCATCCTGAAATTACTTGAACTCATGTGCCAACTCATGGAACATGAGGAGTAATATCAGCCCACTAGAACAACCAGCAAAAAGGAATCACATATCTGCAAGCTGGACTAAGACAAAAATTAAGCAAAACGTGGAACAGGAAATTAAAACTTAGCTTGTCCTGAAGATTACAGAAGCGGGAAGCAGAGGAAACAAGACACACTGATTACATTGATAGCCGGCGAGGAAATGACAAGAAAGCCAGGTTAAATAGGAAACTCCCATATCCTGATAGAACAGATGGACAACAGAGACCGCAGAAAACACAAGTCACCCAGTACCATCTGTAACCACCAGAGGGAGCCCAAAAACAGAATCCACAACAGTACCCCCCCCTTGAGGAGGGGTCACCGAACCCTCACTAGAACCACCAGGGCGACCAGGATGAGCCCTATGAAATGCACGGACCAAATCAGCAGCATGAACATCAGAGGCAACCACCCAAGAATTATCCTCCTGACCATAACCCTTCCACTTGACCAAATATTGGAGTTTCCGTCTGGAAACACGAGAATCCAAGATCTTCTCCACAACATACTCCAATTCTCCCTCCACCAGCACCGGAGCAGGAGGTTCAAGCGAAGGAACAACAGGTACCTCATACTTCCGCAACAACGACCGATGGAACACATTATGAATAGCAAACGATGCCGGGAGATCCAAACGAAATGACACAGGGTTAAGAATTTCCAAGATCCTATAGGGACCGATGAACCGAGGCTTGAACTTAGGAGAAGAGACCTTCATAGGAACAAAACGAGAAGACAACCACACCAAGTCCCCAACACGAAGTCGAGGACCCACGCGGCGACGGCGATTAGCAAACTGCTGAGCCCTCTCCTGGGACAACTTCAAATTGTCCACCACATGACTCCAAATCTGATGCAACCTATCCACCACCATGTCCACTCCAGGACAATCAGAAGGCTCCACCTGACCAGAGGAAAAACGAGGATGAAACCCCGGATTACAAAAGAAAGGAGAAACCAAGGTAGCAGAACTAGCCCGATTACTAAGGGCAAATTCGGCAAGCGGCAAAAAGGTAACCCAGTCATCTTGATCAGCAGAAACAAAACACCTTAAATAAGTTTCCAAGGTCTGATTAGTTCGTTCCGTCTGGCCATTCGTTTGAGGATGGAATGCAGATGAAAAGGACAAATCAATGCCCATCTTAGCACAGAACGTCCGCCAAAATCTAGACACAAACTGGGATCCCCTGTCAGAAACGATGTTCTCCGGAATCCCATGCAAACGAACCACGTTCTGAAAAAACAGAGGGACCAACTCAGAGGAGGAAGGTAACTTAGGCAAGGGTACCAGATGAACCATCTTAGAAAAGCGGTCACACACAACCCAGATGACGGACATTTTTTGAGAGACAGGGAGATCCGAAATAAAGTCCATGGAAATGTGCGTCCAAGGCCTCTTCGGGATAGGCAAAGGTGACAACAATCCACTGGCCCGAGAACAGCAAGGCTTAGCCCGAGCGCAAACTTCACAAGACTGCACAAAAGAACGCACATCCCTCGACAAGGAAGGCCACCAAAAAGACCTGGCCACCAAGTCTCTAGTACCAAATATTCCAGGATGACCTGCCAACGCAGAAGAATGGACCTCGGAGATGACTCTACTGGTCCAATTATCCGGAACAAACAGTCTTTCAGGCGGACAACGATCAGGTTTATCCGCCTGAAACTCCTGCAAAGCACGTCGCAAGTCTGGGGAGACAGCCGACAAAATCACCCCATCCCTAAGGATACCAGTGGGCTCAGAATTTCCAGGGGAGTCAGGCACAAAACTCCTAGAAAGAGCATCCGCCTTCACATTCTTTGAACCTGGCAGGTATGAAACCACAAAATCGAAACGGGAGAAAAACAGTGACCAACGAGCCTGTTTAGGATTCAGACGCTTGGCAGACTCAAGGTAAATCAGATTTTTGTGATCAGTCAAGACCACCACACGATGTCTAGCACCCTCAAGCCAATGACGCCACTCCTCAAATGCCCACTTCATGGCCAAAAGCTCCCGATTACCAACATCATAATTCCGCTCAGTGGGCGAAAACTTTCTAGAAAAGAACGCACATGGCTTCATCACTGAGCAATCGGAGCTTCTCTGCGACAAAACCGCCCCCGCTCCAATCTCGGAAGCATCAACCTCAACCTGAAAATGAAGCGAAACATCTGGCTGACGCAACACAGGAGCAGAAGAAAACCGGCGCCTAAGTTCCTGAAAGGCCTCCACAGCCGCAGGAGACCAATCAGCAACATCAGCACCCTTCTTAGTCAAATCCGTCAAAGGCTTAACAACAGTAGAAAAATTAGTTATGAAACGACGATAAAAATTAGCAAAGCCCAAGAACTTCTGTAGACTCTTAAGAGATGTAGGCTGCGTCCAGTCACAAATAGCCTGAACCTTGACGGGATCCATCTCAATAGTAGAAGGGGAAAAAATATACCCCAAAAAATAAATCTTCTGGACTCCAAAGAGACACTTTGAACCTTTTACAAACAAAGAATTGGCCCGCAGGACCTGAAACACCTTCCTGACCTGCTGAACATGGGACTCCCAGTCATCAGAAAAAAACAAAACATCATCCAAATACACAATCATAAATTTATCCAGATATTCACGGAAAATATCGTGCATAAAGGACTGGAAGACAGAAGGAGCATTAGAAAGTCCAAAAGGCATCACCAAATACTCAAAATGGCCCTCAGGCGTATTAAATGCGGTTTTCCACTCATCACCCTGCTTTATCCGCACAAGATTATACGCACCCCGAAGATCAATCTTAGTGAACCATTTAGCCCCCTTAATGCGAGCAAACAAATCAGTCAACAATGGCAAAGGATACTGATATTTGACTGTAATCTTATTCAAAAGACGGTAATCTATACAAGGCCTCAAGGAACCATCTTTTTTGGCCACGAAAAAAAAACCTGCTCCCAAAGGGGACGAAGATGGACGGATATGTCCCTTTTCCAAGGACTCCTTAACATAATCCCGCATAGCAGTATGCTCTGGCACTGACAGATTGAACAAACGTCCTTTAGGAAATTTACTGCCAGGAATCAAATCTATAGCACAATCGCAATCCCTGTGAGGAGGAAGCGAATTGAGCTTAGGCTCCTCAAAAACATCCCGATAATCAGACAAAAATACAGGAACATCAGAAGGAGTAGATGAAGCGATAGAAATCGGAGGTGCATCATCATGAACCCCCTGACATCCCCAGCTTAACACAGACATCGTTTTCCAGTCTAAGACTGGGTTATGAGTTTGTAACCATGGCAGACCAAGCACTAAGACATCATGTAAATTATACAGTACCAGGAAGCGAATCACCTCCTGATGAACGGGAGTCATACGCATGGTCACTTGTGTCCAGTACTGAGGTTTGTTCATAGCCAAAGGTGTAGAGTCAATTCCTTTCAAAGGAATAGGGACTTCCAGAGGCTCCAGACTAAACCCACAGCGGTTGGCAAATGACCAATCCATAAGACTCAGGGCAGCGCCTGAATCCACATAGGCATCGACGGAAATGGCTGATAATGAACAAATCAGAGTCACAGACAGAATGAACTTAGACTGTAAAGTACTAATGGCAACAGACTTATCAACCTTTTTTGTGCGTTTAGAGCATGCTGATATAACATGAGCTGAATCACCACAATAAAAACACAACCCATTTTTCCGCCTATAGTTTTGCCGTTCACTTCTGGACTGAATTCTATCACATTGCATTGTCTCAGGTGCCTGTTCAGAAGACACCGCCAAATGGTGCACAGGTTTGCGCTCCCGTAAACGCCGATCAATCTGAATAGCCATAGTCATAGACTCATTCAGACCTGTAGGCGCAGGGAACCCCACCATAACATCTTTAATGGCCTCAGAAAGGCCATCTCTGAATCTTGCAGCCAGGGCGCACTCATTCCACTGAGTAAGCACCAACCATTTCCGAAATTTCTTACAATATATTTCTGCTTCATCTTGCCCCGGAGAGAGAGCCAATAAAGCTTTTTCAGCCTGAATCTCTAGGTTAGGTTCCTCATAGAGCAAACCCAATGCCAGAAAAAACGCATCCACATTGAGCAACACAGGATCCCCTGGTGCCAATGCAAATGCCCAATTCTGAGGGTCACCCCGCAGGAAAGATATAACAATTTTGACTTGCTGAGCAGGGTCTCCAGAGGAGCGAGATTTCAAAGAAAGAAACAACTTGCAATTGTTCCTAAAATTCAGAAAACTAGATCTATCTCCAGAAAAAAACTCTGGGATAGGAATTCTAGGTTCAGACATAGGAGCATGTACAACAAAATCTTGTATATTTTGAACCTTAGCAGCAAGATTATTCAGGCTGGAAGCCAAACTCTGGACGTCCATGATAAACAGCTGAGGTCAGAGCCATTCAAGGATTAAGAGGAGGTAAGACGCAGCCAGGCTGCAATTAAGGCTAGGCAGCAAACTCTGAGGGGGAAAAAAAAAAAAAAAAAAAAAAAAACTTCCTCAGACTACTTTTCCTCCTACTTCAGCCAATACGATTACCACGTTTGGGCCGGCTATACTGTCATGATCCCAATGGCAGGGGATCGCAAAAGGACAAGCACAAAAAACAAAACAAGCTCTAGGGTGATGGAAACTGAGCTGACCGCGATCCTGATCCTAAACACACAACTAGCTGTAGCCGGGGAACGTGCCTACGATGATTCCTAGACGTCTCGCGCCAGCCGAAGGACTAACTTCCCCTATTAGAAGAAACACAGACCTCTCTTGCCTCCAGAGAAACACCCCACAGAAATAGCAGCCCCCCACATGTAATGACGGTGAAATGAGAGGAAAGCACATACTGTTATGGCTAGCAATCAGGCAACACAGCGTGCAGTAATCAGCGCACATACAGAGATCTGGCAATAACCCAAAACAATAGGACGAGCTCTGAGACGTGGAATCTCTGTAGACTGCAGTACCTGATCTATCCTCACACAACTGGAAGCAGCAGTGGATTGCGCCTATCCACTACCTATGCAACTCGGCACTGCCTGAGGAGCTGACTAGCCTGAAGATAGAAATACAAGCCTGACTTACCTCAGAGAAATACCCCAAAGGAATAGGCAGCCCCCACATATAATGACTGTTAGCAAGATGAAAAGACAAACGTAGGAATGAAATAGATTCAGCAAAGTGAGGCCCGATATTCTAGACAGAGCGAGGATAGCAAAGAGAACTATGCAGTCTACAAAAAACCCTAAAACGAAAACCACGCAAAGGGGCAAAAAGACCCACCGTGCCGAACTAACAGCACGGCGGTGCACCCCTTTGCTTCTCAGAGCTTCCAGCAAAAGATAATAACAAGCTGGACAGAAAAAACAGAAAACAAACTAGAAGCACTTATCTAGCAGAGCAGCAGGCCCAAGGAAAGATGCAGTAGCTCAGATCCAACACTGGAACATTGACAAGGAGCAAGGAAGACAGACTCAGGTGGAGCTAAATAGCAAGGCAGCCAACGAGCTCACCAAAACACCTGAGGGAGGAAGCCCAGAGACTGCAATACCACTTGTGACCACAGAAGTGAACTCAGCCACAGAATTCACAACAACATACGTAGTTATGAAAACAGATTCAGCAAAATGAGGCCCGCTAAAGCTAGATAGCAGAGGATACAAAAGTGAACTGCGCGGTCAGCGAAAAACCCTACAAAAAACCATCCTGAAATTACTTGAACTCATGTGCCAACTCATGGAACATGAGGAGTAATATCAGCCCACTAGAGCAACCAGCGAAAAGGAATCACATATCTGCAAGCTGGACTAAGACAAAAATTAAGCAAAACGTGGAACAGGAAAATAAAACTTAGCTTGTCCTGAAGATTACAGAAGCGGGAAGCAGAGGAAACAAGACACACTGATTACATTGATAGCCGGCGAGGAAATGACAAGAAAGCCAGGTTAAATAGGAAACTCCCATATCCTGATAGAACAGGTGGATACCAGAGACCGCAGAAAACACAAGTCACCCAGTACCATCTGTAACCACCAGAGGGAGCCCAAAAACAGAATCCACAACAGGGTACTGTTGTGAATTCTGTGGTCAAGCTCCCTCCTATGGTCATGAGTGGTACTTCGGCTGGTTCTGTCCATGAGCTTCCACTGGTGGATGTGAGTGGGGCTGCGGCTTCTGAGTTTCCTTCCTCAGGTGACGAGGTTAAGTCGTTAGGTGCTGCTCTATTTAACTCCACCTAGTTCTTTGTTCCTGGCCTCCAGTCAATGTTCCAGTATTGGTCTTGCTCTCTCCTGGATCCTTGTGACCTGTCTTCCCTGCATAAGCTAAGTTCTGCTTGTGTTACTTTTGTTTGCTATTTTTTCTGTCCAGCTTGCTATATTGGTTTGTCTTGCTTGCTGGAAGCTCTGGGACGCAGAGTGAGCACCTCCGTACCGTTAGTCGGTGCGGAGGGTCTTTTTGCGCCCTCTGCGTGGTTGTTTGTAGGTTTTTGTGCTGACCGCAAAGCTATCTTTCCTATCCTCGGTCTATTCAGTAAGTCGGGCCTCACTTTGCTAAAATCTATTTCATCTCTGTGTTTGTATTTTCATCTTTACTCACAGTCATTATATGTGGGGGGCTGCCTTTTCCTTTGGGGAATTTCTCTGAGGCAAGGTAGGCTTATTTTTCTATCTTCAGGGCTAACTAGTTTCTCAGGCTGTGCCGAGGCGCCTAGGTCTGGTCAGGAGCGCTCCACGGCTACTTCTAGTGTGGTGTGATAGGATTAGGGATTGCGGTCAGCAGAGTTCCCACGTCTCAGAGCTCGTCCTATATTATTAGTAACTTTCAGGTCATTTTGTGTGCTCTTAACCACCAGGTCCATTGTGGTTCTAAATCTCCAGTTCACAACAGGTACCTTTGCTGGAACTGCAGATTTCCATTCCCCAATCTATTTCAGGGTAGTTGAAGTCCCCCATAATAATGACTTCCCCGTGAGTCGCAGATTCATCTATTTGCTTTACGAGGATATTCTCCATTGCTTCCATTATTTTTGGAGATTTAAAGTCACTTCAAATGTGATGTGGTCCCTAAAAAAATGTTGCTTAAAACTTTGTTAAAATATGAGAAATCACTAGTCAACTTTTAACCCTTATAACTTCTTAACAAAAAATAAGATGTTTCAAAAATTGTGCCGATGTAAAGTAAACATGTGGAAAATGTTATTTATTAAATATTTTGTGTTTTAAGGGCATAACAATTGCAAAATTTTCACCAAATTTCCAAATGTTTTTCATAAATAAATGCATGTCACATTAAATACATTTTACCACTATCATGAAATACACTATGTCATGAAAATCTCAGAATCAGTGGGATCCATTGAAGCATTCCATAATTATTACCTCATAAAGTGACAGCGGTCAGAATTGTAAAATTTGGCTTGGTCATGAAGGTGAAAACAGGATGTTCCCAGGATGTAGGATGCTCCCACAGCTCTCTTATACACAGTATGGTGTTCCCAGAGTTCCCTTCTATACAGTATGATTCCCCCATAGATCTCCACACATTATAATGCCCTCCACACTGACTAATAGCCACTTAATAGCCTCCATATTGTTTGAAGCCCCCTACACTGTATGATTGGCTACAGTAACCACCACACTGTATCATGACCTCTTTAGTACCTCCCACACTGTATGATGGCCCCATTAGTATCCTCTACCATGAATGATGAGCCCCTTGTTAGCCCCCACTCTGTATGAGGGCCCCAAAGTTTAATTTTATCAGCATGCTGTACACATTGGTACAGTTGCCACCCCGAAGCTACACTGCTGATGCATGTGCTAGGTATTCTTGTGCTCACGTACTGAAAATCTCAAGGACCACCATTTTTTAATCAGTGGACACAAAAAGATCTCATATCTCAACTGTTAGAACTAGCGAGCTGGGACTTTAACAGACACACATATGTTATCATGCTTTGTCTCTCTGAGGTCAGTTTAGTAGTTTCCAAGTCCCTTAACCCCTTAAGCCCCGAGGGTGGTTTGCACGTTAATGACCGGGCCAATTTTTACAATTCTGACCACTGTCCCTTTATGAGGTTATAACTCTGGAACGCTTCAACGGATCTTGGCGATTCTGACATTGTTTTCTCGTGACATATTGTACTTCATTTTAGTAGTAACATTTATTCGATATAACTTGCGTTTATTTGTGAAAAAAACGGAAATTTGGCGAAAATTTTGAAAATTTCGCAATTTTCCAACTTTAAATTTTTATGCCCTTAAATCACAGAGATATGTCACGCAAAATACTTAATAAGTAACATTTCCCACATGTCTCCTTTACATCAGCACAATTTTGGAACCAAAATTTTTTTTTGTTAGGGAGTTATAAGGGTTCAAAGTTGACCAGCAATTTCTCATTTTTACAACACCATTTTTTTTTAGGGACCACATCTCATTTGATGTCATTTTGAGGGGTCTATATGATAGAAAATACCCAAGTGTGACACCATTCTAAAAACTGCACCCCTCAAGGTGCTCAAAACCACATTCAAGAAGTTTATTAACCCTTCAGGGGTTTCACAGGAATTTTTGGAATGTTTAAATAAAAATGAATATTTAACTTTTTTTCACACAAAATTTATTTCAGCTCCAATTTGTTTTATTTTACCAAGGGTAACAGGATAAAATGGATGCCAAACATTGTTGTACAATCTGTACTGAGTACGCTGATACCCCATATGTGGGGGTAAACCACTGTTTGGGCGCATGGCAGAGCTCGGAAGGGAAGGAGCGCCATTTGACTTTTAAATGCAAAATTGACAGGAATTGAGATGGGACACCATGTTGCGTTTGGAGAGCCACTGATGTGCCTAAACATTGAAACCCCCCACAAGTGACACCATTTTGGAAAGTAGACACCCTAAGGAACTTATCTAGATGTGTGGTGACCACTTTGACCCACCAATTGCTTCACAGAAGTTTATAATGCAGAGCCGTAAAAATAAAAAATCATATTTTTTCACAAAAATGATCTTTTCGCCCCCAATTTTTTATTTTCCCAAGAGTAAGAGAAGAAATTGAACCTCAAAAATTGTTGGCCAATTTGTCCTGAGTACGCTGATACCCCGTATATGGGTGTAAACCATTGTTTGGGCGTATGGCAGAGCTCGGAAGGGAAGGAGCGCCATTTTACTTTTCAATGCAAAATTGACTGGAATTGAGATGGGATGCCATGTTGCGTTTGGAGAGCCCCTGATGTGCCTAAACATTGAAATCCCCACAAGTGACACCATTTTGGAAAGTAGACCCCTTAAGGAACTTATCTAGAGGTGTGGTGAGCACTTTGACCCAACAAGTGCTTCACAGAAGTTTATAATGCAGAGCCGTAAAAATAAAAAATCATATTTTTTCACAAAAATAATCTTTTCGCCACCAATTTTTTATTTTCCCAAGGGTAAGAGAAGAAATTAGACCACAAAAGTTGTTGTGCAATTTGTCCTGAGTGCGACGATACCCCATATGTGGGGGTAAACCACTGTTTGGGCGCATGGCAGAGCTCGGAAGGAAAGGAGCGCCATTTGACTTTTCAATGCAAAATTGACTGGAATTGAGATGGGACGCCATGTTGCGTTTGGAGAGCCCCTGATGTGCCTAAACATTGGAACCCCTCACAAGTGACACCATTTTGAAAAGTAGACCCCTTAAGGAACTTATCTAGATGTGTGGTGAGCACTTTGACCCAACAAGTGCTTCACAGAAGTTTATAATGCAGAGCCGTAAAAATAAAAAATCTTATTTTTTCACAAAAATGATCTTTTCGCCCCCAATTTTTTATTTTCCCAAGGGTAAGAGAAGAAATTAGACCACAAAAGTTGTTGTGCAATTTGACCTGAGTGCGACGATACCCCATATGTGGGGGTAAACCACTTTTTGGGTGCATAGCAGAGCTCGGAAGGGAAGGAGCGCCATTTGACTTTTCAATGCAAAATTGACTGGAATTAAGATGGGACGCCATGTTGGTTTGGAGAGCCCCTGATGTGCCTAAACATTAAAAACCCCCACAAGTGACACCATTTTGGAAACTAGACCCTCTAAGGAACTTATCTAGATGTGTTTTGAGAGCTTTGAACCCCCAAGTGTTTCACTACAGTTTATAACGCAGAGCCGTTAAAATAAATTTATTTTTTTTTCGCAAAAATTTTTTAGCCCCCAGTTTTGTATTTTCACAAGGGTAACATAATAAATTGGACCCCAAAAGTTGTTGTCCAATTTGTCCTGAGTACGCTGATACCCCATATGTGGGGGGAACCACTGTTTGGGCGCATGGCAGAGCTCGGAAGGGAAGGAGCGCCATTTGGAATGCAGACTTAGATGGATTGGTCTGCAGGAGTCACGTTGCATTTGCAGAGCCCCTGATGTACCCAAACAGTACAAACCCCCCACAAGTGACCCCATATTAGAAACTAGACCTCCCATGGAACTTATCTAGATGTGTTGTGAGAACTTTGAACCCCTAAGTGTTTCACTACAGTTTATAACGCAGACCCGTGAAAATAAAAATTCTTTTTTTTTTTCACAAAAATGATTTTTTAGCCCCCAGCTTTGTATTTTTACAAGGGTAACAGAATAAATTGGACCCCAAAAGTTGTTGTTCAATTTGTCCCACAAAAATGATTTTTAGCCCCCCAAATTTTTATTTTCCCAAGGATAACAAGAGAACTTGGACCCAAAAAGTTGTTGTCCAATTTGTCTCGAGTACGCTGATACCCCATATGTTGGGGTAAACCCCTGTTTGGGCGCACGGGAGAGCTCGGAAGTGAAGGAGCACTGTTTTACTTTTTCAATGCAGAATTGGCTGGAATTGAGATCGGACGCCATGTCGCGTTTGGAGAGCCCCTGATGTGTCTAAACAGTGGAAACCCCCCAATTATAAATGAAACCCTAATCCAAACGCACCACTAACCCTAATCCCAACTGTAACCCTAACCACACACCTAACCCAGACACACCCCTAATTCTAATCCCAACCCTAATCCCAACCGTAAATGTAATCCAAACCCTAACCCTAGCCCCAACCCTAGCCCTAACCCTAACCCTAACCCTAACCGGAAAATGGAAATAAATACATTTTTTTTTATTTTATTATTTTTCCCTAAGGCTAGGTTCACATTGCGTTAGGGAAATCCGTTTAGCACTAGCGGATTGCGCTAACACAATGTCTTTTTAGGTGTCGTGTTTAGTGGTCGCGTTAACGTCCCCGCTCTGGAAGATCGGGGATCGGACCTCGGGCGCGCCGCGGACGCTGCAAGCAGCGTCTGAGGCGCGCCACAAAAGAATGGCACCTTGCTAGCGCGAGCCGAAAATGGCACGCTCTAGCGATGCGCTACACCTGAAAATCACATTGCTGTCAATGGTTGTGCTAACGGACCCGTTGCACGGCGTTAATTGTGACATTTTCGCCGTGCAACGCTGTCCGTTAGCGTTAACCCATTAACGCAATGTGAACCTAGCCTAACTAAGGGGGTGATGAAGGGGGGTTTGATTTACTTTTATAGCGAGTTTTTTAGCGGATTTTTATGATTGGCAGCCGTCACACACTAAAAGACGCTTTTTATAGCAAAAAAGTTTTTGCGTCTCCACATTTTGAGACCTATAATTTTTCCATATTTTGGTCCACAGAGTCATGTGAGGTCTTGTTTTTTGCGGGACGAGTTGACGTTTTTATCGGTTACATTTTCGGACACGTGACAGTTTTTGATCGCTTTTTATTCCGATTTTTTTGTGAGGCAGAATGACCAAAAACCAGCTATTCATGAATTTCTTTTGGGGGAGGCGTTTATACCGTTCCGCGTTTGGTAAAATTGATGAAGCAGTTTTATTCTTCGGGTCAGTACGATTACAGCGACACCTCATTTATATCATTTTTTTTATGTTTTGGCGCTTTTATACGATAAAAGCTATTTTATAGAAAAAATAATTATTTTGGCATCGCTTTATTCAGAGGACTATAACTTTTTTATTTTTTTGGTTATGATGCTATATGGCGGCTCGTTTTTTGCGGGACAAGATGACGTTTTCAGAGGTAACATGGTTATTTATATCCGTCTTTTTGATCGCGTGTTATTCCACTTTTTGTTCAGCGTTATGATAATAAAGCGTTGTTTTTTGGCTCGTTTTTTTTTTTTTTTTCTTACGGTGTTCACTGAAGGGGTTAACTAGTGGGCCAGTTTTATAGGTCGGGTCGTTACGGACGCGGCGATACTAAATATGTGTACTTTTATTGTTTTTTTGTTTTTTTTTTTATGTAAAGTAATGTATTTATGGGAATAATATTTTTTTTTTTCTGCTTTATTTAGGAATTTTTTTTTTATTTTTTTTTTTACAAGTGTGGAAATTTTTTTTTTTACTTTTTCACTTTGTCCCAGGGGGGGACATCACAGATCACCGATCTGACAGTGTGCACAGCACTCTATCAGATCGGTGATCTGACATACAGCCGGGCAGGATTAGAGCTGCAGCTGCAGCCTGATCCTGACCCGGAAGTGCTCCCTGCAGGACCCGGATGCAGCCCGGCGGCCATTTTGGATCCGGGGACTGCAGGGAGAAGACGCTCGGTACACGGTGAGCACATCACCGTGTACCGATCGTCTCAGGGAAGCCCGCAGGGAGCCCCCACCCTGCGCGATGCTTCCCTGCACCGCCGGCACACCGCGATCATCTTTGATCGCGGTGTGCAGGGGGTTAATGTGCCGGGAGCGGTCCGTGACCGCTCCTGGCACATAGTGCCGGATGTCAGCTGCGATAGGCAGCTGACACCCGGCCGCGATCGGCCGCGCTCCCCCCGTGAGCGCGGCCGATCGCATATGACGTACTATCCCGTCCATGGGAATTAAGTCCCAGGTCACCTGGACGGGATAGTACGTCATATGGGATTAAGGGGTTAATCTTTTTACAGTTCTCCCAGATTTATGCTCTTTGCGCTATAACCGCTGCTACAAGAGGGTTTGTTTAAATTCTCCATCTGGCCACTGGCTTTACAACTATACATTTCAAAAACACTCAAACTAAATTACTTACCTTCAGACTAAGTTATGATGCTAAATGGAGAAGATTAGATCAACACCAACCCTTTTCCCATTTTTTTGCAAACTGTATTTTATTTTACTGTCAGGTGTCAAGAGCCCACCTCTGCACAGGGGGAATCTCAAACCATCTCCGCTGCGGTCTCCCATTCTTCTCCAGCCGCAGTGAAGTCTGCTCAGTGGAGACTTCAGTCCCAGCGTCTAGCTCAGGTTGATACTGGACAACTGGTTACTGCTCCCTTTCCAGCTTCTGCCATTGTAGCCAGTACTGGGCAGCGGCGAGCAGACGTGTTTGGGACTAAGTCCCGCTCTTCCCTTTCTGAGCATGCCCAGGACAAGAGCTCTCATTGGAGATCAAGGGTCACATGCTTAGATACTGCAGCAAATCCCTTTAGGAAGGTCCTGAAGGTGTCGTTCTGTGGCTGACTCCCATTGGTCCTTCTGGGAAGGTCCTGTTCTTGCTTCAGCTATAAAAGGTTTGCATGGCCGTATGGCCATGCGCTAGTGTACATGTGGAATCGTGTGTGTCTAAATGAGTGCAAGTCGTTCTTTAATCCCCTCCCTTGTGTATGACTGTTCGCAAAAGGTGTATGCTTGCTGTCTAGCGCCTGACTAAGCTGTCAACATAAAATTACATGATACAGCGTCTATTGTTGTAACTGCCAGTGCTGCGCCGTGCGCTTATAGAGCGCTTTCCTATCCCAAGTCTGGGTGGTTAGTGGCATCTGCCAAAGCGGCACAGCATGCACTCTTGTGCTTTAAGTTATATTTTCTGTTACTTTGACACCCCAGTTGCGCTGTCGAGCGCAAGTGGTCTGAACGTACTCTAACCCTGTGTCTTGGGATAGAGTCCTGAGACTTCTTGCTTGCGCTCTGAGTGCGGTACCGTGGCCCTGTGACGCAACAGGGTTTGCTTCCTTCACACAGGGTGAAGTTAACCCGTGTGTGTATCCACATTGTACCGCCATATAGTCCGTCATTACTCAGCAGCAGATTCCATCTCTGCAAGGTGGACCCCGGGCTGCATACGCACCTTATACCATCTCTCTTATAATTTGGTGCGTTCCGCTAACCCTAACATTACACCAGCGCCAGGGTCTGGCTAGTAATGATGGACAAACAGCAATCCTTGCTGTACATCAAGCAGCTGGAGGGTAGATTGGCGGCTCTTGAGCGCACAACTTCAGCTGTGGATGTAACCGCAGTTGCTGTTTAGGCTGCTAGCGTGGCTGCAGCAACCTTGTCCACTGCCACCCCAGTTCTGACTCTATCTCGATTCCCGTTGTCAGAAAAATTTTCTGGTGATAGGTAAGGTACATAGCGACGCTGCAGCGATACCGACAACGATCCGGATCGCTGCAGCGTCGCTGTTTGGTCGCTGGAGAGCTGTCACACAGACCGCTCTCCAGCGACCAACGATGCCGGTAACCAGGGTAAACATCGGGTAACTAAGCGCAGGGCCGCGCTTAGTAACCCGATGTTTACCCTGGTTACCATCCTAAAAGTAAAAAAAAACAAACACTACATACTTACCTACAGCCGTCTGTCCTCCAGCGCTGTGCTCTGCTCTCCTCCTGTACTGTCTGTGTGAGCACAGCGGCCGGAAAGCAGAGCGGTGACGTCACCGCTCTGCTTTCCGGCTGACCGACGCTCACAGCCAGTACAGGAGGAGTGCAGAGCACAGCGCTGGAGGACAGACAGCGGTAGGTAAGTATGTAGTGTTTGTTTTTTTTTACTTTTAGGATGGTAACCAGGGTAAACATCGGGTTACTAAGCGCGGCCCTGCGCTTAGTTACCCGATGTTTACCCTGGTTACCAGTGAAGACATCGCTGGATCGGTGTCACACACGCCGATCCAGCGATGTCTCCAGGGAGTCCAGCGACGAAATAAAGTTCTGGACTTTCTTCAGCGACCAACGACAGCACAGCAGGGGCCTGATCGTTGGTCGCTGTCACACAGAACAATTTTATTAACGATATCGTTGCTACGTCACAAAAAGCAACGATATCGTTAACAATATCGTTATGTGTGAAGGTACCTTAAGTCTTGTAGGGGTTTCGTGAGTCAGTGCTCTCTACATCTCGAGCTTCTGGCTGCACATTTCCTCACAGAGCGGGCTAAGGTGGGATTTATTGGGTCTCTCCTGTCGGACAGGGCGTTGGAGTGGGCTACGCCGCTGTGGGAGTGTAGCGATCATGTGGTGCAGAGTGCTTCATTGTTCCTGAGCACTCTGAAACAGGTCTTTTTAGGACCTCGTGTCACCCATTATACGGCGCTCCAGCTGTTGGCATTGACTCAGGACTCGTCCTTGGTCAGCCATTTTGCTGTCCACTTTCGCACTCTAGCATCTGAGCTGGAGTGGTCAGCTAAAGCCCTTATGCCGATATTTTGGAGGGGGCTGGCTGACCACGTGAAGGACGCTCTGGCCACTAGGGAGATTCCCACCACACTGGAGGAGTTAATAGCAATGTCCTCTCGTATTGACCTCTGTTATCACGAGCGGAGATTAGAGCGAGCCCAGTGTAGGCAGAGGTTTCGGCTGGCTCCCACCTTCACCAAACCTTTTGAATCTCCAGTCCAAGCCTCTGAGTCACATGAAGCCATGGAAGTGTCACGAGCGGGATCTAAGTCCCGGACAGCTCGTGCACTCCAGGTTTGTCATGCTTGCCAGCAGTCAGGACATCTTGCCACCAGATGTCCCAAGCAGTCGTGGAAACGTCAGCGTCTAGTGGTAGTAGGTGGAGGTACACTAGACACAGCGACGTTTGCCTCCAAATTGTCCTTTATGGGGACAAATACTATAGGCCCATTTTCACACTTGGTAGACCTCTGCGTGGATCCTGGGGCGGTCGGCAATTTTATGTCTTCTGCCTTCACTCAACGTCACGCAATTCCCCTGGTAATGTTAGCTCAACCAGTGACCGTACGAGTGGTAAATGGGTCGACACACCCCTCGCAGATAACACACTAGACCATCCCTTTCACTCTGTCCATGTCGTCATCTCATCAGGAGATTGTATCTTTGCTCGTCATTCCTGAGGGAATTGATGAGGTCCTGTTAGGGATGCCTTGGCTACCATTCTCCTCATATTGAGTGGTCCACAGGCAGAATTTTGGGAGTCTTGTGGGGGTAGATGTCAGAGGGAATGTGTTCAGGTTGCTACTACTGAGGTACCCGCAGATCTATACTCTCTCCCCAAGGAATATTAGCCCTATGCAGACGTGTTCTCCAAAAGAGTTGCGGAGACCGCCTCATGACTGTCCTATTGACCTCTTGACTGGTGCTGAGCCTCCCCGGGGTTGAGTCTATCCGTTATTTCTCCCGGAGACAGAGGCAATGTCACAGTACATTCAGGAAAATCTGGCAAGAGGATTCATAAGGAAGTCAGTGTCACCTGCAGGGGCTGGCTTCTTCTTTGTGCAGAAGAAGAACGGGGAACTACGTCCATGCATAGATTACAGGGGTCTTAACACCATCACCATTAAGAATAAATATTCTTTGCCCCTGATATCTGAGCTCTTTGATAGGCTTCGGGGAGCAAGGGTATTTACAAAATTAGATCTGTAGGTTGCTTACAACCTGATTCGCATTCGTGAGGGGGACGAATGGAAGACGGCTTTTAACACTAGGGATGGGCACTATGAATATCTGGTGATGCCCTTCGGGCTCTGTAATGCCCCAGCCATTTTCCAAGACTTTGTGAACGACATCTTCCGGGATATGCTCTCCACCTCGGTCGTAGTCTATCTGGATGATATTCTCATCTACTCTCCAGTAGGGTTGAGCGACTTTTACTTTTACAGGATCGGGTCGGGTTTCACGAAACCCGACTTTTTCAAAAGTCGGGTCGAGTGAAATCGGCCGATCCTATAAAAAAGTCGGGGTCGGGGTCGGCCGAAACACGAAACCCAATGCAGTGCATTGGGTTTCCAATGGTTCCCAGGGTCTGAAGGAGAGGAAACTCTCCTTCAGGCCCTGGGATCCATATTTAAGTGTAAATTAAAGAATTAAAAAAAAAAATATTGCTATACTCACCCTCGGACGCGCCCTGGTACTAAACGGCAGTCTTCCTTCCTTAGAATCAGCGCGTGAAGGGCCTTAGATGACGTCGCGGCTTGTGATTGGTCGCGTGACCGCCCATGTGACTGCTCGCGCGACCATCACAAGCCGCGACGTCACCGAAGGTCCTTCAAGCGCTGATTCTTAGGAAGGAAAGCTGCCGGAAAGAAGCAGAGCGCGTCCGAGGGTGAGTATATTCCTATTAGGTATATACTCACCCTCGGACACGCCCTGCTTCTTTCCGGCAGCCTTCCTTACTAAGAATTAGCGCTTGAAGGACCTTCGGTGACGTCGCGGCTTGTGATTGGTCACGCGAGCGGTCACATGAGCGGTCGTGCGACCAATCACAAGCCGCGACGTCATCTAAGGCCCTTCACGCGCTGATTCTAAGGAAGGAAGGCTGCCGGTTAGTACCAGGGCGCGTCAGAGGGTAAGTATAGCAATATTTTTTATTTTAATTCTTTATTTTACACTTAAATATGCATTCCAATACCGATTTCCGATATTTCAAACATATCGGAACTCGGGATCGGAATTCCGATACCAGATTCAGAAGATCGCCGACCTCATGGCCGACCCCACACAGGGGTCGGGTCGGGTTTCATGAAACCCGACTTTGCCAAAAGTCGGTGACTTCTGAAAATGGCCGACCCATTTCGCTCAACCCTACTCTCCAGATATTGACTCCCACCTGAGAGATGTTGGCAGAGTCTTCAACCTCTTACAGGCAAATTCCCTCTAAGCAAAGTTGGAGAAATATGTGTTTGAGCAGGAGTCCTTACCTTTCCTGGACGATATCATCTCCGCCCAGGGATTAGCTATGGATCCTGCCAAACTGCATGCTGTGATGGACTGGCAGGAACTCCATTCTCTTAAAGCGGTGCAGCACTTTATGGGGTTCATTAATTACTATCGCCAGTTCATTCCACACTTCTCAACTTTGGTAGCTCCCTTGGTTGCCCTCACCAAGAAGGGAGCAAATCCCAAATTGTGGTCTGAGGAGGTCTCCAAGGCCTTTCTCTCCATTAAGTCACACTTCGCTAGCGCTCCTATCCTACATCGCCCCGATGTAGATAAGCCATTTATAATGGAGGTAGGTGCCTCATCTGTTAGTGCTGGAGCAGTCCTTTTCCAAGAGGATGCTCAAGGTCGGAAGCATCCTTGCTTCTTCTTTTCTAGGACCATCTCACCAGCAAAGAGGATTTATTCCATCAGGGACAGGGAGTTGCTAGCCATGAAGTTGGTCTTCTCGGAGAGGAGACATCTCTTGGAGGGAGCTAGTTTTCCCTTGCAAGTCTTCACAGATCACAAGAATTTGGTGTACCTGCAGACAGCCCAGCGGTTAAATTCTCTCCAGGCAAGATGGTCCTTGTTCTTCTCCCAGTTCCATTTCACTCTCCATTTTCTTTCCGGGGAGAAAAACATTCATATAAATAAAAACACCGCGCTAACTAGGAGAAGAGAATAAGTGAATAAAAAGATTATACAGTCAGAGGAGTAGGTAAACATCTAATTGAATGATAATATATAACAAATGATCAGCAGTGGGGGCAGCCAAAGGATGGCCACAAACCCCAGCAGAAAACAGTACTACACAAAGTGGGGATATTATCCCTGTAATTAATAGAGGACAATAATATCCGTATGAGGCAGTAAACAAAAGAGCAAATGCTCACAAACCCAGCAGAGTAGTCTGTAATAATAAAGCATGTGGCAGATGTATATAGTAAATCAATAAAAGAACCGCACACTTACTTAATAGAAGGTAGCTGCTGAGAGGCTGCTGGCGCTGTCCTGAGGAGAGTGGGCACTGTCCCAGGAGATGGTAAGACAAGATCCCCAGCGGCCCGGGTAGCTGGAACTGCAGGATCCAAGATCACAACGAAAGGCGGCAACAACACCTGGAGATATGGGGAGCGTCCTCCCTGGTGAGTGCACAGCCTCCGTGCGTCTGGGACGCTGCTAGACGGCACACGTGGGCCGGAAGAGAGCCGCTACACAGAGCGGTGAGAGGGAGGGGGCGTGGTCTGGGTGATGTCACCAAGACAAGAGAGAAAGGAGCAATGGACGGAGGCCGCACAGGACCAAAATTGCCTACGCGTTTCGAAGGTCGCCGGACCTTCTTCGTCAGGGCTATGGTCCCGGCAGTCAGATGCTCCTTAAATAGCCCCAGATACCCGCAAAGCCGCGCCAACATATAGGACACAGCAGTACCATAGATAAGAGTGAGGAATATAGTGAATGTGCAATGTGCAAATATAAGCAAAATGTGCCCCTAACAAAAAATAACCTTTATTAGATACAAATACATAAAATCACATAAAAACGAGGACTTAGCTAAAAACATACAGGAACCACCCTGTACCCTGTAGATTAGGAAATAAAATAGGAGATAAATAGGGGAAATGGAGGAAAGAAATAAAGTATGATATTATATCAAATATAATAAATATACATATAAAATGTAAAATAAAAATAAACCGCATGTTTTTACAAGAGGGAGCTGTAGGCAGCGCAAACATTAAAAACCAAAGTTTAATTAAAAGCATATAGCTCAACCTCATGATTCAAGCCTCTAGGGGCTAAACTATCTAGCATAAAAATCCACTTGGATTCAGTGCGTGACATAAGTTTAATGTAGTCGCCTCCCCTCCAGTTCCTATGTACCCGCTGAATGCCACAAAAAATCAATCCTCTGGTTGACCTCCCATGGTGTTCTATAAAATGTCTCGACAGAGGATGGCCTACAAAGCCTCTCTTAATATTGTAAAAGTGTTCCTTAAGCCGATCCATAAGCCTACGTTTAGTCCGGCCTACGTAGATTTTGTCGCAGGGGCATTTGATAAGATAAATCACTCCCGTAGACCAGCACGAGATACTATCCTTAATTAAGAATTCACGGGTACCGTCTGAGTTAAAAAATTTGCATTGTTTAATTTTCCCAAAATTAGTGCGCACGCAACAAGAGCAAGTACCACAAGGCGTAAAACCCGGATTATTTGGGAGTGTCTTAATGGTGTGACCCTTTCTAGTTGTTGGGGCTATAATGTTACCAATAGTTTGTGTTTTCCTAAAGATAAATCTAGGGTATTGGGGTAATAAATCACCTATCACTTTATCGGATTTAAGGGTAGACCAATATTTACGTATGATTTTAGTGAATTGTTTATACCCCTGATAAAACTGCGTAATAATAGGTAGCTGGTGGATTTGCTCTGTAATATCCCCTAAAGTGGATGTATTCCTAGTAGTTTTATGTATGAGGGAGTCCCTAGGAGTTGCATATACCTCCTTATTAGCTGCCTCAATAAGATCTTTAGGATAACCCTTTTCCAGGAACTTTCCCGCCAAATGCTCAGCCTCAGTTTTATAGTCATGTAACTTACTACAATTCCGTCTTAGTCGAGTGAATTCACTTTTGGGAATGTTGGTCAACCAGACGGGCATGTGACAGCTACTGATATCAATAAAGCCGTTGGAGTCAACCGACTTGCGATGACATTTGGTTAGCACCTGGTTCCCTTCAATAAAGATACTCAGGTCTAAAAAGTTAACTGTTGTTTTACTAGTAATAGCCGTGAATTCCAACCCGAAGTCGTTATGATTAAGACTGGAAATAAATACATCCAGTTCATGTTGGGGGCCATTCCAAATGAACAATACATCATCTATAAACCTTTTCCACATAACCAACCCAGTATTAGGGCTATTGGTGAGTTTTATGTGTAGCTCCTCCCATCTGGCAACATATGTGTTCGCGTAACTGGGAGCGAAGCGGGTACCCATGGCCGTTCCCCATGTTTGGAGATAGAATTGGCCATCATAAATAAAATAATTATGTTCCAAAATGAATAGGATACTCTCAATAATAAATCTAATCTGTGTGTCTTTGTAAATATTCAATTTATTCAGAAAATATTCTGCCGCTTCACTACCTTTTGAGTGACTGATCACTGTATAAAGTGACCTAATGTCAAGTGTCCCTAGAATGAAACCACTCTCCCAATGTATCTTCTCCAATAATTGGAGCACATGGCTAGTGTCTTTAAGGTAGGCGGGGATAATAGGCATACACTTCTGAAGATGTGTGTCAACATAACGTGATAAATTAGAAGTCAGACAATTAACGCCTGAAATAATAGGCCTGCCAGGTGATGCGTCACATCTTTGTGGACTTTAGGGAGGTAATAAAAGACTGCGGTGCTAGGATTTTTATTCAGAATAAATTCAAATTCTTTTTTATTTAAAATTCCTAGGGATTTACCTCTTGTTGCAAAAACACTCAGATTATTAACAAAACGATCAGTAGGGTCACTAATAAGTGTCTTATAGGTGGTTACGTCTGACAAGAGTCTAGTAGACTCCTCCTGATAGGCAGTCAGATCCAGTATCACAATACCACCCCCTTTGTCAGCGGGACGTATAACAATACCATTGTTTTCTTGAAGATCACATAGTGCTTTTCTCTCATAATAGGTTAAATTTTGGGAGATATATTTAACATTTTTGTTATTTATTTTTCTAATGTCCTGTGTCACCGCTGACTCAAATGCATGAAACGCGTTGGAATATTCGTGTATGGGGTGGAACGTGGACGGATTAGATAGCGATGTCTGTATATACTCCTGAGTGTTAGTGGTGGTGGGCAACGGGCCTCTTTTGAAAAAATATTTTTTAATGGCTAGGTTACGTAAATATTGTTTAAGACTGATGTATAAATTAAAAGGTTTCACCGTCGTGGTTGGTGCAAACTTAAGTCCCTTTTGAAGAAGGGATGTTTCGCTTTCCGAAAGTGTATGGGAGCTCAAATTGAATATTTTCTGAATAGAGGGGGGTTTTGTCACTTTCTTTTTGGAGAGTTTCCCTCCACTTACCTCTTTTGGTTTTGAAACATCTACCCGAAAAAAATCCCGGTTAATTGTAGTTTGTACTTTAGATCCTCTCCCTCTATTTGATAGGAGGCTGGGGATTCTTTTGGGGTTGTTAATACTATTGTTAGTTTTACCGGCATTACTAGAAACAAATCCAGTCCTCTTAAAGGGTTTGGATAATCTCTGAGTAATGGTAGTTCTCATCGGTTTCCCATTTCTATTCTATTAAACTGTTTGTTAGTACTGCCTACATTGTGTGTAGTGGTACTAACTAGGCTGGGTCCAGGTAATTCATCATGTCCAGGGGTGTTAATGCTATCCTCAATTATGGGAAGCTGAGCATATCTATTATTAGTGGAGATAGGAGACCCATGTACGTCGGATGCCTGTCCTGACTGTGCATGGATACTATAATCAAATGACAGATTAGCTACTTCCGTATTACCACTGTCCACAATGCCAGACGGTCTATTAAGTGGTTGAATCCTATTAGTAATAGAGACCGGTGTGTATTGGGTAGAGTTGGTGTTAGTATAAGTGGAGAAGATAGCTGATTGTTCTGGTGTATTCTGTACTAGGGATTCTCCACACTCATGTAGGGTAACAAGGTCCATTGAAGTGAGATGTGAATTAGCAAATGGAGAATAGGTTGCACTACAAAGGGTAATATGATTTAGATGTATATTAGGTACTTTATCCCTATGAAATTTCTTAATTTTTTTAGCCATAATTTCTTTTTCTTTCTCTTTCAATCTGACAGATATACTATCAGTGAGCGTTTGGAAATCTGCCGTATTCTCATAATCACTGAGTTGTTCAAAAAGTGTAGTGATTTGGTGATTGGTCAATTCTAATTTGGCCCTACGTTTGTCTATAATAAATTGAAGGGTTCTCATAGAAAAACTATTAAACATGTCATCCCATCCATTCATGCTTACGCTCTCTCTCTCGTTCCGTTGTATCATCTGAGGAGGAGTAAGAGGAGCCTCGGCTTATTGCCCCACCGAGAGCCTGAGAACTGTAGCCCCGGTTTCGCTCGAGTCTGTGCCTCCGGGCAAGACTTTTGTACCATCCAATCTGCGTCCGGAGGTTCTCTCTTGGGCTCACTCATCCAGGGTGGGTGGACATTTTGGGTCCAAAAGGACATCTGAGCTACTGGCGAGGACATATTGGTGGCCGCATATGGCTCGTGACGTCGCAGACTATGTTTTGGTGTGTGTCTCTTGTGCGAAGAACAAGTCTCATTGGCAACGGCCAGCTGGGTTGCTTTACCCCCTGCCAGTGGTGGACAGGCCCTGGGAGATGGTTGGGATGGACTTTGTGGTGGGCTTACCCAAGTCTCGTAGCTGCACCATTATCTGGGTGATCACCGACCATTTTTCCAAATGGTCACATGGTGCCTCTTCCACTGCTACCTTCTGCATGGGCTCTGGCATTGTTCATCAAGCATATCTTTCGCCTACACGGTATGCCGGATAAAATTAACAGTGACTGGGGTCCCCAGTTTGCGTCTCGATTCTGGAGAGAGCTTTGTCGTCTACCTAGTATTGAGTTGAATCTCTCCTCCGCATATCATCGCGAGATGAATGGGTTGGTTGAGAGGGCCAACCAGACCCTGGTCACATATTTACGACATTTTGTTTCTGCCAGGCAGGATGACTGGGCATCCTTGCTACTATGGGCAAAGTTTGCACTTAGCAACACTGTAGCCGACTCCACCTGTTCTTGCTGCAGCTATAAAAGGTTTGCATGGCTGCACGGCCATGTGCTAGTGTACATTCGGAATCGTGTGTGTGTTGATGAGTGCAAGTCGTTCTTTAAAATCCCCTACTTGTGTATGACTGTTCGCAAAAGGTGGATGCTTGCTGTCTAGGACCCGACTAAGCTGTCAACATAAAGACACACGATACAGCGTCTATTGCTGTAACTGCCAGTGCGACGCCGTGCACTTATAGAGCACTTTCCTATCACAAGTCTGGGAGGTTAGTGGCGTCCGCCAAAGCGGCACAGCATGCACTCTTGTGCTTTAAGTTATATTTTCTGTTACTTTTACACCCCAGTTGCGGTGTCGAGCGCAAGTAGTCTGAACGTACTCTAACCCTGTGTCTTGGGATAGAGTCCTGAGACTCCTTGCTTGCGCTCTGGGTGCGGTACCGCGGCCCTGTGATGCAATAGGGTATTCTTCCTTCACACAGGGTAAAGTTAACACGTGTGTGTATCCACATTGTACCGCCATATAGTCCGTCATTACTCAGCAGCAGGTTCCATCTCTGCACGGTGGACCCCTTATACCATCTCTCTTATAATTTGGTGCGTTCTGCTAGCCCTAACACTTTGTTTATACATCGTAGATTGAGATGAGCGAACCTTTCAAGGTTCAGTTCAGTTCTGTAAAGGTCCCGATGTTTGCCATTTGGTTCGTCAAACGTACCCAAACCCCATTGAATTCAATGGCTGGCAAAACCAAACATATAGACAACACCTTCCGGGGGCCAAAAAGCTGACAACACAGCTCAAATAAGGGGGAGACACCAGGAAAAGTGTCATCAATTGACCCATCAATTGTACTATAAATAAATAATATTCCCCTGTGTTTCTGATAACCAGCAAGGAAAAACTGACAGCTGGGGCTGAAATTCTCAGCTGTCAGCGTTAGGAAAGCTGATTATAAAGAATAGGGGGTCCGTACGCTGTTTTTTAAATTATTTAAATAAATAATTTTAGAAACGGCGTGGGGTCCCCCATTTTGACAACCAACCAAGCTGAAGCTGACAACTGGGGGCTGGTATTCTCAGGCTGGTAAGGGCCAATGGATATTGCCTCCCAGCCTAAAAATAGCAGCTCGCAGCCACCCAGAAATGGCACATCTATTAGATGCTCCAATTCTGGCGCTTTGCCCGGCTCTTCCCACTTGCCCTGTGGCGGTGGCAAGTGGAGTTCACATTTGTGGGATAGATGTCATCTTTGAATTGTCTGGTGACATCAAGCCCACAGGTTAGTAATGGAGAGGAATCTATAAGATGCCCCCATTACTAACCACATAGTCATATTGTATAAAAAAACACAAAGCCAAAATAAAGTCCATTAATTGAGATAATGACATAGACTCGTTTAATGATTTTAAATTAAACCATACTCACGTAATCGCCCAGTCCACAGAAGCCAATGTCCCCGTAACAGAGTTAAAATAATAGACAACACCTGTCTGCAAAGAAGATAATAATCAATTTGTACTGTGAGTTCTAGCTCTGCTACATTTAGATGTCATGTAGAGGAGCTGCGGAGACACCATCACGTGTTTCTCAACGCAGGCAGTGAATAGCCAGGCCTTTCCCCGGGAAGGAACAACCATGGGAATGGCAGCATCCAATAAAGGAAAACATCCAATAAAGGAAAACCACCTATGCCAAGCATGGTATCCATCCACAGACAGCTGTTTCGGGGTTTTTGCCCCTCATCAGTGTGGAGTAGGAAACTGGCTATCAGGAGCAGAGCCTAGTAGAAAGTCTATAAAGGCACGGATGATTGACCTCGTGGAGACCAAAACTGATAGCCAGTTTCCTACTCCACACTGATGCACCAAAGCTTCGTTTCCACATGCGAGACACGGACGTGTTCCTCGCAAGTGAAAACAAGCCCCAATGGTGATGTCAGTCAGGTCATAGGAGTTCACCGTGAGACACTGAACAGTGGTAGCACTGGATAGCAGGCTATAGAGTCACTTCATGCAACAATTTAGCATGCCTTCTAGATGTAGCAGAGCTATAATTGTTGCAGTACAATTGGATTATAGTTATTATTACCTGATGTAACCCCTGTATTATATTATCTGCTATCACAGTTTTTATATTTTGTCAATTGTTTTATCCTTATTTGGCCAATTTTTACATGTTCAAGAGTCATCGATTTGGCTCCTATCACAATACTTGCCCTGGTCTCTGGATCTCTTGCAGATCAGGTTAGGATGCATGGCAGTCCAGCCTGGTATTGTAAAATGGGCAGGGTCCTTGTTAAACGGCTATGTGAAACCAACCTGACTGAAGCTCAATACAAATTATTTTATAACAATCAGAACATATAAGCTTGGAAGTCTTCCAAAAATTAGGATCAAGAATTGCAATTGTTTGCAATATAGGTATTATCAATATTTTGGTGTTGCAAATGAATAGGTCACTAGCACATCAAGAAAATTAACATGCTTTACTTAAAGAGGTTGTCCACTACCCTGACTCAGTTACTATTTTTGCCATAAATGCATAAAGGGGTTGTCTGGCCTTAGAGTACAATTTTGCAGTCACTCTATATCACTGCAGACTTTTAAACCATTACACTACATGCACTGTGCGTTGTTAAGATTCTCCTGTGTCGGCGTTGGCAGCAGTGACCATGTGGCGCCCCACTTTTAAGTTTTTGAATTTCCACAAAAATTTGAAATAACCCCAAAATTTTGTTCAACTTCACAATTGTGTTCCACTTGTTGTTGATTCTTCACCAAAAATTTACATCTTTATGTTTGAAGCATGATATGTGGGAAAAGGTTGAAAAGTTCCAGAGGGCTAAATTCTTTCGCAAGGCTATATATATATTTTTCCTCCTTTTTTTCCTCCTGTTGTAGTTTTTGCTGTTAGACTAGGACTGGCAAGCGTGAGGACCTGTGACGTGGGTTGCCAGCTTATGTATTGTGGCCATAATATTAACTAATACCTTACATATTTTGATATGTTCTTGTGCACTTTTTTTACTTTTACCACAGAGAAATGCAAAAATCTCCACACCTGACTAAAGGTGTGGAGGGCAAACTCTGCTGCCCAGAGCTTCCAGCTTAACTGAGTAGATCCATACTGAAAAGCTGGACAAATTAACAAAAACAAAGAAAGTGCTGAACAACAAAGTCCACAACAAGAGAATCGCAAAAGGACAAGCAAGGACTTAGCTTTGATGAACTGGTCAGAGTGTCAGGAAAGTCCTAAGAGCAATGACTCCAGGCAGGAACAATTGACAACTGGCATTGAATGAGGGATAAGGCCAGACTAATATAGCCGAGCCAGAAAGACGATCAGTGAAAACAGCTGCTGAAGCTAAATCCAAGAAGCAGCCATACCACTCAAAACCACAGGAGGGAGCCAAAGAGCAGAACTCACAAAAATGCTACTTACAACCACCGGAGGGAGCCCAAAAGCGGAATTCACAACAGCTGGCTGTCTTATTTGGTATTATCACACCTGTGTAGTCGCCATCTTTACTTGGGCCCACTGCAACAAGAGAGTGCATTTGATTTGAGGCCTAGACAGGTAAGCACCTTTGCCTGTTTTTCTGTGGTGTTTTTTTATTTATATATATATATATAAGTAAGCATTTGATCCCTTGCTGATTTGGTGATTTTGTAAGTTTGCCCACAGACAAAGATATGTACAGTCTACAATTTTAAGGGTAGGTTAATTTTAACATTGAGAGATAGAATATCATTGTATCATTGTTGAGATTGTATTGGGCAGGTGATGAGCAGTGCCTGGTTTTCTCCATACATACCACTTAGAATTATCACCAAACAGAGCTTGGATGTGCGGTTTGAAGGACAGAGCAGAGTCAAAAGTTACTCCAAGGCAGCGGACTTCCGGTATGGGGGAAGCATGATGTCATTAATGGTGATAGTCTTGTTGAGCGATACCTTCCGATATCCAGAAGTATCGGTATCGGATTGGATCGACCGATATCCAAAAAATATCGGATATCGCCGATACCGAAACCCAATACCAATGCAAGTCAATGGGATACAAATATCGGAATGTAAATAAGCCCTTTCTGTCCATCTACATCCTGTTCCGGAGAGGGGAAGAGTGTGGGCGGTGCATGGGTGGACTGTTGTGAATTCCCTCTGGTGGTTTCGAGTGGAACTGCTGCTCCTTTAGGTAGCTGTAGCAGCTGCCTTCACTAATCGGCTTTAGTCCTTGCCTGCTGTCAATGTTCTTGTTTGGATTTGGTTCTCTCCTTGGAATTCTCATATGGCCAGTCCTTGTCTGCAAAAGATAAGTTTTTGCTAGTTTTTGTTTGTCCATTTGTTTGGACTCTATTGCTTTGCAAATATGTCTCTTTTTGTCCAGCTTGTCACTATGTCTTATTCAGGCTAGCTGGAAGCTCTGGGAAAGCAGATTTGCCCCTCCACACCGTGAGTCGGTGTGGAGTTCATTTTTGTAAACTCTGCGTGGATTTTGTAGTTTTTTATACTGACCGCACAGTATCCTTTTCTCTCTGTCTATCTAGTTTAGTATTGGCCTCCTTTGCTGAATTCTGATTTCATTTCTGTGTACGTCATTTCCCTCTCCATTCACAGTCAATATTTGTGGGGGGCTATCTTTCCTTTTGGGGGTTTTCTCTGAGGCAAGATTGCTTTCTATTTCCTTCTTTAGGGGTAGTTATTTCTTAGGCTGTGAAGAGGTGTCTAGGGAGAGTCAGGAACATCCCACGGCTATTTCTAGTGTTGTTGTTAGGATTAGGGACTGCGGTCAGTAGAGATACCACCTTCTCAGAGCTCGCTCCATGTTGCGTTTTAGCCACCAGGTCATATCAGTGTGGCCTCTTAACCACCAGGTCATAACAGTACAGCAGTTTTCATTTCAAAAACCTGACCGGCACATCCAAACATAGACTCAGTGTGAACAGGTGCTGAACCTAGAGTCGCCAACTCGTATATAGTTAAGTAAATAAGGCAGCACACTGCAGCCCTAGAACATACAAACTTGAAAAACGAAATTTGAACTGCATAACTGCACTAGAAATATGAAAAATGAGAGCGTTTAGTGCATAAAAATGGCCAATTTTATGTGTGCCTGGTAGCCCCTTTACGGCATCTCTCTTATACCAGGTCCTACACTTGCCTTACCTCGCTGAGAATAAACATCTTCATCTGAATGGGTACATGTGAAACCTCTTCCTAGACTAAAATTCTCTCTCTCTATGGAGGGGTATTGGACCTGCTGTAATTAAAACACCTGTGGCTAGGAGGCGGAGTGCACGACCAGAAGGCTAGAGAATACATTTCAAAAACCTGACCGGCACATCCAAACATAGACTCAGTGTGAACAGGTGCTGAACCTAGAGTCGCCAACTCGTATATAGTTAAGTAAATAAGGCAGCACACTGCAGCGCTAGAACATACAAACTTGAAAAACGAAATTTGAACTGCATTACTGCACTAGAAATATGAAAAATGAGAGCGTTTAGCGCACCTTTTTGTCTCATCATGTGACTCTGCCACATTGGTTAGATATTTGTTTCTTTTTTTCTTTTTTTGGGTTGGAACAAAAGGAATGACATTTTATATCATCTATGTTGATATTTTATATAAGTATTCATTGTATGTATTACTATTGTAACCTTCCGTTTTGTCTTGTGATAGAATGCATGCAGTTGCAATCTGTAGGACCTTTCTATTTGTCATGTGATCTCAATTGAGTATGTGATAGGTCCATATTGTCTATATCAGCAAGACTAAATGTGGGTTTTATATGGGCATGAATAAGATCCCGTGTGATCGAAACGCGTTGCCTATATTCATGTAACCACCTGCGTCCTTGTTACTTTGTAAGGATGTCCTTTTTAATGAAGTTGGACTAATGAAGAATTTTGCCATTTTATTGGAGCTGGAGTTTCCACGTTTTCGTATACTGCAATTGCTTTGCGTCTTGGTCTGGACAAATCTCCGTGCTCAATTATCTATGGTCTGGTTGGTGAGCTGGCTGCGGCTTATTGCCGTTTATTTTTTTCTATTATGTATGTAGTATGTATGTTTTTTTTTTCATTCAACACATTAGCCGGATGATGGGACTACAACTGTCCTATCATTGGCTAATGTGTCAATCACTGTCACTGTAGTAGGCATCGTCCGATGGGACTTGTAGTCCCACCCGATGATGCCTGCACACACGCACAGAGCCGCGGCAGCCCGCACAGAGCTCTGGCTGATGCTGCCGTTCTCCACGGGAAATCGTCGTGGGGCACTCGTGGATTTCTGCCGACAGGGAGTATATTGGTTGTTTGTTATTTTCATATTTTTTTTACAGATGACACTGGCTTCGGGGAACAAAGTGACAAGTAATGGTGAGTATGAACTCTATGTTTAATGTACTGTATGTCTGTATGCATGTATTGTATGTAATGTATGAATATATTGTATGTAGTATGTAGTATGGACTTGTAGTCCCATTGGACGATGCCTGCACACATGCACAGAGCCCCGGCAGCCCGCACAGAGCCCTGGCTGATGCTGCCGTTCTCCACGGGAGATCGTCGTGGGACACTCGTGGATTTCCGCGGACAGGGAGTATATTGGTTGTTTGTTATTTTCATATTTTTTTTACAGATGACACTGGCTTCAGGGAACAAAGTGACAAGTAATGGTGAGTATGAACTCTATGTTTAATGTACTGTATGTCTGTATCTATGTATTGTACATACATACTACATACTTACTGCATACAATTAGTGTTGAGCATTCCGATACCGCAAGTATCGGGTATCGGCCGATACTTGCGGTATCGGAATTCCGATACCGAGATCCGATACTTTTGTGGTATCGGGTATCGGTATCGGATACATAGAGATGTGTAAAATAAAGAATTAAAATAAAAAATATTGATATATTTACCTCTCCGGCGGCCCCTGGACTCAGCGCGGGTAACCGGCAGGCTTCGTTGTTCAAAATCAGCGCTTTTAGGACCTGAGAATCACGTCCCGGCTTCTGATTGGTCGCGGGCCGCCCATGTGACCGCCACGCGACCAATCACAAGCCGCGACGTCACCGCAAGCTATTAACGCGCTCATTTTTAAAAATGAGCGCGTTAATGGCTTTCAAAGACGTAGCGGCTTGTGATTGGTCGCGGCCACGCGACCAATCACAAGCCGCTACGTCTTTGAAAGTCATTAACGCGCTCATTTTTAAAAATGAGCGCGTTAATAGCTTGCGGTGACGTCGCGGCTTGTGATTGGTCGCGTGGCGGTCACATGGGCGGCCCGCGACCAATCAGAAGCCGGGACGTGATTCTCAGGTCCTAAAAGCGCTGATTTTGAACAAAGAAGCCTGCCGGTTACCCGCGCTGAGTTCAGGGGCCGCCGGAGAGGTAAATATATCAATATTTTTTATTTTAATTCTTTATTTTACACATCCCTATGGATCCCAGGGCCTGAAGGAGAGTTTCCTCTCCTTCAGACCCTGGGAACCATGAGAATACCTTCCGATACTTGATGTCCCATTGACTTGTATTGGTATCGGATATCGGTATCGGCGATATCCGATATTTTTCGGGTATCGGCCGATACTATCCGATACAGATACTTTCAAGTATCGGACGGTATCGCTCAACACTACATACAATACATTCATACATTACATACAATACATACATACAGACATACAACATACTACATACATACTAGATACATGCAACATATTACATACATACTACATACATACATACAACATACTACATACATGCTATATACATGTTAGATACATTCTATGTATGTAGTATTGTATGTAGTATGTATGTAGCATGTATGTAGTGTGATGTATGTATGTAGTATGTATGTAGTATGTTGTATGTCTGTATGTATGTATTGTATGTAATGTTTGAATGTATTGTATGTAGCATGTATGTAGCATGTATGCAGTATGTTGTATGTATGTAGTATGTATGTATGTATGTATGTATGTATGTATGTAGTATGTTGTATGTATGCATGTAGTATGTATGTAGTAGTCCCATCGGACGATGCCTGCACACACGGACAAAGCCCCGGCAACCCGCACAAAGCCCTGGCAGCCCGCACAGAGCCCCGGTATGCTGCATAGAGCCCCGGCACACATGCACAGAGCCCCGGCACACATGCACAAAGCCGCGGCACGCCGCACAGAGCCCCGGCACATTGCATAGAGCCCCAGCACGCTGCACAGAGCCCTGGCACGCCGCACAGAGCCCTGGCACACATGCACAGTGCCCCGCACACTGCACAGAGCCCCGGCATGCCTCACAGAGCCCCGGCACGCCACACAGAGCTCCAGCACACATGAACAGAGCCCCGGCACACCGCACAGACCCCCGGCAGGCATGCACAGACCCCCCCAAGGTCACGCACAGACCCCGCACACACACATGCAGTCTCCGCCTACGCACCGCCCACACTCCATTATAGTACATCATTGCAATATAAGAACTTCCAATTCCAGTATCCGATATCGCAAAAGTATCGGAACTCGGTATCGGAATTCTGATACCGCGAATATCGGCCGATACCCGATATTTGCAGTATCGGAATGCTCAACACTAGTGATAGATAGATCAGGTAAGGAAGATCTGTGAGATGGAGGAAAGATGGTGAGTTCAGATTTGTTCACATTGAGTTTGAGGAAGCGAGAGGAGAAGAAGGATATGGCAGATAGACACTCTGGGATTCCTGACAGCAGAGAGGTGACGTCTGGGCCAGAGAGGTAGATCTGAGTGTCGTCAGCATACAGGTGTTACTGGAATCCATGGGACTTTATGAGTTGGCCCATGCCAAGTGTATAGATTGAGAAGAGTAAGGGACCTAAAACAGAGCCTTGGGTGGACTCCAACAGAGAGAAGGTGGGATGAAGAGGTAGTGTGGGAGTGGGAGACACTGAATGTGCGGTTGGAAAGGTATGAGGAGATCCATGATAGGACAAGGTCTTTGATGCCAAAGGAGGAGAGGATCTGTAGTAGGATCACTGCAGCCCTCCATAAATCGGCCTTTATGGCAGAGTGTCCTGACCAAAGCCTCTCCTCAGTGCAAGACATATGAAAGCCGGCATAGAGTTTGTTAAAGAAACACATGAAGGACTCTCAGACTATGAGAAATAAGATTCTCAGGTCTGATGAGACAAAGATAGACCATTTTGGTGATAATTATAAGTGGTATGTATGGAGAAAACCAGCCACTGTTCATCACCTGCCCAATACAATCTCAACAATGAAACATGGTGTTGGCAGCATCATGCTATGGGGTTGCTTTTCAGCTGCAGGGACAGGACAACTGGTTGTCATTGAAAAAAACATGAATGCAGCCAAGTACAGAGATATCCTGAATGAAAAACTCTTCCAGAGTGCTCTGGACCTCAGACTTGGCCAAAGGTTCACATTCCAACAAGTCATTGACCCTAAGCACCAGCTAAAATAACAAAGTAGTGGCTTCAGAAAAACTCTGTGACAATTCTTGACTGGCCCAGCCAGAGCCCTGACCTAAACCCAACTGAGCATCTCTGGAAAGACCTGAAAATGGCTGTCCACCAACATACACCATGCAACCTGATGGAACTGGAGAGGATCTGCAAGTAAGAATGTCAGAGGATCCCCAAATCCAGGTGTGAATTTTTTTCCCTTCATTACCAAGAAGACTCATGGGTTGGCTGTACTAGCTCAAACGGATGCTTCGACTCAATACTGAGCAAAGGGTCTGAATACTTACAACTAGGGTTGAGCGACTTTTAGTTTTTCAGGGTCGAGTCGGGTTTCACGAAACCCGACTTTCTCAAAAGTCGGGTCGAGTGAAATCGGCCGATTCTATTGAAAAGTCGGGGTCGGGGATCGGCCGAAACTCGAAACCCAATGTAAGTCTATGGGGGTTTTTGTTTTTTTTTTAC
This sequence comes from Ranitomeya imitator, assembly GCF_032444005.1. Lineage (NCBI taxonomy): Eukaryota > Metazoa > Chordata > Amphibia > Anura > Dendrobatidae > Ranitomeya > Ranitomeya imitator. The sequence continues at coordinate 464,707,272 of NC_091287.1, read as the reverse complement.
ATTTCCTTTAGGGCGATATAGCAGAAAAGCCGGTAATTCAATTACCGACTTTTCATTTCTCCTGCCAAAACCCAACATGATATGAGACATGGTTTACATACAGTAAACCATGTCATATCCCCCTTTTTTTGCATATCCCACACTACTAATGTTAGTAGTGTGTATATGCAAAATTTCAGCGCTCAAGCTCTTAAATTTAAGGGTTAAATCGCGGAAAAAATTGGCGTGGGCTACCGCGCAATTTTCTCCACCAGAGTAGTAAAGCCAGTGACTGAGGGCAGATATTAATAGCCTGGAGAGGGTCCACGGTTTTTGCCCCCCCCCCTGGCTAAAAACATCTGCCCCCAGCCACCGCAGAAAAGGCACATCGGTAAGATGCGCCTATTCTGGCACTTGGCCACTCTCTTCCCATTCCCGTGTAGTGGTGGGATATGGGGTAATGAAGGGTTAATGCCACCTTGCTATTGTAAGGTGACATTAAGCCAGATTAATAATGGAGAGGCGTCAATTCTGACACCTATCCATTATTAATCCAATTGTATGAAAGAGTTAAAAATAAACACACACACATTATTAAAAAGTATTTTAATGAAATAAACACACCGTTTGTATTAATATTTTGTTGTACGCTCAATCCACTCGCTGAAGACCCACGCTCTGTAACAAATAAAAAATAATAAACCAACAATATACATACCTTCCACTGATCTGTAACGTCCCATGTTGTAAATCCATCTGAAGGGGTTAAAATATTTTACAGCCAGGAGCTCTGCTAATGCAGCGCTGCTCGTGGCTGTAAACCCCAGCGAATGAAGGTAATGTAGATCAATGACCTTTAGTTACCTTCATTCACAGTGATTCGCCCCCTGCTGGATGTCCCTGGAGCGTGGGAAAAGTTCCCAGGCTCGAGGTCATATGAGGACATCCAGCAGGGGGTGCATCACCGCGAATGAAGGTAACTATAGGTCATTGACCTACATTACCCTTATTCGCTGGGGTTTACAGCCACAAGCACAGCTGCATTAGCAGAGCTTGTGGCTGTAAAATATTTTAACCCCTTCAGATGGATTTACAACGTGGGACGTTACAGCTCTACAGAAGGTATGTATATTGTTGGTTTATTATTTTTTATTTGTTACAGAGCGAGGGTCTTCAGCGAGTGGATTGAGCGTACAATAAAAATTAAAACAACCTGTGTTTTTATTTCATTAAAATACTTTTTAATAATGTGTGTGTGTTTTTTTTAACCATTTAATGCAAATGGATTAATAATGGATAGGTGTCAGAATTGACGCCTCTCCATTATTAATCTGGCTTAATGTCACCTTACAATAGCAAGGTGATATTAACCCTTCATTACCCCATATCCCACCGCTAAACGGGAATGGGAAGAGAGTGGCCAAGTGCCAGAATAGGCGCATCTTCCAGATGTGCCCTTTCTGGGGTGGCTGGGGGCAGATGTTTTTAGCCAGGGGGGGCCAAAAACCGTGGACCAGTCACTGGCTTTACTACTCTGGCAGAGAAAATTGCGCGGGAGCCCACGCCAATTTTTTCAGCGATTTAACCCTTAAATTGCCTTTAACCCTTAAATTTAATAGCTTTCAGCAATTTAAGGGTTAAATCGTATGTATATTGTTGGTTTATTATTTTTTATTTGTTACAGAGCGAGGGTCTTCAGCGAGTGGATTGAGCGTACAATAAATTATTACAACAAACGGTGTGTTTATTTCATTAAAATACTTTTTAATATTATGTGTGTGTTTTTTTTTACTCTTTCATACAATTGGATTAATAATGGATAGGTGTCAGAATTGACGCCTCTCCATTATTAATCTGGCTTAATGTCACCTTACAATAGCAAGGTGGCATTAACCCTTCATTACCCCATATCCCACCACTACACGGGAATGGGAAGAGAGTGGCCAAGTGCCAGAATAGGCGCATCTTACAGATGTGCCTTTTCTGGGGTGGCTGGGGGCAGGTGTTTTTAGCCAGGGGGGGGCAATAACCGTGGACCCTCTCCAGGCTATTAATATCTGCCCTCAGTAACTGGCTTTACTACTCTGGCGGAGAAAATTGAGCAGGAGCCCACACCAATTTTTTCCGCGATTTAACCCTTAAATTTAAGAGCTAGAGCGCTGAAATTTTGCACATACACACTACTAACATTAGTAGTGTGGAATATGCAAAAAAAGGGGGATATGACATGGTTTACTGTATGTAAACCATGTCTCAAATCATGTCGGGTTTTGGCAGGAGAAATGAAAAGCCGGTAATTCAATTACCGGCTTTCCTGCTATATCGCGCTGAAGTTAATATAAATATATATATATATGTGTGTCTGAATGACATATATATATATAACGAAACCCGACTTTTAATTAGAGATTCCCGACCGCCGACCCGATCCCAGAGTGGGATCGGGTCGGGTTTCACGAAACCCGACTTTGCTAAAAGTCGGCGACTTTTGAAAAGTGCCGATCTGTTTCGCTCAACCCTACTTACAACCATGTGATATTTCAGTTTTTCTTTTTCAATAAATTTGCAAAAATTACTACATTTCCCCCAAGAGGGGGTGCAGAGTGTACATTAATGAGAAAAAAAAAATGAACTTTTTTGAATTTACCATATGGCAGCATGCACAGGAGCCACACCCACGTATACAAGTCACGCCCACATGTCAGTTTCCAGAGCTTGAAACTTAGAGATATTGAGGTGACATTACAGGATGTCAGGAAATTTTAAGCCAAAGATCATATCATCAGGAAAGCAGCTCAGGTTATGTAAGGATTTGATAAGGCAAGATATTTAGCAAAGCGCTTATCTATGGCAGTTAGTCCACTTGAAAGGGACATGTAATGTACTGGTCAACCCCTTTTATGAACTATAGGTTTGGAAAAGAAAGTTTTTGCAATTTAAGTTTCAAAAACAAATAGTGCTATGTTTGACATAAAGATACAACATAAGCTACTTAAAACTATTTTAAATTTACACTACCTCTAAAAAAGAAACAAATATGTGAAAAAAATGTATATTTATTTTTAACTATATTTTAAAAAACATTTTCAGAAGAAAGACATACCTTCCCACCTGAGGTTGTTGTTTGGTCACACATGGCTTAGTACTCTTATCCCTGCACTGGTAGCAACCAGGTAGAGTGTGACCTTACAATCTGTCTAATGACAGGTTGCTATCGGTGATGGTGACACCAGCATCGAGATAAGAATAGGAAGAGGCTGAAGCTTTGACCTTTCACAGCTCAGTTAGCAGAGTAAATAAATGTATACAAGCAATTATAAATAAGGCATATAGCCACCAAGGCATAGTTCATATATTTTTTTTCTCCAAAATGTAATATTTGTCCTAAAAAAGGAATTAGGGGAGGAGAACATTATATATATATACAGTATATATATATATATATATATATATATATATATATATATATACTGTACATGTCTCGAATGCAAAATTTATATTTTTCTTTATATATATATATATATATATATATACTGTACATGTCTCGAATGCAAAATTTATATTTTTCTTTGTATTTATACAATATATATACACCTACATCTTGAATGCGAAATTAATATTCTTCTTCACACATTTCCCATTTTTTGGCTGACAGCGCTCAGGACTGTTGACACCTGCTGCTGTTTTGACTCCTGCTATCCTTGACATGTGTCAAGCAATATTCATGTAAAGGCTTTTTTTTTGACTGCATGCGTGCATAGAATTGGCTTTTCTCTGTAAAAAATGTGTCAAATACTGCACTTCCATGGATGTGAATGTGATCCTGAGAACTTAAAACACAAGACCTTCTTTATGGCTGACTCTACATCTTACATAGACACCTGCAAAGTGATGCCTTATGTGTTAATACTAATAAATACCAGACAGCATAATTACACATTGTAATTTTTTTCCCCTCCATGAATGTATATATGAAATAAACATAGATTACAATGTTTCGCCGGTGTGTCTGCAATGAACTGACATGTGGGTCTAGCTCGCGTTTGAAGAATCGCTCTGTTCTATTTAATCGTGAAATGGAATGTTATCTCAGGTGCTGCAAGTTATCAACATATAAACTAATCTCTGCTTAAGCTTTTCTAATTATCAGTTAAGGTGTCTTCATTGCCACAAGGCGTGTGAAGGATAAGCACTGCTGTCTTTCGGCTCCGCAGAAATGTTTGTTAACTTGACCTTTTTTATACCTCTAGGTTATGTATAAAACAGTAATAATAAACAAGAAAGATGTCTACAACAGACAAAGCAGCCGTAAAATGCTAGGTAGAATGAAAGGGAATTGTCAATCACTGCCAACATTAAAAAAAAACTTATTAGCAAAGAGAATAAATTAAAATATAACTTTTATTCATTTACATATTAAAATTACTACCTATAGGAAAAGTGATGAAGTGCAAATCATATCTCACTCATCAATATTCGTCTCAAATGGACCTAATCATAGGGCAGCTTCTATACTCTTCTCAAAGAGTCCCTATGTAATATTCACTTGACTGATTCCAATCCTGATAACCATTAAATTGGATATAAATTCATATGATCATATACTGCGATAATTATTGCACAGTCCCAGCAAAATCCAAGATCTCAATCCTGCAACAAAAAAATCACAGTCTGCTTGTGGACCTGAACATACACTGTGATAATTATTGCACAATCCCAGCAACAGGGATGTAAGGGTCAGCTGTGGACTGCCCTTGTAAGGGCGGGAGTCTTTGGGGCTAGAGCCGCTATAGCCTTTACAGGGTTTAATAAGGCAAGACCACCCCACTCCTTTACATGGAATCCGGCTATTTGGAATTGAAGGATTGATGTCGGTGTCCTTTCTCCTAATGGGTGAGATCCTTCCATATGTTATACACAAAATTATGTGAAAATAATATGTGCTCCGGAAGGAGAAGGTTTTTGTTATAGACTGTGATTTTTTTTGCAGGTTTGACACCTTAGTTGTTGCTGGGATTGTGCAATAATTATCACAGTGTATGTTCAGGTCCACACGCAGATTGTGATTTTTTGTTGCAGGATTGAGATCTTGGATTTTGCTGGGACTGTGCAATAATTATCGCAGTATATGATCATATGAATTTATATCCAATTTAATGGTAATCAGGATTGGAATCAGTCAAGTGAATATTACATAGGGACTGTTTGAGAAGAGTATAGAAGCTGCCCTATGATTAGGTCCATTTGAGACGAATATTGATGAGTGAGATATGATTTGCACTTCATCACTTTTCCTATAGGTAGTAATTTTAATATGTAAATGAATAAAAGTTATATTTTAATTTATTCTCTTTGCTAATAAGTAGGGTTGAGCGACTTTTAGTTTCTTAGGGTCGAGTCGGGTTTCGCGAAACCCGACTATCTCAAAAGTCGAGTCGAGTGAAATCGGCCGATTATCGCAAATAGGGTTGAGCGAAACGGGTCGTTCATTTTCAAAAGTCGCCGACTTTTGGCAAAGTCGGGTTTCATGAAACCCGATCCGACCCCTGTGCGGGGTCGGCCATGCGGTACGCGACTTTCGCGCCAAAGTCGCGTTTCAATGACGCGAAAAGCGCCATTTCTCAGCCAATGAAGGTGAACGCAGAGTGTGGGCAGCGTGATGACATAGGTCCTGGTCCCCACCATCTTAGAGAAGGGCATTGCAGTGATTGGCTTGCTGTCTGCGGCGTCACAGGGGCTATAAAGGGGCGTTCCCGCCGACCGCCATGTTACTGCTGCTGATCTGAGCTTAGGGAGAGGTTGCTGCCGCTTCGTCAGAAGCAGGGATAGCGTTAGGCAGGGTCCATTAACCACCAAACCGCTTGTGCTGTAGCGATTTCCACTGCCCAACACCACCTTCGGTGTGCAGGGACAGTGGAAGCTACATTTTTTTTTTTTCCCCTCAGCGCTGTAGCTCATTGGGCTGCCCTAGAAGGCTCCCTGATAGCTGCATTGCTGTGTGTACGCCGCTGTGCAAACCAACTGCTTTTTTCAAAGCACAAATCCTCTTGTTCCTTCCTTTCTGCACAGCTATCTTTTTGGTTTGTACACACTTTTTATTTAATTTGTGCATCAGTCCACTCCTTATTGCTGCCTGCCATACCTGGCTGAGATTACTGCAGGGAGATAGTAATTGAAGGACACTCCCTGTTTTTTTTTTTTTTTTGTGGGAGATTAAGATTGACATTTCTGCTAGAGTGCCATCCCTGTCTGTGTCATCTCTCACTCAGTGGGCCATAGAAAGCCTATTTATTTTTTTGCTTGATTTGGGTTATAAAATCTACCTGAAAAAATCACTACATCAATCAGTGGGAGAAAAATATTGGCCTCAGGGCTTGTGTGCCACTCTTGACTCCTGTGTGCATCATCACTCACTCACTCAGTGGGCCATAGAAAGCCTATTTATTTTTTTGCTTGATTTTGGTTCTAAAATCTACCTGAAAAAATCACTACATCAATCAGTGGGAGAAAAATATTGGCCTCAGGGCTTGTGTGCCACTCCTGACTCCTGTGTGCATCATCACTCACTCAGTGGGCCATAGAAAGCCCATTTTTTTTTTTTTTTGCTTTATTTGGGTTCTAAATTCTACCTGAAAAAATCAATAAATCAATCAGTGGGAGATTAATATTGGCCTTTGGGCTTGTGTGCCAGTCCTAAGCGTGCCATCTCTCTCTCTCAGATAGTGGGCCATAGAAAGCCTATTTATATTTTTTTTTTTTATTGGGTTTATAAATTTTCCCTGGAAAAAAAAAAAAAAGTGGGAGATTAATATTGGCCTCTGGGCTTGTGTGCCAGTCCTGAGCGTGCCATCTCTCTCACAAATAGTGGGCCATAGAAAGCCTATTTATTTATTTTTTTTTGGTTTTATAAATTCTCCCTTTAAAAAAAAAGGGAGATTAATATTGGCCTTTGGGCTTGTGTGCCAGTCCTAAGCCTGCCATCTCTCTCTGTCTCTCAGATAGTGGGCCATAGAAAGCCTATTTATTATTTTTTTTATTGGGTTTATAAATTTTCCCTGGAACAAAAAAAAAAAAGTGGGAGATAAATATTGGCCTCTGGGCTTGTGTGCCACTCCTGACTCCTGTGTGCGTCATTTCTCACTCAGTGGGCCATAGAAAGCCTTTTTTTGTTTTATTTGTTTTCTAAATTCTCCCTGAAAAAATCATTTTATTTTCTTTGGTTTCTAAATTCTTCCTGAAAAAATCATTTTATTCTATTTTTTTTTTCCTAAAGTCTCCCTGAAAAAAAAACAAAAAAAAAAAAACAAATCAGTGGGAGATTAATATTGCCCTTTCTGCTTGTGTGCCAGTCTTGACTCCTGGGTGTGCCATCTCTCTTTCTCTCCAATTGTGGGCCATAGAAAGCCTATTATTTTTTTAGCTTGATTTGGGTTCCAAAATCTACCTGAAAAAATCACTACATCAATCAGTGGGAGATAAATATTGGCCTCTGGGCTTGTGTGCCACTCCTGACTCCTGTGTGCGTCATCTCTCACTCAGTGGGCCATAGAAAGCCTTTTTTTGTTTTATTTGTTTTCTAAATTCTCCCTGAAAAAATCATTTTATTTTATTTGGTTTCTAAATTCTTCCTGAAAAAATCATTTTATTCTATTTTTTTTTTCCTAAAGTCTCCCTGAAAAAAACAAAAAAAAACAAATCAGTGGGAGATTAATATTGCCCTTTCTGCTTGTGTGCCAGTCTTGACTCCTGGGTGTGCCATCTCTCTCTCTCTCTCTCCAATTGTGGGCCATAGAAAGCCTATTATTTTTTTTAGCTTGATTTTGGTTCCAAAATCTACCTGAAAAAATCACTACATCAATCAGTGGGAGATAAATATTGGCCTCTGGGCTTGTGTGCCACTCCTGACTCCTGTGTGCGTCATCTCTCACTCAGTGGGCCATAGAAAGCCTTTTTTTGTTTTATTTGTTTTCTAAATTCTCCCTGAAAAAATCATTTTATTTTATTTGGTTTCTAAATTCTTCCTGAAAAAATCATTTTATTCTATTATTTTTTTTTCCTAAAGTCTCCCTTAAAAAAAAAAAAAATCAAATCAGTGGGAGATTAATATTTACATTTGTGCTTCAGTGACAGTCCTGCGTGTGTGGCATCTCTCTCATTTGTTGCCACCAACAACAGAGTGTGTAACATTGTGCCTGATTTTCGTTGTGGTCTCACTCACCTGTAAAGGGGTAGCTAAATCATACTGAAGTTATAGCTCACCGTGTAATTTGTGTGACAGCAACAAATACCGTTAGTTTGTTTACTTTTTAAAACAATGAGGAAGTATGGTGGAAGAGGTCGTGGCCGAGGGCGTTCATTGTCAGCTGGTAATGAGGGTAGTGGTAGTGGTGGAGCATCAGCTGGTCGTGGGAAAAAAAATATTGCACCTAAGTCTGGAGCTGTGGAGCCAGGTTCGTCGTCTGGCTACACAAGGCCTCGAACGCTCCCTTTTCTGGGAGTAGGAAAACCGCTTTTAAAGCCGGAGCAGCAAGAGCAAGTTTTGGCTTATCTTGCTGACTCAGCCTCTAGCTCTTTTGCCTCCTCTCGTGAAACTGGTAAATGTCAAAGCAGCGCGTCGTTAGTGGATGTTCACGGTCAGGGACAAGTCGCTTCCTTGTCCTCTTCAGCAAAAACAACAACAGAGAAGAATGCAGCAGGCGACACAACGGGTTACTCCATGGAGCTCTTTACACATACCGTCCCTGGCTTAGAAAGTGAAGCAGTTAACAGTCCATGCCCATTACAAGTTGAATCTGACATGGAGTGCACTGATGCACAGCCACAGCCAGACTACTATGCTGGTCCTTTGACTCAGACCACAACATTGCCCTCGCAGGGTGCTGATCAAGAATCAGACCCTGATGAGACTATGTTTCCCCATCACGAACGCTATACCACCGACCGACACGGTGACACAGACGAAGTTGCACACGAGCTACAAGAAGAGGTAATAGATGACCCAGTTCTTGACCCCGATTGGCAGCCATTGGGGGAACAGGGTGCAGGCGGCAGCAGTTCTGAAGCGGAGGAGGAGGGGCCGCAGCAGGCATCAACATCGCAACAGGTTCCATCTGCCGGGCCCGTATCTTGCCCAAAACGCGTGGCAAAGCCAAAACCTGTTGGAGGACAGCGTGGCCATCCGGTTAAAGCTCAGTCTGCAATGCCTGAAAAGGTATCCGATGCTAGAAAGAGTGCAGTCTGGCATTTTTTTAAACAACATCCAATTGATCAGCGCAAAGTCATCTGTCAAAAATGTTCAACTACCTTAAGCAGAGGACAGAATCTGAAAAGTCTCAATACAAGTTGCATGCATAGACATTTAACCACCATGCATTTGCAAGCCTGGACTAACTACCAAACGTCCCTTAAGGTTGTAGCACCCTCGGCCAATGAAGCTAGTCAGCAACGCAACATCCCTTCCGGCAGTGTAGGGCCACCATTTTCCGCACCACCTGCAGTATCTGTGCAGGTTTCTTTGCCAGGCCAAAGCAGTCAGGGTCAGGGAATCACCAGTTTCGTAGTAGGAAACACTGCATCTAGGGCACCGGTGGCAACAATACCATCTCCCACCGTCTCTCAGTCTGCCATGTCCACCGGCACCCCCGCTAGTTCCACGATCTCCAGCTCTCCAGTCCAGCTCACCCTACATGAGACTATGGTTAGAAAAAGGAAGTACTTAGCCTCGCATCCGCGTACACAGGGTTTGAACGCACACATAGCTAGATTAATCTCGTTAGAGATGATGCCCTACCGGTTAGTTGAAAGCAAAGCTTTCAAAGCCCTGATGGACTACGCTGTACCACGCTACGAGCTACCCAGTCGACATTTTTTTTCCAGAAAAGCCATCCCAGCCCTCCACCAGCATGTTAAAGAGCGCATCGTCCATGCACTCAGGCAATCTGTGAGCACAAAGGTGCACCTGACAACAGATGCATGGACCAGTACGCATAGCCAGGGACGTTACGTGTCCATCACGGCACACTGGGTAAATGTGGTGGATGCAGTGTCCACAGGGGACAGCAAGTTTGGGACAGTTCTGCCTAGCCCACGGTCTAGGAAACAATTGGCTGTAGCCGTTCGCACCCCCTCCTCCTCCTCTTCGTCCTCCTGCAGAAGCGAGAGCTCGTCCACAGACCGCAGTCGCACAACCACTCCATCTGCAGCTGCCACTGTTGCACACCAGGTCTCCCATTATGGGGCAGCTACTGGCAAACGTCAGCAGGCTGTATTGGCTATGAAGTGTTTGGGCGACAACAGACACACCGCGGAAGTTCTGTCCGAGTTCTTGCAGAAAGAAACGCAGTCGTGGCTGGGCACTGTAGATCTTGAGGCAGGCAAGGTAGTGAATGATAACGGAAGGAATTTCATGGCTGCCATCTCCCTTTCCCAACTGAAACACATTCCTTGCCTGGCTCACACCTTAAACCTGGTGGTGCAGTGCTTCCTGAAAAGTTATCCGGGGTTATCCGACCTGCTCCTCAAAGTGCGTGGACTTTGCTCACATATCCGCCGTTCGCCCGTACACTCCAGCCGTATGCAGACCTATCAGCGTTCTTTGAACCTTCCCCAGCATCGCCTAATCATAGACGTTGCAACAAGGTGGAACTCAACACTGCACATGCTTCAGAGACTGTGTGAACAGAGGCGGGCTGTTATGTTTTTGTGGGAGGATACACATACACGGGCAGGCAGTAGGATGGCAGACATGGAGTTGTCAGGTGTGCAGTGGTCGAAGATTCAAGACATGTGTCAAGTCCTTCAGTGTTTTGAGGAATGCACACGGCTGGTTAGTGCAGACAACGCCATAATAAGCATGAGCATCCCCCTAATGCGTCTGCTGATGCAAAGTTTGACGCACATAAAGGATCAGGCGTCTGCAGCTGAGGAAGAGGAAAGCCTTGATGACAGTCAGCCATTGTCTGGCCAGGGCAGTGTACAGGACGAGGTAGCGGGCGAAGAGGAGGAGGAGGACGAGGAGGATGATGGGGATGATTATATTTTTAATGAGGAAGCTTTTCCGGGGCCACTGGAAATTGGTGGCGCGGCAAGGCCGGGTTCTGGTTTTTTGAGGGACACAAGTGACGTGGATTTGCCTGAAACTGCCCCTCAACCAAGCACAACCGCAGATTTGAGAACTGGAACTTTGGCCCACATGGCGGATTATGCCTTACGTATCCTCAAAAGGGACACACGCATAACTAAAATGATGAATGATGACGATTACTGGTTGGCCTGCCTCCTTGATCCTCGCTATAAAGGCAAATTGCAAAATATAATGCCACATGAGAACTTGGAAATAATATTAGCAACCAAACAATCAACTCTTGTTGACCGTTTGCTTCTGGCATTCCCTGCACACAGCGCCCGTGATCGTTCTCACACGAGCTGCAGGGGCCAGCAGACCAGAGGAGTTAGAGGGGCAGAAATCAGAAGTGGCGTTGGCCAGAGGGGTTTTCTGACCAGGTTGTGGAGTGATTTTGCTATGACCGCAGACAGGACAGGTACTACAGCATCAATTCAAAGTGACAGGAGACAACATTTGTCCAGTATGGTTACAAACTATTTTTCATCCCTTATCGATGTTCTCCCTCAACCAACATTCCCATTTGATTACTGGGCATCAAAATTAGACACCTGGCCAGAATTGGCAGAATATGCATTGCAGGAGCTTGCTTGCCCGGCAGCTAGTGTCCTATCAGAAAGAGTATTCAGTGCTGCAGGTTCAATACTAACAGAAAAAAGGACTCGTCTGGCTACCCAAAATGTAGATGATCTAACCTTCATTAAAATGAACCACAACTGGATTTCGAAATCTTTTGCCCCACCTTGCCCGGCTGACACCTAGCTTTCCTATGAAAAGGTCTTGCCTGTGGACTATTCTGAATGCCTTTTCCAATCTCGTAAATTTCTGCACCTGATTGTCCAGCATACGACATGTTTACACCTCACTAAATGGCCAAACTCCCCACACGGGGCCGTGGTATCGACACTTGGCGACAGCACCCGTGAGAGTGCAGTTTGTCTGAAGAGGTGGGTGAGCCCGCTTTTGGTCGACGGCACTGCCACTGGGTCCCTCCTAGTACAATAAAGTGTCTCTGGCGGTGGTGGTGCGCACCCAACGTCAGACACACCGTTGTAATATGAGGGGCCCTAGGCCTGTACCGCCGGCCACAAGACAGTTTCCCCCCCCAGCTCAAACAGTGCTCTACCACTTGCAAAATTATCTCACAGCTCCACCAATGTTTAGTCTATGCGCTGACATCCTTCAATGCCTGCCACTGACAATACCATTGTATTGACATTTTTGTTATGTTAGGCCTTCGATGCCTGTCTGTGGTCACTCCTTCCACTAGGCCTCCACTGACCACACCACTGCTGCCCGTGTACCCCTGTAACCAATTTAAAATTGCCTACAGCCATGTGTTATTATTTTAGGCCTTCGATGCCTGTCTGCGGTGACTCCTTCCACTAGGCCTCCACTGACCACACCACTGCTGCCCGTGTACCCCTGTAACCAATTTAAAATTGCCTACAGCCATGTGTTATTATTTTAGGCCTTCGATGCCTGTCTGCGGTCACTCCTTCCACTAGGCCTCCACTGACCACACCACTGCTGCCCGTGTACCCCTGGAACCAATTTAAAATTGCCTACAGCCATGTGTTATTATTTTAGGCCTTCGATGCCTGTCTGCGGTCACTCCTTCCACTAGGCCTCCACTGACCACACCACTGCTGCCCGTGTACCCCTGGAACCAATTTAAAATTGCCTACAGCCATGTGTTATTATTTTAGGCCTTCGATGCCTGTCTGCGGTCACTCCTTCCACTAGGCCTCCACTGACCACACCACTGCTGCCCGTGTACCCCTGGAACCAACATCAGAAAATATAAAAATAAGTATTTTGCTTATAAAAAAGAAAATACTGGAGAGATATCAAATGCAGACATTTTAACATTAAAAACAAACACATACAACAAAAATCTGGTACAGTACTAAAAATGGCCACCAGCTACAATAACTTTCTCCTGCAAGTAGTTAACTGAAAGGTTTTTTCAATTTTAAACACAGATATGGCATCCACCGAGTGTTGTCCTGTCGCGTCTTCTTTATATTATTGCCAAGAAGATGCAAAACAATGAAAATAATAAAATCATTATTTACCAAAAAAATAGAGTAAGTCAAAACCACATTGCAAATAAACATTCATTACAAATAAAGAAGCAGGGCGCGTCCGAGGGTGAGTATATACCTAATAAGAATATAATCACCCTCGGACGCGCCCTGCTTCTTTCCGACAGCCTTCCTTCCTAAGAATCAGCCCTTCCGTGGTGTAGAGAGAGGGTTTGTTACACTCCAAGGTGTTCCCCAGGTTGCCTTTCCTGAGCTTCGATCTTCCGGCTCTCGTTTAGTAGTTGTTGGAAACTACGCTGCATTGGGCCTACAAATTGGGTATGGGGTGTAGAGAGATGGTGTGTTCCACTCCAAGGTGTTCCCCAGGTTGCCTTTCCTGAGCTTCGTTCTTCCGGCTCTCGTTTAGTAGTTGTTGGAAACTACGCTGCATTAGGCCTACAAATTGGGTATGGGGTGTAGAGAGATGGTGTGTTCCACTGTAGAGAGATGGTGTGTTCCACTCCAAGGTGTTCCCCAGGTTTCCTCGCCAATGCTTCGATCATCATGCTCTCGTTTAGTAGTTGTTGAAAACTACGCTGCATTAGGCCTACAAATTGGGTATGGGGTGTAGAGAGATGGTGTGTTCCACTCCAAGGTGTTCCCCAGGTTTCCTCTCCATTGCTTCGATCTTCATGCTCTCGTTTAGTAGTTGTTGGAAACTACGCTGCATTAGGCCTACAAATTGGGTATGGGGTGTAGAGAGATGGTGTGTTACACTCCAAGGTGTTCCCCAGGTTTCCTCTCCATTGCTTCGATCTTCCGGCTCTCGTTTAGTAGTTGTTGGAAACTACGCTGCATTAGGCCTACAAATTGGGTATGGGGTGTAGAGAGATGGTGTGTTCCACTCCAAGGTGTTCCCCAGGTTTCCTCTCCATTGCTTCGATCTTCCGGCTCTCGTTTAGTAGTTGTTGGAAACTACGCTGCATTAGGCCTACAAATTGGGTATGGGGTGTAGAGAGATGGTGTGTTACACTCCAAGGTGTTCCCCAGGTTTCCTCTCCATTGCTTCGATCTTCCGGCTCTCGTTTAGTAGTTGTTGGAAACTACGCTGCATTAGGCCTACAAATTGGATATGGGGTGTAGAGAGATGGTGTGTTACACTCCAAGGTGTTCCCCAGGTTTCCTCTCCATTGCTTCGATCTTCCGGCTCTCGTTTAGTAGTTGTTGGAAACTACGCTGCATTAGGCCTACAAATTGGGTATGGGGTGTAGAGAGATGGTGTGTTACACTCCAAGGTGTTCCCCAGGTTTCCTCTCCATTGCTTCGATCTTCCGGCTCTCGTTTAGTAGTTGTTGGAAACTACGCTGCATTAGGCCTACAAATTGGGTATGGGGTGTAGAGAGATGGTGTGTTCCACTCCAAGGTGTTCCCCAGGTTTCCTCGCCAATGCTTCGATCATCATGCTCTCGTTTAGTAGTTGTTGGAAACTACGCTGCATTAGACCTACAAATTGGGTATGGGGTGTAGAGAGATGGTGTGTTCCACTCCAAGGTGTTCTCCAGGTTGCCTTTCCTGAACTTCTATCTTCAGGCTCTCATTAAATTGTGGTTAAACGGAACAACTGCATTTGGCGTACTAGTTGGTTTGGGGCCTACTATCGGTGTCTGCCGCTCCTTGCTGTTCTCCTGGTTTCCTATCCTGAAATTCCGTTTTCAGGCGCTCGTTAAGTAGTTGTTAATGTTAGACTGCATTTGGCCTACTAGTTGGGTTGGGGCCTACTATCGGTGTCTGCCACTCCTTGCTGTTCTCCTCCACTGAACAAAGCTGTGCCGCCTGTTTACTACTGTTGCCAATTTTGAACTGCATTTCGACTACTTACTGATTTGGGCCTACTCTGTGTCAGCCTCTCATTCCAGTTGTCCTCCACTGCAATGCCCCCTGATTAGTCCTGTATTACCAATTTTGAACTGCATTTAGCCCACTTTATTCTTTGGGCCTATATCTGTGTTTCCTCCTCATCCTGCCCATTGCCCAGCCAGTGATAGATGAGTCTGCTGGTACATTGACCCATAACGCAACATTTCCCGTGCACGCTACACTGCAAGATTGTGACCCAGCTGAAAGTCAGGTCCCCCTTCCCGCATACCATACCACCTTACACGGGGACAAACAGGAAGGTGCAGATGAAAGTGCAGGTTCCTTCATCAGGTGGGGGGAGGAATACTAGTTGGTGACGTCACTGGCACAGGGCCTCTCATAGTACGCAAAAGTGTTGCTGCCGGTGGGAGGCGCCCCCGCGGTGCAAACACACCGCTGTACTTTGAGGGGCCCTGTGCCAGTGCCAATGCCAACGAGTGGGCCCCCCCTGCTTGCTCAGGTTCACAGCACTTGCAAAGTTGAAATACTTACCTCTCCCTGCTCCACTGCCGTGACGTGGTCCAGATTTCCTGGGCCCACTAATTACTTGAACCAGCCCTACCCACCACAACTTTAGCCAAATGACCCCCAATTTCAAATGCCTTCCAATTATTATAAGGTAAATTACGCTTGACAAGCTTCATTAAGAAGAATGGATGGTTTTGACATTAAAATGGGCACTCTAGGTGTTTTCCTGGCCCCCACTCACTGCCGACTATGCTGCCCCATTGACTTGCATTGGGTTTCGTGTTTCGGTCGATCCCGACTTTACGTCATAATCGGCCGATTTCACTCGACCCGACTTTTGAGATAGTCGGGTTTCGCGAAACCCGGCTCGACTCTAAAAAGGTCAAGGTCGCTCAACTCTAATCGCAAAAAGTCGGGGATTGACCGAAACACGAAACCCAATGCAAGTCAATGGGGAAGCATAGTCGGCAGTGACTGGAGGCCAGGAAAACACCTACAGTGCCCATTTTAATGGCCAAAACATCCATTCTTAGTACTGAAGCTTGTCAATCTTAATTTACCTTATAATAATAGTTAGGCATTGGACATTGGGGGTAATTTAGCAAAATTTGTGGGGGGTATGGCTGGGTCAAGTATTTAGTGGGCCCAGGAAACGTGGACCACGTCACGGCAGTGCAGCAGGGAGAGGTAAGTATTTCAACTTTGCAAGTGCTGTGATCCAGAGCAAGCATGGGGGGGCCCACTCGTTCGCATTGCCACTGGCACAGGGCCCCTCAAAGTACGGCGGTGTGTTTGCACAGTGGGGGCGCCTCCCACCGGCAGCGACACTTTTGCGTACTATGAGGGGCCCTGTGCCAGTGGCAATGCGAACAAGTGCCCCCCCACCTGATGAAGGAACCTGCACTTTCATCTGCACCTTCCTATTTCTCCCGGTGTAAGGTGGTATAGTATGCGGGAAGGGGAACCTCACTTTCAGCAGGGTCAGAATCTGGCTGTGTAGCGTGCAAGGGGAATGTAGCGGTCTGGGTCAATGTACCAGCAGTGTCATCTAGCACTGGCTGTGCAATGGGCAGGATGAGGAGGAAACACAGATCTAGGCCCAAATAATAAAGTGGGCTAAATGCATTTCAAAATTGGTAACAGGACTAACCAGGTGGCATTGCTTTGTTCAGTGGAGGACAACTGTAATGAGAGGCTGACACAGAGAGTAGGCCCAAATCAGTAAGTAGTCTAAATGCAGTTCAAAATTGGCAATAGTAGTAAACAGGCGGCACAGCTTTGTTCAGTGGAGGAGAACAGCGAGGAGCGGCAGACACCGTTAGTAGGCCCCAACCCAACTAGTAGGCCAAATGCAGTGTAAAATTAACAACTACTTAACGAGAGCATGAAAATGGAAGTTCAGGATAGGAAACCAGGAGAACAGCATGGAGCGGCATACACAGTTAGTAGGCCCCAACCACACTAATAGGCCAAATGCAGTGTAATATTAAGAACTAGTTAACGAGAGCCTGAAGATCGAAGTTCAGGACAGGAAACCAGGAGAACACCTTGGAGCGGCAGACACTGTTAGTAGGCCCCAACCAAACTTGGAGCCCCACTGCATTTCTTCCATTTAACAACTATTTAACAAGAACACTGTTAGTAGGCCCCAACCAAACTTGTAGCCCCAGTGCCCCACTGCAGTTTTAAAATTCCGATAGGCTGAAAACCTGACAATTGCAGGTACTTTTTTTTTTAAGAGGACAACTGTATTGAGTGGCACAGACAAACACTGCTAGTAGGCCTTACACCACAAAGTTGGCTCGACGCAGGTTTAAAAAAGGTTACATGGGTACACGGTCTGCATTGGTGTGCTCAGTGGAGGACAATTGGAGGGAGGGACCACAGAAAGACTTAGTAGGCCTAAAATAAAAAAGTAGGCTCTATGCACTTTTAAATAGGTTCCAGGGGTACACAGGCAGCATTGGTGTGGTCAGTCGAGGACTATTGGAAGGAGGGACCGCAGACAGACTTAGTAGGCCTAAAATTACAAAATAGGCTCTATGCACTTTTAAATAGGTTCCAGGGGTACACACGCAGCATTGGTGTGGTCAGTGGAGGACTATTGGAAGGAGGGACCACAGATAGACTTATAGACTTAGTAGGCCTAAAATAACAAAATAGGCTCTATGCAGCTTCGATTATGTGGCAACCTAGTGAACACCTTGGAGTGGGAGACACCGTCTCTTCAACCCAGACCCAACTTGTGGGCCTAATGCAGTGTTGTTACAACAACTACTTAACAAGAGCTTCAAGATAGAAGCCAGGGAGAGGGAACCTGGAGAACACCTTGTAGCGGGAGACACATCTCTAGAACCCAGACCCAACTTGTGGGCCTAATGCAGTGTTGTTACAACAACTACTTAACAAGAGCTTCAAGATAGAAACTAGGGAGAGGCAACCAGGAGAACACATTGGAGCGGCAGACACCGTCTCTACAACCCAGACCCAACTTGTAGGCCTAATGCAGTGTTGTTTCAACAACTACTTAACAAGAGCTTCAAGATAGAAGCGAGGGAGAAGCAACATAGAGAACACCTTGGAACGGAAGACTCAGTTTGTAGACCACAACGAAACTTGTGGCCCCAATGCAGTTTTATAACTCCGACAGGGTGAAAACCAGACAATTGTGTTTTTTTTTGTTTTTTTTTTAGAGGAGGACAGCTGTATTAAGTGGCGCAGACAGACACTGCTGGTAGGCCTTACACCACAAAGTTGGCTCACTGCAGGCTGAAAAAAGGTTACATGGGTACATGGTCAAGAAAAGCGCATCCAGCCCATGAATGGCAGCACTTCCCAGGACTCACATTCAAAGATGATATTTCATATTTTTTTATTTATTTTTTTTTCATAACTTAAAATAGAAGAGATACAACGCTTTTCGGATACAGTATATATCCTTCTTCAGGTATCATAAAAACACAGTACAAATCCTACTAGTATAAAATTCAATTACACTTATATATAGTATCACACCTTTTATCCCAGTCTCAGAAACTTGATTTGGGGTGTGGACCAAATTCAGGAAAACACCCACTGATTGATACAGCCTTGTTAACATTGATGCAAGAAAGAGAGAAAAAAGAAAAATAAAATAAAATAAATCAATAAATAAAATATATCAAAGGAAAAAAAAAAAAACATCACAAGAAAAAAAAAACACAAGAAAAAAAAAAAATCCTTTAAACTCTCTCTATGATATCATTCAATCCATTTGGAAATAATGTTCCCAAACGATATATCCAAAACGTTTCTTTCCTGTTTAAAAGAGCATTCCTGTTTGCAACTCCAGAGGGTATCTGCTCCACTGGAGTTACTTTTATGTTAAAAATTTTATTATGTTTAAGTAGTAGATGCCTTGAGAGACTATGTTTTAAAAAGCCATTTTTTGCTCTATTTCTGTGGCCATTAATGCGGGACCGCAGTGTCTGTACAGTGCGTCCCACATACTGCAAACCACAACTGCATGTGATGACATATACAACATGATCACTACTACAGGTGAGTCTTTGTGAGATTTCAAAGACATCACCAGTATTATTGCATTTAATAGTTTTAGCCCCATGATCTAGGATCCCACAGGTACAACATTTTTTGGAGTTACATTTAAAAACTCCGGTGTCTTGAAGAACTCCACATAAAGTTTGATCCTTATTTTTATAAATGTTTTTTCTTTTTGGATCCAACTGTTTTTTTAATTTACTGGGGGCCACCAAATTTTTCAAAGTTTTCCCCCTTCTATATGTAATCCCTGGTTTATCAGGGAGATGTTTTCCCAAGACAGGGTCACGCTTCAAGATGTACCAATATTTAGAAAGCACAGTTCTTATGATTTTATTGCCCCTATTGAATGTTGTCACAAAATTCAATTTCCAGCGATCATCACTTTTTTCCTTACCAGTAGTCAAAGTGTCCCCCTTCCTGGTTTTTCCTTTTAAACATTCCTCCTGTGTTTTTATTTTGTTGTCCCTATATGCACCATTTATCAAATTTTTCGGGTATCTTTGTTCTTTAAATTTTCATTTTAAAATTTTAGACTGAGCTACATAATCAGATTCTCTCGTACAATTCTTTCTGATGCGATAAAATTGGCTGTGGGGTATATTAACCTTCCACTTCTTGTAATGTGCACTATTGAAATCTAAAAAGCCATTTGAATCCACTTTTTTGAAGTGGGATTTCGTGATGATTTTTTTACCACTATGGCTGATCTCTAAATCAAGAAATACCATTTTTTCTTTATTAATTTGTGATGTAAAGGTAATCCCCCAGGTATTTCTTGATTTAGAGATCAGCCATAGGGGGACACTTTAAGTACTGGGGGACACTTTGACTACTGGTAAGGAAAAAAGTGATGATCGCTGGAAATTGAATTTTGTGACAACATTCAATAGGGGCAATAAAATCATAAGAACTGTGCTTTCTAAATATTGGTACATCTTGAAGCGTGACCCTGTCTTGGGAAAACATCTCCCTGATAAACCAGGGATTACATATAGAAGGGGGAAAACTTTGAAAAATTTGGTGGCCCCCAGTAAATTAAAAAAACTGTTGGATCCAAAAAGAAAAAACATTTATAAAAATAAGGATCAAACTTTATGTGGAGTTCTTCAAGGCACCGGAGTTTTTAAATGTAACGCCAAAAAATGTTGTACCTGTGGGATCCTAGATCATGGGGCTAAAACTATTAAATGCAATAATACTGGTGATGTCTTTGAAATCTCACAAAGACTCACCTGTAGTAGTGATCATGTTGTATATGTCATCACATGCAGTTGTGGTTTGCAGTATGTGGGACGCACTGTACAGACACTGCGGTCCCGCATTAATGGCCACAGAAATAGAGCAAAAAATGGCTTTTTAAAACATAATCTCTCAAGGCATCTACTACTTAAACATAATAAAATTTTTAACATAAAAGTAACTCCAGTGGAGCAGATACCCTCTGGAGTTGCAAACAGGAATGCTCTTTTAAACAGGAAAGAAACGTTTTGGATATATCGTTTGGGAACATTATTTCCAAATGGATTGAATGATATCATAGAGAGAGTTTAAAGGATTTTTTTTTTCTTGTGTTTTTTTTTTATTTTCTTCTTGTGTTTTTTTTTTTTTTTTTTTTCCTTTGATATATTTTTTTTATTTATTTATTTTATTTTATTTTTCTTTTTTCTCTCTTTCTTGCATCAATGTTAACAAGGCTGTATCAATCAGTGGGTGTTTTCCTGAATTTGGTCCACACCCCAAATCAAGTTTCTGAGACTGGGATAAAAGGTGTGATACTATATATAAGTGTAATTTAATTTTATACTAGTAGGATTTGTACTGTGTTTTTATGATACCTGAAGAAGGATATATACTGTATCCGAAACGCGTTGTATCTCTTCTATTTTAAGTTATGAAAAAAATAAATAAATAAAAAAATATGAAATATCATCTTTGAATGTGAGTCCTGGGAAGCTGTTGTGAATTCTGTGGCTGAATTCACTCCTGTGGTCACAAGTGGTACTGCAGCTTCTGAGCTTCCTCCCTCAGGTGTTCTGGTGAGCTCGTTAACTGCTTCATTACTTAACTCCGCCTGATGCTGCTATCCTTGCTCCTTGTCAATGTTTCAGTGTTGGATCTGAGCTTCTCCTGATTGTTCCTGGGACCTGCTGCTCTGTATAGCTAAGTGCTTTTTGCTTTTTTGTTGCTTTTTTTCTGTCCAGCTTGTCTTTTGTTTTGCTGGAAGCTCTGAGACGCAAAGGGTGTACCGCCGTGCCGTTAGTTCGGCACGGTGGGTTTTTTTTGCCCCCTTTGCGTGGTTTTGCTTTAGGGTTTTTTGTAGACTGCAAAGTTTGCTTTACTGTCCTCGCTCTGTCCTAGAATATCGGGCCCCACTTTGCTGAATCTATTTCATCCCTACGTTTTGTCTTTTCATCTTACTCACAGTCATTATATGTGGGGGGCTGCCTTTTCCTTTGGGGAATTTCTCTGGGGCAAGTCAGGCCTATTTTTCTATCTTCAGGCTAGCTAGTTTCTTAGGCTGTGCCGAGTTGCCTAGGTAGTTGTTAGGCGCAATCCACAGCCGCTTTTAGTTGTGTTTAGGATAGGATCAGGTGTGCAGTCTACAGAGTTTCCACGTCTCAGAGCTCGTTCTTGTATTTTTGGGTATTTGTCAGATCACTGTGTGCGCTCTGATCGCTAAGCACACTGTGTTTCTGGATTGCCTTCATAACACCTGTCATTAGCAAACATAACAGGAAGCGCTGCCATTCATGGGCTGGATGTGCTTTTCTTGAAGTACTCAACCTGTGTGAGCCTTACTCTGGGTCTCTCACTTGGATCCACCCGAGGCAAGCTGCAAGCCCTGTATATTGAAAAGTATCTCAGAGGGAATTTGGAGGATACACAATCTAAAGCCATTTTAGTCTTTTATCAGGTGAGTGCATAAAATTGTGCACCCTTTAAAGACTATAATATTGTGTTTACGCACTTAGGGCGCCGCGATTTGTCTGTTCTTCTCTCCCAAACAGGGTTTTTTTGTATATGGGTACATGGTCGGCATTGGTGTGCTCAGCGGAGGACAATTGGAAGGAGGGACCGCAGACAGACTTAGTAGGCCTAAAATTTAAAAAAATAGGCTCAAAGCAGTTTGAATTATCTTGCAGGGGTACACAGGCAGCATTGGTGTGGTCAGCGGAGGAGAATTTGAAGGAGGGACTGCAGACAGACTTAGTAGGCCTAAAATTAAAAAAAATAGGCTCAAAGCAGTTTGAATTATCTTGCAGGGGTACAGAGGCAGCATTGGTGTGGTCAGCGGAGGACAATTTGAAGGAGGGACCGCAGACAGACTTAGTAGGCCTAAAATAAAAAAATTAGGCTCAATGCAGTTTGGATTATTTTGCAGGGGTACACAGGCAGCATTGGTGTGATCAGCGGAGGACAATTTGAAGGAGGGACCGCAGACAGACTTAGTAGGCCTAAAATAAAAAAATTATGCTCAATGCAGTTTGAATTATCTTGCAGGGTACACAGGCAGCATTGGTGTGGTCAGCGGAGGACAATTTGAAGGAGGGACTGCAGACAGACTTAGTAGGCCTAAATTTAAAAAAAATAGGCTCAAAGCAGCTTCGATTATGTGGCAGGGGTACACAGGCCGCATTGGTGTGGTCAGCGGAGGACAATTTGAAGGAGTGTCTGACACAGTTAGTACTCCAAAAAAAGAAATACATGTTAATGTCTCGCAGAACAACAAAACAACAAAACAAAAAAAAAGGGTGGCATACTTAGGTACAGGGTTGGGCTCCTCTGCTGAGTTTCAGACATAGTAATTTGAAATGAGAGACAGATGCCACACACAGGACTGGCACAGAGGCAGAAATGCCAATCTTAATCTCCCACTTGTTTTACTTTATTGTGGGAGAATTGTCAAGAAATCAGGCACAGTGTTACACACCAGGTTTTCTGTGGCACAAAATGAGAGACAGATGCCACACACAGGACTGGCATTGAGGCAGAAATGCCAATCTTAATCTCCCACTTGTTTTACTTTATTGTGGGAGAATTGTCAAGAAATCTGGCCCAGTGTTACACACTAGGTTATATGTGGCACAAAATGAGAGACAGATGGCACACACAGGACTGGCACTGAGGCAGAAATGCCAATCTTAATCTCCCACTTGTTTTACTTTATTGTGGGAGAATTATCAAGAAATCAGGCCCAGTGTTACACACTAGGTTTTCTGTGGCACAAAATGAGAGACAGATGCCACACACAGGACTGGCACTGAGGCAGAATTGCCAATCTTAATCTCCCACTATTTTTTTCCTGGGAGAGTTGTCAAAAAATCTGGCCCAGTATTACACACTAGGTTTTATGTGGCACAAAATGAGAGACAGATGGCAGACACAGGACTGGCACTGAGGCAGAAATGCCAATCTTAATCTCCCACTATTTTTTTTTCCTGGGAGAATTGTCAAAAAATCTGGCCCAGTATTACACACTAGGTTTTCTGTGGCACAAAATGAGAGACATATGCCACACACAGCACTGGCACTGAGGCAGAATTGCCAATCTTAATCTCCCACTATTTTTTTTTTATTTATGGGAGAATTGGCAAGAAATCAGGCCCACTGTTAGACTGTATGTTTTCTGTGCCAGAAAATGAGACACACATGCCACACACAGGACTGCCACTGATGCAGATTTGCCAATTTTAATCTGCACCCTTTTTTTTTTCTTCAGGGAGACTAGTGAATAAATCTGGGCCACTGTATTAGAGTATATTTTATGTGGCAGAAAGTGGCTTGAAGAGATATAACGAAAAAAAAAAAAAAAAAAGAAACTGTCCTACAATTACTATCTCCCTGCAGTAATCTCAGCAAAGTATGGCAGGCAGCAATAAAAAGGAGTGGACTGCTGCACAAAAAAGTCAAAAGTGTGGACAAACAAACAAGATAGCTGTGCAGAAAGGAAGGAGCAACAGGATTTGTGCTTTGAAAAAAGCAGTTGGTTTGCACAGCGGCATACAAACAGCAATGCAGCTATCAGGGAGCCTTCTAGGGCAGCCCAATGAGCTACAGCGCTGAGGAAAAAAAAATGTAGCCTCCACTGTCCCTGCAAACAAAAGGTGGTGTTGGACAGTGGAAATCGCTACAGCACAAGCGGTTTGGGGGTTAATGTACCCTGCCTAACGCTATCCCTGATTCTGACGAAGCGGCAGCAACCTCTCCCTATGCTCAGATCAGCAGCAGTAAGATGGCGGTCAGCAGGAACGCCCCTTTATAGCCCCTGTGACGCCGCAGAAATCAAGCCAATTACTGCCATACCCTTCTCTAAGTTGGTGGGGACCAGGAACTATGTCATCACGCTGCCCACACTCTGCGTCCACCTTCATTGGCTTAGAAATTGTGTTGAACGCGTCATTGAAAGGCGACTTTGGCGCGAAGGTCGCCGACTGCGTGGCCAACCCCACACAGGGATCGGGTCGAGTTTTATGAAACCCGACTTTGCCAAAAGTCGTCGACTTATGAAAATGACTGATCCGTTTCGCTCAACCCTACTAATAAGTATTTAAATTGAGAGAATTTGTGGGCTTTGTCCCCTAATATTGCTGGTAACATAAAAAAAACAAGGAGAAGAAAATTAAAAGTAATATGCAACTAGAAAATATTGATTTTATGATTTATTTTACAAATCTATTACATTATTTTTCTATTGCACACCAAGCGTGCATGAACCATAAAGGTAATTCTTGCAGTGGCACATGGAAGGAAAGACCATCACAAGTAAGCCACACTTCTCTATTCCATAGTTAGTCTGAACCAGAGATTATGGATCTTGTAAAATTGGAATTTGCCATCTTTGTTAAATTTTCCCAAATAGTTGATCTAGGGTGAATAAATTTGCACGAATCTCAATAATGGAAAGCTCATAATTGCTCCAAAAATTCAAATGGGGAAGAGGAGAGAGATAGAGGACCCCACTGATGATAAGAGCTTACACTCTACAGGAGAGAGAGAGGACCCTGATGATCATAAGAGCTTACACTCTACAGGAGAGAGAGAGAGGACCCTGCTGACTATAAGAGCTTACACTCTGCAGGAGAGAGGGAGAGGACACCACTGATGATAAGAGCTTACAATCTACATGAGAGAGGGAGGACCCTGCCTATCATAAGAGCTTACAATCTACAGGAGAGAGGACCCTGCTGATCTTAAGAGCTTACACTCTACAAGAGAGAGAGAGAGGACCCTGCTGATCTTAAGAGCTTACACTCTACAAGAGAGAGAGAGGACCCCACTGATCATAAGAGCTTATAGTCTTCAAGAGAGAGAGAGGACCCTGCTGATCTTAAGAGCTTACACTCTACAAGAGAGAGAGAGAGGACCCCACTGATCATAAGAGCTTATAGTCTTCAAGAGAGAGAGAGGACCCCACTGACCATAAGAACTTACACTCTACAGGAGAGAGAGAGGACCCCACTGATGATAAGAGCTTTCAGTCTACAGGAGAGAGAGGACCCCACTGATGACAAGAGATTACACTCTACAGGAGAGAGGGAAAGAGGACCCCACTGATGATAAGAGCTTACAATCTACAGGAGAGAGAAAAAGGACCCTGCTGATGATAAATACTAACCCAACTCAAAAGATATTTCTGCTCTTTACCCCACTTTATATTTTGCTAAGCTATGCACCAAATTTAAGAACGAGAGAGAGATGAGCTTGCTGATCATAGAACCTTACACTGAAAAGTTTACTGATGTGATGTCAAACAATGGAAGCAGGTCATTCATAGACCAGAAGCAGCAGAGGGGCCGATGAACCACAAACAGGGATGAGAAAACCCAGTGCACAGTCTGGCCCCTGCGCATCAAAATCTAATTATCAGAAAACTTCCAATGATTAAAGAAAAACTACAGAGAATTTCTTTACCAAAGTTATGAATTTAATTTAAGTTGTAGCACCATTGCAACCAAGTCTTTACATTGTAAAATCATGCTTACAGGTCCTCTGTAACCCAACTCAATGGCCAGTCAAGATATATTTCTGTTTCTTATATGACTTTGTATCTAGTAAATATATACACCAAAATTAAATACAGTAAAATGATGCTTATTTACTTTTCTTAGTTACAGTGTTTGTGCTGGTCTATATCTAATTAGCTGAGGGAACCTCAATAAAACTTGGAAAGGGATAGTTTATTGGCACCTTTAAATGGGTTAATGTTTCAAAACCTTATTTTAATGGTAGGTCTTCTTTGCAAATAGTTCAACCCTATCCTAATGTGTCTTTGTTCGTATTTTTGTGTGGTTTGATACTGTATTTCTTTCCATTTTTTCTGTTGTATGGTATATTTATTTGTTATAAATTTTGGTTTTTGGTATATATAGTTTAATGAAGGCTTGGGACAATGTTGCTGTGAACACAAAGCTGGCTCAGTGGTTAGCACTGTAGCTTTGCAGTTTTGGGGGTTGTGGTTTCAAATCCATCCAAGGACAACTTCTGCGAGGAGTTTGGATGTTCTCCTTATGTTTGCATGGGTTTCCCATTCTCCAGTTTTCTCTCATATTCCAAAGACATACTGGTAGGGTATTTAGATTGTGAGACAGAGATGACGATTTCTGTAAAGTTCTGTAGAATTAAAGAAGCCCTCAGATGAATATTTTTTTTCATTAACTATGTGTATGGTGTGTAGTGTGAGTATATTAATTTACTCACATATTGTAACTTCCTCCAGTGTCCAGCGTCGTTCTGCTTATCTTCTTAGTGAAGTCACCGCAATTTAGTCTATCTGACTCACTCTATGCTCTATGTGTCAGCGGAAGTCTATTTTACAATGTAACTCTGTGGAGCTGACTCTACATAGGCTTATGGAGCGCCCCGTCAGGGCAGTGGGGTACTCGGTACCGGGTCTTGCGATTCACAGGGGGATGTCTCGGTGGCTGACCCGGTCCATGGCCCTGGGACGTCCGTGTAAAAGGGAAAGGTCTTTAAGGGGAATGTTCATGTCGCCACCTGTGGTATTATGTCAGGGTGACCAGCGCTGCTTTAAGGGGTCCACTGGGGTGATGTTATGGCAGCTAGATGGTATACCTTCCCACCGGTGAAGTATGTCCCCAGGGCTTCCCAGTGTGTAAATAGTAGGATGGTGAGAGGCACAGTGAAGAATGAGGACACAAGGTTGCTGTCTCTTTACCTTTACTGTAGACTTCAGCATCCACAGTCCAGAGCACCAGATGACAGGGCAGGCAGAGTCCGGCCGGTTGGGAGGTAAGTTCGGAGTCCCCTTGTCCAGGTGGAAATTAGTAGCCTTCCCTTGCGCTGCGGTGTTGTAGTCCCTTATTGCCTATGGCTTCACATAAGAGTCTCACAAATGTGGTGTTTCGTTCTCTCTGTCCCCCATATAGGATAGGACAAAACCCGTATGACTGGTGACTTGAGCCTGTTTATAGGGTCTCTTAGATAACCCGGCTCTGCAGATGTCACCGTGCCTCCTGGGTATAGGTGAAGACAGGTAACCTGCAACTAGCTATCCTGCCGGTCTCTGGTGTTCTGGCTACCAGGATTTTGCGCCTCAGAAGGAGACAGCTTGAGCGGGGCTGGTCCCCTTCTGGTATCCTCTCCTTTGCTTCGACTTCCTTCACGCTCGCCGCAATACAGTCCTGCCTTTCAATGTCTCTTTCTGGGAGCTGCAGCTCTGAGGGCATGCACAGCTTCTTTGACCCTCTGTCCTCCTCAGACTCTGGTCTGGAACTCACTAAGCTGAGCTCAGCCAGCAACTGACTAACTTTCCCTACAGACTACCAGTTATATATATTTGGGGAGTGTTAGGGCTAGCGGAACGCACCAAATAATAAGACTGATAGTGTACGGTGCGTTCGTAGCCCGGGGTCCACCGTGCAGAGATGGAACCTGCTGCTGAGTAATGACGGACTATATGGCGGTACTCATAAGTATACTCGCGTGGGTTAAACTTCACCCAACGTGAATGAAGCGATCCTGTTGCGTCACAGGATCGCGGTACCGCACATAGAAGGCGAGCAAGCAGTCAGCGAACTTAACCCCAACTAGGATTGAAGTCCGATTAGACCACTTGCTGACACAACACCGCAACAGGGTGTGTTAGGCAACTCTTATAATTAGAGCACCGAAGTGCGAACTGTGCCGTGCTGGCAGGCACCACTAAGCACCCAGACGTGGGTCAGGAAGCGCACTACTGGCGCGTGGCGCCGCACTGGCGGTCACAGCAATAGACGCTGATACGTGTGTGACACGTTGAGTGATTTGTCGGGCGCTAGATAGCAGCCATACACCATACGCGAACAGTCATACAATAGGGTAGGGGTATTTAATGAACGACTTGCACTCACAACAAATACACGTATTCAATTGTACACTAGCGCATGGCCGTGCGGTCATGCGCAGTTTATATAATTGCAGGACAGGAAGTGGCCACAGAAACTTTGCCCTTCCAGGGCCTGCCAAGAGGTCCAATGGAATGTGCTGCAGAGCCTGAGCACATGACCCTCGATCTCCAACGGGAGATCTTGCTCTGGGCATGCTCAGTGTGCGCAAACAAGGACTTAGTCCCAGGGAAGTCCGCTCGCCGCTGACCAGCACTGACTTTAATGGCAGGAGCTGAAGAAGCAGCAGTAACTCTCTGTACTGAGTGAGAGGGAGCAAGACACTGGGAGAGACGTCCCTGCTGAGCAGACTCCACTGCGGCTGGAGGAGAATGGGAGACCACTAGCTTGGATAGGCGTTCTACATTGTTATTCCATCTAAATATATATATAATTATTCTTTGTACAAACTGACCTATTTTTCTGATTGTTCCTACTCTTGAGATGCCTTGCAGTTTATTATAATTTTGCCTTAACCCTCTCAGGTGCCAATTGATATTACTACACTCTAGTCTTTGGGATATGTCTTGCATCCCCATTATTACGGGCATTTTTTAAATTGTTTTTAATGGTGTTGTTTGCTTACCATGTTGTGCAATAAAAACTTTTTGGTATTTTGCTTACCATTTAGTCCTGTTGATCTCCTTTACAACATGCTTTTTTTCTCTGTGGTTTTGTGATGTTTGTGATACCTGGATGCAGTTATCCTTCTTTGCCTACAAACGTAGCATCACTCTCACCGAGAGGAAAGCAATACCACTGCAATGACCAGGACCCTGGGGCGTCGCACTTATATTGGAAAAGTCGCTTCCAGGTCACGCAGAGCGCAGTGTGACTCAAATAGTCTCTGACGTCACTGAGAAGAGCAGCAGAATGGCACTGGATCCCGGAGAAAGCAGCGGTAGGTAAGTATATTATTACAGTATACTCAAACATACACACCATATCCACATACATACATTTCATCAAAACTGTTCATAGAAGGGCTTCTGTAATGGTGGTATATAAGTAAGCTAAATACTCCCCTGCTTCTCCCCTCTGCAAATCCCTCCACTGGCTCCCAATTCCCCAATGAATCCATTTCAAACTACTAACACTGATCTACAAAGCCATCCACAACCTGTCCCCTCCCTATATCTCTGAACTAATCTCCCAATATCTTCCCTCACGTAATCTCCGATCCTCCCAAGACCTCCTACTCTCCTCCACACTTATTCATTCCTCACACAATCGCCTCCAAGATTTCTCCCGAATATCCCCCATCCTCTGGAATTCCATGCCTCAACACGTCCGATTATCCACCACCCTCGGATCCTTCAGACGGAACCTGAAAACCCATCTCTTCAAGAAAGCCTACAGCCTGCAATAACCATTCTGCTGCCTGCCATCACCAGAGCCGCCGCCTCGCCATCGCCAAAGCCGCCGCCTCGCCATCGCCATCGCCATCGCCGCCTCTCCATCGCCAGAGCCGCCGCCTCGCCATTGCCAGAGCCGCCGCCTCACCCCCTACCTTCTGCCTCTTCCCCACTATCCCATAGAATGTAAGTCCGCAAGGAAAGGGCCCTCTCCCCT
Source organism: Ranitomeya imitator (assembly GCF_032444005.1). Classification (NCBI taxonomy): domain Eukaryota; kingdom Metazoa; phylum Chordata; class Amphibia; order Anura; family Dendrobatidae; genus Ranitomeya; species Ranitomeya imitator. Next base: position 464,677,261 of record NC_091287.1, on the reverse strand, counting down.
CTGTACCAGTCTGTCACTGTAAACTTGTTTACTGTAAACGATATCTATAACTCTGTATGTAACCCCTTTCTCATGTACAGCACCATGGAATTAATGGTGCTATATAAATGAATAATAATAATAATAATAAAAATAAATAATTAATGAAACTCAATTGCAAAAATTATTTTATCCCCAATTATATGTAATCCTCAAAGGTGGACACATCTTTTAATTTTGCATCTTAACATTTTCATTTCTTTTTTTTCCACTAAAATGCCAGATTTTTTTTTACTGGCAATGAATCCTTATAGAGCCACGCTAAGTCTAAATGTTCCTTGTTCCCTTCACTACAGAATCTCATGTTGCTGTTTGCATTAATGGTGCATACGATATGTAGATTGTGCCTTTTTCACTTACAGTCATATATTTACTACCACCACATACTGTTACTCATAGAATGTTAATTACAATGAAAGCGCTTTCCAATTATGAGTCTAATTAGGTATTAGCACAAAGATAATCATGCTATCAGTATACATTAATGTATATTTAATCGAGTTACAAGACGTACCTATTTTATAAAAAATATATTTATCTTTGTCATATTGACCAAATGATTGTTCTTTTTAATCAACTGAAACATGACATTATTATTAAATAATGAATTAATTATAAATAAATACTCATCCCATCATTTTTCTTGCATAAAAAAGAATTATTTTTGACCTGAAATACAAATAATGCATGTATGCTGGGCAGATTTATACAGTGGTGGACATGGATATTTTTGAAGCCCAACTTGCACATCCATGTGCCTTGGATTTTATACAGTCGTATGGAAGTTTCCTCTCATAATGTCATCCAGAATCCTTTAGTAGATAAGTCACTATAGCAAATATACTCATGCATGTATGCTGTTTCATAGTTTTTAAGTGTTTTTGTCAGTACTGTCTGTCATTCTAACAGTTCTTTAACATAAAATAAAAAATTTGACTTGGATGCTATGTGGTGAAAGAATTGCCCCAATCTTTTATTTTGACAAAACAGCTCTTAAATCACTGCATCGAAGTACCTTCAGAGAAGATGATCCAAAACATGTCACATATTTATCCTTTGTGATGTCAAAAAATGCCCAGGCTATGCAAGGCTTAGAGCCCGTGCGACCTGAAGAGCCACCACGACTTCTGCTCAGAGGCACAGTTGGGGTTGAGGATGCAGTTGTTGACACGCTTCCAGTACTCTGTCTCTGTCCAGGAAGGCGCACCGTTACCTCATCATCAGACTCGTCACTAGCATCCTCCTCCACCTCCTCTGCTGGCCTCATGGACTGGTGGACTGGGGGTTGACAGTAAGTGGGGTCTACAACCTCGTCATCATCATCCTGTGTGTTCTCACACCCGTCGTCCTCAGAGCCAACATCTTCCTGCCCCGACCGAGAAGTCAAGTTTTCGTTCCAATCAGGTATCTCAGTCTCATCATCTTCCTCATTGTCTCCACTCCCAAAGATTCTGGGCATAAGTGCAAATCATTCCTCATCTGGATTCACAGAAGCTCTGGAGCAGACCTTTAATTCCCAGGCTATAGTATGCCTAAACAGCTCTACAGACTCAACCATGTGTGTTACCCCTTGCTCAGACGGGCAGCTGGAGACTTGGGAGCTGTGAGGAAGCAAGTGCGATTGGGGTGACAACTCTGAGGACTGGAGTAGTTGTGATGTTGAAGTTGACATGGAGGAGAGCCCACTTGAATGAGCACTTGATATCCGTTCAAGCACCTGCTGTTTTTGTGCCTCATCTGGAATTTTTTGGTGATGCTTGTAGCGATGGTGGTAAGAAAGGGATCATATCAGATTGCCCACGAAAAGAAGTAGACATCTTACTTTGGCTGGAAGATGGTCTTTCTTCTGCAGATGTTACTGTTGCTTTACCACCTACCCCACGGACACAACCTTTTTTTCCCTTTCCAACACGCCTATTCCCCTTTCTACCAGCAGCAGGCCTTTTGTCACTCATTTTAGTGCTTAACTAATTGGCAACTCTGTATCTGTAGTTGTTGGCACAACAACCGATGGCTGAAAACGGAGCAGAAATAAGTGGCCAAACTGTGGTACTAGGCCCAAAACTATTAACTGGATTAGATGCAGTGAAAATTGAGATACACAGGCGGTATCGTTAGTTTCACAGGTGGGCTACTCTGTTGACGTGCAGACACTGCTCCTAGGCCCAAAACTAATAACTGGATTAGATGCAGTGAAAATTGAGATACACAGGCGGTGTAGTTAGTTTCACAGGCAGGCTACTCTGCTGACGTGCAGACACTGCTCCTAGGCCCTAAACTATTAACTGGATTAGATGCAGTGAAAATTGAGATACACAGGCGGTATAGTTTGTTTCACAGGCGGGTTACTCTGTTCACGTGCAGACACTGCTCCTATGCACTAAACTATTAACTGGATTAGATGTAGTGAAAATAGAGATACACAGGCGGTGTACTTATTTTTACAGGCGGGCTACTCTGCTGACGTGCAGACACTGCTCCTAGGCCCAAAACTATTAACTGGATTAGATGCAGTAAAAATTGAGATACACAGGCGGTGTAGCTAGCTTCACAGGCGGGCTACTCAGATGACTATCAGACAATGCTACTAGCCCAAAAGGATTGGCTGAGCTAGATGACACCAAATGCTGTGACAAACACTTGCACAGCACTGGCACAGACCTGCCTGGCAAACAGTGCTATGAACTGCTATAACCTATTCTGAAAAGGGCTGATATTACAACTAGTCCCAACTCCTCCCCACTCCCTAAACCTATCTTTCTGACAATTCGCTCCAAAAAAACACTCTTAGTCTGCACAGCGCCCAGAGCAGCAGCGGTGCCGTCTAACGCTAAGCTGCAGCAGTGAGGAAATGGTGGCGACGGGGCAAATGGCTGGTTCTTATAGGGCAAGGACATGTGACATACACAGCCAATGACACATGACCCTTGCTTGTGTGCATCACATGCACATTGCTGTGTGTGTGTGCACTGCTGATCCCCCCACCCACTATACACTGAAACAGTCTATTAACAATGATAAACAGTTTTAATGTGCAAATCAAGCTAGGCTTTTGGTGAATGAACAGTTATCGAACAGAAACTCGAACAGCCAAATTTTAAGCAAATTGTTCGGGTTCGTCGAACGACTTAAACACCACCCAAAACAGCTCAAATTTGAAATTGGCGAACAGTTCGACTCGAACACCGCTCATCTCTAATGACCACCCAATCACCTGGATTCAGCTGATGTATGTCTGCACTGGCATTAGGATCTGGAATGGATGAGAACACATGTTTATGCACCACATTAAGTCTTTTCTGCAAGGCCTAGACATGGGCTGTCATAGCACCGTGTTGCATTTGTAGCACCTGTGGGAAGTACAGACCAGTCTTTGACAAACTACCAAACAGGACTTCAAAAGGAGACAAGCCTGTCCTTCTATTTGGAGTGTGCCTGACTAACAAGAGTGCAAGAGGCAGGCACTCTACCACGGTCTTTCCTGTGTCTGCCATGGAGTTTTGAATTTTCAGTTTAAGTGTCCCGTTTAGTCTCTCCACTTTCCCACTACCTTGTGGTCTACATGGTGTATGATATGCTTGCTGTACTCTCAGGGCCTGCATGACTTCCCTCATTATTTCTCCCGTGAAGTGTGTACCCCTATCGCTTTCTATGGTTTCTGAGACACCATACCTGCAGATCACTTCTTTCATCAGTTTGTCTGCAGTCACTTTAGCATTTGCACAATTTACCAGATAGGCTTTCAGTCAACTAGAGAAGAGATGTACACATACTAGGACATTTTTCACACTCTCCTACCCTGGGTAGTTGTATGTTGTCAGTCTGCAGTCTCTGAAAGAGTAGAGAGGCCTGAGTGTCGCTTTCTTAGGGATTTTTACTGCTTTACCTGGGTTGTGCTGTGTACAGATGAGGCATGAATGTAAGAGTTTTGCGGCTGCATAACTGAAACCAGGAGCGATACAGAGGGCATCTACCATGGACACATGTGACATTTTGAGGTGTGAGTGGGGCCATGTGTTGCTTGTGCCATAATTAGGAACAGGGACCTTGGTATATACAATTTATCCTTATTCTCCCATACTCCTGAGTTCAGCTCAGCTCCCATTCTTTCACAGTGTTCCTTCTCTGTTTGGGCAGCTAGAGGGATTTCCGGACATCTAGGCTTAGTGTTGCTGGAATACGCTGACTCCCCGCCACCGTCCACTGCTCTCTAGGCTGCCTTGCTGCTACTTTAGTAGCCTCTTTCGCCCTTCTGTTGCCCTCTACCTCCACAGAGTCACCGTTCGTATGTAATTTTACCTTGACGATGCCAACCTGGACTGGTAACATCAATGCCTCCATAAATTGTTTCACCAGCTCTGTATTTTTAATGGGCTTACTGGCTGATGTAAGAAATGCTCTGCTTCTCCAGATAGGGCAATAATCATGGGATATTCCCAATGCATAATTCAAATCTGTGTAAATATTTGCGACTTTACCTGTAGCAGCTCTACACGTCTCAGTGAGTGCCTTCAACTCTGCCTCCTGCACCGACATGTGAGGAGGGAGTGGTTCAGCTCAGATTACCTCATGTGAGGATACTACTGCATATCTAGTGTAGAATCACCCATCCTGGTGGTATCTGGAGCCATCTACAGAAATAGAAACCTGGCGTCATCGTTTTCCGGCTCCATGTCCCTCGGTGCTGCGTCATGTGTACGCGGCGTCGGGGCTCACATGGGCTGGCGGCGGTGGTCGCCATGGTGAGTTCCAACGGCGGTGCGCGTCACTACACACACCCGCGCCCTCCGTTCATTGGTGTGCTCCCCCTATTTATACCTCTCCTCTGCTGGATGATGCCACCCCCTGACGAAGGCTGACGCCGAAACGCGCGTCGGGGAGTGGCACATCCAAGAGACGGCAGCACTATAGGTAACATATGTTCCTGGCATTAATATCTTTTTTCAACAGCCATTATCCAATATTATGTGGTAACTTCAGTGGCCCATGCTTATGGTTATAAGTATCTTTATATACTATCAATATCTGTGGCTGCACATGCTTATCACTAGTTGTACCTTATGCCAGCATAGTATCATATATTTCTTATGGCATGTATTAATCACTAATTGCACTTTAAGTCAGTAATAATCACACATATATAACTCAGTACTCTAGTCCATGTGATTGCACATTTTTTGGCACCAGTTGCACCTTATGCCAGCATACTATTGTATATATATATTTTTTATGGTATGTATCAAGCACTAGTTGCACTTTAGGTTAGTATAATTACACATATACAATTCAGTACTCTGGGCCATTTTTTTTTTTTTTTATTTTTTTTTTTTTTGCATGGTCATATATGATAAATTGTAATTTTGGTTTTCTTACTTTTTGTGCAATTTTTTGTATACAATAATTTTCAGTGCTGTAGGGCTTCTTATGAACAGATTGTTATATCATGTACTGATGATTACAATGTGATTATATATATTTATTTTTTTGCCCCCGTCTTCTTGGTATTGTGCCTTCTCTTTGGTTTTCCTTCCCCTCTACCATTTGGTATATTTATATTTATTTCTAATAAATCTATTTAATTTATTTGGACATTTGTTCGGTTTCTTTGTTCTCTTCCTTTGCATATATTTCCTTCCGATTTGTCCGTTATTTCGTCCATTATGGGATACATATAACATCATATATACACAAATTGCATACCTTATATTTACTAAGAATATTATGAATCTTTGTATCCCTTGCCCTGAGCTTTTTTCCTAATCCTATTTGCTGTGTTTTGCACAGGTGTTTTTCTCTCTGGCTATGGACTTCAAAGCCAAGGAACAATCCTGGCTGGGCCGCATTAATCAACTATTTGGTAGTGGTGGGTCGGATTCCAATGGCCCTAGTGGCCTAGGATCCACTGATTTTAATATTTCTATTAAACGATTGCTACACAAACGCACGCGTTTGTGGTGGAACAAAGCTTTTTTACAAAATTATATCACCAAAGACCTAATTCCTAGGGGTTTAAGGGTCAAAGTGATACCTTCGTTCCCTATAGAAGATGATGAATTTATAAAATGTTGGGAGGATGTCTGTAACAATACATCTAAAAAATTCATGGAACTACTAATTAATTTAAATACTAAAAGTATCCAGACTATTGACCAACAATTGGAAAACACGTATACTTTAGCAAAAACTCAATTATCAGCAGATGATTTTCAATCAATTAATCTGGCCATGGATAAGGAGTTGGACATTTGGGTAAAAGAAATTCAGGACAATCATGCTAGCAAACTATCTCGGGATCAGAAAGATGTCCAAATGAACAGAGTATATAGATGGAAACGACCGTCCACCCTTGATCCTCCCCGTACTCGGATCACATCCATATCATCTACTCCGTCGTTGAGTGAGTACTCTGATGCCTCGGCCTCATCATCGACATCATATAAGGACATGCCTAAACGCAAACGACATCTGCGCAATACACCCTATAGACGAAATTTTGACTACTCAGATGACAACCGTTTAAAGGTAATTAACCTTAGCACTCATTCCTTGACTCAAGTTGATCTTAATGTATTACACAAAGGTCTTTCATTTTGTCCTGACTCTCAATTTGACCCATTCTCTGCAATTAAGGACTTGCATATCTTTGCAAGATCCCTTATGTTTAAAAAGTATTTCCATGATGAGTCTACTTACGAATTATTTCCTACAGACTCGGAACAAACGGCACTACAGGCCCTAAACGAATTGGCACAAGAGAATTCCTTACCAGAAGGAGGTAAGATACCATCATGCATTGCACCACGCTCAAAGAAATTTCCCTCCTTTATTACTTGTTCAAACATTGATTTGTTCGTCAAAATTGTCAGTGAAGAATTCAAAAAGATTCCCCGCTATATTGCTAATGGGAACCTAAATTTTGAAGAACGTGAAAGTCTTAAAAAACTGAGTAGTCTACCTGGGGTCGTAATAAAACAAGCAGACAAAGGGGGCAATATTGTCATCTGGCCTTCTACAATGTATGAAGCAGAAGTTTTTAGACAGCTAAGAAACAAAACCTGTTATAAAAAATTGACTTTTAATCCACTATCTACATTCACATCAGAGCTAAATTCCATCCTACATAAGGCCAATAGTGAAGGTACTATATCTATGGAACTTCGGCAAGCTCTTGTCGTTAAAGAACCATGTATACCCACACTGTACCTACTTCCAAAAGTACATAAAGACCCTAAGTTACCTCCCGGTAGACCAATTGTCTCCGGCAATCGCAATTATGTAGAAAATGTGGGCAAATTCATTGATTGCAAACTCCAACCTCTTGTGGAATGCTTACCTTCTTTCACACGGGATACAGGGGACTTTTTGAAAAAAATCGATGGCTTATACATCGAAGATGATACGATTCTAGTCACTTGTGACGTCGAATCTCTCTATACCAGTATAAAACACACAGATGGTATACGTGCAACGAAATGGTTCCTTACTACATCTGATTACCCTGCCACTATGAACGATTTCATTGTTGAAATTTTAGAATTTAGTCTGACACACAATTTTTTTATTTTCAAAGAGTCCCTCTACCTACAGCTCCAGGGCACCGCAATGGGCGCATCATATGCGCCCGCGTACGCAAATTTATTCCTGGGGCTGTGGGAGAGGGACCTGTTTATGTCAGATAATCATCAATATATGTACCGTGTCCTATTTTGGACACGGTACATTGATGACATTTTTTTCATTTGGCAGGGTAACATCGAATCACTGGATTCATTCATTTCTCACCTCAATGACAATAATCAGAACATCCGGTTGACATATCACCATCATAAATCTCAAATTGAATTCTTGGACGTAATAGTAAAACGGGACGGTGATAACATTCTGCAAACCGATATATTTCGGAAAGAGACCTCTACCAACTCATTATTACATGCTTCATCTGCCCATCCAAAATCTTTAATCAAATCAATCCCGGTGGGTCAATTCCTAAGACTCAGACGTCTATGTTCTACGGACAAGGACTTTGAAATTCGGGCACAAGAATTGAAATCTAGATTTTTGGATCGTGGCTACAGCCATCGTAGCATAAAAAGAGCTTATAATAGAGCCAAACATTCATCTAGAAATAATCTCCTTTACTCGATTCCAAAATCATCTAATACCATGAATGTTCGCTTCATTACTGACTACCACTCAGAGAATCAAAAAATGAGACAAGCATTGGAAAAGGCGTGGCCAATTTTACTCGCAGATGAAACACTTTCCAAATACCTTAATGAGCAACCTAATATTACTTTCCGCCGATCTAGAAATATTAGAGATACATTGGTGAGAAGCCACTACGAGAGTAGTTCAAAAACTTTCCTGTCACAGACTAAACCAAGAAAAGGATCTTTCCAATGTGGCCATTGTAAAGCATGCCCCAATATGGAAAAAACTGATACATTCAGCGACTCTTCAGGGGCGAAACAGTACACCATTAAACACTTTATCAACTGTGAAACGAAGGCGGTGATATACTTTGCCACGTGCCCCTGCCCAAAAATTTATGTTGGCCTCACCACTCGCCAATTTAAGGTGAGGGTACGAGAACACATTAATGGCATCGTTGCTGCACAAAACAATGAAATTGACCTAGGGACCCTTAAAACTATCCCAAAACACTTCAGGCAGTTCCACAATTGTGACCCATCCGGCCTAAAATTTAGAGGTATTGACAAAATCAATCCATCTATGCGCGGAGGTAATGTTAGTCAGAAACTGGCGCAGATGGAATCCAGATGGATATGGTCACTTAATACTATACAACCCCATGGTTTAAATGAAAACATCAGCTTTGTTCCATTTTTATAAGCAAGTGTTTATTTATTTATTTATTTGTTTACAATATCCTGTCCACTATGTCATTCTATGCAGAGTTTTATGTGTAATTTAATATATATTTTTTATAGATATGTCATTATTAATAAACTTTAATTTTATGTGTTTTTAAACTGGTTTTAGGTAGCACTTTTGGGTGTATATATTCTACACACCCATTATGATTTTGATTTTTTATCACTTTTCCACCCTTCCCTCTCCCCCTCCCTTTCCCCTTTCCTATTTTTTTCCCTTTTCCCTCTTTTTACAGGTATGTTCCTATGGGATTTACTATATATTGCTGTATACTTATGGTATTTCTTTATTGTTTCAGCTACGTTGTAATCATCACTTACCTGTAATTCCATTTGAAAAAGGTCCGACATACAGGGTATTTTTTCGTCATCAAAAATTACGGTCACATTAGTCCATCAGCATACCTTCAGCACTACTGGAGAAGACAGTCGGCGATTTCCTCCTCGTGACGAAAAAGAAAAGGAAGAAGATCATATGGACTATCCAATTCATTTATTATTCCATTCATTATTATATTATTTATTATTTATTGTTTTTTATTATTTTTTTATTTATTATTTTTTTTTTTATTTATTTATTTATTTATTTTTTATTTATTTTTTTTATTATTTTTATATTTATTCTCATATATATTTTTTATTATGTATTTTCATTGATATGTTTATTTATTTATTATCATTTTTATTATTTTTTCACCATTATTATATTTTCACCACTATTTTCGTTATATCACTTCCCTCACACTTTTATATTATATCATTTTACGCGTATACACTTCATTATTATTATCACATATTGTAATCTTCATTTTTATACCTCACTTCATTTACACCTCCACCTACATCATTATTATATATGTTCATCACACACTTTTTTTGTTTTCTTTTTTTTGGCATTTATATAGTCATGATTATATGATAGTTGTAGTCATGATTTTTTCATTTTTTTTCACGTATATACATACTGTTTAATCACTTAGATCCTTGTTTGTTAGTTCTTAGTTTTTTTTTCTCTTCCTTTTTTCATTTTCTCCATTTACACGCATTTACATTCCTTTATTATGATTATTTCATTTCTCTTTTTTTATTATTATTTACTTTTTTCATTATCAGTTTCCCTGTATATAGATCTATACAGCGCCTGTTTAGGTATAATACCTCCAGGACCTTTTGTTCATTTTTCTCCTTTGCTTTTTAGGACCTGTTGGTCACATGTCCCATTTCATCCAATGGCGTTGGGCGGGGCGGTACGCACACTGTTGTTGGTTCCCTGGCGTCATCGTTTTCCGGCTCCATGTCCCTCGGTGCTGCGTCATGTGTACGCGGCGTCGGGGCTCACATGGGCTGGCGGCGGTGGTCGCCATGGTGAGTTCCAACGGCGGTGCGCGTCACTACACACACCCGCGCCCTCCGTTCATTGGTGTGCTCCCCCTATTTATACCTCTCCTCTGCTGGATGATGCCACCCCCTGACGAAGGCTGACGCCGAAACGCGCGTCGGGGAGTGGCACATCCAAGAGACGGCAGCACTATAGGTAACATATGTTCCTGGCATTAATATCTTTTTTCAACAGCCATTATCCAATATTATGTGGTAACTTCAGTGGCCCATGCTTATGGTTATAAGTATCTTTATATACTATCAATATCTGTGGCTGCACATGCTTATCACTAGTTGTACCTTATGCCAGCATAGTATCATATATTTCTTATGGCATGTATTAATCACTAATTGCACTTTAAGTCAGTAATAATCACACATATATAACTCAGTACTCTAGTCCATGTGATTGCACATTTTTTGGCACCAGTTGCACCTTATGCCAGCATACTATTGTATATATATATTTTTTATGGTATGTATCAAGCACTAGTTGCACTTTAGGTTAGTATAATTACACATATACAATTCAGTACTCTGGGCCATTTTTTTTTTTTTTTTTTTATTTTTTTTTTGCATGGTCATATATGATAAATTGTAATTTTGGTTTTCTTACTTTTTGTGCAATTTTTTGTATACAATAATTTTCAGTGCTGTAGGGCTTCTTATGAACAGATTGTTATATCATGTACTGATGATTACAATGTGATTATATATATTTATTTTTTTGCCCCCGTCTTCTTGGTATTGTGCCTTCTCTTTGGTTTTCCTTCCCCTCTACCATTTGGTATATTTATATTTATTTCTAATAAATCTATTTAATTTATTTGGACATTTGTTCGGTTTCTTTGTTCTCTTCCCTTGCTGCTACTTTAGTAGCCTCTTTCGCCCTTCTGTTGCCCTCTACCTCCACAGAGTCACCGTTCGTATGTAATTTTACCTTGACGATGCCAACCTGGACTGGTAACATCAATGCCTCCATAAATTGTTTCACCAGCTCTGTATTTTTAATGGGCTTACTGGCTGATGTAAGAAATGCTCTGCTTCTCCAGATAGGGCAATAATCATGGGATATTCCCAATGCATAATTCAAATCTGTGTAAATATTTGCAACTTTACCTGTAGCAGCTCTACACGTCTCAGTGAGTGCCTTCAACTCTGCCTCCTGCACCGACATGTGAGGAGGGAGTGGTTCAACTCAGATTACCTCATGTGAGGATACTACTGCATATCTAGTGTAGAATCACCCATCCTGGTGGTATCTGGAGCCATCTACAGAAATAGTAACATAGTAACATAGTAACATAGTTAGTAAGGCCGAAAAAAGACATTTGTCCATCCAGTTCAGCCTATATTCCATCATAATAAATACCCAGATCTACGTCCTTCTACAGAACCTAATAATTGTATGATACAATATTGTTCTGCTCCAGGAAGACATCCAGGCCTCTCTTGAACCCCTCGACTGAGTTCGCCATCACCACCTCCTCAGGCAAGCAATTCCAGATTCTCACTGCCCTAACAGTAAAGAATCCTCTTCTATGTTGGTGGAAAAACCTTCTCTCCTCCAGACGCAAAGAATGCCCCCTTGTGCCCGTCACCTTCCTTGGTATAAACAGGTCCTCAGCGAGATATTTGTATTGTCCCCTTATATACTTATACATGGTTATTAGATCGCCCCTCAGTCATCTTTTTTCTAGACTAAATAATCCTAATTTCGCTAATCTATCTGGGTATTGTAGTTCTCCCATCTCCTTTATTAATTTTGTTGCCCTCCTTTGTACTCTCTCTAGTTCCATAGAAACCTCAGAATATGCATTAGGAACAGGTTTTTGAACTTGAACATATGTAAAACCCACTGTCTCCTGACTCATCAGTTCCTATGCAGCCATGTTCGTGCGTCATGTCAAAGTACCAGAGTACTCTTTTTTTTTCACATGCCAACGCTGTCATCAATTCCCCCTTTTCTGAATCCACAGGCAGATGAGTGGCTGGATTCAGAACATTATATCTTTTGAGGGTGACGTATTCAGGAATTAGTATTGGAGCACATTCAAGTCTGAGCTGTCTGGCCATAGACAGGTGTTTTGGTTGAACTTGTGTGAGTATGGCATTAATGTAAATTGTCAAAGGAAAAGTCAGTGTGATGTCACATGCCTAGCAGTAATACAACAGCTTTTACAGCACGGACACACGTAGGAGACCCTCTAATCACTGGGTCTAACTGTGCTGAGTAGTAAGCTATCAGTCTCTGTTTCCCTCTATACAGTTGTGTCAGCACTGCCTGTTTTCTTCTTTAATCAGGTATCTTGTAACTTTAGCAATATTGTGGCCTAAAAATGTCACCTTTTGTTTGCAATACTGTAGTTTGTCACGTGAGACTTTGCGACCATTTCCTGCAAAAATCCACAGCAAGGACATCTGGTTCGGGCAGCAGAGCAGGAGGTCATCCACGTACTGTAATAGTACAATCTGTGGATGAGGTGAAGAATGCATTTGCAAATCAGTGATTGTGAAACATTTTGATGTAGCTGGGATCTGTGACAGTACGGTGTGTGTATTAGGGACAGTTGAGGTCTCACTCACTGTACCATCATTAATAGCCTGTTAGTCATGAACTATTCTGTGAGTGTCAGGGGAACCCTTGGGTCTTTTTTCTTCTTAATGGAATACAAAGGGGTGTTGCAGGCGGAAGATCTCTGCACTAGAACCCCTGCCTTAGCATACTCTTTAATATCCCTGCTCAGGGCAATTGATTTGATTAGGCTCAAAGGGGTATTGCTTTTACCAAAGAGGAGTGGTTCCTTCTTTTAGTTTATCATGACAGGGGGAATGGGCAGCTGACCCATATCAGATTTTCCCCTTGCCCAAACGGTGTCTGGTACCCGACTCATTTCCCTGTCCTCAGACATTCTGGTGTCAGGTGTTACTTTCACTACTCTTGCCATATACACCATTTCTGCAATACTACACAAGTGTTTATATAAGTCACATATCAATGTCCAAATATTATTTATACCTGTATTAGATTGGGTAGAGTACCCCTTAAAGAACTAAATTTGATTCACAAAATATGTTACCAAAAGAAAATTATATATATTAACCCCTTTCTGACATTAGACGTACTATCCAGTCGAGGTGGGGTGGGCCCGTATGACCACCAATGGAATAATACGTCATATGCGATCGGCCGCGCTAACGGTCAGCTGACATCCCGCACTGTGTGCCAGGAGCGGTCACGGACCACCCCCGGCACATTAACCCCCGGTGGTATAGGGAAGCATCGTGCCGGGAGGGGGCTACCTGCATGCTTCCCTGAGACCCCCAGAGCAACGCGATGTGATCGTGTTGCTGCAAGGGTCTCTTACTTCCTCCTCCCTGCAGCAGGCCTGGATCCAAAATGGCTGCGGGGCTGCATCAGGGTCCGGCAAGGAGGTAAGCCTGCAGGAATGCACGTCAGATCGCTGATCTGACACAGTGCTGTGAAAAGTGTCAGATCAGCGATCTTACACTTTAACATGATGCCCCCCCGGGGCAATGTTATAGTGTAAAAAAAATATTCACATGTGTAAAATAAAATTTAAAAAAATTCCTAAAAAAACCAAGCTATATATAAACTGCAACATCCTTTTCTGTGGCCTCCCTGCTAACACCCTTGCACCTCTCCAGTCCATCCTTAACTCTGCTGCCCGACTAATCCATCTCTCTCCTCGCTACTCCTCCGCTTCCCCCCTCTGCAAATCTCTTCACTGGCTCCTATTCCCTCAGCGTATCCAGTTCAAATTACTAATACTGACCTACAAAGCCATCCACAACCTGTCTCCTCCATATATCTCTGAACTAATCTCCCGATATCTTCCCTCACGTGATCTCCGGTCCTCCCAAGACCTCCTTCTCTCCTCCACACTTATTCGCTCCTCATCCAATCGCCTCCAAGACTTCTCCCGAATATCCCCCATCCTCTGGAACTCTCTGCCCCAACACGTCCGACTATCAACCACAGTCGGATCCTTCTAACGGAACCTGAAAACTCATCTCTTCAGGAAAACCTACAGCCTGCACTGACACCACTGCCGCCTCATCACTATCGAAGCTACCACCACCTCACCAACACCGGAGCTCCTGCAACCCTCAACCTACTGTCTCCTTCCCCAAAATCCTGTAGAATGTAAGCCCGCAAGGGCAGGGTCCTCACCCCTCTGTATCAGTCCATCATTGTTAGTTTGTTTACTGTATGTGATATCTGTAACTTGTATGTAACCCCTTCTCATGTATAGCACCATGGAGTCAATGGTGCTATATAAATAAATAATAATAATAATAATAATAATAAATAATATATTGTTGCTATAAATACATTTCTTTATCTAAACAAAAAAACAATAAAAGTACACATATTTAGTATCGCCGCGTCCATAACGGCCCGACCTATAAAACTGTCCCACTAGTTAACCCCTTCAGTGAACACTGTAAAAAAAAAAAAGAGGCAAAAAACAATGCTTTATTATCATACCGCCAAACAAAAAGTGGAATACCACACAATCAAAAAGATGGATATAAATAACCATGGTACTACTGAAAACATCATCTTGTCCCGCAAAAAAGCGAGCTGCCATACAGCGTCATCAAAGAAAAAATAAAAAAGTTATAGTCTTCAGAATAAAGCGATGCAAAAATAATTATTTTTTCTATAAAATAGTTTTTATCGTATAAAAGCGCCAAAACATAAAAAAAATATAAATGAGGTATCGCTGTAATCGTACTGACCCAAAGAATAAAACTGCTTTATCCATTTTACCAAATGCGGAACAGAAATTCATGAATAGCTGTTTTTGGTCATTCTGCCTCACAAAAATCAGAATAAAAAGCGATCCAAAAATGTCGCATGCCCGAAAATGTTACCAATAAAAATGTCAACTCGTCCTGTAAAAAACAAGACCTCACATGACTCTGTGGACCTAAATATGGAAAAATTATAGCTCTCAAAATGTGGTAATGCAAAAACTTTGTTTTGCAATAAAAAGCGTCTTTCAGTGTGTGACGGCTGCCAATCATAAAAATCCGCTAAAAAACCCTCTATAAAAGGAAATCAAAAAAACCCCCTTCATCACCCCCTTAGTTAGGGAAAAATTAAAAAAGTAATGAAAGGTATTTATTTACATTTTCCCATTAGGGTTAGGGCTAGCGTTAGGGTTAGGGCTAGGGTTAGCGCAAAGGTTAGGGTTAGGGCTAGGGTTAGGGTTAGGGTTAGGGTTAGGCTTAGGGCTAGGGTTAGGATTAGGGCTAGGGTTAGGGTTAGGGTTAGGGTTAGGGCTAGGATTAGGGCTAAGGTTAGGGCTAGGGTTAGGGTTGGGGCTAGGGTTAAGGCTACAGTTAGGCTTGGGGCTAAAGTTAGGGTTAGGGTTGGGGCTAAAGTTAGGGTTAGAGTTTGGATTACATTTACGGTTGGGAATAGGGTTGAGATTAGGGTTAGGGGTGTGCTTGGATTAGGGTTTCAGTTATAATTGGGGGGTTTCCACTGTTTAGGCACATCAGGGGCTCTCCAAGCATGACATTGCGTCCGATCTCAATTCCAGCCAATTCTGCATTGAAAAAATAAAACAGTACTCCTTCCCTTCCGAGCTCTCCCTTGCACCCAAACAGGGGTTTACCCCAACATATGGGGTATCAGCGTACTCAGGACACATTGGACAACAACTTTTGTGGTCCAATTTCTCGTTACCCTTTGGAAAATACAAAACTGGGGGCTAAAAAATAATTTTTGTGGAAAAAAATATTTTTTATTTTCACGGCTCTGCATTATAAACTGTAGTGAAACACTTGGGGGTTCAAAGTTCTCACAACACATCTAGATAAGGTCCTTGGGGGTCTAATTAACAATATTGGGTCACTTGTGGGGGGGTTTCTACTGTTTAGGCACATCAGTGGCTCTCTAAACGCAATATGGCGGCCCATCTCAATTCCAGTCAATTTTGCATTGAAAAATCAAATGGCACTCCTTTCCTTCCGAGCTCTGCCATGCGCCCAAACAGTGGTTTTCTCCCACATCTGGGGTATAAGCATACTCAGGACAAATTGTACAACAAATTTTAGGGTCAAAATCTTCTCTTACCCTTGAGAAAATAAAAAATTGGTGGCAAAAAGTTAATTTTTGTGAAAAAATATGATTTTTTATTTTTACGGCTCTGCATTATAAACTTCTGTGAAGCAATTGGTGGGTCAAAGTGCTCACCACACATCCAGATAAGTTCCTTAGGGGGTCTACTTTCCAAAATGGTGTCACTTGTGGGGGTTTTAATGTTTAGGCACATCAGTGACTCTCCAAACGCAACATGGCGTCCCATCTCAATTCCTGTCAATTTTGCATTGAAAAGTCAAATGGCGCTCCTTCCCTTCCGAGCTCTCCCATGCGCCCAAACAGTGGTTTACCCCCACATATGGGGTATCAGCGTACTCAGGACATATTGTTCAACAACGTTTGGGGTCCAATTTCTTCTCTCGCCCTTGGGAAAATAAAAAAATTGCGGGGCGAAAAGATCATTTCTGTGAAAAAATATGATTTTTTTATTTTTACGGCTCTGCATTATAAACTTCTGTGAAGCACTTAATGGGTCAAAGTGCTCACCACGCATCTAGATAAGTTCCTTAGTGGGTCTACTTTCCAAAATGGTGTCACTTGTGGGGGGTTTTATGTTTAGGCACATAATAATAATAATAATAACAATAATAATCTTTATTTATATAGCGCCAACATATTCCGCAGCGCTTTACAGTTTAACAGTTTCAAACACAAAAGTCATCAGGCGCCCTTCAAACGCAACATGGCGTCCCATCTCAATTCCATGTAGAAAAGCTGCGGAGACACCATCACGTGTTTCTCAATGCAAGCAATAAATAGCCAGGTCTTTCACCAGGAAGGAAGAACCACGGGAAGGGCAGCATCCCAAAAGGGAAAACCACCTATGCCAAAACATGGTATCCATCCACAGACAGCTGTTTTGGGATATTTGTCCCTCATCAGTGTTGAGTAGGAAACTGGCTATTAGGAGCAGTGCCTAGTAAAAGGACTATGAACATAAGGATGAATGACCTCGGGGAGATCAAAGCATCTAACACTGCAGAGACACCATCACGTTTTTCTCAGTGCAGTGATCCAGAACACTGCCCCATCCCTTATGGGAAATATGCAAATGCATGTAGAAAAGCCGTGGAGACACCATCACGTGTTTCTCAACGCAAGCAATAAATAGCCAGGTCTTTCACCGGGAAGGAACAACCACGGGAAGGGCGGCATCCCAAAAGGGAAAACCACCTATGCCAAAACATGGTATCCATCCACAGACAGCTGTTTCGGGGTATTTGCCCCTCATCAGTGTGGAGTAGGAAACTGGCTATTAGGAGCAGTGCCTAGTAAAAGGACTATAAACATAAGGATGAATGACCTCGGGGAGATCAAAACATCCAACACCGTGGAGACACCATCACGTGTTTCTCAACACAGTGATCCAGAACACTGCCCCCATCCCTTATGGGAAATATGCAAATGCATATGGATGTCAAATGGCGCTCCTTCGCCTCCGATCTCTGCCATGCACCCAAACAGTGGTTTACCCCCACATATTGGGTATCAGTGTACTCAGGACAAATTGTAAAACAACTTTTGGGGTCCATTTTCTCCTGTTACCCTTGGTAAAATAAAACAAATTGTAGCTGAATTAAATTTTTTGTGAAAAAAAGTTAAATGTTCATTTTTATTTAAACATTCCAAAAATTCCTGTCAAACACCTGAAGGGTTAATACACTTCTTGAATGTAGTTTTGAGCACCTTGAGGGGTGCAGTTTACAGAATGGTGTCACACTTCATTATTTTCTATCATATAGACCCCTCAAAATGACTTCAAATGAGATGTGGTCCCTAAAAAAAATGGTGTTGTAAAAATGAGAAATTGCTGGTCAACTTTTAACTCTTATAACTCCCTAACAAAAAAAATTTTGGTTCTAAAATTGTGCTGATGTAAAGTAGACATGTGGGAAATGTTACTTATTAAGTATTTTGTGTGACATATCTCTGTGGTTTATTTGCATAAAAATTCAAAGTTGGAAAATTGCGAAGTTGTCAAAATTTTTGCCAAATTTCCTTTTTTTTCACAAATAAACGCTGGTAATATCAAAGAAATTTTACCACTATCATGAAGTATAATATGTCTCGAGAAAACAGTGTCAGAAACACCGGAATCCATTGAAGCGTTCCAGAGTTATAACTTCATAAAAGGACAGTGGTTAGAATTGTAAAAATTGGCCTGGTCATTAATGTGCTAACCACCCTTGGGGGTAAAGGGGTTAAAATATATAATTACGAAAGGTGCTAAGTAGGGTTGAGCGAAACGGGTCGAAAATTTTCAAAAGTCGCCGACTTTTGGCAAGGTCGGGTTTCATGAAACCCGACCCGACCCCTGTGTGGGGTCGGCCATGAAGTCGGCGATCTTTTGAATCTAGAATCGGAATTCCGATACCGATTCCCGATATGTTTATATCGGGAATTGGTGTTGGAATTCAGATTTAAGTGTAAAATAAAGAATTAAAATAAAAAATATCACAATACTTACCCTCTGACGCGCCCTGGTACTAACCGGGAACCTTCCTTCCTTAGAATCAGCCTTCCAGGACCTTGCGGTGACGTCGCGGTGACGTCGCGGCTTGTGATTGGCCGTGCGGCCGCCCATGTGACCGCTCGCGCGACCAATCACAAGCCGAGATGTCACCGCGACGTCACCGAAGGTCCTGGAAGGGCTGATTCTTAGGAAGGAAGGCTGCCGGAAAGAAGCAGGGCGCGTCCGAGGGTGAGTATATACCTAATAGGAATATACTCACCCTCGGACGCGCCCTGCTTCTTTCCGGCAGCCTTCCTTCCTAAGAATCAGCCCTTCTAGGACCTTCGGTGACGTCGGGGTGACGTCGCGGCTTGTGATTGGTCGCGAGCGGTCACATGGGCGGCCGCGCGGCCAATCACAAGCCGTGACGTCACCGCGACGTCACCGCAAGGTCCTGGAAGGCTGATTCTAAGGAAGGAAGGTTCCCGGTTAGTACCAGGGCGTGTCAGAGGGTAAGTATTGCGATATTTTTTATTTTAATTCTTTATTTTACACTAAAATATGGATCGCAGGGCCTGAAGGAGAGTTTCCGCTCCTTCAGACCCTGGGAACTATGGAAACCCAATGCACTGCATTGGGTTTCAGGTTTCGGCCGACCCCGACCCCGACTTTTTTATAGGATCGGTCGATTTCACTCGACCCGACTTTTGAAAAAGTCGGGTTTCGTGAAACCCGACCCGATCCTATAAAAGTAAAGGTCGCTCAACCCTAGTGCTAAGTCATATAATGGGGGAGCACAATGACATAGGGCACAGCAAAGCACAAGCTTATTCTAAGAATGTGGCAGCCGTATATAAATCCATAACCAACAGTTTCAAATACAAAATGAAGGGATTTGAAAAATTCCAAATATCAATGCCAGTTGCTTGCAATAAGGTATAAGAAGTGGAAAAGACAAATAAACAGTGACTAATGGTTTGAGCCAATAGAATGAATGGCTAAAAAAAATATATATCTCATATGAAGACAACCTAGAAATACACTGTAACTATACCATCTTGTGTAAGGAAAACTACTAAACTGGCAAGTGAATGGAATTAAGTGTAACTATAATAGGGCATGATTTACCTGTGGTATAATGTGCACATGGAAGACCCTGGCATCCCTCGGCCCCAAGTGTTTATATGAAAGGGGACTTGTGACTGTAATACCCTCAGGAGAGTACTGAATGGTGGCCTAGACAGCACTCAACTCTACTCCCAGCAAAATCATAGGGGTAGTGTCACTAACAATTAGTTTGTAAGCACCTCTTGGCTGTCTCGTGATTTTAGTCTTATTTGTTTTAGTCATAGGGGCTTCAGTTGCTTGTCCCTCTACTCTCACGCATTCCAGAGTCTTGTCAGTAATCATGACTGGCATTATCAAGTCTTTTGTACCACAGTTCCGGCTGCCCCAGTGTCAATCAAGAATTCTGTTACTTTCCCTCCCGGCATTGTTATGGTGGTCATCAAGGCAGGACCAGGTCCGGAGGGGACAGAAACAGGGCACACATTTGTCACTGGGTTGTCAGTTTCCTAGTCTGAAGGTGAAGGAGGTGGAAGATTGGTCTGCTTAGTCTTAGGGTTTTTGCAGTGGTTGGTGTAGTGTCCATTTTCTCCACAATTCCTTAGGTCCCTTACTATGTCTCTACTGTTTTCCTTATGCTCCAGCATACATGACAGGTCGTCTTATTGTCCTAGTTTGTTCAGCTACTTTAGCAACCTTCAGGAAGTCTTTTGGATCTACATTTCTCCATTCAGGTCTGGCAGTCTGTACTGCGTCTCGTAAGCCTTTGTTCATACCATCAATAAATGCATTTACCAATATTTTAACATCAAGTGGGTTTACTGGACTGTACCCCATGTCTGCCCATTTCACCTGTAACTGTCCAAAGTACATCTCTACATTCCCTCATTTTGTCACATCTGTAAAAGTCTTAATTTGTTTCCTAGTACATCACCTGCTTTTGTGCTTACCAAACTCTCTAGGTCTAATAGAGTAAACAAGAGATTCCAGAAAGCACGGCACCAGGTAATGATGTATGCACAGGCCCTGTTGATGAGGAAAGATTCTTCTCAAAACCCTCTTTCACACGAGTGTTATATGAGTCTCAAGGATGGTGCTTTATGCATGTTAAGGAAATAGAATCACAATTGATGCTAAAGTAAAGACGTGGCACTCACCCAAAGTACGCTGAAATCAATGTCCTTTATTCATCTTCATGCAGTATTGCACATTAGTGGAGAGGCGGCAGGTAAACGAGGGGGTGCGCACCCCCTCATTTACCTGCCGCCTCTCCATTAATGTTCATTACTGCATGAAGATGAATAAAGGACATTGATTTCAGGGTACTTCGGGTGAGTGCCACATCTTTACTTTAGCATAAACTCTCTAGGTCTGCCGAGGTGCACTTATATATCCGTCATATTGTCTTTGTAAAATGGGAAAGGTTGGTTCTCAGGGTCAGCCAATTATTTTAGTGTACCTAGCTAGTCAGAGGGCCTCCAGGGATAATACTCCTGCATCTGTCTTACCCTACCACCCTTCTTAGTCCTGTGGTTGGTTCTCTGGTAGTGGGTCTGGTGGTGGAGGTGACTGGATGATCAGTGGGGGTGACATGCTGTTCTACAGCTTCCTTCCCAAAAGGATTACTGTCAGCTTACTCACACAAAGTCAATGTCCCTACTACCCACTAACCACACTCCTGTGTCAGCTTCCTATGTCACTACATATGATCTTGTCTGGACAGGATTCAGTGCAATTCACTTAGGTCGGTGTTGTGAATTCTGTGGCAGAGCTCCCTCCTGTGGTCACAAGTGGTACTTTGGCTGATTCTCTCTGTGAGCTTCTGTTGGTGGATGGAAGTGGTACTGCGGCTTCTGAGTTTCCTCCCTCAGGTGATCTGGTGAGGTCGTTAGGGGTTTCTCTACTTAACTCCACCTAATGCTTTGATCCTGGCTTCCTGTCAATGTTCCAGTGTTGGACTTGCTTTTCCCTGGATCATTCCTGTGGCCTGCTGCTCTGCATAGCTAAGTTCTTATTTGTTATTTGTTTGCTATTTTTTCTGTCCAGCTTGTCTAATTTGTTGCTGGAAGCTCTGGGACGCAAAGGGTGTACCTCCGTGCCGTTAGTTCGGTACGGAGGGTCTTTTTGCCCCCTTTGCGTGGTTTTCTTTAGGGTTTTGTGTAGACCGCAAAGTTACCTTTTCTATCCTCGATCTGTTAAGAAAGTCGGGCCTCACTTTGCTGAATCTATTTCATCTCTACGTTTGTCTTTTCATCTTAACTCACAGTCAATATATGTGGGGGGCTGCCTTTTCCTTTGGGGTATTTCTCTGAGGCAAGGTAGGCTTATTTTCTATCTTCAGGCTAGTTAGTTTCTCAGGCTGTGCCGAGTTGCATAGGCAGAGTTAGGCGCAATCCACGGCTGCCTCTAGTGTTGTTTGGAGAGGATTAGGGATTGCGGTCTGCAGAGTTCCCACGTCTCAGAGCTCGTTCTATGATTTATGGTTATTGTCAGATCACTGTATGTGCTCTGACCGCTATGTCCATTGTAGTACTGAATTGCCTTTCATAACAGTACAGGAAGCCAAAAGTACTAATGATTCCCAATAGAGGGAAAAAAGAAGTTCTGAGACCATTTTTTTTTCTTTGCACTGTGTTTTGCCTTTTTTTTCCCCTAGACATTTGGGTGGTTCAATACACAGGTGTAGCGATGGACATTAGAAGTCTGTCTTCATTTGTGGATCAGCTCTCGGCAAGAGTACAAAAGATTCAAGACACTATTGATCAGAAAGCTATGTTGGAACCAAGAATTCCTATTCCTGATTTGTTTTTTGGAGATAGAACTAAGTTTCTGAGTTTCAAAAATAATTGTAAATTATTTCTGGCCTTGAAACCTCGCTCCTCTGGTGATCCAGTTCAACAGGTTTTGATTGTTATTTCTTTTTTGCGCGGTGACCCTCAGGACTGGGCATTTTCTCTTGCGCCAGAAGATCCTGCATTGAGTAATATCGATGCGTTTTTCCTGGCGCTCGGATTGCTGTACGATGAGCCTAATTCTGTGGATCAGGCAGAGAAGAATTTGCTGGCTCTTTGTCAGGGTCAGGATGAGATAGAGATATATTGTCAGAAATTTAGAAAGTGGTCCGTGCTCACTCAATGGAATGAATCTGCGCTAGCAGCTATGTTCAGAAAGGGTCTCTCTGAAGCCCTTAAGGATGTCATGGTGGGATTTCCTATGCCTGCTGGTTTGAATGAGTCTATGTCTTTGGCCATTCAGATCGGTCGACGCTTGCGTGAGCGTAAATCTGTGCACCATTTGGCGGTATTACCTGAGCTTAAACCTGAGCCTATGCAGTGCGATAGGACTTTGACCAGAGTTAAACGGCAAGAACACAGACGTCTGAATGGGCTGTGTTTCTACTGTGGTGATTCCACTCATGCTATCTCTGATTGTCCTAAGCGCACTAAGCGGTTCGCTAGGTCTGCCACCATTGGTACGGTACAGTCAAAATTTCTTCTGTCCGTTACCTTGATCTGCTCTTTGTCATCGTATTCTGTCATGGCATTTGTGGTTTCAGGCGCTGCCCTGAATTTGATGGACTTGGAGTATGCTAAGCGTTGTGGGTTTCTCTTAGAGCCCTTGCAGTGTCCTATTCCGTTGAGAGGAATTGATGCCACGCCTTTGGCCAAGAATAAGCCTCAATACTGGACCCAGCTGACCATGTGCATGGCTCCTGCACATCAGGAGGTTATTCGCTTTCTGGTGTTGCATAATCTGCATGATGTGGTCGTGTTGGGGTTGCCATGGCTACAAGCCCATAATCCAGTATTAGATTGGAAATCCATGTCGGTGTCCAGCTGGGGTTGTCAGGGGGTACATGGTGATGTTCCATTTCTGTCAATTTTGTCATCCACCCCTTCTGAGGTTCCAGAGTTCTTGTCTGATTACCGGGATGTATTTGATGAGCCCAAGTCCGATGCCCTACCTCCGCATAGGGATTGTGATTGTGCTATCAATTTGATTCCTGGTAGTAAATTCCCAAAAGGTCGACTGTTTAATTTATCCGTGCCTGAGCACGCCGCTATGCGCAGTTATGTGAAGGAATCCCTGGAGAAGGGGCATATTCGCCCGTCATCGTCACCATTAGGAGCAGGGTTCTTTTTTGTAGCCAAGAAGGATGGTTTGCTGAGACCTTGTATAGATTACCACCTTCTAAATAAGATCACGGTTAAATTTCAGTACCCCTTGCCATTGTTATCTGATTTGTTTGCTCGGATTAAGGGGGCTAGTTGGTTCACCAAGATAGATCTTCGTGGTGCGTATAATCTGGTGCGAATCAGGCGAGGAGATGAATGGAAAACTGCATTTAATACGCCCGAGGGTCATTTTGAGTATCTAGTGATGCCATTCGGACTTGCCAATGCTCCATCAGTGTTTCAGTCCTTTATGCGTGACATCTTCAGAGAGTACCTGGATAAATTCCTGATTGTGTACTTGGATGACATTTTGATCTTCTCGGATGATTGGGAGTCTCATGTGAAGCAGGTCAGAACAGTTTTTCAGGTCCTGCGTGCTAATTCTTTGTTTGTGAAGGGATCAAAGTGTCTCTTTGGTGTGCAGAAGGTTTCATTTTTGGGGTTCATCTTTTCCCCTTCTACTATCGAGATGGATCCTGTTAAGTTCCAAGCCATCCATGATTGGACTCAGCCGACATCTCTGAAAAGTCTGCAAAAGTTCCTGGGCTTTGCTAATTTTTATCGTCGCTTCATCTGCAATTTTTCTAGTATTGCCAAACCATTGACCGATTTGACCAAGAAGGGTGCTGATTTGGTCAATTGGTCTTCTGCTGCTGTGGAAGCTTTTCAAGAGTTGAAGCGTCGTTTTTCTTCTGCCCCTGTGTTGTGTCAACCAGATGTTTCTCTTCCGTTCCAGGTCGAGGTTGATGCTTCTGAGATTGGAGCAGGGGCTGTTTTGTCGCAGAGAGGTTCTGATTGCTCAGTGATGAAACCATGCGCTTTTTTTTCCAGGAAGTTTTCGCCTGCTGAGCGAAATTATGATGTGGGCAACCGAGAGTTGTTGGCCATGAAGTGGGCATTCGAGGAGTGGCGTCATTGGCTTGAAGGAGCTAAGCATCGCGTGGTGGTAGTGACTGATCATAAGAACTTGACTTATCTTGAGTCTGCTAAGCGGTTGAATCCTAGACAGGCTCGTTGGTCGCTGTTTTTTGCCCGTTTTGACTTTGTGATTTCGTACCTTCCGGGCTCTAAAAATGTGAAGGCGGATGCTCTGTCTAGGAGTTTTGTGCCCGATTCTCCGGGTTTGTTTGAGCCGGCGGGTATCCTCAAGGAAGGAGTAATTGTGTCTGCCATCTCCCCTGATTTGCGGCGGGTGCTGCAAAAATTTCAGGCTAATAAACCTGATCGTTGTCCAGCGGGGAGACTGTTTGTCCCTGATAGGTGGACCAATAAAGTTATCTCTGAGGTTCATTGTTCGGTGTTGGCTGGTCATCCTGGAATCTTTGGTACCAGAGAGTTGGTGGCTAGATCCCTTTGGTGGCCGTCTCTGTCGCGGGATGTGCGTGTTTTTGTGCAGTCCTGTGGGATTTGTGCTCGGGCTAAGCCCTGCTGTTCTCGTGCCAGTGTGTTGCTTTTGCCCTTGCCGGTCCCGAAGAGGCCTTGGACACATATCTCTATGGATTTTATTTCTGATCTTCCCGTTTCTCAAAAGATGTCAGTCATTTGGGTGGTCTGTGATCGCTTTTCTAAGATGGTCCATCTGGTACCCTTGTCTAAATTGCCTTCCTCCTCTGATTTGGTGCCATTGTTCTTCCAGCATGTGGTTCGTTTACATGGCATTCCAGAGAATATCGTTTCTGACAGAGGTTCCCAGTTTGTTTCAAGGTTTTGGCGAGCCTTTTGTGGTAGGATGGGCATTGACTTGTCTTTTTCCTCGGCTTTCCATCCTCAGACTAATGGCCAGACCGAACGAACCAATCAGACCTTGGAAACATATCTGAGATGCTTTGTTTCTGCCGATCAGGATGACTGGGTGTCCTTTTTGCCTTTGGCTGAGTTCGCCCTTAATAATCGGGTCAGCTCGGCTACCTTGCTTTCGCCGTTTTTCTGCAATTCTGGGTTCCATCCTCGTTTCTCTTCAGGACAGGTTGAGTCTTCGGACTGTCCTGGTGTGGATACTGTGGTGGACAGGTTGCAGCAGATTTGGACTCATGTAGTGGACAATTTGATCTTGTCCCAGGAGAAAGCTCAACTTTTCGCTAATCGCAGACGCCGTGTGGGTCCCCGACTTCGTGTTGGGGATCTGGTTTGGTTATCTTCTCGTCATATTCCTATGAAGGTTTCCTCTCCTAAGTTTAAACCTCGTTTCATTGGTCCGTATAGGATTTCTGAGGTTCTTAATCCTGTGTCTTTTCGTCTGACCCTTCCAGATTCTTTTTCCATACATAACGTATTCCATAGGTCATTGTTGCGGAGATGCGTGGCACCTATGGTTCCGTCTGTTGATCCTCCTGCCCCGGTTTTGGTGGAGGGGGAATTGGAGTATATTGTGGAGAAGATTTTGGATTCTCGTGTTTCTAGACGGAAACTCCAGTATCTGGTTAGATGGAAGGGTTATGCCCAGGAAGATAATTCCTGGGTTTTTACCTCTGATGTCCATGCTCCCGATCTTGTTCGTGCCTTTCATGTGGCTCATCCTGATCGGCCTGGGGGCTCTGGTGAGGGTTCGGTGACCCCTCCTCAAGGGGGGGTACTGTTGTGAATTCTGTGGCAGAGCTCCCTCCTGTGGTCACAAGTGGTACTTCGGCTGATTCTCTCTGTGAGCTTCTGTTGGTGGAGGGAAGTGGTACTGCGGCTTCTGAGTTTCCTCCCTCAGGTGATCTGGTGAGGTCGTTAGGTGCTTCTCTACATAACTCCACCTAATGCTTTGATCCTGGCTTCCTGTCAATGTTCCAGTTTTGGACTTGCTTTTCCCTGGATCATTCCTGTGGCCTGCTGCTCTGCATAGCTAAGTTCTTCTTTGCTATTTGCTTGCTATTTTTTCTGTCCAGCTTGTCTAATTTGTTGCTGGAAGCTCTGGGACGCAAAGGGTGTACCTCCGTGCCGTTAGTTCGGTACGGAGGGTCTTTTTGCCCCCTTTGCGTGGTTTTCTTTAGGGTTTTGTGTAGACCGCAAAGTTACCTTTTCTATCCTCGATCTGTTAAGAAAGTCGGGCCTCACTTTGCTGAATCTATTTCATCTCTACGTTTGTCTTTTCATCTTAACTCACAGTCATTATATGTGGGGGGCTGCCTTTTCCTTTGGGGTATTTCTCTGAGGCAAGGTAGGCTTATTTTCTATCTTCAGGCTAGTTAGTTTCTCAGGCTGTGCCGAGTTGCATAGGCAGAGTTAGGCGCAATCCCCGGCTGCCTCTAGTGTTGTTTGGAGAGGATTAGGGATTGCGGTCTGCAGAGTTCCCACGTCTCAGAGCTCCTTCTATGATTTTGGGTTATTGTCAGATCACTGTATGTGCTCTGACCGCTATGTCCATTGTAGTACTGAATTGCCTTTCATAACAGGTCGGGTTGCAGCACAGGTCATACAAGTATTTCTCCAGTCTGGGTTTGTCTGACCACAGTGTTTACAAGTCCATCTGTCTTGTCTGGGTCTCTGGTTATACAAAGGTATGATGGTAGCAGTAATGTGTCGGTCATAGTCAGACTTTTGTGCATCAAAACATTCATAATACACCTTACTTCCGGACTTCTGCACTCTCTCAAACACCAATTATTCACTTGCTATTTTCCTCCCTTGTGTGCACCTTTTTTGTACATACAAACATCCACACACTGGCATTTTTGCCTTTTTCAAAATTGGTCCCACATCTTTCACTGCTTCCTTTCCTTTTCTGTCTTTTACAATCTGCATAGCGGTTCTGGATCCCATTGGGGCCCTGACTGCACACAGAACAAGTTTTCCATGGCTTCAACTTATTCTTCAGATAGCTCATCTTTATTCTGCAAATGCCCTTTTTAGTGTGCCTTACCTTATCTACGGGCACCAAAACGTAACAAGTTAGAGAGAGTGTCAAGATTTAGTGGGAAGGCTTTCCACCTCTCACCCGGTAGACCTAAAGGATGTAGTGGGAAGGCTTACCATCTTTCACCTGTAAGATTAGCTGGCTAGAAAAGAAAGGCCCTGATGTGTTAGGCCTCTAACCCACTAGATCAGCTCCATGGAACGGCAAGGCTAAACCACCTCTCACCCGTAACAAAAAACCAGCTGACTGTAGCAAGAAGCCCTTGATGTGTTAGGCCTGTCACCTACTACATCAGCAGTGCAGTTGGCAACCTCCTCCGTTGATCCTCAATTTGCTATATATCAATCACTCAACTTGAAGCAGGTGAATCTTTTTACCACACTGATAACCAAACAATCTTTCACAAATTTACTCTAAAATAGGCACAATATTTAACTTTCAATTTCCATACAGTACAATTGTTTTAATCACAAATCTCCCAGTGCGTACTAAACCAAGGACAGAATATTCAGAGAATCTTGAGCCCAGCTACATGCCCCCCTTCCTCTGGCACTCAGCAGAGATAAGGACTCACAGCATCACTCCACACAGAAGGAGAAAGCAATCGCGCAGCTGCCCCTCCCATCAGAATATTAGAAATGTTGTGTCTTTCACACAGAAACAGAATACAGCTGTTTTCAGACTAAAGGTACTGTCACATTAAGCAACGCTGCAGCGATCTAGACAACGATGCCGATCGCTGCAGCGTCGCTGTTTGGTTGCTGGAGAGCTGTTACACAGACAGCTCTCCAGCGACCAACGATCCCGAAGTCCCCGGGTAACCAGGGTAAACATCGGGTAACTAAACGCAGGGCCACGCTTAGTAACCCGATGTTTACCCTGGTTACCATTGTAAAAGTAAAAAATAAAACACCACATACTTACATTTCTGTCACGTCCCCAGCGTCAGCTTCCCTGCACTGTGTAAGTGCTGGCCGGAAAGCAGAGTGGTGACGTCACCGCTGTGCTTTGCTTTACGGCCGGCCGGCGCTGACACTGGGGGACGCAGGGAAGCTGACGCTGAGGAACGTGTCAGGAATGTAAGTATGTAGTGTTTTTTTTTTACTTTTACAATGGTAACCAGGGTAAACATTGGGTTACTAAGCACGGCCCTGCGCTTAGTAACCCGATGTTTACCCTGGTTACCAGTGAAGACATCGCTGAATCGGCATCACACACACTGATTCAGCGATGTCAGAGGGTGATCCAGCGACGAAATAAAGTCCTGGACTTTCCCCAGCGACCAACGATCTCCCAGCAGGGGCCTGATCGTTGGTCGCTGTCATACATAACGATTTCGTTAACGATATCGTTGCTACGTCACAAAAAGCAGCGATATCGTTAACGATATCGTTATGTGTGACGGTACCTTTAATCTCTACAAAACATTAATCTTCTCGGAGTAAAAAACAGTTTTTGCTATACAGGCAGATCAGCAGATCACTGCACAACTTTAATAAGCTGATTCTGACCGCGTCCGGCCAAAACACATATAGAAACCTATCCAATGTCAAACCATATATAACACAGGTTTCACTGAATCTCTGATGTAAATTAAATGTACATTAAAAATATCCACAACTCATCCGTCCTGGACCCTCAGCAACAATTAGATAAGTAATGATACTTATGTGATCATTCATTCATACGTGCTCATTCAGGGATTTTTTTCCCTTTCACTTTTCAGTTGATTTTTACAAGAAGATAATTCCTTATCTCAATCACTCAACCTAATTCAGCTCAAATTGAGTTGAATAATGTCTTCTGTCACATACAGAGGACCACACCTAACGGAACCCCTCATCAATCAGGGATTTATTTATCCCTTATACTCAATTACTCACCTCTCATCTCATTCAGAGGTTCTCTTAGACATACATACAAGGTTTCCACAGCCTGCCTATTTTGCACTTTGGAATTAACACAACTTTATAAAAAAGAAAACTGCAGCAGTGTCCACTGACACTCTGAAAGCACTTAAGGCCAAACAACAAAAACCACGGCCCTATACAAAATACAGCTTCATATAATGTACTGCCAATCCAAAAATGACCAAAATTACAACACTGCACAAAGTCTATCCCAGCTCTGTACTATACACTACACAATCAGTTAGTATATTGACATAAAATACAGATAATTATAATCTTATTACTCTATTATTCAATTCTCATACGGACATAAATAGACAAATCACTAAACTCACTGGTGATGTAGGTTCTTTGAACTGTGTTCACAGCCTTTATCCAGAGATATGGGGAAACCCAGAAGAGATTGCAAGTGCAAAACAAATTGTAGGAATATAATTTCTCACCTTGCTGCAGCTGTGTTTTGCATGTCCAATCTCACAGGAAGCTCCCACATACGGTTTCCGAATAGGCTGGTTACCACGGCCCCACGTTGGGCACCAAAACTGTTGTAGCTGTTTGCGTTCTGACCCAATGTCAGACATGCCAGATCACCAGTCAGGCCAAATCTGTAGGTTACGCCCTTCATTTACAAGCGCTTGGAGAAAAAAGGCAATCGCACACATTCTGTGAGCAAAATTTGTAATTTTATTTATTAGAAATGGGCACCATCAAATGTAATTTAAATCAATCAATGGGATCACTAAAATGCATGTGGAATATAGTATACCAAAAGACATAAAGAAAAAGGAACATGCATAAAGAATAGGATCTCCACAGAAACTCTTTTAGAAAAGATACAAAATGCTTTATTTCCACACCAAAAGAACACTACACACAATTTAAAAACATCTAAAACATTCCAAAAAAAGGAATATACATGGTAAATCCAGTGTTACAATACAAAATTCAATAGAAATATATATACAACTCCTGGCTAAACATAGATGTCCTCAAAGCCTATAGGCTAATAATATCTTGTAATCTTAAATACATTAAATCTATAGGAAAAGTGGGACAACAGAAATGACAAAGGGAACAGATGGATAACACACCACAAGGTAAATTTGTTTCCCCATAAGGTGGATTTTTCAAGGCTTAAGGCTTATAATGCATATGTCAAAGACTAGACAAGGTAGACAGGTAGAGATCCAACAAAAGGTATGCACAATACTTAACCATGCCAGTCCACTGACGTCGCCCCCTTAGTCCCATAATCAGTGGTGCAGCCAGGTAGAAGGAAAAAAGGACCCATGCGTTCCGACACTCGAGGTGTCTTTCTCAAGGTGAGTCTACCCGGTGTGGCACAGTTAATCTATTTCTGAGTCTGTTTCGGCCATGTGTGCGATTGGCATGGGTCAATTATGGAGCAAGTTCAACCCTTAGTTTCTTCGCTCTGTGAAGTTAACAGAGCTGTGGGCTGTGTGTTCTGTTCACATTGGGTGAAGTTAACGCAGTCATGTCAGGTGTATGCTTGCCGTGTGTTCTGCCATTACTCTATATCAGCAGTTTTACATCTCTGCACGGTGGATCCATGGTTGTGTTCTCACTTTATTATTATATTTTATTTAGTGCGATCCGCTAACCCTAACAGTATACTAGCACCAGGGTCTGGCTAGCAATGGCAGACAATCAGCATCTTCAGTGGCACATCCAGCAGCTTAAGAGCAAGTTGACCACTCTTGAGCGGGCATCTTCAGCTGTGGATCTAGCCGCAATGGTATCACAAGCAGCTGCCGAAGCCACTAATAAGGTTACTGCTTTGGCGGTTGCTGTTTTCTTTATGCCACGTTTTTCACTGCCCGAAAAGTTTTCTGGGGACAGCAAGGCTTGTAGAGGGTTTGTGAATCAGTGCTCAATCCACCTGGAGTTACTGGCTTCACAATTCCCAAAAGAGTGTACCAAGGTGGGATTTATAATTTCCCTTTTGTCAGGCAGGGCATTGGCGTGGGCTACGCCATTATGAGAATGAGATGATCACCTGATCCTTAGCACCTCTCGTGTTCTGGGTGCCCTGAAAGAGGTTTTTTTGGGGGCGACGAGTTACTCATGATACTGCACTCCAACTCCTGGCTTTAACTCAGGGTTCGTTTTTGGTTAGCCAGTTTGCCATTCAGTTTCATACCCTGGCTACCGAGTTGGAGTGGCCAAATAAGGTCCTAATGCCTATCTTCTGGAAGATATTAGCAGGTCATGTCAGGGATGCTTGGGCCACTAGGGAGATTCCAACTATCCTGGAGGAATTAATATCAGTGGCCACCCGCATTGATCTGCGGCATGTTGAGCGTGGTTTAGAGTGAGCTCATAGTAAACCCCGGGTTCAGTTGGTTCTGAAATTTACCCATCCCATGTGTTCCCCAACTCAGGTTGACAACCCTGTAGAGCCCATGGAAGTCTCCCGAGAAGAGACAATCTACCACTTTTTACGTCTGCAGACGACTAGTTTTGCCTGTGGGCAAGTCGGTCACCTTGCCAATAAATGTACCCAGCCTCAGGAAGAGTCATAGCGTCAAGTGGCCTTGGGGAGAGGTTCACTAGTTCCTGCTGAGGTGTCACTCAAGTTGGCTTTTGAGGTTTCTCTGACGTTTGGTTCAGCTACTCTGACCGCTTGCGTGGACTCTGGGGCTGAGGGCAATTTCATGTCTGCTACTTTTGCCCAACAGCACGCTATCCCTTTAGTAATGTTACCTAAGCCGATGTCTTTTCAGATAGCTAATGGATCCATTTTGCCAACCCCACTTTCCAATCGGACTGTACCCATTACTCTCACCGTGTCTCAGAAGCATCAGGAGATAATCTCCTTTCTAGTTATCTCTGAGGGTATGGATGAGGTATTTCTGGGGTTATTTTGGCTTCATTCCCCCAGATTTATTGGGCAACAGGGAGCATACAAAAATGGGGTAGCTTCTGTGAGAGTCTGTGTCTGAAGGCCCAGGTACCCAGGGCAAGTTCTATGTATCATCCAGAGCTTTAGTCGATCAGCAAAAACACATCCATGCCTCCCAGCATATAGCAGCTTTTAAGCATAGCAAACATCGCCGGGGAGGGGGTGTTAGAGGGGGGTAATGTTAGGCGCCGGGATTCTCCCACTGCACGGAATAGATCCAAGCCTTGTCTGGTGCAGTGGTCTCCCATTCAGGCTCTGCCGCTGGGATGACTGCTCAGCACAGACTCCGTTCCCAGCGCCTTGCCAGGCTCGTGCTGTATGTGTAGTTACTGGTCACTCACCAGCTAAGCCTATGGTGACTACTAGTTTACACGTGCAGCATTGTGCTCTGGAGCCTAAGTCCAGATTTCACCCTACTGACCATGTCCATGATGTGGCACCTTCTCATTGGTGATTGGACATCAGCTACTCTGGTGATGTGGCAGCTTCAGATTGGTCCACAGGCAAGGTCCTATCTGTCTGGACTTGAGTTTAAGGTATAAAAGGCTCTCAATGGCGCACAACTGTGACCTAGTATCATTTGTGTTGGTGTGTGTGAGTGGATATGCTACCTCTCTGACAACACGTGTGTGTTGTGATCTTAATCAGCTTGATCAGCTTCCAGCATCTGTATCCTGTCGTGTGTGCTATTAACACAGTAGATTTACAGAGCAAGTCCAAGGACAGAACCTTTTTGCTCCCCTGTGAGTTCTACAGGGTTTTGTTTAGTTAACTAGTGTCAGCAAAGTATTTTCCTTTGACTCTGCATATGTTTCGGTTATCTGTGTGATTGGCACGGGTTGATTATGGAGCAAGTCCAACCCTTAGTTTCTTCTCTGTGAAGTTGACAGAGCTGTGGGCTGTGCATTCTGATCACACTGCGTGGAGTTAACACAGTAGTGTCAGATATATGCTTGCCATGTGTTCCGCCATTACTCAATATCAGCAGTTTTACATCTCTGCATGATGGATCCCGGGTTGCAATCGCACTTTATTATTATATTCTATTTAGTGCGATCTGCTAACCCTAACACATGCTTTATGCATTTAATAGCACTCTGTGTCTGTACTTTTACACATACCGGTTGGTTACCAGTTCATGCAGCATTACATGAACACCCCATTTATTACATTAAGGTCATTACAATGAAAGTAATTGTTACCATCCACCTTTCGTGTCTGTTGGCACTATAGAAATAAAATTATTATTATTTTTATCCAGATGTCTATTTTCAGTAATCCAGGAGTTATAGATCGTTTTCTATATGTTGACTTTTGAATTTATGCATTTGTTCTTCAGTTGGTCAAGAATCATACACTTTTGTCATATGAGTCTTAAATGTTAATTTTTAAATATTTTTGAATGACTGATGTTTGCCTCTTATATCAGCTCATACAGCTTATTGTCTGCTATCTTTGCAAGACATTGATGTACAGTTATTGAACAATTGATGTTTGCTTAATATGTTAAATGACCATTGTTTGGGTCCTGTGGCTTGATGATATGCAAAATAGAACAGGAAAAACAATGCAACTTAATTAAATAATCAAGCAATGAGTTCACCTCATCACCCCTTCCCCTTGACTTTTTGACGATGGCTTGAATAGCAGTTGCGAACCATAAAAAGATGATATGCCTCTTTAACAAGTCATCCAAGAGATCCAGAGATCTAAAGTCCTAGAGACTCTTTACGAAATCACTGCCAGGAACACTTTACAGCAGCTGCCAGAACATGATGGCTCCATCACGAGGGGCACAGGTTTGACATTCTACAGGATGCCAGTTTACGGGACTACGACACTGGCTGAAAGAATACAGATCTGCTCCATTGATCATCACTGAACCCATGGATACATTTGGGGAAGCCAGGATTTGGACCCACTGGTCACTTGGCTCCATGGAGATGTTGAGAGAAGCCAAGTTGTGACCTTCCGGTCACTTGGCCTTGTGACTCAATAGACTGTCATCTTCCTAAGCTTGTCATTACCTCCTCTCTGTGCATGCCACAGGTGGGGTTGTCGGCCCTGGAAGTCGCAGCTGCTTTAATCTTAATCCCGACGAGTCAGTGGAGGGGAGAGTAATTTTGCACCATCTTGGGTATTTTGCTGGGACTGTTCTAAGTGTTATTTGACCCTTTTGTGTTTCAAGTATTGCCACACTGTTTTAACCTCACTCCACAGTTTTAGCAAGGTTCTAACAATTGTGTATGACCCATTTTTTGGTGCTTTGTGTGAAAGTTGTCCAATTTGCTTTATTTATTTTTTTTATATTGTTCCAATGCACACAAAGGAAATAAACATGTGTATATTATAATTTGTTATGTAATTTCTCTAATTTTCTCTGTGAAAAACTCTTTCTGGAACAATTTCAAGGGTGCTAGCACTTTCAGCCATGACTGTAAATGCATGTATTGTCAGTACAAAGGATGGGTACATAATGTATTCCCTTCAAACACTTGGGTAAGTAGCGGCACTACTGCTCTGAAGTCTACATGCTCAAGGAAAGAACTACAGTTCTGACTTTATGTAGGCAAAATCCTCAGCACCATAATGACGATGTAGAACGAATATCTTGATGCAATAAGTGAATACTTTATTCACATAAACTGCTACTCTACAATACAAGTCTCCACTCCCCATACCTCAATGCATTTGACCACTTGATATTTTTTGTTAATTCTGCTGCTTGTTAATTCTAATCTTGTACCTTGTCTTGCCAGATCAAAGTACAATATTCACTTATTGCGTCAAGGTCTTCATTTTCCATCTTCACTTCAGTGCTGAGGATTTTTGCCTCCGCTATTCCTTTCAAAGATCTTACAAGGGATCAGGTAGACATTCATTGCATAAGGAGGAAAGGCGATTCTGGCATGTAAACAGGAAAGAGTTTTTACAGTTAGAGCAGTGTGGAATGCCCAACCACAAAGAGGTGATAATGGCAGATATAGTATTAGTATTTTAAAAAAGAAAAGTGCTTTTCTCACAACAAATGACATCATGGGATTTATCTGACAATAAATAATTAACTGGTAGAGAACTTGATGAACCAGTGTCTTTTTTTTCCACCTTTGTAACTGTGTAGCTATGTAACTTCTCTTACATATGAATAACAAGAATATCAAGACAGACAATGTATTAGGTTAATCCATGGGTGGTTATGACATAGCATAGAGTTATCATACTATGAAATATAATTATGAGCCTATTTTAGGTAATTCAACTGTTGATCCTAATAAACTTGAGTCATGTGCCCTTCTCAAATGTTTATGTATAATCTTTTCATGTAGAGAGAACGTTCTCACCAATCTGTTGCTTTGAGAAATTAGTCATTGAAGCATTCTGGAAAAATTTTTTGTGGTTCCCATCAACGTTAAGAAATATTCTAGTTAGAAATACGCTCCATAATCTATAAAGCTTCCAATGTGTTTCCTCTGTTAGAATTCAGCTGGTGAGTATGTTGGCATCACTGAATAAATAGGATAATTCATTAGAAAATCTATAGTGTCATCTCTAAAGAGGGGACCAAGTTGTCAGTTTAGTGATCAATCATACCGTTACACAGAAAGATTATATTTAACTTTATGAGATTATTATTTATTATTATTATTATTATTATTATTATTATTAATTTATATAGCACCATTAATTCCATGGTGCTGTACATGAGAAAGGGGTTACATACAGGGTTATAGATATCGATTACAGTAAGCAGGTTTACAGTGACAGACTGGTACAGAGGGGAGAGGACCCTGTCCTTGCGGACTTACATTCTATGAGATGGGCAAATTACTCAATGTTTAATAGGGCCAACTGTTGAATTGTCTAAAATAGGAACATAACTATCTTTCATAGTGTGATAATAACACAGGTTTCAAAAAATAAAATTTCAACAGCTGTTTTGGTTATTCCATATAATCTTTGTTTTTTGATGAGCTGAATCCAAAAATAACCTCCGTTTTGTCATAGGACATCACAATTCCTGACATTTTAGGTAACTATGTTAAATAAAGCAATACTCGCAAAGTAAATGAGAACAGACATGTACATTTTTTTTAAAGAATTTTTCATGAAAATCATTTTTGAACTGAATTGAGCTTACTAACACTCACTAAAATAGATTTTTTTTCCCTGTGAGGCTCCTCTTATTACATTTACGCTTGTGAGCAGCATCTGGAATGTCTCTCTGAGGCATCCAACAGTGGTCTGCCATCATTGTAATGGTCCATTTTCCCTGGTATCTTCTTTCCATCACTTCAATGCCCTGATGAAAACGTTCAGCTTGCTCTTCACTCACAGCTCCCAAATGTTCAGGAAAGTAGTCAAGGTGGAAATGGAGGAAATGCACTTTCAAACTAATCAGGCAACCCAAAGCTTGAAATCCTTTCAGCATTTGTCCGATAATCTTTATGTAGTCAGGATCTTTTATATTGATGAAAAATTTCTCTGCAACCTCATTAAATGCAATCCACCCTTCTTTTTGAGGGTCTGTCATGTATTGAAAAACTCTTTATAAGTTATAAGATTTCTAATGTATGGTCTGACATACACACTTTCATTCAATTTTGCCTCCTAGAGGCTTGGAAACTTGGTGACCAAATATTGGTGATTTTACGAATTGTTTCATCAAGTGGCATCATTGGGAAGATTCAAGTCTCTTTCTAAATCCTTCATCTCCTCCTGGGAAAAAAAATTGGTCTTTTATCATCTTCAAAGTCAGAACTTGATTCGTCATCTGGTTCAAGTATGATTCCACCTTCATCGGAGCTAGGTATCTCTTCTAAGGTAGCAGGGGCCTTGGGTACTGGTATATCTGTGCAATGGGGGATGGGATGAATTGCTGAGTAAAGATTGGATATGAAATGGAATGCTTCCATTTAGAATTATACCCTTTCGCATTGCATGATCAAAAGTAGCAGTCATTACTATGGTTCTTTTGGTCTCGCCATACCATATAAGGCCGGCCTCACACTAGCGTGTTTTCCGGACGTAAGAGAGGTGCTGAAAATACGGATTGCATACGGTACAATGCTTCTCTATGCCCCAGCTCCTATCAGCCGTATTTTACTGATCCGTATTATACGGTTTTCTACGGCCGTAGAAAAACGCAGCATGCTGCGTTTGTCACCGTATTGTGCAAAAAATACGCCAATGAAAGTCTACATGGGCCAGAAAAATACGGATTACACACGGACCAACAGTGTGACTTGCGAGAAATATGCAGCGGTGTTCTATAGAAAAGCCGGTAATTCAGTGCGATATACAGTAAAATCACACTGACAGGATAGAATAGAATAGCTAAGATAAATGAAATGTCTACACATAGTATAGGGGTATATATATATATATATATATATATATAGATATGTCAGTGAGACACATGTATGTATATATATTAATATTTCATACAGCGCTAGATAGCTTAAAAGCCGATAATTCAATTGCCGGCTTTTCCTATCTCCTTCCCAAACCCGACATGATATGAGACATGGTTTACATACAGTAAACCATGCCATATCCTTTTTTTTTGCATATTCCACACTACTAATGTTAGTAATGTGTATGTGCAAAATTTGGGCGATCTAGCTACTAAATTAAAGGGTTAAATCGCAGAAAATATTGGCGTGGGCTCCCACGCAATTTTCTCTGACAGAATGGTAAAGCCAGTGACTGAGGGCAGATATTAATAGCCTGGAGAGGGTCCATGGTTATAGGGCCCCCTTGGCTAAAAACATCTGCCCCCAGCCACCCCAGAAAAAGCACATCTGGAAGATGCGCCTATTCTGGCACTTGGCCACTCTCTTCCCATTCCCGTGTGGCAGTGGGATATGGGGTAATGAAGGGTTAATGTCACCTTGCTATTCTAAGGTGACATTAAGCCAGATTAATAATGGAGAGGTGTCAATTATAACACCTATCCATTATTAATCCAATAGTATGAAATGGTTAAAAAACCCACACACACACACATTATTACAAAGTATTTTAATGAAATAAATACACAGGTTTTTGTAATATTTTATTATATTGGTAATCCACCTGAAGACCCTCATTCTGTCAAAAAGGTAAAATAAAAAAACAACAATATCCCATACCTTCCAATGATCAGTCTCGTCCCACGCTGTAAATCCATCTGAAGGGGTTAACTAATTTTACAAGCAGAAGCTCTGCTAATGCAGCTGTGCTCCTGCCTGTAAAACCCCGGGGAATGAATGGAATGTAGGTCAATGACCTGTAGTTACCTTCAGTCGCGGTGATGCGCCCTCTGCTGGATGTCCTCATATGAACTCGAGCCTGGGAACTTTTCAGAATATTTTCCCAGGCTCGAGTTCATATGAGGACATCCAGCAGAGGGCGCATCACCACAACTGAAGGTAACTACAGGACATTGACCTACATTCCATTCATTCCATTTTATTCATTTCCATTGAATTTTGTGGTGTATTATGGCCGTAAAATACGGACCATATTTTCATACGCTGAGTGTGAGGCCGGCCTAAATCCCATACCAGAAAGCTTTTTTCTTACCCTTGAACCATTTTCAGAAGTCCTCAACACACCGTTTGCTGACTTTATGAGGCGCCCAAACTTTATCTTGATCTCCAAGTTTTAGTCCGAAGTATGCGAAGTATACTTTATCACAATGTCTGTAATATTCGGCTTTTGATTCAACACTGTATAGTCACCATAAATAAAACAGAAATGGTCAGGCGAAATAATACACTTCCACAAAGCCATAATGTTAATATGGGGAAACATGGTTGATGATTAAAATTCCAATGCAAGTTTCTTGAAAGCATAAGGACCTTTTATTATGTCACTAACCACCTGACTGCCAACAGCCAATCATGCAGTTCCTATTGATGTTAATGGGGAAATAAAATAAGTTGCCTGCTGATGATTCACACCATAGTTTGCAGATAAACCTATTGTTAGGGACTGGCGGAACGCACCAAGTATAGATGATATGAAATTAGGTGCGTTCGCAGTCCGAGGTCCACCGTGCAGGTATAAACCCTGCTGTTAGTAAGACGGACTATATGGCGGTACTATAAGTATACACGCACGGGTTAACTTCACCCTGCGTGAAGGAAGTGATCCTGTTGCATCACAGGACCACGGTACCGCACATAGAGCGCGAGCAAGAAGTCAGCGAACACAACCCCAACTCAGGATTGAAGTCCGATTAGACCACTTGCTGGCACAACACCGCAACTGGGTGTGTAAGGAAACTATTAAATAGTGTATAGAGGCACGAGAGTGCATGCGGTGCCGCACTGATGGACGCCACTAACCACCCAGGCTTGGTTAAGGAAAGCGCAGAGGAAGCGCACGGCGCCGTACTGGCAGACACAGCAACTGGACGCTGTGATGTGTGTTACGTGCAGATGGCTAGTCGGGCGCTAGATACAGTGGGGCAAAAAAGTATTTAGTCAGTCAGCAATAGTGCAAGTTCCACCACTTAAAAAGATGAGAGGCGTCTGTAATTTACATCATAGGTAGACCTCAACTATGGGAGACAAACTGAGAAAAAAAAATCCAGAAAATCACATTGTCTGCTTTTTTTAACATTTTATTTGCATATTATGGTGGAAAATAAGTATTTGGTCAGAAACAAAATTTTAATCTCAATACTTTGTAATATATCCTTTGTTGGCAATGACAGAGGTCAAACGTTTTCTGTAAGTCTTCACAAGGTTGCCACACACTGTTGTTGGTATGTTGGCCCATTCCTCCATGCAGATCTCCTCTAGAGCAGTGATGTTTTTGGCTTTTCGCTTGGCAACACGGACTTTCAACTCCCTCCAAAGGTTTTCTATCGGGTTGAGATCTGGAGACTGGCTAGGCAACTCCAGGACCTTGAAATGCTTCTTACGAAGCCACTCCTTCGTTGCCCTGGCGGTGTGCTTTGGATCATTGTCATGTTGAAAGACCCAGCCACGTTTCATCTTCAATACCCTTGCTGATGGAAGGAGGTTTGCACTCAAAATCTCACGATACATGGCCCCATTCATTCTTTCATGTACCCGGATCAGTCGTCCTGGCCCCTTTGCAGAGAAACAGCCCCAAAGCATGATGTTTCCACCACCATGCTTTACAGTAGGTATGGTGTTTGATGGATGCAACTCAGTATTCTTTTTCCTCCAAACACGACAAGTTGTGTTTCTACCAAACAGTTCCAGTTTGGTTTCATCAGACCATAGGACATTCTCCCAAAACTCCTCTGGATCATCCAAATGCTCTCTAGCAAACTTCAGACGGGCCCGGACATGTACTGGCTTAAGCAGTGGGACACGTCTGGCACTGCAGGATCTGAGTCCATGGTGGCGTAGTGTGTTACTTATGTTAGGCCTTGTTACATTGGTCCCAGCTCTCTGCAGTTCATTCACTAGGTCCCCCCGCGTGGTTCTGGGATTTTTGCTCACCGTTATTGTGTTCATTCTGACCCCACGGGGTGGGATTTTGCGTGGAGCCCCAGATCGAGGGAGATTATCAGTGGTCTTGTATGTCTTCCATTTTCTAATTATTGCTCCCACTGTTGATTTCTTCACTCCAAGCTGGTTGGCTATTGCAGATTCAGTCTTCCCAGCCTGGTGCAGGGCTACAATTTTGTTTCTGGTGTCCTTTGACAGCTCTTTGGTCTTCACCATAGTGGAGTTTGGAGTCAGACTGTTTGAGGGTGTGCACAGGTGTCTTTTTATACTGATAACAAGTTTAAACAGGTGTCATTACTACAGGTAATGAGTGGAGGAAAGAGGAGACTCTTAAAGAAGAAGTTACAGGTGTGTGAGAGCCAGAAATCTTGATTGTTTGTTTCTGACCAAATACTTATTTTCCATCATAATATGCAAAAAAAATGATAAAAAAACAGACAATGTGATTTTCTGGATTTTTTTTCTCAGTTTGTCTCCCATAGTTGAGGTCTACCTATGATGTAAATTACAGACGCCTCTCATCTTTTTAAGTGGTGGAACTTGCACTATTGCTGACTGACTAAATACTTTTTTGCCCCACTGTAGCTACCATCATCCGCGAGTAGTCAACAACACTAGGGAGGGATACTTAGGAGCTTTCATCCATCGACATACATCCATCTACACACACACATTATAACAAGACAATACTAGCGCATGGCCGTGCGGTCATGCGCAGTTTATATAGTTGCAGCACAGGAAGCAGCTACAGAAGTTTTGCCCTTTCAGGACCTGCCAAGAGGACCAATGGGATGTGCTGCAGTGCCTGAGCATGTGACCCTCGATCTCCAACGGGAGATCTTGCCCTGGGCATGCTCAGTGTGTGCAAATAAGGACTTAGTCCCAGAGAAGCCCGCTCGCCGCAGATCAGTGCAGGGTACAACAGGAGAGCCAGAAAAGGCAGCAGTAACCCCCTGCACAGAATCAGTCCCAGCAAGACGCTGGGAGCGACGTCTCCGCTGAGCAGAGCCCACTGCTGCCGAAGTAGAATGGGAGACCGCAGCAGACACGGATCGAGATTCCGCCTGTGCAGCAGAGGAAACTCGACTCCTAACATTACCCCCCTTCCTAGGGCCCCCCCTCCTTGAGCCTCACTACGCTCAAAAGCTGCAATAAGCAGCAGAGCCCGAATGTGCTCCACAGGCTCCCAGGTTCTATCCTCTGGGCCGTGACCCTTCCAGTCCACCAGATAAAATTTCTTGCACGTACCACCTTGCACCCCACAATAGCATTCACCTCAAACTCATCCGTGGATGAACCCGATGTCCCAGCAGATGACTCAGAAAACCGGGACGAATGAACAGGCTTTAAGATGGAAACGTGAAAAGTATCGGTGATACCAAGGTGTGGAGGAATAGCCAAACGGTAGACCACAGGGTTGACCTGTTCCAGAACCTTAAACGGGCCAATGTAGCGAGGAGCAAACTTAGTGGACTCAACTCGCAGCCTGATGTTACGGGCGGAGAGCCACACTAAGTCGCCAGGAGCAAAG
The DNA here is from genome assembly GCF_032444005.1 of Ranitomeya imitator. NCBI lineage: Eukaryota > Metazoa > Chordata > Amphibia > Anura > Dendrobatidae > Ranitomeya > Ranitomeya imitator. Next base: position 464,634,444 of record NC_091287.1, on the reverse strand, counting down.
ACCGGAGCGGGGCGCCGGTGTGTATCAGCCAAAACCCTCATTCTCTCCTTGGAGGCCCGGATGGCATCCTGTGTGCGGTCCCAGATGTCACATGCCTCCACCGCCCAGTCTGCTACCCTAGAATCGGTGGATGACACGGGCATGGGCACAGGGACACGCGGATGCTGGCCGTAATTAAGGAGAAAGGGAGTTTGACCAGTGGAATCGGCTACGGCGTTGTTCAAGGCAAATTCCGCCCAAGGTAGCAAAGATGCCCAGTCATCCTGCCTAGCAGAGACGAAATGTTGCAAATATGTCACCAGAGTCTAGTTGGTTCTCTCCACCAACCCATTCGTCTCGGGATGGTATGCAGAGGAGAGGTTTAACTCTATGCTGAGTAAACGGCAGAGCTCTCTCCAAAACCGAGATGCGAACTGGGGACCCCGATCGCTGACAATCTTATCAGGCATACTATGCAATCGGAAAACGTGCTTAATGAACAACACCGCCAAGGCCCGTGCTGAGGGTAACTGAGAAAGCGGCACCAAATGCACCATCTTAGAGAAATGGTCGGTGACAACCCAAATAATGGAGCAGCCACGCGACTTGGGTAAGCCCACCACAAAGTCCATCCCGACCATCTCCCAGGGCCTGTCTGCCACCGGTAGAGGGTAAAGCAACCCAGCAGGCCGTTGCCGAGGAGACCGATTCTGGGCGCAAGAAACGCACGCCTGAATATAGTACCTGACATCTCGGGCCATATGCGGCCACCAGTATGTTCTCGCCAAAAGCTCAGATGTCCTCTTGGTCCCAAAATGCCCACCCACTCTGGAGGAGTGAGCCCAAGAGAGAACCTCCGGTCGCAAGTTAGCTGGTACGAAAGTCTTGCCTGGGGGCACAGACTCTAGGGAAACCGGAGCTACAGTTCTCAGGCTCTCAGAAGGGACAATAAGCCGAGGCTCCTCCTCCTCCGATGACACTACGGAGCGGGAGAGAGCGTCAGCACGAACGTTCTTCTCCCCGGAGAGGAAATGGAAAGTAAAATGGAACCGGGGGAAGAACAGGGACCATCTAGCCTGGCGAGAATTCAGCCGCTGGGCCGTTTGTAGATATACCAAGTTCTTGTGGTCAGTGAAGACTTGGAAGGGAAAGCGAGCTCCCTCCAAGAGATGTCTCCACTCTGAAAAAGCCAACTTCATGGCTAGCAACTCTCTGTCCCCGTTGGAATAATTTCTCTCCGCTGGTGTGAAGGTCTTGGAGAAGAAGAAGCAAGGATGCTTCCGACCTTGAGCATCCTTTTGGAAAAGGACTGCTCCAGCACCAACGGATGAGGCATCCACCTCCAAGATAAATGGTTTATCAACATCGGGGCGATGTAGGATGGGAGCGCTAGCGAAGTGTGACTTGATCGAGAGAAAGGCTTTGGAGACCTCCTCTGACCACAACTTGGGATTTGCTCCCTTCTTGGTGAGGGCAACCAAGGGAGCTACCAAAGTTGAGAAGTGTGGGATGAACTGGCGATAGTAATTATTGAACCCCATAAAGCGCTGCACCGCTTTAAGAGAATGGGGTTCCTGCCAGTCCATTACAGCCTGTAGCTTGGCAGGATCCATAGCCAAACCCTGGGCAGAGATGATATAACCAAGGAAAGGCAAGGACTCCTGCTCAAACACACACTTCTCCAACTTGGCATAGAGGGAGTTTGACCGTAAGAGGTCGAAGACTTTGCGAACATCTCTCCGATGGGAGTCAATATCTGGAGAGAAGATGAGAATATCATCCAGATAGACTACGACCGAGCTGGTGAGCATATCCCGGAAGATGTCGTTCACAAAGTCTTGGAAAACGGCTGGGGCATTACAGAGCCCGAAGGGCATCACCAGATATTCATAGTGCCCATCCCTGGTGTTAAAAGCCATCTTCCATTCATCCCCCTCACGGATGCGAATCAGGTTGTAAGCACCCCGCAGATCTAACTTAGTAAATATCCTCGCTCCCTGTAGCCTATCAAACAGCTCAGATATCAGGGGTAATGGGTACTTGTTCTTAACGGTGATGGCGTTAAGACCCCTGTAGTCTATACATGGACGTAAGTCTCCAGTCTTCTTCTGTACGAAGAAGAACCCAGCCCCTGCCGGTGACACTGACTTCCTAATGAATCCTCTTGCCAGATTCTCTTGGATGTACTGAGACATTGCCTCTGTTTCCGGGAGAGATAACGGATAGACTCGACCCCGGGGAGGCTCAGCACCAGGCAAGAGGTCAATAGGACAGTCATAGGGGCGGTGAGGCGGAAGGGTCTCCGCAGCTCTTTTGGAGAACACGTCTGCATAGGGCCAATAGTGCTTGGGAAGAGAGGAAAGATCTGCGGGTACCTGTGTAGTAGCAACCTGAACGCACTCCCTCTGACATCTACCCTCGCAGGATTTACTCCATCCCAAAATTCTCCCAGAGGACCACTCAATATGAGGAGAATGGTAGCGAAGCCATGGTATCCCCAACAGGACCTCATCAATTCCCTCAGGAATGACTAATAGGGAGATTATCTCCTGATGTGATGGAGACACAGAAAGCGTGAAAGGAATGGTTTGGTGGGTAATCTGTGAGGGTAGTGTTGATCCATTTACCACTCGAACGGTTACAGGCTTGGCGAGCATCACCAAGGGTATTGCGTGACGCTGGGCAAAAGAGGAAGACATAAAATTACCCTCTGCCCCAGAATCCACACATAGCTCGACCATAAGAGTGGATGGGCCTATGGTAATTGTCCCCTTGAAGGACAACTTTGAGGCAAACGTCGCCGTGTCTAGTGTACCTCCTCCAACTGCCACTAGACGCTGACGTTTCCCCCGACCGCTGAGGACCCTTGGAGGCAAGATGTCCTGACTGCTGGCAAACATGACGGACCCTATGTGCACGGGCGGACTGAGATTTGGATCCCGCTCGTGTCACCTCTAAGGCCTCATGTGACTCAAATGCCTGGATTGGAGATTCCAAAGGTTTGGCGAAGGTGGGAGCCAGCCGAAACCTCTGCCTACACTGGGCTCGCTCTAAGCTCCGCTCGTTAAAACGGAGGTCAATACGAGTAGAGACAGTTATTAACTCCTCCAGTGTGGCAGGAATCACCCTAGTGGCCAGAGCATCCTTAACGTGATCAGCCAGGCCCCTCCAAAATATGGGGATAAGGGCTTTATCCGACCACTCCAGCTCAGAAGCTAAAGTACGGAAGCGGACGGAAAAATGGCTGACCAAGGACTCACCCTGAGTTAATGCCAGTAGTTGGAGTGCTGTGTCATGGGTGACTTGAGGTCTTAAAAAGACCTTTTTCAGAGTGCTCAGAAACAACGGAGCACTCTGCACCACATGATCACCACGCTCCCACAGCGGCGTAGCCCACTCCAACGCCCTGTCCGACAAGAGAGAGACAATAAATCCCACCTTAGCCCGCTCTGTAGGAAAACGTGCAGCCAGGAGCTCGATGTGGAGAGAGCACTGACTCACGAATCCCCTCCAAGTTTTGCAATCTCCAGAAAATTTTTCTGGCAACGGGAGGCGAGATAATGTCGGAACAGGGGTGGCAGTGGACAAGGTTGCTGCAGCCACGCTAGCAGCCTGTACAGCAACTGCGGTAACATCCACAGCTGAGGTTGAGCTCTCGAGAGCCGTCAACCTACCCTCCAGCTGCTGGATATACCGCAAAGATTGCTGAATGTCCGCCATTTACTAGCCAGACCTTGGCGCTAGTATTATGTTAGGGACTGGTGGAACGCACCAAGTATAGATGATATAAAACTAGGTGCGTTCGCAGTCCGAGGTCCACCGTGCAGGTATAAACCCTGCTGCTAGTAAGACGGACTATATGGCGGTACTATAAGTATACACGCACGGGTTAACTTCACCCTGCGTGAAGGAAGCGATCCCGTTGCATCACAGGACCACGGTACCGCACATAGAGCGCGAGCAAGAAGTCAGCGAACACAACCCCAACTCAAGATTGAAGTCAGATTAGACCACTTGCTGGCACAACACCGCAACTGGGTGTGTAAGGAACCTATTAAATAGTGTATAGAGGCACGAGAGTGCATGCGGTGCCGCACTGATGGACGCCATTAACCACCCAGGCTTGGGTAAGGAAAGCGCAGAGGAAGCGCACGGCGCCGTACTGGCAGACACAGCAACTGGATGCTGTGATGTGTGTTACGTGCAGATGGCTAGTCGGGCGCTAGATAGCTACCATCATCCGCGAGCAGTCAACAACACTAGGGAGGGATACTTAGGAGCTTTCATCCATCGACATACATCCATCTACACACACACATTATAACAAGACAATACTAGCGCATGGCCGTGCGGTCATGCGCAGTTTATATAGTTGCAGCACAGGAAGCAGCTACAGAAGTTTTGCCCTTTCAGGACCTGCCAAGAGGACCAATGGGATGTGCTGCAGTGCCTGAGCATGTGACCCTCGATCTCCAACGGGAGATCTTGCCCTGGGCATGCTCAGTGTGTGCAAATAAGGACTTAGTCCCAGAGAAGCCCGCTCGCCGCAGATCAGTGCAGGGTACAACAGGAGAGCCAGAAAAGGCAGCAGTAGCCCCCTGCACAGAATCAGTCCCAGCAAGACGCTGGGAGCGATGCCTCCGCTGAGCAGAGCCCACTGCGGCCGAAGCAGAATGGGATACCGCAGCAGACACGGATCGAGATTCCCCCTGTACAGCAGAGGAAACTTGACTCCTAACACCTATACTGTAGGTTTGTGGCAAGTCCTGACATTTTGGATTTTTTTTCAATATTTTTTTCATTATCAAAACACCAAAATACGTGGAAATTATATGAAAATAATCAAACAGCTTTTTAGTCACAGACCTGTGCAACCTGATGAATTTATACAATAACCATCCCAGACAAACCTGATACCTTGCCTGTCTTGGTCTTACTATTATTGATATGTAACAAAGGTTTTAAACCCTTTTAGTTTTTGTTCATGTGTGTGTCAAGCATCCATTGCTACTTTTGAATTTATTTATTAAAAGCTATGTTTTAGACTTCTTGTATTTTTACTTGTTAGATGACTAACATTTATATAAATACATAGACTGCAGATCATAAATCATATTTTATGCATATAAAAATAGTTAAAGTATAGATAACTGGTGCATACCACCAAAAATGTGCCAAAATGACGTTATTGGCATAAATCTGAATGAATGGAAGCCTAAGGTGTTTTACTTAAACACGTCAAGAGATTGTCCAGGTGTTTATGCTGAATGTCACCTTAAACTTAATATGAACCCACCTAAAACCATTTTTTTCTAAAATGCATATTCTTTTCGAATAACTAAATTTGATATCCTGGACATCCTCCATTCATATGCTGATAATAGTTTTGGGCTGTGATGTAAGGTATTCTTTTTAGATTCAGGGACTTCTTGGTATCTATTCTATCATTCTTTAAGTATTATAAGCCCATTTATCACAGAGTTTAATTTGACCCTACGTACACAAGCTTATTACGGACCAAAAAATTCTATACTTCTTTGGAAACAAATACCATTCATTATCATGTTGCATGGTACATCTCGTAGCTGATTTAATATGTAACCTTAGTAAACGCAAAATAGCAAAGATTAATGGCTCTCTTCTCCTCTTGATTTATTTCTTGGAGCAGGACTTTCTGAGGAATGAGTGTTTCTTGGGCATATGGGAAGTATTTTCCAAGTTGTCTGTTAATACATGTTTGGTCGGTGATTTGTTGTTTCCTCAGAAATATTTCAGCTGCTGTTCATAACGGGAGCTAGTGGACCATTATTCTGAAGTAGTGCACCCAATCTATTCATAATTCATTGAAGCAAGATACATTGTAGCTAAAAAGAGTGTGTGGACCTGTTGCATGCAATTCAAAGTGCGACTATGAGTTTTGCATTAAGGGATAATCTGTGTACTAAACAATATTTCTACTAATTGTGGTCTTCAAAATTAGGTTTCCACAGAAATCAGATATGTAGATTTCCTCAGGGCAAAAAAAATCAGTTTTCTTCTCAAACCTAAAATCTATAATATAACTCTGGATGCGTCCTTCTGTCCGAAGCCTGAGCACTGTGGATAGAGTCAGAAGGATACACCCAGTGTTAATAGAGATGACAGGGAAGAGAACAAGGATGGAGGAGGAGTGTGGCGCTGGATATTGTGGTATGCAAAGGCGGTGACCGCATAACATGATGTCCATGCCATGATGGCATACCACGATCTACGGCGAAGCTGGAGGAGTATGGTGCCAGAGATAGCACCTGCGCATAGCACAATCCCGGTGCCATTTTATTGAAGACAAATTAGCACACAGTGTAAAGGTGAGTAGGAAAGTGTTTATTGTTTTTTGTATGTATGTATTGAGCAACAGCAGTGCAGGCAGGATGGGGAAGCATTTACCAGGATGAGAGGAATATACCAGGATGGGAGAGCATCATTTGCTTCTTTGATCAGAGGTGTTCATAGTATATTGCACATGCTCTATAAGATGTTGTACGGCCCATCACCGATGGGATTGGATAATGCATATGTGTGCAAGACTGGGGACATTGTATATACCTGGGTCAGATGGAGGCCTGAAGAGAGTGTGGCTCTCATACCGATATGCATTTTGGTGTTTTCGTGAGGGTAGATAGTTATATAACACAGAAATGTACTAAAAGCACATATTACTGTATGGATGAGTAGTAATTAAATCCAGAATATTTTTTCAACTCTTTTTTGAGTGTTATATGCCACCAAAATGTAGCACCATGTATGTAATACTCTATCGCTGAGTAATTGAATCCAGAAAAAAAATTACAATGCTTTTTTGTAATGTTATGTACTACTAAAATGTACCACAGAGCACATAGTACCGTATGGATGAGTGTTATGACCTGGTGGTTAGGAGCACCCGGAATGACCTGATAATTAAACCTCATACAGGACGAGCTCTGGGATGTGGGAGCTCTGCTGACCGCAAGCCCTAATCCTATCACACACACTAGAAATAGCCGTGGAGCGCTCCTGACCAGACCTAGGTGCCTTGTCACAGCCTAAGAGCTATCTAGCCTTAGAGATAGAAAATAAAGCCTACCTTGCCTCAGAGAAATTCCCCAAAGGTAAAGGAAGCCCCCCACATATATTGACTGTGAGTAAAGATGAAAGTCACAAACGCAGAAATGAAACAGGTTTCAGCAAAGGGAGGCCAGACTTACTAAATAGACAGAGGATAGGAAAGGTAACTTTGCGATCAGCACAAAAACCTACAAAAGACCACGCAGAGTGTGCAAAAAAGACCTCCGCACCGACTAACGGTGCGGAGAAGCCACTCTGCATCCCAGAGCTTCCAGCTAGCAAGACAAAATCATGAAAACCAGCTGGACAAGGAAACAAAGAACAAATAAAGACTATTAGGAACTTAGCTTCTGCAGGAGAAGGCAGGTCACCAGAGAGATCCAGGAGCGAACTGAACGAATGCAAAAACATTGACAGCTGGCATGGAGTAACAATCTGAGAGGAGTTAAATAGAGCAGCCAACCAAAGGATAAACCACGTCACCTGTGTAAGGAACCTCAGAAGCAGCAGCTTCACTCATAGCCACCAGAGGGAGCCCATAGACAGAACTCGCCGAAGTACCATTCACGACCACAGGAGGACAACAGAATTCACAACAGTACCCCCCCTTGAGGAGGGGTCACCGAACCCTCACTAGAGCCCCCAGGCCAATCAGGATGAGCAAAATGAAAGGCACGAACCAGATCGGCAGCATGAACATCAGAGGCAAAAACCCAGGAATTATCTTCCTGACCATAACCCTTCCACTTGACCAGGTACTGGAGTTTCCGTCTCGAAACACGAGAATCCAAAATCTTCTCCACCACATACTCCAACTCCCCCTCGACCAACACCGGGGCAGGAGGATCAACGGAGGGAACCATAGGCGCCACGTATCTCCGCAACAACGACCTATGGAACACATTATGGATGGCAAAAGAAGATGGAAGGTCCAAACGAAATGACACAGGATTAAGAACTTCAGAAATCTTGTATGGTCCAATGAAACGAGGCTTAAACTTAGGAGAGGAAACCTTCATTGGAACATGACGAGATGACAACCAAACCAAATCCCCAACACGAAGTCGAGGACCAACACAACGCCGGCGGTTAGCGAAACGTTGAGCCTTCTCCTGGGACAATGTCAAATTGTCCACCACATGAGTCCAAATCTGCTGCAACCTGTCCACCACCGCATCCACACCAGGACAGTCCGAAGGCTCAACCTGCCCTGAAGAGAAGCGAGGATGGAAACCAGAATTACAGAAAAAAGGAGAAACCAAAGTAGCCGAGCTGGCCCGATTATTAAGGGCGAACTCAGCCAAAGGCAAGAAGGACACCCAATCATCCTGATCAGCAGAAACAAAGCATCTCAGATATGTCTCCAAAGTCTGATTAGTTCGTTCAGTTTGGCCATTAGTCTGAGGATGGAAAGCCGAAGAAAAAGACAAATCAATGCCCATCTTAGCGCAAAAAGACCGCCAAAACCTCGAAACAAAAACTGGGAACCCCTGTCCAAGACAATGTTCTCTGGAATGCCATGCAAACGAACAACATGCTGGAAAAACAATGGCACCAAATCAGAGGAGGAAGGCAATTTAGATAAGGGTACCAAATGGACCATCTTAGAGAAGCGATCACAAACCACCCAAATGACCGACATCTTTTGAGAAACAGGGAGATCAGAAATAAAATCCATGGAAATATGCGTCCAGGGCCTCTTCGGGATCGGCAAGGGCAAAAGTAACCCACTGGCACGAGAACAGCAGGGTTTAGCCTGAGCACAAGTCTCACAGGACTGCACAAAAGAACACACATCCCGTGACAAAGAAAGCCACCAAAAGGATCTAGCCACCAAATCTCTGGTACCAAAGATTCAATGATGACCAGCCAACACTGAACAATGAATCTCAGAGATAACTCTACTAGTCCATCTATCAGGGACAAACAGTTTCTCCGTAGGACAACGGTCAGGTCTATCAGCCTGAAACTTTTGCAGCACACGCCGCAAATCAGGGGAAATGGCAGACAAAATTACCCCTTCTTTAAGAATACCCGCCAGCTCCGGAACACCCGGAGAGTCAGGCACAAAACTCCTTGACAGGGCGTCAGCCTTCACATTCTTAGATCCCGGAAGGTATGAAACCACAAAATCAAAACGGGAGAAAAAGAGCGACCATCGAGCCTGTCTAGGATTCAACCATTTAGCAGACTCGAGATAAGTCAAATTCTTGTGATCCGTCAAGACCACCACGCGATGTTTAGCTCCTTCAAGCCAATGTCGCCACTCCTCGAATGCCCACTTCATGGCCAACAACTCCAGATTGCCCACATCATAATTGCGCTCAGCAGGCGAGAATTTTCTAGAAAAGAAGGCACAGGGTTTCATCACCGAGCCATCAGAACTTCTTTGCGACAAAACAGCCCCTGCTCCAATTTCAGAAGCATCAACCTCAACCTGAAAAGGGAGCGAAACATCTGGCTGGCACAACACAGGGGCAGAAGCAAAACGACGCTTCAACTCCTGAAAAGCCTCTACAGCCGCAGAGGACCAATTGACCACATCAGCACCTTTCTTGGTCAAATCAGTCAACGGTTTAGCAATACTGGAAAAATTAGCGATGAAGCGACGATAAAAATTAGCAAAGCCCAGGATCTTCTGTAAGCTCTTCACAGATGTCGGCTGAGTCCAATCGTAAATGGCCTGAACGTTAACAGTGTCCATCACGATAGTAGAAGGGGAAAAAATGAAACCTTCTGAACTCCAAAGAGACACTTTGACCCCTTCACAAACAAGGAATTCACACGAAGGACCTGGAACACCATTCTGACCTGCTTCACATGAGACTCCCAATCATCCGAAAAGACCAAAATGTCTGTTAGGAGTCGAGTTTCCTCTGCTGCACAGGGGGAATCTCGATCCTGTCTGCTGCGGTCTCCCATTTGGTATCGGCCGCAGTGGGCTCTGCTCAGCGGAGACGTCGCTCCCAGCATCTCGCTGGGGCTGATTCGGTGCATAGGGTCACTACTGCCTTTTCTGGCTTTCCTATGGTACCCTGCACTGATCTGCGGCGAGCGAGCCTCTCTGGGACGAAGTCCTTGTTTACTCACACTGAGCATGCCCAGGGCAGGGTCTCCCATTGGAGGTCGAGGGCCACATGTTCGCTCACATGCTCAGGTGCTGCAGTACATTCCATTGGTCCTTCTGGAAGGTCCTGAAAGGGCAAAACATGCTCAGGTACTGCAGCACTTTCCATTGGTCCTTCTGGAAGGTCCTGAAAGGGCAAAAACTTCATTAGCAGCTTCCTGTGCTGCAACTATATAAACTGCGCATGACCGCACGGCCATGCGCTAGTATCGTCTTATGCTATATGCTTTGCGCCAATGTGGTCATGTGTTTGAATGTGTTCAGGGACCCGGCTGAAATAAGCCCCTAGAATGCTGGCACCTCCGGCGAGGAGATTGTGTTTAAGTGTGTTCAGGGACCCGGCTGAAATAAGCCCCTAGAATGCTGGCATCTCCGGCGAGGAGTTTTGTATGCATGCATGACCACTCACTGCTCACATCTGGGTAGTTGGCCTGTGCCTCTGTGAAAGTCTAACAGGGCACAGAGCTTTCCTCTCGCGGTTACTCTGTGAAGCTAACAGAGTTGGTATATACCGCCATATAGAGCCGCCATTATTTAGCAGCAGGTGCTTTCCTGCACGGTGGATCCCGGGTTGCGAACGCACCAATTCCATTTAATAAATTATATATTTGGTGCGTTCCGCCAACCCTAACAGTATACTAGCGCCAGGATCTGGCTAAGTAATGGCGGATGAACAGCGATTGCAGGGGTACATCCAGCTGCTGGAGGGCCGGTTGGCGTCTCTTGAGCGTGCAACCTCGGCGGTGGATGTTACCGCAATAGCTGTTCAGGCTGCTAGCGTGGCTGCAGCAGCTTTACCCACTGCCACCTCTGTTCCGACCCTATCTCACCTTCCTTTGCCTGAGAGATACTCTGGGGACAGTAAGTCCTGTAGGGGTTTCGTGAGCCAATGTGGTATACACCTCGAGCTTCTGGCTGCACGTTTCCCTACTGAGCGGGCAAAGGTGGGATTCATAATCTCTCTCCTGTCGGACAGAGTGTTGGAGTGGGCTACGCCGCTGTGGGAGCGCAACGATTATGTGGTGCGGAGTGTCAAGTCACCCATGATACAGCGCTCCAACTGCTGGCTTTGACTCAGGGTTCAACCATGGTCAGCCATTTTGCTGTTCACTTCCGGACATTAGCGTCTGAGTTGGAATGGCCAGATAAAACCCTCATTCCCGTATTTTAGAGGGGGCTGGCTGACCATGTGAAGGACGCTTTGGCCACTAGGGAGATTCCCGCCACACTGGAGGAGCTCATAGCCGTATCTACTCGTATTGACCTCCGTTTTAACGAGCGGAGGTTGAAGCGAGCCCAGTGTAGGCAGAGGTTTCGGCTGGCTCCCACCTTCACCAAACCTTTGGAATCTCCAGTCCAGGCATCCGAGTCACATGAGGCCTTAGAGGTGACACGAGCGGGATCCAAGTCTCAGTCTGCCCGTGCACATAAGGTCCGTCATGTTTGCCAGCAGTCAGGACACCTTGCCTCCAAGGGTCCTCAGCGGTCGGGGAAACGTCAGCGTCTAGTGGCAGTTGGAGGAGGTACACTAGACACGGCGACGTTTGCCTCAAAGTTGTCCTTCAAGGGGACAATTACCATAGGCCCATCCACTCTTATGGTCGAGCTATGCATGGATTCTGGGGCAGAGGGTAACTTTATGTCTTCCGCTTTTGCCCAGCGTCACCCAATACCCTTGGTGATGCTCGCCAAGCCGGTAACCGTTCGAGTGGTAAATGGGTCAACACTACCTTCACAGATTACCCACCAAACCATTCCTTTCACGCTATCTGTGTCTCCATCACATCAGGAGATAATCTCCCTATTAGTCATTCCTGAGGGAATTGATGAGATCCTGTTGGGGATACCATGGCTTCGCTACCATTCTCCTCATATTGAGTGGTCCTCTGGGAGAATTTTGGGTTGGAGTAAATCTTGCAAGGGTAGATGTCTGAGGGAGTGCGCTCAGGTTGCTACTACACAGGTACCCGCAGATCTTTCCTCTCTCCCCTAGCACTATTGGCCCTATGCAGACGTGTTCTCCAAAAGAGCTGCGGAGACCCTTCCGCCTCACCGCCCCTATGACTGTCCTATTGACCTCTTGCCTAGTGCTGAGCCTCCCCGGGGTCGAGTCTATCCGTTATCTCTCCCGGAGACGGAGGCAATGTCCCAGTACATCCAGGAGAATCTGGCAAGAGGATTCATTAGGAAGTCAGTGTCACCGGCAGGGGCAGGGTTCTTCTTCGTACAGAAGAAGACTGGAGACTTACATTCATGCATAGACTACAGGTGTCTTAACGCCATCACCGTTAAGAACAAGTACCCACTACCCCTGATATCTGAGCTGTTTGATAGGCTACAGGGAGCGAGGGTATTTACAAAGTTAGATCTGCGGGGTGCTTACAACCTGATTCGCATCCGTGAGGGGGATGAATGGAAGACGGCTTTTAACACCAGGGATGGGCACTATGAATATCTGGTGATGTCCTTCGGGCTCTGTAATGCCCCAGCCGTTTTCCAAGACTTTGTGAACGACATCTTCCGGGATAAGCTCACCACCTCGGTCGTAGTCTATCTGGATGATATTCTCATCTTCTCTCCAGATATTGACTCCCATCGGAGAGATGTTCGCAAAGTCTTCGACCTCTTACGGGCAAACTCCCTCTACGCCAAGTTGGAGAAGTGTGTGTTTGAGCAGGAGTCCTTGCCTTTCCTTGGTTATATCATCTCTGCCCAGGGTTTGGCTATGGATCCTGCCAAGCTACAGGCTGTAATGGACTGGCAGGGACCCCATTCTCTTAAAGTGGTGCAGCGCTTTATGGGGTTCATTAATTACTATCGCCAGTTCATTCCACACTTCTCAACTTTGGTAGCTCCCTTGGTTGCCCTCACCAAGAAGGGAGCAAATCCCAAGTTGTGGTCAGAGGAGGTCTCCAAAGCCTTTCTCTCGATCAAGTCACACTTCGCTAGCGCTCCCATCCTACATCGCCCCGATGTTGATAAGCCATTTATCTTAGAGGTGGATGCCTCATCCGTTGGTGCTGGAGCAGTCCTTTTCCAAAAGGATGCTCAAGGTCGGAAGCATCCTTGCTTCTTCTTCTCCAAGACCTTCACACCAGCGGAGAGGAATTATTCCATCGGGGACAGGGAGTTGCTGGCCATGAAGTTGGCTTTTTCGGAGTGGAGACATCTCTTGGAGGGAGCTCGCTTTCCCTTCCAAGTCTTTACTGACCACAAGAACTTGCTGTATCTGCAAACGGCCCAGCGGCTGAATTCTCGCCAGGCTAGATGGTCCCTGTTCTTCTCCCGATTCCATTTTACTCTCCATTTCCTCTCCGGGGAGAAGAACGTTCGTGCTGACGCTCTCTCCCGCTCCGTGGTGTCATCGGAGGAGGAGGAGGAGGAGCCTCGGCTTATTGTCCCTTCTGAGAGCCTGAGAACTGTAGCTCCGGTTTCGCTAGAGTCTGTGCCCCCGGGCAAGACTTTCGTACCAGCTAACTTGCGACCGGAGGTTCTCTCTTGGGCTCACTCCTCCAGAGTGGGTGGGCATTTTGGGACCAAGAGGACATCTGAGCTTCTGGCAAGAACATACTGGTGGCCGCATATGGCCCAAGATGTCAAGGACTATATTCAGGCGTGCGTTTCTTGCGCCCAGAATCGGTCTCCTCGGCAAAGGCCTGCTGGGTTGCTTTACCGTCTACCGGTGGCAGACAGGCCCTGGGAGATGGTCGGGATGGACTTTGTGGTGGGTCTACCCAAGTCGCGTTTCTGCTCCATTATTTGGGTTGTCACCGACCATTTCTCCAAGATGGTGCATTTGGTGCCGCTTCCTCGGTTACCCTCAGCACGGGCCTTGGCGGTGTTGTTCATTAAACACGTTTTCCGTTTGCATGGTATGCCTGGTAAGATTGTCAGCGATCGGGGTCCCCAGTTCGCATCTCGGTTTTGGAGAGAGCTCTGCCGTTTACTCAGCATAGAGTTAAACCTCTCCTCTGCATACCATCCCGAGACGAATGGGTTGGTGGAGAGAACCAACCAGACTCTGGTGACATATTTGCGACATTTCGTCTCTGCTAGGCAGGATGACTGGGCATCTTTGCTACCTTGGGCGGAATTTGCCCTGAACAACGAGGTAGCCGCTTCCACTGGTCAAACTCCTTTTCTCCTTATTAACGGCCAGCATCCGCGTGTCCCTGTGCCCATGCCCGTGTCATCCACCGATTCTAGGGTGGCAGACTGGGCGGTGGAGGCACGTGACATCTGGGACCGCACACAGGATGCCATCCGGGCCTCCAAGGAGAGAATGAGGGTTTCGGCTGATATACACCGGCGCCCCGCTCCGGTCTTTGCTCCTGGCGACTTAGTGTGGCTCTCCGCCCGTAACATCAGGCTGCGAGTTGAGTCCACTAAGTTTGCTCCTCGCTACATTGGCCCGTTTAAGGTTCTGGAACAGGTCAACCCTGTGGTCTACCGTTTGGCTATTCCTCCACGCCTTGGTATCACCGATACTTTCCACGTTTCCCTCTTAAAGCCTGTTCATTTGTCCCGGTTTTCCGAGTCATCTGCTGGGACATCGGATTCATCCACGGATGAGTTTGAGATGAATGCTATTGTGGGGTGCAAGGTGGTACGTGGCAAGAAATTTTATCTGGTGGACTGGAAGGGTCACGGCCCAGAGGATAGAACCTGGGAGCCTGTGGAGCACATTCGGGCTCCGCTGCTTATCGCAGCTTTTGAGCATAGTGAGGCTCAAGGAGGGGGGGGGGCCCTAGGAGGAGGGGGGTAATGTTAGGAGTCGAGTTTCCTCTGCTGCACAGGGGGAATCTCGATCCGTGTCTGCTGCGGTCTCCCATTCGGTATCGGCCGCAGTGGGCTCTGCTCAGCGGAGACGTCGCTCCCAGCATCTCGCTGGGGCTGATTCGGTGCATAGGGTCACTACTGCCTTTTCTGGCTTTCCTATGGTACCCTGCACTGATCTGCGGCGAGCGAGCCTCTCTGGGACGAAGTCCTTGTTTACTCACACTGAGCATGCCCAGGGCAGGGTCTCCCATTGGAGGTCGAGGGCCACATGTTCGCTCACATGCTCAGGTGCTGCAGTACATTCCATTGGTCCTTCTGGAAGGTCCTGAAAGGGCAAAACATGCTCAGGTACTGCAGCACTTTCCATTGGTCCTTCTGGAAGGTCCTGAAAGGGCAAAAACTTCAGTAGCAGCTTCCTGTGCTGCAACTATATAAACTGCGCATGACCGCACGGCCATGCGCTAGTATCGTCTTATGCTATATGCTTTGCGCCAATGTGGTCATGTGTTTGAATGTGTTCAGGGACCCGGCTGAAATAAGCCCCTAGAATGCTAGCACCTCCGGCGAGGAGATTGTGTTTAAGTGTGTTCAGGGACCCGGCTGAA
Organism: Ranitomeya imitator; assembly: GCF_032444005.1. Lineage (NCBI taxonomy): Eukaryota > Metazoa > Chordata > Amphibia > Anura > Dendrobatidae > Ranitomeya > Ranitomeya imitator. The sequence continues at coordinate 464,618,868 of NC_091287.1, read as the reverse complement.
ATAAGCCCCTAGAATGCTGGCATCTCCGGCGAGGAGTTTTGTATGCATGCATGACCACTCACTGCTCACATCTGGGTAGTTGGCCTGTGCCTCTGTGAAAGTCTAACAGGGCACAGAGCTTTCCTCTCGCGGTTACTCTGTGAAGCTAACAGAGTTGGTATATACCGCCATATAGAGCCGCCATTATTTAGCAGCAGGTGCTTTCCTGCACGGTGGATCCCGGGTTGCGAACGCACCAATTCCATTTAATAAATTATATATTTGGTGCGTTCCGCCAACCCTAACAATGTCATCCAAATATACAATCATGAATCTATCCAGGTACTCTCGGAAGATGTCATGCATAAAGGACTGAAACACAGATGGAGCATTAGAAAGCCCGAATGGCATAACCAGGTACTCAAAATGGCCCTCGGGCGTATTAAATGCCGTTTTCCATTCATCACCCTGTTTAATTCGCACAAGATTATACGCACCACGAAGATCTATCTTGGTGAACCATCTAGCCCCCTTAATCCGAGCAAATAAATCAGACAGCAGCGGGAAAGGATACTGAAATTTGACTGTGATCTTATTAAGAAGGCGGTAATCAATACAAGGTCTCAAAGAACCATCCTTCTTGGCCACAAAAAAGAACCCTGCTCCCAATGGTGACGACGACGGACGAATATGACCCTTCTCCAAGGATTCCTTTATATAACTCCGCATAGCTCTGGCACAGATAAATTAAACAGACGGCCCTTAGGAAACTTACTACCAGGAATCAAATTAATAGCACAGTCGCAATCCCTATGAGGAGGTAGGGCACCAGATTTGGGCTCTTCAAATACATCCCGGTAATCTGATAAAAACTCAGGGACTTCAGAAGGAGTGGATGGCAAAATTGACAGCAATGGAACATCACCATGTACCCCCTGACAACCCCAGCTGGACACAGACATAGATTTCCAATCCAACACTGGATTATGGACCTGTAGCCATGGCAACCCCAAAACGACCACATCATGCAGATTATGCAACACCAAAAAGCGAATATCCTCCTGATGTGCCGGAGCCATACACATGGTCAATTGAGTCCAGCACTGAGGCTTATTCTTGGCCAAAGGCGTAGCATCAATTACTCTCAATGGAATAGGATACTGCAAGGGCTCCAAGAAAAAACCACAGCGCCTGGCAAACTCCAAGTCCATCAAATTCAGGGCAGCGCCTGAATCCACAAATGCCATTACAGAATAGGACGACAGAGAGCAAATCAGAGTAACGGACAAAAGAAATATAGACTGTACCGTACCAATGGTGGCAGACCTAGCGAACCGATTAGTGCGCTTAGGACAATCGGAGATAGCATGAGTGGATTCACCACAGCAAAAACACAGCCCATTCCGACGTCTGTGTTCTTGCCGTTCAGCTCTGGTCAAAGTCCTATCACACTGCATAGGCTCAGGCCTATGCTCAGAGAATACCGCCATATGGTGCACAGCTTTGGGCTCACGCATGCGCCGATCGATCTGAATGGCCAAAGACATACACTCATTCAGACCAGCAGGCGTGGGAAATCCCACCATGACATCCTTAAGGGCTTCAGAAAGACCCTTTCTGAAAATTGCCGCCAGGGCACATTCATTCCACTGTTGTGATAGGCAATTCAGTATCACAATGGACATAGCGGTCAGAGCACATACAGTGATCTGACAATAACCCAAAATAATAGAACGAGCTCTGAGACGTGGGAACTCTGCAGACCGCAATCCCTAATCCTCTCCAAACAACACTAGAGGCAGCCGTGGATTGCGCCTAACTCTGCCTATGCAACTCGGCACAGCCTGAGAAACTAACTAGCCTGAAGATAGAAAATAAGCCTACCTTGCCTCAGAGAAATACCCCAAAGGAAAAGGCAGCCCCCCACATATAATGACTGTGAGTTAAGATGAAAAGACAAACGTAGGGATGAAATAGATTCAGCAAAGTGAGGCCCGACTTTCTTAACAGAGCGAGGATAGGAAAGATAACTTTGCGGTCTACACAAAACCCTAAAGAAAACCACGCAAAGGGGGCAAAAAGACCCTCCGTACCCAACTAACGGCACGGAGGTACACCCTTTGCGTCCCAGAGCTTCCAGCAAAACAATTAGACAAGCTGGACAGAAAAAATAGCAAACAAATAGCAAAGAAGAACTTAGCTATGCAGAGCAGCAGGCCACAGGAATGATCCAGGGAAAAACAAGTCCAACACTGGAACATTGACAGGAAGCATGGATCAAAGCATTAGGTGGAGTTAAGTAGAGAAGCACCTAACGACCTCACCAGATCACCTGAGGGAGGAAACTCAGAAGCAGCAGTACCACTTTCCTCCACAAACGGAAGCTACCAGAGAGAATCAGCCGAAGTACCACTTGTGACCACAGGAGGGAGCTCTGCCACAGAATTCACAACAGTACCCCCCCTTGAGGAGGGGTCACCGAACCCTCACCAGAGCCCCCAGGCCGACCAGGATGAGCCACATGAAAGGCACGAACAAGATCGGGAGCATGGACATCAGAGGCAAAAACCCAGGAATTATCTTCCTGAGCATAACCCTTCCATTTAACCAGATACTGGAGTTTCCGTCTTGAAACACGAGAATCCAAAATCTTCTCCACAATATACTCCAATTCCCCCTCCACCAAAACCGGGGCAGGAGGGTCAACAGATGGAACCATAGGTGCCACGTATCTCCGCAACAATGACCTATGGAATACGTTATGTATGGAAAAAGAATCTGGGAGGGTCAGACGAAAAGACACAGGATTAAGAACCTCAGAAATCCTACACGGACCAATGAAACGAGGTTTAAACTTAGGAGAGGAAACCTTCATAGGAATATGACGAGAAGATAACCAAACCAGATCCCCAACACGAAGTCGGGGACCCACACGGAGTCTACGATTAGCGAAACGTTGAGCCTTCTCCTGGGACAAGGTCAAATTGTCCACTACATGAGTCCAAATCTGCTGCAACCTGTCCACCACAGTATCCACACCAGGACAGTCCGAAGACTCAACCTGTCCTGAAGAGAAACGAGGATGGAACCCAGAATTGCAGAAAAATGGCGAAACCAAGGTAGCCGAGCTGGCCCGATTATTAAGGGCGAACTCAGCCAAAGGCAAAAAGGAAACCCAGTCATCCTGATCGGCAGAAACAAAGCATCTCAGATAGGTTTCCAAGGTCTGATTGGTTCGTTCGGTCTGGCCATTAGTCTGAGGATGGAAAGCCGAGGAAAAAGACAAGTCAATGCCCATCCTACCACAAAAGGCTCGCCAAAACCTCGAAACAAACTGGGAACCTCTGTCAGAAACGATATTCTCTGGAATGCCATGCAAACGAACCACATGCTGGAAAAAGAATGGCACCAAATCAGAGGAGGAAGGCAATTTAGACAAGGGTACCAGATGGACCATCTTAGAAAAGCGATCACAGACCACCCACATGACTGACATCTTTTGAGAAACGGGAAGATCTGAAATAAAATCCATAGTGATATGTGTCCAAGGCCTCTTCGGGACCGGCAAGGGCAAAAGCAACCCACTGGCACGAGAACAGCAGGGCTTAGCCCGAGCACAAATCCCACAGGACTGCACAAAAGTACGCACATCCCGCGACAGAGATGGCCACCAAAAGGATCTAGCCACTAACTCTCTGGTACCAAAGATTCCAGGATGACCAGCCAACACCGAACAATGAACCTCAGAGATAACTTTATTCGTCCACCTATCAGGGACAAACAGTTTCTCCGCTGGACAACGATCAGGTTTATTAGCCTGAAATTTTTGCAGCACCCGCCGTAAATCAGGGGAGATGGCAGACACAATTACTCCTTCCTTGAGGATACCCGCCGGCTCAGATAAACCCGGAGAGTCGGGCACAAAACTCCTAGACAGAGCATCCGCCTTCACATTTTTAGAGCCCGGAAGGTAGGAAATCACAAAGTCAAAACGGGCAAAATACAGCGACCACCGAGCCTGTCTAGGATTCAAACGCTTAGCAGACTCGAGATAAGTCAAGTTCTTATGATCAGTCAATACCACCACGCGATTCTTAGCTCCTTCAAGCCAATGACGCCACTCCTCGAATGCCCACTTCATGGCCAGCAATTCTCGGTTGCCCACATCATAATTTCGCTCAGCAGGCGAAAACTTCCTGGAAAAAAAAGCGCATGGTTTCATCACTGAGCAATCAGAACCTCTCTGCGACAAAACAGCCCCTGCTCCAATCTCAGAAGCATCAACCTCGACCTGGAATGGAAGAGAAACATCTGGTTGACACAACACAGGGGCAGAAGAAAAACGATGCTTCAACTCTTGAAAAGCTTCCACAGCAGCAGAAGACCAATTGACCAAATCAGCACCCTTCTTGGTCAAATCGGTCAATGGTTTGGCAATACTAGAAAAATTGCAGATGAAGCGACGATAAAAATTAGCAAAGCCCAGGAACTTTTGCAGACTTTTCAGAGATGTCGGCTGAGTCCAATCATGGATGGCTTGGACCTTAACAGGATCCATCTCGATAGTAGAAGGGGAAAAGATGAACCCCAAAAATGAAACCTTCTGCACACCAAAGAGACACTTTGATCCCTTCACAAACAAAGAATTAGCCCGCAGGACCTGAAAAACCGTTCTGACTTGCTTCACATGAGACTCCCAATCATCCGAGAAGATCAAAATGTCATCCAAGTACACAATCAGGAATTTATCCAGGTACACTCGGAAGATGTCATGCATAAAGGACTGAAACACTGATGGAGCATTGGCAAGTCCGAATGGCATCACTAGATACTCAAAATGACCCTCGGGCGTATTAAATGCAGTTTTCCATTCATTGCCTCACCTGATTCGTACCAGATTATACGCACCACGAAGATCTATCTTGGTGAACCAACTAGCCCCCTTAATCCGAGCAAACAAATCAGATAACAATGGCAAGGGGTACTGAAATTTAACAGTGATCTTATTAAGAAGGCGGTAATCTATACAAGGACTCAGCGAACCATCTTTCTTGGCTACAAAAAAGAACCCTGCTCCTAATGGCGACGATGACGGGCGAATATGCCCCTTCTCCAGGGATTCCTTCACATAACTGCGCATAGCGGTGTGCTCAGGCACGGATAAATTAAACAGTCGACCTTTTGGGAATTTACTACCAGAAATCAAATTGTTAGCACAATCACAATCCCTATGCGGAGGTAGGGCATCGGACTTGGGCTCATCAAATACATCCCGGTAATCAGACAAGAACTCTGGAACCTCAGAAGGGGTGGATGACGAAATTGACAGAAATGGAACATCACCATGTACCCCCTGACAACCCCAGCTGGACACCGACATGGATTTCCAATCCAATACTGGATTATGGGCTTGTAGCCATGGCAACCCCAGCACGACCACATCATGCAGATTATGCAACACCAGAAAGCGAATAACCTCCTGATGTGCAGGAGCCATGCACATGGTCAGCTGGGTCCAGTATTGAGGCTTATTCTTGGCCAAAGGCGTAGCATCAATTCCTCTCAATGGAATAGGACACTGCAAGGGCTCCAAGAAAAACCCACAACGCTTAGCATATTCCAAGTCCATCAAATTCAGGGCAGCGCCTGAATCCACAAACGCCATGACAGAATATGATGACAAAGAGCAGATCAAGGTAATGGATAGAAGAAATTTTGACTGTACTGTACCAATGGTGGCAGACCTAGCGAACCGCTTAGTGCGCTTAGGACAATCAGAGATAGCATGAGTGGAATCACCACAGTAGAAACACAGCCCATTCAGACGTCTGTGTTCTAGCCGTTCAACTCTGGTCATAGTCCTATCGCACTGCATAGGCTCAGGTTTAATCTCAGGTAATACCGCCAAATGGTGCACAGATTTACGCTCACGCAAGCGTCGACCGATCTGAATGGCCAAAGACATAGACTCATTCAAACCAGCAGGCATAGGAAATCCCACCATGACATCCTTAAGGGCTTCAGAGAGACCCTTTCTGAATATAGCTGCCAGCGCAGATTCATTCCATTGAGTGAGCACGGACCACTTTCTAAATTTCTGGCAATATACCTCTATCTCATCCTGAGCCTGACAAAGAGCCAGCAAATTTTTTTCTGCCTGATCCACTGAATTAGGCTCAACGTACAGCAATCCAAGCGCCCAGTCCTGAGGGTCGCCACGCAAAAAAGAAATGACGATCCTAACCTGTTGAATTGGGTCACCAGAGGAGCGAGGTTTCAAAGCCAGAAATAGTTTACAATTATTTTTGAAACTCAGAAATTTAGTTCTATCTCCAAAAAACAAATCTGGAATAGGAATTCTCGGTTCTAACAAAGAATTCTGAACCACAAAAACTCTTGAATATTTTGAACTCTTGCCGTGAGCTGATCCACACATGAAGACAGACCTTTAATGTCCATTGCTACACCTGTGTCCTGAACCACCCAAATGTCTAGGGGAAAAAAAAGGCAAAACACAGTGCAAAGAAAAAAAAATGGTCTCAGAACTTCTTTTTTCCCTCTATTGAGAATCATTAGCACTTTAGGCTTCCTGTACTGTTGTGATAGGCAATTCAGTATCACAATGGACATAGCGGTCAGAGCACATACAGTGATCTGACAATAACCCAAAATAATAGAACGAGCTCTGAGACGTGGGAACTCTGCAGACCGCAATCCCTAATCCTCTCCAAACAACATTAGAGACAGCCGTGGATTGCGCCTAACTCTGCCTATGCAACTCGGCACAGCCTGAGAAACTAACTAGCCTGAAGATAGAAAATAAGCCTACCTTGCCTCAGAGAAATACCCCAAAGGAAAAGGCAGCCCCCCACATATAATGACTGTGAGTTAAGATGAAAAGACAAACGTAGGGATGAAATAGATTCAGCAAAGTGAGGCCCGACTTTCTTAACAGAGCGAGGATAGGAAAGATAACTTTGCGGTCTACACAAAACCCTAAAGAAAACCACGCAAAGGGGGCAAAAAGACCCTCCGTACCCAACTAACGGCACGGAGGTACACCCTTTGCGTCCCAGAGCTTCCAGCAAAACAATTAGACAAGCTGGACAGAAAAAATAGCAAACAAATAGCAAAGAAGAACTTAGCTATGCAGAGCAGCAGGCCACAGGAATGATCCAGGGAAAAACAAGTCCAACACTGGAACATTGACAGGAAGCATGGATCAAAGCATTAGGTGGAGTTAAGTAGAGAAGCACCTAACGACCTCACCAGATCACCTGAGGGAGGAAACTCAGAAGCCGCAGTACCACTTTCCTTCACAAATGGAAGCTCCCAGAGAGAATCAGCCGAAGTACCACTTGTGACCACAGGAGGGAGCTCTGCCACAGAATTCACAACATTCCACTGAGTAAACACAGACCACTTTCTAAACTTCTGACAGTACACCTCCGCTTCATCCTGACCCTGACACAAAGCCAGCAAGATTTTCTCTGCCTGATCCACTGAATTTGGTTCATCATAAAGCAATCCAAGCGCCAGAAAAAACGCATCAACATCACGCAATGCAGGATCTCCTGGCGCAAGGGAAAATGCCCAGTCTTGAGGGTCATCACGTAACAAAGAAATAATGATTTTTACCTGTTGAACTGGGTCACCAGAGGAGCGGGGTTTCAAAGATAGAAACAGTTTACAATTATTTTTGAAATTCAAGAACCTAGATCTACCCCCAGAAAATAAGTCAGGAATAGGAATTCTAGGCTCTAACATAGGATTCTGAACCACAAAATCTTGAATGTTTTGTACCCTTGCAGTGAGATGATCCACACAAGAGGACAGACCTTGAATGTCCATATCTACACTTGTGTCCTGAACCACCCAAAGGTCTAGGGGAAAAGAAAGACAAAACACAGTGCAAAGAAAAAAAATGGTCTCAGAAGTTCTCTTATCCCTCTATTGAGATGCATTAATACTTTGGGCCAGCTGTACTGTTATGACCTGGTGGTTAGGAGCACCCGGAATGACCTGATAATTAAACCTCATACAGGACGAGCTCTGGGATGTGGGAGCTCTGCTGACCGCAAGCCCTAATCCTATCACATACACTAGAAATAGCCGTGGAGCGCTCCTGACCAGACCTAGGTGCCTCGTCACAGCCTAAGAGCTATCTAGCCCTAGAGATAGAAAATAAAGCCTACCTTGCCTCAGAGAAATTCCACAAAGGTAAAGAAAGCCCCCCACATATATTGACTGTGAGTAAAGATGAAAGTCACAAACGCAGAAATGAAACAGGTTTCAGCAAAGGGAGGCCAGACTTACTAAATAGACAGAGGATAGGAAAGGTAACTTTGCGGTCAGCACAAAAACCTACAAAATACCACGCAGAGTGTGCAAAAAAGACCTCCGCACCGACTCACGGTGCGGAGGGTCCACTCTGCATCCCAGAGCTTCCAGCTAGCAAGACAAAATCATGAAAACCAGCTGGACAAGAAAACAGAGAACAAATAAAGACTATAAGGAACTTAGCTTCTGCAGGAGAAGGCAGGTCACCAGAGAGATCCAGGAGTGAACTGAACAAATGCAAAAACATTGACAGCTGGCATGGAGTAACGATCTGAGAGGAGTTAAATAGAGCAGCCAACCAAAGGATAAACCACGTCACCTGTGTAAGGAACCTCAGAAGCAGCAGCTTCACTCATAGCCACCAGAGGGAGCCCATAGACAGAACTCGCCGAAGTACCATTCACGACCACAGGAGGGAGTTCGACAACAGAATTCACAACAGATGAGTAATTTATCCTGAAAAAAATTTCAACACTGGGGTATTATATAAGACAGAAATGTACCACAAAGCACGTAATACTGTATGAATGAGTAACTGAATTCAGAAATATTTTCAATACTTTTTTGGGAGTGTTACATACCATCAAATGTACCACAAAGCATGTAATACTCTATGGATAAGAAATTGAATCCAGAAAATTTTTAAAATGCTGCTTTGGAGTGTTACATACCAACCACCAAAATGTGCCACAAATAAGGTAATTCTTTATGTGTGAATAATTGAATCCAGAAAAATTTTACAACACTTTTTTTGTAAAGTTATATACCACCAAAATGTACCACACAGCGCATAATACCGTATGGATGAGTAATCGGATCCAGAATAAAAATTCAATGCCTGTTTGCTTTTTTGAGTGCTATATAGCACAGAAATGTATCACAAAGCAGGTAATACTGTATGGATGAATAAATTAATCCATAAAAAAAATTGCATGCTTTTTTTGAGTGTTATATAACACTGAAATGTACCAAAACACACATAATATTATATGGATGAGCAATTATATCTAGAAAAAATCAATGCTTTTTTGGAGTGCTATATACTACAGAAATGTACCAAAAAGCACAAAATGGATGAAAATATAGTAAATTTTTTGTCCCCCCAAAAATATGTGATCTACGTACCATGCTCCCTGCTCCTGTAACTGTCCCTCCCTAGCCTAAATTTGATACAAACAGCAAAGCACAGATTTAGCCCTTACAAGGGCTGTTACTATGATGGCTCAGATTAAGCACCAGTATGAACACTAGAGGACACTGATTAGTTTAACTATGCACACACAGCCCTGAACATGTACTCTTTCCCACCAATAAGAACTGTCCCTGAGCTGTGCAATGGTGTCAGTGTGCCAATCGTGGCGGCGCCTGTCCTTTTCTGATGATGTCATATGGCCAATCACGGTAATGCCACTACCAAGATGGCTATGGCATTACAGTGACCCACAGGCAATCCCTGCATGCTTATTGGCAGTGTAACTGGTGTCAAACATATGGGGCAGGTATTAGAGTTTCAAATCCGAGCACCGGCTGAATGCCAAGCAAATGCCAGCTTCCAGATGCTCGAGAGATATCCGAGCCTGTTCACTCATACCTTCATAAGACGAATGTTCTCTTCAATCTGACCCTCCAACTTCCATCTCCAAGAAATCTCTTGTTGATGGAACGTGACCACTGAGGAGAGTAATTTGCTGCATGTACCATGTAGAGGAATGAATGCCATGTCAACATTACAGTCAAGTAAACAATCACTGAGAGGGAACAATGGTGATAGGGAGCATCGGTGACTGAGCAGTGCTGGAGATGAAGGCAATTCAACACAGTTAACAGGTGAGTATAGGTTTTAAGCTACTTTATACTATTCCTGTCTCTGGCCAAATTTTGTAGGATCTCAGAAAAAGCTTGTAACTAATACATTTCATCCAACAACTACTGTACATAAATATTCTGTATGCCCCCTGAACAACCATAACCAATGCATCACATCAGAGTGAATGAGGAGGGTCTTTATTTTTAATACTTTATTAGCAGAAAAAGCAATAGTGTGCAAAAAACACACCATATATATACCCCCTGGCTCAAGACAGAATCAGCTGTGGAGGATATCCACTAATAAAACATAACTTTTAATATTAAATGCTAAAAACTGCACATCCAACAGGACACAAACGAAAAAAACATACAAAGTGCCCAGGTGAACCAGTGCTCAATAAAAAAGAATGGTTGGATCTCACCCAAGCTGCCGGACACTGTATACTTCCGTACGACACAGTAGAGATCCAATTAGATGAGGAGGGGCAGGGCTGAAGTAGTATGTCTACCCTGTAACCCCTCTGTAACTCCTGTCCTGACAAGGACAGGCCCCAAATGGACCTTGCTCTAAGGGACCAGCCCACCCAATATGTGTAAAGGCAGAGTCACAAAACCTCTTGAAACGTAGAATCTTCCTCCCTACGCGTTTCAACTCCGGTCATGGAGAATCATCAGGGGAGTCATATGGAAAAAAGTGCCAACGGGCACAGAGATGTAAGTCCGTCTAAATTGTGGGGCCTGCAGTGGCTAGGTAACCCACGCTGGAGATGACCGTCTGTGTCCACAGTCTCTGGTACTCTACCAAGAGGTAGATTTCAAGAGGTTTTGGGACTCTGCCTTTACACATATTGGGTGGGCTGGTCCCTTAGAGCAAGGTCCATTTGGGGCCTGTCCTTGTCAGGACAGGAGTTACAGAGGGGTTACAGGGTAGACATACTACTTCAGCCCTGCCCCTCCTCATCTAATTGGATCTCTACTGTGTCGTACGGAAGTATACAGTGTCCGGCAGCTTGGGTGAGATCCAACCATTCTTTTTTATTGAGCACTGGTTCACCTGAGCACTTTGTATGTTTTTTTCGTTTGAGTTAATACTTTATTAGGCCAGTTCACATCTAGTATTATCAACTGATAAGTGTTTGAGAGATCTGCAATATTATGAGGCTGCTGCCCCGGTTATTAGATGTATTTTATGTTTTGGTGTAACGTGGGAATGCTTGAGCTGCAATGACATGGATGCTCAATTCAATTAAATACAGAGAGATAGAAGTAAAAATTTATCTGTTGCTTCAGGTACCGTGGCTAATCATTAACAGCTCCCAAGACCATGCTAGCTCTAAAATCAGGACTTAGGATATAGGGATATTAAATAAAAATAACAATTGTGAATAGGTGTGGAGGATCCTGAGTGTGCTTAACATATATTTTACATATAGCCATAAGATATGACACCAAATTATAGATTGGAGTCACAGGTTTTGTGGCACAATTGAGAATTAATTTTGTTTGATTTTTTTTTGGCAAAAAGAAATGTATTATTTGACTTCAAGTGCAACTAATTATAATGACATGTCTAATTACTGTAGCTGCTGTACTAAAAAAAATTATGAAATCTGTTATATTTACAAGAATAAAATTACTTCATCATTTATCCTATAATTATTGAGTAATGTTCAAATAAATATGAAGGTAGCAATGTCAATAAACAAGTCCATAAGAAGAAATTAACAAATCTTTTGGCATTTGAATTTGCCAGGTTCGACAAATTTTTCAAACCAATTTTGAAAGAATTCAATACAGCAAAGCCTCCAGTTGACCTAATAAGATTAATACAACTCTCTGGGGTGTTTATGAACTTGCATCAAGTTAATTTCAAACTCTTTAACTAAAACACAGTGTTAGTTATATCAAAGGAACCATATGATAGGAATAGATAGCAATGAGGTAGTATACAATACAGTCATGGCCAAAACTTTTGAGAATGACACCAAAATTACATTTTCACATGATCTGCTGCCCTCTGGTTTTTATTAGTGTTTGTCTGATGTTTATATCACATACAGAAATATAATTGCAATCATATTATGAGTACCAATAGGTTAGATTGACAGTTAGAATGAGTTAATGCAGCAAGTCAATATTTGCAGTGTTGACCCTTCTTCTTCAAGACCTCTGCAATTCTCCCTGGCATGCTCTCAATCAACTTCTGGACCAAATCCTGACTGATAGCAGTCCATTCTTACATAATCAATGCTTGCATTTTGCCAGAATTTGTTGGTTTTTGTTTGTCCACCCGTCTCTTGATGATTGACCACAAGTTCTCAATGGGATTAAGATCTGGGGAGTTTCCAGGCCATGGACCCAAAATCTCTATGTTTTGTTCCATGAGCCATTTAGTTATCACCTTTGCTTTATGGCAAGGTGCTCCATCATGCTGGAAAAGGCATTGTTGGGCATCATACTGCTCTTGGACGGTTGGGAGAAGTTGCTCTTGGAGGACATTCTGGTACCATTCTTTATTCATGGCTGTGTTTTTATGCAAGACTGTGAGTGAGCCGATTCCCTTGGCTGAGAAGCAACCCCACACATGAATGGTTTCAGGATGTTTTACAGTTGGCATGAGACAAGACTGGTGGTATCGCTCACCTTTTCTTCTCCGAATAAGCTGTTTTCCAGATGTCCCAAACAATCAAAAAGGGGATTCATCAGAGAAAATGACTTTGCCCCAGTCCTGAGCAGTCCACTCCCTGTACCTTTTGCAGAATATCAGTCAGACCCTGATGTTTTTTCTGGAGAGAAGTGGCTTCTTTGCTGCCCTTCTTGAAACCAGGCCTTGCTCAAAGAGTCTCCGCAATCACAGTGCGTGCAGAAGCACTCACACCAGCCTGCTGCCATTCCTGAGCAAGCTCGGCACTGCTGGTAGTCCGATCCCGCAGCTGAAACAGTTTTAAGATACGGTCCTGGCGCTTGCTGGTCTTTCTTGGGCGCCCTGGAGCCTTTTTGACAACAATGGAAGCTCTCTCCTTGAAGTTCTTGATGATGCGATAGATTGTTGACTGAGGTGCAATCTTTGTAGCTGCGATACTCTTCCCTGTTAGGCCATTTTTGTGCAGTGCAATGATGGCTGCACGTGTTTCTTTAGAGATAACCATGGTTAACTGAAGAGAAACAATGATACCAAGCACCAGCCTCCTTTTAAAGTGTCCAGTGATGTCAATCTTACTTAATCATGACTGATTGATCGCCAGCCCTGTCCTCATCAACACCCACACCTGTGTTAATGAATCAATAACTAAAACGATGTTAGCTGCTCCTTTTAAGGCAGGACTGCAATGATGTTGAAATGTGTTTTGGGGGTTAAAGATCATTTTCTGGGCAAATATTGACTTTGCAAGTACAGTAATTGCTGTTAAGCTGATCACTCTGACATTCAGGAGTATATGCAAATTGCCATTAGAAAAAATGAAGCAGTAGACTTTGGAAAAATTAGGATTTGTCTCATTCTCAAAATTTTCGTACATGACTGTAGACCATTTAATAACACAGCACAATAACAGACTATTCCAGTTTTTTTAATTAATATCCAGCCAAAAATGACCGTTCTTAATCATTTATGACTATTTAGACCCATCTGTGCATAACACTTACTCAAACTGACAGTGTCGCTAACAGAGGTAACATCATCATCTAGCTGCGATTGAACTGAATGATGTGCCATATATTATGTAGTGCATTCTGCTTCCTTCCCAATAATACGCTTCCAAAAAGCAAAGGAGAATAATTGTGACCTACATTTGGTAGTACAGGAGCACAACTGCCCGCACACCTTGTGCCAGTGGTGATGATGATTTTTCTGCTACTGCTAACAGCTCCAACATTGTTAGGAGTGTAAAAAAATGTTTTTTACACTACCCTTTCTGCCGCTATTGCTACTCATTCTTTTACCATACATTTGATACAATACTATAATTAACTTTTGAGAACCCAATTATTCAACCTCTGCCAAAAGTATGTGAAAAGAAATACTTGGTATGTACTGTATACAGACTAGTGTTGAGCGATACCTTCCGATATCGGAAAGTATCGGTATCGGATAGGATCGGCCGATATTCAAAAAATATCGGATATCGCCGATACCGATACCCGATCCCAATGCAAGTCAATGGGACCAAAATATCGGAATTAAAATAAACCCTTTCTTTCCTTGTAGGTTCATTCTACTTGAAGGAAAACAACTAAGAATAATGCAGGATGTATTTGGGGAGGTGGTGGAGACATTAAAGTCATAGAGGTTTAGCCCAATCAAATAGAATAGCATGTTTTTTGTTTTTTTTAAAGACGTTCGGAGTGACAAAGATATTGACTATGTAAATTTTTTTTTATTTTGTCAGATATTGATGTTTCACTATTCCACACCCTTCCCCTTCTTTTTTTTTTACTTTTCCCACACTTTCATCTTCATCATCATCAGCATCTTTGACATCAACTTCTTCTTCACCTTATTCATCTTCTTCTTCATCCTTTACCTTTTTTTTTTTTTATTACATTCTTCATATTCATTTTATTCAACTATTATTATTCTTCCTATTCTACATATTCATTTTATTCAACTGTTATTATTCTTCCTATTCTACTTCTTTATCATATTCTCATTTGTGACAGGCATTCCCATAGTTGTTATCTATAAAATTTGGAAGATTACACCTTCCGTTCTGCCAGTCACAAAAGTTACATTTGTCCGCGTTCAGTTTGGCCTGCAGCATCAGGCTTTATCCAGGGGCACCACGAGGAGGAACGGACTCACCCCCATACACTGCTTAGTCTTCTTCTGCATATAATTTAGATAATATCTTTTTCTCTGATATTAAGTGTTATGCTTAATGTTCTTCTGCTCTTTGTTCTGCAGCCTCTTGTTCTTCTGCTTCTCGGTCTTCCATGTCGTCGTCTCCAGGGTCGTCGTCTCCAGTGTCGTCGTCTCCGCCGTCGTCGTCTCGGCCGTCGTCGTCGTCGTCATCGGAGTGGTCTTTCTGGTCGTCGATGTTAGGGTCTTCAACTTGGAAATGTAGCAGAAGGTACAAGAAGGCTGAGAAAATGCCAAGAACCAGCTGATGGAACTGGAACTCGGATGGCTACCCGAAGGTTCAAGAGCCTATGGAACTACCGAGGACCAGCTGACGTTACTGGAACCCGGTTACCAAGCAGGAGGTACCAGTGCTAAAAAGCACTACCAAGAACCGCCTGACGTTGGCGGAACTCGGATACCCAGAAGGAGGCACCTAAGCCAAAGGCTCTGCCCTGAACCAGCTGATGGTACTGGAACCAGGATGGGGAGCAGAAGGTACAAGAGCAAAAGACACTGCCGAGAACCAGCTGACGGTACTGGAACCCGGATGGGTAGCCGAAGGTCCAAGAGCCAATGGAACTACCGAGGACCAGCTGACGTTACTGGAACCTGGTTACTAAGCAGGAGGTACCCGTGCCTGAAAGCACTACCAAGGACCACCTGACGTTGGTGGAACTTGGATACCCAGAAGGAGGCACCTAAGCCAAAGGCTCTGCCCGGAACCAGCTGACGGTACTGGAACCAGGATGGGGAGCAGAAGGTACAAGAGCAAAAGACACTGCCGAGAACCAGCTGACGGTGCTGGAACCAGGTGGTGGACCCGAAGGCCCACAGGAGAGGAGAGAACAGCTAGGCCGCGAGGCAGCCGCAGTTACCGAACCCCAACAGTCCTACAGGGGGAGCTGGGCCTACTGGCACTACAGAACCAGCCTTGACTACCAATTCATGCAGCCCACATAGGAAGCTCCTAAACTGGAGGCACCCTGGAGTTGGCTAACCCGACCGCAACACGACGGGGCAAGCATAGGCGTCTCAGCAAGTTTGACACAACCCGGAAACAGCTGACGGTGCTGAAACCAGGTTTGGCACGAGGGAGTACCTGTGACAAAAACACTGCAGAGAACCAGCTGGCGGTGCTGGAACCCGGATGCGTTGCCCCAGTGTGCAAGAGCCAATGGCACGACCGAGGACCAGCTGACGGTGCTGGAACCCGGTTACTAAGCTGTAGGTGCCCGCGCTTAAAAGCACTACCAAGGACCGCCTGGCGTTGGCGGAACTCGGATACCCAGGAGGAGGCACCTAAGCCAAAGGCTCGGCCCGGAACCAGCTGACGGTGCTGGAACCAGGTGGTGGACCCGAAGGCCCACAGGAGAGGAGAGAACAGCTAGGCCGCGAGGCAGCCGCAGTTACCGAACCCCAACAGTCCTACAGGGGGAGCTGGGCCTACTGGCACTACAGAACCAGCCTTGACTACCAATTCATGCAGCCCACATAGGAAGCTCCTAAACTGGAGGCACCCTGGAGTTGGCTCACCCGACCGCAACACGACGGGGCAAGCATAGGCGTCTCAGCGAGTTTGACACAACCCGGAAACAGCTGACGGTGCTGAAACCAGATTTGGCACGAGGGAGTACCTGTGACAAAAACACTGCCAAGAACCAGCTGGCGGTGCTGGAACCCGGATGCGTTGCCCCAGTGTGCAAGAGCCAATGGCACGACCGAGGACCAGCTGACGGTGCTGGAACCCCGTTACTAAGCTGTAGGTGCCCGCGCTTTAAAGCACTACCGAGGACCGCCTGGCGTTGGCGGAACTCGGATACCCAGGAGGAGGCACCTAAGCCAAAGGCTCGGCCCGGAACCAGCTGACGGTGCTGGAACCAGGTGGTGGACCCGAAGGCCCACAGGAGAGGAGAGAACAGCTAGGCCGCGAGGCAGCCGCAGTTACCGAACCCCAACAGTCCTACAGGGGGAGCTGGGCCTACTGGCACTACAGAACCAGCCTTGACTACCAATTCATGCAGCCCACATAGGAAGCTCCTAAACTGGAGGCACCCTGGAGTTGGCTAACCCGACCGCAACACGACGGGGCAAGCATAGGCGTCTCAGCGAGTTTGACACAACCCGGAAACAGCTGACGGTGCTGAAACCAGGTTTGGCACGAGGGAGTACCTGTGACAAAAACACTGCCGAGAACCAGCTGGCGGTGCTGGAACCCGGATGCGTTGCCCCAGAGTGCAAGAGCCAATGGCACAACCGAGGACCAGCTGACGGTGCTGGAACCCGGTTACTAAGCTGTAGGTGCCCGCGCTTAAAAGCACTACCGAGGACCGCCTGGCGTTGGTGGAACTCGGATACCCAGGAGGAGGCACCTAAGCCAAAGGCTCGGCCCGGAACCAGCTGACGGTGCTGGAACCAGGTGGTGGACCGGAAGGCCCACAGGAGAGGAGAGAACAGCTAGGCCGCGAGGCAGCCACAGTTACCGAACCCCAACAGTCCTACAGGGGGAGCTGGGCCTACTGGCACTACAGAACCAGCCTTGACTACCAATTCATGCAGCCCACATAGGAAGCTCCTAAACTGGAGGCACCCTGGAGTTGGCTAACCCGACCGCAACACGACGGGGCAAGCATAGGCGTCTCAGCGAGTTTGACACAGCCCGGAAACAGCTGACGGTGCTGAAACCAGGTTTGGCACGAGGGAGTACCTGTGACAAAAATACTGCCGAGAACCAGCTGGCGGTGCTGGAACCCGGATGCGTTGCCCCAGTGTGCAAGAGCCAATGGCACGACCGAGGACCAGCTGACGGTGCTGGAACCCGGTTACTAAGCGGTAGGTGCCCATGCTTAAAAGCACTACCGAGGACCGCCAGGTGTTGGCGGAACTCGGATACCCAGGAGGAGGCACCTAAGCCAAAGGCTCGGCCCGGAACCAGCTGATGGTGCTGGAACCAGGTGGTGGACCCGAAGGCCCACAGGAGAGGAGAGAACAGCTAGGCCGCGAGGCAGCCGCAGTTACCGAACCCCAACAGTCCTACAGGGGGAGCTCGGCCTACTGGCACTACAGAGCCAGCCTTTACTACCAATTCATGCAGCCCACATAGGAAGCTCCTAAACTGGAGGCACCCTGGAGTTGGCTAACCCGACCGCAACACGACGGGGCAAGCATAGGCGTCTCAGCGAGTTTGACACAACCCGAAAACAGCTGACGGTGCTGAAACCAGGTTTGGCACGAGGGAGTACCTGTGACAAAAACACTGCCGAGAACCAGCTGGCGGTGCTGGAACCCGGATGCGTTGCCCCAGTGTGCAAGAGCCAATGGCACGACCGAGGACCAGCTGACGGTGCTGGAACCTGGTTACTAAGCTGTAGGTGCCCGCGCTTAAAAGCACTACCGAGGACCGCCAGGCGTTGGCGGAACTCGGATACCCAGGAGGAGGCACCTAAGCCAAAGGCTCGGCCCGGAACCAGCTGACGGTGCTGGAACCAGGTGGTGGACCCGAAGGCCCACAGGAGAGGAGAGAACAGCTAGGCCGCGAGGCAGCCGCAGTTACCGAACCCCAACAGTCCTACAGGGGGAGCTGGGCCTACTGGCACTACAGAACCAGCCTTGACTACCAATTCATGCAGCCCACATAGGAAGCTCCTAAACTGGAGGCACCCTGGAGTTGGCTAACTCGACCGCAACACGACGGGGCACTGCATAGGTGTCTCAGTGAGTTTGACAGTACCCGGAAACAGCTGACGGTGCTGGAACCAGGCTGGGCACGAGGGAGTACCCTTGACAAAAACACTGCCGAGAACCAGCTGGCGGTGCTGGAACCCAGATGCGTTGCCTATTAATGATTGTCTTCCTAGAGCCCCAACTAGCGGTGCTGGAGCAAAGGGTAAGCAGGGGGAGCAAAGTGTAGGCCGAAGCCTGCACTGGAGGCAGCTTTGTGTCTGCGTTGCGTTTGCAGGACACTTTGCCGGCTACACAGTGGGGGAACAGCTGGCGTTGCTGAACCCCACTAACACAATGGCGGGTGTTTTTCTCTGTGCAGCTAGCACTTGCGGGCAAAAACTAGCGATGTTAGAGCCCGTGGTGAAGCAGGAGGAGGAGGAGAGGAGCAGAGTGTAGGCCGAAGCCTAGTTGAACCAATTTCAAAGGAAACCTTTAACCCCCCCTCAGGTGTTACAAAGTACAAGAGACACACCTTGTGCAGTATTAATGCTGCACAAGTGAAAGGTTGCTCTATTCATTTGTCTACTTGCACACGCTGAATGAAAGACGTACACAATTTAGTCCATTCTACAGTCAAACTGTAGTGCATGCGTGACTTGGCTTTTTAAGGAGACGCAGCACAGGTGTCCCAAATAACGCCTTGGAGCTTGGCGCAGCTTCCTGAGCATTGTTATTTGCTGTACAGGAGTCTGCGCTCTTGTGTTATCCCTTGGCAATGCCCTGTTAGCGCTGCCCATCTTATGACCTCATTTCATGTTGGCCGGTGCGGTTAACGATGGCCATAAATCCCAGACCCACAGTGCCTTTTCATAAAGTCACACTGCGGTGCTGTGATTCGTGGCCTTGAGCAGTAAACATTTTGGCCGCTCACACACGTCCTTACACCTGCTTCAGACTGGGCGGCCTCTGCTGATCCCTTCTCGCATGCCGCGGCCATGAAGCTGCACAGTCTGAAGAAGGCGGAAGGAGATGAGTGAACACAGGCAAACATATGCACTGCACATGCCCATCAATCACACCCTCGCTGTTCAAAAAAATAAGACACCGAGGGGCGTTGTTTCGAGCAGGGCAGACGCACAGGCGCAGCCAGCTAACCAATGATGTCAAAAGACGGGAAGCGCTACCAAGGGTGGTGCTGCGTATCATTAGAAAGGAAAGTCACACCTCAGGTACAGTGGAAAGGTCTCAATGAGACACATTTTGTACGTGTTGAGTTCCACGTGGGCAAGTAGAAAAAGTCAGCCACCTTGTACAAATGCAGCAGTACTGCTGTACAAGGTGGCTGTTATACATAGAAACACCTGGGGGTGGGGGGCAGGCTTCCTTCAATTTCAGTTCATGTGCCTGCGTGGCGTTTGCAGGTCACGTTGCCAGCTACACAGCAGGGGAACAGCTGGCGTTGCTGAACCTCACTAACACATTGGCTGGTGTTTTTCTCTGTGCAGCTAGCACTTCCGGGCCAAAACTAGCGGTGTTTGAGCCCAGGGGCAGCAGCAGGAGGAGAGGAGCAGAGTGTAGGCCGAAGCCTGCACTGGTGGCAGCTTTTGGTCGGTTGTGCCAGCGTGGCTTGTGCTGGACACGATGCCGGCTACACAGCAGGGGAACAGCTGGCGGTGCTGAACCCCACTAACACATTGGCTGGTGTTTTTCTCTGTGCAGCTAGCACTTCAGGGCAAAAACTAGCGGTGTTAGAGCCCATGGTCAGCAGGAGTAGGAGAGGAGCAGAGTGTAGGCCGAAGCCTAGTTGAACCAATTTCAAAGGTAACCTTTAACCCCCCCTCAGGTGTTGCAAGGTACAAGAGCCACACCTTCAACAGCATTAATGCTGCACAAGTCAAAGGTTGCTCTCTTAATTTTGCTCCTTGCACACGCTGAATAAAACACGTACACTATTTAGCCCATTATACTGTCAAACAGTAGTGGAGGCGTGACTTTTCTTTTGAAGAAGACGCAGCACAGGTGTCAAAATTTACACCTAGGTGCTGGGCGCAGATTCCTTACCGTTGTTATTTGCAGTACAGGAGACTGCGCTCTTGTGTTATCCCTTGGCAATACCCTGTTAGTGCAGGCCGTCTTATGACCTCATTTCATGTTGGCCGGTGCGGTTAACGATGGCCATAAATCCCAGACCCACAGTGCCTTTTCATAAAGCCACACTGCGGTGCTGGGATTCGTGGCCTTGTGCAGTAAATATGTTCGCCGCTCACACATGTCCTTACACCTGCTTCAGACTGGGCGGCCTCATCTGATCCCTTATCGCATGCCGCGGCCATGAGGCCACCCAGTCTGAAGAAGGCGGAAGGAGATGAGTGAACACAGGCAAACATATGCACTGCACATGCCCATCAATCACACCCTCGCTGTCCAACAAAATAAGACACCGAGGGGCGTTGTTTCGAGCAGGGCAGACGCACAGGCGCAGCCAGCTAACTAATGATGTCAAAAGACGGGAAGCGCTACCAAGGGTGGTGCTGCGTATCATTAAAAAGGAAAGTCACACCTCAGGGACATTGTAATGGTCTCTAATGAGACACATTTTGTACGTGTTGAGTTCCACGTGGGCAAGGAGAATAAGTCAGCCACCTTGTACAAATGCAGCAGTACTGCTGTACAAGGTGGCTGTTATACATAGAAACACCTGGGGGTGGGGGGCAGGCTCCCTTCAATTTCAGTTCATGTGCCTGCGTGGCATTTGCAGGACACGTTGCCGGCTACACAGCAGGGGAACAGCTGGCGGTGCTGAACCCCACTAACACTTTTTCTGGTGTTTTTCTCTGTGCAGCTAGCACTTCCGGGCAAAAACTAGCGGTGTTTGAGCCCAGGGTCAGCAGGTGGAGGAGAGGAGCAAAGTGTAGGCCGAAGCCTGCACTGGTGGCAGCTTTTGGTCGGTTGTGCCAGCGTGGCTTGTGCTGGACACGATGCCGGCTACACAGCAGGGGAACAGCTGGCGGTGCTGAACCCCACTAACACATTGGCGGGTGTTTTTCTCTGTGCAGCGCGCATTTCCGGGCAAAACCTAGCGGTGTTTGAGCCCAGGGGCAGCAGGAGGAGGAGAGGAGCAGAATGTAGGCCGAAGCCTGCACTGGTGGCAGCTTTTGGTCGGTTGTGCCAGCGTGGCTTGTGCTGGACACGATGCCGGATACACAGCAGGGGAACAGCTGGCGGTGCTGAACCCCACTAACACATTGGCGGGTGTTTTTCTCTGTGCAGCGCGCATTTCCGGGCAAAAACTAGCGGTGTTAGAGCCCAGGGTCAGCAGGAGGAGGAGAGGAGCAGAGTGTAGGCCGAAGCCTAGTTGAACCAATTTCAAAGGTAACCTTTAACCCCCCCTCAGGTGTTGCAAGGTACAAGAGCCACACCTTGTGCAGCATTAATGCTGCACAAGTAAAAGGTTGCTCTATTTATTTTGCTCCTTGCACACGCTGAATAAAACACGTACACTATTTAGCCCATTATACTGTCAAACAGTAGTGGAGGCGTGACTTGTCTTGTTAAGGAGACGCAGCACAGGTGTCCAAAATAACACCTTGGTGCATGGGCGCAGCTTCCTGAGCGTTGTTATTTGCTGTACAGGAGTCTGCGCTCTTGTTATCCCTTGGCCATGCGCTGTGAGCGCTGCCTGTCTTCTGACCTCATTTCATGTTGGCCGGTGCGGTTAGCGATGGCCATGAAACCCAGACCCGCAGTGTCTTTTCTTTAAGTCACACTACGGGGCTGGGATTCGTGACCTTGCGCAGTAAATTTTTTCGCCTGTCACTCATGTCCTTACACCTGCATCAGACTGGGCGGCCTCAGCTGATCCCTTCTCGCATGCCGCGGCCATGAGGCCGGACAGTCTGAAGAAGGCGGAAGGAGATGAGTTAAGACAGGCGAAGATATGCACTGCTCGTGCCCATCAATCACACCCTCGCAGTCAAAATAAGTAAGACAACGAGGAGCATTGTTTCAGGCAGGGCGGACGCACAGGCGCAACAAGCCAACCAATGATGTCAGAAGACGGGAAGCGCTACCAAGGGGGGTGCTGCGTATCATTAGAAAGGAAAGTCACACCTCAGGGACAGTGGAATGCTCTCAATGAGACACATTTTGTACGTGGTGAGTTCCACGTGGGCAAGTAGAAAAAGTCAGCCACCTTGTACAAATGCAGCATTACTGCTTTACAAGGTGGCGGTTATACATAGAAACACCTGGGGGTGGGGGGCAGGCTCCCTTCAATTTCAGTTCATGTGCCTGTGTGGCGTTTGCAGGTCACGTTGCCGGCTACACAGCAGGGGAACAGCTGGCGGTGCTGAACCCCACTAACACATTGGCTGGTGTTTTTCTCTGTGCAGCTAGCACTTCCGGGCAAAAACTAGCGGTGTTTGAGCCCAGGGGCAGCAGGAGAAGGAGAGGAGCAGAGTGTTGGCCGAAGCCTGCACTGGTGTCAGCTTTTGGTCAGTTGTGCCAGCGTGGCTTGTGCTGGACACGATGCCGGCTACACAGCAGGGGAACAGCTGGCGGTGCTGAACCCAACTAACACATTGGCTGGTGTTTTTCTCTGTGCAGCTAGCACTTCCAGGCTAAAACTGGCGGTGTTATAGCCCAGGGTCAGCAGGAGGAGGAGAGGAACAGAGTGTAGGCCGAAGCCTAGTTGAACCAATTTCAAAGGTAACCTTTAACCCCCCCTCAGGTGTTGCAAGGTACAAGAGCCATACCTTGTGCAGCATTAATGCTGCACAAGTAAAAGGTTGCTCTATTACTTTTGCTCCTTGCACACGCTGAATAAAACACGTACACTATTTAGCCCATTATACTGTAAAACAGTAGTGGAGGCGTGACTTGTCTTTTTAAGGAGACGCAGCACAGGTGTCAAAATTTACACCTAGGTGCTGGGCGCAGCTTCCTGAGCGTTGTTATTTGCTGTACAGGAGTCTGCGCTCTTGTTATCCCTTGGCCATGCGCTGTGAGCGCTTCCTGTCTTCTGACCTCATTTCATGTCGGCCGTTGCGGTTAGCGATGGACATGAATCCCAAACCCACAGTGTGTTTTCAAAAAATCACACTGCGTGGCTGGGATTCGTGGCCTTGTGCAGTAAATATGTTTGCCGCTCACACATGTCCTTACACCTGCTTCAGACTGGGCGGCCTCATCTGACCCCTTATCGCATGCCGCGGCCATGAGGCCACCCAGTCTGAAGAAGGCGGAAGGAGATGAGTGAACACAGGCAAACATATGCACTGCACATGCCCATCAATCACACCCTCGCTGTCCTAAAAAATAAGACACCGAGGGGCATTGTTTCGAGCAGGGCAGACGCACAGGCGCAGCCAGCTAACCAATGATGTCAAAAGACGGGCAGTGCTACCAAGGGTGGTGCTGCGTATCATTAGAAAGGAAAGTCACACCTCAGGGACAGTGGAATGGTCTCAATGAGACACATTTAGTTCGTGTTTATTTAAACGTGGGCAAGGAGAAAAAGTCAGCCACCTTGTACAAATGCAGCAGTACTGCTGTACAAGGTGGCTGTTATACATAGAAACACCTGGGGGGTGGGGGCTGGTTCCCTTTAATTTCAGTTCAGGTGCCTGCATGGCGTTTGCAGGACACGTTGCCAGCTACACAGCAGGGGAACAGCTGGCGGTGCTGAACCCCACTGACACATTGACTGGTGTTTTTCTCTGTGCAGCTAGCATGTCCGGGCAAAAACTGGCGGTGTTAGAGCCCAGGGTCAGCAGGAGGAGGAGAGGAGCAAAGTGTAGGCCGAAGCCTGCACTGGTGGCAGCTTTTGGTCTGTTGTGGCAGCGTGGCTTGTGCTGGACACGATGCCGGCTACACAGCAGGGGAACAGCTGGCGGTGCTGAACCCCACTGACACATTGACTGGTGTTTTTCTCTGTGCAGCTAGCATGTCCGGGCAAAAACTGGCGGTGTTAGAGCCCAGGGTCAGCAGGAGGAGGAGAGGAGCAAAGTGTAGGCCGAAGCCTGCACTGGTGGCAGCATTTGGTCTGTTGTGGCAGCGTGGCTTGTGCTGGACACGATGCCGGCTACACAGCAGGGGAACAGGTGGCGGTGCTGAACCCCACTAACACATTGGCTGTTGTTTTTCTCTGTGCAGCTAGCACTTCCGGGCAAAAACTAGCGGTGTTGGAGCCCAGGGGCAGCAGGAGGAGGAGAGGAGCAGAGTGTAGGCCGAAGCCTGCACTGGTGGCAGCTTTTGGTCGGTTGTGCCAGCGTGGCTTGTGCTGGACACGATGCCGGCTACACAGCAGGGGAACAGCTGGCGGTGCTGAACCCCACTGACACAATGGTGGGTGTTTTTCTCTGTGCAGCCAGCACTTCCGGGCCCCAACTGGCGTAGTTAGAGCCCAGGGTCTGCAGGAGGAGCGGAGTGTAGGCCGAAGCCTAATTGAACCAATTTCAAAGGTAACCTTTAACCCACCCTCAGGTGTTACAATGTTGAAGAGCCACACCTTGTGCAGCAGTAAAACTACACAAGTTAAAGGTTGCTCTTTAAGTTTTGCTCATTGCACACGCAGAATGAAAGACGTACACAATTTAGCCCATTGAACAGTAGAACTGTATTGGAGGTGTGACTTGTCTTTTTAAGGAGACGCAGCACAGATGCACATAAATAACGCCTTGGTGCTGGGCGCAGCCTCCTGAGCGTTGTTATTTGCTGTACAGGAGTCTGCGCTATTGTGATCCCTTGGCCATGCGCTGTGAGCGCTGCCTGTCTTCTCACCTCATTTCATGTTGGCCGGTGCGGTTAGCAATGGCCATGAATCCCAGACCCACTGTGTGTTTTCAAAAAACCACACTGCGTGGCTGGGATTCGTGCCCTTGTGCAGTAAATATGTTTTCCACTCACACATGTCCTTACACCTGCTTCAGACTGGGCGGCCTCAGCTGATCCCTTATCGCCTACCACGGCCATGAGGCCGCACAGTCTGAAGAAGGCGGAAGGAGATGAGTTAAGACAGGCGAACATATGCACTGCACATGCCCATCAATCACACCCTCGCAGCCAAAATATATGAGACAACGAGGGGGGTTGTGTCGGGCAGGGCGGACGCACAGTCACAGGCAGCCAACCAATGATGTCAGAAGACGGGCAGCGCTACCAAGGGTGGTGCTGCGTACCATTAGAAAGGAAAGTCACACCTAAGGGACAGTGGAATGGTCTCAATGAGACACATTTTGTACGTGTTAAGTTCCACGTTGGCAATGAGAAAAAGTCAGCCACCTTGTACAAATACAGCATTACTGCTGTACAAGGTAGCTGTTATACATAGAAACACCTTGGGGTGGGTGGCAGGGTCCCTTTAATTTCAGTTCATGTGCCTGCGTGGCGTTTGCAGGTCACGTTGCCGGCTACACAGCAGGGGAACAGCTGGTGGTTCTGAACCCCACTAACACATTGGCTGGTGTTTTTCTCTGTGCAGCTAGCACTTCCGGGCAAAAACTAGCGGTGTTTGAGCCCAGGGGCAGCAGGAGGAGGAGAGGAGCAGAGTGTAGGCCGAAGCCTGCACTGGTGGCAGCTTTTGTTCTGTTGCGTCAGCGTGGCTTGTGCTGGACACGTTGCCGACTACACAGCAGGGGAAAAGCTGGCGGTGCTGAACCCCACTGACACATCAGCTAGTGTTTTTTCTGTGTAGACAACACTTCCACGTGGCAACTGACAGTGTTGAAACCCAGGGAATCAAAGAGGAGCAGAGTGTAGGCCGAAGCCTGCAGTGGAGCAAGTTGAAAGGGAACCTTTAACCCCCCCCCCAGGGCATTTGTTGCTGAAAGAGCCATCTTGTACAGCAGTAATACTGCACATGGAAAATGGTGGCTCCGAAAATTATGCTCCTTGCAAACGCAAGTACACACTCATATAATATGTCCCCTCACACCGTCAAACCATCCCGGAAGTGGGACTTTCCTTTGTAATGTGACACAGCACAGCCATCATTCCAACCCCCTTGGTGCCGTGCGCCACCTCCTCAACGTTGTTTGGTTCTGTCACGGAGCCCGCGCTGTAATGTTATGCCTTGGCCATGCACAGTTAGCGGTGCCCGTCTTCTGACATCATTTAGGTGTCAGGCTGGCAGTGCCTGTGCGTCCAAGCTGCCCGAGATCCAACCTCGCAGTGTCATCTAATGTAATCCCACTGCGGGCCAGGGATCCATGGGCATACGCAGTGCATATCATCGCCTCTCACTCACCTCCTTCCTGCTTCTTCAGACTGTGCGGCGTCACGGCCGTGGCATGCTATTAGGGATCAGCTGATGCCGCCTAGTCTGAAGAAGCGTGAAGAAGGGGAGTGAGAGGCTAGTATATGCACTGCGCATGGCCATGGATACCAGGCCCACTGTGGGATCACATTAGATGACACTGCGAGGTGGGATTTCGGGCAGCGTGGACGCACAGGCGCAGCCAGGACGACAACAAATGATGTCAGAGGACGGGCAGCGCAAACTGTGCATGGCCAAGGGATAACATAACAGCGCAGGGTCCAGGACGGAATCAAACAACGCTAAGGAGGCAGCGCACGGTGCCAAGGGGGTAGCAATGACGGCTGTGCTGCGTCACATTACAAAGGAAAGTCCCACCTCAGGGACAGTTTGACGGTGTGAGGGGACACATTACATGAGTGTGTAGTTCAGCGTTTGCAAGAAGCATAATTTCAAGAGCGACCTTTTCATTGTGCAGTATTAGTGCTGCACAAGGTGGCTCTTTCAGTAACAAACGCCTAGGGGGGGGGGGACAGGTCCCCTTACATTTTAGTTGTGCCAGCGTGGCGGTCGCATGACACGTTGCCGGATACACAGCTGGGGATCAGCTGACATTACTGAACCCCAATAACAGAGGAGCGACTGTTGACTGTGCAGACAGCACTTCCAGGCACCAACTGGCGGTGTTAGAGCCCAGGGACAGCAGGAGGAGCAGATTGGAGGTATTGCCGCACACACAGCTGGGGATCAGCTGACGTTACTGAACCCCAATAACAGAGGAGCGACTGTTGACTGTGCAGACAGCACTTCCAGGCACCAACTGGCGGTGTTAGAGCCCAGGGACAGCAGGAGGAGCAGATTGGAGGTATTGCCGCACACACAGCTGGGGATCAGCTGATGTTACTGAACCCCAATAACAGAGGAGCGACTGTTGACTGTGCAGACAGCACTTCCAGGCACCAACTGGCGGTGTTAGAGCCCAGGGACAGCAGGAGGAGCAGATTGGAGGTATTGCCGCACACACAGCTGGGGATCAGCTGACGTTACTGAACCCCAATAACAGAGGAGCGACTGTTGACTGTGCAGACAGCACTTCCAGGCACCAACTGGCGGTGTTAGAGCCCAGGGACAGCACGAGTAGCAGAGGAACAGAGTGTAGGCCGAAGCCTGATTGGAGCAAGTTGAAAGGGAACCTTTAACCCCCCCCAAGACGTTTGTAGCTGAAAGAGCCATCTTGTGCAGCACTAAGGATGCAAAAGGAAAAGGTTGCTCTTTTAATTATGCTCCTTGCAAACACAGAAGTAAACACTAAAAATGTGTCCCCTTATACCGTAAAACCGTCCCGGAGGTGCGAATTTCCTTCGTAATGGGACACAGCACAGCTGTCATTCCTATCCCCTTGGTGCCGTGCGCTGCCTCCTCAGCGTTGTTTTAAGCTGTCACGGAGCCTGCGCTGTTCTGTTATCCCTTGGCCATGCCCAATTAGCGCTGCCTGTCTTCTGACATAATTTGGTGTCAGGCTGTCAGTGCCTGTGCGTCCACGCTGCTCCAGATCCCACCTTGCAGTGTCGTCTAACGTAATCCCACTGCGGGCCTTGGATCCATGGGCATGCACAGTGCATATCCTCGACTCTCACTCCCCTCCTTCCCTCTTCTTCAGACTGTGCGGTGTCACGGCCGTGGCATGCTATTAGGGATCAGCTGACGGCGCACAGTCTAAAGAAGGCGGAGGGAGATGAGCGAGAGCCCGAGGGGAAGATATGCACTGCGCATGCCCATGGATCCAAGGCCCGCAGTGTGATTCAATCAGAAGACACTGCGAGGCGGGATCTCGGGCAGCGCGGCCGCACAGGCGCAGCCAGCCTGACACCAAATTATGTCAGAAGACAGGCAGCGCAAATAGGGCATGGCCAAAGGATAACAGAACAGCGCAGGCTCCGTGACAGCTTAAAACAACGTTGAGGAGGCAGCGCATGGCACCAAGGGGGTAGGAATGACGGCTGTGCTGCGTCACATTACGAAGGAAAGTCCCAGCTCCGGGACGGTATAACGGTATCAGTGAACACATTTTATAAGTGTTAAGTTCTGCGTGTTCAAGGAGCTAAAATAAAAGAGCTACCTTTTCCTTGTGCAGCATTACTGCTGCACAAGATGGCTCTTTCAGTAACAAACGACGGGGGGGGGACAGGTTCCCTTACATTTAGGTTGTTGTGCCAGCGTGGCGGTCGCAGGACACATTGCCGGCTACACAGCTGGGGATCAGCGGACGTTACTGAAACCCAATAACACTTGGTCGTATGTTTTTACTGTGCAGCCTGCACTTCTGAGCCGCAACTGGCAGTGTTGGAGCCCAGGAATAGCAGTTCAGGTGGTAGAAAGATGAACACATCAGGAGACCTGGATGACACCCAATTATTTAATCAGGCAGAGGAGTGGCTAATTCCTGCGAGATCCAGGCCTGGTTCATTTTCAGGAAAGTAAGCCGGTCAACGTTATCGGAGGATAGTCGCATGCGACGGTCTGTTAGTACACCACCTGCGGCACTAAAGACACGTTCCGATAAGACACTAGCCGCAGGGCAAGCCAGCACCTCCAATGCATACTGGCTTAGCTCTGGCCATGTATCCAGCTTAGAGACCCAAAACTTGAACGGGGAAGAGCCGTCTGGGAGTACAGTAAGAGGCCAAGCCAAGTAGTCTGTCACAATCTGACGGAACCGTTGCCTCCTGCTGACTGGAGCCGCCGGTGATGGTGTAGACATTTGGGGCGGGTACACAAAAGTGTGCCAGAGTTGTGCCATACTGGGCTTGCCTTGGGCAGAGGCACTGCTTCTGCTCCCTCTTTGGGCAGAGCCTCCCCCACTGCCTCGACGCACTGAGCTGCTTTGTAAAGCACTAGCAGCACTCCTCTCAGTTGGACTGGAGAAGATGATGGAATTCACCAGTGTGTCGTGGTACTCCCGCAATTTACGCTCCCGGGTCAACGCTGGGATGAGATTTTGGATGTTGTCCCGGTAGCGAGGATCGAGGAGGGTGAACACCCAATAATCAGGCATGTTGAGAATGTGGTCGATGCGGCGGTCGTTTCTCAGGCACTGCAGCATGAAATCCACCATGTGCTGCAGACTGCCAACTGGCCCAGAAACGCTGTCCCCTGCTTGAGACATGATCTCTGCCCGCTCGTCATCACCCCACCCTCGCTGTACACACTGACCACTGGACAATTGTGTCGCTCCCTCCTCTGGACGGAGCTCTTCCTCCTCCATTGACTCCTCCTCATCCTCCTCACAAAGTGGCCCCTGCGTACCCCTTTGTGAGGAACCACGTGGCGCTGACTCTCCAGAAGCTGATGGAAAAGGTGACTCCTCATCCTCCACCTCTTCCACAACATCATCCCTTAACCCTTGCAAAGTTTGCTGAAGCAGGCAGATAAGGGGGACAGTCATGCTGACTAGTGCATCATCTGCACTTGCCATCCGCGTGGAATAATCAAAAGGACGCAAAAACTGGCAGACGACCTTCATAGTGGCCCACTCTGTGGTTGTGAAGTCTGATCGGCGCTGACTGCGACTTCTTTGCGCCTGATGCAGCTGGTACTCCATAACTGCTTGCTGCTGCTCACACAACCGCTCCAACATATGTAACGTGGAATTCCACAGGGTAGGTAGGTCACATATGATGCGGTGTTCCGGAAGGCGGAATCGGCGCTGCAGAGCAGCAATGCGGGATCTCGCCAAGCTGGAATGCCGCAAGTGAGCACACTCTAGGCGGACCTTGTGCAGCAGGGCATCAAGATCCGGATAGTCCCTCAGAAAACTCTGCACAACCAAATTGAGCACATGTGCCAGACATGGGATGTGAGTGAGGATGCCAAAGGCCAAAGCTGCCACCAGATTTCGGCCATTGTCAAACACTACCATGCCTGGCTGGAGATTCGCTGGCAGTAACCACACATCGCTCTCCTGCTTGATGGCATTCCAGAGCTCCTGCGCTGTGTGGCTTCGATTCCCTAATGAAACTAGTTTCAAGACGGCCTGCTGACGTTTGGCCACGGCTGTGCTCATGTCGGTCATAGGTAAACGTTCACGGGTCCATGTGGAGGTGGACTGTGACGGATCCTGCAGAGATGATTCTGAGTAACTTGTGTAAGAGGAGGAGTCAATGCGTACAGACTGGATTCCTGCAATCCTTGGAGTGGGCAGCACATGTCCTGCGCCACTCGCACGATCTTTACCTGGCTCAACAACATTAACCCAATGGGCAGTGAGGGAAACGTATCGCCCCTGTCCGTGCTGGCTGGTCCACGCATCGGTGGTGAGGTGGACCTTGCTACTGACGGCGTTCAGTAGCGCATGTTTTATGTTTCCCTCAACATGCCTGTGCAGGGCAGGGACAGCTTGCCTGCTGAAGTAAAAGCGGCTGGGCACCTTGTACTGTGGGACTGCCAATGCCATCAAGTCACGGAAGCTGTCAGTCTCCACCAGCCTGAATGAGAGCATTTCCAGGGACAACAGTTTGGCAATGCCTGCATTCAGAGCCTGTGCTCGGGGGTGGTTGGCCGAGAATGCCCGCCTTTTCTCCCATGCCTGTACTACCGATGGCTGTAGAGTAGACTGGGAGTGTGAGGATGACTGGGAAGGTGGTGCTGTGGGTGGAATTACACAAGGTCTCTGGACAACAGTGCCAGAGGTTCTTCCATGGCGATCCTGGGAGGAAGAGGCAACACGAGCTGAAGAGGTGGTAGCTGCCGCTGTTGGTTGGCCTACATCTTCAGTGTGTTTCTGTAACTCCACCGCGTGCCTGGTCCGCACATGTTTCCACATATTTGTGGTATTGAGGTTGCTGACATTTTTCCCTCTTTTTACTTTCTGATGACACAGCTTGCATTTGACAAAACAAATGTCATCTGCAACTGTGTCAAAAAAGGACCAGGCACTGCAAGTCTTGGGAGCGCCCTTTTTGGCTTTGGAAAGAGACAGGCTCCTAACGGGTGCCAAAGTGGAGGCTACAGGCTCCGCAGTCTTCCCCCTCCCTCTCCCTCTTTGGCCCGTAAGGGGAATCTCTTCCTCAGAGCTGCTCCCACCACCTTCCTGTTCCTCACGCCACGATGGGTCAACGACCTC
The DNA here is from genome assembly GCF_032444005.1 of Ranitomeya imitator. Classification (NCBI taxonomy): domain Eukaryota; kingdom Metazoa; phylum Chordata; class Amphibia; order Anura; family Dendrobatidae; genus Ranitomeya; species Ranitomeya imitator. The sequence goes on along the minus strand of NC_091287.1, from coordinate 464,586,864 downwards.
ATCATCTCCACTACCCTCTGACACCAACTGCTCCTCCTGGGTAGTCTCGGCAGCACAGTACGCACCAGAAAGCAGCACCTGAATTTCATCATCAGATGCGTACTGCGCTGTGGTCACCGGAGGCACTGGCCCACCCGCCTCTTCAGAGTCAGAGAGACAAAGCTGTTGGGCATCACTGCACACTGCCTCTTCTTCCATTTCTCCAATGCTGCTTGGCTGGCCCCCTGTTTCCAAGCCAAGAGATTCAGAGAATAGAAGTAGAGACGGCTCCTGTCCTGGGCTCTCTGACTGCCTGGCCAATTTGGCAGGTGGTGAAGAGACAGATGGCTGCTCTCCAGTGCTCTGTGCCTGAGAGGATGTGGCACTAACTGAAGTCGATGCCGAGGCGTTAGCTGCCATCCACCCGACAACGGCTTCAATTTGGTCTTCACGCAGCAGCGGTGCACGGCGCTCTCCGACAAAGCTGCGCATGAAGGACTGTTCCCTGCTGAAACTGAGTGACGACGAGTCACCGGTGCCCGCAGCAGGCACAGAATCACCACGTCCTCTCCCTGCTCCTCTCCCTGCTCCGCGCCCACGCCCACGTGCCTTACTCCCTGCCCTCTTCATCTTGGTTGACAGATAAAGATAAGCAGAAAAGTACTAAGGCCTTAGTGTGCTTATTCCTGAAATGCTCCTCCTAACAGGTGTAAGAAACACTAATGTTGTAAAGTGTGGGCTAAACTTTATTATTTTTCAAATGTGGCCTACTCAAGTGTTAAGTTGTGTTTGGTGAACTTTCCTTTTTTTTCTTTCTGCAGATCGGACTACAGAGCAAGTTTAACTCACATGGGGACCGTGCAGACAGCCGTAAACGGCGCTGCAAGGCCCAAAAACCCTCCTCTAGGTTATCCTATGTAGTGTTTTTCCACTATTTAGCTGGAGACGGGTGGAAAGACACTAATAGGAATTTTTTTTTTAAATTTTAAACAGGCTGCACTATTTGAAAAAAAGGAAATTTTTTTTCAAGGTATGAGGCAGTAACGCACCCTGAGCTGAATCCAACCGGCTATGGCTGCACACAGACTACAGGGCGAGCTGCGCTCACACAGAGACCGTGCAGACAGCCGTAAACGGCGCTGCAAGGCCCAAAAAACCCCCTCTAGGTTATTCTATGTAGTGTTTTTCCACAATTTAGCTGGAGACGGGTGGAAAAACACTAATAGGAAAATTTTTTTTAAAATTTTAAACAGGCTGCACTATTTGAAAAAAAGGGAAATTTTTTTCAATGTATGAGGCAGTAACGAACCCTGAGCTGAATCCAACCGGCTATGGCTGCACACAGACTACAGGGCGAGCTGGGCTCACACGGAGACCGTGCAGACAGCCGTAAACGGCGCTGCAAGGCCCAAAAACCCCCCTCTAGGTTATCCTATGTAGTGTTTTTCCACAATTTAGCTGGAGACGGGTGGAAAGACACTAATAGGAAATTTGAGAAAAAATGTGCAGCAGGCTGCACTATGAGAAAAAAAGGACAACTGTGTGAGGCAGTGTGAACCCCCCCTGAGCTGAATACAACCGGGTATATGGCTGCACACAGACTACAGAGTGAGCTGCACACACACACAGAGACCTTGCAGAACGCTGTTAAAACAGCGCTGCAAGGCAAGAGCAAGGTGAACAGTGAAGAACACACAGTGTTTTGCTAAATTAGCCTTGGGAAAGGAAAATAAAGCAATTAGCTAGCTCAACTGGCCCTCAGTTAGAACACAGCGTCCTGTCCCTAACTGAAATCACAGCAGAGTGAGCGCAAAATGGCGGCAGCGTTTTTTATAGTGCAGAGTGACATCATTTCAGCAGCCAATCACAGCCTTGCCAGTACTTACATGCCCACCATGCTAAACAGGATGTGCCCACACTTCCATTCATTCCTCATTGGCTGCTGCATTCAGTTTGAATTCTGGGAACTTCCGATTCCGGTATCCGATACGCGGGAAGTATCGGAATTCGGTATCGGAATTCCGATACCGCAAATATTGGCCGATACCCGATACTTGCGGTATCGGAATGCTCAACACTAATACAGACAGAAAACAATACTGTATTTGGCAGCAGGCCACAGTACAGGTGTGGGACATATGGTTGTCCAATTAGACTAATGAGACAAGTGTGCAAAAACAGACAGGCATAGTTAAATGTCTACCTTATTTTTTTATGTTTCTTATATTTAAAAAAATGTCACATATTTAGCAAAAAAAGATAAAATAACAAATTCTAGTTAGGCACACATCTAAAATCTAGCATCTGAAACAAATCACTTTATCAATGTTGCCAGTACATGTGTAAAATTTGAGCAGTAAAACATGCAAAAATTTTTTGCAATACACATGCTTTGTGGGGTAGGCTGTCACAGTTAAATGTCTGGAGTTTGAATTTAGTTGAATTTCTTTAATATTTGAAAACTACTATATGAATGCTCCTCAGTGCTACACTTCTACAACCCATTACTGTCTAGGTTATTTGTCCAATGTTTTAGAACTTTCTATTCCTATAGCTATTGTTGAGCTGTGAGGTCTGACGTTGCCTTACTATCCTAAATTGCTCTGAAATGGCTGCTGCATTCCCTGCATCTGTTTTTTTTTTTGCAAGCTATGATAGTCCTGATTAGAGTTGAGCGACCTTGACCTTTTTAGAGTCGAGCCGGGTTTCGCGAAACCCGACTATCTCAAAAGTCGGGTCGAGTGAAATCGGCCGAATATGACGTAAAGTCGGGATCGACCGAAACACGAAACCCAATGCAAGTCAATTGGGCAGCATAGTCGGCAGTGAGTGGGGGCCAGGAAAACACCTAGAGTGCCCATTTTAATGTCAAAACCATCCATTCTTCTTAATGAAGCTTGTCAAGCGTAATTTACCTTATAATAATTGGAAGGCATTTGAAATTGGGGGTCATTTGGCTAAAGTTGTGGTGGGTAGGGCTGGTTCAAGTAATTAGTGGGCCCAGGAAATCTGGACCACGTCACGGCAGTGGAGCAGGGAGAGGTAAGTATTTCAACTTTGCAAGTGCTGTGAACCTGAGCAAGCAGGGGGGGCCCACTCGTTGGCATTGGCACTGGCACAGGGCCCCTCAAAGTACAGCGGTGTGTTTGCACGGCGGGGGCGGCTCCCACCGGCAGCAACACTTTTGCGTACTATGAGAGGCCCTGTGCCAGTGACGTCGCCAACTAGTATTCCTCCCCCCACCTGATGAAGGAACCTGCACTTTCATCTGCACCTTCCTCTTTGTCCCCGTGTAAGGTGGTATGGTATGCGGGAAGAGCAACCTGACTTTCAGCAGGGTCACAATGTTGTTGTGTAGCGTGCACGGGGAATGTTGCGTTATGGGTCAATGTACCAGCAGACTCATCTATCACTGGCTGGGCAATGGGCAGGATGAGGAGGAAACACAGATATAGGCCCAAAGAATAAAGTTGGCTAAATGCAGTTCAAAATTGGTAACACAGGAATAACCAGGGGGCATTGCAGTGGAGGACAACTGGAATGAGAGGCTGACACAGAGAGTAGGCCCAAATCAGTAAGTAGTCGAAATGCAGTTCAAAATTGGCAACCGTAGTAAACAGGCGGCACAGCTTTGTTCAGTGGAGGAGAACAGCAAGGAGTGGCACACACCGATAGTAGGCCCCAACCCAACTAGTAGGCCAAATGCAGTCTAACATTAACAACTACTCAACGAGCGCCTGAAAACGGAATTTCAGGACAGGAAACCAGGAGAACAGCAAAGAGTGGCAGACACCGATAGTAGGCCCCAAACCAACTAGTACGCCAAATGCAGTTGTTCCGTTTAACCACAATTTAATGGGAGCCTGAAGATAGAAGTTCAGGAGAGGCAACCTGGAGAACACCTTGGAGTGGAACACACCATCTCTCTACACCCCATACCCAATTTGTAGGCCTAATGCAGTGTAGTTTCCAAGAACTACTAAACGAGAGCCGGAAGATCGAAGCTCAGGAAAGGCAACCTGGAGAACACCTTGGAGTGGAACACACCATCTCTCTACACCCCATACCCAATTTGTAGGCCTAATGCAGTGTAGTTTCCAAGAACTACTAAACGAGAGCCGGAAGATCGAAGCTCAGGAAAGGCAACCTGGAGAACACCTTGGAGTGGAACACACCATCTCTCTACACCCCATAGCCAATTTGTAGGCCTAATGCAGCGTAGTTTCCAACAACCACTAAACAAGAGCATGAAGATCGAAGCATTGGCGAGGAAACCTGGGGAACACCTTGGAGTGGAACACACCATCTCTCTACACCCCATACCCAATTTGTAGGCCTAATGCAGCGTAGTTTCCAACAACTACTAAACGAGAGCATGATGATCGAAGCATTGGCGAGGAAACCTGGGGAACACCTTGGAGTGGAACACACCATCTCTCTACACCCCATACCCAATTTGTAGGCCTAATGCAGTGTAGTTTCCAACAACTACTAAACGAGAGCATGAAGATCGAAGCATTGGCGAGGAAACCTGGGGAACACCTGGAGTGGAACACACCATCTCTCTACACCCCATACCCAATTTGTAGGCCTAATGCAGTGTAGTTTCCAAGAATTACTAAACGAGAGCCGGAAGATCAAAGCTCAGGAAAGGCAACCTGGAGAACACCTTGGAGTGGAACACACCATCTCTCTACACCCCATAGCCAATTTGTAGGCCTAATGCAGCGTAGTTTCCAACAACTACTAAACGAGAGCATGATGATCGAAGTATTGGCGAGGAATCCTGGGGAACACCTTGGAGTGGAACACACCATCTCTCTACACCCCATACCCAATTTGTAGGCCTAATGCAGTGTAGTTTCCAAGAACTACTAAACGATAGCCGGAAGATCGAAGCTCAGGAAAGGCAACCTGGAGAACACCTTGGAGTGGAACACACCATCTCTCTACACCCCATACCCAATTTGTAGGCCTAATGCAGCGTAGTTTCCAACAACTACTAAACGAGAGCATGATGATCGAAGCATTGGCGAGGAAACCTGGGGAACACCTTGGAGTGGAACACACCATCTCTCTACACCCCATACCCAATTTGTAGGCCTAATGCAGTGTAGTTTCCAACAACTACTAAACGAGAGCATGAAGATCGAAGCATTGGCGAGGAAACCTGGGGAACACCTTGGAGTGGAACACACCATCTCTCTACACCCCATACCCAATTTGTAGGCCTAATGCAGCATAGTTTCCAACAACTACTAAACGAGAGCCGGAAGATCGAAGCTCAGGAAAGGCAACCTGGAGAACACCTTGGAGTGGAACACACCATCTCTCTACACCCCATACCCAATTTGTAGGCCTAATGCAGTGTAGTTTCCAAGAACTACTAAACGAGAGCCGGAAGATCGAAGCTCAGGAAAGGCAACCTGGAGAACACCTTGGAGTGGAACACACCATCTCTCTACACCCCATACCCAATTTGTAGGCCTAATGCAGCATAGTTTCCAACAACTACTAAACGAGAGCCGGAAGATCGAAGCTCAGGAAAGGCAACCTGGAGAACACCTTGGAGTGGAACACACCATCTCTCTACACCCCATACCCAATTTGTAGGCCTAATGCAGCGTAGTTTCCAACAACTACTAAACGAGAGCATGATGATCGAAGCTCAGGAAAGGCAACCTGGGGAACACCTTGGAGTGTAACAAACCCTCTCTCTACACCACGGAAGGGCTGATTCTTAGGAAGGAAGGCTGTCGGAAAGAAGCAGGGCGCGTCCGAGGGTGATTATATTCTTATTAGGTATATACTCACCCTCGGACGCACCCTGCTTCTTTATTTGTAATGAATGTTTATTTGCAATGTGGTTTTGACTTACTCTATTTTTTTGGTAAATAATGATTTTATTATGTTCATTGTTTTGCATCTTCTTGGCAATAATATAAAGAAGACGCGACAGGACAACACTCGGTGGATGCCATATCTGTGTTTTAAATTGAAAAAAACTTTCAGTTAACTACTTGCAGGAGAAAGTTATTGTAGCTGGTGGCCATTTTTAGTACTGTACCAGATTTTTGTTGTATGTGTTTGTTTTTAATGTTAAAATGTCTGCATTTGATATCTCTCCAGTATTTTCTTTTTTATAAGCAAAATACTTATTTTTATATTTTCTGATGTTGGTTCCAGGGGTACACGGGCAGCAGTGGTGTGGTCAGTGGAGGCCTAGTGGAAGGAGTGACCGCAGACAGGCATCGAAGGCCTAAAATAATAACACATGGCTGTAGGCAATTTTAAATTGGTTCCAGGGGTACACGTGCAGCAGTGGTGTGGTCAGTGCAGGCCTAGTGGAAGGAATGACCGCAGACAGGCATCGAAGGCTTAAAGTAAAAAAATTGGGCTGGCTGTAGGCAATTGTAAATTGGTTCCAGGGGTACACGGGCAGCAGTGGTGTGGTCAGTGGAGGCATATTGTAAGGAGTGACCGCAGACAGGCATCGAAGGCTTAAAATAATTACACATGGCTGTAGGCAATTTTAAATTGGTTCCAGGGGTACACGGGCAGCAGTGGTGTGGTCAGTGGAGGCATATTGTAAGGAGTGACCGCAGACAGGCATCGAAGGCCTAAAATAATAACACATGGCTGTAGGCAATTTTAAATTGGTTCCAGGGGTACACGGGCAGCAGTGGTGTGGTCAGTGGAGGCCTAGTGGAAGGAGTGACCGCAGACAGGCATCGAAGGCCTAAAATAATAACACATGGCTGTAGGCAATTTTAAATTGGTTCCAGGGGTACACGGGCAGCAGTGGTGTGGTCAGTGGAGGCCTAGTGGAAGGAGTGACCGCAGACAGGCATCGAAGGCCTAAAGTAAAAAAATTGGGCTGGCTGTAGGCAATTTTAAATTGGTTCCAGGGGTACACGGGCAGCAGTGGTGTGGTCAGTGGAGGCCTAGTGGAAGGAGTGACCGCAGACAGGCATCGAAGGCCTAAAATAATAACACATGGCTGTAGGCAATTTTAAATTGGTTCCAGGGGTACACGGGCAGCAGTGGTGTGGTCAGTGGAGGCCTAGTGGAAGGAGTGTCCGCAGACAGGCATCGAAGGCCTAAAATAATAACACATGGCTGTAGGCAATTTTAAATTGGTTCCAGGGGTACATGGGCAGCAGTGGTGTGGTCAGTGGAGGCCTAGTGGAAGGAGTGACCGCAGACAGGCATCGAAGGCCTAAAGTAAAAAAATTGGGCTGGCTGTAGGCATTTTTAAATTGGTTCCAGGGGTACACGGGCAGCAGTGGTGTGGTCAGTGGAGGCCTAGTGGAAGGAGTGACCGCAGACAGGCATCGAAGGCCTAAAATAATAACACATGGCTGTAGGCAATTTTAAATTGGTTCCAGGGGTACACGGGCAGCAGTGGTGTGGTCAGTGGAGGCTTCGTGGAAGGAGTGACCACAGACAGGCATCGAAGGCCTAAAATAATGACACATGGCTGTAGGCAATTTTAAATTGGTTCCAGGGGTACACGGGCAGCAGTGGTGTGGTCAGTGGAGGCCTAGTGGAAGGAGTGACCGCAGACAGGCATCGAAGGCCTAAAGTAAAAAAATTGGGCTGGCTGTAGGCAATTTTAAATTGGTTCCAGGGGTACACGGGCAGCAGTGGTGTGGTCAGTGGAGGCCTAGTGGAAGGAGTGACCGCAGACAGGCATCGAAGGCCTAAAATAATAACACATGGCTGTAGGCAATTTTAAATTGGTTCCAGGGGTACAGGGGCAGCAGTGGTGTGGTCAGTGGAGGCCTAGTGGAAGGAGTGACCGCAGACAGGCATCGAAGGCCTAATGTAAAAAAATTGGGCTGGCTGTAGGCAATTTTAAATTGGTTCCAGGGGTACACGGGCAGCAGTGGTGTGGTCAGTGGAGGCCTAGTGGAAGGAGTGACCGCAGACAGGCATCGAAGGCCTAAAATAATAACACATGGCTGTAGGCAATTTTAAATTGGTTCCAGGGGTACACGGGCAGCAGTGGTGTGGTCAGTGGAGGCCTAGTGGAAGGAATGACCGCAGACAGGCATCGAAGGCCTAAAGTAAAAAAATTGGGCTGGCTGTAGGCAATTGTAAATTGGTTCCAGGGGTACACGGGCAGCAGTGGTGTGGTCAGTGGAGGCATATTGTAAGGAGTGACCGCAGACAGGCATCGAAGGCCTAAAATAATAACACATGGCTGTAGGCAATTTTAAATTGGTTCCAGGGGTACACGGGCAGCAGTGGTGTGGTCAGTGGAGGCATATTGTAAGGAGTGACCGCAGACAGGCATCGAAGGCCTAAAATAATAACACATGGCTGTAGGCAATTTTAAATTGGTTCCAGGGGTACACGGGCAGCAGTGGTGTGGTCAGTGGAGGCCTAGTGGAAGGAGTGACCGCAGACAGGCATCGAAGGCCTAAAATAATAACACATGGCTGTAGGCAATTTTAAATTGGTTCCAGGGGTACACGGGCAGCAGTGGTGTGGTCAGTGGAGGCCTAGTGGAAGGAGTGACCGCAGACAGGCATCGAAGACCTAAAGTAAAAAAATTGGGCTGGCTGTAGGCAATTTTAAATTGGTTCCAGGGGTACACGGGCAGCAGTGGTGTGGTCAGTGGAGGCCTAGTGGAAGGAGTGACCGCAGACAGGCATCGAAGGCCTAATGTAAAAAAATTGGGCTGGCTGTAGGCAATTTTAAATTGGTTCCAGGGGTACACGGGCAGCAGTGGTGTGGTCAGTGGAGGCCTAGTGGAAGGAGTGACCGCAGACAGGCATCGAAGGCCTAAAATAATAACACATGGCTGTAGGCAATTTTAAATTGGTTCCAGGGGTACACGGGCAGCAGTGGTGTGGTCAGTGGAGGCCTAGTGGAAGGAGTGACCGCAGACAGGCATCGAAGGCCTAAAGTAAAAAAATTGGGCTGGCTGTAGGCAATATTAAATTGGTTCCAGGGGTACACGGGCAGCAGTGGTGTGGTCAGTGGAGGCCTAGTGGAAGGAGTGACCGCAGACAGGCATCGCAGGCCTAAAATAATAACACATGGCTGTAGGCAATTTTAAATTGGTTCCAGGGGTACACGGGCAGCAGTGGTGTGGTCAGTGGAGGCATATTGTAAGGAGTGACCGCAGACAGGCATCGAAGGCCTAAAATAATAACACATGGCTGTAGGCAATTTTAAATTGGTTCCAGGGGTACACGGGCAGCAGTGGTGTGGTCAGTGGAGGCATATTGTAAGGAGTGACCGCAGACAGGCATCGAAGGCCTAAAATAATAACACATGGCTGTAGGCAATTTTAAATTGGTTCCAGGGGTACACGGGCAGCAGTGGTGTGGTCAGTGGAGGCCTAGTGGAAGGAGTGACCGCAGACAGGCATCGAAGGCCTAAAATAATAACACATGGCTGTAGGCAATTTTAAATTGGTTCCAGGGGTACACGGGCAGCAGTGGTGTGGTCAGTGGAGGCCTAGTGGAAGGAGTGACAGCAGACAGGCATCGAAGGCCTAAAATAATAACACATGGCTGTAGGCAATTTTAAATTGGTTCCAGGGGTACACGGGCAGCAGTGGTGTGGTCAGTGGAGGCCTAGTGGAAGGAGTGACCGCAGACAGGCATCGAAGGCCTAAAGTAAAAAAATTGGGCTGGCTGTAGGCAATTTTAAATTGGTTCCAGGGGTACACGGGCAGCAGTGGTGTGGTCAGTGGAGGCCTAGTGGAAGGAGTGACCGCAGACAGGCATCGCAGGCCTAAAATAATAACACATGGCTGTAGGCAATTTTAAATTGGTTCCAGGGGTACACGGGCAGCAGTGGTGTGGTCAGTGGAGGCATATTGTAAGGAGTGACCGCAGACAGGCATCGAAGGCCTAAAATAATAACACATGGCTGTAGGCAATTTTAAATTGGTTCCAGGGGTACACGGGCAGCAGTGGTGTGGTCAGTGGAGGCATATTGTAAGGAGTGACCGCAGACAGGCATCGAAGGCCTAAAATAATAACACATGGCTGTAGGCAATTTTAAATTGGTTCCAGGGGTACACGGGCAGCAGTGGTGTGGTCAGTGGAGGCCTAGTGGAAGGAGTGACCGCAGACAGGCATCGAAGGCCTAAAATAATAACACATGGCTGTAGGCAATTTTAAATTGGTTCCAGGGGTACACGGGCAGCAGTGGTGTGGTCAGTGGAGGCCTAGTGGAAGGAGTGACCGCAGACAGGCATCGAAGGCCTAAAATAATAACACATGGCTGTAGGCAATTTTAAATTGGTTCCAGGGGTACACGGGCAGCAGTGGTGTGGTCAGTGGAGGCCTAGTGGAAGGAGTGACCGCAGACAGGCATCGAAGGCCTAAAATAATAACACATGGCTGTAGGCAATTTTAAATTGGTTCCAGGGGTACACGGGCAGCAGTGGTGTGGTCAGTGGAGGCCTAGTGGAAAAAGTGACCGCAGACAGGCATCGAAGGCCTAAAGTAAAAAAATTGGGCTGGCTGTAGGCAATTTTAAATTGGTTCCAGGGGTACACGGGCAGCAGTGGTGTGGTCAGTGGAGGCCTAGTGGAAGGAGTGACCGCAGACAGGCATCGAAGGCCTAAAATAATAACACATGGCTGTAGGCAATTTTAAATTGGTTCCAGGGGTACACGGGCAGCAGTGGTGTGGTCAGTGGAGGCCTAGTGGAAGGAGTGACCGCAGACAGGCATCGAAGGCCTAATGTAAAAAAATTGGGCTGGCTGTAGGCAATTTTAAATTGGTTCCAGGGGTACACGGGCAGCAGTGGTGTGGTCAGTGGAGGCCTAGTGGAAGGAGTGACCGCAGACAGGCATCGAAGGCCTAAAATAATAACACATGGCTGTAGGCAATTTTAAATTGGTTCCAGGGGTACACGGGCAGCAGTGGTGTGGTCAGTGGAGGCCTAGTGGAAGGAATGACCGCAGACAGGCATCGAAGGCCTAAAGTAAAAAAATTGGGCTGGCTGTAGGCAATTGTAAATTGGTTCCAGGGGTACACGGGCAGCAGTGGTGTGGTCAGTGGAGGCATATTGTAAGGAGTGACCGCAAACAGGCATCGAAGGCCTAAAATAATAACACATGGCTGTAGGCAATTTTAAATTGGTTCCAGGGGTACACGGGCAGCAGTGGTGTGGTCAGTGGAGGCATATTGTAAGGAGTGACCGCAGACAGGCATCGAAGGCCTAAAATAATAACACATGGCTGTAGGCAATTTTAAATTGGTTCCAGGGGTACACGGGCAGCAGTGGTGTGGTCAGTGGAGGCCTAGTGGAAGGAGTGACCGCAGACAGGCATCGAAGGCCTAAAATAATAACACATGGCTGTAGGCAATTTTAAATTGGTTCCAGGGGTACACGGGCAGCAGTGGTGTGGTCAGTGGAGGCCTAGTGGAAGGAGTGACCGCAGACAGGCATCGAAGGCCTAAAGTAAAAAAATTGGGCTGGCTGTAGGCAATTTTAAATTGGTTCCAGGGGTACACGGGCAGCAGTGGTGTGGTCAGTGGAGGCCTAGTGGAAGGAGTGACCGCAGACAGGCATCGAAGGCCTAAAATAATAACACATGGCTGTAGGCAATTTTAAATTGGTTCCAGGGGTACACGGGCAGCAGTGGTGTGGTCAGTGGAGGCATATTGTAAGGAGTGACCGCAGACAGGCATCGAAGGCCTAAAATAATAACACATGGCTGTAGGCAATTTTAAATTGGTTCCAGGGGCACACGGGCAGCAGTGGTGTGGTCAGTGGAGGCATATTGTAAGGAGTGACCGCAGACAGGCATCGAAGGCCTAAAATAATAACACATGGCTGTAGGCAATTTTAAATTGGTTCCAGGGGTACACGGGCAGCAGTGGTGTGGTCAGTGGAGGCCTAGTGGAAGGAGTGACCGCAGACAGGCATCGAAGGCCTAAAATAATAACACATGGCTGTAGGCAATTTTAAATTGGTTCCAGGGGTACACGGGCAGCAGTGGTGTGGTCAGTGGAGGCCTAGTGGAAGGAGTGACCGCAGACAGGCATCGAAGGCCTAAAATAATAACACATGGCTGTAGGCAATTTTAAATTGGTTCCAGGGGTACACGGGCAGCAGTGGTGTGGTCAGTGGAGGCCTAGTGGAAGGAGTGACCGCAGACAGGCATCGAAGGCCTAAAGTAAAAAAATTGGGCTGGCTGTAGGCAATTTTAAATTGGTTCCAGGGGTACACGGGCAGCAGTGGTGTGGTCAGTGGAGGCCTAGTGGAAGGAGTGACCGCAGACAGGCATCGAAGGCCTAAAGTAAAAAAATTGGGCTGGCTGTAGGCAATTTTAAATTGGTTCCAGGGGTACACGGGCAGCAGTGGTGTGGTCAGTGGAGGCCTAGTGGAAGGAGTGACCGCAGACAGGCATCGAAGGCCTAAAATAATAACACATGGCTGTAGGCAATTTTAAATTGGTTCCAGGGGTACACGGGCAGCAGTGGTGTGGTCAGTGGAGGGCTAGTGGAAGGAGTGACCGCAGACAGGCATCGAAGGCCTAAAATAATAACACGTGGCTGTAGGTAATTTTAAATTGGTTCCAGGGGTACACGGGCAGCAGTGGTGTGGTCAGTGGAGGCCTAGTGGAAAAAATGACCGCAGACAGGCATCGAAGGCCTAAAGTAAATAAATTGGGCTGGCTGTAGGCAATTTTAAATTGGTTCCAGGGGTACACGGGCAGCAGTGGTGTTGTCAGTGGAGGCCTAGTGGAAGGAGTGACCGCAGACAGGCATCGAAGGCCTAAAATAATAACACATGGCTGTAGGCAATTTTAAATTGGTTCCAGGGGTACACGGGCAGCAGTGGTGTGGTCAGTGGAGGCCTAGTGGAAGGAGTGACCGCAGACAGGCATCGAAGGCCTAAAATAATAACACGTGGCTGTAGGCAATTTTAAATTGGTTCCAGGGGTACACGGGCAGCAGTGGTGTGGTCAGTGGAGGCCTAGTGGAAGGAGTGACCACAGACAGGCATCGAAGGCCTAAAATAATAACACATGGCTGTAGGCAATTTTAAATTGGTTCCAGGGGTACACGGGCAGCAGTGGTGTGGTCAGTGGAGGCCTACTGGAAGGAGTGACCACAGACAGGCATCGAAGGCCTAACATAACAAAAATGTCAATACAATGGTATTGTCAGTGGCAGGCATTGAAGGATGTCAGCGCATAGACTAAACATTGGTGGAGCTGTGAGATAATTTTGCAAGTGGTAGAGCACTGTTTGAGCTGGGGTGGGGGGAAACTGTCTTGTGGCCGGCGGTACAGGCCCAGGGCCCCTCATATTACAACGGTGTGTCTGACGTTGGGTGCGCACCACCACCACCAGAGACACTTTATTGTACTAGGAGGGACCCAGTGGCAGTGCCGTCGACCAAAAGCGGGCTCACCCACCTCTTCAGACAAACTGCACTCTCACGGGTGCTGTCGCCAAGTGTCGATACCACGGCCCCGTGTGGGGAGTTTGGCCATTTAGTGAGGTGTAAACATGTCGTATGCTGGACAATCAGGTGCAGAAAATTACGAGATTGGAAAAGGCATTCAGAATAGTCCACAGGCAAGACCTTTTCATAGGAAAGCTAGGTGTCAGCCGGGCAAGGTGGGGCAAAAGATTTAGAAATCCAGTTGTGGTTCATTTTAATGAAGGTTAGATCATCTACATTTTGGGTAGCCAGACGAGTCCTTTTTTCTGTTAGTATTGAACCTGCAGCACTGAATACTCTTTCTGATAGGACACTAGCTGCCGGGCAAGCAAGCTCCTGCAGTGCATATTCTGCCAATTCTGGCCAGGTGTCTAATTTTGATGCCCAGTAATCAAATGGGAATGACGGTTGAGGGAGAACATCGATAAGGGATGAAAAATAGTTTGTAACCATACTGGACAAATGTTGTCTCCTGTCACTTTGAATTGATGCTGCAGTACCTGTCCTGTCTGCGGTCATAGCAAAATCACTCCACAACCTGGTCAGAAAACCCCTCTGGCCAACGCCACTTCTGATTTCTGCCCCTCTAACTCCTCTGGTCTGCTGGCCCCTGCAGCTCGTGTGAGAACGATCACGGGCGCTGTGTGCAGGGAATGCCAGAAGCAAATGGTCAACAAGATTTGATTGTTTGGTTGCTAATATTAGTTCCAAGTTCTCAGGTGGCATTATATTTTGCAATTTGCCTTTATAGCGAGGATCAAGGAGGCAGGCCAACCAGTAATCGTCATCATTCATCATTTTAGTTATGCGTGTGTCCCTTTTGAGGATACGTAAGGCATAATCCGCCATGTGGGCCAAAGTTCCAGTTCTCAAATCTGCGGTTGTGCTTGGTTGAGGGGCAGTTTCAGGCAAATCCACGTCACTTGTGTCCCTCAAAAAACCAGAACCCGGCCTTGCCGCGCCACCAATTTCCAGTGGCCCCGGAAAAGCTTCCTCATTAAAAATATAATCATCCCCATCATCCTCCTCGTCCTCCTCCTCCTCTTCGCCCGCTACCTCGTCCTGTACACTGCCCTGGCAAGACAATGGCTGACTGTCATCAAGGCTTTCCTCTTCCTCAGCTGCAGACGCCTGATCCTTTATGTGCGTCAAACTTTGCATCAGCAGACGCATTAGGGGGATGCTCATGCTTATTATGGCGTTGTCTGCACTAACCAGCCGTGTGCATTCCTCAAAACACTGAAGGACTTGACACATGTCTTGAATCTTCGACCACTGCACACCTGACAACTCCATGTCTGCCATCCTACTGCCTGCCCGTGTATGTGTATCCTCCCACAAAAACATAACAGCCCGCCTCTGTTCACACAGTCTCTGAAGCATGTGCAGTGTTGAGTTCCACCTTGTTGCAACGTCTATGATTAGGCGATGCTGGGGAAGGTTCAAAGAACGCTGATAGGTCTGCATACGGCTGGAGTGTACGGGCGAACGGCGGATATGTGAGCAAAGTCCACGCACTTTGAGGAGCAGGTCGGATAACCCCGGATAACTTTTCAGGAAGCACTGCACCACCAGGTTTAAGGTGTGAGCCAGGCAAGGAATGTGTTTCAGTTGGGAAAGGGAGATGGCAGCCATGAAATCCCTTCCGTTATCACTCACTACCTTGCCTGCCTCAAGATCTACAGTGCCCAGCCACGACTGCGTTTCTTTCTGCAAGAACTCGGACAGAACTTCCGCGATGTGTCTGTTGTCGCCCAAACACTTCATAGCCAATACAGCCTGCTGACGTTTGCCAGTAGCTGCCCCATAATGGGAGACCTGGTGTGCAACAGTGGCAGCTGCGGATGGAGTGGTTGTGCGACTGCGGTCTGTGGACGAGCTCTCGCTTCTGCAGGAGGACGAGTAGGAGGAGGAGGGGGTGCGAACGGCTACAGCCAATTGTTTCCTAGACCGTGGGCTAGGCAGAACTGTCCCAAACTTGCTGTCCCCTGTGGACCCTGCATCCACCACATTTACCCAGTGTGCCATGATGGACACGTAACGTCCCTGGCCATGCCTACTGGTCCATGCATCTGTTGTCAGGTGCACCTTTGTGCTCACAGATTGCCTGAGTGCATGGACGATGCGCTCTTTAACATGCTGGTGGAGGGCTGGGATGGCTTTTCTGGAAAAAAAGTGTCGACTGGGTAGCTCGTAGCGTGGTACAGCGTAGTCCATCAGGGCTTTGAAAGCTTCGCTTTCAACTAACCGGTAGGGCATCATCTCTAACGAGATTAGTCTAGCTATGTGTGCGTTCAAACCCTGTGTACGCGGATGCGAGGCTAAGTACTTCCTTTTTCTAACCATAGTCTCATGTAGGGTGAGCTGGACTGGAGAGCTGGAGATCGTGGAACTAGCGGGGGTGCCGGTGGACATGGCAGACTGAGAGACGGTGGGAGATGGTATTGTTGCCACCGGTGCCCTAGATGCAGTGTTTCCTACTACGAAACTGGTGATTCCCTGACCCTGACTGCTTTGGCCTGGCAAAGAAACCTGCACAGATACTGCAGGTGGTGCGGAAAATGGTGGCCCTACACTGCCGGAAGGGATGTTGCGTTGCTGACTAGCTTCATTGGCCGAGGGTGCTACAACCTTAAGGGACGTTTGGTAGTTAGTCCAGGCTTGCAAATGCATGGTGGTTAAATGTCTATGCATGCAACTTGTATTGAGACTTTTCAGATTCTGTCCTCTGCTTAAGGTAGTTGAACATTTTTGACAGATGACTTTGCGCTGATCAATTGGATGTTGTTTAAAAAAATGCCAGACTGCACTCTTTCTAGCATCGGATACCTTTTCAGGCATTGCAGACTGAGCTTTAACTGGATGGCCACGCTGTCCTTCAACAGGTTTTGGCTTTGCCACGCGTTTTGGGCAAGATACGGGCCCGGCAGATGGAACCTGTTGCGATGTTGATGCCTGCTGCGGCCCCTCCTCCTCCGCTTCAGAACTGCTGCCGCCTGCACCCTGTTCCCCCAATGGCTGCCAATCGGGGTCAAGAACTGGGTCATCTATTACCTCTTCTTGTAGCTCGTGTGCAACTTCGTCTGTGTCACCGTGTCGGTCGGTGGTATAGCGTTCGTGATGGGGCAACATAGTCTCATCAGGGTCTGATTCTTGATCAGCACCCTGCGAGGGCAATGTTGTGGTCTGAGTCAAAGGACCAGCATAGTAGTCTGGCTGTGGCTGTGCATCAGCGCAATCCATGTCAGATTCAACTTGTAATGGGCATGGACTGTTAACTGCTTCACTTTCTAAGCCAGGGACGGTATGTGTAAAGAGCTCCATGGAGTAACCCGTTGTGTCGCCTGCTGCATTCTTCTCTGTTGTTGTTTTTGCTGAAGAGGACAAGGAAGCGACTTGTCCCTGACCGTGAACATCCACTAACGACGCGCTGCTTTGACATTTACCAGTTTCACGAGAGGAGGCAAAAGAGCTAGAGGCTGAGTCAGCAAGATAAGCCAAAACTTGCTCTTGGTGCTCCGGCTTTAAAAGCGGTTTTCCTACTCCCAGAAAAGGGAGCGTTCGAGGCCTTGTGTAGCCAGACGACGAACCTGGCTCCACAGCTCCAGACTTAGGTGCAATATTTTTTTTCCCACGACCAGCTGATGCTCCACCACTACCACTACCCTCATTACCAGCTGACAATGAACGCCCCCGGCCACGACCTCTTCCACCATACTTCCTCATTGTTTTAAAAACGTAAACAAACTAACGGTATTTGTTGCTGTCACACAAATTACACGGTGAGCTATAACTTCAGTATGATTTAGCTACCCCTTTACAGGTGAGTGAGACCACAACGAAAATCAGGCACAATGTTACACACTCTGTTGTTGGTGGCAACAAATGAGAGAGATGCCACACACGCAGGACTGTCACTGAAGCACAAATGTAAATATTAATCTCCCACTTATTTGATTTTTTTTTTTTTTTAAGGGAGACTTTAGGAAAAAAAATAATAGAATAAAATGATTTTTTCAGGAAGAATTTAGAAACCAAATAAAATAAAATGATTTTTTCAGGGAGAATTTAGAAAACAAATAAAACAAAAAAAGGCTTTCTATGGCCCACTGAGTGAGAGATGACGCACACAGGAGTCAGGAGTGGCACACAAGCCCAGAGGCCAATATTTATCTCCCACTGATTGATGTAGTGATTTTTTCAGGTAGATTTTGGAACCCAAATCAAGCTAAAAAAATAATAGGCTTTCTATGGCCCACAATTGGAGAGAGAGAGAGAGTTGGCACACCCAGGAGTCAAGACTGGCACACAAGCAGAAAGGGCAATATTAATCTCCCACTGATTTGTTTTTTTTGGTTTTTTTTTTCAGGGAGACTTTAGGAAAAAAAAATAATAGAATAAAATGATTTTTTCAGGAAGAATTTAGAAACCAAAGAAAATAAAATGATTTTTTCAGGGAGAATTTAGAAAACAAATAAAACAAAAAAAGGCTTTCTATGGCCCACTGAGTGAGAGATGACGCACACAGGAGTCAGGAGTGGCACACAAGCCCAGAGGCCAATATTTATCTCCCACTGATTGATGTAGTGATTTTTTCAGGTAAATTTTGGAACCCAAATCAAGCTAAAAAAAATAATAGGCTTTCTATGGCCCACAATTGGAGAGAGAGAGAGAGATGGCACACCCAGGAGTCAAGACTGGCACACAAGCAGAAAGGGCAATATTAATCTCCCACTGATTTGTTTTTTTTTTTTTTTTTTCAGGGAGACTTTAGGAAAAAAAAATTAGAATAAAATGATTTTTTCAGGAAGAATTTAGAAACCAAATAAAATAAAATGATTTTTTCAGGGAGAATTTAGAAAACAAATAAAACAAAAAAAGGCTTTCTATGGCCCACTGAGTGAGAGATGACGCACACAGGAGTGGCACACAAGCCCAGAGTCCAATATTTATCTCCCACTGATTGATGTAGTGATTTTTTCAGGTAGATTTTGGAACCCAAATCAAGCTAAAAAAATAATAGGCTTTCTATGGCCCACAATTGGAGAGAGAGAGAGAGATGGCACACCCAGCAGTCAAGACTGGCACACAAGCAGAAAGGGCAATATTAATCTCCCACTGATTTGTTTTTTTTTTGTTTTTTTTTTCAGGGAGACTTTAGGAAAAAAAAATAATAGAATAAAGTGATTTTTTCAGGAAGAATTTAGAAACCAAAGAAAATAAAATGATTTTTTCAGGGAGAATTTAGAAAACAAATAAAACAAAAAAAGGCTTTCTATGGCCCACTGAGTGAGAGATGACGCACACAGGAGTCAGGAGTGGCACACAAGCCCAGAGGCCAATATTTATCTCCCACTGATTGATGTAGTGATTTTTTCAGGTAGATTTTGGAACCCAAATCAAGCTAAAAAAATAATAGGCTTTCTATGGCCCACAATTGGAGAGAGAGAGAGAGATGGCACACCCAGGAGTCAAGACTGGCACACAAGCAGAAAGGGCAATATTAATCTCCCACTGATTTGGTTTTTTTTGGTTTTTTTTTCAGGGAGACTTTAGGAAAAAAAAATAATAGAATAAAATGATTTTTTCAGGAAGAATTTAGAAACCAAAGAAAATAAAATGATTTTTTCAGGGAGAATTTAGAAAACAAATAAAACAAAAAAAGGCTTTCTATGGCCCACTGAGTGAGAGATGACGCACACAGGAGTCAGGAGTGGCACACAAGCCCAGAGGCCAATATTTATCTCCCACTGATTGATGTAGTGATTTTTTCAGGTAGATTTTGGAACCCAAATCAAGCTAAAAAAAATAATAGGCTTTCTATGGCCCACAATTGGAGAGAGAGAGAGAGATGGCACACCCAGGAGTCAAGACTGGCACACAAGCAGAAAGGGCAATATTAATCTCCCACTGATTTGTTTTTGTTTTTTGTTTTTCAGGGAGACTTTAGGAAAAAAAAAATAGAATAAAATGATTTTTTCAGGAAGAATTTAGAAACCAAATAAAATAAAATGATTTTTTCAGGGAGAATTTAGAAAACAAATAAAACAAAAAAAGGCTTTCTATGGCCCACTGAGTGAGAGATGACGCACACAGGAGTCAGGAGTGGCACACAAGCCCAGAGGCCAATATTTATCTCCCACTGATTGATGTAGTGATTTTTTCAGGTAGATTTTGGAACCCAAATCAAGCTAAAAAAATAATAGGCTTTCTATGGCCCACAATTGGAGAGAGAGAGAGAGATGGCACACCCAGGAGTCAAGACTGGCACACAAGCAGAAAGGGCAATATTAATCTCCCACTGATTTGTTTTTTTTTGTTTTTTTTTTCAGGGAGACTTTAGGAAAAAAAAATAGAATAAAATGATTTTTTCAGGAAGAATTTAGAAACCAAAGAAAATAAAATGATTTTTTCGGGGAGAATTTAGAAAACAAATAAAACAAAAAAAGGCTTTCTATGGCCCACTGAGTGAGAGATGACGCACACAGGAGTCAGGAGTGGCACACAAGCCCAGAGGCCAATATTTATCTCCCACTTTTTTTTTTTTGTTCCAGGGAAAATTTATAAACCCAATAAAAAAAATAATAAATAGGCTTTCTATGGCCCACTATCTGAGAGACAGAGAGAGATGGCACGCTTAGGACTGGCACACAAGCCCAAAGGCCAATATTAATCTCCCACTGATTGATTTATTGATTTTTTCAGGTAGAATTTAGAACCCAAATAAAGCAAAAAAAAAAAAAAAGGGCTTTCTATGGCCCACTGAGTGAGTGATGATGCACACAGGAGTCAGGAGTGGCACACAAGCCCTGAGGCCAATATTTTTCTCCCACTGATTGATGTAGTGATTTTTTCTTGTAGATTTTAGAACCAAAATCAAGCAAAAAAAATAAATAGGCTTTCTATGGCCCACTGAGTGAGTGATGATGCACACAGGAGTCAAGAGTGGCACACAAGCCCTGAGGCCAATATTTTTCTCCCACTGATTGATGTAGTGATTTTTTCAGGTAGATTTTATAACCCAAATCAAGCAAAAAAATAAATAGGCTTTCTATGGCCCACTGAGTGCGAGATGACACAGACAGGGATGGCACTCTAGCAGAAATGTCAATCTTAATCTCCCACAAAAAAAAAAAAAAACAGGGAGTGTCCTTCAATTACTATCTCCCTGCAGTAATCTCAGCCAGGTATGGCAGGCAGCAATAAGGAGTGGACTGATGCACAAATTAAATAAAAAGTGTGTACAAACCAAAAAGATAGCTGTGCAGAAAGGAAGGAACAAGAGGATTTGTGCTTTGAAAAAAGCAGTTGGTTTGCACAGCGGCGTACACACAGCAATGCAGCTATCAGGGAGCCTTCTAGGGCAGCCCAATGAGCTACAGCGCTGAGGGAGAAAAAAAAAAAATGTAGCTTCCACTGTCCATGCACACCGAAGGTGGTGTTGGGCAGTGGAAATCGCTACAGCACAAGCGGTTTGGTGGTTAATGGACCCTGCCTAACGCTATCCCTGCTTCTGACGAAGCGGCAGCAACCTCTCCCTAAGCTCAGATCAGCAGCAGTAACATGGCGGTCGGCGGGAACGCCCCTTTATAGCCCCTGTGACGCCGCAGACAGCAAGCCAATCACTGCAATGCCCTTCTCTAAGATGGTGGGGACCAGGACCTATGTCATCACGCTGCCCACACTCTGCGTTTACCTTCATTGGCTGAGAAATGGCGCTTTTCGCGTCATTGAAACGCGACTTTGGCGCGAAAGTCGCGTACCGCATGGCCGACCCCGCACAGGGGTCGGATCGGGTTTCATGAAACCCGACTTTGCCAAAAGTCGGCGACTTTTGAAAATGAACGACCCGTTTCGCTCAACCCTAGTCCTGATTAAACGCACTGTACCAAGTCATGTAATAGCTGCAAGGCATTATTGGGAAATTCACAAAATCACGCTTATTGTCATGTAAGTCTTCTATGGCTGATACAATCTTCTGCAATGTGCAAGATGGAAGCTGCCATTTTTGGAGTGATTTGTGCAAATTGAATTGTAAATTGAATTCAATGAGATGAATTTATAAAATTCATAGCAAATTTGATTTGCATCAAATTCCTGACTTCAAGTACATACATTGAGTTGGGGAATGAGCATGATATGTGTTCCAGATAGGCCTTTTTAACTACATGCCAGGGTGAGTAGCACAGAAACTTATTTGAGACTCATATACAGTTCACGATATGGTACCTAATATGAAATATTTTGTCCATAAAGTTGTAACAATATAATTCTGTTTTTCACACCATATAGTTTGCTTTTTGCTTTTTTTAGATCAAAACAATTCCAAGAGGATGAAATATCTCCATGATTTAAAAAAAATATAATTAAAGTGGTAGTTTTTGTAGAGCATGTATCATGAGAATTGGGCTTCAAAAAGGAAACCTGCCTTGTCCAATAAATATAGTTTAGCTGTTGAACCCGTTCTACGACTGTAGAACTAAGATTTTTAATGTTTAACATGGTCAAAATGATGGTATAAAACCATTAGCTTAGAAAAAAGTCAAGTAACCCGGGAAACTCATGGCCTTACGCATTTCAAACCTTTTGGTTCCTAATCATAGTTCAGACTGAACTCTTGCCTTTTTTCTAGACTAATGGTTTTATACCATACTTATACATAACATACATATACATAACCATATTATACATAAAAGATTTTTGTTTGTAAATAATTATACACTGATGGATCTGTTGCTGGATAGCTTTCCTTGCTTGATAGTGTTTGTTTGCTGCTAATATGAACTTCTATCTGTGCACGGCCATTGGATTCTACTGCGGTGAGCTGGATCTTTTCTACAAAGTTTTTTTTTCCATTGTTGTATGAATACCTCTGAGTATTTACTATAGGCCTAAAGGTACACTAAACGACTTACCAACGATCACGACCAGCGATATGACCTGGCCGTTATCGTTGGTAAATCGTTGTGTGGTCGCTGGGGAGCTGTCACACAGACAGCTCTCTCCAGCGACCAACGATCAGGGGAAAGACTTCGGCATTGTTGAAACTGTCTTTAACGATGCCAAAGTCCCCCTGCAGCACCCGGGTAACCAGGGTAAACATCGGGCTACTAAGTGCAGGGCCGCGCTTAGTAACCCGATATTTACCCTGGTTACCATTGTAAAAGTAAAAAAAAAAAACACTACATACTCACATTCCGATGTCTGTCACGTCCCCCGGCGTCCACAGGGTTAAAACTGCTTTAGGCAGGAGTGCTGCTAATGCACGCGCTGCTGCCGAGAGCTTCCCGCACTGACTGTGTCAGTGCCGGCCGTAAAGCAGAGCACAGCGGTGACGTCACTGCTGTGCTCTGCTTTACGGCCGGCACTGAGAGTCAGTGCAGGGAAGCTCTCGGCCTGAGCGCGTGCATTAGCAGTGCTCCTGCCGAAAGCAGTTTTAACCCTGTGGATGCCGGGGGATGTGACAGATATCAGAATGTGAGTATGTACTGTTTTTTTTTTTACTTTTACAATGGTAACCAAGGTAAATATCGGGTTACTAAGCGCGGCCCTGCGCTTAGTAACCCGATGTTTACCCTGGTTACAAGTCAACACATCGCTGGATCGGCATCACACACGCCGATCCAGCGATGACAGCGGGTGATCAGCAACCAAAAAATGGTCCTGATCATTCCCCAGCGACCAACGATCTCCCAGCAGGGGCCTAATCGTTGGTCGCTGTCACACATAACGAGATCGTTAGCGGGATCATTGCTACGTCACAAAAAGCGTGATGTTGCAACGATATCCTTAACGATATCGTTATGTGTGAAGGTACCTTAAGGCTTTTTGCAATTAGTTACTGGCTTCTACTAAACGGGTCATCAGCCTGCGCCTGTGCTCAAACTAAAGAAGAAAAAATAGTTAAAATAAAGAAATACATATTGAAATAAAAATAAAAAAACACTGTATATACTCACTTTACACCTAATCCCTGAATCCCTTTGTCTTCTGTAAAAAATAAAAAATAAAAAAACATGCACCTGTGCTAAAACTAAAGAAGAAAAAATAGTTAAAATAAATACATATTGAAATAAAAATAAAAAAGACTGTATATACTCACTTTACACCTAATTCCTGAATCCCTTTGTCTTCTGTAAAAATAAAAAAACACAATATGCTCTTCTTAACGCCTAATCCCCAATGCCCATGTCACCTGGAAAAGAGAAAAAATAATAAACCACAATATCCCTCACCTATCAGCCATAATCCTTGCTGTCCTGCAATGATTCGGATCAGTTGTAGAGAAGTCACATCAGCTGATTTGACTGCTATATCCGGCAGCCGATGACAGACTGACAGCAGCATGTAATCACTCCTGCAGTGTGTAGTGCTGAGCTGCGGTGAGAAAGTTCACTGGAGTTCATCAGCTGATGAGCCCCAGTGATCTCACTTATGGCCCTGATGTGTGAGAAAGTTTTAATAGATATGCCTTTTCTGGGCAGCTGTGGGCTGCTATTTTTAGGCTGGAGACCGCTCTATTTTTGATAACCAAATTTGCTAAAGCTCACAGCTGAGGGTTGCCTGGCTGGTTATCAAAAATACAGGGGAATCCATGCCATTTTCTTTTAAAATTATTTATTTAGTGTGCAGGTGCCGGCTGATGAATACTCAAATCAGCCTTCTCTCACTGTTAAAAGTGGCAGCAGGCGTCGACTGATAGGAGTAGTAGTCCCATTAGATGACGCCGTGACCAGGGGTAAACTTTTTACCTCCAGTCACATCTGTTTCCCCGCAGCATTGTGACAAACTTTAAAAATCTTACCGAGATCATAACTGCTGGTAAAATCACAGCCTTAGTGGAAACTTGATCATTTACCAAATTTTGCAGAAAATGCTCGGGTGTCTGAACATGAATTCGAATATGCACAGTTCGTGCCAACTTTGAGATTGGCAAACGTTTTCTAAACAAGTTCACTCATCTCTAGTCATATTTACTGTCATGTGATGTCCAGCCAAGGTTTGGGCATCATAGAAGACACCGATTTTTATTATATACAGCAATACTGTACTATTACTGAATGTAGTTCAAGCAATAATAAAGTACAAATGACCTAAGAGGATTAACCATTTTATTTTCTTCATTAAAGAAATGGGTGATATATATATATATATATATATATATGTATATATATATATATATATATATATATACGTATATATATATATATATATATCTATAAAAACCATATTTGGCATCTCAACATCTGTAAAAGTCCAATCTATCAAACCTAATTGACCCAATCGGTAAATGCTATAAAGAGGAAAAAAGGTCTACAGATTAGAATTTTGTTTTTTTCAGTCACTGGAATACCCCGAAAATAGAATAAGAAGTGATCAAAACATAGTATGTATCCCAAAATGGTATGAATTAAAACATTAAGAGTTTTTGCAGTATCAAAGGTAAGGATAAGTCAGATTCTAAAAATGGTTTGAGATGAAGGTGACATAAGAGAGTGAGTGATAAGCTATAGGGGGTAGAGATGAGCAACAAAATTTGTCAAGTATTGAATTCTTCATGAATGTTGCAACGTCTATGTCGTCGAAATAGTAAAAAAGTTATTGTTATTTGAAAAAGTAGAGGAAAATTGAATATGCAAAAATTAAGCTGTCTGTGTACTTGAATTGAAGAAGAGGTGGATCTTCTTTCAATCAATCAATCAATCAATCAATCAAAACTTTCTCCCTCCTGCCCAAATGGAAGCAAGAACATCTAAATAATTTTTCTGTTCATGTATTACAGTAAATTCAGCTGTTAATAAGTAATTAAGTGATTAATTAGCTAGCTGAGGAAATGTCTTGTCAGCACATCAAGGTCCATCTTCTATGCTTGATCCCACCTTCTCTACGTAATGCCCCCAATGTAGTTGTAGATGGACGACAGTCACCCTAGTCCAACATTACACTAAGTTAATAGAAAAATAGTGGGTAAGGTAATAACTAGAGGTTCTGTAAACAAAATGAGGAAATTATAAACAATGAACATTTTTATTAAAATTACCATGAAAATACAAAGGTTGCAGGTTAGATATATCTATTTCTCATTCTGTGCTCAAAAAATGAGGCTTCAATTGTGTGATATGATTCATTTCCTGTTCAATAAGCCAATACATCACATAATATGTGAAGGCAAATTACATCTAACCTGTTTCTTTTTGCACTAACAGCAGTTTAAAATATACGGTTCTTCAAACAGCGTGATAATTATATCTCTTTCTAAATAAAATGAGGATACCTTATAAATTGCATGCTTACCCATTCAGAACACAAGCTCATCTTGTTTTAATTTAGAAAAGAGAGGCAGAATATAATTCACTGCCAGCTGAGACTTGGCACATACAAACATTCAGCAGATAAAACCATTGTACTTTCCAGACGTGTATCAGCCATGACCCCTTTACTATATATCTATTGACTTGCTACATTTACTGCGTTTGACTTGTCGATTGTGACAGTTTTGACCCTATTACACCATATTCTAGCAACTTTTGTGGCAGGGCTCACATACGCTGTCTAGGTTACTGCTTTTATTATGATCTTGAGTGCCATTACTTAACCCACAAAGACATATGTTATGTTAACATACTCAAATGCCACAGATGATAACGATAACATTTGCTTTAACAAACTAAAAAAAGAATCATTCTATAGAAAAAACTATAGTCAAATATAGACAATGTATCTAAATATTTGCATAGGATCTACATGAAAATGCACACTGTAACGTACTACTGCTACTAATGATACTATTGCCAATATTATAAAAAATACTAATTCTACTTCTACTACTATAAATAATAATTATAATAATTACACATGAGCGAATATATTAGAGTGTAATTGAATTCTACTTGAATATTACAAAAATACGCATTTGCTAAAATGCAGATTTTTGTAACTCACCATTGTACAGATTTTGAAAATTTCCAGTGGCTGACATTTTGCTGGGAAATAAAGTTCCATCGAAAGGTTAAAAAATGTTAAAAAATTATACTCACCTTGTTAACGTCTTTGGTCCTTTCACTCCTCACTGTCACTTGTCTGGTCTTCGGCACATTTTCTTATCACCAATGAAAGCTCCGAATCCCGGCTTCTTCATACAAGGCTAGAGTTTCAAGGTGTCATGAATGCTGGGATGTTTCAACTCATTCACATGCGAAGTCATGGCACACCTAGTGGCGTCATGACATCATGATCTTATGTATGCCTGCGCAGAAGGATCTCAGGCCCCATCAGAGCTGGAAGGGAAAGGCCTAGACTGCTGTAAAGGAGCCTGGGGATTCAATACTCAAGGCAGTGATAAGAAGATGTAATGAGGACGATGAGGGTCTAAAGAGATGAGTGGTACGGTAAGTATAAGTATTTTTTTATTTTCTACATCTTACATTTAATTTGAGGGACATTCCATTAGTGGAGAATAACAATAATAATAATAATAATAATCTAGTATCAATGTACTCACAAGGTTATGATCCAAACATATGCTTATTTATACCAGTTAATGACTGTGACTTGACATAAACAGATTTCATTCTCTAGTAGAGATGGGCGAACCCAAACCCCATCACAGCTTTGTCAAGTATTGGCATAGCTGTGATTGGCCGGCACACTGTGCAAAAAAAAAAAAATGAATAAAAAGATGTGGGGTCTCCCCTATTCTTCATACCAATTGCAGGAAAAGCTGACAGCCGCGGGCTGCAGCTTTCAGCTGTCTGCTTTATCTTGGCTGGTTGTCAAAAAATAAAGGCATCCCTCACCATTTTTTCAATTATTGAAATAAATAATTTAAAAAAATGGTTTTGGGTCCCCTCATTTTTGAAAATGAGCCAAGCTAAAGCAGATGGCTGGGAGCTTGTATTCTTAGGCTGGGAAGGGGCCATGGATATTGGCCCCCCAGCTTAAAAATAGCAGCCTGCAACTGTCCCAGAAAAGGTACATCCATTAGATGCACCAATTCTATTGCTTTACCCGGATGTCCCAATTGCCCTGGTTCACTGAAAAGTGGGGTAATGGTTTAGGAGTTGAGGTCAGCTTGGTAATGCTACCTGACATCAAGCACTGAGGTTAGTAATGGAGAGGTGCTATCAGATGCCCCTATTACTAACCCTGTAGTGAAAATTAAGACAGATACACACAGAAGAAAGTTGTTTAATTGAACAACCCCCCGACAAATCCCCTTTTTTTCCCATTTATTTGCGTAAAAATAAAAATTAACCAGAGGTAACCTCGATGACATCACTGCTAGTCACTGAAGCTGCAAGCTCATTCACCAGTGGGTCTCAGCCTGGATGGTCGCATCTTGGCCCCATCCAGGCTGAAAACTGTTTAAATCCCATACATGGATTACGGTGTGGTACAGCATGATGGATAGGTGAGGGATATTGTTGTTTTTAACTTTTGTTTTCTTACAGGACATTAGGGATTCAGTGGAACTAGGCCTTAGGTGAGGATAACTGTGTTTGCTATTTTTAAATAAAAAAAATAAAGAAAAACACCTGCAACAAGGTGGTGTATTGATGTGGCACATACTAATGGCAAATTTGATGGTAAGACAGCAATGCAAAAAAAACAGAATTGCCTGTACTTTGTGATGTAGACAGTTACAGTTAAACATCTAGAATTGGAGAATTTTCTTTTCTATTTTTGAAAAACAGTTATTCCCTTTTCACAGAAAGGATTGCAAAAGAAATGTAAAAACTCTTTACAGTCTATTGTAAGCACAAAATCTCTGATTGACACTGGTTTCAGATTTGTTATTTCTGTAAAACATATTTTCTGGCTTGCTGCTGGTTTCTAGTACATTAATTCTAAAACCATGTGAATACTATTCAAATACAGCAAGACAAATTCATTTATTTATATCACTGATTAATCAGACTTAGGCTACGGTCACACTATCAGTATTTGGTCAGTATTTTACATCAGTATTTGTAAGCCAAAATCAGGAGTGGAACAATCAGAGGAAAAGTATAATAGAAACATATGCACCACTTCTGTATTTATCACCCACTCCTGGGTTTGGCTTACAAATACTGATGTAAAATACTGACCAAATACTGCTAGTGTGGTAGTCTGGTAATGCTGCTGGCACATGTCTATCACTGAATTCCAAGAAAATGTCCTTGTTAAAATGATAATGAAAACAATGTGAAACATATAATAGTACTGGCACTTAAAACATTAATGCATTTTCTTATAAATGTAAGTCCCTGAAACTCACACATAGGAAAGGGGCTACTCTTTACAGCGAATACAGAAGAAGCTAGAGCGTATTTGCACCTTTAAGAGATGTTAGGAAACATTTTAGCTTTTCACAGTTTTTAATATTCATGTTCTTAAAATATAAAATATACCATAATCTCCTAACAATTTTACCAGGTTACACCATGTGAGTAAATTATGCTGAGAGTAACAGGATAAGCAGTGTGTTAATTTTCCTGGAAGCTATCCAGTTTAATGACCAATCCATAATAATAGTTTTGATTCAATATGCATTTGCCCTTGTGGAAAGGTCTTGACTCAAGTCCTCACAATACGAATCATTTTAATGGAAAATTGCTAGGATTCATCCAATCATCTTATATCTACAAGCTGTCATCATTCCAATATTTATTGTGTAAGCAAATATGCCGCTCGCACATTTCCTTAATAAAGTCCAGATGGTAACAGAGGGAAGTGTTGATGAAGGTGTGGAATATCAACACTACTGAAAAGAGGCAATGGGTGGCTGGAAAAATAAAATGTACACATAATTATATAATATAGCATTTGAAAAAGAGATTAATTTTACTTGCATGAGAAATTACAAAATCCTGCAGAAAATTTGTCAACTTGTACAGACAAATTTATAGGCAGATCTACCTTCACCTTGGACACAAATTCAGCTTGGGTTCTTCAACTCATTATCTTGGCAGAGTGACTTATTGTTGACTCTCCCCTCGACTCCTAGTAAACTGGGCACATGCCACTATGCCTCAATGTATGGATTCCTTTTTTCAAAAACAATAGTATATAGTGCAGATATTGTTATACGATTTGTAAAGGTGTCCTCCTTGTTACATGCAGATTGATGCAGTCTGAAATGGAAGCGAGGTTGAGAAGGCCCTGGATTTTCACCTTTAGACCATGCTCAAACATTCAGTGTTTAGGCCAGTTTCACACGTCAGTGGCTCTGGTACGTGAGGTGACAGTTTCCTCACATACCGGAGACACTGACTCACGTAGACACATTGAAATCAATGTGTCTCTGCACATGTCAGCGTGTTTTCACGGACCGTGTGTCCGGGTGCAAAACACGGAGACATGTCAGTGTTCGTGGGAGCGCACGGATTACATGGACCCATTAAAGTCAATGGGTCCGTGTAAAACACGTACCGCACACGGACGCTGTCCGTGTGCAGTCTGTGTGCCATGTAGGAGACAGCGCTACAGTAAGCGCTGTCCCCCCAGCGTGGTGCTGAAGCTGCCATTCATATCTTCTCTCCAGCAGCATTCGCTGTAGAGAAGATATGAAAAATCCTTTTTTTTTGTGTTTAAAATAAAGATCCCTGTCCCTACCCCCCTTCCACCCCCTGTGTGCCCGCCCGCTGTTAATTAAATTACTCACTCGGCTCCCACGCAGTGTTCTCTCAGCGCCAGCTTCTCCTGTATGAGTGGTCACGTGGTGCCGCCGATTAGAGTCATGAATATGCGGCTCCACACCCCATAGGTGGAAAAAAAAAAGGATTTTTCATATCTTCTCTACAGTGAACGCTGCTGGAGAGAAGATATGAATGGCGGCTTCAGCACCAGATGCAGGGGACAGCGCTTATCTCTAGCGCTGTCTCCTGCACGCTCAGTGTGGTACCCAGTCGGCACACGGGCGGCACACGGCTTCCGCACGTGTGCCACACGGATGGCCTACGTGAGCTCACGGACACACGAACACGGATAACTCCGGTACCGATTTTTCCGGTATCGGAATTATCTGGACGTGTGGGACAGGCCTTAGTCAGTATTTTACCTCAGTATTTGTAAGCCAAAATCAGGAGTGGAACAATCAGAGGAAAAGTGTCAAAGAAACACGTCACCACTTCTATATTTATCACCCACTCCTGGTTTTTACTTAAAAATACTGAGGCAAAACACTGACCAAATACTGAACGTGTGAACATGGCCTTAGGCTGTGACCACAATGAGTTTTTTATATTGCACATTTCGCTGCATCAAAAACACAGAGTCTTAACGGTTACAGCAAAAGTGTAAACTGACCTGCAGTGCTTGTTTCAAATCCACAATATGTTAATTTTTCATGCTGGTACACTGAGTTTTATGTGAAGATTTTCGCCACACACTTCCATAGAAATCCACAGGTAAAAAAGGCACATGCATTTTTATCACGTTTCCAATGCATGACTATATCAATAAGGTTTTGTCAAAGTCAAATGCCAGGAATTGTCAAAAACAAAGCTATTTTATTTAAAGAATCACAAAAAGATACAAAAAAACAAAGTGTTAAAAAAATTCAATGGAAAAACACAAGCAATCTAATTTATTAAATAAGAGTAGAAAATCTCAAACATTTAAAACTCACCAAATAGTCACTGTGGAACATAGTCTAAGACCACATGCACCCATTGGTTATTTGGTGATTTTTTAACTCTGGTTTTGTAAGTCAAAACCAGGAATGGGTGAATATTGCAGACCTGGTGACGTGTCTCTATTATTATTATTCTTTTCCTCTGATTTTTCCACTCTTGGTTTTGGCTTAGAAATACTGAGGTAAAATACTGAACAAACACTGAGCGAGTGAACGTGGTCTATAAGTACAAAATATTCAAACCAAACACAGTCTTGGTGGACCCTTGGCATGCCAAACAGTTCAGTGCATCTTCCAACCTACTTGTTTTGCATCTGAGGCCACCGGCTGGGCTTCATAGAAGTTCAACCACAATCACACTATATAATGCAATACCATGGTATTACAATGTATAATATAAGTGATCAAATGATCACATCCAGGGCCGCCATCAGGGCATTACAGCCATGACTGGCGTATGGGGCCCGGTGAGCAGAGGGGGCCCGCATCGGGCCCCCTCTTACCTGCTCACCGGGCCCCTACCGGCAGCCGCAGGCTGAACCGGGCCCTTAGCGGCGGCCGGCGCTACAGCTGTTTAATGCTATTGACGTGCGGGCCCGCGCCCACACGTCAATAGTTAACAACCGCCAGCCGCAGCGTGCAGGTCGCCGGCGTCTGACGTCATTGTCAGTCGCCGGCGAGTGCAAGCTGCAGCTGCATGGAGACTGAGAGCAGGAGAGCCTGAGCGCGGCAGGTAAGCAGAACCTTTCTATTTTTTTATTGAGAGCGGTGATCCGGGGGGGGGGGCCCAGGGCAGTAAAGCTGGACACGGGGGGGGGGGAGGCAGAAAGCTGGACACAAAGGGGGCAGAAAGCTGGACACAGAGGGGGCAGTAAAGCTGGACACGGGGGGGGGGGGCAGAAAGCTGGACACAAAGGGGGCAGAAAGCTGGACACAGAGGGGGCAGTAAAGCTGGACACGGGGGGCAGTAAAGCTGGACACAGGGGGGGCAGTAAAGCTGGACACGGGGGGCAGTAAAGCTGGACACAAGGGGGGCAGTAAAGCTGGACACAGGGGGGGCAGTAAAGCTGGACACGGGGGGGGCAGAAAGCTGGACACAGGGGGGGTAGAAAGCTGGACACGGGGGGCAGAAAGCTGGACACGGGGGGCAGAAAGCTGGACACAGGGGGGGCAGAGTGCTGGACAGAGATGGGGCAGAGTGCTGGACAGAGATGGGGCAGAGTGCTGGACAGAGTGCTGGACAGAGATTGGGCAGAGTGCTGGACAGAGATGGGGCAGAGTACTGGACAGAGATGGGGCAGAGTGCTGGACACAGATGGGGCAGAGTGCTGGACACAGATGGGGCAGAGTGCAGGACACAGATGGGGCAGAGTGCTGGACACAGATGGGGCAGAGTGCTGGACACAGATGGGGCAGAGTGCTGGACACAGATGAGGCAGAGTGCTGGACACAGATGGGGAAGAGTGCTGGACACAGATGGGGCAGAGTGCTGGACACAGATGGGGCAGGATTGGAAACAGATGGGGCAAGATTGGAGACAAATGGGGCAGGATGGGAGATCATATGGGGCAGAATGGATACTCATGAGGGCAGGATGGGAGAACATATGGCTGGAGCCTGGAATGAGACACACGGGGGCTAGGATGGCGAATATTACCATAGGGGCTAATTAAGGGATATTATTATTGCAGTGATGTATTTATTTTATTTTTTGAGTATACTGTTTTAAATGGGGGGGCGGTCCTGTTACTGTGTAGAGTGATACTATGTTGCCTTCTTCATGTGGTGTAATGTAGAAGTTGGGAAAATTAAGTAATGTATTCTACAAACGGAACTCGAGATAACTGTTTTATTTCCTGCAGAGATGAGTCCTGGCAGGATGAAGTGATGGCGGGCTGTGTTGGATGAAAGATGAAGGACTTCACCTAGAGACGTCACTGGTGAGTCAGTGTTACCTATACACTGACACTATACACTGTATACTATATACAGAGGTCCTGTGTACAATATCACCAGTGATCACTGTATTACTTATACATTATATACAGAGCTCCTGTGTGTAATGTCACCGGTGATCACTGTATTACCTGTACACAGACACTGCTTACTAATTACAGATCTCCTGTGCATAATGGCACTGATGGTGATAGTATTGTGTTTTTTTTTTTATTACTGATCAGTATTGTAGTATTCAGTCATTTGTGGTAATATGCGGTCTGGTCATGGTGTAGCGGTATTTGTTCCTTGTATTTTATATTATTCGATCACTGTGGTGGTAATATGTCATCTGGTCATAGTGCTGTGGTATTTGTTCCTTGTATGTAGTATTATAGGTCATTTTAAAAATTGAAAAATAAATAAAAATATACCTAAATTGTATTGCATATTTTAACAAATATTTAGTAGGTTAAAGTAGAGTAGGGCCCGGCCAAAAGTGTCTACCGTGTTATGGTGGCGGCTTAAAAAATCTTTTGGCCAAAACAAAAGCTGCCGGCTATATGTGTGATCTGGTGATGGGAACTGTCAATGTGTGATAGGTGAGAAGTGGAGATTTTCCAAGAGAGAGTGGTGGGACTGTGGACAGTTCGTGGGGTGGAGCCTGGAGTCGGGGCTGGGGTGGAGCCTGGGCGGAGTTTCAAGGGGGCCCCGAAAATTTTGCCAGTATGGGGCCCCAAAATTTCTAGTGGCAGCCCTGATCACATCACATCGAATCTCGCATGAACATACTGAATGAGATTCTTTTCTCAGACTGAATCTGTCTAAGTAAACAATTTACAGCATGTATGATTTGCATCCATAAAGGTATGTTCCCACGGTCACTAAACGCTGCAGGTTGGACGCTGCATACTTGTGCAGCATTTAGATGTTACAGCGTAGTGGATGGGATTTCAAGAAATCCCATGTCCACTATGCATGCGCCGGCACTGGTGGCTTCCCTGCGGAGATGGACATGCGGCGTGTCTTTCCAGACCTCAGCATGTCTATTTATCTTGTGGAGACGCTCAGTCTCCACAAGATAAATTTCACCTGTACAATGTATTGGACGCAGTAATTCTGCACGGTTCAATGAACACATGTGGAATCACCTGCATTCAAAAGCCATCAGCGTTTTGGACGCAGCGGACAAGTGCTGCATCCAAAGCGCTGCCGATTATTGACAGTGGGAGACGTAGCTTTAATGAGATTACACTCAGCCATTCAAGTTTATGAATCCATGAAAAAGTCAGGCTGCACTTGGATGACATTTGAGTACAGTCTAATTTTCATGGGCTGACCCAATGGAGAAGATGGAGAAATATTTTTTTTCATCTTCTCCTCATCCAAGAAAAATGGATTAGACTTTGATCATACTGACCAGACACTAATTAGTGTTAGATCAGAGTGTGATTAGCATGATCGGACAGATTTTCAGGAATGAGCGAAAATACGGTCGTTTGACCCTAGCCTAATACCGATCTGGCATAGCCATAACACAACCATGGTTGCAACTAGGGTTGAGCAAAATGGGTCGGCCATTTTCAGAAGTCACCGACTTCATGAAACCCGACCCGACCCCTGTGTGGGGTCGGCCATGAGGTCGGCGATCTTCTGATCTGGAAACGGAATTCCGATACCGAGTTCCAATATGTTTAAGATATCGGGAATCGGTATCGGAATTCATATTTAAAGGGAACCTGTCACCTGAATTTGGCGGGACTGGTTTTGGGTCATTTGGGCGGAGTTTTCAGGTGTTTGATTCACCCTTTCCTTACCCGCTGGCTGCATGCTGGCTGCAATATTGGATTGAAGTTCATTCTCTGTCCTCCATAGTACACACCTGCACAAGGCAAGATTGCTTTGCACAGGCGTGTACTATGGAGGACAGAGAATGAACTTCAATCCAATATTGCAGCGAGCATGCAGCCAGCGGGTAAGGAAAGGGTGAATCAAACACCTGAAAACTCCGCCCATATGACCCAAAACCAGTCCCGCCAAATTCAGGTGACAGAGTCCCTTTAAGTGTAAAATAAAGAATAAAAAAAAAAAAATATTGATATACTCACCCTTGGACGCGCCCTGGTTCTCACCGGCAGCCTTCCTTCCAAAGAATGAGCGCCTGAAGGGCCTTCGATGACGTCTCGGCTTGTGATTGGTCGCGTGAGCGGTCACATGGGCGGTCACGTGACCAATCACAAGCCACAACGTCATCTAAGGTCCTTCAGGCGCTTATTCTTAGGAAGGAAGCATCCGAGGGCGCGTCCGAGGGTGAGTATATTCCTGATAGGTATATACTCACCCTCGGACGCGCCCTGGTTCTAACCCGCAGCCTTCCTTCCTAAGAATCAGCGCCTGAAGGACCTTAGATGACGTCGCGGCTTGTGATTGGTCGCGTGACCGCCCATGTGACCGCTCACGCGACCAATCACAGGCCGTGACATCATCGAAGGTCCTTCAGGCGCTCATTCTTAGGAAGGAAGGCTGCCGGTGAGAACCAGGGCGCGTCCGAGGGTGAGTATATCAATATTTTTTATTTTGATTCTTTATTTTACACTTAAATATGGATCCGAGGGCCTGAAGGAGAGTTTCCTCTCTTTCAGACCCTGGGGACCATTAGAAACCCAATGCACTGCATTGGGTTTCGTGTTTCGGCCGACCCTGTCCCCGACTTTTCTATAGGATCGGCCGATTTTACTCGACCCGACTTTTGAGAAAGTCGGGTTTCGTGAAACCCGACCCGATCCTATAAAAGGAAAAGTCGCTCAACCCTAGTTGCAACACTTGACCCCCTGTGCTTCCGACTAACTCTGCTTATAGACCACTTTACGACAAGTCAGTCCTCGGAGTTTTTGGTCTCTTTTACTTACTCCCCACCCAAAAAAATCCAGAAGAATAATGAACGTCTCACAGACATATTCACAGCAAGTTCATTATTTCTGTGGATTTCGTACTGAAAATCTGCAGATTATCATCATTAAATTACAATGGGACTAATCCGCCTGCAGATCCGCTGGCCAAATGCTGGCAAAACCTCAGTTTTAACTGTGGATTTCTGCTGTGGATTATTCAAAACTGATTTACTTTGGATATTGATGACAGGCAATTGCTATTTTTGCTGTTGTGTAGTATTTTACCAAAAGTTCACTAAAGGTGAACATACATTTTAAATAGTGTTTGGCAGACAAAGAGTCTTTATGATTTTAAGTCCAGAGTAGATAACTTGTTGCTTAAGTCATGCTACTTTATTATTTAATTCTTGCTTCGCAGTAAATACATTACCTTAATAGATTACAGACCAAACATCTAAGCAATAAATTTGTAGCATATGTAGTCTTTGCATAAATTATACTGTATAGAGAATAACATGGGCTCAGATAACAAAATCTCTGAAGGCAGTAAAATATGCTTATTATAGGCATCTGAAATGATATCATTCACATAACGAAAGAGGCTTTGTTTTGTCTCTTTGGGTAATTTGGATCAATCACTGTTGCTGCCACTCAAATTAGACATTGTGAAAAATATAGTAATCTATTGCTCGATGCAACAGAAACCAATGCACCCAATAAGAAAGCAGTGTCATATCAGAAACTGACCTTTGTTTAAATCTGGTATTATGTTAAAAATATATTTTTATAAACGATTTTCACATTTTTCATATGTATGTAAGAGAAAAAAAAATCAGAAATCTGTCATTTTCACACTCGCTGCAAAGCGCAGTGCTCAACCTTCCTGTTCTGTTCAGTGCACATGGACATGGACAACAATATTCTGACCATAAAGGGAGGTGCAAACAAGCGTGTTTTAGGTCAGAGTGTGATCTGATAATGTCTGAATTTCCTGTTGGACAAAGACTGACCCAAAAACAATTTGCTGCAAGCATGACTTTATTCTAATATTTAGAGCATACCGGACCACATTAGTCTGAGTGTGGGGAAAACTTCGGACTGGAATCGGATTACATCTGAGAGCAGTCTGATTTGAAAGAATGGAGAAGGTAGACAAGTTTTTTTTCTCTATCTTCTTCTCATATGAGAGAATTGGAACACACTACTGGGACTAAAATTCAGCCCTGGCATTTGAAGTTACACAGGCCCACTTGTCACATGGTGACTGTATAATATCTTTGTACACATGTAGGCAGGGCCGGTTTTAGGCAAAGTGGGGCCCTACGCCTAGGCAAAGTTTAAAATGGGGCCCAAATGCTAACATATTGCACATCGCACAAAAGCATTTCGGTTGTATTTACAAGCGCTGAGTTCAGGCCGCTAAATGAGTTTGATCGACAATACTGAAGTTGTTCAACACTTGTTTCCTGGCCTCTTTCCACCGTCTGAGAAAGAATGATGGGACAGAATGATCACTAACAGATCACTAACAGATCACCATACAGTATCATGTTATCAGCAGCACATCTACAGTTTACAGTTTACAGCAGCAATGTGCTGCTGATAACAATGATTTTTGTTCCGGCAAAAACAATCTGAATATGCAGCATTTTACTTGTTTAGTAAAATACACCCTATAGTCCTCCATATATTAAAATACACTGCTCAGTCCTCCACATAGTATAATACACTCCTCATAGTCCTCCATATAGCATAATACACTCCTCATAGTGCTCCATATAGTATAATGAACCGCCATAGTCATCCATGTAGTACAATTCACTTCTCATAGTATAATGCACCCCATAGTTCTTCAAATAGTATAACGTATTCCCCATAGTCCGTGATATAGTATAATGTGGCCCACATATAGTATAATGTAGCCACCACCCTACAGAATATAATGCGGCAACCACAGAGTATAATGCAGCCACTCCACAGTATAATGCAGCCACCCCACAGAGTATAATGCAGCCACCCCACAGAGTATAATGTAACCCCTAGAATATAATACAGCCCACCTCCCAATAATATATAATGTAGCACCCCATAGAATATAATGCAGACCCCCATAGTATATAACACAACCTCCCCCATAGTATATAACCCAACCTCCCCCATAGAATATAATATACCCCACAATAGTATATACCACAGCCACATAGTACATAACATGGCCTCCCCATAGAAGATAATATACTCCCCATAGTATATAGCAAAGCCCGCATAGTATATAGCACAGCCCACACAGCAGTATACAGCACAGCCCACACAGTAGTATATATAGCACAGCCCAAACAGTAGTATATACAGCACAGCCCACACAGTAGTATATACAGCTCAGCCAACACAGTAGTATATACAGCACAGCCCGCACAGTAGTATATCCAGCACAGCCCACACAGTGGTATATACAGCACAGCCAACACAGTAGTATATCCAGCACAGCCCGCACAGTAGAATATCCAGCACAACCCGCACAGTGGTATATCCAGCACAGCCCGCACAGTGGTATATCCAGCACAGCCCACACAGTGGTATATCCAGCACAGCCCGCACAGTGGTATATCCAGCACAGCCAACACAGTGGTATATCCAGCACAGCCCGCACAGTGGTATATCCAGCACAGCCCACACAGTGGTATATCCAGCACAGCCAACACAGTGGTATATCCAGCACAGCCCGCACAGTGGTATATCCAGCATAGCCCGCACAGTGGTATATACAGCACAGCCCGCACAGTGGTATATCCAGCACAGCCAACACAGTGGTATATCCAGCACAGCCCGCACAGTGGTATATCCAGCATAGCCCGCATAGTGGTATATACAGCACAGCCGGCACAGTGGTATATCCAGCACAGCCCACACAGTGGTATATCCAGCACAGCCCGCACAGTGGTATATCCAGCACAGCCAACACAGTGGTATATCCAGCACAGCCCGCACAGTGGTATATACAGCACAGCCCACACAGTGGTATATCCAGCACAGCCCGCACAGTGGTATATCCAGTACAGCCCGCACAGTGGTATATACAGCACAGCTAACACAGTGGTATATCCAGCACAGCCCGCACAGTGGTATATCCAGCACAGCCCGCACAGTGGTATATCCAGCACAGCCAACACAGTGGTATATCCAGCACAGCCCGCACAGTGGTATATCCAGCATAGCCCGCACAGTGGTATATACAGCACAGCCCGCACAGTGGTATATCCAGCACAGCCCGCACAGTGGTATATCCAGCACAGCCCGCACAGTGGTATATCCAGCACAGCCTGCACAGTAGTATATACAGCACAGCCCACACAGTGGTATATCCAGCACAGCCGGCACAGTGGTATATACAGCACAGCCCACATCTCTCCTCCTCCTCCCCCCTCCCCCCGAGAATGTCCCCATAGTCCAGTAAAAAAAAACAAAAACACTCTTCTCACCTTTCCTCGTGCCCTGCATTGCTTCCTGCTCCTGTCTCAGCGGCTGCAGTCTGCCCGGGACACAGCAGGTGCGCGATGATATGACATCATTGCGCACCCGCAGTGTCAGAGGCAGAGCGGGGAATGATGGGAGAGGGAGCGTCTATAGACGCTCTCTCCTCCATCATTGCATTCAACTGTACCGGCGTCATAGATGCCGGTATAGTTGAATGCGACGGCAGGGGGGTGAGTCGTCGGCGGCGGGGGGAGGCGGATCGAGCGGCCCACGACTGGCACCGGCCCTTCTGGCATTTGCCAGAAGTGCCCGATGGCCAGTCCGGCCCTGATGCTCACACTCCAATCAAACGCAGAATTTGACCAGAGTGCTATTTGTATAATTGCCCTGATTCTTTATGGGCAGCAAAGTTAAAGACATCTGCACCTCATATAACTAATAGACTTCAACCATAGAGCTGTCCAGGTACGGACTGGGGCTGAAATTTAGCCCTGGAATTTGAAATCACACAGGCCCATGCTGTGCCTTCCCCAAGCACCAGATGGGAGATATTACTAATATTTCCCCGCATGGAGGAAAGCAAGATTTAAAAATATTTGTAATGATAACTCCGTCATAACTCTTAACAGTATGGATGTTTTCAGAACATTGATTCTGTTCATGTAGCAGACAAAGTGGCCCATAATCAGATAGGCCCTTGTGGCATTTGCCAGAATTGCCAGATGGCCAGTCCAGCCCTGGAGCTGACTATGCATGTTGAGACCTTGTCGTCATAGGTCATTGTAAAGGGAAGGAGAAAAGCTGGACTCTTGCCATCATCTTCTCTGAATGTTATTGGAGTCCACCACTCACCTGTCTTCATCAGGTGTCAGGCCTTGTTTTATTCCTTTATACTAGCCCATGCCAAGTTACTAAGATAATTCAGCATATTCCACTGACATCACATCACCCAATGCTTTTTAAAACATTTTCCTGCAACCATGTGCTGTCTGAATATTGAGATAGTTTTGCTCTCTGTAACTATATATTTAAAAAGTCTTGCTTCATCTTTCACTTTGTTCTAGCTCCAACCAGGTGGGCTGTGATGTTAAGTGAGTATGTATAGAATTGTCCCCAGTATCATCAGAGCCATAAGTAATGGGACTAGCAAGAAGGAGTATGGGATTTTAAAGCTTGTGGTGCTGATAAGAAGATGCAAACCGATCAGGGGATGATGAGGAATGGAGAGACCAGAGAGGTGAGCTGTGAAGTGAATATATATATATTTTTTTTTTTACATACTACATGTATAGTGGGAAAAATATGTATTTGATACACTGCCGATTTTGCAAGTTTTCCCACCTACAAGCAATTGGGAGGTCTGTTATTATTATTGTAGGTACACTTCAACTGTGAGAGACAGAATTTAAAAATAAAAAAAAACAGAAAATCACATTGTATGATTTTTATATAATTAAATTGCATTTTACCTACCACCTACCAACCAGCAAGAATCCTGGCTCTCACAGACATGTTAGGACCTGGACTATGACCTCAAGACAGCTGGGACCACAATCTCAATCATTACTGTTGCTAAAACAGTACGCCGTCATGGATTAAAATCCTGCATGGCACGGAAGGTCCCCCTGCTCATGCAGCCACATGTCCAGGCACATTTGAAGTTCACCAGTTACCATCTGGATGATTCAGAGGAGGCATGGGGGGTGGCTATTTGGTCAAATGAGACCAAATAGAACATTTTTTTATCAATTCCATCAGCCACATTTGGAGGAAAAAGAAGGATGAGTACAAACCCAGGAACACAGTCTCAACCGTGAAGCATGGTGGGGAAAGCATCATACTTTGGGGGTCCTTTTCTACCAATATGACAGGAGGACTACACCATATTGAAGGGAGGATGGATGAGGTCATGTATTGTGAGATTTGGCCAACAACCTCCTTTCCTAAGTAAGTAGTCATGGCTGGGTCTTCCAGCATGACAGTGACCGGAAACACAAAGCCAGGGAAACTAATGAGTGGCTCCTGTTGTGAGTTCTGTTTTTGGGCTCCCTCTGGTGGTTACTGATGGTACTGGGTGACTTGTGTTCTCTGCGGTCTCTGGTGTCCACCTGTTCCATCAGGTTATGGGAGTTTCCTATTTAACCTGGCTTTTTTGTCATTTCCTCGCCGGCTATCAATGTAATCAGCGTGTCTTTTTACCTCTGCTCCCTGCGTCTGTTATCTTCAGGACAAGCTAAGTTTTGATTTTCCTGTTTCACGTTTTGCTTTATTTTTGTCTTAGTCCAGCTTGCAGATATGTGATTCCTTGCTGCTGGTTCCTCTAGTGGGCTGAAATTACTCCTCATGTTCCATGAGTTGGCACATGAGTTCAAGTAATTTCAGGATGGTTTTTTGAAGGGTTTTTCACTGACCGCGCAGTTCACTTTTGTATCCTCTGCTATCTAGCTTTAGCGGGCCTCATTTTTGCTGATTCTATTTTCATAACTACGTATGTGCTTTCCTCTCATTTCACCGTTATTACATGTGGGA
Source organism: Ranitomeya imitator (assembly GCF_032444005.1). Lineage (NCBI taxonomy): Eukaryota > Metazoa > Chordata > Amphibia > Anura > Dendrobatidae > Ranitomeya > Ranitomeya imitator. The sequence continues at coordinate 464,545,011 of NC_091287.1, read as the reverse complement.
GGCTGCTATTTCTGTGGGGTGTTTCTCTGGAGGCAAGTGAGGTCTGTGTTTCTTCTAATAGGGGAAGTTAATCCTTCGGCTGGCGCGAGACGTCTAGGAATCATCGTAGGCACGTTCCCCGGCTACTGCTAGTTGTGTGTTTAGGTTCAGGATCGCGGTCAGCTCAGGTTCCATCACCCTAGAGCTTGTTTGGTTTTTGTGCTTGTCCTTTTGTGATCCCCTGCCATTGGGATCATGACAGTATAGCCGGCCTAAAAAAAAATTGGTCATCGTTTTGGCTGAAGTAGGAAAAGTAGTCTGAGGAAGTTTTTTTTTTTTTTTCCCCTCCTCAGTGTTTGCTGCCTAGCCTTAATTGCAGCTTGGCTGCTTCTTTCCTCCTCTTAATCCTTGAATGGCTCTGACCTCAGCTGTTTATCATGGACGTCCAGAGTTTGGCTTCCAGCTTGAATAATCTTGCTGCTAAGGTTCAAAATATACAAGATTTTGTTGTACATACACCTATGTCTGAACCTAGAATTCCTATCCCAGAGTTTTTTTCTGGAGATAGATCTAGTTTTCTGAATTTTAGGAACAATTGCAAGTTGTTTCTTTCCTTGAAATCTCGCTCCTCTGGAGAACCTGCTCAGCAGGTCAAGATTGTTATATCTTTCCTGCGGGGTGACCCTCAGAATTGGGCATTTGCATTGGCACCAGGGGATCCTGCGTTGCTCAATGTGGATGCGTTTTTTCTGGCATTGGGTTTGCTCTATGAGGAACCTAACCTAGAGATTCAGGCTGAAAAAGCTTTATTGGCTCTCTCTCAGGGGCAAGATGAAGCAGAAATATATTGTCAGAAATTTCGGAAATGGTCGGTGCTTACTCAGTGGAATGAGTGCGCTCTGGCTGCAAAATTCAGAGATGGCCTTTCTGAGGCCACTAAAGATGTTATGGTGGGGTTCCCGGCACCTACAGGTCTGAATGAGTCCATGACTATGGCTATTCAGATTGATCGGCGTTTACGGGAGCGCAAACCTGTGCACCATTTGGCGGTGTCTTCTGAACAGGCACCTGAGATAATGCAATGTGATAGAATTCAGTCCAGAAGTGAACGGCAAAATTATAGGCGGAAAAATGGATTGTGTTTTTATTGTGGTGATTCAGCTCATGTTATATCAGCATGCTCTAAACACACAAAAAAGCTTGATAAGTCTGTTGCCATTGGTACTTTACAGTCTAAGTTCATTCTGTCTGTGACTCTGATTTGTTCATTATCATCCATTTCCGTCGATGCCTATGTGGATTCAGGCGCTGCCCTGAGTCTTATGGATTGGTCATTTGCCAATCGCTGTGGGTTTAGTCTGGAACCTCTGGAAGTTCCTATTCCTTTGAAAGGAATTGATTCTACACCTTTGGCTATGAATAAACCTCAGTACTGGACACAAGTGACCATGCGTATGACTCCCGTTCATCAGGAGGTGATTCGCTTCCTGGTACTGTATAATTTACATGATGTCTTAGTGCTTGGTCTGCCATGGTTACAAACTCATAACCCAGTCCTGGACTGGAAAACAATGTCTGTGTTAAGCTGGGGATGTCAGGGGGTTCATGATGATGCATCTCCGATTTCTATCGCTTCATCTACTCCTTCTGAGGTTCCGGTATTTTTGTCTGATTATCGGGAGGTTTTTGAGGAGCCTAAGCTCAGTTCGCTTCCTCCTCACAGGAATTGCGATTGTGCTATAGATTTGATTCCTGGCAGTAAATTCCCTAAAGGTCGTTTGTTCAATCTGTCAGTGCCAGAGCATACTGCTATGCGGAATTATGTTAAGGAGTCCTTGGAAAAGGGACATATCCGTCCATCTTCGTCCCCTTTGGGAGCAGGTTTTTTTTTCGTGGCCAAAAAAGATGGTTCCTTGAGGCCTTGCATAGATTATCGTCTTTTGAATAAGATTACAGTCAAATATCAGTATCCTTTGCCATTGTTGACTGATTTGTTCGCTCGCATTAAGGGGGCTAAATGGTTCACTAAGATTGATCTTCGGGGTGCGTATAATCTTGTGCGGATAAGGCAGGGTGATGAGTGGAAAACCGCATTTAATACGCCTGAGGGCCATTTCGAGTATTTGGTGATGCCTTTTGGACTTTCTAATGCTCCTTCTGTCTTCCAGTCTTTTATGCACGATATTTTCCGTGAATATCTGGATAAATTTATTATCGTGTATTTGGATGATGTTTTGTTTTTTTCTGATGACTGGGAGTCTCATGTTCAGCAGGTCAGGAAGGTGTTTCAGGTCCTGCGGGCCAATTCTTTGTTTGTAAAGGGTTCTAAATGTCTCTTTGGAGTCCAGAAGATTTCTTTTTTGGGGTATATTTTTTCCCCTTCTACTATTGAGATGGATCGCGTCAAGGTTCAGGCTATTTGTGACTGGACGCAGCCTACATCTCTTAAGAGTCTACAGAAGTTCTTGGGCTTTGCTAATTTTTATCGTCGCTTCATAACTAATTTTTCTAGTGTTGCTAAGCCTTTGACGGATTTGACTAAGAAGGGTGCTGATGTTACTGATTGGTCTCCTGCGGCTGTGGAGGCCTTTCAGGAACTTAAGCGCCGGTTTTCTTCTGCTCCTGTGTTGCGTCAGCCAGATACGTCGCTTCCTTTTCAGGTTGAGGTTGATGCTTCCGAGATCGGAGCGGGGGCGGTTTTGTCACAGAGAAGCTCCGATGGCTCAGTGATGAAACCATGTGCGTTCTTTTCTAGAAAATTTTCGCCCGCTGAACGGAATTATGATGTTGGTAATCGGGAGCTTTTGGCCATGAAGTGGGCATTTGAGGAGTGGCGTCATTGGCTTGAGGGTGCTAGACATCGTGTGGTGGTCTTGACTGATCACAAAAATCTGATGTACCTTGAGTCTGCCAAGCGTCTGATCCTAGACAGGCTCGTTGGTCACTGTTTTTCTCTCGTTTCAATTTTGTGGTTTCATACCTGCCAGGTTCAAAGAATGTGAAGGCAGATGCTCTTTCTAGGAGTTTTGTGCCTGACTCCCCTGGAAATTCTGAGCCCACTGGTATCCTTAGGGATGGGGTGATTTTGTCGGCTGTCTCCCCAGACTTGCGACGTGCTTTGCAGGAGTTTCAGGCGGAGAAACCTGATCGTTGTCCGCCGGAAAGACTGTTTGTTCTGGATAATTGGACCAGTAGAGTCATCTCCGAGGTCCATTCTTCTGTGTTGGCAGGTCATCCTGGAATATTTGGTACTAGAGACTTGGTGGCCAGGTCTTTTTGGTGGCCTTCCTTGTCGAGGGATGTGCGTTCTTTCGTGCAGTCTTGTGGAGTTTGCGCTCGGGCTAAGCCTTGCTGTTCTCGGGCCAGTGGATTGTTGTCACCTTTGCCTATCCCGAAGAGGCCTTGGACGCACATTTCCATGGACTTTATTTCGGATCTCCCTGTCTCTCAAAAAATGTCCGTCATATGGGTTGTGTGTGACCGCTTTTCTAAGATGGTTCATCTGGTGCCTAAGTTACCTTCCTCCTCTGAGTTGGTCCCTCTGTTTTTTCAAAACGTGGTCCGTTTGCATGGCATTCCGGAGAACATCGTTTCTGACAGGGGATCCCAGTTTGTGTCTAGATTTTGGCGGACGTTCTGTGCTAAGATGGGCATTGATTTGTCCTTTTTGTCTGCATTCCATCCCCAGACGAATGGCCAGACGGAACGAACTAATCAGACTTTAGAAACTTATTTAAGGTGTTTTGTTTCTGCTGATCAAGATGACTGGGTTTCCATTTTGCCGCTTGCTGAGTTTGCCCTTAATAATCGGGCTAGTTCTGCTACCTTGGTTTCTCCTTTCTTTTGTAATTCGGGGTTTCATCCTCGTTTTTCCTCTGGTCAGGTGGAGCCTTCTGATTGTCCTGGAGTGGACATGGTGGTGGATAGGTTGCATCAGATTTGGAGTCATGTGGTGGACAATTTGAAGTTGTCCCAGGAGAGGGCTCAGCAGTTTGCTAATCGCCGTCGCCGCGTGGGTCCTCGACTTCTTGTTGGGGACTTGGTGTGGTTGTCTTCTCGTTTTGTTCCTCTGAAGGTCTCTTCTCCTAAGTTCAAGCCTCGGTTCATCGGTCCCTATAGGATCTTGGAAATTCTTAACCCTGTGTCGTTTCGTTTGGATCTCCCGGCATCATTTGCTATTCATAATGTGTTCCATCGGTCGTTGTTGCGGAAGTATGAGGTACCTGTTGTTCCTTCGCTTGAGCCTCCTGCTCCGGTGCTGGTGGAGGGTGAATTGGAGCATGTTGTGGAGAAGATCTTGGATTCTCGTGTTTCCAGACGGAAACTCCAGTATTTGGTCAAGTGGAAGGGTTATGGTCAGGAGGATAATTCTTTGGTGATTGCCTCTGATGTTCATGCTGCCGATTTGGTCCGTGCTTTTCATAGGGCTCATCCTGGTCGCCCTGGTGGTTCTCGTGAGGGTTCGGTGACCCCTCCTCAAGGGGGGGTACTGTTGTGAGTTCTGTTTTTGGGCTCCCTCTGGTGGTTACTGATGGTACTGGGTGACTTGTGTTCTCTGCGGTCTCTGGTGTCCACCTGTTCCATCAGGTTATGGGAGTTTCCTATTTAACCTGGTTTTTTTGTCATTTCCTCGCCGGCTATCAATGTAATCAGCGTGTCTTTTTACCTCTGCTCCCTGCGTCTGTTATCTTCAGGACAAGCTAAGTTTTGATTTTCCTGTTTCACGTTTTGCTTTATTTTTGTCTTAGTCCAGCTTGCAGATATGTGATTCCTTGCTGCTGGTTGCTCTAGTGGGCTGAAATTACTCCGCATGTTCCATGAGTTGGCACATGAGTTCAAGTAATTTCAGGATGGTTTTTTGAAAGGTTTTTCGCTGACCGCGCAGTTCACTTTTGTATCCTCTGCTATCTAGCTTTAGCGGGCCTCATTTTTGCTGATTCTATTTTCATAACTACGTATGTGCTTTCCTCTCATTTCACCGTTATTACATGTGGGGGGCTGCTATTTCTGTGGGGTGTTTCTCTGGAGGCAAGTGAGGTCTGTGTTTCTTCTAATAGGGGAAGTTAATCCTTTGGCTGGCGCGAGACGTCTAGGAATCATCGTAGGCACGTTCCCCGGCTACTGCTAGTTGTGTGTTTAGGTTCAGGATCGCGGTCAGCTCAGGTTCCATCACCCTAGAGCTTGTTTGGTTTTTGTGCTTGTCCTTTTGTGATCCCCTGCCATTGGGATCATGACAGGCTCCATAAGAAGCATTTCAAGGTCCTGGAGTGGCCTAACCAATCTCCAGACCTGAAATCAAAAGAACATTTTTGGAGGAAGCTGAAACTCAATGTTGCCCAGCGATAGCTCAAAAGCCTGAAAGATCTGGAGAAGATCTGTGTGGAGGAGTGGGCCAAAATCACTGCTGCACGCACTGTGTGCAAACTTGGTCAAGACCTACAGGAAATGTCTAACCTCTGTAATTCAAACAAAGGTTTCAAAATATTCAAATATTAAGTTATGTTTTTCTATTGCATCAAATACTTGTTTCATACAATAAAATACAAATTTTCTGTATAAAAATCATATAATGTGATTTTCTGGATTTTTTTTAAAGATTCTGTCACTCACAATTGAAGTTTACCTACGATAAAAATTACAGACCTCTCCATTGTTTGTAGGTGGAAAAACTTGCAAAATCAGTGGTGCATCAAATATTTATTTTCCCCACTATATAATGCTCTGGTATCTGTAGAAATCCAAGAGTATAATAAGTTTATCAGATTTAGTTGTGAACCAAATTCCTTGGCAAAATCAGCACAATTCGTCAAACTAAAATTTCTGGCAGCACTTCTTATCACTAATAATGATTGCTGTACAGCGTCTGTACCTCGTAGGAATAACGTGTCTAATATTAAGCTTAGTGACCAGTGTAGAAATTACAAGATTTCTGTTTTTGTTTAACATAGAAAGTGACATGAACAATTGAAAAAAATAATAATATGCACATTAAACATGTACATAAATATGTACATAAAAACACAATTGAACAATAATAGGCCATTCTTGGATTCCCATTAAGTTCAGCAATGGAAAATGTGTAGAGACAAGCAAATCGATTAGATAATAATCATAATTAGTGTCAAATTTTATTAAATTCACAGTTACTAGCGAATTTGAACAATTTTCTATTCAATTGGTGTGAATCATCCAAAAATGTTTTCAATATTTTACACATTTATGAAGATTGCATTAGCTACAGAGTCTCACTCAGGTGCAACCACATGTACTTCCCCATAAGGCTTTGCAGATATCACATGCAGCAGACATTTTAAAGTGATTTAGGATGATGAGAGGATGTACAATATTTTATTATATCAGTTTTGGAAAGGAGTTGATGTTTGTTTAAAACAGAGAAAAAATATAGATTTAAGTGTGCATGTCTGCTTTTCAACACTTGTTTTACTAGTCCAATTGGATTACTGTACACATCCCACCAATTTGTTTGCGAACATATTTTGATTTCTGTACATGTACATACTGTATGCCTATCTACCTTGTTGTATTTTTTGGAAAGTGTTGAATAATTTGGTTTATAAGTTTGCCAAAAGTTAATTATATTGTCATCTAAAATGTACGGTAAAAGAAAAAATAGCAATTGCAATGTATGGGGTAGTGTACGAGAAAAAAATCATACTACAGCTAAGAATGTGGGAGCAGATAGCAGTAACAAAAACACAACCACCATCACTGGCATCAACCAACTGGGCAGTTTTACCACATGAAGGTCATAATCGGCCTTCTTTACCTCAATTAGTGGAGAGGAAGCAGAGGGTATTATTGAATATATGACATATCATCCATTTCAGTCACTGTAGGATCATGATAATTCTTACAATTACATTGTCAGTTTGAATCAGTTTTTTGTACAGACTGATCTGTCTGATCACCAAGAGGGATAATTTTTGGATGTTGTTTTATTAGTCCAATTGGATAACTGTACACATCCCATCAATTTGTTTGCTAAAATATTTTGATTTCTGTACATGTACATACTGTATACCTATTTATCTTGCTGCATTTTTTTGGAAAGTGTTGAATAATTTGATTTATAAGTTTGCCGAACGTTAATTATATTGTTTTCTACAATTTATGGTAAAATAAAAAAATAGCAATAGCAATGTATGGGGTAGTGTACAAGAAAAATATCATGCCACAGCTAAGAATGTGGGAGCAGATAACAGTAACAAAAGCACAACCACCATCACTGGCATCAACCAACTGGGCAGTTTTACCACATGAAGGTCACAATTGGTCTTCTTAACCTCAATTAGTGAAGAGGAAGCAGAGGACATTATCGAATAAATGACATCATTCATTTCAGTCACTGTAGGGTCATAATAATTCTTACAATTACATTGTCAGTTTGACTCAGTTTTTTGTAGGGACTGATCTGTCTGATCACTAAGAGGGATCATTTTTGGACATTTTTTTTATTTAAAAACACATTAAAAAACTTTTAGTGAGCTGTTTTCTTCAATGAGCTTTTACTGCCAGGTTATGATCCATTTCTATGGTGAGGCCACTTTGACATTACTAATGCTGTGCTTTTTTAAAACAGGGTGTATGACCTCACAGTTTTACACACGTTTTTAGGGCTATTGGAGGCTTTGCAGTATTGTGATTCATTGCATATCAGTTCAATGAAAATCAATTTATTTGAAAAATTGGAAAAATTGGAATTTTAAAAGATTTAATCATCTCAAAAAATGTGACAGGTTTGATGCCTAAAATACTATAAATATATTTCACGATTTGTGTTTAAAGATTAGTGTTTAACTCATACATCAAATTTTCCAATTGACTTGAATGAAGTAAACTTTTTAAAATTTGCTGCATTTAATCATGCCCCTGCTCTCTGTTATGTTCTTCCCCTCTTAATCAAAACTCTCTTTTTTTCTTTGCTGCTACAGCGTTTACATAAGGTACTTTATCTGAGGATTGTTTGCTATAGTGTTATGGATATTTGCCAATTCCTCTATGAATCTGGAGATCTACCCATTATACAAGAACATCCTGGACAATCTGGAACAGTTCACAAATATGGCTTAACTGCCTACTAGACGAGATGACAAAAATGATTTTTCCTGAATTTTGATGGTAGTTACTTTCCATCCTTAGTACAAAGTTGTATTTTCTGCTTATAAAAACACTTTAGGCTGAAATATAGATCCATTTGTCAGCATTTCAAGTTTTTTTTTTTATCTATTATGAATGCATCCATTGTTAAAAATTATCACTTATTACGGAAGAGATATTATGCTCATCTCTGTTTACTATAGGATAGACAATACTCACTCCCAATATAAGCAACATACATTACTTAATTTTGTGAGATAGATGTAGGAAGCCGGGGCCAGGGCTGCTGTCATAGCTGACAGTAACCCCTGTATGACCCCTTTGCACCCTCCCAGCACAAGATCATGTTTTCTTCTCTGAGTACCTCGGTGCTGCTTCTCTGTGTCATCTGGGATCTCCAGGCACGAGAGTGTATTCCCTACAGAAGGCTCCACAATTAAAGAGTCACCGTCTGGCTACACTTTAACTTCAACTTCTTTACTTAACACAGCATAATCCAAGGCACAGTCAATCATAACAATTGGCAACACTTTCCCTTGCCTCTTCTCTCTGCCGCTAAGATTGTCCCCAAGACGGTTTGTTTCCTCCGGTCCCTCAGACTCTTCAATGCCCAGAATTCCTGCTTCTTGTGGGGGTATTCTCTGCCATTTCACCCCATCACCCCGGTCCATAGAATAGCGGCTCATGCAAAAATCTGCCACATCTTGGATACGTTGCTCCGGTTTTGCTTAGCCTTTTTCCCGTTGCACTGCAGTCCCACTTATACAGCACCTATATCTCTGGTGTTGCTGTGCTTCGTTCTGTACTCTGGCCCCCTGGATACTGACTGCTGGGCCCACTCTTCTGACAAACGTTGCACGGCACAGTGTTGCCCTGGGCTAGCCAGCCCTGTGTTCCACATGGGCACCCTGGCCCCAACTGCCTAAACACGGGAAGACCTCTACTGCCTAAACCCAGGAAAACTACTTATCCAACTGTGCCCCTCCTACAATTAACTATTACTATCCCACTAATAATGCCCCCATCTAGTGGTCTACTTAGGGTACCACTCCCCCTAGCACTATATGTAATGAACAGCCCGGGGAAATCACTTTCCCTATCAATAATAATGGTGCAAAACATGTAATCAATAATATATATATATATATATATATATATATATATATATAAAAGTACAGAGTAATACACTTCAGGTGTAGCAATACTCTCAAGCATGGCTGGTAATACACTTGTACATGTAGCAGTACCAAAAAATACAGTGTGATAATACACCAGATAGCGTAGCAGTATCACATTAAATAAAACATCTTAAAGGATCAATGTCAAACCCCCTACATTCCCCCTTTCTTTTAATATGGTTGTCCCCAACCATTGTAGAACTTTAATATATACATACAGTACATCATATAAAGAACAGTCCTAAAAACAGCAAAAACAAAGAGAAAGGACTCAGTAGGAGTCAGGTCCATGTGTATATATATATATATATATATATATATATATATATAGAAAAAAAATTGGTACAGCATCCAGTATTACCTTAAAGTGTGCAACGCTTTCCTGACCACTGAACCAGTGACCTCCAAGCATAAGAACAAAAAAAGGAAAACAGCACAAAAAATAATTAAAGAAAAAATGAACTTTAATGCCTGAATGGCGTGGCGACGTTTCGGATATACTATCCTTTCTCAAGCAGTGAACACATATGTGAAGCAGTGTTTTATACAGATCAGAGACATATTTCATTAACAATATAGTTAATCCAATCATATAAATAAATATATAGTGCATTATAATCAGTACATACTGCGCATGTCACAGCACATCTCCGCAGAGACGATGAAATTATTATAAAAAAGGCTGATAAAGGGGGAGCGGTGGTTGTTTTGGACAAAAATGAATACATTGAGGAAATTAAGGGGCAGTTGGCGGACCCGGGGGTGTATGAGAGACTTTCTCATGACCCCAAATTTGATATAGCTAAGGAAATTAAATTGATTTTGAATGAAGCCTTAGATTTGAAGGTTATTGATCAGGATACATATGATTTTTTGAATATTAAATTCCCGATTACGCCTGTACTGTATACTTTACCAAAGATTCATAAGTCTCTCATACACCCCCCGGGTAGACCTATTGTTTCTGGTTGTGGCTCTATTTTATCGAATATTGGCATTCTTTTAGATAAAATTCTTAATCCATTAGCTTGTCAAATGAAGTCATATGTAAGGGACACATCAGATTTTTTGGACAAGATAAACACTATTCAATTGGCTAGACAGGTGTTGTTGGCGTCATTCGACGTAACTTCTCTCTATACTTCCATCGATCATGATCGAGGGCTGAATGCAATTGATAAAAAATTGTCAACTACACAATACTCTGTAGAAGCTAGGAAATTTATCTTACAATTGCTAAAGTTGGTTTTGACTAATAACTATTTTTTGTTTGGAGATGACTTTTATTTGCAGTGACGCGGAGTCGCCATGGGCGCTAACATGGTGCCCGCGTACGCAAATATTGTCATGGGTGTCCTTGAGGAAGATTTTGTCTATGTGTCCCACCACTTTGGTAATGTATCCGCGTGGTGGAGATACATAGACGATGTCTTCCTCATATGGACAGGATCTGAGAGTTCTCTTACTGAGTTTCATAACTTTCTTAATATAGTGGATGATACGATCAAGTTTACCCTTGTGTATTCCAATACCAACATACAGTTTTTGGATGTAAATGTTAAAATTGAAGGTGATAAACTTATCACACAATTATATACAAAGGCCACTGACAAGAATGATTTGTTGTACTTTAATAGCCAACATCCCAGAAAAACAAAAGAATCCATTCCTTACAGCCAACTGATGCGTGTTAAAAGGATTGAAAGTAGTGAACACTCATTAAGTAAATCCATGGATGTGACTCTTCATAAATTTTTGGAGAGAGGTTATCCAAAAAAATCTATTGGATACACAAAAGAGCAAAGTTGATGTATTAAAAAGAAGTGATCTCCTCCAAAAAAAGCCAAATAATAAGGAACTTAAACGTATTCCATTTGTAACCTCCTATTGCGAGGAGAGTAGTAGAATCTCTGACATCATATGTAAACACTGGGGAATGTTACATAAATGCCTCCCTAAAATAGAGGAATTTTCAAAGCCGCCAATTTTTTCTTATAAACAAAGTCGTACTATTGCCTCTACTTTGATCCAATCTGATATAGGTCCGTTTAAAAAACAATGTCAGCCTACTCTCACAGGCCAAAATAGAAGGGGATGTTTCCCATGCTTGTGCTGCATTAATTGCAGCTTGATTTTAAAGGGCTCTAGTTTCACTCATCCAATAACCAATAAGAAGTTTGAGATACAACATTATCTGACTTGTAATTCAGAGTTTGTCATATATCTGTTACAATGTCCATGTTCCTTATGGTATGTCGGTGAAACTACATGTGATTTTAAAACTAGAATTAATCAACACCGACATACCATAAGGAAAAAACGGATGGATTTACCTGTTTCGAAACACTTTGCAGAAAAAATGCACACTGAGAAACAATTGCGGTTTCGTATTATTGATATGATACCGGTTCAAAGGAGAGGGGGAGACCGTATAAAATTGCTTAAAAAGAGGGAATTTGAGTGGATTACAAGATTAAATACTCTTAAACCGTTTGGTCTTAATGTAGAATTCAAATTGAATCATATTTTATAGATATCAGTTTTGGTATACTGTTCTTTCCATATCTGTATGATCTGATTTTTTTTATGATATTTATATATAGATTATGCTGATGTGATATTATTTTTAATATTTTTCTGTTTTTTTTTCTTTCTTCACAGATGTCCCTATCCTATGAGATGAATACATCTTGTTTTCTTTCTTTTTTTGTATACTATCATTTTTCTATTTTGATCAATTAAATAAAGGAATTTAGAGAAAAAATATGTGTTACTTATTTTTGCATCACTGGACCACAGAGATATAATTATTTATGTTAAATATAATGGAGCAGAGTGGGTATCACGGCTTGGGTCATTTATATGTTTGATATATGGATGTAGGGGTATACAATGTGGCCAGCTATATGGGTCTTTTTTGTGTCTGATGCAGGAATCGGGCGGATTGTAGGGGATCATCCACCCCTCATGTCTGTCTGATCCGGCTAAGGAATGGGATACCCCGCCTTATATGGGGGTGTTTTCCCTGACCTCATGACACATATTTGGACTTATGTCCTGACCCGATTTCTAAATAATGGCAGTGTGAAATTATTGCCCTGGTATATATGTATTATGTGGTTGAAATGACCCCGTGTTATGATGCTATCTCTTGCTCCGTTTGTTTATATACTTTTCATTTTGTATTACTATTTCTCTGAGATATTTATTATGATTATGTGGGTCCGGTTTTGCATTAATGGGCACCCTTACCGTATAATTCTATAATATATGGGAGTTTTTATAACATATAGCAAGATTCGGGTGCTTTTCCCTGATCCAAGATGGCGCTGTAATCCTCAGTGCGTCACTACGCAGCTGCGAACAGGAGCAGTATGGGTCTCTGCGGAGATGTGCTGTGACATGCGCAGTAGACGGCTAAGGACGCCGAGGATCAGTCGCACATGTAGCGATTGTAATCGTAAGTCTGAGATGATTATGTTTCATAGGTTGGGGACACCTGTGTCGGTTTGATTAGATTATTAGCTTATTGAACATTTTTGTGACATTAAGATGTCATAGTTACAGTATTATCGATGGTGGTAATGCTTGACGGTAAAGATATTTTAACATGCACTATTGCACTTTCTTGTATGTACTGATTATAATGCACTATATATTTATTTATATGATTGGATTAACTATATTGTTAATGAAATATGTCTGTGATCTGGATAAAAGACTGCTTCACATATGTGTTCACTGCTTGAGAAAGGATAGCATATCCGAAACGTCGCCACGCCATTCAGGCATTAAAGTTCATTTTTTCTTTAATTATTTTTTGTGCTGTTTTCCTTTTTTTGTTCATATATATATAGATATATATATATATATATATATCTATATATATATATATATATCTATATATATATATATATATAGATAGATATATATATATATATATATAGATATATATAGATATATATATAATTATTTTTTTTCCAATGGGAGATACTTCCCCCTTTCTTTACATGTGGTACTCTTGCACCCTGGAACACAGCTTTTAGGGTAGTTCTGCTTTTCCAGCAGAGTGGGCACACCAGGTGCAATGAAAATGAAAGAGTCCATAGGCTCTGTATGAAAACACCCAGCTCGCAGTCCTCTGGATCAAACACACAATTACAAAAAACTGTCCTTATGACCGCTTCTGGTCACGAAACTCCCCTGTCCGCTGGGGAAAAAACTCCAGGGCATTTTCCTTTGCCAGGAAGGGCGTGGAACTATCCTTCATTCCTTTCTGGTGCAACAGTACAACAAAAGTCACTCTCCTGTCTATATTCCTCCTCTCAATCTCATCCTCGACTTCAGGATGAGAGTGGCTCTGCAGCCGCAGAAACCATGGGCTGCCCTGGTGGAGCAGTTGTGGTGGGAGCTTTGGGAACATAAACTGAGTGGCGCTAGGCCGAGCTCGGTCCCCCATGTTGTTTCACCTCTTCCAGTGTACACAGGGTCACAGCCACCGCATAATAGCCCCAAGGGCAATTTTCTTTGTAGAAGGAGATTCAATCTCCTTCCTCCAGGGGTCTCCCAAATTTTACGGAGGCAGCAATTACATAAATTTTCTGACAGGTCCCGAATTCGCAGATGAAGCCAAAACCTCAGCCCAGCTCCACATAGACCAGCTGACCGAAGGTGCGGCACCCGGCCATAGCGCCACCTCCTGGCTGCCGCAACTTTGCCCACACCTCCTTTTCACTCTTTTTCTTTTGCTCCACTATGCCAGCTATCCAGGCCAGCTGGTCAGGAGAAGGAAATTGGCCCTCAGTGACATGGGCAGGACATGCGGCTCCCTGGGATGCCTGAGCGCCCATGACGTGCCTTCCCTGCAACACCTGGGGAGCCATTGCATACTCTGGAGCTTCTGACTCATCTGGCACAGGTCGGTCGGCCGCAGCAGTGTAAGTGACTTAGGCCAGGCTCCAAGGGTAGGTGATGGGGAAGGGGTCTCACTCACTTGGGCCACGGGTCGAGGCACACTCACTGCCTTGAGTTGCCGTCTCCAAACCACATCTTCTCTGCGACTGCTGCATCCTTCCACGGAGGTGGTGCAGACTGGTCTTTCTGGAAAATGATAAAGGTTGCACCATTATTTACCAAGAATGATTACTCTAGAACATTGAAAATGCATTACTGCCATAGAAAATAGGAAAAAAGCACCATATAATGTACACATGAAACACTTACCTGCAAAAATTGCTATGAAAAAAGGAAGGTACTTAGCGCATAAATTTGCCAATGTATGTGAGCCCAATTGCCATGTCAAGGCGTCCTTCATACTTGGATCCCTGTCCTGTTTTATCACCTCTCCTGGGCAAAAAAGCCTACAATTTATGAGTCAGGAGTGGACCAGCTAACTAATTAAAATCACCTGTGGCTATTGGGAGTGGAAGTGCACATGTACAAAAAGGCTTGATACAAATAGAAAACAAGATCAGCACATCCAAGCTAGTGTGAACAGGCACCAAGCAAAAAACATATAAGTTGAAAAATGATAAAGGTTGCACCATTATTTACTAAGAATGATTACTTTAGAACATTGAAAATGCATTACTGCCATAGAAAATAGTAAAAAAGCGCCATATAATGTACACATGAAACACTTATCTGCAGAAATTGCTATGAAAAAAGGAAGGTACTTTGTGCATAAACTTGCCAATGTATGTGAGCCCAATTGCCATGTTAAGGCATCCTTCATAATTGGTGCAGGTCGGTCGGTCGTGGCAGGGTGACTTAGGCCAGGCTCCAGGGGTAGGTGATGGGGAAAGGGTCTCACTCACTTGGGCCACGGGTCGAGGCACAGTCACCACCTCGGGTTGTCATCTCCAAACCACATCCTCTCCACGACCGCTGCATCCTTCCACAGAGGTGGTGCAGACTGGTCTTTCTGGAAGTAGTTCCTGCTTCAGCCTTGCTTCTGGTTCAAGCTCCCGTGGATGTGAGGACTCCAGCCTTCCTGCAGATGACCCCGGTCTCAACAGACATTTGGGCTCTGACTCCACAGGCTCCTAATGCTGATCGCTTCATCCCACCGGGCTTCGTCACTTGCCATCATCCAGATGGAGTACGACCTCAGACAGCCACCGAGGTCTTCCAGCTTCAGATAAGGGCAACGTTCCCCACTCCTTGCTGCTCCGCTGCATGGACCGGGCCCAACCTCTCTCCTGTCGCCATTGCCAATCTACGTGGCACACTCCTCCAGAGCCACAAGACCGATGCATTGCTGCCGATGCATGATCGCATAATGATACTGCGCAGCTGTACCCGTGACTCTCTTCTGGGCCCCATCTGTTCCAGGGAGGGGTCGCTTCCAGTCGCTCCTCCCATTCTCTTTCAAGTAGTCTCAGTAGGCGTGGGGCTAGGTATCTTCAGTGCATTCTCCAGAGGGGCCACTTAAATGATCTTTGAGCCATTTCTGCGCAGTTACGCTCACGAAGGTTGCAGGCACAGCATTGACCTCCCATTTTAGCACCATTCTCCGCCACTTCAGCCGCCATCATAGTCATATCAGTTCTTTGTAAATTTGTGGTCACATCCAGGTTTCTTGTTTCCTCCAGGGCATCCGTTCCTCCTGAAGTCTCGGCTTTAGTCACATCCAGTATAGTTGCAGTATTTTTTCTCTTTTCCTCCGCATCGACTTAACAGTCATATGGGGCAGTGAGATCCTGCCGACTGCACCAAGTGTAGAAAGCCGGGGCCAGGGCTGCTGTCATGGCTGACAGTAACCCCTGTATCATCCACTGGCCCCCTCCCAGCACATGAACGTCTTTTCTTTTCTGAGTACCTCAGTGATGGTTCTTTGTTTCATCTGGGATCTCTCGGCACGAGTGAGTATCCCTACAGATGACTCTGCAGTTAAAGAGTCACAGTGCAGCTTCACTTTAGCTTCAACTTCATTACTTAGCACAGCATTATCCAGGGCACAGTCAATCATAACAATTGGCAATGCTTTCTCTTGCCTCTTCTCTCTGCCGCTAAGACTGTCCCCTAAACGGTTTGTTTCCTCCAATCCCTCAGTGTCCTCAATGCCCAGAATTCCTGCTTCTCCTGGGGGTATTCTCTGCCATTTTGCCCCAGTCCTTAGAATAGTGACCCATGCAAAAATCTGCCACATCTTGGATGTATTGCTCCCGTTTTGCTTAGCCTTCTTCCCGTATCACTGCAGTTCCACTTATACTGCACCGCTATCTCTGGTGTCGCTGTGCTTCATTTTGTACTCTGGCCCCCTGGATACTGACTGCAGGGCCCAGTCTACTGACAAACATTGCACGGCACGGTGTTGCCATGGGCTAGCCAGCTTTGTATTCCACATGGGTGCACTGGCCCCAAATACCTAAACCTGGGAAAACCTCACTACTAGGGTTGAGCGACTTTTACTTTTATAGGATCAGGTCGGGTTTCACGAAACCGAACTTTCTCGAAAGTCGGGTCGAGTGAAATTGGCCGATCCTATAGAAAAGTCGGGGTCGGGGTCAGCCGAAACACGAAACCCAATGCAGTGCATTGGGTTTCCAATGGTTCCCAGGGTCTGAAGGAGAGGAATCTCTCCTTCAGGCCCTGGGATCAATATTTAAGTGTAAAATAAAGAATTAAAATAAAAAATATTGCTATACTCACCCTCAGACGCGCCCTGGTACTAACCGGCAGCCTTCCTTCCTTAGAATCAGCGCGTGAAGGACCTTTAGATGACGTTGTGGCTTGTGATTGGTCGCGCGACCGCCCATGTGACCGCTCACGTGACCAATCACAAGCCGCGACGTCACCGAAGGTCCTTCAAGCGCTGATTCTTAGGAAGGAAGGCTGCCGGAAAGAAGCAGGGTGCATCCGAGGGTGAGTATATTCCTATGAGGTATATACTCACCCTTGGACGCGCCCTGCTTCTTTCTGGCAGCCTTCCTTCCTAAGAATCAGCGCTTGAAGGACCTTCGCTGACGTCGCGGCTTGTGAATGGTCACTTGAGTGGTCACATGGGCGGTCGCGCGACCAATCACAAGCCGCGACGTCATCTAAAGGTCCTTCACGCGCTGATTCTAAGGAAGGAAGGCTGCCGGTTAGTACCAGGGCGCGTCAGAGGGTGAGTATAGCAATATTTTTTATTTTAATTCTTTATTTTACACTTAAATATGGATTCCGATACCAATTTCCGATATTGCAAACATATCGGAAATCGGTATCGGAATTTCGATACCAGATTCAGAAGATCGCCGACCTCATGGCCGACCCCACACAGGGGTCGGGTTTCATGAAACCCGACTTTGCCAAAAGTCGGCGACTTCTGAAAATGGCCGACCCGTTTTGCTCAACCCTACTCACTACTTCTTCCATTAATAATGCCCCCATCTAGTGGCCAACTTAGGGTACTACTCCCCCTAGCACTATATGTAATGAACGGCCCGGGGAACTCACTTTCCCTACCAACAATAATGATGCAAAACATGTAAGCAATAATATATATGCACAGAGTAATATACTTCAGGTGTAGCAATAGTCTCATGCACGGCTGGTATTATCAAAATCAATATCACACCCTCTATACATTTGTGGAAGAAAAGCTTAAAATGCTTGGTTCATACATCATAGATCAGTAAGAAGTTTACTTAAAGACTATTTATTAAAGAGAACTGGATTTGGGTAGTAATGGTATTATCTGTCCTATCACTAGTGTATGTGGCCCCACTTAATGACAAAAGCACTATTACTGTAGCTCCTGAGACTAGTAGATTCAAAGTCACTAAAGGCAATATACAGTGGCTTGCAAATGTATTTAACCCCCCTTGGAAGTTTTTGTGCTTTGCTACCTCACAATCTGGAATTTTACTGGTTTTCTTGAGGGTTTGCATCAGTTCATGTAAAGAACATGTCTACAACCATAAACATGTACCTTCCTTTTTGAGAAGCAAATAACAAATAGGATAAAATAACTGAAAACTTCAGTGTGCATAACTCTAACCCCCTTAGGTCAGGGCTTTGTAGAGCCTTCTCTTGCAATAATTACAACCCCAATTCGCTTTGGATAAGTTTCTATGAGCTTTCTGCATCATGCCACTGGGATTGTTGCCCATTACTCAAGGTAAAACAGCCCCAGGTCCTTCAAGTTAACTGGTTTCCTCTGGTGAAGAGCAATCTTCAAGTTTAACCACACATTCTCAATTAGATTAAGGTCTGGGCTTTGACTAGGCCACTCCAAAACATTTACATGCTTCCCCTTAATCCACCCAAGTGTTGTTTTAGCAGAATGCTTTAGGTCATTGTCTTGTTTGAAGGTAAATCTCAGGCCCAGTCTGAAATCACTGATAGACTGAAACACAATCCATCTTCACCTAAACTCGAACCATTTTCTCTTTCCCTGCTACCCAAAAAAATCCCCACAGTAGGATGCTGCCACCACCATGGTGTTCTTAGGGTGATGAGCAATGTTAGTTGGACACCAGACATAGCTATTAGCTTGGTGACCAAGAAGTTCAATCTTGATCTCATCTGACCACAGCACCTATCCCCAAACATTTGGGGAGTATCCAACATGTCTTTTTTGGCAAACGCAAAATGAGCCTTACAAGTTTTTATGCAAGTGAACGACTAGACATGGATCAAGAAGAAGGGATATGGGACAAAAAGGTTATAGTGTAAAACACCTTTATTAAACAGTGGGTGGCAATAATTGGCACTGTGTGCAACATAGTGTCCACACAAGTACAATAATTCAGTATAAAATCATTAAAAGCAAGATTTGTACACAAAGGTGTAGAAGTTATCGTATATACTCAAGTATAAGATGAGATTTTCAGCCCATTTTTCTAGGCTGAAAGAGCCCCTCTCCACTAATACTCGAGTCATTGTCCCAGGGGGTCGGCAGGGAGGGGGAGCAGCGGCTGTCACATCATGCTCACCCTTCCGGCATGGTCTCTGCATGTCCCTGTTTCTCAGGCACCGGTAGCTTGTTCCTGTGTTCAGTGGTCACGTGGTACTGCTCATTAAAGTAATGAATATGGCCGTGACTACACTCCCATAGGCATGGAGTGCATATTCATTACTTTAATGAGTGGTACCATGTGACCACTGAACACAGGAACAAGCTGTAGGCGCGCACCGGAGACCATCGGAGAAGAAGGGACATACAGAGAGATAGCAGCAGGATGGGGTGAGTATGACGGAGGAGGGTGAGCCTTGCGACATTCACCTGTCCTCATTCCACCGCCATGCTCCATTTCCACAACCTCTGGCTGTGATGTTCAGGTCAGAGGGCGCGATAACGTGGTTAGTGCGTGCTCTCTGCCTGAATAGTCACTGCAGAGACGCATAAGACACAGCGGCACGCAGCGGTGGATGGGGACAGGTGAAAATCACAAGTGCTGATGTCCTCAGCCAGCAGCGATTCCCACACCTGGCCCCCTTAGTGCACTGGTGTCCCCACCTGCTCAGGACATCGGCACCAGACCCCCAGCGACAAGAGGTATGTCATTTTTTTTAAATCGCAGCAGCAGCATATGGGGTTATATTATTCTATGGAGCATCTTATGGGATCATCAACTTTATGGAGCAGCATATGGGGCATATTATGCTTTGGAGCATCTTATGGGGCCATCAACCTTTATGGAGCAGCATATGGGGTTATATTATTCTATGGAACATCTTATGGGGCCATCAACCTTTATGGAGCAGCATATGGGACATATTATGCTATGGAGCATCTTATGGGGCCATCAACCTTTATGGAGCAGCGCATGGTGTTATATATTCTACGGAGCATCTTATGGGGCCATCAACCTTTATGGAGCAGCATATGTGGCATATTATGCCATGGAACATCTTATGGGGCCATCAACTTTTATGGAGCAGCATATGGGGCTATATTATTCTATGGAGCATCTTAACCCCTTACCGGCATCGGACGTACTATACCGTCCGATGCCGGCTCCCCTGCTTTGATGCAGGGCTCCGCGGTGAGCCCGCACCAAAGCCGGGACATGTCAGCTGTTTTGAACAGCTGACATGTGCCCGTAATAGGCGCGGGCAGAATAGCGATCTGCCCGCACCTATTAACTAGTTAAATGCCGCTGTCAAACGCAGACAGCGGCATTTAACTACCGCTTCCGGCCGGCTGGCTGGAAACGACGTCATCGCTGACCCCGTCACATGATCGGGGGTCGGCGATGCTTGTGAATGGTAACCATAGAGGTCCTTGAGACCTCTATGGTTACTGATTGCCCGTCGCTGTGAGCGCCACCCTGTGGTCGGCGCTCACAGCACACGTGCAATTCTGCTACATAGCAGCGATCAGCAGATCGCTGCTATGTAGCAGAGCCGATCGTGCTATGCCTGCTTCTAGCCTCTCATGGAGGCTATTGAAGCATGGCAAAAGTAAAAAAAAAGTTTAAAAAAATGTGAAAAAAATAAAAAAAACATAAAAGTTTAAATCACCCCCCTTTCGCCCCAATCAAAATAAGTCAATAAAAAAAATATCAAATCTACGCATATTTGGTATCGCCGCGCTCAGAATCGCCCGATCTATCAACTAAAAAAAAGTATTAACCTGATCGCTAAACAGCGTAGCGGGAAAATAATTCGAAACGCCAGAATTACGTTTTTTTGGTCGCCGCGACATTGCATTAAAATGCAATAACGGGCGATCAAAAGAACGTATCTGCACCAAAATGCTATCATTAAAAACGTCATCTCGGCACGCAAAAAATAAGCCCTCAACCGACCCCAGATGATGAAAAATGGAGACGCTACGAGTATCGGAAAATGGCGCAACTTTTTTTTTTTTTTTTTTTTAGCAAAGTTTGGAATTTTTTTTCACCACTTAGATAAAAAATAACCTAGTCATGTTTGGTGTCTATGAACTCGTAATGACCTGGAGAATCATAATGGCAGGTCATTTTTAGCATTTAGTGAACCTAGCAAAAAAGCCAAACAAAAAACCAATGTGGGATTGCACTTTTTTTGCAATTTCACCGCACTTGGAATTTTTTTCCCGTTTTCTAGTACACGACATGCTAAAACCAATGATGTCGTTCAAAAGTACAACTCGTCCCGCAAAAAATAAGCCCTCACATGGCCAAATTGACGGAAAAATAAAAAAGTTATGGCTCTGGGAAGGAGGGGAGCGAAAAACGAACACGGAAAAACGAAAAATCCCCCGGTCATGAAGGGGTTATGGAGCCATCTACCTTTATGGAACAGCATATGGGGCATATTATTCTATGGAGCATCTTATGGAGCCATCTACCTTTATGGAACAGCATATGGGGCACATTATTCTATGGAACATTTTATGGGGCCATCAACCTTTATGGAGAATAATATGAGGCATATTATTCTATGGAGCATCTTATGGGGCCATCATTAACCTTCTATGCAGCATTATATGTGGCAGATTTTGTATGGAGCATCTTATGGGGCCCATCATGAACTGTATAGAGCATTATATGGAGCTCCTGATTCAATATGGATATTCAAAAATACTTAACCTACTGATGTCTCAATTAATTTTACTTTTATTGGTATCTATTTTTATTTTTGAAATTTACCAGTAGCTGCTGCATTTCCCAACCTAGGCTTATGCTCGAGTCAATAAGTTTTACCAGTTTTTTGTGGCAAAATTAGAGGTCTCAGCTTATACTCTGGTCAGCATATACTTGAGTATAAATGGAAATTCAAAGAGGGGACCACAGAAATGGTCAGGTAGCATTTAAATTAACTTCTATACCTTTGTGTACAAATCTTGTTTTTAACCCCTTTCTGCCACTGGACGTACTATTCCGTCCATGTGGGGTGGGCCCTACTTCCCAAGGATGGAATAGTACGTCCAGCGCGATCGGCCGCGCTCACGGGGGGAGCGCGGCCGATCGCGGCCGGGTGTCAGCTGCCTATCGCAGCTGACATCCAGCGCTATGTGCTGGGAGCGGTCACGGACTGCCCCCGGCACATCAACCCCCGGCACACCGCGATCAAACATGATCGTGGTGTGCCGGCGGTATAGGGAAGCATCGCGCAGGGAGGGGGCTCCCTGCGGGCTTCCCTGAGACCCCCGCAGCAATGCGATGTGAGCGCGTTGCTGCGAGGGTCTCCCTACCTCCCTCCCTGCTCCAGGCCCGGATCCAAGATGGCCGCGGCATCCGGGTCCTGCAGGGAGGGAGGTGGCTTACCAAGTGCCTGCTTAGAGCAGGGCTTGGTAAGCCTACAGTGATCTCAGACAGATCGGTGATCTGACAGAGTGCTGTTCAAACTGTCAGATCACCGATCTGTGATGTCCCCCCCTGAGACAAAGTAAAAAAGTAAAAAAAAAAAATTTCCACACGAGTAAAAAAAAATTTAAAAAAAATTCCTAAATGAAAATATATATATATTATTCCCATAAATACATTTCTTTATCTAAATAAAAAAAAACAAAACAATAAAAGTACACATATTTAGTATCTCCGCATCCGTAACGACACAACCTATAAAACTGGCCCACTAGTTAACCCCTTCAGTAAACATCGTAAGAAAAAAAAAAAAAAACGAGGCAAAAAACAACGCTTTATTATCATACAGCCGAACAAAAAGTGGAATAACACGCGATCAAAAAGACATATGTAAATAACCATGGAACCGCTGAAAGTGTCATCTTTTGCCGCAAACAACGAGCCACCATACAGCATCATCAGCAAAAAAATAAAAAAGTTATAGTCCTCAGAATAAAGCAATGCAAAAATAATTATTTTTTCTATAAAAAAAGTTTTTATCGTATAAAAGCGCCAAAACATAAAAAAATGATATAAATGAGGTATTTATGTAATCATACTGACCCGAAGAATAAAATTGCCTTATCAATTTTACCAATCGCGGAACGGTATAAACGCCTCTCCCAAAAGAAATTCATGAATAGCTGGTTTTTGGTCATTCTGCCTCAAAATGTTACCAATAAAAACGTCAACTCGTCCCGCAAAAAACAAGACCTCACATGACTCTGTGGACCAAAATATGGAAAAATTATTGCTCTCAAAATGTGGTAACGCAAAAAATATTTTTTGCAATAAAAAGCGTCTTTTAGTGTGTGACGGCTGCCAATCATAAAAATCCTCTAAAAAGCCCGCTATAAAAGTAAATCCAACCCCCCTTCAACACCCCCTTAGTTAGGGAAAAATAAAAAAATAAAAAAAATGTATTTCCATTTTCCCATTAGGGTTAGGGCTATGGTTAGGGTTAGGGCTAGGGTTAGGGCTAGGGTTAGGGTTAGGGCTAGGGCTAGGATTAGGGTTGGGGTTAGGGCTAGGGCTAGGGTTAGGGCTAGGATTAGGGTTGGGGCTAGGGTTATGGCTAGGGTTAGGGTTAAGGCTACAGTTAGGGTTGCGGATAAAGTTAGGGTTAGGGTTGGAACTAAAGTTAGGGTTAGGGTTTGGATTACATTTATGGTTGGGAATAGGGTTGGGATTAGGGTTAGGGGTGTGTCTGGGTTAGAGGTGTGGTTAGGCTTACCATTGGGATTAGTTTTAGGGGTGTGTTTGGATTAGGGTTTCAGTTATAATTGGGGGGTTTCCACTGTTTAGGCACATCAGGGGCTCTCCAAACGCGACATGGCATCCGATCTCAATTCCAGCCAATTCTGCGTTGAAAAAGTAAAACAGTGCTCCTTCCCTTCCGAGCTCTCCCGTGTGCCCGAACAGGGGTTTAACCCAACATATGGGGTATCAGCATACTCAGGACAAATTGGACAACAACTTTTGGGGTCCAATTTCTCCTGTTACTTTTGGGAAAATACAAAACTGGGGGCTAAAAAATAATTTTTGTGGGAAAGAAAAGGATTTTTTATTTTCACGGCTCTGCGTTATAAACTGTAGTGAAACACTTGGGGGTTCAAAGTTCTCACAACATATCTAGATAAATTCCTTGGGGGGGTCTAGTTTCCAATATGGGGGGGGTCTAGTTTCCAATATGGGGTCACTTGTGGGGGGTTTCTACTGTTTAGGTACATTAGGGGCGCTGCAAACGCAATGTGATGCCTGCAGACCATTCCATCTAAGTCTGCATTCCAAATGGTGCTCCTTCCCTTCCGAGCTCTCCCATGCACCCAAACGGTGGTTCCCCCCACATATAGAAAAAAGACGACTGAGGGGCGATCTAATAACCATGTATAAGTATATAAGGGGACAATACAAATATCTCGCTGAGGATCTGTTTATACCAAGGAAGGTGACGGGCACAAGGGGGCATTCTTTGCGTCTGGAGGAGAGAAGGTTTTTCCACCAACATAGAAGAGGATTTTTACTGTTAGGGCAGTGAGAATCTGGAATTGCTTGCCTGAGGAGGTGGTGATGGCGAACTCAGTCGAGGGGTTCAAGAGAGGCCTGGATGTCTTCCTGGAGCAGAACAATATTGCATCATACAATTATTAGGTTCTGTAGAAGGACGTAGATCTGGGGATTTATTATGATGGAATATAGGCTGAACTGGATGGACAAATGTCTTTTTTCGGCCTTACTAACTATGTTACTATGTTACTATGTTACTATATGTGGTATCAGCGTACTCAGGACAAATTGGACAACAACTTTTGGGGTCCAATTTCTCCTGTTACCCTCGGAAAAATACAAAACTAGGGGCTAAAAAATAATTTTTAGGGGAAAAATTTTTATTTTTATTTTCACCGCTCTGCCTTATAAACTGTAGTGAAACACTTGGGGGTTCAAAGTTCTCACAACACATCTAGATAAGTTCCTTGGGAGGTCTAGTTTCCAATATGGGGGGGTCTAGTTTCCAATATGGGGTCACTTGTGGGGGGGTTTCTACTGTTTAGGTACATATGGGTCTCTGCAAACGCAATGTGACGCTTGCAGACCAATCCATCTAAGTCTGCATTTCAAATGATGCTACTTCCTTTCTGAGCTCTGCCATGCGCTCAAACGGTGGTTCCCCCCACATATCGGGTATCAGCGTACTCAGGACAAATTGGACAACAATATTTAGGGTCCAATTTCTCCTCTTACCCTTGGAAAAATACAAAACTGGGGGCTAAAAAATAATTTTTGTGGAAAAAAAATATTTTTTATTTGCGCGGCTCTGTGTTATAAACTGTAGTGAAACACTTGGGGGTTCAAAACTCTCACATCACATCTAGATGAGTTCCTTAGGGGGTCTACTTTCCAAAATGGTGTCACTTGTGGGGTGTTTCTACTGTTTAGGTACATTAGGAGCTCTGCAAACGCAATGTGACGCCTGCAGACCATTCCATCTAAGTCTGCATTCCAAATGACACTACTTCCCTTCCAAGCCCTCCCATGCACCCAAACGGTGGTTCCCCCCACATATGGGGTATCAGCGCACTCAGGATAAATTGGACAACAACTTTTGGGGTCCAATTTCTCCTGTTACCCTCGGGAAAATACAAAACTGGGGGCTAAAAAATAATTTTTGTGGGAAAAAATGTTTGTTTTTTTTCAGGCTTCTTTGTTTAAAATGAGCGCCTTTAGGACCTGCGAATGACGTCGCGGCTTCTGATTGGTCGCGTGCCGCTCATGTGACCGCCATGCGACCAATCAGAAGCCGCGACGTCATTCGCAGGTCCTTAATTCCTAGAATTAGGAGTTTAGTGAATGAGAATGACGTCGCGGCTTCTGATTGGTCGCGTGGCGGTCACATGAGCGGCACGCGACCAATCAGAAGCCGCGACGTCATTCGCAGGTCCTAAAGGCGCTCATTTTAAACAAAGAAGCCTGCCGGTTGCCAGCGTGATGTCCAGGGGCCGCCGGAGAGGTGAATATATCAATATTTTTTATTTTAATTCTTTATTTTACACATCCCTATGGATCCCAGGGCCTGAAGGAGAGTTTCCTCTCCTTCAGACCCTGGGAACCATCAGGATACCTTCCGATACTTGGTGTCCCATTGACTTGTATTGGTATCGGATATCGGTATCGGCGATATCCGATATTTTTCGGGTATCGGCCGATACTATCCGATACCGATACTTTCAAGTATCGGACGGTATCGCTCAACACTACTGCTGATGCATCACACACAAATTGGATTTAAAAAATATTTAAACATAGGTTGTAACGTAACAACATAGATAAAAAGCCAAGGGGTCTGAATACTTTCACAAGCCACTGTAGGTTCAGACATCATATACAGGTCCTTCTCAAAAAATTAGCATATAGTGTTATATTTCATTATTTACCATAATGTAATGATTACAATTAAACTTTCATATATTATAGATTCATTATCCACCAACTGAAATTTGTCAGGTCTTTTATTGTTTTAATACTGATGATTTTGGCATACAACTCCTGATAACCCAAAAAACCTGTCTCAATAAATTAGCATATTTCACCCATCCAATCAAATAAAAGTGTTTTTTAATAACAAACAAAAAAACCAACAAATAATAATGTTCAGTTATGCACTCAATACTTGGTCGGGAATCCTTTGGCAGAAATGACTGCTTCAATGTGGCGTGGCATGGAGGCAATCAGCCTGTGACACTGCTGAGATGTTATGGAGGCCCAGGATGCTTCAATAGCGGCCTTAAGCTCATCCAGAGTGTTGGGTCTTGCGTCTCTCAACTTTCTCTTCACAATATCCCACAGATTCTCTATGGGGTTCAGGTCAGGAGAGTTGGCAGGCCAATTGAGCACAGTAATACCATGGTCAGTAAACCATTTACCAGTGGTTTTGGCACTGTGTGCAGGTGCCAGGTCGTGCTGAAAAATGAAATCTTCATCTCCATAAAGCATTTCAGCCGATGGAAGCATGAAGTGCTCCAAAATCTCCTGATAGCTAGCTGCATTGATCCTGCCCTTGATGAAACACAGTGGACCAACACCAGCAGCTGACATGGCACCCCACACCATCACTGACTGTGGGTACTTGACACTGGATTTCAGGCATTTTGGCATTTCCTTCTCCCCAGTCTTCCTCCAGACTCTGGCACCTTGATTTCAGAATGACATGCAAAATTTGCTTTCATCAGAAAAAAGTATTTGGGACCACTTAGCAACAGTCCAGTGCTGCTTCTCTGTAGCTCAAAAGTGGCTTTACCTGGGGAATGCGGCACTTGTAGCCCATTTCCTGCACACGCCTGTGCACGGTGGCTCTGGATGTTTCCAAACCAGACTCAGTCCACTGCTTCCTCAGGTTCCCCAAGGTCTGGAATCGGTCCTTCTCCACAATCTTCCTCAGGGTCCGGTCTCCTCTTCTCGTTGTACAGCGTTTTCTGCCACATTGTTTCCTTCCAACAGACTTACCATTGAGGTGCCTTGATACAGCACTCTGGGAACAGCCTATTTGTTGAGAAATTTCTTTCTGGGTCTTACCCTCTTGCTTGAGGGTGTCAATGATGGCCTTCTTGACATCTGTCAGGTCGCTAGTCTTACCCATGATGGGGGTTTTGAGTAATGAACCAGGCAGGGAGTTTATAAAAGCCTCAGGTATCTTTTGCATGTGTTTAGAGTTAATTAGTTGATTCAGAAGATTAGGGTAATAGGTCGTTTAGAGAACCTTTTCTTGATATGCTAATTTATTGAGACAGGTTTTTTGGGTTATCAGGAGTTGTATGCCAAAATCATCAGTATTAAAACAATAAAAGACCTGACAAATTTCAGTTGGTGGATAATGAATCTATAATATATGAAAGTTTAATTGTAATCATTACATTATGGTAAATAATGAAATTTAACACTATATGCTAATTTTTTGAGAAGGACCTGTAGAAGTTTGCATATATCAGGAAAACTTTCTCTTATTGCTAATACTGTATATACAGAAACACAGTAAAGAAATGGAAAGTCTAATATTTGTTAATTACATCTTTCCACAATCTTTTACCGAAAACTTAAATTAGATTAGTGAAAAATGATGTGCTGTAAAAAAAATAATAACCTGAACAGCAGAATGTGATATGTAATAACAAAGATGCTTTCATGATTGCCTATAGAAACATATGGGCTGTCTACATGGCTATATTATGTGCTCCTAAAATCTCAAAGTAATTGCACCCCAGACAGTGTAAAGCTGTCCGATGATAGTTCAAAGGAAGGACATGAGGTAGAACAGATCTTACCATTGTCTATGTCATATTTGATCTTAAGAACACAGAAATATGTCATCATCTTTAGGACAAAATGCTTAAACAGAGGCTGATGTATTTGTATTCAGTGATGTTGGTGCTGTACATTATGTTTATTTATTTTTAGAAATCAGAAAATCATAAGTAATACTACTGGATGTAGAAGCCAAAAAATCAAGCTATGTTGGGGATGAATCATGCAACAACAGCCATTTGGGCAGCGACAAAAATTTGCGTTTCCGTGCTGTAGGCGGGATCGTCAAAAGCATACAATGTATGTCCCTGTGTACCCAATGTTAAACATAGGTACGCATGACGAAGCAGGACACATGCGGAAGTAGGCGGAGCTTAAGGGAGGATGTACGCAGCCATACGAAGACCAGCCAAACGGAATTGTGAACTTAGCCTTAACAATATTGATTGGACGTTCTTGTTTTCCTGCTATTATCTCCTTTTAGTCTTGGTGTGGCTGTGCAATGTCGCTTAAGCCAATCCTATTCACTGCCTAAGCTTTACTTGAAACGCCCACCAGGGCTATGGGGTACTCAATACTGGGTTCGGTACTTAAAGGGACGTTTCACGGTGGCAGCGACACGGTCCGGGGCCCTGGGCACCCATGTTAAAGGGATGGTATTTAAAGGGATTTGTAAAATAATAAATATTCATGACGCCACCTGATATATTAGGTCAGGGATGACCAGCGCTGCTTAAAGGGGTCCTATGAGGTGATGTTATGACAGCCTGATGGTACAACTTCCCACAGGTGAAGTATGTCCCCAGGGCTCCAGGTGAATAGATGGAAGATGGTGAGTGGTGCAGTAAAGAATGGAGGACGCAGTTGTGCAGTCTTTTTACCTGGTTTACTGATGGTAGCAGGCAGCCACAGTCCAGGGCACCAGATCACAGGTACAGGCAGGGTCCGGTCAGCTTGGAAGCGAGTTCAGAATTTAGCTTTACCAGGTGGAGTTAAAAGCCTTCCTTCTAGCTCTGTGGTGTAGTTCCTTACTGCCTATGGCTTCTTAGCAAGGTCCTCTCAGGTATCTCTGTCCTTTGTTGAAGTGGGACACAAATCCGTATGACAGGTGACTCGACAATTTTTACAGGGTGTCTATCATGACCCGGGCTCTATGTGTCACTGTCTCCTGGGCATTAGGGTGGAAGGTTACTTGTAGTCTAGCTGTCCTACCGGTTTGTGATGTGCCTCCTCGAGTATGACACAACCTCAGTCTTATGGTTATCCATATCTGCGCTCTATCAGGGAGGTAGCCCTGTCACAGCTATTCTCCCTTGTTGTCACTCTCCTGTGTTTCGCTCTCTGGCACATTAGCTAAAGGCTGTTCTTCCTTCTGTATCTCGCTATCTAGGAGGTACAGCACCTCAGGCTGTACGGACCCTCACCCGTCCTTCTGCCTCAGACTGTTCCAGACTGCTGTCCAGCACAAACTGTCTAAATCTTCCTAACTGCCCAACAACTGACTAGCAACTAACTCCTCCTCCCAACCAGAGAGAGCAGCTCCCCTAAATTCGGGTGCAGAGCCCCCCCTTCTGGCCTGGAGTCAGAACGGTGTTGTATGAGCTAATTACCTGTCGAAAGGAATCCTCCTTCACTTCCAAGCATGACATCACTCTCCCCATGAGGAAAGTAATGCCACTGTGACAACCAGGACCCTGGGGCGTCACATACTCTCTTCACAAGTGTCATAAATGATTAGCGGCAAAGAGTGACTCACCAAATTAAAAAAAATGTGCATAGGTAACAAAACAAACAGCAATATGAAACAAAATCACTAAAGGAGAAATTGAAGTGTGTGATTCACGTTGAGTCCTTTTTTTGGCACAATCATGTAATTGAGCAAAAGTTGTTAAACATAACATTTTTTATTTTTACCTATTCATTTTATTGCTACTGTATGTATCTCTGCCTGCCCTGCCTGTACCTGTGATCTGTTGCCCTGGACTGTGGCTGCCTGCTACCATCAGTAAACCAGGTAAAAAGACTGCACAACTGCGTCCTCCATTCTTTACTGCACCACTCACCATCTTCCATCTATTCACCTGGAGCCCTGTAGCCCATTCACTATCCCCATCTATTCCCCAACCCCTGAAGATGGCTGGACCATGATTGTAAATACATCATTGTAAATACACACCTGTACTTTGCATCTCCCCCACCTCATTGTAGATTGTAAGCTCTCACGAGCAGGGTCGTCTTATTTTGCTTTAATTATTGTATTGTTAACGTTGTTACTTATGACTTTTGTGTTTGAAACTGTTAAACTGTAAAGCGCTGCGGAATATGTTGGCGCTATATAAATAAAGATTATTATTATCTCTGTATTTAATTTTGGAATAGGTTTTCTACATTTTAACAGTTATTTGCTGCTCTCTTATTTCATATAGCTCAGTGACTGGCTGCAGCGGTGATGTGCTCTGCCAAAGTACTACACCCAAAACATCAATATCAGCAATGAGGAGCTGATACTGAACCATGGCATTTCTTATTTTAGACATTAAAGTGTTTGGGATCCACATTGTTTAAAATAGCGACCGCCGATACGCCTTTTAACGGCGGCCGCTAAGGGTACTTAAACCACAGCGCCGTTAATTAACGGCGCTGTGGAAAAAGTCCATAGCGCCCCCCAGAGGCCGATTTTCTCCGGGGTCTCAGCTGCCGAGGGTAGCCGAGACCCCAGAGAACATGATTCGGGGGGTTTTTAACCCACCCCGCATTTGCGATCGCCGGTAATTAACCGTTTACCGGCGATCGCAAAAAAAACCAAAAACGCGATCCCTTTTTAATTTCTCTGTCCTCCGATGTGATCGCACATAGGAGGACAGAGAAAAGGGGTCCCAGGTGGCCCCCCAATACTCACCTAGCTCCCCCGATGCTCCTCGTGTCTCCCGGTGGGCGCCGCCATCTTCAAAATGGCGGGCGCATGCGCAGTGCGCCCGCCGGCCGGCACCGGGAGAATCTTTGGGGTCTCGGCTGCCGGGGGTAGCCGAGACCCCAAAGAGCATGATCGGGGTCGGTATTACCGACCCCTGTTTTGCGATCGCCAGTAATTAACTGTTTACCGGCGACCGCAAAAAAAAAAAAAAAAAAGTAAAGTGTAATTCTCTGTCCTCTGATGTGATCGCACATCAGAGGACAGAGAAATAGGGGGATTCGGGGACCCTAGCATACTCACCTAGGTCCCTGGATCCTCTTGCTGCTCCTCCTGGCCGCCGGCAGAAGAACATGGCGGACGCATGCCCAGTGCGCCCGCCATCTGTCTCCATCTGGCGGCCGGCAGGAGAACAGCAGTTGGGGCTAAAATTAGGGTTAGGGGTAGGGTTAGGGGTAGGGTTAGGGGTAGGGATAGGGTTAGGGTTAGGGGTAGGGTTAGGGTTAGGGGTAGGGTTAGGGGTAGGGTTAGGCTTAGGGTTAGGGGTAGGGTTAGGGGTAGGGTTAGGGGTAGGGTTAGGGGTAGGGTTAGGGTTAGTGGTAGGGTTAGGGTTAGGGGTAGGGTTAGGGTTAGGGGTAGGGGTAGGGTTAGGGGTAGGGTTAGGGCTAGGGTTGGGGCTAAATTTAGGGTTAGGGTTGGGGCTAAATTTAGGGTTAGGGTTGGGGCTAAATTTAGGGTTAGGCTTCTTTCACACTTACGTCGGTACGGGGCCGTCGCAATGCGTCGGCCCAACATACCGACGCACGTTGTGAAAATTGTGCACAACGTGGGCAGCAGCTGTAGTTTTTCAACGCATCCGCTGCCCAATCTATGTCCTGGGGAGGAGGGGGCGGAGTTACGGCCACGCATGCGCGGTCAGAAATGGCGGATGCGACGTACAAAAAAACGTTTCATTGAACGTTTTTTTGTGCCGACGCTCCGCCAAAACACAACTGATCCAGTGCACGACGGATGCGACGTGTGGCCATCCGTCACGATCCGTCGGCAATACAAGTCTATGGGCAAAAAACGCATCCTGCGGGCACATTTGCAGGATCCGTTTCTTGTCCAAAACGACGGATTGCGACGGAATGCCAAACGACGCAAGTGTGAAAGTAGCCTTAGGGCTAGGGTTAGGGTTGGGGCTAAAGTTAGGGCTAGGGTTGGGGCTAAAGTTAGGGTTAGAGCTGGGATTAGGGTTAGGGTTTGGATTAGGGTTGGTATTAGGGTTAGGGTTGGCATTAGGGTTACGCTTGGGATTAGGGTTAGGTTTGGGATTAGGGTTAAGGTTAGGGTTGTGATTAGGGGTGTATTGGGATTAGGGTTAGGTTTGAGGTTAGGGTTGAGATTAGGATTAGGGGTGTGTTGGATTTAGGGTTTTGATTAGGGTTATGGTTAGGGTTGACATTAGGGTTGTTTTGGGGTAAGGGTTGTGATTATGGTTAGGGTTAGTGATTAGGATTATGGATCAGGTTGGGATTAGGGTTAGGGGTGTGTTGGGGTTAGGGTTGGAGCTAGAATTGGGGGTTTCCACTGTTTAGGTACATCAGGGGGTCTCCAAACACGACAGCCAATTTTGCGCTCAAAAAGTAAAATGGTGCTCCCTCCCTTCTGAGCTCTGCCGTGCGCCCAAACAGTGGGTTACCCCCACATATGGGGCATCAGCATACTCGGGATAAATTGGACAACAACTTCTGGGGTCCAATTTCTCTTGTTACCCTTGTGAAAATAAAAATTTGGGGGCTACAAAATCTTTTTTGTGAAAAAAAAATATTTTTTATTTTCACGACTCTGCATTCTAAACTTCTGTGAAGCACTTGGGCATTCAAAGTTCTCACCACACATCTAGATAAGTTCCTTGGGGGGTCTAGTTTCCAAAATGGGGTCACTTGTAGGGGGTTACTACAGTTTAGGTACATCAGGGGCTCTGCAATCGCAACATAATGCCCACAGACCATTCTATCAAAGTCTGCATTCCAAAAAGGCGCTCCTTCCCTTCCGAGCTCTGCCGTGCGCCCAAACAGTGGTTTACCCCCACATATGGTGCATCAGCGTACTCGGGATAAATTGGACAACAAATATTGCAGTCCAATTTCTCCTGTTACCCTTGTGAAAATATAAACTTGGGGGCTACAATATCTTTTTTGTGAAAAAAAAAATATTTTTTATTTTCACGACTCTGCATTCTAAACTTCTGTGAAGCACTTGGGCATTCAAAGTTCTCACCACACATCTAGATAAGTTCCTTGGGGGGTCTAGTTTCCAAAATGGGGTCACTTGTGGGGGGTTACTACAGTTTAGGTACATCAGGGGCTCTGCAATCGCAACATAATGCCCACAGACCATTCTATCCAAGTTTGCATTCCAAAAAGGCGCTCCTTCCTTCCGAGCTCTGCCATGCACCCAAACAGTAGTTTACCCCCACATATGTGGTACCAGCATACTCAGGACAAATTGGACAACAACTTTTGGGGTCCAATTTCTCTTGTTACCCTTGTGAAAATAAAAACTTGGGGGCTAAAAAATCTTTTTTGTGGAAAAAAAAATTTTTTTATTTTCACGGCTCTGCATTATAAACTTCTGTGAAGCACTTGGGCATTCAAGGTTCTCACCACACATCTAGATAAGTTCCATGGGGGGTCTAGTTTCCAAAATGGGGTCACTTGTGGGGGATTTCTACTGTTTAGGCACATCAGGGGCTCTCCAAACGCGACATGGCGTCCGATCTCAATTCCAGCCAATTCTACATTGAAAAAGTAAAACGGCACTCTTTCTCTTCCAAGCTCTGCGGTGCGCCCAAACAGTGGTTTACCCCCACATATTGGGTATCGATGTACTCAGGAGAAATTGCACAACAACTTTAGTGGTCTAATTTCTCCTGTTACAGTTGTGAAAATAAAAATTTGTGGGCAAAAAGATCATTTTTGTAGAAAAAATGCAATTTTTTTTTTCACGGCTCTACGTTATAAACTTCTGTGAAGCACATGGGGGTTCAAAGTGCTCGCCACACATCTAGATAAGTTCCTTACGGGGTCTAGTTTCCAAAATGGTGTCACTTGTGGGGGGTTTCCACTGTTTAGGCACATCAGGGGCTCTCCAAACGCGACATGGCGTCCAATCTCAATTCCAGCCAATTCAACATTGAAAAAGTAAAACGGCACTCCTTCTCTTCCAAGCTCTGCGGTGCGCCCTAACAGTTGTTTACTCCCACATATTGGGTATCAGCGTACTCAGAAGAAATTGCACAACAACTTTTGTGGTCTAATTTCTCCTGTTACCCTTGTGAAAATAAGAATTTGTGGGCGAAAAGATCATTTTTGTGTAAACAAAAGCGATTTTTTATTTTCACGGCTCTACGTTATAAACTTCTGTGAAGCACTTGGGGGTTCAAAGTGCTCACCACACATCTAGATAAGTTCCTTAAGGGGTCTAGTTTCCAAAATGGTGTCACTTGTGGGGAGTTTCCACTGTTTAGGCACATCAGGGGCTCTCTAAACGTGACATGGCGTCCGATCTCAATTCCAGCCAATTCTGCATTGAAAAAGTCAAACGGCGCTCCTTCACTTCTAAGTTCTGCGGTGCGCCCTAACAGTGGTTTACACCCACATATGGGGTATTGGCGTATTCAGGAGAAATTGCATAACAAAATTTATGGTTACATTTCTGTTTTTACACTTGTGAAAATAAAAAAAATGGTTCTTAATTAAGATGTTTACAAAAAAAAGTTAAATGTTCATTTTTTCCTTCCACATTGTTTCAGTTCCTGTGAAGCACGTAAAGGGTTAATAAACTTCTTGAATGTGGTTTTGAGAACCTTGAGGGGTGTAGTTTTTAGAATGGTGTCACACTTGGGTATTTTCTATCATATAGACCCCTCAAAATGACTTCAAATGTGATGTGGTCCTTAAAAAAAAATGGTGTTGTAAAAATGAGAAATTGCTGGTCAACTTTTAACCCTTATAACTCCCTAACAAAAAAAAATTTTGTTTCCAAAATTGTGCTGATGTAAAGTAGACATGTGGGAAATGTTATTTATTAACTATTTTTCGTGACATATCTCTCTGATTTAAGGGCATAAAAATACAAAGATTGAAAATTGCAAAATTTTAAAAATTTTCGCCATATTTCCGTTTTTTTCATAAATAATCGCAAGTAATATCGAAGAAATGTTACCACTAACATGAAGTACAATATGTCACGAAAAAACAATCTCAGAATCAGCGGGATCCGTTGAAGCGTTCCAGAGTTATAACCTCATAAATTGACAGTGGTCAGAATTGCAAAAATTGGCCTGGTCATTAAGTACCAAATTGGCTCTGTCACTAAGGGGTTAAGTAAAACACAAAACGCTGCAAGTTCAAACAGAACTTAAGACCCAGCATTTGTGCTGTGGTCAAATTTGCAATGTATGAGTTCAGCTTGATGCGTATCTTAAAGGGGCTGTGCGGGATTTTAAACTAGACTGATGGCCTATCCTTAGGGTAGGTCATCATTATCTGATTAGCGGGGGTGTGATACCCGGCATTCCTGCCGATCAACTCTTTGAAGACGGACGGAACAGCTAAGTTGCATAGCACAGCTCCTTCAATGGAATTGCAACTCCGTAACTGAGAAGTTGCCTCTGACATCAGGAACACCACACCCTCGTCCATCAGACATTGGTGACATTGGTGACCTATCGCAATGATAAGTCATCAATGTTAAAATCCTGGAAACAACAACTTCAATATTAGGCAGTAAATCTGTAATATGGATTTATTGTGATAAAGAAATGAATATCTGTAAAGGATTATCTATTACGAAGGCATATATCACCCCATGTTGCATTATATGGACAGTATATTGCTCTGTAACTGAAAATGGTACCATACAGATTGGTACACTGAGATTAAGACAAACTGTGCGTAACCTATGTGGTGGTGTACTTTTTATATTTATATATGTGATGGATAATAGATATCCCTGGCCTGTCTCATGTATAAAACATTCTAAGAAAATTGTCAATGAATTTTAATGAATAGTTCAGAGCACATATTTTTTGACAGTATATAGAAAAAGGAATGAATAATACACAGTTGAAATATATTACCTGGACATGCATCTTCAAGAAAGTTTAGTACTTACCTATTCCTGACAGATGATTTTACAATTTGGCATTTTTGTTTTTTCCTCTACTTCTTCCTTTTTTACTTTTACGACCAAATAGACACATGAAGGCTTGATTTTTTTTTTATGGGTCGTGTTGTAGTTTCAAATAACAGCATTCATTTTATCATAGAAAATAATGAAAAAAGTGCAATAAAATTGCACAAAGAAATGCAATTCTGGCTTTTTTTTAAGTTTGTTTTTATGCATTCATTCATTCTTTGTGCGGTAAAAGTAACATGACGACTTGATTCTCCATGTCATTATGATTATTTTGATGCCATACATGTACATATATTTTTCTATTTAAGTGGTGAGACAAAATTTTGAAACTAGTAAAAAAAAATTAAAGAACAAAAAATAGCTTTTTCTGCCATTTTTCGAGACCCATAACATTTTCATTTAGCTTGGCTGATGAAGGTGTGCAAGGGCTTATTTGTTGCATGACATGCTATTTTTTCTTGATACAATTTTGGGGTTGATGTAACATTGTTATTGTTTTTATTGCATCTTTTGTGGTGACAAAAACGTTTTGATTTTTTTCTGTTTATGGCAGTTACCGATTGGGTTAATTAATTTTATATATTGGTGGACTTTTATGGGCACAGCATTACATCATACTCTTGTTTGCTTTTTTTGTCATTTTTATTTTTAATGGCGGAAAAGTGAGGGATTAGAATAATATAAATATAATAATATTATATGATATGTCTTTATTTTTAAAAACATGTTTTTACCTTATTTTTCTCTTCCCTTACAAGGCTTGAACTTTTGTGATCATTGATTATTAGTGATGAGCGAGCGTGCTTGCCACTGCTCGATACTCGATGGAGCATTGGGGTACTCAATTAAGCTCGCTACTCGATCGAATATTGTGCCATGCTCGAGTCCCTGCCCCATTTGTTTTGCGGCTGTTAGACAGCCAATAAAGATGCGGGGACCGCTAGCCATAAACGGTAATGCTGTAGTCATTTTGTCTACTAGAATTACTTTGATTAGCCAGTCGCATTGAATAATCAAATCTTATATCAGACCCTGTGAGGTGATGCGTGGCACACTCTCCTGTAGAAGGAGTTCAGGGAGGGATTAGATTAGAGCTGGAATATAGCCAATGTTTAATTGCTATTGCAGTACTTGTATACAGCTGCTGCACCATTAAGACAAAAGTCTTTACAGGGCTACATACTGTTCTTTCTCTAGTAAAACCGTTGCTATCTGTATTCAGTGTGAGGATAGCTGGTGGAAAGAGGGTTAGTTTTGGATTAGATGCATCTTGTCAGGGATTACAGTACTTCTTTTGGTGCAACCTAAAAATAAAAGTGCTTTTCAGGCCTACTTATTTTCTTTCCTTATTAATACTGGAAAGTTTGCATGCATACATTGTATATCCAATTTAAAATGTGCAAGACATGCAGCCCTCATTCCCAATTTTTAGAGGGTCATGATGCGGCCCTTGCTCGTACTTTTTGTAGGGTGAACAGGAGATCCTCGCTCATAATATTTAGAGTATCAGCAGGCAGCGCTCGATCTTAATTTTTAGATTGTAAACAGGTAGCCCTGGCTCATAATATTTAGGGTCACCTGTCTGCCCTCACTCATAATATTTAGTGGGTCATCATGCAACAATCTCTCTTAATGTTACCAGGGTGTGTATGATGCCCTCCTTCATAATTTTTACAGAATGCTCTGAGGCCTATCTTCACAATTCTCTTACATATTTATATATGTGTACCACCCAGGGCTAAATGTTTTTAAGCCCTTGCACTTTGTGCATAGCTTTATCAGTCTAAGAGTCCAACACCTTAAAAATGTTTTCTGAGGCACTCCACTACATGTCTTCCATGGACACAAATGTATCAGGTAATTGTAGTACCAGTCCTAACCTTTCACCAGCCTACTGCACTCTTAATGAAACGGCTTGGGTAACAGATGCCACATCTGCAGTGGAAACCGGAAATCTGCCCCCCTGCTAGCGGCAAATCTGTCAGTCTCATGGTGAGTTTAAGAGTCAGGAGAAGGCAGTCCAGAATACCAATACTACTCAGGTCCACTTATATTGTAGTGACCAGTGCACTCACTGCACCAGCGGTAGACACTAGAGAACAAGTCAGGTAAACGGGGATACCTGTACTGCGTAGATCCACTCGTAGTACCAGAGGTCAGATGCCTGTCCGTTATAGAGAATACATAATATAAATAAGTTAATAAGAATGTATAGTTGTAACCGTTAAGCATGAGAGCCTACAGAGACTTACTGTATGAACTTTTTCGGTATTCATAATAACCAGTTGAAGGACAATTGGTCCACAGGACTATGTGTGGTCAGGACTTCACTTGTAAATAGTTACCACAACTTGGCCTTGAAAATAAGCCACAAGCGTGGCTGAAAAACCAGGCCCATCTACAGAGTGCCCTGTAGCCACGGCCAGGGATGACACACAATGTGGGCTAAGGCGATTCCCACCCACCAAACCCCAGGTACAAGGACAAAGACAATTTCTGGATGTCAGCGTAAGGACTGGTTGCTGCAGTAACTGTTATTATTATTATTATTATTATTATACATTTTTATAGCGCCATTTATTCCATGGCGCTTTACATGTGAATACGGGGCAAATATAGACAAATACATTAAACATGAGCAGATAACAAGGCACACGAGTACATAAGGAGGGAGGACCCTGCCCGCGAGGGCTCACAGTCTGCAGGGGGTGGGTGAGGATACACTAGGAGAGGGAAGAGCTGGCTGTACGGCTGTTCAGTAGGTTGAGGATCACTGCAGGCTGTAGGCTTGTCTGTTATTGTTTTTTTTTTAAGTTTTGATTATTTTTACATTTTTAAGACTTTGCAGATTTTCATTTATTGTTGTTGTTAACAGTTCTTGTTATGTTACCTCAGTCTGGGAGTACTGAATTTAATTTGGGGTGAATGTGGCACCCCAAAGTCCGGTTGTCACTGTGACATTGCTTCCCTCTAAGGGGTGATGTCATGCCTGGAGGCAAAAAAGAAGGTCCCCATGCCAGGAAACACAGTGTATATGTCAATTTCTGCTCCAGGCCAGAAAGGGGAGCTTCCTTATAAATTCTGGCCAGCAGGTGGGATTAGGGAGTCAGAAAGAAGTGAGCTGAGAGAGAAAACAAGGGAGTTGTCATGGAAATGGGAGCCAGCTGAAGCTCATGACAGGACAGTGAGATAGGAGAGTTAGCAGTTGGTCTGTGGAGAGGGAAGGGACAGGAGCAGAGACAAGAGCTCCAGGGAATAAAAACTGCATATAGCTGATCCCAGAATGGAGCGCTGATAAAAAGTGATGCCAGAGTCCTTGGCTGGGCGGGTGCTGTATGCCCTGACAGCCAAATCTGGAGGGCAGGGGACTGCAAGTTCCCTGGCCACACCAAACACCTAAAGGCACGGAAGAAGGCTAAGAGCCCGGGGCTGACAGTAAAAAGGACAGTGCCTATGAAACAGGCTCATGCTGTCTGCCATAAAGGTTAGAAATCATCACACAGGAGAGGGCCACAGCTTAGCTACAAGCAGCAGGGACCCTAAAAGAGAGCTCAGAAGGAAAGTCCCCAACCCCACCTGGCAAGGTGGATCCCCTGAAAGCCTCCATCCCAGCCGGACTCAATTCTTCATCTGTAATTGGTACCCCAGATTGCATCTACTTTCAAGAAAAAGGTAAAGAAAACTGCACCTCTCTGTGTCTTTCACTTATTCTCTGCACCCCAACGTTCACTACATCTGAACAATCAAATACCTTTGCCCTGGGGCCCCACTCTACCCACGGGGAGCTGAACCATCTTTGCTGCGTTGGCCACCCATTGCCGAACACCACGGGTGGTGCCACGACCAAACACCACATAATTATCCTCCATTTTATGACACGGTCAGGGCCACGGAAACCTCCCCCATAGAACTGTCTGGTCTGATTCCGGGTACCCCATGACTCTGGTGGGCACTTTAGCTGCTTACACTGTATTGACATTTTAGCAAGTCAGTGCAGGGATAATTGTGGACTGTCCAGACTTTTAAAGTCTATGGGCACTGAAGAAGTAGTTAAAGGTCTGGCTAGTGACCATGAACAGATTCAATACTACGCCCTTGGCCCACTTTTTCCTCTTTGTACATCAAGAATCAAGATACAGTTCTCTTTAGAAATAAACTATTTATTGAAAAGTAATTTTTATACAGGCATCAACTTCATTTTTTAAGATTTGTCTAGGATTGAACCTATAGACCAATGTTTCGGGAAACATCTTCAGTCTTGTATGTCAAAACTTTTGACTAATATATGTACAGCACAGAACTAGTACTTACTATAATAATATGAAAGATTGCGGAACTGAATTGCATTTTCAGCCAGGAACTCAGACAAAAAGACTTGATCTTTAGAAAAGAGTGTTAAAAGTAAAAATATTAATGCTAAACCACGACATGCAATCAGTAAAAAGGAAGTCATAATGTGTGGATCAGGATGATAGCAGATAGGAATACTAATTTTAGGTGAAAATTTTGTGAGGACATCTGAAATATTAAGCAATGATAAAACTCAAAGCTGCATTAATACAGTGCATCTGCATGGATATAAGCATTACATCTTACTCCACAGCGAATGAATGCTCAGAAATGCTTAGTGGCAAAATGGAAGCACTTAACCACTGCTGCCTATACTGCTTTCCCACAAACCCTGCTCAGACACCTGAAAGAAACCACAAATATGGGATAGACTTTCTCTGTTTATCATTGCACACACAGGACATTGATCATTTGTACATACACAGGGGACAGATTAAGTATGACTTACTACTTTTGTGAAAAACTTTCTGAATAGAAAAGGATTCACAATAAGTATTATTAAGGAATTGTCTTTCATACTTTGCCATAATACAGAGGAAGCAATGAGTTATCCTCTTTGTAAAATATTTGACATATTGTAGTTAATTAAGCTAATCAATAAAGCAAATGTGGAGA
This sequence comes from Ranitomeya imitator, assembly GCF_032444005.1. NCBI lineage: Eukaryota > Metazoa > Chordata > Amphibia > Anura > Dendrobatidae > Ranitomeya > Ranitomeya imitator. The sequence continues at coordinate 464,503,615 of NC_091287.1, read as the reverse complement.
TTGTAATTTTCTGGCTATCAAGTAATATTCAGGGCTCGATTCAATGAGATTGTGTTGTACACATCAGTCTTAATGAACTGGAATTTTAGAGTAGGATGTGTCAAATTAAGAGGTGCATGATATTTAATGAATTTGGTGCATTTGCCTTCTTGCACCTTTCTAGAAATGCTACTCTAGTTAAGGACTCTAGTAACATATCTGGAGAAATAAATGGCACCACTATTGATTAATTTGATTGGCGGGTGATGCCATGTCACATCTCCTTATCAGCTACTTTCAAACTCTGCCCGAAACTGGAGTGAAACTGACGAAAGTCACAAGATTTTTGCACAAATCCACATTGTGCAAACATTTTGAGAATTTTCAAACTATTTTACCCCAATTTTATAACAAACACTTGGATGAATAGGGGCCGCAGTGTTGATCTTGGATAGCCAGACTTCACTATGGGAATTCTTTTTCGCATTGGATATAACTATTTTCATCTTTGTCTTTGCTGGAAGGTCAGATTAATCGTTTTGGGGACTCTCTTAATTGGATGAAAAGGTGCGCCATAATCGTTTCATTGGAAATGCAACTAGTTCCTAAAACAGCAAAGATCTAATGGAACAGTATCACAACTATGTGATTGTAACTTCATCGATGGCCATCACAACTTGCTTTAAAAATGAAAAATAGCCATAGAGGGTAGACATGCTTCAACCATTCTTGGTCTCTTTTGTGCAATACAGAGAATGAGGGTCTACAGGATTTATCTGAAAGAAGGTACAAATTTTGGATACTTTTTCATTAATACACTGGTGTATCAATTTGAAAATGATCAATCCATTTAATATGTTTTGTATACATTGGAAACATCACAATTGATTTTCTAAAGCAATATTAGGGATTGTGAAAAAGCAAGTATTAAAAAATAAATGAATCATTTTCTAATTGATATAGCCCTTGCCTTATTGAAAAAAAGGTTTTTAAAATCTTCTTTATGATAAAACTTGTACGTGCTCATGATATGTACTATACATACGAGTTCAAGAAGAGAAGGAGCATGCCAATTCTCTTGTGATAACTTTATGGTTTTCTTTTTTAATAAAAGACAGTGTAAATAGTGCAAATACTAAATCACATAGTTATAATATTCCATTACATTTTTCCTAACCTTACCTTTCCTTATCTACTTTAAAATAAAAAAATATAGTGTTCATTCCCTTTGTATGGCAGTGGAGGGACCTGGCAGCAAGGGTTTAATTTCCTTGCAGGACACTTGAGTAAAACAAATGAATGGACTGTCTGTTTATTGCATGAATATGCTTGGCCCTCTAGGGTGAGAAAAGTTTTTTGTAGCCATTTCCGATCTGCCTAGTAGATGACAATCCTAAGCTGAAGGCCACCTCTATCAACTCAGACTTCCCTAGTACGATATGTACTCCATTGCATTCAATGTTAGATCACCTTGAATAACCTTAGTTTTTTACATTGTACTCTTGAGATTTTGTTTCTCTCCATATGCCATTCCATTGAAAAATTGGCCATTAAAAATTGTTCTGTTTGGTACAAATGAACAAAAAACAAACAAAAACATTGGAGTCATTGTTAATAAGTTCTCCGTAGACTGGCCTATACTACCTCTTTCTTATTGGTAATCAGCAACATGAAAGGGTGTAAGGTTACACAGAAAAGCTTTAATGACATCAGTATAATGTGTGTTTCCACCTCATTTCTCTTGCGGTAATGCTGCAAAAACATGCCAAACTCAATTGCCAGCTTGAGTTGTCAACTTTTTTTACCCCTTTTTTGCCTTCATAAGGACCCTGAATGCTTTACATAATTAGAGAATACAATAAACAGATGACAAGAAGCAATATGTAGTTCTTTCAGTGCAAAGATCAAGCTTTCTTTCTGCTACCTGGACTTAAGTGCTTTCTCTAACACACATGCTAGCCACCTTAGGGAGAGACCCAAGTTGGGCTAAATGTAGCGGGACGAAAGAGACCGAAAAGCCCTCTACTTAAAGGAAATACATAGTGGATGCTTTCCTGAAACGGAAAGTACTTGCAAGCAGCATAATACAAAGAATAGCTGGTTTACCCAGAAACCTTTGCAGTAGGCGGAGCTATGCAAATCATCTCTTTCCACCCCAGTCTAATCCACAGCGCTTGGAACCGCCAAGCGTGCAATGCTGCGGATTAGTTTCTAAATTTACACAGCCAACCAATTCCTACCTGTGGACACGTGTTTCGGGCTTTAGGCCCTCATCAGCACAGGGCTGGAATTGGTTGGCTGTATGGAGTGGGGCTCGGTGAGCAAGCGATACACACATGCTAGCCACCTTAGGGAGAGACCCAAGTTGGGCTAAATGTTGGACACGTGTCCACAGGTAGGAATTGGTTGGCTGTGTAAATTTAGAAACTAATCCGCAGCATTGCACGCTTGGCGGTTCCAAGCGCTGTGGATTAGACTGGGGTGGAAAGAGATGATTTGCATAGCTCCGCCTACTGCAAAGGTTTCTGGGTAAACCAGCTATTCTTTGTATTATGCTGCTTGCAAGTACTTTCCGTTTCAGGAAAGCATCCACTATGTATTTCCTTTAAGTAGAGGGCTTTTCGGTCTCTTTCGTCCCGCTACATTTAGCCCAACTTGGGTCTCTCCCTAAGGTGGCTAGCATGTGTGTATCGCTTGCTCACCGAGCCCCACTCCATACAGCCAACCAATTCCAGCCCTGTGCTGATGAGGGCCTAAAGCCCGAAACACGTGTCCACAGGTAGGAATTGGTTGGCTGTGTAAATTTAGAAACTAATCCGCAGCATTGCACGCTTGGCGGTTCCAAGCGCTGTGGATTAGACTGGGGTGGAAAGAGATGATTTGCATAGCTCCGCCTACTGCAAAGGTTTCTGGGTAAACCAGCTATTCTTTGTATTATGCTGCTTGCAAGTACTTTCCGTTTCAGGAAAGCATCCACTATGTATTTCCTTTAAGTAGAGGGCTTTTCGGTCTCTTTCGTCCCGCTACATTTAGCCCAACTTGGGTCTCTCCCTAAGGTGGCTAGCATGTGTGTATCGCTTGCTCACCGAGCCCCACTCCATACAGCCAACCAATTCCAGCCCTGTGCTGATGAGGGCCTAAAGCCCGAAACACGTGTCCACAGGTAGGAATTGGTTGGCTGTGTAAATTTAGAAACTAATCCGCAGCATTGCACGCTTGGCGGTTCCAAGCGCTGTGGATTAGACTGGGGTGGAAAGAGATGATTTGCATAGCTCCGCCTACTGCAAAGGTTTCTGGGTAAACCAGCTATTCTTTGTATTATGCTGCTTGCAAGTACTTTCCGTTTCAGGAAAGCATCCACTATGTATTTCCTTTAAGTAGAGGGCTTTTCGGTCTCTTTCGTCCCGCTACATTTAGCCCAACTTGGGTCTCTCCCTAAGGTGGCTAGCATGTGTGTATCGCTTGCTCACCGAGCCCCACTCCATACAGCCAACCAATTCCAGCCCTGTGCTGATGAGGGCCTAAAGCCCGAAACACGTGTCCACAGGTAGGAATTGGTTGGCTGTGTAAATTTAGAAACTAATCCGCAGCATTGCACGCTTGGCGGTTCCAAGCGCTGTGGATTAGACTGGGGTGGAAAGAGATGATTTGCATAGCTCCGCCTACTGCAAAGGTTTCTGGGTAAACCAGCTATTCTTTGTATTATGCTGCTTGCAAGTACTTTCCGTTTCAGGAAAGCATCCACTATGTATTTCCTTTAAGTAGAGGGCTTTTCGGTCTCTTTCGTCCCGCCACATTTAGCCCAACTTGGGTCTCTCCCTAAGGTGGCTAGCATGTGTGTATCGCTTGCTCACCGAGCCCCACTCCATACAGCCAACCAATTCCAGCCCTGTGCTGATGAGGGCCTAAAGCCCGAAACACGTGTCCACAGGTAGGAATTGGTTGGCTGTGTAAATTTAGAAACTAATCCGCAGCATTGCACGCTTGGCGGTTCCAAGCGCTGTGGATTAGACTGGGGTGGAAAGAGATGATTTGCATAGCTCCGCCTACTGCAAAGGTTTCTGGGTAAACCAGCTATTCTTTGTATTATGCTGCTTGCAAGTACTTTCCGTTTCAGGAAAGCATCCACTATGTATTTCCTTTAAGTAGAGGGCTTTTCGGTCTCTTTCGTCCCGCTACATTTAGCCCAACTTGGGTCTCTCCCTAAGGTGGCTAGCATGTGTGTATCGCTTGCTCACCGAGCCCCACTCCATACAGCCAACCAATTCCAGCCCTGTGCTGATGAGGGCCTAAAGCCCGAAACACGTGTCCACAGGTAGGAATTGGTTGGCTGTGTAAATTTAGAAACTAATCCGCAGCATTGCACGCTTGGCGGTTCCAAGCGCTGTGGATTAGACTGGGGTGGAAAGAGATGATTTGCATAGCTCCGCCTACTGCAAAGGTTTCTGGGTAAACCAGCTATTCTTTGTATTATGCTGCTTGCAAGTACTTTCCGTTTCAGGAAAGCACCACTATGTATTTCCTTTAAGTAGAGGGCTTTTCGGTCTCTTTCGTCCCGCTACATTTAGCCCAACTTGGGTCTCTCCCTAAGGTGGCTAGCATGTGTGTATCGCTTGCTCACCGAGCCCCACTCCATACAGCCAACCAATTCCAGCCCTGTGCTGATGAGGGCCTAAAGCCCGAAACACGTGTCCACAGGTAGGAATTGGTTGGCTGTGTAAATTTAGAAACTAATCCGCAGCATTGCACGCTTGGCGGTTCCAAGCGCTGTGGATTAGACTGGGGTGGAAAGAGATGATTTGCATAGCTCCGCCTACTGCAAAGGTTTCTGGGTAAACCAGCTATTCTTTGTATTATGCTGCTTGCAAGTACTTTCCGTTTCAGGAAAGCATCCACTATGTATTCTCTAACACACACATTTGGGATTAAGGAGCGCTAAGTAGTATAGACATTTAAGGAACCTGGTCTGTATGGAGTGAGAATTTTGTTATTTAGTTATTGTAAAGGACTATAATGACCTATTTTTCTCCTAATAATACTCTCCAAAATTAATAAAACAGTTCAGTTCAGTTGGAAATCTTCAAATTTCAGAGATAATTGCATAATAAAATCACCTTGAAATGGAGACTATGAAATTTTTGTAAAATGTTGCTCTCTAAACCTTCTAATAATTTTTCGAACTGACCATAAAAATGAGACATTTAAAGCTTGAATCATTAGTTTCTTAGCTTCAAAGTTCCTAATTTGAATATGTCACAATATTTGTGGAGCCATTTGATTGATTAGTCCAATTTCGTGAATTGTTTTTTGAAGCAAATTTGCTAGCTTTTGGATATTCACTGAGCTGTACAGACTCATTAAAGAAAATGGTGCTACTCTAAGATATTACTTTTTCAATATATTAGTACAGTTTATTGCCAATGTAGTAAATAAGTATGTTAAAATATACAAGTGTAAAACAAAATCAGAACAACAATTTACAATATTCATCAGAAAAAAAAAATCCTGAGCTACTTTGCATAATTTGAAAATTTTTACCATTAAGATTGAGATATATGACGCATTTTTTCTTTATTCAACGGTGTTTTCCCTTAACCAGAGAGGAGTGTATTGTGGGTTTTTAAATGACATTGAGGCTAGCCATACAGATTAGCTTATTGCTGGCATATACTGTTACCGCTCTAAGGAGAAAGAAGAATCAAACATAACATCATCAATATGGCAGATCCAAGTGATATTTGTTGAAGTGAAGTTTTCCATTTGATAAGCTAAATGAATGTACACAGTTATGGTATCTTGAGCGTGTAGGGCTGGCTTTATAGGATTATTTAAAGGGACTTTGTATTCTTGTAAAACCCATGTTATACACCCTTTTAAAGAATTCTAGAGTTAATTCAGAGGGATCATCGTTTGGTCAGAGTAAAGAGTGGTTACAAAGAATGTCTCTGGAGGTCGTGTCCTGGTCATTCGTTTGAATGGCCTAACTTTCCTTGTGGTGGCACTGCAGTGAAATTGAACATTTATTGTCAGCTTTCCCCATGGATTACAGCTGATCATCGGCATCCCAGCAATGAAACATTTTCTGAAGAGTAGGGTTGAGCGAAATGGATCGTTCATTTTCAAAAGTCGCCGACTTTTGGCAAAGTCGGGTTTCATGAAACCCGACCCGATCCCTGTGTGGGGTCGGCCATGCGGTACGCGACTTTCGCGCCAAAGTCGCGTTTCGTATGATGCGCTTTGCGCCATTTTTTCAGCCAATGAAGGAGCGTGGGCAGAGTGATGACATAGGTCTTAGGGGCGTGGACGCCTATCGTCATCTTGTCGCTTGTGCGCTGTAGCGATTTGAAATGTGTAACACCAGCTTTTCTGTTCAGGGACGGAGAGAGAGAGAGAGAGAGAAAAAAAAACATTGAATTTGCATTGGGTTTCGTGTTTCGGTCGATCCCCGACTTTACGCCATAATCGGCCGATTTCACTCGACTCTACTTTAGAGATAGTCGGGTTTCGCGAAACCTGACTCGACCCTAAAAAAGTAAAAGTCGCTCAACCCTACTGAAGAGGTTATTGTCAAGGGTCCAGTCTAAAAAGAAGGGTAGTTCGAAAACAAAGAACCCTGTTTTGGCCTCATTCGCACAGCAATATTTGGTTAGTATTTTGCATCAAAAACCAGGATTTTTATTTTGCATTCCAAACCAGGAATGACTGCAGACTTGTAGCCTAAGACTGGACAACCCCTTTAATAACATAATTACATAAGGTATCTATATCTATAAATCATATCGTATTTCTTGTACTCTTATCTCTGATTTCTTATTTCATTTGTGGTTATTTTTGGAACTGGAAACTATAAATTTCAATTTTTCTATCACATGACCTACCTATAAAAGATTGACTGCACATTGTATGTTGCATAGAGATTAATTGCCATATAACTAAATTGCCTTAATTTAAGGAAGCGCTCCCATCAAAATATTTACCCTCTTAATTGGGTAAATATGGCTTAAGTGGGTTTATGAGAAATCGCTCCTGTCAAACCAATCTAATCAGTTTTTATGAAGAAGTAAGCTATAGACTGGACCACGGTGAGTCATTGGACGTGGTATATCTCGATTTTTCCAAAGCGTTTGATACCGTGCCGCACAAGAGGTTGGTACACAAAATGAGAATGCTTGGTCTGGGGGAAAATGTGTGTAAATGGGTTAGTAACTGGCTTAGTGATAGAAAGCAGAGGGTGGTTATAAATGGTATAGTCTCTAACTGGGTCGCTGTGACCAGTGGGGTACCGCAGGGGTCAGTATTGGGACCTGTTCTCTTCAACATATTCATTAATGATCTGGTAGAAGGTTTACACAGTAAAATATCGATATTTGCAGATGATACAAAACTATGTAAAGCAGTTAATACAAGAGAAGATAGTATTCTGCTACAGATGGATCTGGATAACTTGGAAACTTGGGCTGAAAGGTGGCAGATGAGGTTTAACAATGATAAATGTAAGGTTATACACATGGGAAGAGGGAATCAATATCACCATTACACACTGAACGGGAAACCACTGGGTAAATCTGACAGGGAGAAGGACTTGGGGATCCTAGTTAATGATAAACTTACCTGGAGCAGCCAGTGCCAGGCAGCAGCTGCCAAGGCAAACAGGATCATGGGGTGCATTAAAAGAGGTCTGGATACACATGATGAGAGCATTATACTGCCTCTGTCCAAACCCTAGTTAGACCGCACATGGAGTACTGTGTCCAGTTTTGGGCACCGGTGCTCAGGAAGGATATAATGGAACTAGAGAGAGTACAAAGGAGGGCAACAAAATTAATAAAGGGGATGGGAGAACTACAATACCCAGATAGATTAGCGAAATTAGGATTATTTAGTCTAGAAAAAAGACGACTGAGGGGCGATCTAATAACCATGTATAAGTATATAAGGGGACAATACAAATATCTCGCTGAGGATCTGTTTATACCAAGGAAGGTGACGGGCACAAGGGGGCATTCTTTGCGTCTGGAGGAGAGAAGGTTTTTCCACCAACATAGAAGAGGATTCTTTACTGTTAGGGCAGTGAGAATCTGGAATTGCTTGCCTGAGGAGGTGGTGATGGCGAACTCAGTCGAGGGGTTCAAGAGAGGCCTGGATGTCTTCCTGGAGCAGAACAATATTGTATCATACAATTATTAGGTTCTGTAGAAGGACGTAGATCTGGGTATTTATTATGATGGAATATAGGCTGAACTGGATGGACAAATGTCTTTTTTCGGCCTTACTAACTATGTTACTATGTTACTATGTTAATATATTGCAATGATTATATTATGCTGCATTGTGTACTTACAATTGCTTATTTTAATTCTTCTCTTTGCTCTCTATATATTTGCTCTTGTCTCTGCATTTATGATACCCCTCCTCAATTTCTGACCCAGCTGCTCCTCTCCTCCCCCCTGCCATATACTTTTCCAGTGGCAGACAAACTTGACCTCCTGTTTCTACATAGAGCTTAGAAGTATTCAGATTGTCTGTTTTTAATCACAGACTTAATGGAAAAGATAAGAATTAACGGGGTAGAAAGGCAAAATGAGCAATTGTAAGTAAACAGTGCTATATAATATGATGATTGCAATATATTAAGAGAATCTGATTTTTGATGGGGTTGCAGATTTTACTTCCACACTGTAAACAGAATATAGAAAAGCTAGAGACAAAGTCAGACACTTAGATAGTGAAAAAGAGAGCCAACCATCTCAAAATCACTAGGAATTTAGGAAGAAAAAGCTAAGTGCATATCAGATAAATAACGTTCACTGTATACACTTGGAAACCTTGGGGCATAAGGGTACTTTTACAATAGGAGTGTGTCAGTTTGGCAGAGAGATAAGGACCATAGACCTGAAATGTCCAACTAATTTAATGACATATTTGACTGGTAGATTATTCTGCTGTATGTTGTGTACTGTGATACATATATGCTGTAGAATGCAAATGGTTCAACACTTAATAAAATCCTGTTGCAAAATGATTTATCCAAAAACAGCTACATTTGGCTAAATATAATTTAGCTCCAAAGTCGTGCCTATCCTTCATGAGTTATAACTATGCCATGTACAGTATATTAGAGTAATGCGTGTATTTTTTTTATTATAAACAAGCAGTCATTAATATATGTTAAAATCCTTACATCTTCTTAAATGCATAATTCAATAATTGAAAAATGTATTCACCAAATGTTCAGTTCCAAAGAAAATATCTTTAGAACTCTTGGGAGAAACTATGTTATGTTGTTGAAATATTTTCTATGCTTTTCTTTGTGGGGACTAAACATCATTTTTCATTAAGCTGTTGGCTCCATACACCACTGAAACCCAAGCAGTTTCCTCCAATATGTTTCCTCTTTGAATGTAATTCTCAAGTATGTCAAGCAGACAGTCAACAGATACCTTCATAGGTTCATTAAAGCAAGCACATTGCATGCTCAATTGACAGTAAAGTGAATGCAGGCTTCCTTGTGCATTTTTGTTATTTTGGTTGACAGTTTATAGACCTCAATTTATAAGAATATCCCCTTCTTTGGTGCCATAGTTTTCGCAGTCTAAGACTTGTTCAACAATTTGTACTAAGGTTTTTCAATTTATAAAAGCAAACAAACAAACCTGGAAATTGAATAAAAAGATATTTTTATCCAGAATTCTTTAAATGTTATTTGGTGGTATAGGATCCAACGTACAAGTGGGGTTAGCTGTTTCAGTGTTCAACGTGGAGGGAAGACTCCATAACAAAATGGAGAAGGTGCTATACTTCCTAGTACACACCTTGTTTTAGAAGGGATACAGAAATCATTGGAGCTAGGAAAAAAAATTACTTAAATACATCTCTAGTCCAACTGGGTCCAGGAGCAATTGTATTCCAACCTCAACAGGAAGTTTTCTACCTTATAACTTTATAGAAGACCCTAATTCATTAAAGAGTTGTCCTGGATTGACATAAAAGTCTGAAGTCACTTTATATGACTGCAGACTTCTAAATCCTGACATCAAATGGTGAGAAGAACTGTGTCAGTTAGGTATTACCAGCAAGAACGGGGGGGAAGGAAGGGGGAGTCACGTGAGCGCCAGGATGCGATTTGCATATTTCCAGCCACATTCCAACAAGACTTGCTCGGACTCTCTTAAGATAAGTGATGTTACAGAGACTTAACACATCTAGTTGGCACATGACCAGCATTACCAGTAAATCCTGACAGCAAATGCACCGCACATTGTCAAGATTCAGGTCTTGATATAAACACTCTTTCCATACCCTTTCTGGGTGTTTGCAAAAGGAAAATGGAGAATAAACTTGAGCATCACAATGTAGCTCCATTATGTTGGTGATTGCAAAGTGATACTGACATGTGGATAGTGTCACCAAGGACTAAGGCAGTGCCGATACTGTTAGTTGGCATTGCACTGCCCACTGTATCACATATGAGAAATAGATCCAGCACTCCTTGTGGTATTGAAGAGAACAATATTTAATGGTGCAATCCAGAAAAATGTTTCAGTGTGCTTTAGAACTTCATCAGATACAGTATATTGCCATGTGGAAGAATGGAGTGTAGATCAAGTGCTAAAGGAAAACAACGTGCTCATATGTCTAAGAGAGAAGTGCTGTGTAATAGATGAGGTAACCTGGTTTATATTAATGCTGGCAAGTGCTTTATCATGCATTATAGGATTAGATACATGGTGCAGGCTCAGGCTCATGCCTTTGTCACACCCCTGATGGGCTTTGCAGATGCATCAGGAAAGCTTCATTCAGATGTCCCTGCATCACGAACAACTGAATAAGACTTTCCACTGACTGATCAGACATGAGTCAATGTACAAAGCACTTCTGTGCTCTGAACACTGTGATAACGGCAGTGAGCACAGGTTAAGCAGCTTGAGATTTTACTACTACTGCCAGGCTACTGAGTTTTTCTCACCCCTGGAAGAAGTCAATGCCACAGCCTTGTTCTCTCTCAAGGACAACAGTGGTGACTTCTTCCAGTGATAAGAACTATTTATGAGCGAGCACTAAAATGCTTGGGTGCTCGTTGGTCGGGTCAAGCAAATTGTAATACTTGGCTATTCAGATAGAACAACGAGCCCAATGTACAGTAAGTCTAATGGAAACCTGAGCATTTTTACCACGATCCCCCCGGGGTCCTTTTCAGGTCTAAAAACGTTTGAAAATGATGGAAACACTGCTCAAATGACATGGGAGCATCATGGCAAATTCCCCTGGAAGCATTTCTGACTTCTAGGTCACAGCTGTAAACAATGTTGTCAGAGTTTCACGCCATTTTTACAGGTGCATCAAAAAACATACAAAACCAAAATGGATTTTGCTGAGAAATATGTTAAGGAACATCCTTTCCAGGGTAATGACTTGTATAAAAAGCAAAATAATTAACCCCAAATAAAAATGTTCCCCCACCATTTGGGCTTTGTTCACACACAGCGTTTTTGAAGCGTTTTTCAACTTTTGCATTGCTTTGAACCAATACAAATGCATTCACTAGTTAATGTCATTGTAACATTTAACAACCCTAGCTGCCCATGTGTTGTGTGACACATAAGCAGACGCATCTTGTTTCATTTATGAAGGAGGGACTCTTAAAGTCACAGAGCCTATTTTTCGAGGGGCATCAGACGGCATTAATGCTCTTAAACATTCATTAAACAGTGGGTCTCTTATACTGTTATTGCCTATGCAGTGAGTGGCTAGGCTGCCAAAAATTAGGACGCACCCCAATACCCCTTTCACGAGACGTACAAGAGGGCCCCCTGAAAAAATATTGCATTGAATGCAGGGCCTGCACTGCACCAAAGTTATATGCACCCCAATAACCCTTTAAGCAGATGTACTTGAGGGGGTCATGACAAAATTGTTCCCATTAGAAGAAAATATCTGCCATACTGTTTGCTTATGCATTGAATGCAAGCCATGGCCTGCCCCAAAATTACATGCACCCTAATAACCCTTTGAACCCAGGTACTGGATGGCCACAGGAAAACCCATTTCACATTATTTATTTGTTACTCAAATACTGTTTGCCTATGTAGTGAATTCAAGGCCTGACAAAAATTAGGAGGCACCCCAATAACCCTTGGAAGAGATGTAGAGGTGGGCCTCCGGAGAACAATGTTCCCATTATTAGGAAGTGGTTCTCCCATAGTGTTTGCCTATGCAGTGAATGCAAGGCCTGCCAAAATTTAAGAGGCACCCCAATAACCCTTGGAAGAGACGTAGAGGTGGGCCTCCTGAAAACAATGTTCCTATTATTAGGAAGTAGGTCTCCCATAGTGTTTGCCTATGCAGTGAATGCAAAGCCTGCCAAATATTAGGAGGCCCTCCAATGCCCCTTGAAAGAGACGTGGAGGAAGGCGTCATAAAAGAATGTTCCCATTATAAAGGAGCTGGTCTCCTATACTTCGAATGCCCATACACTAATTGCATGGGCTGACAAAATTTTCCCCCTGGGGGTACATGTTTTTTAAAAATTTGGTACGGGTATCGTAGACACCCTTGCAAAAAACTAGACTGGCTGTAGTATCACGGAACACATTCACCCTGGTGTTCTAGTGGTGGTGGATGATGAGGATGAGGAGAAGGAGGAGGAATACACCAAATAGCCAAAATCAGGAAGCGCATACCCATGTGTGGGTGTGAAGAGGTGCATGGAAATACACCTCCCAAAAAGACACTGAATTGGAGGTTATGTTTCCCTGTTATCATTTGGTGGTGTAGAGAATTCTGGCTCAATCCAGCACTTGTTCATTTTTATAAGAGTCAGCCTTTCTGCATTTTCAGTTGACAGGCAAATGTGCTTATCTGTTATAATTCCACCAGCGGCACTAAAAATCTGCTCTGAAAAAATGCTAGTGGCAGGGCAGGCCAGGACCTCCAATACATAGAGAGCCAGTTATTGCCACATGTCCAGCTTTGATACCCAATAATTAGAAGGCGTAGAGCTATCACAGAGGACGTTGGTACGGTCAGCAAGGTACTCCCTCTGCATCTTTCCAAACATTCCATTACTTGTGACATTATGCCACGCCTTAGGGCCAGGGCGATGGGAGGGTCTTAGGAAACTGTCCCAGAACTTTGCCAGTGTTCCCCTGCTTCTGCTGGATTGGAGTTGTGTCTCTGCAGTGCTGCAGTACTTCAGCTTGTGACTGATCTGCTACTTTCGGAGATGGAGGCTGCTGAAGAGGAGGAGGAGGAGCTGTAGACTGTGGGGGGGGGCAACCCTGATTGACACAGGGGCCCACAAACCTCAGGGTTGGGAGGACGTGCACCATCCCAAGGTCCAACTGTGTCCCAGCATCCACTATGTTAACCCAGTGTGCCGTCAGCGAGATGTACCATCCCTGCCCACAAGCAAATGTTCACGTGTCCGTGGTTATGTGGAATTTCCCATTAACAGCAATGTTGAGGGTACGGGTAATTTATGAGACACGTGCTTGTGTAATGCTGGGATGCCACACCAGGAGGAATAGTGGCGGCTTGGGACAGAATACCTTGGGATGTCTGCTGCTATCAGGTTGCAGAAAGCTTCCATCTCTACGAGCCTTAAAGGCAACATTTCGAGTGCAAGCAGTTGAGAAATGTGTGAATTTAGTACTGTGGCCTGTGGAGCATTGGATATGTACTTCCACTTGCGTTCCAGTGACTGTGATATGCACAACTGAAGGCTGCACTGGGACAAGGATGTGGACATGATTGATGATGGTGCTAGTTGAGTGTGGGTAACGACAGGTGCAGGGCAGGAGGCATCTTCACATGCACTGTGGACATGGGATTGGTTTTCACACACAACAGTGGCAGAAGCAGTGGTGTTACCTGCAGACACTGTTCTTGGTGCCTGCGGTTCAGCTCACAAAATCTGGTGATTTGCTGCCATGTGCCTGATCATGCAGGTGGTGGTCAGGCTTGTAGTTTTGCTACTCCTGCTGATGCGGGCATGGCAGGTGTTGCAAATGGCCTTTTTGGAGTTATCGGCAGAGTCTTTAAAAAACAACCAGACCCAGGAAGACCTTACAGTTGGACTGGCAATTTCTGTCATGTTGGTGTTGCGGGGAACGGTTGCCCGCCTTCTATCTGCAGCCACCACACTGCTTCTTCCTGCCTGCTATGCCTACCTCACCCTGTATGCTGCTGTCCTCGCTCTCCATGTCCTCCTTACAGGCTAGGTCAGTTACTATATCATCCACCACCTCTTATTCCACTTCCGCACCCTGGTCTTCCTCTTGACTTTCTGCTGGCAATTGTGTCTTATCATCGTCCACCTCTTGTGACACTTTCCCTACATCACCTTCGCGTGACTATGGCTGCTCAAATATTTGGTCATCGCTACATGGAATTTCATCTTGCCCCACTTCAAGTGGACCCGGACAAGAGGCCCAAATCAATAAATGGAAAAGTGATCAGCTCTTCAGAGTGTCCAAGGGTTGGATCAGTTGTCTCAGGGCACTCAGAATGGTGGGAGGAAGGAGGATCAGGGTTAAGAATATGCAGTCCAGACTCACGGCTACTCAGACTTGACTGTGTGGAAGACAGGGTGCTGTTGGTGGCGGCAAAGTAACTGGAAGTATCCAACCAACAAAATTTTCAACCTGCTCTGGCTTCAGTAGTGGCGTGCTGCTGTGGTCCGCTAGTAATTGGGACATGAAGGTCGAGTGAATAGATGTGGGTGTTTGTTGTGGCCCACTTTCAGCTTGCCCATGGCCTCAACCTCTGCATGCACCATCACCATCATGTGCACTTCCCCGTCCCTTGCCATGCGCCTTGTCCATTTAAAAAAAATGTGAATACAAGCCTCTAATACATATACACACACACATACCACTGACGCAAGCATGCCCATGTGCGGCGCTGGAAGCCTTTTTGGCACTAGGCTCCACCCCAAACACTCATGCCCAGACTTTTGGGGCATTGCCCGTGGGCCAATCTGGAGCTACCACATCACCAGAGCATCAGCATCCGAGCACCAATGAAAAGGCACCACTTACAGACATGCTCAAATGCATTAAGGTCTGTGCTTTGACTAGGCCACGCCACAACATTTACATGTTTCCCCTTAAACCACTTGAGTGTTGCTTTGGTGTTGGGTTAGTGTTCTTGGAATCATGAGCTGTGCTGGTTTTGTACCAGGCGTACCGTGGTAGCCAAAAAGTTCAACTTTCGCCTCATCTAATCACATTACCTTCCTCCATACATGTGGGGAGTCAACAATATGTGTTTTGACAAACTCAAAGTAACAAATGAACAAACAGGATGGAGCGGGTCCCCCAAGATAAAAGCAGGGGCAGCACAGGTGCAAAATAGTGAAAACAAATCACTTATCAACCCACCAAAGATCTGTGAGTCAGCTGCCTAAAATTTCAATTGCGCACATGCCTGCTTAGGGTGTTGTTCACACCATTATGTGAGATGCACCTCTATCCATATAGCAGCCTATGACCGATGCCCCTCTTATTACATCAGGTGGGCTGCCAATACCATATGTGCACTCACAGGCTAGACACCCCACATTACCCAGCCACCAATGGAAAGACCTGAGATGCACCCTGCCAAAAAAATGTGCAAAAAATATGTAAATAATGAATGAGGTATACGCCATTATTTTGGCCAAAATTCACAAGCTCACAACCCATGTCACAGGTGCTCATTATCTTCCGAATCGTAAACTAAACCCTTATCTAAATTTAAAAAAAATCACTGAAAGAGGAAAAGAAAATTAACAATATAACAGAGAGAAAAATCAGCCATAGTTGCAATATCATGTCCTGACATTAATGCAGTGGATCCCACAAGATAAAAGCAGGGGCAGCACAGATGAAAAATACTGAAAACAAGCCACTTACCAACCCAACAAACATCCATGGGGCAGCTACCTAGCATTTTAATTACACACATGTCTGCATAGGGTGTCATTCACATCATTACGTGAGATGCACCTCTATCCGTATAGCAGCCTATTACCGATGCCCCTCCTATTACATCAGGCGGGCTGCCAATACCATATGTGCACCCGCAGGCTAGACACCCCACATTACCCAGCCACCACTGTAAAGAACTGGACTGCACCCTACAAATAATTTTCACAAAAATGATGTAAATAATGAATGAGGTATTAGTCATTATTTTGGCCAAAAAACACAAGCTCACAACAAACATCACGGGTAATCAATATCTTGCGAGTCTTACACTAAAACTTCTCTAAATTCAAAAAATTCACTGAATTGGGCGTCGTGCACAGTATTACGTGAGATGTACCTTTTTCCGTATAGCAGCCTATTACCGACATCCCTCCTATTACATCAGGCAGGCTACCCCGACTTTTATCTTAGGGACCCACTGCATCCTGTTTGTGCATTTGTGTCAGGACATGATATTGCAAGTATGGTTGTTTTTTCTCTCTCAGTGATATTGTTGATTTTCTTTTCCTCTTTCAGTGAATTTATTGGCAAACTCAAAAGTAAGCCTTATCATTTTTGTGTGTAAGTAATGGATATTTTCTACCATCTCTTCCATAAAGGCCACCTCTATGGAGTGTACGGCTTATTGTGGTCGTTCATTAACATACTCCAGTCCCTGCTTGTGAACTCTGTAGCTCCTTCAGAATTACCTTTGGACTCTGTGCTGTCTCTCTGATTAATGCCTTCCTTGCCGTGCTAAGAGTTTGGGTGGGCGATCTTCTCTTGGCCGGTTTGTTGTGGTACCATGTTTTTTCCATTTGATGATAATGGATTTAATGGTGCTCCCAGGGATCAAAAGAGATTGGGATGTGTTTTTACAACCTAACCTCAACTTGTAATTTACAACAACTTTGTCCCTGATTTGTTTGGTCTTCATGGTGTTTGGTCAGTGGTGCCTCTCGCTTAATGGTGTTGCAGCCTCTGTGGCTTTTCAGAAAAGGTGTGTAAATACTGACAGACAATGTGACACACAGGTGGACTTCCTTTTACTAAGCATGTACCTTATGCAGGTAATTGCTTGCACCAGCAAATTTTAGGGGCATCATCTCAAATACATATGCATGAGCCAATTTTTAGTTATTCAATCCCTTAATCTCATACATTTAATTAATGCCTATATTTTTCTCACTTTACTTCACCAACTTAGATTATTTAGAGCTGATGCATAACACACAAATCGGATTACAAAAATATTTATATACAAGTTGTAATATAACAAAATAGGTAAAAAGCCAAGGGGGTGAATACTTTTGCAAGTCATTGTGTGTATGTATATGTATATAAACACATTGTTAGGGATAGCAGAACGCACCACGTAATGAGAGATAGATACGAGGTGCGTTCGCAGCCTGGGGTCCACCATGCAGTGGTACCTGCTGCTAAGTAATGGCGGATGGACACTGAGCTCACACATGGGTTAACCTCACTCCTTGTGAAATGTAAGTGACCTCTGTTGCTTCACAGAGTCGCGCTGTACACAGAAAACTATTACCCTAACTAGGGTTGGGCTTGCTCTGGAACTTTTCTGTGCTAACCGCACACATGAAGGAACCAGATGCTAAGCCAAGGATAATTGCCCCACTGATGTTAGCTGCTTGCCTGAGTGTACAGCCCCAGAGCTAAACACACTCTCCACATATGACTGAGTGGTAGAGTATCCACTGGCAACAGCCAAACACAATTGATACTAGCGCATGGCAGTGCAGCCATGCAAACATTTTACAGTTGTAGCTTCTTCAGGACCTTCCTAGTGGACCAATAGGAGCTGCAACAGGACCTGAGCATGTGACCCCCCGACCTGCAATGAGAGGTCTTCCCTTGGGCATGCTCAGAAGGAGAAAAGCAGGACTTAGTCCCAGAAGCGTCTGCTCACCGCTGACCTGTATTGGCTACAGTGGCTGAGCCTGGAAGGGCAGTAGTAACAATGCACACAGTATCTGCCTGAGCAAGACGCTGGGACCGATGTCTCCACTGAGCAGGCTCCACTGCGGCTGGAGAAGAATGGGAGACCGCAGCGGAGGCGGCTCGAGATTCCCTCTGTGCAGCGGCGGGAACTCGAGACCTAACACACATATATATATATACTGAACTCTGTATCATGTATGGACCAAATTTCTCACCCTTGATTGGTAGCATTCATCTTAGAGCTACTCGGTGTATTCATCCTTGCAAAGGGTGAATCTATCCACTAACTACTGGATATTTTATCACGAAAAAAAAAATGATTCAGATAAAGAACAACATACTGAGTTTTCAACATATTGGAGGGAGAATAAATAACGTTTCAACCATACCAAGTTTGAACATATTATTGCTGGACTTTTACATATAAATCTGAGTTAAGCTACTAAATATGAATAATGTTTCATTGCTCAATTTTCAGCTAACCTACATAAGATTTATTTCATGCAGTCTGGAATATATCAGTTTGGAAGAAAGCATTTTCTGTTACTACATTATATGCTGATGGTGTAAATACTCACAAGTCCAGGTGAAAAATACAAAATATGGACAGATAGGAAATACTCAGCTAGATTGATAAGGATAGAATTTACTGATACATTATACGGACAGAAGTGCTGGGGCACCTACAGGAGATTTTATACATCCTATCCTAAATACAAAAGCATTAATATTGAGTTGCTCCCCACTTTGCAGCTAAAACAGGTCCATCCTTCTTTGAAAACTTTCCACATGACTTTGTATTTTACCTTTGGGAATATTTACCATTTATCTGGAAGAGCATTTGAGATACCTGACAATTGTGTTGGATTAGAAGGCAGAGACCGCACAGATGTTTCAAAAGGGTTGATATAATCAAGAAGCATGATTCTGCTTTTTAACATACCATAGGACTCTCTGCAAGGTACTTTGTGATGTAAGTTTGGCATGTTGATGCTCATTCATGGAACCCATGTCATGAATTCCCCCTAATGCATTTTCTGTACTGATAAAACAAGAGCAATTTTGGGGCTTTGCAATTAGAAGATCGTTGGTGACTTTTATGCATTTTGTGCCTTAGCACTTGTTGGTAACCTAGTGGTGTAACATTATGAGGACTCCACGTCATTTCTTATTTGCTGTGGTTCGTAAACACCCCCACTTTTCAAGAAAACTACTTACAGGTGAGCATTGAATACGTAGGTGGAAAGAAATTTCATGAACCGACTTGTTACACTGGTGGCTCCGATTACAGGACTGCGTTGATATCAGTGAGATCTTTAGGATGATCCATTCTGCCACATACTTTATGTTAGTAAAAGGAGATGGCATGGAGAGGGGCTGGTTGTTATACAACTATTGCCAATAAATGTGGGAAGAAGGAGAAGACACTATTAGATTAGACATGGGCAAAGTGCTGCCAATAAGCCACATCTGACCCACTGGCTGTTCCAGTTTGACCCACGGACAGAGATAGCTGAAGGGCTGAAACAGTGTCACACAGGCCGCACAGTGCCCTTCCCTGCCCACCGCTCATTCCCTGCTCGCTGTCACCACTCCTTGCATCCTCGGGATTCAGATAGTGGTGAATGCAATGGTTTAGATAAGGAATGCTGGCCCCTTCTTCCACCAATCAGCGTGGGAGACAGATGACGCGATTATGTCATTTTATCATGTCAGTTATGCACTGTGGAGAGTCAGCGCACCTGTGACAGGAGCAGAGTTAGAGCGCCAGGGAAAATGGAGTAAGTTGAATATGTGGTGTGCTTTTTTTATGTGTATGGGATTTTTTTATGTACATAGGAGGCTTTGTGGGACTTAAATTGTTTATAGAAGGCTATGTTGGGCTCAAGATGTACATGGGAGGCTGTGTGGTGATCATGCTGTATATAGGAAGGCAATGTGGAGCTCATGCTATTTATGGAAGGCTATGTGGGGCTCAAGCTGTATATAGGAGGCTACATGGGTCTCATGCTGTATATTGGAAGCTATATGGGGCTCATGCTTTATATAAGTGCGGTTATATGGGGCTCCAATATACAGTCTGAGCCCCCACATAGCCTCCCATACACAGGATGAGCCCCATATATCCTCCCTATACACAGCAGGATCCCAACATAGGCTCTCCATATACAGCATGAGTCCAACATAGGCTTTCTATATACAGCATGAGCCCCACATAGCCTCCCATAAACAGCTTGAGCCCCACATAACATCTCACCTAGAACCCTCTCTAGCCTCTAATGCTGTGCCAGGATTTCCAGCTCAGAGGTTGGAGAGAGAATTTCACTGCAAGTGGCGGTAAAAGATGCAGCGAGGACTAGCTGAGAAATGGTGAGCAGTTAGATGAATATCAGGATTTTATTTTATTTTTTAACTTTTTGGTGGCCTTCTACGATCTAGAAAAAGGTGGCCAGAGGCCTCCATATCTCTGGATTAGAGCAGAAGCAAATTCCAAAAGTATGCATTTAGCGAAATATAGATTTTTTAAATATTTGAGAAGACTTAAATTCCACATAATCATATTTGCTCATATCTACTTATAAGGTCACTTAAGACTCAATGCCTTACCACTAGGGTTGAGCGAAACGGATCGTTCATTTTTAAAAGTCGCCGACTTTTGGCAAAGTCGGGTTTCATGAAACCCGATCCGACCCTTGTGTGGGGTCGGCCATGCGGTACGCGACTTTCACGCCAAAGTCGCATTTCAATGACGCGAAAAGCACCATTTCTCAGCCAATGAAGGTGGACGCAGAGTGTGGGCAGCGTGATGACATAGGTCCTGGTCCCCACCATCTTAGAGAAGGGCATTGCAGTGATTGGCTTGCTGTCTGCGGCGTCACAGGGGCTATAAAGAGGCGTTCCCGCCGACCGCCATCTTACTGCTGCTGATCTGAGCCTAGGGAGAGGTTGCTGCCACTTCGTCAGAAGCAGGGATAGCGTTAGGCAGGGTACATTAACCCCCAAACCGCTTGTGCTGTAGCGATTTCCACTGTCCAACACCACCTTTTGTTTGCAGGGACAGTGGAAGCTACTTTTTTTTTTCCTCAGCGCTGTAGCTCATTGGGCTGCCCTAGAAGGCTCCCTGATAGCTGCATTGCTGTGTGTACGCCGCTGTGCAAACCAACTGCTTTTTTCAAAGCACAAATCCTGTTGTTCCTTCCTTTCTGCACAGCTAT
The DNA here is from genome assembly GCF_032444005.1 of Ranitomeya imitator. NCBI lineage: Eukaryota > Metazoa > Chordata > Amphibia > Anura > Dendrobatidae > Ranitomeya > Ranitomeya imitator. The sequence continues at coordinate 464,482,509 of NC_091287.1, read as the reverse complement.
CTTGTTTGTTTGTCCACACTTTTTATTTCATTTGTGCATCAGTCCACTCCTTATTGCTGCCTGCCATACATGGCTGAGATTACTGCAGGGAGATAGTAATTGTAGGACAGTCCCTGTTTTTTTTTTTTTGTGGGAGATTAAGATTGGCATTTCTGCTAGAGTGCCATCCCTGTGTGTGCCATCTCTCTCACATAGTGGGCCATAGAAAGCCTTTTCATTTTTCTGTTTTTTTTTGTGGGGTTTATAAATTCTCCCTGATAAAAAAATACAGTGGGAGATTAATATTGGCCTTTGGGCTTCTGTGCCAGTCCTGAGTGTGCCATCTCTCTCTCAAATAGTGGGCCATAGAAAGCCTATTAATCTTTTTTTTATTTGGTTTCTAAATACTCCCAGAAAAAAATAAAAAAAAATCAGTGGGAGATTAATATTGCCCTTTCTGCTTGTGTGCCACTCCTGACGCCTGGGTGTGCCATCTCTCTCTCTCAACTAGTGGGCCATAGAAAGCCTATTTTTTTTTTATTGTGTTTCTAAATTCTCCCTGAAAAAATCAAAAAGAAATCAGTGGGAGATTAATATTGCCCTTTCTGCTTGTGTGCCACTCCTGACTCCTGGGTGTGCCATCTCTGTCTTTCAAATAGTGGGCACTGGGCCATAGAAAGCCTATTTTTTTTTAATTGTGTTTCTAAATTCTCCCTGAAAAAATCAAAAAGAAATCAGTGGGAGATTAATATTGCCCTTTCTGCTTGTGTGCCACTCTTGACTCCTGGGTGTGCCATCTCTGTCTTTCAAATAGTGGGCACTGGGCCATAGAAAGCCTATTTTTTTTATTGTGTTTCTAAATTCTCCCTGAAAAAATCAAAAATAAATCAGTGGGAGATTAATATTGCCCTTTCTGCTTGTGTGCCACTCCTGACTCCTGGGTGTGCCATCTCTGTCTTTCAAATAGTGGGCACTGGGCCATAGAAAGCCTATTTTTTTATTGTGTTTCTAAATTCTCCCTGAAAAAATCAAAAAGAAATCAGTGGGAGATTAATATTGCCCTTTCTGCTTGTGTGCCACTCCTGACTCTTGGGTGTGCCATCTCTGTCTTTCAAATAGTGGGCACTGGGCCATAGAAAGCCTATTTTTTTTATTGTGTTTCTAAATTCTCCCTGAAAAAATCAAAAATAAATCAGTGGGAGATTAATATTGCCCTTTCTGCTTGTGTGCCACTCCTGACTCCTGGGTGTGCCATCTCTGTCTTTCAAATAGTGGGCACTGGGCCATAGAAAGCCTATTTTTTTATTGTGTTTCTAAATTCTCCCTGAAAAAATCAAAAAGAAATCAGTGGGAGATTAATATTGCCCTTTCTGCTTGTGTGCCACTCCTGACTCTTGGGTGTGCCATCTCTGTCTTTCAAATAGTGGGCACTGGGCCATAGAAAGCCTATTTTTTCTTTTTTTATTGTGTTTCTAAATTCTCCCTGAAAAAATCAAAAAGAAATCAGTGGGAGATTAATATTGCCCTTTCTGCTTGTGTGCCAGTCGTGACTCCTGGGTGTGCCATCTCTCTCTCTCAGATAGTGGGCACTGGGCCATAGAAAGGCTATTTTTTTTTTATTTGGTTTCTAAATTCTCCCTTAAAAAATAATTTTATTTTATTTGGTTTCTAAATTCTTCCTGAAAAAATCATTTTATTTTATTTTGTTTCTAAAGTCTCCCTGAAAAAAAAAATCAGTGGGAGATTAATATTGCCCTTTCTGCTTGTGTGCCAGTCTTGACTCCTGGGTGTGCCATCTCTCTCTCTCTCAAATAGTGGGCCATAGAAAGCCTATTTTTTTTGTTTTATTGTGTTTCTAAATTCTCCCTGAAAAAATCAAAAAGAAATCAGTGGGAGATTAATATTGCTCTTTCTGCTTGTGTGCCAGTCTTGACTCCTGGGTGTGCCATCTCTCTCTCTCAAATAGTGGGCACTGGGCCATAGAAAGGCTTTTTTTTTATTTGGTTTCTAAATTCTCCCTTAAAAAATCATTTTCTTTTATTTGGTTTCTAAATTCTTCCTGAAAAAATCATTTTATTTTATTTTGTTTCTAAAGTCTCCCTGAAAAAAAAAAATCAGTGGGAGATTAATATTGCCCTTTCTGCTTCTGTGCCAGTCTTGACTCCTGGGTGTACCATCTCTCTCTCTCAAATAGTGGGCACTGGGCCATAGAAAGGCTATTTCTTTTTTTGTTTCTAAATTCTCCCTTAAAAAATCATTTTATTTTATTTGGTTTCTAAATTCTTCCTGAAAAAATCATTTTATTTTATTTTGTTTCTAAAGTCTCCCTGAAAAAAAAAAAATCAGTGGGAGATTAATATTGCCCTTTCTGCTTGTGTGCTAGTCTTGACTCCTGGGTGTGCCATCTCTCTCTCTCAAATAGTGGGCACTGGGCCATAGAAAGGCTATTTTTTTTTATTTGGTTTCTAAATTCTCCCTTAAAAAATCATTTTATTTTATTTTGTTTCTAAATTCTTCCTGAAAAAATCATTTTATTTTATTTTGTTTGTAAAGTCTCCCTGAAAAAAAAATAAAAATCAGTGGGAGATTAGTATTGCCCTTTCTGCTTGTGTGCCAGTCTTGACTCCTGGGTGTGCCATCTCTCTCTCTCAAATAGAGGGCACTGGCCCATAGAAAGGCTATTTATTTTTTATTTGGTTTCTAAATTCTCCCTTAAAAAATAATTTTATTTTATTTGGTTTCTAAATTCTTCCTGAAAAAATCATTTTATTTTATTTTGTTTCTAAAGTCTCCCTGAAAAAAAAAAATCAGTGGGAGATTAATATTGCCCTTTCTGCTTGTGTGCCAGTCTTGACTCCTGGGTGTACCATCTCTCTCTCTCAAATAGTGGGCACTGGGCCATAGAAAGGCTATTTCTTTTTTTGTTTCTAAATTTTCCCTTAAAAAATCATTTTATTTTATTTGGTTTCTAAATTCTTCCTGAAAAAATCATTTTATTTTATTTTGTTTCTAAAGTCTCCCTGAAAAAAAAAAAAATCAGGGGGAGATTAATATTGCCCTTTCTGCTTGTGTGCTAGTCTTGACTCCTGGGTGTGCTATCTCTCTCTCTCAAATAGTGGGCACTGGGCCATAGAAAGGCTATTTTGTTTTATTGTGTTTCTAAATTCTCCCTTAAAAAATCATTTTATTTTATTTGGTTTCTAAATTCTTCCTGAAAAAATCATTTTATTTTATTTTGTTTCTAAAGTCTCCCTGAAAAAAAAATAAAAATCAGTGGGAGATTAGTATTGCCCTTTCTGCTTGTGTGCCAGTCTTGACTCCTGGGTGTGCCATCTCTCTCTCTCAAATAGAGGGCACTGGCAAATAGAAAGGCTATTTTTTTTTTATTTGGTTTCTAAATTCTCCCTTAAAAAATCATTTTATTTTATTTGGTTTCTAAATTCTTCCTGAAAAAATCATTTTATTTTATTTTGTTTCTAAAGTCTCCCTGAAAAAAAAAAAATCAGTGGGAGATTAATATTGCCCTTTCTGCTTGTGTGCCAGTCTTGACTCCTGGGTGTGCCATCTCTCTCTCTCAAATAGTGGGCACTGGGCCATAGAAAGGCTATTTTTTTTATTTGGTTTCTAAATTCTCCCTTAAAAAATCATTTTATTTTATTTGGTTTCTAAATTCTTCCTGAAAAAATCATTTCATTTTATTTTGTTTCTAAAGTCTCCCTGAAAAAAAAAATCAGTGGGAGATTAATATTGCCCTTTCTGCTTGTGTGCCAGTCTTGACTCCTGTGTGTGCCATCTCTCTCTCTCAAATAGTGGGCCATAGAAAGCCTATTTTTTTTTGTTTTATTGTGTTTCTAAATTCTCCCTGAAAAAATCAAAAAGAAATCAGTGGGAGAGTAATATTGCCCTTTCTGCTTGTGTGCCAGTCTTGACTCCTGGGTGTGCCATCTCTCTCTCTCAAATAGTGGGCACTGGGCCATAGAAAGGCTTTTTTTTTTTTTTTGGTTTCTAAATTCTCCCTTAAAAAATCATTTTATTTTATTTGGTTTCTAAATTCTTCCTGAAAAAATCATTTTATTTTATTTTGTTTCTAAAGTCTCCCTGAAAAAAAAAAAATCAGTGGGAGATTAATATTGCCCTTTCTGCTTGTGTGCCAGTCTTGACTCCTGGGTGTGCCATCTCTCTCTCTCAAATAGTGGGCACTGGGCCATAGAAATGCTATTTTTTTTAATTTGGTTTCTAAATTCTCCCTTAAAAAATCATTTTATTTTATTTGGTTTCTAAATTCTTCCTGAAAAAATCATTTTATTTTATTTTGTTTCTAAAGTCTCCATGAAAAAAAAAAAAAAAATCAGTGGAAGATTAATATTGCTCTTTCTGCTTGTGTGCGAGTCTTGACTCCTGGGTGTGCCGTCTATCTCTCTCAAATAGTGGGCCATAGAAAGCCTATTTTTTTTATTATTGTGTTTCTAAATTCTCCCTGAAAAAATCAAAAAGAAATCAGTGGGAGATCAATATTGACATTTGTGCTTGAGTGACAGTCCTGCGTGTGTGGCATCTCTCTCATTTGGTGCCACCGAAAACAGAGTGTGTAACATTGTGCCTGATTTTCCTTGCGGTCTCACCCACCTGTAAAGGGATATCTAAATCATACTGAAGTTATAGCTCACCGTGTAAGTTGTTTGACAGCAACAAATACCGTTACTTTGGTTACGTTTTTAAAACAATGAGGAAGTTTGGTGGAAGAGGTCGTGGCCGTGGGCGTTCATTGTCAGCTGGTAATGATGGTAGTGGTAGTGGAGCATCAGGTGGTCGTGGGAAAAAAAAAGTATTGCACCTAAGCCTGGAGCTGTGGAGCCAGGTTCATCGTCTGGCTACAGAAGGCCTCGAACTCTCCCTTTTCTGGGAGTAGGAAAACCGTTTTTAAAGCCGGAGCAGCAAGAGCAAGTTTTGGCTTACCTTGCTGACTCAGCCTCTAGCTCTTTTGCCTCCTCTTTTGAAACTGGTAAATGTAAAACCAGCGTGTCATTAGTGGATGTTCACGGTCAGGGACAAGTCGCTTCCTTGTCCTCTTCAGCAAAAACAACAACAGAGAAGGATGCAGCAGGTGACACAATGGGTTACTCCATGGAGCTCTTTACACATACCGTCCCTGGCTTAGAAAGTGAAGCAGTTAACAGGCCATGCCCATTACAAGTTGAATCTGACATCGAGTGCACTGATGCACAGCAACAGCCAGACTACTATGCTGGTCCTTTGACTCAGACCACAACATTGCCCTCGCAGGGTACAGATCCAGAATCAGACCCTGATGAGACTATGTTGCCCCGTCACGAACGCTCTACCACCGACTTACACGGTGACACAGACGAAGTTGCGCACGAGCTAGAAGAGGAGGTTATAGATGACCCAGTTGTTGACCCCGATTGGCAGCCATTGGGGGAACAGGGTGCAGGCGGCAGTAGCTCTGAAGCGGAGGAGGAGGGGCCGCAGCAGGCATCAACATCGCAACAGGTTCCATCTGCCGGGCCCGTAGATGGGACAAAATGCGTGGCAAAGCCAAAAACTGTTGGAGGACAGCGTGTCCATCCGGTTAAAGCTCAGTCTGCAATGCCTGAAAAGGGATCCGAGGCTCGAAAGAGTGCAGTCTGGCATTTTTTTAAACAACATCCAATTGATCCGCACAAAGTCATCTGTCAAAAATGTTCAACTACCTTAAGCAGAGGTCAGAATCTGAAAAGTCTGAATACAAGTTGCATGCATAGACATTTAACCACCATGCATTTGCAAGCCTGGACTAACTACCAAACGTCCCTTAAGGTTGTAGCACCCTCGGCCAATGAAGCTACTCACCAACGCTACATCCCTGCCGTCCCTGTAAGGCCACCATTTTCCGCACCACCTGCAGTATCTGTGCAGGTTTCTTTGCCAGGCCAAAGCAGTCAGGGTCAGGGAATCACCAGTTTCCTAGTAGGAAATACTGCATCTAGGGCACAGGCGGAAACAATACCGTCTCCAACCGTCTCTCAGTCTGCCATGTCCACCGGCACACCCGCTAGTTCCACAATCTCCAGCTCTCCAGTCCAGCTCACTCTACATGGGACTCTGGTTAGAAAAAGGAAGTACTTATCCTCGCATCCGCGTACACAGGGTTTGAACGCCCACATAGCTAGACTAATCTCGTTAGAGATGATGTCCTACCGGTTAGTTGAAAGTGAAGCTTTCAAAGCCCTGATGAACTATGCTGTACCACGCTACGAGCTACCCAGTCGACACTTCTTTTCGAGAAAAGCCATCCCAGCCCTCCACCAGCATGTTAAAGAGCGCATCGTCCATGCACTCAGGCAATCTGTGAGTACAAAGGTGCACCTGACAACAGATGCATGGACCAGTAGGCATGGCCAGGGACGTTACGTGTCCATCACGGCACACTGGGTGAATGTGGTGGATGCAGGGTCCACAGGGGACAGCAATTTCGGGACAGTTCTGCCTAGCCCACGGTCTAGGAAACAGTTGGCTGTAGGCGTTCGCACCCCCTCCTCCTCCTCCTCGTCCTCCTGCAGAAGCGAGAGCTCGTCCACAGATCGCAGTCGCCCAATCACTCCATCCGCAGCTGCCACTGTTGCACACCAGTTGTCCCATTATGGGGCAGCTACTGGCAAGCGTCAGCATGCTGTATTGGCTATGAAGTGTTTGGGCGACAACAGACACACTGCGGAAGTTCTGTTCGAATTCTTGCAGAAAGAAACGCAGTCGTGGCTGGGCACAGTAGATCTTGAGGCAGGCAAGGTAGTGAGTGATAACGGAAGGAATTTCATGGCTGCCATCTTCCTTTCCCAACTGAAACATATTCCTTGCCTGGCTCACACCTTAAACCTGGTGGTGCAGTGCTTCCTGAAAAGTTATCCGGGGTTATCCGACTTGCTCCTCAAAGTGCGCGGACTTTGCTCACATATCCGCCGTTCGCCCGTACACTCCAGCCGTATGCAGACCTATCAGCGGTCTTTGAACCTTCCCCAGCATCGCCTAATCATAGACGTTGCAACAAGGTGGAACTCAACACTGCACATGCTTCAGAGACTGTGCGAACAGAGGCGGGCTGTAATGTTTTTGTGGGAGGATACGCATACACGGGCAGGCAGTAGGATGGCAGACATGGAGTTGTCAGGTATGCAGTGGTCGTTGATACAAGACATGAGGACAGGCCGGAGCGAGCCGCCCCCTCCCCCCCACGGCTAAGCGAAGGCCAGCATGACAATGGGTTGGAGAGGAGGGGGTGGGGCTGAAAGGGTTAACAGTATAGGGGGCGGGGGAGATAGTTGAAGAGAGGGTTAGGGAAGTGTCAGGGGGCGGGGGCCGGTCATTTCCCACTCACCAGCACTGAAAGCAGCAGCATGTCAGGTGTGGACGCTGTGCTGCAGAGCCTGAGGGCGGCTGCAGCCTCTCGGCCTCCCGGATGGCTGGAGGCGCAGGTGGCCCACCTGCTGGACGGCGGCGCCGGCGGCAGCGGATCCCCGCCGGCGGTCCCCCATCTTGATCGGCAGGCTCGGCGGACACGGCCCCCCAAGCGCCTATCGCCGGATCCTGGGCCTAGCGCCCCCCGCAGGCGTAGGAGCCCCTCCCGGGACCCTCCAGGCCGGGCGCCGGTAAGAGCAGCGGCGAGTAGGCCCCGGCCTGGGAGGAATCCGACTGCCAGGGGGGGCGCAGCGGCGGTTGCTAGGCCCTCACCTCGTGGTGCGGTGGGGGCGGAGCCAAGACGCGCCGGGCAGCGCTTGGGGCCTAGAGCAGCGGGAGGCCGCGGCGGTGCCAGTTCCGCCGCGCGGTCTGCCTCGGCGGTGAGAGCGGGGCCCAGAGGAGCGGTGGATGGAAGCGGGGCGGGCGGCCTGAGGCAGGACGGCGCTGGGTCGGCCCCTACTACAGTGGCGGGGGGTCCCCCTGCTCCAGGGCCTTGGAGCGGACAGCCTCTTACGGCGGCCTGGACTGCGGCTGGCGCCGGTCAGCAAGATGTGCCCTCGCCGGTCCAGGCGGCGTCTCCCCCCATCGCGGGGAGTCCGAATCCAGTGTCCCACGGGCCAGCTGCGTCCGGGAGCAGCAGGTCTGACGGACACCTCCAAGGCACATCGTTGGACGGGTCGGTGGCGGATTGGGCCATTCGTGGACGTCCGGATACCAGCACTCCGGCTGGAGTGACCACAGATCCCTTGCAGCCCGGTGAGTATGCGTCTGTGTCTCGTGCTTGTTCTTATGATGCTAGTGCGCCTGCGTTTAGTGGTGGTCAGGGAGCGCTTAGCGGCGTAGCTGCGGCAGGGGTAGCAGGCGGCGGTGAAGCGGCAGGGGTGCGGGAGCTTTTGGTTAATGTGCAGAACCTGCTAGCTAGATTGGATCGTGATGTGGCTCCGCAGGGTTTTTTGGGTGCTTGGTCTGGTGTAACACGGAGTCCGGTTAGTGCGGCAGCAGCGCAGGCCGAGGTTGCGGAGCCAGTTTCGGTTTCTGTGCAGACTGAGAAGGAGAAGGAGTGTAGGGTCCACTTAGATGATAGGGCGCACGGCGAGGTATACGTGTGTTTTGAGGGCCCGTTGGGGGCGCATCTTAAGAAAGAGGTCAGGGAAAAGATTAGTAAGGATGAGTACGTGGAAATTTTTTCACTGCTCCACTTGGAGAAATTTAACATTGACAAGGGGAAGAAGGAGGATTTAAAAAAGGAGGAGGAAGAAAAGCGGCGTTGGCGTTTGATTCCCCAGACTTTTGCTAATTGGCTTCAAGCTTTTGCCATTTTGGCCAGTGTTATTGGCGAGAAGGCTCCGGAGAATTGCTCGGGGCTGTTTTGCTACATGGATTCCATCAGTGAGGCTCATAGGGTGTATGGCGGTCAGGCGTGGCTGAGATACGATGAGCAGTTTAGGCAGAGAAAAGCTGTGCGGCCGGCTATTAGGTGGGACCAGAAGGATATTGGTCTCTGGTTGCGCGTGATGGCGCAGTACAAGTTCGGCCATCCCTTTCAAGGGGGGGCCGGTGGGTCCGGCCATGGATCTCAGTCCGGTGCAGGGAGCTCCTCAGGCAACGCCGGTCAGGCAGGAGGACAGAAGTTGGGTGTCTGCTGGCAATTTAATGAGGGACAGTGCAAATTTGGAAGCAATTGTAGATTTAAACATTTGTGCTCCCACTGCAGTGGTTCCTCCCACGGAGCCGTAAAATGCTTTAAGAAGGGCAAGGCAAAAGCAGGTCCAGGTAATTCCCATGGGGGAGACTCCGGTGATGGTGGAAAGGATGGTCCCTTATCTAAGTAGGTACCCGGATAAGGAAAAGGCGGCACTGTTACTGTCCGGTTTTACGGAAGGTTTTGTTATTCCAGCACCTCCTTTTGTGGTTCCCGTTGTTAGGAAAAATCTGCATTCAGCCTTGTTACACTCTGAGGTGGTTTCAGAGAAGTTACGTAAGGAGGTGGCTTTGGGCCGCATGGCTGGCCCTTTTGACCATGCTCCGTTTGAGGACTTAGTTGTTTCCCCTCTGGGGGTGGTCCCTAAGAAGGAAGCGGGAAAATTTCGCCTTATCCAGCACCTGTCGTATCCTAAGGGTAGGTCGGTGAACGACGGCATTGATCCTGATTTGTGCTCGGTGGTTTACGCATCGTTTGATGAAGCGGTAGCTTGGGTGCAGAGATGCGGAAAAGGTGCCCTGTTGGCAAAGACGGACATAGAAGCCGCTTTTCGATTGTTGCCGGTTCATCCGTCTAGCGTTAGACTTCTTGGATGTTTTTGGGAGGAAAAATTTTTTGTTGACAGATGTTTGCCCATGGGTTGTTCGCTGTCTTGTGCTCTGTTCGAGGCGTTTAGTTCCTTTTTGGAATGGGTGGTACGGGACGTGTCTGGTTGCGATGCGGTCCTACACTACCTAGACGATTTTTTGTGCATCGGCCCGGCGGGGTCCGATTGCTGTGCAAGGATTTTGAATGCGATTGAATGGGTGGCTTCGCGGTTCGGGGTCCCGCTGGCACCGGGTAAGACGGAAGGCCCGAGTATGTGCTTGTGTTTCTTAGGCATAGTCATCGATACCGTGCGGTGGGAGTTTCGTTTGCCTGAGGACAAATTGACGGGCCTACGGGAAGACGTTGTGCGAACTGGTCGCCTGCGTAAGGTGCCTTTGCGAGACCTGCAATCTCTGCTTGGTAAGCTTAATTTCGCTTGTCGAGTCATGCCAATGGGGCGAGTTTTTTCTAGGAGGTTGGCTAGCGCTACGGCGGGAGTTAAGGCTCCTCACCATTTTGTGCGGTTATTAGCTGAGCACAAGGAGGATTTGGCAGTGTGGAGTGAGTTCCTGAAGTCATATAATGGTAGGTCGTTGTTTATGGCGGGCGTGATTGACAACGAGTCGTTGGAATTATTCACTGACGCAGCCGGAGGTTCGGGTTTTGGAGCATATTTCCAAGGGCAATGGTGCGCGGCAAAGTGGCCTGCGAGTTGGATTTCTACTGGTTTAGTTCGTAACATTGCTCTCCTGGAGATTTTCCCTATTTTGGTAGCGGTGCACTTGTGGCAAGATAATTTTCGGAACAGGCGTGTTCGTTTTCGTTGCGATAACATGGGGGTGGTTTGCGCGATTAATAGTTTGTCTGCATCTTCGCCGCCGGTGGTTTGCGTGTTACGGCGTTTGGTGCTGTTGTGTTTGAATTTGAACGCGCATGCCACAGCGTCGCATGTGCCGGGAGTTCATAACTCCATCGCTGACTCTCTTTCTCGTTTGCAGTTCGATCGTTTTCGGTCATTGGCCCCGGAGGCGGAGATGGTCGGTTTGGAGTGCCCTCCAGAACTTTGGCTAGCGGTGTCCGGGACGCTCAGGCATTGATTAAGGCGTCGTTGGCTCCCAGAACCTGGGAGGCTTATCAGGCAACTTGGCGGGAGTGGGAGTTTTTGCTAGCAGCGGAATCTGGTGGGTGGAGCTACCAGGATCAGATCGGGATCCTGTTGTCATGGTTGAGCCGGGGGGCATCAGCGGGTTGGTCTCCCGCAAAAGTGTCAAGAGTCATGGCGGCCCTGGCCTTTGGTTGCAAATTGCGGGGTCAGGACGATATCACCAAGTCCTTTTTGGTGCAGAGGGCCGTAAGAGGTTTTAGGCGGCGGCCCAGAGGAACAGATTCTAGGAGGCCGGTGTCTTTTAACGTTTTGGAAAAATTGGGCGAAGCATTGTCATCACTGTGTTCTTCGTTTTTTGAGCTTTGTTTATTTCGGCTGGCCTTTTCATTGGCCTTTTTTGGGGCCTTTAGAGTAGGAGAGTTGGTGGCACCAAACAAAAAAGGGCCGGGGGGTTTATTGGCCAGGGACGTATTGTTGGCTGGGGGCCAGGTGGAGTTATGGTTGCGAAGGTCAAAGTCGGATCAGGAGGGGCGGGGCAGCAGAATTGTGGTGGGCTCAGTTGCGGGGTCCGTTATGTGTCCAGTCTCTTGCCTTAGCAACTTTTGGGGCCTGCAGCCTAAGCGGGATGGGGCATTGTTATGTCACCAGGATGGTTCCTGCTTGTCTCGATACCAGTTCACGGCGGTTTTCAAAAAGGCGATTTCCTCGGTGGGGTTGGATGGGGCTTGTTTCGCCCCTCACTCCTTCCGGATAGGTGCCGCAACTGAAGCTGCAATTGGGGGATTGGAGGATTCCGCCATTCGTAGGATCGGTAGGTGGCGCTCCAACCGCTTTAGAAGTTATGTGCGGCCACAGGGGGTGGTCGATGGGGTTTTATAGGCTTTATGGAGCGTTTTGCTGCAGTAGGGGACAGTTGTTAAGTTTGTGTTTGTTTTCCAGGTCACCAAGGTTTATTGGTGTGGATTCTTGGACACTCGTACGTGCACTGGGGAGCTCTGCGAGCCGACGTTCGGACGGAGGGCAGGCAACTCGGATTTGATCGAAGCGTCGCAGTCATCCGGTGGCTCGGTTTTCGGGGTATGGCCTGGAATCGCGTGTTGCGGGAAATCCAGAACAGTGTGAGACTGGACAGAGCTCCCGACGTTTTGGTTTTGCACGTGGGGGGTAACGATCTTGGGGTCCGACCTTTTCGGGAGTTGGTTAGAGACATCAAACAGGACTGTTTACGTTTGTGGGTTTTGTACCCGGGATTGACTGTCGTCTGGTCCGAAATCGTGCCGCGGAAACGGTGGAAGCACATGCGGTCTTTGCAAAAAATTGATAAGGCCCGCATAAAGGTGAACAGGGCGGTGTCTGCCTTTGTGGTTAGGAATGGGGGTGCGGCGGACAGACATTTTGAATTGGAATCTGGAAATGGGGAGTATTGGTTGGCGGACGGCGTGCATTTGAATGCTGTAGGAATGGATTTTTGGGCTCTCGGGTTACAGGAGGGCATTGAGAAGGCCATAGCTTTTCGGTCGGGTGGGGTCTCGGGCCTTTAAGGTTTTCAAAGGCCTCTCGTTGTGGCGGTTGGGGGGAGTCCTTGGAGTTGGTGGAAATTGGTTTGGGGGGTCCATAGGTATATGGCTCCTCTGTTCTGAAGTTTATTATGTTTTGGATCTGGTGATTGGTGGTGGGGAGTTCCGGCAGGGGTGGTCGGATCTCATGTTTTTACCGCGAACAGTGAACCCTCTTGCGGGGTTTTTGGTGCTCCCGAGCCAGGCTTACAACGGCTGGGAGTAAAATATGGTTTGAGTTATGTTCGCGGTATGGTTAAAATCACCAGATTCTTTTGGGCTCCAAGGACTTCCCCTAGTTTTGAAATGTATGCTTTTACATTAATTGTTAACCGTTGTTTTTGTTTAATAAACAGGCTGCTGTGGCCTACATAATTCCAAAGAAACTCTTGTCTCTGTCTTAATTGGGAGAAGGGGTTCGGGTGGTCGCGCTGGGGGAAAAAAGGTAAGGGATGGTAAGAGTGTCAGTAGGGGGTATCTCCCTCTTTTCCAAGAAGCTTCGACAATACCAGGGTCAAGGACAGGCCGGAGCGAGCCGCCCCCTCCCCCCACGGCTAAGCGAAGGCCAGCATGACAATGGGTTGGAGAGGAGGGGGTGGGGCTGAAAGGGTTAACAGTATAGGGGGCGGGGGAGATACAGTGGGGCAAAAAAGTATTTAGTCAGTCAGCAATAGTGCATGTTCCACCACTTAAAAAGATGAGAGGCGTCTGTAATTTACATCATAGGTAGACCTCAACTATGGGAGACAAACTGAGAAAAAAAAATCCAGAAAATCACATTGTCTGTTTTTTTAACATTTTATTTGCATATTATGGTGGAAAATAAGTATTTGGTCAGAGACAAACAATCAAGATTTCTGGCTCTCACAGACCTGTAACTTCTTCTTTAAGAGTCTCCTCTTTCCTCCACTCATTACCTGTAGTAATGGCACCTGTTTAAACTTGTTATCAGTATAAAAAGACACCTGTGCACACCCTCAAACAGTCTGACTCCAAACTCCACTATGGTGAAGACCAAAGAGCTGTCAAAGGACACCAGAAACAAAATTGTAGCCCTGCACCAGGCTGGGAAGACTGAATCTGCAATAGCCAACCAGCTTGGAGTGAAGAAATCAACAGTGGGAGCAATAATTAGAAAATGGAAGACATACAAGACCACTGATAATCTCCCTCGATCTGGGGCTCCACGCAAAATCCCACCCCGTGGGGTCAGAATGATCACAAGAACGGTGAGCAAAAATCCCAGAACCACGCGGGGGACCTAGTGAATGAACTGCAGAGAGCTGGGACCAATGTAACAAGGCCTACCATAAGTAACACACTACGCCATCATGGACTCAGATCCTGCAGTGCCAGACGTGTCCCACTGCTTAAGCCAGTACATGTCCGGGCCCATCTGAAGTTTGCTAGAGAGCATTTGGATGATCCAGAGGAGTTTTGGGAGAATGTCCTATGGTCTGATGAAACCAAACTGGAACTGTTTGGTAGAAACACAACTTGTCATGTTTGGAGGAAAAAGAATACTGAGTTGCATCCATCAAACACCATACCTACTGTAAAGCATGGTGGTGGAAACATCATGCTTTGGGGCTGTTTCTCTGCAAAGGGGCCAGGATGACTGATCCGGGTACATGAAAGAATGAATGGGGCCATGTATCGTGAGATTTTGAGTGCAAACCTCCTTCCATCAGCAACGGCATTGAAGATGAAACGTGGCTGGGTCTTTCAACCTGACAATGATCCAAAGCACACCGCCAGGGCAACGAAGGAGTGGCTTCGCAAGAAGCATTTCAAGGTCCTGGAGTGGCCTAGCCAGTCTCCAGATCTCAACCCTATAGAAAACCTTTGGAGGGAGTTGAAAGTCCGTGTTGCCAAGCGAAAAGCGAAAAACATCACTGCTCTAGAGGAGATCTGCATGGAGGAATGGGCCAACATACCAACAACAGTGTGTGGCAACCTTGTGAAGACTTACAGAAAACGTTTGACCTCTGTCATTGCCAACAAAGGATATATTACAAAGTATTGAGATGAAATTTTGTTTCTGACCAAATACTTATTTTCCACCATAATATGCAAATAAAATGTTAAAAAAACAGACAATGTGATTTTCTGGATTTTTTTTTCTCAGTTTTTCTCCCATAGTTGAGGTCTACCTATGATGTAAATTACAGACGCCTCTCATCTTTTTGGTGGAACTTGCACTATTGCTGACTGACTAAATACTTTTTTGCCCCACTGTAGTTGAAGAGAGGGTTAGGGAAGTGTCAGGGGGCGGGGGCCGGTCAGTTCCCGCTCACCAGCACTGAAAGCATCCTTCCCTCCCGCCCTTTTTGGTTTGTGGTTCTGTGGGTGTAAATTACTCGCGGTGAGCGGGTGGTTTTAGTATGCACATGGTTCTTTTTGGGTCATTGCGGCCTGGGCGGTTGGGGGGAGTCCTTGGAGTTGGTGGAAATTGGTTTGGGGGGTCCATAGGTATATGGCTCCTCTGTTCTGAAGTTTATTATGTTTTGGATCTGGTGATTGGTGGTGGGGAGTTCCGGCAGGGGTGGTCGGATCTCATGTTTTTACCGCGAACAGTGAACCCTCTTGCGGGGTTTTTGGTGCTCCCGAGCCAGGCTTACAACGGCTGGGAGTAAAATATGGTTTGAGTTATGTTCGCGGTATGGTTAAAATCACCAGATTCTTTTGGGCTCCAAGGACTTCCCCTAGTTTTGAAATGTAGGCTTTTACATTAATTGTTAACCGTTGTTTTTGTTTAATAAACAGGCTGCTGTGGCCTACATAATTCCAAAGAAACTCTTGTCTCTGTCTTAATTGGGAGAAGGGGTTCGGGTGGTCGCGCTGGGGGAAAAAAGGTAAGGGATGGTAAGAGTGTCAGTAGGAGGTATCTCCCTCTTTCCCAAGAAGCTTCGACAATACCAGGGTCATGTCAAGTCCTTCAGTGTTTTGAGGAACGCACACGGCTGGTTAGTGCAGACAACGCCATAATAAGTATGAGCACCCCCTAATGCGTCTGCTGATGCAAAGTTTGACGCACATAAAAAATCAGGCGTCTGCAGCAGAGGAACAGGAAAGCCTTGATGACAGTCAGCCATTGTCTGGTCAGGGCAGTGTACAGGACGAGGTAGCGGGCAAAGAGGAGGAGGACGAGGAGGATGATGGGGATGAGTATATTTTTAATGAGGAAGCTTTTCCGGGGCCACTGGAAATTGGTGGCGTGGCAAGGCCGGGTTCTGTTTTTTTGAGGGACACAAGTGACGTAGATTTGCCTGAAACTGCCCCTCAACCCAGCCCAACCGCAGATTTGACAGCTGGAACTTTGGCCCACATGGCGGATTATGCCTTACGTATCCTCAAAAAGGAAACACACATTACTAAAATGATGAACGATGACGATTACTGGTTGGCCTGCCTCCTTGATCCTCACTATAAAGGCAAATTGCAAAATATTATGCCACATGAGAACTTGGAACTAATATTAGCAACCAAACAATCTACTCTTGTTGACCGTTTGCATCAGGCATTCCCAGCACACAGCGCCCGTGATCGTTCTCACACGAGCAGCAGGGGGCAGCAGAACAGAAGTGTTAGAGGTGCAGAAATCCGAAGTGGCGTTGGACAGAGGGGTTTTCTGACCAGGTTGTGGAGTGATTTTGCTATGACCGCAGACAGGACAGGTACTGCTGCATCAATTCAAAGTGACAGGAGACAACATTTGTCCAGTATGGTTACTAACTATTTTTCATCACTTATCGATGTTCTACCTCAACCGTCATTCCCATTTGATTACTGGGCATCCAAATTAGACACCTGGCCAGAATTGGCAGAATATGCATTGCAGGAGCTTGCTTGCCCGGCAGCTAGTGTCCTATCAGAAAGAGTATTCAGTGCTGCAGGTTCAATATTAACTGAAAAAAGGACTCGTCTGGCCACCCAAAATGTTGATGATCTAACCTTCATTAAAATGAACCACAACTGGATTTCGAATTCTTTTGCCCCAACTTGCCCGGCCGACACCTAGCTTTCCTATGAAAAGGTATTGCCTGTGGACTACTCTGAATGACTTAACCAATCTCGTAATTTACAGCAGCTGATTGTCCAGCATACGACATGTTTACACCTCCCTAAATGGCCAAACTCCCCACACGGGGCCGTGGTATCGCCACTTGGCGCAAGCACCCATGAGAGTGGTGTTTGTCTGAAGAGGTGGGTGTGCCCGCTTTTGGTCTACGGCACTGCCACTGGGTCCCTCATAGTACAATAAAGTGTCTCTGGCGGTGGTGGTGCGCACCCAACGTCAGACACACTGTTGTAACATGAGGGGCCCTGGGCATGTACCGCCGGCCACAAGAGAGTTCACCCACCCCCAGCTCAAACATTGCTCTACCACTTGCACAATTATCTCTCACAGTTACACCTATGTTTAGTCTATGCGCTGACATCCGTAAATTACTGCCACTGACAATACCATTGTGTTGACATGTATGATGGTACTTAACATAGTCAGGGGCAGTGTCCTATATTTACCCAAGTAAATACTTTGTGCAAAATTACTAGGTCTGAAACTACGCAGAGGAGCCCAACCCTGTACCTAATGATTGCACCCTTTTGGTTTTTCTTTTTGTTGTAATGCGAGACATTAACATGTATTGACTTTTTGGGACTACTAACTGGCAGACACTCATTACAATCGGCCGCCGCTGACAACACCAATGGTGCCCACTGCCTGTGTACCCCTGCAAGCTACCCCTGCAAGCAGACCACTGCTGCCCGTGTACCCCTGGAAGCTATTTAAAAGTGCCTACAGCCCAATTTGTTTATGTTAGGCCTTCGAAGCCTGTCTGCGGTCCCTCCTTCCACTAGGCCTCCACTGACCAGTCTACTGCTGCCCGTGCACTCCTGGAACCAATTCTAAAGTGCCTACAGCCCAATTTTATTATGTTAGGCCTTCGAAGCCTGTCTGCGGTCCGTTCTTTCTACTACTCCTCCACTGACCAGACCACTGCTGCCCGTGTACCCCTGGAACCTATTTAAAAGTGCCTACAGCCCAATTTCTTTATGTTAGGCCTTCGAAGCCTGTCTGCGGTCCCTTCTTTCTACTACTCCTCCACTGACCAGACCACTGCTGCCCGTGTACCCCTGGAACCTATTTAAAAGTGCCTACAGCCCAATTTTTTATGTTAGGCCTTCGAAGCCTGTCTGCGGTCCCTTCTTTCTACTACTCCTCCACTGACCAGACCACTGCTGCCCGTGTACCCCTGGAACCTAATTAAAAGTGCCTACAGCCCAATTTTTTCATGTTAGGCCTTCAAAGCCTGTCTGCGGTCCCTCCTTCCACTAGGCCTCCACTGACCAGTCTACTGCTGCCCGTGCACTCCTGGAACCAATTCTAAAGTGCCTACAGCCCAATTTTATTATGTTAGGCCTTCGAAGCCTGTCTGCGGTCCGTTCTTTCTACTACTCCTCCACTGACCAGACCACTGCTGCCCGTGTACCCCTGGAACCTATTTAAAAGTGCCTACAGCCCAATTTTTTTATGTTAGGCCTTCGAAGCCTGTCTGCGGTCCCTTCTTTCTACTACTCCTCCACTGACCAGACCACTGCTGCCCTTGTACCCCTGGAACCTAATTAAAAGTGCCTACAGCCCAATTTTTTAATGTTAGGCCTTCGAAGCCTGTCTGCGGTCCCTCCTTCCACTAGGCCTCCACTGACCAGTCTACTGCTGCCCGTGCACTCCTGGAACCAATTCTAAAGTGCCTACAGCCCAATTTTATTATGTTAGGCCTTCGAAGCCTGTCTGCGGTCCCTTCTTTCTACTACTCCTCCACTGACCAGACCACTGCTGCCCGTGTACCCCTGGAACCTATTTAAAAGTGCCTACAGCCCAATTTTTTTATGTTAGGCCTTCGAAGCCTGTCTGCGGTCCCTTCTTTCTACTACTCCTCCACTGACCAGACCACTGCTGCCCGTGTACCCCTGGAACCTATTTAAAAGTGCCTACAGCCCAATTTTTTTATGTTAGGCCTTCGAAACCTTCGAAGCCTGTCTGCCCGTGTACCCCTGGAACCTATTTAAAAGTGTCTACAGCCCAATTTTTTTATGTTAGGCCTTCGAAGCCTGTCTGCGGTCCATTCTTTCTACTACTCCTCCACTGACCAGACCACTGCTGCCCGTGTACCCCTGGAACCTATTTAAAAGTGCCTACAGCCCAATTTTTTTATGTTAGGCCTTCGAAGCCTGTCTGCGGTCCCTTCTTTCTACTACTCCTCCACTGACCAGTCTACTGCTGCCCGTGCACTCCTGGAACCAATTCTAAACTGCCTACAGCCATATTTTATTATGTTAGGCTTTCGAAGCCTGTCTGCGGTCCGTTCTTTCTACTACTCCTCCACTGACCAGACCACTGCTGCCCGTGTACCCCTGGAACCTATTTAAAAGTGCCTACAGCCCAATTTTATTATGTTAGGCCTTCGAAGCCTGTCTGCGGTCTGTTCTTTCTACTACTCCTCCACTAACCAGACCACTGCTGCCCGTGTACCCCTGGAACCTATTTAAAAGTGCCTACAGCCCAATTTATTTATGTTAGGCCTTCGAAGCCTGTCTGCGGTCCCTTCTTTCTACTACTCCTCCACTGACCAGACCACTGCTGCCCGTGTACCCCTGGAAACTATTTAAAAGTGCCTACAGCCCAATTTTTTTATGTTAGGCCTTCGAAGCCTGTCTGCGGTCCCTCCTTCCACTAGGCCTCCACTGATCAGTCTACTGCTGCCCGTGCACCCCTGGAACCAATTCTAAAGTGCCTACAGCCATATTTTATTATGTTAGGCCTTCGAAGCCTGTCTGCGGTCCCTCCTTCCACTAGGCCTCCACTGACCAGTCTACTGCTGCCACTGTACCCCTGGAACCAATTATAAAGTGCCTACAGCCCAATTTTATAATGTTAGGCCTTCGAAGCCTGTCTGCGGTCCCTCATTCCACTAGGCCTCCACTGACCAGTCTACTGCTGCCCTTGTACCCCTGGAACCAATGTTAAAGTGCCCACAGCCATATTTTAGTATGTTAGGCCTTCGAGGCCTGTCTGCGGTCCGTTCTTTCTACTACTCCTCCACTGACCAGACCACTACTGCCCGTGTACCCCTGGAAGCTATTTAAATGTGCCTACAGCCCAATTTTATTATGTTAGGCCTTCGAAGCCTGTCTGCGGTTATTCCTTCCAATAGTTCTCCACTGGCCAGACCAATGCTGGCCGTGTACCCCTGGAACCCAGCTGAAAGTGCATGGAGCCTCCTTTTTTTCTTTGTTTTATATTTAGAAAGCCCAGATGAACAACGCTGTACCACGGTTCAAGCTATCCAGTCGACATTTCTTTTGCGAGAAAAGCAATCCCAGCCCTCCACCGGCATGAAAAAGTCTGCATTGTCATAGCACTGAGGCAATCAAACAGTAGAAAGGTGCACCTGACAAGACACGCAAGGACCAGTAGGCATGTCCACAAAAAGTTACGTGTCCATTACGGCGCACTGGGTTAATGTGTTGGATGCATGGTCCACAGGGGACAGCCTACAAAGTCTGTCTGCAGTCCCTAATTCAAATTGTCCTCCGCTGACCACACCACTGCTGCACGTGTACCCCTGGAACCAATTTTAAAGTGCCTACAACCTAATTTTGTTATGTTAGGCCTACTACGCCTGTCTGCGGTCCCTCCTTCCAATACTCGTCCACTGACCACACCACTGCTGCCCGTGGACCCCTGGAACCTATTTTTAATTGCATAGAGCATCCTTTTTTTAATAGTAGGCGTACAAAGTCTGTCTGTGGTCCACTATTGAAATTGTCCTCCACTGCCCAGAGCAATGCTGCCTATGTACCCCTGTAACTTTTTTAAACTGCAGTGAGCCACATTTTTGGTTTAAGGCCTACTACCTGTGTCTGTCTGCGCCACTCAATACAGCTGTCCTCCTTTGAAAAAAGCTGAGCGTCAGTAGTCTTGTTTTCCACCTCTAGGAATTTTAAAACTGCATTGGGGCTACTACTTTGGTAGGGCCTACTAACGGTGTCTGCCGCACCAAGGTGTGCCCCAGGTTTCCGCTCCATTGCTTCGATCTTCCTACTCTCGTTTAGTAGTTGTTGCAAACTGCACTGCATTAGGCCTACAAATTGGGTATGGGGTGTAGAGAGACGGTGTGTTACACTCCAAGGTGTGCCCCAGGTATCGTGCACAGTGCTTCGATCTTCCGGCTCTCGTTTAGTAGTTGTTGCAAACTACACTGCATTAGGCCTACAAATTGGGTATGGGGTGTAACATAGTAACATAGTAACATAGTTAGTAAGGCCGAAAAAAGACATTTGTCCATCCAGTTCAGCCTATATTCCATCATAATAAATCCCCAGATCTACGTCCTTCTACAGAACCTAATAATTGTATGATACAATATTGTTCTGCTCCAGGAAGACATCCAGGCCTCTCTTGAACCCCTCGACTGAGTTCGCCATCACCACCTCCTCAGGCAAGCAATTCCAGATTCTCACTGCCCTAACAGTAAAGAATCCTCTTCTATGTTGGTGGAAAAACCTTCTCTCCTCCAGACGCAAAGAATGCCCCCTTGTGCCCGTCACCTTCCTTGGTATAAACAGATCCTCAGCGAGATATTTGTATTGTCCCCTTATATACTTATACATGGTTATTAGATCGCCCCTCAGTCGTCTTTTTTCTAGACTAAATAATCCTAATTTCGCTAATCTATCTGGGTATTTTAGTTCTCCCATCCCCTTTATTAATTTTGTTGCCCTCCTTTGTACTCTCTCTAGTTCCATTATATCCTTCCTGAGCACCGGTGCCCAAAACTGGACACAGTACTCCATGTGCGGTCTAACTAGGGATTTGTACAGAGGCAGTATAATGCTCTCATCATGTGTATCCAGACCTCTTTTAATGCACCCCATGATCCTGTTTGCCTTGGCAGCTGCTGCCTGGCACTGGCTGCTCCAGGTAAGTTTATCATTAACTAGGATCCCCAAGTCCTTCTCCCTGTCAGATTTACCCAGTGGTTTCCCGTTCAGTGTGTAATGGTGATATTGATTCCCTCTTCCCATGTGTATAACCTTACATTTATCATTGTTAAACCTCATCTGCCACCTTTCAGCCCAAGTTTCCAACTTATCCAGATCCATCTGTAGCAGAATACTATCTTCTCTTGTATTAACTGCTTTACATAGTTTTGTATCATCTGCAAATATCGATATTTTACTGTGTAAACCTTCTACCAGATCATTAATGAATATGTTGAAGAGAACAGGTCCCAATACTGACCCCTGCGGTACCCCACTGGTCACAGCGACCCAGTTAGAGACTATACCATTTATAACCACCCTCTGCTTTCTATCACTAAGCCAGTTACTAACCCATTTACACACATTTTCCCCCAGACCAAGCATTCTCATTTTGTGTACCAACCTCTTGTGCGGCACGGTATCAAACGCTTTGGAAAAATCGAGATATACCACGTCCAATGACTCACCGTGGTCCAGTCTATAGCTTACCTCTTCATAAAAACTGATTAGATTGGTTTGACAGGAGCGATTTCTCATAAACCCATGCTGATATGGAGTTAAACAGTTATTCTCATTGAGATAATCCAGAATAACATCCCTCAGAAACCCTTCAAATATTTTACCAACAATAGAGGTTAGACTTACTGGCCTATAATTTCCAGGTTCACTTTTAGAGCCCTTTTTGAATATTGGCACCACATTTGCTATGCGCCAGTCCTGCGGAACAGACCCTGTCGCTATAGAGTCACTAAAAATAAGAAATAATGGTTTATCTATTACATTACTTAGTTCTCTTAGTACTCGTGGGTGTATGCCATCCGGACCCGGAGATTTATCTATTTTAATCTTATTTAGCCGGTTTCGCACCTCTTCTTGAGTTAGATTGGTGACTCTTAATATAGGGTTTTCATTGTTTCTTGGGATTTCACCTAGCATTTCATTTTCCACCGTGAATACCGTGGAGAAGAAGGTGTTTAATATGTTAGCTTTTTCCTCGTCATCTACAACCATTCTTTCCTCACTATTTTTTAAGGGGCCTACATTTTCAGTTTTTATTCTTTTACTATTGATATAGTTGAAGAACAGTTTGGGATTAGTTTTACTCTCCTTAGCAATGTGCTTCTCTGTTTCCTTTTTGGCAGCTTTAATTAGTTTTTTAGATAAAGTATTTTTCTCCCTATAGTTTTTTAGAGCTTCAGTGGTGCCATCCTGCTTTAGTAGTGCAAATGCTTTCTTTTTACTGTTAATTGCCTGTCTTACTTCTTTGTTTAGCCACATTGGGTTTTTCCTATTTCTAGTCCTTTTATTCCCACAAGGTATAAACCGCTTACACTGCCTATTTAGGATGTTCTTAAACATTTCCCATTTATTATCTGTATTCTCATTTCTGAGGATATTGTCCCAGTCTACCAGATTAAGGGCATCTCTAAGCTGTTCAAACTTTGCCTTCCTAAAGTTCAATGTTTTTGTGACTCCCTGACAAGTCCCCCTAGTGAAAGACAGGTGAAACTGCACAATATTGTGGTCGCTATTTCCTAAATGCCCAACCACCTGCAGATTTGTTATTCTGTCAGGTCTATTAGATAGTATTAGGTCTAAAAGTGCTGCTCCTCTGGTTGGATTCTGCACCAATTGTGAAAGATAATTTTTCTTGGTTATTAGCAGAAACCTGTTGCCTTTATGGGTTTCACAGGTTTCTGTTTCCCAGTTAATATCCGGGTAGTTAAAGTCCCCCATAACCAGGACCTCATTATGGGTTGCAGCTTCATCTATCTGCTTTAGAAGTAGACTTTCCATGGTTTCTGTTATATTTGGGGGTTTGTAACAGACCCCAATGAGAATTTTGTTACCATTTTTCCCTCCATGAATTTCAACCCATATGGACTCGACATCCTCATTCCCTTCGCTAATATCCTCCCTTAAAGTGGACTTTAGACAAGACTTTACATAGAGACAAACCCCTCCTCCTCTCCGATTTTTACGATCCTTTCTAAACAGACTGTAACCCTGTAAGTTAACTGCCCAGTCATAGCTTTCATCTAACCATGTCTCGGTTATTCCCACTATGTCAAAGTTACCTGTAGATATTTCTGCTTCTAGTTCTTCCATCTTGTTTGTCAGGCTTCTGGCGTTTGCGAGCATGCAGTTTAGAGGATTTTGTTTTGTTCCAATCTCCTCACTGTGGATTGTTTTAGAAATGTTCTTACCTCCCTTCTGAGTATGTTTTCCTGGGTCGTCTTTGTTCGAGTCTAATGTTTTTCTTCCCGTCCCCTCTTCTTCTAGTTTAACGCCCTCCTGATGAGTGTAGCGAGTCTTCTGGCGAATGTGTGTTTCCCAGGTTTGTTGAGGTGTAGTCCGTCTCTGGCGAGGAGTCCATCGTACAAGTAATTCACACCGTGGTCCAGGAATCCGAATCCTTGTTGTCTGCACCATCGTCTTAGCCAGTTGTTTGCATCAAGGATCCTGTTCCATCTCCTGGTGCCATGCCCATCTACTGGAAGGATAGAAGAAAAAACTACCTGTGCATCCAGTTCCTTTACTTTCTTCCCCAACTCTTCAAAGTCCTTGCAGATTGTCGGTAGGTCCTTCCTTGCCGTGTCATTGGTGCCAACATGTATCAGAAGAAATGGGTGGACGTCCTTGGAGCTGAAGAGCTTTGGTATCCTATCGGTCACATCCTTGATCATCGCACCTGGAAGGCAGCATACTTCTGTTGCAGTTATGTCCGGTCTGCAGATGGCTGCTTCTGTGCCTCTCAGTAGTGAGTCTCCCACCACCACCACTCTTCGTTGCTTCTTGGCTGTACTTTTTGCTGTCACTTGTTGCTGTGTGCCCTTTTCTTTTTTGCTTGCTGGTATTGCTTCATTCTTAGGTGTGCCATCTTCATCCTCTACAAAGATTTGATATCGGTTCTTCAGTTGTGTGGTTGGTGATTTCTCCATGGTCTTCTTGCTTCTTTTGGTCACATGCTTCCACTCATCTGCTTTTGGAGGTTCTCTGACACTTTTTGCACCTTCTGTGACCAGTAGAGATGCTTCTGTTCTGTCTAGAAAGTCTTCATTCTCTTTGATGAGTTTCAAAGTTGCTATTCTTTCTTCCAGACCCCGCACCTTTTCTTCTAAAAGGGCCACTAGTCTACACTTCTGACAGGTGAAATTGGATTCTTCTTCTGGTCGATCTGTGAACATGTAGCACATGCTGCAGCTCACCATGTAGGTTGTCACATCTGCCATGTTGCTCCTAGATCCTGCTGACTTGCTGTGTGTTTTCCTTCTTGTGTAATCTACTCAGCCAAGCTCTCTTGCAATAATGTCCTACAGGCAAAAATTCGCGCGCCGTAAGGCGCGCGGTTTGGTGATGCTTTCGAAGCAGCTGGTCCCGGCTGTACCCAACGATCTTCTAGCTTAGGGAGACTTCGCTTCTCCCAGAAGGCACCTGGAATATGCAAATTAGCCTCCTGAAGCTTGAATCCCTGGTTTAGGTGTAGAGACGGTGTGTCCCACTCCAAGGTGTTCCCCAGGTTTCCTCGCCATTGCTTCGGTCTTCCGACTCTCGTTTAGTAGTTGTTGCAAACTACACTGCATTAGGCCTACAAATTGGGTATGGGGTGTAGAGAGACGGTGTCTTACACTCCAAGGTGTTCCCCAGGTTTCGTCCACATTGCTTCGATCTTCCTACTCTCGTTTAGTAGTCGTTGCAAACTACACTGCATTAGGCCTACAAATTGGGTATGGGGTGTAGAGATGGTGTGTCCCACTCCAAGGTGTTCCCCAGGTTTCGTCCACATTGCTTCGATCTTCCTACTCTCGTTTAGTAGTTGTTGCAAACTACACTGCATTAGGCCTACAAATTGGGTATGGGGTGTAGAGACGGTGTGTCCCACTCCAAGGTGTTTCCCAGGTTTCGTCCACATTGCTTCGATCTTCCTACTCTCGTTTAGTAGTTGTTGAAAACTACACTGCATTAGGCCTACAAGTTGGGTCTGGTTTGTAGAGACGGTGTCCTCCGCTCCAAGGTGTTCTCCAGGTTGCCTTTCCTGAACTTCTATCTTCAGTCTCTTGTTAAATAGTTGTTAAATGGAACAACTGCATTTGGCGTACTAGTTGGTTTGGGGCCTACTAACAGTGTCTGCCGCTCCTTGCTGTTCTCCTGGTTTCCTGTCCTGAAATTCCATTTTCAGGCTCTCGTTAAGTAGTTGTTAATGTTAGACTGCATTTGGCCTACTAGTTGGGTTGGGGCCTACTATCGGTGTCTGCCACTCCTTGCTGTTCTCTTCCACTGAACAAAGCTGTGCCGCCTGTTTACTACTGTTGCCAATTTTGAACTGCATTTCGACTACTTACTGATTTGGGCCTACTCTCTGTGTCAGCCTCTCATTCCAGTTGTCCTCCACTGCAATGCCCCCTGGTTAGTCCTGTGTTACCAATTTTGAACTGCATTTAGCCCACTTTATTCTTTGGGCCTATATCTGTGTTTCCTCCTCATCCTGCCCATTGCCCAGCCAGTGATAGATGAGTCTGCTGGTACATTGACCCATAACGCAACATTCCCCGTGCACGCTACACAGCAAGATTGTGACCCTGCTGAAAGTCAGGTTCCTCTTCCCGCATACCATACCACCTTACACGGGGAGAAAGAGGAAGGTGCAGATGAAAGTGCAGGTTCCTTCATCAGGTGGGGGGAGGAATACTAGTTGGCGACGTCACTGGCACAGGGCCTCTCATAGTACGCAAAAGTGTTGCTGCCGTTGGGAGGCGCCCCCGCCGTGCAAACACACCGCTGTACTTTGAGGGGCCCTGTGCCAGTGCCATTGCCAACGAGTGGGCCCCCCCCTGCTTGCTCAGGATCACAGCACTTGCAAAGTTGAAATACTTACCTCTCCCTGCTCCACTGCCGTGACGTAGTCCAGATTTACTGGGCCCACTAATTACTTGAACCAGCCCTACCCCCCACAATTTTAGCCAAATGACCCCCAATTTCAAATGCCTTCCAATTATTATAAGCTAAATTACGATTGACAAGCTTCTGTAACAAGAATGGATGTTTTTGCCATTAAAATGGGCAGTGTAGGTGTTTTCCTGGCCTCCACTCACTGCCGACTATGCTCCCCCATTGACTTGCATTGGGTTTCGTGTTTCGGTCGATCCCCGACTTTTCGCGATAATCGGCCGATTCCACTCGACTCGACTTTTAAGATAGTCGGGTTTCACGAAACACGGCTCGACTCTGAAAAGGTCAAGGTCGCTCAACCCTACTTACCACAATTATGAGTCTGGTAACTTTGCCAAGACAATAGAAGTGTACTTAGCAGGTTTTGATTGGAATTGACATTGTTCCCCAAATGAAGAGTAAAGATAGAAAGGGGCGCACCAATATGTAATGTCACAGTCACCATCAAGGGGTGCAATACTTAGTCTATAAATAGAACAGGACAAACGAAAAGAGAAAGGGTAGACTAAAAATAGTATGCACAACCCAAAATATAGAGACAATCGGTAGTACTATAAAGCAAAACACCTTTATTAAACACCTCAAAAAACATGTTAAAAACATTTAAAAAAAAATGTACAAATCCCTATACCCATCATATCCCATAATAAATGACAATCCCATAATACAATAGGAAAACAGTAATATCCTACCCTAGATGCACCTAGTCACATATGCTCTCCTGCAAAAATGTGCCTATACAGGCCGCAAAGGACTCGACCACAATATGTCAGTATCCACTGCTAATAACCAAAAAATGAAACATCCATGCAATACATGGTCCTGAGATTGGAATGTGATAGCATGCTATATAACAGCTGTGGATACAACCTGTCCTGCGTCAATTCTGGTATATGGAGATGCAGCAATGTCAAAGGGCACAGAGCACCACAAGGGTTAAATCCACATAGAGCCAGGGAACATAACAGCCCCAAAATGGCCCTGAGGTAGGAGAAGGATAAGGTGGGAGCGCACCCCACGCGTATCGCTGCCTCCGCAGCTTCGTCCCCAAATGAAGAACTATTTTTCCTGAGTCCAAAAAGACTATAAAAAAAATAACTTTTATTACCTGAACCACGATTACTTTACTTATTGTTCAGAATAAACAATTTGTCTGTTTGAAAAAGGGAATAGTTTAAATTGTTCATATATCCGCATGGGTAGATTTAGTTTTACCAGGCTCACATCATTCTAAACGTATCAAAGCTTTTTAATTTCCAGAACTTCTATGTGATGCCACTGATTTAATGAAAACATGCTATGACTGTTGGATTTAGATAGTTCCAGGCTATAGGCTACACTTGGATCTTTGAACACAGCAGACAACAAGCCGACAGACATCATGGCTGGTGGTAATAACAATAACACAACTTTTCTGAGATGTTTTAGAAGTTATAACTCGGCTCAGAAAAGTAGAGCAGTGAGATTACTAAGAAAATGTACAGAGGAGAGAGAAATGAGTAGAAGCTTCATAAGCATAGATTTTTTTTTTAAGTCTTCGCTCTCAGTTTAAAAAGTTAATGTTTTCTATTACAGTAAATGTAAAAATATATTTTAGTGGATATCAAGCAAGTACATTTATTTCTGATCATAAATTTGGGTTGATATGGTTCTAGTTTTGAAAAATACATCACATATATCTTATGACAATTCTGTACTATATAATTAATTACATGTTAAGATAATCTGTCAGCTCCCCTTATATAGCTGTATTGGTAAAAAAAAGCCTTGTAATTCTCATATAATGTGAATTCTTATTAAAACTCTACATTGTATGGTTCCTTTGTGAATAATACTGAGTGTTGCTATTGCCCTTTCCAAAGGCAAGTGTGTCTCTAAATAGTCAGCACTGATTGGATTCTGTGAGTGTGTATTGGCATACCTCTAACTGGTAACACCCAGTTGTTAATGTATTTCATAAATATTTAAGAGGAATTAAAGAAGAATGGCATAATGCAGAGTTTTAAGAAAATATTTCCTGAAACACTATTTTATGTAGAATATTATCTATTTACTAAATCAGTTTGTAGTGGCTAATGGTCCTCATTAATTAGTGGATGGTTGACTAAATTTTCATGACTTATAGCCATTCTTGAGAGTGACTTGTTAAAAGAAGGAATGACTCTTTAAGGCCCCTTGTTGACCATGAAAGAGATATATTAACAGAATTGTAGGATGGCCTTGTGCAGTCGTGTACTATGGAGGACAGAGAATGAACTTCAATCCAATATTGCAGCCAGCATGCAGCCAGCGGGTAAGGAAAGGGTGAATCAAACACCCAAAAACTCCGCCCATATGACCCAAAACCAGTCCCGCCAAATTCAGGTGACAGGTTCCCTTTAAACATCATACAGGACGAGCTCTGGGATGTGGGAGCTCTGCTGACTGCAAGCCCTAATCCTATCACACACACTAGAAATAGCCGTGGAGCGCTCCTGACCAGACCTAGGCGCCTCATCACAGCCTAAGAACTATCTAGCCCTAGAGATAGAAAATAAATCCTACCTTGCCTCAGAGAAATTCCCCAAAGGTAAAGGAAGCCCCCCACATATATTGACTGTGAGTAAAGATGAAAGTCACAAACGCAGAAATGAAACAGGTTTCAGCAAAGGGAGGCCAGACTTACTAAATAGACAGAGGATAGGAAAGGTAACTTTGCGATCAGCACAAAAACCTACAAAAGACCACACAGAGTGTGCAAAAAGGACCTCCGCACCGACTCACGGTGCGGAGGGGCCACTCTGCATCCCAGAGCTTCCAGCTAGCAAGACAAAATCATGATAACCAGCTGGACAAGAAAACAGTGAACAAATAATGACTATCAGGAACTTAGCTTCTGCAGGAGAAGGCAGGTCACCAGAGAGATCCAGGAGCAAACTGAACCAATGCAAAAACATTGACAGCTGGCATGGAGTAACGATCTGAGAGGAGTTAAATAGAGCAGCCAACCAAAGGATAAACCACGTCACCTGTGTTAGGAACCTCAGAAGCAGCAGCTTCACTCATAGCCACCAGAGGGAGCCCATAGACAGAACTCGCCGAAGTACCATTCACGACCACAGGAGGGAGTTCGACAACAGAATTCACAACAGTACCCCCCCTTGAGGAGGGGTCACCGAACCCTCACCAGAGCCCCCAGGCCGATCAGGATGAGCCAAATGAAAGGCACGAACAAGATCGGCAGCATGAACATCAGAGGCAAAAACCCAGGAATTATCTTCCTGACCATAACCCTTCCACTTGACCAGGTACTGGAGTTTCCGTCTCAAAACACGAGAATCCAAAATCTTCTCCACTACATACTCCAACTCCCCCTCGACCAACACCAGGGCAGGAGGATCAACAGAGGGAACCATAGGCGCCACGTATCTCCGCAACAACGACCTATGGAACACATTATGGATGGCAAAAGAAGCTGGAAGGTCCAAACGAAATGACACAGGATTAAGAACTTCAGAAATCTTATATGGCCCAATGAAACGAGGCTTAAACTTGGGAGAGGAAACCTTCATAGGAACGTGACGAGATGACAACCAAACCAAATCCCCAACACGAAGTCGGGGACCAACACAACGCCGGCGGTTAGCGAAACATTGAGCCTTCTCCTGGGACAATGTCAAATTGTCCACCACATGAGTCCAAATCTGCTGCAACCTGTCCACCACCGCATCCACACCAGGACAGTGCGAAGGCTCAACCTGCCCTGAAGAGAAACGAGGATGGAAACCAGAATTACAGAAAAAAGGAGAAACTAAAGTAGCCGAGCTGGCCCGATTATTAAGGGCGAACTCAGCCAATGGCAAGAAAGACACCCAATTATCCTGATCAGCAGAAACAAAGCATCTCAGATATGTCTCCAAAGTCTGATTAGTTCGTTCGGTTTGGCCATTAGTCTGAGGATGGAAAGCCGAAGAAAAAGACAAATCAATGCCCATCTTAGCGCAAAAGGACCGCCAAAACCTCAAAACAAACTGGGAACCTCTGTCCGAGACGATGTTCTCTGGAATGCCATGCAAACGAACCACATGCTGGAAAAACAATGGCACCAAATCAGAGGAGGAAGGCAATTTAGATAAGGGTACCAAATGGACCATCTTAGAGAAGCGATCACAAACCACCCAAATGACCAACATCTTTTGACAAACAGGGAGATCTGAAATAAAATCCATGGAAATATGCGTCCAGGGCCTCTTCGGGATCGGCAAGTGCAAAAGCAACCCACTGGCACGAGAACAGCAGGGCTTAGCCCGAGCACAAGTCCCACTGGACTGCACAAAAGAACGCACATCCCGTGACAAAGAAGGCCACCAAAAGGATCTAGCCACCAAATCTCTGGTACCAAAGATTCCAGGATGACCAGCCAACACTGAACAATGAATCTCAGAGATAACTCTACTAGTCCATCTATCAGGGACAAACAGATTCTCCGTAGGACAACGGTCAGGTCTATCAGCCTGAAACTTTTGCAGCACACGCCGCAAATCAGGGGAAATGGCAGACAAAATTACCCCTTCTTTAAGAATACCCACCAGCTCCGGAACACCCGGAGAGTCAGGCACAAAACTCCTTGACAGGGCGTCAGCCTTCAAGCCAATGCACGTAAAGAAGCTGCGGAGACACCATCACTTGTTTCTCGATGCAAGCAGTGAATAGCCAGGCCTTTCCCCAGGATGGAACAACCACGGGAAGGGCAGCATCCTATGAAGGAAAGCCACCTATGCCAAGCATGGTATCCATCCACAGACAGCTGTTTCGGGGTGTTTGCCCCCATCAGTGTGGAGTAGGAATCTGGCTATTAGGAGCAGTGCCGTGCAGTGCAGTGTTTTGGTCTCCCCGAGGCCAATCATCTGTGCCTTTATAGCCTTTTTACTAGGCACTGCTCCTAATTGCCAGATTCCTACTCCACACTGATGAGGGGCAAACACCCCAAAACAGCTGTCTGTGGATGGATATCATGCTTGGCATAGGTGGCTTTCCTTCATAGGATGCTGCCCTTCCCGTGGTTGTTCCTTCCTGGGGAAAGGCCTGGCTATTCACTGCTTGCGTCGAGAAACACGTGATGGTGTCTCCTAAGCTTCTTTACATGCATCTGCATATTTCCCGTAACGGATGGGGGCAGTGTTCTGGAATCACTGCGTTGAGAAACACGTGATGGTGTCTCCGCGGTGTTGGATGTTTTGGTCTCCCCGAGGCCAATCATCTGTGCCTTTATAGCCTTTTTACTAGGCACTGCTCCTAATAGCCAGATTCCTACTCCACACTGATGAGGGGCAAACACCCCGAAACAGCTGTCTGTGGATGGATACCATGCTTGGCATAGGTGGCTTTCCTTCATAGGATGCTGCCCTTCCCGTGGTTGTTCCTTCCCGGGGAAAGGCCTGGCTATTCACTGCTTGCGTCGAGAAACACGTGATGGTGTCTCCGCAGCTTCTTTACATGCATCTGCATATTTCCCATAAGGGATGGGGGCAGTGTTCTGGAATCACTGCGTTGAGAAACACGTGATGGTGTCTCCGAGGTGTTGGATGTTTTGGTCTCCCCGAGGCCAATCATCTGTGCCTTTATAGCCTTAAAGCCAATGTCGCCACTCCTCGAATGCCCACTTCATGGCCAACAACTCCCGATTGCCCACATCATAATTGCGCTCAGCAGGCGAGAATTTTCTAGAAAAGAAGGCACAGGGTTTCATCACCGAGCCATCAGCACTTCTTTGTGACAAAACAGCCCCTGCTCCAATTTCAGAAGCATCAACCTCAACCTGAAAAGGGAGCGAAACATCTGGCTGGCACAACACAGGGGCAGAAGCAAAATGACGCTTCAACTCCTGAAAAGCCTCTACAGCCGCAGAGGACCAATTGACCACATCAGCACCTTTCTTGGTCAAATCAGTCAACGGTTTAGCAATACTGGAAAAATTAGCGATGAAGCGACGATAAAAATTAGCAAAGCCCAGGAACTTCTGCAAGCTCTTCGCAGATGTCGGCTGAGTCCAATCGTAAATGGCCTGAACTTTAACAGGGTCCATCTCGATAGTAGAAGGGGAAAAAATTAAACCCAAAAATGAAACCTTCTGAACTGACACTTTGACCCCTTCACAAACAAGGAATTCGCACGAAGGACCTTGAACACCATTCTGACCTGCTTCACATGAGACTCCCAATCATCCGAAAAGACCAAAATGTCATCCAAATATACAATCATGAATCTATCCAGGTACTCTCGGAAGATGTCATGCATAAAGGACTGAAACACAGATGGAGCATTAGAAAGCCCGAATGGCATAACCAGGTACTCAAAATGGCCCTCGGGCGTATTAAATGCCGTTTTCCATTCATCACCCTGTTTAATTCGCACAAGATTATACGCACCACGAAGATCTATCTTGGTGAACCAACTAGCCCCCTTAATCCGAGCAAATAAATCAGACAGCAGTGGCAAAGGATACTGAAATTTGACTGTGATCTTATTAAGAAGGCGGTAATCAATACAAGGTCTCAAAGAACCATCCTTCTTGGCCACAAAAAAGAACCCTGCTCCCAATGGTGATGACGACGGACGAATATGACCCTTCTCCAAGGATTCCTTTATATAGCTCCGCATAGCGGCGTGCTCTGGCACAGATAAATTAAACAGGCGGCCCTTAGGAAACTTACTACCAGGAATAAAATTAATAGCACAGTCGCAATCTCTATGAGGAGGTAGGGCACCAGATTTGGGCTCTTCAAATACATCCCGGTAATCTGATAAAAACTCAGGGACTTCAGAAGGAGTGGAAGGCAAAATTGACAGCAATGGAACATCACCAAGTACCCCCTGACAACCCCAGCTGGACACAGACATAGATTTCCAATCCAACACTGGATTATGGACCTGTAGCCATGGCAACCCCAAAACGACCACATCATGCCGATTATGCAACACCAAAAAGCGAATATCCTCCTGATGTGCAGGAGCCATGCACATGGTCAATTGAGTCCAGTACTGAGGCTTATTCTTGGCCAAAAGCGTAGCATCAATTCCTCTCAATGTAATAGGATACTGCAAGATCTCCAAGAAAAAACTACAGCGCCTGGCAAACTCCAAGTCCATCAAATTCAGGGCAGCGCCTGAATCCACAAATGCCATTACAGAATAGGACGACAGAGAGCAAATCAGAGTAACGGACAAAAGAAATTTAGACTGTACCGTACCAATGATGGCAGACCTAGCGAACCGCTTAGTGCGCTTAGGACAATCGGAGATAGCATGAGTGGATTCACCACAGTAAAAACACAGCCCATTCCGACGTCTGTGTTCTTGCCGTTCAGCTCTGGTCAAAGTCCTATCACACTGCATAGGCTCAGGCCTATGCTCAGAGAATACCGCCAGATGGTGCACAGCTTTGCGCTCACGCATGCGCCAATCGATCTGAATGGCCAAAGACATAGACTCATTCAGACCAGCAGGCGTGGGGAATCCCACCATGACATCCTTAAGGGCTTCAGAAAGACCCTTTCTGAAAATTGCCGCCAGGGCACATTCATTCCACTGAGTAAGCACAGACCACTTTCTAAACTTCTGACAGTACACCTCCGCTTCATCCTGACCCTGACACAAAGCCAGCAAGATTTTCTCTGCCTGATCCACTGAATTTGGTTCATCATAAAGCAATCCAAGCGCCAGAAAAAACGCATCAACATCACGCAATGCAGGATCTCCTGGCGCAAGGGAATATGCCCAGTCTTAAGGGTCACCACGCAACAAAGAAATAATGATTTTTACCTGTTGAACGGGGTCACCAGAGGAGCGGGGTTTCAAAGCTAGAAACAGTTTACAATTATTTTTGAAATTCAAGAACATAGATCTATCCCCAGAAAATAAGTCAGGAATAGGAATTTTAGGCTCTAACATAGGATTCTGAACCACAAAATCTTGAATGTTTTGTACCCTTGCAGTGAGATGATCCACAAAAGAGGACAGACCTTGAATGTCCATATCTACACCTGTGTCCTGAACCACCCAAAGGTCTAGGGGAAAAGAAAGACAAAACACAGTGCAAAGAAAAAAAAATGGTCTCAGAAGTTCTCTTATCCCTCTATTGATATGCATTAATACTTTTGGCCAGCTGTACTGTTATGACCTGGTGGTTAGGAGCACCCGGAATGACCTGATAGTTAAACCTCATACAGGACGAGCTCTGGGATGTGGGAGCTCTGCTGACTGCAAGCCCTAATCCTATCACACACACTAGAAATAGCCGTGGAGCGCTCCTGACTAGACCTAGGCGCCTCGTCACAGCCTAAGAACTATCTAGCCCTAGAGATAGAAAATAAAGCCTACCTTGCCTCAGAGAAATTCTCCAAAGGTAAAGGAAGCCCCCCACATATATTGACTGTGAGTAAAGATGAAAGTCACAAATGCAGAAATGAAACAGGTTTCAGCAAAGGGAGGCCAGACTTACTAAATAGACAGAGGATAGGAAAGGTAACTTTGCGATCAGCACAAAAACCTACAAAAGACCACGCAGAGTGTGCAAAAAGGACCAGCTAGCAAGACAAAATCATGATAACCAGCTGGACAAGAAAACAGTGAACAAATAATTACTATCAGGAACTTAGCTTCTGCAGGAGAAGGCAGGTCACCAGAGAGATCCAGGAGCGAACTGAACCAATGCAAAAACATTGACAGCTGGCATGGAGTAACAATCTGAAAGGAGTTAAATAGAGCAGCCAACCAAAGGATAAACCACATCACCTGTGTAAGGAACCTCAGAAGCAGCAGCTTCACTCATAGCCACCAGAGGGAGCCCACAGACAGAACTCGCCGAAGTACCATTCACGACCACAGGAGGGAGTTCGACAACAGAATTCACAACAGGCTGCACAGTGGCTCAGTGTTTAGCACTGCACCAAGGACAACATCTGCAAGGAATTTGTACGTACTCCCTGTGTTTTGTGTGGGTTATCTCCAGGTACTCTGGTTTCCTCCCACATTCCAAAGACATTCTGATAGGGAATTTAGATTGTGAGCCCCATCGGGGACAGCGATGATAATGTCTGTATAGCACTGCTGAATATGTTGGCGCCATATAGATGATTATTATTATTATTATTATTATTATTACTAAAGAGAGGATGAATTAGCAAGACTGTAAAAATTATCAACAGTTGTACATAATACATTTGGTACAACTCTAGACAAATCTAACCCCACATCAAGTATGTCTTTATTTACAAAAATATTTTGCACCAAAAATAAAGTAGTTCTTAAAAAAAAAAATAATATACTCATCTTAATATGCTTGTATTATTATTGTTATTATTATTATTTAGCTGCCTTTAACTCAATCTCAAGCCATGGAGACTTGATGGATGAACAGTTTATAATAATACTGAGCTTTTACAAGACTAATTAGGTCCATTAGTGTCTTATCTGACATTATTTTGATAATATCAAGCCATCAGGTTACTGGTCTTACTCTTAGCCTTGTTCCCTCTATTCTTCCTATCATAATGTCCTTTTCTAGTGATTGCTATTTTCGTGTCCAAAGTAAACAAGTCGTAGCTTGTTAATCCTTGCTTCAAAGTACATGTTTGGCTTGACTTGTTCCAAAATTAATTTGGGTTTATTCTTCTTACCATCCAAGGCATTGATAACATCCTTCTCCAGCACCACATTTCAAAGGTGTTGCTTCTTCTTCTGTCTTGTTTCTTTATCATCCAGGTTTGTTATCCGTATAGAAAAGACCAAATTATGTACAGTATGAGTCATGTCTTTGTCACCAGTGAAATGTTCCGCGATTTGAAGACCTTGTTTAGTAATTTCATTGTTGATTTGCCCATAGCGAATCTCCTATTGACTTTTGCTTTCGTCTCTGCATCTTGAGTTATCATCAATTTGAGTAAGTTGAAAATGTTTACAACTTCCAGTTTGTCCTCCTCAATCTCAAATTTGTCCCGGTCATACCTGTAATCAATCTTTGTCTTCTTTGTGTTAAGTAGCAGTCCCCATTTCAAGCTTCACATCTTGATCCTCCATAATAAGTCCTTCATTCCATTTACTCTTGCTGTTATCAATATTGTATCATCTGTACATTAAAGATTCCTTCTTCTTTTTTGGCAAGTCCAGCCTTCCTGAAAATAGCTTATATGCTTGTGCATGTACTGCCAATATATTCAGAAGTAGACCCACACTGAGAATTTATAAATTTCATGCAGATGTTGTCCTTGATGGGATTTGAACCTAGCTAACGATAGTGCTGTCACTGTGCTACGATGCTACCGAAAGCTTGTCTGCCTTTTATGTTAACAGTTTCTGTACCATATCTGCTTTGTAAATCTCTCTCATTTGTCTTTTAAAGTATATTTATAGCATTGTTCCTTGTCAGTACAAAGCAGAAGATCTGAATTGCTTTTTGCATATTTAAATTCCCAAAAGAGCACTGCATGGCCTATAAGTCTCCTTGCATCACTTTGGCACTCTCCATAAGGAGAAACGTTCCAATGATATCTGTCCAATAAATGGGTATGCAAATTAGGTATTTTCCAAAAGATAGAAAACAGTTTCCCTAGTGCCACCTTATAAGTCACCATCTGACCTTAACAAGGATGAAAGTTGACTTAGACTACTTAGCAGTAGAAGAATCTTCAACAAAAGTAAAAGACACTGATTTGCAGCTAGCTTTTGCTTTTGCAAATTATCAGGAGACCTAGGAGGTACTTTTTCTCTTCTAAAGAGAGGTACTATTAGTGTCAAACTGCATTGCCGAGGACCCACCAGTAACATAGACACCTTGGGCCCACTGTTCAGCTACATGCAAATACAGTATAATATTACTATCAGTCACCAATTTATGGAATAATAAACTTGGTAGTTTTCTAAATGAATGACAAGATCTTGGCCTTGTCTCTACATAGTGAGTCAAGTGAATTGTGCCATCTATTGCTCCTGTAGGAAGATAGTGAACCCACTCATGCCCAGGGGCCCACTGGGGGATTCACCTGCTCCCTTATCAGCCACTACACACCTTGCTAGTATTCACTTTGGAAAAAGAAGGAATTTGGTAGAAACTAGTAATTTTCATTCTTTAGACAAAACTGTAAATGAGCCAGGTCAACGTTTGAAAATTAAATTCTTCAGACCAGAATTTCACAAGTAAATGAAAGATGCTATCATGGTGACAACAGTGTTCCCCTTCATGTCACAGATGTAGACTAAAGAACTCTACATTGCTAAAACCCTACCAAAGAATTTTCTGTATCTGAGTGAATAATGCTGCTTTTTGATAACTATAGCGCAACATAAGATATTTATCCACATGTCCCAACCTTCAAGATGTGGCCAAGTAGAACAATAATCTGACTGAAAAATATGATTATAATTTTGCATCTTATATGTTAGAAAGCTATATTCCTGGATAAAATCTATTTAAAAAATATATTTTTTATTTAATTAATAATTTATATTTTATCAACTGTAATAAGGTAATGGTGTTTGTGGTTCTCTAGGTGCAAAATATAACAATTTTGCAGATGTACAGATTTTTATTCATGGTAACTACAGGTGCTTCTCATAAAATTAAACGATCATCAAAAAAGTTAATTTATTGCAGTTCTTCAATACCAAAAGTGAAACTCATATATTACATAGAGTCGTTACAGAGTAATCTATTTCAAATGTTTATTTCAGTTAATGTCGATGATAATGGCTTACAGCCAATGAAGACCCCAAAGTCATTATCTCAGTAAATTAGAATAATTAACGAACAACACCTGTAACGGCTTTCTAAGCTTTTAAAGTCTGTTACTGTAGGTTACACAATCATGGGTAAGACATCTGACTTGACAGACGTCCAGAAGGCAGTCATTGACACAGTCCACAAGGAGGGTAAGCCACAAAAGGTCATTACTAAAGAAGCTGGCTGTTCACAGAGTGCTGTATCCAAGCATATTAAATAAATAAAGATTATTATTAAAGATTATTATTATAAGTTGAGTGGAAGGAAAAAGTGAGGTATAACAAGGTGCACAAGCACTGGGATAACCGCAGCCTTGAAATGATTGCTAAGAAAAGGCCAATCAAAAATTTGGGGAGATTCACAAGGAGTGGACTGCTGCTGGAGTCATGGCTTCAAGAGCCACCACACACAGACGTATCCAGGACAGGGGCTACAAGTGTTGCATTCCTTGTGCAAAGCCACTCACGACCAATAGACAACACCAGAAGCATCTTTCCTGGGTCAAGGAGAAAAAGAACTGAACTGTTGCTCACTGATCCAAGATGTTGTTTTCAGATGAAAATAAATTTTGCATTTCATTTTGAAATCAAGATCCCAGAGTCTGGAAGAAGAGTGGAGGGGCCACACAATCCAAGCTGCTTGAGGTGTACTGTGAAGTTTCCACAATCAATGATGGTTTGGGGAGCCATGTCATCTGCTGGTGTAGGTCCACTGTGTTTTATCAAGACCAAATTCAGCCTTTTACCAGGAAATGTCATGCTTCTATCTGCCGACAAGCTTTTTGGAGATGGAAATTTCATTCTCCAGCAGGACTTGGCACCTGTCCACACTGCCAAAAGTACCAATACCCGGTTTAAAAACAACAGCATCACTGTGCTTGATTGGCCAGCAAACTTGCTTGACCTTAACCCCATAGAGAATCTATGGGGCATTGTCAAGAGGAAGATGAGAGCCACTAGACCCAACAATGCAGATGAGCTGAAGACTGCTATCAAAGCAACCTGGGCTTCCATAACACCTCAGAAGTGCCACAGGCTGATAAACTCCATACTACGCCGCATCGATGCAGTAATTGATGCAAAAGGAGCCCCCACCAAGTATTGGGTGCATTTACTGACAGACATTTCAGTAGGCTAACATTTTGGATTTTGAAATCATTTTTCAAGCTGATGTTATAAAGTAGTCTAATTTACTGATATAATTACTTTTGGGTTTTCATTGGCTGTAAGACATAATCATCAACATTAACAAAAATAAACACTTGAAATAGATCACTCTGTTTATAATAACTATATAATATAAGAGTTTAATTTTTTTTGGATTAAAGAACTGAAATAAATTAACGTTTTGATGATATTCTAATTTTGTGAGAAGCAACTGTATATCACTGGTTGAAAAAAAATAAATATATATATGCATGTAT
This sequence comes from Ranitomeya imitator, assembly GCF_032444005.1. Taxonomy (NCBI): domain Eukaryota; kingdom Metazoa; phylum Chordata; class Amphibia; order Anura; family Dendrobatidae; genus Ranitomeya; species Ranitomeya imitator. The sequence continues at coordinate 464,442,948 of NC_091287.1, read as the reverse complement.
TCTGGATTGTCTAAATGCATCTTACCTGATACAGATCTGCCCTTTCATAGTTGAACTTGGTACAAGTCTATCAGACGATACCATATGAAAAAACCTTTTGTGTTGAATTTGGCCTGGTGAGTACACTTCAAGAAACATCATTCATCAGTTTTGCAGAATTTATCAAATTTTTAGAATAAAAAAACAGAAAACTGTTGCATATATACCTGTGGTGTCCCGTCTACTGTAATAGAAACAAAGATAACTCTATGATGGATGAACTAGTCAACAATGTGAATTGCTCTCAGGTAGTGCTACCTCTTACAGGAATAAGTTAGCCAGAGTGAATGAATGGCTGAGACTAATCCTCTCAGTCATCACAATGTGCCAGAGAAGGCATCAGTTTTTAAAATTCCATGAATCAAACAATTTTACTATTTTTTTTCTGGAATTTAAGCTTAGTTAAACTATGTCCCCAGTTGTGTGTTACTGTAGCATGTAAAAATATTTTATCCAGCAAGCTGGCATTCCATATTATAATAGTACTAGCTATTGAACCCGTTCTACGCCCGGGTGGCGAGCATTTATATTGGTATATGGTCTCCATCCTGGTATGTGCTGCTCCATCCTGCGTCCCCATCCTGTCATGTGCTGCTGCCATCCTGCGCCCGTTCTGTCATGTGCTGCTGCCATCCTGCGCCCCCTTTCTGTCATGTGCTGCTCCCATCCTGCGCCCCCGTTCTGTCATGTGCTGCTCCCATCCTGCTTCCCTGTTCTGTCATGTGCTGCTCCCATCCTGCGCCCGTTCTGTCATAGTAACATAGTAACATAGTTAGTAAGGCCGAAAAAAGACATTTGTCCATCCAGTTCAGCCTATATTCCATCATAATAAATCCCCAGATCTACGTCCTTCTGCAGAACCTAATTGTATGATACAATATTGTTCTGCTCCAGGAAGACATCCAGGCCTCTCTTGAACCCCTCGACTGAGTTCGCCATCACCACCTCCTCAGGCAAGCAATTCCAGATTCTCACTGCCCTAACAGTAAAGAATCCTCTTCTATGTTGGTGGAAAAACCTTCTCTCCTCCAGACGCAAAGAATGCCCCCTTGTGCCCGTCACCTTCCTTGGTATAAACAGATCCTCAGCGAGATATTTGTATTGTCCCCTTATATACTTATACATGGTTATTAGATCGCCCCTCAGTCGTCTTTTTTCTAGACTAAATAATCCTAATTTCGCTAATCTATCTGTCATGTGCTGCTGCCATCCTGCGCCCGTTCTGTCATGTGCTGCTCCCGTTCTGTCATGTGCTGCTGCCATCCTGCGCCCGTTCTGTCATGTGCTGCTGCCATCCTGCGCCCGTTCTGACATGTGCTGCTGCCATCCTGCGCCCGTTCTGTCATGTGCTGCTCCCATCCTGCTCCCCTGTTCTGTCATGTGCTGCTCCCATCCTGCGCCCGTTCTGTCATGTGCTGCTGACATCCTGCGCCCGTTCTGTCATGTGCTGCTGCCATTCTGCGCCCGTTCTGTCATGTGCTGCTGCCATCCTGCGCCCGTTCTGTCATGTGCTGCTCCCATCCTGCTCCCCTGTTCTGTCATGTGCTGCTCCCATCCTGCGCCCGTTCAGTCATGTGCTGCTGCCATCCTGTGCCCGTTCTGTCATGTGTTGCTCCCATCCTGCGCCCGTTCTGTCATGTGCTGCTCCCATTCTGCGCCCCTGTTCTGTCATGTGCTGCTCCCATCCTGCTCCCCTGTTCTGTCATGTGCTGCTCCCATCCTGCGCCCGTTCTGTCATGTGCTGCTGCCATCCTGCGCCCGTTCTGTCATGTGCTGCTCCAATCCTGCGTCCGTTCTGTCATGTGCTGCTGCCATCCTGCGCCCGTTCTGTCATGTGCTGCTCCCATCCTGCGCCCGTTCTGTCATGTGCTGCTGCCATCCTGTGCCCGTTCTGACATGTGCTGCTGCCATCCTGCGTCCGTTCTGTCATGTGCTGCTCCCATCCTGCTCCCCTGTTCTGTCATGTGCTGCTCCCATCCTGCGCCCGTTCTGTCATGTGCTGCTGACATCCTGCGCCCGTTCTGTCATGTGCTGCTCCCATCCTGTGCCCGTTCTGTCATGTGCTGCTCCCATCCTGCGCCCGTTCTGTCATGTGCTGCTGCCATTCTGCGCCCGTTCTGTCATGGGCTGCTGCCATCCTGCGCCCGTTCTGTCATGTGCTGCTGCCATCCTGCACCCGTTCTGTCATGTGCTGCTGCCATCCTGCGCCCGTTCTGTCATGTGCTGCTGCCATCCTGCGCCCGTTCTGTCATGTGCTGCTGCCATCCTGCGCCCGTTCTGTCATGTGCTGCTGCCATCCTGCCCCCGTTCTGTCATGTGCTGCTCCCATCCTGTGCCACCATTGTATTATATGCCCCCCATAGGACGCTCCAGTGTGTATGCCCCCGTATGCTGCTGCCATATAAAAAAAAATATACCATACTCACCTATTGTCCGGCTCCACTGCAGGTGTGTCTTCAAGAAAATAGCGCCGGAAAGCGCGGACTGCGCAGGCGCCGATTCCGGCAGCAGGAATCGGCGCCTGCGCAGTCCGCGCTTTCCGGCGCCATTTTCTTGAAGACACACCTGCAGTGGAGCTGGAGTGTGTCTTCAAGAAAATGGCGCCGGAAAGCGCGGACTGCGCTGGCGCTGATTCCGGCAGCAGGAATCGGCGCCTGCGCAGTCCGCGCTTTCCGGCGCCATTTTCTTGAAGACATACTCCGGCTCCTCTGCCTGTGACTGGTAAGTCAGAGGGTGGCGCCGGCGCGGATTAAGCGCATCATCGCGCCCTCTGAACTGTCACAGCAGAGGAGCCGGGAGACGGAGCCGCACGCAGCGCTGGAACGGGGAAAGGTGAATATACTCACCCTCCTGGCGGTCCCTGACTCTCCGGTGGAGATCGTGGTGTGCGTTCAGTGCTTACGCATACCGCGATCTCCTGGGAGCATCCCTCTGTGGGGGCCAGACTGCGCCGGCGCTTGCGCCTGCGCAGTCTATAAAGGCTTCGGACAGAGTGACGCTCCCAGCGTTATATTATAGATGCTTTTGTCCTTTTACCCTTTAGCCAATATTTCCCATTTGTTTTTGATATTTAGGCTAGGGTCACACAAGTGTATGTTATCTCACCTAAGATAATAGAGTTGATTATGCAAATCACACTTTAATCAAATTTTGATCATAGTTTGATCATAGCGTGATCACAGTGTGATCGGATTCTCTCAGATGAGAAGACGATGGAGAAAAATATTTCTCCATCTTCTCCATTGTGCTGTTCCTGGAAATTGGACCACACTCAGATGTCATCCCAATGCAGTCCGACTGTTTCTACCAACTCAATGAATTTCATGGCCAACTGCAATTCATATATTGGATCAAACTCAGGCATGCTGGGAGGAAAAAATGTAGACATGTGCACACCCCATAGAATAACAAGGGGACGAGTGCTATCCATCAAAATTCTCATTTGCATGAAAAAGTCACATCATGTACAGCTGTAGGCTTCGCACAATTTGAGTATTACATCACTTAGTATGACATATACAATGGTGGAAAGTATGGTCAGGTAATGTAAAACATGTCAATGTTCACCTCGACAAGAGAGGGATAAGTATACAGTAGCATGACCTGTCACAAAAAAACAGCAAATCTCTGAGCATACAATTAATAAGTAGTATTAAAAAATGCATAAATTATAGAAATTCGAATTTGCCTGTTCGCACATATTTTCCAAGGAAATTTAATTTGCTAAGAATTTGTCTGCAATTTTAATGTCAATGCTATGCTCTGGGGCCTTAATACCCCAGAGCATAATAAATGCAACATGTAAAAAATAAAAAACACATACTCACCTTTCTGGCCCCTGTACTCATCCCTGTCACCTCACTATGCTGGGCCATGAATTTGGGCTTTGAGGAGATCTGGGAGGGTTCTGGTCATGCATGTGCATGGTCACTGCGCACACTGTGATGTCACAACACCGTGACCTTTAGCGTGGTTGGGCAAAATCCTCCTGATAATGATCACAGTCGGATGGGGATTTCAGCATGAACAGAGACAATCTGAAGATGAAGTGAAGACCGGATGGGTGACGCAGAAGGGCTGTAAAGGTTGGGTATAAGAATTTTTTTTCAATGTTTTGATGGCCTTTAATGGTTCAGATAATGGTGACTAGTGACTGCTACTTTGCTGGATCTGCAAGGAAGTGAATTACAAGAATTGTCACAAAAATTTTTTTTTTGTAAAATTCAAAAAGAATTAATTCCCAATCAAATGTATTCATTAATTTTTAATAAATTATAATCTAAAGCATAACAAAATAATAAATGTCTCAAAAACCTATTTATCTATGTATATAAAGAGGTTAGAAGAAGGAAAATATATTCCCATCCCATTTTTTCCATGTTCCTTTCATACTTTAATGTTGACACAACACATCCATCTCTCTTTTAACTTAGGCAGACTCACTTATTTATCTCATGCTGCCAAACATGTTCTTTGTGCTGAGTAATTGGTCATGACATATTTTCAATATTCTGCAATTGTACTTGTTAATAGTCCATTATGGAAGAAGTAATTGTAATCAAGTTAAATGACTTTTCTGTGTTTGTCCCTCACTTCTGTACAGACCTGTTTGTCTGCTCCTTACCCTGCAGTTGCTATTTAATTATAAAGGGTTCCAATCTTGACTTTCTGTAACTTTTGATACAAACTTAATTGATAATTGAATTGTATGAGAAAGACATTAAATGATAGATACAAGAACCGTTTGTGCTGTTTTCTGCTTGACTGATGCCTTAAAACAGAGAAGAGCCTTTGGTATTGCGGTATATTCTTTACATGGTGCTATCATTTTTGGCAGTTGAGTACAATCTTGACTCCTATGGTTTGTGGTTTTCCCAGGATGGTTATTGCCACTGAAAATCATTAATTTAAATTTATATCCTGAAATTGAAACTCATAATACACCTGAAATTTAAAGCTGGCAGATGAGTGCTGGGAAACTTGTTATTTGTACCCTTAGGCTATGTGCACACGTTGTGGATTTTGATGCGTTTCCACGGCTTTTTTGGCCGCACGGATTCACATCAAATCTGCAGTGTAGTGCACAGCCAATGTTAGTCAATGGGCAATTGAAATTTGTTGTGCACATGCTGCGGAAAAAAACGTGCAGAATAACAGCGTTTTATTTTCCGCAGCATGTCAATTCTTTTAGTGGATCTGCAGTGCTTCTGCACCCATTGGCTTCCATTGAGTCAGGCACATCCACAGCAAAACCACAGATGTAAAAAAATCTGCAGTTTTGCTGTGGATGAAACAATGCAGATTGGGAAGAGGAAGTGTGTGGGTGGAGTGGGGTTGGAGCTATGTGCATGTATGTGTGTGTGCCGGTGTGTGCGTGTGTGTGTCTCCATGTGTGTCCCTGTGTGTGTGCATGTCTGTGTAAGCAGCCATAGTTTGATGGAATTACTGCTCTCATCTGGCAATAAGTGCTCACAATGACAGCATTGCCGATGATTGGAAAGTAGTCCCATCAGACAATGGCTGTGTTCAGTAGTAAAAAAAAAATCATGCAGAACATACAACATATAACATACATATAACATACAACACATAACATAGAGTACATATTTACCATACACCTAGTCCCCGAAGCCCTCGATTCTCCAGTAATAAAAATAACATAATAAACCAACCTATACTTACCTTTCCACCGTAGTCCAGTTAATAATGGGAGTCCCACAATGATCACCGGTGTAGAACAAATTACAGAGCTCGGTGATACTCACCTTGCTTCCTGGGTCCCTCGCTGCGTCCCACCTTCTTTTCTGGGTCTTCAGCTGCACTGGGGATCCTGTTCCCTACACATGTGTGCTAGGCCACTTAGGTCGCGGTCGTGCACATTCCCTCTACCTTATGATGCCGGGTTGTACTGACCCGGAAGTGCTGTCCTGCCTGTGCAGCAGTCTCCGGGTATATCAGGTTGCTTTCTGCTAGAGCAAGCACCTGATTGTTATTGTGCCTTTCCATGCTCCCTCCAGGTCCACTTAGGTTTCTGTACATTAGGTCCCTGTATGCTTCCAGTGTGTGCGTGTTCTGCTCTGTCCCTGTACGCTTCCAGTGCATGCGTGCTCCGCTCAGTCCCTATACTCCTCCAGTGCGAGCTCTGCTCCGTCCAGGATCCCGTACCCTCTGTGTGAACCCTGCCATGTCCTGAATTCAGGGTTTTCTCTGTGGCTGCTCCATCCGTCTGGTCCTCTGTGAGTACCCTGATTCTCGTCGTTGTCCTTGAGCTGACCCTCTGGCACAAGCTATCGTGGTGTACCTCCCTCCTAGGCTTGCCCCTAACAGTCTCTGTATAGGGGTCAGTTCCACCTAGTCAGCTTGTCTAGGAACCGTCATCACCGCAATCCAGTGGGTCCAATCCAGGAATCATAATAGAACAAGTGACATCGGGCGATGTCTGTGCTCTACAGGGGCCACGCGATTAACTGACAGCGGGGGTAATCCTCCGTGACGTATATCCCTCCACCGTTGCTGGGAGAGAGTCCACTTAAGTTCATTCTCTCGCCTGCAACACTGTGTGAGAAAATTCCCACGCAGCATTGCCATAAAGCGAGCCTTAACTCAGTTAACCTCTTCAGCGATGCACTGCAGGAGCCATTATCTCCTGTCAGTGCATCACAGGAGGCCTATAGAGCAGTGACATCACCTGATGTCACTGTTCTATAAGGGAGATTGCCATAGGACACTCGTTATTAATTGATCTGCATCAGACCAGGGAGTATACGGCGGATTTATATATAAATATTATATTAAATACATTAAATATATTTAATATATTAAATATTAAAATAGATAATAATATCAAATCATTTGTGTTTGCAATCATTTTCAGGAAGAAAATGTGTATCATCTGACAGAATTGCAGGGGTGTCAATACTTTTAGCCATGACTGTATATATACAGTTGTGGCCAAAAGTATTGACACCCCTGCAATTCTGTCAGATAAAACTCAGCTTCTTCCTGAAAATGATTGCAAACACAAATTCTTTGTTATTATTATTTTCATATAATTTGTCTTAAATGAAAAAAAACACAAAAAGAATTGTCCTAAAGCCAAATTGGATATAATTCCACACCAAACATAAAAAGGGGGTGGACAAAAGTATTGGCACTGTTCAAAAAACCATGTGATGCTTCTCTAATTTGTGTATTTAACAGCACCTGTAACTTACCTGTGGCACCTAACAGGTGTTGTTGGGAATAACTAAATCACACTTGCAGCCAGTTGATATGGATTAAAGTTGACTCAACCTCTGTCCTGTGTCCTTGTGTGTACCACATTGAGCATGGAGAAAAGAAAGAAGACCAAATAACTGTCTGAGGACTTGAGAAACCAAATTGTGAGGAAGCATGAGCAATCTCAAGGCTAAAAGTCCATCTCCATAAACCTGAATGTTCCTATGTCTACCGTGCGCAGTGTCATCAAGAAGTTTAAAGCCCATGGCACTGTGGCTAACCTCCCTAGATGTGGATGGAAAAGAAAAATTGACAGGAGATTTCAACGCAAGATTGTGCGGATGTTGGATAAAGAACCTCAACTAACATCCAAACAAGTTCAAGCTGCCCTGCAGTCCGAGGGTACAACAGTGTCAACCCATACTATCCGTCGGCGTCTGAATGAAAAGGGACTGTATGGTAGGAGACCCAGGAAGACCCCACTTCTTACCCCAAAACATAAAAAAGCCAGGCTGGAGTTTGCCAACACTTACCTGAAAAAGCCTAAAATGTTTTGGAAGAATGTTCTCTGGTCAGATGAGACAAAAGTAGAGCTTTTGGGCAAAGGCATCAACATAGAGTTTACAGGAGAAAAAAAGAGGCATTCAAAGAAAAGAACACGGTCCCTACAGTCAAACATGGCGGAGGTTCCCTGATGTTTTGGGGTTGCCTTGCTGCCTCTGGCACTGGACTGCTTGACCGTGTGCATGGCATTATGAAGTCTGAAGACTACAATCAAATTTTGCAGAATAATGTAGGGCCCAGTGTGAGAAAGCTTTGTCTCCCTCAGAGGTCATGGGTCTTCCAGCAGGACAATGACCCAAAACACACTTCAAAAAGCACTAGAAAATGGTTTGAGAGAAAGCACTGGAGACTTCTAAGGTGGCCAGTAATGAGTCCAGACCTGAATCCCATAGAACACCTGTGGAGAGATCTAAAAATGGCAGTTTGGAGAAGGCACCCTTCAAATATCAGGGACGTGGAGCAGTTTGCCAAAGAAGAATGGTCTAAAATTCCAGCAGAGCATTGTAAGAAACTCATTTATGGTTAACGGAAGCGGATGGTCACAGTTATTTTGGCTAAAGCTTTTGCAACCAAGTAGTAGGCTGAGGGTGCCAATACTTTTGTCTGGCCCATTTTTGGAATTTTGTGTGTAATGATCAATGTTTTGCTTTTTGCTTCATTCTCTTTTGTGTTTTTTCATTTAAGACAAATTAAATGAAGATAATAATACCAAAGAATTTGTGATTGCAATCATTTTCAGGAAGAAACTGAATATTATCTGACATAATTGCAGGGGTGTCAATACTTTTGGCCACAACAATATATATATATATATATATATATATATATATATATATATATACATCTACTATATAAAGCTGAATGTGTGTATGTGTGTGTGTGTGTGTGTATGTGTGTGTGTGTGTATGTCCGGGATTGGCATCTGCACCGTCGCAGCTACAGCCACAAAATTTTGCACAGTCACACGTCTGGACCCCGAGAGCGTCATAGGCTATGTTGTGAGGCGAAATTTTAACCCCGCGCGTTCCAATTCACCAAACAATTTTGCCCCTATCTACATAATGGGGAAAAAAGTGAAAGGAAAAGTGTTGGAGGCGTCGCAGCTACAGAAACAAAATTTTGCACAATCACACGTCTGGACCCTGAGAGCGTCATAGGCTACGTTGTGAGGTGAAATTTTAACCCCGCGCTTTCCAATTCACCAAACAATTTTGCCCCTATCTACATAATGGGGAAAAAGTGAAATGAAAAGTGTTGGAGGCGTCGCAGCTACAGCTACAAAATTTTGCACAGTCACACGTCTGGACCCTGAGCGCGTCATAGGCTATGTTGTGAGGTGAAATTTTAACTCCGCGCTTTCCAATTCACCAAACTATTTTTCCCCTATCTACATAATGGGGAAAAGTGAAAGGAAAAGTGTTGGAGGCAAATTGACAGCTGCCAGATGTGAACAAGGGGGACTTAAAGAGTGAGAGCGATGGCGCCAAAGAGTATATACCGTACAGTTGCTAAGGTGGGACCCCGACATGGGATACTCACCACACACGGGGATATGAACACACACACAAAATGCGCCACACACTACCACGTGCTTGAACACATATACCACCCTCAGCACACATTTCACCACACATACACCAACCTCGCCACATAAAAGTCGAAACACAAAAGTCGCCGCTTAAAACTCACCACACGCAAAACTCGCCACATGCAAAAAATAGGCTCACGCAAAACTCGCCACAAGTGCAAAACTCACCTCATGGAAAACTCGCCACACGCAAAACTTGCACATGCGGAAAAATTGGCACATGCAAAAAATTTGCAACACATGCAAAAGTTGCCTCACACAAAACTTGCACATACTCAAAAGGCACCAGACGTAAAACTCACCACGCGCAAAACTCGCCATGCGCAAAACTTGCTGCACACAACTTGCTACACTAATCTGTCACATGCAACTCGACACACAAAAAGTTGCTACACACATGTTGCCACACAAAACTCATCTCACAAAAGTCGCTACATGCATGTCGCCACACACAACTCAACACACACAACTTGACAAACGAAACTCGCCCTAAAACACACACAAGTCTGGTATTAGCCTTCAAAAATAAAAATCTGATTAATAAGCAGACAAACTACAAGAGCAACAAATGTACCATATAGGAAATACGGCAGCTGTCAGTCACATGACCTGTCTATTATGTGTATGTGTGAGCTAATATATACTGCCAGGGGGAGGGCTTCCTGTTGGCTGGGGATTTATCAGGCTGCCAATTTATCTTACAAATACTGAGGTAAAAATACTGAGCAAATAACGTGTTAACGAGGTCTAATACAGGAGATCACACAGGTATTTACTATATACAGGGGAGATGACACACAGATATATACTATATACAGGAGAGATGATACACAGGTATATACTATATAAAGGAGGAGATGACATACAGGTACATACTATATACAGGAGGAGATGACATACAGGTATATACTATATACAGGAGGAGATGACACACAGGTATATACTATATACAGGAGCAGATTACCTACAGGTATATACTATATACAGGAGGAGATGACATACAGGTATATGCTATATATAGAAGAAGACATACAGGTATATACTATATACAGGAGGAGATGACACACAGATATATACTATATACAGGGGAGATGACACACAGGTATATACTATATACAGGAGGAGATGGCATACAGGTATATACTATATATAGAAGGAGATGACATACAGGTATATACTATATATAGGAGGAGATGACATACAGGTATATACTATATATAGGAGGAGATGACATACAGGTATATACTATATATAGGAGGAGATGACATACAGGTATATACTTTATACAGGGGAGATGACACACAGCAGGTATATACTATATACAGGGGAGATGACATACAGGTATATACTATATACAGGAGATGACATACAGGTGTATACTATACATAAGGGAGATGACAAACATGTATATACTGAGGTGAAAATGAGAGGTGTGAGGTGAAAATGAAAAGGTGTGAGTGCAAAATGAGAGGAGTGAGGGAAAATAGTGTAGTGATCGGAAAATGACAGATGTGAGGTCGAACTGACAAGTGTTAGGCGGGAATGAGAGGAGTGAGGGAGAAAATGAGAGGTGTGAGGGAGAAAATGAGAGATGTGAGGGGGAAAATTAAAGATGTGATTGGGAAAATGAGAGGTGTGATGGGAAAATAAGAGAAGTGACGTGCTATAACTAACCACAGATATTTACTATGCCCAGGCAACGCCGGGCTCTTCAGCTAGTATATATATATATAATATATAAAGCTGAATGTGTGTATGTGTGTATGTGTGTGTGTGTGTATGTCCGGGATTGGCATCTGCACCGTCGCAGCTACAGCCACAAAATTTTGCACAGTCACACGTCTGGACCCCGAGAGCGTCATAGGCTATGTTGTGAAGCAAAATTTTAACCCCGCGCGTTCCAATTCACCAAACAATTTTGCCCCTATCTACATAATGGGGAAAAAAGTGAAAGGAAAACTGTTGGAGGTGTCGCAGCTACAGCCACAAAATTTTGCACAGTCACACGTCTGGACCCTGAGAGAGTCATAGGCTATGTTGTGAGGTGAAATTTTAACCCCGCGCTTTCCAATTCACCAAACAATTTTGCCCCTATCTACATAATGGGGAAAAAAGTGAAAGGAAAAGTGTTGGAGGGGTCGCAGCTACAGCCACAAAATTTTGCACAGTCACACATCTGGACCCTGAGAGCGTCATAGGCTACGTTGTGAGGTGAAATTTTAACCCCGCGCTTTCCAATTCACCAAACAATTTTGCCCCTATCTACATAATGGGGAAAAAGTGAAATGAAAAGTGTTGGAGGCGTCGCAGCTACAGCTACAAAATTTTGCACAGTCACACGTCTGGACCCTGAGCGCGTCATAGGCTATGTTGTGAGGTGAAATTTTAACTCCGCGCTTTCCAATTCACCAAACTATTTTTCCCCTATCTACATAATGGGGAAAAGTGAAAGGAAAAGTGTTGGAGGCAAATTGACAGCTGCCAGATGTGAACAAGGGGGACTTAAAGAGTGAGAGCGATGGCGCCAAAGAGTATATACCGTACAGTTGCTAAGGTGGGACCCCGACATGGGATACTCACCACACACGGGGATATGAACACACACACAAAATGCGCCACACACTACCACGTGCTTGAACACATATACCACCCTCAGCACACATTTCACCACACATACACCAACCTCGCCACATAAAAGTCGAAACACAAAAGTCGCCGCTTAAAACTCACCACATGCAAAACTCGCCACATGCAAAAAATAGGCTCACGCAAAACTCGCCACAAGTGCAAAACTCACCTCATGGAAAACTCGCCACACGCAAAACTTGCACATGCGGAAAAATTGGCACATGCAAAAAATTTGCAACACATGCAAAAGTTGCCTCACACAAAACTTGCACATACTCAAAAGGCACCAGACGTAAAACTCACCACGCGCAAAACTCGCCATGCGCAAAACTTGCTGCACACAACTTGCTACACTAACCTGTCACATGCAACTTGACACACAAAAAGTTGCTACACACATGTTGCCACACAAAACTCATCTCACAAAAGTCGCTACATGCATGTCGCCACACACAACTCAACACACACAACTTGACAAACGAAACTCGCCCTAAAACACACACAAGTCTGGTATTAGCCTTCAAAAATAAAAATCTGATTAATAAGCAGACAAACTACAAGAGCAACAAATGTACCATATAGGAAATACGGCAGCTGTCAGTCACATGACCTGTCTATTATGTGTATGTGTGAGCTAATATATACTGCCAGGGGGAGGGCTTCCTGTTGGCTGGGGATTTATCAGGCTGCCAATTTATCTTACAAATACTGAGGTAAAAATACTGAGCAAATAACGTGTTAACGAGGTCTAATACAGGAGATCACACAGGTATTTACTATATACAGGGGAGATGACACACAGATATATACTATATACAGGAGAGATGATACACAGGTATATACTATATAAAGGAGGAGATGACATACAGGTACATACTATATACAGGAGGAGATGACATACAGGTATATACTATATACAGGAGGAGATGACACACAGGTATATACTATATACAGGAGCAGATTACCTACAGGTATATACTATATACAGGAGGAGATGACATACAGGTATATGCTATATATAGAAGAAGACATACAGGTATATACTATATACAGGAGGAGATGACACACAGATATATACTATATACAGGGGAGATGACACACAGGTATATACTATATACAGGAGGAGATGGCATACAGGTATATACTATATATAGAAGGAGATGACATACAGGTATATACTATATATAGGAGGAGATGACATACAGGTATATACTATATATAGGAGGAGATGACATACAGGTATATACTATATATAGGAGGAGATGACATACAGGTATATACTTTATACAGGGGAGATGACACACAGCAGGTATATACTATATACAGGGGAGATGACATACAGGTATATACTATATACAGGAGATGACATACAGGTGTATACTATACATAAGGGAGATGACAAACATGTATATACTGAGGTGAAAATGAGAGGTGTGAGGTGAAAATGAAAAGGTGTGAGTGCAAAATGAGAGGAGTGAGGGAAAATAGTGTAGTGATCGGAAAATGACAGATGTGAGGTCGAACTGACAAGTGTTAGGCGGGAATGAGAGGAGTGAGGGAGAAAATGAGAGGTGTGAGGGAGAAAATGAGAGATGTGAGGGGGAAAATTAAAGATGTGATTGGGAAAATGAGAGGCTTGATGGGAAAATAAGAGAAGTGACGTGCTATAACTAACCACAGATATTTACTATGCCCAGGCAACGCCGGGCTCTTCAGCTAGTATATATATATATATAATATATAAAGCTGAATGTGTGTATGTGTGTATGTGTGTGTGTGTGTATGTCCGGGATTGGCATCTGCACCGTCGCAGCTACAGCCACAAAATTTTGCACAGTCACACGTCTGGACCCCGAGAGCGTCATAGGCTATGTTGTGAAGCAAAATTTTAACCCCGCGCGTTCCAATTCACCAAACAATTTTGCCCCTATCTACATAATGGGGAAAAAAGTGAAAGGAAAACTGTTGGAGGTGTCGCAGCTACAGCCACAAAATTTTGCACAGTCACACGTCTGGACCCTGAGAGAGTCATAGGCTATGTTGTGAGGTGAAATTTTAACCCCGCGCTTTCCAATTCACCAAACAATTTTGCCCCTATCTACATAATGGGGAAAAAAGTGAAAGGAAAAGTGTTGGAGGCGTCGCAGCTACAGCCACAAAATTTTGCACAGTCACACATCTGGACCCCGAGAGCGTCATAGGCAATGTTGTGAGGTTAAATTTTAACCCTGCGCTTTCCAATTCACCAAACAATTTTGCCCCTATCTACATGGGGAAAAGTGAAAGGAAAAGTGTTGGAGGCAAATTGACAGCTGCCAGATGTGAACAAGGGGGACTTAAAGAATGAGAGCGATGGCACACAAAAATGCGCCACACACTACCACATGCCTGAACACATATTACCCTCAGCATGCATTTCACCACACATACACCAACCTCGCCACATAAAAGTCGAAACACAAAAGTCGCCGCTCAAAACTCGCCATGCGCAAAACTCACCACATGCAAAAACTAGGCTCACGCAAAACTCGCCACAAATGCAAAACTCACCTCATGGAAAACTCGCCACACGCAAAACTTGCACACGCACAAAAATTGCCACATGCACAAAAGTTGCAACACATGCAAATTTGCCTCACACAAAACTTGCACATACTCAAAAGGCACCACACATAAAACTCGCCACGTGCAAAACTCGACATGCGCAAAACTTGCTGCACACAACTTGCTACACTAACCTGTCACATGCAACTTGACACACAAAAAGTTGCTACACGCATGTTGACACACAAAACTCATCTCACAAAAGTCGCTACATGCATGTCGGCACACGCAACTCAACACACACAACTTGACAAACGAAACTCGCCCTAGAACACACACAAGTCTGGTATTATCCTTCAAAAATAAAAATCTGATTAATTAGCAGACAAACTACAAGAGCAACAAATGTACCATATAGGAAATACGGCAGCTGTCAGTTACATGACCTGTCTATTATGTGTATGTGTGAGCTAATATATACTGCCAGGGGGAGGGATTCCTGTTGGCTGGGGATTTATCAGGCTGCCAATTTAGCTTACAAATACTGAGGTAAAAATACTGAGCAAATAACGTGTGAACGAGGTCTAATACAGGAGGAGATGACACACAGGTATATACTATATACAGGGGAGATGACACACAGGTATATACTATGTAGAGGAGGAGATGACATACAGGTACATACTATATACAGGAGGAGATGACATACAGGTATATACTATATACAGGAGGAGATGACACACAGGTATATACTATATACAGGAGCAGATGACCTACAGGTATATACTATATACAGGAGGAGATGACATACAGGTATATGCTATATATGGAAGATGACATACAGGTATATACTATATACAGGAGGAGATTACACACAGATATATACTATACACAGGGGAGATGACACACAGGTATATACTATATATAGAAGGAGATGACATACAGGTATATACTATATACAGGGGAGATGACACACAGCAGGTATATACTATATACAGGGGAGATGACATACAGGTATATGCTATGTACAGGAGATGACAAACAAGTGTATACTACAGTATATAAAAGGGAGATGACAAACATGTATATACGGAGGTGAAAATGAGAGGTGGGAGGTGAAAATGAAAAGGTGTGAGTGCAAAATGAGAGGAGTGAGGGAAAATAGTGGAGTGATCGGAAAATGACAGATGTGAGGTCGAAATGACAAGTGTTAGGGGGGAATGAGAGGAGTGAGGGAGAAAATGAGAGGTTGAAGGGAGAAAATGAGAGGTGTGAGGGGGAAAATGAAAGATGTGTTTGGGAAAATGAGAGGCGTGATGGGAAAATAAGAGAAGTGAGGTGCTATAACTAACCACAGATATTTACTATGCCCAGGCAACGCTGGGCTCTTCAACTAGTATATATATATATATATATATATATATTAAAGTCACTTGATTGTCTGTTTTTCAATTTTTAAAATGAGATCAGGTTATCTGAAAGGACCAGTCAAAAAAGGCATGTGAAAGCATGTGAAAGTTAAGAAAACATTGTGCTGTTTAGCTAAGTGGAATTATCATAGAGTTTACAAAACTCATAATTATTAATCCACTGAATCTATAAAGATAGCTGTACATATGTACTCATATAGACTGTTCAATCATAGCTGACAAAGGCTGGTTGGGGAATTCCACTGCATTCTTTTATAGCTCCTGTTAGCCATGTGGCTAGGGGCGTAATGACCGCCGTCACAGAGGTTTCGACCATTTACGGCGTAATGTGTTACCAAAGGTTTTCTAGGTGACTGTGGTCCCATCTGTCTTGACATCATTAACCCCTTCATGACCCAGCCTATTTTGACCTTAAAGACCTTGCCGTTTTTTGCAATTCTGACCAGTGTCCCTTTATGAGGTAATAACTCAGGAACGCTTCAACGGATCCTAGCCGTTCTGAGATTGTTTTTTCGTGACATATTGGGCTTCATGTTAGTGGTAAATTTAGGTCAATAAATTCTGCGTTTATTTGTGATAAAAACGGAAATTTGGCGAAAATTTTGAAAATTTCACAATTTTCACATTTTTAATTTTTATTCTGTTAAACCAGAGAGTTATGTGACACAAAATAGTTAATAAATAACATTTCCCACATGTATACTTTACATCAGCACAATTTTAGAAACAAAATTTTTTTTTGCTAGGAAGTTATAAGGGTTAAAATTTGACCAGCGATTTCTCATTTTTACAACGAAATTTACAAAACCATTTTTTTTTAGGGATCACCTCACATTTGAAGTCAGTTTGAGGGGTCTATATGGCTGAAAATACCCAAAAGTGACACCATTCTAAAAAATGCACCCCTTAAGGTACTCAAAACCACATTCAAGAAGTTTATTAACCCTTCAGGTACTTCACAGCAGCAGAAGCAACATGGAAGGAAAAAATGAACATTTAACTTTTTAGTCACAAAAATTATCTTTTAGCAACAATTTTTTTATTTTCCCAATGGTAAAAGGAGAAACTGAACCACGAACATTGTTGTCCAATTTGTCCTGAGTACACTGATACCTCATATGTTGGGGTAAACCACTGTTTGGGCGCACGGCAGGGCTTGGAAGGGAAGGAGCGCCATTTGACTTTTTGAATGAAAAATTGGCTCCACTCTTTAGCGGACACCATGTCACGTTTGGAGAGCCCCCGTGTGCCTAAAAATTGGAGCTCCCCCACAAGTGACCCCATTTTGGAAACTAGACGCCCCAAGGAACTTATCTAGATGCATAGTGAGCACTTTGAACCCCCAGGTGCTTCACAAATTGATCCATAAAAATGAAAAAGTACTTTTTTTTTCACAAAAAGATTCTTTTAGCCTCAATTTTTTCATTTTCACATGGGCAACAGGATAAAATGGATCCTAAAATTTGTTGGGCAATTTCTCCTGAGTACACCAATACCTCACATGTGGGGGTAAATTACTGTTTGGGCACATGGTAAGGCTTGGAAGGGAAGGAGCGCCATTTGACTTTTTGAATGAAAAATTATCTCCATCGTTAGCGGACACCATGTCGCGTTTGTAGAGCCCCTGTGTGCCTAAACATTGGAGCTCCCCCACAAGTGACCCCATTTTGGAAACTAGACCCCCCAAGGAACTTATCTAGATGCCTAGTGAGCACTTTAAACCCTCAGGTGCTTCACAAATTGATCTGTAAAAATGAAAAAGTACTTTTTTTTCACAAAAAAATTCTTTTCACCTCAATTTTTTCATTTTCACATGGGCAGTAGGATAAAATGGATCATAAAATTTGTTGGGCAATTTCTCCCGAGTACGCTGATACCTCATATGTGGGGGTAAACCACTGTTTGGGCACACGGCAGGGCTCGGAAGGGAAGGCGCGCCATTTGACTTTTTGAATGGAAAATTAGCTCCAATTGTTAGCGGACACCATGTCGCGTTTGGAGAGCCCCTGTGTGCCTAAACATTGGAGCTCCCCCTCATGTGACCCCATTTTGGAAACTAGACCCCCCAAGGAACTTATCTAGATGCATATTGAGCACTTTAAACCCCCAGGTGCTTCACAGAAGTTTATAACGCAGAGCCATGAAAATAAAAAATAATTTTTCTTTCCTCAAAATTGAATTTTTACCTGGAATTTCCTATTTTGCCAAGGGTAATAGGAGAAACTGGACCCCAAATGTTCTTGTCCAGTTTGTCCTGAGTACGCTGATACCCAATATGTGGGGGTAAACCACTGTTTGGTCGCACGGCAGGGCTCGGAAGGGAAGGCACGCCATTTGGCTTTTTAAATGGAAAATTAGCTCCAATCATTAGCGGACACCAAGTCACGTTTGGAGAGCCCCTGTATGCCTAAACATTGGAGATCCCCCACAAATGACCCCATTTTGGAAACTAGACCTCCAAAGGAACTAATCTAGATGTGTGGTGAGGACTTTGAACCCCCAAGTGCTTCACAGAAGTTTATAACGCAGAGCCATGAAAATAAAAAAAAATTTTCTTTTCTCAAAAATGATTTTTTAGCCTGCAATTTTTTATTTTCCCAAGGGTAACAGGAGAAATTTGACCCAAAAAGTTTTGTCCAGTTTCTCCTGAGTACGCTGATACCCCATATGTGGGGGTAAACCACTGTTTGGGCACATGCCGGGGCTCAGAAGTGAAGTAGTGATGTTTTGAAATGCAGATATGATGGAATGCTCTGTGGGCGTCACGTTGCGTTTGCAGAGCCCCTGATGTGGCTAAACAGTAGAAACCCCCCCAAGTGACCCCATTTTGGAAACTAGACCCCCAAAGTAACTAATCTAGATGTGTGGTGAGGACTTTGAACCCCCAAGTGCTTCACAGAAGTTTATAACGCAGAGCCATGAAAAAAAAAAATATTTTCTCAAAAATGATCTTTTAGCCTGCAATTTTTTATTTTCCCAAGGGTAACAGGAGAAATTTCACCCCAAAAGTTGTTGTCCAGTTTCTCCTGAGTACGCTGATACCCCATATGTGGGGGTATACCACTGTTTGGGCACACGCCGGGGCTCGGAAGTTAAGTAGTGACGTTTTGAAATGCAGACTTTGATGGAATGCTCTGCGGGCGTCACGTTGCGTTTGCAGAGCCAGCCCCTGATGTGGCTAAACAGTAGAAACCCCCCACAAGTGACCCCATTTTGGAAACTAGACCCCGAAAGGAACTTATCTAGATGTGTGGTGAGCACTTTGAACCCCCAAGTGCTTCACAGAAGTTTATAATGCAGAGCCGTGAAAATAATAAATACGTTTTCTTTCCTCAAAAATAATTATTTAGCCCAGAATTTTTTATTTTCCCAAGGGTTACAGGAGAAATTGGACCCCAAAAGTTATTGTCCAGTTTCTCCTGAGTACGCTTATACCCCATGTGTGGGGGTAAACCACTGTTTGGGCACACGTCGGGGCTCAGAAGGGAAGTAGTGACTTTTGAAATGCAGACTTTGATGGAATGGTCTGCGGGCGTCACGTTGCGTTTGCAGAGCCCCTGGTGTGCCTAAACAGTAGAAACCCCCCACAAGTGACCCCATTTTAGAAACTAGACCCCCCAAGGAACTTATCTAGATGCCTAGTGAGCACTTTAAACCCTCAGGTGCTTCACAAATTGATCTGTAAAAATGAAAAAGTACTTTTTTTTCACAAAAAAATTCTTTTCACCTCAATTTTTTCATTTTCACATGGGCAGTAGGATAAAATGGATCATAAAATTTGTTGGGCAATTTCTCCCGAGTACGCTGATACCTCATATGTGGGGGTAAACCACTGTTTGGGCACACGGCAGGGCTCGGAAGGGAAGGCGCGCCATTTGACTTTTTGAATGAAAAATTATCTCCATCGTTAGCGGACACCATGTCGCGTTTGTAGAGCCCCTGTGTGCCTAAACATTGGAGCTCC
Organism: Ranitomeya imitator; assembly: GCF_032444005.1. Classification (NCBI taxonomy): domain Eukaryota; kingdom Metazoa; phylum Chordata; class Amphibia; order Anura; family Dendrobatidae; genus Ranitomeya; species Ranitomeya imitator. Next base: position 464,422,973 of record NC_091287.1, on the reverse strand, counting down.
CCCACAAGTGACCCCATTTTGGAAACTAGACCCCCCAAGGAACTTATCTAGATGCCTAGTGAGCACTTTAAACCCTCAGGTGCTTCACAAATTGATCTGTAAATATGAAAAAGTACTTTTTTTTCACAAAAAAATTCTTTTCACCTCAATTTTTTCATTTTCACATGGGCAGTAGGATAAAATGGATCATAAAATTTGTTGGGCAATTTCTCCCGAGTGTGCTGATACCTCACATGTGGGGGTAAACCACTGTTTGGGCACACAGCAGGGCTCGGAAGGGAAGGCGCACCATTTGACTTTTTGAATGGAAAATTAGCTCCAATTGTTAGCGGACACCATGTCGCGTTTGGAGAGCCCCTGTGTGCCTAAACATTGGAGCTCCCCCTCAAGTGACCCCATTTTGGAAACTAGACCCCCCAAGGAACTTATCTAGATGCATATTGAGCACTTTAAACCCCCAGGTGCTTCACAGAAGTTTATAACGCAGAGCCATGAAAATAAAAAATAATTTTTCTTTCCTCAAAATTGAATTTTTACCTGGAATTTCCTATTTTGCCAAGGGTAATAGGAGAAACTGGACCCCAAATGTTCTTGTCCAGTTTGTCCTGAGTACGCTGATACCCAATATGTGGGGGTAAACCACTGTTTGGGCGCACGGCAGGGCTCGGAAGGGAAGGCACGCCATTTGGCTTTTTAAATGGAAAATTAGCTCCAATCATTAGCGGACACCATGTCACGTTTGGAGAGCCCCTGTATGCCTAAACATTGGAGATCCCCCACAAATGACCCCATTTTGGAAACTAGACCCCGAAAGGAACTTATCTAGATGTGTGGTGAGCACTTTGAACCCCCAAGTGCTTCACAGAAGTTTATAATGCAGAGCCGTGAAAATAATAAATACGTTTTCTTTCCTCAAAAATAATTATTTAGCCCAGAATTTTTTATTTTCCCAAGGGTTACAGGAGAAATTGGACCCCAAAAGTTATTGTCCAGTTTCTCCTGAGTACGCTTATACCCCATGTGTGGGGGTAAACCACTGTTTGGGCACACGTCGGGGCTCAGAAGGGAAGTAGTGACTTTTGAAATGCAGACTTTGATGGAATGGTCTGCGGGCGTCACGTTGCGTTTGCAGAGCCCCTGGTGTGCCTAAACAGTAGAAACCCCCGACAAGTGACCCCATTTTAGAAACTAGACCCCCCAAGGAATTTATCTAGATATGTGGGGAGCACTTTGAACCCCCAAGTGCTTCACAGACGTTTACAACGCAGAGCCGTGAAAATAAAAAATCATTTTTCTTTCCTCAAAAATGATGTTTTAGCAAGCATTTTTTTATTTTCCCAAGGGTAACAGGAGAAATTGGACCCCAGTAATTGTTGCGCAGTTTATCCTGAGTATGCTGGTACCCCATATGTGGGGGTAAACCACTGTTTGGGCACACGTCGGGGCTCGGAAGTGAGGGAGCACCATTTGACTTTTTGAATACAAGATTGGCTGGAATCAATGGTGGCGCCATGTTGCGTTTGGAGACTCCTGATGTGCCTAAACAGTGGAAACCCCTCAATTCTACCTCCAACACTAACCCCAACACACCCCTAACCCTAAACCCAACTGTAGCCGTAACCCTAATCACAACCCTAACCACAACCCTAATTCCAACCCTAACCCTAAGGCTATGTGCCCACGTTGTGGATTCGTGTGAGATTTTTCAGCATCATTTTTCAAAAATCCGCGGGTAAAAGGCACTGCGTTTTACCTGCGGATTTACCGCAGATTTCCAGTGGTTTTTTTGCGGATTTCACCTGCGGATTCCTATTGAGGAACAGGTGTAAAACGCTGCGGAATCCGCACAAAGAATTGACATGCTGCGGAAAATACAACGCAGCGTTTCCGCACTGTATTTTCCGCACCATGGGCACAGCGGATTTGGTTTTCCATAGGTTTACATGGTACTGTAAACCTGATGGAACACTGCTGCGAATCCGCAGCGGCCAATCCGCTGCGGATCCGCAGCCAAATCCGCACCGTGTGCACATAGCCTAATTCTAAAGGTATGTGCACACGCTGCGGAAAATGCTGCGGATCCGCAGCAGTTTCCCATGAGTTTACAGTTCAATGTAAACCTATGGGAAACAAAAATCGCTGTACACATGCTGCAGAAAAACTGCACGGAAACGCAGCGGTTTACATTCCGCAGCATGTCGCTTCTTTCTGCGGATTCCGCAGCGGTTTTACAACTGCTCCAATAGAAAATTGCAGTTGTAAAACCGCAGTGAAAGGTGCAGAAAAAACACGGTTTAGCACTGCGCATTTATCAAATCCGCAGCGGAAAAATCCGCAGAGGACCAGAATACGTGTGCACATACCGAAACCCTAACCCTAACCCTAGCCCTAACCCTAGCCCTAACCCTACCCCTAACCCTACCCCTAGCCCAACCCCTAACCCTACCCCTAACCCTACCCCTAACCCTAGCCCTAACCTTAACCCTAGCCCTAACCCTAACCCTACCCCTAACCCTACCCCTAACCCTAACCCTATTCTAACATTAGTGGAAAAAAAAAATTCTTTATTTTTTTATTGTCCCTACCTATGGGGGTGACAAAGGGGGGGTCATTTATTATTTTCTTATTTTGATCACTGTGATAGATAATATCCCAGTGATAAAAATGCACTTTGAACGAATCTGCCGGCCGGCAGATTCGGCGGGCGCACTGCGCATGCGCCCGCCATTTTGGAAGATGGCGGCGCCCAGGGAGAAGACGGATGGACCCCAGCAGGATCGGTAAGTATGATGGGGTGGGGGGGAGCACAGGGGGGGATCGGAGCACGGTAGGGGTGGATCGGAGCACGGGGTGGGTGGAACGGAGCACGGGGGGTGGAACGGAGCACGGGGGGGTGGATCGGAGTGCAGGGGGGGTGATTGGAGCACGGGGGGGTGATTGGAGCACGGGGGTGAGCGGACAAGAGCACGGGGGGGAGCGGAGCACAGGACGGAGGGGAGCGGGGCAGTGTACCGGGCAGATCGGAGGGCTGGGGGGGCGATCGGTGGGGTGGGGTGGGGGCACATTAGTATTTCCAGCCATGGCCGATGATATTGCAGCATCGGCCATGGCTGGATTGTAATATTTCACCCGTTATAATAGGTGAAATATTACAAATCGCTCTGATTGGCAGTTTCACTTTCAACAGCCAATCAGAGCGATCGTAGCCACGGGGGGGTGAAGCCACCCCCCCTGGGCTAAACTACCACTCCCCCTGTCCCTGCAGATAGGGTGAAATGGGAGTTAACCCTTTCACCCGATCTGCAGGGACGCGATCTTTCCATGACACCACATAGGCGTCATGGGTCGGATTGGCACCGACTTTCATGACGCCGACGTGGCGTCATGGGTCGGGAAGGGGTTAACAAGTTCCCCCCATGTAGTTTTAGGCTGATGTCTCACCTTCCTCATTATCAAGGATACCCCACGAGGTGAGATTTTGCATGGTGACCCAGATCGATGTGGATTGACGGGCATTTTCTATTTCTTCCATTTTCTTACTATTGCTCCAACAGTTGTCTGCTTTTTAGCCAGTGTCTTACTTATGGTTTTGCAGCCCATTCCAGCTTTGTGCAGGTCTATGATCTTGTCCTGACATCCTTATAAAGCTCTTTGGTCTTGCCCATGTTGTAGAGGTTAGAGTCTGACTGATTAATTGATTGTGTGGACAGGAGTCTTTTATAAAGATGACTATGTAAGACAGCTGTCTTTAATGCAGGTAATGAGTTGATTAAAAGTGTGTAACTGGTCGGTAGGAACTCTTAATGGTTGATAGGGGATTAAATACTTATTTCTCACTGCAAAATGCAAATAAATTTATAAAATTTAGGTAGTGTGATTTTCTGGATTTTCTTTTTGATACTCCATCTCTCAAAGTTAAAATTAACCTACCCCTTTGTTAGTGGGTAAATTTACAAAATCAGCAAGGGATCAAATACTTATTACCTCCACTGTGTGTACACACACATTATATATATATATATATATATAGATATATATATATCTATATATATATATATATATATATATATACTATATAATTGTCTAAGGGTCACTTCCGTCTGTCTGTCCTTCGTCTGTCACGGATATATATTGGTCGTGGCCTCTGTCTGTCTTGGAATACAAGTCGCTGATTGGTCTTGCCAGCTGCCTGTCATGGCTGCTGAGACCAGTCAGCGACGGCCACAGTCCAATTAGTCCCTCTCTACTCCCCTGCAGTCGGCGCCCACTCCATACTCCCCACAGTCAGCGCTCACACAGGTTTAATGCAAGCGGTAATGGACCACGTTATGCCACTCACTCCGTTACCGCCGCTATTAACCCTGTGTGACCAAGTTTTTACTATTGATGCTGCCTATGCAGCGTCAATAGTAAAAAAATCTAATGTTAAAAATAATAAAAAAAAATAAAAATCAGTATATACTCACCTTCAGCCGGCAGGTTCCAGTGGCAAGGATGGTATGCGCGAAGGACCTGCCATGACGTCACGGTCATGTGACCATGACGTCATCACAGGCCCTGCACGAGAAGGACCTGTGATGACGTCACGGTCATGTGACCGCGACATCATCACAGGCCCTGCGCGCCTGCACGAGAAGGACCTGCCGTGACATCATGATCATGTGACCGTTACGTCATGGCAGGTCCTTCTTACGCAGGCGCGAAGAAGCTGCAGTACCATGGGACAGGCAGGGACAGCGTCAGGAGCGCCAGGAGCAGGTGAATATTTCATATTCACCTGTCCGCGTTCCAGCTGCCGGGCGCCGCTCCATCTTCCCGTCCTCTTGCACTGACTGTGCAGGTCAGAGGGCGCGATGACGTGTTAGTGTGCGCGCCGCCCTCTGCCTGAACAGTCAGTGCGGAGAGACAGGACACTGAGGAGCAGCGACGACGAGAGGTGAGTACGTGATTTTTTTTTTATTGCAGCAGCAGCATTACATGTGGCACAATGCTGTATGGAGCGTCTATGGGGCCATAAAGAACTGCATGGAGCATTATATGGGGCATCTATGGGGCCATAATTGCATGGAGCATTATATGGGACATCTATGGGGCCATAACTGCATGGAGCATTATATGGGGTGTTGTGAATTCTGTTGTCAAGCTCCCTCCTGTGGTCATGAATGGTACTTCGGCTGGTTCTGTCCATGGGCTTCCTCTGGTGGTTGTGAGTGGGGCTGCGGCTTCTGAGTTTCCTTCCACAGGTGACGAGGTTAATTCGTTAGCTGGCTGCTCTATTTAACTCCACTTAGATCATTGCTCCATGCCACCTGTCAATGTTCCAGTATTGGTCTAGTTCACTCCTGGATCGTTCTTGTGACCTGTCTTCCCAGCAGAAGCTAAGTTCCTGCTTGTTTTTCTATTGTTTGCTATTTTTCTGTCCAGCTTGCTATTTTGATTTTTGTCTTGCTTGCTGGAAGCTCTGGGACGCAGAGGGAGCGCCTCCGCACCGTGAGTCGGTGCGGAGGGTCTTTTTGCGCCCTCTGCGTGGTCTTTTTGTAGTTTTTTGTGCTGACCGCAAAGTTACCTTTCCTATCCTCAGTCTGTTCAGTAAGTCGGGCCTCACTTTGCTAAATCTATTTCATCTCTGTGCTTGTAATTTTCATCTTTACTCACAGTCATTGTATGTGGGGGGCTTCCTTTTCCTTTGGGGAATTTCTCTGAGGCAAAGTAGGCTTTATTTTTCTATCTTCAGGGCTAGCTAGTTCCTTAGGCTGTGACGAATTGCATAGGGAGCGTTAGGAGCAATCCACGGCTATTTCTAGTGTGTGTGATAGGATTAGGGATTGAGGTCAGCAGAGTTCCCACGTCTCAGAGCTCATCCTATATTATTAGTAACTATCAGGTCATTCCGTGTGCTCTTAACCACCAGGTCCATTATTGTCCTAACCACCAGGTCATAACAGTACAGGTGGCCCAAAGTATTAATGCATCTCAATAGAGGGATAAGAGAAGTTCTGAGACCATTTTTTTTTCTTTGCAGTGTGTTTTGTCTCTCTTTTCCCCTTTACCTCTGGGTGGTTCAGGATACAGGTGTAGATATGGACATTCAAGGTCTGTCCTCTTGTATGGATAATCTCACTGCAAGAGTACAAAACATTCAAGATTTTGTGGTTCAGAATCCGATATTAGAGCCTAGGATTCCAATTCCTGATTTGTTTTTTGGGGATAGATCTAAGTTTCTGAATTTCAAAAATAATTGTAAATTGTTTCTTGCTTTGAAACCTCGCTCCTCAGGTGACCCTGTTCAACAAGTGAAAATCATTATTTCTTTGCTTCGTGGCGACCCTCAAGACTGGGCATTTTCCCTTGCGCCAGGAGATCCGGCATTGCGTGATGTTGATGCGTTTTTTCTGGCGCTCGGATTGCTTTATGATGAACCAAATTCAGTGGATCAGGCAGAGAAAATCTTGCTGGCTCTGTGTCAGGGTCAGGATGAGGTAGAGATATATTGTCAGAAGTTTAGGAAGTGGTCTGTACTCACTCAGTGGAATGAATGTGCCCTGGCAGCAATTTTCAGAAAGGGTCTCTCTGAAGCCCTTAAGGATGTCATGGTGGGATTTCCCATGCCTGCTGGTCTGAATGAGTCTATGTCTTTGGCCATTCAGATCGATCGACGCTTGCGTGAGCGTAAAGCTGTGCACCATTTGGCGGTATTATCTGTGCATAGACCTGAGCCTATGCAATGTGATAGGACTTTGACCAGAGCTGAACGGCAAGAACACAGACATCGGAATGGGCTGTGTTTTTACTGTGGTGATTCCACTCATGCTATCTCCGATTGTCCTAAGCGCACTAAGCGTTTCGCTAGGTCTGCCACCATTGGTACGGTACAGTCGAAATTTCTTTTGTCCGTTACTCTGATTTGCTCTTTGTCATCCTATTCTGTTATGGCATTTGTGGATTCAGGCGCTGCCCTGAATTTGATGGACTTGGCGTTTGCTAGGCGCTGTGGTTTTTTCTTGGAGCCCTTGCAGTATCCTATTCCATTGAGAGGAATTGATGCTACGCCTTTGGCCAAGAATAAGCCTCAGTACTGGACCCAATTGACCATGTGCATGGCTCCTGCACGTCAGGAGGATATTCGTTTTTTGGTGTTGCATAATCTGCATGATGTGGTCGTTTTGGGGTTGCCATGGCTACAGGTCCATAATCCAGTATTGGATTGGAAATCTATGTCTGTGTCCAGCTGGGGTTGTCAGGGGGTATATGGTGATGTTCCATTTTTGTCTATTTCGTCATCCACCCCTTCTGAAGTCCCGGAGTTTTTGTCGGATTACCGGGATGTATTTGATGAGCCCAAATCCAGTGCCCTACCTCCTTATAGGGATTGCGATTGTGCTATCAATTTGATTCCTGGTAGTAAGTTTCCTAAGGGCCGACTGTTCAATTTATCTGTGCCAGAGTTATGTAAAGGAGTTATGTAAAGGAATCCTTGGAGAAGGGTCATATTCGCCCGTCGTCGTCACCATTGGGAGCAGGGTTCTTTTTTGTGGTCAAGAAGGATGGTTCTTTGAGACCTTGTATTGATTACCGCCTTCTTAATAAGATCACAGTCAAATTTCAGTACCCTTTGCCGCTGCTGTCTGATTTATTTGCTCGGATTAAGGGGGCTAGTTGATTCACCAAGATAGATCTTCGTGGTGCGTATAATCTTGTGCGTATTAAACAGGGCGATGAATGGAAAACAGCATTTAATACGCCCGAGGGCCATTTTGAGTACCTGGTTATGCCATTCGGGCTTTCCAATGCTCCATCAGTATTTCAGTCCTTTATGCATGACATCTTCCGAGAGTACCTGGATAAATTCCTGATTGTATATTTGGATGATATTTTGGTCTTCTCGGATGATTGGGAGTCTCACGTGAAGCAGGTCAGAATGGTGTTCCAGGTCCTTCGTGCGAATTCTTTGTTTGTGAAGGGGTCAAAGTGTGCTGACCACAAAGTTACCTTTCCTATCCTCAGTCTGTTCAGTAAGTCGGGCCTCACTTTGCTAAATCTATTTCATCTCTGTGTTTGTAATTTTCATCTTTACTCACAGTCATTATATGTGGGGGGCTGCCTTTTCCTTTGGGAAATTTCTCTGAGGCAAAGTAGGCTTTATTTTTCTATCTTCAGGGCTAGCTAGTTCCTTAGGCTGTGACGAGTTGCATAGGGAGCGTTAGGAGCAATCCAAGGCTATTTCTAGTGTGTGTGATAGGATTAGGGATTGAGGTCAGCAGAGTTCCCACGTCTCAGAGCTCGTCCTTTATTATTAGTAACTATCAGGTCATTCCGTGTGCTCTTAACCACCAGGTCCATTATTGTCCTAACCACCAGGTCATAACAATGGGGCATCTATGGGGCCATAACTGCATGGAGCATTATATGGAGCATCTATGGGGCCATAACTGCATGGAGCATTATATGGGGCCATAACTGCATGGAGCATTATATGGGGCGTCTATGGGGCCATAACTGCATGGAGCATTATATGGGGCATCTATGGTGCCATAACTGCATGGAGCATTATATGGGACATCTATGGGGCCATAATTGCATGGAGCATTATATGGGGCATCTATGGGGCCATAATGAACTGCATGGAGCATTATATGGAGCATCTATGGGGCCATAACTGCATGGAGCATTATACTACGTGACGGGGCAAAATACTACGTGACTGGGCAATATACTACTTGGACATGCATATTCTAGAATACCCGATGCATTAGAATTGGGCCACCATCTAGTATATATATATATATATATATATATATATAAAAAGAAAAGCAGCACAAAAAATCTTGAAAAAGGATTTTGTATCCGAAACGTTGCCACGCCGTTCAGGCAATAAAGTCTACTTTTTCATCATTTTTTGTGCTGCTTTTCTTTTTTTGATACTATAACTTGAGGCTTTTTGGACTGCTGGTTGGGAAAGCTTTGCACGCCATTGAGGTAGTATTGGATGCTGTTCCTATTTTTTTCTTTATATATATATATATATACATATATATATATATATAGTTATACATATATATTAGCTATTGAACCAGTTCTACAGCCAGGAGGAGAACATTTTTATTGATACATTTCCATCGCTATTTTTTATTTATCAGTGTCTTCAATAAAATGGTGCCAGACATTGTGGTATGCACACGTGCTGGCTTTGGAGCCACCAGCCATAGGGATAATGGTGATAAGTGGTGCATGTGCACTGCTATGTTAAGATTATAGTACATTACATCAATAAATTAGCGCCTGAGTCAGCGTGTGCACTGTATATGCAAGCTCGCAGACACATTGTCTTAAAGAAAATGTTGCCGGATAGCATGGTATGGGCACGCAATTTTATTGAAGTATTGTACTACAAAATTAAAGGGACCTATCACCAGGTGCCTGCTCGCCACCGAATACAGCGGGGAGAAAATTAACTTTATTCTTTCCGCCATCATTCGGTTTCAGTCATAGAGGAGAGGCAGTGCCAGTTCGGGCATTGCTCTGAGTATACAGAGCGGCCGATGTAACCACAACCCTTGCACTGACTGACACTGGCTCTACATTGAGGCTTGCTGTCAGTTGGGGTCGGGTGCACATTAACAGTGGCCGCTATATATTCTCAGAGCAGTGACTGAAGCGGCGCCACCCCCCCCCATGACTGAAACCAAATGCTCTTGGGGAGAATAAAGTTCATTTTCTCTCGGCTGCATTCAACTGCATGCAGGTGTTGGACAGCATTATAATGCTGATAACCTGTTCATTAACTGCATATCTGCAGGTTAAAAGCGTTATTTCTGGTGACAGGTTCCCTTTAACATAGCACAAAAATGTACTAATAAAAATATTCACCACCCAGGCATAGAACAGGTTTAATAGCTAGTCCTGGTATTTGCTCTCACAAATATCAAGGTATCATGTTGTTCAGTGTCCTATGACTTACATGCCCAAATAGATGGATTAGATTAATTAGCAGGATTGATCATACTGATAGAATCCCGATAACTTTATTATTAGTTAGTTTTGAAGTAACTCTCTATAAAGCAGCCATCTGTGAGATCTAAAAATAAAATGTCACCTAATATGTTACTATATATATTGTATAAACTAGTATATTTTCATCTGCTCAGTACAGTCATATTTCCATGGACAGGAGCAAAACAGTAAGGTCTGGGTCCTGCTCTACCCCAGTCTATTTCTGTTGTCTACTGACATATAGTGAGTGAACTGCACGAGTTAGGGTATGTTCCTATGGTCAGGAAGCAGCAATGGTTTGGACGCAGCACATGTCCGCTCCGTCCAAAGTGCTGCCGGCTTTTGAACACAGGTGATTCCACATGTATTCATTGAACCGTGCGGACTCATCAAGCCCAAAACATTGGACGGGAATTTATCTTGCTGAGACTGAGCATCTCCACAAGATAAATTGATACGCTGTGTTCTCGAAAGATGCGCCACATGTCCTTCTCCGCAGGGAAACCGGAGGAGTCTGTGCACACATAGTGGAGATGGGATTTCAAATCCCATCCACTATGCTGTAATATCTGGCAGCTGTGGGTTGGACGCTGCAGATATACTGTACGTGTGGCATTCTCATGTGTTGTATGGCTGAGTGTTGTACTCCTGACAGGGTATGATGTATCTTACGGAGGCCGAGATTTCTGTCAGGAGAAGAGTCTTTCCTTCTCAAATTACACACACACAGGAAACTCCACAATATGTACAATGCTTGCACAGTAACTGCCTCTAGGCAGAAGATGATGATGGTGGAAGTACTTGGTGCATTTGAGCCTCAGTCATAAAGCAGCTGTAAGAATTTAAAACAGAAGTCTTTTTACTGAAGGTAATGGGGCAACTTATTATTTACAAACACCAGGAAATTGAGGTACAGGATTACACACACGGTTGATGATTGCTGCGTACCTGCAGACAGGCAGATCTTAGTAACCTCTGGCTTTATTATGTCTGAATGTTTCTTCTTCAGCACTGTGCTCTGTGTCTGCCCTGAGGTAATTCTTCCTCCCAGAGGTGCAATGGTAGTCTTCCTCATATGAAAACTATTAACTCCTCTTATCGTGTTAGCCCCCTTTTTAAGCAAATTAGGCAGGGAGAAGGTAGGTAATTCCTTCACCTACAAAATGGCTTCCTCTTCTAAAGATGTCCGACCACCAACTCCCACTTCAAATTAAAACTATCTTACAGGACTTGGCTCCTCCCCTTTTATGTGACTGTAGAGCTACAGTCACTGGCTGACTGCCCTGAGGCATTTTTCCAGAACCTTCTGCACATTAAAACAGAGCTGAATCACCTGATCAAGTCTGTGAGGAGAGAATTAACCCTTTTTGTGCTGCCTGTCAGCAGGTCTAACAATGTATTTAAAATGCACAGTCCACATAAAAATTCACAAGATTTATATGAAAACACACTATACATCAGGTATCCCATAGAAATGGCCACTTTGTAGGATATCAGATATGCATCGTCCAACCATCAGCGTTTCCGGACCGTGTGAACATACCCTTATGGTCCATCCTAATTGGGTACACCTTTAGATAGTTTTTATGCTTTTTTGATCCAAATAATATCAGTTGAGCAACATATGTTATTTACATGTACTATTACTGTTTATATACTTAATACAGGGTAATTGCTTATTTTGTTTCTATCCTGGGTAATGTCTGTTAATGGCTGCAGTGTGAGGGTGAGCCTACATATTGCACTTATACCAACAAGGGTTTCAGTTCACTTTTTTTGCTTTGCTTTAGTTTTTTGTACTTTGAAAATACAGGGGTTTGGCTTCCACTTTTTGAGTTTTGCATCATGTCTATTATTTAGCTTTCAAAAAGCAGGTGCATAACATTCAGGTCTGAGTCCTGCTTTGCCCCCTCTATTCTGAGCTCTGCTGGTACATACTGTGGTGAACTACAAGCGTTAGGATTAGGGTTGATCAAATACCTTCTGATAAGAGTTTATCTGAATAGCTACAGCATTTACCGAAATTTGCATCTGTTACCAAGATAACTGGAGCGCTCTCGATCATCAGCTGCTCGGTGCCGAAGCTGCATGTGTCAGAGCTGTGTGACAGTCACAACACGTGCATGTAGAACCCCACAAATAGGCTCTCCATACATGTGTTGTGCTGTGAAACAGCCGCAACACATGAGGTTGCGGCGCCGAACAGCTGATTATCGGGAACGTTCCAGTTATCCGGGTTCCTGATGCAACTATTCGGTAAGCACTATAGCTATTCGGATAAGTAACTATCTGAAGCTATTCGATCAACCCTAGTTAGGATCCATCCTGACTTGGTACACCACGTTGTTGTGGGATGCCTTTTACACCTTTTTTTAATCAAAATTGTGTCAAATAGGTTCCTTATTTTATTTATATGTACTATTGCAATTTCTTTATCTGCTTACTACAGAGTATTTTCTCATTTCATTTTTTATCCTAGGTTTTGTCAGCATAGTTATATCTCAGAATGTTTTAACTCATTGGTAGGCACACTGCAAAACAAAACGATGTTGGTCACTTAAGTAATTCCATGACGGCTCCCAATGATAGTATTGTGCTATCTGCGGTGGGCTGATGATATTCGGTGACATGAAGTGAGTGAATAGAATCCCTCACAAATATTTGTGATTATGCTAAATGATATGTTCAGCATAAATGCGTATATATAATATAGTATGTACAGTGGAAATTTGCTGGATCCTACAAAATTTTAACAATTTGCAATTCGATTTGCGAAATTGCCAAATCGCCCCCTTTTAGTTTGCACAATCATCCTAAAAAGGCTCACATAACCTGAGGCATGGCTGGACGGGCTTCAACCATCATACCTTACAGCTGTCAAATCACATTTTGGGGCGATCCTGATAGCAAGGAAATAAGCTTCTGTAAAAACATAGAGATGTTTTGCACCTGTGTGAAGGGAGTGCGACACCTTATAGTATTACCTTGAGCAGCCCTGTTATTCTGCACTATACTGTTTACAAGATTGTGTTGTTTATAACATTGAAATAAAACATCTTTCCATGCTTCTAGAACCACTTTTTTTTTATATCTATGGCACTTAATTTTTTTTTTTTTCGGGAATGAAATTAAAGATTGCACTATTTTAGTTCTATGCTTTAAGAGCCCAAGACATACCAATGTTCTTTTTTATAAACAGTAATAACATAAAATATAAACCCGCTGATGCGCCTGTAAAACATAAAAGGGAAAAAAAAGAAGAAAAAAGTACGGTAAACAGCACACACACAGAACATACTGTTCCGCTAGGTGATTACTTGCAAAGATTACTAACCTGAAACAGAATAACAGACAGATTTAGCAAAACCTCTTACTTCACCTCGGGTAGAGCATATTAAGTCGGTCATCAAAAAAAAAAAAATGAAACACAATTGATAACATTTGCACAATAATAAAATCACTGCTCACCAGTGCAGAAAGGTTATTAACATATAAAAGTATTGGAAGACCCAATGATATTGAGGAATGAATAAGCTAGTTAAAAAGAGAAAATCGAATGTGTCCCTCAAAATGGGCTTTAATGCTAAGTACATCGATGCCTGGTAATATTATTGCAAGAGAATAAAATGGCAGGAATACAAATGCAGAAATGTGACCAATACAAGTGTCAAGCTGTGCTTTTATCTACAATCTCAATCATATGACGAAGCTTCACTTTAGTGGATTCATTTACTTTGAGAAATAAATAAAACAGAAGAAAAAGTTTATATCCTCTTAGTATAGTGCAGTCATCATATTATACAACACAGTGTACTTACAATTACTCATTTTCCCTTTTAACAAGTTAATTCTTCTGTTTTCTCTGATCTACAGTATGTAGAAACTAGAGGTTTCTTGTCCCTGCAGAAATCATATCTCTCTTCACCTCCAAACCCAGGTGCTCTGCTCCTCCTCTCTGCCATTGACTTTTGCAGTGACTTATGACTCATGTAGGGAAAATTGACCTCTTGTTTAGAAGGATTCAGCTAGTTAGTTTTCAATCAAGTGATGTATTATACCTAATGGAGAACAGAAGAATTAGCTGGATAGAAGGGTAAAATGAGCAACTGTAAGTACACAGTGCTACAAGCCCTGGCAAAAAATTATGGAATCACCGGCCTTGGAGGATGTTCATTTAGTTGTTTAGTTTTGTAGAAAAAAAAACAGATCACAGACATGGTACAAAACTAAAGTCATTTCAAATGACTAAAAGAAATCAAGAACAAAAAATGTGGTAGTCAGTAATGGTAACTTTTTTTAACCCAGCATAGGGGGAAAAATATGGAATCACTCAATTCTGAGTAAGAAAAAAATGGAATCATGAAAAACAAACAAACAAAAAACACTCCAAAACATCACTAGTATTTTGTTGCACCACCTCGGGCTTTTTTAACAGCTTGCAGTCTCTGAGGCATGGACTTAATGAGTGTCACACAGGACTCTTCATCAATCTGGCTCCAACTTTCTGTGATTGCTGTTGCCAGATCAGCTTTGCAGGTTGGAGCCTTGTCATGGACCATTTTCTTCAACTTCCACCAAAGATTTTCAATTGGATTGAGATCCGGACTATTTGCAGGCCATGACATTGACCTCATGTGTCTTATTTCAAGGAATGTTTTCACAGTTTTTGCTCTATGGCAGGATGCATTATCATCTTGAAAAATTATTTCATCATCCCCAAACGTCCTTTCAATTCATAGGATAAGAAAAATGCCCAAAATAACAACATAAACTTGTGCATGTATTGAAGATGTAATGGCAGCCATCTCCCCAATGCCTTTACCTGACATGCAGCCCCATATCATCAATGACTGTGGAAACTTGCATGTTCTCTTCAGGCAGTCATATTTATAAATCTCATTGGAATGGCATCAAACAAAAGTTCCAGCATCATCACCTTGCCCAATGCAGATTTGTGATTCATCGCTGAATATGACTTTCATCCAGTCATCCACAGTCCACTTTTCCTTAGCCCATTGTAACCTTGTTTTTTTCTGTTTAGGTGTTAATGATGGCTTTCATTTAGCTTTTCTGTATGTAAATCCCATTTCCTTTAGGCGGTGTCTTTCAGTTTGGTCACAGACGTTGACTCCAGTTTCCACCCATTCATTCCTCATTTGTTTTGTTGTGCATTTCCTGTTTTGGTGACATGTTGCTTTAAGTTTCCAGTGTTGACGCTTTGATGTCTGCCTTGGTCTACCAGTATGTTTGCCTTAAACAACCTTCCCATGTTGTTTGTATTTGGTCCAGATTTTAGACACAGCTGACTGTGAACAACCAACATCTTTTGTAACATTGCGTGATGATTTACCCTCTTTCAAGAGTTTGATAATCTTCTCCTTTGTGTCAATTGACATCTCTCGTTTTGGAGCCATGATTCATGTCAGTCCACTTGGTGCAACAGCTCTCGAAGGTGTGATCACTCACTTTTAGATGCAGACTAACGAGCAGATCTAAATTGATGCAGGTGTTATTTTTGAGTATGAAAATTTACAGGGTGATTCCATAATTTTTTCCTCAGAATTGACTGATTCCATAATTTTTCCCTATGCTTAGTTAAAAAAGTAACCATTACTGACTACCACATTTTTTGTTCTTGATTTCTTTTAATGTTTCTTAAAGACAGAAAGTTGCCATTTGAAAGTTGTGTGCAATGTCCGTGATCTACTTTTTTTCTACAAAATTAAACAACTGAATGAACATCCTCCAAGGTCGGTGATTCCATAATTTTTGCCAGGGGTTGTATATAATATGATGATTGAATATATTAAGAAGATAAACATTTGGACGGGAGTGCTTCTTTAATACTGTTGAACTACATTAGAGTGCTTATATCAAATGGGTTAAAAATAGTTGAAAATACGAAGGCATTTTTTCAGATTTTTAATGTTCTTGTTTGAGGCTATAAACACTATAATAAATATTATACTGGACTGTCATCCCAGTGAATAATTATAAAATAACCAATGAAATAATAATCTTGGTCATCCTACAAGATTTTAGAAGCACAGATACAAAACTTAATCATGCCATTATTTTCTAAGTATGGCCTAGGCTTTTATTGGGGTTATCATTGACTGGAATTCTGATGGACATCTGTTCGTGACCTGAAGAACACCTGTGGCTGCACTATTTGAACATTTACTGCAATCTCTCATGACCAGTGCTCTGAAGTAAAAAAAATCGCGGGTGAGGTAATCCCACCGGCATCAGGGGCTTATCTGCAGCATTCTGTAATGCTGTAGATAAGCCCCCGATGTTACCTGAAAAAGGAGAAAAAGACGTTATATTATACTCACCCAGGGGCGGTCCCGCTGCTGGTCAGGTCGGATGGGCGTCTCCGGTCCGCTCCGGCGCCTCCTATCTTCTTTCCATGACGTCCTCTTCTGATCTTCAGCCACGGCTCCGGCGCAAGGCGTACTTTGCTCTGCCCTCTTAAGGGCAGAGGATAGTACTGCAGTGCGCAGGCGCCGGAAAGGTCAGAGGCCCGGCGCCTGCGCACTGCAGTACTTTGTCTGCCCTCAACAGGGCAGAGCAAAGTACGCCTGCGCCGGAGCCGTGGCTGAAGATCAGAAGAGGACGTCATGGAAAGAAGATGGGAGGCGCCGCAGCGGACCGGAGACGCCCATCCGACCTGACCAGCAGCGGGACCGCCCCTGGGTGAGTATAATATAACGTCTTTTTCTCCTTTTTCAGGTAACATCGGGGGCTTATCTACAGCATTACAGAATGCTGCAGATAAGCCCCTGATGCCGGTGGGATTACTTCACCCGCGATTTTCGGGGTGACAGGTTCCCTTTAAATGTGTATACATGTATGTAATGTAGTGTGAGTGTACTGTATTAATATACTCACCTACTACCACTTTCTCCGGTGTCCAGTCTCCTCGTTCTCCTCTACTCAGTGAAGTCACTGCTGTGCAGATTGTCAGGGTCAAGCTGTGACCCGGAAGTGGCTTTAACGATGTAAGCCTATGAAACAGCAGAACAAGGTTTCATAGACTTGCATTGTAAAAGAGAATTCGGGTTCGCACATGGAGCATAGGGTGCTGCTAGTCAGAATTGTTGTGATGTCATGTAGAAGAGGAGAAGAACAATGGATACCTGAGAGAACAGCGGTAGGTGAGTTTATTAGTACACTCATTCTATTACATGCAAATATACACACATTTAATGAAAACAAAACTTCAGTGAGTTGTCTAATAAAGATAACCCCTGTCCTTGTTGAGCTTCCATTACAGCCCATAGTACTATTGTTGTGATTAACTCAAGACTGAATGCCAGGTATTCAGATTTCAAAACTTTAATATGGAAACCTCTGTAACATTTTGTTCGCTCTGCCTCCCCAATTTTCCCTAATTGTGTACAAATGATCTGATCATAAACTTCCCAAACTAAACTGATGTAGCCCAAACATAGTAAACAGATTGTTTTCATGCAGATGGAAAATGGAAAATGAGTACTTGGAATTGGCTGATCATGCCACACGTGGATAGTTTCAGTTGACAGATCATTTTTTGCAGCAATCAGCTGTTGAAAATTCCTAATTACGTGAAATTCTAAATATATTGACTTGAAATGGTTGATCTCCCATGGAAGAGTACTTGAACATTTTTCATCATAGACATATGGCCAGATTAAGGCCTAACAAAAAGGGCGAAGAACAAGAGAAATGATAGAGTTTTGATTTTGGGTTCTACTTATACCATTCATCTTTTTCACTTCATTTATTTAAATGCTACATTTTCTTAATTAAAAAAAATCTAAATTTATGTAAAGCTTGCATTTTAGTAAGCACATATTGTTTTTCCAAAGTATGGAAATGGCCCAACAAAAAAACCTTAACTTAACTACATGTCTTTAAGAAGAATAAAAAACTAAATCAAAGCCACAAGTGAACCTATGAAAATGATCTGTTGGTAAACAAGAACATTCGCCCTTGTGACACCGGCCATAAAAAAAGTATCTTTGATTTATCTGCTCATCGCATTGCTGAAATATTTCTGAGATGTGGTAAACTGCAATTTAATACCATGTCCACCTATTCAATGTCTTGCTGCTCTCTATGCTCTGATCTCATGCTAAAAGCCAACAGAGAGAGAGAAATTGCCGTAAAGATAATGACACCTTTGGAATGTTAATAACATAAAACTTTCAAAAGGTAAAATTATTTCTTAACTGAACTGGTAAAGAAGCAGATTTACGTAGACCAGTGTTTTTTCTTTGCACCTTTGTGCTGAGGAATCACCAGGTTTAAATTACAGCAGGTTCTTCCTTTTCTTTTCAATCTCTTAATCCTTCAGGAGCAAGGGTTTCAGTTCAAAAAAACTTCACACAGAACATAAGAAAAGACTCTGTGAGCCCTCCTCAAGTAGGATGATTTTCTTCAGCTGTAATCTTTTATTTGCATCTCATAGTTTTCCCATAGTACTTGAGTCAATTAGTACATTTTCAATCAGACATTCTTTACATTACTTCTTTAATGACAAATGAAAGTGAGATATTATTGTTCACTGATCACATGCAGATGCAAAACTAGTACTATTAACCCCTTAGTGACAGAGCCAATTTGGTACTTAATGACCAGGCCAATTTTTGCAATTCTGACCACTGTCACTTTATGAGGTTATAACTCTGGAACGCTTCAACGGATCACGCTGATTCTGAGACTGGTTTTTTCGTGACATATTGTACTTCATGTTAGTGGTAACGTTTCTTCGATATTACTTGCGATTATTTATGAAAAAAACAGAAATATGGCAAAAAATTTTAAAATTTTGCAATTTTCAAACTTTGTATTTTTATGCCCTTAAATCAGAGAGATATGTCATGAAAAATAGTTAATAAATAACATTTCCCACATGTCTACTTTACATCAGCACAATTTTGGAAACAAATTTTTTTTTTGTTAGGGAGTTATAAGGGTTAAAAGTTGACCAGCAATTTCTCATTTTTACAACACCATTTTTTTTTAGGGACCACATCACATTTGAAGTCATTTTGAGGGGTCTATATGATAGAAAATAATGAAGTGTGACACCATTCTAAAAACGACACCCCTCAAGATTCTCAAAACCACATTCAAGAAGTTTATTAACCCTTTACGTGCTTCACAGGAACTGAAACAATGTGGAAGGAAAAAATGAACATTTAACTTTTTTTTGCAAACATCTTAATTCAGAACCATTTTTTTTATTTTCACAAGTGTAAAAACAGAAATGTAACCATAAATTTTGTTATGCAATTTCTCCTGAATACGCCAATACCCCATATGTGGGGGTAAACTACTTTTTGGGCACACCGCAGAACTTAGAAATGAAGGAGCGCCGTTTGACTTTTTCAATGCAGAATTGGCTGGAATTGAGATCGGACGCCATGTCACGTTTAGAGAGCCCCTGATGTGCCTAAACAGTAGAAACTCCCCACAAGTGATGCCATTTTGGAAACTAGACCCCTTAAGGAACTTATCTAGATGTGTGGTGAGCACTTTGAACCCCCAAGTGCTTCACAGAAGTTTATAACGTAGAGCCGTGAAAATAAAAAATCGCTTTTGTTTACACAAAAATGATCTTTTCACCCACAAATTCTTATTTTCACAAGGGTAACAGGAGAAATTAGACCACAAAAGTTGTTGTGCGATTTCTCCTGAATACGACAATACCCCATATGTGGGGGTAAACCACTGTTTGGGCGCACCGCAGAGCTTGGAAGTGAAGGAGCGCCATTTTACTTTTTCAATGTAGAATTGGCTGGAATTGAGATTGGACGCCATGTCGCGTTTGGAGAGCCTCTGATGTGCCTAAACAGTGGAAACCCCCCACAAGTGACCTCATTTTGGAAACTAGACCCCTTAAGGAACATATCTAGATGTGTGGTGAGCACTTTGAACCCCCATGTGCTTCACAGAAGTTTATAATGTAGAGCCGTGAAAAAAAAAATCGCATTTTTTCTACAAAAATGATATTTTTGCCCACAAATTTTTATTTTCACAAGGGTAACAGGAGAAATTAGACCACTAAAGTTGTTGTGCAATTTCTCCTGAGTACGTCGATACCCAATATGTGGGGGTAAACCACTGTTTGGGCGCACCGCAGAGCTTGGAAGAGAAAGAGTGCCGTTTTACTTTTTCAATGTAGAATTGGCTGGAATTGAGATCGGACGCCATGTCGCGTTTGGAGAGCCCATTTTGGAAACTAGACCCCCATGGAACTTATCTAGATGTGTGGTGAGATCCTTGAATGCCCAAGTGCTTCACAGAAGTTTATAATGCAGAGTCGTGAAAATAAAAAATATTTTTTTTTCCACAAAAAAGATTTTTAGCCCCCAAGTTTTTATTTTCACAAGGGTAACAAGAGAAATTGGACCCCAAAAGTTGTTGTCCAATTTGTCCTGAGTATGCTGGTACCCCATATGTGGGGGTAAACCACTGTTTGGGCGCACGGCAGAGCTCGGGAGGAAGGAGCGCCGTTTTGGAATGCAGACTTTGATAGAATGGTCTGTGGGCATTATGTTGCGATTGCAGAGCCCCTGATGTACCTAAACTGTAGTAACCCCCCACAAGTGACCCCATTTTGGAAACTAGACCCCCAAGGAACTTATCTAGATGTGTGGTGAGAACTTTGAATGCCCAAGTGCTTCACAGAAGTTTAGAATGCAGAGTCGTGAAAATAAAAAATATTTTTTTTTTTCACAGAAAAGATATTGTAGCCCCCAAGTTTTTATTTTCACAAGGGTAACAGGAGAAATTGGACCACTAAAGTTGTTGTCCAATTTATCCTGAGTATGCTGATGCCCCATATGTGGGGGTAAACCACTGTTTGGGCGCATGGCAGAGCTCAGAAGGGAAGGAGCGCCATTTTGGAATGCAGACTTAGATAGAATGGTCTGTGGGCGTTATGTTGCGTTTGCAGAGCCCCTGATGTACCTAAACAGTAGTAACCCCCCACAAGTGACCCCGTTTTGGAAACTAGACCCCCCAAGGAACTTATATAGATGTGTGGTGAGAACTTTGAATGCCCAAGTGCTTCACAGAAGTTTATAATGCAGAGGCATAAAAAATATATATATATATATTTTTCCACAAAAAAGATTTTGTAGCCCCCAAGTTTTTATTTTCACAAGGGTAACAAGAGAAATTGGACCCCAGAAGTTGTTGTCCAATTTATCCCGAGTATGCTGATGCCCCATATGTGGGGGTAACCCACTGTTTGGGCGCACGGCAGAGCTCAGAAGGGAGAAAGCACCATTTGACTTTTTGAGCACAAAATTGGCTGTCGTGTTTGGAGACCCCCTGATGTACCTAAACAGTGGAAACCCCCCAATTCTAGCTCCAACCCTAACCCCAACACACCCCTAACCCTAATCCCAACCTGATCCATAATCCTAATCACTAACCCTAACCATAATCACAACCCTTACCCCAAAACAACCCTAATGTCAACCCTAACCCTAATCAAAACCCTAAATCCAACACACCCCTAATCCTAATCTCAACCCTAACCTCAAACCTAACCCTAATCCCAATACACCCCTAATCACAACCCTAACCTTAACCCTAATCCCAAACCTAACCCTAATCCCAAGCATAACCCTAATGCCAACCCTAACCCTAATACCAACCCTAATCCAAACCCTAACCCTAATCCCAACTCTAACCCTAACTTTAGCCCCAAACCTAGCCCTAACTTTAGCCCCAACCCTAACCCTAGCCCTAAGGCTACTTTCACACTTGCGTCGTTTGGCATTCCGTCGCAATCCGTCGTTTTGGACAAGAAACGGATCCTGCAAATAGCCCCAACCCTAGCCCTAGCCCTAACCCTACCCCTATCCCTACCCCTACCCCTAACCCTAGCCCTACCCCTAACCCTACCCCTAACCCTACCCCTAACCCTACCCCTACCCCTAACCCTACCCCTAACCCTACCCCTAGCCCTAACCCTAACCCTACCCCTAACCTTACCCCTACCCCTAACCCTACCCCTAACCCTAACCCTACCCCTAACCCTACCTCTAACCCTAGCCCTAACCCTACCCCTAACCCTAACCCTAGCCCTAACCCTACCCCTAACCCTAACCCTACCCCTAACCCTACCCCTAACCCTAACCCTACCCCTAACCCTACCCCTAACCCTAGCCCTAACCCTACCCCTAACCCTAACCCTACCCCTAACCCTAACCCTAATTTTAGCCCCAACTGCTGTTCTCCTGCCGGCCGGCAGATGGAGACAGATGGCGGGCGCACTGCGCATGCGCCCGCCATTCTCTTCTGCCGGCGGCCAGGAGGAGCAGCAAGAGGATCCAGGGACACGGGTGAGTATGCTAGGGTCCCCGAATCCCCCTATTTCTCTGTCCTCTGATGTGTATCACATCAGAGGACAGAGAATTACACTTTACTTTTTTTTTTTTTGCGGTCGCCGGTGAACAGTTAATTACCGGCGATCGCAAAACAGGGGTCGGTAAAACCGACCCCGATCATGCTCTTTGGGGTCTCGGCTACCCCCGGCAGCCGAGACCCCAAAGATTCTCGCGGGGCCGGCCGGCGGGCGCACTGCGCATGCGCCCGCTATTTTGAAGATGGCGGCGCCCACCGGGAGACACGAGGAGCATCGGGGGAGATAGGTAAGTATTGGGGGGCCACCTGGGACCCCTTTTCTCTGTCCTCCGATGTGCGATCACATCGGAGGACAGAGAAATTAAAAAGAGATCGCGTTTTTTTGTTTTTTTTGCGATCGCCGGTAAACGGTTAATTACCGGCTATCGCAAATGCGGGGTGGGTTAAAACCCCCCCGAATCATGTTCTCTGGGGTCTCGGCTACCCTCGGCAGCCGAGACCCCGGAGAAAATCCGACTCTGGGGGGGCGCTATTCACTTTTTCCACAGCGCCGTTAATTAACGGCGCTGTGGTTTAAGTACCCTTAGCGGCCGCCGTTAAAAGGCGTATCGGCGGTCGCTAAGGGGTTAAAGATTATTTTGTATTTAGGCATATTCAGTGCACTGAATTGAGTGCTTTGAAATCTAACTATTACTAAACAGTGTCCTAAAATCGTAAGAATAATGTCATCATATCATTGGTCAAATTACATCACTGCATTAAGTATTGGTATCCAATTGTGTCACTGTCTTGTTAACTCCAGACTGTGACATCTGTGATTATTCTCGTATCATGATGCTATTATTATTATTACTGCTGTTCTGTGTAGTGATGGGCAGACCCATGGATGCTTGGGACTGTCGGGCTCTGCCAAACTTTAAAAAAAGTTCGAACCCAGACCCCATTTAAATGAATGAGAGGCTTGAATGTCTGGCATTTTCCATGCTACCATCTGTATTACAGCACGAAAAACACCTGCTCTGATTGGCTGTCACAGCACCACGGTTCACATGCTGTCACACAGATAACAGTGCATGAGCCAGCCGCTGTGACCGGCAGTAAAAAGGTTACCGTTGGTCATAGGCATCGGCTGATGAGAGTACTACTCATCATCCTGAGCCTGGTTTTGTTGATAGATGGTTTTATCCTTCTGTCTGAAATCGTTTAGAGGAAGCTTTGCTGAGCAGTGGATTGGAGATGGTGACCCTTGAGTTAACTTCCAACTCTAACATTGTGTGATTTTATGATTCTATGAGTATTCACCAGCCAGCGCCTGTTAAAAAAGCTAATAAATAAAAGAAACAAATGGAGTGGTGTCTCTCCTATTTTTTATATCCAGCACAGGTAAAGCTGACGGTTGCAGGCTGCAACCCTCAGCTATCAGCTTTATCTTATTAATTTATAAAAAAACAACATGGGGTCTCCCCAATTTTTGATAACAAGCCAAGCTAAAGCAGACAGCTGGGGGAAGGTATTCTCAGACTGGGCAGGAACTAATGATATTGGCCCTCCCCTGCCTAAAAATAGCAGCCTTCAGCAGCCCCAGAAAAAACGCAATCTTTAAATGTTCCAATTCTGGTGCTTTACCCTTTATCCTTGCCACTTGCTCTGGTGCGGTGGCAAGTGGAGTAATATTTTTGTGGTTGATGTCAGCTTTGTAATGTCAGCTGACATCAAGCCCAGGGGTTGGTAATGAAAAGGTGTCTATTGGACACCCCCCATTACTAACCCAGTTGTCAAATTTAATAAAGACACATTTATTAAGATGAAAAAAAATCAAAGTTATGCTAACCTCTACATTTATAATCCATATGTCCCATGATGAACTCCAACTCTGCTACATCTGGTTACATTGCTGAGCAGTGACAAACATTGTCGCTCAGCACAGCAACCAATTCACATTGAGCTGAGCATGAGAATGTGGCTGTGTATGTCTGGCGGTGACGTCATTAAGGTAACCACCAGTCACACGCAGCCGAGTTCTGATGCTCAGCTCAATGTGAAATGGTTTCCAGGCTGAGTGGTAACGTTTGTCTCTATTCTGCAATACAATCGGATGTAGCTGTGTTGAAGCTCATCATGGGACATGGGCATTAATGGATTATTGATGGACAGGTGAGAATAACTTTATTTTTATTTTGATCATAATAAATGGGTAAAACAGGGTCAGGGAGTGTCTATTTCAACTAAAATACTTTTCTCTGTGTGTTTATTTCAATTAAAGAACTTTGCTGTGATAGTGCCTTTATTAATTTTCACTTAGTTGGTTAGCAATGGGGGTGTTTGATAGATGCCTCTCCATTACCAACCAGATTTTTCTTCGTAAATCATGGACATTGGAAAATATGTCCGTCACCATAAGAAAATCTATCTATATAATCGTCTAAGGGGTACTTCCGTCTGTTTGGCTGTCTGTCTGTCTGTTTGTCTGTTGTCTGTAACAGAAATCCCGCATCGCTGATTGGTCGCGGCTGGCTGCAACCAATCAGCAACAGGCTTAGTCCGGCCGCGAATTGGCCTCTCCTTTCTCTCCTCAAGTCAGTGCCCCTCCCTACTCCCCTCCAGTCAGGGCCAGTGTGTCGCCTCATCCCGGACAAACTTTTTACTATTGATGCTATTCTCACCTTCTGCCATCCTCTGATGTGCGTGATGCTGCCGCCAGCTTCCGTTCCCAGTGATGCATTGCGAAATTACCCAGATGACTTAGCGGTCTCGCGAGACTGCTAAGTCATCTGGGTAATTTCGCAATGCATCACTGGGAATGGAAGCTGGCGGCAGCATCGCGCGCATCGGGACAGCTTCAGTGGTTGCCGGAGGGTGAGTATATACAGTAAGTATTTTTTATTTAAATTTTTTTTTAACAGGGATATGGTGCCCACACTGCTATATACTGCGTGGGCTGTGTTATATACGGCGTGGGCTGTGTTATACAGTATACTGCGTGGCCTGTGTTATATACTGCCTGGCTGCTATATATTATTATTATTTATTATTATAGCGCCATTTTTCCATGGAGCTTTGCATGTGAGGAGGGATATACATAATAAAAACAGGTACAATATTCTTGAACAATACAACTGGTACAGGAGGAGAGAGGACCCTGCCCGCGAGGGATCACAATCTACAAGGGATGGGTGAGGATACAGTAGGTGAGGATAGAGCTGGTCATGCAGCGGTTTGGTCGATTGGTGATTACTGCAGGTTGTAGGCTTGTCGGAAGAGGTGGGTCTTCAGGTTCTTTTTGAAAGTTTCGATGGTAGGTGAGAGTCTGATATGTTGTGGTAGAGAGTTCCAGAGTAGGGGTGATGCGCGAGAGAAATCTTGTATGCGATTGTGGGAAGAGGAGATAAGAGGGGAATAGAGAAGGAGATCTTGTGAGGAACGGAGGTTGCGTGCAGGAAAGTACTGGGAGAAGAGGTCACAGATGTATGGGGGAGACAGGTTGTGGATGGCTTTGTATGTCATGATTAGGCTTTTGTACTAGAGTATCTGGGTAATGGGGAGCCAGTGAAAGGATTGACAGAGGGGAGAGGCCGGGGAATAGCAGGGGGATAGGGGGATTATTCGGGCAGCTGAGTTTAGAATAGATTGGAGGGGTGCGAGAGTGTTAGAGGGGAGGCCACAGAGCAGGAGGTTACAGTAGTCGAGGCGAGAGATAATGAGGGCATGGACTAGGGTATTAGTTATATACTGCGAGGGCTGTGTTATATACTATGTGGCCTGTGTTATATACTGCTTGGGCTGTGCTATATATTACGTAGGCTGTGCTATATATTACATGGGCTGTGTTATATACTACGTGGCTGCTATATACTACATGGCTTCTATATACTACGTGGCTGCTATATACTACATGGCTTCTATATACTACGTGGCTGCTATATACTACATGGCTGTGCTATATACTATGTGGCTGCTATATACTATGTGGCTGCTATATACTATGTGGCTGCTATATACTATGTGGCAGTGCTATATACTATGTGGCTGTGCTATATACTACGTGGCTGTCTGTGTTATATACTATGTGACTGTACTATATACTACATGGCTGTGCTAAGCATGACGTACATACATACATACATATATATTCTAGAATACCCGATGCATTAGAACAGGGCCACCATCTAGTTAAATATAAATGTACAGTTTATAAATATCACATCACAAAATAATCGGAATGATAATTCAGAGAATGGAAACTGACCTTACACTGTAGCGATTCAGCAATCAATTAGGGTATTTACATAGTCATGTCGCCACTAGTGTTTCTTGCTTTGACATGTGTTTAACTACATATGTTTAACAACTAAATGATTGCAATATCTCACATGCTTACATGCCTAGTCTGAGATGTAGACTTTATGATGGCAGATAGCAACATTGTTTCTGTATTGGATCTACTGAATAAATGTTTATTGAGTGGCTGCGCTAATGAAATTCATTCATTCATTCAACTATTGAAATGAGGTAGTCCTAATGAGCTATGACTGATTGTAAAACTTGTGATGAGGGAAAATTAACAAATTGCGTGTTGATTAATTGCATTGATTCATTTTGCAACATTTTTACCAGTCTGTCAATTTCACATTCAATATTATCTGAAATGAATGCAGTTAAGTGAATTGTCTGGATTATGGGAGTATCATTCTTTCCATTGATTTGAGGAAATAAAAGATGCATAATAATAAATGCTGTCATAATAGATACAATATTTTCTGCAAATAAAATATAATACTTCAGTAAAACATTTATGGCGGATTCAGGAAAATAATTCTGCAGATGTTGTATTGTATCAAAATAGTTTATATCACTGGGATAATTTCATGATGTCAATCTATTCTGATTGCATATGTATTCATTGCATTCAATATAATATTAGTTACTTTTATAGTTTACATTGGCATACAATGTCTACATTTCTAAGTACAGGGTCTGTCTACTACTAGGGAAACTCCTTCTCATCCTGAATGTTTGCCCCCAAAATTAAAACACTTAAACTCACCTCCAGGGCCTGCACCATTCCAGTGGCATCAGCACTCACATTCCCGAGGCTCACGTGAGGTTGGCCTGTGCCCAATTTGCACTGGCGTCACAATCCTCGTCTTCAGACGTATACAGTGGAGTAA
Organism: Ranitomeya imitator; assembly: GCF_032444005.1. NCBI lineage: Eukaryota > Metazoa > Chordata > Amphibia > Anura > Dendrobatidae > Ranitomeya > Ranitomeya imitator. The sequence continues at coordinate 464,395,446 of NC_091287.1, read as the reverse complement.
CTTATATAAATGTATTTGAATTTTGCAGTGAGAAATAAGTATTTGATTCCTCTTGCAAACACGACTTAATACTTGATTAAAAACCCTTGTTGGCAAGCACAGCAGTCAGATATTTATTACAGTGGATGATGAGGTTTGTGCACACGTCAGGAGGAATTTTGGTCCACTCCATTTTGCAGATCATTTCTAAATTATTAAGATTTTGAGGCTGTCGCTTGGCAACTCGGAGCTTCAACTTCCTGCATAAGTTTTCTATGGGATTAAGGTCTGGAGACTGGCTAGGCCACTCCATGATCTTAATGTGCTTAATTTTGGGCCTCTCCTTTGTTACCTTGGATGTATGTTTTGGGTCATTGTCTTGTTGGAAGATTCAGCCACAACCCATTTTTAATGTCCTTGCAGAGGAAAGCAGGTTGTCACTGGATTTTTCAGTGCATGGCTCCATCCATTCTTTGGGGGTGTTTCTCACCCTTAGCAGAGAAACACTCCCAAAAGATAATGTTTCCACCTCCATGCTTGACATTGGGGATGGTGTTTTTTGGGTCATAGGCAGCATTTCTCTTCATCCAAACACGGCTAGTTAAGTTAATGCCAAAGACCTCCATTTTGGTTTCATCTGACCACAACACTTTCTCCCAATCATCTACAGAATCATCCAGGTGTTCATTGGCAAACTTCAGATGGGCCTGGACATGTGTCTTCTTGAGCCGGGGGACCTTACGGGCACTTCAGGATTTATGGCCTAATGTGTTACCAATGGTTTTCTGGTGACTGTGGTCCCAGCTGCCTTGAGATCATTAGCAAATTCCCCCATGTAGTTTTACGCTGATCTCTCACCTTCCTCATGATTAAGGATACCCTAAGAGGTGAGATTTGCATGGTGCCCAAAATCTATGTCGATTGACATTCATTTTGTATTTCTTCCATTTTCTTACTATTGTTCCAACAGTTGTCTCCTCCCCACCCAGCATCTTACTTACAGCTTTGCATCCCATTATAGCTTTGTGCAGGTCTGTGATCTTGTCCCTGACATCCTTATAAATTTCTTTGGTTTCACCTATGTTGCAGAAATTAGAGTCTGACCGATTAATTAAGTCTATGGACAGGAGTATTTTATAAAGGTGACTATGTAAGACAGCTGTCTTTAACCCCCTTAGTGACAATGCCAATTTGCTACTTAATGACTGGGCCAATTTTTACAATTCTGACCACTGTCAATTTATGAGGTTACTACTCTGGAACGCTTTAACGAATCCCACTGATTCTGAGATTTTTTTCTTTTGTGACATATTGTACTTCATGGTAGTGGTAACATTTCTTTGATATGACTTGCGTTTATTTATGAAAAAAATTGGAAATATGGCCAAAAATTTGAAAATTTTCCAATTTTCAAACTTTTAATTTTTGTGCCCTTGAGGCCGGGATCACACACAGTGAGATATGGTCGAGTCTCGCAGGTTAAAACCAAGCTCTGGCACCGGCACTCCAGAGCGAAGCGTGCAGCTGCATAGCAATACATGGAGCCGCATGCTCTGCTCCGGAGTGCCGGTGCCAGAGCTTGCTTTTAACCTGCGAGACTCGGCTGTATCTCGCTCTAGTGTGACTCCAGCCTAAGTCAGAGAGTAGTGTCGCACAAAATAGTTAACATATAACATTTCCCACATGTCTACTTTACATCAGCCCAATTTTGGAAGCTAAATTACTTTTTGTTAGGACGTTATAAGGGTTAAAAGTTGACCAGCGATTTCTAATTTTTGCAACAAAATTTACAAAACAATTTTTTAAGGGACCACCACATATTTCAAGTCACTTTGAGGGGTGTACATGACAGAAAATACCCAAAAGTGACACCATTATATAAACTGCACCCCTCAAGGTGCTCAAAACCACATTCAAGAAGATTATTAACCTTTTATGTGCTTCAAAGGAACTGAAGCAATGTGGAAGGAAAAAATAGAAAGGATAACTTTTAACTTTTTTCACAAACATTTTACTTCAGAGCAATTTTTTTTTATTTTCACAAGTGTTAAAAGAGAATATGAACCACAAATAGGGTTGAGCGACCTTTACTTTTATAGGATCGGGTCGGGTTTCACGAAACCCAACTTTTTCAAAAGTCGGGTCGAGTGAAATCGGCCGATCCTATAAAAAAGTCGGGGTCGGGGTCGGCCGAAACCTGAAACCCAATGCAGTGCATTGGGTTTCCATGGTTCCCAGAGTCTGAAGGAGCGGAAACTCTCCTTCAGGCCCTGCGATCCATATTTTAGTGTAAAATAAAAAATTAAAATAAAAAATATCGCAATACTTACCCTCTGACGCGCCCTGGTACTAACCGGGAACCTTCCTTCCTTAGAATCAGCCTTCCAGGACCTTGCGGTGACGTCGCGGTGACGTCGCGGCTTGTGATTGGCCGCGCGGCCGCCCATGTGACCGCTCGCGCGACCAATCACAAGCCGCGACGTCACCGCGACGTCACCGAAGGTCCTGGAAGGGCTGATTCTTAGGAAGGAAGTCTGCCGGAAAGAAGCAGGGCGCGTCCGAGGGTGAGTATATTCCTATTAGGTATATACTCACCCTCGGACGCGCACTGCTTCTTTCCGGCAGCCTTCCTTCCTAAGAATCAGCCCTTCCAGGACCTTCGGTGACGTCGCGGTGACGTCGCGGCTTGTGATTGGTCGCGCGAGCGGTCACATGGGCGGCCGCGCGGCCAATCACAAGCCGCGACGTCACCGCAAGGTCCTGGAAGGCTGATTCTAAGGAAGGAAGGTTCCCGGTTAGTACCAGGGCGCGTCAGAGGGTAAGTATTGCGATATTTTTTATTTTAATTCTTTATTTTACACTTAAATCTGAATTCCAATACCAATTCCCGATATAAACATATCGGGAATCGGTATCGGAATTCCGATTCTAGATTCAAAAGATCGCCGACTTCATGGCCGACCCCACACAGGGGTCGGGTCGGGTTTTATGAAACTCGACCTTGCCAAAAGTCGGCGACTTTTGAAAATTTTCGACCCGTTTCGCTTAACCCTAACCACAAAGTTTGTTGTGCAATTTCTCCTAAATACGTCGATACCCCATATGTGGGGATAAAAAACCATTGTTTGGGTGCACGGCAAAGCTCGGAAGGGAATAAGCGCCGTTTGACTTTTTCAATGCAGAATTGGCTGGAATTGAGATCGGACGCCATGTCGCGTTTGGAGTGCCCCTGATGTGCCTAAACAGTGGAAACCCCTCAATTCTAACTCCAACACTAATGCCAACACACCCCGAATGCTAATCCCAACCCTAACTATAACCATAACCCGAACCCCAACACACCCCTAACCCTAATCCCAACTTTAACCATAACCCTAACTATAAACCTAAAAATAACACACCCCTAACCCTAATGCCAACCCCAACCATAATCCCATCTCTAACCCTAATCCCAACCCTAACCATAACCCTAATCAAATCGCTAACCCCAACACATGCCTAACCCCAATCTGAACCCTAACCATAACCCTAACAACAAACCTAATCCTAACACACCCCTAACCCTAATCCCAACACAAACCCTAATCCCAACCTTAACGATAACCCTAACACTAACCCCAACATACCCCTAAACCTAATCTCAACCCTAACCACAACCCTAACCCTAACATACCCCTAACCCTAATCCCAACCCTAAACATAACCCTAATTACAAACCTAAAAATAACACACCCCTAACCCTATTCCAAACATCTACCCTAATCCCAACCCTAACCAAAACCCTAATCATAACGCTTACCCGTAACCCTAATCTGAACCCTAACCATAACCCTAACCACAAACCTAACCCTAACACACCCCTAACCCTAATCCCAACACAAACCCTAATCCCAACCCTAATCGTTACCCTAACCCCAACATACTTCTAATCCTAGTCCCAACCCTAACCATAACCCTAACCACAACCCTAACCCCAACACACCCCTAACCCCAATCCCAACCCTAACCATAACCCTAACTACAAACCTAAAAATAACACACCCCTAACCCTAATTCAAACCCTAACCCTAATTCCAACCTTAACCATAACCCTAATCCTAACCGCAACACACCCCTAACCCTAATCCCAACACAAACCTTAATCCCAATGCTAATCATAATCCTAACCCCAACATACTCCTAAACCTAATCCAAACCCTAACCATAACCTTAACCACAACCCTAACCCCAACACACCCCTAACCCTAATCCCAACCCTAACCATAACCCTAACTACAAACCTAAAAATAACACACCCCTAACCTTAATCCAAGCGCCAACCCTAATCCCAACCCTAACCATAATTCCAACATGAACCATATCCCTAACCCTTACCCCAACACACCCCTAACCCTAATTTCAACCCATAACCCTAACCACAAACCTAACACACCCCTAACCCTAATTTCAACCCCAACCCTAACCATAACCCTAATCATAAAGCTAACCCCTAACCTAAGCTGAACCTTAAACCTAACACACCCCTAATGCTAATCCCAACACTAACACTAATCCCAACCCTAACCATAACCCTAATCCCTACACACCCCTAAACCTAATCCCAACCCTAACCATAACCCTAACCACAAACCTAACCGTAACACACCCCTAACCCTAATCCCAAAATTACACCTAATCCTAACCTTAACCATAACCCCAACCACAACCCTAACCCCAACACACCCCTAACCCTAATCCCAACCCGAACCATAATTCCAACTCTAACCCCAACACACCCCTAACCCTAATCCCAACCCGAACCATAATCCTAACCACAACTCTAACCCCAACACACCCCTAACCCTAATCTCAATCGTAACCATAACGCTAACCACAAAGCTAACCCTAACAAACCCCTAACCCTAATCCCAACACTAACCATAACCCTAACCTCTACACACCCCTAACCCCAGTCCCAACCCTAACCATAACTCTAACCACAAACCTAACCCTAACACATCCCTAACCCTAATCCCAACACTTACCCTAATCCCAACCCTAACCATAACCACAACCCAAACCCCAACAAATCCTTAACCCTGATCCCAACCCCAACCCTAATTCCAACCCTAACCATAACCCCAGCACACCCCTAACCCTAATCCCAAACTTAACCATAACCCTATCCACAACCCTAACCCCAACACACCCCTAACCCTAATTACAACCCTAATTATAACCCTAACCACAAACCTAACCCTTACACACACCTAACCCTAATTCCAACCCCCACCCTAACCACAACCCTAAACATAACGCTAACCCCTAACCCTAATCTGAACTCTAACCAGGAACCTAAACCTAACACACCCTTAACCCTAATCCCAACCCTTACCATAACCCTAACCCCTACACACCCCTAACCCTAATCCCAACCTTAACAATAACCATAACCACAAACCTAACCCCAACACACCCCTAACCCTAATCCCAACCCTAACCGTAGCACTAACCTCAAACTTCACCCTAATACACCCCTAACCCTAATCCCAACCCTAACCATAGCCCTAACAACAATCCTAACCCTAATCCCAACCCTAACCATAACACTAACCACAATCCTAACCCCAACACATCCCTATCCCTAATCCCAACCCTAACCATAACCCTGACCCCAACACACCCCTAACCCTAATCCCAACCCTAACCATAACACTAACCACAATCCTAACCCAAAAACACATCCCTATCCCTAATCTCAAGCCTAACCATAACCCTAGCCACAAACCTAACCCTAACACACCCCTAACCCTAATCCCAACCCCCACCCAAACCATAACCCTAAACATACCGCTAACTAGGGTTGAGCGAAACGGGTCGAAATTGTTCAAAAGTCGCCGACTTTTGGCAAGGTCGGGTTTCATGAAACCCGACCCGACCCCAGTGGGGGGTCGGCCATGAAGTCGGCGATCTTTTGAATCTGGAATCGGAATTCCGATCCCGATTCCCGATATGTTTAAGATATCAGGAATTGGTATCGGAATTCAGATTAAAGTGTAAAATATAGAATTAAAATAAAAAATATTGCAATACTTACCCTCTGACGCGCCCTGGTACTAACCGGCAGCCTTCCTCCTTCAAATCCGTGCTTTTAGGACCTTGCCGTGACGTCGCGGTGACGTCGCGGCTTGTGATTGGCCGCGCGGCCGCCCATGTGACCGCTCGCGCGGCCAATCACAAGCCGCGACGTCACCCGCGACGTGACCGAAGGTCCTGGAAGGGCTGATTCTTAGGAAGGAAGGTTCCCGGTTACCTAATATACCTAATAGGAATATACTCACCCTCGGAAGCGCCCTGCTTCCTTCCGACAGCCTTCCTTCCTAAGAATCAGCCCTTCCAGGACCTTCGGTGACGTCGCGGGTGACGTCGCGGCTTGTGATTGGCCGCGCGAGCGGTCACATGGGCGGCCATGCGGCCAATTACAAGCCGCGACGTCACCCGCGACGTCACCGAAGGTCCTGGAAGGCTGATTCTAAGGAAGGAAGGTTCCCGGTTAGTACCAGGGCGCGTCAGAGGGTAAGTATAAGGATATTTTTTATTTTAATTCTATATTTTACACTTAAATATGGATCCCAGGGCCTGAAGGAGAGTTTCCGCTCCTTCAGACCCTGGGAACCATGGAAACCCAATGCACTGCATTGGGTTTCGAGTTTCGGCCGACCCCGACCCCGACTTTTTTATAGGATCGGCCGATTTCACTCGACCCGACTTTTCCAAAAGTCGGGTTTCGTGAAACCCGACCCGATCCTATAAAAGTGAAGGTCGCTCAACCCTACCGCTAACCCTAAACCCTAATCTGAACCCTAACCACAAACCTAACCAAAACATACCCCTAACCCTAATCCCAACCCTAACCATAACCATAACCACAACTCTAACCCCAACACACCCTTCACCCTAATCTCAACCCTAACCATAACACTAACTTCAAACCTAACCCTAACACACCCATAACCCTAATCTCAACATTAACCATAACCATAACCCAAACCACAACCCTAACCCCAACACACCCCTAACCCTAATCCCAACTCTAACTATAACCACAACCCTAACACCAACACACCCTTAACCCTAATCTCAACCCTAACCATAACACTAACCACAAACCTTACCCTAATCCCAACCCTAACCCTAATCCCAGCACTTACCCTAATCCCAACCCTAACCATAACCCTAACCACAACCCTAACCCTAATCCCAACCCAAACCCTAATCCCAAAACTAATCCCAACCCTAAACCTAATCCCAACCCTAGCCCAACCCTAATGCTAACCCTAGCCCAACCATAACCTTAGCCCCAACCCTAACCCTAGCCCTAACTTTAGCCCCCTTTCTGACCTCAGACGGGATAGTACGTCGGCAGTGAGCCTGCTGGGACATGTCAGCTGTTTTGATTGCTGCTATGTAGCAGAGCCGATCGAGTGGTGCCAGCTTCTAGCCTCCTATGCAGGCTATTGAAGCATGGCAAAAGTAAAAAAAAGTACAACAATTTTGAAAAAAATAAAATAAAATAAAGTTTAAATCACCCCCTTTCGCCCCATTCAAAATAAAACGATAAAAAATAAAACCTACACATATTTGGTATCACTGCATTCAGAATCGCCTGATCTGTCAATAAAAAAAGCATTAACCTGATTGCTAAACAGCATAGCGAGGAAAAACTTCGAAACGTCAGTCGCAGCGACATTGCATTAAAATGCAATAACGGGCGATGAAAAGAATGTATCTGCACAAAAGTGATATCAATAAAAATTTCAGCTTGGCACGCAAAAAACAAAGCCCCACCCGACCCCAGATCACTAAAAATGAAGATGTTACGGGTATCGGAAAATGGCGCAATTGTTTTTTTTTTTAGCAAATTTTGGAATTTTTTTTTTACCTTTTAGATAAAAGAGAACCTAGACATGTTAGGTGTCTATGAACTCGTAATGACCTGGAGAATCATATTATATGGTCAATTTCAGCATTTAGTGAACGTAGCAAAAAAGCCAAACAAAAAACAAGTGTGGGATTGCACTTTTTTTTTTTGCAATTTCACCACACTTGGAATTTTTTTCCCGTTTTCTAGTACACGACATGCTAAAACCAATGAAGTCGTTCAAAAGTACAACTCGTCCCGCAAAAAATAAGCCCTCACATGGCATTGATGGAAGAATAAAAAAGTTATGGCTCTGGGAAGGAGGGGAGCGAAAAACGAAAACGCAAAAACGGAAAATCCCAAGGTCATGAACGGGTTAACCCTAACTTTAGCCCAACTCACTTTAGTCCAACTCTAACCCTAATGGGAAAATGAAAATAAATAGATTTTCTTATTTTAATATTTTTTCCCTAAATAAGAAGGTGATAAATTGGGTTGATTTACTATTTTTTTTATTTTCATCACTGTGATAGGGTCTATCACAGTGACCAAAATGAACCAATAGGAAAAATCTCCTATTGTTGCCGGCCAGCAGAGCTCAACGGGCACACTGCGCATTTTCTTCCCATAAGAAGATGCCGGTGGCCGTGGGGGGAAGCAGGTGGGTCCAGGGACACCAGGAGTTACCGAGGGGGAATTGGAAGATCCTATTTCTTAAATGGAATTAAATGGAAAATCTGACTTTTTTTGCGGTCGCCGTTTTACCGTTAATAACATCGATCGCAACATCGGGGTCGATGAAAACTGACCCAAATCATGTTCTCTGGGGTCTCGGCTAACCCCGGCAGCTGAGACTCCGGAGAAATCCCAACTCTGGGGGGCGCAATACCACCATTAATTAAGTTGGTTTAAGTACCCTTAACTGCCATCGTTAAAAGGCTTATCAGCGGTCATTAAGGGGTTATTGCAGGTAACGAGTTGATTAGGAGCGTCTAACTAGTCTGTAGGAGCCAGATCTGTCAATGTTAAAATTAACATACCCTTAAAATTGTAGACTGTTCATGTCTTTGTCAGTGGGCAAACTTACAAAATCAGCAAGGGATCAAATACTCATTTCCTCCACTGTAAATAATCAAGAGGAGGTGAGCAGCCTTCCGCAGCTCTCAATTAACTCACTATAGCAATTACAGAATTTTGAAGGCTGGGAGTGGGAGGGGGCTCCCATTCACATTCCAATTGGTGGCCTTGTGATGTCATTGCCATGACAGCAGGAGGTCACATGACAACTTGCTGATCTGTCAGCTGTGGAAACCCGTTGAGACCATGTCAGCAGCATGTATGTGACATCTTTGTGACATCCATGTATCCGTGTTCTTTCCATGCATCTGTGAGCCCATGTGTCACATCCATGTTACATCTGTCTGCTGTCCATATGCTTTTGTGACACTTACCAGCGCCTGGGAATAGCAGTACAAGAAGATCACCATTAGAACCATGAGAAAATTCTCACGGTGCTAGCGATGATGTCATTAAGGTTATTCCAGTTCTTTGGTTCATTCCATTGAAGCCATGGTCTCCTATAAAGAAACAAAAATAAAATGCAATCATATCCCTCACCTGTCTGTCGTTCTGTCCCATGCAGAAATCCATGTCTAGTATAAACAGTTATCAACCTGGACGGTGCCAATATGAGAACAACTGAGGAATAAGCTGCTGGAGCTCAGCCTCAGTGACTAGCGATGATGTCATCGAGGTTACCCCAAGTCACTGAAACTGCATTCCCAGCCAGGCACCTGAACTGCAGTGACCTTGGTGAGATCACCACCAGCACAATGAGAAAAAGTCTCACAGTGCAGCAGAGAGTTCATCGCAGTTTTCCAGGGGCAATTTCTCATGCATCGCTGCACAGTGAGACTTTTTCTCACTGTGCTAGAAGTGATCTCACTGAGATCACCACAGTTCGGGGGCTTGGCTTGGAACCCAGCCTCAGTGATCTGCCATAACATTGATGATGTCACCACTAGTCACAGGCACTGAGGTTGCAGCAGCAAATTCCTCTGTGATTCTCAGCCTAGATGGTCGCATATTGGCACTGTCCAGGTTGAAAACTGTTAGTTCCGATATGGAAAATAGCATGGGACAAAAGGGTGGACAGATTAGGGATGTGATTGTTTTGTTTTTTAGTTTGTTTTTGCAGGAGACCATGGCTTCAATGAAATGTGCATTATAACTGTGTATGTTATTTTTAAATAAAAAAGTAGAATTGTTTTTTTATTTCAAATAAAACACTTTATTCTGGCTGTGTGCTTATTTACAATGCAGCTATAGGATTAGTAATGGAGCCTCTCCTTTACTAAACACTGGGCTTTAAGTCACCAGAAAATACAAAAGTGACATCCACCCCACAAATATGAACCCCACTTACCACCGCCACAGGGCAAATGGAAAGATCCAGGCAAAGCACCAGAATTGGTGCATCTAATAGATGTGCCTTTCCTGGGTGGCTGCAGGATGCTATTTTAGGCTGAGGGGGCCCCTTACTATCCTGAGAATACCAGCCCCCAGCTGTCTGCTTTAGCTTGGCTGGTTGTCAAAAATGGGGGGGACCCCATGCCGTTATTTAAATATTTAAAAAAATGATGTGGGGACCCCTCTATTCTTGATAGCCAACCTTGCTAAAGCAGACAGCTTAGAGATGTAGCCCAAAGCTGTTAGTTTTGCCTGCGCTGGTTATCAAAAATACAGGGAAACCCACATTGTTTTTTTTGTTTGTATAACTATATATTTAGAACATAGTCGCCGGCTGATAAATATGATGAGAGTAGTAGTCCCATCAGCCGACGCCAGTGACCGGAGGTAAGTTTTTTACTTCAGCTCACAGCTGCGGGGTCATGCTGTCGTCTGACATTGTGAGAACCACAGCGCTTTGACCGGTGGTATTAATCTTCGATCAACCGAAGTTTCCTGTACTGTCATGCAGATGACAGAGCAAGAAACACCCAGTGTTCGGGGTGCTGAACTCAAACAGTAACACAGGCTTCCTAGTGAAGTCCGTGTTTTGGTCCATACCCGAACAGTAGGTGTTCGATATGGACCCCAGACTTTACTGTTCGGTTATGCCCATCTCTATCAAGGAGTATTTATTTCAAATAAAGGATTTTATTCTTGCTGCATTTATATTAAAACTTACTATGGGGTTAAAAATGGAGGCATCTAACTAACACCTGGGCTTGATGTCAGCTGACAATACAAAGGTGGCATCAACTTCAACCCTATTATCCCAATTGCCACTGCACTAGTGCCAATGTGAAGAGGAAGGTGGACTGCCAGAAGTGACACATCTTGTGGGTGCACCATTTCTGGGACAGCAGAGGGCTGATGTTGGTAGACTGGGAGGGGAGGCAATTTTCCTCGCACCTTCCTAGGCAACTAATATCAACTAACATTTGTCTGTTTAGCCTTTGTTGGGGACCCTATGTCATTTTTTTTCTGGAGTCCCCCGTAAACTAAGCAGTTCGGGCTCAGCAATCAACACTGAGCTGTTATTGATAACCTGGGAACCTTTTGGGATGCTCTCCTCTTTCACATATTATAAACATGAACACCCAGCCATGGGCTTTCACTCTGCTAGTTAATAAAATTATGTGGGATCCCACTACAGTTTTATTATTTAATTTTTAATTTTACACATGATGTACACAGTGGCTGCTGAATACAACTCACATCATTGTCACCTGGTTGCACTAATCTAAGGAAGCCCAGCGCCTGGGATCAGTGCAAACTGTACTGCTTTTTCCCAGGCACTGATACTTGTACCTCATGCATTTTGTTCATGCTCCACAAAAAAAGTACATGTCTTTGGGTTTTTCACATGGACACATGGTTTGTGTGCAAAACCTGACATGTGTGTGCAACAATTGAATACTATGGGGATGTCCGTATTTGCGGTCCTTAAAAAATGGATCGCATATGGACATGAAAAACAGACGTGTGAAGAGGACCTTATTTGCAGCATAAAATTGGCATGGCTGACACCAAAAGAAATACAGTGACATCTGTGCTTCTAATTCCAAATGCCCCACTCCCATCTGAGCCCGACCATAAACCTAAATAGCAGTTAGTCCACATGTTTGAAATTAACATAGTCAGTTGGGATGAGCGAATGTGCTCTTTGATTCTTGGATATCACTCCAGGACCTTGGTGCTGGGATTTGCTCTGCACTTGGCGAGCATTAGAAGATGCTCAATTTCAAACTCAAATGCCACGTACGTATGTTTCACCTGTTACACAGCCAATAAGCTTGCAGGGATTGCCTGCACGTCATTGTAATGCCATAGCCTTCTTGGTAATGGCATTACTTTGATTGGCTGCCTGTGTGACATCATCAGGGGTTATTAAAAGGCATGTGCAGTCAAGCTCGGCTCACTGATGCCATTGCATAGCTCAGGGACAGTTCTTTTTGGAGGGAGATAGTGTTTGTTCAGGCATATGTGCACAGTTTAATAAATCAGATTTCAGAAGTGTTAATACTGGTGCTGAAGCTGAACCATCATACTAACAGTCCTTGTAAGGGTTAATTTTGTGCTTTGCTGTTTGTATCAGATACACTCTCCAATTAGACTAGGGAGGGAGAGAGAGTTGCAGTAGAAGAGAGAGTGACTGGGATTAGGATTTAGCAGTCTGTTAGTCTGTTGATAAATATATAGCGGAGAGTTTTGACAACAATTTTATTTTTTGGGTGAAAAAATTGATTATTTTTTCATCCATAGAGTTTTTTGTGCTTTATGCAATATTTTCTGTTATAGAAGACTCCAAAAAAGCATTGAAATATTTCTCTGCATTCAATTACTCATCCATGCACTATTATGGGGTCTGTGGTACATTTCAATGTTAAAAACAGTCCAAAAAAGCATTGAAACATTTTTCTCTATTTAAATACTCATCCATCCATATACGTACTATTACGTGGTCTGTGGTACATTTTGGTGTCACATAACAGTCCAAAACAGCATTAAAACATTTTTCTGTATTTAATTACTCATCCATTTAAATATTATTACTTGGTCTATGGTACATTTCGCTGTTATATTAAAGTATAAAAAAGCATTGAAACATTTTTCTGCATTCAATTACTCATCTATATACTGTTACATACTCTGGGGTACATTTCTGTGGTATATAACAGTCCAAGAAAGTGTTCAAAAATGTTTCTGGATTTAAGTAGTAATCCATACAGTGTAATGTGCTTAGTGGGCGACAAGTTGGCAAAGAAGGCAGAATCCTGCGAGACTACAGATGGATCAACTGGAGGAATATCGTAGCCACAACAAGCTGGCCCAACAGTGGATATGACACTAGCCTGTGGTCCGAAACCAGCCTCTTTCCCAGAACCACCAAGGCCTGAAGCCAGGCCGCAGCCTTCATCGCTGGGGTTCTTGCAGACTGTAGACGGGAGAGCCAGGATCCAGCAAATAATGAGCAGACTGCGGTGCTTAAGCGGGCCAGAAGAGAGAAGTAGGAGAGCCAGGACTCCTTGACGGACTTGATATCAGAGGCCATAAAACAGCTGACTCCAACCCAACAACCATTGCCACAATTGCTACCGCACCAAGACAAGTGAGAAGAGCCTGGCAAAATGCTAGAATTGGCACATATAATAGATGCGCCTTTTCTGGGGCAGATGTGGACTGCTATTTTTAGGATGGTGGGGGCAATTTCCGAGGCCCATTAACAGACTAAAGGTACGGTCACACTAAGCGACGCTGCAGCGATACCGACAACGATGTCGATCGCTGCAGCGTCGCTGTTTGGTCGCTGGAGAGCTGTCACACAGACAGCTCTCCAGCGACCAACGATCCTGAAGTCCCCGGGTAACCAGGGTAAACATCGGGTTACTAAGCGCAGGGCCGCGCTTAGTAACCCGATGTTTACCCTGGTTACCGTTGTAAATGTAAAAAAACAAACACTACATACTTACATTCCCGGTGTCTGGTCAGGTCCCTCGCCTTCAGCTTCCAGCACTGACTGAGCGCCGGCCGTAAAGTACAGCGGTGACGTCACTGCTGTGCTTTGCTTTTAGGCTGGCCGGCGCTCACCAGTCAGTGCGGGAAGCTGAAGGCAAGGGACCTGACCAGACACCGGGAATGTAAGTATGTAGTGTTTGTTTTTTTACATTTACAATGGTAACCAGGGTAAACATCGGGTTACTAAGCACGGCCCTGCGCTTAGTAACCCGATGTTTACCCTGGTTACCAGTGACGACATCGCTGAATTGGCATCACACACACCGATTCAGCGATGTCAGTGGGAGATCCAGCGACAAAATAAAGTGCTGGACTTTCCCCAGCGACCAACGATCTCCCAGCAGGGGCCTGATCGTTGGTCGCTGTCACACAGAATGATTTAGTTAACGATATCGTTGCTACGTCACAAAAAGCAACGATATCGTTAACGATATCGTTCAGTGTGACGGTACCTTAAGAATATCAGTCCTCAGCTGTCTTCTTTAAGTTGTCTGGATGTCAAAAATGGTGGAAGTACACACTGTTTTTTTTAATTATTTATTTAAATAATATAAAAAAAAGGAGTGGGGATCCCTCTATACTTGATAGCCAGCCATGATAAAGCTGACAGTTGAGGTTTGCAGCCCGCAGCTGTCATTTTTGCCTGTGCTGGTTATTAAAAATAGAAGAGACCCTAAGTCATTTTTTTAATTTATTTATTTATAGCACAGTCACCAGCTGATAGCTACTACACTTAGCGCTGCCTGCTCCTACTGTTTTTTTGCAACAGCTAGCATAGGGTAATGGCAATAGCACACCCTCATCAGCCTACGCCTGTGACAAGAGGTGGGGAACAGCAGCACTCTCACCGACGGTAATAATCTTACTGTCGATCAGAGCCACCAGTGTTTCTTGTGCTTTCATGCAGATGACAGCATGTGAAACACCCGATGTTCGGGGTTTCAAACCCGAACAGTAACACAGACTTTTTGAAAAAGTCTGTGATCGGGGTACGTGCCCAAACACTAGTTGTTCGGTACAGACACCAAACTTTAGTGTTTGAGTTTGTCAATCTCTAATTGTAAGTCCTTAGTAGTGTTGAGCAATACCTTCTGATATCGGGAAATATCAGATCAGATTGGATCGGACCGATACCCCAAAAATATCAGATATCGCCGATTCTGATACCGGAAACCAATGTAAGTCAATGGGACACAAATATTGGAATGACAATAAACCCTTTCTTTCCTTGTAGGTTAATTCTACATGAAGGAAAACAACTAAGAATAATGTAAAATGTATTGGGGGATAGGTGGAGGAGACATCAAAGGCATAGAGGTTTAGCACAATCAAATGGAATAGCAGGAATTAATTATTATTTTAAGATGTTCGGAGTTACAAAGATATTGACTATGTTAAGCTTTTTTATATTTTGTCAGATATTTATGTTTCACCACTTCCGTGCTCTTCACCTTCTTTTTTACTTCTCCCACTCTTTCTCCTTCATCACCCTCTTCAGGGTCATCTTCTTGGTCTTCTTCGGGGTGGTCTTCAGGGTCGTCATCTACAGGGTCGTCGTCTCCGGGGTCGTCGTCTCCGGGATCATCGTGTTCTTCGGAGTGGTCTTCAGGGTCGTCATCTACAGGGTCATCGTCTCCGGGTTCGTTGTATCCAGGGTCGTCGTCTTTGTCAGGGTGGTCTTCAGGGTCGTCGTCTCCGGGGTTGTCGTCTTCTTCGGGGTGGTCTTCAGGGTCGTCATCTTTAGGGTCGTCGTCAGGGAGATCCAGAGTGATTACCAAAAACCATTTCAAAAAGCTTGTACTTGGAAATGTAGCTGAAGGTACAAGAAGGCTGAGGAACTGCCGAGAACCAGCTGATGGTACTGGAACCCAGATGGGTAGCAGAAGGTACAAGAGCCAAAGACACTGCCGAGAACCAGCTGACGGTACTCGAACCCGGATGGGTAGCAGAAGGTACAAGAGCCAATGGAACTACCGAGGACCAGCTGATGGTACTGGAACCCGGTTACTAAACAGGAGGTACCTGTGCCAGAAAGCACTACCAAGGACCATCAGACATTGGTGGAACTCAGAAACCGAGAAGGAGACACCTAAGCCAAAGGCTCTGCCTGGAACCAGCTGATGGTACTGGAACCCAGGGGGACCTATTCAAGATTGACTTCCAAATAACCAGCTAATGGTGCTGGAACTCAGATAGGCAGCAGAAGGTCCACATGAAAAAAAAGTTGCAAGGCCGCGAGCCGGCCGCAGCTACCGAAACCCACAGTCCTACAAGGAGTGCTTGTCCTATTGGCACTACGGAACCAGCCTTAATTGCCAGATCCCGCTGCCAACATAGGAAGCACCTAAACTGCAGGCACCATAGAGTCGGCTAACCCGACTGCAACCAAACAGGACAACGTATTGGAGGCAAAGTGATGTTGACACTACCCAGAAACAGCTGGCGTGCTGGAACCAGGCTGGGCAGGAGGGATTACCCGTGCCAAATACACTTCTGAGCAGCAACTGGTGGTGTTGGAGCCCAGGGTAAATACTAGAAACAGAGTGGAGGCAGAGGCGTAATTGGAGCCAGTTTAATATCTGTAGTAGTGTGAGTGTTGACGGAGCAGGAGAAATTGCCGGGCACACAGCAGGGGATCAGCTGACGTTACTGAACATCAGTAACACAGGAGCAAGTGTTGACTGTGCAGATGGCACTTCTGAGCAGCAACTGGTGATGTTGAAACCCAGGGTAAATACTAGAAAGAGAGGGGAGGCAGAGGCGTAATTGGAGCAAGTTTAAAATCTGAAGTAGTGCGAAAGTGGACAGAGCAGGAGAAAAAGCCGGACACACAGCAGGGGATCAGCTGACGTTACTGAACCCCAATAACACAGGAGCAAGTGTTGACTGTGCAGACAGCACTTCTGAGCAGCAACTGACAGTGTTGGAGCCCAGGGATTACAGGAGAAACAGAGTGTAGCCAGAGGTCTAATTGGAGCAAGTTTAATATCTGTAGTAGTGTGAGTGTGGATTGAGCAGGAGAAATTGCCGGACACACAGCAGGGGATCAGCTGACGTTACTGAACCCCAATAACACAGGAGCATGTGTTGACTGTGCAGACGGCACTTCTGAGCAGCAACTGGCGGTATTGGAGCCCAGGGTAAATACTAGAAATAGAGTGGAGGCAGAGGCATAATTGGAGCTAGTTTAATATCTGTAGTAGTGTGAGTGTTGACGAAGCAGGAGAAATTGCCGGACACGCAGCAGGGGAGCAGCTGATGATACTGATCCCCAATAACACTGAAGCACGTGTTGACTGTGCAGGCAGCACTTCTGAGCAGCAACTGGCGGAGTTCGAGCCCAGGGATTACAGGAGAAACAGAGTGTAGCCAGAGGCCTAATTGGAGCAAGTTTAATATCTGTATTAGTGTGAGTGTGGATGGAGCAGGAGAAATTGGTGGACACACAGCAGGGGATCAGCTGACGTTACTGAACCCCAATAACACTGGAGCATGTGTTGACTGTGCAGACAGCACTTCTGAGCAGCAACTGGCGGTGTTGGAGCCCAGGGATTACAGGAGAAACAGAGTGTAGCCAGAGGCATAATTGGAACAAGTTTAATATCTGTAGTAGTGTGAGAGTGGACAGAGCAGGAGAAATTGCCGGACACACAGCAGGGGATCAGTTGATGTTAGGCTACGTTCACACTAGCGTTGTGCGCCGCTGCGTCGGCGACGCAACGCACAACGCACGCAAAAACGCTGCGTTTTGCGACGCATGCGTCGGTTTTTGCCGAAAATCGGACGCAAGAAAAATGCAACTTGTTGCGTTTTCTTGGTCCGACGCTTGCGGCAAAAAAGACGCATGCGTCGCACAACGCAACAAACAAAAACGCATGCGTCCCCCATGTTAAGTATAGGGGCGCATGACGCGTGCGTCGCCGCTGCGTCGCCCGACGCACACTAGCATAACGCTAGTGTGAACGTAGCCTTACTGAACCCAATAACACAGGAGCATGTGTTGACTGTGCAGACAGCACTTCTGAGCAGCAACTGGCAGAGTTGGATGCCAGGGATTACAGGAGAAACAGAGTGTAGCCAGAGGCCTAATTGGAGCAAGTTTAATATCTGTAGTTGTGTGAGTGTGGACGGAGCAGGAAAAATTGCCGGACACACAGCAGGGGATCAGCTAATGTTACTGAACCCCAATAACACAGGAGCATGTGTTGACTGTTCAGACGGCACTTCTGAGCAGCAACTGGCAGTGTTGGATGCCAGGGATTACAGTTCAGGTGGTAGAAACATAAACACAACATGAGACCTGGATACTGTTGCCAAACAATTATTTAATCTGGAAGAGGACTGGCAAATTCCTGGGAGACCCAGGTCTTGTTTATTTTCGTAATAGTAAGCTGGTCAACGTTATCGGAGGATAGTCGAATGCGGCGCTCTGTTAGTACACCACCTGCGGCACTAAAGACGCGTTCAGATAATGCACTAGCAGCAGGGCAAGCCAGCACATCCAATGCATACTGGCTTAGCTCTGGCCATGTATCCAGCTTAGAGACCCAAAACTTGAAGGGGGAAGAGCCATGTGGGAGAACACTGAGAGGGCAAGATATGTAGTCTGTCACCATCTGACTGGAGCCGTCTGTGATGGTGTAGACATTTGTGGCGGGGACACAAAAGTTTGCCACATTTGGGCCATGCTGGTCTTGCTATGTGCTGAGGCGCTGCTTCTGCTCCCTCTTTGTGCAGAGCTTCCTCCACTGCCTCGATGCACTGAGCTGCTTTGTAAAGCACTTGCAGCACTGCTCTCTGGTGGTACTCTTGCATTTTGTGCTCCCGATTCAACAGTGTTATGAGGCTTTGTAAGTTTTCCCGGTAGCGAGAATCTAGGAGGGTGTACATCCAATAATCAGCCGTGTTGAGAATGTGGGTGATGCGGCGGTTGTTTCTCAGGCACTGCAGCATGAAATCAACCATGTGCTGCAGACTGCCAACTGGCCAAGAAACGCTGTCCCCTGCTTGAGGCATCATCTCTGCCTGCTCTGCATCACCCCACCCTTGCTCTACATACTACTAGAGCATTGTGTACCTCCCTCCTCTGGACAGATGTCTTCCTCCTCCATTGACTCCTCCTCATCCTCCTCACAAAGTGTCCCCTGCCTAGGCCTTTGTGAGGAACCACGTTGCGCAGACTGCCCAGAAGCAGATGGCATTTGTGACTCATCTTCCACCTCTTCCAGAACCTCCTCACTTAGTGCTTGCAGTGTTTTTTAAGGCAGGCAGATAATGGGGATAGTCATGCTGACTAGTTCATCATCTGCACTCGCCATCCACGTGGAATAATCGAAGGCACGCAAAACGTGGTAGATGTCATTCATAGAGGCCCACTCAGTAGTGGTGAAGTGTGAACGGCGCGCAGTGGGACTTGTTTGCACCTGATGCAGCTGG
The DNA here is from genome assembly GCF_032444005.1 of Ranitomeya imitator. NCBI lineage: Eukaryota > Metazoa > Chordata > Amphibia > Anura > Dendrobatidae > Ranitomeya > Ranitomeya imitator. Next base: position 464,376,107 of record NC_091287.1, on the reverse strand, counting down.
TACTCCATTACTGCTGCCTGCTGCTCACACAACCGCTCCAACATATGTAACGTTGAATTCCACCTGGTGGGTAGGTCACATATGATGAGATGTTCTGGAAGGAGGAATCAGCGCTGCAGAGCTGCAATTCATGATCTTGCCATGCTGGAATGCCTCAAGTGAGCATCACGGGTCCATGTGGAGGTAGACTGTGACGGCTCCTGCAGTGCTGATTCAGAGGAACTGGAGTATGAGGAGGAGTCAATGTGTGCAGACTGGATTCCTGCAATCCTTGGAATTGGCAGAACACGTACAGCTCCACTCTCAAGATCTGTATCTTGCTTCAGAACATTTACCTAATGGGCAGTGAGGGAAAGGTATCGTCCCTGTCCGTGGTTACTGGTCCATGCATCGGTGGTCAGGTGGACCTTGCTACTGACGGCGTTTAGTAGCGCATGTTTAATTTTTCCCTCCACATGCTTTTGCAGGGCAGGGACGGCTTACCTGCTGAAATAAAAGTGGCTTGGCATGTTGTATTGTGGGACTGCCAATGCCATCAAGTTACGGAAGGTGTCAGTCTTCACCAGCCTGAATGAGAGCATTTCAAGGGACAGTAGTTTTGGAAAGCCAGCATTCAGAGCCTGTGCTCAGGGGTGGTTTGCTGAGTATGGGTGCCTTTTCTCCCATGCCTGTGCTACCGATAGCTGTAGACTGGCCTGGGAGTGTGAGGATGACAGGGAACGTGGGGCTGTGGGTGGAATTACACTGTGTCTCCGTACATCAGTGCCAGAGGTTCTTCCATGGCGATCCTGTGAGGAAGCCAAATCAGCTGTGTGTGAGCTGGAGGAAGAGGCTACAACTTGAGCTGAAGAGGTGGTAGGTGGTGCTGTAGGTTGCCCTATGTCTTCAGTGTGTCTTTGTAACTCCACCATGTGCTTGGTCCGCACATGTTTCCACATATTTGTGGTATTGAGGTTGCTGACACTTTTCCCTCTTTTCGCTTTCTGATTACACAGCTTGCATTTGACAAAGCAAATGTCATCTGCAACTGTGTCAAAAAAGGACCAGGCACTGCAAGTCTTGGGAGTGGCCGTTTTGGGTTTTGGAAGATGCATGCTCCTAATGGGTGCCGAAGTGGAGGCTACAGTCATCCCAGTCTGCCCCCTCCCTCATCCTCCTTTTTGGGCCATTCGGGGAATCTCTTCCTCAGAGCTGCTCCCACCACTTTCCTGTACCTCACGCCATGATGGGTCAAGGACTACCCTCTTCAAACAACTGCTTCTCCTGGGTAGTCTCGGCAGCACAGTATGCACCAGAAAGGGGCACCTGAGTGTCATCATCAGATGCGTACTGAGTTGTGCTGACCATAGGCACTGGCCCACCCGCCTCTTCAGATTCACAGAGTCAAAGCAGTTGCGCATGACTGCATACTGCCTCTTCTTCAATTTCTCGAATGCTGCTTGGCTGGCCCCCTCTTTCCAAGCCAAGTGATTCAGAGAACAGAAGTAGAGATGGCTCCAGTCCAGGACTCTCTGACTGCCTGGGCAATTTGGCAGGTGGAGAAGAGACAGATGTGTGCTCTTCAGTGCTCTGGACCTAAGAGGATGTGGCACTAATTGAAGTTGATGCGTTAGCTGCCATCCATCCGACAACGGCTTCAATTTGTTCCTCCCGCAGCAGTGGGGTATGGCGAGCTCCGACAAAGCTGCGCATAAAGGACTGTTCCCTGGTGAAACTGGGGGATGCTGAGTCACTGGTGCCCGCAGCAGGCACAGAATCCCCACGTCCTCTCCCTGCAGAAACTCCATGCCCACAACCAAGTGCCTTACTCCCTGCCTCCTTCATCTTGGTAGACTGATAAAGATAGGCAGAAAAGTACTAAGGGCTTAGTGTGCTTATTCCTGAACAGCTGCTAACAGGTATAAGAAATACTAATTTTATAAAGTGTGGACTAGACTTTAATATCTGCTAATGTGGCCTACACCACTGTAAAGTGGAGTGTCTGGTAAACTTTATTTAGGGTTTTTTTACAAAAAAAATGGATGTGCCCAAAGATGTCAAACCGATAGTATCGCAAACTTTTTTGTAGCTATTACAATGCAGGAAGGTAACCTACAAAGCAATAGATGAGGCTCCAAAAAATAGGCTAATACTAATCTGGCTGGGGCTTCAGGGCACAAACCAGCAGAAAGGCTCTTCTATCTACTCCTATATAGGGTTTGAAAGCAATCAAGATGGATACGGATGGAAACACACTAATAGGAGAAATCAGAAAAAATGTGCAGCAGCACTAATGAAAAAAAAGAAAATGTAAGAGTATGAGGCAGTGACGCACGCTGAGCAGACCACAACCAGATGTGGCTGCAGAACACACTACCACGTGAGCTGCACTCACACACAGAGACCTTGCAGACAGCAGTGAACAGCGCTGCAAGGCTGCAGAAAAGCTCCTCTATCTACTCCTATATAGTGTTTGCACGCAATCTAGCTGGATACAGATGGAAACACACTAATAGGAGAAATCAGGAAAAATGTGCAACAGCACTAATGCAAAAAAGGACAATGTAACAGTATGAGGCAGTGACGCATGCTGAGCAGACTACAACCAGATGTGGCTGCAGAACACACCACAGCGTGAGCTGCTCTCACACACAGAGACTTTGCAGACAGCCATGAACAGTGCTGCAAGGCAAAAAAAAAGCTTCTCACACAGCGGTTGCTAAAGTAGCCTCGGTAAAGCACAATATAGCAAATCGCTATCTCAAACTGTCCCTCAGTCAGAACAGCAGTGTCCTGTGTTGTGATTTCTGTTATCAAACTCCCTCCTGTGGTCATGAATGGTACTTCGGCGAGTTCTGTCCATGGACTCCCTCTGGTGGCTTTGAGTGGAGCTGCTGCTTCTGAGGTTCCTTCCACAGGTGACTTAGTTTATTCTTTGGCTGGCTGCTCTATTTAACTCCACTCAGATCGTTACTCCATGCCAGCTGTCAATGTTCTTGTACTGGTTCAGTTCGCTCTTGGATCTTTCTGGTGACCTGTCTACTCCAGCAGAAGCTAAGTCCCTGTTAGTTAATTATTTGTTCATTGTTTCCTTGTCCAGCTAGCTATCATGATTTTGCCTTGCTAGCTGGAAGCTCTGGGATGCAGAGTGGCACCTCTGCACCGTGAGTCGGTGCGGAGGTCTTTTTGCACACTCTGCGTGGTCTTTTTGTAGTTTTTTGTGCTGACCGCAAAGATACCTTTCCTATCCTCAGTCTGTTTAGTAAGTCTGGCCTCCCTTTACTGAAACCTGTTTCATTTCTGTGTTTGTGACTTCATCTTAACTCACAGTCAATATATGTGGGGGGCTGCCTTTTCCTTTGGGGAATTTCTCTGAGGCAAGGTAGGCTTTATTTTCTATCTCTAGGGCTAGTTAGCTCTTAGGCTGTGAAGAGGCGTCTAGGCAGAGTTAGGTACGCTCCACGGCTATTTCTAGTTGTGTGATAGGATTAGGGGTTGCGGTCAGCAGAGCTCCCACTTCCCAGAGCTTGTCCTGTGTGAGTTTAACCATCAGGTCGTTCCGGGTGCTCCTAACCACCAGGTCCATAACAGTACAGCTGGCCCAAAGTATTAATGCATCTCAATAGAGGGATAAGAGAAGTTCTGACACCATTTTTTTTTCTCTGCAGTGTGTTTTGTCTTTCTTTTCCCCTTAACCTCTGGGTGGTTCAAGACACAGGTGTAGATATGGACATTCAAGGTCTGTCCTCTTGTGTGGATCATCTCACTGCAAGGGTACAAAACATTCAAGATTTTGTGGTTCAGAATCCGATGTTAGAGCCTAGAATTCCAATTCCTGATTTGTTTTCTGGGGATAGATCTAAGTTCCTGAATTTCAAAAATAATTGTAAACTGTTTCTAGCTTTGAAACCCTGCTCCTCCGGTGACTCCATTCAACAAGTAAAAATCATTATTTCTTTGTTGCGTGGTGACCCTCAAGACTGGGCATTTTCGCTTGCGCCAAGAAATCCTGCATTGCGTGATGTAGACACGTTTTTTCTGGCGCTTGGATTGCTTTATGATGAACCAAATTCAGTGGATCAGGCAGAGAAAATCTTGCTGGCTTTGTGTCAGGGTCAGGATGAAGCGGAGGTGTATTGTCAGAAGTTTAGAAAGTGGTCTGTGCTTACTCAGTGAAATGAGTGTGCCCTGGCGGCAATTTTCAGAAAGGGTCTTTCTGAAGACCTTAAGGATGTCATGGTGGGATTTCCCACGCCCGCTGGTCAGAATGAGTCTATGTCCTTGGCCATTCAGATCGATCGGCGCTTGCGTGAGCGCAAAGCTGTGCACCATTTGGCGGTATTCTCTGAGCATAGGCCTGAGCCTATGCAATGTGATAGGACTTTGACCAGAGCTGAACGGCAAGGACACAGACATCGGAATGGGCTGTGTTTTTACTGTGGTGATTCCACTCATGGTATCTCCGATTGTCCTAAGCGCACTAAGCGGTTCGCTAGGTCTGCCACCATTGGTACGGTACAGTCTAAATTTCTTTTGTCCGTTACTCTGATTTGCTCTTTGTCGTCCTATTCTGTTATGGCATTTGTGGATTCAGACGCTGCCCTGAATTTGATGGACTTGGAGTTTGCCAGGCGCTGTGGTTTTTTCTTGGAGCCCTTGTAGTATCCTATTCCATTGAGAGGAATTGATGCTACGCCTTTAGCCAAGAATAAGCCTCAGTACTGGACTCAATTGACCATGTGCAGGGCTCCTGCACATCAGGAGGATATTCGCTTTTTGGTGTTGCATAATCTGCATGATGTGGTCGTTTTGGGGTTGCCATGGCTACAGGTCCATAATCCAGTATTGGATTGGAAATCTATGTCTGTGTCCGGCTGGGGTTGTCAGGGGGTACATGGTGATGTTCCATTTCGCCTTCCACTCCTTCTGAAGTCCCTGAGTTTTTGTCAGATTACCAGGATGTATTTGATGAGCCCAAATCCGGTGCCATACCTCCTCATAGGGATTGCGATTGTGCTATTAATTTGATTCCTGGTAGTAAGTTTCCTAAGGGCCGACTGTTTAATTTATCTGTGCCAGAGCACGCCGCTATGCGGAGTTATATAAAGGAATCCTTGGAGAAAGGTCATATTCGCCCGTCGTCATCACCGTTGGGAGCAGGGTTCTTTTTTGTGGCCAAGAAGGATGGTTCTTTGAGACCTTGTATTGATTACCGCCTTCTTAATAAGATCACAGTCAAATTTCAGTACCCTTTGCCGCTGCTGTCTGATTTGTTTGCTCGGATTAAGGGGGCAAGTTGGTTCACCAAGATAGATCTTCGAGGGGCGTATAATCTTATGCGAATTAAACAGGGCGATGAATGGAAAACAGCATTTAATACGCCCGAGGGCCATTTTGAGTACCTGGTTATGCCATTCGGGCTTTCTAATGCTCCATCTGTGTTTCAGTCCTTTATGCAGTCCTTTATGCATGACATCTTCTGAAAGTACCTGGATAGATTCATGATTACTATGTTACTATGTTACTATGTTACTATGATTGTATATTTGGATGATATTTTGGTCTTTTCGGATGATTGGGAGTCTCATGTGAAGCAGGTCAGAATGGTGTTCCAGGTCCTTCGTGCAAATTCCTTGTTTGTGAAGGGGTCAAAGTGTCTCTTTGGATTTCAGAAGGTTTCATTTTTGGGTTTCATTTTTTCCCCTTCTACTATCGAGATGGACCCTGTTAAAGTTCAGGCCATTTATGATTGGACTCAGCCGACATCTGTGAAGAGCCTGCAGAAGTTCCTGGGCTTTGCTAATTTTTACCGTCGCTTCATCGCTAATTTTTCTAGTGTTGCTAAACCGTGGACTGATTTGACCAAGAAAGGTGCTGATGTGGTCAATTGGTCCTCTGCGGCTGTAGAGGCTTTTCAGCAGTTGAAGCGTCGTTTTTCTTCTGCCCCTGTGTTGTGCCAGCCAGATGTTTCGCTCCCGTTTCAGTTCAAGGTTGATGCTTCTGAGATTGGAGCAGGGGCTGTTTTGTCGCATAGAAGTTCTGATGGCTCGGTGATGAAACCATGTGCCTTCTTTTCTAGAAAATTCTCGCCTGCTGAGTGCAATTATGATGTTGGCAATTGAGAGTTGTTGGCCATGAAGTGGGCATTCGAGGAGTGGCGACATTGGCTAGAAGGAGCCAAGCATCGCGTGGTGGTCTTGACGGATCACAAGAATTTGACTTATCTCGAGACTGACAAACGGTTGAATCCTAGACAGGCTCGATGGTCGCTGTTTTTCTCCCGTTTTGATTTTGTGGTTTCATACCTTCCGGGCTCTAAGAATGTGAAGGCTGATGCCCTGTCAAGGAGTTTTGTGCCTGACTCTCCGGGTGTTCCTGAGCCGGCGGGTATTCTCAAAGAGGGGGTAATTTTGTCTGCCATCTCCCCTGATTTGCGGCGGGTGCTGCAGAAGTTTCAGGCTGATAGACCTGACCATTGTCCAGCGGAGAAACTGTTTGTCCCTGATAGATGGACTAGTAGAGTTATCTCTGAGGTTCATTGTTCGGTGTTGGCGGGTCATCCTGGAATCTTTGGTACCAGAGTTTTGGTGGCTAGATCCTTTTGGTGGCCTTTTTTGTCACGGGATGTGCGTTCTTTTGTGCAGTCCTGTGGGACTTGTGCTCGGGCTAAGCCCTGCTGTTCTCGTGCCAGTGGGTTGCTTTTGCCCTTGCCGTGTTGTGAATTCTGTGGCTGAATTCACTCCTGTGGTCACAAGTGGTACTGCAGCTTCTGAGCTTCCTCCCTCAGGTGTTCTGGTGAGCTCGTTAACTGCTTCATTACTTAACTCCGCCTGATGCTGCTATCCTTGCTCCTTGTCAATGTTTCAGTGTTGGATCTGAGCTTCTCCTGATTGTTCCTGTGACCTGCTGCTCTGTATAGCTAAGTGCTTTTTGCTTTTTTGTTGCTTTTTTTCTGTCCAGCTTGTCTTTTGTTTTGCTGGAAGCTCTGAGACGCAAAGGGTGTACCGCCGTGCCGTTAGTTCGGCACGGTGGGTTTTTTTTGCCCCCTTTGCGTGGTTTTGCTTTAGGGTTTTTTGTAGACTGAAAAGTTCGCTTTACTGTCCTCGCTCTGTCCTAGAATATCGGGCCCCACTTTGCTGAATCTATTTCATTCCTACGTTTTGTCTTTTCATCTTACTCACAGTCATTATATGTGGGGGGCTGCCTTTTCCTTTGGGGAATTTCTCTGGGGCAAGTCAGGCCTATTTTTCTATCTTCAGGCTAGCTAGTTTCTTAGGCTGTGCCGAGTTGCCTAGGTAGTTGTTAGGCGCAATCCACAGCCGCTTTTAGTTGTGTTTAGGATAGGATCAGGTGTGCAGTCTACAGAGTTTCCACGTCTCAGAGCTCGTTCTTGTATTTTTGGGTATTTGTCAGATCACTGTGTGCGCTCTGATCGCTAAGCACACTGTGTTTCTGGATTGCCTTCATAACACCTGTCATTAGCAAACATAACAGTACAAGGAGCCCAACTAATGATTCTCAATAGAGGGAAAGAAAAAGTTCTGACATCATTTTTTTTTTTTTTTTTTCTGCTCTGTGTTCACTTTTTTTTTTCCCCTAGACATTTGGGTGATTCTGGACACAGGTGTGGACATGGATATTCAGGGTCTGTGCTCTTCAATGGATAATCTCGTTATAAATGTACAAAAAATTCAAGATACTATTGATCAGAAATCTATGTTAGAACCAAGAATTCCTATTCCTGATTTGCTTTTTGGAGATAGAACTAAGTTTCAAAAATAATTGTAAGCTATTTCTGGCCTTGAAACCTCATTCTTCTGGTAATCCTATTCAACAGGTTTTGATTATTATTTCTTTTTTGCGCGGCGACCCTCAAGACTGGGCATTTTCTCTTGCGCCAGGAGACCCTGCATTGAGTAGTGTCGATGCGTTTTTCCTGGCGCTCGGATTGCTGTACGATGAGCCTAATTCAGTGGATCAGGCTGAGAAAAATTTGCTGGCTTTGTGCCAGGATCAGGATGATATAGAAGTATATTGTCAGAAATTTAGGAAATGGTCAGTACTCACTCAGTGGAATGAATCTGCGCTGGCAGCTTTGTTCAGAAAGGGTCTCTCTGAGGCTCTTAAGGATGTCATGGTGGGATTTCCTATGCCTGCTGGTTTGAATGAGTCTTTGTCTTTGGCCATTCAGATCGGTCGACGCTTGCGCGAGCGTAAATCTGTGCACCATTTGGCGGTACTGCCTGAGGTTAAACCTGAGCCTATGCAGTGCGATAGGACTATGACTAGAGTTGAACGGCAGGAATACAGACGTCTGAATGGTCTGTGTTTCTACTGTGGTGATTCCACTCATGCTATTTCTGATTGTCCTAAGCACACTAAGCGGTCCGCTAGGTCTGCCATCATTGGTACTGTACAGTCCAATTCCTTCTGTCCATTACCTTGATATGCTCTTTGTCGTCGTTTTCTGTCACGGCGTTTGTGGATTCGGGCGCTGCCCTGAATCTGATGGATTTGGATTATGCTAAACGTTGTGGGTTTTTCTTGGAGCCTTTGCGGTGTCCTATTCCATTGAGAGGAATTGATGCTACACCTTTGGCCAAGAATAAACCTCAATACTGGGCCTAGCTGACCATGTGCATGGCTCCTGCACATCAGGAAGTTATTCGCTTTCTGGTGTTGCATAATCTGCATGATGTGGTCGTGTTGGGGTTGCCATGGCTACAAACCCATAATCCAGTATTGGATTGGAATTCCATGTCGGTATCCAGCTGGGGTTGTCAGGGGGTACATGGTGATGTTCCATTTTTGTCGATTTCGTCATCCACCCCTTCTGAGGTCCCAGAGTTCTTGTCTGATTATCAGGATGTATTTGAAGAGCCCAAGTCCGATGCTCTACCTCCGCATAGGGATTGTGATTGTGCTATCAATTTGATTCCTGGTAGTAAATTCCCTAAAGGTCGATTATTTAATTTATCCGTGCCCGAACACGCCGCTATGCGCAGTTATGTGAAGGAATCCCTGGAGAAGGGACATATTCGCCCATCGTCATCACCACTGGGAGCAGGGTTCTTCTTTGTAGCCAAGAAGGATGGTTCGCTGAGACCGTGTATTGATTACCGCCTTCTTAATAAGATCACTGTTAAATTTCAGTATCCCTTGCCATTGTTATCTGACTTGTTTGCTCGGATTAAGGGGGCTAGTTGGTTCACTAAGATAGATCTTCGTGGTGCGTATAATCTGGTGAGAATCAGGCAAGGAGATGAATGGAAAACTGCATTCAATACGCCCGAGGGTCATTTTGAGTATCTAGTGATGCCGTTCGGACTTGCCAATGCTCCATCTGTGTTTCAGTCTTTTATGCATGACATCTTCCGTGAGTATCTGGATAAATTCCTGATTGTTTACTTGGATGACATTTTGATCTTCTCAGATGATTGGGAGTCTCATGTGAAGCAGGTCAGAATGGTTTTTCAGGTCCTGCGTGCTAACTCTTTGTTTGTGATGGGATCAAAGTGTCTCTTCGGTGTGCAGAAAGTTTCATTTTTGGGGTTCATCTTTACCCCTTCTACTATCGAGATGGATCCAGTTAAGGTCCAAGCCATCCAGGATTGGATTCAGCCGACATCTCTGAAAAGTCTGCAAAAGTTCCTGGGCTTTGCTAATTTTTATCGTCGCTTCATCTGTAATTTTTCTAGCATTGCCAAACCATTGACCGATTTGACCAAGAAGGGTGCTGATTTGGTTAATTGGTCTTCTGCTGCTGTGGAAGCTTTTCAGGAGTTGAAGCGCCGTTTTTGTTCTGCCCCTGTGTTGTGTCAGCCAGATGTTTCTCTTCCGTTCCAGGTTGAGGTTGATGCTTCTGAGATTGGAGCAGGGGCGGTTTTGTCACAGAGAGGTTCTGATTGCTCAGTGATGAAACCATGTGCTTTCTTTTCCAGGAAGTTTTCGCCCGCTGAGCGTAATTATGATGTGGGCAATCGAGAGTTGCTGGCCATGAAGTGGGCATTCGAGGAGTGGCGTCATTGGCTTGAAGGAGCTAAGCATCGCGTGGTGGTATTGACTGATCATAAGAACTTGACTTATCTCGAGTCTGCCAAGCGCTTGAATCCTAGACAGGCCCGTTGGTCGTTATTTTTTGCCCGCTTCGACTTTGTGATTTCGTACCTTCCGGGCTCTAAAAATGTGAAGGCGGATGCTCTGTCTAGGAGTTTTGTGCCCGACTCTCCGGGTTTATCTGAGCCAGTGGGTATCCTCAAGGAAGGAGTCATTGTGTCTGCCATCTCCCCTGATTTGCGGCGGGTGCTGCAAAAATTTCAGGCGAATAAACCTGATCGTTGTCCAGCAGAGAAACTGTTCGTCCCTGATAGGTGGACTAATAAATTTATCTCTGAACTTCATTGTTCGGTGTTGGCTGGTCATCCTGGAATCTTTGGTACCAGAGAGTTAGTGGCTAGATCCTTCTGGTGGCCATCTCTGTCACGGGATGTACGTACTTTTGTGCAGTCCTGTGGGATTTGTGCTAGGGCTAAGCCCTGCTGTTCTCGTACCAGTGGGTTGCTTTTGCCCTTGCCGGTCCCAAAGAGGCCTTGGACACATATTTCGATGGATTTCATTTCTGACCTTCCCGTTTCTCAAAAGATGTCAGTCATTTGGGTGGTCTGTGATCGCTTTTCTAAAATGGTCCATCTGGTGCCCTTGGCTAAATTGCCTTCCTCCTCTGATTTGGTACCTTTGTTCTTTCAGCATGTGGTTCGGTTGCATGGCATTCCCGAGAATATTGTTTCTGACAGAGGTTCCCAGTTTGTTTCAAGGTTTTGGCGAGCCTTTTGTGGCAGGATGGGCATTGACCTATCCTTTTCCTCGGCTTTCCATCCTCAGACTAATGGCCAGACCGAACGAACCAATCAGACCTTGGAAACATATCTGAGATGTTTTGTTTCTGCAGACCAGGATGATTGGGTGTCCTTTTTGCCGTTGGCTGAGTTCGCCCTTAATAATCGGGCCAGCTCGGCTACCTTGGTTTCTCCATTTTTTTGCAATTCTGGGTTCCATCCTCGTTTCTCTTCAGAACAGGTTGAGTCTTCGGACTGTCCTGGTGTGGATTCTGTGGTGGATAGGTTGCAGCAGATCTGGACTCAGGTAGTGGACAATTTCATCTTGTCCCAGGAGAAAGCTCAACTTTTCGCTAATCGCAGACGCCGTGTGGGTCCCCGACTTCGTGTTGGGGATCTGGTTTGGTTATCTTCTCGTCATATTCCTATGAAGGTTTCCTCTCCTAAATTTAAACCTCGTTTTATTGGTCCGTATAGGATTTCTGAGGTTCTCAATCCTGTGTCTTTTCGTTTGACCCTCCCAGACTCCTTTTCCATACATAATGTATTCCATAGGTCGTTGTTGCGGAGATACGTGGCACCTATGGTTCCATCTGTTGAGCCTCCTGCCCCGGTTTTGGTGGAGGGGGAATTGGAGTATATTGTGGAGAAGATTTTGGATTCTCGTGTTTCTAGACGGAAACTCCAGTATCTGGTTAAATGGAAGGGTTATGCTCAGGAAGATAATTCCTGGGTTTTTGCCTCTGATGTTCATGCTTCCAATCTTGTTCGTGCCTTTCATGCGGCTCATCCTGGTCGGCCTGGGGGCTCTGGTGAGGGTTCGGTGACCCCTCCTCAAGGGGGGGGTACTGTTGTGAATTCTGTGGCTGAATTCACTCCTGTGGTCACAAGTGGTACTGCAGCTTCTGAGCTTCCTCCCTCAGGTGTTCTGGTGAGCTCGTTAACTGCTTCATTACTTAACTCCGCCTGATGCTGCTATCCTTGCTCCTTGTCAATGTTTCAGTGTTGGATCTGAGCTTCTCCTGATTGTTCCTGTGACCTGCTGCTCTGTATAGCTAAGTGCTTTTTGCTTTTTTGTTGCTTTTTTTCTGTCCAGCTTGTCTTTTGTTTTGCTGGAAGCTCTGAGACGCAAAGGGTGTACCGCCGTGCCGTTAGTACGGCACGGTGGGTTTTTTTTGCCCCCTTTGCGTGGTTTTGCTTTAGGGTTTTTTGTAGACTGCAAAGTTCGCTTTACTGTCCTCGCTCTGTCCTAGAATATCGGGCCCCACTTTGCTGAATCTATTTCATCCCTACGTTTTGTCTTTTCATCTTACTCACAGTCATTATATGTGGGGGGCTGCCTTTTCCTTTGGGGAATTTCTCTGGGGCAAGTCAGGCCTATTTTTCTATCTTCAGGCTAGCTAGTTTCTTAGGCTGTGCCGAGTTGCCTAGGTAGTTGTTAGGCGCAATCCACAGCCGCTTTTAGTTGTGTTTAGGATAGGATCAGGTGTGCAGTCTACAGAGTTTCCACGTCTCAGAGCTCGTTCTTGTATTTTTGGGTATTTGTCAGATCACTGTGTGCGCTCTGATCGCTAAGCACACTGTGTTTCTGGATTGCCTTCATAACACCTGTCATTAGCAAACATAACATTGCCGGTCCCGAAGAGGCCCTGGACGCATATTCCCATGGATTTTTTTTCAGATCTCCCTGTCTCTCAAAGGATGTCGGTCATTTGGGTGGTTTGTGATCGCTTCTCTAAGATGGTCCATTTGGTATCCTTGTCTAAATTGCCTTCCTCCTCTGATTTGGTGCCATTGTTTTTCCAGCATGTGGTTCGTTTGCATGGCAATCCGGAGAACATCGTCTCGGACAGAGGTTCCCAGTTTGTTTCGAGGTTTTGGCGGTCCTTTTGTGCTAAGATGGGCATTGATTTGTCTTTTTCTTCGGCTTTCCATCCTCAGACAAATGGCCAAACCGAATGAACTAATCAGACTTTGGAAACATATCTGAGATGCTTTGTTTCTGCTGATCAGGATGATTGGGTGTCCTTCTTGCCTTTGGCTGAGTCCGCCCTTAATAATCGGGCCAGCTCGGCTACTTTGGTTTCGCCTTTTTTCTGTAATTCTGGTTTCCATCCTCGTTTCTCTTCAGGGCAGGTTAAGCCTTCGGACTGTCCTGGTGTGGATACTGTGATGGACAGGTTGCAGCAGATTTGGACTCATGTGGTGGACAATTTGACATTGTCCCAGGAGAAGGCTCAACGTTTCGCTAACCGCCGGCACTGTGTTGGTCCCCGACTTCGTGTTGGGGATTTGGTTTGGTTGTCGTCTCATTATGTTCCTATGAAGGTTTCCTCTCCTAAGTTTAAGCCTCGTTTCATTGGTCCGTTTAAGATTTCTGAAGTTCTCAATCCTGTGTCATTTCGTTTGGCCCTTCCAGCTTCTTTTGCCATCCATAATGTACTCCATAGGTCGTTATTGCGGAGATACGTGGCGCCTATGGTTCCCTCCGTTGATCCTCCTGCCCCGGTGTTGGTCGAGGGAGAGTTGGAGTATGTGGTGGAGAAGATTTTGGATTCTCGTATTTCGAGACGGAAACTCCAGTACCTGGTCAAGTGGAAGGGTTATGGTCAGGAAGATAATTCCTGGGTTTTTGCCTCTGATGTTCATGCTGCCAATCTAGTTCGTGCCTTTCATTTGGCTCGTCCTGATCGGCCTGGGGGCACTGGTGAGGGTTCGGTGACCCCTCCTCAAGGGGGGGGTACTGTTGTGAATTCTGTTATCGAACTCCCTCCTGTGGTCATGAATGGTACTTCGACGAGTTCTGTCCATGGACTCCCTCTGGTGGCTGTGAGTGGAGCTGCTGCTTCTGAGGTTCCTTCCACAGGTGACTTAGTTTATTCTTTGGCTGGCTGCTCTATTTAACTCCACTCAGATCGTTACTCCATGCCAGCTGTCAATGTTCTTATACTGGTTCAGTTCGCTCTTGGATCTTTCTGGTGACCTGTCTACTCCAGCAGAAGCTAAGTCCCTGCTAGTTAATTATTTGTTCATTGTTTCCTTGTCCAGCTAGCTATCATGATTTTGCCTTGCTAGCTGGAAGCTCTGGGATGCAGAGTGGCACCTCTGCACCGTGTGTCGGTGCGGAGGTCTTTTTGCACACTCTGCGTGGTCTTTTTGTAGTTTTTTGTGCTGACCGCCAAGATACCTTTCCTATCCTCAGTCTGTTTAGTAAGTCTGGCCTCCCTTTGCTGAAACCTGTTTCATTTCTGTGTTTGTGACTTCATCTTAACTCACAGTCAATATATGTGGGGGGCTGCCTTTTCCTTTGGGGAATTTCTCTGAGGCAAGGTAGGCTTTATTTTCTATCTCTAGGGCTAGTTAGCTCTTAGGCTGTGAAGAGGCGTCTAGGCAGAGTTAGGTACGCTCCACGGCTATTTCTAGTTATGTGATAGGATTAGGGGTTGCGGTCAGCAGAGCTCCCACTTCCCAGAGCTTGTCCTGTGTGAGTTTAACCATCAGGTCGTTCCGGGTGCTCCTTAACCACCAGGTCCATAACAGTCCTGTTCCTAGCTGAATTCACAGCAGAGTGAACCCAAAATGGCGGTGTAGGCTTTTATAGTGCATCATGACATCATTTTAGCAGCCAATCACAGCCATGCCATTAGTTAACATGCCTAACATGCATGACAGGATGTGTCCACACTTCTTAGGATTCCTCATTGGCTGAATAAAATCAAACTGGCTCATTGCATTATGGGAACTTCCGATTCAGGTGTTCGATATTCTAAAAGTATCGGAACTCAGTATCGGAACTCGGATACCGCAAATATCGGCCGATACCCAATATTGCAGTATCGGAATGCTCAACACTAGTCATTAGGCTTACCCACTTCCTATGTGGGACAGACAATGGTGCAGGTGACACAAGGGGCTATCACCCATTTCTACATGTCAGGGGATCCAGCACTATCCAAAACTAGGTCACTTACAGCCCAGGCACCTGAACTCCAAGAAGCAGATGGAGGCAGTCGTCCCCAGCCTACCGAGGAAGGAGAATCAGATCAGAAGCCGACACATGAAGAGGAAACTGTATTATCCTCCTTATAAATTTTTCCTGGCTTTGCACTTTCTGAAAGTGTTAGTGTAGGAGTACATCAACTACACTTTCACAATATTTACATTTAATATATTTTTCTGGATTCAATTAGTCATCCATACAGTTTAGCATGCTTTGTGTAATATTACTGTGGGTTAAAATATTTAAACACCGCTTGGTCTGGTACAATTTACAAAATATTTTTGTTACTAAAATTGACTATTGTCATATATACTGCAGAGCCTGCTTTGTGTGAAATTTTGTTGGATTGAAATACAAAAATAAAATTGGCCTGCTACAAGTGTAGAAATTTGGTTGTTCCAAAATTCACTATTGTCATATATGCTCTAGAGCTTGGTTTGTGTGAAATGTTGTTGGTTTGAAATAAAAAATAAAATTGGCCTGCAACTGGTGTAGAAATTTGTTTGTTCAAATATTTACTTTTGTCATATACATTCTAGAACATGGTTAAGTGAAATTTCGTTGGTTTGAAATAAAAACCTAAATCGGATCGCTACAAGTGTAACAATTTGATTGTTCAAAAATTGACTGTTGTCATATACAGCTTACTGTTGAACTTGGTTTGTGTGAAATTTCGTTGGTTTGAAATAAAAAGCAAAAATTGTCTTGCTACTGATGTACAAATTTGGTCCCTTGGTACTTGAGCCCAGCCGTCACTATGTCTCTCATGGTTGATTGCCTTCCTTGTACTAGCACATGAACAGCACCCGTGACCTTACCAATGTGCTTACAGGGATTGCCCACTTAACAACTGACAAGTGAACAAGTGCTTGTGGCCAGAGAGGCTACATTTACTTATGGCACACTGATTGAACATTGTGGAGTTCAGGGTCAAGTCCCACCCTGGCACGGCACATAAGCTACTGACACCGAGTATTGCTGGCCCTATTTCTCTCAGAGTTTCCTCCACCTCCTACACCAGTTCTTGCACCCTCTCCTGCTCCTCCAGTTCTCCATATCAGATAAGCTATCTCAGGGAATAAGTAGAAAAGTCAGGAAGATTAAATCAAGCTTTGGGCTCAAGGGAATAAATGTATTAAAAAAATTGTTCTTTTTTTTTTAAATATTTACACTAGCCATTGGGGACATTATTTTCTCATGCTTTCTGTTCTTTCAGGAAATTTACATGTACATTTAGCAGCAATAGACTTGATCAGACCCTATCTTATGTACTGAAGCATCTAATGAGCATGTGCAAAGGTTCTTGTGAAGGGAGGAGGAGCATACATTGCTGTGTCATCACCTATTGTCATTGGTGGATCATGTGTTATCAGTTATGTGTAGAGATGTTATCACCTGCCGCAGATGATAATAAGACTGTTGGGAACTCTTCATGAAAGATCAGGAAATATGAATCCAAAATTGCCCTGGTGGCAAGAGTGAAAATTTTAACCCCTTCATGACCTTGGGATTTTTCGTTTTTCTGTGTTCGTTTTTCACTCCCCTCCTTCCCAGAGCCATAACTTTTTTATTTTTCCATCAACTTGGCCATGTGAGGGCTTATTTTTTGCGGGACGAGTTGTACTTTTGAACAACATCATTGGTTTTAGCATGTCGTGTACTAGAAAACGGGAAAAAAATTCCAAGTGCGGTGAAATTGCAAAAAAAGTGCAATCCCACACTTGTTTTTTGTTTGGCTTTTTTGCTAGGTTCACTAAATGCTAAAACTGACCTGCCATTATGATTCTCCAGGTCAGTACGAGTTCATAGACACCTAAACTTTTTTTTTTTACTTTTGCCATGCTTCAATAGCCTCCATGGGAGGCTAGAAGCAGGCAAAGCACGATCGCCTCTGCTACATTGCAGCGATCTGCTGTTTGCTGCAATGTAGCAGAATTGCAGGTGTGCTGTGAGCGCCGACCACAGGGTGGCGCTCACAGCTACCGGCGATCAGTAACCATAGAGGTCCCAAGGACCTCTATGGTTACAATGGAGAAGCATCGCAGACCTCCGATCATGTGACGGGGTCGGCGATGACGTCATTTCCGGCCGGATGCGGTAGTTAAATGCCGCTGTCTGCGTTTGACAGCGGCATTTAACTAATTAATAGGCGCGGGCAGATCGCGATTCTGCTCACGCCTATTACGGGCACATGTCAGCTGTTCAAAACAGCTGACATGTCCCGGCTTTGATGCGGGCTCACAGCCGGAGCCCTGCATCAAAGTGGGGCTTCTGACCTCGGACGTACTATCCCGTCCGAGGTCAGAAAGGGGTTAATATTTATTTTTTTATATATAGATTTTATACCAATTGTGGTATGAAAAAATATTGCTTAAAGGTTAAAAAAAATGCATTTAACACAAAAACCTGATTTAAACAGTAGGGTTAGGCTTTCCTTTTAAAATATAGTGAACATTACTTATTTGGGCCAGTTCTCCACTTTGACACAAACTATCACATTCATTAGAAAACATCTTTCTTATAAGTTAACTTCAGAAAATACCAGTTAATACAAATGTAGTTGATCTTACCGTTTATGTTATCATTGCCTAGCAGCTTTAAACCTATCTATAGGTTCCTTTTATTAAAATTGCTTTTATACACTTTTACGGGAATTTACATTAAGATGTAGAAAATTGTAGGTTATTGAGCAGCGGGGAAGAAATCATGAAATGAGAGGTTAAAACGCCACGCGGAGAAAGATTTGTAACTATTTTCAGAACCCTCAGAACAAAATACAATAACACTCACTGAGGGAATACTTCCTGGTGAAGGAGAAATAAATCAGCAATTTGCACAAGTCACATGAAGATTTCTGCAGGTCTTTATAATTATTTGCAGCATATAAATAAACCCTTGGATCTCTAGCAAGCAATAACGCTGTGTAGAAACCAAAAGCGAAAATCAGCAAAAACACTGATGGAAAAAGAGAGATCTTGAGCCAACACAATTTGCAGTAAAAAGTTAGATAAATGCACATACAATAAGTAAACGTTTAGTGTAGGTGGAAATGTCTTACGTCTGGCTCTAGAGTACAAGGATAGAAAGAAAAGGACGGTCACACAAGAAGTCAAGCACAGATCCCTTGTACTGAAAAGAACAAGAGTTTTTCACTACTAATATATACAAATCCAGAGAATCCCTCAAGAATCAAGACTTTATGTATCCAAAATTGCATCCAAGACATGAGAAAACACTAAAAAAAATTTGTGATCCGATTTTCTCAGAGAAAAAAAAACTCTTCATCTTCTGCATTCTGGTAGTCCATGAAAATCAGACTGCACTCAGATGTCATCCAAATGCAGTCCAATTTTTTACATGGACTCCTCGACTGGCATGACGGAATGTGATCCAAAAAAACAATGAAAATCAAGCATGCTGCAATTTTTGCCCAGAGTCTGTCCAAAGAAAAAATTGGACGTGCACAACCCCTTATAATAACATTGATTCTAGCATGATCTGATGTTTTGTTGGATCGCATTTGGACCAAAAAGTCATTTCTCCATCTACTCCATTGCCGGCGTCCTTGGTAATTGGACTGCACTGAACGGGAAACCACTGGGTAAATCTGACAGGGAGAAGGACTTGGGGATCCTAGTTAATGATAAACTTACCTGGAGCAGCCAGTGCCAGGCAGCAGCTGCCAAGGCAAACAGGATCATGGGGTGCATTAAAAGAGGTCTGGATACACATGATGAGAGCATTATACTGCCTCTGTACAAATCCCTAGTTAGACCGCACATGGAGTACTGTGTCCAGTTTTGGGCACCGGTGCTCAGGAAGGATATAATGGAACTAGAGAGAGTACAAAGGAGGGCAACAAAATTAATAAAGGGGATGGGAGAACTACAATACCCAGATAGATTAGCGAAATTAGGATTATTTAGTCTAGAAAAAAGACGACTGAGGGGCGATCTAATAACCATGTATAAGTATATAAGGGGACAATACAAATATCTCGCTGAGGATCTGTTTATACCAAGGAAGGTGACGGGCACAAGGGGGCATTCTTTGCGTCTGGAGGAGAGAAGGTTTTTCCACCAACATAGAAGAGGATTCTTTACTGTTAGGGCAGTGAGAATCTGGAATTGCTTGCCTGAGGAGGTGGTGATGGCGAACTCAGTCGAGGGGTTCAAGAGAGGCCTGGATGTCTTCCTGGAGCAGAACAATATTGTATCATACAATTATTAGGTTCTGTAGAAGGACGTAGATCTGGGTATTTATTATGATGGAATATAGGCTGAACTGGATGGACAAATGTCTTTTTTCGGCCTTACTAACTATGTTACTATGTTACTTGGAAGAATTCCGAGTGCAGTCTTATGTTTCACACACACACCCATAGACTTATATTTGTGAATGCGATCAGATGAACTCACAGCATGCTGAATCTGCATGAGAAAATAATCGCAGATCTGAGCTGTAATTTGCACATAAAGTTTTGTCAAAGCCAAAATATCTGGAAGCATCAAAATCAAATCAACTTTACGTAAAACATAACACATAACACATCAAAAACCGCAACACATTAAAACATAACACATCAAAAACCGCAGTGCCAAAATGAGATAAAAACGCATAAAGTACAGTCAAAAATGCAATAAAAAAACACAAGTAACCTAATTTACTTAACATGTGACAAAATGGTGCAGAAAATCTGCAACATCAAAAACTCACAAAAGGTGCATTGTGCCGACGTAGCGGTAAATGCAAAAACTCTAATTTTTACAACTTATTTTTCTTTTTTTGCAGTAACATATTTTCAGACCTGAAACTTTTTTCATTTTTCTTCTACCAGAGATCTTGGTAGACTTTTTTTTTGCTGAATGAGACATTTTTTGTTGGTACCACATTGGGATAGGTGAGGTTTATAATCGCTTTTTGTTATGATTTGTGGGAGGAAGAATAAACAAAGAACAGCGATTCAATAACTGTTTTTGTTCATGTTTATGCTTTTCACTGTGCAGTAAAAGTGATGAAAAACTTTATTCTTTGAGTCAGTATAATTACGGCTATAGAAAATATACAGTATATAAAACAAATTTATTTTTTTGCATCACCATTTTCTGAGAGGTATAATTACTATGTCTGTATGAATTTTTAATCAGATTTCATTCCAGTTTTTGGTATTCTGAAGAAAACGTGCGTTGTCAATTGTTTTTATACAGTGTTCACTGCATGGGTTAAGCAGTGTGATGATTTAACGTTCAGTTCATTCTGGTCATTGCATTGCTAGATATGCGTTGCTTTTTGTTTGTTTTTCATTAAAAAAAATTATATTTATTAGCAAAACGCTTTAATGTAATTTTTTTTATGTTTTAACAGATTTTTAAGGGCTTATTCACACGTCAGTGATTTTTTTCACATGAGAAATTTCATGAGGTTTTTTTTATCATTTTCTCATCGGAGTTTTGTTAGTGTTAGTTTTTACTATCTGAGTTTGGACCAAGTTTCATCAGTTCTTTTCAGATGAGAAAACAAAAACAAAATACCGTATTTTTCGGACTACAAGAAGCACTTTTTCCCCCCCAAAAAAGGGGGGAAAATTGGGGGTGCGTCTAATAGTCGCAATGCAGGCTTACCATGGCGGCAGAGGTGCGGGGATGAGGAGGCGCAGTAAGCGGGGTCCCTTTCTCCGGTGAGGTGATGCAGCAGCCCGGTAAGCAGCAGAGCCGGGTGAATCCTGTTGTTATCGGTGGGGGCGGCCATCTTCCTGAAGCCGCGCGTGCGCAGATGAAGCACTCTGCTTCCCGGGGCTTCAGGAAAATGGCCGCCGCGATCTCCATCTGCGCACGTGCGGCCTCCCGCGGCCATTTTCCTGAAGCCCCGGGAAGCAGAGCGCTTCATCTGCGCACGCGCGGCTTCAGGAAGATGGCCTTCCCCACTGATAACAACAGGATTCACCCGGCTCTGCTGCTTACCGGGCTGCTGCATCACCTCACCGGGGAAAGGGACCCCTCTCACAGCACCTCCTCAGCCCGGGACCCCTCTCACAGCACCTCCTCAGCCCAGCACCTCCTCAGCCCAGCACCTCCTCAGCCCAGCACCTCTGCCAGTAATCACGGCTGCAACCCTCCCATGGACACCAGGCCGTGGCATCGCCCACCTAAGCAGGAAGGGACCCTGCTCAGGTGCACGCCACACCGCATCACCCCACCTCTGCCGACACCATGCCTCCTGTGACCCTGCTCTGCCACCGCCATCCCTCAGGTAAGATACTGTACATTCGGACAATAAGACGGACCCCCATCTTATAAAAAATCTTTTTTTCTGCAATTTTCACCCCAAATTTGGAGTGCGTCTTATGGTCCGGTGCGTCTTATAGTCCGAAAAATACGGTAATTTCTTTACCTTTTCATATCTACCAGTCAGTGAAAAGCAGGCAGTGCTGTGATTTTTTTTCACAGACATTTATCCTTGCGTTGCTGATTTTGATCTAACACTCGGATCAATGTCAGACTTGTCTCCCTGAAAAATCTCAGATTATTATAATATGAGTGCTATAATAAGTCATCAGACATCCGTGAAACCCTGTCCAAGTACCGACATGGGGCACGAACGGCCAGCTTGTCTCTTGCCCCGAAGTTGGCAGCCGAATTTTTGAATCATTATCGTACATTCGCAAACAACACGCAGTATACATTTCTGCAAATCAGTTTTATGCATCTGAATCTATGAATATGAATGGGACTGCTTTAGATGTGAGCACAAAGATTTCCGTAAGCCATATTGAGATAATTCTGACAGATACAGAAATAAATTTGCCACACATAATATACCCTAACAATGACCATAGTGGTTGTCATTCAGTAAGCACTGTTACATCCATGATTATTTTTTCTTATTTCTCTTCATGAATAAAAGTAAACCTCCACTAAGATTTTACCATTCGGTTCCTAATGTATGGGATAACAGGAGGTACTGTGCGTAGGGGCGTTAAATGTAAGACATGATGATAACAGATAAATGGTACATATTAGATCAAATCAGAAAGAGAAAAGTAAGAAAAACAGTATTTTAAAGCAATATGTGGGATTCTACAGTGCCAGCGCCAGGAGAGAGTGGACGTGTGACCACAAGTATTTGATTTGTTTACTTCCGACTTTATCCGTTTAATCGTGTCCGGCCTTGCTCAATTCACTTGTATTGAGTGAGGCCACCTATGTCTAGTTGACATATCACCGCATGTATGCAAATCACAAACTTGCGATTATGTGCCCACCCGCTCTCAGTACCGGGGCCGGAAATTCCTCACAGTACATACATAGAGTAGCTGCATAATTTAAACCAAAGCATGGACAAACCTTTAATAATTTTTATTTTACTTTCTTTAGCCCATGTTTGTGCTCAAGGCAGTACTGGATTTACATGTCTTGTGCTTGTAGTTGCAAAATGCTTGGTGCTTGTTATTATTTTTATAATTAAGAACTTGCACTTTTCTCATAAGAAAATGGACTAATAGGGAAATGTCCTTGAAAAATTTGTACTGCACTTATTAGTCACCATCAATACTCCATCTCCCACCCAACCTCCAATTTTCGCAAAATATCTCTTACATTAACTGACCTTTCTCTGTCACGACTTAGCTGTTACGGGACCCCCTTCCCTGTCCCTACCACTAGGGGGCGCCCTAGATTGCCATATTTCCCGGGAAACTTCTGAAGATGAAGATGCTGGTGGCTTATCTCCTGAATCAGCCCTCCCTCTGTTCCCTTTCCTCGCCCAGGGAAGAGGAGAGCAACCGTGCACCCCAATACACCAACCCAACAAACAAGGCAATATGAACATGGGTAAGTGAAAATACCAGGCATACAAATATTCACCCACATATAACAGAGGAATGCACCACAGAGTGGAGGATGGGGAAAAAACAAAATAAGAGGAGGGAAGGGAATTATCACACAGACCCACATGACAGTCGCAGATAATTCCTCCAAACTCCTCATATAAGCACCAAAACACCTCTCCTCTAAGCCATGCAGCATAAGATAGCTCTGACAATGTGTGTCAATCAGGACCCAGATTATATAGGGGATAAGAATGGCTAGCCAAGATCAGCTGAGAGCTCAGACTCCCAGAGCTCCCATCATAGCTTGGGGGTAATTACAAAGTACTGAGCCACATGTTGCGCCAATCCATCTTTCTCCTACTCACCTCTGGCTGTGGCATTAAAGCAGCAGATGTAACAAATCTGGAAAAAATGATGGCTTGTATTTTCTTATTAAGATCACACACGTCTGCGGTCCTAGATAAAATATCCAGCTGTTAGTAACAGTATGATTATTTAGAGGAACCAAGAAATAGTTTTTTTTATGATTCATATGTAGTGCAGCATAATTCAGTGATATAGCACCATAAAAACCTTAGAACTAGTTAGTTGTATCAAATGTGGAACATCAGTGACCTAAAAACAAATCTAATAGTCCAACAACACCAAATTCAAAATGCAGAGGATTCGATATATCAGACTTTGCATAGAAACAGCATTACCAAATATCTTACATTTACTACAGAGATATGGTGCCAGATCTAAGCTGCCTACATAGATTCTGTATCAGACCAAACATAGTACATAGCTATGGTACCAGAACCAAGCATCACTGGCACTAATGCAGCTGATCCTTTGAACAGGTAATCTTCAGGGAAATAAATATAATTCTGAGCTAATCAAGATTGTTACAAATCAGAGGAGTGGGCGAGATAAGGGGAGGGACAAGGAGATATGAGTATAATAGCACACAGAGTAATTTCCAGTCGTATTCCTCCTGGATACTGCCTAGAAAAGCTCTGTAAAAATTGAAAAATTGGAATGAATATGAAAACAACCATGTTAAAATGACTTGCTGTGCATATATTCTGTTTTTTTTTTTTACTTCTTTGAAACGCCTCATGCTTAGAAAGCAATACAGCGGCTATAAAAGTGACCTTTCCATTCTTCTAGTAGCATATGGAGATTAATATCATTGTTTAGGTCTCGAGTCAGCTATATCACGGCCACTTGTTGAGCTCAACAGAAAACAAACAAATTCAAAAAGCAGCAGAGAAAAAACTGTGTCTCTCACCCCGTGGCTAAAAAGTTATTTCTTTATTACATACTGGGCAGGGGATACAAACAGACTGAAAATCCTCCTCCTGGTATGCAATAAAGAAATTACTTTTTAGCCACTGGATGAGAGACACAGTTTATCTAAGCTTTTGTCTCCAGTATTTTACCTCTAGAATGTAAAATGAAATAACAGCGACAGCAAAGCCACCGCTAATGATGTCCGAAAAGTCATGAAAAACACCGCCTTTTACTACAGCCAAAATTATACCGACATTTCAGAGTTTTTTTTTAAAGACCCTATGTGCAAATACCCTAATTGTTTTTAACCCTTTTTAGGCAGATTTGATTTGCAGATTTGCATACAATTTATATGATTTTACCCTCTGAATTCAAGATCAGCTGCAGAGTTCAGTTTTGGGAGATTCACTCATTGCTACTATCGTGTGTGAAAACTCAAGCAATCTGATTTTCATTTATTAAAGGTAATCTGTCGGTAGGATCCACCTTCTTAGGCCATTTACATGGGCATGCAGGTCATAGAAGGTTGAACAAAATGATAGCTTGATATCTGCGTTTCGATATATTATCGCAGAGAAAACCAAATTTTTCTTAATATGTAAATTAGCTTATATAACAGCTTATTTTAAATGAAAAGGGGAGTTACCAGTGCGAAACATGTAAATCAGGACAGCAGATAGTCAGTCAATAGACGTCTCACGCTGATTCCACCGCCTTTCATTTAAAATAGGCTCTGAAGTCAGATTCTCGGGGAGATCTATGTCCTGCCCGTAGATCTTAACAGGTCATTTACGTATTAAGAAAAATATGAATTACTGTGTAATGAGACATCGAATCACAGATATCAAGGTTTTTTTTATTCATTTTTTTAAGACCTATGTGCCCATGTAGACAAGCTAATTAAGTCAAAGTAATCCTACTGACAGATTAATCTTGGAAAGCCCATATAACAGAGAATTGATGTACTAGTCTGCAGATTCAGAAGTTAGTTTCTGATTTCTGTTTTTTTTTTATGCTAACAGCATAACAAGTATGAAATGTCTTTGAAAAATAGGCAATTCCCCTAGACTGAAATGGCAAGTCCCATGTTGTGCTCTCCCATTAAACGCTAAGCAGATGTAGAAGCGTTCCATAGTGTTTAAAATATGTATTTCTGTCCTATCGCAAACATTGTGTGACCTTAATTACTGCCAACCATGGAGCTTTAAGTGGCATAACCCTAGAACCACGACGCCGGGCTCGGCAGTTCAGCTCGGGAATGAAGGAGCTGTGATTATTAGTCCTCGGTGTGATCTTTGCAGATTGCACTGATGATGAGATGAAGTTTAATCTCGTTCTCTCCCCGCTCTTCGGAACGGCACCACAAACCGCAGGCAGTTTAAGGCAGCTTGGAAATCTCTCACATCTGGAAAAGCAATAACTCACAGCCTTTCTACTGACAGCAATGACAGGCAGCAGGACAGCCAGGAACAACTGTCTCTTATGTTTTGCTATTTGCAAAAAATCAGAAGAGGAGGAGCGGGCGAGGGACCACATCCTTCTTTAGCATATGCTCGGAGAGGAAATTCTTTTATTTTCTGCCAGATAGTTCATGAATAAACCCTAAATATTACATAGACAGTAGCGATCACTTCCAAGCAGCATTCCTCAGTGTCTGCTTAGCTGCGCAGCATATGAAGGCCTATTGTCTGCCAAGGGGTCATGGTTTCATTTACAATAAGATTTTATTTTGAGATATTTCACATTCTGCATTATGATTTATAGGCATTTGCACACCCCGCTGTGTATAAATACGATACCATCTTCCAAGCAGGATTACTTCACGAAATGTATATGGGCTTTAGCCACAGTAACTTTTACAGTGACCAGAAAAGAAGCAGAATTTACTGCGCTGCAGTTTGCACTGTCAGGCTCGTAGCCGCGCTTTATGATTTCAGGAGGAAGAGAAATAAACCACCGCTCCTTAATGGTCCTCTTTATGTGTAGGCAGCGGTAGATATCTGGTCTCTCAACAGTAGCCGGTGCATTGCTTTGCCTCATTTCCTGTAGAAGCAGTGTCTACAAATTAGCATCTCTGCCTTCTCTCTCTTTGCTCTGCGAAAAGATGCTGTAAAAAAAGATGATTCAGCTGCTAATGTTTAGAAGGTTTGCATTCCTCTCTTCATCCTTCATCTTGGCAGATTCAGAAATGATCACCAAAAATGGTAAAACCGGTCAGGAAAGCAGAAATAATTTAATGATCTTTTAATCGTGGAAAGGAATTATGTATTATTTTTTACCATCCACATAATAAAATGCAGGAATGTTTTAGTCCTGTAATTCATAGAGGTATTAATCTGGAGGTATAGAATCTACTGTTATTATGAGTCTGGTGTGGCGTCAATGTGTACCTGAATTTCAAGGGAATCTGTCATCAGGTTTTTGCTATCTCATCTGAAAGCAGCATAATGTAGACAGAGAGACACTGAATCCAATGATGATCACTCAGATTACTAGGTACAGCGGTTCTTACACAGTCATAGCTTTTAAATTTATCATGAAGCAGAGCTGAGAAAGCTAACCCCACCCACACCAGACTCTGTATTTACAATGAGCTGCCTATCACTGGAGGGGGAAGAGTCAGACTACCAAGTACACCCTTCTGTGTGTCCCAGCAATAATAAGCTCCTGATGCTAAAACAATCATTGCACTTAAAACCACTGAACTTGATAAGAGAAGCATAACTGAAATCTCTGTTTTAACCTCTAAAGCAGGGGTGGGAAACGTCCAGCCTGTGGGCTGCATGCAGCCTGCGGTGGCTTTTCATGTGGCTCATGGGAAGGTCCCTGGAGTCTGCAATTCCTGGGAGGCAGCCGCATCCTGCCGGCTGCCAGCCATTTGACTCCCAAGCGCACGGCACGCAGCGTTCGACACAGAATGCTGCTTGCCCTGCACATGAATTATGTCATTGGGGTGGGCAGGGTTAATGGTGGGTGGGCGGGGTTAGCGCCAAATGCTCTCCTGTTCTCCTGCTGGAGCTACTGGCAGAGAGTCCAGAGCGATCTCTGTGCTGGCAGCTCTGTGCCTGTCTGCTGTTGATCTGTGCCCCTCAGCTATGTGCCCCCTGTGATCTCTGTGCCCCCAGCTATGTGCCCCAAAATGATCTATTTGCCCCCAACTATAAGCCCCCTTTGATCTCCTCCCTCCCAGATTTGTGCCCCCATGTCATCTCTGTGCCACTCCTGTGATCCCTGTGTCCCCCAGCTATGTACCCCCTGTGATTTTTGTGCCCTCCAGATATCTGCACCATGTGACTCTGTACCCCCAACTATGTGCCCCATGTGATCTCTCTTCCCCCTGTGATCTCTCTGCGCCTCCATCTATATGCCCCCTGTGATTTCTGTGCCCCCAGCTATGTGCCCCCTGTGTTCTCTGTTCCCTCCAGCTATATGTCCCCTGTGATTTCTGTGCCCTCCAGCCATATGCCCCCCTGTGATTTCTGTGCCCTCCAGCTATTTGCCACTCTGTGATTTCTGTGCCCTCCATCTGTATGCCCCCTGTGATTTCTGTGCCCTCCAGTTATATATCCCCTGTGATTTCTGTGCCCCCCAGCTATATCCCCCCTGTGATTTCTTTGCCCTCCTGCTATATGCCCCCTGTGATTTCTGCACCCTCCAGCTATATGCCCCCTGTGATTTCTGTGCCCTTCAGCTATATGCCCCCGAGATTTCTGTGGCCTCCAGCTGTATACCCCCCCGTGATCTATGTGCCACCAGCTATATGCATCCCTGTGATCTCTGTGGCTCCCAGATTTGTGCCCCCTGTGTCACCTGATATGTACCCCCTGTGATCTTTTTACTCCCATGTGATCTGTGCCTCCTGTGATCTCTGTCCCCTCCAGCTATGTGCCCACCAGATACGTGGCTCTCTCTGATCTCTGTACCCCCAGCTATGTGCCCTCCTTTGATCTCTGTGCCCCTCTCTGTGATTTCTGTGCCCCCCTGTGATCTTCGTGCCACCCCTGGAAAAGACGCTGTGAGAAGCAACATGATCAGTGTCACCTAATATCACAGCTGCACCAAAGAGAAGAAGTCCCTGCCATCACATTAAGGGTGAGCTACCATAATTAATTATTTAACTAAATATACCACGGTAATTTTCAAGGTAATCATTGTTATGTGACCCCCAAATGATTGTAGAAATTTCCAAATGGCCCCCGGCTGGAAAAATGTTCCCCACCCCTGCTCTAAATCAATCTGTCTTCAGATTACATAGCAAAAACCTGCTGACAGATTCTCTTTAAAGCAAACCTATATTTTTTTATGTCTTCCAGTAAGTAACATGTGCTGAAATGCCCTGCAGATCAGTGGTAGCTCATAACCCCCACCGATCACTCAAAAAATGTATCACAAGTTGAAAAATAGAAATAAAAGACAGGTTCAGCTATACGGAAGTACACAGGATCCCAATTCCAAAGGAGAAGCAATCCATAAACAAAGACTGTAAGACTTTTATCTCTTCATTTTAAAAGCATGTGTCACAAAAACGTGTGAACATCATTGATATATCTGCAAAAACATTCAAGGAAAAAGACCCAAGAAGACTATAGTTCAGGTTGACGTGTTTCGAAGTGATATATCTTACTCATAACTAGTGTTGAGCGATACCGTCCGATACTTGAAAGTATCGGTATCGGATAGTATCGGCCGATACCCGAAAAGTATCGGATATCGCCGATACCGATACCCGATACCAATACAGGTCAATGGGACACTAAGTATCGGAAGGTATCCTGATGGTTCCCAGGGTCTGAAGGAGAGGAAACTCTCCTTCAGGCCCTGGGATCCATATTAATGTGTAAAATAAAGAATTAAAATAAAAAATATTGATATACTTACCTCTTCGGAGACCCCTGGACATCACCGCTGGTAACCGGCAGCCTTCTTTGCTTAAAATGAGCGCGTTTAGGGCCTTCCATGACGTCACGGCTTCTGATTGGTCGCGTGCCGCTCATGTGACCGCCACGCGACCAATCACAAGCCGTGACGTCATTCTCAGGTCCTAAATTCCTAGAATGTGGAGTTTAGGGCCTGAGAATGACGTCGCGGCTTGTGATTGGTCGCGTGGTGGTCACATGAGCGGCACGCAACCAATCAGAAGCCGTGACGTCATGGAAGGCCCTAAACGCGCTCATTTTAAGCAAAGAAGGCTGCCGGTTACCAGCGGTGATGTCCAGGGGCCTCCGGAGAGGTGAGCATATCAATATTTTTTATTTTAATTCTTTATTTTACGCATTAATATGGATCCGATACCGATTCCCAATACCACAAAAGTATCGGAACTCGGTATCGGAATCCCGATACCGCAAGTATCGGCCGATACCCGATACTTGCGGTATCGGAATGCTCAACACTACTCATAACTTAAGGTAAGATTAAAGCTCCAACATGATACAAAACTCTTTTGAATAATCTCACATATCACACATAATAAATGTGTCACGACTCCTTGGTATTGCTGCTGTGTGGAGAGCTCCGCGCCGCAGCAAGGGAGCTGAGAGCAGAATGGTGGGGAACTCACCGGGTAGCAAACAGGACCTGAACCATATGACAGGGTAGGAGGTGGTCGAGAGCAGCGCCAGACACCAGGGTGCAGATGAGACTATATACACTGAAGAGTAGTTAAACGTGCCAAAATCAAAACCAGGAGATAACGAGGTAACTGAGGGGTGAGGCGGAGAGATAGTCAGGAATGGAGCCAGAGGTCAGAAAGTCAATAGAACAAACAAGCAGAGTAAAGCACGGAGAGAAAAACAAGTAAATGCAAACTGAGCACAAACTCAAGGGGTCAGGCACACAGACTAAGCGAAAGTATAGCTGACAGGGAATCCTAAACAGGTGTGTGTATGAATACCCCTCCCAGATCCAAAGAGAGGCCAGCAATATTAACCCTGAGAGAGCAGGACATGAACCATGTCCTGCACCATGACAAAATGGCTTAAATAACCACATTACATGTTATACAAAAAAAGGAAAAAAATACTAAAAACTAAATCTTTTTAAAAATGTCAAAATATCATACCTTTAACTCCTTTACAACATGCACCATATATATTCTGCAAAGAGAAGTATACATAAAGCACCATGATCACGCGGGCTCACAATGAGCACTGCTGTGATAAAATGTGGGTGTCAACTCTATGAGAACTGACACCCTGCAGCAACACCCACGATCAGTGCTAGAACAAATTGTGGGTGTTTAACCCCCCCTAAAGCCAATGTCAATAATGACAGTGACATCACAGGGCAATGTAAAGGGAGGTAGCTCCCTGTGTGCTCCCATTGGCATAATGTGATATGATTGCATTATTTTGATGGTCCCCATGCTGACCCCGGGCTGAAAGATGTCAGGTGCCAGGGCTCAACCAGAGTTGGTGACCTGTATGCTCATGCTCAGAGACATGCTTTCTGCCTGCATGTCAGACGTTGATCTTCTGCTCTGCAATGCATAAGCACCCCACATGTATTGCCACACAGCGTGGCTTCCTCAGGGGAACAGGGTGACTCTCTTATTTCAGGATCTAACAGGTTCTCTGCAGTCCCATTCCTCCCTCTCTCTGTTTTGATTTTGGACTAATTTGTCCTTCCTCATTGAACTATCCTTAGGGAGAGTTTGGGATTTTTGTGCACTATCACATTATTTGTCAGCCTGCAGTTTTTTATCCTGTTTAAACTTTAGTTGTCTCTGATACTATATATTTTGTGCATATATTCTATTTGCCCATTAAGGCATTTTGCATCCTGTCGAGTATTTTTAGATTGATATGTAAGATCATCCTTCCAGCACTTAATGAATTCAGCTGTTCAGTGTAGTTTACCATAATATACTTCTGGTACATTTAGCGGAGGTAGGTGCTTTCCTTGGGAGGCACGTACAAGGCCCCAAATGGTTGTTAACCTTATGGTTTTTTAATTGTTTTTAATTGTTTGGTTGTTTGCCTTTTGTTGATATGTTTCAATAAATTTTTATATACCTTTATGCTATACTGATTTTGGTGATCCTTCTTTATACACGCTACCTTTTTTCTCTTTTTGCATAGGCATATCAGAGGCACTCCAAATGCAACATGGTGCCCACTAATGATTCCAGCAAATTTTACATTCAAAAAGTCAATTAGAGCTTCTTCCCTTCTGATTCCTGCCATTGCCCAAAACCGTAGTTTTCCTCTATAAATTCCGTATCTGCGTCCTGAAGAAAAATTGCACAATACATTTTTGTGTCCATTTTCTCCTGTTACCCTTGTGAAAATGCAAAATTTGGGGCTAAAAAAATTTTTTGTGAAAAATTAGATTTTTTTTATTTTCAAGGCCTACGTTCCCTGAAGGGTCTAGTTGCCAAAATGTGGTAACTTGCGGGGGGTTTCCAGTGTTAAGGCACAATAATGGCTATGCAAATGCAGCACAGTGTCTGCAAAATTTGCATTGAAAAATTAAAATGGAGCTCCTTCCCTTCTGATTCATGCCATGCTCCAAAACCGTAGTTTTCCTCTACATATTGGGTATCTGCATACCGAAAAGAAATTGCACAATACATTTTTGTGTCCAATTTCTCCTGATACCCTTGTGAAAATGCTAAATCTGGCGGTAAAAAGATTTTTGTGTGAAAAATTAGATTTTTTTTATTTTCATGGCTCACATTCCCTGAGCGGTCTAGTTTCCAAAATGTGGTCACTTGTGTTGGTTTTCCAGTATTAAGGCACATTAGGGGCTCTGCAAATGTGACATGGTGTCCGCAAATTTTACATTCAAAAAGTCAAACGGCGTGCCTTCCATTTTGAGCTCTGCTGTGCACCAAAACAGTAGATTTGCCCCACATATGGGCTATCGGTGTACTCAGGAGAAATGTCACAACCCAATTTGGGGTTCATTTTTTCCTGTTACCCTTGCAATTTTTTTTTTTAAAGGGTCTTAGTTAAAATTTATATGAAAAAAGTTAAATGTTCATTTTTTCCCATCCACATTCCATTATTCCCTGTGAAGCATCTGAAGAGTTAATACATTTCTTGAATGTCGTTATGAACACCTTGAGGGGTGCAGTTTTTAGCATGGAGTCACTTTTGGGCATTTTCTGTCATACAGGCCCCTCAAAGTCACTTCAAATGTGAGGTGGTCCATAAAAAAATGGTTTTGTAAATTTTGTACGAAAAATTAAAACTCGCCGGTCAAATTTTAACCCCCTATAACTTCCTAACTATATATATATATATATATAAATATATATATATATATTTATATATATATATTTCAAAAATTGTGCTAATGTAAAGTAGACATGTTGGAAATGTTATTTATTAACTATTTTGTGTGGCATAATGCTCTGGTTTAAGGGCATAAAAATTAAAAGTTTAAAAATTGCAACATTTTTCAAATGTTTGCCAAATTTCTGATATATTCACAAATAAATGCAAGACATATCGAACGAATCTTACCACTTTAATGAAGTATAATATGTCACAAGAAAACAGTCTCAGAATCGGTGGGATCCATTGAAGCGTTCCAGAGTTTTAATTCATAAAGTGACACTGGCCAGAATTGTAAAATTACGCCTAGTCAGGAAGGTGAAAACAGGCTACAGGTTGAAGGCGTTATCATGAGTATGTTAAACACATCATGCCCAGAGGGTTTAAATAAAAGAAAAAAATTGATCTTACATTATTAGCAAAATGAATATACGATGTTATGATGTTTTTAATAATATCTTGTTTTCAACACTCATATTTCCATGTCTCATGTGGGGTTGCTATGACACATGAGCTCTGTGCCCAATCAGCGCTGGCATCATTGTCTCTGCTTTCGGACGTATTAAGGTACCGTCACACATAGCGACGCTGCAGCGATACCGACAACGATCCGGATCGCTGCAGCGTCGCTGTTTGGTCGCTGGAGAGCTGTCACACAGACAGCTCT
The DNA here is from genome assembly GCF_032444005.1 of Ranitomeya imitator. Classification (NCBI taxonomy): domain Eukaryota; kingdom Metazoa; phylum Chordata; class Amphibia; order Anura; family Dendrobatidae; genus Ranitomeya; species Ranitomeya imitator. The sequence continues at coordinate 464,343,244 of NC_091287.1, read as the reverse complement.
CCAGCGACCAACGATCCCGAGGTCCCCGGTAACCAGGGTAAACATCGGGTAACTAAGCACAGGGCCGCGCTTAGTAGCCCGATGTTTACCCTGGTTACCATCCTAAAAAGTAAAAAAAACAAACGCTACATACTTACCTTCCGCTGTCTGTCCTCGGCGCTCTGCTTCTCTGGTCTGGCTGTGAGCGCCGGGCAGCCAGAAAGCAGAGCGGTGACGTCACCGCTCTGCTTTCCGGCTGACCGACGCTCACAGCCAGAGCAGGAGGAGAGCAGAGCACAGCGCTGGAGGACAGACAGCGGTAGGTAAGTATGTAGTGTTTGTTTTTTTACTTTTAGGATGGTAACCAGGGTAAACATCGGGTTACTAAGCGCGGCCCTGCGCTTAGTTACCCGATGTTTACCCTGGTTACTAGCGAAGACATCGCTGAATCGGTGTCACACACGCCGATTCAGCGATGTCTACGGGGAGTCCAGCGACGAAATAAAGTTCTGGACTTTCTTCCCCGACCAGCGATCTCCCAGCAGGGGCCTGATCGCTGCTGCCTGTCACACTGGACGATATCGCTAGCGAGGACGCTGCAACGTCACGGATCGCTAGCGATATCGTCTAGTGTGACAGTACCTTTAGTAATTGAGAGGAAGTGAATGGCCATCCCCTTGATTACTTACATGTATGAAGGTGGAGACAGTGAGGCCAGCGCTGATTTGGCACAGGGCTCATGTGTCAATACAGCCTCGAGAATGTGTATATCGACACTACTGGAATGGAACCAACACATGGGGTGAATATAGGTGTTTTTATTTTCACAAAGCCCAACATGAGGAATGAGATGGGGTTGTCCTACTAGTGGACAACACCTTTAAGTAATGTGTGCAAAGCCTCATTATTATTATTATTATTATTTATTTATATAGCACCATTAATTCCATGGTGCTGTACATGAGAAAGGGTTTACATACAGAGTTATATATATCGTTTACAGTAAACAGGTTTACAGTGACAGACTGTTACAGAGGGGAGAGGACCCTGTCCTTGCGGACTTATATTCTATGGGATAGTGGGGAAAAGACAGAAGGTAGGAGTGAGGCAGCGTCTCTGGCGGTGGTGAGGCGGTGGCTCTGGTGGTGGTGAGGCGGCGGCTCTGGTGGTGGTGAGGAGTTGGCTCTGGCAGTGGTGAGGCGGTAGCTCTGGCGGTGGTGAGGCGGCGGCTCTGGCGGTGGTGAGGCAGCAGCTCGGTTATTGTTGGCTGTAGGCTTTCCTGAAGAGATGGGTTTTCAGGTTTCGTCTGAAGGATGCAAGGGTGGGGGAGAATCGGACGTGTTGAGGCATGGAATTCCAGAGGATGGGGATATTCGGGAGAAATCTTGGAGGCGGTTGTGTGAGGAACGAATAAGTGTGCCTCATGAGCATATACCCAACTTGTCTATTATGATAAAATAAGAAAAAGGAGGCCTTTTTACGTATCTATCGATCTATCTATCTACAGTTGAATCTAGAAGTTTACAAACACTATATAAAAAGACACATATGCATGTTATAGGCAAAGCTGAAAAGACAGGTGCGAGCAAGGCACTAGTTTTCTCAGGAGGAATGGGCCCAAATTCCAACCAACTACTATGAGAAGCTTGTGGAAGGATATCCCAAACGTTAGACCCATGTCATTCAGTTTAAGGGCAATGGTATCAAATACTAATGGTATGTAAACTTTTGACTTCATTATTACATGGGTTTGCTGCATCCTGGGAATGCGCTAGTTCAGAGACCTGGACTTTTAAAAACTTTTAACTTTTCAGTAAGTAATAAAAATGCCTTAAAACATTCTCTCTCCTTATTCTATCTATCTATCTATCTATCTATCTATCTATCTATCTATCTATCTATCTATCTATCTATCTATCTATCTATCTATCTATCTATCTATCTATCTCTCTTATATTGTCCATATCTATTTTCTTCACCTCTTTCCATCATCCACGGCTTGACAAGATTATACCAGCATTGTTTAAAAGGAAATGTCTGGAAGTCTAACTGTCTTCTTGAAAAACTTTTCATTAACAAATGTTTTATAAAAGAATGTCACTCGGCATTGTATATACAAGCAGACAGAAAATATTTTTATTTAAATGAGACAACTGCTGTATGCCAAAGAAAAACAATCTTCTTGCCAAGCTACACTTTGTTAACCTAAAATGCGTTCCATGTGGAAGCGGAGAGACTGATATGACGGGAAGGCGAGCGATCTCAGCTCAGCTTGGCTCTGTGCCTGCCATCTACACATATTGGCTTCCAGTTTTACAGTTAGAATTGGAAACACAGTGCAGTTTTCATTTATTTCTTGTCTCCTTTTATCCCTTCTTTCTTGCCTAGCTATAAATTTGCTGATCTCTATGTAGCATGCGGGGAATTGCTTGCACTTCATAAGTAAGGAGAATTCCTTGCACATCAGATAATGTAAGGTGTCCATGGCGACAAATGTATTTTATTTATTTAAAATACTCTAGTTGAAAAAAAAAAGTAATTGAGATGAATATCTCTTCTGCAAGTATATACTCCGCTACATCACAGAGATAATGTACAGGAAGCATTGCTGAAATCCAAATCTACCTTTATAGGCGTAGGCATATAGTAATGTGAGGCACAATTGAGATCTCACTGCAAATAGTGGAAGAAGTGGGCATAGAAGGACTTAGTTTATATTAATTGCTAAAAGAACATTGGATACCTATTAAGTGCATAATCATTACTAGCAGAGATTTTAGCAATTGTGAGGCAGTGACCAATGTTACAGCTAGGGGGCACTGTTTGTTCTCCCCAGGGGGCGTGGTGAGGCCATGAGGGGCTGATGTAGTCGCAGGTGTAGCTGTGATTACAATTGTTAAAAATGCCCTGTAGAATAGAGTGGTTTTGGAATTGAGTCTGAGGAGTCTCAGGTCTGTTAGGGCCAGAGTGAGGCCTGGCAACCCACAGCATACACAGTGGTGCTGCTGTCCTCGATGACTTGTTGTCACTGATGTGAACAGGTCTTGTACCCAGAGTTGAACCGGAGGTAGACTGTCCTGTGCCCGAAGGAAGGACTGGCATGTGTCACAGCTACAGACAGGAGGATGTCAAGGTCTGTGTACGGCTGTGAGAAGAGACTGTGATACAGAGGTGCAGGACACCCACGGAACTAGTCAGAGAAGGACTAGCATGTGTAGTGACTGCAATATAATGGATGCTGTCATGAACTGATGTGAACTGAACACTGAAGTTATATGCATTTGTGTGGATTGGAAAATTTCTATGTGTTAAAAAGACTTTTATGTTTGAACTTTGTGGGTCACTGCCTATTCACTGCTACCGGTGCACTACACAACACAGAGAGCAAGGTGGCATCAGCCATAGCACGCTTTTTTTCCTGCTGTACAAGTAATAAATCCCTCACCACTAGGTACATAAAATGCATTTATTGGTGAAAAGATGATCTCCTGCCTTGTGTTGCATTTGCATAGACAACGTATGCAGAAATATTTTCTATATAGTGCATGATATGTATGTAGCTATACTCACATATTTACACATAGGCAATACCTAAAATGCACTGAAGTGCATGTAAGATCGTGTATAAGGACCAATCCCTTAACCAATGATGAATATGATCTACATAATTATTTCATAAAATCTTAAAGGGGTACTCCGGGGAGATATTTATAAGGTTCCTTCCGTCACAAACACTAAAGATGAGGTGCCAACTGCCCTTTAATTATCTTTATAAGGCCAGGGTCACACTAAACGTATGGAAAATTGGTCCGAGTCTCCCTGCCGAGAGTCGCACAAGTGTTCTCCGTATGATGATCCGTGTGTGATGCGTTTGCAATGCGATGATGCGATTTTGTGGCACCTATGCATCCGTATAACATCCATAAGACATGCGTATGGTTTTGCATTTCTCACTGCTTTTCTCCATTGAATTTATTGGCTCAATAGGCTGAAATGAGGAAAATGTGTGTGTATTTCTCGCAAGTCACACAGATGGTCCGTATAGTGCCCGAGTTTTTCTAGCACCCTTAGACTTGCATTGGTGAAACTCGGGCAATATACACGCACAGACGCAGCAGGCTGTGATTTCACTTACAAGCTGAATACGCCCGGGAAAGAAAACCGTGATGGGAGCTGCCCCATAGATTAACAGTGGTCCAAGTGCTATGCGATGTTTTCTCACGTAGCACTCGTCTATTTTTTACGATAGTGTGACCCCAGCCTAACTCTTGTAATTCTATGTTACAGAAGTTGCTCCACACTGCTCACCAGGGCCAGAATGAGGGGTAGGAAGGGTAAGCACATGGCTAGGATGCTAGCTCATGACTATCCAAAGATGACACACTTTGAAAAAAGAAAAGCTGAATGTCTGTGGTCATACCATGATTAAGACCCAATTGGTCAAAACGCGTTGGTAGATTAGCAGGGACCCCACTGGTTGTACAGGCCTGAAACTATGCTATTAAGAAAGTTTTAAATAAAATTGAAATGTTAATGATATGAATATCTGCGCTGAAGACAACCTTTTTTTTCCTGTCTGTGGTCATCGGACATCTTCCTGGTGGCTGCAGACATTCAGCACAGTGACAGGTGTGGTGAAGGCACGGAAGTAAGTGATGTCAGTCACAGACATCTCTCACCCCCTCTCTCTGTCCTGCACCCTACCATCGCTCTCTCCGTGCTCTCAATTGCATTTGCATTTGCATCTGTCAGATGCAAGTGCAATTGCTGTGTGCACCGCCTGGGGCAGGTGCAGACGAGCTGTCTTCTCCCCTGCTCCGCTGGGATCTCCAACAAGGCGCAAGCCTTTTCTGGCCTTCTCCTTGTGGGAGAAGGCTCATGCAGGGGACATTGGATGGCACAGTGCAGTGAAGTCACTGTGCCATCCAGTGTCCACTGCTACACTTCATAGAGGATGAGACGGTGGACCGAGAGCCTGGAATTTTTTTTTAATTTTTATATTTCTGTGCAGGTGGGCTGCGCAGAAAGGGGGATAAAATGAGGGGATGGGCTGTGCTGATGGGGAGAATTAAAATGAGGGATGTAGCTGTGCTAATGTGGAGGAATAAAGTTAGGTAAGGGGCTGTGCTGATTGGGGGAATCAAATGAGGGGTTGTGCAAATGGGGGAATAAGCTGAAGGGCTGTGCTGATGGGGGAATAAACTGCGGGGCTGTACTGATGGAGAAGGGAGGAATAAACTGAAGGGCTATGCAGATGGGGGAATAAACTGAGGGGCTGTGCTCACAGGGGGACTAAGCTGAGGCACTGTGCAGATGGGTGATAAACTGATGGGCTGCTCAGATGGAGGAATAAACTGATGGGCTGTGCAGGTGGGGATAAACTGATGGGCTGTGCAGATGAGGGGAATAAACTGATGTGCTGTACAGATGAGAGAAATAAGTTCAGGAGCTGTGGAGAGGGGGCCTAAAATGAGGGCCTGTGAAGGGAGTAAAATGATAAGCTGTGCAGATGGGAGTGAATAAGCAGACAGTCTGTGTAGATGGGTTAAAAAAAGTAAACTGACATACTGGACAGATGGGGGAATAAACTGATGGGTGGTACAGATGGGGGAAAAAATGAAGGGTTGTTCACATGGGGGATAAACAGAGGGGTTGTGCAGATGGGGGAATAAACCAAGAGGCTGTGCAGATGGGAGAATAAAATGAAGGGCTGTTCAGATGAGAAAAAACTAACGGGCTGTGCAGATGGGGAAATAATCTGAAGGGCTGTGCAAAGGGGGATAAATTGTTGGGCTGTGCAGATGGGGAAACAAACTGATGGGCTGTGCAAATGGAGCGAATAAACTGAGGGGTTGTACAGATTAAGGAATAAACTGAGAGGCTGTGCAGATGCGGGAATAAAATGAAGGGCTGTTCAGATGAGAAAAAACTAACGGGCTGTGCAGATGGGGAAATAAATTGAGGGGCTGTGCAGAGGGGCGGAATAAAATGAAGGGCTGTGCAGGGGGGAATAAAATGAGAGGCCGTGCAGTTTGGGCCATAAAAAGAAGGGCTGTGCAGTGGACATAAAATGAGGTAATGTGAATTTGTGCCTTGAAATTAGGGGTTGTGAAGTGGAGACAACAAAGTATTTTAGGAGCTATTATGATCAGACTGTATGTGGGGCTGTGTAGGTCATTATAATGGGGTCTGTGGTGACCATACTGGATAAGGGATTGTGGTGAATATCATACTGTTTGGGGTGTTGTTTGCAGGCTATAATACTGTATGGAGTGTTGTGGGGAGCAATATAGTATACATGGGGGCTGTTTTGGACATCATACTATCTATGGGGGTCTGTGATGGACATCATGCTATATGGCGGAGCTGTGGTGGTGACCATACTATATATTGGGGGCTTGTTGTGGATATCATACCGTATAGGTGGGTGTGGTGACCATCATACTGTGTAATGGGACAGTGTGAGGAGTAGTTACAGTTTAAAGAGGGCAGCGGGGTGGGCAGTATAAGGGCATGGTGTGAAAAGGGGCACAGAATGGATATATAGAAGTGACAGGGTGAAAGAGAGGCACAATATGGAGAGGGGTTAGCATGGTTAGGGGGACAGTGTGGAGATATAGAAAGTGTAATGGGAAATTAGAGAGGGGACAGACATGGTATAGAGGCGGATGGTGTGACGGTTATAGCTGATAACGGTAGACAGTGTGGAGGTCATATGCCAAAGGAGGCTTATTTAGGGTCATAATATGAACAGATATTTTTATGCAGAAGGTATTTTAATAATCCTCTTATTGTTAAGGGCACTGTGTCGGGATGTGCTGCAAAAGATCGGAGAAGAGGCAGGTCTGCAGAGAACAGCTGTGGATGTGAAAAGTCATCATGGCATCTAGACAAAATGGAGATGAAAAGAAAGAGGTAACTGTAAGATGTAATCTCTAAGGTACCTGGATGTAAGTGTTTATTTGTGATATTGATGTACAATAACAAATTGTATTGTGGTACCGTATTAGCCAGAAAAATCGATGTAAATACTTTTCTGCCCAATGATGACAGAAGTATTCTGGGAGTGATATCTTTATTGGCTAAACAGAAAATAATATGTTTGCAAGCTTTCAGAGCACAGAGGCTCCTTCTTCAGTCTGTAATCTTGCCTGAAGAAGGAGCCACTGTGCTCTGAATGCTTGCAAACATATTATTTTCTGGTTAGCCAATAAAGGTATCACTCCCAGAATACTTCTGTCATCATTGGGCAGAAAAGTATTCACATCGATTTGTGATATTGACTAATTCTCATCAGTACTTTGGTTCCTGCATGAACTGCAGTCTGATGATGGCTGTTAACAACAACTCCCAGTATCTCCTTACCCCTGTTAAGGACATACGTAGAGTTGTAGGGTTGTAGGTTCATACAATACAATTGTGTATAGGGCTGACTTGATACTACAAGTAGTTATTGTACTAAGCTGGGTTCTTGTATTTAAGTAGTCTTGGTTCTGGTCATGTTTTCATGCACTCATGGTGGTTCTTATGACATATTCATGTACTGATGGAGATTCTGGTGACATATTAATTTACAACTGATGGTTGTGGCGACATAGTCAAGTAATGATAGTGGATCTTTTGATGTATTCATATACTGATGGTAGATCTAGTGATGCATTCATGTACTGATGGCGGTTCTGATGACATATTCATGCACTGATGGTCGTTCTTGTGATATTCATGTACTGATGGTAGTTCTAGTGATGTATTTAATTACTGATAATCTTTCTTATGCCATATTCATGCACTATTGATGGCCCTTGTGCTCTAATTACCTACTAATAATGAGTTTGGCTTTGTATTCATGTACTGATGATTGTTCTGGTGATGAATATATAACCAGAATCATCATCACTACATGAATACAGCACCAGAACAACCATCACTGCATGAATATGTCACCAGGACCGGAGTACATCACCATAACCACCATCAGTTTTGTGCAAGCTGAATTTGTTACATGACAAACACAAAAAACATCAGACATATCCCTTTATGTATAATTGGGGTCTGTTTTTTTCCATTAGGGTATTTGCCAAATGCTAGACACCTTAGTTGAAACCAAATGGCGCCAATTATAGTTAACTTTTATAATACATTCGTGCAGGGGTGCATTCGTGCACTGTTATTCGTGTATTTTTTATTCAAAGTACTTTTTTTTCTAAGTACTCGGCAGTTATAACATGGCAGAATATAATCAAGCATCTCTTCTCTCTTCATACAGGTAAACATATCATTCATTCTCTGAGCTGAAATATCCTGCATGTCTATTGCTCCAGTCCCTGACAGCAAGCAGCTTGGATGGTAAACATATCATTCATTCTCTGAGCTGAAATATCCTGCATGTCTATTGCTCCAGTCCCTGACAGCAAGCAGCTTGGATGGTAAACATATCATTCATTCTCTGAGCTGAAATATCCTGCATGTCTATTGCTCCAGTCCCTGACAGCAAGCAGCTTGGATGGTAAACATATCATTCATTCTCTGAGCTGAAATATCCTGCATGTCTATTGCTCCAGTCCCTGACAGCAAGCAGCTTGGATGGTAAACATATCATTCATTCTCTGAGCTGAAATATCCTGCATGTCTATTGCTCCAGTCCCTGACAGCAAGCAGCTTGGATGGTAAACATATCATTCATTCTCTGAGCTGAAATATCCTGCATGTCTATTGCTCCAGTCCCTGACAGCAAGCAGCTTGGATGGTAAACATATCATTCATTCTCTGAGCTGAAATATCCTGCATGTCTATTGCTCCAGTCCCTGACAGCAAGCAGCTTGGATGGTATCTGAGTCATTCTATCTTCGGCATTGAATCCTGCATGTATCTATATATGTTAGTCATACTATTATGCCTTTGTGTTTATAGATATTTAACTCACTTTTGCATGTCCTTACTCAGAGAGATCACATAACTGTTTCAAAGTGCTTTATGATCCATGTAGACCTGGACATTTGTTTATCTGATCACTACATTTATTGTGTCCTGTTGTCTCAACTGAGTTAGATTGATTGCTAACGAGCTTTAACACAAAAAAAAAAAAAAAAAAAAAAAAAAAAGAGATCTAAGGGCTAGCCTTCTATAAATGTAGATGTAGCTTGGGGATGCATTCGTGCAGGGGTGCATTCGTGCACTGTTATTCGTGTATTTTTTATTCAAAGTACTCTTTTTTCTAAGTACTCGGCAGTTATAACATGGCAGAATATAATCAAGCATCTCTTCTCTCTTCATACAGGTAAACATATCATTCATTCTCTGAGCTGAAATATCCTGCATGTCTATTGCTCCAGTCCCTGACAGCAAGCAGCTTGGATGGTATCTGAGTCATTCTATCTTCGGCATTGAATCCTGCATGTATCTATATATGTTAGTCATACTATTATGCCTTTGTGTTTATAGATATTTAACTCACTTTTGCATGTCCTTACTCAGAGAGATCACATAACTGTTTCAAAGTGCTTTATGATCCATGTAGACCTGGACATTTGTTTATCTGATCACTACATTTATTGTGTCCTGTTGTCTCAACTGAGTTAGATTGATTGCTAACGAGCTTTAACACAAAAAAAAAAAAAAAAAAAAAAAGAGATCTAAGGGCTAGCCTTCTATAAATGTAGATGTAGCTTGGGGATGCATTCGTGCAGGGGTGCATTCGTGCACTGTTATTCGTGTATTTTTTATTCAAAGTACTTTTTTTTCTAAGTACTCGGCAGTTATAACATGGCAGAATATAATCAAGCATCTCTTCTCTCTTCATACAGGTAAACATATCATTCATTCTCTGAGCTGAAATATCCTGCATGTCTATTGCTCCAGTCCCTGACAGCAAGCAGCTTGGATGGTATCTGAGTCATTCTATCTTCGGCATTGAATCCTGCATGTATCTATATATGTTAGTCATACTATTATGCCTTTGTGTTTATAGATATTTAACTCACTTTTGCATGTCCTTACTCAGAGAGATCACATAACTGTTTCAAAGTGCTTTATGATCCATGTAGACCTGGACATTTGTTTATCTGATCACTACATTTATTGTGTCCTGTTGTCTCAACTGAGTTAGATTGATTGCTAACGAGCTTTAACACAAAAAAAAAAAAAAAAAAAAAAAAAAAGAGATCTAAGGGCTAGCCTTCTATAAATGTAGATGTAGCTTGGGGATGCATTCGTGCAGGGGTGCATTCGTGCACTGTTATTCGTGTATTTTTTATTCAAAGTACTTTTTTTTCTAAGTACTCGGCAGTTATAACATGGCAGAATATAATCAAGCATCTCTTCTCTCTTCATACAGGTAAACATATCATTCATTCTCTGAGCTGAAATATCCTGCATGTCTATTGCTCCAGTCCCTGACAGCAAGCAGCTTGGATGGTATGAGTCATTCTATCTTCGGCATTGAATCCTGCATGTATCTATATATGTTAGTCATACTATTATGCCTTTGTGTTTATAGATATTTAACTCACTTTTGCATGTCCTTACTCAGAGAGATCACATAACTGTTTCAAAGTGCTTTATGATCCATGTAGACCTGGACATTTGTTTATCTGATCACTACATTTATTGTGTCCTGTTGTCTCAACTGAGTTAGATTGATTGCTAACGAGCTTTAACACAAAAAAAAAAAAAAAAAAAGAGATCTAAGGGCTAGCCTTCTATAAATGTAGATGTAGCTTGGGGATGCATTCGTGCAGGGGTGCATTCGTGCACTGTTATTCGTGTATTTTTTATTCAAAGTACTTTTTTTTCTAAGTACTCGGCAGTTATAACATGGCAGAATATAATCAAGCATCTCTTCTCTCTTCATACAGGTAAACATATCATTCATTCTCTGAGCTGAAATATCCTGCATGTCTATTGCTCCAGTCCCTGACAGCAAGCAGCTTGGATGGTATCTGAGTCATTCTATCTTCGGCATTGAATCCTGCATGTATCTATATATGTTAGTCATACTATTATGCCTTTGTGTTTATAGATATTTAACTCACTTTTGCATGTCCTTACTCAGAGAGATCACATAACTGTTTCAAAGTGCTTTATGATCCATGTAGACCTGGACATTTGTTTATCTGATCACTACATTTATTGTGTCCTGTTGTCTCAACTGAGTTAGATTGATTGCTAACGAGCTTTAACACAAAAAAAAAAAAAAAAAAAAAAAAGAGATCTAAGGGCTAGCCTTCTATAAATGTAGATGTAGCTTGGGGATGCATTCGTGCAGGGGTGCATTCGTGCACTGTTATTCGTGTATTTTTTATTCAAAGTACTTTTTTTTCTAAGTACTCGGCAGTTATAACATGGCAGAATATAATCAAGCATCTCTTCTCTCTTCATACAGGTAAACATATCATTCATTCTCTGAGCTGAAATATCCTGCATGTCTATTGCTCCAGTCCCTGACAGCAAGCAGCTTGGATGGTATCTGAGTCATTCTATCTTCGGCATTGAATCCTGCATGTATCTATATATGTTAGTCATACTATTATGCCTTTGTGTTTATAGATATTTAACTCACTTTTGCATGTCCTTACTCAGAGAGATCACATAACTGTTTCAAAGTGCTTTATGATCCATGTAGACCTGGACATTTGTTTATCTGATCACTACATTTATTGTGTCCTGTTGTCTCAACTGAGTTAGATTGATTGCTAACGAGCTTTAACACAAAAAAAAAAAAAAAAAAAAAAAGAGATCTAAGGGCTAGCCTTCTATAAATGTAGATGTAGCTTGGGGATGCATTCGTGCAGGGGTGCATTCGTGCACTGTTATTCGTGTATTTTTTATTCAAAGTACTTTTTTTTCTAAGTACTCGGCAGTTATAACATGGCAGAATATAATCAAGCATCTCTTCTCTCTTCATACAGGTAAACATATCATTCATTCTCTGAGCTGAAATATCCTGCATGTCTATTGCTCCAGTCCCTGACAGCAAGCAGCTTGGATGGTATCTGAGTCATTCTATCTTCGGCATTGAATCCTGCATGTATCTATATATGTTAGTCATACTATTATGCCTTTGTGTTTATAGATATTTAACTCACTTTTGCATGTCCTTACTCAGAGAGATCACATAACTGTTTCAAAGTGCTTTATGATCCATGTAGACCTGGACATTTGTTTATCTGATCACTACATTTATTGTGTCCTGTTGTCTCAACTGAGTTAGATTGATTGCTAACGAGCTTTAACACAAAAAAAAAAAAAAAAAAAAAAGAGATCTAAGGGCTAGCCTTCTATAAATGTAGATGTAGCTTGGGGATGCATTCGTGCAGGGGTGCATTCGTGCACTGTTATTCGTGTATTTTTTATTCAAAGTACTTTTTTTTCTAAGTACTCGGCAGTTATAACATGGCAGAATATAATCAAGCATCTCTTCTCTCTTCATACAGGTAAACATATCATTCATTCTCTGAGCTGAAATATCCTGCATGTCTATTGCTCCAGTCCCTGACAGCAAGCAGCTTGGATGGTATCTGAGTCATTCTATCTTCGGCATTGAATCCTGCATGTATCTATATATGTTAGTCATACTATTATGCCTTTGTGTTTATAGATATTTAACTCACTTTTGCATGTCCTTACTCAGAGAGATCACATAACTGTTTCAAAGTGCTTTATGATCCATGTAGACCTGGACATTTGTTTATCTGATCACTACATTTATTGTGTCCTGTTGTCTCAACTGAGTTAGATTGATTGCTAACGAGCTTTAACACAAAAAAAAAAAAAAAAAAAAAAAGAGATCTAAGGGCTAGCCTTCTATAAATGTAGATGTAGCTTGGGGATGCATTCGTGCAGGGGTGCATTCGTGCACTGTTATTCGTGTATTTTTTATTCAAAGTACTTTTTTTTCTAAGTACTCGGCAGTTATAACATGGCAGTTAGACAGGGCAGGAGACAGGTAAGACAATCTAAATCTAATCCATATTCACTTGAAACAGCACAAATACTCACCATATTTATTTGTATAATCTATATTCTGGCTGCTGCATTCACTCACATTCACCGCCCTTGCATTAACTCTCTACACTCCATCCATATCGGCCCCTCTGTCCTTGCCTCTCCTATGTATAGCACTCATGCTCTATTCACATTGCTTAACAGCACAGATCCATTCAGTCCCAACATCCAACACAAGAGACGCTCTCACAAATCACTTAACCATCTGCTCACTCTTTCGATCCTCCTTCTCCTAGTCGCTGGAGACATATCTCCAAACCCCGGCCCCCCATGTTATAGCCAGTCAAACCTCCCAATTGCTACACCCAGAAACCCCTCTAACCTTATTAATATTCCCTGCATGCCTGCTGTCTCTTTCAATTGTGCCCTTTGGAATTCTCGCTCTGTGTGTAATAAACTCTCCTTCATTCATGACTTCTTCCTTTCTAATTCTCTTAATCTCCTGGCTCTTACTGAAACCTGGATCCAGCAGTCAGACACCACTGCTGCTCTTTCATATGGTGGACTACACTTTTCTCATACCCCAAGATCAGACAACAGAGCAGGTGGAGGCGTTGGTCTGCTCCTTTCACCCAAATGTACTTTCCAAGTTATCCCCCAAGTACCCTCACTTGTCTTCCCTTCCTTTGAGGTCCATGTGGTCAGACTCTACGTCCCCTTCTCCATGCGAGTGGCGGTGGTGTATCGTCCTCCCGGCCCCTCTCATCAGTTCCTGGATCACTTTGCCACCTGGCTTCCACACTTTCTCTCCTGTGACACCCCCACCCTTATCATGGGTGATTTCAACATCCCCATTGCCTCTCCCCTCTCCCCATCTGCTTCTCACCTTTTATCTCTATCCTCCTCTTTTGGCCTCTCGCAGCATACTAACTCTCCAACACATGAAGATGGAAACTCCCTTGACTTGGTCTTCTCCCGACTTTGCTCAGTGGATGACTTCACAAACTCCCCTCTCCCGCTCTCTGACCACAACCTTCTTTCATTCTCTATCAAGAACTGCCATCCCGCTCAGGTCACCCCCACTTTCCACACCTATAGAAACATACAGGCTATTAACACCCAGAAACTTATGATGAACTTGCAGTCCTCATTGGCCCCTATTTCCTCCATCTCATGTCCTGATTCTGCATTGAAGCATTACAATGAAACCCTGCAAAGTGCTCTGGATGAAGCTGCTCCTCCTATACATAAAACAACTCGGCACAGACGGCAACAACCGTGGCACACGCTGCAAACACGTTTCCTGCAGCGGTGCTCCAGGTGCGCAGAACGTCTGTGGAGAAAATCTAATCTACCCGAAGATTTCATCCATTATAAGTTCATGCTAAAGACATACAATTCTGCCCTTCACCTCTCCAAACAAACCTACTTCAACACCCTCATCACCTCCCTGTCCAATAACCCTAAACGTCTCTTTGACACGTTCCAGTCCCTACTCAACCCAAGAGAGCAGGCCCCAACCACGGATCTCCGTGCTGACGATCTGGCCAATTACTTCAAAGAAAAAACTGACCACATTCGACAGGAAATCATCTCCCAATCTCTTCATACCATGCACTGTCCTCCCTCCCCCACTGCATCTAGTTCACTCTCTGACTTTGAAGCAGTTACAGAAGAAGAAGTAAGCAGGCTCCTTGCATCTTCGCGCCCGACCACTTGCACCAGTGACCCCATTCCGTCACATCTCCTCCAGTCCCTTTCCCCGGCTATCACCTCTCACCTAACAAAAATATTCAACCTTTCCCTCACTTCCGGTATTTTTCCCTCCTCATTTAAGCATGCCATCATACATCCATTACTTAAAAAACCATCCCTCGATCAAAACTGTGCCGCTAATTATAGACCTGTCTCTAATCTTCCCTTCATCTCTAAACTCCTCGAACGCCTGGTCCACTCCCGTCTTACCCGCTATCTCTCAGATAACTCTCTTCTCGACCCTCTTCAATCTGGCTTCCGCTCTTTACACTCTACTGAAACTGCCCTCATTAAAGTCTCTAATGACCTACTAACAGCTAAATCTAATGGTCACTACTCCATGCTAATTCTCTTGGATCTCTCTGCAGCATTTGACACTGTGGATCATCAGCTCCTCCTCACTATGCTCCGCTCCATCGGCCTCAAGGACACCGTTCTCTCCTGGTTCTCCTCCTATCTCTCTGACCGATCCTTCACTGTATGTTTTGCTGGTTCCTCCTCCTCTCACCTTCCCCTTACTGTTGGGGTTCCTCAAGGATCAGTCCTAGGCCCCCTACTCTTCTCGTTGTATACTGCCCCTATTGGACAAACAATCAGTAGATTTGGTTTCCAGTACCATCTCTATGCTGACGACACCCAATTATACACTTCTGCTCCCGATATCACACCGACCTTTTTAGAAAACACCAGTGATTGTCTTACCGCTGTCTCTAACATCATGTCCTCCCTCTATCTGAAACTAAACCTGTCAAAAACTGAACTCCTCGTGTTCTCTCCCTCTACTAACCTACCTTTGCCTGACATTGCCATCTCCGTGTGCGGTTCCACCATTACTCCAAAGCAACATGCCCGCTGCCTTGGGGTCATCCTTGATTCTGACCTTTCATTCACCCCCTACATCCGATCACTGGCTCGCTCTTCTTACCTGCATCTCAAAAACATTTCTAGAATTCGCCCTTTTCTTAATTTCGACTCTGCAAAAACTCTGACTGTTTCACTTATTCATTCTCGTCTGGACTATTGTAACTCTCTACTAATCGGTCTCGCTCTTGCAAAACTCTCCCCGCTCCAATCTGTCCTGAATGCTGCAGCCAGGATCATATTCCTCACCAACCGTTACACCAATGCCTCTACCCTGTGCCAGTCATTACACTGGCTACCCATCCACTCCAGAATCCAGTACAAAATTACTACCCTCATCCACAAAGCACTCCATGGCTCAGCACGACCCTACATCTCCTCCCTGGTATCAGTCTACCACCCTACCCGTGCCCTCCGCTCCGCTAATGACCTCAGGTTAGCATCCTCAATAATCAGAACCTCCCACTCCCGTCTCCAAGACTTTACACGTGCTGCGCCGATTCTTTGGAATGCACTACCTAGGTTAATACGATTAATCCCCAATCCCCACAGTTTTAAGCGTGCCCTAAAAACTCATTTGTTCAGACTGGCCTACCGCCTCAATGCATTAACCTAACGATCCCTGTGTGGCCTATTTATAATAAAAAAAAAAAAAAAAGGTTCCTCGCATCATGTTCTCATACACTTTATGCAGTATTAGCCCTCTGTGTCTACACTGCTACATACTTAGGCAGGTAACTGGTTCATGCAGCTTTACATGAACACCTGAGCCTTACACTATAGCTGGTCCGAATAACTAAAGCAATTGTTACCATCCACCTCTCGTGTCTCCCCTTTTCCCCATAGTTTGTAAGCTTGCGAGCAGGGCCCTCACTCCTCCTGGTATCTGTTTTGAACTGTATTTCTGTTATGCTGTAATGTTTATTGTCTGTACAAGTCCCCTCTATAATTTGTAAAGCGCTGCGGAATATGTTGGCGCTATATAAATAAAATTATTATTATTATTATTATTATTATAATAGCTATTGTGGAAGGTCAGCTCACTTTGCTGCTCCTTGAGGTAAACATAGGCACACGTGGTGTTAAAGTCTGTGGGTGGTTTATTGTATTATAATCCCCCCCGAAAAAAATGGTAACAGAAAAACAGCCTGTTCGACTCAAAAGAAAATAAATAGTTCTTATACAGTCCTGCTCACAGTGCTCAGTACTTCTGGGACAATGCATGTTGCAGCTCTCGCAGGAGCCATCCGTCTGGAGGCTTCCTTCCTCCACAGACAGACAGAGGAAAAAAAACTGGCTGGACATTTATTTCCCCAGCCACACCCTTGAGATAGAGATATGCGACGCCCCAGGGTCCTGGTCATCGCAGTGGTATTGCTTTCCTCTTGGGGAGAGTGATGCTATGTATGGAGGCAAAGAAGGATAACTGCATCCAGGTATCACAAACATGCAACACATTTCACACTCCAGACCACTAGGGGGGGCTTTTGCTCCTATTTATTAGGTCACTCCCCATATATATATAACTGGTAGTCTGTAGGGAAAGTCGGTTCAGTTCCTGGCATAGCTCCAGACAGGAGTTCTGTTAGTTCCAGACCAGAGTCTGAGGTGGACAGAAGGTTAAAGGAGCTGTGCATGCCCTTAGAGCTGCAGCTCCCAGAAGGAGACATTGAAAGGCAGAATTGCATTGCAGCGAGCGTGAAGGAGGTCGAAGCAAATGAGAGGATACCAGAAGGGAACCAGCCCCGCTCAAGTTGTCTCCTTCTGAGGCGCAACATCCCGGTAGCCGGAACACCGAGGGAGTAAGGACCTCTATGCCTTATTTCAGAGACCAGCAGGAAAGCTAATTGCAGGTAACCTGTCCGCACCTACACCCAGGAGGCATGGCGACACCTACAGAGCCGGGTTATCTAAGAGACCCTATAAACAGGCTCAAGTCACCAGTCATACAGGTTTTGTCCTATCCTACTGTATATGGGAGACAGAGAGAGTGAATCACAAGAGTTAAGATCTATCCTGATTGTTTACACCTTCTCGTGGTAGGATGGCTTTTATCCTTTTTTTTATCAAAATTGAATCAACTAAATAACCTGTGTTATGTACATGTACTATTACTATTTCTTTGCTTATGGCAGGGTATGCTCATTTTACTTTCATCTTAGGTTCTGTCTGTTAAATGGCCGCAGTGTGACTTACACGTTGCACTTATACCAAATGGCACCCCCGATCAACGTCGACTCCCCCTGATATGTCCGATGAGAACCTGTGACTGAAAGGGGAATCCTTATTGTATGTATTAAGATAATCAACAATGAGTTTGAAAATATAAAAAGGTTTAAAGAAAAATAATTATACACCGGCAAAAACAATTGCTGCCACTACAAAGGTAAAAAAATTGCCTTAATGTATTAATAAAAAGGCAACCCCCTAGAAAACATGCACCTTTAGGATGAAATGCATAAACATATATAGAGATTATAACATAAGGCTGCATTCAAGTATCCATTTGACTTGTCTGTGTGCTCTCCGTTTATAGGCTATTCACCTAGAAGGCTGTCTTTTCTCTCAGACTTTTGCTAGGGTTACTAGTTTCCTGCTAGTCATGGGATTTTGAAGAATATTTTTAAAAACATGCAAATACGATTGAACAATGCACATGATAAATATTTCACACTATTCCAGCGCCGATGCTTTTCTAAATGCTCATATAAGAGTTTCCTCAATGCCTTGTAAAGGAGGTGTAAGGTTAAGTAACAGATACTACAAAATAAAAACCAACATCTGGCAAATAAGAGTTTCAAACACAAGACTCTATTCCATAATATTTTTAAAAGGGGTTTTCTGAACCTTTACTTCCTCGGCATATGAAGCTTATATCCGCCATTCCAGTTTGGTACATAGTTTTCAGCACATCATGTATTGTAATTAAGAATACAGAGTGCTCCATTCATAATTGTATATTTTCATGACCCCTTTTACATGTATATTGTACAGTGGCCGCTAACAGCTGTTTGTTTTAACAGGAATATTACCTCTGCACATGTTGCAAAGGCATATTTTACATTACTGTAGCCATGTTTCTGCTGATCTAACATATACAGTGGATATGTTATTGGAATTAGTCACCTTATACTGAGTGAAATACGGATCTCATGACCTTAGCTCGCTTCTGATTGTAGCATTAGTGCACAATGTGTTTTTATGACAGTTATTTTTAATGTTATTTTGACCAATTTTTTAGGCAAAAATTTGTAAGTGATGGCTGGTCAACTTGACAAACTTGTATACGTAAAAAAAAGGCACATATGCCATATATAATTCAGTTAAAAACAGGAAACAGAAAAATAACCTTTCTGAAAATAGATCTTTGGGATTAAGGCCATGTAGCACGGTATGCCACTACCATGTTAAAGGGGTTACTTTGGATTCACATATCAATGACCTATCAATACACTTATTATGAAAATGAGATCGGAAGGCGACTGACACCCGGTATTCCCGCTTATCAGCTGATATCTGATACAGCAGTGGCTGGATGTAAGCAATATCAACAGCAGGACACCAAAGATGCATATATTTCTTAGTGGCCACTGCAGTGTACTGCACGTTTCCACTTATACGAGAGAATGAGCAATAGCTGGTTCCATTGCTTTCTGTCCTGTCTTTCCCCTGGTCTGTGCAATACTGCTCTTTCAACTCTGTAGGAGTATGAGCAGCAGACGTCAGAGCAGGAGTGGCCATTTGTCCCCAACAAACATGAAAAACCATTACAGACTGGGATGTTAACCCCTTCATGACAGTCGGTATACATAAACATCACATTTCCTGTCCCTACCTTTGATGTCGAGCCCACATTTTTCTCTGCAGATGATGGCTGAATTAATTAGTCATCATGTGCCTTCAACAGTTGCAAGTGGAGCTGAGCTCCACCCACGGCTGTTAACCTGTTAAATTATGCTGCTAATCTCTGACAGCACATGCGCTCATTGGCACCCTTTATCACACACAGCGCTGATAGGTTGCTTTGACAGCCAGACTACTTCTAAAGCTCTTCTTGCTTGTCATGACAATTCTCCTGTGAAAGCCAACCTATACCTTAGGAGACCTCGATTTTATCTATACATAGCAGTGCTGATGAATTCTCATGTATAGCAAAAGCAATAAGAGGCTGCCGTCACACTATCAGTATTTGGTCAGTATTTTACATCAGTATTTGTAAGCCAAAACCAGGAGTGAAACAATTAGAGGAAAAGTATAATAGAAACATATGCACCACTTCTGCATTTATCACCCACTCCTGGTTTTGGCTTACAAATACTGAGGTAAAATAATGACCAAATACTGATAGTGTGACGGCAGCCAGACAATCACAGCTTTAAGTCCCCTAAGGGAACGATTAAATACAGTAAAAATTGGAAAAAATGTTTAAAAAAAATATAAAAGTTCTAATCACCCCCATTTAGCCAAATTAATATAAAACAGTAAAAAAAATTAAAAAATACACATAATTGGTATTGTGTTTGTAAAAGTCTGATCTATCAAAATAAATTAAACCAATTAGTAAATGGCATAATGAAAAAAAAAATTAAAACACCAAAAGGCAGAAGCGATCAAAACATCAAATCTACCCCAAAATGGTATCAGCAAAATAGTCAGCTCTGAGCATAAAAATTAACTCATCACACAGCACTATATTCAGAAAAATGGAAAGCGTTCTGGGTGTCGGAAAATTACGACACAAGTAAAGGGTTTTCTTTAGAAATTTCTGGGGGGGGGGTTTTACCACTGAAATAAAAAAAAAAACCTATACATAGTATGCTGACCTGAATAATCATATTTACAGGTTAGTTTTATCATATAGTGAACATGGTAAATAACCCCAGCCATAAAAGCAAATTGCAATTTTTTCTTGGCAATTTCAATGCATTTGGATTTTTTTCCCCACTATGCAGTGCATCACGTGATAAAATGAATGATGTAATTCGAAAGTACAATTCATCCCTTAAAAAAACAACCCCTGATATGTCTATATTGGCCGAAAAGTAAAACCGTTATAGCTCTTGGAAGAAGGGGAGGAAAAAACGAATATGGAAAATCGCTCAGGGGTGAAAGGGTTAAATATGTGCATACACCACTCCTGGCAGAAAGCTAGACTAAGGCTTCTTTCACACATCAGGTTTTCTCCATCAAGCTGAATCTGGCGACTTTTGAAAAAACAGATCCATTGCAAATTGTGAATGACTGATGCGACTGATCTGTTTTTTTGCCGAATACGACTAGCTGATATCCGGGCACTAGGAGAGAGAGAGAGAGAGAGCGAGAACTCCAGAATGGAAAATGCTGCTACGGGCCATGCTCAATTGAATAATATGGAATCAGTTTCCGGATACATCATTTCATGGATCCGGCGCCATAGGCTGTCCTTATAGCAGGCTCCGGACGCCACTGCATCCGTCGCTGTCCTTTTTTTGACAGACAAAAAAAAGTTATTATGTCCATTTTCTCCGGCCGCCAGAAAACAAATTTTCGAAGGATCCGGAAAAAATCGGATGAAACATGAGGCCATCCGCCGCAATCCAGTGCTAATACAAGTCTATGAGAAAAAACGGATCCGGTGGCAACTTTTGCCTGATCCATTTTTTCAAAAATTTGCCGGATTAAGCATGACGACGAAAACCTGATGTGTGAAAGTAGCCTAAGCATTACAACCCTTTGACTGAGCTTTTCTTGGAGAATGTGTGCTCTCAACTTCATTGTTGCACAGTTATTTCTGTCATTGCCAGAAGGGAGATGACCTCTGAATGTTATGTCTCTCACACCTTTCTTCATGTGATTTTGGCGACCATATAGCTCTAGCCTAGTCCACCTATGTCTTAGAGTAACAGTCAGGATACAAAAGCCTATAGTATCTGGGGTGCTTAAGTGGGCGGTGGAGTTTGCTTGAGACTTTTTCTACCGAATTCATTATGTTTTAGTTTAGAGGGCACCTTATTTTACAATGTTGGTTTAATGGATGTTGTGACCGGTTGAAAATCCAAATCATTATGCGGTAAGACCATAATGCGTTTTTCTACCTATTGGATTATAATAAGTGTTTCACTATTTCATAAAGTCATTCAATATACAAGAAAATTCAGGACATTGTACAGTTACTAGTGCATAGTATTCTTGGTGCAATGGACCAAATGTGCTAGATATGATTTTGAGCTGAAGAGGATATCTAGAGGGTCATTATTGCTTCTGCCTTCTCAGCATTCCCAGAGGCCGTCATACATCATTTGCTGTGCTCTTAGCAAATACGCATCTTTAAAGTGAATGCAGAAAAATTAGACAGGATACAGATAAGCGGATAATAAATTTATGGGCACATGATTTTTGCTGAATTAACAGCATGAATAAAATATTAAAAACTTGACAAAACAAACATCTCTCATTAAATCAGCACTTCTTTGAGACAATTGGATGCTTCATACGAATAAAATATGTAAACACATTTGGACAACTTTGTATAACTAACTAGTTATGTTTTTCTAGGTGTGCAGACCTTTAAAGAATTTATCTTGGAATCTGATGGCATATACTAAGGGCATTTTATTAATGTCTGATTGGGTCAGGTAAGTGTGACCCTCAGCACCCCTGCCAATCAGCTATCTCCCGTGTTGGTGGCGGACAGAATTGCTCCGTTATGGAGCTGCACAGTGGAATTGTGGCCACAACTGGGTACCACACATCTGCCCCCTATTGATTTGAATAGGATTATTAGTGCAAATAGTTTTTTTTTTTACCACGGAGGCTATAAACACAACTAAGTGACATAAGAAATGTCTAAGGAAGCAGTTACACGGACATATGTTCTCGCCTTGCGCAGGCGTGTACTATGGAGGACATAGAATGAACTTCAATCCAATATTGCGGCCAGCATGCAGCCAGTGGATAAGGAAAGGGTGAATCAAACACCCGAAAACTCCACCCATATGACCGAAAACCGGTCCCGCCAAATTCAGGTGACAGATTCCCTTTAATTAGATTTTAACACTGCTGTTATTCAAGAGAACATGTGCAGTGCGTACAAGCTCTCTAATATTGAGTTTGCGCTGTTTTGAAGATGGCCAGGATTGCTGGAACGCGCAGTGAGCTGTAATGCCGGCCATTTACAGGTCAGCGCTTACAATCTAATCTCGGCATCACTGGTTTTTAGTCTCATAGGTTATGTGCTATAAACAAAATAAAAGTATAAATATCCCAAGAACAGCTAATAATTTAAACAAGCAGTAAATTGCAAAAGTGATTATTTTTACAAGCACAATCCTACTATATCTGTCCTTGAAGTTAGGAATAACCCCTTAAAGGAGTCGTCTGATCTTAAGTTATAAGTCTGCAGACTTTGGGAATCCTCACATCACACACATTAAATGCTGTTAGGATTCTCTACAGTGCTTGCGCCGGTTGTGGGCATATCAGCACAAGTATGTGATTTGCATATTTCCAGCCACATTACAACTAGCCTTGTCTCAATATACTTGCATTGAGCAAGGCCATGCCCATCTTGTTGGCATGTGACTGCATGTATGCAAATCACGTACTTGTGGCCACACGCCTCCTCCCAGCATGGGCACCAGTGAATCCTCACAGTGCGCTCAATGTGAGGATTAACAAGTCTACAAACACATAGAGTGACTGCAGACTAGTAACTGAAGACCGGACAAACTCTTTAATGTGTAGTGTATGTCACATATGACACAAACATAGAATTGTGGGTATAGAATGAGATATGCCAGATATAATATCATGTAGTTTATGAATCTGCTGTAGTCAGCGCTTACCATGAATAAAACCACTAGAGTTGAGAGCCTATCGATTTAATAAGAATCAATTTTATAAGATGGTGTTCCTTGCTTTTTGGCAGACGATCATCACTGACGTGCTATCATGGAATTCAATGCCACTGCCTGTAGTTTGCAAACAGCCTGCCTCCAATAATAAGTGTGAAACACTAAGTCTGTTCCCCGAGGCAGTACATCTGTTCACAATTCTTTCATACTGAACACTTACAACACTAGATCTAAATTCACATAAGCTTTGATAAGAAGAAAAAGTTGGCTACCATAATTTACCAGTGCAAATCATTGCATGGTGAACGATTCCATATGGAGAATTATGTTAACTTTCCTTTCCATTTTATACAACTCCGCTCTCCAACACTATCACAGCCCAGAAAATGCTAATTCCAACTTGAGATACATTAGAGCTGATGTTGTCAATGTTGCAGAACTAAGTATGTAATTTGATATAACAAAACATTGTGTAATCTATGATTTTTCAATAACACAGCGTTAGCCAAAAAAAGTTTTAAAAAAACCCCTTCATATTCCTTCTTTTTTAACAATGCATTGGTTTTCAAATTATTCAAAATTCTGTGAAATCTATGTGATCTCTACCTGGCAAGGTGATGAAGAAGCAGTGAGTGCCTCAGGTATTGGTCTACTATTGATGAACTGTGGAAACTCTGGATTAGGCTTATTCAGACGTCAGTGATTTATTTTATACACAAAAAACTGTTTGCGTTTCATCAGTATTTTTGATCAGAGTTTCAACAGTGTGTCAAATTTATCATAAGAGTTTTTTCAGTTTCATCAGTTTTTCTCAGATAAAAAAAAGTGTTTCTCCGCCTTCTCTTTTCTAAAGGTCCTTGAAAAACAGGCAGCTCTCTCTTGGCATCCAAGGGCGAACCGATTTTTTCATGGATACATAGACTTCCATTGCCTAGTTTGATCTGACACGAGGATCACTATTAGTGATGAGCGAGTGTACTCGTAGCTCGGGTTTTCCTTAGCATGCTAGGGTGATCTCCGAGCATTTGTTTGTGTTCGGAGATTTAGTTTTCATCGCCTTAGCTGAATGATTTACAGATATTAGCCTGAGTACATGTGGGGGTTGCCTGGTTGCTAGGGAATCCTTACATCTAATCAAGCTGTCTAGTAGCTGTAAATCATTCAGCTGCCCCGATGAAAACTTAATCTCCGAACACTAAAAAATACTTGGAGGTCCAAGCGCGCTCGGGAAAACTCGAGCAACGAGTACACTCGCTCATCACTAATCACTATCTGACATGTCTCCATGATTTTGCAAAGACCACTCTTTCTGGAAAAAATCATGGACATATGAACAACCCCATAGACTATCACATGTATGAGTTCTATCTGTAAAAAACATGCATATTACTTGTACACAAAAAACGGACATCTGAACCAGCCCTTACTGAGCATCATTAAGGATCTAAACATCATCAGTGTCTTGAAAATAATTTATTTTAGTCTTTGCCTGATGAAGAGACCTGTGTAGTCTCGAAAGCTTGCAATTTGCTACCATCTTTTCAGTTGGCCATTAAAAGGTATCAACCACTGAAGACTCTCAATTCTAAATATTTTTGAAAAGATTTAGCACTAATCTTCCCGACATACTAAGTGCCAACAGCACAAAGCCGTTACTTTCTGCTTTTGTGTGCAGTTTTCTAGTTTGCTCTCCTCTAAATTAGCCCTTTTCTACATTAGAGCTCATCTCCTCTAAGGGTATCTGCACACATTCAGTATTTGCAGTAGGAAAATTTTCTGCAAATACTTACGTCTTGGCAGGAAAAAAGCTGCATAAAATACATGTGCTTTTTGACACAGTTTTGATGCGTTTTGGAATGCGTTTTTAATGCTTTTTTGTATGCATTTTTTATGTGTTTTTTCCACTCATTACTATGGGTGAAATCTGCAGCAAAAACGCTGAAAGAAATGACAAGCTGCAGATTTAAATCTGCTGAAAATCTGCAAGGAAAAAGCAAGCAACATTTGCATGAGACTTCAGGAATCCTATTCAGTTAGCTGGTATTAATAAACACCTTAAGGTTTTGTGACAAATTTGCTTTTTTTGTGCCAAAAAAAGACAAAGCCACTCATGTGTACAAACCCTAAAGCCTATAGCTCTCTAATGCCATAAAAATGAACTATGTCCAACCTTGTAATGAAATTTGCTACATGACTTAGGACGTTTGTTGAACTACAGTCCTCTCCAAGAGGAATAGACATTCATCTAGAGACAGCTGTTTTGGGATTCTTGCTTCACATCAGTGCAAAGACAGGTAATGGTTGGGTCGGCGACAAATGTTTTGACAGAAAACTAGGGGTTAAGCCGGGGTCACACTTGCATGTGTAATGCGAGAAACTCAAGAGTCTCTCTTGCATCAATACCTGGCACTGCCACCGGCACTCGGGACCAGAGTACGCAGCTTTATGTATTTCTATGCAGCTGAACGCTCTGGTCCCGAGTGCCGGCGGCTGTACCGGGTATTGATGCGTGAGAGTCTCATAAGTTTCTTGCATTACACGTGCAAGTGTGACCCCGGCCTAAGTGTTTCTTTCTGTGGAGACCACTCAGTTGGTATTGGAAAACATATAAAAAGACAATTCTCCCAAGGAAAAAGATGCACACACCTGCTTATTTTACTTAAGGTAAATAATTATTAATACACGGTGATTATAAAACATAAATCGGTTTTCAAAGAGGTATATTTCAAAATGTATTACATGCATAATCATGAATGGTACATAATATTGAACATACTCTCCAAGTTTAGCACATAATGTTGACAAATGTTCTATGTGTCCTCCTGTTATCACACGACACAAATCTATGCGGTAATCCAGTTCGACCCAAATACGCTGTAGCATGTCCCTGACGATGGTCATTAGAGCGGCGGTAATGTGGTCCCAGAGCTTATCCAGTGTTGCTGGCAATGAAGGTGCGTAAACAATGTCTTTGACCCCCAAATGAAGGAGTCTCTGGTGAGCAGGAGGGTCACTTTCATACTGTCTTCTGAAAGCTCTCTGCACGGTTACAATTGATTGACACTTCTCATGCTCTAAAACACAAAACACTTCCTCTTGCATAGTCGAAACTTTGGGATCTGATGCCACCCTGCCAGCAGGTGAGTCACAAACACATCTGCACGCCCAGGTTACAAACGCTGAGATTTGACTTTCGATACATTATTATTACAAAAGGCATGAAATATATATCATTGCAGTATGAATGGAAAACCCAATGAATCTTTTATGATCACCCTGTATGATAATTTTCACCCCATGTTGTTATCATATTGACGGCAGCAATTCCCCTATTTAGATGGGTAAATGCGGTGTTGACAGCAATTATTTTTAGGCCAGCATAAAAATGCAATCGCTGACATATTATCATGGGCTGATGATCGGTAAGTTCACCTATATAAAAAGGCATTTGCCTTATTTAATAGAAAATATATATAAGAAATATCTAATATAGAAAATTGACTCTTGCTACTTATTATTTTACTCTGATTTTTTAAGGATCTGGGGGAAGCAATAACTATATTAAAATCACATCAGCTGCAGTGGGTTCAAAACTGTTCTCTAAGTAAAATATTAAAATCCTCAGCGGCTGGTGTTTTACAAGTATCGAGGCTGCTAATACAGCATGACATCAATTTGACTATACAGCCATTTTTGCACATGAATGTCTCGTGAAAATTGACTGGAGATGTCCTTTATCTCAGGCAAACATAGAGATTTTGCAATCTCTCAAATAATCAACACAGCGGAATTTAGTGTCATCTCTCATCAAATGACAAGGTTCTGAAACCAGCCGAACCCCTTATAACAGTTTTTAACAAAGCATGTTCTGCCTACCAACAATATTGCTATTTATGTGAAGATTGGCCTCATTATCTCACTACTGCAGACTTCACATAAGCTCACATTTTCTGGCATTTCTAAATACTGATGTCCCTTTGGATCTACAAAAAAGAAACCTCTTAGATCTTCCGTCCACTGCTAATCTGTATCTTACAGTCTTCACTTGCCTAATAAAGTATTTTACCACCTAAGCCTGTCCGAATGATATTTCACAGCATGTCCATCAAGTTAAAGGAGTAAAACTGTCTCATCGCTCCAGCGCTGTAATAGATGAATACAGTGAATGTATATATATATATTATCGCAAGTTCAGATATTTTACATTTCTGTTAGAACCACCATTTTGGTTGTATACCAAAAAAGGTTGCACTCTATCATGCCAAAACATGTCAAATATGAAATACATGAAATATGAATAGCAAAATGGCTTTTTGAACATTAGGAAAAAATTTTTGAGACGCTTAGCACAGAGTTTGGCCAAATAGTGTGAGCCCATCAACCATCGTCAAGGTGGTCTCATTAAACTGATGGGTACATGACCTCCCTGTCCAAATGTGAACACTTACCGAAGGCTAATGTCTGTATGCTTGAGTGAATATGGACACCTCTCTCAGCAAAGCCTACATATGGGTTGGCCGGAACCAAGTGTGATTAGATGTAATTAAAAACCAGATGGTGAAGGGAGGAGTGCTCAGTCAGTAAGCTAACATAGAAATGACAGAAAAATGACTGGCACATCCAAACTAGTATAAAAAGGTGCATACCAGGAGCAGCTACCTCCATATATAATATACAAAAAAAGGTTGCACTCTATCGCGCCAAAACACGTCAAATATGAAATACATTAAATATGAATAGAAAAATGGCTTTTTGAACATTAGGAAAACATTTTTGAGATGCTTAGCACAGAATTTGGCCAAATAGTATAAGCCCATCAACCATCGTCAAGGTGGTCTCATTAAACTGATGGGCCCCTGACCTCCCTGTCCAAATGTGAACACTTACCGAAGGCTAACGTCTGTATGCTTGGGTGAATATGGACACCTCTCTCAGCAAAGCCTACATATGGGTTGGCTGGAACCAAGTGTGATTAGATGTAATTAAAAACCAGATGGTGAAGGGAGGAGTGCTCAGTCAGTAAGCTAACATAGAAATGACAGAAAATTGAATGGTACATCCAAACTAGTATAAAAAGGTGCATACCAGGAGCAGCTACCTCCATATATAATATACAAAAAAAGTTAGCTTACTGACTGAGCACTCCTCTCTTCACCATCTGGGTTCTTTTAATTACATCTAATCACACTTGGTTCCGGCCAACCCATATGTAGGCTTTGCTGAGAGAGGTGTCCATATTCACCCAAACATACAGACATTAGCCTTCGGTAAGTGTTCACATTTGGACAGGGAGGTCAAGTACCCATCAGTTTAATGAGACCACCTTAACAATGGTTGATGGGCTCACTATTTTGCCAAATTCTGTGCTAAGCGTCTCAAAATTTTTTTCCTAATGTTCAAAAAGGCATTTTGCTATTCATATTTCATCTATTTCATATTTGATGTGTTTTGGCACGATAGAGTGCAACCTTTTTTTGTATATTATATACGGAGGTAGCTGCTCCTTGTATGCACCTATTCACACTAGTTTGGATGTGCCAGTCGTTTTTCTGTCATTTCTATGTTAGCTTACTGACTGAGCACTCCTCCCTTCACCATTTGGCTTCTTTTAATTACATCTAATCACACGTGGTTCCGGCCAACCCATATGCAGGCTTTGCTGAGAGAGGTGTCCATATTCACCCAAACATACAGACATTAGCCTTCGGTAAGTGTTCACATTTGGACAGGGAGGTCAGGTACCCATCAGTTTAATGAGACCACCTTGACGATGGTTGATGGGTTCACACTATTTGGCCAAATTCTGTGGTAAACATCTCAAAATTTTTTTCCTAATGTTCAAAAAGCCATTTTGCTATTCATATTTCACGTATTTCATATTTGACGTGTTTTGGCACGATAGAGTGCAACCTTTTTTTGTATATTATATATGGAGGTAGCTGCTCCTGGTATGCACCTATTCACACTAGTTTGGATGTGCCAGTCGTTTTTCTGTCATTTCACCATTTTGGTTGTGCACTCTTCTTACCTATCCAAAGCTGTTTTATATTAGCTGAATTCTACATATCCTTAATTGCTGGGTGTAGTCTCAAGGGAATGAGATGTCTATTGTACAGGTTTACTGTCTCCCGTAGGTTCCCATCTGAATGCACTCGCTTTGTGACTTTGGTCAAAATGTCAATGAAGAGCCTCTAATTTATAAGTTTGGTCTATAAGTCTGTACAGTAGTAATGAAATTTAGAATACGGTAATAAATATTAGTGATGAGCGAATGTGCTCAGGTGGTAACCGAGTGCTTTCGGTGTGCTCGAAAAATATGTCCGAGTCCTAGCGGAAAATATTTTTCGAGCAGCCGAAGACACTTGGTTAGCACCTGACCCTGCTCGAATTACACCTTATCCAAGCACGTTTGCTCATCACTAATAAATATGGTTGCACTGGATCCTTTTGCATATTTTATCTGAATGCTATTGCTTTGCAGTCACATCACATTTGTGCATGCCAGCTTTCCACTTTATTCAGCATTTAGCTCTTGTTTAACATATTTAGATTAAGCTGTGTGCCCATTGTTTAAAACCCATACCTCTTCCATGTCACCAGAATGTGCATTTCCGTCCCAGGGCTCAGTCTGATAGTGAAGTATCCTGGCGCAATGCTCAAGAAACCTTCCAGGTGCCGTTTTCTCTGGGAATTTCAGGAATCTTCTGAGGTCCATACTATGAACCAACAGGACTCGAGGCACCATATGTCTTATGTTGTAAATTTTTTCTACATACTATGGAGCCAATTCTTTAAAGCTGGGGTCATTTAAGTTGACAGTAAGCCCAATAGAATGCTAGGTGGGCCATGTTACCGCTTAGATGTTGTAAGGAGCAGCAATAAGACTTCATGCATGAGGCCTTAACGCCGCCACTAAACTATTACTCTTGTTCTTTTATTGTTCTTTTTTTAACTTTACATTTTTTTTAATTTGCACTTTTAGTACAGTACATTTTCGATTAATTTCAGCATTCAAGATATTGATAGACTTTTACTTTACAATGATAATTGTAATAATTACAATATAATTACTAATGAGAGCAAGAGGAGGGTATTTTAAAAAGAAATGGAAAAGTACAGTACTCTGCTCAGCAGAACACACCGTTTTATTCTATTTAAGTCTGAAGATATCTGATTTCTTTATTTTTAGGACACAGTGGGGCCTCATTGACTATTCTGGGATACATTTGGGTTTCATTATGTGTAAAAATGAAAAAATTCTGCATGATGCTCTTTTTATTAAATATAAAAACTGGCAAATTATGAACCCAGGATTACCCTGTGATTGTCAGTGGGATCACTCTGCTTCTGTTAGCATAAACTATACAACTGAACTATTTCATGCATGAATTCTGTTTGGCTATCCCTAAAAATGGAACCGACAATTCGGGTGTCTGTCCTAATGCAAACTGCAACCTAAGAAACATTGAGGTGGTGCATATATATATATATATATATATATACATACATATATATATATATATATATATATATATATATATATATTTATATATATAATTTACACTAATTTATAGTGTATCTATATCTCTTTTTATCTCTCCTTAGTGTTCTGTGACTCCATGTGTCATACACCTGCCCCTCAGTAAAAGTTTTACCCAGAATGTCCCCCTTAATGTCTTCACTATGAGGCCTATTTTGACATGTAGGGGCGGCATTTTTATTTTTGTTTTTATTAGTATTTTATGCTTTTCTTATTGCCTTTGAGATGCAGGAAATTTGTAATTATTTTTTTGTTGACATATTGGGTATTTTTTTTTTTTCGGAGTAGTTGTACTTTTTATATTTTTAAATGGCACTATTTTAGACTATATAGAACTGACTAAATTGTTCTTTTTATCACAAATAAATGCAGAATTTATTGACCTAAATTTACCACTATCATGAAGCCCAATATGTCACGAAAAAACATTCTCAGAACCGCTAGGATCCGTTGAAGCATTCCTGAGTTATTACCTCATAAAGGGACACTGGTCAGAATTGCAAAAAACGGCCAGGTCATTAAGGTCAAAATAGGCTGGGTCATGAAGGGGTTAACAGGCTGTGATCCAGATGCCTTGCATTCTCTGTGTGAACACTGCCACATGCAGATTATCTGTTTGCACTGGTGTGCCAAATGGCCAATCCCTGATTGTAGGCTGGCTGTCTCATTTGGTATTACTACACCTGTGTACCCACCATTTTTACTCGGGCCCGCTGTGCCATATTAGTGCATTTCATTAGAGGCCTAGACAGGTAAGCATCTTTGCCTTTTTTTTGGTGTTTTCTCTAGATTAGTGGATTTTTTCCCCCTTTGTTTTCCTCCTTTTGTGAACCCTACTTGACTTGTATAGAAAATGACGTGAAGTGATTACTGGAGGACTGGTGAGCTGAGACGGAGGCGGAGGTTGTTATAAAATAGTTGAGAGCATTAGACAGATGAGTATAACGTATGTTATTATTCTAATGCCTTCCTGGTGTTATACAGAGCTCATGAATATGGAGGACTAGCTGGCAGAAGGTTTAATAGATCTCTAGCGATAATCTCCTGATGATAAAAATCTGGGTTCACTAGAACTACACCAAGCTAGTTTTACTAAAACTACATCATATCTCTGCTGTTTTCATCAAAGAGCTGGCTAGGGGTATACTCAGATGTGTTTTGTGCCCCCCTTTTGCTGAACTTCTTGTTATGCCTCTGATGGAACGTAAAGGCTTAAATGGCTTGGCTCCGTGATAACTTTGATCATAGCCACTGCAGTGAATTGATGGTTAAATATTACAGCCAGTACCTGCAGTGGATGGAAGGGGGCAATATTCTTGTACTCACATCCTCTAATGGATTTGAGTGTATGCCCATTCGCATGAAGTTGCAGTTAAATGTCGGAAGAGATTATTTGTGCTGCTTTTATTTAGTCTTGATAATTTAGCAAGCATTACAAATGCATTTCTGTTGTCAAGGCCTAGATGTCCCCCCTCACAAGTTTTTATTTTAGCTCTGTAAGCTTAAGTCTGGTCTATTATCTTCACTCATGTGGGTGGGTTCACACACAAAGTATTTAAAAAAAAAACTATTGAATTTTTTATGACATTTTTTGTTTTTGGATTTGAAAGAATTGGGAATTATAAAAGGAAAGACTTATATTTCTATCCTCTGGACACACTGATGACTTTAGCTCAATTAAAATTTTTTTTAAAAAAAGCACGGTGTAAGCGCTCTTTCGCACCTTACTGTCTCCGGTACATGTGGTGAAAGTTTTAACACCGGAGACGTTAACACACATAGACCCAGTGAAATCTACGCTGTGCACATGTCCATTTGGGATATTGTGTTTTTTAGTTTATTACAGGAGTCGAGGGATTCCGTGGGTTTAGGCGTTATTTGAATATAACTGTTTTTGTTACTTTTAAATAAAAATGAAAAGTATTTTATTTCTTATAAAGGACTTTATACTTGCTGTGTCTTTGTTTACCAAATAACTAAAAGATTTGTAATAGAGAGGTGTCTTATAGGCACCTCTCCATAACTAAGCCATGGGCTTGATGTCACCAGATAATACAAAGGTGACATCAACCCCACAAATATGAACCACACTTCCCACCACTACAGGGCAAGTGGGAAGAGCCGGGCAAAGCGCCAGAATTAGTGCATCTAATAGATGCACCTTTTCTGGGCAGCTGCAGGCTGCTATTTTTAGGCCGGGCCTATATCAATGGCACCTTACCCCCAGCTGTCAGCTTTAGCAAGTCTGGTTGTCAGAAATGGGGAGGAATCATGCGCTTTTTTTAAATTATTTATTTAAATAAACTGCGTGGAGACCCCTCTATTCTTGATAACTAGCCTTGCTGAAGCTGACAGCTCAGGGTTGCAGACCCCAGCTGTGAGTTTTGCCTGGCTAGGTGTAAGAAAATACAGGTGAACCCATGCCATGTTTTTAATTTTTTTTTTATAGAGCAGGTGGAGGGTGAGGAATCCTCCCACCAGCCACTCCTGCTGCCACTGCTATTAGCGGCAGCAGGTGTAGGCTGATGGGAGTAAGAGTCCCATCAGCCGCCACCTGCTGCCATTGTTATCACTTGAATATAACTCTCATCATTCTCCCCTGCTTGCGCTGATCTCTGGCAGAGCAGGGGAGACTGGTGGTAGTGGTCTTCAGCACGCAACACCGAGGAACAGCACTTACTGAACTGCTTCTTCCCTGGTGCCAGTCCATGTGGTACTGATGCGGCACACGGTTGCCACACATGTACCACAAGTATTACACACACAGACACAAGGACACTGACATCTCTGGTACCAGTTCTTCCAGTTCCAGAAATATCAGGACTAGTGTTGAGCCATACCTTCCGATATCAGGAAATATCGGATCGGATTGGATTGGACCGATACCCAAAAAATATCGGATATCGCCAATTCCGATACCGGAAACCAATGCAAGTCAATGGGGCACAAATATTGGATTGAAAATAAACCCTTTCTTTCCTTGTAGGTTAATTCTACATGAAGGAAAACAACTAAGAATAATGTAAAATGTATTGGGGAGGTGGAGGAGACATTAAAGGCATAGAGGTTTAGCCCAATCAAATGGAATAGCAGGAATTAATTTTTTTAATACACTGCTTAGTCTTCTTCTGCTTATAATTTAGATTATATCTTTTGCTCTGTTTTTTTAGTTTTATGCTTAATGTTCTTCTGCTTTTTGTTCTGCAGCTTCTTGTTCTTCTGCTTCTTGGTTTTCTGTCTCTTATTCTTCTGTATATTGGTGGTTGTCTTCTTGTTCTTTGTCCTCTTGGTCATCTTCTTCAGGGTCATCTTCTTGGTCTTCTTTGGGGTGGTCTTCAGGGTCATCATCTTCAGGGTCGTCGTCTTCTTTGGGGTGGTCTTCAGGGTCACCGTCTTCAGGGTCGTCGTCTTCGGGTTCGTCGTCTTCTTCGGGGTGGTCTTTAGGGTTGTCGTCTTTAAGGGTTGTCGTCTTTGGGGTCATCGTCTTCTTCGGGATAGTCTTCAGGGTCATCGTCTTTAGGGTCATTGTCAGGGAGATCCAGAGTGATTACCAAAAACCATTTAAAATTGCTTGAACTTGGAAATGTAGCAGAAGGTAAAAGAAGGCTGAGGAACTGCCGAGAACCAGCTGATGGTGCTGGAACCCAGATGGGTAGCAGAAGGTACAAGAGCCAATGGAACTACCGAGGACGAGCTGATGGTACTGGAACCTGGTTACTACAAAGACACTGCTGTGAAACAGCTGGCAGTGCTGGAGCCCAGGGTAAATACTAGAAACAGAGTGGAGGCAGAGGCCTAATTGGAGCAAATTTAAAATGAGTAATAGTGTGAATGTGGACAGAGCAGGAGAAATTGCTGGACACACAGCAGGGAATCAGCTGACGTTACTGAACCCCAATAACACTGGAGCATGTGTTGACAGTGCAGGCGGCACTTCTGAGCAGCAACTGGTGGTGTTGAAGCCCAGGGTAAATGCTAGAAACAGAGTGGAGGCAGAGGTCTAATTGGAGCAAGTTTAAAATCAGTAGCAGTGTGAATGTGGACAGAACAGGAGAAATTGCCGGACACACAGCAGGGGATCAGCTGACGTTAATGAACCCCAATAACACAGGAGCAAGTGTTGACTGTGCACATGGCACTTCTGAGCAGCAACTGGCAGTGTTGGAGCCCAGGGATTACAGTTCAAGTGGTAGAAACATGAACACAACAGGAGACCTGGATACTGTTGCCAACCAATTATTTAATCTGGATGAGGAATGGCAAATTCCTGCGAGATCCAGGCCTTGTTCATTTTCAGAAAAGTAAGCCGGTCAAGGTTATCAGAGGATAGTCGCATGCATTGGTCTGTTAGTACACCACCTGCGGCACTAAAGACGCGTTCCGATAATACACTATCAGCAGGGCAAGCCAGCACCTCCAATGCATACTGGCTAAGCTCTGGCCATGTATCAAGCTTAGAGACCCAAAACTTGAAGGGGGAAGAGCCGTCTGGGAGTACACTGAAAGGGCAAGACATGTAGTCTGTCACTATCTGACGAAAACGTTGCCTCCTGCTGACTGGAGCCATCTGTGATGGTGTAGACATTTGTGGCGGGCACACAAAACATTGCCACATTTGGGCCATACTGGTCTTGCCTTGTGGTGAGGCGCTGCTTCTGCTCCCTCTTTGTGCAGAGCTTCCTCCAATGCCTCGACACACTGAGCTGCTTTCTAAAGCACTAGCAGCACTGCTCTCGGGTGGAATGGAAAACATGATGGAATGCACCAGTGCATCATGATACTCCTGCATTTTAAGCTCTAGGTTCAACGGTGTTATGAGGCTTTGTAAGTTGTCCTGGTAGCGAGGATGTAGGAGGGTGGACACCCAATAACCAGCCATGTTGAAAATGTGGGCGATGCGGCGGTCGCTTCTTAGGCACTGCAGCATGAAATCAACAATGTGCTGCAGACTGCCAACTGGCCAAGAAATGATGTCCCCTGCTTGAGGCGTGATCTCTTCCTGCTCTGCATCACCCCACCCTCGCTGTACATACTGACTACTAGAGCATTGTGTACCTCCCTCCTCTGGACAGATGTCTTCCTCCTCCATTGATTCCTCCTCATCCTCCTCACAAAGTGTGCCCTGCCTAGGCCATTGTGAGGAACCACGTTGCGCAGACTGTCCAGAAGCAGATGGCACGTGTGACTCCTCATCCTCCAAGTCTTCCAAAACCTCCTCCCTTAGTGCTCCTTCCTCCCCGCAGTCAGTGCCACTCCATACTCCCCTCCAGCCAGCGCTCACACAGGGTTAATGGCAGCGCTAACGGACTGCTTTATGCCGCGGTGTAACGCACTCCATTAACGCTGCTATTAACCCTGTGTGACCAACTTTTTTACTATTGATGCTGCCTATGCAGCCTCAATAGTAAAAAGATCTAATGTTAAAAATAATAATAAAAAAAAAATCATCATATACTCTCATTCTGGCGCCATTCCCTCTCCTTGCGACGCTCCGGTGACCGCTCCATGGAAGCGGCAGGTTCCAGTGGCAAGGATGGTATGCGACGTCATCACAGGTCCTGCGAGAAAGACCTGCCATGATGTCACGGTCATGTGACCGCGACGTCATCACAGGTCCTGCGCCCATACCAACCCTGGGACCGGAAGCTGCCGCGTGCACCGCACACAGGGCCAGGACTTCAATGGAGGATGAGTATATGTTTAATTTTATTTTAAGTCTGTATACTACATGGCTCTGTGCTGTATACTCCATTGCTGTGCAATATACTACGTGGCTGTCAACTGACATCAGGGAGAAAATTGTAGACCTGCCCAAGGCTGAGATGGGCCACATGACAATAGGCAAGCAGCTTGGTGGGAAGGCAACAACTGTTGGCACAATTATTAGCAAATGGAAAAAACATGAGAAGACTGTCAATATTCCTTGACCTGGGGCTCCATTCAAGATTTTACCTCATGGGGTAAGGATGTTTCTGAGAAAGGTCAGAAATCAGCCCAAAACTACACAAGAGGACCTGGTCAATGACCTGAAGAGAGCTGAGACCACATTGTCAACCATTACCTTAAGTAACACACTACACCGTCATGGATTAAAATCCTGCAGGTCACATAAGGTCCCCCTGCTCAAGTCAGCACATGTCCAGGCCCTTTTGAAGTTTGCCAATGACCATATGGATGATCCAGGGGAGGCATGGGATTTCCTCAGACATGATGATGTCATCAGATGACACCAAAATAGAGCTTTTTGGTATCAACTCCACTAGCCATATTTGGAGGAAAATACAACCTCCCAAGAATACCATCTCAACCGTGAATCATGATGGGAGAAACATCATACTTTGGGGGTGCTTTTCCACAAAGGGTACAGGACAACTGCACCGTATTGAAGTGAGGATGGATCGGGTCATGTATCGTCAGATTTTGGGCCACAACCTTCTTTCCTCAGAAAAAGAATTAAAGATGGGTCATGGCTGGGTCTTACAGCATGACAGTGACCCAAAATACACAGCCATGGCAACAAAGGAGTGGTTCTTTAAGATGCTTTTGATGGTCCTGTAGTAGCCTAGCCAGTCTCCAGACCTGAATTCAATAGAGTATCTTTTGAGAGAGAGCCCTGAAACCTGAAAGATCTGTAGAAGATGTGTATGGAGGAGTGGGCCAAAATCCCACGGAAACGTCTGATCTCTGTAATTTCAAACAAAGGTTTCTGTACCAAATATTAAGTTCTGTTTTTCTTTTGTATTAGATACTTATTTCATGCAATACAATGCAAATTAATTATGAAGATACAATGTGATTTTCTGGATTGCTTTTAAGATTCTGTCACAGTTTAAGTGTACCTATGATAAAAATGACAGACCGCTCCATTCTTTGTAGGTGGGAAAACTTGCAAAATCGACAGTGTATCATATACTTATTTTCCCCACTGTATGTATATATATATATATATATATATATATATATATATACAGTTGTGGCCAAAAGTATTGACACCCATGCAATTCTGTCAGATAATACTCAGTTTCTTCCTGAAGATGATTGCAAACACAAATTCTTTGCTATTATTATCTTCATTTAATTTTTCTTAAATGAAAAAACACAAAAAGAATTGTCCTAAAGCCAAATTGGCTATAATTCCACACCAAACATAAAAAGCGGTGGACAAAAGTATTGGATTGGCACTGTTTGAAAAATCATGTGATGCTTCTCTAATTTGTGTAATTAACAGCACCTGTAACTTACCTGTGGCACCTAACAGGTGTTGACAATAACTAAATCACACTTGCAACCAGTTGACATGGATTAAAGTTGACTCAACCTCTGTCCTGTGTCCTTGTGTGTACCACATTGAGCATGGAGAAAAGAAAGAAGACCAAAGAACTGTCTGAGGATTTGAGAAACCAAATTGTGAGGAAGCATGAGCAATCTCAAGGCTACAAGTCCATCTCCAAAGACCTGAATGTTCCTGTGTCTACCGTGCGCAGTGTCATCAAGAAGTTTAAAGCCCATGGCACTGTGTCTAACGACCCATGATGTGGACAGAAAAGAAAAATTGACAAGAGATTTCAACGCAAGATTGTGTGGATGTTGGATAAAGAACCTCGACTAACATCCAAAAAAGTTCAAGCTGCCCTGCAGTCCGAGGGTACAACAGTGTCAACCCGTACTATCCATCGGTGTCTGAATGAAAAGGGACTGTATGGTAGGGGGCCCAGGAAGACCCCACTTACCCCGAGACATAAAAAAGCCAGGCTGGAGTTTGCCATAACTTACCTGAAAAAGCCTAAAACATTTCGGAAGAATGTTCTCTGGTCAGATGAGAGAAAAGGAGAGCTTTTTGGGCAAAGGCATCAACATTGAGTTTACAGGAGAAAAAAAAGAGGCATTCAAAGAAGGTCCCTCACTCACTGCATTCTCAGGAACGGAGGCGGACGCTTGCAGCAGTGACAGCAAGGGTTCGTCGGAGGGGTGAGTATAGCCATATTTTTTATTTTTATTCTTTATTTTTTACATTAATATGGATCCCAGGGCCTGAAGGAGAGTTTCCTCTCCTCCAGACCCTGGGAACCATATTCCGATTTATGATATCACAAAAATATCGGAACTCGGTATCAGAATTCCGATACAGCAAATATCGGCCGATACCCGATACTTGCAGTATCGGAATGCTCAACACTAATCGCAGTTATTTTGGCTAAAGGTTGTGCAGCCAAGTATTAGGCTGAGGGTGCCAATACTTTTTTCTGGCCCATTTTTGGAGCTTTTTGTGAAATGATCAATGCTTTGCTTTTTTGCTTCATTGTCTTTTGTATTTTTTAATTTAAGACAAATTAAATGAAGATAATAATACCAAAGAATTTGTGATTGCAA
Organism: Ranitomeya imitator; assembly: GCF_032444005.1. Taxonomy (NCBI): domain Eukaryota; kingdom Metazoa; phylum Chordata; class Amphibia; order Anura; family Dendrobatidae; genus Ranitomeya; species Ranitomeya imitator. The sequence goes on along the minus strand of NC_091287.1, from coordinate 464,303,965 downwards.
TCATTTTCAGGAGGAAACTGAGTATTAGCTGACAGAATTGCAGTGGTGTCAATACTTTTGGCCCCAACTATATATATATATAGTATACACTGCTCAAGCAAATAAAGGAGACACTTAAACAACAGAATATAGCTCTAATTAAATCAAACTTCTGTGAAATCAAACTGTCCACTTAGGAACCGATACTGTTTGACAATCAATTTCACATGCTGTTGTGCAAATGGATTAGGCAATAGAGGGAAATTATTGGCAATTATCAAGACACACTCAATAAAGGAGTGGTTCTGCAGGTGGGGACCACAGATCACAATGCTTTCTGGCTGATGTTTTGGTCAATTTTGAATGTTGGTTGTGCTTTCACACTTGTGGTAGCATGAGACAGACTCTACAACCCACACAAGTGGATCAGGTAGTGCAGCTTATCCAGGATGGCACATCAATGCAAGCTGTGGCAAGAAGTTTTGCTGTGTCTGTCAGCGTAGTGTCCAGAGGCTGGAGGCGCTACCAGGAGACAGGCCAGTACATTAGGAGATGTGTAGGGGGCTATAGGAGGGCAACAAGCCAGCAGCAGGACCGCTACCTCAGCTTTTCTGCAAGGAAGAACGGGAGGAGCACTGCCAGAGCCCTGCAAAATGACCTCCAGCAGGACACAAATGTGCATGTGTCTGCACAAATGATTAGAAACAGACTCCATGAGGATGGTCTGAGTGCCCGATGTCCACAGATGGAGTTGTGCTCATAGCCCAACATCCTGCAGGATGCTTGGCATTTGCCACAAAACACCAGGATTGGCAAATTCGCCACTGGCACCCTGTGCTCTTCACAGATGAAAGCAGGTTCACACTGAGCACATGTGACAGACGTGACAGAGTCTGGAGACGTCGTGGAGAGCGATCTGCTGCCTCCAACATCCTTCTGCACGACCTGTTTGGCAGTGTTTCACTAATGGTGTTAGGTGGCATTTCTTTGGAGGGCCGCACAGCCCCCATGTGCTCATCAGAGGTAGACTAACTGCCATTAGGTACTGAGATGAGATCCTCAGACCCCTTGTGAGACCAAATGCTGGTGCAATCTCATGTGGCTGGAGTATGTCAGCAGTTCCTGCAAGATGAAGGCATTGAAGCTATGAACTGGCTCGTTCCCCAGACCTGAATCCGATTGATCCAATCTGTGACATCATGTCTCACACCATCCACCAAAGTTACGTTGCACCACAGACCCTCCAGGAGTTGACGGATGCTTTAGTCCCGGTCTGGAGGGAGATCCCTTAGGAGACCATCCGCAGCCTCATCAGGAGCATGCCCAGGCATTGTAGGGAGATCATACAGGCACGTGGAGGCCACACACTACTGAGCATCATTTCCTTGTCTTGAGGCATTTCCACTGAAGTTGGATCAGCCTGTAACTTAATTTTCCACTTTGATTTGGAGCACCATTACAACTCCAAACCTCCGTGGGATATTTGTTGTGATTTACGTTGATCATTTTTAGGTTTTATTGTTCTCAACACATTCCACTATATAACGAATACTGACTTACAACTGGAATATTTCATTCAGTGGTATCTAGGATGTGGGATTTTAGTATTCCCTTTATATTTTTGAGCATTGCATATATACACACACTTATATTGCATGTCTCATTGGTGTGTATTAACAGTCATGGTCGAAAGTGTTAGCACTAGGGTTGAGCGAAACGGGTTGGTCATTTTCATAAGTCGCCGACTTTTGGCAAAGTCGGGTTTCATGAAACCCGACCCGATCCCTTTGTGGGGTCAGCCATGCGGTACGCGACTTTCGCGCCAAAGTCGCGTTTCAATGACGCGAAAAGTGCCATTTTTCAGCCAATGAAGGTGGACGCAGAGTGTGGGCAGCGTGATGACATAGGTCTCAGTCCCCACCATCTTAGAGAAGGGCATTGCAGTGATTGGCTTGCTTTCTGCGGCATCACAGGGGCTATAAAGGGGCGTTCCCGCCGACAGCCATCTTATTGCTGCTGATCTGAGCATAGGGAGAGGTTGCTGCCGTTTCATCAGAAGCAGGGATAGCATTAGGCAGGGTACAATAACCCCCAAACCGCTTGTGCTGTAGCGATTTCCACTGTCCAACACCCCCTTTTGTTTGCAGGGACACTGGAGGCTACATTTTTTTTTCCTCAGCGCTGTAGCTCATTGGGCTGCCCTAGAAGGCTCCCTGATAGCTGCATTGCTGTTTGTACACCGCTGTGCAAACCAACTGCTTTTTTCAAAGCACAAATCCTGTTGCTCCTTCCTTTCTGCACAGCTATCTTGTTTGTTTGTCCACACTTTTGACTTTTTTGTGCAGCAGTCCACTCCTTGTTGTTATTGCTGCCTGCCATACTTTGCTGAGATTACTGCAGGGAGATAGTAATTGTAGGACAGTCCCTTTTTTTTTTGTTTCGTTATATCTCTTCAAGCCACTTTCTGCCACAGAAAATATACTCTAATACAGTGGCCCAGATATATTCACAAGTCTCCCTGAAGAAAAAAAAAAAAGGGTGCAGATTAAAATTGGCAAATCTGTATCAGTGGCAGTCCTGTGTGTGGCATTTGTGTCTCATTTTCTGGCACAGAAAACATACAGTCTAACAGTGGGCCTGATTTCTTGCCAATTCTCCCATAAATAAAAAAAAATAGTGGGAGATTAAGATTGACAATTTTGCCTCAGTGCCAGTGCTGTGTGTGGCATCTGTCTCTAATTTTGTGCCACATTAAACCTAGTGTGTAATACTGGACCAGATTTCTTTTAAATTCTCCCTGAAAAAAAAACAGTGGGAGATTAAGATTGGCATTTCTGCTTCAGTGCCAGTCCTGTGTGTGCCACCTGTCTCAAATTTTGTGCCACATTAAAACTAGTGTGTAATACTGGGCCAGATTTCTTTTAAATTCTCCCTGAAAAAAAAAATAGTGGGAGATTAAGATTGGCATTTCTGCTTCAGTGCCAGTCCTGTGTTATGACCTGGTGGTTAGGAGCACCCGACCTGATAGTTAAACTCATACAGGACGAGCTCTGGGATGTGGGAGCTCTGCTGACCGCAAGCCCTAATCCTATCGCACACACTAGAAATAGCCATGGAGCGCTCCTGACGCTCCCTAGGCGCCTCGTCACAGCCTAAGAGCTAGCTAGCCCTAGAGAAGAAAATAAAGCCTACCTTGCCTCAGAGAAATTCCCCAAAGGAATAGGCAGCCCCCCACATGTAATGACTGTGAGTAAAGATGAAAGTCACAAACGCAGAAATGAAATAGGTTTCAGCAAAGGGAGGCATGACTTACTAAATAGACAGAGGATAGGAAAGGAATCTTTGCGGTCAGCACAAAAACCTACAAAAGACCACGCAGAGTGTGCAAAAGGGTCCTCCGCACCGACACACGGTGCGGGGGTGCCACCCTGCATCCCAGAGCTTCCAGCTAGCAAGACAAAAACAAGATAACCAGCTGGACAAAGAAACAAGAACAATAATAACAATCAGGAACTTAGCTTCTGCAGGAGAAGACAGGACACCAGACAGATCCAGGAGCGAACTGAACCAATGCTAAAACATTGACAGCTGGCATGGAGTAACAATCTGAGTGGAGTTAAATAGAGAAGCAAACCAAAGGATAAACCACGTCACCTGTGTAAGGAACCGCAGAAGCAGCAGCTCCACTCACAGCCACCAGAGGGAGCCCACGGACCGAGCTCACTGAAGTACCATTCACGACCACAGGAGGGGGCTCGACAACGGAATTCACAACAGTCCTGTGTGTGCCACCTGTCTCAAATTTTGTGCCACATTAAACCTAGTGTGTAATACTGGGCCAGATTTCTTTTCAATTCTCCCTGAAAAAAATAGTGAGAGATTAAGATTGGCAATTCTGCCTCATTGCCACTCCTGTGTGTGGCATCTGTCTCTAATTTTGTGCCACAGAACATATACTGTATAAGAGTGGGCCACATTTCTTCAATATTCTCCCAGAAAAAATAAAAACAGGGAGATTTTTATTGGTTATTGTCTGCATCAGCGTCAGTCCTGTTAGTGGCATATCTGTCTGCCACTGAAGCTGTGTACTGTTTTACATTGGGCCTGATTTTCCCTGGAGTCTCACCCACCTATAAAGGGATATATAAATCCAACAGTAGTTTGAGTTCACCTTGTAACTGGTTTTACAGTAACAAATACCATTAGTTTGGTTACGTTTTTCAAACAATGAGGAAGTCTGGTGGAAGAGGTCGTGGCCATGGGCGGTCATTGCCAGCTGGTAATGATGGTAGTGGTGGTGGACCATCAGGTGGTCATGGGAAAAGCAATATAGCACCTAAGTCTCGAGTTGTTGAGCCAGGTTCGTCGTCTGGCTACACAAGGCCTCGAACGCTCCCTTTTCTGGGAGTAGGAAAACCGCTTTTAAAGCCGGAGCAGCAAGAACAAGTTTTGGCTTTCCTTGCTGACTCAGCCTCTAGCTCTTTCGCCTCCTCTTCTGAAACTGCTAAATGTAAAAGCAGCGCGTCGTTAGTGGATGTTCACGGTCAGGGACAAGTCGCTTCCTTGTCTTCTTCACCAAGAACAACAGAGAAGGATGCGTCAGGCGACACAAGGGGTTACTCCATGGAGCTCTTTACACATACCGTTCCTGGGTTAGAAAGTGAAACAGCTAACAGGCCATGCCCATTACAAGTTGAATCGGACATGGAGTGCACAGATGCACGGCCACAGCCAGATTACTATGCTGTTCCTTTGACTCAGACCAGAACATTGCCCTCGCAGTGTACTGATCCAGAATCAGACCCTGATGAGACTATGGTGCCCTGTCATGAATGCTATACCACAGGCTTACACGGTGACACAGACGAAGTTGCACACGAGATAGAAGAGGAGGTCATAGATGACCCAATTGTTGACCCCGATTGGCAGTTATTGGGGGAACAGGGTGCAGGTGGCAGTAGCTCTGAAGCGGAGGAGGAGGAGCCGCAGCAGGCATCAACATCGCAACAGGTTCCATCAGCCGGGCCCGTATCTGGCCAAAAACGCGTGGCAAAACCAAAACTAGTTATAGGACAGCGTGGCCATCCAATTAAAGAAGCTCAGTCTGCAATGCCTGAAAAGGTATCCGATAGTAGAAAGAGTGCAGTCTGGCATTTTTGTAAACAACATCCAAATGATCAGCGCAAAGTCATCTGTCAAAAATGTTCAACTACCTTAAGCAGAGGTCAGAATCTTAAAAGTCTAAATACAAGTTGCATGCATAGACACTTAACCACGATGCATTTGCAAGCCTGGACTAACTACCAAACGTCCCTTAAGGTTGTAGCACCCTCGGCCAATTAAGCTAGTCAGCAAGGCTACATCCCTTCCCTCACTGTAAGCCCACCATTTCCCGCACCACCTGCAGTAAATGTGCAGGTTTCGTCGCCAGGCCAAAGCAGTCAGGGAATCACCAGTTTCGTAGTAGGAAACACTGCATGTAGGGCACCAGCAAGAATACCATCTCCAACCCTCTCTCAGTCTGCCATGTCCACCGGCACCCCCGCTAGTTCCACGATCTTCAGCTCTCCAGTCCAGCTCACCCTACATGAGACTCTCGTTAGGAAAAGGAAGTACTCATCCTCACAACCACGTACACAGGGTTTGAACACCCACATTGCTAGACTAATCTCATTGGAGATCATGCCCTACCGGTTAGTTGAAAGCGAAGCTTTCAAAGCCCTGATGGACTATGCTGTACCACGCTACGAGCTACCCAGTTGACACTTCTTTTCGAGAAAAGCCATCCCAGCCCTCCACCAGCATGTAAAAGACCGCATCGTCCATGCACTCAGGCAATCTGTGAGTACAAAGGTAAGTACAAAGGTGCACCTGACAACAGATGCATGGACCAGTAGGCATGGCCAGGGATGTTACGTGTCCATCACGGCACACTGGGTTAATGTGGTGGATGCAGGGTCCACAGGGGACAGCAATATTGGGACAGTTCTGCCTAGCCCACGGTCTAGGAAACAGTTGGCTGTAGGCGTTCGCCCCCCGTCCTCCTCGTCCTCCTGCAGAAGCGAGAGCTCGTCCACAGACCGCAGTCGCACAACCACTCCATCCGCAACTGCCACTGTTGCACACGAGGTGTCCCATTATGGGACAGATAGTGGCAAGCGTCAGCAGGCTGTATTGGCAATGAAGTGTTTGGGCGACAACAGACACACCGCGGAAGTTCTGTCCGAGTTCTTGCAGGAAGAAACTCAGTCATGGCTGGGCACTGTACATCTTGAGGCAGGCAAGGTAGTGAGTGATAACGGAAGGAATTTTATGGCTGCCATAGCCCTTTCCCAACTGAAACACATTCCTTGCCTGGCTCACACCTTAAACCTGGTGGTGCAGTGCTTCCTGAAAAGTTATCCGGGGTTACCCGACCTGCTCCTCAAAGTGCGCAGACTTTGCACGCATATCCGCCGTTCGCCCGTACACTCCAGCCGTATGCAGAACCATTAGCGGTCTTTGAACCATCCCCAGCATCGCCTAATCATCGACGTTGCAACAAGGTGGAACTCCACACTGCACATGCTTCAGAGACTGTGCAAACAGAGGTGTGCTGTTATGTATTTGTGGGAGGATACACATACACGGGCAGGCAGTTGGATGGCAGACATGGAGTTGTCAGGTGTGCAGTGGTCGAGCTGCAGGGGGCAACAGGGCAGAGGTGTTAGAGTTGCACAAATCAGAAGTGGCGTTGGACAGAGGGGTTTTCTGACCAGGTTGTGGAGTGATTTCGCAATGACCGCAGACAGGACAGGTACTGCAGCATCAATTCAAAGTGACAGGAGACAACATTGGTCCAGTATGGTTACTAACTATTTTTCATCACTTATCGATGTTCTCCCTCAACCGTCATTCCCATTTGATTACTGGGCATCCAAAATAGACACCTGGCCTGAATTGGCAGAATATGCATTGCAGGAGCTTGCTTGCCGAGCAGCTAGTGTGCTATCAGAAAGAGTATTCAGTGCTGCTTGTTCAATATTGACCGAAAAAAGGACTCATCTGGCTACTCAAAATGTTGATGATCTAACCTTCATTAAAATGAACCACTCATGGATTTCAAATTATTTTGCCCCACCTTTCCCGGCTGACACCTAGCTTTCCTATAAAAAGGTCTCGCTTGTGGACTGGTCTTACTGACTGTTCCAATCTCTTAATTTGCAGCAGCTGTTTGTCCAGCATACATGTTTACACCTCCCTAAATGGGCTAACTCCCCCCACGGGGCCGTGGTCTTGCCACTTGGTGCAAACACCCGTGAGAGTGCCGTTTGTCTGAAGAGGTGGGTGGGCTTTTGGTCAACGGCACTGCCACTGGGTCCCTCATAGTACAATAAAGTGTCTCTGGCGGTGGTGGCGCAGAACCAACGTCAGACACACCGTTGTAACATGAGGGGCCCTGGGCCTGTACCGCCGGCCACAAGAGAGTTCCCCCCCAGCTCAAACACTGTTCTACCACTTGCAAAATTATCTCTCACAGCTCCACCAATGTTTAGTCTACGCGCTGACATCCTTCAATGCCTGGCACTGACAATACCAATTTGTTGACATGTATGATGCTAGTTAAAATAGTCAGGGTCAGTGTCCTATATTGACACCAGTAAATACTTAGCGCCAAATTGCCATGTCTGAAACTCAGCAGAGGAGCCCACCCCTGTACCTAAGTATGCCACCCTTTTGTTTTTTGGTTTTGTTGTTTTGCGAGACATTAACATCTACAGTGGGGCAAAAAAGTATTTAGTCAGTCAGCAATAGTGCAAGTTCCACCACTTAAAAAGATGAGAGGCGTCTGTAATTTACATCATAGGTAGACCTCAACTATGGGAGACAAACTGAGAAAAAAAAATCCAGAAAATCACATTGTCTGTTTTTTTAACATTTTATTTGCATATTATGGTGGAAAATAAGTATTTGGTCAGAAACAAACAATCAAGATTTCTGGCTCTCACAGACCTGTAACTTCTTCTTTAAGAGTCTCCTCTTTCCTCCACTCATTACCTGTAGTAATGGCACCTGTTTAAACTTGTTATCAGTATAAAAAGACACCTGTGCACACCCTCAAACAGTCTGACTCCAAACTCCACTATGGTGAAGACCAAAGAGCTGTCAAAGGACACCAGAAACAAAATTGTAGCCCTGCACCAGGCTGGGAAGACTGAATCTGCATTAGCCAACCAGCTTGGAGTGAAGAAATCAACAGTGGGAGCAATAATTAGAAAATGGAAGACATACAAGACCACTGATAATCTCTCTCGATCTGGGGCTCCATGCAAAATCCCACCCCGTGGGGTCAGAATGATCACAAGAACGGTGAGCAAAAATCCCAGAACCACGCGGGGGGACCTAGTGAATGAAGTGCAGAGAGCTGGGACCAATGTAACAAGGCCTACCATAAGTAACACACTACGCCACCATGGACTCAGATCCTGCAGTGCCAGACGTGTCCCACTGCTTAAGCCAGTACATGTCCGGGCCCGTCTGAAGTTTGCTAGAGAGCATTTGGATGATCCAGAGGAGTTTTGGGAGAATGTCGTATGGTCTGATGAAACCAAACTGGAACTGTTTGGTAGAAACACAACTTGTCGTGTTTGGAGGAAAAAGAATACTGAGTTGAATCCATCAAACACCATACCTACTGTAAAGCATGGTGGTGGAAACATCATCCTTTGGGGCTGTTTCTCTGCAAAGGGGCCAGGACGACTGATCCGGGTACATGAAAGAATGAATGGGGCCATGTATCGTGAGATTTTGAGTGCAAACCTCCTTCCATCAGCAAGGGCATTGAAGATGAAACGTGGCTGGGTCTTTCAACATGACAATGATCCAAAGCACACCGCCAGGGCAACGAAGGAGTGGCTTCGTAAGAAGCATTTCAAGGTCCTGGAGTGGCCTAGTCAGTCTCCAGATCTCAACCCTATAGAAAACCTTTGGAGGGAGTTGAAAGTCCTTGTTGCCAAGCGAAAAGCCAAAAACATCACTGCTCTAGAGGAGATCTGCATGGAGGAATGGGCCAACATACCAACAACAGTGTGTGGCAACCTTGTGAAGACTTACAGAAAACGTTTAACCTCTGTCATTGCCAACAAAGGATATATTACAAAGTATTGAGATGAAATTTTGTTTCTGACAAAATACTTATTTTCCACCATAATATGCAAATAAAATGATAAAAAAACAGAAAATGTGATTTTCTGGATTTTTTTTTCTCAGTTTGTCTCCCATAGTTGAGGTCTACCTATGATGTAAATTACAGACGCCTCTCATCTTTTTAAGTGGTGGAACTTGCACTATTGCTGACTGACTAAATACTTTTTTGCCCCACTGTATTTATTTTTTGGGAGTACTAACTGTGTCAGACACTCCTTTCAATCGTCCTCCGCTGACCACACCAATGCTGCCTGTGTACCCCTGCAAGATAATTCAAACTGCTTTGAGCCTATTTTTTAAAATTTTAGGCCTACTAAGTCTGTCTGCCGTCCCTCCTTCCATTTGTCCTCCGCTGAGCACACCAATGCCGACCGTGTACCCATGTAACTTTTTTTCATCCTGCAGTGAGCCTACTTTGTGGTGTAAGGCCTACTAGCAGTGTCTGTCTGTGCCACTTAATACAGCTGTCCTCCTCTAACAAAAAAAAAAAAAGGCTGATTTTCAGCTTGTCAGAATTATAAAACTGCATTGGGGCCACAAGTTTCGTTGTGGTCTACAAACTGAGTCTTCCGCTCCAAGGTGTTCTCTCTGTTGCCTCTCCCTCGCTTCTATCTTGAAGCTCTTGTTAAGTAGTTGTTGAAACAACACTGCATTAGGCCTACAAGTTGGGTCTGGGTTGTAGAGACGGTGTCTGCCACTCCAAGGTGTTCTCCTGGTTGCCTTTCCTGAGCTTCAATCTTCTGGCTCTTGTTAAATAGTTTTTTAATCGAACAACTGCAGTGGGGCTACTAGTTTGGTTGGGGCCTACTAACGGTGTATGCAGCTCCGTGCTGTTCTCCAGGTTTCCTGTCCTGAAATTCCATTTTCAGGCTCTCGTTAAGTAGTTGTTGAAACAACACTGCATTAGGCCTACAAGTTGGGTCTGGGTTGTATAGACGGTGTCTGCCGCTCCAAGGTGTTCTCCAGGTTGCCTCTCCCTAGCTTCTATCTTGAAGCTCTCGTTAAGTAGTTGTTGAAACAACACTGCATTAGGCCTGCAAGTTGGGTCTGGGTTCTAGAGACGGTGTCTGCCGCTCCAAGGTGTTCTCCAGGGTGCCTCTCCTTAGCTTCTATCTTCAAGCTCTTTTTAAGTAGTTGTTGAAACAACACTGCATTTGGCCTACAAGTTGGGTCTGGGTTGTAGGGACGGTGTCTGCCGCTCCAACGTGTTCTCCAGGTTGCCTCTCCCTAGCTTCTATCTTCAAGCTCTTGTTAAGTAGTTGTTGAAACAACACTGCATTAGGCCTACAAGTTGGGTCTGGGTTCTACAAACGGTGTCTTTCACTCCAAGGTGTTCTCCAGGTTGCCTCTCCCTAGCTTCTATCTTTGAAGCTCTCGTTAATTAGTTGTTGAAACAACACTGCATTAGGCCTACAAGTTGGGTCTGGGTTCTACAAACGGTGTCTTCCACTCCAAGGTGTTCTCCAGGTTGCCTCTCCCTAGCTTCTATCTTTGAAGCTCTCGTTAATTAGTTGTTGAAACAACACTGCATTAGGCCTACAAGTTGGGTCTGGGTTCTACAAACGGTGTCTTCCACTCCAAGGTGTTCTCCAGGTTGCCTTTCTCTAGCTTCTATCTTCAGGCTCTCGTTGAATTGTTTTTAATATAACACTGCATTTGGCCTACTTGTTTTGTTGGCCCTATTAACGGTGTCTGCCGCTCCTTGATGTTCTCCTACACTGAACAAACCAGTGCCGCCTGTTTACTTCTGTTTCCAATTTTGAACTGCATTTAGCCTACTTACTGATTTGGGCCTACTCACTGTGTCAGCCTCTCATTACAGTTGTACTCCACTGAACAAAGCAATGCCTCCTGGTTAGTCCTGTTACCAATTTTGAACTGCATTTAGCCCACTTTATTATTTGGACCTATATCTGTGTTTCCTCCTCATCCTGCCCATTGCCCAGCCAGTGATAGATGAGTCTGCTGGTACATTGACCCAGAACGCTACATTCCCCGTGCACGCTACACAGCCAGAATGTGACCCTGCTGAAAGTCAGGTTCCCCTTCCCGCATACCATACCACCTTACACAGGGACAAAGAGGAAGGTGCAGATGAAAGTGCAGGTTCCTTCATCAGGTGGGGGGGAATACTCGTTGGCGACATCACTGGCACAGGGCCCCTCATAGTATGCAAAAGTGTCGCTGCTGGTGGGAGGTGCCCCCGCCGTGCAAACACACCGCCTTACTTTGAGGGGCCCTGTGCCAGTGCCAATGCGAACGAGTGGGCCCCCCCTGCTTGCTCAGGATCACAGCACTTGCAAAGTTTAAATACTTACCTCTCCCTGCTCCACTGCCGTGACGTGGTCCAGATTTCCTGGGCCCACTAAATACTTGAACCAGCCCTACCCCTCACAACTTTAGCCAAATGACCCTCAATTTCCAATGCCTTACTATTATTATAAGGTAAATTAAGATTGACAAGCTTCAGTAACAAGAATGGATGTTTTTGCCATTAAAATGGGCACTGTAGGTGTTTTCCTGGCCTCCACTCACTGCCGACTATGCTCCCCCATTGACTTGCATTGGGTTTCGTGTTTCGATCGATCCCCGACTTTTCGCAATAATCGGCCGATTCCACTCGACTCGACTTTTGAGATAGTCGGGTTTCGCGAAACCTGACTCGACCCTAAAAAACTAAAATTCGCTCAACCCTAGTAAGCACCCTTGAAAGTGTTCCAGAAAGTGAAGTGTTTATCCCAGAAAATTATTGCAATTCTATATGTTTTGTTATACACGTTTATTTCCTCTGAGTGTATGTTGGTATTGGAATAATACAAAAAAAACAGAAATAAAGCAAATATCACATAAGTTTGCCCAAACCCCACAAAATGGGTAGGACAAAATTGTTGGCACCCTCAACCTAAAATTGTATTGCACACACTTTGGAATAAATAACTGCAATCAATCGCTTCCTATAACCAGCAGCAAGCTTCTTATACTTCTCAACTGGAATTTTGGATCACTCTTTTGCAAACTGCTCCAGGTCTCTCGTATTTAAAGAGTGCTTTCTCTGAACAGCAATTTTAACATCTCTTCACACGTTTTTAATGGGATTTATATCCAGACTCATTACTAGCCATTTCAAAACTCTCTAGTGCTTTTTTTCTATCCATTTCTGGGTTCTGGGTGCGTCTTGAAGTATGTTGCTGTCATTGTCCTGCTAGGACACAAACACCTAGTGTCATGAGTTTACCATGACAGAGAGGAGCCAGAAGGCTGCAGCACCTGATTTCTCCTACCCCTGCACTGGTTAGAATCAGTTCACCATCTTATTAAATGGTACAGGTTTCTTTTGGCAGTGCAGGAGTTAATCTGCTCAGTTGCAAGCTCCTAGAAGCTTTCCTGCATTAAGGCTCAGCTGTTCACTGTTAGCCACTCCCACCTCCTCATGTAATCTGGTCCCTGGCTAGCACTTATTGTCAGTAAGCTTTTGCTGCATGGCTGGAGGTTTTTGCTGGTTGTTATTTGAGAAAGCATTTGGTGGATTTATCTGTGACTGTTGCTAGGCTTTGGGTGTGTGATAATTTTCCTCCTCCTTTTGTTTAACCTCATCCTCCACTCCTTGATGCATTCCTCTGTTCTTTTGTGTGAGTATATTTGCATGATTGGTATTTTTAGTTATCCCTGTTCGTATTACCTTGTTAGTCTGGTTGATGTATTATGGTACACTGCTACTCTCCTCTTCCCTGCGTAAGAGAAGGTTACAGACTGAGGGCGGATTCAGGGGCTAAGGAAAGATATGTGTCCCCGGCATCTTCACCATCAGAAGTAAATTGGGGAACAGGGCAAGCTAAGTTGCCCCTAGCATTAGGGACAGGGAAGGAGCCACTTGTCGCGGGACACCTGACAACAGAGTTGTGACATTGCTGAGTTGAGTTTGAACGAACATCACATGCTTGCAACAAAGCTTTTTACCCACAATTTTGGAAAGGTGCCAATAATTTTGACCTGCCTATTTTGGGGATTTTGTGTGAAATTATGTATAATTTAACACAGAAAGGAAATAAAAAAATGCATAAAATATATGTGTAATTGCAATAATTTTTTTTGGAAACATGCTTCATTTCCAGGAACAATTTCAAGGGTGCCAACATATTTGACCAGGACTGTGTATGCAATATATAAATACATTTTTTGCATATTTTTTTCACTTTCACATTACTATTATCCACCCTCATCACTTGTTTATGGCATTTTTTATTTCCTATATACATGACTGTCAAGCTCACTTTTTTCATAAATAATGTACATCCTAAAGCAACATAAATACTGTATGCTATACATGTCAATATGACTGAAATGCCCACCATTTCATTTCTCTCATCAACTACCAATTTTCCTCAGCATTTCAATAGTTCTCACCACTTTAGTTAAGTATGCATGATTTCTGCTTTGCACAATTTATGCTTGATATGTATTTACTTGTCTTGTTTGAATCTCTATTTCTTTCATATCAAGAGAAAAACATACAATAAAGGCTTCATATTTTAAAACATATTCTCGTTTTAACTCCTTAAGAACCATTGATACGCCTTTTCATGGCTGCAGTTAGGGGGTCTTAGTCCTCAGTGCCATTTTTTCACAACCTTGAGGATTAAGTGTATAGTGCCCCCCAGTGGGAATAAATATGTGTAAGCTGTTTATGACAGCTGACACCAAGCTGCATCGGCCCCAACTAGTTTTCAATCTAGGCCAATTAATCCCGTAAATGCCGCTGTCAATCACAACAGTAACATCGAAATGGTTCAAAGGGGGCTAAAACACCCTGTTTAACAATGTCCGCCCTTGCGATCACCATCAAGGGTGCATATAGTTGCCATAGCACCCCAAGGTCATCTGATGACTGTAGGGTATGGTGGTTTGTTATATCCTGCTATAAGCAGAGTCTAACATTCAAAGACATTGAGACACTAAGGCCGGCATCACACTAGCGAGTTTTACGGACGTATGAGAGGAGCAGAAAATACGCATTGCACACGTACCAATGATTTTCTATTGGGGCAATTTTTACAGATGTGCCTTTTCTGGGGTGGCTGGGGGCAGATGTTTTTAGCCAGGGGGGTGCAATAACCATGGACCCTATCTAGGCTATTATTATCTGCCCTCAGTCACTGGTTTTCCCACTCTGGCGGAGAAAATTGCGCGGGAGCCCACGCCAATTTTTTCCATGACTTAACCCTTTATTTTAACAGCTAGATCCCCCAAATTTTACACACATACACTTGTAACATTACTAATGAGGAATATGTTAAAACATAAGGGATATGAAATGGTTTACTGCATGTAAACCATGTCTCATATCCTGTCGGGTTTGGGAAGGAGATAGGAAAAGCCAGCAATTGAATTACCGGCTTTTCTGCTATCTAGTGCTGTATGAAATATATATATATATATATATAAAAAATTGGAACAGCATCTACGGAATACCTTAATGCAGTCCACTTTTTTCTTTATTTTTTGTAAAGTCCACTTTTTTCTTTATTTTTTGTGTAAAGTCCACTTTTTTCTTTATTTTTTGTGCTGCTTTTCTTATTTTTTTCATATTGTTGGAAGCCATTGGATTACTGGCTGGGAAAGCTTTGCACTGCATTAAGGTATTCCGTAGATGCTGTTCCAATTTTTTCTATATTACTTTTTTTCGTGGAAATTTGCATCAACTGTTTGTTTTTTCTGTTTTCTTTTTTTTTTTTCATTTTTTGTCTATATTGTGCTGTGGACTATGGAGCACAAGATGCCTGAACCTGGAGTATTTGCATACACTAATGAGGATGGAGATAGAATTATTAGAGAGGTGGAAACTGATGCCACGTTTCTGAGTACACCTTCATTGTACGATTTAAAATTCAAGTATGAAAATATTCTGAAAAAGTCTACGACCCTACAATTACATCTTACCACACTCAGTGAATAATACAAGGTTAAAAAGATCCCGAGGGGTCTCCGCTCCAACATACGCCCCAACCTTATGATTAATGACTCTTTTTTCTGTGAAAAATTTAGCATGATATCGAACAAATATGGGCTTGATATTATTTTGCTGAACATTGAATTCCTACAACAAAAACTGAGGAGGATTAATTAGGAAATTCCTACTTTGTAATCTGGGTTAAAAAGTCTTATGAAGGATGATGAACTGATAAATTGGAAAGAAAATTTAAAAACTAAAATTGGCAAACTGCGTCTGGAATTAGAGGATACAAAACGAAGGAAGTGGAACCGTGATATGGACGATTATAAGGAAGGAAATATTTATAATTGGCAGAAGGATAATACGGGAAATTGGAGAAAAAAAGGTCCTTCCCTATCAAAGAACTTTTCCTATGTATGTGATGATAATTTATTGTTGTTTAACCATGATTCTCCTAGGTTTAGATTCCATAAAAGAAAAACCGAAAATGGTAGAAAAAGAGGAGGAAAAAAACATCGGAGACGGCAAAAAAGAGAAAAAAGGGAAAAACAAGTCACCAGTGGAGAAGCAAATGGCGACGAGAAGCAAGGAGCAGGCCTGATTGTGAACATCTAGAACAAAATACTCTCTCAGGATCAGGTATCGGTACTAAACAAGGGTTTATCCTTTGGTCTCAGTACACATGTGAACTGGTTCCAGTTAAACTTAGACTTACAATATTTTTTTAGGCTGATAAAATTAAAAGAGTGGTTCAGCTCCAATCCCGGTAATGAAAAAATCCCTTTAAGTGAATTGAGTCTTAAACAACTAAACCTCAAGAAAAAGAGTAATTTTACCCCATCAGAGAACTCCACAGCTGTGGATGCATTTATTACCGCGGTGTCCAGGGACATTGAGAAACTACGAAATAATTGTCCAAAAGACTTTAAACATCCAAATATGATGGGGAGTGAGATCAAGGCCCTACATGATTTGATGAATGATGAAAATATCATAATAAAAAAGGCCGATAAGGGGGGAGCAGTTGTGGTACTTGATAAAAATTAATATGTTAAAGAAATTATGGGACAGTTGGCGGATCCGGGGGTGTACGAGAGATTAACCAGTGATCCAAAATTTACTATTGCCAGAGAAATCAAGAATATCTTGGACCTGGCGATAGGGAACAAAATAATTGATCAAGATTTAGATGATTTTTTGACTATTAAATCCCCGGTTACCCCTGTGCTGTATACATTGCCTAAAATTCATAAATCTCTCGTTCACCCTCCGGGTAGGCCGATTGTTTCGGGTTGTAATTCCATTTTGTCAAATATTGGAGTCTTTTTGGACAAAGTTCTTAATCCGATTGCAAGTAGTGCAGAGTCCTTTATTAGAGACACAATGGATTTTCTGGATAAGGTGGGTGGCATAGAGATAGTGGGTGAAGTGCTGTTGGCATCTTTTGATGTCACATCACTGTACACATCTATTGACCATGGCCGAGGGTTAGATGCAATACATAAGAAACTGGCGATTACAGAATATTCTACTGAAACAAGGGAGTTCTTGCTACAGTTATTGAAATTGGTGTTGACCAACAATTATATTTTATTTGGTGATTCTTTTTATTTGCAATTACGCGGGACCGCCATGGGCGATAACATGGCGCCCGCGTATGCAAATATTGTAATGAGTGTCCTTGAGGAAGACCTCGTCTATGTGTCCCACCACTTTAGCTATGTAGCGGCGTGGTGGAGATACATAGACGATGTCTTCCTCATTTGGACTGGTACCAGAGATGCACTGCTCGAGTTTCATGGATATTTAAATACAATTGATGAAACAATCAAGTTTACTCTTGTGTACTCGGACGCCAATTTACAATTCCTGGACGTGAATGTCAGGATGGAAAATGGTAGACTTGTTACCCAATTGTACACCAAAGCTACAGACAGGAATGATTTGCTGCTCTTTAGTAGCCAGCATCCGAAAAAAATGAAAGAGTCCATCCCTTATAGCCAATTAATAAGAGTAAAAAGAATTGAAAGTAATGAACAATCTTTAAAAAAATCTATGGAGGAGACTCTTGAGAAATTTTCGAATCGTGGCTACTCAAAAAATTTGTTACAGAGACAAAAAAACAAGGTGGATTCAATACATAGGGAAAGTTTGCTTCAAATTAAACCTCATTCAAATGAAATTGGTCGTATCCCTTTTGTAACCACTTACTGTGAGGAAAGCAGCATGGTTGCAGAGGTTATACGAAAACATTGGGGAATGCTGCACAGGTGTATACCTCAGGTGAAGGAGTTTTCCAAACCTCCAATTCTTTTGTACAAACGGAATCATACTATCGCTTTGACTCTAATTAAGTCAGATATTGGCACTTTTAAAAAACAAGGTCAGGCTACACTGACTGGTATGGGTAGGAAAGGATGTTATCCGTGCCTATCATGTGTCAATTGCAGTTTAATTTTAAAGGGTCAAAATTTCTTTCATCCTAAAACTAATGAGGAGTTCAAAATTCGGCATTATCTGACATGTGACTCAGACTTCGTAATCTATTTGTTACAATGCCCCTGTTTGTTATGGTATGTCAGTGAGACTACATGTGAATTCAAAACAAGAATTAACCAACACCGACATACCATAAGAAAAAAACGTATGGACCTACCAGTCTCTAAACATTTTGCAGAGAAATCACACACAGAGAAAGATCTTCGGTTTCGTATCATTGATACGATACCAGTCCAAAGGAGAGGGGGTGATCGTGTTCAGTTATTGAAAAGAAGGGAGATTGAGTGGATAATGAGGCTGAGGACACTTAAACCATATGGTCTTAATGTAGACTTTAAATTTAGTCAGATTATGTGAAAGTATCTGTAATACAATGACGGTTTTATTTTATTCTTTTCCTGACTCTTTTGATTACAATTTTAATACTAGTTGGTTAGTAATTTCTGTTTGTTTTTTGTTTATTTGCAGGGGGTTCCATCTTGTGCTGTGATCATGTGGAAACATAAAGGTCTATGTCCTTCGCCTATGGGGATGTCGGTTTCTAATGGCAAAGATACTTAAGACAAAATATTTTTTTTTGCTTTTGTTACAATATTTTTGTTTATTTTATATTAAAAAATATTTTTTTATTTTTTTCTTTATTCGGTACTGGCGGATTCATCCTAAGTAGAGATGTACAGTGGGGCAAAAAAGTATTTAGTCAGTCAGCAATAGTGCAAGTTCCACCACTTAAAAAGATGAGAGGCGTCTGCAATTTACATCATAGGTAGACCTCAACTATGGGAGACAAACTGAGAAAAAAAAATCCAGAAAATCACATTGTCTGTTTTTTTAACATTTTATTTGCATATTATGGTGGAAAATAAGTATTTGGTCAGAAACAAACAATGATGATTTCTGGCTCTCACAGACCTGTAACTTCTTCTTTAAGAGTCTCCTCTTTCCTCCACTCATTACCTGTAGTAATGGCACCTGTTTAAACTTGTTATCAGTATAAAAAGACACCTGTGCACACCCTCAAACAGTCTGACTCCAAACTCCACTATGGTGAAGACCAAAGAGCTGTCAAAGGACACCAGAAACAAAATTGTAGCCCTGCACCAGGCTGGGAAGACTGAATCTGCAATAGCCAACCAGCTTGGAGTGAAGAAATCAACAGTGGGAGCAATAATTAGAAAATGGAAGACATACAAGACCACTGATAATCTCTCTCGATCTGGGGCTCCACGCAAAATCCCACCCCGTGGGGTCAGAATGATCACAAGAACGGTGAGCAAAAATCCCAGAACCACGCGGGGGGACCTAGTGAATGAACTGCAGAGAGCTGGGACCAATGTAACAAGGCCTACCATAAGTAACACACTACGCCACCATGGACTCAGATCCTGCAGTGCCATACGTGTCCCACTGCTTAAGCCAGTACATGTCCGGGCCCGTCTGAAGTTTGCTAGAGAGCATTTGGATGATCCAGAGGAGTTTTGGGAGAATGTCCTATGGTCTGATGAAACCAAACTGGAACTGTTTGGTAGAAACACAACTTGTCGTGTTTGGACGAAAAAGAATACTGAGTTGCATCCATCAAACACCATACCTACTGTAAAGCATGGTGGTGGAAACATCATGCTTTGGGGCTGGTTCTCTGCAAAGGGGCCAGGACGACTGATTCGGGTACATGAAAGAATGAATGGGGCCATGTATCGTGAGATTTTGAGTGCAAACCTCCTTCCATCAGCAAGGGCATTGAAGATGAAACGTGGCTGGGTCTTTCAACATGACAATGATCGAAAGCACACCGCCAGGGCAACGAAGGAGTGGCTTCGTAAGAAGCATTTCAAGGTCCTGGAGTGGCCTAGCCAGTCTCCAGATCTCAACCCTATAGAAAACCTTTGGAGGGAGTTGAAAGTCCGTGTTGCCAAGTGAAAAGCCAAAAACATCACTGCTCTAGAAGAGATCTGCATGGAGGAATGGGCCAACATACCAACAACGGTGTGTGGCAACCTTGTGAAGACTTACAGAAAACGTTTGACCTCTGTCACTGCCAACAAAGGATATATTACAAAGTATTGAGATGAAATTTTGTTTCTGACCAAATACTTATTTTCCACCATAATATGCAAATACAATGTTAAAAAAACAGACAATGTGATTTTCTGGATTTTTTTTTCTCAGTTTGTCTCCCATAGTTGAGGTCTACCTATAATGTAAATTACAGACGCCTCTCATCTTTTTAAGTGGTGGAACTTGCACTATTGCTGACTGACTAAATACTTTTTTACCCCACTGTATATAACAATATTAAACAATAAATGATATACCGTGAGCAACCACGATATGGCTGTGCGTTTGATTATTCTCAAAGTGATCTACAATATGTGGCCACAATGTACGGACTGTGAGTGTCACAGTAAACGGATAGGAGGAGCTTGTGGGGCTTGCGCCTCCAATACTCTCCATGTCCGGCCGTGGTGGGTGGTGCTATACTTGTGATCAAGTGCATCTCAAACACTGTGACTTTAGTTTGGGCTTATGTCCTGGTCCTATTATGTATGGCACACTGTAGTTTCTTCTAAGAATATGATTGTATCTCTTGTTTGGTTGGTCTGAGTGGTGGTGCTCCGGTTTAATGGTCAGAAGTATTATGGATCCAACAATATAACAGAATATCTGGCCAGTAATTATGAGTCCGCCGCTACCGTTTTGTTAATATAAGTTATAGTTTATTCTGTTTTCTTGCCTGAATTACCAGCATCCTGTGTGGGCGAAGTTTTCCCTTAATTAAAATGACGACTTGATCCTCGGGATCATTCTGCGCACCTGCGAACCGTGGCATTGTGGGTTTTTTGCCTCTGACGTCACGGACATGCGCAGTGTGTGCGGATAGACGCCGTGAGCTGAGACATGTGGATTTAGGTAATGTGCTTACTGTTTCATATGATCGCGGTACTTGGGAGTGGAGCACCTGATGGAATTTGATTTTAAATGATTGGTAATTGATCATTGAGGTTGTTTTATGAATAATCACGCGACAGTTAATATTTAATGTTCACTGATTATGTATATTATGGAAGCGTTGTGCTTCATATGGACTCACTGATTTATGAATAGCTGCTACATGTAATTTATTTATATTTGAGATATTGCACATAATGATTTTTATAATGAGATTGACATGTGTTTGATATAAAAAACCCTTTCACCTATGTATTCACTGCTTGAAAAAGGATTGTTGTATCCGAAACGTTGCCACGCCGTTCAGGCAATAAAGTCCACTTTTTTCTTTATTTTTTGTGCTGCTTTTCTTATTTTTTTCATATATGTGTTTTAACGAATATTTGAGCCCATGGATCCATTGTATGTCCGTTTTGCAAGCCGGCGAGAAAATCTCGCAGTATGGTTGCCATACGGATTACATACAGAGGATGACATGCGCAAAAAATGCTGCCACACCCTGTCTATGGATGAGATACGGATCACTATTTTGGGAACATTTCTGCGTATTACAGCCGTAAAAAATGGACCGTATTTTCATATGCCTAGTGTGATGCCGGCCTAAGAGGTCTCAGACACTGAAACCAGCAATCAAAGTGAAAAATATTTAAAACACAGCTTTAATATTAAAGCAAGAGTTTAAAAAAACAACTCAAAATTTGTATAGGTGTGTCTGGAACAACCTGAACTATAAAGCTGTCACATGATTTATTGTATGGCAAACACTGTGAAAAATTAAAAACATGCCAAAAATGTAGCTTTTTTTTTTCATACTGACATACAACAGATTGAATAAAAGGTGAGCAAAATGTCATATCTCAATATATATGATATAAATGAAAATGCCAAGTGTTCCTGAAAAAAAAACAAGCCCTAATTCAGCTCATTCGGAAAAAAAATATTTTTTTTTTTACAGCTCTTAGACTATGACAATGGAAAAACAAATTTATTTTTGTAAAGTACTGTTTTTAGCGTGCAAAAGTAACAAAGCCAAACAACACATATAGCAATCTGGTATTGCTGCAATTGTATTGATCCAACGAACAAATTCGGTCTTATCACTTTCACAGCACGGTGAACCGTGCAAAAACAAAAATATAAAAACAGTATCTGCATCTGAAAAATCAAAATAGAAAGTGATCAAAAATGTTATGCCACCCAAAATGGTACCAAGAAAATCTTCAACCTTTTGCTAAAAAATTAGCCCTCAAACAGCTCTGTTTGTCAAAAAAAAGATAAAGCTCTCCGAATATGGCAGCAAAAAAAAACATTTTTATTTAATAAAAAAAGCATTTTTGCTATTGATAGTAAAAAAGCATAAACAATAAACTGTACAAAGTTGGTATCACTGTAATCGAACTGATCCAAAGAATAAAGTCATGTTATCAGTTATACCACACAAAAGGCATAAAAATAAAAACAATTTTTGTACTGTTGTCTATTTTTTCATTATACCTCCCAAAAATTGGCAAAAGGGCTCAGTTCACATTAGGGCCGGCCTCACACTAGCGTGTGTTATAGACATAAGAGAGGTGCTGAGAACACGGTTTGCATATGATACAATGATTCTCTATGGCCCAGCTCCTATCAGCCGTATTTTCCTGATCCGCATTATACGGTGTTCTATGGCCATAGAAAATCGCAGCATGCTGCGTTTGTCACCGTATTGCGCAAAAAATACGCCAATGAAAGTCTATGGGGGCCAGAAAAATACGGATTACACACGGACCAACAGTGTGACTTGCGAGAAATACGCAGCTGTGTTCTAGCGAAAAGCCGCCAGCAATTCAGTGCGGTGTACAGTAAAATCACACTGACAGGTTAGAATAGAATAGCTAATATAAATGTCTACACATAGTATAGGGGTGTATATATATATATATATATATATAAATATATATATATCAGTGAGACACATATATGTATATATATTAATATTTCATACAGCGCTAGATAGCTTAAAAGCCGGTAACTCAATTGCCGGCTTTTGCTATCTCCTTTCCAAACCCGACATGATATAAGACATGGTTTACATACAGTAAACTAGGGTTGAGCGAAACGGATCTGTCATTTCCATAAATCGGCGACTTTTAGGCAAAGTCGGGTTTCATGAAACCCGAACCGATCCTACTGTGGGATCGGCCATGCGGTACACGATCAGAGCGCCAAAGTCGCGTTTCATATGATGCTGTCACCGCCATTTTTCATCCAATGAAGGAGGACGCAGAGTGTGGGCAGCGTGATGACATAGGTCTCGGTCCCCACCATCTTTGAGAAGGGCATGACAGTGATTGGCTTGCTGTCTGTGGCGTCACAGGGGGTATAAAGGGACGTGCACACCGACCGCCATCTTACTTCTGCCGATCTGAGCATAGGGAGAGGTGTTGCTGCAGTTAGTCAGAAGCAGAGACAGAGTTAGGGAGGAAATATAAACCCCCAAACCGCTTGTGCTGGAGCGATTTTCACTGTCCCACGCCACCTTTTTGTGCAGGGACAGTGGAGGTCGTATTTTAGTGCAGCAGCTGCATAGCTGTGTGCACGGTGCTGTGCAAACCAACTGCTTTTTTTAAAGCAAAATTCCTGTTGCTCCTTTCTGCACAGTTACCTATCTTGTTTATTTGTCTACATTTTTGTGTTAAGCAGTCCTTTTTATTGCTGCCATACTTGTCCTGAGCTCATTGTAGGGAGCTTGTTTTTTTTTTTAAATAATAATTCCAGCCACTTTCTGGCACGTTCATAGTGTTGTGTTATACCACTGTGCCAGAGTTAAAGGAACGTAATAGCAACAATAGATATTTAATATGTATAAAATATTCTTTTTTTTTTTCCAAACTGTTTTTATTAAACATTTTCAATTAAACATTTTCAACATTAGTATATTAACATGCAAACATAGGTACAAGGAATTACCTCCCTCTTTCCGGTATTACAGAAGCCCATTATTAAAGACGGTAACTATTTTAGCGTTCCAATTTGCAAATTAAGGCAAAGTACCTCTCAATCAAGATAAACATAAGGCTAAAAACATAGAATTCAACATGGAAATACAATACGAGTGGACTACCACTCTGTAACTAGATAACCCCAAATGATGAGAGAGGGGAAGTTATAGCTAGAGTAAAAAATGAAAAACAAAAAAGAGGGGGGAGGGGTCAACAAACAGACTAGGGAAAGTCGAAGGTGTATAAAATATTCTGAAAAAAATCAATAAGAAAATATAAAAATATACATATACACCGATCACTCGTTGCTAAAAAGTAGAAAAAGAGAGTGGCAGACCACCCGGGCTTGGCATAAAGAATCAAAGAGCTGTCAAAGGACTCCTAATGCTAGCAGCAAAACATATGTATATATATAAAAAACAGAAAAATATACTTATATATTGTAAAGAGCCACAGAATGGTAAGTCAAATAAAAAAGCCTTTATTACAGGTCCTTCTCAAAAAATTAGCATATAGTGTTAAATTTCATTATTTGCCATAATGTAATGATTACAATTAAACTTTCATATATTATAGATTCATTATCCACCAACTGAAATTTGTCAGGTCTTTTATTGTTTTAATACTGATGATTTTGGCATACAACTCCTGATAACCCTAAAAACCTGTCTCAATAAATTAGCATATCAAGAAAAGGTTCTCTAAACGACCTATTACCCTAATCTCCTGAATCAACTAATTAACTCTAAACACATGCAAAAGATACCTGAGGCTTTTATAAACTCCCTGCCTGGTTCATTACTCAAAACCCCCATCATGGGTAAGACTAGCGACCTGACAGATGTCAAGAAGGCCATCATTGACACCCTCAAGCAAGAGGGTAAGACCCAGAAAGAAATTTCTCAACAAATAGGCTGTTCCCAGAGTGCTGTATCAAGGCACCTCAATGGTAAGTCTGTTGGAAGGAAACAATGTGGCAGAAAACGCTGTACAACGAGAAGAGGAGACCGGACCCTGAGGAAGATTGTGGAGAAGGACCGATTCCAGACCTTGGGGAACCTGAGGAAGCAGTGGACTGAGTCTGGTGTGGAAACATCCAGAGCCACCGTGCACAGGCGTGTGCAGGAAATGGGCTACAGGTGCCGCATTCCCCAGGTAAAGCCACTTTTGAACCATAAACAGCGGCAGAGGCGCCTGACCTGGGCTACAGAGAAGCAGCACTGGACTGTTGCTAAGTGGTCCCAAGTACTTTTTTCTGATGAAAGCAAATTTTGCATGTCATTCGGAAATCAAGGTGCCAGAGTCTGGAGGAAGACTGGGGAGAAGGAAATGCCAAAATGCCTGAAGTCCAGTGTCAAGTACCCACAGTCAGTGATGGTGTGGGGTGCCATGTCAGCTGCTGGTGTTGGTCCACTGTGTTTCATCAAGGGCAGGGTCAATGCAGCTAGCTATCAGGAGATTTTGGAGCACTTCATGCTTCCATCGGCTGAAATGCTTTATGGAGATGAAGATTTCATTTTTCAGCACGACCTGGCACCTGCTCACAGTGCCAAAACCACTGGTAAATGGTTTACTGACCATGGTATTACTGTGCTCAATTGGCCTGCCAACTCTCCTGACCTGAACCCCATAGAGAATCTGTGGGATATTGTGAAGAGAAAGTTGAGAGACGCAAGACTCAACACTCTGGATGAGCTTAAGGCCGCTATTGAAGCATCCTGGGCCTCCATAACATCTCAGCAGTGTCACAGGCTGATTGCCTCCATGCCACGCCGCATTGAAGCAAAAGGATTCCCGACCAAGTATTGAGTGCATAACTGAACATTATTATTTGATGGTTTTTTTGTTTGTTATTAAAAAACACTTTTATTTGATTGGATGGGTGAAATATGCTAATTTATTGAGACAGGTTTTTTGGGTTATCAGGAGTTGTATGCCAAAATCATCAGTATTAAAACAATAAAAGACCTGACAAATTTCAGTTGGTGGATAATGAATCTATAATATATGAAAGTTTAATTGTAATCATTACATTATGGTAAATAATGAAATTTAACACTATATGCTAATTTTTTGAGAAGGACCTGTATAAGGCTGGAGTCACACTCAGCGTAAGACAATACGGTCCGTATATTACGGCCGTAATACGCTGAAAAGTCCCCAAAATAGTGGTCCGTAGCTCCTCCGTAGGCAGGGTGTTTCAGCGTTTTTTGCGCATGGCATCCTCCGTATGTAATCCGTATGGCATCCGTACTGCGTGTTTTTCTCGCAGGCTTGCAAAACCAACATACGGCCATACAAGTGATCCATGTGTAAAAAAAAAAAAAAAAAACATATATACTGTCTATATATATATATATACTAGCAGAAGAGCCCGGCGTTGCCTGGGCATAGTAAATATCTGTGGTTAGTTATAGCACCTCACTTGTCTTATTTTCCCATCACGCCTCTCATTTTGCCAATCACATCTTTCATTTTCCCCCTCACACCTCTCATTTTCTCCCTCACTCCTCTCATTCCCCCCTAACACTTGTCATTTCAACCTCACATCTGTCATTTTCTGATCACTCCACTATTTTTCCTCACTCCTCTCATTTTGCACTCACACCTTTTCATTTTCACCTCACACCTCTCATTTTCACCTCATCACCTCAGTATATACATGTTTGTCATCTCCCTTATATATAGTATACATCTGTATGTCATCTCCTGTATATAGTATATACCTGTATGTCATCTCCCCTGTATATAGTATATACCTGCTGTGTGTCATCTCCCCTATATATAGTATATACCTGAATGTCATCTCCTTCTATATATAGTATATACCTGTATGTCATCTCCTCCTGTATATAGTATATACCTGTGTGTCATCTCCTCTGTATATAGTATATATATGTGTGTCATCTCCTCCTGTATATAGTATATACCTGCATGTCATCTTCTAAATATAGCATATACCTGTATGTCATCTCTTCCTGTATATAGTATATACCTGTAGGTCATCTGCTCCTGTATATAGTATATACCTGTGTGTCATCTCCTCCTGTATATAGTATATACCTGTATGTCATCTCCTCCTGTATATATATGTACCTGTATGTCATCTCGTCCTCTATATAGTATATACCTGTGTGTCATCTCTCCTGTATATAGTATATATCTGTGTGTCATCTCCCCTGTATATAGTATATACCTGTGTGTCATCTCCTCCTGTATTAGACCTCGTTCACACGTTATTTGCTCAGTATTTTTACCTCAGTATTTGTAAGCTAAATTGGCAGCCTGATAAATCCCCAGCCAACAGGAAGCCCTCCCCCTGGCAGTATATATTAGCTCACACATACACATAATAGACAGGTCATGTGACTGACAGCTGCCGTATTTCCTATATGGTACATTTGTTGTAGTTTGTCTGCTTATTAATCAGATTTTTATTTTTGAAGGATAATACCAGACTTGTGTGTGTTTTAGGGCGAGTTTCGTTTGTCAAGTTGTGTGTGTTGAGTTGCCTGTGGCGACATGCATATAGCGACTTTTGTGAGATGGGTTTTGTGTGGCAACATGCGTGTAGCAACTTTTTGTGTGTCGAGTTGCATGTGACAGGTTAGTGTAGCAAGTTTTGCACATGGCGAGTTTTGCGCGTGGCGAGTTTTATGTGTGGTGCCTTTTGAGTATGTGAAAGTTTTGTGTGAGGCAACTTTTGCATGTGTTGCAACTTTTGTGCATGTGGCAATTTTTCCGCATGTGCAAGTTTTGCGTGTGGCGAGTTTTTCATGAGGTGAGTTTTGCACTTGTGGCGAGTTTTGCAAGAGCCTAGTTTTTGCATGTGGCGAGTTCTGCGCGTGGCGAGTTTTGAGTGGCGACTTTTGTGTTTCGACTTTTATGTGGCGAGGTTGGTGTATTTGTGGTGAAATGTGTGCTGAGGGTAATATGTGTTCAAGCAAGTGGTAGTGTGTGGCACATTTTGTGTGTGTGTTCATATCCCCGGGTGTGGTGAGTATCCCATGTCGGGGCCCCACCTTAGCAACTGTACGGTATATACTCTTTGGCGCCATCGCTCTCATTCTTTTAGTCCCCCTTGTTCACATCTGGCTGCTGTCAATTTGCCTCCTACACTTTTCGTTTCATTTTTTCGCATTATGTAGATAGGAGCAAAATTGTTTGGTGAATTGGAAAGCGCGAGGTTAAAATTTCACCTCACAACATAGCCTATGACGCTCTCGGGGTCCAGACGTGTGACTGTGCAAAATTTTGTGGCTGTAGCTGCGACGCCTCCAACACTTTTCCTTTCACTTTTTCCCCATTATGTAGATAGGGGCAAAATGGTTTGGTGAATTGGAAAGCACGGGGTTAAAATTTCACCTCACAACATCGCCTATGACGCTCTCAGGGTCCAGACGTGTGACTGTGCAAAATTTTGTAGCTGTAGCTGCGACGCCTCCAACACTTTTCCTTTCACTTTTTTCCCCATTATGTAGATAGGGGCAAAATTGTTTGGTGAATTGGAACGCACGGGGTTAAAATTTTGCCTCACAACATAGCCTATGACGCTCTTGGGGTCCAGACGTGTGACTGTGCAAAATTTTGTGGCTGTAGCTGCAGATGCCAATCCCGGACATACACACATACACACACACACACACACACACATACACACATTCAGCTTTATATATTAGATATATATATATATGTCAGTAGACACATATATGTATATATATTATTACTTCATACAGCGCTAGATAGCTTTAAAGCTGGTAATTCAATTGCCGGCTTTTGCTATCTCCTTCCTAAACCCGACATGATATTAGACATGGTTTACATACAGTAAACCATCTCATATCACCTTTTTTTTTGCATATTCCACACTACTAATGTTAGTAGTGTGTATATGCAAAATTTGGCCATTCTAGCTATTAAATTAAAGGGTTAAATGGCGGAAAAAATTGGCGTGGGCTCCCGCGCAATTTTCTCCGCCAGAGTAGTAAAGCCAGTGACTGAGGGCAGATATTAATAGCCTGGAGAGGGTCCATGGTTATTGCCCCCCCCCGGCTAAAAACATCTGCCCCCAGATGACGAGACGAGACGAGAGTCTCTTGAAGGGTGAGCTGGACTGGAGAGCTGCATATGGCGGAACTAGCGGTGGTGGTGATGGTGGACATGGCGGATTGAGAGAGAGTTTGTTATGGTATTCTTGTTGTTGCCCAACATAGAGTCTTTCCTACCAATAACCTTGTGATTCCCTGACTGCTTTGGCCTTACGACGATACCTCCAGATTTGCTCCTGGTGGAGTCCTAACCGGTGGGCTTACAGTGAGGGAAGCAATGTAGCATTGCTGACTACCTTCACTCCGAGCAGGTGAACCAACGGTACGGGACGTTTCGTAGTTAGTCCAGGCTTGCAAGTGCATGGTGGTTAAATATCTAAGCCTGCACGTTGTATTTAAATTTTCTCTCTGATAAAGGTCTTGGAGCATTTCTTACAGATAACTTTTGACTGATCATTCTGATCTTGGTGAAAAAATTGCTACGCTACACTCTTCCTACTATCGAAAACCTTTTCAGGCATTGTGCGCTGTGCTACTTTCATCGAATGACCACGCTCTCCTAACACTGTTTTTGTTTTTCGCAAACATTTTTGGCTTGATACGGGCCTGCCAGATGACAGCTGTTGCAATGTAGATGGCTGATGCGGATCATCCTCCTCCGCTTCTGAGCTTGTGGCAGCGGCACCCTCTTCCCCCAATGGCTGCCAATCTGGGTCAACAACTGGGTCATCTATCACCTCCTCCTCAATGTCATGTGCACCTTCTTCAGTGTCACCATGTAAGGTGCTATAGCATTCGGGACAGGGCACCATAGTCTCATCAGGGTCACATTCTGGCTCAGTAAACTGCGAGGGCAATGTAGTGATCACAGTCAATGGAACAGCATCACAATCTAGCTGTGGCTGTGCATCAGTGCACTCCATGTCCTATTCTTCTTGTAATTGTCAGTGTACAATTTCCCTTTCGAACCCAGGCACGGTATGTGTAAAGAGCTTCATGGAGTAACCTGTAGTGTCGCCTGCTGCATCTTTCACTTTTGGTTTGGGAGAAGACAATAAAACGTCTTTTTCCTGACCGGGTGCATCCACTGACGACTGGCTGCTCTTACATTTAGAACTTTGGGAAGAGGAGACGAAAGAGCTAGAGGGTGAGTCAGCAAGGAAAGACAACACTATTTCCTGCTTCTCTGGCTTTAAAAGCTGTTTTCCTACTCCCAGGTAAGGGAGCCTTCGAGGCCTTGTGTAGCCAGATGATGACGCAGGCTGAACACCTCCAGCCTTAGGTGCTACTGTGCTTTTGCCACTACCACGAGATGCAACACCACCAGCACCATCAGTGCCAGCTGGCAACCCCCGCCCACGGCCTCTTCCACCAGACTTCTTCATTTTTGGGGGGGAGACACTGAACCACAACTCATATTACACTGTCGTAATATGAGGGGCCCTGTGCCAGTACCGCCGCCCACGAGAAAGTGTCCCCCCCGCAGATTGAACTGTGCTATACCACTTGCAATACTACCTCTCCTAGCTCCACCACTGTGTAGTCTGTGCGGGTAAAACCTGAAATGGCACTATGAATTATTTGAAATGATAGATGATAGTTAAAATATACAGGGGCCCTGGACTCCATTTAATACTTTGCGCCTACTACGACTGTCTTTATTATTTGGGCGTAATAACAGTGTCTGCCGCTGCATCTTTTTTTTCCTTCACTGAACAAAGCTGAACTTCAACTGTTGTCCCGTTTCAAATATTAAACTGCATTTGTCCAACTTGTTGGGTTGGGGCCTACTAACGGTGTCTGCCGCTCCTTGGTGTTCTCCTGGTTTATTTTTCTTGCGCTTCAATCTTCAGGCTTTCAATTAAATATTTTTTATATTAAACTGCATTTGGCCTACTTGTTGGGTTGGGCCTAGTAACATTGTCTGCTGCCGCCTCTTGTTTTCCTCTACTAAACAAAGCTGAGCTTGAAGATTCAGGCTTTCGGCCTGTAACAACAATATGAAACTACATTTGGCCTAGTTCTTGGTTTGGGCCTAGTAACATTGTCTGCTGCTGCCTCTTGTTTTCCTCTACTACACAAAGCTGAGCTTCAATCTTCAGGCTTTCAGCCTATATTTAGAATATGAAACTGCATTTGGCCTACTTGTTTGGTTGGGCCTAATAACGGTGTCTGCCGCTGATTGTTGTTCTCCTCCACTGAACAAACCAATGCCGCCTGTTTACTCCTGTTACCAATTTTTAACAGCTTTTAGCCTACTTTTTTATTTTGGGCCTATATCTGTGTTTCCTCCTCATTCCTGCCCATTGCCCAGCCACTGCTAGATGAGTCTGCTGGTACATTGACACAGACCACTACATTCCCCTTGCACTCTACACAGCCTGAATCTGACCCTGCTGAAACTCAGGTTCCCCTTCCCGCATACTATACCACCTTATACGGGGACAAAGAGGAAGGTGCAAATGAAAGTGCAGGTTCCTTCAACAGTTAGGGGGGCATACTCGTTGGCGACGTCACTGGCACAGGGCCCCTCATAGTACGCAAAAGTGTCTCTGCCGGTGGGAGGCGCCCCCGCCCTCAATCAGAACGCCGTACTTTGAGGGGCCCTGTGCCAGTGGCAATGCGAACGAGTGTGCCCCCCCCTGCTTGCTCAGGATCACAGCACTTGCAAAGTTGAAATACTTACCTCTCCCTGCTCCACCGCCATGACGTATTCCACATTTCCTGGGCCTAAGAAAAAATTGAGCCAGCCCTCCCCTCCCCCCCACAACTTTAACCAAATGACCTCCAATTTTCAATACCTAACTATTATTATAAGGTTAATTAAGATTGACAAGCTTAAGTAACAAGAATTGATGATTTTGACATTAAAATGGGCTCTGTAGGTGTTTTTCTGTTCTCCACTCACTGCCGACTTTTATTCCCCATTGACTTGCATTGGGTTTCGTGTTTCAGTTGGCCCCTCAACTTTTCGCAATGATCGGCCGGTTTCACCCGACCCGACGTTTGACAAAGTCGGGTTTCGCGAAACCCGACTCGATCCTGAAAAAGTAAAAGTCGCTCAACCCTACAGTAAACCATCTCATATCCTTTTTTTTTGCATATTCCACACTACTAATGTTAGTAGTGTGTATGTACAAAATTTGGGTGCTCTGGCTTTTAAATGAAAAGGTTAAATCGCAGAAAAAAATTGGCGTGGGCTCCCGCGCAATTTTCTCCGCCAGAATGGTAAAGCCAGTTACTGAGGGCAGATATTAATAGCCTGGAGAGGGTCTATGGTTATTGGCCCCCCTAACTAAAAACATCTGCCCCCAGCCACCCCAGAAAAGGCACATCTGGAAGATGCGCCTATTCTGGCACTTGGCCACTCTCTTCCCATTCCAGTGTAGTGGTGGGATATGGGGTAATGAAAGGTTAATGTCACCTTGCTATTGTAAGGTGACATTAAGCCAGATTAATAATGGAGAGGCGTCAATTATGACACCTATCCATTATTAATCCAATAGAATGAAATGGTTAGAAAACACACACACACATTATTACAAAGTATTTTAATGAAAGAAATACACAGGTTTTTGTAATATTTTATTATACTGGTAATCCACCTGAAGACCCTCGTTCTGTAAAAAAGGTAAAATAAAAAAACAACAATATCCCATACCTTCCGTCGTTCTGTCACGTCCAACGATGTAAATCCATCTGAAGGGGTTAACTAATTTTACAAGCAGAAGCTCTACTAATGCAGCTGTGCTCCTGCCTGTAAAACCCCGGGGAATGAATGGAATGTAGATCAATGACCTGTAGTTACTTTCAGTCGCGGTGATGCGCCCTCTGCTGGATGTCCTCATATGAACTCGAGATTGGGAAAATATTCTAAAAAGTTCCCAGGCTTGAGTTCATATGAGGACATCCAGCAGAGGGTGCATCACCTTTAAAAACTTTTTCCTCCTTGTCAAAAATACCAAGTAATCAGGGCCTGGACACTCGGAGGGTGTCACTATATTAACTCAGGCCTTTGACAGAGTATTTGCACGGTATCCGAGCTTCCCCACAGCACATGCCTAGCAGGTGAGCTGGTTTCACCCTTTTTTTCTCTCTTTGATAGAGTGCCCCTGCCTCTGCTGTAACTGGTGTATGTCTTCCTCGCCTCTTCTCCTTGGTTGGGCAAGGAAGCTTGCCCCATGCCACTAGCGTTGGCTGATGGAAATTTTTTCAACATATTTCCCACAATGGCTTTATGGTATAGCAACATTTTAAAAGACCTCTGTGCCTCAGGAAGAGGAAATGCAAAGTTCTTCTTTTAGCATGGGTCTAGGAGGGTGTACTCTTTTTTTGGCAAAGATGAATGTAGCATGAGGCATTGGTACATAAAGTCTCAATATGTGCCAAGGTCCCTACAGAAAACACTTCCCTGTCTCAACCATAATGACTAACCTCCATCTTCTCCTCCCTATCCATCTCTTCCTGCTCATTCCTATCCCCAGCCCATCTACGTAGGAGAGATGGGATGAAGCTTATGTGGGTACAAGCCTCTTTTATTCTATTAGTCAGCTCCTGTTCTCCTCTTCCTCATCCTCCACCTACTCCTCATTGTTATGTAATCTGCGCTGACCAGATTATTATTATTATTTATTATTATAGCGCCATTTATTCCATGGCGCTTTACATGTGAGGAGGGGTATACATAATAAAACAAGTACAATAATCTTGAACAATACAAGTCACAACTGGTACAGGAGGAGAGAGGACCCTGCCCGCGAGGGCTCACAATCTACAAGGGATGGGTGAGGATACAGTAGGTGAGGGTAGAGCTGGCCGTGCAGCGGTTTGGTCAATCGGTGGTTACTGCAGGATGTAGGCTTGTCGGAAGAGGTGGGTCTTCAGGTTCTTTTTGAAGGTTTCGATGGTAGGCGAGAGTCTGATATGTTGTGGTAGAGAATTCCAGAGTAGGGGGGATGCACGAGAGAAATCTTGTATGCGATTGTGCGAAGAGGAGATAATAGGGGAGTAGAGAAGGAGATCTTGTGAGGATCGAAGGTTGCGTGCAGGAAAGTACCGGGAGACGAGGTCACAGATGTATGGAGGTGACAGGTTGTGGATGGCTTTGTATGTCATGGTTAGGCTTTTGTACTGGAGTCTCTGGGTGATGGGGAGCCAGTGCAGGGATTGACAGAGGGGAGAGGCTGGGGAATAGCGGGGGGACAGGTGGATTAGTCGGGCAGCAGAGTTTAGAATAGATTGGAGGGGTGCAAGAGTGTTAGAGGGGAGGCCACAGAGCAGGAGGTTACAGTAGTCAAGGCGGGAGATGATGAGGGCATGGACTAGGGTCTTTGCAGATTCTTGGTTTAGGAATGTGCGGATCCGTGAAATATTTTTGAGTTGGAGGCGGCAGGAAGTGGAAAGGGTTTGGATATGTGGTTTAAAGGAGAGATCAGTGTCAAGGATTACCCCAAGACAGCGGGCTTGTGGGACTGGGGAGAGCGGGCAGCCGTTTACTGTAATGGATAGGTTCGTTGGGGAGGTCGTGTGAGATGGGGGAAAGATGATGAATTCTGTTTTGTCCATGTTAAGTTTTAGAAATCTAGTGGAGAAGAAGGATGAAATAGCAGACAGACATTGAGGGATTCTGGTTAGTAGGGAGGTGATATCTGGTCCAGAGATGTAGATCTGTGTGTCATCAGCGTAGAGATGATACTGAAAGGCATGAGATTCTATGAGCTGTCCCAGGCCAAAGGTGTAAATGGAGAAGAGCAGGGGTCCTAGAACTGAACCTTGCGGGACTCCGACAGATAGGGGGCGAGGTGAGTGGGAGACGCTGAATGTACGGTCAGTTAGGTATGATGAGATCCAGGATAGGGCCAATTCTGTGATTCCAAGGGATGAGAGGGTCTGCAGCAGCAGGGAATAGTCCACTGTGTCAAAGGCAGAGGACAGGTCCAGGAGGAGGAGGATAGAGTAGTGTCGCTTGCTCTTGGCGGTTAATAGGTCATTGGTGACCTTAGTTAGGGCAGTTTCAGTGGAGTGGTGTGACCGGAAGCCTGATTGAAAGCGGTCGAAGAAGGAGCAGGAAGATAGATGGGAGGACAGTTCAAGATGGACATGTTGTTCCAGTAGTTTTGAGGCAAAGGGGAGAAGTGATATAGGGCGATAGCTAGATACAGAGGATGGGTCAAGAGAGGGCTTTTTGAGGATAGGTGTGATTGAGGCATGTTTAAAGCTTGAGGGGAAAATGCCAGTTGTTAGTGATAGGTTGAAGAGATGGGTTAGGGTTGGGATGAAGACTGTGGAGAGGTTTGGGATGAAGTGGGATGGGAGTGGGTCAAGTGCACAGGTGGTGAGATGCGATCTTGAGAGTAGAGTGGAGAGTCCGTCTTCTGTAATGGTGGAGAAGTTGGTTTTGGAGGTGGAGGGCTGGGTAGTTGGAAGGAAGGGTTCTGGGGGTTGTTTACTAAAACTGTCTCTGATGTTCTCAATTTTCTGCTTGAAAAATGAGGCAAAGTCTTCAGCTGAGATGAGTGGGGAGGGAGGAGGTGCTGGGGGACGGAGGAGAGAGTTGAAGGTGTTGAATAACTGTTTGGGGTTGTGAGACAGGGAGGATATGAGAGATGAGAAGTCGGTTTGTTTTGCTGTGGCTAGCGTTGTTTTGAAAGTAGTGAGGGACTGTTTGAATGCGATGAAGTGCTCGTTGGAGTGGGATCTTTTCCATCTGCGCTCAGCAGCTCTGGAAGCTCGCCTCAGTTCTTTGGTCATGCTGGTGTGCCAGGGTTGTCTGTTGATTTTGCGAGCTTTGGTATGTGTGAGAGGGGCAAGAGATTCCAAAGCTGCAGCTATTGTGGTGTTATATAGAGCGGCAGCATCATCCACATTGTGTAGGGAGCTTATGTCTGTGAGAGGGAGGAGGGATTCAGAGAGTGAGTGAAGATCAAGGTGTTTAAGATTTCTGCGAGGGTGTGAGAGTTTGTGGGGTGGGGGTTGTAGACAAGGAGTGGAAAGGGAAGAGAATGTAAGTAGGTTGTGGTCAGAAAGAGGAAGAGGTGAGTTTGAGAGGTTAGATAGGGAGCAGAGGCGGGTGAAAATGAGGTCCAGTGTGTGACCATCTTTGTGGGTGGCTGTAGAAGACCATTGAGTGAGGCCAAAGGAGGAAGTGAGAGATAGAAGTTTAGTGGCAACTGAGAGGGAAGTGTCAATGGGGATGTTGAAGTCGCCCATGATGATAGTGGGGATGTCAGGGGCGAGGAAATGGAGTAGCCACGTGGTGAAGTGGTCAAAGAAGGTGGTGGCTGGCCCTGGGGGACGGTAGATGACAGCCAGTTGGAGGTTGGAGGGGGAGTAGATGCGCACAGAGTGCACCTCAAAGGAAGGGAGGGTAACAGAGGGTGGCAGTGGGATTGGGGTGAAGGAGCAGTTATCTGACAGGAGAAAACCAACTCCTCCGCCATGCTTGCTGCTGGGGCGGGGTGTGTGAGAAAGGTGGAAGCCACCGTAAGAGAGTGCCGCAGGGGAGGCTGTGTCAGAAGGGGTGAGCCAGGTTTCAGTGATGCCGAGGAAGGAGAGTTTGTTATTGATAAAGAGGTCATGGATAAATGAAAGTTTATTGCAGACAGAGCGTGCGTTCCATAGTGCTCCAGATAGGGAAATTGGGGGAGTGGGGGCTGGATGAATGGGTATGAGGTTACTGTAGTTGCGAGGACGTGTAGAGGATTGTGGCAGGGGATTAGAAATGAGTGTGGGAATGTGATGAGGAGGGCCAGGATTTGGGGATATGTTGCCAGCAATGAGGAGCAGCAGACAGAGGGTTAGAAGGTGTGAGCTGGATAGGTCATGCTGTGGCCGTGTGTGCCTGGAGAGAAAGGATTGTATGTGGAGGAATAGTTCTGTGGAGGAGGTGAGGTGGCTGGGGAGGATGGAGGAAGAAATGACTAGTTCCTTACTGGGTGGAGGGACTACAGGAGATAGGAAGAAATAAAGTAGTATGGGGGTGAATGTTAAAAGAAACCGAAACATTATAGTGGTTTTCTATTCCTTTACCTTCCAGTCAATTCCAGTAAAAATTCTAGTCTAATTCATAGCAATTAAAAAATTGCAATTTAAAAATGCAATTTCTAAGATGGTCAGACACGTCTGGTCAGACGCATGGCTATGAATTTATGGGCACCTAAGGGCTCACAGCTGAGAGGGAGGATGTGGGCGTGTGTGTCCAGAGCACATGTTCACAGTTAAGCCAGGTTATAAAGAGGGGGTGGGGTAGATGGCTACTCAGGTATGCAAGGAAGACGCAAGAGAGGATTGAAGTACATACGGATAGAAAATAACAGGTAAGGAAAGCATACCAGGTGGGAATTATATGCACTTCATATACACAGAAAGCAGGAAAGCTGGGTGAAGCATACCTGTGGGTAGACAAAACAAATGGATTAGATGATACAGGTGGTGATGAGGATGATGAAAGTACAGCAGTGATGAATGGTCCAATGCCCCATGGAATTCTAGTCTAATTCATAGCAATTAAAAAATTGCAATTTAAAAATGCAATTTCTAAGATGGTCAGACACGTCTGGTCAGACTCATGGCTATGAATTTATGGGCACCTAAGGGCTCACAGCTGAGAGAGGGGATGTGGGCATGTGTGTCCAGAGCACATGTTCACAGTTAAGCCAGGTCATAAAGAGGGGGTGGGGTAGATGGCAACTCGGGTATGCAAGGAAGACGCAAGAGAGGAGTGAAGTACATATGGATAGAAAATAACAGGTAAGGAAAGCATACCAGGTGGGAATTATATGCACTTCATATACACAGAAAGCAGGAAAGCTGGGTGAAGCATACCAGGTGGGAATTATATGCACTTCATACACAGAAAGCAGGAAAGCAGGGTGAAGCATACCAGGTGGGAATTATATGCACTTCATATACACAGAAAGCAGGAAAGCTGGGTGAAGCATACCAGGTGGCAATTATATGCACTTCATATACACAGAAAGCAGGAAAGCTGGGTGAAGCATACCAGGTGGGAATTATATGCACTTCATATACACAGAAAGCAGGAAAGCTGGGTGAAGCATACCAGGTGGGAATTATATGCACTTCATATACACAGAAAGCAGGAAAGCTGGGTGAAGCATACCTGTGGGTAGACAAAACAAATGGATTAGATGATACAGGTGGTGATGAGGATGATGAAAGTACAGCAGTGATGAATGGTCAAATGCCCCATGGAATTCTAGTCTAATTCATAGCAATTAAAAAACTGCAATTTAAAAATGCAATTTCTAAGATGGTCAGACACGTCTGGTCGTCTGCTTTGAATTGAGAGAGATGAGATGAGGTTGGAATAGGCAGTATCTACCTGTCTCATGCCTTCCTTCATCTCCTCCTGGTCTGCATGCAAAGCTTCATATTTGTCAGCAGTGATTGATTTAGTAGGCACAGAAGCGGGATTGTTGTGCCAATTATAGTAGCATTGCTTATCATTATCTTTGTGAAGTCCTCAAAGTCTTGGAGAACCACACAAATGTCAAATATCAATGCCCACTTTTCAGTTGTTATGTGTGGAGGCTCACCAGAATAATGACAGGCGTGTTGGAGCTGGTATTCCACAACTGACCTCTGCTGCTAACAAAGCATTGCCAGCATGTTCAGTTTGGAATTACAGTGTGTGATGACATTGCACACCAGTCGGTGACTTGCGGAAAGCGGCTCTGACCCAGAGTACCTTGACCAGAAGCTCTGGCAGATCTAAGTAGGCTTTCTAAACTGCTTAACTATCAAGTTGAGAATGTGGGCCAAGCATGGCATGTCTGTGAGACTTCCAAGTTTCACAGCCGACACCCTGTTATGCCCATTATAACACATGACAATGCCTGGCTGTAGGTGCAGCGGTGAGAGTCACAGATCTGTCTGGCCTGTTATTCTTTTCAATAATTCTGCCACAGTATGCAGAATTAGCTTCATCAGAAATGGTTGCCTCTTTGCTGAGGCAGTGCTGCAGAGCTTCCAGATTCCGGATGATGTGGATGATGTGCTCTGAGATAGCACTTTGGAGATAAAGGATAAGGAGAAGTGGGAGGGAGTGCAGGAACTGCTGCAAGAGGTGGAGGAAACTCTAATAGAAGTAGGGCCAGCAATCCTTGGTGTTGGCAGCACATGTGCTGTGCCAGGGTGGGACTCAGCCCTGGCCCCCATTATGTTTACCTATTGTGCCATTAGGGAGATTTCTGGTAGTATTTCTGTTTATAAGCATTTGTTCACATGTTGGTCATTATGTAGGCAATGCCAGTACTTGCGTTGGTAAAGGCACTGGTAATGTTCCTGGACACATGCTGGCACAAGGCGGGGACACCACACAAGTAGAAATATTAGTGGCTGGGTACTGAGTAACGAGGGACCAAATTTCTACACCTATAGCAGGCAAATTTATTTTTTTTATTTCCAACCAACAAAATTTGACAGTATATTTGAGAACTAATCCACTTTTTTCTCCATTATTTTTTTTTTTAAAGCTAGGAAAAAATTATAAGGAGGGTAATCCAGTCATCCATAGACCCCAAAAAAGAAACAACTGGAAGGCCTCTTTCAAATATTTGGGGTGTGTGCCGCACCAGTGACTGTGAACGACACAGGTAATTTTGTGCCCATGCTCACACTATTCCATCTTATCCTGGATTAGTTCTACTCCAGCGGGTTTTGCATTTTCTGCTTGTATTAACGTGCCTTCTTGATTTATTGCAATTACGTTTACTCCTTCACAGGTCCTGCTCTTATTCACTCGTTTTCCCTATATTTTGTATACGATATATGAGAGTGACGTATTACTTTTGATGCTTATGTATTACAAATCCGTGGCACCTATTTTTATAGAAAGTTCACACTAGAATATGTCACACACTACACTTCAGACAGTCATACAATTAACCCCATGGTTACCACACTTGCAGTGAAGATATTTAACCCATTTACCTACTGTACATAACATAACATGCTTTATTAGTGAGCAACATGCGCAACCTTCAAATCTTAGGCTGGTTTCACATTTGCATTTAAAAATGCAGCGTTTTAAACGCAAACGCATGTGGTGAAAAAAACGCATGTAAACGCGTTTAAAAGCTGCGTTTTTTAGACGCATGCGTTTTTGCATGTGTTAAAACAAACGCGGCATTTTGACATGTTTACATTCGTTTTTTCCGGTGTTTGCATTTTTGAAACGCATGATGAGAAGTGTGTGACAGCTGCCAATCATCAAAATCAACTAGAAAACCCACTATAAACAGAAATAGCTAGGGTTAAGGTTGGGGTTAGGGTTAGGATCCCTAGTAACCCTAGGGATCCTAACCCTAACCCTAACCCTAGGGATCCTAACCCTAACCCTAGGGACCCTAACCCTAACCCTAGGGATCCTAACCCTAACCCTAACCCTAGGGATCCTAACTCTAACCCTAACCCTAGGGACCCTAACCCTAACCCTAGGGATCCTAACCCTAACCCTTGGGATCCTAACCCTAACCCTAACCCTACCCCTAGCCCTAGGGTTCCTAACCCTAACCCTAAGGGATCCTAACCCTAACCCTAACCCTTAGGGTTAGGGTTAGGGTTAGGATCCCTTAGGGTTAGGGTTAGGGTTGGGGGGTGGCTTATCAGTGTGTATTCTTGTGTTTTTCTA
The DNA here is from genome assembly GCF_032444005.1 of Ranitomeya imitator. Taxonomy (NCBI): domain Eukaryota; kingdom Metazoa; phylum Chordata; class Amphibia; order Anura; family Dendrobatidae; genus Ranitomeya; species Ranitomeya imitator. Next base: position 464,263,720 of record NC_091287.1, on the reverse strand, counting down.
CTGAAATGCATGCGTTTAAAACGCATGCAAATGCATGTGCTTAAAAATGCATGCGTTTACATAGACAGCAATACGTTTTTTTGCGGCAAAAGAACACATGCGTTTTTTGCGGCAAACGCTAGAAATTACTACATGTTGCATTTCTGCAACAAAACGCAAGCATAGAAACGACGCATGCATCGTCAAAACACGGCAAAACGCATGCATGCGTTTTTAATGTTAAGTATAGGAAAAAAAAGCATGCGTTTTTTGCGCTAAAATGCAGCGGCAAAAAACGCAAATGTGAAACCAGCCTTACACCTTTTCTTCCTCATGTAAACATATAGTCATAATACTTGGTTACCAACAAATTCAAGTTATGTTCTTGTTATACACAGTTTTTTTTATATACAGTAAGTAAGCAAACATATTGCAGATATTTAAACACAAAACAGAGACTAACCAACATGAATTGAAATCATTCTCTTAAAAAAAATTGAGTTGAAAGCAAAAGAGAAAAAACAGTAATACAGATGGTGAATATAACCCTTTGATAATATATCTGTTTTTGGTGTCTGTGTTATTGATAGTACATTTTATTTATCTCCTAGATATCTCCACTAGGGTTGAGCGACCTTGACCTTTTTAGAGTCGAGCCATGTTTCGCGAAACCCGACTATCTTAGAAGTCGAGTCGAGTGGAATCGGCCGATTATCGCGAAAAGTCGGGTATCGCCCGAAACACGAAACCCAATGCAAGTCAATGGGGGAGCATAGTCGGCAGTGAGTGGAGGCCAGGAAAACACCTACACTGCCCATTTTAATGGCAAAAACATCCATTCTTGTTAAAGAAGCTTGTCAATCGTAATTTACCTTATAATAATTGGAAGGCATTTGAAATTGGGGGTCATTTGGCTAAAGTTGTGGGGGGTAGGGCTGGTTCAAGTAATTAGTGGGCCCAGTAAATCTGGACCACGTCACGGCAGTGGAGCAGGGAGAGGTAAGTATTTCAACTTTGCAAGTGCTGTGATCCTGAGCAAGCAGGGGGGGCCCACTCGTTGGCATTGGCACTGGCACAGGGCCCCTCAAAGTACAGCGGTGTGTTTGCATGGCGGGGGCGCCTCCCACCGGCAGCAACACTTTTGCGTACTATGAGAGGCCCTGTGCCAGTGACGTCGCCAACTAGTATTCCTCCCCCCACCTGATGAAGGAACCTGCACTTTCATCTGCACCTTCCTCTTTGTCCCCGTGTAAGGTGGTATGGTATGCGGGAAGAGGAACCTGACTTTCAGCAGGGTCACAATCTTGCTGTGTAGCGTGCACGGGGAATTTTGCGTTATGGGTCAATGTACCAGCAGACTCATCTATCACTGGCTGGGCAATGGGCAGGATGAGGAGGAAACACAGATATAGGCCCAAAGAATAAAGTTGGCTAAATGCAGTTCAAAATTGGTAACACAGGACTAACCAGGGGGCATTGCAGTGGAGGACAACTGGAATGAGAGGCTGACACAGAGAGTAGGCCCAAATCAGTAAGTAGTCGAAATGCAGTTCAGAATTGGCAACCGTAGTAAACAGGCGGCACAGCTTTGTTCAGTGGAGAACAGCAAGGAGTGGCAGACACCGATAGTAGGCCCCAACCCAACTAGTAGGCCAAATGCAGTCTAACATTAACAACTACTTAAAGAGAGCCTGAAAATGGAATTTCAGGACAGGAAACCAGGAGAACAGCAAGGAGTGGCAGACACCGATAGTAGGCCCCAAACCAACTAGTACGCCAAATGCAGTTGTTCCGTTTAACCACAATTTAATGAGAGCCTGAAGATAGAAGTTCAAGAAAGGCAACCTGGAGAACACCTTGGAGTGGAACACACCATCTCTCTACACCCCATACCCAATTTGTAGGCCTAATGCAGTGTAGTTTCCAAGAACTACTAAACGAGAGCCGGCAGATCGAAGCTCAGGAAAGGCAACCTGGAGAACACCTTGGAGTGGAACACACCATCTCTCTACACCCCATACCCAATTTGTAGGCCTAATGCAGTGTAGTTTCCAAGAACTACTAAACGAGAGCCGGAAGATCGAAGCTCAGGAAAGGCAACCTGGAGAACACCTTGGAGTAGAACACACCATCTCTCTACACCCCATACCCAATTTGTAGGCCTAATGCAGTGTAGTTTCCAACAACTACTAAACGAGAGCATGAAGATCGAAGCATTGGCGAGGAAACCTGGGGAACACCTTGGAGTGGAACACACCATCTCTCTACACCCCATACCCAATTTGTAGGCCTAATGCAGTGTAGTTTCCAAGAACTACTAAACGAGAGCCGGAAGATCGAAGCTCAGGAAAGGCAACCTGGAGAACACCTTGGAGTGGAACACACCATCTCTCTACACCCCATACCAAATTTGTAGGCCTAATGCAGCGTAGTTTCCAACAACTACTAAACGAGAGCCGGAAGATCGAAGCTCAGGAAAGGCAACCTGGAGAACACCTTGGAGTGGAACACACCATCTCTCTACACCCCATACCCAATTTGTAGGCCTAATGCAGTGTAGTTTCCAAGAACTACTAAACGAGAGCCGGAAGATCGAAGCTCAGGAAAGGCAACCTGTAGAACACCTTGGAGTGGAACACACCATCTCTCTACACCCCATACCCAATTTGTAGGCCTAATGCAGCGTAGTTTCCAACAACTACTAAACGAGAGCATGAAGATCGAAGCATTGGCGAGGAAACCTGGGGAACACCTTGGAGTGGAACACACCATCTCTCTACACCCCATACCCAATTTGTAGGCCTAATGCAGCGTAGTTTCCAACAACTGCTAAACGAGAGCCGGAAGATCGAAGCTCAGGAAAGGCACCCTGGAGAACACCTTGGAGTGGAACACACCATCTCTCTACACCCCATACCCAATTTGTAGGCCTAATGCAGTGTAGTTTCCAAGAACTACTAAACGAGAGCCGGAAGATCGAAGCTCAGGAAAGGCAACCTGGAGAACACCTTGGAGTGGAACACACCATCTTTCTACACCCCATACCCAATTTGTAGGCCTAATGCAGTGTAGTTTCCAACAACTACTAAACGAGAGCCGGAAGATCGAAGCTCAGGAAAGGCAACCTGGAGAACACCTTGGAGTGGAACACACCATCTCTCTACACCCCATACCCAATTTGTAGGCCTAATGCAGTGTAGTTTCCAAGAACTACTAAACGAGAGCCGGAAGATCGAAGCTCAGGAAAGGCAACCTGGAGAACACCTTGGAGTGGAACACACCATCTCTCTACACCCCATACCCAATTTGTAGGCCTAATGCAGCGTAGTTTCCAACAACTACTAAACGAGAGCATGAAGATCGAAGCATTGGCGAGGAAACCTGGGGAACACCTTGGAGTGGAACACACCATCTCTCTACACCCCATACCCAATTTGTAGGCCTAATGCAGCGTAGTTTCCAACAACTGCTAAACGAGAGCCGGAAGATCGAAGCTCAGGAAAGGCAACCTGGAGAACACCTTGGAGTGGAACACACCATCTCTCTACACCCCATACACAATTTGAAGGCCTAATGCAGTGTAGTTTCCAAGAACTACTAAACGAGAGCCGGAAGATCGAAGCTCAGGAAAGGCAATCTGGAGAACACCTTGGAGTGGAACACACCATCTCTCTACACCCCATACCCAATTTGTAGGCCTAATGCAGTGTAGTTTCCAACAACTACTAAACGAGAGCCGGAAGATCGAAGCTCAGGAAAGGCAACCTGGAGAACACCTTGGAGTGGAACACACCATCTCTCTACACCCCATACCCAATTTGTAGGCCTAATGCAGTGTAGTTTCCAACAACTACTAAACGAGAGCCGGAAGATCGAAGCTCAGGAAAGGCAACCTGGAGAACACCTTGGAGTGGAACACACCATCTCTCTACACCCCATACCCAATTTGTAGGCCTAATGCAGTGTAGTTTCCAAGAACTACTAAACGAGAGCCGGAAGATCGAAGCTCAGGAAAGGCAACCTGGAGAACACCTTGGAGTGGAACACACCATCTCTCTACACCCCATACCCAATTTGTAGGCCTACTGCAGTGTAGTTTCCAAGAACTACTAAACGAGAGCCGGAAGATCGAAGCTCAGGAAAGGCAACCTGGAGAACACCTTGGAGTGGAACACACCATCTCTCTACACCCCATACCCAATTTGTAGGCCTAATGCAGTGTAGTTTCCAAGAACTACTAAACGAGAGCCGGAAGATCGGAGCTCAGGAAAGGCAACCTGGAGAACACCTTGGAGTGGAACACACCATCTCTCTACACCCCATACCCAATTTGTAGGCCTAATGCAGTGTAGTTTCCAAGAACTACTAAACGAGAGCCGGAAGATCGGAGCTCAGGAAAGTTAACCTGGAGAACACCTTGGAGTGGAACACACCATCTCTCTACACCCCATACCCAATTTGTAGGCCTAATGCAGTGTAGTTTCCAACAACTACTAAACGAGAGCATTAAGATCGAAGCAATGGCGAGGAAACCTGGGGCGCACCTTGGGGAGGCAGACACCGTTAGTAGGCCCTACCAAAGTTGTACCCCCAATGCAGTTTTCAAATTCCTAGAGGCTGAAAACAAGACTATTGACGCTCAGCTTTTTTCAAAGGAACACAGCTGAATTGAGTGGCGCAGACAGACACAGGTAGTAGGACTTAACCCAAAAATGTGGCTCACTGCAGCTTAAAAAAGTTACAGGGGTACACAAGCAGCAGTGCTCTAGGCAGTGGAGGACAATTTCAATAGTGGACCGCAGACAGACTTTGTACGCCTACTATTAAAAAATGGATGCTCAATGCAATTAAAAATAGGTTCCAGGGGTCCACGGGCAGCAGTGGTGTGGTCAGTGGACGAGTATTGGAAGGAGGGACCGCAGACAGGCGTAGTAGGCCTAACATAACAAAATTAGGCTGTAGACACTGTAAAATTGGTTCCAGGGGTACACGGGCAGCAGTGGTGTGGTCAGCGGAGGAAAATTGGAATTAGGGACTGCAGACAGACTTTGTAGGCTGTCCCCTGTGGACCATGCATCCAACACATTAACCCAGTGCGCCGTAATGGACACGTAACTTTTTGTGGACATGCCTACTGGTCCATGCGTCTCTTGTCAGGTGCACCTTTCTACTGTTTGATTGCCTGAGTGCTATGACAATGCAGACTTTTTCATGCTGGTGGAGGGCTGGGATGGCTTTTCTCGCAAAAGAAATGTCGACTGGGTAGCTTGAACCGTTGCACAGCGTAGTTCATCTGGGCTTTCTAAATATAAAACAAAGAAAAAAAGGAGGCTACATGCACTTTCAGCTGGGTTCCAGGGGTACACGGCCAGCATTGGTCTGGTCAGTGGAGAACTATTGGAAGGAGTGACCGCAGACAGGCATCGAAGGCCTAACATAATAACACATTGCTGTTGGCAATTTTAAATTGGTTCCAGGGGAACACGGGCAGCAGTGGCCTGGTCAGTGTAGTAGTAGTAGAAAGAACGGACCGCAGACAGGCATCGAAGGCCTAAAATAAAAAAATTGGGCTGGCTGTAGGCAATTTTAAATTGGTTCCAGGGGTATACGGGCAGCAGTGGTGTGGTCAGTGGAGGCCTAGTGGAAGGAGCGACCGCAGACAGGCATCGAAGGCCTAACAATAATAACACATTGCTGTTGGCAATTTTAAATTGGTTCCAGGGAAACACGGGCAGCAGTGGCCTGGTCAGTGTAGTAGTAGTAGAAAGAACGGACCGCAGACAGGCATCGAAGGCCTAAAATAAAAAAATTGGGCTGGCTGTAGGCAATTTTAAATTGGTTCCAGGGGTGCACGGGCAGCAGTGGTGTGGTCAGTGGAGGCATATTGTAAGGAGTGACCGCAGACAGGCATCGAAGGCCTAAAATAATAACACATGGCTGTAGGCAATTTTAAATTGGTTCCAGGGGTACACGGGCAGCAGTGGTGTGGTCAGTGGAGGCCTAGTGGAAGGAGTGACCGCAGACAGGCATCGAAGGCCTAAAATAATAACACATGGCTGTAGGCAATTTTAAATTGGTTCCAGGGGTACACGGGCAGCAGTGGTGTGGTCAGTGGAGGCCTAGTGGAAGGAGTGACCGCAGACAGGCCTCGAAGGCCTAAAATAAAAAAATTGGGCTAGCTGTAGGCAATTTTAAATTGGTTCCAGGGATAAACGGGCAGCAGTGGCCTGGTCAGTGTAGTAGTAGTAGAAAGAACGGACCGCAGACAGGCATCAAAGGCCTAAAATAAAAAAAATTGGGCTGGCTGTAGGCAATTTTAAATTGGTTCCAGGGGTACACGGGCAGCAGTGGCCTGGTCAGTGTAGTAGTAGTAGAAAGAATGGACCGCAGACAGGCATCGAAGGCCTAAAATAAAAAAATTGGGCTCTCTGTAGGCAATTTTAAATTGGTTCCAGGGGTACACGGGCAGCAGTGGTGTGGTCAGTGAAGGCCTAGTGGAAGGAGTGACCGCAGACAGGCCTCGAAGGCCTAAAATAAAAAAATTGGGCTGGCTGTAGGCAATTTTAAATTGGTTCCAGGGGTACACGGGCAGCAGTGGCCTGGTCAGTGTAGTAGTAGTAGAAAGAACGGACCGCAGACAGGCATCAAAGGCCTAAAATAAAAAAAATTGGGCTGGCTGTAGGCAATTTTAAATTGGTTCCAGGGGTACACGGGCAGCAGTGGTGTGGTCAGTGGAGGCATAGTGGAAGGAGTGACCGCAGACAGGCTTCGAAGGCCTAACATAACAAAAATGTCAATACAATGGTATTGTCAGTGGCAGGCATTGAAGGATGTCAGCGCATAGACTAAACATTGGTGGAGCTGTGAGATAATTTTGCAAGTGGTAGAGCACTGTTTGAGCTGGGGGGGGACTGTCTTGTGGCCGGCGGTACAGGCCCAGGGCCCCTCATATTACAACGGTGTGTCTGACGTTGGGTGCGCACCACCACCGCCAGAGACACTTTATTGTACTAGGAGGGACCCAGTGGCAGTGCCGTTGACCAAAAGCGGGCACACCCACCTCTTCAGACAAACAGCACTCTCACGGGTGCTGTCGCCAAGTGTCGATACCACGGCCCCGTGTGGGGAGTTTGGCCATTTAGTGAGGTGTAAACATGTCGTATGCTGGACAATCAGGTGCAGAAAATTACGAGATTGGAAAAGGCATTCAGAATAGTCCACAGGCAAGACCTTTTCATAGGAAAGCTAGGTGTCAGCCGGGCAAGGTGGGGCAAAAGATTTCGAAATCTAGTTGTGGTTCATTTTAATGAAGGTTAGATCATCTACATTTTGGGTAGCCAGACGAGTCCTTTTTCTGTTAGTATTGAACCTGCAGTACTGAATACTCCTTCTGATAGGACACTAGCTGCCGGGCAAGCAAGCTCCTGCAATGCATATTCTGCCAATTCTGGCCAGGTGTCTAATTTTGATGCCCAGTAATCAAATGGGAATGACGGTTGAGGGAGAACATCGATAAGGGATGAAAAATAGTTTGTAACCATACTGGACAAATGTTGTCTCCTGTCACTTTGAATTGATGCTGCAGTACCTGTCCTGTCTGCGGTCATAGCAAAATCACTCCACAACCTGGTCAGAAAACCCCTCTGGCCAACGCCACTTCTGATTTCTGCCCCTCTAACTCCTCTGGTCTGCTGGCCCCTGCAGCTCGTGTGAGAACGATCACGGGCGCTGTGTGCAGGGAATGCCAGAAGCAAACGGTCAACAAGAGTTGATTGTTTGGTTGCTAATATTAGTTCCAAGTTCTCATGTGGCATTATATTTTGCAATTTGCCTTTATAGCAAGGATCAAGGAGGCAGGCCAACCAGTAATCGTCATCGTTCATCATTTTAGTTATGCGTGTGTCCCTTTTGAGGATACGTAAGGCATAATCCGCCATGTGGGCCAAAGTTCCAGTTCTCAAATCTGCGGTTGTGCTTGGTTGAGGGGCAGTTTCAGGCAAATCCACGTCACTTGTGTCCCTCCAAAAACCAGAACCCGGCCTTGCCGCGCCACCAATTTCCAGTGGCCCCGGAAAAGCTTCCTCATTAAAAATATAATCATCCCCATCATCCTCCTCGTCCTCCTCCTCCTCTTCGCCCGCTACCTCGTCCTGTACACTGCCCTGGCCAGACAATGGCTGACTGTCATCAAGGCTTTCCTCTTCCTCAGCTGCAGACGCCTGATCCTTTATGTGCGTCAAACTTTGCATCAGCAGACGCATTAGGGGGATGCTCATGCTTATTATGGCGTTGTCTGCACTAACCAGCCGTGTGCATTCCTCAAAACACTGAAGGACTTGACACATGTCTTGAATCTTCGACCACTGCACACCTGACAACTCCATGTCTGCCATCCTACTGCCTGCCCGTGTATGTGTATCCTCCCACAAAAACATAACAGCCCGCCTCTGTTCGCACAGTCTCTGAAGCATGTGCAGTGTTGAGTTCCACCTTGTTGCAACGTCTATGATTAGGTGATGCTGGGGAAGGTTCAAAGAACGCTGATAGGTCTGCATACGGCTGGAGTGTACGGGCGAACGGCGGATATGTGAGCAAAGTCCACGCACTTTGAGGAGCAGGTCGGATAACCCCGGATAACTTTTCAGGAAGCACTGCACCACCAGGTTTAAGGTGTGAGCCAGGCAAGGAATGTGTTTCAGTTGGGAAAGGGAGATGGCAGCCATGAAATTCCTTCCGTTATCACTCACTACCTTGCCTGCCTCAAGATCTACAGTGCCCAGCCACGACTGCGTTTCTTTCTGCAAGAACTCGGACAGAATTTCCGCGGTGTGTCTGTTGTCACCCAAACACTTCATAGCCAATACAGCCTGCTGACGTTTGCCAGTAGCTGCCCCATAATGGGAGACCTGGTGTGCAACAGTGGCAGCTGCGGATGGAGTGGTTGTGCGACTGCGGTCTGTGGACGAGCTCTTGCTTCTGCAGGAGGACGAAGAGGAGGAGGAGGGGGTGCGAACGGCTACAGCCAACTGTTTCCTAGACCGTGGGCTAGGCAGAACTGTCCCAAACTTGCTGTCCCCTGTGGACCCTGCATCCTCAACATTCACCCAGTGTGCCGTGATGGACACGTAACGTCCCTGGCCATGCCTACTGGTCCATGCATCTGTTGTCAGGTGCACCTTTGTGCTCACAGATTGCCTGAGTGCATGGACGATGCGCTCTTTAACATGCTGGTGGAGGGCTGGGATGGCTTTTCTGGAAAAAAAGTGTCGACTGGGTAGCTCGTAGCGTGGTACAGCGTAGTCCATCAGGGCTTTGAAAGCTTCGCTTTCAACTAACCGGTAGGGCATCATCTCTAACGAGATTAGTCTAGCTATGTGGGCGTTCAAACCCTGTGTACGCGGATGCGAGGCTAAGTACTTCCTTTTTCTAACCATAGTCTCATGTAGGGTGAGCTGGACTGGAGAGCTGGAGATCGTGGAACTAGCGGGGGTGCCGGTGGACATGGCAGACTGAGAGACGGTGGGAGATGGTATTGTTGCCGCCGGTGCCCTAGATGCAGTGTTTCCTACTACGAAACTGGTGATTCCCTGACCCTGACTGCTTTGGCCTGGCAAAGAAACCTGCACAGATACTGCAGGTGGTGCGGAAAATGGTGGCCCTACACTGCCGGAAGGGATGTTGCGTTGCTGACTAGCTTCATTGGCCGAGGGTGCTACAACCTTAAGGGACGTTTGGTAGTTAGTCCAGGCTTGCAAATGCATGGTGGTTAAATGTCTATGCATGCAACTTGTATTGAGACTTTTCAGATTCTGTCCTCTGCTTAAGGTTGTTGAACATTTTTGACAGATGACTTTGCGCTGATCAATTGGATGTTGTTTAAAAAAATGCCAGACTGCACTCTTTCTAGCATCGGATACCTTTTCAGGCATTGCAGACTGAGCTTTAACCGGATGGCCACGCTGTCCTCCAACAGGTTTTGGCTTTTCCACGCGTTTTGGGCAAGATACGGGCCCGGCAGATGGAACCTGTTGCGATGTTGATGCCTGCTGCGGCCCCTCCTCCTCCGCTTCAGAACTGCTGCCGCCTGCACCCTGTTCCCCCAATGACTGCCAATCGGGGTCAAGAACTGGGTCATCTATTACCTCTTCTTGTAGCTCCTGTGCAACTTCGTCTGTGTCACCGTGTCGGTCGGTGGTATAGCGTTCGTGATGGGGCAACATAGTCTCATCAGGGTCTGATTCTTGATCATTACCCTGCGAGGGCAATGTTGTGGTCTGAGTCAAAGGACCAGCATAGTAGTCTGGCTGTGGCTGTGCATCAGTGCACTCCATGTCAGATTCAACTTCTAATGGGCATGGACTGTTAACTGCTTCACTTTCTAAGCCAGGGACGGTATGTGTAAAGAGCTCCATGGAGTAACCCGTTGTGTCGCCTGCTGCATTCTTCTCTGTTGTTGTTTTTGCTGAAGAGGACAAGGAAGCGACTTGTCCCTGACCGTGAACATCCACTAACGACGCGCTGCTTTGACATTTACCAGTTTCACGAGAGGAGGCAAAAGAGCTAGAGGCTGAGTCAGCAAGATAAGCCAAAACTTGCTCTTGCTGCTCCGGCTTTAAAAGCGGTTTTCCTACTCCCAGAAAAGGGAGCGTTCGAGGCCTTGTGCAGCCAGACGATGAACCTGGCTCCACAGCTCCAGACTTAGGTGCAATATTTTTTTTCCCACGACCAGCTGATGCTCCACCACTACCACTACCCTCATTACCAGCTGACAATGAACGCCCCCGGCCACGACCTCTTCCACCAGACTTCCTCATTGTTTTAAAAACGTAAACAAACTAACGGTATTTGTTGCTGTCACACAACTTACACGGTGAGCTATAACTTCAGTATGATTTAGCTACCCCTTTACAGGTGAGTGAGACCACAACGAAAATCATGCACAATGTTACACACTCTGTTGTTGGTGGAAACAAATGAGAGAGATGCCACACACGCTGGACTGTCACTGAAGCACAAATGTAAATATTAATCTCCCACTGATTTTTTATTTTTTTTTTTTCAGGGAGACTTTAGGAAAAAAAAATAATAGAATAAAATGATTTTTTCAGGAAGAATTTAGAAACCAAATAAAATAAAATGATTTTTTCAGGGAGAATTTAGAAAACAAATAAAACAAAAAAAGGCTTTCTATGGCCCACTGAGTGAGAGATGACGCACACCGGAGTCAGGAGTGGCACACAAGCCCAGAGGCCAATATTTATCTCCCACTGATTGATGTAGTGATTTTTTCAGGTAGATTTTGGAACCCAAATCAAGGTAAAAAAATATTAGGCTTTCTATGGCCCACAATTGGAGAGAGAGAGAGAGATGGCACACCCAGGAGTCAAGACTGGCACACAAGCAGAAAGGGCAATATTAATCTCCCACTGATTTTTTTTTTTTTTTTTCAGGGAGACTTTAGGAAAAAAAAATAATAGAATACAATGATTTTTTTCAGGAAGAATTTAGAAACCAAATAAAATAAAATGATTTTTTCAGTGAGAATTTAGAAAACAAATAAAACAAAAAAAGGCTTTCTATGGCCCACTGAGTGAGAGATGACGCACACAGGAGTCAGGAGTGGCACACAAGCCCAGAGGCCAATATTTATCTCCCACTGATTGATGTAGTGATTTTTTCAGGTAGATTTTGGAACCCAAATCAAGCTAAAAAAATAATAGGCTTTCTATGGCCCACAATTGCAGAGAGAGAGAGAGATGGCACACCCAGGAGTCAAGACTGGCACACAAGCAGAAAGGGCAATATTAATCTCCCACTGATTTGGTTTTTTTTTTTTTTTCAGGGAGACTTTAGGAAAAAAAATAATAGAATAAAATGATTTTTTCAGGAAGAATTTAGAAACCAAATAAAATAAAATGATTTTTTCAGGGAGAATTTAGAAAACAAATAAAACAAAAAAAGGCTTTCTATGGCCCACTGAGTGAGAGATGACGCACACAGGAGTCAGGAGTGGCACACAAGCCCAGAGGCCAATATTTATCTCCCAATGATTGATGTAGTGATTTTTTCAGGTAGATTTTGGAACACAAATCAAGCTAAAAAAATAATAGGCTTTCTATGGCCCACAATTGGAGAGAGAGAGAGAGAGATGGCACACCCAGGAGTCAAGACTGGCACACAAGCAGAAAGGGCAATATTAATCTCCCACTGATTTTTTTTTTTTTTTTTTCAGGGAGACTTTAGGAAAAAAAAATAATAGAATAAAATGATTTTTTCAGGAAGAATTTAGAAACCAAATAAAATAAAATGATTTTTTCAGGGAGAATTTAGAAAACAAATAAAACAAAAAAAGGCTTTCTATGGCCCACTGAGTGAGAGATGACGCACACAGGAGTCAGGAGTGGCACACAAGCCCAGAGGCCAATATTTATCTCCCACTGATTGATGTAGTGATTTTTTCAGGTAGATTTTGGAACCCAAATCAAGCTAAAAAAATAATAGGCTTTCTATGGCCCACAATTGGAGAGAGAGAGAGAGATGGCACACCCAGGAGTCAAGACTGGCACACAAGCAGAAAGGGCAATATTAATCTCCCACTGATTTGTTTTTTTTGTTGTTTTTTTTCAGGGAGACTTTAGGAAAAAAAAAATAGAATAAAATGATTTTTTCAGGAAGAATTTAGAAACCAAATAAAATAAAATGATTTTTTCAGGGAGAATTTAGAAAACAAATAAAACAAAAAAAGGCTTTCTATGGCCCACTGAGTGAGAGATGACGCACACAGGAGTCAGGAGTGGCACACAAGCCCAGAGGCCAATATTTATCTCCCACTGATTGATTTATTGATTTTTTCAGGTAGAATTTAGAACCCAAATCAACCAAAAACATAAATAGGCTTTCTATGGCCCACTATTTGTGAGAGAGATGGCACGCTCAGGACTGGCACACAAGCCCAGAGGCCAATATTAATCTCCCACTTTTTTTTTTTTTCAGGGAAAATTTATAAACCCAATAAAAAAATAAATAAATAGGCTTTCTATGGCCCACTATCTGAGAGAGAGAGATGGCACGCTTAGGACTGGAACACAAGCCCAAAGGCCAATATTAATCTCCCCTTTTTTTTTCAGGGAGAATTTATAAAACCAAAAAAAAAAAAATAAATAGTCTTTCTATGGCCCACTATTTGTGAGAGAGATGGCACGCTCAGGACTGGCACACATGCCCAGAGGCCAATATTAATCTCCCACTTTTTTTTTTTTGTTCCAGGGAAAATTTATAAACCCAATAAAAAAAAATAATAAATAGGCTTTCTATGGCCCACTATCTGAGAGAGAGAGATGGCACGCTTAGGACTGGCACACAAGCCCAAAGGCCAATATTAATCTCCCTTTTTTTTTTCAGGGAGAATTTATAAAACCAAAAAAAAAAAATAAATAGGCTTTCTATGGCCCACTATTTGTGAGAGAGATGGCACGCTCAGGACTGGCACACAAGCCCAGAGGCCAATATTAATCTCCCACTTTTTTTTTTTTTGTTCCAGGGAAAATTTATAAACCCAATAAAAAAAATAATAAATAGGCTTTCTATGGCCCACTATCTGAGAGAGAGAGATGGCACGCTTAGGACTGGCACACAAGCCCAAAGGCCAATATTAATCTCCCACTGATTAATTTATTGATTTTTTCAGGTAGAATTTAGAACCCAAATAAAGCAAAAAAAAAAAAAATGGGCTTTCTATGGCCCACTGAGTGAGTGATGATGCACACTGGAGTCAGGAGTGGCACACAAGCCCTGAGGCCAATATTTTTCTCCCACTGATTGATGTAGTGATTTTTTCAGGTAGATTTTAGAACCCAAATCAAGCAAAAAAATAAATAGGCTTTCTATGGCCCACTGACTGAGAGATGGCACACACAGGAGTCAAGAGTGGCACACAAGCCCTGAGGCCAATATTTTTCTCCCACTGATTGATGTAGTGATTTTTTCAGGTAGATTTTATAACCCAAATCAAGCAAAAAAATAAATAGGCTTTCTATGGCCCACTGAGTGAGAGATGGCACACACAGGGATGGCACTCTAGCAGAAATGTCAATCTTAATCTCCCACAAAAAAAAAAAAAAAAAAAAAACAGGGAGTGTCCTTCAATTACTATCTCCCTGCAGTAATCTCAGCCAGGTATGGCAGGCAGCAATAAGGAGTGGACTGATGCACAAATTAAATAAAAAGTGTGTACAAACAAAAAAGATAGCTGTGCAGAAAGGAAGGAACAAGAGGATTTGTGCTTTGAAAAAAGCAGTTGGTTTGCACAGCGGCGTACACACAGCAATGCAGCTATCAGGGAGCCTTCTAGGGCAGCCCAATGAGCTACAGCGCTGAGGGGAAAAAAAAAAATGTAGCTTCCACTGTCCCTGCACACTGAAGGTGGTGTTGGGCAGTGGAAATCGCTACAGCACAAGCGGTTTGGTGGTTAATGGACCCTGCCTAACGCTATCCCTGCTTCTGACGAAGCGGCAGCAACCTCTCCCTAAGCTCAGATCAGCAGCAGTAACATGGCGGTCGGCGGGAACGCCCCTTTATAGCCCCTGTGACGCCGCGGACAGCAAGCCAATCACTGCAATGCCCTTCTCTAAGATGGTGGGGACCAGGACCTATGTCATCACGCTGCCCACACTCTGCGTTTACCTTCATTGGCTGAGAAATGGCACTTTTCGCGTCATTGAAACGCGACTTTGGCGCGAAAGTCGCGTACCGCATGGCCGACCCCGCACAGGGGTCGGATCGGGTTTCATGAAACCCGACTTTGCCAAAAGTCGGCGACTTTTGAAAATGAACGACCCGTTTCGCTCAACCCTAATCTCCACCTCCCAAATGCCACTATTTTGTCCCAGTCAAGGAAAAGGGGTTGGTATGCAATGTTTTTAAAGTAAACCTTCAACATTAATATTTTTACATGCAGCAGAACAGATTTGGTTTCTTTGTTCAGAGCTCTTATGACCTCTATGTCTTTAAAGAGAACCTGTCAGCACAATTTTGTAATGTAAGGTAAATACATGGCTGTAATTGCAAATTAGTACTGATTAAATTGATACTTTTGGTGAAAAAAATAGCTTTATGGTTCTTATTTAATCAACATTTGAAGTTTTCTGCTAATTAGATTTCTGTGCACAGGGGCCGGACTGTGCACTGGCTCTTCTCCCTATCCATGGTTATTGGCCCCCCTACCTGCCTCCATTCTATGAATTACTTGCCTCCTGGGTTTGAAATATCAACAGTGACCTGTAGTTCACAGAGTAGAGCAATGCAGAGGGGCGAGGGAATCATAAACAGGTAGGAGAAGACTCAGTGCACAGTCCAACCCATGTGCACTGAAATCTAATTAGCAGAAAACTTCAAATGGTGATTAAAGAAGAACCACAAAGAGGATTTCTCCACCAAAGGTATCAACATAATCAGTATTACAGCATAAAGATAGTCATGTCTTTACTTAACATTACAAAACTGTGCTGACAGATTCTCTTTAATGTTAATTAGAAATAATTTAGTAACTGCTACCCACTACTGGAAGCATTTTTCTCCAGGCTAAGCAAAGGTTAGATATAATTCAAAGTTACATGATTAATCCTTGTTTACTCCAACAGCAGATCTCTTAATTCACATTAGATTGTAGGCAGATCTTGTTGCATTGGTGAACGCTGCCAACAAGAATCACATATGTAAGATCTTCCCCTCGGTTGGGGGTAAAATAAAAAAAATCTGTTAGGACTGGCCATGCATATAAGATTAGTTTGTGTTTTTTGCCAATGTCAACATGATCTTTCCACAGTACAGATAACTTTTTTTGCCAGGGGCCTTCTTAATCCAAACTGGGCACTATTTGTTATCAAACTGTTTAGTTTAGAAATTATGATAATTGTTTTACATGTGCCAAATGGAAAACCCAACTCTGCGTCTGTAAACACAAAGTGGTACTGAAGACTTTGGAGAAAATAAATGTCAGGTTTTTAAAAATTATATTACCTTGACATACACAATATGAGACCATGGAAGAGACGCCATGGGTGATTAGATATAGATAAACATATACCATACAGGGCAACATTAGCATTGAGGTGCCACAGAGACCAAAACCCATGTGGATGTCTCCAAGGTGCACCTACAAGACACTCGCAAACATGATATAAAACATTAGAAAAATTGGAGCTCGGTTCAAAAGTAATCAAAGTATACATTTATTGAAATAATACACAATACATATGCACAGACTAGGATCAGGTAATCAGAACAAAGACAGTAGTATCCTGACTTAAAATGTTAGTAATTCCCATGGGTAAAGTGCTCAAGTGCCGCAAGAAAAACCCACCGGTCAAAAAGTAATAATAATCAGAGTATCCAAATGGCTATAGTATTATGCGTGCTGTGCTATTGAAAAAACAGGGTCCCATGCTCTTATCAGTGCTTACCCATGGGGTCAGTGAGTCAGGACTCGTGTCTCGCCACCTCCGACGCGCGTTTCGCCTCTTTCTCAAGGTGCGGTGATTAGATATGTATGGTCTTAAAAGCAAATGATAGCTAGCCATCTACTCTCCTTTTTTGCATAATGACAAAACTTGTTGGTATTCTATTGAAAATGGAAGCCCAATCTTTAGATTGTCCTATAAATTTCTATTTAGAATACTGTATGTAGGCTATTATAGTATGCTGTTTTATGTGTATGCATAATCTATTTTTCTTGCAAGTTCCCTTAATACCGGTAGACTGGGTCAGTTTCATATGAGAGTGTACATTAGCATTTACTTTACCTTTTTACAATTACATGAGAATGTATCTTGCTTTGCATGGACTATTTCCTACTGAGCCTATAGAGGGAGATTGGTCATACATAATGCATACATTTCATTTCTATACAAAATTTGCTAATTCCAGAAATAACAATGTCAATGCTTTAAATAGATCATTGATATGTATAGTTCTGGTCTGACTTTGCTAAGCATTATCCACACTCTATATTTTATTTATTGGGGATGTTGGTATTTTAATAAATCAAAAGTAATAAAGAGAAGGTACTTCCAGTAAAATTGTTATCACATATAGTTTGAACATGCATGCCCTAGTTCATGTATTTTTTAATACTACAGGACAAAGAAAGTAAATGCATCAAGAGATGCAGTAAATAGATTAAAGATTTCTTACATGTGCGGGAATATATGAGCAATTACAACATGTAAGTGCATCTCATATTTGTGGTGTACATCTGTTGTATATGTGAATAAGTTCATTGAATTCTAAAAACCAAACGCATGTTAAAAGTGTAACCTTTCCTAAGGCATAAGGAGTAACTTATGAGCCTTATTACACATGGATCTGCCATAACATTAAAACCACTAATGGATAAAACAGTTCGGAATTGTCTCACATCTCCAAATCAAAACACAGCCAGGCACAGCTGTGACATACATTGATGCCATCACCCCAGAATTCATTAATTTGTTAAACTCCCTGTATAATTTAGGAGCCTATGGGAATGCACGGCACTTTATTTGTTTCTTCGCTAAACTTCTTTTCACTACCGGAAGACACAAAATAGTCACTTGTCACACCATTCACCCTGCAAGAGTTGTCCAAAATCATGGGGAATTTTCCACATAGAAAAGGCCTTAGACTACCTATGCCTTATTACAGAAAATTCAAGAACATTATTTTGCCCAAACAAAATTCTTAAGGGATCATCCTTCTCATCAACAAAGACCTTCTCCTTCCTTAACATGATGTTATGATAGTGTAGCAACTCACTTGGGAAAATAGGTAACACCTTAAGAACTGCAACTGACTCAGCCGCTTGCTATACAGATTAGAGATACTTAAGCCACAGTCCCTAGTTGTTCCTGTTTTGAGCTTAGAAAGCCCTAGTCACATGCTGATCTATGCTGCCTGAAAGACCGTTGAATGTTTCAGGTTCCTCCTAAAGAACAAAAGGACAGAGCAGAGTGCAAACTACATACAGAAGGGAAAGTGTGCAAAAATAGAAAGAAATCCCAGAGTGACAAACCACAAAATATAAAATATAAAATAAATGATTAAGTATGTAATGTTAGAAAATTTGCCTATCAAGACTCTGAGGCCAGATGTCCTGGGACCAGGGGCTTATTTCCTGTCCCTAATACTATGGGCACCCTAGCTTGCCCTTATCTGGATTACTTCAGATGGTGAAGATGTCGGGGCCACGTAACTTACCTTAGCTCTTGAGTCCACTCTCAGTCTACACAATTCCTACACCTAGGGAAGAGGGGAGCAGTAGTGTACCATAATACACCAACCAGACTAACAAGGTAATACGAACAGGGTTAAGGAAAAATACCAAACATACAAATATTTTCACACATGTAACAGAGGAATGCACTGGGGAGTGTAGGATGGGGTTAAACCAAAGTTGGAGAAGAAAGGGAATTATCACATACTCAAAACCTAGCAACAGTCACAGAAAAACTGGTATTACATACCATATCATGCTAAAAAGTAAAACACTCAATTAGTAATATTGGGCATCAATGCCGAAAAAGCCTTTGATTGAGTCAACTCAAATGGGCCTTACTCAGATCCATCTTACAAAGATTTGATTTCTCACCCAGTTGTATCAGTGCCATCTTTTCCCTATGCTCATTCTCTAGAACCAGACAGAAAATTATCGTTACACTTTCTCTGTGCTTTGAAATCTTCAATGGGACTAGGAGGCTCCCACCATTTTATCTTGCAGATGCAGTCATTAATACAAAATTTGTGGAAATACCTGAAACTAAAATCCTCAAAGTTGATGGTCATACCCATTAGACCATTGCCCTTGCAGAAGATGTCCTGATCACCAGGAACCCAGTGAAGGCTTTTCAAAATATAATGTCAATATTTTAAGTCTTATGTGCAGTTTAAAACTTTAAAGTCAATTATAACAAATTAGAAATTTTAAACATTTCTGTCCAGAGCGATTATATCGCTTAAAATAAATTCCCCTTTTAAGTGGCCATCCAAATCCCTTAACTATCTGGGAATCTCACTTAAAATAGACCTATCACGTTTAGTGTTGAGCGATACCGTCCGATACTTGAAAGTATCGGTATCGGATAGTATCGGCCGATACCCGAAAAATATCGGATATCGCCGATACCGATATCTGATACCAATACAAGTCAATGGGACACCAAGTATCGGAAGGTATTCTGATGGTTCCCAGGGTCTGAAGGAGAGGAAACTCTCCTTCAGGCCCTGGGATCCATAGGGATGTGTAAAATAAAGAATTAAAATAAAAAATATTGATATATTCACCACTCCGGCGGCCCCTGGACATCACGCTGGTAACCGGCAGGCTTCTTTGTTTAAAATGAGCGCCTTTAGGACCTGCGAATGATGTCGCAGCTTCTGATTGGTCGCGTGCCGCCCATGTGACCGCCACGCGACCAATCAGAAGCCGCGACGTCATTCGCAGGTCCTTAATTCCTAGAATTAGGAGTTTAGTGAATGAGAATGATGTCGCGGCTTCTGATTGGTCGCGTGGCGGTCACATGAGCGGCATGCGACCAATCAGAAGCCGCGACGTCATTCGCAGGTCCTAAAGGCGCTCATTTTAAACAAAGAAGCCTGCCGGTTACCAGCGTGATGTCCAGGGGCCGCCGGAGAGGTGAATATATCAATATTTTTTATTTTAATTCTTTATTTTACACATCCCTATGGAACCGATACCGATACCCGATACCACAAAAGTATCGGATCTTGGTATCGGAATTCCGATACCGCAAGTATCGGCCGATACCCGATACTTGCGGTATCGGAATGCTCAACACTAATCACGTTATTTTGTCTGCACTACTCTCTTCTTTTGACACAGCTTTGATACTTATTAATTGACTTGAAATTATTATTGTGGATGTGAAGGAAAAATTTCATGACCAATCGTATCTTCTCCAAACTATTAAATCCACTACAAAGAATCCAGATCTTTCTCCTCGATGCTTCCTACCTAAAACTAAGCATATATTGTCTTGCTTCCACTTGGTGGGACTCTTACCTCGCCTGTTACACATCCCATCTTATACTCAAAAAGCCTCAAGTATATACATGACCCACACTCATAATAACTTGCAACTCTCTTAAGCAGGCAGGCCTGCTGGCAAATCCCCCCATGACATGTGGATATTGAGAGACAACTCTTGACCTCTTTTCTTAAACAACTCCAATGTGGACCTTTTCCCCATTTTCTCTTCCCTAGAGACATTAATCCCATTTCTAAAGGTACAATGCATTCTGTTTACTTGACTTCCCAACTTCCATTGAAACAAATCCACAGACATATTTCCATAAGCTATATCCATAAGAGGTCTCTGACTTTTAGTGGACAATCAGGTGAAAAAAGGATGGCTGTGAGATATGTTATATTAGTAGATCACCCATAACAGGACTATGACTGTAGGAGAAAATGCATCCACTAAAAGGGACAGTTCTTCTTCCAGGACAACGACTGCAATCTATATATAAAAATATCAATGTTCACAAAAATTACTTGTGGAATTAGGAATAATAGCTGTAATGCAAAGTCATCAATTTTACATTCCTGTTCAGTGCTTCAATGTGGGTGGTGAGTACAGCTAGAGTGGCTGGCCTCAGGTTGGTGAAGCAGAAGCAGCTGAGCAAAGCGATGGTTGGTGTAGTGGAACCCACTCTCCACTACACCACTGCTACAGTGGAGGGCACAGTGGAATGAGTTTGGAAGAAATGACCTCCTTCTCTTCCACTCCTCTTGGTACTGCCCAAAACCCGCTGTACATTCTTGTGAAGCTCTTCAATTTGAGCACTGCCAATTAGCTTGTGAGTGGGTGGGCTGGTATAATTCACTCTCAACCTCCACCACCAGCTTGTGAATACAGGTCACAGTGTCCAATTATGTGTCAAGTCCTCCTTTATTGATCCACATGCTCCTTTACCTTGTTATGTGGTCATCCAAGTGCATGGTGGCAGTGATTCCTTTGCAAACCGACACAGGATGCCTTAAGGTGTATATGTATATATACAAGGTCAAAAGTTCAAAACATTGTTACCTTCCGAAAGTATTCGGCCCCCTGGAACTTTTCAACCTTTTCCCATGTATCACACTTCAGACATAAAGATACCAAATGTAAATTTTTGGTGAAGAATCAACAACAAGTGGAACACAATTGTGAAGTTGAACAAAATTTATTGGTTATTTTAAATTTTTTGGGAAATTCAAAAACTGAAAAGTGGGGCGTGCAATATTATTCGTCCCCTTTAAATTAATACTTTGTTGCGCCACCTTTTGCTGCGATTACAGCAGCAAGTCGCTTGGGGTATGTCTCTATCAGTTTTGTACATCCAGAGACTGAAATTCTTGCCCATTCTTCCTTGGCAAACAGCTCGAGCTCAGTGAGGTTTGATGGAGATTGTTTGTGAACAGCAGTTTTCAGCTCTTTCCACAGATTCTCGATTGGATTAAGGTCTGGACTTTGACTTGGCCATTCTAACACCTGGATACATTTTTTTGTGAACCATTCCATTGTAGATTTTGCTTTATGTTTGGGATCATTGTCTTGTTGGAAGACAAATCTCCGTCCGGTCTTTTTGCAGACTCCAACAGGTTTTCTTCAAGAATGGTCCTGTATTTGGCTCCGTCCATCTTCCCATCAATTTCAACCATCTTCCCTGTCCCTTCTGAAGAAAAGCAGGCCCAAACCATGATGGTGCCACCAACATTTTTGAAAGTGGGGATGGTGTGATCAGGATGATGAGCTGTGTTGTCTTTATGCAAAACATATCATTTGGCATTGTTGCCAAAAGGTTTGATTTTGGTTTCATCTGACCAGAGCACCTTCTTCCACATGTTTGGTGTGTCTCACAGGTGGCTTGTTGCAATCTTTAAATGACACTTTTTATGGATATCTTTGGTAAATGGCTTTCTCTTGCCACTCTTCAAAAAAGGCCAGATTTGTGCAGTGTACGACTGATTGTTGTCCTATGGACAGACTGTCCCAACTCAGCTGTAGATCTCTGCAGTTCATCCAGAGTGATCATGGGCCTCTTGGCTGCATCTCTGATCAGTCGTCTTCTTGTTGAGATGAAAGTTGAAAGGGATGGCCAGGTCTTGGTAGATTTGCAGTGATTAGTTTTGAGCATTCCGATACCGCAAGTATCGGGTATCGGCCGATATTTGCGGTATCGGAATTCCGATACCGAGTTCCGATATTTTTGTGATATTGGGAATCGGTATCGGGATTAAGATTAATGTGTAAAATAAAGAATAAAAATAAAAAATATTGATATACTTACCCTCTGACGCGCCCTGGTCGTCACCGCTGCAACCGCCTTGCTTTCGTTCCGAAGAATGAGCGCGTAAAGGGCCTTCGATGACGTCGCGGCTTGTGATTGGTCACTGAGCGGTTATGTGACCACTGCCGTGACCAATCACAAGCCGCGACATCATCCAAGGCCCTTTACGCGCTCATTCTTCGGAACGAAAGCTAGGCGGTTGCAGCGGTGACGACCAGGGCGCGTCAGAGTGTAAGTATATCAATATTTTTTATTTTTATTCTTTATTTTACACATGAATATGAATCCCAGGGCCTGAAGGAGAGTTTCCTCTCCTTCAGACCCTGGGATCCATTACAGGATACCTTCCGGAATTTGTGTCCCATTGACTTGTATTGGTATCGGATATCGGTATCGGCGATATCCGATATTTTTCAGATATCGGCCGATACCATCCGATACCGATACTTTCAAATATTGAACGGTATCGCTCAACAAGAGCAGTGATATGATACTCCTTCCATTTCAATATGATTGCTTGCACAGTGCTCCTTGGGATGTTTAAAGTTTTGGAAATAATTTTGTATCCTGTTGTGTTCCTTGGTCTTCATGATGCTCTCTGTGCTTCAAACAGAACCCTGAGACTATCACAGAGCAGGTGCATTTATACAGAGACGTGATGACACACAGGTGGATTATATTTATCATCATTAGGCATTTAGGACAACATTGGATCATTCAGAGATCCACAATGAATTTCTAGAGTGAGTTTGCTGCACTGAAAGTAAAGGGGCCAAATAATATTGCACGCCCCACTTTTCAATTTTTGAATTTCCACAAAAATTGAAAATAAGCCATAAACTACGTTCAACTTCACAATTGTGTTCCACTTGTTGTTGATTCTTCAACAAAAATTTACATTTGGTATCTTTATGTTTGAAGCATGATATATGGGAAAAGGTTGAAAAGTTCCAGGGGGCCGAATACTTTCGCAATGCTCACACGAGCTTCAGCTCCCTCTCCCCCGGCCATGAATTTTATCTGGAATTGTGATCAATAAAGAAGTGACTTTGAAGACTGGTGAGTGCCCTCAGCTTTTTTCTTGCGAGGATTTATGGATTACAGTATTTTTTTTCCTGAAGGAGCACCCGAATTTCAGGATCAGCGGCGTGTGGATTGGTTTTGTCTAGTTGCAGACCCTCTGTATTACTGTCCCGTGGCATCAGTGGATGTGGGACTGTGCCGCTCGCATTTTTTCTGTTGCGTAATATATATATGTATATATATATATACACGCCGTGCAGGCATTAAAGCCCATTCTTTTTCATTTTTTGTGCTGTTTTTCTTTTTTATTCTTATTATTGGAAGCCATTTGAACATTGGTTTGGAAAGCGCTGCACGACAATTGTGGTAATACTGGATGCTGTTCCAATTTTGACTTCCTCCTCCTCCTTGACTTTGCTCCTGGTGGTGGAAAAATATTTTAATATATATATACAATTATATGTGTGTGTATGTGTGAGTGTGACAGAGACTATGAGAAATTCATTGGAACTTATGTTGTGCATTAAAACACTGGCAGCAATAATTACAGCCTTGTCCCATTGAGTCAATGTGACGTGTTTACTGGTGACTTATCCATACCAGGCAACACTTATGCACCTCTTTCACATCCTCCTCAATGAACATATCTAAGTCCCCAAATCACCAATGCCAAAGGCTTTATAAATCTCACAGTGAATGGCCCATTGGCAACTACAACTGGGCAACTTAGTGAGCCACAATGCCCAAAATTTCATAGGCATTTGTTACATTTGCATTTGGGCAATGTAACACATGCTTGCTATATAGCACACATCCTAAATTTCGTTGTTCAGAGAGGCACATAGTTTTTTCAAACAAAAATTCATGGCTTTTTGTGGCTATAATTTTGTTTACCATCGTCATCATCATTGATATTAGTTATAAGCAGCTGTTGGGGATCGACTGGTGTAAATCTTGCACAAGATTAGGCCATAGGGCTGGGCACAGAGTGTAAACAACATTTTCTAAGAATAAAATCATGGCCTACCATGACTATATTTTTCTTTTTTCTATCTTCCTAATTCTTTTAAAAACATAGTGTTTTCTGGCCAATTCAACTATATGAATTCCTCCAGTAGGACCATGTGCAGGAATTGATCCTTGCACAGGGCACGTCACAAAAGCAAAGAAAAAGAAAAAAAAATGAATCAAGTGGCTAATTCTTTACTACAATATTTATCTACAATAATCCTTGCAAATATATGAATGTTGTTTGGATTGAATTGTGTAAATGACCCCTGTAGTACCCTCTGAAGAATTAGACTCCTGCATATAGATGATCACCAAATGCAATCATTTTCATCACTATTTATAAGTATTTTTTTCAGTATTGAATGTGGTGAATTCCCCATGCTGCGATTATTTGACCCTTGCTCATTGCAGGCAAAGAAGGGAAACATTTGTAAAATATTTTTTTTTTGCTTATGTGATGACCATCATATTAATGTTTTGCTAGGATGAGGATTTTCGAATACTTAAGTGTTATAAATTCCACTGTTAGGTCTCTGCACAGAATTGGGCTCCTGCCCAAGAAAGGGAACATAAAAGGTTGTTTCAGTGTTAATTTTCATCACTAAATGCACTGTTAGAAATGGTAATCATATTAACCCCTTCCCGACCCATGACGCCACGTAGGCGTCATGAAAGTCGGTGCCATTCCGACCCATGACGCCTATGTGGCGTCATGGAAAGATCGCGTCCCTGCAGGCCGGGTGAAAGGGTTAACTCCCATTTCACCCGATCTGCAGGGACAGGGGGAGTGGTAGTTTAGCCCAGGGGGGGTGGCTTCACCCCCTCGTGGCTACGATCGCTCTGATTGGCAGTTTCACTTTCAACAGCCAATCAGAGCGATTTGTAATATTTCACCTATTATAACGGGTGAAATATTACAATCCAGCCATGGCCGATGCTGAAATATCATCGGCCATGGCTGGAAATACTAATGTGCCCCCACCCCACCCCACCGATCGCCCCCCCAGCCCCCCGATCTGGCCGGTACACTGCTCCGGCTCCCCTCCGTCCAGTGCTCCGCTCCCCCCCGTGCTCTTGTCCGCTCCCCCCGTGCTCCAATCACCCCCCCGTGCTCCGATCACCCCCCCTGCACTCCGATCCACCCCCCCGGTGCTCCGTTCCACCCCCCCGTGCTCCGTTCCAGCCCCCCCGTGCTCCGTTCCACGCCCCCCGTTCTCCGTTCCACCCCTCCCGCGCTCCGATTCCCCCCCCCGTGCTCCGATCCCCCCCCGCGTGGTCCCCCCCACCCCATCATACTTACCGATCCAGCTGGGGTCCCGTCCGTCTTCTCCCTGGGCGCCGCCATCTTCCAAAATGGCGGGCGCATTCGCAGTGCGCCCGCCGAATCTGCCGGCCGGCAGATTCGTTCCAAAGTGCATTTTGATCACTGAGATATAATCTATCTCAGTGATCAAAATAAAAAAAATAATAAATGACCCCCCCCCCTTTGTCACCCCCATAGGTAGGGACAATAAAAAAATAAAGAAAATTTTTTTTTTCCACTAATGTTAGAATAGGGTTAGGGTTAGGGGTAGGGTTAGGGTTAGGGCTAGGGTTAGGGTTAGGGCTAGGGGTAGGGTTAGGGGTAGGGTTAGGGTTAGGGCTAGGGTTAGGGCTAGGGGTAGGGTTAGGGGTAGGGTTAGGGGTAGGGGTAGGGTTAGGGCTAGGGTTAGGGCTAGGGTTAGGGTTTCGGTATGTGCACACGTATTCTGTTCCTCTGTGGATTTTTCCGCTGCGGATTTGATAAATCCGCAGTGCTAAACCGCTGCGGATTTATGGCGGATTTACCACGTTTTTTTCTGCGCATTTCACTGCGGTTTTACAACTGCGATTTTCTATTGGAGCAGTTGTAAAACCGCTGCGGAATCCGCACAAAGAAGTGACATGCTGCGGAATGTAAACCGCTGCGTTTCCGTGCAGTTTTTCCGCAGCATGTGTACAGCGATTTTTGTTTCCCGTAGGTTTACATTGAACTGTAAACTCATGGGAAACTGCTGCGGATCCGCAGCGTTTTCCGCAGCGTGTGCACATACCTTTAGAATTAGGCTATGTGCACACTGTGCGGATTTGGCTGCGGATTGGCCGCTGCGGATTCGCAGCAGTGTTCCATCAGGTTTACAGTACCATGTAAACATATGAAAAACCAAATCCGCTGTGCCCATGGTGCGGAAAATACCGCGCGGAAACGCTGCGTTGTATTTTCCGCAGCATGTCAATTCTTTGTGCGGATTCCGCAGCGTTTTACACCTGTTCCTCAATAGGAATCCGCAGGTGAAATCCGCACAAAAAACACTGGAAATCCGCGGAAAATCCGCAGGTAATACGCAGTGCCTTTTACCCGTGGATTTTTCAAAAATGGTGCGGAAATATCTCACACGAATCCGCAACGTGGGCACATAGCCTTAGGGTTAGGGTTGGAATTAGGGTTGTGGTTAGGGGTGTGTTGTGGTTAGGGTTGTGGTTAGGGGTGTGTTGCGGTTAGGGTTGTGATTAGGGTTATGGCTACAGTTGGGATTAGAGTTAGGGGTGTGTTGGGGTTAGTGTTGGAGGTAGAATTGAGGGGTTACCACTGTTTAGGCACATCAGGGGTCTCCAAACGCAACATGGCGCCACCATTGATTCCAGCCAATCTCGTATTCAAAAAGTCAAATGGTGCTCCCTCACTTCCGAGCCCTGACGTGTGCCCAAACAGTGGTTTACCCCCACATATGGGGTACCAGCATACTCAGGACAAACTGCGCAACAATTACTGGGGTCCAATTTCTCCTGTTACCCTTGTGAACCTAAAAAAATGCTTGCTAAAACATAATTTTTGAGGAAAGAAAAATGATTTTTTATTTTCACGGCTCTGCGTTGTAAACGTCTGTGAAGCACTTGGGGGTTCAAAGTGCTCACCACATATCTAGATAAGTTCCTTGGGGGGTCTAGTTTCTAAAATGGGGTCACTTGTGGGGGTTTCTACTGTTCAGGCACACCAGGGGCTCTGCAAACGCAACGTGATACCCGCAGACCATTCCATCAAAGTCTGCATTTCCAAAGTCACTACTTCCCTTCTGAGCCCCGACGTGTGCCCAAACAGTGGTTTACCCCCACTCATGGGGTATCAGCGTACTCAGGAGAAACTGGACAACAACTTTTGGGGTCCAATTTCTCCTGTAACCCTTAGGAAAATAAAAAATTCTGGGCTAAATAATTATTTTTGAGGAAAGAAAACGTATTTATTATTTTCACGGCTCTGCATTATAAACTTCTATGAAGCACTTGGGGGTTCAAAGTGCTCACCACACATCTAGATAAGTTCCTTTCGGGGTCTAGTTTCCAAAATGGGGTCACTTGTGGGGGGTTTCTACTGTTTAGGCACATCAGGGGCTCTGCAAACGCAACGTGACGCCCGCAGAGCATTCCATCAAAGTCTGCATTTCAAAATGTCACTACTTCAATTCCAAGCCCCGGCATGTGCCCAAACAGTAGTTTACCCCCACATATGGGGTATCACCGTACTCAGGAGAAACTGGACAACAAATATTGGGGTCAAATTTCTCCTGTTACCCTTGGGAAAATAAAAAATTCTGGGCTAAATAATTATTTTTGAGGAAAGAAAACGTATTTATTATTTTCACGGCTCTGCATTATAAACTTCTATGAAGCGCTTGGGGGTTCAAAGTGCTCACCACACATCTAGATAAGTTCCTTTCGGGGTCTAGTTTCCAAAATGGGGTCACTTGTGGGGGGTTTCTACTGTTAAGCCACATCAGGGGCTCTGCAAACGCAACGTGACGCCCACAGAGCATTCCATCAAAGTCTGCATTTCAAAACGTCACTACTTCACTTCCGAGCCTCGGCATGTGCCCAAACAGTGGTTTACCCCCACATATGGGGTATCAGCGTACTCAGGAGAAACTGGAAAACAACTTTTGGGGTCCAATTTCTTCTGTAACCCTTGGGAAAATAAAAAATTCTGGGCTAAATAATTATTTTTGAGGAAAGAAAACGTATTTATTATTTTCACGGCTCTGCATTATAAACTTCTATGAAGCACTTGGGGGTTCAAAGTGCTCACCACACATCTAGATAAGTTCCTTTGGGGGTCTAGTTTCCAAAATGGGGTCACTTGTGGGGGGTTTCTACTGTTAAGCCACATCAGGGGCTCTGCAAACGCAACGTGACGCCCACAGAGCATTCCATCAAAGTCTGCATTTCAAAACGTCACTGCTTCACTTCCGAGCCCCGGCATGTGCCCAAACAGTGATTTACCCCCACATATGGGGTATCAGCGTACTCAGGAGAAACTGGACAACAACTTTTGGGGTCAAATTTCTCCTGTTACCCTTGGGAAAATAAAAAATTGCAGGCTAAAAGATCATTTTTGAGAAAATAATTTTTTTTTTTTATTTTCATGGCTCTGCGTTATAAACTTCTGTGAAGCACTTGGGGGTTCAAAGTCCTCACCACACATCTAGATTAGTTCCTTTGGGGGTCTAGTTTCCAAAATGGTGTCATTTCTGGGGGATCTCCAATGTTTAAGCACACAGGGGCTCTCCAAACGTGACATGGTGTCCGCTAATGATTGGAGCTAATTTTCCATTTAAAAAGCCAAATGGCGTGCCATCCCTTCCGAGCCCTGCCGTGCGCCCAAACAGTGGTTTACCCCCACATATGGGGTATCAGCGTACTCAGGACAAACTGGAAAACAATATTTGGGGTCCAATTTCTCCCATTATCCTTGGCAAAATAGGAAATTCCAGGCTAAAAAATCATTTTTGAGGAAAGAAAAATTATTTTTTATTTTCATGGCTCTGCGTTATAAACTTCTGTGAAGCACCTGGGGGTTTAAAGTGTTCACTAGGCATCTAAATAAGTTCCTTGGGGGGTCTAGTTTCCAAAATGGGGTCACTTGTGGGGGAGCGCCAATGTTTAGGCACACACGAGCTATCCAAACGCGACATGGTGTCCGCTAACGATGGAAATAATTTTTCATTCAAAAAGTCAAATGGCGCTCCTTCCCTTCCGAGCCTTACCATGTGCCCAAACAGTGGTTTACCCCCACATGTGAGGTATTGGTGTACTCAGGAGAAATTGCCCAACACATTTTAGGATCCATTTTATCCTGTTGCCCATGTGAAAATGAAAAAATTGAGGCTAAAAGAATTTTTTTGTGAAAAATAAGTACTTTTTCATTTTTACGGATCAATTTGTGAAGCACCTGGGGGTTCAAAGTGCTCACTATGCATCTAGATAAGTTCCTTGGGGCGTCTAGTTTCCAAAATGGGGTCACTTGTGGGGGAGCTCCAATTTTTAGGCACACGGGGGCTCTCCAAACGTGACATGGTGTCCGCTAAAGAGTGGAGCCAATTTTTGATTCAAAAAGTCAAATGGCGCTCCTTCCCTTCCAAGCCCTGCCGTGCGCCCAAACAGTGGTTTACCCCCACATATGAGGTATCAGCGTACTCAGGACAAATTGGACAACAACTTTCGTGGTTCAGTTTCTCCTTTTACCATTGGGAAAATAAAAAAATTGTTGCTAAAAGATAATTTTTGTGACTAAAAAGTTAAATGTTCATTTTTTCCTTCCATGTTGCTTCTGCTGCTGTGAAGCACCTGAAGGGTTAATAAACTTCTTGAATGTGGTTTTGAGTACCTTGAGGGGTGCAGTTTTTAGAATGGTGTCAGTTTTGGGTATTTTCAGCCATATAGACCCCTCAAACTGACTTCAAATGTGAGGTGGTCCCTAAAAAAAATGGTTTTGTAAATTTCGTTGTAAAAATGACAAATCGCTGGTCAAATTTTAACCCTTATAACTTCCTAACAAAAAAAAATTTTGTTTCCAAAATTGTGCTGATGTAAAGTAAACATGTGGGAAATGTTATTTATTAACTATTTTGTGTCACATATCTCTCTGGTTTAACAGAATAAAAATTCAAAATGTGAAAATTGCGAAATTTTCAAAATTTTCGCCAAATTTCCGTTTTTATCACAAATAAACACAGAATTTATTGACCTAAATTTACCACTAACATGAAGCCCAATATGTCACGAAAAAACAATCTCAGAACCGCTAGGATCCGTTGAAGCGTTCCTGAGTTATTACCTCATAAAGGGACACTGGTCAGAATTGCAAAAAACGGCAAGGTCTTTAAGGTCAAAATAGGCTGGGTCATGAAGGGGTTAAGAATTGAACCTTGACTCTATGTTTCAGTGGTTTGGACACCATACTAAGCACAGAAAACAGCACACAAAGTTGATAGGACACACAGTGACAAAGCATGGATGGTCACGCTTGAGTCCTGTCCCTTGCGTGCACCTTTTAAAAAATGCAGGGTCAAACGAGATTTGGCGTAGGCCTTAGACGTACGGAAATGAATTCTTAGTAGGTCCCTGCACAGGAAATTTCAGCCATTCTCCTGGACGTAGAGGCAGTGACAGAACAGTCTGCCTTATCACAAAACTATTTAGAAGAATAATTTTCGAAAAATGTAGAAAAAATATTTTTTTGTTGAAAAAGCATGGAAAGTCTGTCAGGGGCCCCATTATTAACCCCTTAACGAGCACCGATACGCCTTTTAACAGTGGTAGTTAAGGGTACTTAAACCACAGTACTGTTAATTAACGGCACTGTGGAAAAAAGTGTATAGCACCCACCAGAGTCAGAATTTCTCTGTGATCTTGGCTGCCGGAGGTAGCCGAGACCCCAGAGAATATGATTCAGGTCAGTTTTTACCAACCCCAGGGTTGCAATCGCCGTTATTAACAATATAAAGGTGACCGTAAAAAAAGCGTGATTTGTCATTTAATTTCTCTCTCATATGATGTGATCGCACATCAGAGGAGAGAGAAATAGGGTCCCTGATCCCCCCCTGTACCTCCTGGAGTCCCCTATTATTCCTGGTTAAGCATAGTTAGGGAAAAATAAAACAAATTATTTATTTTCATTTTCCCATAAGGGTTACAGTTGGGCTAAAGTGAGTTGGGCTAAAGTTAGGGTTAAGGTTGGGATTAGGGTTAGGGTTTGGATTAGGGTTAGGGTTGGTTTAGGGTTAGGGGTGTGTTGGGGTTAGGGTTGGGATTGGGGTTAGGGTTGTGGTTATGGTTAGGGTTGGGATTAGGGTTAGGGATGTGTTGGGGTTAGGATTGTGGTGAAGGTTATGGTTAGGGTTAGGATTAGTGCTAGTGGTATGTTGGGGTTAGGGTTGTGATTAGGGTTATGGTTAGGGTTGGGATTAGGATTAGGGGTGTGTTGGGGCTAGGGTTTAGAGTTAGAATTGTGGGTTTCCACTGCTTAGATACATCAGAGGATCTCCAAACACGACATGGCGCCACCATTGATTCCAGCCAATTTTGCGTTCAAAAGTTCAAATGGTTCTCCCTTCATTCTGAGCTCTGCCGTGCACCCAAACAGTAGTTTACCCCACATATGGAGCATCAGCATATTCAGGACAACTGTTGGGGTACAATTTCTCCTGTTACCCTTGTGAAAATAAAAAATTGCAGGCTAAAAAAAAATCATTTTTGTGGAAAAAATGATTTTTTTATTTTCATGGCTTTGCGTTATAAGCTTCTGTGAAGCACTTCGGCTTTCAAAGTGCTCACCAAAAATGTAGACAAGCTCCTTGGGGTTTCTAGTTTCCAAAATGGTGTCACTTGCGGGGATTTCTACTGTTTAGGCCCATCAAGGGCTCTGCAAACACATGACACCCGCAGGCCATTCTATCAAAGTCTGCATTCCAAAACGGCACTCCTTCCCTTCTGAGCTCGGCCTTGTGCCCAAACAGTAGCTTACCCCCACTTTTGGGATATCAGTGTACTCAGGAAAAATTCCACAGTGGTCTAATTTCTCATGTTACCTTTGTGAAAATAAAAACTTGGGGGCAAAATGTCATTTTTGTGGAAAAAATAGAATTTTTTATTTTCATGGCTCTACGTTATAATTTTCTGTGAAGCACTTGGGGGTTCAAAGTGCTCACCGAACATCTAGATAATTTCCTTAAGGGGTCTTGTTTCTAAAATGTTGTCACTTGTGGGAGTTTTCCAATGTTTAGGCACATCAGGGGCTCTCCAAATGTGACATGGTGTCCTATCTCAATTCTAGCCAATTCTGCATTGAAAAAGCCAATTAGCGCTCCTTCCCTGCCGAGCTCTGCTGTGCGCCCAAACAGTGGTTTACCCCCACATATGGGGTATCGGTGTACTCAGGATAAATTCCACAACATCTATGGTTGTCTAATTTCTCCTTTTACCCTTGAAAAATAAAAATTTGAGGGCAAAAATATCATTTTTGTGGAAATAATAGGATTTTTTTTATTTTCACTGCTCTATGTTATAAACTTCTGTGAAGTACTTGGGGGTTCAAAGTGCTCAACACACATCTAATTAAGTACCTATAGGGATCTAGCTTCCAAAATGGTGTCACTTGTGGAGGGTTTCCACTGTTTAGGCACATCAGATAATCTCCAAACGCGACATGGTGTCCGATCTCAATTCCAGCCAATTCTGCATTGAAAAAATCAAACCGCACTCCTTCCATTCCAAGCTCTGCTATGCGCCCAAAGAGTAGTTTACCCTCCCATACGAGGGATCGGAATATTTAGAAGAAACTGCACAACAAATTTTGTGGCTTTTTTTCTCTTTTTACACTTGTAAAAATAAAAAAAAACTGGTTCTGAAGTAAAACGTTTGTAAAAAAAGTAAAATGTTAATTTTTTTCTTCCGCATTGCTTCAGTTTCTGTGAAACACATGAAGGGTTAATAAACTTTTTGAATGTGGTTTTGAGCACCTTGAGGGGTGCAGTTTTTAGAATGGTGTCACTTTTGGGTATTTTCTGTCATGTACACCCCTCAAAGTTACTTTAAATGTGCCTTGTTCCTTAAAAAAATGGTTTTGTAAATTTTGTTGTAAAAATGAGAAATCACTGGTCAAATTTTAACCCTTATAACTTCCTAACAAAAAAAAATTGGTTCAAAAATTGTTCTGATGTAATGTAGACATGTGAGAAATGTTGTTTATTAATTATTTTGTGTGACATATCTCTGATTTAAGGGCATAAAAATTGAAAGTTTGAAAATTGTAAATTATTATTTTTTTTTGCTAGATTTCTGTTTTTTTCATAAATAAACACAAGTCATATTGAAGAATTTTTAAGATGAACATGAATTACAGTATGTCTTGAAAAAACCTTCTCAGAATCAGCGGGATCCGTTAAAGTGTTTCAGAGTTATAACCACATAAAGTGACAGTGGTCAGAATTGTAAAAATTCGCCTGGTCATTAAGCTGCAAATTGGCTCTGTCAATAAGGGGTTAAAGAACCACTCCCAACAACATTTCTTTCCTCTTAAAATATTGCAATCATCATATTATATAACCCTGTGTACTTACAATTGCTCATTTTGCCCTTCTATCCAAATAATTCTCTTTTCAAATTGGTTTATGACATCAAGTGATTAAAAACTGACTAGCTGAATCCTTCAAAGCTCTATGTAGAAGCAGGGGTTAAATTTTTTCTCCGTATGAGTCATAACTCAATGCAAAAGTCCCTGAAAGGGGGGAGGAATGAGCAGCTGGGTCAGGAGTTGACAAGATACTTTCTGTTTCTAGATAGAGCAGAGAAAAGAGAAGAATTAACTGGGTAGAAGGACAAAATGAGCAATTGTAAGCACGCAGTGCTATATAATATGGTGACTGCAATATATTAAGAGGACAAATACTTTGATGGGACCATTTCTTTAAACGGGCTGTTGGTTACCACCGGTTAAGAACTGTTTTCATGGTGAGGTACTTTGAGATTGCTAATGCTATGTTTGTGTTAAAGAGCTTGAAAGGGGTAATACAGTCCTATGAGACCTTAGAGTCTTACACACATCTTTTCAAGGCAATTAGAAGCTTTGAATTGTAGCAATTCACAGCAAAACCATTATTGTGGAAAATGTTGTCTAAGTTAGCAAATTTGAATTTCAAAAGATTTGATCATCTCTTATGTTATCAGCATAGTTTCTCCTTTTTTAATCAAGGAAATAATAAAATGTACATTTTTAACAATATAATAACATAACCTATGGTTGACCACGCATCTCACTGAGCATATGAATTTTTTACTATTTTTTTATCATATAAATAATATAATGTTTTTATCTATTGTATTATTGAGATCCCTTGGATAGAAAGACACTATGCTATGCTGCAATGTGGTCATTTCTGTAAAATATATGCATTGCCTCTATTGATGAGGTCTGTAGGGTCAGAAACATTGTTTGTGAGTAAATGTAGTGGTTTTACACTTTAAACTCCTATTGGATTTCAAAGTGTAAAATATAAAGGTTCTGATATGGCAGCAAATCTTCAAGGGTGCAGCATTTTCTTTTGTCCTTTTTTATGGAATCAAGTTTCCATGACAACCTTAATTTGTTTGCCTACTGTGCTAGTATCACTCACAAAATGACCTGCTGAGAAATACAGTATCAACAGACTCTCACTAATTTTTCTTCTCAGCCAACTGAGCTATGACCAGTAGAATCATAACTTCTGGGAAAATGTATTTCATTATTCAATCTTTGAAAATAGTTTTTATGTAGATTTAATGATTGATATACAAATTAGAAACAAAAATTCATAAAATGATTGCTATGAATATATTTGACATCTGTTGAATGTTGACACCATTATTTTACAACAATAATGTCACTCAAACAAAATTTGGGATTTTTTTTATATAAGCAAGCATATCCTATGTAAAAACTGAAAAGGTGTTGATTGCCTCATGCCATATGGCTTGTACATGCGGAACTGGACATCCATAATATGGAAACAATAAGAATCTATAGGCACAGTATGGGGTACACTGTGAGGTATTGTATTATTCCCCGAAAGCAAAATATTTCTGGAGAATATTTCTAGCTGTTTGGAGGGCACACACATATCGCCTAGTAAGTGTCATGATCCGTTCCAGGGTTTATTAGTGTCTGTTCTTTCTTTTTGGACGGATCATGTCAAGGGTTAACTTTGTTCTGCCTCATCTGGGTTGAGGTTTGCTATTTAACTCCCATGAATCTTGCTGGCAGTGTCAGCTATAGCTCTGCCTTCGGCGTGTTAACATGACCATGCTGGTAGCTTTTGATTTGCCCTGCTGTGAACCCTGACTTGTTCTGTGTCTGTTAACTCCCTCTGTCTGCCCTTTTCCCAGTATTTCTCTGTCTGTTTGTCTGCTTGATTCTCCGGTTCTGATCTCCTGGCTTGGTTATTTACTATGCTACTGTTTGTCCCTATTGTACCGTATATTGCCCATTCTGGTTTACTGATCTCTGGCTACATCCTGACTATCCGTCTGTTTAATCCTATTATACTGTCGTGCTCTCTCGTGCTTTTGACTCGGCTTGTCTGAACACTCTCTCGCCACTTGGTGGCATCTGTTCTGCTGTCCTGTGTGTGCAGTCTCACTTTCCTCTCAAGCTCCCCCGGGTGGAGGTTGCGCTGTACTGCACTGCAGCAGCCTGACAGTAAGGTTAGTGAAAGGTGGGTGTGGTTCTCTGAAGGTCCAGTCGCCACAGAGGTACTAAATCTCAGCCACAGGTGTGGTACCTCAACTCTCTGGTATGGAGGGGGACACGGTACAGAACCTTAACACTTGCACCCAACACCAGACCTCCCCAGGCCAGGGAGCGATTAGGTAGAAGGTGTGGGTGGAGATTGGGGGTTGTCAGGGGAGACAGGAGGGAGGAGTTGAGCAGTCTGTGGGAGGCAAAAAGAAGACACCAGACATGTAGAGAGCAGGAGCTGGGGACTGGAGCTAGTAGGAGCTCGTCCCATTAGGAGAGAGAGAAAGAGAGGAGAGAAGCTCCCAAGAAGATGAAGAAAGGGTCCTAGTGGCGCAGGAAGTGCAGAAACCACCCATCGGGCCCGCATCCAGGCTGACCAGCATCAGGTGGAGGGACCAGGTTGCAGTAAGGAGAACTGGCCCCTGATCTGGTGGAAGAACTATAGGTCTCAACTAGGAACCCGGAGGCTGTCATGTCTGCAACAGCAGCAGCCAATCTCATACCTACTTCACTGAAAAGGTGGACATTGAGGGTCAAGGAGACAGTGAAGACATCACCCGACAGGACACATGTCTACCAGCTTGGGACACTGGATGTGAAGTGCAGGGCAGGAGTGGAGGTAGCCAGCGCAGAGAGACGGACAGGAAAGGCATAAAATGGTTGGTTCTGGACAGGTTCCCCAATTTACTGGAGAGTTTCCTGGACCGCTCACCCGGAGGACACAGCACTCTGGCTGGGGAATAACATCTGACTGTAAGTAAAATGTGAAAATTGCATCTTGCTGTGTCCTCTCAATTCTTTCCTGCAACGCCTGCCCTGCACCACTACTACCATCAGAACTTTATACAATACATCTTTGACTGGCCTGGGGACTAAGCTCTACCTGTGGGGAGCTATTTTTATTATTATTATTATACATTTTTATAGCGCCATTTATTCCATGGCGCTTTACATGTGAATACGGGGCAAATATAGACAATTACATTAACCATGAGCAGATAACAAGGCACACGAGTACATAAGGAGGGAGGACCCTGCCCGCGAGGGCTCACAGTCTGCAGGGGGTGGGTGAGGATACACTAGGAGAGGGAAGAGCTGGCTGTGCGGCTGTTCAGTAGGTTGAGGATCACTGCAGGCTGTAGGCTTGTCGGAAGAGATGAGTCTTCAGGTTCTTTTTGAAGGTTTCTATGGTAGGCGCAAGTCTGATGTGTTGGGGTAGAGAGTTCCAGAGTATGGGGGAAGCACGGGAGAAGTCTTGGATGCGGTTATGGGAAGAAGAGATGAGAGGGGAGTAGAGAAGGAGGTCTTGGGAGGATCGGAGGTCGCGTGTAGGTAGGTACCGGGAGACCATGTCACAGATGTATGGAGGAGACAGGTTGTGGATGGCTTTGTATGTCAGTGTGAGGGTTTTGAACTGGAGTCTCTGGGCGATAGGAAGCCAGTGAAGGGCTTGACACAGGGGAGAGGCTGGGGAATAGCGGGGGGACAGGTGGATTAGTCGGGCAGCAGAGTGTAGGATGGATTGGAGTGGTGCCAGAGTGCTAGAGGGGAGTCCAGAGAGTAGGAGGTTGCAGTAGTCGAGGCGGGAGATGATAAGGGCATGCACTAGCGTTTTTGCAGTGTTGCGGTCAAGGAAAGCACGGATCCGGGAAATATTTTTGAGTTTGAGACGACAGGAGGAGGCAAGGGCTTGGATATGTGGCTTGAAAGAGAGGGCAGAGTCGAGGATCACCCCGAGGCACCGGGCGTGTGGGACTGGGGATAGTGAGCAGCCATTGACATTGATGGATAGATGTGGTGGAGGGGTAGAGTGAGATGGGGGAAAGATGATGAATTCTGTTTTGTATATACCAACCAGCTATACCAACTCTGCTGCAACACCATCAGCCCCAGTGGTCCCTTTAAGCAGCATTGGCCATCCCTGGCCAAGTACCACAGGTGGCATCACGAACATTTCCCCTTTATCCCCTACAAACTTTATCATCCCCACCTCATCTCAATTTTGTTGCACGCTCAGGGCCATGGACCAGGTCAGTGCTGCTGTGACCACCCCTTTAAGATCCATGCGACCCATTTTCGAATTCCCCACGGCCCTAACCGATGTTGCATGGGAGTATGCACACAACTGGCAGTGTTGAAGGTACAACACTTGTAGATGCATGTAACTACTGCTTCGGCCCTATGGCTGGTGCATAAAAACTTCTTCCAGATGTATAAGAGTAGAAGCAGAAATGT
This sequence comes from Ranitomeya imitator, assembly GCF_032444005.1. Classification (NCBI taxonomy): domain Eukaryota; kingdom Metazoa; phylum Chordata; class Amphibia; order Anura; family Dendrobatidae; genus Ranitomeya; species Ranitomeya imitator. The sequence continues at coordinate 464,225,586 of NC_091287.1, read as the reverse complement.
TCCAAAATGGTTCTTTATTGTTTCAATGCATTTCGGTCCTGAGCGCCTTTCTCAAGGTAAAAAAATGAATTAATGATATATTTTTTTTTTGTACATTGAATAAGATGCTGGTCCAGCACTGAAACATTTTGGAACAATAAAAAAAAATTTGGAACAAAAAAAAGCTTCTCATTTACCCCAGACCATACAACATGATATCATCCCCACCTACTATTTCTAAACGTTGGCACTATATTCAGTATGAAAGAAATACGCTGATTGAAACATAAAATTTATCTTGTACACATGGTAACTTAACATCTGTAATTTGTACATAGTAGGGATCTACAAGCATTATATTAGGTAAACTGTGAGGTATTGTATTCTCTCCCAGAAGCTAAACGTTTACGGTGAACAATTCTAAATGTTGGTACCATATTTAGCATGTAATAATGTTTAAGTGAGATCGATGAAAAATATATACGTTTGGTAAGATACGGAGGTACAGTATGGACCCATGGCAGGTCAAAGTGTTTTGTATTTGTGAAGTGGCACGCTCATTTGAAAAGGTCCCTGCTCTTGAGGTGGGACTTAAAATTCAAACTCTATGTATATGTATTAAACCTCTGCATACTATGCTGATGTCTCCTTCTCTACTCCCCATTTATCTCCTCTTCCCATCATACAAAATTTCTCCTGCGCCTACCTCCTACTGTGGAACTCTCTACCCCAACATATCAGACTCTCGCATACTGTGGGGACCTTCAAAAGGAGCCTGGAGACCCTCCTCTTCCGACAAGCCTACCACCTGCAATAACCCTCGTTCCACCATAGGACTGCACGACCAGCTCTACCCTCGCCTACTGTATCCTCACCCATCCCTTGTAGACTGTGAGCCCTCATGGGCAGGGTCAACTCTCCTCTGTACCAGTCGTGACTTTTATTGTTTTAGATTATTGTCCTTGTTTTTACTATGTATACCACTTTTCACATGAAAGCACCATGGAATAAATGGCGCTGTAATAAATAATAATAGTAATAACAATTATGCTGCAAGTTCTTCTGAAAGAACAATTACATTTTAAATATCAATTAAAAACATTGTATTATGTTCCATCTTTTTTTGCACTGTCCAATTATCTACCCTTCATGTGCTGCTGCTCCATATGGTAGCACACAGAGCATTGCAGAGCATCAGAGTGTCTTTGTGCCTCCATACAACTTTCATTACATGGATATGCATTAGACTGTATACAGAGTCACAAAATTTGGGAAATACTTAGTCGCCGTTTCATCAAAAGTAGCATATTGTAGAGCAGTGTTTAATTGAGTGTGTGTTAGAGCAAGATGCATCAAATGAATATAGTGGCATGCACCTTTAAATTAATTTGATACATCTTCCAGCCACTATGGGTCACTTTCAGAAATGTACTCCAGTCATGGACTGGAGTACATTTCTGTCTTAATTAACACTGCTTTTGTGGTATAGATGATGATGAAATTGTAAGCCATTGTTCAACCATTTCGCTACCACTATGCTTCACTCCCTTTTCAAAAAGTTGGCAAAACTTGCAGAAAAATGCAACATTTTTGCACAACTACAAATTTTGCTAAAATTACAAACAGTTTTGCTACATATTTCTGATGTAAACTATTTGCTGATTCAGGCTTGTAGACTTTTTATGACATGACAACTTTTTTGACTTCATGATATTGATATATTAGTGTACATAACAAAAGTTACATGTGTAACACAACTCAAGGAAACTGCTGAAAATGTATTATTCTAGGCCATACAATCTTGTAATTAATACAACTTATTGGTTAACATGTCATAAATCTGCTAAAACATTTGTATCCCTTGATATACAAAATAATCTGCAGTTTTTAAAAACAAGTTTAGGTTACATGTGACTGCTAAGAAGTAAACGATGACACAAATGATTGAGTTGTCTCCTGAAGTCATTAGCCTGATGCAGGATTTATTCTACATTAATTATTTTCAAGAGCTTCATCCTTGACAGCTACAGCATCTGTGAACAGCTGAGCGCTGGTTAAAATGAGGCAGTAGGATCACATAAAGGTTCTGTTCATACTGTATTTCAAAGAAAAATATTATACAATACTGTTATGTACAAATGAGAAAAAAAATGTTTTCTACATTGAGTAACCCAATTTGGTTATTATTCAAAAAATCATCTATAACCATGTATGGTCCTCCATAGGAACTGAGCAAATACTTCAATTTTAGCCTTTCACAGTAAAATTGCAGAGATGAGCAAATCTGCCTAATTACAAATAAACCCCCCCAAAAAAATAATACGTTGCAACTCACCTTTCCCACCACAGTAGCCTGTTGTCTAATTCGCCTCATTGTCAGATCTCAGTTTCCCGCATTCCCCTGTCCATCACTCTTTTATTTATATAGCGCTTACATATTCCGCAGCACTTTACAATTTGCACACATTATCATAACTGTCCCTGATGGTGCTCACAAACCCACGCAAACACAGGAAAAACATACAAACTCCTTGAAGATGTTGTCCTTGGTGGGATTTGAACCCAGGACTCCAGCGCTATCCACTGAGCCGCCGTGCTGTCTACCAAGTAGACTTCTGGAATCACGGCTCACATTGTGACTTTAATACGTACACTGTTCAAGGCCTCGTCAGGGCCTTGAGCGATAAACCAACATTGTGATGTCAAAGGCCTACTCATTGCTGGAAGGCCCAGTGTAGAGTGAAGAGGGTCGAAGAGGATGCCACACAATGGGGGAAAGCAAAAGAAAAAGCCAGACAGATAGTGCAAAGAAAAAAGTGCAGCAGTGGTGGGACAAGCAAGTGGTGAGATGTGTATTAACTGTTTTTTAACCCATTTTTTGCCATTCTACAATTCAACCATCATGTTTCTGAATTTGCACAAAGTGTGTTGATAAAAATGTTGATTCATTTAGAGTTTTTTGCTAACCTTGGGATGAATTCAATTCACCTCAAATGAATTCGAACTCCTAGTAAATCTCCCTTTTTTACCAAGATATTGATTTAAAACAATTTTGTTAAAGAGAACCAGTCAGCAGGTTTTTGCTTCTACCAGGCTACCATCAAGGCTGAGAACCACTGGTGACTGAACTCATCGAACTCACTGAATTTCACTGCAGCTCAGCCTGGCTGGGAATGCAACCTCAGTGACCAGAGGTAACCTCTATGATGTCACCGCCTGTCACTGAGTCTGCACTCACAACAGTTCAGTCACCAGTGGTTCTCAGCCTGGACGGTCGCATCTTGGCAAACGTCCAGGTTCAAAACAGTTTATCCCCCATACAAGGATTACTGCATGGGACAGAATGATGGATAGGTGAGGCATATAGTTTTTTTTTATTTTTGTTTTATTATAGGAGAATGAGGGCTTTGGTGGAATTAGGTGTTAGGTGAGTATAACTGTAACTGTTTTTGTTATTTTTAAATAAAAATGGGGAAGTGTTTTATTTCTATTAAAAGACATCATTCTGGCTCTGTCTTTATTTACCATATATCTCTAGGATTAGTAATGTACAGGTGTCTTATAGACACTTCTCCATTAAAAAGCTGTGGGCTTGATGTCACCTGACAGTAAAAAGGTGACATCAACACCACAAATATGAACCCCACTTGCCACTGCTACAGGGAAAGTGGAAAGAGCCAGGCAAAGTGCCAGAATTGGTGCATTAATAGATGTGCCTTTTCTGGGCAGCTGTGGGCTGCTATTTTTAGGCTGGGCAAGGTCAATATCCATGGCCCCTTACCAGCCTGAGAACACCAGCCCCCAACTGTGAGCTTTAGCAAGGCTGGTTGTCAAAAGTGGGTGGGACCCTATGTCATTTTTTAAATTATTTATTTAAATAATTAAAAAAAACAGCATGGGGACCCCTCTATTCTTGATAACCAACGTTGCTGAAGCTGACAGCTGAGGGTTGCACCCCACAGCTGTGAGTTTTGCCTGGCTGGTTATAGAAAATACAGGGGAACCCATGATGTTTTTTCCATTTATTTATTTCCAGTATATCGCAGGCACTGGCTGATGAATTCCCCCATCAGCCGCTCCTGCTGTCACTGTTATTAGCGGCAGCAGGGATAAGGCTGATGGGAGTAATAGTCCCATCATCCATTGCATGCTGTCTCTTTTATCACTTAAATATAATTCTCATCAAACTTCCCTGCTTGTGCCGATCGCTGGCAGAGCAGGAGAGAATGATGAGAACAACGGGTTCTGGGGGCCAGCGCTTACTGTAATGCTTCTTTCCCATCGCCGATGCTTGTCACACGAATGAAATCCATGTGTGTTATCCGTGTGCATGTTTGGGAGATGTTTTGTGGACAGTAGGGTTGAGCGAAATGGGTCGGCCATTTTCAGAAGTTGCCGACTTTTTGCAAAGTCGGGTTTCATGAAACCCGACCCGACCCCTGCTTGGGGTCGGCCATGAGGTCGGCGATCTTCTGAATCTGGTATCGGAATTCCGATACCGAGTTCCAATATGTTTGCAATATTGGAAATCGGTATCGGAATCCATATTTAAGTGTAAAATAAAGAATTAAAATAAAAAATATTGCTATACTCACCCTCTGACGCGCCCTGGTACTAACCGGCAGCCTTCCTTCATTAGAATCAGCGCGTGAAGGGCCTTAGATGACGTTGCGGCTTGTGATTGGTCGCGCGACCACCCATGTGACCATGTGACTAATAGGAATATACTCACCCTCGGACGCGCCCTGCTTCTTTCCGGTAGCCTTCCTTCCTAAGAATCAGCGCTTGAAGGACCTTCGGTGACGTCGCGGCTTGTGATTGGTCGCACTAGCGGTCACATGGGCTGTCACGCGACCAATCACAAGCCGCGACGTCAACTAAGGCCCTTCACGCGCTGATTCTAAGGAAGGAAGGCTGCCGGTTAGTACCAGGGCGCGTCAGAGGGTGAGTATAGCAATATTTTTTATTTTAATTCTTTATTTTACACTTAAATATGGATCCCAGGGCCTGAAGGAGAGTTTCCTCTCCTTCAGACCCTGGGAACCATTGGAAACTGTTGTGAATTCTGTGGTCAAGCTCCCTCCTGTGGTCATGAGTGGTACTTCGGTTGGTTCTGTCTATGAGCTTCCTCTGGTGGATGTGAGTGGGGCTGCGGCTTCTGAGTTTCCTTCCTCAGGTGACGAGGTTAGGTGCTACTCTATTTAACTCCACCTAGTTCTTTGTTCCTGGCCTCCAGTCAATGTTCCAGTATTGGTCTTGCTTTCTCCTGGATCGTTCTTGTGGCCTGTCTGCCCTGCATAAGCTAAGTTTTGCTTGTGTTACTTTTGCTTGCTATATTTTCTGTCCAGCTTGCTATATTGGTTTTTCTTGCTTGCTGGAAGCTCTGAGACGCAGAGGGAGTACCTCCGTACCGTTAGTCGGTGCGGAGGGTCTTTTGCCCCATCTGCGTGGTTGTTTGTAGGTTTTTGTGCTGACCGCAAAGCTATCTTTCCTATCCTTGGTCTATTCAGTAAGTCGGGCCTTACTTTGCTTAAATCTATTTCATCTCTTTGTTTGTATTTTCATCTTAACTCACAGTCATTATATGTGGGGGGCTGCCTTTTCCTTTGGGAAATTTCTCTGAGGCAAGGTAGGCTTATTTTCCTATCTTCAGGGCTAGCTAGTTTCTCAGGCTGTGCCGAGTTGCATAGAGAGCGTTAGGCGCAATCCACGGCTACCTCTAGTGTGGTATGATAGGATTAGGGATTGCGGTCAGCAGAGTTCCCACGTCTCAGAGCTCGTCCTATGTTAGTAACTATCAGGTCACTTTGTGTGCTCTTAACCACTAGGTCCATTGTGGTTCTGAATCACCTGTTCATAACAGTATTGGAGGCCCAAAGTACTAATGCTTCTCAATAGAGGGAAAAGAGAAGTTCTGAGACCATTTTTTTTTCTTTGCACTGTGTTTTGTCTTTCTTTTCCCCTAGACATTTGGGTGGTGCAGGACACAGGTGTAGTGACGGACATTAAAGGTCTGTCTTCTTGTGTGGATAATCTCACTGCAAGAGTACAAAAAATTCAAGACATTATGGTTCAGAAATCTATGTTAGAACCTAGAATTCCTATTCCTGAGTTATTTTCTGGAGATAGAGCTAAGTTTCTGAATTTCAAAAATAATTGTAAACTGTTTCTGGCTTTGAAACCCCGCTCCTCTGGTGACCCAGTTCAACAAGTTAAGATCATTATTTCTTTATTACGTGGCGACCCTCAAGACTGGGCATTTTCCCTTGCGCCAGGAGATCCTGCATTATGTAATATTGATGCGTTTTTTCTGGCGCTCGGATTGCTGTATGATGAACCTAATTCAGTGGATCAGGCAGAGAAAAATTTGCTGGCTCTGTGTCAGGGTCAGGATGAGGTAGAGATATATTGTCAGAAGTTTAGGAAGTGGTCTGTGCTCACTCAATGGAATGAATGTGCGCTGGCAGCAATTTTCAGAAAAGGTCTCTCTGAAGCCCTTAAGGATGTCATGGTGGGATTTCCTATGCCTGCTGTTCTGAATGAGTCTATGTCTTTGGCCATTCAGATCGGTCGACGCTTGCGTGAGCGTAAAACTGTGCACCATTTGGCGGTATTATCTGAGCATGGACCTGAGCCTATGCAGTGCGATAGGACTTTGACCAGAGCTGAACGGCAAAAACACAGACGTCAGAATGGGCTGTGTTTTTACTGTGGTGATTCCACTCATGCTATCTCTGATTGTCCTAAGCGCACTAAGCGGTTCGCTAGGTCTGCCACCATTGGTACGGTACAGTCGAAATTTATTTTGTCCGTTACTTTGATCTGCTCTTTGTCATCCTATTCTGTCATGGCATTTGTGGATTCAGGCGCTGCCCTGAATTTGATGGACTTGGAGTATGCTAGGCGCTGTGGGTTTTTCTTGGAGCCCTTGCAGTATCCTATTCCATTGAGAGGAATTGATGCTACTCCTTTGGCCAAGAATAAGCCTCAGTACTGGACCCAGCTGACCATGTGCATGGCTCCTGCGCATCAGGAGGATATTCGCTTTTTGGTGTTGCATAATCTGCATGATGTGGTCGTGTTGGGGTTGCCATGGCTACAAGTCCATAACCCAGTATTGGATTGGAAATCAATGTCTGTGTCCTGCTGGGGTTGTCAGGGGGTACATGGTGATGTTCCATTTCTGTTTATTTCATCATCCACCCCTTCTGAGGTCCCAGAGTTCTTGTCGGATTACCGGGATGTATTTGATAAGCCCAAGTCCAGTGCCCTACCTCCGCATAGGGATTGTGATTGTGCTATCGATTTGATTCCTGGTAGTAAGTTTCCTAAAGGTCGACTGTTTAATTTGTCTGTGCCTGAGCACGCCGCTATGCGGAGTTACTTAAAGGAATCCTTGGAGAAGGGTCATATTCGCCCGTCGTCGTCGCCATTGGGAGCAGGGTTCTTTTTTGTGGCCAAGAAGGATGGTTCGCTGAGACCTTGTATTGATTACCTTACCGCCTTCTAAATAAAATCACGGTCAAATTTCAGTACCCCTTGCCGCTGCTGTCTGATTTGTTTGCTCGGATTAAGGGGGCTGGTTGGTTCACCAAGATAGATCTTCGTGGTGCGTATAATCTTGTGCGTATTAAACAGGGCGATGAATGGAAAACAGCATTTAATACGCCCGAGGGCGATTTTGAGTACCTGGTTATGCCATTCGGGCTTTCTAATGCTCCATCAGTGTTTCAGTCCTTTATGCATGACATCTTCCGAGAGTACCTGGATAAATTCCTGATTGTATACTTGGATGATATTTTAGTCTTCTCGGATGATTGGGAGTCTCACGTGAAGCAGGTCAGAATGGTGTTCCAGGTCCTGCGTGCAAATTCTTTGTTTGTGAAGGGGTCAAAGTGTCTCTTTGGTGTTCAGAAGGTTTCATTTTTGGGTTTCATTTTTTCCCCTTCTACTATCGAGATGGACCCTGCTAAAGTTCAGGCCATTTATGATTGGACTCAGCCGACATCTCTGAAGAGTCTGCAAAAGTTCCGGGCTTTGCTAATTTTTATCGTCACTTCATCAATAATTTTTCTAGTATTGCTAAACCGTTGACTGATTTAACCAAGAAGGGTGCTGATGTGGTCAATTGGTCTTCTGCTGCTGTGGAAGCTTTTCAAGAGTTGAAGCGTCATTTTTCTTCTGCCCCTGTGTTGTGCCAACCAGATGTTTCGCTCCCGTTCCAGGTCGAGGTTGATGCTTCTGAGATTGGAGCAGGGGCTGTTTTGTCGCAAAGAAGTTCTGATGGCTCGGTGATGAAACCATGCGCCTTCTTTTCCAGGAAGTTTTCGCCTGCTGAGCGTAATTATGATGTTGGCAATCGAGAGTTGCTGGCCATGAAGTGGGCATTCGAGGAGTGGCGTCATTGGCTTGAGGGAGCTAAGCATCGCATGGTGGTCTTGACAGATCACAAGAACTTGACTTATCTCGAGTCTGCCAAACGGTTGAATCCTAGACAGGCTCGTTGGTCGCTGTTTTTCTCCCGTTTTGACTTTGTGGTTTCGTACCTTCCGGGCTCTAAAAATGTGAAGGCGGATGCCCTGTCTAGGAGTTTTGTGCCCGACTCTCCGGGTGTTCCTGAGCCGGCGGGTATTCTCAAAGAGGGGGTAATTTTGTCGCCATCTCCCCAGATTTGCGGCGGGTGCTGCAAAAATTTCATGCTAATAGACCTGACCGTTGCCCAGCGGAGAAACTGTTTGTCCCTGATAAATGGACGAGTAGAGTTATCTCTGAGGTTCATTGTTCGGTGTTGGCTGGTCATCCTGTAATCTTTGGTATCAGAGATTTAGTGGCTAGATCCTTTTGGTGGCCGTCTCTGTCACGGGATGTGCGTTCGTTTGTGCAGTCCTGTGGGATTTGTGCTCGGGCTAAGCCCTGCTGTTCTCGTGCCAGTGGGTTGCTTTTGCCCTTGCCAGTCCCGAAGAGGCCATGGACACATATCTCTATGGATTTTATTTCGGATCTCCCCGTCTCTCAAAAAATGTCGGTCATTTGGGTTGTTTGTGATCGCTTCTCTAAGATGGTCCATTTGGTACCCTTGTCTAAATTGCCTTCCTCCTCTGATTTGGTGCCATTGTTCTTCCAGCATGTGGTTCGTTTACATGGCATTCCGGAGAACATCGTTTCTGACAGAGGTTCCCAGTTTGTTTCGAGGTTTTGGCGAGCCTTTTGTGCTAGGATGGGCATTGATTTGTCTTTTTCCTCGGCTTTCCATCCTCAGACAAATGGCCAGACTGAACGAACCAATCAGACCTTGGAAACATATCTGAGATGTTTTGTTTCTGCCGATCAGGATGATTGGGTGTCCTTTTTGCCTTTGGCTGAGTTCGCCCTTAATAATCGGGCCAGCTCGGCTACTTTGGCTTCGCCGTTTTTCTGCAATTCTGGTTTCCATCCTCGTTTCTCTTCAGGGCAGGTTGAGTCTTCTGACTGTCCTGGTGTGGATACTGTGGTGGATAGGTTGCAGCAGATTTGGACTCATGTGGTGGACAATTTGACATTGTCTCAGGAGAAGGCTCAACGTTTCGCTAACCGCAGGCGCTGTGTGGGTCCCCGACTTCGTGTTGGGGATTTGGTTTGGTTGTCATCTCGTTATATTCCTATGAAAGTTTCCTCTCCTAAGTTTAAGCCTTGTTTCATTTGTCCGTATAGGATTTCTGAGGTTCTTAATCCTGTGTCTTTTCGTTTGACCCTTCCAGCTTCTTTTTCCATCCATAACGTATTCCATAGGTCATTGTTGCGGAGATACGTGGCACCTGTGGTTCCATCCAATGATCTTCCTGCCCCGCTTTTGGTTGAGGGGGAGTTGGAGTATATAGTGGAGAAGATTTTGGATTCTCGTATTTCGAGACGGAAACTCCAGTACCTGGTTAAGTGGAAGGGTTATGGTCAGGAAGATAATTCCTGGGTCTTTGCCTCCGATGTTCATGCTGCCGATCTGGTTCATGCCTTTCATTTGGCTCATCCTGGTCGGCCTGAGGGCTCTGGTGAGGGTTCGGTGACCCCTCCTCAAGGGGGGGGTACTGTTGTGAATTCTGTGGTCAAGCTCTCTCCTGTGGTCATGAGTGGTACTTCGGCTGGTTCTGTCTATCAGCTTCCTCTGGTGGATGTGAGTGGGGCTGCGGCTTCTGAGTTTCCTTCCTCAGGTGGCGAGGTTAAGTCGTTAGGTGCTGCTCTATTTAACTCCACCTAGTTCTTTGTTCCTGGCCTCCAGTCAATGTTCCAGTATTGGTCTTGCTTTCTCCTGGATCGTTCTTGTGGCCTGTCTGCCCTGCATAAGCTAAGTTTTGCTTGTGTTACTTTTGTTTGCTATATTTTCTGTCCAGCTTGCTATATTGGTTTTTCTTGCTTGCTGGAAGCTCTGAGACGCAGAGGGAGTACCTCCGTACCGTTAGTCGGTAGCACGACTAACACTGTTAGCACTGGTAGCACGTTAGCACTGTGGATGCCAACTGACCTGTGATACGGAAGTGTCCATCTTTTTAGGATTGCATAAAAGTGTCGTTGACCACAGTTTTGTGCACTTCTGAAAAGAAGGACACCGCTGAACAGAGGCCAGACATTGTCCAGAGTAACTCTGCTGCCTCATTAGAGTGAATGGGTCCCTCGGGGTTTTCATCTGAATCTCGTCACTCGTAAATTTAGATAGATCCCCAAAGTAAGTGTTCAGTTGTAGAGCGCCGGATAAGTGTGATCCCAAATATTATGTAAAATGTTCCCAATAAAAGCTTCAAGTCAATCCCCCAAATAAGCAAGCCTTTACTCAGGTCTGCCATCTGTTAACAGAAATATAGGGGGATTCCACGTTACTGGTAGTACAAAGACTCTGGAAAGCAAAATGGCTCCTCAACTGCCAAAAGAAATTCAGCAAATTCTCGGCTCCAAAATCCAAATGCCCCCTCCCTTCTGAGCGCCACAGTGTACCTAAACCACATATTGCATCCAAGCTTACATTTCTGAAGTGATGAGAGCCCGCCTAACTTACGGGTGCATGCCTCCAGAAGCACGGGTTGCGCATAAAGTATTGGTGACTGCAACGTACTGGACACTACAGTGTACTGATCACTACAATGGCAGTTTGCAATTTTCACTCGGCAACATTCATTGCTGCTTGTTTCTGGAAAATGCCCATGAAGTCAAAATCATCACTTCACCTGTAGATACATTCTTCAAGATGTATAGTTTCCCAAATGGGGTCACTTGATGGGGGATTCTGCTCTTCTAGCAATTAGGGCTCTGTCTATGGAGTCTGCAAACTGTTCTAGGAAAATCTGTGCTCCAGGAGGTAAATTGCACTCCGTTCCTCCCGAATCTCTCCATATGACTAAGTAGTACTGTGCAGCCTCATGTGGGGTATTGCCAAGTTCCATTATAAATTGTGGGACAAATTTTGGTGCCATTTTTACCCACTTATTGTGTGAAAATATAAAATATTTTGCTAAGACAAAATTTTTGTGGTAAAAATGTATTTTGTCTTCATTGCCCAATGGTATAAAATTCTGTGACATACCAATGGTGTCAGTATGATCACTGCACCCTTAGATCAATTCACTGAGAGGTGTAGTTTGTAAAATGGGGTCATTTATGGGAGGTTCTGCTGTTTTGGCACCTCATGGGCTCCCTCAGTGGGTCACCTGCATACCATAACCTGTACCTGCACCTGCAAACCATAACAGCAAAATCTGGCGCTCCTTGCGTTTTGAGCTTTGCCCTGTGCCTGAAAAATATTTCCCGATTACATGTAGGGTATTGGAGCACTCAGGAAAAATTAACCTCAGTTTGCTGTAAAAAATGTCCTATTAGCCCTTGGAAAAATTAAAAACTTTGGGCTAAAGCAACATTTTAGTGGTAAAAATATTCCATATTTTTCGCTTTGTAAGACACACTTTATTTCCCCAAAATTTGGGGGGGAAATGGGGGTGCATCATACAAAGCAGATATACCTCTGACCATTACCATGGCAGGCTGGGATGAGGGGTGTTTGCTGCCGCGTGTGTCCGCTGCTGTTCAGGGTGATGCTGGCATCTACGGTGCTGCAGGGGGCTCTGCCGGCATTTTGTGAAAGGCCAGAGTCCCCCGGCAGTTCGTCGCACAGGAAAGCATGGACAGACTCTGGGAAAATCTTCGCTGGGAGGCGGAGCATGCGCAGATAGAGTTCTCGGCACCAAGATCTCAGGAGATGAGATTTCAGCACTGATATCTCATCTCGAGATCTTGGTCCCATGCACATGCGCTGCCTCCTGGTGGCCATTTTCCCAAAGTCCATCCCACAGGAAAGCATGGACGAATTGCAGGGGGGCTCTGGACTTTCACAAAATGTCGGCAGAGCCCCCTGCAGCATAGGAGCCCCCCTGCATCACAGAATCCCCCCTGCTGCACAGGACACCTGCACACCACCTCACCCCAGCCTGCAGCAATGCTCCACTCCTGCCTCCTCCAGCAGCGACCCTGGGACTCTGCTTCACCACAGCCACCACCCCCGGTAATCAGTAAGACGCATGGATTATAAGAAGCACCAAAAATTTATTTTAAAAGTTTTTTTCCTTTTTCTCCTCAAAATTTGGGGTGCGTCTTATAATCCGGAGCGTCTTACAAAGCGAAAAGCGCAGTTTGTAAAATGAGTACACAGATAGGGGGTTTCTGTTGTTCTGGCACCTCAGGGGCTCTGCCAAATGTGACATGGCACCCTCAAACCATTCCAGCAAATTCTGAACTCCAATATGGCACCTCTTCTCTTCTGAGCTTTGCATCAAAAGAAGTGTTCCCCTACATATGGGGTATTGGCGCACTAAAGAGTAATTGCACAACAAATTGTATGTTGAAATTTCTATTGTTGCCCTTATAAAAATGTAAAATTTGGAGCTAAAATAACATTTTTGTGAGGAAAATGTGATTTTATTATTTTCACGGCTCAACGTTTTAAACTTCTGTAAAACACCTGGGGGTTCAAAGTGCTCACCAAACATCTAGATATGTTCCTTGGGGGTCTAGTTTACAAAATGCCATTACTTGTGGGGGATTTCCACTGTTTAGGCACATCAAGGGCTCTCCAAACACGACATGGCGTTCAATCTCAATTCCAGCCAATTTTGCATAGAAAAAGTCAAATGGCATTCCTTCCCTTCCAAACTATGCCATGCACCAAAACAGTGGGTTACCCCAGCATAAAGGGTATCAGCGTACTCAGGAAAAATTGCACAACAACATTCGGGCCCAATTTCTCGTGCTATCCTTGGGAAAATTAAAAATTGGGGCGAAAATATCATAACTATGATTTTTTATTTTCACCACTTTAAGGGTACGTTCACTTTCGCATCATTGGACGCAGCATCGTCGCCGCAAAACAATGCATGCGTCATGCGTCCCTATCTTTAACATTGGGGACGCATGGGCATGCGTTGTCATGCGTTTTGGTGCATTTCGCGACGCATGCGTCATTTCGGTGCACCTGGCAGGGCGCGGTAAACGTAACATGTTGCATTTTTTCTGCGTCCAAAATTTTTAAAAAACGCATGCATCGCACTTGCGTCGCATTTGCGTCATTGATGCGTCAAAACCCCCATTGTAGTGTATTGGCAATGCAGAAGACGCAAGTACTTGCGTTGTTGTGCGTTGTACGACGCATGCGTTCTTTAATTAAAAAATAGGATAAGTGTATAGACAGTGTCTAGACACTGAAAAGACCCTATATATATAAAAAAAGATTGAACGCATGCGTCAAAAAAGCCTGCGTTTTACATGCGTCTTTCGTGCGTCGTGCATTGCGTCCACGATGCTGCGTCCAAAGACGCGAATGTGAACGTGGCCTAAGTTATAAACTTCTGCGAAGCACATGGGGCATCAAAGTGCTCACCACATATCTAGATTAGTTCCGTGGGGGGTCTAGTTTCCAAAATGGAATCACCGTTGAGGTTTTTCCACTGCTTAGGCATCTTGTCCAATCTCAATTCCAGCCAATTTTTATGTTGTAAAAAGTCAAACGGTACTCCTTCCCATCCAAGCTCTGCCATGCGCCCAAACATATGGGGTATTAGCGTACTCAGGACAAATTGCACGACAACCTTTTGGGTCAAAATTCTCCTAATACCCTTGGGAAAATAAAAAAAATGGATCTGAAGTAAAAAAATTTTGAAAAAAAGTTAAATCTTCATTTTTTTAAACATTCCCAAAATTCCTGTGAAGCACCTCAAGGGTTTATAAACTTCTTGAATATGGTTTTGAGCACCTTGAGGGGTGCAGTTTTTAGAATGGTGTCACATTTGGGTATCTTCTATCATATAGACCCCTCAAAGTGACTTCAAATGTGAAGTGGTCCCTAAAATAAAATGGTGTTGTATAAATGCAAAATTGTGCTGATGTAAAGTAGACATGTGGGAAATATTACTTATTAAGTATTTTGTGTGACATATCTCTGTGATTTAAGGGCATGAAAATTCAATGTTTGAAAGTTGCAAAATTTTCACCATTGTTGCCCAATTTATTTTTCAAAAATAAACACACGTCATTTCAAAGAAATTTTACCACTATCATGAAGTACAATATGTCATGAAAAAACATTCTCAGAATCCCCTGGATCCATTGAAGCATTCCAGAGTTATTACCTCATAAAGATATAGTGGTAAGAATTGTAAAAATTTGCCCGGTCATTAAAGTGCAAACCACCCTCAGGGCTAAAGGGGGTTAATGTCCTCTATCTTAGGCCTCTTCCTGTAACAATGTCTCCATCCTATAATAATGTCTCCCATCATGAGCCTCTTCCTAGTATACTGTCTGCCATGCTATAATAATGTCTACCATTCTGGGCCCTTTCGTGGTATAATGACCCAAAGCCTGGTCACATTTTTGGTATAATGGCTCCAACCATAGACCCCAGTTTGGTATATTGACCCCAACCTGAGAACCTTCCTGGTATTTTGACCCCCATCCTGGAACGCTTGCTGGTATAATATCCATTTTGGTTTCCAAAACATTAACGAAAAAATATTCTTCTTACCTTCCTCCACTCTCATGATAATCAGTGTTTTCTTATGTAGATGACTTCAGAGTGCTGAAAAGGGCAATACATGATGTCACATTCATATGCCAATCATCACTGGCTTGCTGACGTTAGCTGCTGACTTTGGATTGATCGGTGGTATGTATGTTAGGTCTCGTTCCCGCTTCTGCACAGGGGGAATCTCGAGCCATCTCCGCTGCGGTCTCCCATTCTTATCCAGCCGCAGTGGAGTCTGCTCAGCAGGGACGTCGGTCCCAGCGTCTTGCTCAGTCTCACTCTGTACAGAGAGTTACTGCTGCTTCTTCAGCTTCTGCCATTAAAGCCAGTGCTGGTCAGCAGCGAGCGGACTTCTCTGGGACTAAGTCCTTGTCTGCACACACTGAGCATGCCCAGGGCAAGATCTCCCGTTGGAGATCGAGGGTCATGTGCTCAGACTCTGCAGCACATTCCATTGGTCCTCTTGGCAGGTCTTGGAAGGGCAAAGTTTCTGTGGCCACTTCCTGTGCTGCAACTATATAAACTGCGCATGACCGCACGGCCATGTGCTAGTGTACATTTGCTTACGTGTGTTTGTTGTGAGTGCAAGTCGTCCTTGGATACCCCTTCCCTATTGAATGTCTGTTCGCGGAAGGTGTATGGTTGCTATCTAGCGCCCGACTTATCCTACAGCACTAATCACACATTACAGCGTCCAGTTGCTGTGACCGCCAGTACGGCGCCGTGCACTTCCTCTGTGCTTTCCTTACCCAAGCCTGGGTGGTTAGTGGCGTTCGTCAGTGTGGCACCGCATGCACTCTTGTGCCCTAATATTGTTATTTAGCTTCCTTACACACCCAGTTGCGGTGTTGTGCCAGCAAGGGTCTAATCGGACTTCAATCCTAGTTGGGGTTGAGTTCGCTGACTACTTGCTCGCCCTCTATGTGCGGTACCGCGATCCTGTGACACAACAGGATCGCTTCCTTCACGCTGGGTGAAGTTTAACCCACGTGTGTATACTTATGAGTACCGCCATATAGTCCGTCATTACTTGGCAGCAGGTTCCATCTCTGCACGGTGGACCCGGGCTGCGAACGCACCATACTCTATCTGTCATATTATTTGGTGCGTTCCGCTAGCCCTAACATTACACTAGCGCCAGGGTCTGGCTAGTAATGACGGACAAACAGCAATCCTTGCGGTATATCCAGCAGCTGGAGGGTAGGTTGGCGGCTCTTGAGAGCGCAACCTCAGCTGTGGATGTTACCGCAGTTGCTGTACAGGCTGCTAGCGTGGCTGTAGCAACCCTGTCCATTGCCACCCCTGCTCCGACATTTTCTCGCCTCCCGCTGCCAGAAAAATTTTCTGGTGATAGCAAATTTTGTAGGGGATTTGTGAGTCAGTGCTCTATTCACCTCGAGCTCCTGGCTGCACGTTTTCCCACAGAGCGGGCTAAGGTGGGATTTATAGTGTCTCTCTTGTCGGACAGGGCGTTGCAATGGGCTACGCCGCTGTGGGAGCGTGGCGATCATGTGGTGCAGAGTGCTCCGCTGTTTCTGAGCACTCTGAAACAGGTCTTTTTAGGACCTCAAGTCACCCATGATACTGCGCTCCAACTGCTAGCATTAACTCAGGGTGAGTCCTTGGTCAGTCATTTTGCCGTCCAATTCCGCACTTTAGCTTCTGAGCTGGATTGGTCGGATAAAGCTCTTATCCCCATATTTTGGAGGGGCCTGGCTGACCACGTTAAGGACGCTCTGGCCACTAGGGAGATTCCTGCCACACTGGAGGAGTTAATAACTGTCTCCACTCGAATTGACCTCCGTTTTAACGAGCGGAGGTTAGAGCGAGCCCAGTGTAGGCAGAGGTTTCGGCTGGCTCCTACCTTCGCCAAACCTCTGGAATCTCCGGTCCTGGTTCCTGAGTCACATGAGGCCAGGGAAGTGTCACAAGCGGGATCTAAGTCCCGGACCGCTTGAGCACTCAAGGTCTGTCATGTTTGCCAGCAGTCAGGACATCTAGCCACCAGATGTTCTCAGCGGTCGAGGAAACGTCAGCGTCTAGTGGTAGTTGGTGGAGGTACACTAGACACGGCGACGTTTGCCTCTAAATTGTCCTTTAAGGGGACAATTACTATAGGCTCATTCTCCCACTCGGTAGAGCTCTGCGTGGATTCTGGGGCGGAGGGCAATTTTATGTCTTCTGCCTTCGCCCAACGTCACGCAATACCCCTGGTTATGCTAGCTCAACCAGTAACGGTACGAGTGGTGAATGGGTCGACACTGCCCTCACAGATAACACACCAGACCATCCCTTTTACTCTGTCCATGTCGCCATCTCATCAGGAGATTATATCTCTGCTCGTCATTCCTGAGGGAATTGATGAGGTCCTGTTGGGAATACCTTGGCTACGGTACCACTCTCCTCATATCGAGTGGTCCTCTGGCAGAATCCTGGGATGGGGCGAATCTTGTGGGGGTAGGTGTCAGAGGGAGTGCGTTCAGGTTGCTACTACAGAGGTACCCGCAGATCTTTCCTCTCTCCCCAAGCAGTATTGGTCTTATGCAGACGTGTTCTCCAAAAAGGCGGCGGAGATCCTTCCGCCCCATCGCCCCTATGACTGTCCTATTGATCTCTTGCCTGGTGCTGAGCCTCCCCGGGGTCGGGTCTATCCGCTATCTCTCCCGGAGACGGAGGCAATGTCACATTACATCCAGGAAAATCTGGCAAGAGGATTCATTAGGAAGTCAGTGTCACCTGCTGGGGCAGGGTTCTTCTTCGTGCAGAAGAAGAATGGGGAATTGCGTCCATGCATAGACTACAGGGGTCTTAATGCCATCACCGTTAAAAATAAGTATCCTTTGCCCTTGATATCTGAGCTCTTCGATAGGCTTCGGGGAGCAAGGGTATTTACTAAACTAGATCTGCAGGGTGCTTACAACCTGATTGGCATCCGTGAGGGGGACGAATGGAAGACGGCTTTTTACACCAGGGATGGGCACTATGAATATCTGGTGATGCCCTTCGGGCTCTGTAATGCCCCAGCCGTTTTCCAAAACTTTGTGAACGATATCTTCCGGGATATGCTTAACACCTCTGTCGTAGTCTATCTGGATGATATTCTCATCTACTCTCCAGATATTGACTCCCACCGGAGAGATGTTTGCAAAGTCTTCGACCTCCTACGGGCAAACTCCCTCTATGCCAAGTTGGAGAAGTGTATGTTTGAGCAGGAGTCCTTACCTTTCCTAGGCTACATCATCTCTGCCCAGGGATTGGCTATGGATCCTGCCAAACTACAGGCTGTGATGGACTGGCAGGAACCCCATTGTCTTAAAGCGGTGCAGCGCTTTATGGGGTTCATTAATTATTATCGCCAGTTCATTCCGCACTTCTCAACTTTGGTAGCTCCCTTTGGTTGCCCTCACCAAGAAGGGGGCGAATCCCAAATTGTGGTCTGAGGAGGTCTCCAAGGCCTTTAACTCTATAAAGTCACACTTCGCTAGCACTCCCATCCTACATCGCCCCGATGTTGATAAGCCATTTATCATGGAGGTGGATGCCTCTTCTGTTGGTGCTGGAGCAGTCCTCTTCCAAAAGGATGCTCAAGGTCGGAAGCATCCTTGCTTCTTTTTCTCCAAGACCTTCTCACCAGCAGAGAGGAATTATTCCATCGGGGACAGGGAGTTGCTAGCCATGAAGTTGGCTTTCTCGGAGTGGAGACATCTCTTGGAGGGAGCACGTTTTCCCTTCCAAGTCTTCACAGACCATAAAAATTTGGTGTACCTGCAGACAGCCCAGCGGTTGAATTCTCGCCAGGCCAGATGGTCCTTATTCTTCTCCCGGTTTCATTTCACCCTCCATTTTCTTTCTGGGGAGAAGAACATTCGGGCCGACGCTCTCTCTTGCTCCGTTGTGTCATCTGCGGAGGAGGAGGAGGAGCCTCGGCTTATTGTCCCCACCGAGAGCTTGAGAACTGTGGCCCCGGTTTTGCTAGAGTCTGTGCCTCCGGGAAGACTTTTGTACCATCTAGCTTGCGACCGGAGGTTCTCTCTTGGGCACACTCGTCCAGGGTGGGTGGACATTTTGGTACCAAAAGAACATCTGAGTTACTGGTGAGGACATACTGGTGGCCGCATATGGCTCGTGATGTCACAGAGTATGTTCGGGCGTGTGTCTCTTGCGCCAAGAACAAGACTCCTCGGCAACGGCCAGCTGGTTTGCTTTATCCTCTGCCGGTGGCAGACATGCCCTGGGAGATGGTCGGGATGGACTTTGTGGTGGGCTTACCCAAGTCTCGTAACTGCACCATTATCTGGGTGATCACCGACCATTTTTCCAAAATAGTGCACTTGGTGCCTCTTCCACGGCTACCTTCTGCACGGGCGTTGGCTGTCTTGTTCGTCAAGCATATCTTTCCCCTACACGGTATGCCAGACAAAATTGTTAGTGACCGGGGTCCCCAGTTTGCGTCTCGATTCTGGAGAGAGCTTTGTCGTCTACTCAGTATTGAGTTGAATCTCTCTTCGGCATATCATCCCGAGACAAATGGGTTGGTAGAGAGGGCCAACCAGACCTTGGTCACATATTTACGACATTTTGTTTCTGCCAGGCAGGATGACTGGGCATCCTTGCTACCGTGGGCAGAGTTTGCACTTAACAATGGCGTAGCCGACTCCACCGGTCAGACTCCATTCCTCCTAAATTACGGCCAGCATCCGCGTGTTCCTGTGCCCATGCCTGTGTCTTCTGCTGACTCCAGGGTGGCAGACTGAGCTGTGGAGGCACGGGACATTTGAGACCGCACGCAGGATGCCATTCGGGCCTCCAAGGAGAGAATGAGGTCCTCCGCCGATGTTCATCGGCGCCCCGCTCTGACCTTTGCTCCTGGCGACTTGGTGTGGCTCTCCGCCCGTAACATCAGGCTGCGAGTTGAGTCCACTAAGTTTGCTCCTCGCTACTTGGGTCCCTTCAAGGTTCTCGAACGGGTTAATCCTGTGGTCTACCGTTTGGCTCTTCCTCCACGCTTGGGTATCACCGACACCTTTCATGTGTCCCTCTTGAAACCCGTATACATGTCCCGGTTTTCCGAGTCATCTGCCGGGACATCGGGTTCGTCTACGGACGATTACGAGGTGAACGCTATTTTGGGGGGCAAGGTGGTACGCGGCAAAAAGTTCTATCTGGTGGATTGGAAGGGTTATGGCCCAGAGGACAGGTCATGGGAGCCTGCTGAAAACATTCAGGCCCCACAGCTCATTGCTGCCTTCGAGCGTAGCGAGGCCCAAGGAGGGGGGCCCTAGGAGAGGGGGTAATGTTAGGTCTCGAGTTCCCGCTTCTGCACAGGGGGAATCTCGAGCCATCTCCGCTGCGGTCTCCCATTCTTATCCAGCCGCAGTGGAGTCTGCTCAGCAGGGACGTCGGTCCCAGCGTCTTGCTCAGTCTCACTCTGTACAGAGAGTTACTGCTGCTTCTTCAGCTTCTGCCATTAAAGCCAGTGCTGGTCAGCAGCGAGCGGACTTCTCTGGGACTAAGTCCTTGTCTGCACACACTGAGCATGCCCAGGGCAAGATCTCCCGTTGGAGATCGAGGGTCATGTGCTCAGGCTCTGCAGCACATTCCATTGGTCCTCTTGGCAGGTCTTGGAAGGGCAAAGTTTCTGTGGCCACTTCCTGTGCTGCAACTATATAAACTGCGCATGACCGCACGGCCATGCGCTAGTGTACATTTGCTTACGTGTGTTTGTTGTGAGTGCAAGTCGTCCTTGGATACCCCTTCCCTATTGAATGTCTGTTCGCGGAAGGTGTATGGTTGCTATCTAGCGCCCGACTTATCCTACAGCACTAATCACACATTACAGCGTCCAGTTGCTGTGACCGCCAGTACGGCGCCGTGCACTTCCTCTGTGCTTTCCTTACCCAAGCCTGGGTGGTTAGTGGCGTTCGTCAGTGCGGCACCGCATGCACTCTTGTGCCCTAATATTGTTATTTAGCTTCCTTACACACCCATTTGCGGTGTTGTGCCAGCAAGGGTCTAATCGGACTTCAATCCTAGTTGGGGTTGAGTTCGCTGACTACTTGCTCGCCCTCTATGTGCGGTACCGCGATCCTGTGACGCAACAGGATCGCTTCCTTCACGCTGGGTGAAGTTTAACCCACGTGTGTATACTTATGAGTACCGCCATATAGTCCGTCATTACTTGGCAGCAGGTTCCATCTCTGCACGGTGGACCCCGGGCTGCGAACGCACCTTACTCTATCTGTCTTATTATTTGGTGCGTTCCGCTAGCCCTAACAATGTATTGCAGCACATAGAGCCAGAGGGTCCCTGGGCTGCCATGCACTTGATCTGAATGAATGTCCTCAGATGGACATTCAGCTGAAGTCGACATAGGCCCTTCTCGCAAGGGCCCAGTCTGGACTGCAATCGTTATGCTCCTGTTCAATATCATTAACTCACTGCTCTATCTGCTTTTTTTTACTACTTCCTGTGTGATGATGGTTCATTTGAGAATTAGAGTGCTTGCACTATTTTTCTTAGTGCATAGTGAAAATGCGCTCTCTCAACGACTCTGATGTAAAGTGACAAGCTGGCAATAGAGTGCACTGTGCACAGTGATAAGTTCCTGCTGATCATCCATCCCAATTGACAACTGATACATAATCAGTAGGGCAAGGACTAGCCAAGCCCCTAAAATGGACATCACTGATGATGTTTCGTTTTAGAGTGGAAACTAATCTGCCGTAGTGATGGCAGCCCTATTACCCTGATGAAGACTTTCTTGAGAATCCGAGCACGCCTTGGGATTCTGAAATGAATCATCATCACACAGGAAATCACAAAAAAATTAAACTTTGCGGAAATTAATTATTTTAAATATGTTCCAATAAAAGATTTGTAAACTTCATGTATTATATGCTTCTTGCTCACTTTGAGACTCAAAATAATATTCATTGGATAAACAACCCCACAGTGTTAGCACTTATTTCCCTTTTTAATCCCAATTTCCACATTCATGATACCTCACTGCCAATCTGAAATATATACTTAGTTTGCCATTCTCCATGCATGATGCAATTAAACGCTTATCAAATTCTGACTAAACTCCTTTAATCCCCCTTTCTGGACAACTAGTATTCCTTCAAACTGAACTCTGTTGCTTGACTCTGATGTCCATAATATAAACCAATAATGCAAATCAAGAAGACATGTGTCTGCTTGATTAGAGAATGTTAACGCCTACGCAAATCAAATACTTTTCAATAAAACCCTATCAAATATAAAATCATAGATGTGTGTTTATAGTCAGAATATGTAAAAACCTAACCCACATTCTTTGTTTTGGTAAGTGAAACTGCATTGAATTAAAGGGCATTTTTAGCGTAGCGTAAATTCAATTAGGTCACTGAAAGTCTGATTAAAAGCATTGCCTTTCTAATAAAACTTACCCAAATGGTTAAAATAGCCATCCCATTGCACCTTAAAATTATTATGGAATTATTATGGTTTAATGAATGGTCCACATCCATAAAAAAAATTGATTATTTTGATTAGAATGTCTGACATTGTTCATATACACACGTGGTCAAAATTGTTGGTACCCCTCGTTTAATGACAGACAAACCCACAATGGTCACAGAAATAACATGAATCTGACAAAAGTAATAATAAATAAAAGATCTATGAAAATGATCAAATTAAAGTCTTTTCTACCATACTTCCACAGAATTAAAAAAAAAATAAAACTCATGAAATCGGCCTGGACAGAAATTATGGTACCCCTGAAAATAATGTGACAAAAGGGACATGTTAAATCAAGGTTTGTCCACTAACTAGCATCACAGGGGTCTAGAATCTTGGAATCAGTGAGGGGGCCTGTATATAGGGCTACAGATACTCACTGTGCTGATTGGTGACATGGTGTGTATCATACTCAACATGGACCAGAGGAAGCAAAGGAAAGAGTTGTCTCATGAGATTTGAAAGAAAATTATAGACAAACATGTTAAAGGTAAAAGTTCTAAGACCATCTCCAAGCAGCTTGATGTTCCTGTGACTACAGTTGAACGTATTATTCAGAAATTTAAGATCCATGGGACTATAGCCAACCTATCCTGGTCGTAGCCGCAGGAGGAAAATTGATGACAAATCAAAGAGACGGATACTACAAATGGTAACAAAAAAGCCCAGAAAAAATTCTAAACAGATTAAAGGTGAACTTCAAGCTCAAGGAACATCAGTGTCAGATCGGACCATCCATCGTTGTATGAGCCAAAGAGGACTTAATGGGAGACAACCAAGGAGGACACCATTGTTGTAAAAAAATTCATAAAAAAGCCAGACTGGAATTTGCCAAACTACATGTTGACAAGCCACAAAGCTTCTGAGAGAATGTCCTATCGACAGATGAGACAAAAATGGAACTTTTTGGCAAGGCACAATAGCTCTATGTTCACAGATGGAAAAATGAAGCATATCAAGAAAAGAACACTGTCCCTACTATGAAACATGGAGGAGGCTCTGTTATGTTCTGGGGCTGCTTTGCTGCATCTGGCACAGGGTGTCTAGAATCTGTGCAGGGTACAATGAAAACTCAAGACTATCGAGGGATTCTAGAGAGAAATGTGCTGCCCAGTGTCAGAAAGCTTGGTCTCAGTCGCAGGTCATGTGTCTTCCAACAGGATAATGACCCAAAACACACAGATAAAAACACCCAAGAATGGCTAAGAGGAAAACATTGGACTATTCTGAACTGGTCTTCTATGAGCCCTAACCTAAATCTTATTGAGCATCTTTTAAAAGAGCTGAAACATGAAGACTGGAAAAGGCAACCTTGAAACACGAAACAACTGGAGCAGTTTGCTCTGGAGGAGTGGGCAAAAATACCTGTCGAGAGGTACAGAAGTTTCATTGACAGTAACAGGGATTATTTGATTGCAGTGATTGCCTCATAAGGTTGTGCAACAAAATATTAAGTTAAGGGTACCATCATTTCTGTCCATGCCTGTTTCATGAGTTTTATTTATTTTTTTAATTTTGTGGAAACATGGTTGAAAAGCAATGTCAGACTTTCATTTTTTCATTTTCATAGTTTTTTATTTCTTATTATTTTTTTCAGATTCAATTTATTTCTTTGACCATTGTGGATTTTTCAGTCATTAAACGAGGGGTACCAGCAATTTTGACCACATGTGTACATTCGAAACAGAGAATATTAGTGAAGAAGAGACTATTTTGAAGATTTTTAATTTTTTGGGGAGAAGAATCATGAAAAGTGATTCCTCTAAACAATGGAAGTAAAATACTACTGATGCGGAAGCGGTATCAAGCCCAAATTCTTTCTTTAGCTAATCCCTAGCAATACCTTTAATAGAAAAAACATTTATTTAATATAGAAGCATTTTCATCATAAAGTTTCTAAACAAGCAGAGTGAATCATCTTTTAAACAACTACCAAAATTGTAGTGAAAAAAGATTGAAAGGTAGGTCTACTCAAGATCATAGGTGTGCATAATATTTGAGGTTGCTGAAAATCTGCAACTGGAAGTGTTGTCCATTTAACGAGGTGGACTTCTTAAAGATGTGTCAACATCTGAACAGAGTTTGTATATTCTTCCCAAGTTTGCGTGGGTTTCCTCCAGGTTCTCCGGTTTCCTACTACACACCAGTGATATAGTGATAGGGAATTTAGAATGTGTGCCCCAATAGGGTTGAGCGAAACGGATCGTTCATTTTCAAAAGTCGCCGACTTTTGGCAAAGTCGGGTTTCATGAAACCCGACCCGATCCCTGTGTGGGGTCGGCCATGCAGTACGCGACTTTCGCGCCAAAGTCGCGTTTCGTATGATGCGCTTGGCGCCATTTTATCAGCCAATGAAGGAGCGTGGGCAGAGTGATGACATAGGTCTTAGGGGCGTGGACGCCTATCGTCATCTTGTCGATTGTGCGCAGTAGCGATTTTCAATGTGTAACACCAGCTTTTCTGTTCAGGGACGGAGGGGAGAGGGAGAGGGGGAGAGAGAGAGAGAGAAAAATAAATAAATAAATAAATAAAAAAATTCCCATTGACTTTGCATTGGGTTTCGTGTTTCGGTCGATCCCTGACTTTTCGCCATAATCGGCCGATTTCACTCGACTCGACTCAGCTCAACCCTATGCCCCAATTGTGACAGTGATGATAATGTCTGTAAAATGCTGTGGAATTATATTTGAGTAAAATAATTAAACAAACACTTTACTAAAATGTCAGCTGTAAAATGATTGGGTCTTTGTCTTTCCCATATCCAATAACATAGTAACATAGTAACATAGTTAGTAAGGCAGAAAAAAGACATTTGTCCATCCAGTTCAGCCTATATTCCATCATAATAAATCCCAAGATCTACATCCTTCTACAGAACCTAATTGTATGATACAATATTGTTCTGCTCCAGGAAGACATCCAGGCCTCTCTTGAACCCCTCGACTGAGTTCGCCATCACCACCTCCTCAGGCAAGCAATTCCAGATTCTCACTGCCCTAACAGTAAAGAATCCTCTTCTATGTTGGTGGAAAAACCTTCTCTCCTCCAGACGCAAAGAATGCCCCCTTGTGCCCGTCACCTTCCTTGGTATAAACAGATCCTCAGCGAGATATTTGTATTGTCCCCTTATATACTTATACATGGTTATTAAATCGCCCCTCAGTCATCTTTTTTCTAGACTAAATAATCCTAATTTCACTAATCTATCTGGGTATTGTAGTTCTCCCATCCCCTTTATTAATTTTGCTGCCCTCCTTTGTACTCTCTCTAGTTCCATTATATCCTTCCTGAGCACCGGTGCCCAAAACTGGACACAGTACTCCATGTGCGGTCTAACTAGGGATTTGTACAGAGGCAGTATAATGCTCTCATCATGTGTATCCAGACCTCTTTTAATGCACCCCATGATCCTGTTTGCCTTGGCAGCTGCTGCCTGGCACTGGCTGCTCCAGGTAAGTTTATCATTAACTAGGATCCCCAAGTCTTCTCCCTGTCAGATTTACCCAGTGGTTTCCCATTCAGTGTGTAATGGTGATATTGATTCCTTCTTCCCATGTTTATAACCTTACATTTATCATTGTTAAACCTCATCTGCCACCTTTCAGCCCAAGTTTCCAACTTATCCAGATCCATCTGTAGCAGTATACTATCTTCTCTTGTATTAACTGCTTTACATAGTTTTGTATCATCTGCAAATATCGATATTTTACTGTGTAAACCTTCTACCAGATCATTAATGAATATGTTGAAGAGAACAGGTCCCAATACTGACCCCTGCGGTACCCCACTGGTCACAGCGACCCAGTTAGAGACTATACCATTTATAACCACCCTCTGCTTTCTATCACTAAGCCAGTTACTAACCCATTTACACACATTTTCCCCCAGACCAAGCATTCTCATTTTGTGTACCAACCTCTTGTGCGGCACGGTATCAAACGCTTTGGAAAAATCGAGATATACCACGTCCAATGACTCACCATGGTCCAGCCTATAGCTTACCTCTTCATAAAAACTGATTAGATTGGTTTGACAGGAGCGATTTCTCATAAACCCATGCTGATATGGAGTTAAACAGTTATTCTCATTGAGATAATCCAGAATAACATCCCTCAGAAACCCTTCAAATATATTACCAACAATAGAGGTTAGACTTACTGGCCTATAATTTCCAAGTTCA
The DNA here is from genome assembly GCF_032444005.1 of Ranitomeya imitator. Lineage (NCBI taxonomy): Eukaryota > Metazoa > Chordata > Amphibia > Anura > Dendrobatidae > Ranitomeya > Ranitomeya imitator. Next base: position 464,198,896 of record NC_091287.1, on the reverse strand, counting down.
CTTTTAGAGCCCTTTTTGAATATTGGCACCACATTTGCTATGCGCCAATCCTGTGGAACAGACCCTGTCGCTATAGAGTCCCTAAAAATAAGAAATAATGGTTTATCTATAACATTACTTAGTTCTCTTAGTACTCGTGGGTGTATGCCATCCGGACCCGGAGATTTATCTATTTTAATCTTATTTAGCCGGTTCCGCACCTCTTCTTGGATTAGATTGGTGACCCTTAATATAGGGTTTTCATTGTTTCTTGGGATTTCACCTAGCATTTCATTTTCCACCGTGAATACCGTGGAGAAGAAGGTGTTTAATATGTTAGCTTTTTCCTCGTCATCTACAACCATTCTTTCCTCACTATTTTTTAAGGGGCCTACATTTTCAGTTTTTATTCTTTTAGTATTGATATAGTTGAAGAACAGTTTGGGATTAGTTTTACTCTCCTTAGCAATGTGCTTCTCTGTTTCCTTTTTGGCAGCTTTAATTAGTTTTTTAGATAAAGTATTTTTCTCCCTATATTTTTTTAGAGCTTCAATGGTGCCATCCTGCTTTAGTAGTGCAAATGCTTTCTTTTTACTGTTAATTGCCTGTCTTACTTCTTTGTTTAGCCACATTGGGTTTTTCCTATTTCTAGTCCTTTTATTCCCACAAGGTATAAACCGCTTACACTGCCTATTTAGGATGTTCTTAAACATTTCCCATTTATTATCTGTATTCTTATTTCTGAGGATATTGTCCCAGTCTACAAGATTAAGGGCATCTCTAAGCTGGTCAAACTTTGCCTTCCTAAAGTTCAGTATTTTTGTGACTCCCTGACAAGTCCCCCTAGTGAAAGACAGGTGAAACTGCACAATATTGTGGTCGCTATTTCCTAGATGCCCAACCACCTGCAGATTTGTTATTCTGTCAGGTCTATTAGATAGTATTAGGTCTAAAAGTGCTGCTCCTCTGGTTGGATTCTGCACCAATTGTGAAAGATAATTTTTCTTGGTTATTAGCAGAAACCTGTTGCCTTTATGGGTTTCACAGGTTTCTGTTTCCCAGTTAATATCCGGGTAGTTAAAGTCCCCCATAACAGGACCTCATTATGGGTTGCAGCTTCATCTATCTGCTTTAGAAGTAGACTTTCCATGGTTTCTGTTATATTTGGGGGTTTGTAACAGACCCCAATGAGAATTTTGTTACCATTTTTCCCTCCATGAATTTCGACCCATATGGACTCGACATCCTCATTCCCTTCGCTAATATCCTCCCTTAAAGTGGACTTTAGACAAGACTTTACATAGAGACAAACCCCTCCTCCTCTCCGATTTTTACGATCCTTTCTAAACAGACTGTAACCCTGTAAGTTAACTGCCCAGTCATAGCTTTCATCTAACCATGTCTCGGTTATTCCCACTATGTCAAAGTTACCTGTAGATATTTCTGCTTCTAGTTCTTCCATCTTGTTTGTCAGGCTTCTGGCGTTTGCGAGCATGCAGTTTAGAGGATTTTGTTTTGTTCCAATCTCCTCGCTGTGGATTGTTTTAGAAATGTTCTTACCTCCCTTCTGAGTATGTTTTCCTGGGTCTTCTTTGTTCAAGTCTAATGTTTTTCTTCCCGTCCCCTCTTCTTCTAGTTTAACGCCCTCCTATCAATGGAACTTACATCCCCCTACCAACACCTACTGTCAAGAACTTAAAGGGGTTTTGCCACAAACAAAAGATAATTTTAATCAACAGATCTTGGAATACTAATAACTTCCACAATTAAATGTGTTCAAATACAAATTCTCTGTGCTGAGAGAATCTTATAAATTGCAGCTGATTCTTTCTGAGAGGTAAAAAAATTCCCCTGCCTGGTTTTAAACAATGATTTACTACAAAGAAAAATAATTTGAGATCCCATGCTGAAATTCCAATATCCTCCCCGTCTACCCCACCTGTCCAGGAGCTGTAGTATGATCAGACCATGTTCCTGCCCGGTCAGACACAGCCATTACACAGTACACAGCAGAGGCACATTTATAAGACTATCTCAGCACAGGAACATTTTATTTAAACACATCCAATTGTGGAGATTATTATACCAAGATCTACTGGTTAAAATAAACTTTTGTTCTTGGGAAAACCCCTACAAAACAGCATAAAATAGTTATAGGGATACATTATGGGGTCCCTACAGGTATGCCATATAATTAGGATCGAGGGCATCAATTTTATTGCTTTTGGTTATAGTCACATGTTGCGTTTTGCAGCATTTTTTTCTGTGCATGAGATTTCAGAATTTTCATTGATAATGCTGGTACTGTAATGCGCTGTGTATTTTATGCACCAAATACGCTGTGAAAAATACACAGCATAAACACCACATGTGAACATGCCCTTTACATTTTTTCTATTCACATAGTAATAAGTCAAGAGATTCTATTCCTATGTTGCCATTTTGGTGTTAGGAATTCAAACCGATAACCAATACATAAAGTAATCAGCTTCACAATTACCTTATATTGTGATCTATAGAAAAAGTACCATTTTCAATGCTCAGTATACCTTAGACTCTGGTGAGTAGAAAACAGATTGGCTTCCAATTTGATCACTGCCGTATTGTAGATATCCCAGTAGTCTTAATTAGTTTTTTTAACATTTGCTGACATTTAGAGATGTAATAGAGATGAATTGATCACTTTCATTGTTTCCTTTGAGAACTGTGATTTAGTAGATTTATCAGCAGTCTTTAAAGATAACCATGGATAAGACATAGTAATATTATAATGAAGACAATGTGTAGATATTTTCTTTTTGAAGTTTTGACATATGAAGAATTTGTTTTACACCACTTTTTTGGTATACAAAGATAATTAATGTAATCACTCATAAACTTCTACGGTGTGGGAAGAGCTTTTGAAATATCCCTAACTTATTGATGGTACTGAAATGAGAAGACTACATGTCTTATATATATATCTAATGTGGTAGAGCTGCTCAGTAGGTTTTATACAGAGGTAGAAATGGATCACTGTCTCTTTTAGAACGTGCTTGGTTTATTGAGGGCAGCATAAACCAAGCTGGGAAAAATAAACATGGCCCTCTGGGCAAAACAGCAAAACAAAACACAGTCCTTCTCCTAGCGGAGATCAGCCTGCTTATGGTTAGTGATGTCCACAGTTCAGGTCCTTTAACACGGGCACAAACACTTATCTGGAGTGCTTCCTCTTCAGACACTGAAGACTTCTGCCTTTGGAAGCCAGCTCCTTAAGTCCCAGACTATGTGACCATGTAACACCACACAGGTCCTGCAGCAGTGCCGGATTTGCAGGAAGAGATAAGGTGGACATCCTCCTACTCACTTTATGGATGTCCACATAAAAGCCAGCCAATTCTGCAACTTAGCTCACAACACTTAGTGTGCTGTAGGAGAAACTCTTAGTTTTATATCACTGACTCCATTAGGTGTAGTGAAACATATCTCCCTTCCAGCACTTTACCAGTGACTTTCTCACAATATATACTGTATATATATATATTTTTTTTACAAGAAAATGTTATTGGAACCACTTAGCCAAGATTCTTTGGGGTCATGTGCAAGGTCTGACTGGCTTACCGAAGAACCGAAGGATTCTCCGGGTTGCCCAAGCACTGATATGTTCTGGCATACTGTCCAGCAGCTGCCTAGGGCCCCTACTGCTCCATTGGCTTGTCGCTAATAGCGGTATACCCAGAAGCTATGGGGCCCCTGAGCCTGTCTCCGCTGCTAAAGAGAAATTAATATTTATGCTTCTCCATGCCCCCAAGGGCACAGAGAGAAGTGAGTATTCATTTCACTTTAATAGCGGGAAGTGATAGTGGCAGGCTGAAGCCAACACTGCCCGCATGTAAAGCCAGTGCGGCTGCATCGGGGCCCCAGAGGTGGGCCCCTGCAGGGTGGCTAACCCTGAGGGCAATCATCAGGCAGGGAGCGATCCCTGCAGCTTGGCAGCGAAGCGGAGCTGCAGGGATCCGATGCCATCCTGCTTCCTGCTCGCTGCCCAGCGCTTCCAGTCTGACACAGGGAGAAAGCTGATGGCGAGTAAGATGCTGCAAGGATGTTCTGCGGCTGCAGGGAATGAGCGGAGATGTGAGTGTTGCTGTGTATCTGTCTGCCTGCATGTGTCTATGTGGTGCAGTGCTGGGTGTGTGTGTGTGTGTGTGTGGTGCGATGCTGTGTGTGCGGTGCTGTGTGTGTGGTGCTGTGTGTGTATTGGAGATGTGTGTATTGGAGATTGGCAATGATGTGGGTGATGGACAGAGCAGTGATGGGGATGGTGTTGGTGGAAAGGATGATGGGGTGGGGGTGGTGGAGGAAGATGCAATGATGGAGGTGGTGGAATGGGCAATTATGGGGTGGTAGAGGTGAAGGCAATGGTGGTTGTGGTGGAAAGGACAATAATGATGGTGGGGGAGGGAATGATGGAGGTGTTGGAATGAGCAATGATGGGGTGGTGGGGGAGAAAGCAATGATGGGATGGTTGTGGTGGAATGGACAATGGTGGTTCTGGGGGAGGAGGCAATGATGGAGATGGTGGAAAGGACAATGATAGGGGTGGTGGGTAAGAAGGCAATGATGTAGGTGGTGATGAGGACAATGATGGAGGTGGAGGGGGGCTGCATTATACCCTATGAGGTGGCCACAGTATATTCTATGGGGGCTGCATTATACCTTATGAGGGGTTGCATTATACTCTGAGGGGCTACATTATATTCTGTGGAGGGATTGCATTATACTATATGAGGGGTGCTGCATTATACTCTATGAGAGGGGGCTGCACTATATTCTATGAGGGGCTGCATTATATTCTGTGAGGGGGGCTACATTATATTCCATGAGGGGGGCTACTTTATATTCCAGGAGGGGGCTATATTTATTCTATGAGGGGGCTACCCAACCCCTGCTACATAATTAAGACTTGTACTACCTTATATTATACCCTGATATTAGTGTTTTATCACACAATTGGTGGTCTTGTATTTATTCCTATGCAGCTACATAGCGGGCCCCAAGAATGATTTTCTCTGGTGGACCCAAGGTGCGCCAGTCCGATGCTGGTCATGCGTCATGGTTGAATGTATCAACTGAATTACATTGATGAGGTATCATGTGGTACACATTTCACAATGAAGTTTCGAGATTGTTGTTAAGGTTGAAAAACACTGGTCTATGAAATGCACATGAATGCGCAAAACTATGCCGGCTGATCATAGAAGGAAATTGTGCAAAGTGTGAGCTGCGCGGGGAATTCAGTAATCTAATGGTGATCAAAAAATGCAATGAGGACTGGATAGGCGACGGTGAGAATCAGAAGGGCTGAGGAGGTGAGCCATGGAGTGAGTATAAAAATGTATTTTATTTTTTAACCTTCTGATTGCTCTTTTTGGTTCAGAAATATATTGTCAAGAGGCCGCCATTTTGCCAGATCAAGGAAACTAATTGCAAAAAAAATCATCATTGTAGAGATTTTTGTAAAATTTTAGAAGAATTCAGTTTCACTAGAATCAATTTGCTGATTTCTATTTGAAGAACAAGGGGGCAGGAATAAAGAAGCGTCACATTTGTAAATATTCTGCAAATACTTTATCGAATGTGCGCGTGGGGTTTTAAAAACCCGTTTGCTGGTATTGAGGTATAAATTTGCTGCAGATTATTGGTGCAGAATCTGTTCACAATTAACACAAAAGCTGAATTAGCCACAATTACTTCTTCTACTGCAATAAATGAATGTCCATGATCTTGTAATTAATCTACAATAACGGAAAATATGGCAATGTTCCAATACCGAGACTTGCTAATCTGCGCAAAAAAAAAAATACAATGTATCTGAAATCTTCTGTCTATTGGAATAATTGCAACCAGAATATGAAATATTTTGTCTAAGAAACCTTATGCAAAAGAAATGATGATGATTTCTAGAAGTATTTCCTTTGTTGTTTTTTTTATTTCAGAGTTATTTCCGACAACTTTATCTGTATTTTAACATGGATGGTTTCTTACAAGTCTCTCAAGCCTCTTTTATTTTAGTAAGGAACGGAAAAGCTTTTTATTCTTTTTTTTTCTACCTTGAGGGGTCTGCCTTTGCAGCTTTCTGCAGAGTCATTATACCCTGGGTGCTGTCTTATGTTCATACAACAGCCCCCACTTCTTGATTCCACTTCATCTACTTCACGGACACAGACATTTGTTAGGCTTATTAGCTCAGCAGGAGCCTTATCATATTTTGTATCTTAGGCTGTTGGAGATGTCAAGAGATGGAAATGCTGTGTAGCTTTTTATCCTCCCTTTGTACACTTTCTACTACAGACCAACAGTGCATTTGGATTCATTACTCTGCAGCCACGAGATGCTGAGATCTCTTTAAATTTGTCTAGCATTTCCATCTGGACCAATATCACCGCAAAGGCTTAGCCATGATTAGGCTGTCAAGATTTATTAAGTTAAAAAGTATCAAAGTTTCTTATAGCAACCCCAGACCTTTACAAGAGTCCACCTTCCTTTATCTGCCCTCCCCCAGCCTCACGCAGTCAATGTGCTTCACTTGACCTTGACCAATGTATGCACCCAGGGAAACACTAATGAATTTGGGCCAATTCATCTTGGAACTCCAAATTTAATCAAGCTGACATGCTGGAGAAAGCGGTCTGTAATTAACTCCTAGCATTTTAGTTATTCTGCAAATTATTGTAAAGGAAAAATTTTCATTTTCTCATGTGTTCATTGTGGCTGTCTGGGCTTCAATAAGACTGACATTGCCAGGAAGGTAACCTTTAATTCTGGGGTCAGAAAGAGGTGTATTATGGGTTGTCACAGTGCACAACTTGCTCATTATGCTAGTTTTTGTATGAATCAGTCATCGGTTTCATTTCCTGTCTATATTTATTTATTTAGATAATATTTATAACAGTGCCATACATTAGTATTTATTTTATGCCATTAATTACGCAGTGATCATCGATGTCCCCATTTGGGCTTACAATCTAGACTCCCTATCAGTATGTCTTTGGAATGTGGGAGGAAACCGGAGAACCCGGAGGAAATACACACAAACACAGGAAGAACATTCAAACTCCTTGCAGATGTTGACCTTGGAGGGATTTGAACCCAGGACTCCAGCACTGCAATTTTAACCACTGAGCCACTGTGCTGCCCCAATCAATGTAATTCAGTTACTGCATTCAACCATGACACATGACCCCCAATAAATCTAGGCTAAGTGGCTCCAATAACATTTTCTTTAAATATATATATATATATATATATATATATAGTTATTATTGTTATTTTCTTTTTCATTTTCTATGTATTGCCAAAATTTATAAAATATTACTGAAAATCAAAGCTTTAGGAAAAATACATATCCAATGACAATAAAATAGAAGGTAAAGGTGACCCTGGCCAAATCTGCTTAGGAGATAAAGATTTGGAGAGCAGGCTATATAAATGTCCTGGAGGGAAATCTGTGTGAGCACTGTGGGAGGGAGTGATTAAAGAGAATCGAAATATACAGATAAAAAAATATCTGTCAGCTTCCATTTTATGTATTATTAATTTACAGCATTCTAATATTCATGAAGAAATAGAGTAGGACGCAACCTATGGAACTAAGAATGTCTTATGTTTAGGCACAATTTATTCCAAAATATTGTTGCTGTTCATTTTTGGTTTTTGAGGTACTTTGTGTTGTCTCAAAGTAATTTGTAAAGCCTGAGAAAGGCTTTGTTCACAAGCAGCATAATTTAAAAAACTGTTTTTTTACAGCACTAGCAAAAGCTATGAGACTTCGGAAATCTCGTGGACATGCTTGGTTTATTCTTTCTCGACTGAATTTGATAACTGCCGCACTTATGAATTCTGCAGCACGCAGAGGCATTTTTCGCTGCATTTTTGATGAATAAAACAAACTTTGTTAGACATGTACAATAGACAATGCGCACATGAACCTGAAAATGCAAGGAAAATTCCATTAAAAATGCAGCAGAAACACTAAAAATGGTTGTTTTGACTGAAAAGAAAGTAGGTTTTGGCTGCAGAGAATTCCTCCTCAGCAAAAAAGTTGGTATAAACATAGTCTAAGGGTGTCAGAGATGAAAGGAGTTGTCTAGGGTTCATATGTTAATGACTTATCTGTAGGACTATAAATATGAGATCAAAGATGGTTTGACACCCAACAGTGCCGGACTGGCCATCTGGCAATTCTGGCAAATGCCAGAAGGGCCTATCTGGTTGTGGCCTGCCTTGTCTGCTATGTTGTTAACAGAATTTGTGTTCTCAAGACACCCATACTGTTAAAAGTTGTGACAGAGCACAAAGTCACTGACTCGGTCACTTATGCAAGCAAGCCACGGGTATCATTAGAAATATTGGCTTTCTTCAATCCTGGGTAATATTAGTAATATATCAACGTCTGGTGCTCGGGGGCGGGTACAGCATGGGCCTGTGTGGTTTTAAATGCCAGGGCTGAATTTCAGTCCCAGTCCATACCTGACACCCAACACTCCAGTGGATCAGCTAGTATCTGCTTCACCAGGGCCAGAAGTCAGCATTGCATATGGTGAAATAGCTTTGTACGGAACCTCTTTCTCAATGTAAGTCAATGCAAGCCTTGATGTGAGTCTCAAAGATTTACAATGGGAAAGTAGCAACTGCTCTACACAGTGTTAGCCGGCTAAGCAGAGTATTAGTCACTTGGATTAGAAAGTGATCAAAGCATTGCTAATAACCAAAGAAGTCTGCGATCGCTAAGTGTTTAACCCCTTAGTGACAGAGCCAATTTGGTACTTAATGACCGAGCCAATTTTTGCAATTCTGACCACTGTCAATTTATGAGGTTATAACTCTGGAACGCTTCAACGGATCCCGCTGATTCTGAGATTGTTTTTTCGTGACATATTGTACTTCATGTTAGTGGTAACATTTCTTCGATATTACTTGCGATTATTTATGAAAAAAACGGAAATATAGCGAAAATTTTTAAAATTTAGCAATTTTCAAACTTTGTATTTTTATGCCCTTAAATCAGAGAGATATGTCACAAAAAATAGTTATTAAATAACATTTCCCACATGTCTACTTTACGTCAGCACAATTTTGGAAACAAAATTTTTTTTTGTTAGGGAGTTACAAGGGTTAAAATTTGGCCAGCAATTTCTCATTTTTTTAACACCTTTTTTTTTAGGGACCACATCACATTTGAAGTCATTTTGAGGGGTCTATATGATAGAAAATAACGAAGTGTGACACCATTCTAAAAACTACACCCCTCAAGGTTCTGAAAACCACATTCAAGAAGTTTATTAACCCTTTACGTGCTTCACAGGAACTGAAACAATGTGGAAGGAAAAAATGAACATTTAACTTTTTTTTGCAAACATTTTAATTCAGAACCATTTTTTTTATTTTCACAAGTGTAAAAACAGAAATGTAACCATAAATTTTGTTATGCAATTTCTCCTGAATACGTCAATACCCCATATGTGGGGGTAAACCACTGTTTGGGCGCACCGCAGAACTTGGAAATGAAGGAGCGCCGTTTGACTTTTTCAATGCAGAATTGGCTGGAATTGAGATCGGACGCCATGTCACGTTTAGAGATGTGCCTAAACAGTGGAAACCCCCCACAAGTGACACCATTTTGGAAACTAGACCCCTTAAGGAACTTATCTAGATGTGTGGTGAGCACTTTGAACCCCCAAGAGCTTCACAGAAGTTTATAACGTAGAGCCGTGAAAATAAAAAATCGCATTTGTTTACACAAAAATGATTTTTTGCCCACAAATTCTTATTTTCACAAGGGTAACAGGAAAATTAGACCACAAAAGTTGTTGTGCGATTTCTCCTGAATACGTCGATACCCCATATGTGAGGGTAAACCACTGTTTGGGTGCACCGCAGAGCTTGGAAGTGAAGGAGCGCCGTTTTACTTTTTCAATTTAGAATTGGCAGGAATTGAGATTGGACGCCATGTCGTGTTTGGAGAGCCCCTGATGTGCCTAAACAGTGGAAACCCCCCACAAGTGACACCATTTTGGAAACTAGACCCCTTAAGGAACTTATCTAAATGTGTGGTGAGCACTGTGAACCCCCATGTGCTTCACAGAAGTTTACAACGTTGAGCCGTGAAAATAAAAAAAAAATCGCATTTTTTCTACAAAAATGATATTTTTGCCCCCAAATTTTTATTTTCACAAGGGTAACAGGAGAAATTAGACCACAAATGTTGTAGTGCAATTTCTCCTGAGTACGTCGATACCCAATATGTGGGGGTAAACCACTGTTTGGGCGCACCGCAGAGCTTGGAAGAGAAGGAGTGCCGTTTTACTTTTTCAATGTAGAATTGTCTGGAATTGAGATCGGACGCCATGTCGCGTTTGGAGAGCCCCTGATGTGCCTAAACAGTGGAAACCCCCCACAAGTGACCCCATTTTGGAAACTAGACTCCCCATGGAACTTATCTAGATGTGTGGTGAGAACTTTGAATGCCCAAGTGCTTCACAAAAGTTTAGAATGCAGAGTCGTGAAAATAAAAAAATATTTTTTTTTCCACAAAAAAGATTTTGTAGCCCCCAAGTTTTTATTTTCACAAGGGTAAACCACTGTTTGGGCGCACGGCAGAGCTCGGAAGGGAAGGAGCGCTGTTTTGGAATGCAGACTTAGCTAGAATGGTCTGTGGGCGTTATGTTGCATTTGCAGAGCCCCTGATGTACCTAAACAGTAGTAACCCCCCACAAGTGACCCCATTTTGGAAACTAGACCCACAAGGAACTTATCTAGATGTGTGGTGAGAACTTTGAATGCCCAAGTGCTTCACAGAAGTTTAGAATGCAGAGTCGTGAAAATAAAAAAATATTTTTTTTTCCACAAAAAAGATTTTGTAGCCCCCAAGTTTTTATTTTCACAAGGGTAACAGGAGAAATTGGACCCCAAAAGTTGTTGTCCAATTTATCCCGAGTACGCTGATGCCCCATATGTGGGGGTAACTCACTGTTTGGGCGCACGGCAGAGCTCAGAAGGGAGGGAGCACCATTTGACTTTTTGAGCGCAAAATTGTCTGTCGTGTTTGGAGACCCCTTGATGTAACTAAACAGTGGAAACCCCCCAATTCTAGCTCCAACCCTAACCCCAACACACCCCTAACCCTAATCCCAACCCGATCCATAATCCTAATCACTAACCCTAACGATAATCACAAAACTTACCCCAAAACAACCCTAATGTCAACCCTAACCATAACCCTAATCAAAACCCTAAATCCAACACACCCCTAATCCTAATCTCAACCCTAACCTCAAACCTAACCCTAATCCCAATACACCCCTAATCACAACCCTAACCTTAACCCTAATCCCAAACCTAACCCTAATCCCAAGCGTAACCCTAATGCCAACCCTAACCCTAATACCAACTCTAATCCAAACCCTAACCCCAAATCTAACCCTTACTTTAGCCCCAACCCTAGCCCTAACTTTAGCCCCAACCCTAACCCTAGCCCTAAGGCTACTTTCACACTTGCATCGTTTGGCATCTGTCGCAATCCGTCGTTTTGGACAAAAACGGATCCTCCAAATGTGCCTGCAGGATGCGTTTTTTTGCCCATAGACTTGTATTGCCGACGGATCGTGACTAGGGTTGTGCGACCTTTGCTTTTATAGGATCGGGTCGGGTTTCACGAAACCCAACTTTTTCTAAAGTCCGGTCGAGTGAAATCGGCCGATCCTATAAAAAAGTCGGGGTCGGGGTCGGCCGAAACGCGAAACCCAATGCAGTGCATTGGGTTTCCATGGTTCCCAGGGTCTGAAGGAGCGGAAACTCTCCTTCAGGCCCTGCGATCCATATTTTAGTGTAAAATAAAGAATTAAAATAAAAAATATCACAATACTTACCCTCTGACGCGCCCTGGTACTAACCGGCAGCCTTTCTTCCTTAGAATCAGCCTTCCAAGACCTTGCGGTGACGTCGCGGCTTCTGATTGGTCGCGTGGCCGCCCATGTGACCGCCGCGCGACCAATCAGAAGCCGCGACGTCACCGCAAGGTCTTGGAAGGCTGATTCTAAGGAAGAAAGGCTGCCGGTTAGTACCAGGGCGCGTCAGAGGGTAAGTATTGCGATATTTTTTATTTTAATTCTTTATTTTACACTTAAATCTGAATTCCGATACCAATTCCCGATATCTTAAACATATCGGGAATCGGTATCGGAATTCCGATTCCAGATTCAAAAGATCGCCGACTTCATGGCCGACCCCACACAGGGGTCGGGTGGGGTTTCATGAAACCCGACCTTGCCAAAAGTCGGCGACTTTTGAAATATTTCGACTTGTTTAGCTCAACCCTAATCGTGACGGATGGCCACACGTCGCGTCCGTCGTGCACTGGATCAGTTGTGTTTTGGCGGACCGTCGGCACAAAAAACGTTCAATGTAACGTTTTTTTGTACGTCGCGTCCGCCATTTCTGACCGCGCATGCGTGGCCGTAACTCCGCCCCCTCCTCCCCAGGACATAGATTGGGCAGTGGATGCGTTGAAAAACTACATCCGCTGCCCACGTTGTGCACAATTTTCACAAACTGCGTCGGTCGCACCGACGTAAGTGTGAAAGAACCCTACCCCTGAATTTAGCCCCAACCCTAACCCTAAATTTAGCCGCAACCCTAACCCTAGCCCTAACCCTAGCCCTAACTCTAACCCTAAGCCTAACCCTAGCCCTAACCCTAGCCCTAACCCTAACCATAACCCTAGCCCTAACCCTAGCCCTAACCCTAGCCCTAACCCTAGCTCTAGCCCTAACCCTAACCCTAGCCCTAACCCTAGCCCTAACCCTAGCCCTAACCCTAGCCCTAACCCTAGCTCTAGCCCTAACCCTAACCCTAGCCCTAACCCTAGCCCTAACCCTAACCCTAATTTTAGCCCCAACAGCTCTTCTGTCGGCCGGCAGATGGCGATAGATGGCGGGCGCATTGCGCATGCGCCTGCCATTTTCTTTTCCCTGGCAGACAGGAGGAGCAGCAGGAGGATCCAGGGACACCAGTAAGCATAATAGGGTCCCCAAATCCCCCTATTTCTCTGTCCCCTGATGTGCGATCACATCAGAGGACAGAGAATTACACTTTGATTTTTTTTTTTGCGGTCGCCGGTAAACAGTTAATTACCGGCGATCGCAAAACAGGGGTCGGTAAAACCGACCCCGATCATGTTCTTTGGGGTCTCGGCTACCCCCGGCAGCCGAGACCCCAAAGATTCTCCCGATGCCGGCCGGCGGGCACACTGCGCATGCGCCCGCCATTTTGAAGATGGCGGCGCCCACCGGGAGCCACTAGGAGCACCGGGGGAGATAGGTGAGTATCGGGGGGCTATCTTGGACCCCTTTTATCTGTCCTCTGATGTGCGATCACATCGGAGGACAGAGAAATTAAAAAGAGATCGCTTTTTTTTTTTTTGCGATCGCCGGTAAACGGTTAATTACCGGCGATCGCAAATGCGGGGTCGGTAAAAAAAACCCTGAATCATGTTCTCTGGGGTCTCGGCTACCCCCGGCAGCCGAGACCCCGGAGAAAATCCGACTCTGGGGGGCGCTATTTACTTTTTCCACAGCGCCGTTAATTAACGGCGCTGTGGTTTAAGTACCCTTAGCGGCCGCCGTTAAAAGGCGTATCGGCGGTCGCTAAGGGGTTTTTTTACTGCGTCACCTGAAAGCAGCATTCGATAGGGTCAGAGTCACCGATTCCAGCTGTATTTAACTTTCAGGGCTCCTTGCTGTACTTTTGAAAATTTCCCTTTATCAGCTGCAGATTGTTCAAGTTCTCTGAATGCTGAGCTCTGTGTAACCTCGCTCACATAATTGATTGACATCTTCCTGTCTACACTCTGCATAGGCAGAAATGCCAATCAGTGGTGGGGTCGTGGTTATACGAGCTCGTGAATGTTGAGGATTATATTGCTCCAAGTTCTTTCATTGATAATCTCCTGCTGATAAAACACTGTTTCATCAAAACTACAGCAAGCAGCTTAGTAAGAGACATCTCTGGAATCAAAATCTCAGCGCCTACATTATGCTGCTTTCAGATGAGGCAGCAAAAACATGATGGCATTTGTTTATTTATTCTAAAGCTGCCTTTTACACTGACGACTGAGCAGCGCTCTCTACAAACTGTTTCAGGCTATTGTGGGACTGCAAGATGTCTCTTTACTGTAATATGGAAAAAAAGGGATTAAAATATAAGTTTAAGGCCGGTATTACACTTGCGAGTGTCATGTGAGAAACTCGTGCATCAATATCGGTACTGCCACCAGCACTCGGGACCGGAGTGTGCGGCTGCATGTATTTCTGTGCAGTGCCGGGTATTGATGCGCGTTTCTCGCATTGCACTCGTAAGTGTGACACCGGTCTAATGGAAAAAAAAAAGGATTTAAATATTAGGTAATAATAATAATATTGATATTAACATTATTCTTGTTATTATTACTATTGTTACTATTCTTCTTATTGTTTTTAATAATGATACTAATAATAGTGATCTTAAGGCTCCTTTCACACTAGCGTCGGAATCTCCCTGTCGCAATGCGTCGGGGAGAGATTCCGACGCTAGCGTTTGCTGCATTGCACAATGGAGGCAGCGGATGCATTTTTCTGGCGCATCCGCTGCCCCATTGTAAGGTGGGGGGGGGCGGAGTTCCGGCCGCGCATGCGCGGTGGGAAAAAGCGGTCCGTCGGGAGAAAAAAACATTACATGTAGGGTTTTTTTCTCCCGACGGTCCGCCAAAGCACGACGCATCCGTCGCAAGATGGATGCGAAGTGTGCCAATCCGTCGCAAATGCGTCGTCAATAGAAGTCTATGGGGAAAAAACGCATCCTGCAAGCACTTTTGCAGGATGCGTTTTTTCTGCAAAACGAAGCATTGTGACGGATTTAAAAAAAACGCTAGTGTGAAAGTAGCCTAATAAACAACAATTATTATTATGATGACAAATAGTGACAATGACATTTATTACAATAATTATAAATAATAATTATCAATAATAATAATAATAGCATTATTATAATGTCCAGTTAAAAAAAAACATGCATTATTTTTAAGTGCTTCTAATTTTTATCCTTCTACTACTTGTTCTGAATATTAATCTTTTTATTCACTTTATTTCTGTAGTGTTATCTCATGTTTTGCCCAATAATTGAGCTGATTCGATATGGTTAATAGTATTTTGCAGATGATGCAATGACTGCCACTTTCTGCGCCGCTGCAACTTGATGAGATCTTTGGGAAGAACTCATGTTACACTAGGGTATCATTTTATCCTACTGGAATGTGTGATAGTTTTTTCACAAAAATCACAAACTACAGGAAGCTCTCTGGTTATGAAGACTAAAAACAAATTAAAAGGAGCAGCTGGGCCATCTGTCTGAGGTCCGCAGCACGAACAGACTCATAGACTGTAGCAATTATTTCATTTCTATTATTCTACCTCCATAGAACTATTTACTTACAGCGAAGAATAATATACAGAACATTCTTCTGACCTGTTGTATGTAAGTTTGTACTTGAAATGCAGGATGTGTTTAGCAAGGATTTTAGGCTTTACAACATTCAGGTAGCAGGGATGAAAAACTAGCTGTAGCAGCAACAGAGAAAATAAAACGGGTTCATGCCGTATAAGAAAGTGTTTTACGTTCTGGCTGAAAAACAAGTTAGCTCTTGTTAATAGTGTATTGGCATTTGACTTCATTTCCTGCAGGAAATGAAAAAATATTAGTTTTTATGGAATATTATTTAAAACAGTAGATTGTATTATAAGCTTCCCTTTTAACCTTTCTTGCTGTTTAAAATGGTTGGAGCTATAATGAGTGTAAAAGTCTCAGGAGTGTAATGAGTTAAATATGAGCAACACTATGCAAAGGTTCATTTATGGAACTGAAGGCAACGAACTGCACATATTGTGTAATGTTTGAGTTTTGTACCAATATATACTGTATATAACATGTACAAATAAAAGGCAATCTGCATTAAAGGGGGTTTCCAATGTTAGAATGTAATGAAAAATGACTAGGGTATGACATAACTTTATAATAAGTGGGTCTTGTCTCTGAGACCCATGGCAATCCCAAGATCGATGGAACAAAGGGCCGTTCATATTTTTTCTTCACCTTCTGTGAAGGGAATTGAGAAAGTATCTACTAGAGATGATAAAAAAAATTTAAAACTGAAATTTGCAAGGTTTACCAAATTTTCCAAAACAATTAGATTTACGGTGAAAAAATTCACCAAGAGTTGAAGGTACTCCAATTGCCCTGAAAAAGAGCGTATAAGACTTTGTGGTCTCCTAGCACTGTGTTCGACCCCTTTCAATCTCTTCAATGAAAATGCCACCTTTGTAACGTCAATGTGTCTTCAACTTATAAACAGATCGCAACACATTAGAAACCAACAGTCCATTTAATAGCACAGTGCGCTGACAGCCTTTTCATCTGTTATGAAATAAAAAAAAGTGGTTAAAAAATGATCCCCATTCATTTATGATCAGACAGACCATTCTGCACAGAACATTGACTCAGTCTGATAGTGTCGCTGTTGGAGGTAACATCAACATGAAAATATTGAGACGAGTGATGTGCAATATATCCATAATGTCTTCCCCAGTAATCACCTGCCCATTGGCAAAGGAGGTTCATTTTGATCACCATAAGATACTACTACTGCCAGGATGGCTAGTGCTAATAGCGGTGAAGGTGGCGCTTTGCTGCTTCTATCAAATGCCAAACTCTTAGTCATAGTATGTTTGTTTTTCGTTTCAAAAACCCAGTTCTTTGCACTTTTTATTTTACTATATATTTTGTACAACACTGTAATTAACTTTTGACAATCTTTTAAACCTTTGCCAAAAAGGACATAAAAATAATAATATAAAAATAATAAAATAAAGGCTAGGTAGCTCGATAAACACATGTACTGAAAGCAAAAAACTGGGAAAACGTATTGACTCAAGTATAAGCCGGGTATGTGCAACGCCCACCAGAGCCGAGGGGTATTTGGAACCTGGTCGGACAGTTCTTTGGGGAAGTCACGGGGCCGTGACCCGACTCCGTGGCCCTGGGCATACAATAAAAATGATGCAAGGGGGAAAAAGTTTATAGGATATCGATTTGTGAGGCCACCCGTGGTGTTCGGCAAGGGATGGCCGATGCTGCGATTCAGGTCCACTGGGGCCGATGGTGATGCAGCAAAGATGTTTCAGTTCTCCACTGGTAGAGCAGGGCCCGAGGGCAGATATAGGGTTAATTTTGATGATGGTAGTTGTTGTAGTACAGGGCGGGTGATGCAGTAAATCATTCTGAGGACACAGTGCGGTCTCCACACTTTACTCACAGTTATTAGGTAACAGTGTCCAGCTGGATGCTGTATCCTCTGGGTCAGTGGTCCAGCCAGATCTCAGGTAAATTGGGGTGCACTTCCCGGGACCCCCTTCATGTGTACCTTTCCAGGTCATCTCTCTGCGTTGGCTCTCACTCTCCTGCCCTGTGCCTTACAAACAGTGTCCCAAGCCAGCAGCTTCAGGTCCTGTCAGGTGACATCCTCTTGGTCTCCTTGACCCTATGTGGCTGCCTTTTTAGTGATTATGTGTAGTTTTGGCTGTGGCACATGCAGACACCACAGCCTCCGGTTTGCTAGCTGAGTCCTACAGTCTCTCCACTAGTCTGGGGCCGGTCCCCACCCAACTACGGTCGGTGCGGATTCAGGCACCACAGGTGGTTTCTTCACTTTCCTGGCCCCTAGAACCCCTTCTCTCTGGAGCTCCTCTCTGACACTTCCGTCCTCCACTGACTCCTCTTCCTTTTTCAATAACAACACCTTGCTCTCAACTGTCACTCCACCTCAGGTCTCCTACCTTTATCTACTTCCTCCACCCACGCCCTCTACCGAGTTCCCTCCAGCCTGAGCTGGGGCCATCCCTAAATAGGGTTCACCCAGATCCCCTGGCCTGGATTGGTGTGGTGTTGGAAGCTAGTATGCCGGTACCGGATAGGGCCTCCTACTTACCTGAAAGTGGGGTACCACACTGGCTGAGGTGCAGTACATCTGTGGTGACTGGACCCTCAGGGGTGCCACATATGCCTTGCCCTCTTGTTCCTATCCTGGTATTCATGGCTCAATATCTCTGTCCTTGTATGCATGGCTACCCATCCCTGTCCATGTATGCATGGTTCCTATAAAAAAAAAACATCCTACTTATCTTCCCTACGTGCCCTCGCTACCTCTCCACACCTATGGGAGTGGAGAGGTGTGAATCTTCAGTACCTTAATGAGCAGGGGACACGTGATCGCTCAGCCGGAAGAGCTGCTGGCACCGGAATGAGATGCAGCAAGGGCACACAGGGAAGGTAAGCACTAGGATGTGTGCTGGAAGCCGGTGTCTGTAACTGAGCGCTATAAGAGAAATGAATATTCACTGCCAGAGCAGTCATTATTCATTTCTCTTTAGCAGTGGGCACAGGCTTTAGCTGCAGCCGCCAGCTCCTACCTCTGTGACTCACTGCTCCACTGCTCCCCCTCCCCCGCCGTCCTTCTGAGACAATGACTTGTGTATAAGCTGAGGGGGCATTTTAGCACAAAAAAAGTGCTGAAAAACTTGGCTTAAACACGTGTATATAGGGTAATAAGAAATGCTAAGTAGCTACTTAAGTAAATGACCAACACCTGCAGCTGGGCACTAGACTGATCAAAAAAATAAAAGGAACACTTAAACAACAGAATATAACTCCAAGTAAATCAAACTTTTGTGAAATCAAACTGTCCACTTAGGAAGCAACACTATTTGACAATCAATTTCACGTGCTGCTGAGTAAATGGAATAGACAACAGATGGAAATTATTGGCAATTATCAAGACACACTGGTGGTTCTGCAGGTGGGGACCACAGACCACATCTCAGTACCAATGCTTTCTGGCTGATGTTTTGGTCACTTTTGAATGCTGGCTGTGCTTTCAAACTCATGGTAGCATGAGACCGACTCTACAACCCACACAAGTGGCTCAGGTAGTGCAGCTCATCCAGGATGGCACATCAATGTGAGCTGTGGCAAGAAAGGTTGCTATGTCTGTCAGCATAGTGTCCAGAGGCTGGAGGCACTACCAGGAGAAAGGCCAGTACAGCAGGAGACATGGAGGGGCCGTAGGAGGGCAACAACACAGCAGCAGGACTGCTACCTTAGCCTTTGTGCAAGGAGGAACAGGGGGAGCACTGCCAGAGCCCTGCAAAATGACCTCCAGCAGGCCACAAATGTGCATGTGTCTGCACAAATAGTTAGAAACTGACTCCATGAGGATGGTCTGAGTGCCTGACGTCCACAGATGGGGGTTGTGCTCACAGCCCAATACCATGCAGGACGCTTGGCATTTGCCACAGAACATCAGAATTGCCAAATTCGCCACTGGCGCCCTGTGCTCTTCACAGATGAAAGCAGGTTCACACTGAGCACATGTGACAGACGTGACAGAGTCTGGAGATGCAGTAGTGAGTGATCTGCTGTCTGCCACATCCTTCAGCATGACTAGTTTGGCAGTAGGTCAGTAATGGTGTGGGGTGGCTTTTTTTGGAGAGCCACACAGCCCTCCATTTGCTTGCCAGAGTTAGCCTGACTGCCATTAGGTACCAAGATAAGATCCTCAGACAGCTTGTGAGACCATATGCTGGTGCGGTTGGCCCTGGGTTCCTCCTAATGCATGTCAATGCCAGACCTCATGTGGCTGGAGTGTGTAAGCAGTTCCTGCAAGATGAAGGCATTGAAGCTATGACTGGCCCACCATTCCCCAGACCTGAGTTTGATTGAACACATCTGGGACATCACATCTCACACCAACCACCAACGTCACGTTGCACCACAGACTGTCCAGGAGTTGGCGGATGCTTTAGTCCAGGTCTGGGAGGAGATCCCTCAGGAGAACATCTGCCGCCCCATCAGGAACATGCCCAGGCATTGTAGGGAGGTCATACAGGCACGTGGAGGCCATACACACTACTGAGCATCATTTCCTTGTCTTGTGGCATTTCCACTGAAATTGGATCAGCCTGTAACTTCATTTTCCACTTTGATTTTGAGCATCATTCCACCTCCAGACCTCTGTGGGTTATTAGTTGAGATTTACGTTGATCATTTTAAGGTTTTATTGTTCTCAACACATTCCACTATGTAATGAATAAAGATTTACAACTGGACATTTCATTCAGTGATATCTAAGATGTGGGATTTTAGTGTTCCCTTTATTTTTTTGAGCAGTGTATATCTGTGTGGCATGTACAGAAGAAAAAGTTGTCTTCTGAAACATATGTGAAGAAAATGAAATTGTTAGTTACATGCACACTTTGTAAGACAGTTTTTAAATAATCGCCGTTAAGTTGCTAGTAGTGTTGAGCATTCCGATACCGCAAGTATCGGGTATCGGACGATATTTGCGGTATCGGAATTCCGATACCGAGTTCCGATATCTTTCTGATATCGGGAATCGGTATCGGGATTAAGATTCATGTGTAAAATAAAGAATAAAAAAAAAATATTGATATACTTACCCTCGGACGCGCCCTGGTTGTCACCGCTGCAACCGCCATGCTTCCCTTCCTAAGAATGAGCGCGTTAAGGACCTTCGATGATGTCGCGGCTTGTGATTGGTCGCTGAGCGGTCACATGACCGCTCAGTGACCAATCACAAGCCGCGACATCATCGAAGGTCCTTAACGCGCTCATTCTTAGGAAGGGAAGCATGGCGGTTGCAGCGGTGACAACCAGGGCGCGTCCGAGGGTAAGTATATCAATATTTTTTATTTTTATTCTTTATTTTACACATGAATATGGATCCCAGGGCCTGAGGGAGAGTTTCCTCTCCTTCAGACCCTGGGAACCATAGAGGATACCTTCCGATATTTGTGTCCCATTGACTTGTATTGGTATCGGATATCGGTATCGGCGATATCTGATATTTTTCGGATATCGGCCGATACCATCCGATACCGATACTTTCAATTATTGGACGGTATCGCTCAACACTAGTTGCTAGATTTTTGGGAATTTTGATTTGTATGTTGTTATTCCTGCTTCAAAAAAAAATCAATTATAATAATAATAATAATAATAATCTTTATTTTTATATAGCGCTAACATATTCCGCAGCGCTTTACAAGTTGCACACATTATCATCACTGTCCCCGTTGGGGCTCACATTCTAAACTTCCTATCAGTATGTCTTTGGAATGTGGGAGGAAACCGGAGAACCCGGAGGAAACCCACGCAAACACGGAGAGAACATACAAACTCTTTGCAGATGTTGTCCTTGGTTGGGTTTGAACCCAGGACTCCAGCGCTGCAAGGCTGCTGTGCTAACCACTGCGCCACCGTGCTGCCCCAATTACACAAGAAATGAAAAAACTCTGTAGATTTGCTTGTGAAAACAGAGAGTTTGACTTTGTATTTACTTTTTTTTTCTGTAAAAAACTATTGTGCTGTATTATTGTACTACCTTTTAGTGCAGAAAAGATGCCAGCTCAACAATATCAGACTGAGTATGGCACTTCTGATATTACTGCTTATCCAACCTCCTTCACCCTAAAATGGCTTCTGCATTGCATATTTAGGGTTTTATACAGGCTATGTTTTCTGATTGGCTGCGCTATACAGTGTGATGTGAAGGTTGCAAAGCATTATGGGAAAGCCTGTGCAATCACACCACAGGTCATGTCATCTTTCTGTGACTGATGTAATCTTTTTCAGGCTATGTGCACACGTTCAGGATTTCTCGCCAAAAATTCCTGAGAAAAACCGGACATTTTCTGCAAGAAATCCACAAGAAAACCGCATGCGTTTTTGCCGTGTTTTTTCTGGACTTTTCCCAATGAATTTTGTAGTGGAAAATCCGCAAAAAAACCCGCAAAATTAATGAACATGCTGCGGTTTTTACACAAGATGCGGAAAAAAACGCATCTTGTGCACAAAACATGCGGAATTCATTCTAAATGATGGGATGCTTATTGTATGCATTTTTTTGTGGTTTTATAGCGTTTTTATCGGGAAAAAACATGAAAAAAACGCGAAAAAAATGCAACGTGTGCACACAGCCTCAATGTGTAAAATCCATTTTTTGGCAATTAACACAATTCAAATTGCAAATTGTTTAAGCTCACTAGAACCTGTGAATTTTATAAAATTTTGGCTCAATGTTGATTCCCCTGTAATCATTTTAGTTATTTAGTTATCTCTAGTAATTATACATTTGTTCAAAAATCAACGGAAGAGAAGATAAGACACATTTCAATACATTTGAATGGAGAAAAATCTGTATATAGTTTTGTCTTCAGTGAGGGATCATATTACACGTGCTGCCTCTAGATATGTATGGAGCTTGGAGGGTGATAAGCTTAAAAGCAAAGCGCACAAACAGCCTTCTGGTGACCAAAGTCTACTGAGAAAAATGTGCTAAAAAATCTAGAATCTAAGTTATATCATAGCCAGAAAGTATTATCCCTAATGTACAGACAGCAACAAATTCTATAAAGTCACCTGAAACACAAACTTTGTTTAAATTCTCACTTTCATTTCAACAAATTCTACATAAATCAATGATTTAAGCAAAAAAGCAATATGGTAACCATTTTATCAGAAAAAAATGCTATATTCTCCACTCACCTGCCACTTTTCCCCTACCCTTGCCTCCTAAACACACCATCAACACTTAAAAAATGGCCAGCTAGCACAGTGAGGAGTCAGGTTACACAGCATGTTAAAATCCATGGAAAGAAGAAGGGTGCAGGAATGAAGGGCATACATTGGCAGATTGAGCTGTGTATTTAAACACATTTATTTTCCTTCAGTGCTGGATTCAAAGTCACAGCTTAGTACTGCTGTTTGATGTCTTCCATGCTAATCCTAACCAGGGATTCAAGCTTCAGGAGGCTAATTTGCATATTCCAGGTGCCTTCTGGGAGAAGCGAAGTCTCCCTAAGCTAGAAGATCGTTGGGTACAGCCGGGACCAGCTGCTTCGAAAGCATCACCAAACCAGGGATTCAAGCTTCAGGAGGCTAATTTGCATATTCCAGGTGCCTTCTGGGAGAAGCGAAGTCTCCCTAAGCTAGAAGATCGTTGGGTACAGCCGGGACCAGCTGCTTCGAAAGCATCACCAAACCAGGGATTCAAGCTTCAGGAGGCTAATTTGCATATTCCAGGTGCCTTCTGGGAGAAGCGAAGTCTCCCTAAGCTAGAAGATCGTTGGGTACAGCCAGGACCAGCTGCTTCGAAAGCATCACCAAACCAGGGATTCAAGCTTCAGGAGGCTAATTTGCATATTCCAGGTGCCTTCTGGGAGAAGCGAAGTCTCCCTAAGCTAGAAGATCGTTGGGTACAGCCGGGACCAGCTGCTTCGAAAGCATCACCAAACCAGGGATTCAAGCTTCAGGAGGCTAATTTGCATATTCCAGGTGCCTTCTGGGAGAAGCGAAGTCTCACTAAGCTAGAAGATCGTTGGGTACAGCCGGGACCAGCTGCTTCGAAAGCATCACCAAACCGCGCGCCTTACGGCGCGCAAATTTTTGCCTGTAGGACATTATTGCAAGAGAGCTTGGCTGAGTAGATTACACAAGAAGGAAAACACACAGCAAGTCAGCAGGATCTAGGAGCAACATGGCAGATGTGACAACCTACATGGTGAGCTGCAGCATGTGCTACATGTTCACAGATCGACCAGAAGAAGAATCCAATTTCACCTGTCAGAAGTGTAGACTAGTGGCCCTTTTAGAAGAAAAGGTGCGGGGTCTGGAAGAAAGAATAGCAACTTTGAAACTCATCAAAGAGAATGAAGACTTTCTAGACAGAACAGAAGCATCTCTACTGGTCACACAAGGTGCAAAAAGTGTCAGAGAACCTCCAAAAGCAGATGAGTGGAAGCATGTGACCAAAAGAAGCAAGAAGACCATGGAGAAATCACCAACCACACAACTGAAGAACCGATATCAAATCTTTGTAGAGGATGAAGATGGCACACCTAAGAATGAAGCAATACCAGCAAGCAAAAAAGAAAAGGGCACACAGCAACAAGTGACAGCAAAAAGTACAGCCAAGAAGCAACGAAGAGTGGTGGTGGTGGGAGACTCACTACTGAGAGGCACCGATGCAGCCATCTGCAGACCGGACATAACTGCAAGAGAAGTATGCTGCCTTCCAGGTGCGATGATCAAGGATGTGACCGATAGGATACCAAAGCTCTTCAGCTCCAAGGACGTCCACCCATTTCTTCTGATACATGTTGGCACCAATGACACGGCAAGGAAGGACCTACCGACAATCTGCAAGGACTTTGAAGAGTTGGGGAAGAAAGTAAAGGAACTGGATGCACAGGTAGTTTTTTCTTCTATCCTTCCAGTAGACGGGCATGGCACCAGGAGATGGAACAGGATCCTTGATGCAAACAACTGGCTAAGACGATGGTGCAGACAACAAGGATTTGGATTCCTGGACCACGGTGTGAATTACTGGTATGATGGACTCCTCGCCAGAGACGGACTACACCTCAACAAACCTGGGAAACACACATTCGCCAGAAGACTCGCTACACTCATCAGGAGGGCGTTAAACTAGAAGAAGAGGGGACGGGAAGAAAAACATTAGACTCGAACAAAGACGACCCAGGAAAACATACTCAGAAGGGAGGTAAGAACATTTCTAAAACAATCCACAGTGAGGAGATTGGAACAAAACAAAATCCTCTAAACTGCATGCTCGCAAACGCCAGAAGCCTGACAAACAAGATGGAAGAACTAGAAGCAGAAATATCTACAGGTAACTTTGACATAGTGGGAATAACCGAGACATGGTTAGATGAAAGCTATGGCTGGGCAGTTAACTTACAGGGTTACAGTCTGTTTAGAAAGGATCGTAAAAATCGGAGAGGAGGAGGGGTTTGTCTCTATGTAAAGTCTTGTCTAAAATCCACTTTAAGGGAGGATATTAGCGAAGGGAATGAGGATGTCGAGTCCATATGGGTTGAAATTCATGGAGGGAAAAATGGTAACAAAATTCTCATTGGGGTCTGTTACAAACCCCCAAATATAACAGAAAGCATGGAAAGTCTACTTCTAAAGCAGATAGATGAAGCTGCAACCCATAATGAGGTCCTGGTTATGGGGGACTTTAACTACCCGGATATTAACTGGGAAACAGAAACCTGTGAAACCCATAAAGGCAACAGGTTTCTGCTAATAACCAAGAAAAATTATCTTTCACAATTGGTGCAGAATCCAACCAGAGGAGCAGCACTTTTAGACCTAATACTATCTAATAGACCTGACAGAATAACAAATCTGCAGGTGGTTGGGCATTTAGGAAATAGCGACCACAATATTGTGCAGTTTCACCTGTCTTTCACTAGGGGGACTTGTCAGGGAGTCACAAAAACATTGAACTTTAGGAAGGCAAAGTTTGAACAGCTTAGAGATGCCCTTAATCTGGTAGACTGGGACAATATCCTCAGAAATGAGAATACAGATAATAAATGGGAAATGTTTAAGAACATCCTAAATAGGCAGTGTAAGCGGTTTATACCTTGTGGGAATAAAAGGAATAGAAATAGGAAAAACCCAATGTGGCTAAACAAAGAAGTAAGACAGGCAATTAACAGTAAAAAGAAAGCATTTGCACTACTAAAGCAGGATGGCACCATTGAAGCTCTAAAAAACTATAGGGAGAAAAATACTTTATCTAAAAAACTAATTAAAGCTGCCAAAAAGGAAACAGAGAAGCACATTGCTAAGGAGAGTAAAACTAATCCCAAACTGTTCTTCAACTATATCAATAGTAAAAGAATAAAAACTGAAAATGTAGGCCCCTTAAAAAATAGTGAGGAAAGAATGGTTGTAGATGACGAGGAAAAAGCTAACATATTAAACACCTTCTTCTCCACGGTATTCACGGTGGAAAATGAAATGCTAGGTGAAATCCCAAGAAACAATGAAAACCCTATATTAAGGATCACCAATCTAACCCAAGAAGAGGTGCGAAACCGGCTAAATAAGATTAAAATAGATAAATCTCCGGGTCCGGATGGCATACACCCACGAGTACTAAGCGGTTTATACCTTGTGGGAATAAAAGGACTAGAAATAGGAAAAACCCAATGTGGCTAAACAAAGAAGTAAGACAGGCAATTAACAGTAAAAAGAAAGCATTTGCACTACTAAAGCAGGATGGCACCATTGAAGCTCTAAAAAACTATAGGGAGAAAAATACTTTATCTAAAAAACTAATTAAAGTTGCCAAAAAGGAAACAGAGAAGCACATTGCTAAGGAGAGTAAAACTAATCCCAAACTGTTCTTCAACTATATCAATAGTAAAAGAATAAAAACTGAAAATGTAGGCCCCTTAAAAAATAGTGAGGAAAGAATGGTTGTAGATGACGAGGAAAAAGCTAACATATTAAACACCTTCTTCTCCACGGTATTCACGGTGGAAAATGAAATGCTAGGTGAAATCCCAAGAAACAATGAAAACCCTATATTAAGGGTCACCAATCTAACCCAAGAAGAGGTGCGAAACCGGCTAAATAAGATTAAAATAGATAAATCTCCGGGTCCGGATGGCATACACCCACGAGTACTAAGAGAACTAAGTAATGTAATAGATAAACCATTATTTCTTATTTTTAGTGACTCTATAGCGACAGGATCTGTTCCGCAGGACTGGCGCATAGCAAATGTGGTGCCAATATTCAAAAAGGGCTCTAAAAGTGAACCTGGAAATTATAGGCCAGTAAGTCTAACCTCTATTGTTGGTAAAATATTTGAAGGGTTTCTGAGGGATGTTATTCTGGATTATCTCAATGAGAATAACTGTTTAACTCCATATCAGCATGGGTTTATGAGAAATCGCTCCTGTCAAACCAATCTAATCAGTTTTTATGAAGAGGTAAGCTATAGGCTGGACCACGGTGAGTCATTGGACGTGGTATATCTCGATTTTTCCAAAGCGTTTGATACCGTGCCGCACAAGAGGTTGGTACACAAAATGAGAATGCTTGGTCTGGGGGAAATTGTGTGTAAATGGGTTAGTAACTGGCTTAGTGATAGAAAGCAGAGGGTGGTTATAAATGGTATAGTCTCTAACTGGGTCGCTGTGACCAGTGGGGTACCGCAGGGGTCAGTATTGGGACCTGTTCTCTTCAACATATTCATTAATGATCTGGTAGAAGGTTTACACAGTAAAATATCGATATTTGCAGATGATACAAAACTATGTAAAGCAGTTAATTCAAGAGAAGATAGTATTCTGCTACAGATGGATCTGGATAAGTTGGAAACTTGGGCTGAAAGGTGGCAGATGAGGTTTAACAATGATAAATGTAAGGTTATACACATGGGAAGAAGGAATCAATATCACCATTACACACTGAATGGGAAACCACTGGGTAAATCTGACAGGGAGAAGGACTTGGGGATCCTAGTTAATGATAAACTTACCTGGAGCAGCCAGTGCCAGGCAGCAGCTGCCAAGGCAAACAGGATCATGGGGTGCATTAAAAGAGGTCTGGATACACATGATGAGAGCATTATACTGCCTCTGTACAAATCCCTAGTTAGACCGCACATGGAGTACTGTGTCCAGTTTTGGGCACCGGTGCTCAGGAAGGATATAATGGAACTAGAGAGAGTACAAAGGAGGGCAACAAAATTAATAAAGGGGATGGGAGAACTACAATACCCAGATAGATTAGCGAAATTAGGATTATTTAGTCTAGAAAAAAGACGACTGAGGGGCGATCTAATAACCATGTATAAGTATATAAGGGGACAATACAAATATCTCGCTGAGGATCTGTTTATACCAAGGAAGGTGACGGGCACAAGGGGGCATTCTTTGCGTCTGGAGGAGAGAAGGTTTTTCCACCAACATAGAAGAGGATTCTTTACTGTTAGGGCAGTGAGAATCTGGAATTGCTTGCCTGAGGAGGTGGTGATGGCGAACTCAGTCGAGGGGTTCAAGAGAGGCCTGGATGTCTTCCTGGAGCAGAACAATATTGTATCATACAATTATTAGGTTCTGTAGAAGGACGTAGATCTGGGGATTTATTATGATGGAATATAGGCTGAACTGGATGGACAAATGTCTTTTTTCGGCCTTACTAACTATGTTACTATGTTACTATGTTACTATGTTACTAAGAGAACTAAGTAATGTAATAGATAAACCATTATTTCTTATTTTTAGTGACTCTATAGCGACAGGGTCTGTTCCGCAGGACTGGCGCATAGCAAATGTGGTGCCAATATTCAAAAAGGGCTCTAAAAGTGAACCTGGAAATTATAGGCCAGTAAGTCTAACCTCTATTGTTGGTAAAATATTTGAAGGGTTTCTGAGGGATGTTATTCTGGATTATCTCAATGAGAATAACTGTTTAACTCCATATCAGCATGGGTTTATGAGAAATCGCTCCTGTCAAACCAATCTAATCAGTTTTTATGAAGAGGTAAGCTATAGACTGGACCACGGTGAGTCATTGGACGTGGTATATCTCGATTTTTCCAAAGCGTTTGATACCGTGCCGCACAAGAGGTTGGTACACAAAATGAGAATGCTTGGTCTGGGGGAAAATGTGTGTAAATGGGTTAGTAACTGGCTTAGTGATAGAAAGCAGAGGGTGGTTATAAATGGTATAGTCTCTAACTGGGTCGCTGTGACCAGTGGGGTACCGCAGGGGTCAGTATTGGGACCTGTTCTCTTCAACATATTCATTAATGATCTGGTAGAAGGTTTACACAGTAAAATATCGATATTTGCAGATGATACAAAACTATGTAAAGCAGTTAATACAAGAGAAGATAGTATTCTGCTACAGATGGATCTGGATAAGTTGGAAACTTGGGCTGAAAGGTGGCAGATGAGGTTTAACAATGATAAATGTAAGGTTATACACATGGGAAGAGGGAATCAATATCACCATTACACACTGAACGGGAAACCACTGGGTAAATCTGACAGGGAGAAGGACTTGGGGATCCTAGTTAATGATAAACTTACCTGGAGCAGCCAGTGCCAGGCAGCAGCTGCCAAGGCAAACAGGATCATGGGGTGCATTAAAAGAGGTCTGGATACACATGATGAGAGCATTATACTGCCTCTGTACAAATCCCTAGTTAGACCGCACATGGAGTACTGTGTCCAGTTTTGGGCACCGGTGCTCAGGAAGGATATAATGGAACTAGAGAGAGTACAAAGGAGGGCAACAAAATTAATAAAGGGGATGGGAGAACTACAATACCCAGATAGATTAGCGAAATTAGGATTATTTAGTCTAGAAAAAAGACGACTGAGGGGCGATCTAATAACCATGTATAAGTATATAAGGGGACAATACAAATATCTCGCTGAGGATCTGTTTATACCAAGGAAGGTGACGGGCACAAGGGGGCATTCTTTGCGTCTGGAGGAGAGAAGGTTTTTCCACCAACATAGAAGAGGATTCTTTACTGTTAGGGCAGTGAGAATCTGGAATTGCTTGCCTGAGGAGGTGGTGATGGCGAACTCAGTCGAGGGGTTCAAGAGAGGCCTGGATGTCTTCCTGGAGCAGAACAATATTGTATCATACAATTATTAGGTTCTGTAGAAGGACGTAGATCTGGGTATTTATTATGATGGAATATAGGCTGAACTGGATGGACAAATGTCTTTTTTCGGCCTTACTAACTATGTTACTATGTTACTATGTTCTTTTGTATGTGTGTGCACCTCAGAATGAAGAGCAGGAATCCATATTTCTCTGTGTACATAAATTTGGAATCTGCTCTTCTCATCATGCTTTGATGGCAGCACAGGTTAACCCATTCCTTTCCAGTTTCTCTATAATTCTCCTCATCTACTATATTATTGTCTAAGGAGTACTTCCGTCTGTCCTTCTGTCTGTCTGTCTGTCACGGATATTCATTGGTTGTGGCCTCTGTCTATCATGGAAATCCAACTCGCTGATTGGTCGCCGCAAAACAGCCACGACCAATCAGCGACGGGCACAGTCCGGAAGAAAATGGCCGCTCCTTACTCCCCGCAGTCAGTGGCCGGCGCCCGCTCCTTACTCCCCGCAGTGTCCCTGGCACCCGCTCCATACTCCCCGCTCCCCGCAGTGTCCCCGGCGCCCACTCCATACTCCCTGCTCCCCGCAGTGTCCCCGGCGCCCGCTTCATACTCCCCGCAGTGTCCCCGGCGCTCCGCTCCATGCTCCCCGCAGTCACTCTCCCCTGTGCCCGCTCCATACTTCCCTCCAGTCACCGCTAAGACAGGGTTAATGCCGGCGGTAACGGACCGCGTTATGCCGTGGGTAACGCACTCCGTTACCACCGCTATTAACCCTGTGTGTCCCCAACCTTTTACTATTGATGTTGCCTATGCGGCATCAATAGTAACAAAAGTAATGTTAAAAAAACAAAAAAACCTGCTATACTCACCCTCCATTGTCCGCTAAGGCGCTCGTGCCTGCCGCCATCTTCCTTTCCCAGCGATGCTTTGCGAAATTACCCAGAAGACCTAGCGGTCTCGCGAAACCGCTAAGTCATCTGGGTAATTTCGCAAAGCATCCTGGGAATGGAAGATGACGGCAGCCACGCGCCCATCGACACAGCGCTGTTGGATCCCAGGAGGCGGAGAGACGGGACACTGAGGAGCAGCGACCAGAATGGTGAGTATGTTAAACTACAAGGAGCCCTCGGATCGTTAGGTGAGCATGTTTATTTTTTATTTTTTAACCTGTGACATACGTGGCTGGGCAAAATACTACATCACTGGGCAATATACTACGTCACTGGGCAATATACTACGTGGCTCTGTGCTGTATACTACGTCACTGGGCAATATACTACGTGGCTCTGTGCTGTTTACTATGTCACTGGGCAATATACTACGTCACTGGGCAATATACTACGTCACTGGGCAATATACTATGTGGCTGGGCAATATACTACGTGGCTCTGTGCTGTATACTATGTAACTGGGCAATATACTATGTCACTGGGCAATATACTTTGTGGCTGGGCAATATACTACGTGGCTGGGCAATATACTACGTGGCTGGGCAATATACTATGTGGATGGGCAATATACTACGTGGCTGGGCAATATACTACGTAACTGGGCAATATACTACGTGACTGGGCAGTATACTATGTGTCTGTGCTTGAAAACACAAAAAAGCACAGTAAAACCAAAAACACACTGTTGCAAAAAAATCACAGTGGACAGCAAGTGCTAGTAAAAAGATGGAAAAAACAGGGTATTTGGTCAAGGTATACCCATACCAAGCGTCAAGGTATACCCATATCAGAGCAGTCCTAACTAATGTATGTAATCCCTATCTGATGTATTTAAAACCTGGTCATATGTACAATACCTGTATGAGCAGGATTCAGAAAAGGAATGTCCATCTGGACACGCTGGACAGAACGGCTCCTGTGCGCACAGCTCAAAAAAAGAGGGGTGGAGGCCTCCCCAGTCTTGTGGACACAAGAAAACAATTATATGAAACCAGAACACATGAGCTGCGCGCACAGTGAACAAGCCCGTAGAGACATGTTCACACCACCAAGAGACTTGAAAACACAAAAAAGCACAGTAAAACCAAAAACACACTGTTGCAAAAAAATCACAGTGGACAGCAAGTGCTAGTAAAAAGATGGTAAAAACAGGGTATTTGGTTGATACTTTTTTTGCAAAAAATGTATATTAAGCAGCTCTACCAAGCGTCAAGGTATACCCATATCAGAGCAGTCCTAACTAATGTATGTAATCCCTATCTGATGTATTTAAAACCTGGTCATATGTACAATACCTGTATGAGCAGGATTCAGAAAAGGAATGTCCATCTGGACACGCTGGACAGAACGGCTCCTGTGCGCACAGCTCAAAAAAAGAGGGGTGGAGGCCTCCCCAGTCTTGTGGACACAAGAAAACAATTATATGAAACCAGAACACATGAGCTGCGCGCACAGTGAACAAGCCCGTAGAGACATGTTCACACCACCAAGAGACTTGAAAACACAAAAAAGCACAGTAAAACCAAAAACACACTGTTGCAAAAAAATCACAGTGGACAGCAAGTGCTAGTAAAAAGATGGAAAAAACAGGGTATTTGGTTGATACGTTTTTTTGCAAAAAATGTATATTAAGCCGCTCTACCAAGCGTCAAGGTATACCCATATCAGAGCAGTCCTAACTAATATATGTAATCCCTATCTGATGTATTTAAAACCTGGTCATATGTACAATACCTGTATGAGCAGGATTCAGAAAAGGAATGTCCATCTGGACATGCTGGACAGAACGGCTCCTGTGCGCACAGCTCAAAAAAAGAGGGGTGGAGGCCTCCCCAGTCTTGTGGACACAAGAAAACAATTATATGAAACCAGAACACATGAGCTGCGCGCACAGTGAACAAGCCCGTAGAGACATGTTCACACCACCAAGAGACTTGAAAACACAAAAAAGCACAGTAAAACCAAAAACACACTGTTGCAAAAAAATCACAGTGGACAGCAAGTGCTAGTAAAAAGATGGAAAAAACAGGGTATTTGGTTGATACGTTTTTTTGCAAAAAATGTATATTAAGCCGCTCTACCAAGCGTCAAGGTTAGTGTTGAGCGATACCGTCCGATACTTGAAAGTATCGGTATCGGATAGTATCGGCCGATACCCGAAAAATATCGGATATCGCCGATACCGATATCCGATACCAATACAAGTCAATGGGACATCAAGTATCGGAAGGTATTCTCATGGTTCCCAGGGTCTGAAGGAGAGGAAACTCTCCTTCAGGCCCTGGGATCCATAGGGAGGTGTAAAATAAAGAATAAAAATAAAAAATATTGATATATTTACCTCTCCGGCGGCCCCTGAACTCAGCGCGGGTAACCGGCAGGCTTCTTTGTTCAAAATCAGCGCTTTTAGGACCTGAGAAACACGTCCCGGCTTCTGATTGGTCGCGGGCCGCCCATGTGACCGCCATGCGACCAATCACAAGCCGCGACGTCACCGCAAGCTATTAGCGCGCTCATTTTTAAAAATGAGCGCGTTAATGGCTTTCAAAGACGTAGCGGGTTGTGATTGGTCGCGGCCGCGACCAATCACAAGCCGCGACGTCACCGCAAGTTATTGACGCGCTCATTTTTAAAAATGAGCGCGTTAATGGCTTTGAAAGACATAGCGGCTTGTGATTGGTCACGTGGCCGCGACCAATCACAAGCCGCGACGTCACCGCAAGCTATTGACGCGCTCATTTTTAAAAATGAGCGCGTTAATGGCTTTGAAAGACATAGCGGCTTGTGATTGGTCGCGTGGCCGCGACCAATCACAAGCCGCGACGTCACCGCAAGCTATTAGCGCGCTCATTTTTGAAAAATGAGCGCGTTAATGACTTTCAAAGACGTAGCGGCTTGTGATTGGTCGCGGCCACGCGACCAATCACAAGCCGCTATGTCTTTCAAAGCTATTAACGCGCTCATTTTTAAAAATGAGCGCGTCAATAGCTTGCGGTGACGTCGCGGCTTGTGATTGGTCGCGGCCGCGACCAATCACAAGCCGCTACGTCTTTGAAAGTCATTAACGCGCTCATTTTTCAAAAATGAGCGTGCTAATAGCTTGCGGTGACGTCGCGGCTTGTGATTGGTCGCGTGGCCGCGACCAATCACAAGCCGCAACGTCTTTGAAAGTCATTAACGCGCTCATTTTTCAAAAATGAGCGCGCTAATAGCTTGCGGTGACGTCGCGGCTTGTGATTGGTCGCGTGGCCGCGACCAATCACAAGCCGCAACGTCTTTGAAAGTCATTAACGCGCTCATTTTTCAAAAATGAGCGCGCTAATAGCTTGCGGTGACGTCGCGGCTTGTGATTGGTCGCGTGGCGGTCACATGGGCGGCCCGCGACCAATCAGAAGCCGGGACGTGTTTCTCAGGTCCTAAAATCGCTGATTTTGAACAACGAAGCCTGCCAGTTATCCGCGGACTCACCAGGGGCCGCCGGAGAGGTAAATATATCAATATTTTTTATTTTAATTCTTTATTTTACACATCTCTATGTATCCGATACCGATACCCGATACCACAAAAGTATCGGATCTCGGTATCGGAATTCCGATACCGCAAGTATCGGCCGATACCCGATACTTGCGGTATCGGAATGCTCAACACTAGTCAAGGTATACCCATATCAGAGCAGTCCTAACTAATGTATGTAATCCCTATCTGATGTATTTAAATACTACGTGGCTCTGTGCTGTTTACTATGTCACTGGGCAATATACTACGTCACTGGGCAATATACTACGTCACTGGGCAATATACTATGTGGCTGGGCAATATACTACGTGGCTCTGTGCTGTATACTATGTAACTGGGCAATATACTATGTCACTGGGCAATATACTTTGTGGCTGGGCAATATACTACGTGGCTGGGCAATATACTACGTGGCTGGGCAATATACTATGTGGATGGGCAATATACTACGTGGCTGGGCAATATACTATGTAACTGGGCAATATACTACGTGACTGGGCAGTATACTATGTGTCTGTGCTGTATACTACGTGGCTCTGTGCTGTACACTACGTCGCTGTGCAATATACTACATGGCTGGGCAATATACTACGTGACTGGGCAATATACAAAGTGACTGGACAATATACTACGTGGATGGGCAATATACTACGTGGCTGGGCAATATACTACATCACTGGGCATTATACTGCATGGCTGGGCAATATACTACGTGGCTGGGCAATATACTACATGGCTGAGCAATATACTACATCACTGGGCAAGATACTACATGACTGGGCAATATACTACGTAGCTGGGCAATATAGTACGTGACTGGGCAATATACTACATCACTGGGCAATATACTACGTAGCTGGGCAATATAGTACGTGACTGGGCAATATACTACATGGCTGGGCAATATACTACGTGGTTGGGCAATATACTACGTGGCTGGGCAATATACTACGTGGGCTGTGCAATATACTACCTGGACATGCATATTCTAGAATACCCAATGCGTTAGAATCGGGCCACCATCTAGTGGGTTATAAGCCTTCCCAGTAGTTGTGTGCATGCAACCCTAAAAAAATAAAAAAAAACAGGCAGAGATGCTTACCTGTCTAACTGGGTCTCAATACAATTGCACTACCAGGGTGCAGCGGACCCAAGTAAAATGGCAACTGCACAGGTGCAATAACAAATGAAACAGCCAGCCTTCAATCAGGGATTGGCAGTGTGACACACCAATGCAAAAAAATATAATCTGTATGTGGCAATGTTCACACAAGGAATGCAGAGCATCTGGTTCTCAGCCTATTAATAACGCGCTATGGCAGGCTGCCCAGTGCTAACTATAATGCATCCTGTGTGAACAGAGGCCACAGTTTACAGAACCATTTAGGCCCAACTGCACCCCGAAAAAATATAATGTGCAAAAAAAAAACAATATATGTAAGGCATTGGTTGATATTCTGGCCATAATATGTAAGCTGGCAACCCACGTCAAGGGTCCTTACGTTTACCAGTCCTACTCTAACATGAAAACCACAAAAAGAGGTAAAAATCTTCCAATATTCAAGAAAAAAACAAAAAACAGGCAGAGATGCTTACCTGTCTAAATGGGCCTCAATACAGCTGCACTTGAGTACATTGCAATTGTATTGAGGCCCAGTAAGACAGGTAACCATCTCTGCCTATTTTTTTTTCTTAATATTGTAGGATTTTTTCCTCTTTTTGTAGTTTTCGTGCAGACAACCCTACTAGGGGAGCACATTTGTACATACCTATTCCAATTTTTTTACCAAGATAAGACCTATAGCCCTGTTTGTCATTTCCAGTTTTTTCCTTATTTTGACAGACAGTCCTGTAATAAATAGGTAATGCCATATTCAAGTGATATTCCATCATTACTATCATAGGAGTGCCCCTTAAAAAATAGCATCAAATTACGCAAGGAAGATTTTTCAAAGCTGGTAAATGCTTTCACTTTCTAAAATGAATGGACATCTCATAAATTGCTATTGCCAACTGTTGAATGTTTCCTATCTTGTTAGTTTTAAAATCTTTCCCAATATGTTTTAGGACTGGTATCTTAGTCTGATCTCTACTGTACTCTGTACATGTCTGGTGAACAACAGTATAAGGTAAAAATGCTAATTTAGAACACGACTCTCAAAAAGACAACAAATAATGCACAAATAGGATAGTATACATGTTATCAAATAAAAAAAACATACAGGTATATTGGCACTTCAGTGTCATTGTACAACAGCAGAAACTACCCACCACAGTGACCATCTTCATACAAGTGTGTGCCACCACCAATACAAAAATATCAAGAAGCTAGTTATCTACTTCTAGAAAGTAAGAAGCAGTTCTACTAATGTTACCATATTAGGGATGTATTTCCCCAAACACAGGTCCTTGTTATTTGGATCCATTGGTCCATTTTGGTGTATTAGCAAAGACAGCCAATAGTTTAGGGTATATAAGGGGTGTGATGGACAAGGTGGTACAGTCATAGATGGGACATACAGTCATGGGGGAAAGTGTTGGCATCCTTGAAATTGTTCCAGAAAATGAAGTATTTCTCCCAGAAAATAATTTCAATTACACATGCTTTGTTATACACATTTTTATTTCCTTTATGTGTTATCGAACAACACAAAATAGTAGAGAGAAAAAGGCAAATTGGACATAATTTCACACAAACTCACCAAAATGGTCCTGACAAAATTGTTGGCTTCCTCAACTTAATATCTGGTTGCACACCATTTTGAATAAATAACTGCAATAAATCACTTCATATAACCATCAACAAGCTTCTTACACCTTTCAAGTGGACCACTGTTCTTTTGCAAACTGCTCTTGGTCTCCCATATTTGAATGTTGCCTTCTCTCAGCAACAATTTTAAGATCTCTCTACAGGTGTTCATTGGGATTTAGATCCGGACTCATTGTTGGATACTTCAGAACTCTCCAGTGTTTCATTTCCATCCATTTCTCCATTTCTGATTTTTGGAGTATGATTGGGGTCATGGTATGGCTGGACCCATGGCTTAGGAAGCAAACCCAGCTTTCTGACACTGGGCACTACATTTTGACCCAAATCCTTTTGTAATCTTCAGATTTCATGATGCCTTGAACACAGTCAAAGCACCCAGTACTAGAGGTAGCAAAACAACCCTCAAAACCTCTTTGAATCACTACAATATTTGACTGTAGGCACTGTGTTATTTTTATTTGTAGGCCTCATTTCATTTTTTGTAAACAGTAGAATGATGTGCGTTACCAAACAGCTCTATCTTGGTCTCATATGTCCACAAGAGGATTTCCCAGATAGATATTGGCTTACTCATGAACATTTTTGCAAACTGCAGTATAGCTTTTTATGTCTCTGTGTCAGCAGGGGGTTCTCCTGGGTCTCTTGCTAGAGCATTATATTTCATTCAAATGTCAACTGACACTTCATGCAAATATTGATGCAGCCTGAGCCTGCAGGACATCCAGACTATCTTTCATTGCAATCTTTTATCAATTTTTCTCTTCCGCCCATGTCCAAGGAGGTTAGCTACAGCACCATGGGTTGTAAACATCTTGATTATGTTGTTCACCATGGACAAAGAAACATCAAGATCTCTGGAGATGGATTTGTAACTTTGAGATTGTTGATATTTTTTTGGACAGTTCTCTTTTCTTCTTTCTGGTCTCCATGCTTATTGTGGTTGGCAGAAAGACATAATGCAAACATTGAGTCTATTTCTATAATTTTTACCTGGTTTCAGGTGTGATTTTCATATTCCTCTCACCTCTTTCTTGCCACAGGTTACTTTGAACAAACATCACATGCTTGAAACAAAGTTGCTAACCCAACATTTTGGGAAGGTGTCAACAATTTTGTCTGACCAATATTTGTAGTTTTGTGTGAAATTATGTCAAATTTTCCTTTTTACCTTTCTCTTTTTGTGTTGTATTAATACATTCAAAATAAATAAATGTGTGTATAACAAAACATGTGTAACTGTAATAATTTTCTGGGATAAATAATTCATTTTCTGGTACAATTTAAAGGATGCCAACACTTTCGGTCATCACTGTATGTGTCATCCAGTTTGCTAGCCTCGGTGATAAAAGAAACACAGGAGTATTTACCAGGTATATATATATATATATACAGATTATTACCACTAAATAGTATGTATACCCTATGTATAGTATCACTGCTATACCCAGTACCACCTGTGTCAAAAAATTGTAGTGAAACCACTACATGAACAGAGAAAGCATATACCAAATATGGATCAGACCAAAGGATACAAAAGATAACCGGGAATATTAAAATATATTATTTTATTATTGTGCAATAGCAAGACAAAAAATAGAAATTAAAATATTACATAAATCTATACAATCATATATACATATATATGTATATAATACATGTGTACTTGTATTAATTTATGGGCACAAAAAAACCTCAATATATGAATTAAATGGGCAGGTCGAAAAAATAACAGTAAAAATATATAATCTGGATACCCAGTAATTAAAAAAGTAAGCAATATCTATAAAGAATATATATTAAAAAATATATCCATATCTGGTCTAACTGGCTATAAAGTGCAAACATATGTGGGAAGACCCTATAAAAAGGTGCAATGTGCTGGTAAACAATAAGGCGTGAAGGTTCACATAAGGCCCATGCTGTAAGGGAAAGTGCAGTGTGCTAGTTATATTGTGCTAGTTATAATGAGATATGCCAGATACACCGAGCACTATCCATCCAGGACAGTGATAAATATGTGAATGAACGGTTACTACTTACTATCAAAGACTGGGGGGATATCACCAGGACCGCCAAATGTATGAGGATGTGCACCCCGACGCGCGTTTCGGACCCAGAAGTTCCTTCGTCAGGGGGTACTTTAGGTCGAGACCGAGGGGTTTATATAGCTCGCATGTAATGAGTCACAGCGCCAATGTCAGCGTCCACAGCATGCACGGCGCATGCGCCGCCCGAACACACCGGAAGTCCAAGATCAAGCATCACGTGACCGGACGCACGTGATAGCACATGGCGTTGCCAAGGTCACTATGACGCTATGATCCGGACCGCAGAGTGTCGGGCACGCACGCGCACTGCTGTGGGCCCGATATGAGCAAGTAAGGAGAAATGACTCAGCCGATGCTTAATGCTGGCTGTGTAAGTGGCGCATGCGCTGTCCAAACAAAACCTGGTGCCCGAGACAGACCATGGAAACCATTGCCACAGAAACGTAACATGATCACCAAAGACAGCTCGAACACCGCGGTGTCAGATGCGCACACGCACCACGTCCAGCACAACATGGGCAGTTATGAGGACACAAATATATAATATAATAATAGGAAGGAGCAAGGACTATCCAGGTGCCGCATAAGTACATCGTCTATGCCGTGCGCTCATAAACCAAAACACAACACCACGCGGACAAGCCACGGGGGGTCGCGTCCCGGAAACAACGCACCAGCACACACGGGCACAGCTACGACAAAATGTTGGTGAATGGTACTAAAGTTGCATGTATACCTACACCAAGTACATTAAAAGAAAGGGGGAACATATGTCTAGTGTGACAATAGTATAAATATGTATATGAAGTGCCCATAAATTGGAAGTATATATATACACATACATACACAATAACTATGCTATGCATATATTATTCAATAATAGCTAATATGGCATAATATCTTTTCCACAGTTGGATCAAACATTCAACGAAAAAAGTCCATATAATTCAATCCGCCATGACAAGGGCATAGACCATCGAAAGTCCAACAGGGAGCAGCATGGAACAGACATTCAAACAGGTAAGTAACGGGTAAGCTGTAGAATATCAGATAAAAATTGTTAAAATCATCTTTAGTACCAATGTCGGTCAAAACATTAAAAACTATTAAAATGTTAATATGAAGTTATAAAATTATACTTTAAAAATACAATATACCCATGTAAATAAAACATGAATGGATACGATAAAAGATTATATAGTTTAATAAAATAATGATGGAAGTAAAGTAACCACTTATAAGAACGGAGCGAAACTCAGACTTTCGTTAAGGCCATTGGGGGAGACTGTGTCAAGCAACCAGATCCATTTTGTTTCAAGTAGAGCCAAAGGTATACTGATTTTACCCCCTCTCTCATTTGGTTTAATTTGGTCAATTCCGAAAACTTGTAAGAGGGAAGCGTCACAGTTGTGATATAATTTTAAATGCTTGGGAATGGTTTTTAAATTTTCTATATCCTCTATATCCTTTGCTGCCAATATCCCACGCACATGTTCCCGTGTGCGGATTTTTAGTTGACGAGTTGTCATTCCTATATAAATCAAGGAGCAAGGACATACTGCATAGTAGATTACAGAGCGGGATGTGCACGTGATGGGATATTTAATTTTATATGTTTTAGTTCCCTTTGCATTTTTAAAGGATTGGCGTCTTACAATGTTGGGACAAGCCACACATTTTCCGCATGGTTTACAACCTGTTTGGGGTTTAATATTATTAAGAAAAGTAGAAGATGATGTTTGATCACTCACATAATGACTCTTGACGAGGGAGTCACTCAAATTCTGTGATTGCCTAAATGTGATTTCGGGACTTTTCCCAATGTATTTTGATATTACAGGGTCACTTTGGAGAACAGGCCAAGATTTGGATAAATAATGCCGCATCAAATCTATTTGGCCATGAAATTGAGTGATGTATCTTATTGGCTGTTTCTTGTCACTTGATTTCCTGGTGTATAGAACTTCATGTCTAGTGGTATGTTTTGCCCGATTATAAGCCTTCTTAATTGATCTGTGACTATATCCACGTTCAGAGAATCTATTCTTTAGGATATCTGATTGTCTCTCAAAGTCCTCTTTGTTTGAGCATATTTTCCGAAGGCGCAAAAACTGGCCAATCGGTATGGAGTTGATCATGGCCTTAGGGTGAGAAGATGTAGCATGCAAAAATGAATTTACTGCTGTAGGTTTACGGTACAGATCGGTTTCGAGAAAATTGTCGGCTCCCCTCTTGATACATACATCTAAGAATTCAATTTGATCCCGGTCGTATTTATACGTGAGATGTATGTTATATGGATTCTGATTGAGTTGAAGCATAAATGATTCCAAAGATGTCAAAGACCCCTGCCAGATCATAAAAACATCATCAATGAAACGTACCCATAAAAGGATATTATCCATAACTGGCATCAGGTCAGACATCAAGAGGTCCTTCTCCCACAGCCCCAGGAAAAGATTTGCATACGGCGGCGCAAATGACGCGCCCATGGCGGTGCCCTGGAGATGTAGGTAGAAGGACCCCTTGATTTATATAGGAATGACAACTCGTCAACTAAAAATCCGCACACGGGAACATGTGCGTGGGATATTGGCAGCAAAGGATATAGAGGATATAGAAAATTTAAAAACCATTCCCAAGCATTTTAAATTATTTCACAACTGTGACGCTTCCGTCTTGCAAGTTTTCGGAATTGACCAAATTAAACCAAATGAGAGAGGGGGTAAAATCAGTATACCTTTGGCTCAACTTGAAACAAAATGGATCTGGTTGCTTGACACAGTCTCCCCCAATGGCCTTAACGAAAGTCTGAGTTTTGCTCCGTTCTTATAAGTGGTTACTTTACTTCCATCATTATTTTATTAAACTATATAATCTTTTATTGTATCCATTCATGTTTTATTTACATGTGTATATTGTATTTTTAAAGTATAATTTTATAACTTCATATTAACATTTTAATAGTTTTTAATGTTTTGACCGACATTGGTACTAAAGATGATTTTAACAATTTTTATCTGATATTCTACAGCTTACCCGTTACTTACCTGTTTGAATGCCTGTTCCATGCTGCTCCCTGTTGGACTTTCGATGGTCTATGCCCTTGTCATGGCGGATTGAATTATATGGACTTTTTTCGTCGAATGTTTGATCCAACTGTGGAAAAGATATTATGCCATATTAGCTATTATTGAATAATATATGCATAGCATAGTTATTGTGTATGTATGTGTATATATATACTTCCAATTTATGGGCACTTCATATACATATTTATACTATTGTCACACTAGACATATGTTCCCCCTTTCTTTTAATGTACTTGGTGTAGGTATACATGCAACTTTAGTACCATTCACCAACATTTTGTCGTAGCTGTGCCCGTGTGTGCTGGTGCGTTGTTTCCGGGACGCGACCCCCCGTGGCTTGTCCACGTGGTGTTGTGTTTTGGTTTATGAGCGCACGGCATAGACGATGTACTTATGCGGCACCTGTATAGTCCTTGCTCCTTCCTATTATTATATTATATATTTGTGTCCTCATAACTGCCCATGTTGTGCTGGACGTGGTGCGCGTGCGCGTCTGACACCGCGGTGTTCGAGCTGTCTTTGGTGATCATGTTACGTTTCTGTGGCAGTGGTTTCCATGGTCTGTCTCGGGCACCGGGTTTTGTTTGGACAGCGCATGCGCCACTTACACAGCCAGCATTAAGCATCGGCTGAGTCATTTCTCCTTACTTGCTCATATCGGGCCCACAGCAGTGCGCGTGCGCGCCCGACACTCTGCGGTCCGGATCATAGCGTCATAGTGACCTTGGCAACGCCATGTGCTATCACGTGCGTCCGGTCACGTGATGCTTGATCTCAGACTTCCGGTGTGTTCGGGCGGCGCATGCGCCGTGCATGCTGTGGACGCTGACATTGGCGCTGTGACTCATTACATGCGAGCTATATAAACCCCTCGGTCTCGACCTAAAGTACCCCCTGACGAAGGAACTTCTGGGTCCGAAACGCGCGTCTGGGTGCACATCCTCATACATTTGGCGGTCCTGGTGATATCCCCCAGTCTTTGATAGTAAGTAGTAACCGTTCATTCACATATTTATCACTGTCCTGGATGGATAGTGCTCGGTGTATCTGGCATATCTCATTATAACTAGCACAATATAACTAGCACACTGCACTTTCCCTTACAGCATGGGCCTTATGTGAACCTTCACGCCTTATTGTTTACCAGCACATTGCACCTTTTTATAGGGTCTTCCCACATATGTTTACACTTAGCACTTTATAGCCAGTTAGACCAGATATGGATATATTTTTTATTATATATTCTTTATAGATATTGCTTACTTTTTTAATTACTGGGTATCCAGATTATATATTTTTACTGTTATTTTTTCGACCTGCCCATTTAATTCATATATTGAGGTTTTTTTGTGCCCATAAATTAATACAAGTACACATGTATTATATACATATATACATATATATGTATATATGATTGTATAGATTTATGTAATATTTTAATTTCTATTTTTTGTCTTGCTATTGCACAATAATAAAATAATATATTTTAATATTCCCGGTTATCTTTTGTATCCTTTGGTCTGATCCATATTTGGTATATGCTTTAGCCTCGGTGATGTAGATCCTGGAGATGAAGGTTCCAGCAATGATAGATTGCTGAAAAGTTTTTAATGGGACTGGATTTTGTGTACAGCATTTAGCAGCGGCCAGGGGTTGGGTGGGAATGACAGCTCCCATATCTCCAGTTCAGCTTTTGAAACTCCTATATATGGGTGCTAAATTAGCTCAAGTAGGTGGTGTTGGAGAAGCAGTCAGTTTAGATGCCCATTCTAAGTGAGCAAGTAGCAGACCTTGAGAGGTGAAGTATAATCTAAAGGGGTCAGACCATTTATACATACCCAGTGGAAGGAATTTTTTTTTTTTTGTTATTCATTTGCGCCGAGAAAAGGCTGTTTTGAATTGCTGTAAGGGAGTGAGTGAATCCTCTCTGGATATATAGGTGGCTGTATTGTTGCAATAAAAATGATTCAATCTTTATAGCAAATTAAGTTTTTTAGCAAAAAGGTGCAACATTTTTGCTGTTTTCAATTTAAAAAATTCAAACAATAACAAGGTGTCAAAGTGTCAGGTAGCATTTTGAAGGGCTATATTTCTATCATGCTTCAATAGATGCAACAGTACTTATGCTATGTGTGTTGTTTTGATCATTTCAGCTACATTTGCTATATTTTTTTTGCATATTTTAATACTACTGTTAAATCTCTGCTATAGACTTGTGTTGTTTATTAATGTTTATTAATTTAAATGTTTTCAAAATATTTAAGTAAAGCAAGAATGGCTAATTTCCAAAATATGTTAATATGAAGAGAAACACACATTTTGCTGACTATTAACATAAATTATAATAAA
Source organism: Ranitomeya imitator (assembly GCF_032444005.1). Taxonomy (NCBI): domain Eukaryota; kingdom Metazoa; phylum Chordata; class Amphibia; order Anura; family Dendrobatidae; genus Ranitomeya; species Ranitomeya imitator. The sequence continues at coordinate 464,154,580 of NC_091287.1, read as the reverse complement.
ATATGGTCAGTCTCTCATGGTCTTTCTATTACTATTTGAGATTCAAGACTATCATACTCTCTTGGGTACTGGACTCATTTACAGCTGTTTGGCTAAAACAACAGATCTGCATTTACACCGGAAATGTCAAATTACAATAATAAAAGAGCAACATGAAAACTTTGGAAATGTTTGCAGTATTACCTAGTGACCCATAGATTAGTAATTGAAATTTCACATTGGGGATTTGATACAAGCTGAATTTTGGGGGATTTGATAACATATCATAGTGTAGATTAGATATTGGTGGAAAAGAAATATTTTAAAAATAATGTAAACAGTTAAAATGAAAATCGAATCTGAGACAGAGGGTCAAATTCATCAGGCTGTCTTCACCACAATTCAGGCATAAAACAGTGTCAAATGTTGCAACATTTTGCGACACTTGATATTTTCACACCATTCTCTGCCAGCTCCAACAATGTTTTGAGAATAGAGCAAGGTTTGGGGGGGTATAAATTAGGACATAAATATACCCCAGCCGATGACTGGCATAAAACTTCAGTTGGTAGAGCACGGCATTTGAAAGAAGTATCAAATGTATTAATAGGTGCATGTCTGAAAATGAATGTGGCACATTTTACTCCAGCACTCAATTCCTTTGACAATTTGACGAGTGTGGGTCGCCATGCTTCATCCTGACCCAGCAACCCCCACTATGTTGGAGCTGGACGAAAATAGCATGAAAATGCCAAGTGTTGCTAAATTTTGCTGCTTCTCACATTGCACAAAACATTTTTAACAACACAACAGTATTCTGGTATAAAAGATTTGAAGAATCAAAGCCCAAGTTTCTGTTTTAATGTCAAAATATGGTTCCAGATGCTGTAATTTATAATGATGCAGCAACCACCAGCTTGATGGCTGGCATGCATCGTTTATGGCATTGAGCAGCTAGGCAATCTACACTACTTGAGTATCACAGCTATTCTCATTCATATGAATCAGTGGCACACTATGCACATAGGTTGGCATGCTACTCTACCACCATATCAAAAGAAAAGAGCCAGAAAACCTGATATTATAAGTGGGATATGTAGGTGCTCATTTACACTGTGGCCATCTAAAAACAGAAAAAACCTAGGAAAAACACAAAATAAGAAAATACCTTGCAGTAAGTAAATAGTAGTAGTACATCTAAATAACAGAGTAAATGATACTAATTTAAGGTCTGCTGAAAAATAGCATGGTGAAATACAAGTGTTAGAGTCAATCCTGATTGGAAACACATTGTCGTGCTGGAATGTCTTTTACGCCCTTTAGATCAAAATAAGGTCAGCTGTATATCCTATGTTGCTTCCATGTACTCATGTACTATTACTATGTACTTACTTACTACAGGGTATCTGCTTAGCTTGTTTTAACCTTGTTTCTGTCAGTTAAACCGCCAAGGTGTGAATGAGCACCTACATATTGAACTTATACAAATATGTGTTGCAGCTCATTTCTTTAGTTTTGCTTAAGTTTAGTTTGCTTTTTTGTATCTTGTAGATATAGGGGCTTGTCTCCCCCTTTTTAGGCTGTGCATCTTGTCTATATAGATTTCCATGGGCAGGTGCAAAACAGTTTGGTCTGGGTCTTGTTCTTCCCTCGTCTTCTACAATATCTGCTGTCACATAGCAAGGTAAACTACTAGAGGGACCATCCCGATTGGGTACACATTGTCGTGATGGGATGGCTTTTACGTTCTTTTTATCAAAATATAGTCAACTGAGTACCCTATGCTATTTACATGTGCTATTACCATTTATTTACTTACTACAGGGTATTTGCTAATTTTGATTTTATCCTTTTTATCCTTTGCTCTACTCCAGCACCATATTTTATTGCCATTTCTTAAAAAGAGACTAACAACATTGAAGACATACATTCCACAAAGACTTGTATATGTAATGTAATATTTTGTCATATGGCTGTTAAGGCTAGCGGAACGCACCGAGTAAATAGAGATGATTTATTGATATTGGTGCATTCGCAGCCCGGGGTCCACCGTGCAGGAGTACCTGCTGCTAGCAAACGGTGGAGCTATATGGCGGTATAGACTAACTCAGTTAATTCACTGAGTAGCCGTGAAAGGAAAGCACTGTGCCCTGTTAGACTCCACAGAGGCACAGGCTAACTGCCCAAACAGAGAGCAGTCAGTGGTCACGCAGTCACACAAAACTCCTCGCCGGAGGAGCCAGCATTCTAGGGGCTTATTTCAGCCGGGTCCCTGAACACACTCACATGTGACCACACTGGCGCAAAGCACATAACTTTAGACAATACTAGCACATGGCCGTGCGGCCATGCGAGCCTTAAATAGCTGCAGCACGTCTAGGACCTGTGAAAGAAGGACCAATGGAATTGCTGCAGCACCTGAGCATGTGACCCTAGACCTCCACTGAGATATCCTGTCTTGGGCATGCTCAGTGTGCAAAGCAGAACTAGTCCTAGTACCTGCAGGACCTTCCATGAGAAGGACCAATGGGAGTCGCTGCAGTACCTGAGCATGTGACCCTAGACCTCCACTGAGAGATCTTGCCCTGGGCATGCTCAGTGTGTGTAAATAGGGACTTAGCCCCAGAGAAGCCTGCTCGCCGCAGATCAGTGCAGGGTACAATAGGAGAGCCAGAAGAGGCAGTAGTAACCCTATGCACAGAATCAGCCTCAGCAAGATGCTGGGAGCGACATCTCCGCTGAGCAAACCCCACTGCGGCCGATGCAGAATGGGAGACCGCAGTAGACACGGATCGAGATTCCCCCTGTGCAGCAGAGGAAACTCAACTCCTAACATTACCCCCCTCCTAGGGCCCCCCCTCCTTGAGCCTCGCTACGCTCAAAAGCTGCAATAAGCAGCGGAGCCCGAATGTGCTCCACAGGCTCCCAGGTTCTATCCTCTGGGCCGTGACCCTTCCAGTCCACCAGATAAAATTTCTTGCCACGTACCACCTTGCACCCCACGATAGCATTCACCTCAAACTCATCCGTGGATGAACACGATGTCCCGGCAGAAGACTCAGAAAACCAGGACAAATGAACGGGCTTTAAGAGGGAAACGTGAAAAGTATCGGTGATACCAAGGCGTGGAGGAATAGCCAAACGGTAGACCACAGGGTTGACCTGTTCCAGAACCTTAAACGGGCCAATGTAGCGAGGAGCAAACTTAGTGGACTCAACTCGCAGCCTGATGTTACGGGCGGAGAGCCACACTAAGTCGCCAGGAGCAAAGATCGGAGTGGGGCGCCGGTGTGTATCTGCCGAAACCCTCATTCTCTCCTTGGAGGCCCGGATGGCATCCTGTGTGCGGTCCCAGATGTCACTTGCCTCCACCGCCCAGTCTGCCACCCTAGAATCGGTGGATGACACCGGCATTGGCACAGGGACACGCGGATGCTGGCCGTAATTAAGGAGAAAAGGAGTCTGACCAGTGGAATCGGCTACAGCGTTGTTCAAGGCAAATTCCGCCCAAGGTAGCAAAGATGCCCAGTCATCCTGCCTAGCAGAGATGAAATGTCGCAAATATGTCACCAGAGTCTGGTTGGTTCTCTCCACCAACCCATTCGTCTCGGGATGATATGCAGAGGAGAGGTTCAACTCTATGCTGACTAAACGGCAGAGCTCTCTCCAAAACCGAGACGCGAATTGGGGACCCCGATCGCTGACAATCTTATCAGGCATACCATGTAATCGGAAAATGTGCTTAATGAACAACACCGCCAAGGCCCGTGCAGAAGGTAACCGAGGAAGCGGCACCAAATTCACCATCTTAGAGAAATGGTCGGTGACAACCCAAATAACGGAGCAGCCACGCGACTTGGGTAAGCCCACCACAACGTCCATCCCAACCATCTCCCAGGGCCTGTCTGCCACCGGTAGAGGGTAAAGCAACCCAGCAGGCCGTTGCCAAGGAGACCGATTCTGGGCGCAAGAAACGCACGCCTGAATATAGTCCCTGACATCTCGGGCCATATGTGGCCACCAGTATGTTCTCGCCAAAAGCTCAGATGTCCTCTTGGTCCCAAAATGCCCACCCACTCTGGAGGAGTGAGCCCAAGAGAGAACCTCCGGTCGCAAGTTAGCTGGCACGAAAGTCTTGCCCGGGGGCACAGACTCTAGCGAAACCGGAGCTACAGTTCTCAGGCTCTCAGAAGGGACAATAAGCCGAGGCTCCTCCTCCTCCTCAGATGACACTACGGAGCAGGAGAGAGCGTCGGCACGAACGTTCTTCTCCCCGGAGAGAAAATGGAGAGTAAAATGAGTAAAATGGAACCGGGAGAAGAACAGGGACCATCTAGCCTGGCGAGAATTCAGCCGCTGGGCCGTCTGTATATACACCAAGTTCTTGTGGTCAGTGAAGACTTGGAAGGGAAAGCGAGCTCCCTCCAAGAGGTGTCTCCACTCTGAAAAAGCCAACTTCATGGCTAGCAACTCCCCGTCCCCGATGGAATAATTCCTCTCCGCTGGTGTGAAGGTCTTGGAGAAGAAGAAGCAAGGATGCTTCCGACCTTGAGCATCCTTTTGGAAAAGGACTGCTCCAGCACCAACGGATGAGGCATCCACCTCCAAGATAAATGGTTTATCTACATCGGGGCGATGTAGGATGGGAGCGCTAGTGAAGTGTGACTTAATCGAGAGAATGGCTTTGGAGACCTCCTCTGACCACAACTTGGGATTTGCTCCCTTCTTGGTGAGGGCAACCAAGGGAGTTACCAAAGTTGAGAAGTGTGGAATGAACTGGCGATAGTAATTAATGAACCCCATAAAGCGCTGCACCGCTTTAAGAGAATGGGGTTCCTGCCAGTCCATTACCGCCTGTAGCTTGGCAGGATCCATAGCCAAACTCTGGGCAGAGATGATATAACCAAGGAAAGGTAAGGACTCCTGCTCAAACACACACTTCTCCAACTTGGCGTAGAGGGAGTTTGCCCGTAAGAGGTCGAAGACTTTGCGAACATCTCTCCGATGGGAGTCAATATCTGGAGAGTAGATGAGAATATCATCCAGATAGACTACGACCGAGGTGGTGAGCATATCCCAGAAGATGTCGTTCACAAAGTCTTGGAAAACGGCTGGGGCATTACAGAGCCCAAAGGGCATCACCAGATATTCATAGTGCCCATCCATGGTGTTAAAAGCCGTCTTCCATTCATCCCCCTCACGGATGCGAATCAGGTTGTAAGCACCCCGCAGATCTAACTTTGTAAATACCCTTGCTCCCCGTAGCCTATCAAAAAGCTCAGATATAATAATAATAATAATAATAATTTTATTTATATAGCGCCAACATATTCCGCAGCGCTTTACAAATTATAGAGGGGACTTGTACAGACAATAAACATTACAGCATAACAGAAATACAGTTCAAAACAGATACCAGGAGGAGTGAGGGCCCTGCTCGCAAGCTTACAAACTATGGGGAAAAGGGGAGACACGAGAGGTGGATGGTAACAATTGCTTTAGTTATTCGGACCAGCTATAGTGTAAGGCTCAGGTGTTCATGTAAAGCTGCATGAACCAGTTACCTGCCTAAGTATGTAGCAGTACAGACACAGAGGGCTAATACTGCATAAAGTGTATGAGAACATGATGCGAGGAACCTTTTTTTTTATTTTTTTTTTTTATTATAAATAGGCCACACAGGGATCGTTAGGTTTATGCATTGAGGTGGTAGGCCAGTCTGAACAAATGAGTTTTTAGGGCACGCTTAAAACTGTGGGGATTGGGGATTAATCGTATTAACCTAGGTAGTGCATTCCAAAGAATCGGCGCAGCACGTGTAAAGTCTTGGAGACGGGAGTGGGAGGTTCTGATTATTGAGGATGCTAACCTGAGGTCATTAGCGGAGCGGAGGGCACGGGTAGGGTGGTAGACTGATACCAGGGAGGAGATGTAGGGTGGTGCTGAGCCATGGAGTGCTTTGTGGATGAGGGTAGTAGTTTTGTACTGGATTCTGGAGTGGATGGGTAGCCAGTGTAATGACTGGCACAGGGTAGAGGCATCGGTGTAACGGTTGGTGAGGAATATGATCCTGGCTGCAGCATTCAGGACAGATTGGAGCGGGGAGAGTTTTGCAAGAGGGAGACCGATTAGTAGAGAGTTACAATAGTCCAGACGAGAATGAATAAGTGAAACAGTCAGAGTTTTTGCAGAGTCGAAATTAAGAAAAGGGCGAATTCTAGAAATGTTTTTGAGATGCAGGTAAGAAGAGCGAGCCAGTGATCGGATGTAGGGGGTGAATGAAAGGTCAGAATCAAGGATGACCCCAAGGCAGCGGGCATGTTGCTTTGGAGTAATGGTGGAACCGCACACGGAGATGGCAATGTCAGGCAAAGGTAGGTTAGTAGAGGGAGAGAACACGAGGAGTTCAGTTTTTGACAGGTTTAGTTTCAGATAGAGGGAGGACATGATGTTAGAGACAGCGGTAAGACAATCACTGGTGTTTTCTAAAAAGGTCGGTGTGATATCGGGAGCAGAAGTGTATAATTGGGTGTCGTCAGCATAGAGATGGTACTGGAAACCAAATCTACTGATTGTTTGTCCAATAGGGGCAGTATACAACGAGAAGAGTAGGGGGCCTAGGACTGATCCTTGAGGAACCCCAACAGTAAGGGGAAGGTGAGAGGAGGAGGAACCAGCAAAACATACAGTGAAGGATCGGTCAGAGAGATAGGAGGAGAACCAGGAGAGAACGGTGTCCTTGAGGCCGATGGAGCGGAGCATAGTGAGGAGGAGCTGATGATCCACAGTGTCACATGCTGCAGAGAGATCCAAGAGAATTAGCATGGAGTAGTGACCATTAGATTTAGCTGTTAGTAGGTCATTAGAGACTTTAATGAGGGCAGTTTCAGTAGAGTGTAAAGAGCGGAAGCCAGATTGAAGAGGGTCGAGAAGAGAGTTATCTGAGAGATAGCGGGTAAGACGGGAGTGGACCAGGCGTTCGAGGAGTTTAGAGATGAAGGGAAGATTAGAGACAGGTCTATAATTAGCGGCACAGTTTTGATCGAGGGATGGTTTTTTAAGTAATGGATGTATGATGGCATGCTTAAATGAGGAGGGAAAAATACCGGAAGTGAGGGAAAGGTTGAATATTTTTGTTAGGTGAGAGGTGATAGCCGGGGAAAGGGACTGGAGGAGATGTGACGGAATGGGGTCACTGGTGCAAGTGGTCGGGCGCGAAGATGCAAGGAGCCTGCTTACTTCTTCTTCTGTAACTGCTTCAAAGTCAGAGAGTGAACTAGATGCAGTGGGGGAGGGAGGACAGTGCATGGTATGAAGAGATTGGGAGATGATTTCCTGTCGAATGTGGTCAATTTTTTCTTTGAAGTAATTGGCCAGATCGTCAGCACGGAGATCCGTGGTTGGGGCCTGCTCTCTTGGGTTGAGTAGGGACTGGAACGTGTCAAAGAGACGTTTAGGGTTATTGGACAGGGAGGTGATGAGGGTGTTGAAGTAGGTTTGTTTGGAGAGGTGAAGGGCAGAATTGTATGTCTTTAGCATGAACTTATAATGGATGAAATCTTCGGGTAGATTAGATTTTCTCCACAGACGTTCTGCGCACCTGGAGCACCGCTGCAGGAAACGTGTTTGCAGCGTGTGCCACGGTTGTATCAGGGGTATCAGGGGTAATGGGTACTTGTTCTTAACTGTGATGGCATTAAGACCCCTGTAGTCTATGCATGGACGTAAGTCTCCAGTCTTCTTCTGTACGAAGAAGAACCCAGCCCCTGCCGGTGACACTGACTTCCTAATGAATCCTCTTGCCAGATTCTCTTGGATGTACTGAGACATTGCCTCCATCTCCGGGAGAGATAATGGATAGACTCGACCCCGTGGAGGCTCAGCAGCAGGCAAGAGGTCAATAGGACATTCATAGGGGCGGTGAGGCGGAAGGGTCTCTCAGCTCTTTTGGAGAACACGTCTGCATAGGGCCAATAGTGCTTGGGGAGAGAGGAAAGATCTGCGGGTACCTGTGTAGTAGCAACCTGAACGCACTCCCTCTGACATCTACCCTCACAGGATTTACTCCATCCCAAAATTCTCCCAGAGGACCACTCAATATGAGGAGAATGGTAGCGAAGCCATGGTATCCCCAACAGGACCTCATACAATTCCCTCAGGAATGACTAATAGGGAGATTATCTCCTGATGAGATGGAGACACAGAAAGCGTGAAAGGAATGGTTTGGTGGGTAATCTGTGAAGGTAGTGTTGACTAGTGTTGAGTGATAACGTCCGATACTTGAAAGTATCGGTATCGGATAGTATCGGCCGATACCCGAAAAGTATCGGATATCGCCGATACCGATATCCGATACCAATACAAGTCAATGGGACATTAAGTATCGGAATGTATCCTGATGGTTCCCAGGGTCTGAAGGAGAGGAAACTCTCCTTCAGGCCCTGGGATCCATAGTGAGGCGACCAATCAGAAGCCGCGACTTCATTCTCAGGTCCTAAACGCGCTCATTTTAAACAAAGAAGCCTCCCGGTTACCCGCGGTGATGTCCAGGGGCCGCCGGAGAGGTGAATATATCAATATTTTTTATTTTAATTCTTTATTTTACACCTCACTATGGATCCGATATCGATACCCGATACCACAAAAGTATCGGATCTCGGTATCGGAATTCCGATACCGCAAGTATCGGCCGATACCCGATACTTGCGGTATCGGAATGCTCAACACTAGTGTTGACCCATTTACCACTCGAACGGTTACTGGCTTGGCGAACATTACCAAGGGTATTGCGTGACGCTGGGCAAAAGCGGAAGACATAAAGTTACCCTCTGCCCCAGAATCCACGCATAGCTCGACCACAAGAGTGGATGGGCCTATGGTAATTGTCCCCTTGAATGACAACTTTGAGGCAAACGTCGCCGTGTCTAGTGTACCTCCTCCAACTGCCACTAGACGCTGATGTTTCCCCGACCGCTGAGGACCCTTGGAGGCAAGATGTCCTGACTGCTGGCAAACATGACGGACCTTATGTGCACGGGTGGACTGAGACTTGGATCCCGCTCGTGTCACCTCTAAGGCCTCATGTGACTCGGATGCCTGGACTGGAGATTCCAAAGGTTTGGCGAAGGTGGGAGCAAGCCGAAACCTCTGCCTACACTGGGCTCGCTCCAACCTCCGCTCGTTAAAACGGAGGTCAATACGAGTAGAGACAGTTATTAACTCCTCCAGTGTGGCAGGAATCTCCCTAGTGGCCAGAGCGTCCTTAACGTGGTCAGCCAGTCCCCTCCAAAATATGGGGATAAGGGCTTTATCCGACCACTCCAGCTCGGAAGCTAAAGTACGGAAGCGGACGGAAAAATGGCTGACCAAGGACTCACCCTGAGTTAATGCCAGTAGTTGGAGCGCTGTGTCATGGGTGACTTGAGGTCCTAAAAAGACCTTTTTCAGAGTGCTCAGGAACAATGGAGCACTCTGCACCACATGATCACCACGCTCCCACAGCGGCGTAGCCCACTCCAACGCCCTGTCCGACAAGAGAGACACAATAAATCCCACCTTAGCCCGCTCTGTAGGAAAACATGCAGCCAGGAGCTCGAGGTGAATAGAGCACTGACTCACGAATCCCCTACAAGTTTTGCTATTTCCAGAAAATTTTTCTGGCAGCGGGAGGCGAGATAATGTCGGAACAGGGGTGGCAGTGGACAAGGTTGCTGCAGCCACGCTAGCAGCCTGTACAGCAACTGCGGTAACATCCACAGCTGTGGTTGAGCTCTCGAGAGCCGCAAACCTACCCTCCAGCTGCTGGATATACCGCAAAGATTGCTGAATGTCCGCCATTTACTAGCCAGACCCTGGCGCTAGTATTCTGTTAAGGCTAGCGGAACGCACCGAGTAAATAGAGATGATTTATTGGTATTGGTGCGTTCGCAGCCTTAGGTCCACCGTGCAGGAGTACCTGCTGCTAGCAAACGGCGGAGCTATATGGCGGTATAGACTAACTCAGTTAATTCACTGAGTAGCCGTGAAAGGAAAGCACTGTTAGACTCCATAGAGGCACAGGCTAACTGCCCAAACAGAGAGCAGTCAGTGGTCACGCAGTCACACAAAACTCCTCCCTGGAGGAGCCAGCATTCTAGGGGCTTATTTCAGCCGGGTCCCTGAATACACACAGACTCAATCTCCTCGCCAGAGGAGCCAGCATTCTAGGGGCTTATTTCAGCCGGGTCCCTGAACACACTCACATGTGACCACACTGGCGCAAAGCACATAACTTTAGACAATACTAGCGCATGGCCGTGCGGCCATGCGAGCCTTAAATAGCTGCAGCACGTCTAGGACCTGTGAAAGAAGGACCAATGGAATTGCTGCAGCACCTGAGCACGTGACCCTAGACCTCCACTGAGAGATCCTGCCTTGGGCATGCTCAGTGTGCAAAGCAGAACTAGTCCTAGTACCTGCAGGACCTTCCGTGAGAAGGACCAATGGGAGTCGCTGCAGTACCTGAGCATGTGACCCTAGACCTCCACTGAGAGATCTTGCCCTGGGCATGCTCAGTGTGTGTAAATAGGGACTTAGCCCCAGAGAAGCCTGCTCGCCGCAGATCAGTGCAGGGTACAATAGGAGAGCCAAAAGAGGCAGTAGTAACCCTATGCACAGAATCAGCCTCAGCGAGACGCTGGGAGCAACATCTCCGCTGAGCAAACCCCACTGCGGCTGATGCAGAATGGGAGACCGCAGAAGACACGGATCGAGATTCCCCCTGTGCAGCAGAGGAAACTTGACTCCTAACAATGGCGACACCATATAGTGGATATGGAAATGCTTAAGTGCGTCTCTGCCAGATACTTATTCTTGGACTTGTGACCACAGAACACTACTAAAGTACATTCTATAATGTGTATTCTTATGAAGCAGTAAGACGTCCTGTAATACTGTACTGTTTAATGTCTATTTTTTAGCATGCACTTTGACTCTTCAGAGAGAAAAAGAGGACTTGGACTCTATAGCGCCACCTGTTGGAAATAGCAATCCTTCAAGTCGCAATCAACCCTATAACGAGTCGTGCAATATGACTTAGGATAAAAGCCAAATCAGAATCTCAATTCGCAGACACGGTGTTGAGATACTGCGAATTGAGATACTGATTTGCCTATTTATACTAAGTCATATTGCAAGACTTGTTAAAGAGTTGACTGTGACTTATAGGATCTCTACTTCCAATAGGTGGTGCTATAGAGTTCAAGTCCTCTTTTTCTCTTAAGAGGCAATTTGCATATTAAATTTCCCAGAGGAGCATTGCACGGTGAATAAGCCTTCTTACCTTGACAAGCCAGAGCTGGTATGTCACTCTCCACAAGGAGAAACCTTACCATTTTTTAGCAGGCATTTATTGGTCATTTGATAATATGTTTCTGTAATGTGAATTTTTACAAGTACAGAATTCATCTTTCTATTATATACAGCCAAATATGATTTTATTTTTTTTTCATGTCAATAAAAGAAGGTATAAAAATAATACCTCGGCACTGCTGAGATATACTCATGAGGAATATGTATTAAGTGTGGGGACAAGGACACATATCATGATGCATACAATTTTCAGAAATATTAAATTCTTGGCTACCAACATATAACATTTATTAAAAGTTTAACTGCTTTATCCTAAAGAGATTCTGTCAGCACATTATGACAGTTCAAGCTAAGGCCCGACGCTTGGTGCTTCACGGTGGGGCCACACATTGAAACACACCTTCCCACCTGCTTGTTTTTCCTCAATCTACAACCCACTTTTCTTTGATTGACAGCTCTGGCTTCATAGAGCCAGAGAAGGGCAGAGATAAATGAAAAACAAGCAGGTGGGAAGGTGAACTTAAATAATTGACCCGGCCATGAAGCACCAAGCATCTCTACTTGGTTTGAACAGTCATTTTGTGCTGACAGAGTCCCTTTAAGTCTAAATGGAAGGGCTAGGCTTGCATTTTTATAACTTATAAATTGCCTTTTTTCACATTCCGTGATTTGCTCCAAGTGTGTTACCACAAACAATTAAATAGAGTGAGCAGATAAGACTATTCGCTCACCTACATGAGATGTGACCCAGCACAACTCTGAATCCGAGACTAGTGTACCAATAGGGTAGAATACCATTCGAGCCACTGACCCACACACTGTTGGAAAGAGCTGTGAAGGATTCAAAAGAAAAATTGGAGCTCTGTTTCACAGATGCTGCCAGAAAATGCTGACCCTAGATCTGCGTTTCCAGAATCTTTTTCAAACAAGGCATTTCAGAATATGGTCAACTCCTTCTTCACAAATCTTAATGTACCAAAAAAAAGAGTAGAACTGATTTGATATCCTGTTTTCATTTTTAAAACTTTAAAAAGAACCTCATTTTATACAGTCCTTCTCCAACTCTTCATACACAAAAATTACTTCACAGTATATATTTTCTTGCACAAATCATTTCTGAGAAGCCTGTATTTGAACAGAAATGTATGTGCCCAACATCTCAGTGCTATATAACAGTAGAAAAAGCTCTGCTTTCAGAATGTCTTTCATCTAACACTTGTTTTGCAAATGTTGGAAAGTTCTTTATCATTTCAAATTGGAGCTCAGATGTGGCTTATACAGTATGATGTACTCTGACAGTGTATTTGATGACATCCATTCTTTCAAATGAAAAAGCCTCATGTGAAGACACGCGGAGTCAGTAGATGCTCTCGTCTTGAGACCGCATGGATCTTGGATCATCCCACTGAATACCTGCTCTATTTTTACTGTGGGCATAATACTACTCACACAATACAGGGTGAGGGTGAAATAGTGTGGCAATAATTTACTGAACCACCAACAAACAATAACATATATAACAGTCCCAGCAAAAACCCAAGATGGTGCACCTTACAGAGTCCCACCTTTCCGCTGGCTCGATGGGATTAGAGCAACTTCAACTTTGGGGCATTCTAGGGCTATATACCCCAGCTGTGGCACCCCACGTTTGTTGGGCATTAACTGAGAGAAGGTAACAAGTTTAGAAAGCTGACAATCCATTGATGTATGAGGCCAGGTGACTTTATTGTCCCAACCTGGATTCTCTAAACTTCTTTGACGGGTCAGTGATGGTCAATGATGCAGCTCTGTATTTCTTCAGCTGGAGCAATGATGCCATGGTTACTGTAATGCAGAGACACAGGCAGATCTTCCTTTTTATGGTTCACAACTTCTCATGCAGGCATTCCACCACAGGCTTGGGGGAAGATGGAAGGAGGCCATTCCTCACTGCTGGAGTGTTCAAACCACATGCATAGTTTGTCCTTGATATTTGCAGAGCACCTATCAGTCATCAACATATTAACAAACATTGAGCCTTTGTTTCCCAAAGATAGTAGAACAGATACAATAGCTAATCAGCAGCCAGTCAATAAATGGCGGTAATTGAACATTAATGATAATAAGAGTCAACATTTATTCTCACAAGGACTCTAGCTCATGTCCCTGAACCTACTGAAATAATAAATCTGGATAATTCAGATTAAATGCTGTGTAGTGAGCTGACTTTTCCCAATTCATTTTGATATAACTATGTAAAGATAAACACATTAGGCAAACTTTAAATTTGTCTGTTTGCGTGGATTTTCCTTGATAATCCGATTATGGAATGTTAAAATATTGATATATTGATACTATTGTATTTCATTTTTTTAATTAATCTCCATTCTTGGTCTCCTTTAATAGTGTATTTCACCCACATGTGCTTGTCTTTTCTTATCAATCATGACCAATGACTGCTTGTCATTGTCCATAGATCATAAGTTTTCAGCAGTTTTATAAGTGGTAAAGTGGTTTGTATCCCATTATATATATAATTATATTGTACTTTTGGATTAGGTAAGTGTATAGGTATTCAGGCAAAGTTTTTATTTCATGTATATGTATTAAAAATAACAATAAATAAATAAATTGATGTCACCTTTCTATTTTCGCTCATTTACATTCTCTAAGCCAGGGAGTTTGATTCACCAAGCAATGTATATCAATTTATGCTTATTATTTTGCATAAAACTGCTTAAAATGTCACCAAATTTCTGAGCAAATCACTGACTGGTGTACGTTTCTCAAGGTGGCACATTGCAGCTGAAAGATTAACCTTACTCATTGAGAGGGTAACATCCGTGAAAGAATGGCCGTGATTTTAAGTTTTATTACATAAATTAATAATGCATATGAAAATAAGCAACTTTACAAAATATTTTATCAGGGAAATATACTTATTTCTCCTCCTGGACTGTTATTTCACTCCCAATTATTGGGTAAAATCTGTTATATCTGTATTTAGTGAAGACAGATTTTCCCATTACTGAAATAGAAGATGAGTGTTGGCGATCATAAAATTCTATGGAGTGTAAGACTCATGCTGGTGTGGTAGATGGAGGCAGGTATATCTCACCCAGGTGTTTGTCCTATGTGAATTAGGCCACTCAGTATCTTCAGGGTGCTAATGGGTTAATGATTGCAGGAATAAAAGATGACCAGCTGGGTGTTTCCAGTGTCTGCCTGGGGCACACAGATTGCCTGCCTGTGTGAGACAAACGTGAGTGAAGAGCTCTGCTCAAGATCTGTATGATGTTAGCTGGGTGGGAGAAGCCCCCCCAGTTGTTGAGATAGCAACGTATTTGTTTAGTTAGTGCCGGACAGGCTAGGGTTTATTTTTATGTTTTGTTTTTTGTGTTGCTTTCACGTTAATAAATCTGACCTGAGGTCAGCCTGCTCAGAAACCTGCTGTACGCCTCAGATTCAATGCACAAACCACGTGTCCTTTGACCCCAGCAAAGGCGATCCCAGAGTGTTTTGTCACATTGTGGTGGAGAATGCGGGCATACCGTGGCACAGGCGACAGCATGGAAGACGTGGTGAAAGCCTTAGTACAGTCCACTGCCGTACAGCAGCAGGCCACTGCCGCACAGCACGAAGCTAATCGCTTGATGGCCGCACAGCTGAAGGAGTTACTGGACATGACGGTTGCAGACCGCCAACTTCTCCAACAGGTGGCGCAGCGCCTGGTGAGCATGCCTGACGCTGACCCAGAAGCAGAGTCCAGAAGGATCCATGTGAGTCGATACTGGCAAAAGCTGACTGCAGAAGATGACGTCGAGGCATATCTGACAACTTTTGAGCGGACGGCATTGAGAGAGAAGTGGCCGAAGGCACGATGGGCCGATTTGATTGCCCCGTTTCTCTCCGGCGAGGCCCAAAAAGCTTACCATGATTTGGACCCGGAGGTCGCTCAGGACTTTGAGAAGCTGAAAGCTGAGATCCTGGCCCGGCTGGGTGTGACGACGGCTGTCCGTGCACAGAGGGTACATCAGTGGACATACCAGCAAGATAAACCAGCGCGGTCTCAGATGTTCGACCTGATCTACTTGACAAAGAAATGGCTGCAACCCGAGGTACTGACAATACCCGAAATAATCCAGCGGGTTGTCCTGGACAAGTACCTGAGAGTACTACCCCCAGCGCTGAAAAGGTGGGTAAGCCAAGGAAATCCCACGACAGCGGATCAACTTGTGGAGTTGGTCGAGCGTTATTCCGTGGCAGAAGGACTTCCCGACGACACCGCCAAACCCCGGACTGTGCCTCCTCCTCGTGGAACCGGTAAGACTGTTCCAGGGACCACGGGTGAAGGAAAATCGCTTAAAACTGTGGGGGAGGAGTCCGGGACTGCTCGCACTCCGAGACCAAGAGTATTGGACGGTGGTCTCAGTAGGGGACCTGTTAGGTGTTTCCGCTGCCATGAGAAGGGTCATGTTTCTGCGAACTGTCCTGTTACCGCTGAACCCATGCAGTGCGACGTTATAGACTCTAGAAAACGCATGTCTTTGGTTACACAGCTAGTGAGTGTGAATGCGGGTCAAAATGATACAGTGAAACACCTGTGTGAATTATCTGTTGATGGGAAAAATGTTGTGGCATTACTAGACTCTGGAAGTGTGGTGACTCTGGTGAAAGCTAGTCTGGTGGCACTTCCGTCTGGTCCGTCTGACAAGTTTTCTGTGACGTGTGTGCATGGTGACACCCGCTCGTACTTAACAGCGGTCATATGGATTTCTACTCCCTATGGGTCAGTGCAGCACAAAGTGGGACTCGTTCCCGCATTGTTACATGATGTAATCCTGGGCAGGGATTTTCCCTATTTCTGGCAGTTGTGGGAGAATCAGTTACTCCTTCACGGTAGCTGTACCCGTGAATCTTCTCCCATGCCATCTGGAGGTCCCGAGTCCCTAGAGGAGACCCCACAGGAAGATGTTGCTGGGGAGGTTAATGAATCTAACCTTCAGTACCCCTTCTCCGTCATGGCGGGGGAAACAGAGGAAACTGAGGAACCTCAGCGAGAGGCGGAGGCAGACAGCCATCCGGCACCCTGCCTGCCAGATTTGGGAGTCCAGGTGGATGACTTCCACAGCGAGCAAATGAAAGATCCTACCCTGACTCCGGCTAGGAAAAATGTAAAAATGATAGATGGGGTACCCGTAGAACCTGACACTAGGCTAGCGTACCCGTATATGGTTCTTGAAAATGATTTGCTCTACCAGGTAGAAAAAAAAGGGGAAGACACAGTGCAACGGTTAGTGGTACCCAAACCTTATCGGCGGAAGGTACTGGATTTGGCCCACGGACATATAATGGGGGGACATCTGGGGGTACAGAAAACCACAGAAAGGATATTGCATTGTTTTGTGTGGCCTGGAATACATTGTGATGTGCGTAACTATTGTGAGTCCTGTCCAGAGTGCCAAATCGCGGCCCCTAAATCTCAGTTCCGTAGCCCTTTGGTACCCCTTCCTATCATCGGGGTCCCTTTTGAGAGAATTGGGATGGATTTGGTTGGGCCCCTTCCCCGATCCGCACGTGGGCACCAACATATCCTCGTCATCGTGGACTATGCCACTCGTTACCCGGAAGCCGTCCCTTTGCGTAACACAGCTACCAAGACGATCGCCAAGGAATTGGTACAAGTGTTTAGTCGGGTGGGAATTCCAAAACAGATACTCACCGACCAGGGGACTCCCTTTATGTCGAGGGTAATGAAGGAGCTCTGCAGGCTCTTACAAATAGACCCGTTGCGTACGTCTGTCTATCACCCTCAAACAGATGGCCTGGTTGAGCGCTTCAACAAAACCTTAAAACAGATGCTCCGGAAGGCGATAGACAAAGATGGGAAGAACTGGGATTACTTGTTACCCTATTTGCTGTTTGCCATTAGGGAAGTTCCCCAGTCTTCCACAGGATTTTCGCCTTTCGAACTGTTGTACGCCCGTCGTCCCCGGGGACTGCTGGACGTCGCAAAAGAAACCTGGGAAGGTCAAGTCACTCCCTTTAAAACGGTGATCGACCATGTAACACAAATGCAGGATCGTATTGCCGCTGTCATGCCCATTGTTAGGGACCATATGTTACAGGCCCAGGGAGCACAGAGGCAAAGTTATGATAGAGGCGCTAAGGTCCGTACATTTGCACCCGGCGATAGGGTGTTGGTCCTAATCCCTACGGTGGATAGTAAATTCCTGGCGAAATGGCAGGGCCCATTTGAGGTCCGAGAAAGAGTTGGTGAAGTGAACTATAAAGTGTACCAGCCGGGTAAGAGAAAACCGGAACAGATTTATCATGTGAATCTGATAAAATCCTGGAAAGACCGCTCTGCCCTAACGGCGGATCTGCCCCGTCCGGTTTGTTCACCTACTGTACCAGAGGTGTAGGTTGCTGAGACTCTCTCAGAACGACAAAAATCTGAGGTTAAGCAATTTTTGTTACAGAACCGACAGTTTTTCTCCGAAAAACCTGGCCGGACGAAGTTGGTGAAACATGAGATTGTCACAGAGCCTGGCGTCACTGTTCATGTGAAGCCCTACCGGATTCCGGAAGCCCGCCGTGAAGCCGTCTCCCGGGAAGTGATGGCAATGTTGGACTTAGGAGTCATTGAGGAGTCACACAGCGCCTGGTCCAGTCCAATTGTGTTGATACCTAAACCGGATGGCTCCATCCGGTTTTGTAATGACTTTAGGAAACTGAATGCAGTTTCTAAATTTGATGCGTACCCTATGCCCCGGGTCGATGAGTTGATCGACCGGCTTGGTAAAGCCCGATACATTACGACCCTGGATTTAACAAAGGGGTACTGGCAGATTCCTCTGGCCGAGGCGGCCAGAGAGAAGACGGCATTTGCTACACCTCAAGGTCTGTTCCAGTATGTCTATATGCCGTTTGGACTTCACGGAGCTCCCGCAACGTTCCAGAGATTGATGGATCGAGTCTTGAGGCCTCACAGACAGTACGCTTCTGCCTACCTGGATGACATCGTAATTTACAGCATGGACTGGGAAACTCATCTCCAGAAGGTACAAGCCGTGATTGATGACCTGCGAGATGCAGGTTTAACGGCAAACCCCAAGAAATGCCACATCGGGCTTGAAGAAGCCCGATACTTGGGCTACGTGATTGGCCGAGGAGTGGTTAAACCCCAGATCGACAAAATACAGGCAATTCAGGGCTGGCCACAACCAGTGAACAAGAAACAAGTGCAGGCTTTCCTGGGGATTGCCGGCTATTATCGCCGGTTCATACCCAATTTTGCAGCCATGGCTACTCCCTTGACGGATCTTACCAAGGGGAAGGGTTCCGTCATGGTAAAATGGACCTCAGCTGCTGAAGAGGCCTTCCACAGCCTGAAACGGGCTTTGTGCTCTCAGCCCGTACTAGTGACTCCTGATTTCAGCAGCGAGTTTGTGGTACAAACTGATGCCTCTGATACTGGTGTCGGAGCTGTACTTTCCCAGGTGAGGGACGGACTCGAACACCCGGTCCTCTATCTCAGTCGGAAACTGAATGTACATGAGCAGAGGTATGCCGTGGTTGAAAAAGAGTGCCTAGCCATTAAATGGGCTCTCGACTCCCTCAAGTATTACCTGGCTGGTAGGAAGTTTAGGCTGGTCACAGACCATGCCCCTCTCAAGTGGATGCACCTCCACAAGGACCGTAATAGTCGGGTAACCAGGTGGTTCCTTGCCCTGCAGGCTTACTCTTTTACGGTGGAGCACCGACCTGGGGTGCAGATGGGGAACGCCGATGCCCTATCCCGAGTGCACTGTTTCAAAAGTGTTCTTGCTCGACCGGAGTGGTCTGAGCAAGGGGGGGATATGTAAGACTCATGCTGGTGTGGTAGATGGAGGCAGGTATATCTCACCCAGGTGTTTGTCCTATGTGAATTAGGCCACTCAGTATCTTCAGGGTGCTAATGGGTTAATGATTGCAGGAATAAAAGATGACCAGCTGGGTGTTTCCAGTGTCTGCCTGGGGCACACAGATTGCCTGCCTGTGTGAGACAAACGTGAGTGAAGAGCTCTGCTCAAGATCTGTATGATGTTAGCTGGGTGGGAGAAGCCCCCCCAGTTGTTGAGATAGCAACGTATTTGTTTAGTTAGTGCCGGACAGGCTAGGGTTTATTTTTATGTTTTGTTTTTTGTGTTGCTTTCACGTTAATAAATCTGACCTGAGGTCAGCCTGCTCAGAAACCTGCTGTACGCCTCAGATTCAATGCACAAACCACGTGTCCTTTGACCCCAGCAAAGGCGATCCCAGAGTGTTTTGTCACAGGAGGGACGAGGGAAGGGCAAGAGGCAGACATATACATTCCGCTGCCAATTTTATTGAAACGACTGGTGCAATTCTCCATCTACTATATAATTGTCTAATGGTCACTTCCGTCTTTCTGTCTGTCATGGAAATCCCAAGTCGCTGATTAGTTGCGGCAAAAAGGCCACGACCAATCAGCGACAGGCACAGTCTGACGGCGAAATGGCCACTCCCTACTCCCCTGCCGTCAGCGCCCGCTCCATACTCCCCTCCAGTCAGCGCTCACACAGGGTTGATGGCAGCGTTAGAGGACCGCGTTATGCCGTGGTGTAACGCACTCCATTAATGCTGCTATTAACCCTGTGTGACAAACGTTTTACTATTGATGCTGCCTATGCGGCATCAATAGTAAAAGATCTAATGTTAAAAATAATAAAAAATCATTATATACTCACCCTCCGTCAGCCCCGCGGATCCAGCAGAGGCCTTTCCCGCTCCTCGCGATGCTCCGTTGACCGTTCCATGCATTGCGGTCTCGCGAGATTGCAATGCACTCTTGGGACAGGAGTGTCGCAAGGAGCATCGGTAAATGCCTTGGCTGGATCCGGGGGGGCCGACGGAGGGTGAGTATATAACTATTTTTTATTTTAATTCTTTTTTTAACAGGGATATGGTGCCCACATTGCTATATACTACGTGGGCTGTGTTAGATACTACATCTCTGTGCTATATGCTACATGGGCTGTGCTATATACTATGTGGCTGGGCAATATACTACATGGCTGGCATTATACTACGTGTCTGTGCTATACACTACGTGTCAGTCCTATATACTACGTGTCTATGCAATATATTACGTGTCTATGCAATATACTACGTGGCTGTGCAATATACTATGTGGCTGGGCAATATACTACATGTCTGTGCTATATACTACTTGTCTGTTCTATATACTTCGTGGCTGGGCAATATACTACGTGGCTGTGTTATATACTACGTGGCTCTGTTATATACTACGTGGCTGGGTAATATACTACGTGGGCTGTGCTATATGCTATGTGGGCTGTGCTATATACTATGTGGCTGTGTTATATGCTACTTGGCTGTGTTATATATTATGTGGGCTGTGTTGTATGCTACATGGCTGTGCTATATTTCTCTGCTGAATCTGTGCATCACGAATCATGGTATGTGTTAAAGAGGGGGGCCCACTGAGACTTCTTTCACCCAGGGCCCTCAAAAACCTGGAGCCGGCCCTGGCTTCACTGATTGGTCATGCCCAGCCACGAACAATCAGCGACAGGTGCAGTCCACCTGCAAATTGGTGTGGAACTTGAACCACACTTTGCTAATTGGTCGTGGCCGGCCGGCTGAATCCTGTGTATAAATTGCTTTATTCTGAAAACTTCATAAATAATCTATATGCATATTCTAGAATACCCGATGCGTTAGAATCGGGCCACCATCTAGTAGAAATTTATAGGCATAAACTGTCATCTCTTATCTCAAAAAAATCTATATTAAGAAAAATTTAAGAAGTAAAGATCAGTCCTGGATGAGAAAGAAGCAGATATATCCGATAGGAAATATTACAAAGTGTCTTCTGTTCACGTTTACTATTGATTTATGATATATATATAGAATTAAAAGGCTCATTACACATTACTTAATTTTACACATCTTATGTCACTGCACCTTCCAATAGGATTGTCATAAAAAATGCTAATCTTGATGACTCAGGGCCAAAATTCTTAAACAGTATATGCAAGAGCTGAAATCTAAAAGCTTATTGTATTGAGGGTACGTATAATAGTTAATGGAAAACAATATCTAAATCCTTGGCAAAGAAAGTTCTTTGGTTGATCAATTTTTCAAAACTTTTTTTTAAAACAAATATAATATTGAATAACTTCATAGTCTCCTCATAAAAGGGTTGTTCAGTAAATAATAGTTTTTAATGGATTAAAATAACATCCCCAATTAAGCCGGCATCCCAATTACCACACTTACTTTGTAATCAAGGAAACACACAGTAATAACAAATTTATAGACAATTCTCTTACAGCAAATTTTTGCTGATCGTATAGATCAGGACAAGGCCCTAGATCCAGTGTCAGACTGGGGTGCCAAGGGCCCACCAGTAATCAACTCCATGTCCCCACTTTTCAGCTTCATGCAAATGTGACATTATCCTCAATCACAAATTTACATTACAATGAACTGGGCTTAACCCTGCTGTTCTGTTCAGGTCCATGTGACCTGAAATGAAATTTTTGACCCTGCAGATTATTGATTATGCGGATCTGAAACTTGTGATTAATTGACTTTTCTTACTATGAGTGTTGTTTTTTTTTTGTTTAATTTTTGCTACACGCTGATTGTTGCACTTGTACTGTTCGGGTCAATATGACCTGATAACATTTTATACTGTTCAACAGGTCACTAATTATTTCTGCCTGCAAAATGTATTTGTTTTCCTGTGTACTTCGTCTCATTATTCAAAAGGGTGGAGGTTTCGCTGTTCTTATCAGTGAGCAAGTACTCATCCAGTCATTTCTCTTTCAATTCTTCGAACAAGTAGTTTCACTTTCAGTCCTGAGAGAGAAGACCCTGGATTCTGTGAGAGAGGACACTGAGCTGTGAATACATATCTTTACATAGCATTTAAGCTATGCTTTTCTTCTCAAATGATTCAATTCTGTTCTTTAGGCTACTTTCACACTTCTGTCAAAGTGACTACGTCGCAATGCATCGTTTTGGAGAAAAAACGCATCCTGCAAAGTTGCCCGCAGGATGCGTTTTTTTCTATAGAATTGCATTAGCGATGCATTGCGACGTATGGCCACACATCGCATCCCTCGTGCGACGGATGTGTCGTGTTTTGGCGGACCGTCGGCACAAAAAAAGTTCCATGTAACTTTTTTTGTGCGACGTGTCCGCCATTTCCGACCGCGCATGCGTGGCCAGAACTCCGCCCCCTCCTCCCCAGACCTTACAATGGGGCAGCGGATGCGTTGAAAAACTGCATCCGCTGCCCCCGTTGTTCATTTATTTCACGACATCTGTCGGTACGTCGGGCCGACGCATCGCGACGGCCCCGTACCGACGGAAATGTGAAAGTAGCCTAAGATTGTACATTGTAAAGCCATTTTTTGATTACTGTGTCATGATGTAAGCTAATGTGCGCCTGTCTAAAGGTGCCCTTAGGCTTGTGTAGACTGAATGATTGTCTAGGGGGGGGTGTATTCTCACTGCTGTAATATATTAATTGCATGGATGAGCAATGAGTACAGATTTGAACAGGGTCTGTTTTAGGGCCCATCACACACACACACAGATGCACCCTGCAATTTTGAACATCACAATCGCGAAGTATCCTTAGTAAATAAAATGTGTATATTTCTAATTTTTACCTTACTGGAGATACAACAGTTGTGTCTTACGTTCCCAAAACAATAAACATGTAATTCTAATGAGCACAATGCACCATGACAATGCAATAAGTAATTGAGAAGACAGAAAGCCAGACATGATATTAGATTATAATGCCACAAAAGGGGCAGTTGATAGACTAGATCAAGCAATATCATCATACTCGTGCAAATGCAAAACTAATCGTTGGCCAATGATAATATTTTACAACATTCTGGATGTTTTGGCATATAACACATTTGTTGTACAGAGAAAAATCAACCCAATTTGAACAGAAATAAGCTGCATAAAATATATTTTTTGAAGAATTAGGAAAATCCCTAGTTAGGCCATATATTGAAGCCAGAAAAGAAAAACCCCAGAAGTGAAGAAGCAGCAGCCATTGTGAAGAGTGCCCAGCAGCATGATCAAGAAAGAGACTCCACGGCCTCCACCAGCACAGCTACTAGCCAAAAAAAGAAGAGATGTAGCTTCTGTCCATCTCCTTGTGACAATAAAGCAAATCTGACATGTGCTGGGTGCGTAAAATATGTATGTAAAGGACATGTGTTTTTTATTGTGTTCAATGTAAAATGCATGAACCTGTTCAACTTTTTTAGAGATATAAAAGAAAAACTGAAGTTTTCATTATTTTTCATCTGTTGTTTTATAAAATACGTTAACACAAAGTTATATTTAGTTAGATTTCATATTATAGTAATAGGATTCTAAAGCATGTTTGTTACTTGTGTGCAGAATGCTATAAAGCGAACATAATTGCAAACAGCCCATGTAACCTTTTTCCCCAAAAAATAAATAAAAATTATGTTTTAATTTCATTTTTCATTTGTTTATGATCAACCATGTTCACATACAGTTTAATAATGAAATATGTATTGAATAAAACACAGTAGCTAAAATCAACATTTTAATAAGTCGGGTCATATTGACCCGAACCAGTGCAAGTGTATAGTAAATGCGATCAGAACAGCAGTGTTAAATTAATATTATTCTCCTGTAATCCTATAGGCCAGTCCAAGCCTGTGTAGATCTAGTTAATACTATATCCTATTCATATACAGTTTACCTGTAAAAAAAATCATAAACTAAAAGGGCATTAACTAGTGATGGCCAAACTCGTGGATGTTCGGCTCCGGTGAGTTCGGCCAAACATCTAAAAAAAGTTTGGCTTGGATGCCAGAATGTTACCCAAACCCGAACCCCATTCAGATGAATGGGGGGGCTCAAACATTCATTGTTTGCCACACTGCCATCTGCATGACAGCGTGGCAAACACGGGCTCTGATCGACTGACAGATGACAGCATGAGCCAGCAGCTGTGACCGGCGGTAAAAAGGTTACCATCAGTCACAGGCATCGGCTGATAAGAGAGTATTACTCCCATCAGCCTACACCTGCTGTCACTGATAACAGAGTGGAGCCATGTGGTGACCAACGCCACAGCAGCAATGCACCAGCAAGGCAGATGGCCTGTTGCCCCACAGCACCCATGCTGCAAGACTGAGCCCCATGACTCCAAACCGTGCCGCCCCACCAGCACAAAGCCACAGCAACAATGGTCACCACACAGCACCAGCACCAAAAATGAAAGAAGCACTGAAACTCAATTAGGGCAGTAGGACCCACTACGAGGTTTTCCGTGATGTGGCAGTGGGCTTCATACAGTCTGATCAGAATGTTAAACTGAAAACCTCATGTTTAGTTATATAAATTTTTGCCTAGCGGCTTTAGATCAACGTATGATTTTTGGAGGTGCAGTTCATTCTCTTTTTTTTCCTTTTGTACACAGTATGGATTAACTTCACATTGGACAGGTGAGGGATATGGTTGTTTATGATTCTATTCCAGGGGACATGGAAATCGGTTGAATAGGCGTAAGGTGAGTATTATGGCTGTTTTTTATTTTCTGTCTTTTACAGGTGACATGGGTATTGGTAGATTAGACATAAGGTGAGTATAACTTTGTTTTTTTTTTTCAAATAAAGGTGTCAGTGTATTTATTTAAGTGAAATGACTTTATTCTGGCTGTGTATTTTTTACAATGTAAATATGAGGTTAGTAAAGGGGGTGTCTTATAAACAATAAAGCAATGAGGCAAAGTTATACTCACTTTTGCCTAATCCACCAATGCTCATGTCACCTGTATAAGACAGAAAATAATAAACAACCATATCTAGCTGATAACAGCGAGAGCTGGCGCCGCCAATTGAGTTATTCATCAGCCGGAGCCTGTGCTATAAATTAATACATTTTAAAATGATGTGGGGTCTCTTCTTTTTTTGATAACCAGCGCAGGCAAAACTGACAGCTGTGACAAAACCTATAAATTTACGCTTCCAAATATATTTAGAGCTCCCAAATACAACAATCGATGTATACACATTTTACCCATGGCCATATAGTCTTAGATATGCCACAACAAGATAATGTTGTTAAGTGCATCCCAGGCTATATAGATTGAAAAGGAGACAGAATAATAATCTGTACATATATAACGAAATGTAACAGCAACATCCACCATAGTGGGACTAAACAGGGGTGCTTATTGGCCATCGGCACTAGAGCTGGAAGGCATGAAAAAAAACCAATAAGAGGAAACATATGCATACCTATAATACGAAATACAAGTAACTAGGACCAGAATTTTTAAGATATCAAATTATGTCTATACAAGTGAAAGAACTGTACCGTTATAACATCATTAATATAGCATAAGTCCCATTAACAGTACATAAATGATGGAACCTTTGTAAACTTTTAACTAAGTACAGCTTCCAGCTTGTAGAAAGATGAGAGCTGGTCATAGCTTCAACAAATATTCATGTAGTACCTGTGGAAATGGCTGAAGATGGTGTATCTCCCCTGCTATCCCACTGGTGGGCACCTCGACGTGCATTTGGCCACTAAGGCTTCATCAGGAGATGTCAACCCTCAGATGTCAGCTTTAGCATGGCTGGTTATCAAGAATACAAGGGTCCCACCCCAATTTTTTTAATTATTTAAATAAATAATAAAATAAAATGGTGTGGTGTCCCCCCATTTTTCACAACCGGGCAATCTAAAGCAAACAGCCTAAAAATAACAGCCCACCGCCGCACGAGAAAAGGAGCATCTATTAGTAGATCGTCCACTGGGTTTCTTCTTGCATACTTTGGTGCAAATTGCAGCACCTTTATTTTTCACCATTGTCCCATGATGAACACCAGAAATGAGGAAAGGGGGGGAAAGTGTTGTGATCTGGTCTTTTAAAAATTAAGTATATACCCTTATTTAAAAATCATTGAATAGTGATTATGTTACCCAAATTAAAGAGTTATTGTGCAGTAATTATAATGAGAGATTGAAACCTATTAGAGCTGTTATGATTATTAAGTTTTTAAAGGGGATAAGTATGAATCCTTATCTAAGTCTTCTGACATCCTAATTGGGGAGAGTTTTTTGGTCACAACTTTTGTCTTTTTCTGTTCTGTAAATGTGTATGTATATACATTTTCTTGTGTGCTGGCACTAGTGGTACTTAAGGTGTGGCGACCTAATAACTGTAAGATAAAATAATGTTATGCTCCAGGAAGACATCCAGGCCTCTCTTGAATCCCTCAACTGAGTTCGCCATCACCATCTCCTCAGGCAAGCAATTCCAGATTCTCACTGCCCTAAAAGTAAAGAATCCTCTTCTATGTTGGTGGAAAAACCTTCTCTCCTCCAGACTCAGAGAATGTCCCCTTATAACCGTCACCTTCCTTGGTATAACAGATCCTCGGAGAGATATTTGTATTGTCCCCTTATATACTTATACATGGTTATTAGATCGCCCTTCAGTCATCTTTTTTCTAGACTAAATATTCTTAATTTTGATATTTTCTCTGGGTATTGTAGTTGCCCCATCCCCTCTATTAATTTCGTTGCCCTCCTTTTTACTCGCTCTAGTTCCATTAGAAGTCCATGTGCGGTATACATACTAAATGTGCGAAACAGGGTTGTACAAGGGACTAACAGGGTCAATCGACATGGAGTGGGGGTGCCGTATATACAGTCATGGCCAAAAGTATTCACACCCCTGCAATTCTGTCAGATAATACTAATTTTCTTCCTGAAAATGATTGCAAACACAAATTCTTTGGTATTATTATATTCATTTAATTAGTCTTAAATGAAAAAACACAAAAGAAAATGAAGCAAAAAGCAAAACATTGATCATTTCACACAAAACTCAAAAAATGGGCCAGACAAAAGTATTGGCACCCTCAGCCTAATACTTGGTTGCACAACCTTTAGCCAAAATAACTGTGACCAACTGCTTCCAGTAACCATCAATGAGTTTCTTACAATGCTCTGGTGGAATTTTAGACCATTCTTCTTTGGCAAACTGCTCCAGGTCCCTGATATTTGAAGACTGCCTTCTCCAAACTGCCATTTTTAGATCTCTCCCCAGGTGTTCTATGGGATTCAGGTCTGGACTCATTGCTGGCCACCTTAGAAGTCTCCAGTGCTTTCTCTCAAACCATATTCTAGTGCTTTTTGAAGTGTGTTTTGGGTCATGGTCCTGCTGGAAGACCCATGACCTCTGAGGGAGACCCAGCTTTCTCACACTGGGCCCTACATTATGCTGCAAAATTTGTTGGTAGTCTTCAGACTTCATAAAGCCATGCACACGGTCAAGCAGTCCAGTGCCAGAGGCATCAAAGCAACCCCAAAACATCAGGGAACCTCCGCCATGTTTGACTGTAGGGACAGTGTTCTTTTCTTTGAATGCCTCTTTTTTTCTCCTGTAAACTCTTATGTTTATGTCTTTGCCCAAAAAGCTCTACTTTTGTCTCATCTGACCAGAGAACATTCTTTCAAAACGTTTTAGGCCTTTTCAGGTAAGTTTTGGCAAACTCCAGCCTGACTTTTTTATGTCTTGGGGTAAGAAGTGGGGTCATCCTGGGTCTCCTACCATACAGTCCCTTTTCATTCAGATGCCAACGGATAATATGGGTTGACACTGTTGTACCCTCGGACTGCAGGGCTGCTTAAACTTGTTTGGATGTTAGTCTAGGTTCTTTATCCAACATCCGCACAATCTTGCGTTGAAATCTCTTGTCAATTTTTCTTTTCCGTCCACATCTAGGGAGATTAGCCACAGTGCCATGGGCTTTATACTTCTTGATGACACTGCGCACGGTAGACACAGGAACATTCAGGTCTTTGGAGATGGACTTGTAGCCTTGAGATTGCTTATGCTTCCTCACAATTTGGTTTCTCAAGTCCTCAGACAGTTCTTTGGTCTTCTTTCTTTTCTCCATGCTCAATATGGTACACACAAGGACACAGGACAGAGGTTGAGTCAACTTTAATCCATGTCAACTGGCTGCAAGTGTAATTTAGTTATTGCCAACACCTGTTAGGTGCCACAGGTAAGTTACAGGTGCTGTTAATTACACAAATTAGAGAAGCATCACATGATTTTTCCAACAGTGTCAATACTTTTGTCCACCCCCTTTTTTATGTTTGGTGTGGAATTATATCCAATTTGGCTTTAGGACAATTCTTTTTGTGTTTTTTCTTTTAAGACAAATTAAATGAAGATAATAATACCAAATAATTTGTGTTTGCAATCATTTTCAGGAAGAAACTGAGCATTATCTGACAAAATTGCAGGGGTGTCAATACTTTTGGCCATGACTGTATTATGGTGTGAGCCTAGGCTGTCAGGCAGATGAAGAATAGAGTTGAATGTAGGTGCTATGGAGAAACTGCTTTACGCTTCTGTTCCAAATACCTTTTTGGCCATTTCACCCTCTGCAAATTGATAGTATGGTTCAAAAAAAGTGATTCTATTTTCTATGTTGGTGGCTTGACACCATTGACAACTGATATTATCTCTTTTTGATGTTATTTTTAGGATTTAGGGCTGTATAGTGATTTAAAGGGTCAGCCTACATTGAGTGGGTTAGCCATGTAAATAACCTATTAGGGTGCCAACCTCTGCTGACAGGTAGGGGTAAGAATAGGGTTCCATTTAGGGACCTCATAGCATATTGAATACCCCCTCAATTCAGTGCATATGCATGTGTTTGTTTGTGTTGTATTATTATTCTGGATTTTAAAAAGCATTTAATAAAAATATTTTTAAATTTTTTTTTTCAGTTTAGGTTTACTTGTTAAGCGCCCCTGAGTTTAGCTCCAGCAGCCAAAACGCCAGCATAGATTCTTATTTATCCATTGAAAGCTAAAACCAACCATACATGAGTATTATTACATGGTACTTATACTTTTGAGACCAGGATCCAGGTTCTAAATGCCAGTTGGCACCACCAACATGCGACAGCTGAGATGCCAAGCCACAGCTCTGTGCTATGACATCCATATCATCTAAAGGGGCACTTATACTAATGTTGTCTCATGGAATCATTTCTTTATGAGCTTTCATTTTAACAAGCACCAGTAGCAAAGACTATCTTTGCAGAAAAAAATGAATAAACATACAAAAAATGCAAATGAAGATGTAACTAAAGGTAAATAAATTTAAACAAAGCAAAATACCTGTAGATCCAATTATTCACTTGATTTGCAGGTAGTTGATAATTTTTCATTGGATTAATGAGTGTTCATTCATTGTGACTAAGATACATTTTCAAATGTTCCCTAGATAACTAGTGAGGCTTAGCCAGTTTCAGGGCTGAACATTATTAAATTATGCATTCATTCCTAAGTAGTCATATTCTATTGATAGCACTTGAAAAGCTAAATTGTTCATCACATATTCTTCACAACTTAATTTGTTTGCTGGTACATGTTCATGCGTATCCCGTCATAGAAGGTCAGTTTTTATCAGTGGAACTGTTGATTCCTTCAGGCTCTTCACTTCACAATTATGCTTCATAATGTCCTTTTAAATGGCTTACTTACTCCACCTATACTAATTCCAACATGCTTTGACATGAGCAGGTATTGATGTACCCTCCAAATACTGTGCCTGTTTTTACTTGCTTACAGTTATTAATGTCAGTGATTGACCGCTCAGGAACTCTGGGCATTTCACAATAAACATATTACCTTACTTAATTACAAAAGGTAATGCTAGTCAGACATTACAGCTGAGCTTCAACTCATGGTCATAAAAACTGAAATAATGGCTTACTTTGAGAAAATGATTTTAAAAGCATTGTCCAAGACTTATGCATCAATGGTCTATCATGCTACTCTTACCGAATACCTTAAGGTGAAGAGGATTCCAAGAGGTCTCAGGGTACCATTACAACCGACTATTTTCTGTGATTCTTCTGAATATTGCCTCAAATTCGATTCGAACACAAGTGTTCGTTTGCCTTAATGACACTGACTATTAAACATCTTCAAACAGCCATTTCCCAAACCAAAGAGGAAATTACTAACATCGAAACCCAGTTTGCTTCTGCTGGTACCCTAACCATAAATGCTTGTCCAAGCCCTGCCCCTGGCCTGCCCCATGAATCCATGCTGCGCAATTATACTATTTGTACTCTGAGTCAGTTGGTCGGTTGGAGAGTTGTGATGCAGGAGGAAATAAGGGTAATTGTGGTGTCACCTCTGAGGACTGTACTGTGTGTGATGTTATGGTTGAGGAACAGGAGGAGAGACCACTTGATGCAGCACTTCCTATCCACTGGAGCACATGCTCTGTCTGGGACTCATCAAGAAGCCATATCTCTGTGTGGCTACTAAAGAAAGGGAGTCGAGTAGCCCATCCAGTAACAGAAGTTGTCAGTTGTCTTTGGATAGTACAATCTGGTATTTGTTGAGTAGAGCTTTCAGTGACATTACCACCTACCCCACTTACCCCTCAAGCACCAAGCCTATTCCCCCTTTTCTGCTGGCACCAAAGCATTAGCCCAAATGATTTTTATAATGCACCAGAGAACTAGGCCAAACAATTTGAGTTATGAAATGAGGCCTGGTGTCTGCAACAGATTATTAGACCCAACGTTTTTGATTATAAAATGAAGCCTGGTGCCTGTACCAGAGTATTAGACCAAACAATTTTGATTAGAAAATTTGGCCTGGTGCCTGCACACCATTATTAGCCCAAACAATTTTGATTAGGAAATGTGATCTCCTTAGTCCTGACTGCAACGCAGTACTAACACAAATGGTTTGGATTAGAAAATGGGGTCTGGTGCCTGCACCCCAACATTAGTCAAAACGATTTTGATTAGGAAATGTGACCTCCTCAGTCCTACCTGCAAAACAGTATTAGCCCAAACAATTTGGATTGCGTAACAAAGGCCTGGTGCCTGCATTGGAGTATTTTGAAATGAGGCCTGGTGCATGCAACACAGTATAAGCACAAATGATTTTGATCACTAAATGTGACATCCTCAGTCCTGACTGCAACACAGTTTTAGCCCGAATGATTTTGATTATGAAATGAGGCATGGGGCCTGCACCTCAATATTAGCCCAAACAATTTTGATTACTAAATGTGACCTACTCAGTCCTGATTGCAAGTCATATGGATTAGGAACACTAATTAGCACAACACTATTAGCACAAACTGGATAAATGCTGGAACATCAACTTCACACAGAACAGCATCCTATCTAACTATATGAAAACTTACAACAGCAGGAGCACCCTTTCTGTGCTGTTAAACTGAGTAAATGGCACCAACAAAACAACATGACTGCTTTCTATGTGGAGAGGGACAGGTGACTTCGGCAGCCAATGATAGATGCCCTTGTTCCTGGATGTTGTGGATGATTTCTGTGCCCTGATTGGCTGCCAGACTCTACACACATTAAGTTAATTAAAAAAATAAATAAATAACAGTCTGCTGCTCCCCTCTCCCCTCATAAGTAGTGTTGAACGATACCGTCCGATACTTGAAAGTATCGGTATCGGATAGTATCGGCCGATACCCGAAAAGTATCGGATATCGCCGATACTGATATCCGATACCAATACAAGTCAATGGGACACCAAGTATCGGAAGGTATCCTGATGGTTCCCAGGGTCTGAAGGAGAGGAAACTCTCCTTCAGGCCCTGGGATCCATATTAATGTGTAAAATAAAGAATTAAAATAAAAAATATTGATATATTCACCTCTCCGGCGGCCCCTGGACATAACCGTGGGTAACCGGCAGGCTTCTTTGTTTAAAATGAGCGCGTTTAGGACCTGAGGAATGACGTCGCGGCTTCTGATTGGTCACGTGCCGCCCATGTGACCGCCACGCGACCAATCAGAAGCCGCGACGTCATTCCTCAGGTCCTAAATTCCTAGAATGAGGAGTTTAGTGCCTGAGAATGACGTCGCGGCTTCTGATTGGTCGCGTGGCGGTCACATGGGCGGCACGCGACCAATCAGAAGCTGCGACGTCATTCCTCAGGTCCTAAACGCGCTCATTTTAAACAAAGAAGCCTGCCGGTTACCCGCGGTGATGTCCAGGGGCCGCCGGAGAGGTGAATATATCAATATTTTTTATTTTAATTCTTTATTTTACACCTCACTATGGATCCGATACCGATACCCGATACCACAAAAGTATCGGATCTCGGTATCGGAATTCCGATACCGCAAGTATCGGCCGATACCCGATACTTGTGGTATCGGAATGCTACTCATAAGACATGCCTTCCCCAGCTCAGCATACAGCACTACTATCCTAGGCAAAGTCCTAATGAAAGCATTAGTGGAAATGCTATCGTTCACCAAACTGCTCCCGAATTTAGCCGACTTTGAGGAAGCCGATCACGAATGTGAATGAGCTACGTTCATGTTGAATTTGAAACATTTAAGTTTGCTTATTTCTACTAGGCAGCTGCTTAGAAGAACCCATGGTTGCTGTTTTTTGACACAAGGTTAGAGGAGGCTGGGTTTTTCTAAAGCTGGGAAATTTGCATCACCTGGCCTTTCCTAATGATGATAGTGAACAAGCCATAATCTAGACAGGCTAATTAAGGTCTGAAACCTTGGTCAAAATTATCTGAGCACACAAATCTCCAAGGGCGCCCAAACAATTGCATCATCCCAGATATATATATATATATATATATATATATATATATATATACGCACAGTACAGAGCAAAAGTTTGGACACACCTTTTCATTTAGAGATGTTTCTGTATTTTCATGACTAGCTCTGGGAACTCCTTCAGAATTGTTGGAAGACCATTCCCGGTGACTACCTCTTGAAGCTCATCAAGAGAATCCCAAAAGTGTGCAAAGCAGTCATCAAAGCAAAAGGTGGCTACTTTGAAGAACCTAGAATATAAGACATAATTTCAGTTGCTTCACACTTTTTTTTGTTAAGTATATAATTCCACATGTGTTAATTCATAGTTTTGATGCCTTCAGTATGAATGTACAATTTTCATAGTCATGAAAATGCAGAAAAATCTTTAAATGAGAAAGTGTGTCCAAACGTTTGGTCTGTACTGTGTGTGTATATATATATAGATGGTGGCCCAATTCTAACGCATCGGGTATTCTAGAATACGTATATATATAACAGCCACATAGTATAGAGCACAGGCCATGACATATTCTTGAATACCCGATGCATTAATACAGGCCACGCAGTATATAACAGTGGCCACGCAGTATATAACAGTGGCCACGCAGTATAAAACACAGGCCAAACAGTATATAACACAGCCCACGCAGTATATAACACTGGCCACGTAGTATATAGCAGCCATGCAGTATGTAATGCAGCCCACACAATATATAACACTGCCCACATAGTATATAACACTGCCCACGTAGTATATAGCAGGAATGTAGTATATAACACAGCCCACACAGTATATAACACTGCACATGTAGTATATAGCAGCCATGTAGTATATAACGCAGTCCACGCAGTATATAACATTGCCCACATAGTATATAACACTGCCCACGCAGTACATAGGAGCCATGTAGTATATAACGCAGCCCACGCAGTATGTAACACAGCCCACATAGTATATAGCAATGTGAGCACTATATGCATGGTTAAAAAAGACTTAAAATAAAAAATAAACATATACTCATCTTCCGAAGGCCAATTGAAGTCCTGGCGCCTGTGTGCGGTGCACGTGGCAGCTTCCAGTGCCAGTGTTGGTATGAGTGCAGGACCTGTGATGTCATCGTGGTCACATGACCGTGACGTCAAGGAAGGTCCTTCTCGCATAGCATCCTTGGCACCGGAACCTGCCGCTTGCACTGCCGAGGACAGCGCGCCATGTCGGAGGGTGAGAATAACCTTTTTTTTATTATTATTATTTGTAACATTAGATCTTTTTACTATTTGTTAGGACTGGCGGAACGCACCAAGTATAAGGTGAAATAATATTGGTGCATTCGCAGTCCGGGGTCCACCGTGCAGGTGAAAACCTGCTGCTAGTAAATGGCAGCGCTATATGGCGGTGGAAGCGAACCCTGTAAAGCCACAGGTCCGCAATACCACACTAATGAGTGTAAGCAAGGAGTCAGCAAACTCAATCCCAAGACTCAGGGTTGAAGTCTGTACAGACTACTTGCGCACAACACCGCAACTGGCTGTGTTAGGTAACTGTTAGATATAGTTAGAGCACCGAAGTGCGAACTGTGCCGTGCTGGCAGACACCACTAAGCACCCGGACGTGGATTAGGAAGCGCACTACTGGCACGTGGCGCCGCACTGGCGGTCACAGCAATAGATGCTGATTAGTGTGTAACACGTTGAGAGGTTAGTCGGGCGCTAGATAGCAGCCATACTCCTTATGCGAACAGTCATACAATAGGGTAGGGGTATTTAATGAATGACTTGCACTCACAACAAACACACGTATACAAATGTACACTAGCGCATGGCCGTGTGGTCATGCGAAGCTTATATAGCTGCAGCACATTCAGGACCTTCCAATAAAGGACCAATGGGAAGCTGCCACAGAAGTTAGCACCTTCAGGACCTTCCAGGAGGACCAATGGGAACCACCGCAGCATCTGAGCATGTGACCCTCGATCTCCAATGGGAGATCTCACCCTGGGCATGCTCAGAAGGGAAAAAGCAGGACTGTGTCCCAAAAGCGTCCGCTCGCTGCTGCCCAGCACTGGTTTTAATGGCAAAAGCTGGGAAAGCAACAGCAAGCCTAAGCACAAAAGTGAGACTGAGCCAGATGCAAGGACCGACGTCTCCGCTGAGCAGGCTCCACTGCAGCAGGAGAAGAATGGGAGACCGCAGCAGAAATGGCCCGAGATTCGCCCTGTGCAGAAGCGGGAACTCAACCCCTAACATTATTGATGCTGCATATGCATCATTAATAGTAAAAAGTTGGTCACACAGGGTTAATAGCTGTGCTAATGGAGTGCGTTACACCGCGGCATAATGCAGTCAATTAACGCTGGCGTTAACCCTGTGTGAGGGCTGACTGTAGGGGAGTATGGAGCGGGCACTGACTGTGGGGAGGAAGTAGCGGCCGTTTTGCCGCCGGACTGTGCCCATCGCTGATTGGTCGTGGCAATGGTCATGGGCGTTTTGCCACAACCAATCAGCGACTTGGATTTCCATGACAGACAGAGTCTGCGATCAATGAATATCCGTGACAGACAGACAGACAGAAGGACAGACGGAAGTGGCCCTTAGACAATTATATAGTGGATATATACATGTATATATATATATATATATATATATATATACAGTTATATGAAAAAGTTTGGGCACCCCTATTAATCTTAAGCTTAATGTTTTATAAAAATTGTTTTTTTTAGCAACAGCTATTTCAGTTTCATATATCTAATAACTGTTGGACACAGTAATGTTTCTGCCTTGAAATGAGGTTTATTGTACTAACAGTAAATGTGGAATCTGCATTCAAACAAAATTTGACAGGTGCATAATTATGGGCACCCTTATCATTTTCTTGTTTTAAATACTCCTACCTACTTTTTACTGACTTACTAAAGCACTTTTTTTGGTTTTCTAACCTCATTGAGCTTTGAACTTCATAGCCAGGTGTATGCAATCATGAGAAAAGTTACTTAAAGTGGCCACTTGCAAGTTGTTCTCCTGTTTGAATCTCCTCTGAAGAGTGGCATCATGGGCTCCTCAAAACAACTGTCTAATGATCTGAAAACAAAGATTATTCAACATAGTTGTTCAGGGGAAGGATACAAAAAGCTGTCTCAGAGATTTAACCTGTCAATTTCCACTGTATGGAACATAGTAAGGAAATGGAAGAACCCAGGTACAGTTCTTGTTAAGGCCAGAGGTGGCAAACCAAGAAAAGCATCAGAAAGGCAGAGAAGAAGAATGGTGAGATCAGTCAAGGACAATCCTCAGACCACCTCCAGAGAGCTGCAGCATCAACTTGCTGCAGATGGTGTCACTGTGCATCGGTCAACTATACAACGCACTTTGCACAAGGAGAAGCTGTATGGGAAAGTGATGCAAAAGAAGCCATTTCTGCAAGCACGCCACAAACAGAGTCGGCTGAGGTATGCAAAAGCACATTTGGAGAAGCCAATTTCTTTTTGGAAGAAGGTCCTGTGGACTGATGAAACCAAGATTGAGTTGTTTGGTCATACAAAAAGGCGTTATGCATGGCGGCCAAAAAACACAGCATTCCAAGAAAAACACTTGCTACCCACAGTAAAATTTGGTGGAGGTTCCATCATGCTTTGGGGTTGTGTGGCCAATGCCGGCACCAGGAATCTTGTTAAAGTTGAGGGACGCATGGATTCTTCTCAGTATCAGCAGATTCTTGACAATAATGTTCATGAATTAGTGACAAAGTTGAAGTTACGCAGGGGATGGATCTTTCAGCAAGACAATGATCCAAAACACCGCCCCAAATCTACTCAGGCATTCATGAAGAGGAACAATTACACTGTTCTGGAATGGCCATCCCAGTCCCCAGACCTGAATATCATTGAACATCTGTGGAATCATTTGAAGAGGGCTGTCCATGCTCAGCGACCATCAAACTTAACTGAACTGGAATTGTTTTGTAAAGAGGAATGGTCAAAAATACCTTCATCCAGGATCCAGGAACTCATTAAAAGCTACAGGAAGCGACTAGAGGCTGTTATTTTTGCAAAAGGAGGATCTACTAAATATTAATGTCACTTTTCTGGTGGGGTGCCCATACTTATGCACCTGTCAAATTTTGTTTGAATGCAGATTGCACATTTTCTGTTAGTACAATAAACCTCATTTCAAGGCAGAAACATTACTGTGTCCAACAGTTATTAGATATATGAAACTGAAATAGCTGTTGCAAAAAAAACTATTTTTATAAAATATTAAGCTTAAGATTAATAGGGGTGCCCGAACTTTTTCATATAACTGTATATCCTAAAATACAAAGGAAATGTGTCATTTTTAACCTTAGGCCTTTTAGAGATCATTTCATCTTCAACTTGCTTAATCGTTGACAATGACAGTCATTTCGATCAGGGATGCGCAAACTTTTACATGCTACCTCACTTCATACTCTGAATTGCAAAGCACTGCAGAATATGTTGGCACTATAGAAATAAAAAATCTTATTCTTGCCGTATTAAGACCAACCAATATTCCTGTAGCCAAAGGTATCTGGCTGAAGAACAGAGATGTACCTAAATATCACGAGTAGTGTTGAGCATTCCGATACCGCAAGTATCGGGTATCGGCCGATACTTGCGGTATCGGAATTCCGATACCGAGATCCGATACTTTTGTGGTATCGGGTATCGGTATCGGATACATAGAGATGTGTAAAATAAAGAATTAAAATAAAAAATATTGATATATTTACCTCTCCGGCGGCCCCTGGACTCAGCGCGGGTAACCGGCAGGCTTCGTTGTTCAAAATCAGCGCTTTTAGGACCTGAGAATCACGTCCCGGCTTCTGATTGGTCGCGGGCCGCCCATGTGACCGCCACGCGACCAATCACAAGCCGCGACGTCACCGCAAGCTATTAACGCGCTCATTTTTAAAAATGAGCGCGTTAATGGCTTTCAAAGACGTAGCGGCTTGTGATTGGTCGCGGCCACGCGACCAATCACAAGCCGCTACGTCTTTGAAAGTCATTACCGCGCTCATTTTTAAAAATGAGCGCGTTAATAGCTTGCGGTGACGTCGCGGCTTGTAATTGGTCGTGTGGCGGTCACATGGGCGGCCCGCGACCAATCAGAAGCCGGGACGTGATTCTCAGGTCCTAAAAGCGCTGATTTTGAACAAAGAAGCCTGCCGGTTACCCGCGCTGAGTTCAGGGGCCGCCGGAGAGGTAAATATATCAATATTTTTTATTTTAAGTCTTTATTTTACACATCCCTATGGATTCCAGGGCCTGAAGGAGAGTTTCCTCTCCTTCAGACCCTGGGAACCATGAGAATACCTTCCGATACTTGATGTCCCATTGACTTGTATTGGTATCGGATATCGGTATCGGCGATATCCGATATTTTTCGGGTATCGGCCGATACTATCCGATACCGATACTTTCAAGTATCGGACGGTATCGCTCAACACTAATCACGAGATAAAGCGAAATAAAGATGGTGCTAGAATATATCTCACAAATATATCAACTTTATTAAATATAAAATAGCATAGCAAATTTTGTTAAAAATACAGATGTAGCTCAATGGGGGTCTAACAACAAACCTCCCACTGCTATAAACAGTTTATAAACTGTATATAATTAGTATACCCACATATTTATTTATTGCAGTACATTCCTTAGTGGTTAAACTGCACTCCACTCTCCTTTACTTATAAAAAATAAAATGTTGAGGAATTGATAATTTTTTCTCATACCACCCCACCCCTCCCAAAAATGATTAAAAGTATTAAAGGTACCCCTCGTTAACACCATTGAACAAATGAACAAACAAGACAGACTCTCATGTTGCACCTGCATATGAAATTTTATGACAGAATATGGGGATTTAAGAAAGCAAAAAAGTGCTATGACACATAAAATAATCCTTGTCTTTAAAGATTTAAATAGTTAACTGTTTAAAGGAAAATCATTTATTGAATTTAAATTAGGACTGATATTTCCTGTGAGCAAATCATTTGCTTACTTTATTAGGCTAGGTTCACATTGCGCTAATGGGTTAACGCTAACGGACTACGTTGCACGGCAAAAATGTCGCAATTAACGCCGTGCAACGGGTCCGTTAGCGCACCCATTGACAGCAATGTTATTTTTAGCTGAAGCGCATCGCTAGCGCATACCATATTCAGCACGCGCTAGCGATGTGCCGTTCTATTGTGATGGACCTCGGACGCTGCAAGCGTCCGAGGCCCGTTCCTCGCTAGCGCAGATCGGGGATCTGCGCTAGCGGGGAGGGTGAACGCCGACCCTCTAGAAACATTGCGTTAGCGCAATCCGCTAGCGCTATGCCCTTAACGGATTGCCCTAACGCAATGTGAACCTAGCCTAAATGAGCCACAGTTGAGAAGAGATTGCTATCTGGAGGACCATGCAATGCATCCCTATGGTACCAATGCGAAGGCATTGAACAGATTTTACCAGGTTCCCACAAAGCTGATTGCTGGAGGTTCCAGCAGAAAAAACACCATTACTTTATGAAGGACCCATATAATAAAAGTCATTGTCTAAAACATACAATCCCCTTGTACTGTAGATTAAATCATCTTGTATACAAATTATAGTTATATTTGGAATTACAATTCCTCACATTTTATTCTTATAAACTGTTACATATTAAGTCAAGGTTCTCCTCAGCACTTTATTCTGAAATAATACATATGCATTGAAGCATCGACTAAGCACAAATACAAAAAAATCCTACTTCATCCTTGTAGTTTGCTTTATGTAATGTGATGAGCAAATGTCCCTTTAAGCAGAGCTACTGATGAAATATGTATACCTCATAAAGGCATTTTAATATTTAAGATTTAGAACAGCATTCCAATTTTCTTAAAAAAAAATACCAGATAAATCTTGTCACTTGCATAAGACGCCAAATACTAAAATGTCTATAAAAGTCGAGTTATAAAGAACATTCCATAAACACATAGAGATTCAAAGGAAACAATTGTCCTTCGAAGAACAATCGCACTCTCAAATGTTCAACTCCACATGAGACCATTTCTCAAGGTATACAGGAGTCCTCCCCTTTATTGCTGGGCGCTTATAAATAATTCATATTTCAGAGCTGCATTTGAAATAATTCAGGCCCGAGGTATCTATTTTTCATAGATGTCCTGATTTAAATTGAAGATTTTCGTTCAACCTTCTTTTTTTAGTTTGCGGTGACTGCAATAATGAATAGGAAATAAAATATCATCGTTTTTTGCAGAAAATTAAAATTTGGGGTGATTATTTGCTGTGTGTATATTATAATATTGGCATAGCTTGTATAAGGTCAGAATGATGCATTATGTAGCAGATATCGTGGCAAGTTTCTGAATTGTTACATTGTAGGAGAAGGTAAACAGATTGAGTGTGTGTATTTTACATTAACATTTACTTGTCCTTTAAATATCTATAGTGCATAAGTGAGCTTTATAAACGGGAAGTAAACCTAACCTACATCAGTGTCTTTTTTATTATTATTTTAATACTGGAGTGATGCTTCTAATCTACTCTCATACTTATCTGTGGACTTCTTCACCTTCTATTGGTCTCCTAATAGCCAGTTTCCTACTCCACACTGATGAGGGGCAAATACCCCGAAACAGCTGTCTGTGGACGGATACCATGTTTTGGCATAGGTGGTTTTCTTTTTGGATGCTGCCCTTCCCGTGGTTGTTCCTTCCCGGTGAAAGACCTGGTTCTTTATTGCTTGCGTTGAGAAATACGTGATGGTGTCTCCGTGGCTTTTCTACATGCATTTGCATATTTCCCATAAGGGATGGGGGCAGTGTTCTGGATCACTGCATTGAGAAACACTTGATGGTGTCTCCGCGGTGTTGGATGTTTTGATCTCCCCGAGGTCATTCATCCTTATGTCCAGCAGTTTGTGACATGCCGGATCAATCCAGTGTTTGCTGGGGGAGCAGGAGATCACTTTTCAATGCAAGTCAATGAGAGCAACACTGATAGAAGGTGAAGATGGCGGCAGGTAAGTATAAGACTACAAGTAGAAACCTCAGGTTAGAAGCACCACTCCAGCGCTTAAAAAAAATGTAGTGGTGCTTTAAGCTTCCGATTCAGCTTAGATAACTGTTGGTAAATGTTTATTAGGCAGACACCTATCTCTCCCATATGCACATGAACATTTGGCTCAGCTAAATTTTCATGTTGTTCATTGGCAGAGCCAAGTAATAGACTGCCTAGCTCCTCTGGCAGTGATTTCTCTATATGTAGATCAAAAGAGTCAAGTGTAGAGATGAGCCATTCGATCTGTAAAGAATACATGTAGACACAAATTTTTGTTATTCGATTTGCATGAATTCAGCAAAATGATATCCAACATTGTCATGATCACATGATGGTGATGTCACCAAAGGTCCTTAAGCAATCTTAAAGGGACACTGTCACCTGAATTTGGAGGGAACAATCTTCAGCCATGGAGGCGGGGTTTTGGGGTTTTTGATTCACCCTTTCCTTACCCGCTGGCTTCATGCTGGCTGCAATATTGGATTGAAGTTCATTCTCTGTCCTCCATAGTACATGCCTGCGCAAGGCAAGATTGCCTTGTGCAGGCATGCATTACGGAGGACATAGAATGAACTTCAATCCAATATTGCAGCCAGCATGCAGCCAGCGGGTAACGAAAGAGTGAATCAAAAACCCCAAAACCTCACCTCCATGGCTGAAGATTGTTCCCTCCAAATTCAGGTGACAGTGTCCCTTTAACTTTGGAATAGAAATGCTGGGGTCTTCTAAGAAATTCGAAGCCCTGAGAAATTGCCCAGCTTTCCCCCTTTACCCTAATGCAGGCCCTGTATTCCAGCCTGTGTTCTCTTCAGTTTCTCTAAACTCCTAAAGTCAAAAGACCTTTGATGACATCATGGTTACATGACCATGATGTCACTAAAGGTCCTTAAGCAGTCATAATCTTGCTGGGGGCCACTAAGTGAGGGGGCTTTGGTTATTTGCTCGACTTACACCTAATCCCGGCCCTGACTTTATCTAGAACTTATTTTTATAGTAGGTATTATATTTGAAGCATACTCAAATCCTGTAAAATGATGCTAGGGCTTATTTTTGGAATACGTCTTATTTTCGGGAAAGCACGGTATATTGCCACCTTTCCTGTTCATCCATTTCTTATTGAAGTGCCACAAAAGATCCAGGTGATTGCTATTCTGCCACTCTATGGGAGTCAAATAAAAGAAGACTGGAAAGACACAAAGTGCAGATAGGGTCTTATCTGGGAAACAAATGTCAAAAGAATTGTCTAAAGGTACTCACTTGGTCGGGTTGTGAGCACACAACCGCTGATAACACTTAGGCTGCTGCAGACACACGAGAAGATGACAGTGCAGGTAATGGAGAAAAGAGTGGGTTAAATCTGCGCTACCATGTGGAAAGGATGAAAGATGCCAATACGTGGTTGTCCTGAGGAA
Organism: Ranitomeya imitator; assembly: GCF_032444005.1. Classification (NCBI taxonomy): domain Eukaryota; kingdom Metazoa; phylum Chordata; class Amphibia; order Anura; family Dendrobatidae; genus Ranitomeya; species Ranitomeya imitator. Next base: position 464,112,082 of record NC_091287.1, on the reverse strand, counting down.
GAAGTATGCATACCTCGAAACGCGTTACCTAAAAAACCACTTATTCTCACGATTAGCATCCTTCATCCTTTCCATATGACTGTGCAGATTTAACCCATTTGTTTCTCCATTACCTGCACTATATGGGAGTGGCAGAGATGGTCACAAAGTGAAACATTATGTAACACTGCTCACACTTACATGTCATTCCTCTTCTCTCTGGCATGAAATACACATAAGCAGTCACCTACATGGTCGGTATTGCTAGGCTATGGGCTTTTTAAGTGTTCTTAAAGTATTTCTGGCTTGTTTTTTGAATCAATAACATTTCCAATATTTTTGAGACATCTCTGATTTTGTAATATCTTTTTCTTTTGTCAATACAGACATGGACAAACATGACTGCAACTAGATGATTGTTATCCACAAAGAACAACAAGTGACCCCGGAGCCGAAGGTTGTTCACTTGTTCACCCCCAATAGAGAAATTTTTAGAAATTTTTTTTTTTCCTGAAATTGTTTTTCAATAAATATCAATATAATTCGGATCTTAAGGCCAGTGTCACACTTGCGAGTGTAATTCGCACGAGTGTCTCGCATCAATACCCGGAACTGCCGCTGGCACTGGGACCAGAGCGTTCAGCTGTATTGAAATACATGCAGCCGCACACTCCGGTCCCGAGCGCCGGCGGCAGCACTGGGTATGGATGCGAGAGTCTCGCGTGAGTTTCTCGCATTGCACTCGCAAGTGTGACATTGGCCTAACATTTCAGATTTTTTAGAAAATGAGAAAACATTTGACTAGTAAATCAGGGGAAATAGAATAACTTCCTTATTTTCCTTGTTAAATATACATATTCAGGGTAGACTTAACAACTTCATAATCACATATGATGGCGTGATGTTCTTGACTACTGTTACTTTGAGAGTGATGTATTCCAGATTTCGGTAATGTGCTGACTGGCATTGTCTAAACAGACTTTGGAGACTTATATACATGAGGAAACATTATAACAGTATTGTAGAGGAAGCCAAGAGACTGTCATTATATGAGCCAGTAAAAGTTTACAATGTAGCAACGGCCTATTTGGGATAGTCTTGGCGTGAAAGAAGACTATATTCATGTAAGTGACTTTTGTTACCTTTTTATAGCCGGCATAACAAAATCTTTGCTTCTTTTAGGGTAAACCCATTTATTGTAGGAGTTTATCCCAGTCTGAGATCGTGGGCAACCTCTAAGGATTTCAATGTTCCAGAAGCCTGAATGCATCATGGTTCCTGTAACCTGTGTAATTTATGAAGCACCTGGGAGCGTATTATGCCGGCGCTTCCTTTTGTTACGTTATTTTTCGAATGCATACGAGCTGCAATTACTATTTACTAAGACAACATAGATAACACATTAAAGTGATCAACTTCCAAATTGGATGCTACTTTTCCTAACGGATAGCTGTATTACGTTTGACTCTGAACACCTATCCTTCATATTTAGTATATCAAAATTGATATTAATATCAGTAATCTATCTAGATATGTTATAATTAACATTCTGCTAGAAAGATGTGCTCAACCACTGTGGTAGACAGCACAACAAATGGTTCACAGGCATTAGGAAAATGAACTAAGCAGTGGTCAGGGATGTAGTGCTTCCTACAGTACATTAGCACAAATACTCATCTATCATATCTCCTACCTCACTTTACACCTGCTCATTAAATCTAATAAGAAACCAAAAGGACTGACTACCTGGTGTACTCATCCCATTTATCACCTTCCCCCCTCCCCATATATTTTGTCACCTTTAGCCTTAATCTTTCTAGAATTGAAGCACTCGGGGGAAGAAGCCCTCGGAACCTGTTATTTTTGATAGTGTGCAATGTACGAACTAATAGACTGACGATAGTAAGGTAATCAATTAAATCACATGCTATTGTATCAGTTACATGGGCAGATCTTTCCATTCTTCTTTATCAATGACAAATTAACTAATGATTAACCCCTTATATGCTATTGCCTGAAAAGATTCATGTCAAAGTGTATTACATTACATAGTCTGCTTAGATACAATTAAGTTACCTTAATACAACATTGGCGAGACATCTCATATGCCAGATTACCAAATGTTTTACAGAACTGGACCATCATAGATATGTATATGATTCAGAAAGACAGTGTTAACCCTTGTCAGGCTGCATAATTTTACAACCTTAACAGGCTGCATAGGTACAATTGTACCTTCACATATACCTCCACTGTGGGAAGACTTTACTTGGTTTCAGAAACTAAAGTTCATTCAGCTACAAATGTTATGCTGATATCTATTGTTCAGTGTTGTTACTGGTCACTTATGTTGCTGTCAATTAAGTTAATTCAAACTGGGAGTGGCTTCTACTTGTCTTCCTGCCTCCCTCCTCTCATTAGCCATTTTGCTGTTCATCTCATTGCTGTGAGCACACATTTCTAGGCTTGTGAAGTCTTCAATTTCTTGGAAACGAAGGTAGGAAAGTCTCACAGCATCTAACAGCCAGTTATACCTTTATTCTCATTATGTGGGGACAGAACAGTCAAATTGTCTTTCAGCCTGGACTTGGCTTACATATATTTTGTATGAAACTTATCACTATAGGTATAATTTTTATACGAAAAATGGATAATAATTAGTATCTACATATTGTTTTACGATGTTTTATTTATATTCAGCACAAAATACGAAGCCAAAATTCATCTAGCAAGTCATCATGAGTGATAGTAATGCTGGATCTAGTTTCCGCCATAATCCAAGAAAACGTGTTTGCAGGTTAGTATAATTTTGTGAAAAGCCAATAATGTAGTATTTCGGAAAATTATTTATTTTACATTTTTTCATATTTACAGATTTACGTCTGACGAAATAATGCGAATGCTAGAAGAATCTGATTCTGAGCATGAGGATGAACCATATGTTCCATCTGATGATGAAAACTATGTACCACAAGTGGATGTTACTGAAGAAGATTCAGACATTGAACAAGAAATGGTCATAGAGCATGAAAATGAATACGAATCAGACGAAAGTGTTGAGGATGATTCTGTGCCTCAAAGTGCAGGCGACATTTGGACTGCTAAGGATGAAACTCAATGGTGCAGTAATCCACTGCCAAATGCACAAACAAAATCTTGTAATGTCCTACGACAAAGAGGTGGCCCTGCAGCAATCAGCAACCTATATACAGCAAAAGAGCTATTCAAGTCCATCATGACTCCCGAGATGTGTGACATCATATTATGGGAAACGAATCGAAAGGCCAAGAGAGTTTGTGATGCTTACAACAACGAACTGGTACAACGTTTTGCTGATTCTTCCAAACGGCCACCACAAAAAACATTCAAGCAATTTACTGAAACTGAACTTCATGCATTTTTGGGCATACTGATTGCTGCTGGTGTGCACAGAGCCAACAAAGAGAATCTGGAGGAAATGTGGAATGTTGCTGCTCTGCCTCTTATACGTGCAGCCATGTCTCGTGACCGCTTCAAGATGATACTCAGATTTATCAGGTTTGACAACGAAAATACACGTGCAGAACGTGTGCAAACAGATAAAGCTGCACCAATACGGGACATCTGGACAATGCTGAACAGTAATCTGGAGAGAGCCTACAAGCCATATCATTGTATCACCGTCGACGAGCAATTATTTCCATTTAGAGGTCATACTAAATTTACCCAGTATATACCTTCAAAACCAGCTAAATATGGCATAAAGATTTTCTGGGCTTGTGACTCATCAAATGCCTACCCTTTACAAGGTCAGCTCTACACTGGGAAACCAACTGATGGTCCTCGACAAGTAAACATTGGAGAACGAACAGTATTGGACCTAGTGAGCTCGTATAAAGGCTCTGGAAGAAATGTCACCACCGATAACTTCTTTACAACCATGGAACTAGCTAAGGTATTGAACTCCTGGAACATGACACTAGTTGGTACAGTGAGAAAAAACAAAAGGTTCCTACCTAACAACATGCAGCCTGCCAAAGAAAGGCCTGTATACTCGACAAATTTTGCCTACAATCATGATGCAACAGTCTGTTCATATGTACCAAAGAAGAACAAATCAGTCGTGCTTCTATCATCTATGCACATGACGGGAGAAGTTGAAGAGACACTAGCAGCCAAGCCAGAGATAATAAAATACTACAACATAACAAAAGGTGGCGTTGATGTTATGGATAAAATGTTGGGAGAGTACACTGTGAAACGACGAACATCACGTTGGACTTTGGCATTTTTCTACAATATGATTGATGTCAGTGGGTTAGCATCCTACATCATCTACAGAGAACACAATCCAAGCTTCAGGGCAAAGGATCAACGAAGAAAGTTCCTGAAAGATCTCGCAAATCAGCTGTGTATGATTGCAATTGAAGATCGTAGTACAAACAAAATGATAATGAGAAACCATTTTCTTCGAGGTGCAGTAGAAATGGTGCTTGGACGATGCATTGTGGTAGCATCGCAGCCAGCAGCTGGCCCCAAAATACCTCATGGTAGTCGTGGACCCTCCCCTGTTGTTGGTAGTTGCTATGTCTGCAGAGACCTGAGGCGAAAACAACGCAAGACTAGAAAGTCTTGTGTGGTTTGTGTGAAACCCATTTGCGATGAACACTCTGTAGCAAAGCCAACATGCATTACTTGCAAAGAAAATCAATAAAAAAAAGTTTCTTACATTTTCTTTTATAATGTAAATGAACAGTTTTTTACTTGTTTATAATAGTTAAATAGCATTATCATTAAAAAAAAATTTATGCTTTTTCCCTTGCATTATCTTCATTCAAAATATATGAGGTACATTTGTACCTATGCAGCTTGTTATGGATGCAAAAAGATCTCGACCCCTTATCTCGGAAGCGGGTGGAGATATTTTATTGAAATTTGGCCAATATATTCTGGACCAAAAATGTAGAGATGTCACGAAATTTCAGCCCTCTACGTCTTTTCAAAAAAAAGTTATTGCAATTTTAAAACGGAACAGTTACAATTGTACCTATTCAGCCGGATAAGGGTTAAAGATAAGATGTAGACTACTAAATATTTATTCTTGCTTACATGGTTACTGCTGATTCTTGTGAATTCTTTTACATTTACATAAGAGAGCGCTCTAATTTTTGCAATTTTATCTAAATTTGAGAAAGTGTCACCATCCTCCCCTTCCTAAAGTTTCACTTTTCTATTTTCTTGCATGCAGTCCCTCTATTTTAAAAGTGAATCTGTCACAAGATATTTGCTACCTCATCTGAGAGCAGCATGATGGAGGAAAACAGACCCTGATTCCAGTGATGTACCACTTACTTTTCTAGGTGTTCTTAAATGTAAATCATAATGACAACCCAAAACATCCAAATGACCCTGATCAAAAGTTCAGATACCCCATTTCTTTATTCCGTGTATTGCCCCCTCTAATATCAAGGACAGCTTGAAGTCTTTTGTGGTAGTTGTGGATGAGGATCTTTATTTTCTCAGATGGCAAAGCTGCCCACTCTTCTTTGCAAAATGCCTCCATTTCCTGTAAATTCCTGGGCTGTCTAGCCTGAACTGCGTGCTTGAAATCTCCCCAGAGTGGCTCAATGATATTGAGGTCAGGAGACTGAGATGGCCACTCCAGAACCTTCACTTTGTTCTGCTGTAACCAGTGACAGGTTGACTTGGCCTTGTGTTTTGGATCGTTGTCATGTTGTAATGTCATAGTACGTCCCATCTGCAGTTTCCGGGCTGATGAGTTCTAATTTGCTTCCAGTATTTGCTGGTAACTTGCTGCATTCATCTTTCCTTCAACTTTGTCCAAGTTTCCTGTACCTTTGTAGATCACACATCATTAAAACATCAGCAATCTACCTCTGTGCTTTACAGTAGGAATGGTGTTCCTTTCATCATAGGTCTTGTTGACCTCTCTCCAAATGTACCATTTATGGTTGTGGCCAAAAAGTTAAATTTTGGTCTCATAACTCCAAATTACCTTGTTCCAGAAGTTTTGAGGCTTGTCTCTGTGCTGTTTTGTGCGTTGTAGGTGAGACTTTGTAGCATTTGCGCAGTAATGGCTTTCTTCTGGTGACTCAACCATGCAGCCCATTTTTCTTCAATTGCCTCCTTATTGTGCATTTTTAAACAGCCACACTGCTGGTTTTCAGAGAGTCCTGTAATTCAGCTGATGTAATTTGTGGGTTTTTCTTTGCATCCTGAACAATTTTCCTGGCAGTTGTGGACTACATTTTTATTGGTCTACCTGACCGTGGTTTTGTTCTTACAGAGCCACTGATTTTCCATTTGTTAATCACAGTTTGAAAGCTGCTGACTGGCATTATCAATTCCTTGGATATATTTTTGTGTCCCTTTCCTGTTTTATCCATTTTAACTTCCTTTTCCCGTAGATACGGAGACAATTCTTTTGCTTTCCCCATGACTCACAATCTAGAAACATCAGTGGCTGGATGAAAGATGCAAGAGTCTGTCTGGATTCCAGAAACTCACTCAGCTTTTATGCATGCACTGATTATAAGCAAAAAGGTCACAGATGATGATGTTACCTTTAGTAGCCATTCAAACCCATTTGTGTCAACTTTTGTTCATGTTATCAGGCCAAAATCACAAGGGTATGTCAACTTTTGATCAGGGTCATTTGGATGTTTTGGGTTGTCAGTAAGATTTAAAAGGAGAAAACACAGTAGTTTGACAATAAATGGCTTCACCCAACCACTAAACATGAGTGGAGAAAAAATGTTGGTGTTATCATTCATATTCTCTGAAAAAAGGCCAAGAAAGCAAAAATTCTACTGGGGTATGTAAACCTTTGAGTACAACTGTAAAAATGCAAAAACTTGTTAGTGTTTTGCATAACTGTTTGTTTAACTATGAATCTAATTTTGCAACAGTACATTCCATTGTTGTATTAAGGACTGTTGCTGCATTTGGAAGAAGTGTACCTATCTCCTGGCATTTGTTGTTAGGCAGAGGGAATTGATCTGCTTAACCAAAAATCTCATAATTATTAATATTTGCCAAATGCCAGAATGATGAGATGGAGAGAGAGAGAGAGAGAATGTTTTAAGGCATTATTACTTACTGCAAAGATTACTATGCCTTTAAACAATTCCCAAGGAAAGGCCTGGCTATTCACTGCATGCGTTGAGAAACACGTGATGGTGTCTCCACAGCTCCTCTACATGCATTTGCATATTTGGGGGCAGTGTTCTGGATCACTGCGTTGAGAAACACGTGATGGTGTCTCCGTGGTGTTGGATGTTTTGGTCTCCACGAGGTCAATCATCCGTGCCTTTATAGACTTTCTACTAGGCACTGCTCCTGATAGCCAGTTTCCTACTCCACACTGATGAGGAGCAAAAACCCCGAAACAGCTGTCTGTGGATGGATACCATGCTTGGCATAGGTGGTTTTCCTTTATTGGATGTTTTCCTTTATTGGATGCTGCTATTCCCTTGCTTGTTCCTTCCCAGAGAAAGGCCTGGCTATTCACTGCATGCGTTGAGAAACACGTGATGGTGTCTCCGCAGCTCCTCTACATGCATTTGCATATTTGGGGGCAGTGTTCTGGATCACTGCATTGAGAAACACATGATGGTGTCTCCGTGGTGTTGGATGTTTTGGTCTCCACGAGGTCAATCATCCGTGCCTTTTTAAACAATTCTGGACTGCCCTTAAGATGATGTCATGTGTTCGGAAGCTTCTGTTTTTTTTGCATCATCTGAGTTAATTAGAGAAACAGTGTGGATATATTTTAATGCACAACTGAAACACACTGCTTCTTTGTGTAGCATTAGGGAAAAGTCTCAAGAAATTTGCCAAGGTATCAGGAAAAGAATTGTGGACTTGCACAATCCTGGCTCACCCTTGCATACAATTGCAATGTGCCTGAAGGTGTTGAAATTCAAATTATTTTGGAAAAGTCAACAAAATTGACAAACTTAAAAGATTAGCTTTTCTTTAATTCAGTAATTGTGAACAAAACAATTATATGCATGTACAAACAAGATGGGAATGTCCAGCCAACATACTGCTCAGGAAGGAGACATAATTTGGGGAGTCATGTAACATAGTAACATAGTTAGTAAGGCCGAAAAAAGACATTTGTCCATCCAGTTCAGCCTATATTCCATCATAATAAATCCCCAGATCTACGTCATTCTACAGAACCTAATAATTGTATGATACAATATTGTTCTGCTCCAGGAAGACATCCAGGCCTCTCTTGAACCCCTCGACTGAGTTCGCCATCACCACCTCCTCAGGCAAGCAATTCCAGATTCTCACTGCCCTAACAGTAAAGAATCCTCTTCTATGTTGGTGGAAAAACCTTCTCTCCTCCAGACGCAAAGAATGCCCCCTTGTGCCCGTCACCTTCCTTGGCATAAACAGATCCTCAGCGAGATATTTGTATTGTCCCCTTATATACTTATACATGGTTATTAGATCGCCCCTCAGTCGTCTTTTTTCTAGACTAAATAATCCTAATTTCGCTAATCTATCTGGGTATTGTAGTTCTCCCATCCCCTTTATTAATTATGTTGCCCTCATTTGTACTCTCTCTAGTTCCATTATATCCTTCCTGAGCACCGGAGCCCAAAACTGGACACAGTACTCCATGTGCGGTCTAACTAGGGATTTGTACAGAGGCAGTATAATGCTCTCATCATGTGTATCCAGACCTCTTTTAATGCACCCCATGATCCTGTTTGCCTTGGCAGCTGCTGCCTGGCACTGGCTGCTCCAGGTAAGTTTATCATTAACTAGGATCCCCAAGTCCTTCTCCCTGTCAGATTTACCCAGAGGTTTCCCGTTCAGTGTGTAATGGTGATATTGATTCCTTCTTCCCATGTGTATAACCTTACATTTATCATTGTTAAACCTCATCTTCCACCTTTCAGCCCAAGTTTCCAACTTATCCAGATCCATCTGTAGCAGAATACTATCTTCTCTTGTATTAACTGCTTTACATAGTTTTGTATCATCTGCAAATATCGATATTTTACTGTGTAAACTTTCTACCAGATCAATAATGAATATGTTGAAGAGAACAGGTCCCAATACCGACCCCTGCGGTACCCCACTGGTCACAGCGACCCAGTTAGAGACTATACCATTTATAACCACCCTCTGCTTTCTATCACTAAGCCAGTTACTAACCCATTTACACACATTTTCCCCCAGACCAAGCATTCTCATTTTGTGTACCAACCTCTTGTGCAGCACGGTATCAAACGCTTTGGAAAAATCAAGATATACCACGTCCTATGACTCACCGTGGTCCATCCTATAGCTTACCTCTTCATAAAAACTGATTAGATTGGTTTGACAGGAGCGATTTCTCATAAACCCATGCTGATATGGAGTTAAACAGTTATTCTCATTGAGATAATCCAGAATAACATCCCTCAGAAACCCTTCAAATATTTTACCAACAATAGAGGTTAGACTTACTGGCCTATAATTTCCAGGTTCACTTTTAGAGCCCTTTTTGAATATTGGCACCACATTTGCTATGCGCCAGTCCTGCGGAACAGGCCCCGTCGCTATAGAGTCCCTAAAAATAAGAAATAATGGTTTATCTATTACATTACTTAGTTCTCTTAGTACTCGTGGGTGTACGCCATCCGGACCCGAAGATTTATCTATTTTAATCTTATTTAGCCGGTTTCGCACCTCTTCTTGGGTTAGATTGGTGACCCTTAATATAGGGTTTTCATTGTTTCTTGGGATTTCACCTAGCATTTCATTTTCCACCGTGAATACCGTGGAGAAGAAGGTGTTTAATATGTTAGCTTTTTCCTCGTCATCTACAACCATTCTTTCCTCACTATTTTTTAAGGAGCCTACATTTTCAGTTTTTATTCTTTTACTATTGATATAGTTGAAGAACAGTTTGGGATTAATTTTACTCTCCTTAGCAATGTGCTTATCTGTTTCCTTTTTGGCAGCTTTAATTAGTTTTTTAGATAAAGTATTTTTCTCCCTATAGTTTTTTAGAGCTTCAATGGTGCCATCCTGCTTTAGTAGTGCAAATGCTTTCTTTTTACTGTTAATTGCCTGTCTTACTTGTTTGTTTAGCCACATTGGGTTTTTCCTATTTCTAGTCCTTTTATTCCCACAAGGTATAAACCGCTTACAGTGCCTATTTAGGATGTTCTTAAACATTTTCCATTTATTATCTGTATTCTTATTTCTGAGGATATTGTCCCAGTCTACCAGATTAAGGGCATCTCTAAGCTTGTCAAACTTTGTCTTCCTAAAGTTCAGTGTTTTTGTGACTCCCTGACAAGTCCCCCTAGTGAAAGACATGTGAAACTATACAATATTGTGGTCGCTATTTCCTAGGTGCCCGACCACCTGCAGATTTGTTATTCTGTCAGGTCTATTAGATAGTATTAGGTCTAAAAGTGCTGCTCCTCTGGTTGGATTCTGCACCAATTGTGAAAGATAATTTTCCTTGGTTATTAGCAGAAACCTGTTGCCTTTATGGGTTTCACAGGTTTCTGTTTCCCAGTTAATATCCGGGTAGTTAAAGTCCCCCATAACCAGGACCTCATTATGGGTTACAGCTTCATCTATCTGCTTTAGAAGTAGACTTTCCATGGTTTCTGTTATATTTGGGGGTTTGTAACAGACCTCAATGAGAATTGTGTTACCATTTTTCCCTCCATGAATTTCGACCCATATGGACTCGACATCCTCATTCCCTTCGCTAATATCCTCCCTTAAAGTGGACTTTAGACAAGACTTTACATAGAGACAAACCCCTCCTCCTCTCCGAATTTTACGATCCTTTCTAAACAGACTGTATCCCTGTAAGTTAACTGCCCAGTCATAGCTTTCATCTAACCATGTCTCGGTTATTCCCACTATGTCAAAGTTACCTGTAGATATTTCTGCTTCTAATTCTTCCATCTTGTTTGTCAGGCTTCTGGCGTTTGCGAGCATGCAGTTTAGAGGATTTTGTTTTGTTCCAATCTCCTCGCTGTGGATTGTTTTAGAAATGTTCTTACCTCCCTTCTGAGTATGTTTTCCTGGGTCTTCTTTGTTCGAGTCTAATGTTTTTCTTCCTGTCCCCTCTTCTTCTAGTTTAATGCCCTCCTGATGAGTGTAGCGAGTCTTCTGTCGAATGTGTGTTTCCCAGGTTTGTTGAGGTGTAGTCCGTCTCTGGCGAGGAGTCCATCGTACAAGTAATTCACACCGTGGTCCAGGAATCCGAATCCTTGTTGTCTGCACCATAGTCTTAGCCAGTTGTTCGCATCAAGGATCCTGTTCCATCTCCTGGTGCCATGCCCGTCTACTGGAAGGATAGAAGAAAAAACTACCTGTGCATCCAGTTCCTTTACTTTCTTCCCCAACTCTTCAAAGTCCTTGCAGATTGTCGGTAGGTCCTTCCTTGCCGTGTCATTGGTGCCAACATGTATCAGAAGAAATGGGTGGACGTCCTTGGAGCTGAAGAGCTTTGGTATCCTATCGGTCACATCCTTGATCATCGCACCTGGAAGGCAGCATACTTCTCTTGCGGTTATGTCCGGTCTGCAGATGGCTGCTTCTGTGCCTCTCAGTAGTGAGTCTCCCACCACCACCACTCTTCGTTGCTTCTTGGCTGTACTTTTTGCTGTCACTTCTTGCTGTGTGCTCTTTTCTTTTTTGCTTGCTGGTATTGCTTCATCCTTAAGTGTGCCATCTTCATCCTCTACAAAGATTTGATATCGGTTCTTCAGTTGTGTGGTTGGTGTTTTCTCTATGGTCTTCTTGCTTCTTTTGGTCACATGCTTCCACTCATCTGCTTTTGGAAGTTCTCTGACACTTTTTTCACCTTCTGTGACCAGTAGAGATGCTTCTGTTCTGTCTAGGAAGTCTTCATTCTCTTTGATGAGTTTCAAAGTTGATATTCTTTCTTCCAGACCCCGCACCTTTTCTTCTAAAAGGGCCACTAGTCTACACTTCTGACAGGTGAAATTGGATTCTTCTTCTGGTCGATCTGTGAACATGTAGCACATGCAGCAGCTCACCATGTAGGTTGTCACATCTGCCATGTTGCTCCTAGATCCTGCTGACTTGCTGTGTGTTTTCCTTCTTGTGTAATCTACTCAGCCAAGCTTTCATGCAATAATGTCCAACAGGCAAATATTCCCTGGTTTGGTGATGCTTTCCAAGCAGCTGGTCCCGGCTGTACCCAACGATCTTCTTGCTGAGGGAGACTCTTCGCTTTTCCCAGAAGGCACCTGGAATATGCAAATTATCCTCCTCAAGTTTGAATCCCTGGTTTGGTGATGCTTTCCAAGCAGCTGGTCCCGGCTGTACCCAACGATCTTCTTGCTGAGGGAGACTCTTCGCTTTTCCCAGAAGGCACCTGGAATATGCAAATTATCCTCCTCAAACTTGAATCCCTGGTTTGGTGATGCTTTCCAAGCAGCTGGTCTCGGCTGTACCCAAAGATCTTCTTGCTGAGAAAGACTCTTCGCTTTTTGCAGAAGGCACCTGGAATATGCAAATTATCCTCCTCAAGCTTGAATCCCTGGTTTGGTGATGCTTTCCAAGCAGCTGGTCCCAGCTGTACCCAACGATCTTCTTGCTGAGGGAGACTCTTCGCTTTTCCCAGAAGGAACCTGGAATATGCAAATTATCCTCCTCAAGCTTGAATCCCTGGTCTGTGGTCTGATGAAAGAAAAAATGAACTTTTTGGGCATAATGACCATCGTTACATTTGAAGGAAAAAGGGAGAAGTTTGGAAGCCTAAGAGCACAATCCCTATTTGTGAAACACGGGGGTGGCAGAATCATGATGTGGGGTTGTTTTGCTGCAGGAGGTACTGGGGCACTTCACAAAATAGATGGCATCATGAGAAAGGAAGATTATGTGCAATACTGAAGCAACATCTCAAGATATCAGCCAGGAAGTTAAAGCATGGGTGGAAATGAGTTTTCCAAATGGACAATGACCCAAAGCATACTGCCAAAGTGGTAACAAAGTGGCTTAAGGATAGCAAAATCAATATTCTGGAGTGGCATTCAATAAAAAGCCTTGATCTCAATCCTATTGAAAATTTATGGGCAAAGCTTAAAAGGCAGGTGCGAGCAAGGCAGCCCACAAACCTGGATCAGTTTTGTCAGGAGGAATGGGCCCAAATTCTAACCAACTATTGTGAGAAGCTTGTGGAAGGATATCACAAATGTTTGAACTAAATCATTCAGTTTAAGAGCAATGGTACCAAAAACTAATGAAATTTATGTAAACTTTTGATTTTGCAGTTTCTCTCTCATTATTCTGTCATTTGGCAAATATTAATAATTATGGAAATCCTAATTGATCTAAAACGAGAAAAGTATATTCTGATTTCATGTCAGATATTGAAAAACATGCATATGTGTCTTTTTATATAGGGTATGTAAACTTCTGGTTTCAACTGTACACAACACACAGATATTACAGCCACGCCATTGTTGCATTTAGTTATCATGGCTACCACGCCTAACATTTTTGGTTGATTCCACATTTATTTAGGGTTTGCTAAATGTGGTAAATAATTTTGGGAAATGTTATACTCATGACCAAAATTAATGGTAAATGAAACAGTGGCACTGGAAATGGATGAGGTAATGTACAGAAAAAAAAAACAAACAAACACACCAGAGCACAAAATGTGGGATACACTGGCGGTAGCAGAACCACCAGTGCTCTTTGTACCAGCCATTCCGACAGTGGTAGTACCAAACACTCCTTTCCCTGTGACAACCATATTAGTTGGTAGGAAGCTGAGGGCATAATAGAATGTACTGTATGTCACTTTACTGATCTCAGTGGTACAGGTGGTAGAACCTACACAAGTGGAAACTACAAATGTTAACAATGTAAGGCGAATATGCTCGGTCCCCTCCTTAATCGACAAACTATAGTGCTACTGAATAAGCTGCAGAGGGAACACGGATACCTAAATCGCTCCTGCTGATCAGCTGTCCGGTGCCGCAGCTGCATATGTTGCCACTGTTTCACTGTCACAACAAATGCATGGAGAGCCCAACAAACAGGCCGTACACATGCCAGTGTTGGCTCTGTAGGTAAAGATATGGTGAGCACTCTCCCATCCACTCTGTCATTGCCAACATAAAACCAGCCAATGTATGCAACTTTAAATGAACCCTCTCAATACAAAGTGTGCTGCTGGAAAAATAATCTGGTGTCACATCACTGATGCCAATATGCACAGCGACACACATCTCCCCTCATACACTGTGCCAGTGACCCTGTCACAATATGTATTTTCAAGGCAATTAGCAGCTTTGCAGTGTTGAAATTCAAGTTATTTTGGAAAAGTCAACAAAATAGACAAAGTTAAAAAGATTAGCTTTTCTTTAATTCAGTAATAATAATACTCATGTAATGTTCATGTCTATGGTAGATACTAGCTTTGCAGATCATATAAATGATTCCTGTACAGATAAATCCAGTCATTCATAGGTAATAGGTTCATCTGGTTAGAGAAGTTCATTTTCCCGTCACCATCCTTCCAAGAACACTGTAGAAATCGCAGGATCATGGGATGTCACCAGGGACAGGAGGCAGACCAAGAGTTAAAGTATTTATTTAACAAAGAACAATACTCCTCACAGGGAGTAGGGGGTTGAAGGGCAAAGGTAAGGAATGAGGCAGAACTGGGGGGATGGCAGAAGTTCAGTAATAAAGATGTTAAACTTATCGGACTGTAGACTTCTGATGTGAGGAATTTCAAAGTTTTAATGGTGGCATTGGCAACAGCAGTGAGGGTCATCTCGACGGAGTCTCTGATATGCGGGAATCCAACTGTGGAACCAACAACAGCGGCGCAGGTCGTCTCGTCGTAGTCTCTGGGAGATAGGAAGATTATTTCCCATGCTCAAGACGTATTTAGCATGGTATTGAGTCTAGTATGGGGAACCACCGGAACGGGACTTCGCTCCACGGTGTACACAAGTCCTTGGTAGAGAGTCTCTGGCCTAGCCATCTGTCTCTCTCTCTGCATCGCACACTCAGTGCAGTCTTTGCCTTCAACTAGGGTCACCTCCTAGTGTGGAGGGTAGCGGGGAGCTGACAAGCGGTCATCCACAAACGGTGGACCTGTATGCAGGGGTCTGTCAAGTATGCGGTCACTCTTGGGAAGAGCGTGTGCGGTACTCATTATCACACCGGGTACAGCACCAGGCTTAGCTCTGCACGGTTCCGCACAGCTCCACTCTGCCGGCACGGCTCTGCTCAGCTCCGCTGGCACAGCTCTGCTGGTTCAGCTCTTCACTGCTGGCATGGCTCTGCTGGCTAATCCCCCCAGTACTACAGCTCCTATCCTGGACAGCAGCAGCATGGCCTCTCACAGGCCCAGCACTCTCAGGTGATGGAAGCAGAGTGCGGTGTTCATCACTCTGCACTTAGTTAGCGCCAACCTATTCTGCAGCGTGCATTTTTCCCACTTATACTCCTGTGGCTGCGCACTCTTTATAGGCTCTCCCCTGCCCCTCCTGTCAGCAGGAAGCTCCTTTTCTTCCCCCCGGAAACAGAGGATGCAGCCCTTTCAGTTCTGAACCCGGACTGGCTGTAGTAATGGACACAGCACAGGAAAGGTGACCTTGGAAGTCTGCCCACACATCCACGTGTTAGGTAAGCACATTTGTGTGTCCCCAGATACTTCCTCTCATGCGATATTGGGACGATCTGCTTGTATAAGACATGCCACATGCTAGTTGTAAGTACAGCTGATCGGGGGATCTCTGGTTAGTGGGATCACATGTACAGAGATACAGACACGGCTGTGGGATACACAAATGAGTGCCAGCTCCTATGGTGCAGTGTCACACAGGAGTCTCCTTATAGTTAAAAAAACAAAACACTCCTCACCCCTCAATATTCCCGTGCCACGCTGCTCCCTCCCTGCTCCCTCCCTGCTCCAGTCTTGGCAGCTGCCGCTGCACTGCCTGACACACAGCGAGTGCGCGATGACGTCATCGCGCACCTGCAGCAGCAGTGTGAGGCAGAGTGTGGAATGATAGGAGAGGGAGCGTCAGGTGATGCTCTCTCCTCCATCATTTGCTTTGAACTTTAGCAGTAGACGCCGGTAAAGTTCAAAGCGGCGGCGGGGGAGTTGGCGCTTGCGACAGGCGGGCCCCCCTGCCTCACATGCGCCCCATAGCAGCTGCGTGATGTGCCGCTAGCTTAGGGCCCCTGGGGGAGCGGGGGCCCTAGGCACTGGCAGCTGCCTGCCCCTAATGCCAGCCCTGAATGGGCCCCCCTGTCTCACCAGGGCCCCGCACATGCCCGGGTACGCCGGGTGCTGATGCCGGCCCTGAGTGCCACCAGTAACTATGTTAATCAAGAAATAAATAAAAGGAGGAGGTTCAATTTAAAAAATGTATGCATGGAGAAACCACAAGAATGATATAATAAAATATAACTTTTAATGAAAAGAAGTTAAAAGGGACAAACAACAAATTTACAACCACAGAGGACACACTAAAAGGTGCACACTGTGTTCACCCTATAAATAACCCCTACATTGAACACCTGCCTACCATCGGAGGTTGGTACCCTCTATGAATCTATACAATAAAGGCGCCCCAGCTCCTCGACGGCTGGCCCTGACTGCTCTAGAATACCCTACAGATAAGTGATGGCTGACACACTCACACCATCATAAAGTAGACAGATAATACTGTACCAGAACAGCCAGGAAGAAAAGAAGGTTATTTCGGAGAACAGGTTTTGAAAGGTCAGTGGGAGAGTGAATCACCATGCATAATCACGATATCATAAAGTTAAAAGATATGAAAAGTGACCTCTCTAACTGTTCCTGGACTGAGTGCCATCCAATACTGTACAGCGGTGGTTGGCACTGTGCTTGACTGCAAATATTGTGCCCCTGCTCAACAAAGTCTGTCCCTGGGAAGCCCTGATAAACAACTAGTCCCAGCAACCAATAGCAGTTAAATGATGGAAGCATTAAATGGACAAATCCAGACAGCAGATAGATCCCACAGTGGTGTAATTTGGATCATCCTCTGTCCTTAAAAAAATAGGCACGGCATGTAATCAAATGATGACATGGAAACAGAAAAGGGTACTTATTGAACAGATGTCATCATGTGATCTCTATGTTTAGAGAAAAAAAAAATTCCTTTCTTGGCGCTTCCGGAAGTCAAGGATAGTTTGAAGGTTGAGATAATTTGCTCAGTACCAAATTTATTAGGACATTTTAATAAGAAAAAAACAACGCGTTTCAGCCCACAACGGCCTTCATCAGGTGTTATATGTGATCATGTGATCTCTAGGCATTTCACCACACAGCTCTTCCGGAGGTGAGATAAATTGATGCTAACTATGCCCATTTACTAATCGGCCTCCCTCTTGCAAAACTCTCCCCGCTCCAATCTGTCCTGAATGCTGCAGCCAGGATCATATTCCTCACCAACCGTTACACCGATGCCTCTACCCTGTGCCAGTCATTACACTGGCTACCCATCCACTCCAGAATCCAGTACAAAACTACTACCCTCATCCACAAAGCACTCCATGGCTCAGCCCCACCCTACATCTCCTCCCTGGTATCAGTCTACCACCCTACCCGTGCCCTCCGCTCCGCTAATGACCTCAGGTTAGCATCCTCAATAATCAGAACCTCCCACTCCCGTCTCCAAGACTTTACACGTGCTGCGCCGATTCTTTGGAATGCACTACCTAGGTTAATACGATTAATCCCCAATCCCCACAGTTTTAACCGTGCCCTAAAAACTCATTTGTTCAGACTGGCCTACCGCCTCAATGCATTAACCTAACGATCCCTGTGTGGCCTATTTATAATAAAAAAAAAAAAAAAAAAAAGGTTCCTCGCATCATGTTCTCATACACTTTATGCAGTATTAGCCCTCTGTGTCTGTACTGCTACATACTTAGGCAGGTAACTGGTTCATGCAGCTTTACATGAACACCCGAGCCTTACACTATAGCTGGTCCGAATAACTAAAGCAATTGTTACCATCCACCTCTCGTGTCTCCCCTTTTCCCCATAGTTTGTAAGCTTGCGAGCAGGGCCCTCACTCCTCCTGGTATCTGTTTTGAACTGTATTTCTGTTATGCTGTAATGTCTATTGTCTGTACAAGTCCCCTCTATAATTTGTAAAGCGCTGCGGAATATGTTGGCGCTATATAAATAAAAATTATTATTATTATTATTATTTACACCTCCATATAATAATAGCACAGTACTCTGTACTCTGTTTCAAGATATATTACAAATGCCCTCATTTTGTCTTCATGTATTAATAATGCCCTCTTTTGCCACTGTCATGTATTATTATTGCCCCATTTGTGCCTCCATATATTAAAGAAGTTGTCCACTACAATAATTTTTTTTTTCATAAATCTTGCTACTATGTGCCACTGAAAACATCCACTGTGTTTATTTTAGCAATATTACCTTTTATCATGCTGTAGCAGCACATCTTCAGTGCTGGATCCAGCTCTCATAGGGTTAATCGACAACTTCCTTTTTCCTTTCTCCTGAGTTATTGTGCTCTAATACTACAAGTTCCATGATGCTTTGCACAGGCTTCTAAGCCTGAACCTAACACACCCACTCCATAACACACCCAAACCCCTCCCTCCTCTCCATCTTCTATCTTCAGAAAGATTTGTGATGTCGTTTCTGTCCAACCTCCTCTTTTACATTTGTCCAACCCACACTCCATTACACACAGATAGATAGATAGATAGATATGGGATGGATAGATAAATAGATAGATAGATATGTATCTATATATCTATGTCTATTTTCATAGATATGTCCATATCCATGTTTCTAAACCCCTTCACCCGTGGAGCTTTTTTCGTTTATCGCTCCCCTCCTTTCGAGAGCCCTAATTTGTCCGTCAATATGACCATGTGATATCTTTTCCCGGACAAGTTCTACTTTTGAACGACATCATTGGCTTTACCATGTCGTGTAACAGAAAATGTGGAAAAAATTCAAAGTGCGATGAAATTGCAAAAAAAAGTGCAATCCCACACTTGTTTTTTGCTTGGCTTTTTTGCTAGGTTCACTAAATGCTAAGGCTGTGTGCACACGTTGTGGATTTGATTGCAGATCGCAGCGTTTTTTGCGGCACGGAATTGCATCAAATCCGCAGTGTAGTGCACAACCAATGTAAGTCTATGGGAGCTGCAGACTTGTTGTGCACATGTCACTTCTTTTGTGCCAAACTGCAGCGTTTCTGCACCCTTAGACTTTCATTGAGTTGGGCACATCCGCAGCAAAACTGCAGATTTAAAAAAAAGATCTTCAGTTTTGCTGCAGATGTGGGTCCAAGAAACGCTGAAGTTCGGGAGGAGGGAAGTGTGTGGGTGGTGACTGTGCATGTATGTGTGTGCGGGCAGGGTCTGTGGGCTGTTCCCATGTGTGCGGGTGTGTGCTGGACTGTTCGGGTGCGTGCGGGGCTGTTCGGGTGTGTGCGGGGCTGTTTGGGTGTGTGTGGGTGGGGTCTGCAGGCTGTTCGGATGTGTGCGGCACTGTGCGGGACTGTTCGGGTGTGTGCGGGGCTGTGCGGGGGGTCTTTTGGGGAGTGTGGAGGCATCATCCGATGGGACTACAAGTACGCAGCATCCAATCTGCAGCTAATTTGGATGTAATCCAGACAGTGGACATGCACACTACACTATCCATACATCTATCAATAGATATATCTATCCAGATATATCTATAGATAGATATATGAATAGATAGATGTATGCATCTATAGATCTATCTATATGTAGATCTGTCTATCTATTTCATCTATCATCTATCTGTGTGTAATTGATTGTGGGTTGGACAAATATAAAAGAGGAGGTTGGACAATAATGACATCACAAATCTTTTTTTTTTGTTCAATAATACATCTTTATTTAGCTTTCAAAATCGCATACAAAAACGCACAAAAACCGCACCAAAAAACAATCAAAAATGCATCAAAACAACGCAAAAAATGCACCAAAAATTTCACCAAAAACGCATCAAAACTGCACCAAAACTGCATCAAAACCGCACAAAAACTGCATCAAAACTGCAACAAAAACTGCATAAAAACTGCACCAAAAACTGCATCAAAACTGCACCAAAAACTGCATGAAAACTGCACCAAAAACTGCATCAAAACTGCATCAAAACTGCACCAAAAACTGCATCAAAACCGCACCAAAAACTGCATCAAAACTGCACAAAAAACTGCATCAAAACTACATCAAAACTGCAGCAAAAAATGCAGCACAAAATGCATGAAAACCGCACCAAAAACTGCATCAAAACCACACCAAGAACTTCACCAAAAACTGCATCAAAACCACACCAAAAACTGCATCAAAACTGCACCACAAACTGCATCAAAACTTCACCAAAAACTGCATAAAAAAGCATCAAAAACCTGAATCAAAACCACGCAAAAAAACACAACAAATACTGCAGCAAAAACTGAATCAAAATTGCACAAAAAATGCAGCAAAACCACACCAAGAACTGCATCAAAACCACACAAAAAACCTGCATCAAAACCGCGCAAAAAACGTGAAAAAAATGCATAAAAAATGCAGCTGCATTTTCTGCAAAGAGATGCAGATTTTGTGCAGAAAATTTTGCACCCAAATCTGCAACGTGTGCACAAAACCTAAAACTGACCCGCCATTATGATTCTCCAGGTGATTACGATTTCATAGACACCAAATACACCTAGGTTAAGTGGTGAAAAAAAATTCCAAACTAGGCTAAAAAGAAATAAAATAATTGCACCATTTTCAGACATCCGTAGCGTCTATATTTTCTAAGATATCGGGTTGGGTGAGGGCCAATTTTTTGCGTGCCTAGCTGATGTTTTTAATGATACCACTTTTGTGCTGATACGTTCTTTTGATCGCCTGTTATTGCATTTTAATGCAATGTCACGGCGACCAAAAAAACATAAGTTTGGCTGTTGAATTTTTTTATCGCTATCGCTATCGCCGTTTAACGATCATGTAAAAAATTTTTGTTGTATTGAAAGCAGCTGATATGTTGCGGCTTTGAAGTGGGCTCACCGCCGAAGCCCTCCTCAAAGCAATATTTGTAGCTGGCTATGAATATCAGCCCGCAGCTCTCTGCGTAGCCGTTACTGGCTATTAAAATAGGGGGACCCCCCAAAAAATGACATGGGGTCCCCTATATTTTTTATAGCCAGAAAGGCTATGCAGACAGCTGTGGGCTGATATTCATAGCCTAGGGAGCGGCCATGGATATTGCCCCCCCTACCCCGGCTACAAATACCAGCCCACAGCCACCCCAGAAATGGCGCATCTGTAAGATGCGCCATTTCCGGCACTTGGCCTCTCTCTTTCCACTCCCGAGTAGCAGTGGGATATGGGGTAATAAGGGGTTAATGTCACCTTGCTATTGTAAGGTGACATTAAGCCGGGTTAATAACGGAGAGGCGTCAATAAGACGCCTATCCATTATTAATCCTTTAGTAGTGAAAGAGTTAAAAAAGAAGACACAGCCAGAAAAAAGTATTTTAATATTCTTCATTTAGTCATACTTACCATACTTCAGCGCCTGCATAAAATGTAAAATAATAAACCGTATATTACCTGTCCGCCGTAATCCAATTAATAATGAGTGTCACACGATGATCTCCCCTATAGAACAGTGACATCGGGTGATGTCACTGCTGTATAGGACCCTCAGTGACACACTGACAGGAGACAATGGCTCCTGCAGTGCATCACTGAGGTTACTATAGTTCACTGGTCTCACTTTATGGCAATTGCTGTGTGGGAACTTTCTCACACAGCAATGCCAAAAGTGAGTCTAGGGACTATTTTCTCACAGGGGAGTAGTGTTTGTTTGTTATTTTAATATTTTCTACAGGTGACACTGGCTTTGGGGATCAAAGTGACAAGTGATGGTGAGTATGTACTCTATGTTATATGTACTGTATGTCTGTATGTATGTATTGTATGAAATGTATGAATGTATTGTATGTATGTATGTACTGTATGTATGTACTGTAGGTGGCATGTTTCATGTCACATGCGCATGCTGCATGTAGCATGCTGCATGTCACATGTTGTCACATGTTGCATGTTGTCACATGATGTATGTCGCATGTTGTCACATGTTGTTGCATGTTGCATGTTGTTGCATGTGCATGTCACATGTCGCATGTCACATGGGACATGTTGCATGTGCATGTCGATGCATGTTGCATGTTGTCACATATTGCATGTCATGTCGCGTGTCGCATGGTGCATGTCACATCTTGCATGTCGCTACATGTTGCATGTAGCATGTTGTCACATGTTGCATGTTGCATGGTGCATGTCGTCGCATGTCGCATCTTGCATGTTGCATGCCATCACTTGTTGCATGTCGCATGTCATGTCACATGGTGCATGTCATGCCGCATGTGCATGTCACTTGGTGCATGTCGTCACATGTCGCATCTTGCGTGTTACATGTCGTCACATGTTGCATGGCGCATGACATGTCGCATGGTGCATGTCATGTCGCATATGCATGTCGCATGGTGCATGCCATGTCGCATGGTGCATGTACATGTCATCGCATGCTGTATCTTGCATGTTGCATGTCGCCGCATGTTGCATGTCACATGTTGTTGCATGGTGCATGTCACATGGTGCATGGCATGTCGCATGGTGCATGTCGTCGCATGCCGCATCTTGCATGTTGCATGTCGTCACATGTTGCATGTCGTCACATGTTGCATGTCGCATGGCGCATGTCATGTCGCATGGTGCATGTCATGTTGCATGGTGCATGTCACATGGTGCATGTTGTCGCATGTCACATCGTGCATGTTGTCACATGTTGCATGTTGTCGCATGGTGCATGTCGTCACATGGTGCATCTTGCATGACGCATAATGCATGTCATGTCGCATGTTGCATCTCATGTCACATGATGCATGTCGCATGTGCATGTCATCACATGTAGCATCTTGCTTGTTATCACATGTTGCATGTTGTCGCATGTCGCATGTCATGTCGTACAGTGCTTGTCGTTGCATGCCGCATCTAGCATGTTGTCACATGTTGCATGTCATCGCATTGTGCATGTCGCATGGTGCATGTTACATCACATGGTGCATGTCACATGATGTATATTGTGTATGTGTGTAATGTATGTTGTCTGTACTGTATATGTGTGGTTTTTTTTTACTTTCAACACATTAGCCGGATGATGGGACTACTACTGTCCCATCATTGGCTAATGTGTCACTCACTGTCACTGTAGCAGGCATAGCCCAATGGGACTTTAAGTCTCTTCGGACGATGCCTGCGCACAAAGACACACACACCAATGACCCCACCGTACAGCCCCACAGAACCCCTGCCCGCACACTCCAGCACCTTCCGCAGACCCCAACCCCACCGCCGCCACCACCTCCACCACACCGGCTGCCGCCACTGCCACCACCACCGCAATTGGCTGCCACCACCAACTCCACTGGCTGCACATCTCAGTCAGCACATTAGTGCGGCCGGCCAGCAGACCCCTGCCCCGCCCACCCCCAGCACAGCCCCGCCCGCCCACAGATCCCAGCACACACAGCCCTGCCCACCCCCAGCACAGCCCACAGCCCAATCACTCTTGAGTGACTGCTCTCTGTGGAGGCTGGGTCACGCCTGCTGCTGACGTCACGTCAATTTCCAGAGTCTGGAAATTGACATGAAATTGGCGGAAATTAGCGGTGGCTGCAGCCTGGGGGTCACGTGACCTGGACTCAGCCGCCGCCATAGCGCCGCTCACAGGAAAAAACGGCAACAGAAGGTATTTATAAAATTCATTAGGGGCCCTGGGGGGATACATTGGGGGATTAACTGAAAGTAGTGGACAACCTCTTTAATAATTCATTCTTTTCCATTCCATAGTCATTCATGCACCCTTGAACCTCCATGAATTAATAACACCCTCTTGGCGCCTGTATAAAAAATACAGTAAAAATCAACTCACCATGCTTCTATTATAAGTCTTGTGGTTCTGTTTCTTCTGCATGCAGTCAGCTTCATGAAGACAGCATGATAAAATGATGATGTTTTTCCATATTCCTGCATTTCTGACATTTGGTAGGACACAGGTCTAAAGCAGCATATAGCTTGTCACATTAAAGTGCAGCCAAGAGATACTTTTTGCTCTGCTACAGTTTTTATCTGAAGCAAAAAAACTAAAGAGATAAACTGGAGTGAGTTGGTGTCCATGAAGTGTTTAAGTGCATGTTCACACTGTCCACTAAGCAGACAAAGTCCAAGACGAAAACATAACCAAATACTTTGCAACAAATAAAAAAACAGCTGCAGTGCATGAAAATAACATACATTGCTTAGTAGGGATGGGCAAACCCAATTGGTAAAGTTCAGGCTCCGTACCGAACACCTAGTGTCCCTGCATGGACCCCAAACACAGACTTCTCCCTGAGGTCTGCGTTACTGTTCGAACATTCAGCTGTTCCCAAGTTGTCATCTGTGTGACAGCAGGAAAAACTCCGTCTCTGACCGGCAGTAAGTTTTTTACCGCAGGTCAGAGCGCTGTGGTTCCCATGCTGTCATACAGATGACAGCGTGTGAGTCAGCACTCTGAACGGCGGTAAAAAGGTTACCACTTGTCACAAGTGTTGGCTGATGAGAGTACTGCTCTCATCATTATAAGCCTTGTCTCGGTGATAGCAGTGAGAGCAGGCATCGGCTGATGAGAATATTCATCAGCTGACACCTGTGCAATAAAAAAATTTCTAAAAAAAAACAGCTCGGGAGTGGGACCCGTCAAGTCTTGCTAACAAGCACAGGTAAAGCCCCCAGTGGCCAGTTTTATATTGGCTGGTTATCAAAAATAGTGCAGTCCCACAAGGTTATTTTTAATTATTTAAATAAATAATAAAAAATGGTGTGGGGTTCCCCACTTTTGACAACCAGCCAAGATAAAGCAGACAACTGGTGGCTGGTATTCTCAGACTGGGAAGGGGCCATGGAAATTGACCCACCCCTGCTTAAAAATTAGCATTGCACCGCCATTCCAGGAAAGGAGCATCTATTAGAAAGTCTTTATTTATAATTATCACCGTGTTAATAATTGGGGCGTCTGAGAGATGCATTTCTATCACAGCTAACATTCCAAAGCTGACATCAACAATCCAAATATTACCCTACTTGACACCACACAAGGGTAAGTGGGCAGAGCAGGCCAAAATGCCAGAATTGCAGAATCTAAGAAATGTGCCTTTTTCAGGGAAGTCTGTGGGCCACTATTTGTAGGTTGAGGAGGGCAAGTTTCCAGTCTGAGAATACCAGTAACCAGCTGTCTGCTTTCACTTGAATCTTTGTAAAAAATGGTTGGGACCCCACGCTGTTTTTTTTTAAATTATTTAAATAATTTTAAAAAAATGTGACTGCTCTATTTTTGCTAACCAACCAATATAAAACTGACACCTGGATGAAACAGCTCACAACCGTCAATTTTATTTGCGCCTTTCAGCAAAAATAGAGAGGTCCCACGCCGTTTTTTAATTTTATTTATGTATTGCACAGGCACCAGCTGATGAAATCTCTTATCCTTGTACGCCTGCTCTCACTGCTATCGGGGAGACCAGTCTTACGATGTTGAGAGTAGTACTCTCATCCGCCGACGTCTGTAACCGGCATTCAAAAGGTTACCGCTGTTGACCTTTTTATTACCTGTCACAATTGTTGGCTGACATGCTGTCATCTGTATGACAGCTGTGATGCAGTGACCCATGCTGCAGTTAGGGAGCACTGTATGTGCTCCTCACGCATGAAGGCGTAATTGTAATGGTGATAATGAGATAGTGACTGGTATTATTGTAAATGGCCAGTATGTGTCACAGAGGGAGTCTGCAGTGTAAGCCAGTAATGTTGCTGTTCTGGGACTTGAAGTCCCACAAGTATTTGTATAGTTGTAAAGGGAGGCTTACAGGCTTAGTTGGAGAGCTGGGAGGGTCTGACTAACCACACACACCTCCCACCTTTGGGAGTGGTTACAAGTACATAACGTGACCAGGGTTTGGGTCACATGGTCTCTGTGGGAGAGTGTGTAGGTCCTGGAAGGCTTGTGTGTGGGAAGGTCCTGTGTGTGGACTGGATTCCTAAATAGTGCACTGAGAGGCCGTGGACTTGAAGACTTGTGTGTTGGGAGATCCTGGGAATAGGGTCGGATCTCTGACTAGCTTACTGAGAGACGTGTGTTGGGAGATACTGGGAGTAGGATCGGATCCCTGAATAGCTCACTGAGAGGCCTATGTTGGAAGATCCTGGGAGTAGGACTTCCTGAATAGCACAACCAGTGTTGGAACATCCTGGGAGTAGGACTTCCTGAAGAGCACATGAAAAGGCATGTATGCAGAGTCTGTGATGGCACTGCATTGGGAAAGCTACAGCCCATCTGAGGATCTGGACTGTAAGGTGACCTGGTGAGCAAGGCATTGTCCTGGATGGTGATCCCAGTTCGGCAGCTTCCCTGGGAGAGAGAGTATTGACAGGAGTCAGTGTGTGGAGCAGGAGCTCCTGGAAGGTAACAAAGAGTATGAGGAACTGTGTGCTCTGACGAGGGTCAGAAATGAACTGTGTGGTCTCCCACAGTAACTGGACGAAGTGAGGTCCAGCATATTTAGAGACTGCGAACCAATGTCATGTGTGCTATATGAGTAGAGACGTTGATACAGCCTATGGACGGAGCCCAGTAACTAGTCAAGGAGGACTGGAAGGTGCAGTGTCTGAACTGTGGTTTAAAGCCGTATATGAAGTATCTAAGATAAAGCTGCAACTTAATGTCATCTGTTGGTGCCTATTGTGCTCCATGAAGTATATAATGAACTGTGCATGTCCTGGTCTATGACTGCATAATAAACCACATGGACTGTTTAATAGAGAAAATCAATCCTGTGTGACTGAATCCCATTGCTAAGCAAGTGTCCCCAAAACACATGCAGAAAGTGCTATCTTACACAGCGTAGGAACCACAGCGCTCTGACTGGTGGTAACATACTTAACGTTGATCAGATCAGGTGTTTCTCATGCTGTCACACAGATGACACCTTGGGAAACACTGGATGTTCAGGCCTCCATTCATTTGATTGTGATTTAAGCTCAAGTTCAGGTACCGAATCAAACTTTTTTTAAATGTTCGTCCAAACTCGATGTACCCGAGCATCCATGATTCCTCCCATCGCTAATGCTTAGGTAAAATAATTTTGAAAAGCAAAATCTAAAAGCCATCCCACCATTTCATGGGGACCCTATTCGGGATCGTCCTAATCACTAGTATTACAACCTTACTGTTAGGGTTGGCAGATTGTGCTAAATAAAATAAATAATAAAGCGCAATCATCAACCGGGGTTCACCGTGCAGAGATGGAAAATTGCTGCTAGTGAATAATGATGGAGTACACGGCAAGTGATTACCCGTACACACTGGGTTGAACTTCACTCAATGTGAACAGCACATGAACTGAACTAGCACACAGAAAATAAACAGTTGCAATTCAACTGAGCTGTGTCACTCGCACACAGAAATGAAAGAGATGCTCTGCAGCTGAGCTGTGTCACTCGCACACAGAAATGGAGCAGATGCTCTGCAACTGAGCTGGTCACTCACACACAGAAACAAAAGAGATGCTCTGCAACTGAGCTGTTACTCACACACAGAGGCGAAATAGATGCTCTGCAACTGTGCTGTGTCACACAACACAGAAACAGAACAGATGCTCTTTATATAATCCCCTGAATAGAGTTGTGCTTGCTCAGGAACTCTAATGTGCTAACCACACACATGTAGGACCAAATGCTAAGCCAACGGCTAAGTGCCCCCACTGACACTAGCTGCCTGCTTACATGTACTGTCCCAAGGCTAGACAAACACACAAATACATGCAGACCGAGTGGTAGAGTATCCACTGGCAATAGCCACATATAACTGATACTAGCACACAGGCATGCACCTCTGAATGTCTTTTATACACAAGACACATGTCCAGATGGACAGGACCTTGCCCGTAGACCAATCCGGAGCTGCCACATCATAAGAGCAGCTGACATCCATCCACAAATGAGAAGATGCCACCTCACGGACATGCTCAGTAAGGTGATTTCTGGACTTAGACTCCAGAGCTTCAGGCTTCAGCTGCCTGTTGCTGGTTGTCATATACTTAGCTTGAGAGCCTGCAGTAACCAAACGAACACTGTGAGACTGAGCAAGATGCTGGGACAGACACCTGCTATGCTGAGCAGTACCTGCAGCGACCAAGTCCAAATGGGAGACTGCAGAGACAGATAAGGCTTGGGATATATCCCATGCAGTGGGAAGATCCTGATGCCTAAAGGTACCTTCACACTGAGCGACGCTGCAGCGATACCGACAACGATGTCGATCGCTGCAGCGTCGCTGTTTGGTCGCTGGAGAGCTGTCACACAGACAGCTCTCCAAGGACCAACGATGCCAGTAACCCGGGTAAACATCGGGTTACTAAGTGCAGGGCCGCGCTTAGTAACCCGATGTTTACCCTGGTTACCAGCGTAAAAGTTAAAAAAAACAAACACTACATACTTACCTTCCTCTGTCTGTCCCCCGGCGTTCTGCTTCTCTGCGCTGTGTAAGCACAGCGGCCGGAAAGCACAGCGGTGACGTCACCGCTCTGCTTTCCGGCTGGCCGGCGCTCACAGCCAGTGCAGGAAAGCACAGCGCCGGGGACAGACAGTGGAAGGTAAGTATGTAGTGTTTGTTTTTTTAACTTCTACGCTGGTAACCAGGGTAAACATCGGGTTACTAAGCGCAGCCCTGCACTTAGTAACCCGATGTTTACCCTGGTTACCAGTGAAGACATCGCTGAATCGTCGTCACACACGCCGACTCAGCGATGTCTGCAGGGAGTCCAGCGACAAAACAAAGTTCTGGACTTTCTGCAGCGACCAACGATGGCACAGCAGGATCCTGATCGCTGCTGCCTGTCGCTAGCCAGGACGCTGCAACGTCACGGATCGCTAGCAATATCGTTCAATGTGAAGGTACCTTAACACTTATCATGTGTCTAATGACATATGTGTGAACAAGCACTGATAATGACCAAAGCTGGGCCAAGACCTAAACTAATGGACATCCAGCAGTTGGGAGCTTCCACTTTATCCCTCTAGGTTTATTGTCTCAATTTGTTTGCACCCTGTGTATCTACAGGTGTAGCCTGCCTTTTCTTTGAGCTGGACATTAATAATGTGGTTCCCCATGGCTGCATGCCCACTAGCTGGGTTTTAGTCCTTTTCATCCCTTATCCACATGCACGTGACTTGACAAATTGTACGGTCTTAATTTTAGAGATTATGACTATCCCAAATATGATAACTGTGACGTGTTGGGATGGCTTCTACTTTTTTTTAATCAAAATTATGTTAACTAAGCCCCCTATATTATTTCATGTACTATTGCTGTTTATTTATTTGCTCAACAAAGAAGTATGTCCAGCTCGACCGAATCCGTGAAGATAAAATGTCTTTATTCACAAACTTGTAGCATAGAGGATACTAACTTCAGCACAAACCATGTGGGTGTGAATCTCAACCCGTTTCTGGAGATTGAGCTCCCTTAGTCATGGTCATAATATAATAATATATCAGTGAAATATCAATACTATAAAGGGAATCTGTCACATAAAAAAAGATATTAGCCTGCAGATATAGGGTTGATCTACAGGTCAACAGTGTTCTGAACATGCCCAGCACCGGAACTCAGACCCTCGTTGCCGGTAGGAAATGAACGTTATTACACTCAGCAGCATTCAGTCACTGGGGCGCCATCGCTGAGGGTTCAGTCACTGATCTGTGTAAAGAAATGCGGTGACTGTAACCACACCCTTGGCACTGACTGACAGCCGGCCATAATGCAGACCCTTTTGTCAATGTGTACCCTGAGTAGATTCAGGATGCTATTAACCTGAAGAATAACCCCATATTTACAGGTTAATAGTGTTTTTTCATGTGACAGGTTCCCTTTAAATGAGTGGGATTTCTGGATTCTCGATATAATTTACTTATATATGGAATTTTTAGTCAAGCAAATCATGAAACGAGTGTCTGTAGGACAACTCATTCATGACTATTGTCTCATTCAAACAGGCTAGCAAACACCTGATGAATGAACATATTGCTCGGTGCCATGATTTTTAAGCAGGCTTAAATAAAATTGTTATTTATAGCAGATTGTCCTGTGTTAACATAATATGTGCTGCCGATAACTTGACATTTGTATGGGCATAGAACAATTGTATTAACAATTTCTTTGTGCACATAGACGATTTATTGGCCTGCGGAAAAAGGTCAGAAAATGACCGTGTATTGGTATTATATATATATATATATATATATATATATATATCTACATATATACCAGCTAAAGTGGATCAGTGGTCATATAATTGTAAGGATCTTGCCATGTAAAAAAATTGTAATATAGATGTGTGCCCGGAAGTACATAGCTATAGTTTCTAATTCTGAGCAACTCTTGTAATTCAGAATTTTTAAATATCTAGATCTTTCCCAATGGTATAATTTCCACATTGTGTTATTTATGTTTTTGTAAAAGCACAAATTAACCCCAAAGCTAAGTATTAACAAGACATAAGCTTCCCTGACTATACAGATGAACTATTACTAATAAAAAAGGTTGTTGTGTTACCTCACAGAGACTAAGAGGTTGTTTACACAGACCGGATGGAGGCATGACATGACTGCCAATCGGTAAAATTTGACCTATAGGTGGTCGTTTAAATGCCTGTTTATTCAAGCAAACCAAAGCAGATGATGCTCACTGAGCGATCTATGCTAAATTGCTCAGTGCACATAGGCTGCCATTGTTCTTGCCAGTGTGAGTCGTGTTTACACAGGATGATGCACTACCAAGAACGATGATCTCTTATTCTCTTATGCTGCATAAAAGATCATTTCACCTGATCTGCGAGTATTTTGCTTGTTCATTGGGTAATTGGCAGCCTCTTTACATGACAAGAATATTTTGAGACTGATCTTAGGGCTACAAAGAACTAGACTAGCAAGTTAATGATAGGTCATGCTGCCAAATCTGCCTATTAGTCTTTAAAAGTCCAGTCTTTATTTTTAGAGCTCTTAAAATTTAGAAAATAAATTAATGAATAAAGGCACAGTCTACTGAAAAGCAACTAAGATGAATGCCCATTGCCATCACGAGATCAAGGTGGAAGGCTTTATTTCGTAGAGTGAGTTTTAAATAATTATTTGTATCTAATAAATAGGATACAAGATAGTCTGCATGGTAACAACATAAACAGGACAACCCTTAGAGAACTCAATAGTTAATTTGATTTATTTGCATCAAGAATCATATTCAAATCCAATGGACAAGTCTCACCTAATGATGGCCATAAACTAGAAACTGGTAAATTAAGTGTGACGGGAGTGCTGATTAAGCTCAGATAGAATCACACAAAGTGATGCTACGACTTGGCGGCCCCTTCCTTTATTTGCATTTAAATACCAGGATAAAATAATAGCAGGATGCAGCAGTTGTAGAACCTGCTTTATGTTACCTGTGGTCTCATTACCAATGACCTTTTATTAATATTTCACTCAGAATTTTCCTTGGCTTCACCAGTCTTGAGTTAATCAGGTCATCAGTAACTCACAGATGAATAATACATAACTATACATTTTGTATGATATCCATTTAATATCTTATTTGGTCACGAAATTAGAATTTTCTTCACTTTTATTGTTCTTGGGGTTTTTACTATATAATTTATATATCATTAACTGGTAAGCTGTCTTATAAATGAGCATTAAGGATTGTTTGGTAGAGAAATGAAGCTAGATAAGGCTCAGATGATTATTTTAAAGCAAACATAGTAGAGAAATGTACTACCCCCAGGCAGTCATTATTTTTCCTTCTTTTCTATCTGACACAAAGTAGGCATAAATTTAGCAGAATAGTTGGGCTTCAAAAAACAAACTAATTAGAAATGGGTAGAATGGTATAAATTGCCCTACCTACATTTTTCACGGAAGCTCGATAATGAGTAGAGAATGCTTGCGTTGCGTAATGGTGTATGTTACATTAAAACTGAAGCACAGATAATAGGTGCTCTGTTTTCCAAATGGTTTATTCCATTGTCAAGTCAAAGCTATGTTTATGTCAGTTGTGAAAATTTCTGTAAAGAGTGGGGGACATTAAAAAGACATAAACTTGTGATCAGTCCGTCTGGCAATCTAAGGAACTCAACTTATTCAAATGAAAGGAAGCTTAGAAAATAACTTTAAAGTACTGTCTGCTTAAAAATGGAAAACAATAAAGAGTTTCTAAATGGCCTTAGAATGTGCCTGAGAATATAGCACATGGTTTATAAATAAGCAAACGGATATGAAGAACATGTAGAATAACGAGACAGTAAAAATTCAATTTTATTCTATGACAACTTTAAATTAAAAATACAAAATTGGTAGTAATGTAACTTTGCTGTGAAAAATAATAACTTACCCTTTTATTCCAGAAATGTGAGAGGTCGTCCGCTACTACAATATGATGAAAGTTGATGTTAAACTTTTGATTGACATACAGTATATTGGATACACAATTCAGGGTAATTAGAAGCCAGAAAAACAGAGTGGAGCAAGAGAGTTCCAATCATTATAAAAAATATACCTTTACTTTATTGATAAAAGATAAAAAGTCAAGGAGTAAAAAGCAAACTTACTCAAAAAACAGGACATATAAATAATCGTATTTTTCGGATTATAAAACACACTTTCACCCAAAAAAATTTGGAGGGAAAATGGGGGTGTGTGTTATGATGCGGCTATACCTTATGGATTGTGGTGGAGCAGTGTCTCTGGGTGGCTGCTGGAGGAGGCAAGAGTGGAGTCTTGCTGCACGCCACAGGCTGGGATGAGGGGTGTACAGATGTGCGCTGCTGCCGGTGCTAGGTGGTGCTGGAGCTCTGCTGACATTTTGTGAAAGCCCAGGGCCCCTGCACTTACGTGGTTTACTCTGCGGTGGACTCCGGGAAAATGGCTGCCTGGGGTGGCGCATGCTCAGATGGAGATCTCAGCACCAAGGTCTCGGGAGATGAGATCTCAGCGCTAAGATCTCATCTCCTGAGATCTTGGTGCCGAGATCTCTATCTGAGCATGCACCACTCCCGGCAGCCATTTTCCAGGAGTCCACCGCATAGCAAACCATTTAACTGTGGGGGCTCTGGGCTTTCACAAAATGTTGGCAGAGCTCCAGCACCATCGACCACCGGCAGCGGTGCACATCCGAACATTCCCTCATCCCAGCCTGCGGCTTACAGCAACGCTCCACTCTTGCCTCCTCCACCAGCACCCCTTGGACCCCACTTCACCCCAGCCACCAGCCCGGTAAGCAATAAGACACATGGATTATAAGAAGCACCACCATTTTATTAAAAAAGCTTTTTTTCCTATTTTCTCCTCAAAATGTGGGGTGCATCTTGTAATCCGATGCGTCTTATAATCCACAAAATATGGTAATCTGGTTTTAAGCAGAAGATTAATATAGCTTACTATAATTCCAACAGCAGAATGGCAGAGTTCTCATAAATACATATAAGTGCAGACATAATGATTTTCCATAGCCAACGTGTGCGCACATGCTTGATACATAGTACAGATTTTAAAAGTCAAAACAATACAAAGTTAATAGTATAGTATGGTAGTAAAGTGCTTCATACACTTCTACACTATGACTAGTAATTCATGATGGCAAAGAGAATGACAAAAGCGGCCTTATTGATATAGGTTGTCATACTTTAAGTATTAAATGAATGTGAATAGTGCAAAGGAGTAGTAGTCAGAGACCATCACTGTATAAAATTGTTTAGGTGCCCAAAACAGTGTAGTATATTCTCAGACGTAGAGGTAAAGTATCAGTGAAGTTAAATTAGTACAGTATATATTATACCGTACTTAACTACTATTTGGATGAGATGTCCCAGTGCCCCAACGCATGTTTCGCACTGCTTCCTCAGGGAGCGTGTTCTATATAGCGGAGAAAGATTTTTCATACCATTAAAGGGTTTCTAAAGGCATATGATACTGATGGCCAATATTGAGATTACATTTACTCCCTATACCTGTATAAATGTTAGTGTAGTGCAGTGTCAGTGTATTAATATAATCACCTATCGCTGTCTTCTCTTGGTTCCTGCACTGTTCGATGACTCTTCTGAGTCATATAATGGCAAGTCAGACTTTCCAGATCACTCTATGCTGTATGCGAGAGCAAGAAGTCACTCTTACAAAGTAAGCCGTGTTTTAACTCCCCATAGGCTTAAATTGTAAAAGCCACTTCCGGGTCACAAAGAGATCAGAGTCTCAATCACCATCACGTCATTCAGAAAATGAAGGGAATGGGACTGAAAACCATAGAAAATGGTGATAGGTGAGTATATTAGCACATTGACCCTAAACTACACTAACATTTACTCAGATTTAAGGAGTAGAAAAATAAATCTTACTGATTCTTTAATATCAAATCATGGGGGGCGCACACCTGGCTTACTTAGTGATCATCTGTTATTAGCTTTAGTCATTGTCAGATGTAAATACTGAATCGAACTTTACTGTATATCTCCATAAAATGAAAATGGGTGGTAGCCAGTAGCGTAGCTATCGAGGGGCAGAGGGTGCGAGCGCTCCGGGCCCGATGCTCTGAGGGGGCCCACCCAGAGCTACGCTACCGTAACTGTATACAGTGTATACAGTTCATTCTGCGGCAGAGTAGGCAGAATCTATCTCCCTGCTCTGCTGCCCGCTATGGGGCCCCTGAGCAGGCAGGGGGGCCCATGCCAGCAGTGGCCCCCCCACCGCCATCGGAAGATTAGCCGTACCGGCATTTAGCCGATACAGCTGACCACAATGATGGGAGTAGGAGCGCTGCGCTCCTTCTCCCATCATCCCCTTGTCAGTGTCAGCGTCTGACGTTGCCGACACTGATAGCTGGCGTGATGATGTCACTGCTCGGCACTCGCTGTGACGAGATCAGCGGGAGCAGCGCAGGAACCAGGAAAAAGAGAGGTGAGTATTTTTTATTTATTTATTTTTTAATGGGTGCTGCTGCCTTATTACAGGGTCTGCCTATGAGGGGCTGCCTTATTACAGGGTCTGCTTATGGGGGGGCTGCCTTATTACAGGGTCTGACTATGGAGGCTGCCTTATTACAGGGTCTGCCTATAGGGGTGCTGCCTTATTACAGGGTCTGACTATGGGGGGTGCTGCCGTATTACAGGGTCTGATTATGGGGGCTGCCTTATTACAGGGTCTGCCTATAGGGGCGCTCCTTATTACAGGGTCTGACTATGGGGGCTGCCTTATTACAGGGTCTGACTATAGGGGTGCTGCCTCATTACAGGGTCTGACTATGGGGGCTGCCTTAT
Organism: Ranitomeya imitator; assembly: GCF_032444005.1. Lineage (NCBI taxonomy): Eukaryota > Metazoa > Chordata > Amphibia > Anura > Dendrobatidae > Ranitomeya > Ranitomeya imitator. The sequence continues at coordinate 464,076,623 of NC_091287.1, read as the reverse complement.
TACAGGGTCTGACTATGGGGGTGCTGCCTTATTACAGGGGCTGCCTATGGGGGTACTGCCTCATTACAGGGTCTAACTATGGGGGTGCTGCCTTATTACAGGGGCTGCCTATGGGGGCTTCCTTTTTACAGGGTTGACTATGGGGGTGCTGCCTTATTACAGGGTCTGACTATGGAGGTGCTGCCTTATTACAGGGTCTGACTATGGGGGTGCTGCCTTATTATAGGGTCTGCCGCCTTATTACAGTTTCTGCCTATAGGGGTGCTGCCTTATTACAGGGTCTGACTATAGGGGCTGCCTTATTACAGGGTCTGCCGCCTTATTACAGGGTCTGCCTATAGGGGTGCTGCCTTATTACAGGGTCTGACCATGGGGGTGCTGCCTTATTACAGGGTCTGACGCCTTATTACAGGGTCTGGCTATAGGGGTGCTACCTTATTACAGAGTCTGACTATGGGGGTGCTGCCTTATTACAGGGTCTGCCACCTTATTACAGGGTCTGCCTATGGGGGTACGGCTTTATACTACAGAGTCTGCCTATGGGGGTACTGCCTTATTACAGGGTCTGCTTATATGGGGGTGCTGCCTTATTACAGTGTCTGCCTATGGGGGCTGCCGTATGCTATAGAGTCTGCCTATGGGGAGTCCATTATACTATATTGTGGACTATTTGGTGCATTATGCTACTGTATATAGAGGTTACCTAGGGGGCCATCATACAGTATGGAGATTACAGTGTGGGGTCATTATACATTGTTGGAGCGATCAAACAGTTTGGGGGCTGCTAAGGGGTCAGTATACTGTGTGGGTGCATTATACTGTGTATAAGAGAGCATCATGCTGTGTATAGGGGAGCTGTATGGGCGGCGGAGACTCAGGACATTATTATATGTAAAGTGGGTACTTACTGTTATAGGGGAACTCAGGTTACTGTGGCTAGCAAAGGGGCACACAGGGCATTATTACTTTCTAGGGGCAAAATGTGGGCACTGTTTTCTAGGGCACTTGCACCTGGCATTACTATATTATAGCAAGTTGCTTTAGAATTTAGAGGGCACAGAGAATCACACAGCAGGTGCTGTAATAGGGACACATACGGCAGCAGCAGCTCAGTATTGGGGTATCAGGCGCAGTAATAGGGACAAATTCGGCAGCAGCGGCTCAGTATTGGGGTATCAGTTGCAGTAATAGGGACACATATGGCAGCAGTGGCTCAGTATTGGGGTATCAGGGGCAGTAATAGGGACACATATGGCTGCAGCGGCTCAGTATTGGGGTATCAGGTGCAGTAATAGAGACACATACGGCAGAGGCTCAGTATTGGGGTATCAGTTGCAGTAATAGGGACACATATGGCAGTAGCGGCTCAGTATTGGGGTATCAGGTGCAGTAATAGGGACACATATGACAGTAGCGGCTCAGTATTGGGGTATCAGGTGCAGTAATAGGGACACATATGGTAGCAGCGGCTCAGTATTGGGGGATCATGGGCAGTAATAGGGACACATACGGCAGCAGCGGCTCAGTATTGAGGTATCAGGGGCAGTAATAGGGACACATACGGCAGCAGCAGCTCAGTATTGAGGTATCAGGGGCAGTAATAGGGACACATACGGCAGAGGCTCAGTATTGGGGTATCAGGGGCAGTAATAGGGACACATACGGCAGAGGCTCAGTATTGGGGTATCAGGGGCAGTAATAGGGACACATATGACAGTAGCGGCTCAGTATTGGGGTATCAGGTGCAGTAATAGGGACACATATGGCAGCAGCGGCTCAGTATTGGGGTATCAGGGGCAGTAATAGGGACACATACGGCAGCAGCGGCTCAGTATTGAGATATCAGGGGCAGTAATAGGGACACATACGGCAGAGGCTCAGTATTGGGGTATCAGGGGCAGTAGTAGAGACACATACGGCAGCAGCGTCTCAGTATTGGGGTATCAGGTGCAGGAATACGGACACATACGGCAGCAGCGGCTCAGTATTGGGGTATCAGGTGCAGTAGTAGAGACACATACGGCAGCAGCGTCTCAGTATTGGGGTATCAGGTGCAGAATACGGACACATACGGCAGCAGCGGCTCAGTATTGGGGTATCAGGTGCAGTAATAGGGACACATACGGCAGAGGCTCAGTATTGGGGTATCAGGGGCAGTAATAGTGACACATTTGGCAGCAGCGGCTCAGTATAGGGTATCAGGGGCAGTAGTAGAGACACATATGGCAGCAGCGTCTCAGTATTGGGGTATCAGGTGCAGAATACGGACACATACGGCAGCAGCGGCTCAGTATTGGGGTATCAGGTGCAGTAATAGGGACACATACGGCAGAGGCTCTGTATTGGGGTATCAGGGGCAGTAATAGTGACACATTTGGCAGCAGCGGCTCAGTATAGGGTATCAGGGGCAGTAGTAGAGACACATACGGCAGCAGCGTCTCAGTATTGGGGTATCAGGTGCAGTAATACGGACACATAAGGCAGCAGCAGCTCAGTATTTGGGGTATCAGCAGGATGAGGAGTTTGTGCAGTATGGGAATAGATGGTGATGGGGCTGGAATATGAGAAGTGAAATGTGTCTTTGTTGTATTCTCTGCAGACGAGTTGTAGCTGGAAGTAGTTGTCATGTCAGTCTGGGCCAGATGGAAAAGACGGGAAAAATGATTGATTCCATCAGAAAGGACGTCAGCAGTAAGCCATTATCTGTAACTGTGCTGTAATCTCTTATATGTTCTGTAGGACTGGTATCTACCACTGACCATATGGCTGTAATATCCATATTGGTCTTTATATAGAGATTATCTTCAGTAACATCTCTGTCATCTGCTGAGGTTCTCCTCCAGTATTAGGGCACGTCACCAAGTTGTAATCAAGGTTACCTGGTTAGGGGCCCACTCAGAAGTTTCGCCCCCTGGACCAAAACCCTAGCTACTCCTCTGGTGGTAGCTAATGCCAGGTACTGGATACCAGGTCTGTAAAATACGATATGTCCTAATGTATTTTATAGCAGCTGCTACACATTGTATGCAGCTCTACATAAAAAGGTGATTGGTGAGAGTATCAGGTGTCGTACCCCCGCCGATCTTATATTGATGACCTACCATTATGATAGATCATGTATCATATGACAGGACAATCCATTTAGGTATACATTTAATTTATCTTAACTATATGTACATGAACATTTTATGAAAGGGCTCTTCACTGAGTTTGTTCATCTCTGATGATATTAGTATACAGTATGTGTATACATTAGCAGTGTTTTGGAGTTATAGCAAATTGCATTGTGAGCTCGACTGGTGAAACAACACAATGAAAATGCATACATGTTGGAAGCAGATAAAAAAAATAACTAGTGCATAAAAAAATTGGAGTCCATAAACAAATGGAAGGAAAGATATTTTATAGATGAAGGCAGTGCAGTTAAGGAGGTGAGGAGTTAAACAGGCTGGGAAGGAGTCAAAGGGATATGTAGATATAAAGTAGAACTAGTGTGCAAGGGTCGTGAATTTCCCCTCTAATCGGTGACCTAATTGAATCATTCAGTGGGCCCCATGATTGGCTGGTCAGACACATACATTGGCCAATATGTTGGTATCTTAGATTGCCTGAGTGGCAAAGTACACTGTGCTTACCGATCCCTGCCAAGGCTGCCAAAGAAACAAGAGCCATAGATGGCAGAGAAAAATATTGTGGGAGAGTAGAAAGTTGAGGGTGTTACTCTCCTCTATTGCCTATTCCCTAATTGTGTATCTGAGCAATGCAATTCAGAAGTTCTGGGCAATAAAAAAAGGTTAGAAGTGTCTTGTTGCATGTCTTTTTAATTTATTGATACACATTACAGACAACTTAAAATAACATTCCACATTCTGTTAAGGTTTTCTAAAAATAGTATTTGCTAGCAAAGAAGTCCAATGTACATATATTTAGAGCTCATGGTGTCATATTTTTGATAAGCTGTAAAAAATTATCTATATAGAAGATGGTGGTTAATTGAACGTTGAGACTTGAACTAATTGTAGCTAGAAGAGATGACTGGATCGATCTTTGCAGGACTGAGCTCAAGTTGGTTTTCCTGGAATGTACAGTTCCATGTGATTTCAAACAATTTGTGATTTGATTAGTGAAGATCGGAAAAAAATGTCAGCTGTCATTTTGGTAAACCGTAAAGAGTCGGCAAATTGGGAAAATAAATTCTAAAACTAATTCTTACCTTACTGCTCTTCTCTAGAGCTGCCCCGCAGCTCAGCGCCCACTGTCTGGTCCTCAGGATCTCTTCTTTCAGTTGTCGTATGCTTCGTCTGCCTGTTCTTTACTATACACTGGGACTTCTGGGTGCAACCAGGCCTTGTTGTGTCACTGCAAGAGGCTATGCTGACCACAAGGTGTACCTGAAGCAGCAGGGCAGCCGAAGAGGTGAGCAGTGAGATGAGTATTAGGCTTTTTTTGTTCTTTTACTTTTCATGTTTATTATGCTCTGGGGTCTGGAGAGACCCCTGAATATAATAAGGAAGATTCCGTTTGCAGCTAATAACTCTGCTGCGAAACAAATTTCCCCATAAAAATCTGAGCGAATAGGCAAATTTAAATTTCAAACAATCAGTTCATTAGTATCTTAATGTGTGGACTCTTTGCAATTTTCAGGATAACTTCCAAATTCCAGACAATAATAAAAGCTTCTAGTGTTTTCAATATGTGCCACTATGTGTTTCTAATATATTGTGCAGTGGTGGACATACCATTGGTCCAACCTTTGCAGCTGCACTGGGGCCCAAGAGTTAAGGGCCCACTGGTACCTCCAAATCAGGTGGAATTATGCATTACGAGCTATCGGTCAACAAAGGGCCCAAGTATTGGTCTTGCACAGGGGTCCTCTTCTGTCTGTGTCCGACGCTGATATCATGGAAAACAATTTTAATGAAAAATACATGGTTCTTAAATACAGTGCATACAGATCTGATAAGCAAATGCTCTAGATTCTCAAAAGAACAGTAAAATCTACATTGACTTCATTCTCCATCTCCAGCATTACACCCTGGCAGTACTCGGGAAGATTGATGATTGTGATTGTGAGATTTATCATGTAATGTTTGCAATAAGACTCCTGAGCTGAGACTCGGATGCTGATATTGTGCAACCCAAGAAGCCTGCTTGACTTGCCAGGATAATTTTTTTTTCCTGATGCAGTAAATAACTAGACATAATGAAAATACTCAGATGTATTCCATTGCCTGATTGATGCTCTGCATGTGATATGGCAAAAGCAGGGCTCTTCCTATCACACATTTACATATACACGCCAGCAGAAGGAGCACGATAATGCAAGCATTCTACAGAAACCCTAGGATGCTACACCATTTTATAGCAGTTATGAATTACTGCTGACCTTTCTGGCCTCTTATACCAGAATGCTAGACTCAAGCATATTGAAAGTCATCAGTCTGGTGCAGTCATTCTTTACATAATTATGGTCATTTGTGTTGGGGGGGAAGGGAATGTTTCTTTTATTGTTTGAAATGTGCATCGAATACTATGACCATTTAGCATCTGGAACTGGCGGCAGATTCCAACAAAAAAAGAAAAAATAATGTCTATCTTATAATAAAATGACATTCTTAGAAAAAATAAGAGTAATGTATTAAAAACTGTATTTTTGTATTTATTTCTAATTATTTTTTTATCTCTTTCGACAAAATGAAAAAAGGTGTAAAAAAAAGTAAAATCGTCACAGCAGGTGTATACGTTTTTTTTGTTGCTTGTATGTTCAATGTGTATATCATTAATGTTTTAGTATGTCTACATTATGACACATTTGTACTTGTATATTATCTTTGTAATAAACACCATTATTGCTATTAATATTGGTTGCGAGTTTTTGTTTGTTTTAACTTGAAGCTTTAGATTTACATATATGCCCTGTTTTTAGACCCAATATTTGAATAATGAAGTTTTTAGGACATTACTAAAACATATCCCATAATTCCATTTGCATTTGAATGCCTTTAAAATGATTATGTAAAGAGAAATGTTTCTGATACATTACGGCATTTTCTCTAAATGTGTGATTATGTTAATAGGTCTCAATCAGTATCCTACCCTGACACCACAAGAAAATTTATGCAAAGTTCATACCCTGTCAAGGCCTTTAATCAGGACCATTTATTAGACCCCTGCCTCCTTTGAAGGCTGCTGCAGCTTTTATTAAATATACCGACTTGGCCATTTGAAGAAAAAGGACAATAAAAGGTTACTCAGGATGAAAGCACGAAGGCTATTTGCTCATGTTTCCTTTACAGACACTTCTTCAATAATTAAGGAAGGGCTTTCTTTGGCCTTTTAGGCTTTTGAAGTGCATATCAAACATAACACTTAGTTCTTGTTTTATGGAATATTTAATATCCATATTTAGCCTCAACCAAAAGGTAAAAACAACACTAAGGCTTTTACAAAATTGAAATAAAAGTCTAATCTATACATAAAAAGAAAGCAAATGACAAATGGTAAAAATAACTTTGGCTCAAGATATCAATCTTTTTCTACATTTACCAAAATTTTGAAAACATGGATATTTACTGTCGTAAAATGAGTTTCAGAATGAAAGGAAGAGCAAAATATCAGAATTACAGATGTCTTCATTGAAAAGAATGGATGTATACACGATTAAACCATCTTTAGGTTAGGTTGGCTCTTCGGAGCACTACCATGATTGCGGGGGGCAGTAGTTTGCAAATGTCTTCTGCGAGAGTAATCAGTTCTTCCTATTGCTCCTCTATTAGACTCAGCACGCTAGTGTGTGTTACATCCAGCAGTAGCTGATAGGTGTCTTGTATGTAACGCCGAGGCTGCTGTTAAATGTGGAAACAACAAGTACGTTTGGAATAGGTAAATGCTTTTTGCTTCTATATAAGATTGGCCCAATGAGTATTTCACTGAGTCTTGTAATGTATCTGGTCTAGAATGATGTTATATGACTGATTAATTTTAGGTGGTGACGAGACCACCTTGATAATATGAGACATTCACTATCCAAAACTCAGGATATTTCTAGTATTTCTGAGGCAGGCATAACATTGGTGATACCAGTGTAGTCACACAGGGGCCCAGGAGATAAGGGGGCCCAGTTCTACCCCCAAAACAGGTAGAATTGTACATTATGAGGAGCTATTGGACGGCTAAGGGTCCACAGATCGTTCTTGCACATTGGTCATCTTTTGTCTGTGTGCGCTCCTGACTATTGTGGTGAGTAATTTGTGGCTGGGGATTCAACAAAGCAATAGCTCCTAAAGTTGAGATGTTTAAACTTGGTAGAATGAGATTTTTCCATGAGTTTGTCCTTCAAATATATTTTCCAGTTACATACTTTAAGCCTGCAATTATTACTCTCAGAGATAAGTGTAAATGTTCACTATAGAATGAATGATATATTGTGCAGAGGATGGAGAATATGTTCATCAAGATCGTAACAGAAACAAAGGCCACACTACTAGACTGCTATAACACTAATTCCATGTGCCTTAGATCAACCCTTTAGTCCACTCCACTGCCATGTGGTTATATTCAATCTTCAAATAAGGTATTAATGATCTTCTCAAAATCTGTTAGAAAATGCCCGTTTCCCAGTTCTGCACAGCTTTATTACTATGGCACGAAGTAGTTAAAACAAAGCAACTTTAAATAATTTTACCTTACAGAGTACCTTTCACCGTTTGATGATGTTAAAGTAGCCATATCATTTTATATTGGAATAGTTATATTTTTAATTTTTCCTGTTGTGAAGATACAGTATTAGTTTATAAAGTATAGGTTATAATTTATTTTTTTTGCCATCTGTGATAGTGCCTGTCAGCTATGTGCCTGCTTCGGTTGGCAAGTGACGCAAGGCAACAATACAGTAATCCTGTTTTGCTCCTGGGACTTGTGGTTTCACCCAGCCTGGATTGTTTGTGGTTAATTCCTGGCTAGTGTATTTTCCTATTCCTATTGTCAGCTCTGGGCAGGGCTGCTCTCTATTTAAACCCTAAGAACTAGTTTCAAGTGCCAGTTACAGTGATTACTACATGGTTATCTGCAATCTGTTTGCTCCACTTTTGCGTTTATTTACCATACTGTGTTGCGACATTGGCCTAATGATTATCCTGCATATCAATTCAGCTTTTGAGTTTGACCTTCTGGTACTGACCGCACATGAGGACAATTCTAGCTGCCATCTTATTCCACCAGTCAGCAGCGTACTCCATTGCCCTAAATCAGTGACGTTTGTGTAAGTCCAGATCCCGCTATAAGGATTAAATGGTTAAGACCATGGCAACTGGTAGAAACAGTGGCTATCACTAAGCCTGTCCCTGTAAGCCCTATTAAGGCTACGTTCACATTTGCGGTGTGCGCCGCAGCGTCGCCGCCGCAACAAAACGCATGCGTCGTGCGACCCTATCGTTAACATTGGGGCCGCATGTACATGCGTTGTAATGCGTTTTGGTGCGTTGTACGCCGCATGCGGCGTTAGGGCGCACCTGTCAGGGCGCGGCAAACGCAACATGTTGCATTTTTCGGGTGGCGCCGACCTTTTAAAAAACGCATGCGTCGTGTTTGCGTCGTGTTTGCGTCGTCGATGCGCCTTTTTCCCCATTGACTTGTATTGACAACGCAGACGACGCAAGTACTTGCGTCGTGGTGCGTTGTACGACGCATGCGTTTTCCAATAAAAAATGCAAAACATAACACCAACCCTCTTCTAGCCATTGGTGGTCCTTATCTATTGTGTAGACACTTTTTTTTGGGGGGGGGGATGAAGAATGACTCTCTGCACAAAAAACGCATGCGTCGAAAAACGCTGCGTTTTTTGGTCAAAACGCAACTGCGTTTCCAAAAAAACGCTGCGTTTTGCGCTGCATGCGTTGAACGCATGCGGCGCAAAACGCAGCGTTGTGCATGCGTTTTGCTGTGTTTTTGTTTGCGTTGTGCGTTGCGGCGACGACGCTGCGGCGCACACCGCAAATGTGAACGTAGACTAAGAGCTGACAAGCTACCACTAACATTTCCCTCACAACAGTATTAAGTATTAAGTTCAAGGAGGCATAGCCAGAGGTTTTACTTGGGGAATATGTACCCTTTCCTCTGTTGACCAATCATAAGCCGGAAGCAACATACAGGGGAAAAAGTAACATGCCCTCACAAGAGCTTAGTGCAGAATTCTCATTGTGAGACAAGCAATGATATGACAGTATTCTATCCTCACTAGTCTCACTGTAGAGTGACTGCAAGTGACAACAGTTGAGCAAATATTATGAACACCTTTCAGCTGTCATCTCAGGGCAATCAGCATGGGAAGAGGGGAATACGTCAGAGATAACAGCAGTGTGAGGAGGAAGCAGCAGGGGTGTTTGTAATGACAAAAAAGCTTACCTCTGTTGTACTGACCCTCTCCCATACTCACTGCTGTGAAATGAAAGCTTAAAAATGTAAGAAATCACACTCATCTCTGCTCTATTCCTGGCAATTGTAATCACACTACAGTGAGACCAGTGTGAGCAGACTGTCTGCCAATACGTGTCTCACATTGAGCAACCTACTGTAAACTATTGTGGGCATGTGGTTTGTATTACTCATGTATGTTGCAACCTGCTTTTGATTGGTCAACAATGCATCATACAGTACAGGGAAAGTGGCCTTGGTATTTGACCCGGCTTGTCCTCTGGCCTGTTTCTCTGTTTTATGTCTCTGTCATCTTCCCTCCCAACTGACTCAGACTTCTTTGGCTTGCATCTGACCACATGTATTGCTGTTTCTCCTGGTACTGCATTTTCCATCTGTTCCTAACCCAGCTTGTCTTACCTCTCTCGCCACCTAGTGGCATCTGCGCTGCCTCATTGAAGTTTTATGCCGTGAATGCTACCTATCTTCCCTCTCCAGCTCTCCCTGGGATAGGAAGCACGCTAGTGCGCTGCGGCAGCATTACACTCTTTATGTCGGTTTGACAGCATATAATTTATTGGGTATTTGCACAAAGCTTGAGAAAAGTACATGTATGCAGCTTCACTCATAGATTTATGAAATATATAATCTGTGCAGGAGGACTTGGATAGTTTTTACAATGTGATCTGCATGAAACTCTTAACTTTACAGGTTTTCTAGATCTTACATTGTTGACAGGCTCATATGCTAATGGACAATTTGTGGTGGGGAGTTGAAGCTAATGCATCATCAGTTCCTTTTAAAAAGTGATTATATTTTATTACAGTGCAGGACATCTTTACACTGGACAGTTCTAGATATCCAGACACTATTACAAATCATCTTTCTGCTGATAAAACTACACATTGCTATTTATATTTAAACATGGCTAGAGCTGATTGTGTCAAAGTCTGGAAATAATTAAATTTAGTAAGAATTTTTTTTCATATTCTGTTTATATAGCTATAATAATTATTATTTGCTGCTCTCAGAACCTAAAATGGACCAAATCTGTTACAGCTTTCTACATAAGGATTAATGTCTACATAAGGATCAGCAACTGGATATAATGGCAAGGTTTTACAATAAAACAATATTTTCATCCTTGAAAAATTAAAGTAAGAACCTTAATTCAGAATTAATTTTATTCCGAAGTATCCTCAGTGGTATGGTTGGTATAAATGCTGAAATGCCCATTTTGTTATATATTTGTCAAGCAATAATCATGTTGAATATATGAACAGATAAAAACAATTTTATTCCCTCCCAATTGTATTATGTACCTGTCACATGATACAGTATATGTTTATTTTAATAAATAGCTGAATTGAATATGCAGCCAACTATTGGGGCTGCCAATTACTACATATTATAATTCCAATGGACACTGTTTTGACATATGTTCTGTTATGTACTTACTGTATACCTAATACTGACTTGGTTTGTGATGGGCTAACACCTGGATGTTCTGGTCTGGTGGGTTTCGCCAAACAGTTAATAAAAAGTTCATTTGGGTACCAGAACAGTGCCTGAACAAGAACCTGGACCCATTCACATTAATTAGGGGTCCAAACATCCAGTGGTTGACAGACTGTCATGACAGCGCAACAAATACTGACTCGGGTCGGCAGTAAGATTAATATTGCCGGTCAGAGAGACACAGCTAACACGCTGCCAGATGACAGCATGAGTCCACAGCTGTTATCGGATGTAAAAAGTTTACCTCCAATCACAGGCATCAGCTAATGGGACTACTACTCGCATCAGCCTACACCTGCTGACGCTAATAGCAGCGAGAGCAAGAGTTGGCTAATGGGAATATTCATCAGCCGGTGCCTGTGCTATAAATAAATAATAAAAAATGGTGTGGGTTCCCTTGTATTTTGATAACCATTCAGGCAAAACTGACAGCTGCGGGCTGCAACTCTCAGGTGTCAGTTTTAGCATTGCTGGCTATCAGATGAGAGGGGTGCCCACGCCGTTTCTAAAATGATTTAAACATATATTTTTAAAAAACGGCATGGGGTTACTCCATTTTTGACAACCAGCCAACCTAGAGCAGATAACAGGGGGCTGACATTTGCAGGCTGGTAAGGGGCCATGGATTTTGACCCCTCTCAACTAGTGTTGAGCATTCCGATACCGCAAGTATCGGGTATCGGCCGATACTTGCGGTATCGGAATTCCGATACCGAATTCCGATACTTCCCGCGTATCGGATACCGGAATCGGAAGTTCCCGAAATTCAAACAGCACGCAGCAGCCAATGAGGAATGAATTGAAGTGTGGGCATATCCTGTTTAGCATGGTGGGAATGTAACTACTGGCAAGGCTGTGATTGGATGCTGAAATGATGTCACTCAGCACTATAAAAAAACGCTGCCGCCATTTTGCGCTCACTCTGCTGTGATTTCAGTTAGGGACAGGACGCTGTGTTCTAACTGAGGGCCAGTTGAGCTAGCTAATTGCTTTATTTTCCTTTCCAAAGGCTAATTTAGCAAAACGCTGTGTGTTCTTCACTGTTCACCTTGCTCTTGCCTTGCAGCGCTGTTTTAACAGCGTTCTGCAAGGTCTCTCTGTGTGTGTGTGTGTGTGTGTGTGTGTGTGTGTGTGTGCAGCTCACTCTGTAGTCTGTGTGCAGCCATATACCCGGTTGTATTCAGCTCAGGGGGGTTCACACTGCCTCACACAGTTGTCCTTTTTTGCTCATAGTGCAGCCTGCTGCACATTTTTTCTCAAATTTCCTATTAGTGTTTTTCCACCCGTCTCCAGCTAAATTGTGGAAAAACACTACATAGGATAACCTAGAGGGGGGTTTTTGGGCCTTGCAGCGCCGTTTACGGCTGTCTGCACGGTCTCCGTGTGAGCGCAGCTCGCCCTGTAGTCTGTGTGCAGCCATAGCCGGTTGGATTCAGCTCAGGATTCGTTACTGCCTCATACCTTGAGAAAAATTTTCCTTTTTTTCAACTAGTGCAGCCTGTTGAAATTTAAAAAAAAAAATTCCTATTAGTGTTTTTCCACCCGTCTCCAGCTAAATTGTGGAAAAACACTACATAGGATAACCTAGAGGGGGTTTTTTGGGCCTTGCAGCGCCGTTTACGGCTGTCTGCACGGTCTCAGTGTGAGCGCAGCTCGCCCTGTAGTCTGTGTGCAGCCATAGCCGGTTGGATTCAGCTCAGGGTTCGTTACTGCCTCATACCTTGAAAAAATTTTTCCTTTTTTTCAAATAGAGCAGCCTGTTTAAAATTAAAAAAAAAACTTCCTATTAGTGTTTTTCCACCTGTCTCCAGCTAAATAGTGGAAAAACACTACATAGGATAACCTAGAGGAGGGTTTTTGGGCCTTGCAGCGCCGTTTACGGCTGTCTGCACGGTCTCGGTGTGAGCGCAGCTCGCCCTGTAGTCTGTGTGCAGCCATAGCCGGTTGGATTCAGCTCAGGGTTCGTTACTGCCTCATACCTTTTAAAAAATTTTCCTTTTTTTCAAATAGAGCAGCCTGTTTAAAATTTTAAAAAAAAATTCCTATTAGTGTTTTTACACCCGTCTCCAGCTAAATAGTGGAAAAACACTACATAGGATAACCTAGAGGAGGGTTTTTGGGCCTTGCAGCGCCGTTTACAGCTGTCTGCACGGTCCCCGTGTGAGTTAAACTTGCTCTGTAGTCCGATTTGCAGAAAAAAAAAAAAGTTAAGTTCACCAAACACCACTTAACACTTGTGTAGGCCACATTTGAAAAATAATAAAGTTTAGTCCACACTTTACAACATTAGTGTTTCTTACACCTGTTAGGAGGAGCATTTCAGGAATAAGCACACTAAGGCCTTAGTACTTTTCTGCTTATCTTTATCTGTCATCCAAGATGAAGAGGGCAGGGAGTAAGGCACGTGGGCGTGGGCGTGGGCGCGGAGCAGGGAGAGGACGTGGTGATTCTGTGCCTGCTGCGGCCACCGGTGTCTCGTCGTCACTCAGTTTCAGCAGGGAACAGTCCTTCATGCGCAGCTTTGTCGGAGAGCGCCGTGCACCGCTGCTGCGTGAAGATCAAATTGAAGCCGTTGTCGGGTGGATGGCAGCTAACGCCTCGGCATCGACTTCAGTTAGTGCCACATCCTCTCAGGCACAGAGCACTGGAGAGCAGCCATCTGTCTCTTCACCACCTGCCAAATTGGCCAGGCAGTCAGAGAGCCCAGGACAGGAGACGTCTCTACTTCTGTTCTCTGAATCTCTTGGCTTGGAAACAGGGGGCCAGCCAAGCAGCATTGGAAAAATGGAAGAAGAGGCAGTGTGCAGTGATGCCCAACAGCTTTGTCTCTCTGACTCTGAAGAGGCTGGTGGGCCAGTGCCTGCGGTGACCACAGCGCAGTACGCATCTGATGATGAAACTCAGGTGCCGCTTTCTGGTGCGTACTGTGCTGCCGAGACTACCCAGGAGGAGCAGTTGGTGGCAGAGGGTAGTGGAGATGATGAGGTCCTTGACCCATCGTGGCATGAGGAACAGGAAGGTGGTGGGAGCAGCTCAGAGGAAGAGATTCCCCTTACGGGCCAAAGAGGGAGAGGGAGGGGGAAGACTGCGGAGCCTGTAGCCTCCATTTTTGCACCCATTAGGAGCCTGTCTCTTTCCAAAGCCAAAAAGGGCGCTCCCAAGACTTGCAGTGCCTGGTCCTTTTTTGACACAGTTGCAGATGACATTTGTTTTGTCAAATGCAAGCTGTGTCATCAGAAAGTCAAAAGAGGTAAAAGTGTCAGCAACCTCAATACCACAAATATGTGGAAACATGTGCGGACCAGGCACGTGGTGGAGTTACAGAAACACAGTGAAGACGTAGGCCAACCAACAGCGGCAGCTACCACCTCTTCATCTCGTATTGCCTCTTCCTCCACTGTTGTCCAGAGACCTAGTGTAATTCCACCCACAGCACCACCTTCCCAGTCATCCTCACACTCCCAGTCTACTCTACAGCCATGGGTAGTACAGGCATGGGAGAAAAGGCGGGCATTCTCGGCCAACCACCCCCGAGCACAGGCTCTGAATGCAGGCATTGCCAAACTGTTGTCCCTGGAAATGCTCTCATTCAGGCTGGTGGAGACTGACAGCTTCCGTGACTTGATGGCATTGGCAGTCCCACAGTACAAGGTGCCCAGCCGCTTTTACTTCAGCAGGCAAGCTGTCCCTGCCCTGCACAGGCATGTTGAGGGAAACATAAAACATGCGCTACTGAACGCCGTCAGTAGCAAGGTCCACCTCACCACCGATGCGTGGACCAGTCAGCATGGACAGGGGCGATACGTTTCCCTCACTGCCCATTGGGTTAATGTTGTTGAGCCAGGTACAGATCGTGCGAGTGGCGCAGGACGTGTCCTGCCCACTCCAAGGATTGCAGGAATCCAGTCTGTACGCATTGACTCCTCCTCATACACAAGTTCCTCAGAATCATCTCTGCAGGAGCCGTCACAGTCCACCTCCCGTGAACGTTTACCTATGACCGACATGAGCACAGCCGTGGCCAAACGTCAGCAGGCCGTCTTGAAACTAGTTTCATTGGGGAATCGAAGCCACACAGCGCAGGAGCTCTGGAATGCCATCAAGCAAGAGAGCGATGTGTGGTTACTGCCAGCGAATCTCCAGCCAGGCATGGTAGTGTGTGACAATGGCCGAAATCTGGTGGCAGCTTTGGCCCTTGGCAACCTCACTCACATCCCATGTCTGGCACATGTGCTCAATTTGGTTGTGCAGAGTTTTCTGAGGGACTATCCGGATCTTGATGCCCTGCTGCACAAGGTCCGCCTAGAGTGTGCTCACTTGCGGCGTCCCAGCTTGGCAAGATCCCGCATTGCTGCTCTGCAGCGCCGATTCCGCCTTTCGGAACACCGCATCATATGTGACCTACCTACCAGGTGGAATTCCACGTTACATATGTTGGAGCGGTTGTGTGAGCAGCAGCAAGCAGTTATGGAGTACCAGCTGCATCAGGCGCAAAGAAGTCGCAGTCAGCGCCGATCAGACTTCACAACCACAGAGTGGGCCACTATGAAGGACGTCTGCCTGGTTTTGCGTCCTTTTGATTATTCCACGTGGATGGCAAGTGCAGATGATGCACTAGTCAGCATGACTGTCCCCCTTATCTGCCTGCTTCAGCAAACTTTGCAAGGGTTAAGGGATGATGTTGTGGAAGAGGTGGAGGATGAGGAGTCACCTTTTCCATCAGCTTCTGGAGAGTCAGCTCCACGTGGTTCCTCACAAAGGGGTACGCAGGGGCCACTTTGTGAGGAGGATGAGGAGGAGTCAATGGAGGAGGAAGAGCTCCGTCCAGAGGAGGGAGCGACACAATTGTCCAGTGGTCAGTGTGTACAGCGAGGGTGGGGTGATGACTAGGGTTGAGCGAAACGGGTCGAACATTTTCAAAAGTCGCCGACTTTTGGCTAAGTCGGGGTTTCATGAAACCCGATCCGACCCCTGTGCGGGGTCGGCCATGCGGTACGCGACTTTCGCGCCAAAGTCGCGTTTCAATGACGCGAAAAGCGCCATTTCTCAGCCAATGAAGGTAAACGCAGAGTGTGGGCAGCGTGATGACATAGGTCCTGGTCCCCACCATCTTAGAGAAGGGCATTGCAGTGATTGGCTTGCTGTCTGCGACGTCACAGGGGCTATAAAGAGGCGTTCCCGCCGACCGCCATCTTACTGCTGCTGATCTGAGCTTAGGGAGAGGTTGCTGCCGCTTTGTCAGAAGCAGGGATAGCGTTAGGCAGGGTCCATTAACCACAAAACCGCTTGTGCTGCAGCGATTTGCACTGTCCAACACCACCCTCGGTGTGCAGGGACAGTGGAAGTTATTTTCTCTTTTTTCCCCTCAGCGCTGTAGCTCATTGGGCTGCCCTAGAAGGCTCCCTGATAGCTGCATTGCTGTGTGTACGCCGCTGTGCTGACTCAGCCTCTAGCTCTTTTGCCTCCTCTCGTGAAACTGGTAAAAGTAAAAGCAGCGCGTCGTTAGTGGATGTTCACGGTCAGGGACAAGTCACTTCCTTGTCCTCTTCAGCAAAAACAACAACAGAGAAGAATGCAGCAGGCGGCACAACGGGTTACTCCATGGAGCTCTTTACACATACCGTCCCTGGCTTAGAAAGTGAAGCAGTTAACAGTCCATGCCCATTACAAGTTGAATCTGACATGGAGTGCACTGACGCACAGCCACAGCCAGACTACTATGCTGGTCCTTTGACTCAGACCACAACATTGCCCTCGCAGGGTGCTGATCAAGAATCAGACCCTGATGAGACTATGTTGCCCCATCACGAACGCTATACCACCGAACGACACGGTGACACAGACGAAGTTGCGCAGGAGGTACAAGAAGAGTTATTAGATGACCCAGTTCTTGACCCCGATTGGCAGCCATTGGGGGAACAGGGTGCAGGCGGCAGCAGTTCTGAAGCAGAGGAGGAGGAGGGGCCGCAGCAGGCATCAACATCGCCACAGGTTCCATCTGCCGGGCCCGTATCTTGCCCAAAACGCGTGGCAAAGCCAAAACCTGGTGGAGGACAGCGTGGCCATCCGGTTAAAGCTCAGTCTGCAATGCCTGAAAAGGTATCCGATGCTAGAAAGAGTGCAGTCTGGCATTTTTTTAAACAACATCCAATTGATCAGCGCAAAGTCATCTGTCAAAAATGTTCTACTTCCTTAAGCAGAGGTCAGAATCTGAAAAGTCTCAATACTAGTTGCATGCATAGACATTTAACCACCATGCATTTGAAAGCTTGGACTAACTACCAAACGTCCCTTAAGGTTGTTGCACCCTCGGCCAATGAAGCTAGTCATCAACGCAACATCCCTTCCGGCAGTGTAGGACCACCATTTAGCGCACCACCTGCTGTATCTGTGCAGGTATCTTTGCCAGGCCAAAGCAGTCAGGGTCAGGGAATCACCAGTTTCGTAGTAGGAAACACTGCATCTAGGGCACCGGCGGCAACAATACCATCTCCCACCGTCTCTCAGTCTGCCATGTCCACCGGCACCCCCGCTAGTTCCACGATCTCCTGCTCTCCAGTCCAGCTCACCCTACATGAGACTATGGTTAGAAAAAGGAAATACTTAGCCTCGCATCCGCGTACACAGGGTTTGAACGCCCACATAGCTAGACTAATCTCGTTAGAGATGATGCCCTACCGGTTAGTTGAAAGCGAAGCTTTCAAAGACCTGATGGACTACGCTGTACCACGCTACGAGCTACCCAGTCGACACTTTTTTTCCAGAAAAGCCATCCCAGCCCTCCACCAGCATGTTAAAGAGCGCATCGTCCATGCACTCAGGCAATCTGTGAGCACAAAGGTGCACCTGACAACAGATGCATGGACCAGTAGGCATGGCCAGGGACGTTACGTGTCCATCACGGCACACTGGGTAAATGTGGTGGATTCAGGGTCCACAGGGGACAGCAAGTTTGGGACAGTTCTGCCTAGCCCACGGTCTAGTAAACAGTTGTCTGTAGCCGTTCGCACCCCCTCCTCCTCCTCCTCCTCCTCGTCCTCCTGCAGAAGCAAGAGCTCGTCCACAGACCGCAGTCGCACAAACACTCCATCCGCACCTGCCACTGTTGCACACCAGGTCTCCCATTATGGGGCAGCTACTGGCAAACGTCAGCAGGCTGTATTGGCTATGAAGTGTTTGGGCCACAATAGACACACCGCGGAAGTTCTGTCCGAGTTCTTGCAGCAAGAAACGCAGTCGTGGCTGGGCACTGTAGATCTTGAGGCAGGCAAGGTAGTGAGTGATAACGGAAGGAATTTCATGGCCGCCATCTCCCTTTCCCAACTGAAACACATTCCTTGCCTGGCTCACACCTTAAACCTGGTGGTGCAGTGCTTCCTGAAAAGTTATCCGGGGTTATCCGACCTGCTCCTCAAAGTGCGTGGACTTTGCGCACATATCCGCCGTTCGCCTGTACACTCCAGCCGTATGCAGACCTATCAGCGTTCTTTGAACCTTCCCCAGCATCGCCTAATCATAGACGTTGCAACAAGGTGGAACTCAACACTGCACATGCTTCAGAGACTGTGCGAACAGAGGCGGGCTGTTATGTTTTTGTGGGAGGATACACATACACGGGCAGGCAGTAGGATGGCAGACATGGAGTTGTCAGGTGTGCAGTGGTCGAAGATTCAAGACATGTGTCAAGTCCTTCAGTGTTTTGAGGAATGCACACGGCTGGTTAGTGCAGACAACGCCATAATAAGCATGAGCATCCCCCTAATGCGTCTGCTGATGCAAAGTTTGACGCACATAAAGGATCAGGCGTCTGCACCAGAGGAAGAGGAAAGCCTTGATGACAGTCAGCGATTGTCTGGTCAGGGCAGTGTACATGACGAGGTACCGGGCGAAGAGGAGGTGGAGGATGAGGAGGATGATGGGGATGAGTATATTTTTAATGAGGAAGCTTTCCCGGGGGCACGGGAAATTGGTGGCGTGGCAAGGCCGGGTTCTGGTTTTTTGAGGGACACAAGTGACGTAGATTTGCCTGCAACTGCCCCTCAACCAAGCACAACCGCAGATTTGACAACGGGAACTTTGGCCCACATGGCGGATTATGCCTTGCGTATCCTCAAAAGGGACACACGCATTACAAAAATGATGAACGATGACGATTACTGGTTGGCCTGCCTCCTTGATCCTCGCTATAAAGGCAAATTGCAAAATATTATGCCACATGAGAACTTGGAACTAATATTAGCAACAAAACAATCAACTCTTGTTGACCGTTTGCTTCTGGCATTCCCTGCACACAGCGCCCGTGATCGTTCTCACACGAGCTCCAGGGGCCAGCAGACCAGAGGTGTTAGAGGGGCAGAAATCAGAAGTGGCGTTGGCCAGAGGGGTTTTCTGACCAGGTTGTGGAGTGATTTTTCTATGACCGCAGACAGGACAGGTACTGCAGCATCAATTCAAAGTGACAGGAGACAACATTTGTCCAGTATGGTTCCAAACTATTTTTCATCCCTTATCGACGTTCTCCCTCAACCGTCATTCCCATTTGATTACTGGGCATCCAAATTAGACACCTGGCCAGAATTGGCAGAATATGCATTGCAGGAGCTTGCTTGCCCGGCAGCTAGTGTCCTATCAGAAAGAGTATTCAGTGCTGCAGGTTCAATACTAACAGAAAAAAGGACTCGTCTGGCTACCCAAAATGTAGATGATCTAACCTTCATTAAAATGAACCACAACTGGATTTCAAAATCTTTTGCCCCACCCTGCCCGGCTGACACCTAGCTTTCCTATGAAAAGGTCTTGCCTGTGGACTATTCTGAATGACTTTTCCAATCTCGTAATTTTCTTCACCTGATTGTCCAGCATACGACATGTTTCCACCTCACGAAATGGCCAAACTCCCCACACGGGGCCGTGCTATCGCCACTTTGCGCTTGAACCCTTGAGAGTGCTGTTTGTCTGAAGAGGTGGGTGTGGCCGCTTTTGGTCGACGGCACTGCCACTGGGTCCCTCATAGTACAATAAAGTGTCTCTGGCGGTGGTGGTGCGCACCCAACGTCAGATACACCGTTGTAATATGAGGGGCCCTGTGCCTGTACAGCCGGCCACAAGACAGTTCCCCCCCCAGCTCAAACAGTGCTCTACCACTAGCAAAATTATCTCTCACAGCTTCACCAATGTGTAGTCTAGGCGCTGACATCCTTCAATGCCTGGCACTGACAATACCATTGTTTTGACATTTTTGTTATGTTAGGCCTTCGAAGCCTGTCTGCGGTCCCTTCTTTCTACAACTACTACACTGACCAGGCCACTGCTGGCCGTGTTACCCTGGAACCAATTTAAAAGTGCCTACAGTCAGCCCAATTTTGTTATGTTAGGCCTTCGAAGACTGTCTGCCGTCACTCCTTCCACTAGACTTCCACTGACCATACACTGCTGCCCATGTACCCCTGGAACCAATTTAAAGTGCCTACAGCCAGCCCAATTTTGTTATGTTAGGCCTTCGAAGCCTGTCTGCGGTCACTCCTTCCACTAGACTTCCACTGACCAGACCACTGCTGCCCGTGTACCCCTGCAACCAATTTAAAAGTGCCTACAGCCAGCCCAAGTTTGTTATGTTAGGCCTTCGAAGCCTGTCTGCGGTCACTCCTTCCACTAGACTTCCACTGACCAGACCACTGCTGCCCGTGTACCCCTGGAACCAATTTAAAAGTGCCTACAGCCAGCCCAAGTTTGTTATGTTAGGCCTTCGAAGCCTGTCTGCGGTCACTCCTTCCACTAGACTTCCACTGACCAGACCACTGCTGCCCGTGTACCCCTGGAACCAATTTAAAAGTGCCTACAGCCAGCCCAAGTTTGTTATGTTAGGCCTTGGAAGCCTGTCTGCGGTCACTCCTTCCACTAGACTTCCACTGACCAGACCACTGCTGCCCGTGTACCCCTGGAACCAATTTAAAAGTGCCTACAGCCAGCCCAAGTTTGTTATGTTAGGCCTTCGAAGCCTGTCTGCGGTCACTCCTTCCACTAGACTTCCACAGACCAGACCACTGCTGCCCGTGTACCCCTGGAACCAATTTAAAAGTGCCTACAGCAAGCCCAAGTTTGTTATGTTAGGCCTTGGAAGCCTGTCTGCGGTCACTCCTTCCACTAGACTTCCACTGACCAGACCACTGCTGCCCGTGTACCCCTGGAACCAATTTAAAAGTGCCTACAGCCAGCCCAAGTTTGTTATGTTAGGCCTTGGAAGCCTGTCTGCGGTCACTCCTTCCACTAGACTTCCACTGACCAGACCACTGCTGCCCGTGTACCCCTGGAACCAATTTAAAAGTGCCTACAGCCAGCCCAAGTTTGTTATGTTAGGCCTTGGAAGCCTGTCTGCGGTCACTCCTTCCACTAGACTTCCACTGACCAGACCACTGCTGCCCGTGTACCCCTGGAACCAATTTAAAAGTGCCTACAGCCAGCCCAAGTTTGTTATGTTAGGCCTTCGAAGCCTGTCTGCGGTCACTCCTTCCACTAGACTTCCACAGACCAGACCACTGCTGCCCGTGTACCCCTGGAACCAATTTAAAAGTGCCTACAGCCAGCCCAAGTTTGTTATGTTAGGCCTTGGAAGCCTGTCTGCGGTCACTCCTTCCACTAGACTTCCACTGACCAGACCACTGCTGCCCGTGTACCCCTGGAACCAATTTAAAAGTGCCTACAGCCAGCCCAAGTTTGTTATGTTAGGCCTTGGAAGCCTGTCTGCGGTCACTCCTTCCACTAGACTTCCACTGACCAGACCACTGCTGCCCGTGTACCCCTGGAACCAATTTAAAAGTGCCTACAGCCAGCCCAAGTTTGTTATGTTAGGCCTTGGAAGCCTGTCTGTGGTCACTCCTTCCACTAGACTTCCACTGACCAGACCACTGCTGCCCGTGTACCCCTGGAACCAATTTAAAAGTGCCTACAGCCAGCCCAAGTTTCTTATGTTAGGCCTTCGAAGCCTGTCTGCGGTCACTCCTTCCACTAGACTTCCACAGACCAGACCACTGCTGCCCGTGTACCCCTGGAACCAATTTAAAAGTGCCTACAGCCAGCCCAAGTTTGTTATGTTAGGCCTTGGAAGCCTGTCTGCGGTCACTCCTTCCACTAGACTTCCACTGACCAGACCACTGCTGCCCGTGTACCCCTGGAACCAATTTAAAAGTGCCTACAGCCAGCCCAAGTTTGTTATGTTAGGCCTTGGAAGCCTGTCTGCGGTCACTCCTTCCACTAGACTTCCACTGACCAGACCACTGCTGCCCGTGTACCCCTGGAACCAATTTAAAAGTGCCTACAGCCAGCCCAAGTTTGTTATGTTAGGCCTTGGAAGCCTGTCTGTGGTCACTCCTTCCACTAGACTTCCACTGACCAGACCACTGCTGCCCGTGTACCCCTGGAACCAATTTAAAAGTGCCTACAGCCAGCCCAAGTTTGTTATGTTAGGCCTTCGAAGCCTGTCTGCGGTCACTCCTTCCACTAGACTTCCACAGACCAGACCACTGCTGCCCGTGTACCCCTGGAACCAATTTAAAAGTGCCTACAGCCAGCCCAAGTTTGTTATGTTAGGCCTTGGAAGCCTGTCTGCGGTCACTCCTTCCACTAGACTTCCACTGACCAGACCACTGCTGCCCGTGTACCCCTGGAACCAATTTAACAGTGCCTACAGCCAGCCCAAGTTTGTTATGTTAGGCCTTGGAAGCCTGTCTGCGGTCACTCCTTCCACTAGACTTCCACTGACCAGACCACTGCTGCCCGTGTGCCCCTGGAACCAATTTAAAAGTGCCTACAGCCAGCCCAAGTTTGTTATGTTAGGCCTTCGAAGCCTGTCTGCGGTCACTCCTTCCACTAGACTTCCACAGACCAGACCACTGCTGCCCGTGTACCCCTGGAACCAATTTAAAAGTGCCTACAGCCAGCCCAAGTTTGTTATGTTAGGCCTTGGAAGCCTGTCTGCGGTCACTCCTTCCACTAGACTTCCACTGACCAGACCACTGCTGCCCGTGTACCCCTGGAACCAATTTAAAAGTGCCTACAGCCAGCCCAAGTTTGTTATGTTAGGCCTTGGAAGCCTGTCTGCGGTCACTCCTTCCACTAGACTTCCACTGACCAGACCACTGCTGCCCGTGTACCCCTGGAACCAATTTAAAAGTGCCTACAGCCAGCCCAAGTTTGTTATGTTAGGCCTTGGAAGCCTGTCTGCGGTCACTCCTTCCACTAGACTTCCACTGACCATACACTGCTGCCCATGTACCCCTGGAACAAATTTAAAAGTGCCTACAGCCGGCCCAAGTTTGTTATGTTAGGCCTTCGAAGCCTGTCTGCGTCCCGTTCTTTCAACTACAACTACACTGACCAGGCCACTGATGGCCGTGTTCCCCTGGAACCAATTTTAACTTGCCTACAGCCAGCCCTATGTTATTATGTTAGGCCTTCGAAGCCTGTCTGCGTCCCGTTCTTTCAACTACAACTACACTGACCAGGCCACTGATTGCCGTGTTCCCCTGGAACCAATTTTAACTTGCCTACAGCCAGCCCAATGTTAGGCCTTTGATGCCTGTCTGCCGTCACTCCTTCCACTAGGCCTCCACTGACCTGTCTATTGCTGCCCGTGTACCCCTTGAACCAACATCATTAAATATAAAAAAAATTAATTTGATTATAAAAAATAAGATCGTGTTGAGATCTCAAATGCAGACATTTTAACAATCAAAACAAACACACAACAAATATCTGGAACTGTACTACAAAGGTCCAACAGCTACAATTTCTTTCTCCTGCAAGAAGTTAACTGAAAGTTTTTTGGAGTTGTTAACACAGATATGGCATCCACCGAGTGTTGTCCTGTCGCGTCTCCTTTAAATTATTTCCAATAAGATGTTAAACTATTAATTTAATAAAATCAATAATAAAAAAAATAATTGAGTAAGTCAAAAGCACATTGCAAATAAACATTAATTACAAATCAAGAAGCATGGCGCGTCCGAGGGTGAGTAGATACCGAATAAGAATATAATCACCCTCGGACGCGCAATGCTTATTTACAACAGCCTTCCTTCCTAAGAATCAGCCCTTCCGTGGTGTAGAGAGAGGTTGTGTTACACTCCAAGGTGTTCCCCAGGTTGCCTTTCCTGAGCTTCGATCTTCCGGCTCTCGTTTAGTAGCTGTTGGAAACTACGCTGCATTAGGCCTACTAATTGTGTATGGGTGTAACAGTGGCGCATCTGCGGTCCCTCCTTCCACTAGGCCTCCACTGACCTGTCTACTGCGGCCCGTGTACCCCTTGAACCAACCTAATAAAATATTTAAAAAATTAATTTGATTATAAAAAATAAGATCGTGTTGAGATCTCAAATGCAGACATTTTAACAATCAAAACAAACACACAACAAATATCTGGAACTGTACTACAAAGGTCCAACAGCTACAATTTCTTTCTCCTGCAAGAAGTTAACTGAAAGTTTTTTGGAGTTGTTAACACAGATATGGCATCCACCGAGTGTTGTCCTGTCGCGTCTCCTTTAAATTATTTCCAATAAGATGTTAAACTATTAATTTAATAAAATCAATAATTAAAAAAAAAATTGAGTAAGTCAAAAGCACATTGCAAATAAACATTAATTACAAATCAAGAAGCATGGCGCGTCAGAGGGTGAGTAGATACCGAATAAGAATATAATCACCCTCGGACGCGCAATGCTTATTTACAACAGCCTTCCTTCCTAAGAATCAGCCCTTCCGTGGTGTAGAGAGAGGTTGTGTTACACTCCAAGGTGTTCCCCAGGTTGCCTTTCCTGAGCTTCGATCTTCCGGCTCTCGTTTAGTAGCTGTTGGAAACTACGCTGCATTAGGCCTACTAATTGTGTATGGGTGAAACAGTGGCGCATCTGCGGTCCCTCCTTCCACTAGGCCTCCACTGACCTGTCTACTGCGGCCCGTGTACCCCTTGAACCAACCTAATAAAATATTTAAAAAATTAATTTGATTATAAAAAATAAGATCGTGTTGAGATCTCAAATGCAGACATTTTAACAATCAAAACAAACACACAACAAATATCTGGAACTGTACTACAAAGGTCCAACAGCTACAATTTCTTTCTCCTGCAAGAAGTTAACTGAAAGTTTTTTGGAGTTGTTAACACAGATATGGCATCCACCGAGTGTTGTCCTGTCGCGTCTCCTTTAAATTATTTCCAATAAGATGTTAAACTATTAATTTAATAAAATCAATAATTAAAAAAATAATTGAGTAAGTCAAAAGCACATTGCAAATAAACATTAATTACAAATCAAGAAGCATGGCGCGTCCGAGGGTGAGTAGATACCGAATAAGAATATAATCACCCTCGGACGCGCAATGCTTATTTACAACAGCCTTCCTTCCTAAGAATCAGCCCTTTCGTGGTGTAGAGAGAGGTTGTGTTACACTCCAAGGTGTTCCCCGGGTTGCCTTTCATGAGCTTCGATCTTCCGGCTCTCGTTTAGTAGTTGGTGGAAACTACGCTGCATTAGGCCTACAAATTTGGTATGGGGTGTAGAGACAGGTTGTGTTACACTCCAAGGTTTTCACCAGGTTGCCTTTCCTGAGCTTCGATCTTCATGCTCTCGTTTAGTAGTTGTAGAAAAGTACGCTGCATTAGGCCTACAAAATGGGTATGGGGTGGAGAGAGATGGTGTGTTACACTCCAAGGTGTTCCCCAGGTTGCCTTTCCTGAGCTTCGATCTTCATGCTCTCGTTTAGTAGGTGTCGGAAAGTAGGCTGCATTAGGCCTACAAATTGGGTATGGGGTGGAGAGAGATGGTGTGTTACACTCCAAGGTGTTCCCCAGGTTTCCTTGCCATTGCTTCGGTCTTCCGACTCTCGTTTAGTAGTTGTAGAAAAGTACACAGCATTAGGCCTACAAAATGGGTATGGGGTGGAGAGAGATGGTGTGTTACACTCCAAGGTGTTCCCCAGGTTGCCTTTCCTGAGCTTCGATCTTCATGCTCTCGTTTAGTAGGTGTCGGAAAGTAGGCTGCATTAGGCCTAAAAAATGGGGAATGGGGTGGAGAGAGATGGTGTGTTACACTCCAAGGTGTTCCCCAGGTTTCCTTGCCATTGCTTCGGTCTTCCGACTCTCGTTTAGTAGTTGTAGAAAAGTACACTGCATTAGGCCTAAAAAATGGGTATGGGGTGGAGAGAGATGGTGTGTTACACTCCAAGGTGTTCCCCAGGTTGCCTTTCCTGAGCTTCGATCTTCATGCTCTCGTTTAGTAGGTGTCGGAAAGTAGGCTGCATTAGGCCTACAAATTGGGTATGGGGTGGAGAGAGATGGTGTGTTACACTCCAAGGTGTTCCCCAGGTTTCCTTGCCATTGCTTCGGTCTTCCGACTCTCGTTTAGTAGTTGTAGAAAAGTACACAGCATTAGGCCTACAAAATGGGTATGGGGTGGAGAGAGATGGTGTGTTACACTCCAAGGTGTTCCCCAGGTTGCCTTTCCTGAGCTTCTATCTTCAGGCTCTCATTAAATTGTGGTTAAATGGAACAACTGCATTTGGCGTACTAGTTGGTTTGGGGCCTACTATCGGTGTCTGCCACTCCTTGCTGTTCTCCTGGTTTCCTGTCCTGAAATACCATTTTCAGCCTCTCGTTAAGTAGTTGTTAATGTTAGACTGCATTTGGCCTACTAGTTGGGTTGGGGCCTACTATCGGTGTCTGCCACTCCTTGCTGTTCTCCTCCACTGAACAAAGCTGTGCCGCCTGTTTACTACGGTTGCCAATTTTGAACTGCATTTCGACTACTTACTGATTTGGCCCTACTCTCTGTGTCAGCCTCTCATTCCAGTTGTCCTCCACTGCAATGCCCCCTGGTTATTCCTGTGTTACCAATTTTGAACTGCATTTAGCCCACTTTCTTCTTTGGGCCTATATCTGTGTTTCCACTTCATCGTGCCCATTGCCCAGCCAGTGATAGATGAGTCTGCTGGTACATTGACCCATAACGCAACATTCCCCGTGCACGCTACACAACAACATTGTGACCCTGCTGAAAGTCAGGTTGCTCTTCCCGCATACCATACCACCTTACACGGGGACAAAGAGGAAGGTGCAGATGAAAGTGCAGGTTCCTTCATCAGGTGGGGGGAGGAATACTAGTTGGCGACGTCACTGGCACAGGGCCTCTCATAGTACGCAAAAGTGTTGCTGCCGGTGGGAGGCGCCCCCGCCGTGCAAACACACCGCTGTACTTTGAGGGGCCCTGTGCCAGTGCCAATGCCAACGAGTGGGCCCCCCCTGCTTGCTCAGGTTCACAGCACTTGCAAAGTTGAAATACTTACCTCTCCCTGCTCCACTGCCGTGACGTGGTCCAGATTTCCTGGGCCCACTAATTACTTGAACCAGCCCTACCCCCCACAACTTTAGCCAAATGACCCCCAATTTCAAATGCCTTCCAATTATTATAAGGTAAATTACGCTTGACAAGCTTCATTAAGAAGAATGGATGGTTTTGACATTAAAATGGGCACTCTAGGTGTTTTCCTGGCCCCCACTCACTGCCGACTATGCTGCCCCATTGACTTGCATTGGGTTTCGTGTTTCGGTCGATCCCGACTTTACGTCATAATCGGCCGATTTCACTCGACCCGACTTTGGACATAGTCGGGTTTCGCAAAACCCGGCTCGACTCTAAAAAGGTCAAGGTCGCTCAACTCTAGTGATGACGAGCGGGCAGAGATCATGTCTCAAGCAGGGGACAGCGTTTCTGGGCCAGTTGGCAGTCTGCAGCACATGGTGGATTTCATGCTGCAGTGCCTGAGAAACGACCGCCGCATCGACCACATTCTCAACATGCCTGATTATTGGGTGTTCACCCTCCTCGATCCTCGCTACCGGGACAACGTCCAAAACCTCATCCCAGCGTTGACCCGGGAGCGTAAAATGCGGGAGTACCACGACACACTGGTGAATTCCATCATCTTCTCCAGTCCAACTGAGAGGAGTGCTGCTAGTGCTTTACAAAGCAGCTCAGTGCGTCGAGGCAGTGTGGGAGGCTCTGCCCAAAGAGGGAGCAGAAGCAGTGCCTCTGCCCAAGGCAAGCCCAGTATGGCACAACTGTGGCAAACTTTTGTGTGCCCGCCCCAAATGTCTACACCATCACCGGCGGCTCCAGTCAGCAGGAGGCAACGGTTCCGTCAGATGGTGACAGACTACATGGCTTGCCCTCTTACTGTACTCCCAGACGGCTCTTCCCCGTTCAAGTTTTGGGTCTCTAAGCTGGATACATGGCCAGAGCTAAGCCAGTATGCATTGGAGGTGCTGGCTTGCCCTGCGGCTAGTGTCTTATCGGAACGTGTCTTTAGTGCCGCAGGTGGTGTACTAACAGACCGTCGCATGCGACTATCCTCCGATAACGTTGACCAGCTTACTTTCCTGAAAACGAACCAGGCCTGGATCTCGCAGGAATTTGCCACTCCTCTGCCTGATTAAGTAATTGGGTGTCATCCAGGTCTTCTGCTGTGTTCATCTTTCTACCACCTGAACTGCTATTCCTGGGCTCCAACACCGCCAGTTGCGGCTCAGAAGTGCAGGCTGCACAGTAAAAACATACGACCCAGTGTTATTGGGTTTCAGTAACGTCAGCTGATCCCCAGCTGTGTAGCCGGCAATGTGTCCTGCGACCGCCACGCTGGCACAACATCCTAAATGGAAGGGAACCTGTCCCCCCCCACCCCCGTCGTTTGTTACTGAAAGAGCCACCTTGTGCAGCAGTAATGCTGCACAAGGAAAAGGTAGCTCTTTTAGTTTAGCTCCTTGCACACGCAGAACTTAACACTTATAAAATGTGTTCACTGATACCGTTATACTGTCCCGGAGCTGGGACTTTCCTTCGTAATGTGACGCAGCACAGCCGTCATTCCTACCCCCTTGCTGCCATGCCCTGCCTCCTCAGCGTTGTTTTAAGCTGTCACGGAGCCTGCGCTGTTCTGTTATCCCTTGGCCATGCCCTATTTGCGCTGCCTGTCTTCTGACATAATTTGGTGTCAGGCTGGCTGCGCCTGTGCGGCCGCGCTGCCAGAGATCCCGCCTCGCAGTGTCTTCTGATTGAATCACACTGCGGGCCTGGGATCCATGGGCATGCGCAGTGCATATCTTCCCCTCGGGCTCTCGCTCATCTCCCTCCGCCTTCTTTAGACTGTGCGCCGTCAGCTGATCCCTAATAGCATGCCACGGCCGTGACACCGCCCAGTCTGAAGAAGAGGGAAAGAGGGGAGTGAGAGTCGAGGATATGCACTGTGCATGCCCATGGATCCAAGGCCCGCAGTGGGATTACGTTAGATGACACTGCGAGGTGGGATCTGGAGCAGCGTGGACGCACAGGCACTGACAGCCTGACACCAAATTATGTCAGAAGACAGGCAGCACTAATTGGGCATGTCCAAGGGATAACAGAACAGCGCAGGCTCCGTGACAGCTTAAAACAATGCTGAGGAGGCAGCGCACGGCACCAAGGGGATAGGAATGACAGCTGTGCTGCGCCCCATTACGAAGGAAATTCGCACCTCCGGGACGGTTTTACGGTATAAGGGGATACATTTGTAGTGTTTACTTCTGTGTTTGCAAGGAGCATAATTAAAAGAGCAACCTTTTCCTTTTGCATCTTGCTGCACAAGATGGCTCTTTCAGCTACAAAACGTCTTGGGGGGGGTTAAAGGTTCCCTTTCAACTTGCTCCAATCAGGCTTCGGCCTACACTCTGTTCCTCTGCTCCTCCTGCTGTTCCTGGGCTCTAACACCGCCAGTTGGTGCCTGGAAGTGCTGTCTGCACAGTCAACAGTCCCTCCTCTGTTATTGGGGTTCAGTAACGTCAGCTGATCCCCAGCTGTGTGTGCAGCAATACCTCCAAACTGCTCCTCCAGCTGTCCCTGGGCTCTAACACCGCCAGTTGGTGCCTGGAAGTGCTGTCTGCACAGTCAACAGTCCCTCCTCTGTTATTGGGGTTCAGTAACGTCAGCTGATCCCCAGCTGTGTGTGCGGCAATATCTCCAATCTGCTCCTCCTGCTGTCCCTGGGCTCTAACACCGCCAGTTGGTGCCTGGAAGTGCTGTCTGCACAGTCAACAGTCGCTCCTCTGTTATTGGGGTTCAGTAACGTCAGCTGATCCCCAGCTGTGTGTGCGGCAATTCCTCCAATCTGCTCCTCCTGCTCTCCCTGGGATCTAACACCGCCAGTTGGTGCCTGGAAGTGCTGTCTGCACAGTCAACAGTCACTCCTCTGTTATTGGGGTTCAGTAACGTCAGCTGATCCCCAGCTGTGTGTGCGGCAATACCTCCAATCTGCTCCTCCTGCTCTCCCTGGGCTCTAACACCGCCAGTTGGTGCCTGGAAGTGCTGTCTGCACAGTCAACAGTCCCTCCTCTGTTATTGGGGTTCAGTAACGTCAGCTGATCCCCAGCTGTGTGTGCGGCAATACCTCCAATCTGCTCCTCCTGCTGTCCCTGGGCTCTAACACCGCCAGTTGGTGCCTGGAAGTGCTGTCTGCACAGTCAACAGTCCCTCCTCTGTTATTGGGGTTCAGTAACGTCAGCTGATCCCCAGCTGTGTGTGCGGCAATACCTCCAATCTGCTCCTCCTGCTGTCCCTGGGCTCTAACACCGCCAGTTGGTGCCTGGAAGTGCTGTCTGCACAGTCAACAGTCGCTCCTCTGTTATTGGGGTTCAGTAACGTCAGCTGATCCCCAGCTGTGTGTGCGGCAATTCCTCCAATCTGCTCCTCCTGCTCTCCCTGGGCTCTAACACCGCCAGTTGGTGCCTGGAAGTGCTGTCTGCACAGTCAACAGTCCCTCCTCTGTTATTGGGGTTCAGTAACGTCAGCTGATCCCCAGCTGTGTGTGCGGCAATACCTCCAATCTGCTCCTCCTGCTCTCCCTGGGCTCTAACACCGCCAGTTGGTGCCTGGAAGTGCTGTCTGCACAGTCAACAGTCGCTCCTCTGTTATTGGGGTTCAGTAACGTCAGCTGATCCCCAGCTGTGTATCCGGCAACGTGTCATGCGACCGCCACGCTGGCACAACTAAAATGTAAGGTGACCTGTCCCCCCCCCCAGGCGTTTGTTCCTGAAAGAGCCACCTTGTGCAGCACTAATACTGCACAAGGAAAAGGTCACTCTTGAAAGTATGCTCCTTGCAAACGCTGAAGTACACACTCATGTAATGTGTCCCCTCACACCGTCCAAACGTCCTGGAGGTGGGACTTTCCTTTGTAATGTGACGCAGCACAGCCGTCATTGCTACCCCCTTGGCACCGTGCGCTGGCTCCTTAGCGTTGTTTGATTCCGTCATGGACCCTGCGCTGTTATGTTATCCCTTGGCCATGCACAGTTTGCGCTGCCCGTCCTCTGACATCATTTGTTGTCGTCCTGGCTGCGCCTGTGCGTCCACGCTGCCCGAAATCCCACCTCGCAGTGTTGTCTAATGTGATCCCACAGTGGGCCTGGTATCCATGGCCATGCGCAGTGCATATACTAGCCTCTCACTCCCCTTCTTCACGCTTCTTCAGACTAGGCGGCGTCAGCTGATCCCTTATAGCTTGCCACGGCCGTGACGCCGCACAGTCTGAAGAAGCAGGAAGGAGGTGAGTGAGAGGCGATGATATGCACTGCGCATGCCCATGGATCCCTGGCCCGCAGTGGGATTACATTAGATGACACTGCAAGGTTGGATCTCGGGCAGCTTGGACGCACAGGCACTGCCAGCCTGACACCTAAATGATGTCAGAAGACGGGCACCGCTAACTGTGCATGGCCAAGGGATAACATTACAGCGCGGGCTCCGTGACAGAACCAAACAACGTTGAGGAGGTGGCGCACGGCACCAAGGGGGTTGGAATGACGGCTGTGCTGTGTCTCATTACAAAGGAAAGTCCCACTTCCGGGACGGTTTGACGGTATGAGGGGACACATTATATGAGTGTGTACTTCAGCGTTTGCAAGGAGCATAATTTTAGGGGCCACCATTTTCCATGTGCAGTATTACTGCTGTACAAGATGGCTCTTTCAGCAACAAATGCCTGGGGGGGGGGGGTTAAAGGTTCCCTTTCAACTTGCTCCACTGCAGGCTTTGGCCTACACTCTGCTCCTCTTTGATTCCCTGGGTTTCAACACTGTCAGTTGCCACCTGGAAGTGTTGTCTACACAGAAAAAAACACTAGCTGATGTGTCAGTGGGGTTCAGCACTGCCAGCTGTTCCCTTGCTGTGTAGTCGGCAACGTGTCCAGCACAAGCCACGCTGGCACAACAGACCAAAAGCTGCCACCAGTGCAGGCTTCGGCCTACACTCTGCTCCTCTCCTCCTCCTGCTGACCCTGGGCTATAACACCGCCAGTTGTAGCCTGGAAGTGCTAGCTGCACAGAGAAAAACACCCGCCAATGTGTCAGTGGGGTTCAGCACCGCCAGCTGTTCTCCTGCTGTGTAGCCGGCAACGTGACCTGCAAACGCCACGCAGGCACATGAACTGAAATTGAAGGAAGCCTGCCCCCCACCCCCAGGTGTTTCTATGTATAACAGCCACCTTGTACAGCAGTAATGCTGCATTTGTACAAGGTGGCTGACTTTTTCTCCTTGCCCACGTGGAACTCAACACGTACAAAATGTGTCTCATTAGAGTCCATTACACTGCCCCTGAGGTGTGACTTTCCTTACTAATGATACGCAGCACCCCCCTTGGTAGGGCTGCCTGTCTTCTGACATCATTGGTTGGCTGGCTTTGCCTGTGCGTCCGCCCTGCCCAACACAACGCCCCTCGTTGTCTCATTTATTTTTTACAGCGAGGGTGTGCTTGATGGGCACAAGCAGTGCATATATTCGCCTGTCTTCACTCCCCTCCTTCCGCCTTCTTCAGACTATGCGGCCTCATGGCCGCGGCATGCGATAAGGGATCAGCTGAGGCCGCACAGTCTGAAGCAGGTGTAAGGACATGAGTGAGCGGCGAACATATTTACTGCACAAGGCCATGAATTCCAGACCCGCAGTGTGAATTTTAGAAATCACACTGTGGGTGTGGGATTCATGGCCATCGCTAACCGCACCGGCCAACATGAAATGAGGTCAGAAGACGGGCAGCGCTCACAGGGTATTGCCAAGGGATAACACAAGAGCGCAGACTCCTGTACAGCAAATAACAACGCTCAGGAAGCAGCGCCCAGCACAAAGGCGTTATTTTTCGACACCTGTGCTGCGTGTCATTAAAAAGACAAGTCACGCCTCCACTACAGTTCTACTGTATACTGGGCTAAATTGTGTACGTGTTTTATTCAGCGTGTGCAATGAGAAAAATTCATAGAGCAACCATTGACTTGTGCAGCATTAATGCTGTACAAGGTGTGGCTCTTGTACTTTTTAACACCTGAGGGGGGGTAAAGGTGACCTTTGAAATTGGTTCTACTAGGCTTCGGCCTTCACTCTGCTCTTCCTGCTGACCCTGGGCTCTAACACCGCCAGTTTGAGCCCGGACATGCTAGCTGCACAGAGAAAAACACCAGCCAATGTGTTAGTGGGGTTCAGCAGCGTCAGCTGTTCCCCTGCTGTGTAGCCAGCATCGTGTCCAGCACAAGTCACGCTGGCACAACAGACCAAAAGCTGCCACCAGTGCAGGCTGCGGCCTACACTCTGCTCCTCTCCTCCTCCTGCTGACCCTGGGCTCTAACACCGCCAGTTTTTGCCCGGACGTGCTAGCTGCACAGAGAAAAACACCAGCCAATGTGTTAGTGGGGTTCAGCACCGCCAGCTGTTCCCCTGCTGTGCAGCCGGCATTGTGTCCAGCACAAGCCACGCTGGCACAACCGACCAAAAGCTGCCACCAGTGCAGGCTTCGGCCTACACTCTGCTCCTCTCCTCCTCCTGCTGACCCTGGGCTCAAACACTGCTAGTTTTTGCCCGGAAGTGCTAGCTGCACAGAGAAAAACACCAGCCAATGTGTCAGTGGGGTTCAGCACCGCCAGCTGTTCCCCTGCTGTGTAGCCGGCAACGTGACCTGCAAACGCCACGCAGGCACATGAACTGAAATTGAAGGAAGCCTGCCCCCCACCCCCAGGTGTTTCTATGTATAACAGCCACCTTGTACAGCAGTAATGCTGCATTTGTACAAGGTGGCTGACTTTTTCTCCTTGCCCACGTGGAACTCAACACGTACAAAATGTGTCTCAGTAGAGACCATTACATTGTCCCTGAGGTGTGACTTTCCTTTTCAATGACACGCAGCACCCCCCTTGGTAGCGCTGCCCGTCTTCTGACATCATTGGTTGGCTGGCTGTGCCTGTGCGTCCGCCCTGCCCAACACAACGCCCCTCGTTGTCTCATTTATTTTGACAGCGAGGGTTTGCTTGATGGGCACAAGCAGTGCATATATTCGCCTGTCTTCACTCCCCTCCTTCCGCCTTCTTCAGACTTGCGACCTCATGGCCGCGGCATGCGATAAGGGATCAGCTGAGGCCGCACAGTCTGAAGCAGGTGTAAGGACATGAGTGAGCGGCGAACATATTTACTGCACAAGGCCATGAATTCCAGACCCGCAGTGTGAATTTTAGAAATCACACTGTGGGTGTGGGATTCATGGCCATCGCTAACCGCACCGGCCAACATGAAATGAGGTCAGAAGACGGGCAGCGCTCACAGGGCATTGCCAAGGGATAACACAAGAGCGCAGACTCCTGTACAGCAAATAACAACGCTCAGGAAGCAGCGCCCAGCACAAAGGCGTTATTTTTCGACACCTGTGCTGCGTGTCATTAAAAAGACAAGTCACGCCTCCACTACAGTTCTACTGTATACTGGGCTAAATTGTGTACGTGTTTTATTCAGCGTGTGCAATGAGAAAAATTCATAGAGCAACCATTGACTTGTGCAGCATTAATGCTGTACAAGGTGTGGCTCTTGTACTTTGTAACACCTGAGGGGGGGTAAAGGTGACCTTTGAAATTGGTTCTACTAGGCTTCGGCCTTCACTCTGCTCCTCCTGCTGACCCTGGGCTCTAACACCGCCAGTTTGAGCCCGGACATGCTAGCTGCACAGAGAAAAACACCAGCCAATGTGTTAGTGGGGTTCAGCAGCGTCAGCTGTTCCCCTGCTGTGTAGCCAGCATCGTGTCCAGCACAAGTCACGCTGGCACAACAGGCCAAAAGCTGCCACCAGTGCAGGCTTCGGCCTACACTCTGCTCCTCTCCTCCTCCTGCTGACACTGGGCTCTAACACCGCCAGTTTTTGCCCGGACATGCTAGCTGCACAGAGAAAAACACCAGCCAATGTGTTAGTGGGGTTCAGCAGCGTCAGCTGTTCCCCTGTTGTGTAGCCGGCATCGTGTCCAGCACAAGCCACGCTGGCACAACAGACCAAAAGCTGCCACCAGTGCAGGCTTCGGCCTACACTCTGCTCCTCTCCTCCTGCTGACCCTGGGCTCTAACACCGCCAGTTTTTGCCCGGACATGCTAGCTGCACAGAGAAAAACACCAGCCAATGTGTTAGTGGGGTTCAGCAACGCCAGCTGTTCCCCTGCTGTGTAGCTGGCAATGTGACCTGCAAACGCCATGCAGGCACCTGAACTGAAATTAAAGGGACCCTGCCCCCCCCCAAGGTGTTTCTATGTATAACAGCCACCTTGTACAGCAGTAATGCTGCATTTGTACAAGGTGGCTGACTTTTACTCCTTGCCCACGTGGAACTCAACACGTACAAAATGTGTCTCAGTAGAGTCCATTACATTGTCCCTGAGGTGTGACTTTCCTTTTTAATGACACGCAGCACCCCCCTTGGTAGCGCTGCCCGTCTTCTGACATCATTGGTTGGCTGGCTGTGCCTGTGCGTCCGCCCTGCCCAACACAACGCCCCTCGTTGTCTCATTTATTTTGACAGCGAGGGTGTGATTGATGGGCATGTGCACTGCATATGTTCGCCTGTCTTAACTCATCTCCTTCCGCCTTCTTCAGACTTTGCGGCCTCATGGCCGCGGCATGCGATAAGGGATCAGCTGAGGCCGCACAGTCTGAGGCAGGTGTAAGGACATGAGTGAGCGGCGAGCATATTTACTGCACAAGGCCAGGAATTCAAGACCCGCAGTGTGCATTTTAGAAAACACACTGTGGTTCTGGGATTCATGGCCATCGCTAACCGCACCGGCCAACATGAAATGAGGTCAGAAGATTGGCAGCGCTCACAGTCACAGGGCGTTGCCAAGGGATAACACAAGAGCGCAGACTCCTGTACAGCGAATAACAATGCTCAGGAAGCAGCGCCCAGCACCAAGGCGTTAATTTTTGGACACCTGTGCTGCGTCTCATTAAAAAGACAAGTCACGCCTCCAATACAGTTCTACTGTACAATGGGCAAAATTTTGTACGTCTTTCATTCTGCGTGTGCAATGAGCAAAACTTAAAGAGCAACCTTTCACTTGTGGAGCATTACTGCTGCACAAGGTGTGGCTCTTCTACATTGTAACACCTGAGGGTGGGTTAAAGGTGACCTTTGAAATTGGTTCAATTAGGCTGCGGCCTACACTCTCCTCCTCCTGCTGACCCTGGGCTCTAACACCGCCAGTTGGGGCCCGGACGTGCTAGCTGCACAGAGAAAAACACCAGCCAATGTGTCAGTGGGGTTCAGCTACGCCAGCTGTTCCCCCGCTGTGTAGCCAGCAACGTGTCCTGCAAACGCAACGCAGACACAAAGCTGCCTCCAGTGCAGGCTTCGGCCTACACTCTGCTCCCCCTGCTTACCCTTTGCTCCAACACCGCTAGTTGTGGCTTTAGGAAGACAATCTTGAATAGGCAACGCATCCGGGTTCCAGCACCATCAGCTGGTTCTCGCCAGTGTTTTTGTCACGGGTACTCCCTCCAGCCCAGCCTGGTTCCAGCACCGTCAGCTGTTTCCGGGTAGTGTCAAGCTCACTGAGACGCCTATGCTTGCCCCGTCGTGTTGCGGTCGGGTTAGCCAACTCCAGGGTGCCTCCAGTTTAGGAGCTTCCTATGTGGGCTGCGTGAATTGGCAGTCAAGGCTGGTTCTGTAGTGCCAGTAGGCCAAGCTCCCCCTGTAGGACTGTTGGGGTTCGGTAACTGCGGCTGCCTCGCGGCCTAGCTGTTCTCTCCTCTCCTGTGGGCCTTCGGGTCCACCACCTGGTTCCAGCACCGTCAGCTGGTTCCGGGCAGAGCCTTTGGCTTAGGTGCCTCCTCCTTGGTATCCGAGTTCTGCCATCGCCAGGCGGTCCTTGGTAGTGCTTTTAAGCGCGGGCACCTACAGCTTAGTAACCGGGTTCCAGCACCGTCAGCTGGTCTTCGGTGCCATTTGCTCTTGCACACTGGGGCAACGCATCCGGGTTCCAGCACCGCCAGCTGGTTCCCGGCAGTGTTTTTGTCACGGGTACTCCCTCGTGCCCAGCCTGGTTCCAGCACCGTCAGCTGTTTCCGGGTCCTGTCAAACTCACTGAGACACCTATGCGTTGCCCTGTCGTGTTGCGGTCGGGTTAGCCAACTCCAGGGTGCCTCCAGTTTAGGAGCTTCCTATGTGGGCTGCGTGAATTGGCAGTCAAGGCTGGTTCTGTAGTGCCAGTAGGCCAAGCTCCCCCTATAGGACTTTTGGGGTTCGGTAACTGCGGCTGCCTCGCGGCCTAGCTGTTCTCTCCTCTCCTGTGGGCCTTCGGGTCCACCACCTGGTTCCAGCACCGTCAGCTGGTTCCGGGCAGAGCCTTTGGCTTAGGTGCCTCCTCCTGGGTATCCGAGTTCCACCATTGCCAGGCGGTCCTTGGTAGTGCTTTTAAGCGCGGGCACCTACAGCTTAGTAACCGGGTTCCAGCACCGTCAGCTGGTCTTCGGTGCCATTGGCTCTTGCACACTGGGGCAACGCATCCGGGTTCCAGCACCGCCAGCTGGTTCCCGGCAGTGTTTTTGTCACGGGTACTCCCTCGTGCCCAGCCTGGTTCCAGCACCGTCAGCTGTTTCCGGGTCCTGTCAAACTCACTGAGACACCTATGCGTTGCCCCGTCGTGTTGCGGTCGGGTTAGCCAACTCCAGGGTGCCTCCAGTTTAGGAGCTTCCTATGTGGGCTGCGTGAATTGGCAGTCAAGGCTGGTTCTGTAGTGCCAGTAAGCCAAGCTCCCCCTGTAGGACTGTTGGGGTTCGGTAACTGCGGCTGCCTCGCGGCCTAGCTGTTCTCTCCTCTCCTGTGGGCCTTCGGGTCCACCACCTGGTTCCAGCACCGTCAGCTGGTTCCGGGCAGAGCCTTTGGCTTAGGTGCCTCCTCCTGGGTATCCGAGTTCCGCCATCGCCAGGCGGTCCTTGGTAGTGCTTTTAAGCGCGGGCACCTACAGCTTAGTAACCGGGTTCCAGCACCGTCAGCTGGTCTTCGGTGCCATTGGCTCTTGCACACTGGGGCAACGCATCCGGGTTCCAGCACCGCCAGCTGGTTCCCGGCAGTGTTTTTGTCACGGGTACTCCCTCGTGCCCAGCCTGGTTCCAGCACCGTCAGCTGTTTCCAGGTCCTGTCAAACTCACTGAGACACCTATGCGTTGCCCCGTCGTGTTGCGGTCGGGTTAGCCAACTCCAGGGTGCCTCCAGTTTAGGAGCTTCCTATGTGGGCTGCGTGAATTGGCAGTCAAGGCTGGTTCTGTAGTGCCAGTAGGCCAAGCTCCCCCTGTAGGACTGTTGGGGTTCGGTAACTGCGGCTGCCTCGCTGCCTAGCTGTTCTCTCCTCTCCTGTGGGCCTTCGGGTCCACCACCTGGTTCCAACACCGTCAGCTGGTTCCGGGCAGAGCCTTTGGCTTAGGTGCCTCCTCCTGGGTATCCGAGTTCCGCCATCGCCAGGCGGTCCTTGGTAGTGCTTTTAAGCGCGGGCACCTACAGCTTAGCAACCGGGTTCCAGCACCGTCAGCTGGTCTTCGGTGCCATTGGCTCTTGCACACTGGGGCAACGCATCCGGGTTCCAGCACCGCCAGCTGGTTCCCGGCAGTGTTTTTGTCACGGGTACTCCCTCGTGCCCAGCCTGGTTCCAGCACCGTCAGCTGTTTCCGGGTCCTGTCAAACTCACTGAGACACCTATGCTTTGCCCCGTCGTGTTGCGGTCGGGTTAGCCAACTCCAGGGTGCCTCCAGTTTAGGAGCTTCCTATGTGGGCTGCGTGAATTGGCAGTCAAGGCTGGTTCTGTAGTGCCAGTAGGCCAAGCTCCCCCTGTAGGACTGTTGGGGTTCGGTAACTGCGGCTGCCTTGCGGCCTAGCTGTTCTCTCCTCTCCTGTGGGCCTTCGGGTCCACCACCTGGTTCCAGCACCGTCAGCTGGTTCCGGGCAGAGCCTTTGGCTTAGGTGCCTCCTCCTGGGTATCCGAGTTCCGCCATCGCCAGGCGGTCCTTGGTAGTGCTTTTAAGCGCGGGCACCTACAGCTTAGTAACCGGGTTCCAGCACCGTCAGCTGGTCTTCGGTGCCATTGGCTCTTGCACACTGGGGCAACGCATCCGGGTTCCAGCACCGCCAGCTGGTTCCCGGCAGTGTTTTTGTCACGGGTACTCCCTCGTGCCCAGCCTGGTTCCAGCACTGTCAGCTGTTTCCGGGTACTGTCAAACTCACTGAGACACCTATGCGTTTCCCCGTCGTGTTGCGGTCGGGTTAGCCAACTCCAGGGTGCCTCCAGTTTAGGAGCTTCCTATGTGGGCTGCGAGAATTGGCAGTCAAGGCTGGTTCTGTAGTGCCAGTAGGCCAAGCTCCCCCTGTAGGACTGTTGGGGTTCGGTAACTGCGGCTGCCTCGCGGCCTAGCTGTTCTCTCCTCTCCTGTGGACCTTCGGGTCCACCACCTGGTTCCAGCACCGTCAGCTGGTTCCGGGCAGAGCCTTTGGCTTAGGTGCCTCCTCCTGGGTATCCGAGTTCCGCCATCGCCAGGCGGTCCTTGGTAGTGCTTTTAAGCGCGGGCACCTACAGCTTAGTAACCGGGTTCCAGCACCGTCAGCTGGTCTTCGGTGCCATTGGCTCTTGCACACTGGGGCAACGCATCCGGGTTCCAGCACCGCCAGCTGGTTCCCGGCAGTGTTTTTGTCACGGGTACTCCCTCGTGCCCAGCCTGGTTCCAGCACCGTCAGCTGTTTCCGGGTCCTGTCAAACTCACTGAGACACCTATGCGTTGCCCCGTCGTGTTGCGGTCGGGTTAGCCAACTCCAGGGTGCCTCCAGTTTAGGAGCTTCCTATGTGGGCTGCGTGAATTGGCAGTCAAGGCTGGTTCTGTAGTGCCAGTAAGCCAAGCTCCCCCTGTAGGATTGTTGGGGTTCGGTAACTGCGGCTGCCTCGCGGCCTAGCTGTTCTCTCCTCTCCTGTGGGCCTTCGGGTCCACCACCTGGTTCCAGCACCGTCAGCTGGTTCCGGGCAGAGCCTTTGGCTTAGGTGCCTCCTCCTGGGTATCCGAGTTCCGCCATCGCCAGGCGGTCCTTGGTAGTGCTTTTAAGCGCGGGCACCTACAGCTTAGCAACCGGGTTCCAGCACCGTCAGCTGGTCTTCGGTGCCATTGGCTCTTGCACACTGGGGCAACGCATCCGGGTTCCAGCACCGCCAGCTGGTTCCCGGCAGTGTTTTTGTCACGGGTACTCCCTCGTGCCCAGCCTGGTTCCAGCACCGTCAGCTGTTTCCGGGTCCTGTCAAACTCACTGAGACACCTATGCTTTGCCCCGTCGTGTTGCGGTCGGGTTAGCCAACTCCAGGGTGCCTCCAGTTTAGGAGCTTCCTATGTGGGCTGCGTGAATTGGCAGTCAAGGCTGGTTCTGTAGTGCCAGTAGGCCAAGCTCCCCCTGTAGGACTGTTGGGGTTCGGTAACTGCGGCTGCCTTGCGGCCTAGCTGTTCTCTCCTCTCCTGTGGGCCTTCGGGTCCACCACCTGGTTCCAGCACCGTCAGCTGGTTCCGGGCAGAGCCTTTGGCTTAGGTGCCTCCTCCTGGGTATCCGAGTTCCGCCATCGCCAGGCGGTCCTTGGTAGTGCTTTTAAGCGCGGGCACCTACAGCTTAGTAACCGGGTTCCAGCACCGTCAGCTGGTCTTCGG
Source organism: Ranitomeya imitator (assembly GCF_032444005.1). Classification (NCBI taxonomy): domain Eukaryota; kingdom Metazoa; phylum Chordata; class Amphibia; order Anura; family Dendrobatidae; genus Ranitomeya; species Ranitomeya imitator. The sequence continues at coordinate 464,035,647 of NC_091287.1, read as the reverse complement.
TGCCATTGGCTCTTGCACACTGGGGCAACGCATCCGGGTTCCAGCACCGCCAGCTGGTTCCCGGCAGTGTTTTTGTCACGGGTACTCCCTCGTGCCCAGCCTGGTTCCAGCACTGTCAGCTGTTTCCGGGTACTGTCAAACTCACTGAGACACCTATGCGTTTCCCCGTCGTGTTGCGGTCGGGTTAGCCAACTCCAGGGTGCCTCCAGTTTAGGAGCTTCCTATGTGGGCTGCGAGAATTGGCAGTCAAGGCTGGTTCTGTAGTGCCAGTAGGCCAAGCTCCCCCTGTAGGACTGTTGGGGTTCGGTAACTGCGGCTGCCTCGCGGCCTAGCTGTTCTCTCCTCTCCTGTGGACCTTCGGGTCCACCACCTGGTTCCAGCACCGTCAGCTGGTTCCGGGCAGAGCCTTTGGCTTAGGTGCCTCCTCCTGGGTATCCGAGTTCCGCCATCGCCAGGCGGTCCTTGGTAGTGCTTTTAAGCGCGGGCACCTACAGCTTAGTAACCGGGTTCCAGCACCGTCAGCTGGTCTTCGGTGCCATTGGCTCTTGCACACTGGGGCAACGCATCCGGGTTCCAGCACCGCCAGCTGGTTCCCGGCAGTGTTTTTGTCACGGGTACTCCCTCGTGCCCAGCCTGGTTCCAGCACCGTCAGCTGTTTCCGGGTCCTGTCAAACTCACTGAGACACCTATGCGTTGCCCCGTCGTGTTGCGGTCGGGTTAGCCAACTCCAGGGTGCCTCCAGTTTAGGAGCTTCCTATGTGGGCTGCGTGAATTGGCAGTCAAGGCTGGTTCTGTAGTGCCAGTAAGCCAAGCTCCCCCTGTAGGATTGTTGGGGTTCGGTAACTGCGGCTGCCTCGCGGCCTAGCTGTTCTCTCCTCTCCTGTGGGCCTTCGGGTCCACCACCTGGTTCCAGCACCGTCAGCTGGTTCCGGGCAGAGCCTTTGGCTTAGGTGCCTCCTCCTGGGTATCCGAGTTCCGCCATCGCCAGGCGGTCCTTGGTAGTGCTTTTAAGCGCGGGCACCTACAGCTTAGTAACCGGGTTCCAGCACCGTCAGCTGGTCTTCGGTGCCATTGGCTCTTGCACACTGGGGCAACGCATCCGGGTTCCAGCACCGCCAGCTGGTTCCCGGCAGTGTTTTTGTCACGGGTACTCCCTCGTGCCCAGCCTGGTTCCAGCACCGTCAGCTGTTTCCGGGTCCTGTCAAACTCACTGAGACACCTATGCGTTGCCCCGTCGTGTTGCGGTCGGGTTAGCCAACTCCAGGGTGCCTCCAGTTTAGGAGCTTCCTATGTGGGCTGCGTGAATTGGCAGTCAAGGCTGGTTCTGTAGTGCCAGTAAGCCAAGCTCCCCCTGTAGGATTGTTGGGGTTCGGTAACTGCGGCTGCCTCGCGGCCTAGCTGTTCTCTCCTCTCCTGTGGGCCTTCGGGTCCACCACCTGGTTCCAGCACCGTCAGCTGGTTCCGGGCAGAGCCTTTGGCTTAGGTGCCTCCTCCTGGGTATCCGAGTTCCGCCATCGCCAGGCGGTCCTTGGTAGTGCTTTTAAGCGCGGGCACCTACAGCTTAGTAACCGGGTTCCAGCACCGTCAGCTGGTCTTCGGTGCCATTGGCTCTTGCACACTGGGGCAACGCATCCGGGTTCCAGCACCGCCAGCTGGTTCCCGGCAGTGTTTTTGTCACGGGTACTCCCTCGTGCCCAGCCTGGTTCCAGCACCGTCAGCTGTTTCCGGGTCCTGTCAAACTCACTGAGACACCTATGCGTTGCCCCGTCGTGTTGCGGTCGGGCTAGCCAACTCCAGGGTGCCTCCAGTTTAGGAGCTTCCTATGTGGGCTGCGTGAATTGGCAGTCAAGGCTGGTTCTGTAGTGCCAGTAGGCCAAGCTCCCCCTGTAGGACTGTTGGGGTTCGGTAACTGCGGCTGCCTCGCGGCCTAGCTGTTCTCTCCTCTCCTGTGGGCCTTCGGGTCCACCACCTGGTTCCAGCACCGTCAGCTGGTTCCGGGCAGAGCCTTTGGCTTAGGTGCCTCCTCCTGGGTATCCGAGTTCCGCCATCGCCAGGCGGTCCTTGGTAGTGCTTTTAAGCGCGGGCACCTACAGCTTAGCAACCGGGTTCCAGCACCGTCAGCTGGTCTTCGGTGCCATTGGCTCTTGCACACTGGGGCAACGCATCCGGGTTCCAGCACCGCCAGCTGGTTCCCGGCAGTGTTTTTGTCACGGGTACTCCCTCGTGCCCAGCCTGGTTCCAGCACCGTCAGCTGTTTCCGGGTCCTGTCAAACTCACTGAGACACCTATGCTTTGCCCCGTCGTGTTGCGGTCGGGTTAGCCAACTCCAGGGTGCCTCCAGTTTAGGAGCTTCCTATGTGGGCTGCGTGAATTGGCAGTCAAGGCTGGTTCTGTAGTGCCAGTAGGCCAAGCTCCCCCTGTAGGACTGTTGGGGTTCGGTAACTGCGGCTGCCTCGCGGCCTAGCTGTTCTCTCCTCTCCTGTGGGCCTTCGGGTCCACCACCTGGTTCCAGCACCGTCAGCTGGTTCCGGGCAGAGCCTTTGGCTTAGGTGCCTCCTCCTGGGTATCCGAGTTCCGCCATCGCCAGGCGGTCCTTGGTAGTGCTTTTAAGCGCGGGCACCTACAGCTTAGTAACCGGGTTCCAGCACCGTCAGCTGGTCTTCGGTGCCATTGGCTCTTGCACACTGGGGCAACGCATCCGGGTTCCAGCACCGCCAGCTGGTTCCCGGCAGTGTTTTTGTCACGGGTACTCCCTCGTGCCCAGCCTGGTTCCAGCACTGTCAGCTGTTTCCGGGTACTGTCAAACTCACTGAGACACCTATGCATTTCCCCGTCGTGTTGCGGTCGGGTTAGCCAACTCCAGGGTGCCTCCAGTTTAGGAGCTTCCTATGTGGGCTGCGTGAATTGGCAGTCAAGGCTGGTTCTGTAGTGCCAGTAGGCCAAGCTCCCCCTGTAGGACTGTTGGGGTTCGGTAACTGCGGCTGCCTCGCGGCCTAGCTGTTCTCTCCTCTCCTGTGGACCTTCGGGTCCACCACCTGGTTCCAGCACCGTCAGCTGGTTCCGGGCAGAGCCTTTGGCTTAGGTGCCTCCTCCTGGGTATCCGAGTTCCGCCATCGCCAGGCGGTCCTTGGTAGTGCTTTTAAGCGCGGGCACCTACAGCTTAGTAACCGGGTTCCAGCACCGTCAGCTGGTCTTCGGTGCCATTGGCTCTTGCACACTGGGGCAACGCATCCGGGTTCCAGCACCGCCAGCTGGTTCCCGGCAGTGTTTTTGTCACGTGTACTTTCTCGTGCCCAGCCTGGTTCCAGCACCGTCAGCTGTTTCCGGGTACTGTCAAACTCACTGAGACACCTATGCATTGCCCCGTCGTGTTGCGGTCGGGTTAGCCAACTCCAGGGTGCCTCCAGTTTAGGAGCTTCCTATGTGGGCTGCGTGAATTGGCAGTCAAGGCTGGTTCTGTAGTGCCAGTAGGCCAAGCTCCCCCTGTAGGACTGTTGGGGTTCGGTAACTGCGGCTGCCTCGCGGCTTAGCTGTTCTCTCCTGTGGACCTTCGGGTCCACCACCTGGTTCCAGCACCGTCAGCTGGTTCTTGGCAGTGTCTTTTGCTCTTGTACCTTCTGCTCCCCATCCTGGTTCCAGTACCGTCAGCTGGTTCCGGGCAGAGCCTTTGGCTTAGGTGCCTCCTTCTGGGTATCCGAGTTCCGCCAACGTCAGGCGGTCCTTGGTAGTGCTTTTTAGCACGGGTACCTCCTGCTTAGTAACTGGGTTCCAGTAACGTCAGCTGGTCCTCAGTAGTTCCATTGGCTCTTGGACCTTCGGGTAGCCAGCCGATTTCCAGTTCCATCAGCTGGTTATCGGCATTTTCTCAGCCTTCTTGTACCTTCTGCTACGTTTTCAAGTTGAAGACCCTAAAGACGACATCACGGAAGACCACCCCTAAGATGACGACGACGACCCTGGAGATGACGACCCTGAAGACCACCCCGATGACGACGACGGCGGAGACGACGACGGCGGAGAAGACGACGGCGGAGACGACAACGGCGGAGACGACGACCCTGGAGACGACGACATGGAAGACCGAGAAGCAGAAGAACAAGAGGCTGCAGAACAAAGAGCAGAAGAACATTAAGCATAACACTTAATATCAGAGCAAAAGATATGTAAATTATATGCAGAAGAAGACTAAGCAGTGTATGGGGGTGAGTCCGTTCCTCCTCGTGGTGCCCCTGGATAAAGCCTGATGCTGCAGGCCAAACTGAACGCGGACAAATGTAACTTTTGTGACTGGCAGAACGGAAGGTGTAATCTTCAAACTTTTATAGATAACAACTACGGGAATGCCTGTCACAAATGTGAATATGATGTAAAAGTAGAATAGGAAGAATAATAATAGTTGGATAAAATGAATATGAAGAATGTAATAAAAAAAAAAAAAAAATTTAGAAGAAGATGAATAAGGTGAAGAAGTTGATGTCAAAGATGCTGATGATGATGAAGATGAAAGTGTGGGAAAATTAAAAAAAAAAAAAAGGGGAAGGGCGTGGAATAGTGAAACATCAATATTTAAAAAAAAAAATACATAGTCAATATCTTTGTCAATCCTAACGTCTTTAAAAAAATAAAAAATCATGTTATTCTATTTGATTGGGCTACGCCTCTATGACTTTAATGTCTCCGCCACCTCCCCAAATACATCCTGCATTATTCTTAGTTGTTCTCCTTCATGTAGAATAAACTTACAAGGAAAGAAAGGCTTTATTTTAATTCCGATATTTTGGTCCCATTGACTTGCATTGGGATCGGATATCGGTATCGGCGATATCCGATATTTTTTGAATATCGGCCGATCCAATCCGATACCGATACTTTCCGATATCGGAAGGTATCGCTCAACACTACTCTCAACCAAAAATAGCAGCCCACAGCCACTCGAGAAAAGGCGCATACATTAGATGCGCCAATTTTGGTGCTTTGCCCAGCTAATTCTACTTGACCTGTGGCGGTGGCAAGTTAGAGTTAAAATTTGTCCACGGCTTAGTAATGGAGAAGCGTCTATAAGACACTTACACATTAACCCCTTTACCCCCAAGGGTGGTTTGCACGTTAATGACCAGGCCAATTTTTACAATTTTGACCACTGTCCCTTTATGAGGTTATAACTCCGAAACGCTTCAACGGATCCTGGTGATTCTGACATTGTTTTCTCATGACATATTGTACTTCATGATAGTGGTAAAATTTCTTTGATAGTACCTGCGTTTATTTGTGAAAAAAACGGAAATTTGGCGAAAATTTTGAAAATTTCGCAATTTTCAAACTTTGAATTTTTATGCAATTAAATCACAGAGATATGTCACACAAAATACTTAATAAGTAACATTTCCCACATGTCTCCTTTACATCAGCATAATTTTGGAACCAATTTTTTTTTTTGTTAGGGAGTTATAAGGGTTAAAAGTTGACCAGCAATTTCTCATTTTTACAACACCATTTTTTTTTAGGGACCACGTCTCATTTGAAGTCATTTTGAGGGGTCTATATGATAGAAAATGCCCAAGTGTGACACCATTCTAAAAACTGCACCCCTCAAGGTGCTCAAAACCACATTCAAGAAGTTTATTAACCCTTCAGGTGTTTAATAGGAATTTTTGGAATGTTTAAATAAAAATGAACATTTAACTTTTTTACACAAAAAATTTACTTCAGCTCCAATTTGTTTTATTTTACCAAGGGTAACAGGAGAAATTGGACCCAAAAAGTTGTTGTCCAATTTGTCCTGAGTACGCTGATACCCCATATGTGGCAGTAAACCACTGTTTGGGCGCATGGGAGAGCTCGGAAGGGAAGGAGCGCAGTTTGACTTTTCAATGCAAAATTGACAGAAATTGAGATGGGACGCCATGTTGCGTTTGGAGAGCCACTGATATGCCTAAACATTGAAACCCCCCACAAGTGACACCATTTTGGAAAGTAGACCCCCTAAGGAACTTATCTAGAGGTGCGGTGAGCACTTTGACCCACCAAGTGCTTCACAGAAGTATATAATGCAGAACCGTAAAAATAAAAAATCAAATTTTTTCACAAAAATTATATTTTTGCCCCCAATTTTTTATTTTTCCAAGGGTAAGAGAAGAAATTGGACCTCAAAAGTTGTTGTCCAATTTGTCCCGAGTACGCTGATACCCCATATGGGGCAGTAAACCACTGTTTGGGCGCATGGGAGAGCTCGGAAGGGAAGGAGCGCCGTTTGACTTTTCAATGCAAAATTGACAGGAATTGAGATGGGACGCCATGTTGCGTTTGGAGAGCCACTGATGTGCCTAAACATTGAAACCCCCCACAAGTGACACCATTTTGGAAAGTAGACCCCCTAAGGAACTTATCTGGATGTGTGGTGAGCACTTTGACCCACCAAGGGCTTCACAGAAGTTTATAATGCAGAGCCATAAAAATAAAACAAAATTTTTTTCCCACAAAAATTATTTTTTAGCCCCCAGTTTTGTATTTTCCCTAGGGTAACAGGAGAAATTGGACCCCAAAAGTTGTTGTCCAATTTGTCCTGAGTACGCTGATACCCCATATGTGGGGGGGAACCACCGTTTGGGCGCATGGGAGGGTTCGGAAGGGAAGGAGCGCCATTTGGAATGCAGACTTAGATGGAATGGTCTGCAGGCGTCACATTGTGTTTGCAGAGCCCCTAATGTACCTAAACAGTAGAAACCCCCCACAAGTGACACCATTTTGGAAAGTAGACCCCCTAAGGAACTCATCTTGATGTGTTGTAAGAGCTTTGAACCCCCAAGTATTTCACTACAGTTTATAACGCAGAGCCATGCAAATAAAAAATATTTTTTTTTCCACAAAAATTATATTTTAGCCCCCAGTTTTGTATTTTTCCAAGGTTAGCAGGAGAAATTGGACCCTAAATGTTGTTGTCCAATTTGTCCTGAGTACGCTGATACCCGATATGTGGGGGGGAACCACCGTTTGGGCGCATGGGAGGGCTCGGAAGGGAAGGAGCATCATTTGGAATGCAGACTTAGATGGATTGGTCTGCAGGCGTCACATTGCGTTTGCAGAGCCCCTAATGTACCTAAACAGTAGAAACCCCCCACAAGTGACCCCATATTGGAAACTAGACCCCTCAATGAACTTATCTAGATGTGTTGTGAGAACTTTGAACCCCCAAGTGTTTCACTACAGTTTATAACGCAGAGCCGTGAAAATAAAAAATCTTTTTGTTTTCCCACAAAAATTATTTTTTAGCCCCCAGTTTTGTATTTTCCCAAGGGTAACCGGAGAAATTGGTCCACAAAAGTTGTTGTCCAATTTGTCCTGAGTACGCTGATACCCCATATGTTGGGGTAAACCCCTGTTTGGGCACACAGGAGAGCTCGGAAGGGAAGGAGCACTGTTTTACTTTTTCAACGCAGAATTGGCTGGAATTGAGATCGGACGCCATGTCGTGTTTGGAGAGCCCCTGATGTGCCGAAACAGTGGAAACCCCCCAATTATAACTGAAACCCTAATCTAAACACACCCCTAACCCTAATTCCAACGGTAACCCTAACCACACCTCTAACCCTGACACACCCCTAACCCTAATCCCAACCCTATTCCCAACTGTAAATGTAATCTAAACCCTAACCCTAACTTTAGCCCCAACCCTAACTGTAGCCCCAACCCTAACCCTAACCCTAATCCTAGCCCTAACCCTAGCCCTAACCCTAACCCTAATCCTAGCCCTAGCCCTAACCCTAGCCCTAACCCTAGCCCTAACCCTAACCCTAGCCCTAACCCTAGCCCTAACCCTAACCCTAACCCTAGCCCTAACCCTAGCCCTAACCCTAGCCCTAACCCTAACCCTAGCCCTAACCCTAGCCCTAACCCTAGCCCTAGCCCTAACCCTAGCCCTAACCCTAGCCCTAACCCTAGCCCTAGCCCTAACCCTAGCCCTAACCCTAGCCCTAATGGGAAAATGGAAATAAATACATTTTTTTTTATTTTTCCCTAACTAAGGGGGTGATAAAGGGGGGTTTGATTTACTTTTATAGCGAGTTTTTTAGCGGATTTTTATGATTGGCAGCCGTCACACACTGAAAGACCCTTTTTATTGCAAAAAATATTTTTTGCAATACCACATTTTGAGAGCTATAATTTTTCCATATTTTGGTCCACAGAGTCATGTGAGGTCTTGTTTTTTGCGGGACGAGTTGACGTTTTTATTGAAAACATTTTTGGGAACGTGACTTTTTTTATCGCTTTTTATTCCGATTTTTGTGAGGAAGAATGACCAAAAGCCAGCTATTCATGAATTTCTATTGGGGGAGGCGTTTATACCGTTCCGCGTTTGGTAAAATTGATAAATCAGTTTTATTCTTCGGGTCAGTACGATTACAGCGATACCTCATTTATATCATTTTTTTATGGTTTGGTGCTTTTATACGATAAAAACTATTTTACAGAAAAAATAATTATTTTTGCATCGCTTTATTCTCAGGACTATAACTTTTTTATTTTTTTGCTGATGATGCTGTATGGCGGCTCTTTTTTTGCGGGACAATATGACGCTTTCAGCGGTACCATGGTTATTTATATCTGTCCTTTTGATCGCGTGTTATTCCACTTTTTGTTCGGCGGTATGATAATAAAGCGTTGTTTTTTGCCTCGTTTTTTTTTTTTTTTCTTACGGTGTTTACTGAAGGGGTTAACTAGTGGGACAGTTTTATAGGTCGGGTCGTTACGGACGCGGCGATACTAAATATGTGTACTTTTATTGTTTTTTTTTTTTTATTTAGATGAAGAAATGTATTTATGGGAATAATATTTTTTTTTTTTTTTTCATTATTTTGGAATATTTTTTTTTAATTTTTTTTACACATTTGGAAAATTTTTTTTTTACTTTTTTACTTTGTCCCAGGGGGGGACATCACAGATCAGTGATCTGACAGTTTGCACAGCACTCTGTCAGATCACTGATCTGACATGCAGCGCTGCAGGCTTTACAGTGCCTCCTCTGAGCAGGCTCTGTGAAGCCACCTCCCTCCCTGCAGGACCCGGATCCGCGGCCATCTTGGATCCGGGGCTCGAGCAGGGAGGGAGGTGAGGAGACCCTCGCAGCAACGGGATCACATCGCGTTGCTGCGGGGGGCTCAGGGAAGCCCGCAGGGAGCCCCCTCCCTGCGCGGTGCTTCCCTGCACCGCCGGCACATCGCGATCATCTTTGATCGCGGTGTGCCAGGGGTTAATGTGCCGGGGGCGGTCCGTGACCGCTCCTGGCACATAGTGCCGGATGTCAGCTGCGATAAGCAGCTGACACCCGGCCGCGATCGGCCGCGCTCCCCCCGTGAGCGCGGCCGATCGGCTATGACGTACTATCCCGTCCAGGGTCAGATAAGCCCAGGGCACCTCGACGGGATAGTACGTCTAAGGTCACAGAGGGGTTAATAATCCAATATTTATATTGTAAATTTAACATACAGCCAGAATACAGTCCTTTATTTTAAAGAAAAAAAAACACTTTTACTTTTTATTTAAAAATAACAAACACAGTTATAATCACCTAACGCCCATTCTATTGAAGCTATGGTCACCTGTAAAAAAAAATAAATAAATAAAACAACCATATCCCTCACCTTTCCGACATTCTGTCCAATGCCGTTGTCATGATCCACTTTTGGATTTGTGGCAGCTCTGGTTCCACTCAGTTTAAAACTTTTTTCCTTTTGGACTATCAGAGGATAATGTTAGTCCCCCCACTCCGATAGCAATCTGGTCTTACTGCAGTGCTGATGGGTCAGCTGTTGCAGGTGATGACCAGTCCCATCATCCTTTAAAAGGTCACCTGATGCATCAGCTGACTGTTGGTGATACAGTTTCTTTCTGGAGACCAGTCTAGCAGGAGCAACTCTCTGATGTCAGCCACATCTGGTGATTGGAGTCCAGTTGCTGTTGTTATCTGTGGTGTTGAGCTTAGCAGAGGTGTTTGTAAGCTAAGTGTTGTGATTTTTCACTTTGTCCCTTTGGTCTTTGTCACTTCCCCCTATGTGTATTGTCTGCAGAGGTGAGGCTAGTGCTCCTTGTCAGCCAGTGCACAAGACAGGCTAGTAATAGGTGATTACTAAGGACAAGGTATCCTGACAGCGGTGGGGAAGGATCCACATAGGGCATTTGGTGAGTGCAGGGACAGGCTTAGGTTTGAGCTCAGGTGATGACCATCCCCCATTCCCTACAGGTAGGGCCTTCCTCTCACCTTTTCCATCACATTGTTTGTGAGTTCTGCCCCTTTTGTCCTTTCTAGGGAGGAGGACACAGCGGTGCAGGCAGACGAACCTATGCAGGTGGGAGGAGTGTCATCTTAAACGGGGTTGCCTGCAGTTCGCCGTGGTATGGAGGCATGTTTTTACTGTGGGTAGACTGATCATTATATCAATGTCTGCCCAGCTCGCGCCAAAGTACCTTCACCATCTCAAAAGGTCTTGTGGAGGGAAACAACCAGGGTGTGTATATTTCTTCCATCTTCTTGTCTCAGTGTACCATACCTGCTGAAGTGGTGGTGGGCAGGGTACCTGAGACTATACTGGTGTTTGTGGACAGTGGAGCCGGAGTCAGTTTGATGGATGCTCACTTTGTTCAAACCCATTGTCTGAGGGGTAGGAGGCTAGCGAGACCCCTAAGCGTTCAGGCCATTGACTCAGTCCCACTCAACCACGGGAGGGTGACCCAAGTAATAGATGTCGTGCTATGTCTTGGAGGGTATGCTAACTTCCAATGGTTTAGGCCTCCCTTGGTTGAAAATATACAACCTGGTCAAAGACTGGCGGTCCAGGGAAGTAGTCACCTGGGGCCAGTTGTGTAAGGACAGCAGCCCGTGAGCTATGATCTCTGCAGTCTTTCTGCAACCTACCCCTTCTTCTCTGGTGGCGGCAGCAGAAGAGCTGCCAGGGAGTATTGACAAAACTCAACCCTCTCCACAAGTAAACTCTATGTCGGAGTCCTCTTAGGACGGGGGGTCAGGGGAAGGTGGTGGTTCCCTCTGTGCATAGTGGGTGTATGAGTGTGGTTACACAGGGGGGTGCCTCTGTTGTCAGTTCCTCAAAAAGTTCTCCATCTTATGGCAATTGTATGCATGAAAATAAATGTTCCGGTCTGGACCTTTATGTGAACGAGTACCTGTGGGTGCCCACCAAAAACATCAGGTGGAAGTGTACTTGAGTGATCAGGCCATATCGGGTGTTGGCCATTCTCCTCAGCCCAGGGACATTCAAGCTGGAGATACCCCCAGTAATGCACATACACAACTCATTCCACAGTTCAGCGTTCTGGAGATTTGTAGCACCTCCGGAGCCTATGTCATCGTCACCTCCATCGAGCTGCGTTTGCTTTAAACCTAAGAGTCAGGTGACTGCAGAGGCGAACTCTGGTGAATCAAGGCGTCCTCACCATGTGTTGTTTTCTGGGGAAGTCTGGTGTTGTGGGTCCAGAGGCCCCTCATTCAAAGGGGGGTACTGCCACAATCTTTTTTTGTATTTTTGGCAGCTCTAGTTCCACTCAGTTTAAAACTTTTTTCCTTTTGGACTATCAGGGGTTAATGTCAGTTTTTTCCTCTGCTGGCAATCTGGTCTTACTGTAGTGCAGCTGACTGTTGGTGATGCAGTTTCTTTCTGGAGACCAGCCTAGCAGGAGCAGCTCTCTGGTGTCAGCCACATCTGGTGAGTGGAGTCCAGTTGCTGTTGTTATCTGCGGTGTGGAGCTTAGCAGCGGGGTTCATAAGCTAAGTGTGGTGATTTTGCACCTTGTCCCTTTGGTGTTTGTCACTTCCCCCTATGTGTATTATCTGCAGAGGTGAGGCTAGTGCTCCTTGCCGGTCAGTGCACTAGCCAGGGCAGTAATAGGTGACTTCTACGAACTATGTATCCTGATGGCGGTTGGGGTAAGGACTCACATAGGATGTTAGATGAGTGCAGGGACTGGCTTAGGTTTGAGCTCAGGTGGTGACCACCCCCATTCCCTACAGGTAGGGCTTTCCTCTCACCTTTTTCATCCCGTTGTTTGAGAGTTGTGCCCTCCTTTGACCAACCACCCGATTGGTCGAGTCACACTGTGACATCCATGATACATATCTGAGATACATAGTTTTCAACCTGGACAGTGCCAAGATGCATCTGTCCAGGCTGAAGAAGCTGCTGCGAGTGCAGCCTCAGTGACTAGCGGTGACAGGTGTTTATTTACATTTTAACTATTGGATTACTAATGCATAGGAGTCTTATAGATGCCTGTCTATGACTAAGATGTGGGCTTGAAATAACAGGACGATACAAAGGTGACATCAATAACACAAATTTTAAACCCCCTTTGCCACTACCACAGGGCAAGTGGGAAGTGCTTGACAAATCACCAGAATTGGTATACCTAATAGATTCGGCTTTTATGGGGAGTCTGCCAGCTCCTATTCTTAGGCTGGGGGGCCAATATCTATGGCCCCTTACCAGACTGAGAATACTAGTGCACAGCAGTCTGCTTTAGTTTGGCTGGTTGTCAAAATTAGGGGGGAACACAAGCCATTTTTTTAAAAATTCTTTATTTAACCTCTTTCTGACATCGGACGTACTATCCCGTCGAGGTGGGGTGGGCCCCCATGACCACGGACGGGATAGTACGTCCAGCGCGATTGCCGGCGCTCACGGGGGGAGCGCGGCCGATCGCGGCCGGGTGTCAGCTGCCTACCGCAGCTGACATCCGGCACTATGTGCCAGGAGCGGTCACGGACTACTCCCGGCACATTAACCCCCGACACACCGCGATCAAACATGATCGCGATGTGTCGGCGGTGCAGGGAAGCATCGCGCAGGGAGGGGGCTCCCTGCGGGCTTCCCTGAGCCCCCCGCAGCTACGCGATGTGATCGCGTTGCTGCGAGGGTCTTACCTCCCTCCCTGCTTGTTCCAGGCCCGGATCCAAGATGGCCGCGGATCCGGGTCCTGCAGGGAGGGAGGTGGCTTCACAGAGCCTGCTCAGAGCAGGCACTGAGAAGCAGCCTGCACTGCTCTCAGATCGGTGATCTGACAGAGTGCTGTGCAAACTGTCAGATCACTGATCTGTGATGTCCCCCCCGGGACAATGTAAAAAAGTTTTTAAAAAAATTTCAAAATGTGTAAAAAAAAATTAAAAAAAATATTCCTAAATAATGAAAATAAAAAAAAAATATTATTCCCCTAAATACATTTCTTTATCTAAATAAATAAAAAAACAATAAAAGTACACATATTTAGTATCGCCGCGTCCGTAACGGCCCGACCTATAAAACTGGCCCACTAGTTAACCCCTTCAGTAAACACCGTAAGAAAAAAAAAAAAAAACGAGGCAAAAAACAACGCTTTATTATCATACCGCCGAACAAAAAGTGGAATAACACGCGATCAAAAAGACAGATATAAATAACCATGATACCGCTGAAAGCGTCATCTTGTCCCGCAAAAAACGAGCTGCCATACAGCATCATCAGCAAAAAAAAAAAAGTTATAGTCCTGAGAATAAAGCGATGCAAAAATAATTATTTTTTCTATAAAATAGTTTTTATCGTATAAAAGCGCAAAACATAAAAAAATGATATAAATGAGGTGTCGCTGTAATCGTACTGACCCGAAGAATAAAACTGATTTATCAATTTTACCAAACGCCGAACGGTATAAACGCCTCCCCCAAAAGAAACTCATGAATAGCTGGTTTTTGGTCATTCTGCCTCACAAAAATCGGAATAAAAAGCGATCAAAAAATGTAACGTGCCCGAAAATGTTACCAATAAAAACGTCAACTAGTCCCGCAAAAAACAAGACCTCACATGACTCTGTGAACCAAAATATGGAAAAATTATAGCTCTCAAAATGTGGTAACGCAAAAAATATTTTTTGCAATAAAAAGCATCTTTCAGTGTGTGACGGCTGCCAATCATAAAAATCTGCTAAAAAACCCGCTATAAAAGTAAATCAAACCCCCCTTCATCACCCCCTTAGTTAGGGAAAAATTAAAAAAATGTATTTATTTCCATTTTTCCATTAGGGCTAGGGTTAGGGCTAGGGTTAGGGCTAGGGTTAGGGTTAGGGCTAGGGTTAGGGTTAGGGCTAGGGTTAGGGCTAGGGTTAGGGCTAGGGTTATGGTTAGGGCTAGGGTTAGGGTTAGGGCTAGGGCTAGGGTTAGGGCTAGGGCTAGGGTTAGGGCTAGGGTTAGGGTTAGGGCTAGGGTTAAGGCTACAGTTAAGGTTGGGGCTAAAGTTACGGTTAGGGTTTAGATTACATTTACAGTTGGGAATAGGGTTGGGATTAGGGTTAGGGGTGTGTCAGGGTTAGAGGTGTGGTTAGGGTAACTGTTGGGATTAGGGTTAGGGGTGTGTTTGGATTAGGGTTTCAGTTATAATTGGGGGGTTTCCACTGTTTAGGCACATCAGGGGCTCTCCAAACGCGACATGGCGTCCGATCTCAATTCCAGCCAATTCTGCGTTGAAAAAGTAAAACAGTGCTTCTTCCCTTTCGAGCTCTCCCATGTGCCCAAACAGGGGTTTACCCCAACATATGGGGTATCAGTGTACTCAGGACAAATAGGACAACAACTTTTGGGGTCCAATTTCTCCTGTTACCCTTGGGAAAATACAAAACTGGGGGCTAAAAAATAATTTTTGTGGGAAAAAAAAGATTTTTTATTTTCACGGCTCTGCGTTATAAACTGTAGCGAAACACTTGGGGGTTCAAAGTTCTCACAACACAACTAGATAAGTTCCATGAGGGGTCTAGTTTCCAATATGTGGTCACTTGTGGGGGATTTCTACTGTTTAGGCACATTAGGGGTTCTGCAAACTCAATGTGACGCCTGCAGACTATTCCATCTAAGTCTGCATTCCAAATGGCACTCCTTCCCTTCCGAGCCCTCCCATGCGCCCAAACGGTGGTTCCCCCCAACATATGGGGTATCAGGGAACTCAAGACAAATTGGACGACAACTTTTGGGGTCAAATTTCTCCTCTTACCCTCAGGAAAATACAAAACTGGGGGCTAAAAAATAATTTTGGGGGGAAAGATTTTTTTAATTTTCACGGCTCTGCGTTACAAACTGTAGTGAAACACTTGGGGGTTCAAAGCTCTCACAACACATCTAGATGAGTTCCTTAGGCGTCTAGTTTCCAAAATGGTGTCACTTGTGGGGGGTTTCTACTGTTTCGGTACATTAGGGGCTCTGCAAATGCAATGTGACACCTGCAGACTATTCCATCTAAGTCTGCATTCCAAATGGAGCTCCTTCCCTTCCGAGCCCTCCCATGCGCCCAAACAGTGGTTCCCCCCACATATGGGGTATCAGCGCACTCAGGACAAATTGGACAACAAATTTTGGAATCCAATTTCTCCTGTTACCCTCAGGAAAATACAAAACTGGGGGCTAAAAAATTATTTTTGTGGGAAAAAATTTTTGTTTTATTTTTACGGCTCTCCATTATAAACTTCTGTGAAGCCCTTGGTGGGTCAAAGTGCTCACGACACATGTAGATAAGTTCCTTAGGGGGTCTACTTTCCAAAATGGTATCACTTGTGGGGGGTTTCTACTGTTTAGGTACATTATGGGCTCTGCAAACGCAATGTGACACCTGCAGACCATTCCATCTAAGTCTGCATTCAAATGGCACTCCTTCCCTTCCGAACCCTCCCATGCGTCCAATCAGTGGTTCCCCCGACATATGGTGTATCATCGCACTCAGGACAAATTGGGCAAAAAATTTTGGGGTCCACTTTCTCCTGTTACCCTCAGGAAAATACAAAACTGGGGGCTAAAAAAATAATTTTTGTGGGAAAAATTTTTTGTTTTATTTTTACGGCTCTCCATTATAAACTTCTGTGAAGCACTTGGTGGGTCAAAGTGCTCACCACACCTCTAGGTAAGTTCCTTAGGGGGTCTACTTTTCAAAATGGTGTCACTTGTGGGGGCTTTCAATGTTTAGGCACATCAGTGGCTCTCCAAACGCAACATGGCGTCCCATCTCAATTCCTGTCAATTTTGCATTGAAAAGTCAAACGGCTGTTATGATGAGGTAATTCAGTACCACAATGGACATAGAGGTCAGAACACATACAGTGACCTGACAATAACCCAAAAACATAGAACGAGCTCTGAGACGTGGGAACTCTGCTGACCGCAATCCCTAATCCTCTCCAACCACACTAGAGGCAGCCGTGGATTGCGCCTAACGCTCCCTATGCAACTCGGCACAGCCTGAGAAACTAGCTAGCCTGAAGATAGAAAATAAGCCTACCTTGCCTCAGAGAAATACCCCAAAGGAAAATGCAGCCCCCACATATAATGACTGTGAGTTAAGATGAAAAGACAAACGTAGAGATGAAATAGATTTAGCAAAGTGAGGCCCGACTTTCTGAACAGAGCGAGGATAGGAAAGGTAACTTTGCGGTCAACACAAAACCCTACAAAAACCACGCAAAGGGGGCAAAAAGACCCTCCGTACCGAACTAACGGCACAGAGGTACACCCTCTGCGTCCCAGAGCTTCCAGCAAGCAGGAAAAAACAAATAGACAAGCTGGACAGAAAAAAACAGCAAACAAAATAGCAAAGCGGAACTTAGCTATGCAGAGCAGCAGGCCACAGGAACGATCCAGGAGGAAACAGGTCCAATACTAGAACATTGACTGGAGGCCAGGATCAAAGCACTAGGTGGAGTTAAATAGAGCAGCACCTAACGACTTCACCACATCACCTGAGGAAGGAAACTCAGAAGCCGCAGTACCACTTTCCTCCACCAACAGAATCTCACAGAGAGAATCAGCCGAAGTACCACTTGTGACCACAGGAGGGAGTTCTGCCACAGAATTCACAACAGTACCCCCCCTTGAGGAGGGGTCACCGAACCCTCACCAGAGCCCCAGGACGACCAGGATGAGCCATATGAAAGGCACGAACAAGATCGGGAGCATGGACATCAGAGGCAAAGACCCAGGAATTATCTTCCTGAGCATAACCCTTCCACTTAACCAGATACTGGAGTTTCCGTCTTGAAACACGAGAATCCAAAATCTTCTCCACAATATACTCCAACTCCCCCTCCACCAAAACCGGGGCAGGAGGATCAACAGATGGAACCATAGGTGCCACGTATCTCCGCAACAATGACCTATGGAATACGTTATGTATGGAAAAAGAATCTGGAAGGGTCAGACGAAAAGACACAGGATTAAGAACCTCAGAAATCCTATACGGACCAATGAAACGTGGTTTAAACTTAGGAGAGGAAACCTTCATAGGAATATGACGAGACGATAAGTAACCAAACCAAATCCCCAACACGAAGTCGGGGACCCACACAGCGTCTGCGATTAGCGAAACGTTGAGCCTTCTCCTGGGACAAGGTCAAAATGTCCACTGCATGAGTCCAAATCTGCTGCAACCTGTCCACCACAGTATCCACACCAGGACAGTCCGAAGACTCAACCAGCCCTGAAGAGAAACGAGGATGGAACCCAGAGTTGCAGAAAAACGGCGAAACCAAGGTAGCCGAGCTGGCTCGATTATTAAGGGCGAACTCAGCCAAAGGCAAAAAGGACACCCAGTCATCCTGATCAGCAGAAACAAAGCATCTCAGATATGTTTCCAAGGTCTGATTGGTTCGTTCGGTCTGGCCATTAGTCTGAGGATGGAAAGCCGAGGAAAAAGACAAGTCAATGCCCATCCTACCACAAAAAGCTCGCCAAAACCTCGAAACAAACTGGGAACCTCTGTCAGAAACGATATTCTCTGGAATGCCATGTAAACGAACCACATGCTGGAAGAACAATGGCACCAAATCAGAGGAGGAAGGTAATTTAGACAAGGGTACCAAATGGACCATCTTAGAGAAGCGATCACAGACCACCCAAATGACTGACATCTTTTGAGAGACGGGAAGATCTGAAATAAAATCCATAGAGATATGTGTCCAAGGCCTCTTCGGGACCGGCAAGGGCAAAAGCAACCCACTGGCACGAGAACAGCAGGGCTTAGCCTGAGCACAAATCCCACAGGACTGCACAAAAGTACGCACATCCCGCGACAGAGATGGCCACCAAAAGGATCTAGCCACTAACTCTCTGGTACCAAAGATTCCAGGATGACCAGCCAACACCGAACAATGAACCTCAGAGATAACTTTATTCGTCCACCTATCAGGGACAAACAGTTTCTCCGCTGGGCAACGATCAGGTTTATTAGCCTGAAATTTTTGCAGCACCCGCCGCAAATCAGGGGAGATGGCAGACACAATTACTACCTCTTTGAGGATACCCGCCGGCTCAGATAAACCCGGAGAGTCAGGCACAAAACTCCTAGACAGAGCATCCGCCTTCACATTTTTAGAGCCCGGAAGGTACGAAATCACAAAGTCAAAACGGGCAAAAAACAGCGACCAACGAGCCTGTCTAGGATTCAACCGCTTGGCAGACTCGAGATAAGTCAAGTTCTTATGATCAGTCAAGACCACCACGCGATGCTTAGCTCCTTCAAGCCAATGACGCCACTCCTCGAATGCCCACTTCATGGCCAGCAACTCTCGATTGCCCACATCATAATTTCGCTCAGCAGGCGAAAACTTCCTGGAAAAGAAGGCGCATGGTTTCATCACCGAGCAATCAGAACTTCTCTGCGACAAAACAGCCCCTGCTCCAATCTCAGGAGCATCAACCTCGACCTGGAACGGAAGCGAAACATCTGGTTGACACAACACAGGGGCAGAAGAAAAACGACGCTTCAACTCTTGAAAAGCTTCCACAGCAGCAGAAGACCAATTGACCACATCAGCACCCTTCTTGGTCAAATCGGTCAATGGTTTAGCAATACTAGAAAAATTGCAGATGAAGCGACGATAAAAATTAGCAAAGCCCAGGAACTTTTGCAGACTTTTCAGAGATGTCGGCTGAGTCCAATCATGGATGGCTTGGACCTTAACAGGGTCCATCTCGATAGTAGATGGGGAAAAGATGAACCCCAAAAATGAAACCTTCTGAACACCAAAGAGACACTTTGATCCCTTCACAAACAAAGAATTAGCATGCAGGACCTGAAACACCGTTCTGACCTGCTTCACATGAGACTCCCAATCATCCGAGAAGATCAAAATGTCATCCAAGTACACAATCAGGAATTTATCCAGGTACTCTCGGAAGATGTCATGCATAAAGGACTGAAACACTGATGGAGCATTGGCAAGTCCGAATGGCATTACTAGATACTCAAAATGGCCCTCGGGCGTATTAAATGCAGTTTTCCATTCATCGCCTCGCTTAATACGCACAAGATTATACGCACCACGAAGATCTATCTTGGTGAACCAACTAGCCCCCTTAATCCGAGCAAACAAATCAGATAACAACGGCAAGGGGTACTGAAATTTAACCGTCATCACAATCCCTATGCGGAGGTAGGGTATCGGACTTGGGCTCATCAAATACATCCCGGTAATCAGACAAGAACTCTGGAACCTCAGAAGGGGTGGATGACGAAATAGTCAGAAATAGGACATCACCATGTACCCCCTGACAACCCCAGCTGGACACAGACATGGATTTCCAATCTAATACTGGATTATGAACTTGTAGCCATGGCAACCCCAACACGACCACATCATGCAGATTATGCAACACCAGAAAGCGAATAACCTCCTGATGTGCAGGAGCCATGCACATGGTCAGCTGGGTCCAGTACTGAGGCTTATTCTTGGCCAAAGGCGTAGCATCAATTCCTCTCAATGGAATAGGACACTGCAAGGGCTCCAAGAAAAACCCACAACGCCTAGCATACTCCAAGTCCATCAAATTCAGGGCAGCGCCTGAATCCACAAATGCCATGACAGAATACGATGACAAAGAGCAGATCAAGGTAACGGACAGAAGAAATTTTGACTGTACCGTACCAATGGTGACAGACCTAGCAAACCGCTTAGTGCGCTTAGGACAATCAGAGATAGCATGAGTGGAATCACCACAGTAGAAACACAGCCCATTCAGACGTCTGTGTTCTTGCCGTTCAACTCTGGTCAAAGTCCTATCGCACTGCATAGGCTCAGGTTTAAGCTCAGGTAATACCGCCAAATGGTGCACAGATTTACGCTCACGCAAGCGTCGACCGATCTGAATGGCCAAAGACATAGACTCATTCAGACCAGCAGGCATAGGAAATCCCACCATCACATCCTTAAGGGCTTCAGAGAGACCTTTTCTGAAAATAGCTGCGAGCGCACCTTCATTCCATTGAGTGAGTACGGACCACTTTCTAAATTTCTGACAATATACCTCTATCTCATCCTGACCCTGACACAGAGCCAGCAAATTTTTCTCTGCCTGATCCACTGAATTAGGTTCATCGTACAGCAATCCGAGCGCCAGGAAAAACGCATCGATATTACTTAATGCAGGATCTCCTGACGCAAGAGAAAATGCCCAGTCCTGAGGGTCGCCACGTAAAAAAGAAATAATGATCCTAACTTGTTGAACTGGGTCACCAGAGGAGCGAGGTTTCAAAGCCAGAAATAGTTTACAATTATTTTTGAAACTCAGAAATTTAGTTCTATCTCCAAAAAACAAATCAGGAATAGGAATTCTCGGTTCTAACATAGAATTCTGAACCACAAAGTCTTGAATATGTTGTACTCTTGCCGTGAGCTGATCCACACATGAAGACAGACCTTTAATGTCCATTGCTACACCTGTGTCCTGAACCACCCAAATGTCTAGGGGAAAAAAAAGGCAAAACACAGTGCAGAGAAAAAAAATGGTCTCAGAACTTCTTTTTTCCCTCTATTGAGAATCATTAGTACTTTGGGCCTCCAGTACTGTTATGATGAGGTAATTCAGTACCACAATGGACATAGAGGTCAGAACACATACTGTGACCTGACAATAACCCAAAAACATAGAACGAGCTCTGAGACGTGGGAACTCTGCTGACCGCAATCCCTAATCCTCTCCAACCACACTAGAGGCAGCCGTGGATTGCGCCTAACGCTCCCTATGCAACTCGGCACAGCCTGAGAAACTAGCTAGCCTGAAGATAGAAAATAAGCCTACCTTGCCTCAGAGAAATACCCCAAAGGAAAAGGCAGCCCCCACATATAATGACTGTGAGTTAAGATGAAAAGACAAACGTAGAGATGAAATAGATTTAGCAAAGTGAGGCCCGACTTTCTGAACAGAGCGAGAATAGGAAAGGTAACTTTGCGGTCAACACAAATCCCTACAAAAACCACGCAAAGGGGGCAAAAAGACCCTCCGTACCGAACTAACGGCACAGAGGTACACCCTCTGCGTCCCAGAGCTTCCAGCAAGCAGGAAAAAACAAATAGACAAGCTGGACAGAAAAAACAGCAAACAAAATAGCAAAGCGGAACTTAGCTATACAGAGCAGCAGGCCACAGGAACGATCCAGGAGGAAACAGGTCCAATACTAGAACATTGACTGGAGGCCGGGATCAAAGCACTAGGTGGAGTTAAATAGTGCAGCACCTAACGACTTCACCACATCACCTGAGGAAGGAAACTCAGAAGCCGCAGTACCACTTTCCTCCACCAATGAAAGCTCACAGAGAGAATCAGCCGAAGTACCACTTGTGACCACAGGAGGGAGCTCTGCCACAGAATTCACAACAAACGGCGCTCCTTCCCTTCCGAGCTCTCCCATCCGCCCAAACAGTGGTTTACCCGCACATATGGGGTATCAGCGTACTCAGGACAAATTGTACAACAACTTTTGGGGTCCAATTTCTTCTCTTACCCTTGGGAAAATAAAAAATTGGGGGGAAAAGATAATTTTTGTGAAAAAATATGATTTTTTATTTTTACGGTTCCACATTATAAACTTCTGTGAAGCACTTGGTGGGTCAAAGTGCTCACCGCACCTCTAGATAAGTTCCTTAGGTGGTCTACTTTCCAAAATGGTGTCACTTGTGGGGGGTTTCAATGTTTAGGCACATCAGGGGCTCTCCAAACGAAACATGGCGTCCCATCTCAATTCCAGTCAATTTTGCATTGAAAAGTCAAATGGCGCTCCTTCGCTTCCGAGCTCTGCCATGCGCCCAAACAGTGGTTTACCCCCACATGTGGGATATTGTCGTACTCAGGACAAATTGTACAACAATGTTTGAGGTCTATTTTCTCCTGTTACCCTTGGTAAAATAAAACAAATTGGAGCTGAATTAAATTTTTTGTGAAAAAAAGTTAAATGTTCATTTTTATTTAAACATTCAAAAAATTCCTGTGAAGCACCAGAAGGGTTAATAAACTTCTTGAATATGGTTTTGAGCACCTTGAGGGGTGTAGTTTTTAGAATGGTGTCACACTTGGGTATTTTCTATCATATAGACCCCTCAAAATGACTTCAAATGAGATGTGGTCCCAAAAAAAAAATGGTGTTGTAGAAATGAGAAATTGCTGGTCAACTTTTAACCCTTATAACTCCCTAACAAAAAAAAATTTTGGTTCCAAAATTGTGCTGATGTAAAGAAGACATGTGGGAACTGTTACTTATTAAGTATTTTTTGTGACATATCTCTGTGATTTAATTGCATAAAAATTCAAAGTTGGAAAATTGCAAAATTTTCATAATTTTCACCAAATTTCCGTTTTTTTCACAAATAAACGCAGGCACTATCAAAGAATTTTTACCATTGTCATGAAGTACAATATCTCATGAGAAAACAATGTCAGAATCACTGGGATCTGTTGAAGCGTTCCAGAGTTATAACCTCACAAAGGGACAGTATTGTAAAAATTGGCCCGGTCGTTAACGTGCAAACCACCCTTGGGGGTAAAGGGGTTAAATAATTTAAAAAAACGGCATGAGGACCACTCTGTTCTTGATAACCAGCCTTACTAAAGCTGACAGCTGAGGGTTGCCAGATTTGCCTGGCTGGTTATCCAAATTACAGGGAAACCCAGTCTATTTAAAAAATGCATTTATTTATAGAGCAGATGGTGGCTGATGAATACTCCTATCAACTGCCTCCTGCTCTCGCTGTGATTAGCGGCAGCAGGCATAGGCTGATGGGAGTAGCTGTCCCATCAGCCGATCCCTCCGACCAGAGGAAAACTTTTTACCTTCGATTAAAGCTGCGGGCTCTTGCTGTCATATGACAGCATGGGAGTCACGGCTCTCTAACTGGTGGTATTAATCTAATCAGAGCAGCCAGTGTTTCTAGCTCTTTCATGCAGATGACAGATGAAAGCATGAGAAGCATCCGGTGTTCGGGGTGTTGAACTCGAACAGTAACATGGACTTCCGTGTGAAGTCCGTGTTTGGGGTCCATGCCCGAACAATAGGTGTTCAGTATGGACCCCAAACTTTACCATTCAGATTCGCTCATCTTTAGTTCTCACTGATCACCACAGAAATGGTATCCTTGGTGGAAGTATTGGGCAGACCTTCAGCATAGGGGCACTTGTTTTGAATGAGTGTGCCGCCTAGCTGACCAGCCATTCAGAATAATTGCAAATCCGTTCAGCCTTTGAAGTGTAAGGTGCTTTATTTTAAGCAGCAATGCATCACTTGTATTACTAGCTATTAGTTTAGGAAAGAGGTCTCAGACTCAGCTGGGTATCTGGGCTGTCCATAGAAAAAATTTGACGTAGGCAAGCCACTTTTTTTCTATGACATGAACTCATTTTCAATTATACAATTTTTTCCTATTTGCCTTTTTGATCACTTTTTGTTAGATCATTTTTGGGTCAGTGCTTTATTTTTTTTATTGTGATCATAGTAAGGGCTATGGTATAATTTTACAGCTTTGGCCATTCCAAAGGTGAACTTTTTATTTACTTTATTTTTTACATAAAACATCATTTTTAGTGTCAAAATGTTTTCTACTATATTTTCATACTTTATTTGGAATTTTTGTTACCGTAATTTTCATATTTTCTTCCTTTTTATCCCAACTTTGCTACATGGGACATAATTGCTGATCCAATTTTACATCAGTTAGTTTAAGACTGGGGTCATATTAGCATACGGCATCCAATGTGAGAGCATCGGCTGCGATATGCTAATGACACTCAACTCAAACGCTGTTGTGAGCATCAGCCAAGTGTATTTTTACTGTGATTCGATCCTCTCACATGCAAGAATCAGATCACAGGTGAGGAGACGGAAAAATTGATCTCATTGCCTGTCCCAGCA
The DNA here is from genome assembly GCF_032444005.1 of Ranitomeya imitator. Lineage (NCBI taxonomy): Eukaryota > Metazoa > Chordata > Amphibia > Anura > Dendrobatidae > Ranitomeya > Ranitomeya imitator. Next base: position 464,011,459 of record NC_091287.1, on the reverse strand, counting down.
CATATTGGACTGAACTCGGATGACTTTCGATTGCAGTCCATTGTTTTGCACACACCCATTGACTTGAATAAGTGTGCTCCATCTGAGATACACTGCGAAATGCAGCATGCTGTGACTTTTTTCTCATGCCGAATTGACATGAGAAAAAAGTTGCAGATCTGTAGGGCCTTACAGGTCATCATAACTGGCTGACCTCGAAAGCTATTAATTGGGCTCGGTTTGCTATGGCATATAAAAAACAAAACTTAAGATAAAAACATAAGTGAGATACTGAGTAACTACTCACAGGCAAGCTGTGAGACAGGGTAATCAGAAGGTCCGAGGTAAGATGCAGCATTGGCTTGAACTGAGGGGTGAGACAAAGGCATGGTAAGGTAACAGGTAAGGTAAGGCAACAAAGGTAAGGTAAGATAACAGTCTGGGATCAAATGCCAGGAGGATATGTCAAAACCAGGGAGTACAACAAGCGGATAATCAGAGGTCAAGTCCAGGGTCAGATACCTGAAGTCAGAGAGCATCAAAAGCGTAAAGGATAATCCAAAAAAGTAATGACAGCAAAATCCAGGGTCATCACCAAGATCAGAATTCAGACACAGAGCAAGCATACACACCTATCCATAGGAAATCTACAACTGACAATCTGCTGCACACAGCAGGCGAGTTAAATACCCTGCAAATCATTTGATTACTGGTGGCACCTGAGGAAACACCTGCAGGATAAACCAGATTGAACAGCAGGGCTGTGAAGCAAAACACTTACAGGCAGGGCGGACTGCTGGTGCCTCACAGCACCCAAGGTGCAAGACTGAGTCTCCATGACTCCAGACCGGGCCACCCCACCAACACAAAACCACAGCAACAATGGCCGCCACACAGCACCAACACCAAATGAAAGGAGCATTGCAAATCAGCTTCCTCAAGCTCTCCAATGAGAAGTGGGCTAGACCCCTTTCTTTGCAGTCTCCTGCTAATTAAAATCATCTATGCCAAATGGGAGGAGTGCACATCCAAAGAAAAAAAAGACAGATCATGCAATATGTTGAAAAAGAGAATGGACAGGACATCCAAAATCCAGTTCCTAATACTCGCATGCTCGTTTCGAGTTACTAGTATAATGGGAGTCAATGGGAAACCAGAGCTTTTTTACTGCAGAGCCTAAAAAAAAACCATCTGGTGGGCAGTGAAATTATTCAAATAAATAGGAAAAGTGCTGAATGGAAGGAGAAGTATGGGGAAGACCCCTGGAAGCATCTCTGTCTCCCAGATAGCTACTGAGAACAATGATCATACTTTTACTCCATTTTAAAATTTCTGCAAGGTTTCTGCATCTCTTGGCAGGAAAAACTCTGAGGGAAAAACACGCATTTTTGGTGAACTTTGTATATTTTCTGGAGGCGTTTTTGCATGTGTTTTTGTATAGCAATGAAGGCTTTTTGAGCTAAATAAAGATATTTAAAAAAAGTTTTGTGATGTAATTTCTATGTCATGCTGATGCAGTGGCATCAGGGTAATGGGATTAGGGCTTGCTGTCAGCAGCTGTCATTGACACCTAGCTCTAGACTTAATAATGAAAAGATATCAGCTGGACACCCTCATTACTAAGCTGGTAAGTAAACACACACACAAACACAGACACACATTGTCGCCAGCCTATGTAGGAGCATTAACAGAATTAACGAACATAGGCTGTAACCAGACAGCAACTGTTAATTTTAAAGAAAAAAAAGGGAAAAAAATGTTGTGGGCTTCTGCATAATTTTAATAACCAGCAGAGGGAAAGCTGATGGCTGAGGGTGGATGTTAATATTCTGGGAAGAAGCCAATAGCCATAAAGGTTCCCAGACTATTAATATCAGCTCACAGCTCTTAGCTTAGCCTTTACTGGCTAGTTTACAGGGGAACCCCAGAAGAAAATTGACATTGGTTCCCCTATAAAATCTAACCTGCAAAAGCTATGCAGACAACTGTGAGCTGATATTAATAGCTTAGGAAGGGTCCATGGATATTGGCCACTCCCAGACTAAAAACATCAGCTCTCAGCCACCCCAGGAAACATGCACCAAATCTGGGACTTAGCCTCTCTCTTCCCACTTGCCCTGTAAAGGTGGAAAGTGGGGTTTATATTGTGGGGTTGATGTCACCTTTGTATTGTCAGGTGACATCAAGCCCACAGGTTAGTAATGGAGAAGCATCTATAAAACACCAATCCATTTGTAACCACATAGTGATATTGTACACAGGTATCCAGAATAAAGTCCTTTATTTGATATAATGACACAGACTCCTTCAAATAATCTTAATTAAACCATAGTAACTGAACAAAGAAATGTTCACAAACCACATAACACTGTATGACTGAGAAATGGAGGCTTATAAAAATTTTTAAAGCTTTTTTGCAGTTTTACAGATCACATAAATGTTCACAGATCACATATCATATAATCATAGCTACAAGGAGGCTGACACAGTAGGGATCTTGAGATTTTGTATACATTTTATGACATTTGAAACATATGATCTGTATGTCTTCCAATTGCTATAATATCTACCATTGTCTTTCAATTTATACTTATGTCTGAGAAATGGAAGCCTAGAAATTTTTTAAAAGCTTTTGTTCACTTTTACAGGCCACAGAAATATTCACAGATCATGTAACACTGTATCGTCAGTGGAATAGAAGGGCAGCTTGCAAACTTAAGTGTAGTAAAAAATCTTTTTATTCTGCCAAATACAGTGCAACGTTTTGGCATTGCCAGTCTTTATCCAGCATATCACCATAGTGCAAATAACATATTTAAATAGCATTACTAATTGTTAGGAGTCGAGTTCCCGCCGCTGCACAGGCGGAATCTCGAACCATGTCTGCTGCGGTCTCCCATTCTGCATCGGCCGCAGTGGAGCTTGCTCAGCGGAGATGTTAGTCCCAGCGTCTCACTGAGACTGATACTGTGCAAAGGGTTACTGCTGCCTCCCCAGGCTTTACTAGTGTACCCTGCACTGGTCTGCGGCGAGCAGGCTTTTCTGGGACTAAGTCCTGCTTTGCACACACTGAGCATGCCCAGGGCAAGATCTCTCAGTGGAGATCAAGGGTCACATGCTTAGGTACTGCAGCAACTTCCATTGGTTCTCCAGGTAGGCCCTGTACCTGATCAAGTTCTGTGGCAGCCTTCCATTGGTCCTTCTTGGAATATCCTGTAGGTGCTACAACTATAAAGGGTTCTCATGACCACATGGCCATGCGCTAGTGTCAATTTATATATGAGCTCAGCGTGATCATGTTTTGTATGCAGTCAGGGACCCGGCTGAAATAAGCCCCTAGAATGCTGGCACCTCCGGCGAGGAGTTTTGTGTGTATTCAGGGACCCAGCTGAAATAAGCCCCTAGAATGCTGGCACCTCTGGCGAGGAGTTTCATGTTTGTATTTGACTGCATGACCACCATCTGCTCTACGAAGTAGCTGTGTGCCTCTGTGAGCCAAACACGGCACAGCGTTATATTTGCTAACAGACTCTGTGAAGTAACAGAGTCTGTTTATACCACTATATAGTACTGCCATATCTATCTGCAGGTGCTTTCCTGTACGGTGGATCCCGGGTTGCAAACGCACCAACTTCCTCTAATAAATATATATTCGGTGTGTTCCGCCAACCCTAACAGTACACTAGCACCAGGATCTGGCTAAGTTATGGCGGATGAACAGCGATTGCAGGGGTACATCCAGCTGCTGGAGGGCCGTTTTGCATCTCTTGAACATGCAACCTCGGCAGTGGATGTTACCTCAATAGCTGTTCAGGCTGCTAGCGTGGCTGCAGCAGCTTTACCCACTGCCACCTCCACTTTGGGAGCGCAACGATCATGTGGTGTGGAGTATTCCTCAGTTTCTGGACACTCTGAAACAGGTCTTTGTAGGACCTCAAGTCACCCATGATACACCGCTCCAACTGCTGGCTTTGACTCAGGGTTCAACCATGGTCAGCCATTTTGCCGTCCACTTCCGGACATTAGCGTCTGAGTTGGAATGGCCAGATAAAACCCTCATTCCTGTTTTTTGGAGGGGGCTGGCTGACCATGTGAAGGACGCTTTGGCCAGTAGGGAGATTCCCGCTACACTGGAGGAGCTCATAGCTGTATCAACTCGCATAGACCTTCGTTTTCACGAGCGAAGGTTGGAGCGACCCCAGTGTTGGCAGAGGTTTCGGCTGTCTCCCACCTTCCCCAGACCTTTGGAATCTCCAGTCCAGGCGTCCGAGTCACATGAGGCCATAGAGGTGACACGAGCGGGATCCAAGTCCCAGTCCGCTCGTGCACTTAAGGTCTGTCATGTTTGCCGGCAGTCAGGACATCTTGCCTCCAAGTGTCCTCAGCGGTCAGGGAAACGTCAGCGTCTAGTGGCAGTTGGAGGAGGTACACTAGACATGGCGACGTTTGCCTCTAAGTTGTCCTTCAAGGACAACTCATAGGGGTGGAGCCGCATATTCATGACTGTAAATGAGCGGCCCCACGTGACCGCATACAGTAGAAGGTGCGGCCAGGAGAGGAAGCAGCGACAGCCAATGAGGGAGCTGGGTCAGTATTTTCAGAACAGCGGGGGGGGGGGGGGCGCTTTATACACGATAAACTTAAAAGAAAAGGATTATTTATATCTTCTTTGCAGCAAACGCTGCTGCACAGAAGATATGAATCGTGGTTTCAGCACGATGCAGGGAGCAGCGCTAAACTTTAGCGCTGTCTCCTGCATGCTCCGTGTGGTACCCAGTGGGCACACGGGCGGCACACCTGTGCCGCAAGTGTGCCACACTGATGTGCCACATAAACGCAGGGGCACATGGACACGGATAATTCCGGTACCAATTTTTTCCGGTACCGGAATTATCTGGACGTGTGGGACTGCCCTTAATGTGACATCAGCGGAAGCCACCGAACTGCCGAAATGCGTGGCCTGTGACCTCTGTGAGCTGGCAGAGATCTTCGCCAGACAGGACAGGGCGGTAGTTATTAGCCTGTTAGGTTTTAATCCCTTTACCAAAAATAATAAAAAGTCCTGATTACCCCTTTAGCCTTACTTTCAAATTCTGAATTTTAAAAAATGTTCTATGATACCCAATTTTGTCAAAGTTGTTCCTGAGTTCAGTGAGATATGGATTAAAATTTTACTCTTCAAGGAGGTTTAATTAATTATGCTGAATAATGAATAACAGACTTCAAAAAAGGGCTAAATGCAAAGGTAAATTTGGTACTAATGAAAAAAAGGTACAAAACGCCCAAAACTTCACAAACAGCAGGTGCAAATGCAATAATAAATTGGGCTCACTGTGTTTATTCTAATATTTTACTTTTTTATTTTAAACTGATATCATATCTGTTCTACTCTAGGAAATCATGTGACATCACTGATGAAGTTATGGTAATTGTCCAAGCTGAAAGCTGAGCGTTATCTATAGCTACAAGATTTGGGTCTGCGTTTTCTTTGATATGCTGGGACCAATGCTAATACAATGCAATCCAAGATTGCTTATTGTGATGCAGACTAGCCAGAACAGATTGCAAAAGAGCAAAGAATAAGCAGTATCCTTGACAACCAAATTTATATACCACATTTCAGTAACTGAGGAAACAAAGAAATTTGATGAAAAATAAATAAGCATCTGCTTTTGTTTTAAAGGAGGTAAGGAGTGAGAGTGTATGAATGTCAAACTAAGGTCTCAAAGGAAAACCGTTAACGCAAAGCCTCATAAGGAGATGTTTGATTTGAATGCAATGTACATTTTCCCTAAAGGAAGGATTTGAGTCATAGTTTATGTAGTCTATGGATTCCTACCACCCCCTTTTTAGCAAAATAATGCCTTCTAGGCTTTACCTTAATAAATTAATTTTGTGGAATCTTTACTACTAACAAGTCTATAAGTATATCATAAATTTTGGAGGCATGCTAATTACCATAGACTACTGATAACTTAGACTTAATAATGGACAAATCTATCTGTGAACAAATATACATATATAGATGTAAATAATGAGAACTTTCTTCCATTCTTCATTATGCCCTGAACAAAAAATAGTTCATTAGTATAATTAGCAATATTTATTGTTTAAAATAATTGTTTATTTAATTTTTTTTTACCCACAAGCTATTGGTGAAGAATCATGATGAGTAGAATTTACGGTTATATAAACCACGACCTATTATAGCTTTTTTGGTTTACCTAGAACATTATATTAACCACCCATAGGCCATAAAACTTTGACTCTAATTACTGGGTGCCAAGTGAAGCGAAGGACAAACATACAAGTTATCATATTAATGGATGATAATTTTGTGTTTATTTTCTATCATTTATCTATCAATTGTAAAGTTAACTTAATGGACCAAGTTAGAGATTTTACAGTACATAGCTTTCAGGATTTGTGCACACTTTGAGTGTTTGAAGAATTTTCTTCAGTGTATTTTTTTCATTTTTTTAAAAAAAAATGCATTTTATAGCACCAGATAAAATTAATGAGATTTCTGTAATCTCATACAGCTTTTTTTCCTTGCATATTTTCAGCATCAATGTGCTTTTTAAAATTTGCAGCAGACCAATTATTTGTGCGTTTTTGCAGCTTTTTTCATCCATTCAAATGAATGCATAAACAAATGCAAATAATAACGCAATAAAAGCAACAAACAAGTAAAATTAGAGAGGAGCAAATTTTTTTAAAATTTGAATTCTCCAACTGCAGAATTTTCAAAAAACAATTGAATATGCTGCAAAAAAATTTGCACACATTTTTATTCTTGAAAGCTTGTAATTGCTTAGAAAATACACATAGGGGAGAAGAGAGAGAGAATAATTCCTTGATCATAAGAGCTCACAATTTACAGGTGAGATAGGGAGAGAGAGAAGACCCCTCTGATTATAACAGCTTATGCTTTACAGGCAAGTGAGAGATGACCTAGTTGATCATAAAAGGTTACATTCTGCAAGAGAGACGAACCTGCTGATCATAAGAACTTACAATTTATAGGCGAGAGAGAAAGAGGACCCCACTGGCCATGAGAACTTATACTTTACAGGAGAGAGAGAACCCCAATGACCATAAGAGCTACACTCTACAGAAGATAGAGACTGTGGACTCTGGAGGTAGAAAGTAACTCTGTCATACAAACTGTGCTCTGTTGGGAACCGTTGACTTCTAATGATCCAGGTACTGATCACCACTGTACAGGGAATGACAATCCGCTAGATATAATAGCTACAGGGCACTATGGGGAAGCCTGTGGGGCAATGCAAAATTATGGTTGCCTGCTTTCTGGTGCTTCAGCAATGTGGGACATGGTGCTTGGTAAGTTTTTTTTTTGAGGACCTCAAGTTGAATTTCAAAATGTTGAATATGCAAATCAGTTTTTAAGATCTATGAGTCAGACACAAATCTCACCAAGAATCTGCCTCCAGTGCTTAATTTAACCTCTTAATGATGCCGATAAGCCATAAATCAGTAGCTGCTAAGGGGCCTTATTCATTCATCTCTGTTTTAAAATGGAAAACAGGAATATGGGTATAGCACTCCCCAGAGCATGAAAATCTCCAGGGTCTTGAGTGCTGTGGGTAGCTGAGACCCTGGAGAACATAAACAAGGTCAGTATTTCCAGTCCTCGATCACGTAATCACCATTAGTCATTAAATAACGTAATTAAAAAGTGTACCTGCTATTAGAATCTTTTTTTCTCTTTTCTGACACGACAGACATATCAGAGGAGAGAGAAATAATGTCCCCAAGCCTCCCCAAGTACCTCCACCATCTCCCAGTCCCTCCTGCTCCATCCCTCAACCTTCCTCCTTCATTTTCTGTATTAGCAGAGCACCCGCCGAGATCTGTCGGCCGGGACCCGGCAACAGCAGTGATTTTTCTATTGGTTCATTTTGATCACTGTGATAGACCCTATCACAGTGATCAAAAGCCAATAATTAGTTTGTGACTCTCTCTATGTAATCCCCTTAGTTGGATTATTTTTTTTTTTTAGAATCTTTATTTCTTTCATTCTTAACCATTAGGATTAGGGTTGGGCTTATAGAGTTAGGATTGGAACTAGAGATGGGCTTATTGTTAGGGTTTGTCTTAAGGTTAGGTTTGGGCAAAGGGTTAGTGTTGAGGTTTGGCTTAGAGTTAGGATTTGGGTTAGAGTTATTGTTGGAGTTATTTTTTTTAACAAAAAAAACTATGACAATATGACGATTAGTGTCAAGCGCAAGTGCTCGCTACTCCAGTTTACAGTTTCCAGTCAGTGGTCTTGGATATGCATCGAGTATTGCATGGTGCTTGAGTGACATGCTCCAGTCTCTACCCCACATGTTTCAAGGCTATTAGACAGTAAAAAAAGTGGGGATTTCCTTCCATACACAAACAATCCCCAGATTTATTTTTTGAGTTTCTAACTGCCATAAAGCATGCGGGGCAGGGACTTGATCATGTCACTTGAGCACTCATGATACCTGGTGCATACTAGAGCACACAATGCAAACTCAAGTAGCGAGCCCTTGTGCTCAACACTAATGATGACATATTCAATATGACAACCTAATGTTATCAAATTCTGTGTAGCATCTTTGGGTTCAAATCCTCAGTTTACCTCTGGATAAAATCCTTTAGGGGTCCAGTTTCCAAAAATAGAATCACTTGTGAAGTTTTCATTCTTTAGGCACATCAGGTGCTCTCCAAACACAATATGACATCTGCTCTCAATTCCAACTATTTTTGCATTCAAAAAGTTAAAAAATGCTCCTTTCCTTCTGAGCCATGCAGAGCACCCAACCAGTAGTTTTTTTTTCCTCAAACGTTGTATCATCGTGCTCAGGGAAATTACACAACAAATTTTGGGGTTTATTTTCTCCTGTTACCCTTGTGAAAGTAAACAAAATGGGTCTAAAGTAAAACTTTTTGTGAAAAAAAAATTAAATGTTAATTTTTTGACTTCCACATTCCATTAATTCCTGTGAAGCACCTGAAGGATTAATAACCTTATTGAATGTGGTTTTAAATACTTTGAGGAGCGCAGTTTTTAGATTGGTGCCACTTTTGGGCATTTTCTATATATAGGCCTCTCAAAGTCACTTCAAATATGATGTGGCCCCTAAAAAACTGGCTTGTTCAAATTTTGTTGTAAAAATGCGAAATTGCTGAACAATTTTGAACCATCCTAACTTCCTAACAAAAGAAGTTATGACTAAGAAATTATGTAGATGTAAAGTAGAGATGTGGGAAATATTATTAATTATTTTGTGCAGTATAATAATCTTATTTAAAGACATTACAATTTAAAATTTGAAAATTGCAAAATTTTCAACTTTTTGTCAAATATTTGATATTTGCATAAATATTCGCAAAACATATAGCCCAAAATGTATCACCATCATGAAGTACAATATGTCACAAAAAATTTTTCTCAGAATGACTGGGATACATTCAAGCATTTCAGAGTTAGTTCCACACTAGTCAGATTTAAAAAAAATTTGGCTGGTCATTAAGGTCAAAATTAGCTCCATCACTAAATTAAATTAAATGAGATATTACAAGTGTGAGACATGTAATGATTGAAAAGTCTTCTCTCCTGATCTACAGGTCTCACACTGGTAATACCCTCTTAATTTAAAATAGGCTCTGGAGGCAGATTCTCAGGTAAATCTGTAAATTACTCATTTACATATTAAAAAAGTGAATATCTGTGGAATAAGACATCGCATTGAAGACATCAAGGTTCTGTTGCAAAGCAGAGGTTGTCATGACGTACACTGTAACTTATGTGATACTGTTATTAAGTGATCTAATCCAAATGAGTTATGGTCTTCAAGAGCTGCTTCCTTCCTCCATTGGCATTATAGTTATCATTAATCATCTAATGAAGTTATCTCATGTCAATATTAGGGCACATGGATGTCAAATAAGGTGATCCCCCTTCAAGAAGTTCCTTTATGAGCTGCAGTGCAATGCCTATTGGAAATAGCAGTTCTCTCTATAGCTTTTCTATTCACATTGTATGTAATCAGTCTTTTGGTAATCCTGTATGGTATGTGGCCAAATAAAGCAAAAGTCTATTTTCATTTCTTCAAAACTTTTATGCCCCCTATACCATTTAGATGGCTGTCGACTCAACTGTGGCTCAAAGCCGGCTGCTCTCTTGGACATCTCCCTTATACACAGGAGTGCTGGCTTAGCAAAGTACTCATGTTCTATATGAGAAGGCCTTTGACAGACATACTTGGCCGCAGATTATCTCTAGGTGAACAAATGGATTGACATTCTGAAACCGGACTTACCAGATCCTTAACTCCCCAACAATTATCTATACAGAGCTCCGATACACATTATACTCTGGGTCAAACCCTTTGATACCAGCAAGTTTGACCAATGTCAGTCCAATGTATAAGGAGAGCTTTAGTCCAATCTTCATTAAATAATTCTTATCGTTTTATTTTCTTTTTAAGCTTGTAGGTAGATAAAAATATTAATGCAAACCAGTTGCACTGTTCTGCAGATTTGCAAACAAAAGCACTTTTTTCTTCTGTTAGGAGAATAATTAAGAAAACATAGCCCAGCAATATATCAAGCCTGAATTGAACAGCTCAGCAGCATCTATTGAGATCAAATCCTCGTTTCCTACCTTTCCATTTTTTTGTATCTTACATTGACCAAATATATTTGGAATATGAATGTTGAAAAGAACTGATGGACAGGGTATTTGAAAACAGTAGGCATCAAGCCGTTGGCAAAACATGCTTTCCAAAGAAAGAATATTGATAAGACAAATATGATCATAATAGTGATATTTGTTATTTGTCATGGTCAGAACTACATTTACAGTTAGGGTTGTTGTAAAATATTTAGTATATACACAAATCTGCAAATGTACTCTGAATATGATAAAATCCCATAACCCAGTGCACTTCTTTTATTATAGCTCTACCATGACACCAGCTTGCCCATTAGTTCCACATATAAAATTAATATCATGTAATGTCTTATGGACACCTCTCCATTATTAAGCTGTGGGCTTGATGTCACCAGATAATACAAAGGTGACATCAACCCCACAAATATGAACCCCACTTGCCATTGCCGCAGGGCAAGTGGGAATAGGCTCATCTAACAGATGCCCTTTTTTGGGCAGCTGCAGGCTGCTATTTTTAGGTGAGGTGGCCAATATCCATATCCCCCTACCAGCCTGAGAATAGCAGCCCCAGATGTCTGCTTTAGCTTGGCTGGTTTTCAAATATAGGAGAACCCCATGCTGTTTTTTAATTATGTATTTAAATCATTTAAAAAGGAGCATAAGGATCAATCTACTCCTGATAACCAGCTTTGCTAATGCTGACAGCTGAGGGTTGCAGTCCACAGCTGTCAGTTTTGCTTGGCTGGTTATCAAAAATACATGATGCCACTTTCCTGGGGTTTGCCTTTCATTTTAGCTATTTTGGCTTTTTCTCCCCTTTAAAGGTGTTGTCTATCCATTTTATTTTGCCTTCAAATAAAGTCAATGGGGTTCAGATATGTTCGTTGAACCGTTCAGGACATTGAACCTTGAAAGGTTCATTCATCTGAAATCTTAATGCACTTTGTCATGTGGAGTGAGGACCTGAATTGTAATAATGTCACACTGCACATTATCACGTCAAATGAGAACTGTGCCCTGAATCGTCATGATGCACGTCATGACTAGAGATGAGTGAAGGTGTTTCAAAAACGTTCGCCAATCTCAAATTCGGCACGAATGTAGCACATTTGGTTTCGAGTTCCTTTCACAAGCATTTTTACTCAATGTCTGCAGAATTTGATCAAATTTCAGTAAATCATAGCGTTTCCACTAATTCTTTTACTACTTTGGCTATGATAGTGGTGCTGCATGATGAGCGGGGGGGGTAGGGGCATGAGTTTGATGAGCGGGGGTGGGCCTAGGTCAGAGGAGCATGTGGAGAGGTTTTAGCAGGGGCGCATACTTTTTTTTCTTTCCTTAACGTTATGAGTGTTGATGAGCGGGGGTGGGTCAGAGGAGCATGTGGAGAGTTTACAGCAGGGGTGCATGCTTTTTATTTTCCTTAAAGTTACATGTGTTGATTCCAGCAACCATCAGGAAACTTAAACCTACCACAATGTCATGACACAAGGTCTTCTGTGATTGATTGCCAAAGTCACATGACCTTGGCCATAAAAAAAGCATATATATATTGTTTTACTAGCGCCATTTGCTCAGCACCACAGTTGCAGAGAGGTCATTACTCTGCTAGTGCTGGTGCTTAAAGTGAACTTATCCTGTATGAAATTGATCTTCCAGCATCAAAGTAGATTGTTCAAAACCTGTGTGGCAGTCTCTGGATGCCCCTTTAGCTTCTACAAATAGTTTGTGCTAACACTGTGTTTCAGTGGCAAATCAGAAGGCCAGATTTCCACTTAAAAATCGTTAGGCCTAAAATAGAATTGCAACCTGGATGGCCAATTAATTACTCCTAATCGTTTGTGCTAAAACTGTGTTTCAGTGGCAAATCAGAAGGTCATATTTCCATGTAAAAATCATTAGGCCTACTATAGTGGTGCAGCCACGAGGCTCAATTAACTACTCCAAATAGTTTGTGCTAAAACTGTGTTTCAGTGGCAAATCAGAAGGCAAGATCTCCAAGAAAAACCATCAGGCTTAATTTAGTGGCGAAGCCACGAGGCCCAGCGATCAACGGGGTCTCATGAGCGCTCGACATATGAGCACCTTCTTGCTGCACTATTTTCAACATGATGCCTGTATTCTTAGGGTTAGAAAAAGTGCTGACTATTGGGTTGCCACTTTGTTAGATCCACGGGACACGAGTAAATTTAGCCAGATCCTCCCCCCCGGAAAGGGATGGGCGCATGCTGGAGTATTGAAATATGATTGTAGATAATCTTAAGAGTGGTTTTCCCTAAGACAGCAGGTAGGCACACAGTTCACATCCCAGTTGTAAACATAAAACCCTGGGAACGTCAACGAGTAGTGTTGAGCGATACCGTCCGATACTTGAAAGTATCGGTATCGGATAGTATCGGCCGATACCCGAAAAATATCGGATATCGCCGATACCGATATCCGATACCAATACAAGTCAATGGGACATCAAGTATCGGAATGTATCCTGATGGTTCCCAGGGTCTGAAGGAAAGGAAACTCTCCTTCAGGCCCTGGGATCCATAGTGAGGTGTAAAATAAAGAATTAAAATAAAAAATATTGATATGCTCACCTCTCCGGCGGCCCCTGGACATCACGCTGGTAACCGGCCGGCTTCTTTTTTTAAAATGAGCGCGTTTAGGACCTGCGAATGACGTCGCGGCTTCTGATTGGTCGCGTGGCGGTCACATGAGCGGCACGCGACCAATCAGAAGCCGCGACGTCATTCGCAGGCCCTAAACGCGCTAATTTTAAACAAAGAAGCCGGCCGGTTACCAGCGTGATGTCCAGGGGCCGCCGGAGAGGTGAGCATATCAATATTTTTTATTTTAATTCTTTATTTTACACATCCCTATTGATCCGATACCGATACCCGATACCACAAAAGTATCGGATCTCGGTATCGGAATTCCGATACCGCAAGTATCGGCCGATACCCGATACTTGCGGTATCGGAATGCTCAACACTATCAACGAGTCATCGCCAAAACATTTACTGCAGCAGCAACAGTTTACGTGCCATATGCAATTTCTTTGAGTCGCTTAAAACATTTTTTAGACCAGTCCATGCACCAGCAGATTGTGGACCTTTTACATTTGGTCTTCAAAAATGGAAGAGTGTTAGTGTGCACAATGTTTGTTGTTATCTGGTAAAATTAATTTCAAGGGGCTGCTATTAGTCGGGATAATTTAACCTGATTGTTCTGGTTTATATGTTATTTTTCAGTTTGTTTGGGGATTGGGGGCAGGGGGTGGGTTCTACTTCCCCAGGCACACACCGTTCTGTCTTTTTGGTTACTTTGGGTATTAAGATTTGCTTGCTGGGACAAACCTTTGCCTAAATATTCTTTTCTTATTATCTATATCTCCTGGCCTCCATTTGGGATAGGATAACATGGCTACATTTAATGATGTAGCTTCACTTATCAATATAGACTCACTCAAACTTCTTTCTAGGAATGTCACTGGGCTAAATTTGCTGATAAAGCATTGGATGGTGTTAGACCATATCACTCACCTATGCCGACATATCGTTTTTCTACAGGAAACTCATTGGCTTTGCAGGGGTCATCCAGCACTCCATAATAGACATTATATGGAGTGCTTGGAGGCTTCCTTTTCATGGAAAAAACGTTGGGTGGCCAGTTTGTTTCATAAAATTCTCAAATACTCTATACAAAATGTGGTGAGAAATAAAGCAGGACGATATATACTAGTTAGAAACCTTATTGAACAGCAGGAATACTGCCTCATAAACATTTATGCGCCCAACACTGCCAATCCTTTTTTTGCTAGACTAGTGGAAATTGTTCATGGCTGGCATCCCATTAATATATTACTGGGTGGAGATTTAAATACCCTTCATGGTGTCTTTCTTGATAGAGCTACACCTCTGCCTGCATCTCATTCGTCAACTGGAGCACTTTCTACCTTACTAGATAGGCTTGATCTAGTTGATGCTTGGAGATGCTGCCACCTTACAGAGAGAATACACCTTTTATTCTAATGTACATGACGTTTATACTCGTATTGATTATTGGTTAACCTCTGCCCCCCTTCTTTCCTTCTTAAAAAAGGTTGATATACTCCCATCTGTTATTTCAGACCATTCTCCAGTTTTAGTTAAATTGGAACTTCCCACTAGTAGAATGTTTCTTTTCGTTGGCGTTTTCCCTCATATCTTTACACCTCAGACGACTTCAAATGCTATGTGGCTGGTTGGTGGGAGACTTTCATGGAGAATAACTTAGAACACTAGGATGATATCAACCTATTTTGGGCCACTGCTAAAGTGGTGCTTAGGGGACATATTATATCCTATGTGTCTAAAAAAAACTGTTGTCCTCCTGCAGCCTATCTTGGACCAGCTTACTCAAGCATATAGAAATATTAAGTTACACAATGCTCCCTCCTTCAGAGAGGCTTACCTTATTGCTAAACTAAACTTGAACACCCTACTGCATGAACAAGCACACAATCAGTTAACTCAACAATGCAACCGATACTTTCGGTGGGGTAATAAATCGGGCCGTCTTTTGGCATCCCTAACAAATCCATTCAAGGCAGCCACTAGAGTTTCTAATATTGCATTACCTGTAGGCTCTAATACCCATGATCCAACTCAAGTCTGTGCGGTTTTTAGAGATTTTTATATGCAGATCTTTATGGCCCATCCCTAGACTCTCGAGAGGATTGATACAAATTTTTACATAAGGTTGATCCGCCAAAACTTTCTGCTTCCCAAAGGGAAGCTTTAAATCAGCCAATTTCTCCTGGGGAGGTGGGATCGGTCATCAAGTCTTCAAAGATACTTAAAGCACCTGGCCCAGATGGGTTCTCAGTGGAATTTTATAAAATATTACAACCTTCACTTATTCCCCATATAACTTCTCTTTTCAATCATATTATTAACTCAAGCTCTATGCCTGACTGATTCAATGAGGTTTGTTTATCATTGTTACTAAAGCCAGGTAAGGACCCTCTTCTCCCTGCCGTGACTATGGAGCGCTGTGCTCCTCTTTTCTGGTAGCCCCACAGATCCATATGTGACAACCAAGCACTGTGTTCTTTTCTAGTAGCCCCATAGATCCGTATGTGACTGCCGAGCGCTGTGCTCCTTTTTTCTGGTAGCCCCATAGATCCATAAGTTACTACCGAGTGTTGTGCTCCTCTTTTCTTGTAGCCCTATAGATCCATATGTGACTACCAAGCGCTGTGCTCCTCTCATCTAGTAGCCCCAAAGATCCGTATGTGACTTCCGAGCGATGTGCTCCTCTTTTCTGGTAGCCCCATAAATCCGTATTTGACATTTGACTACCGAGCGCTGTGCTCCTCTTTTCTGGTAGTCCCATAGATCCGTATGTGTCTACCGAGCGCTGTGCTCCTCTCTTCTGGTAGCCCCATAGATCCGTATGTGACTACCAAGCGCTGTGCTCCTCTATTCTGGTAGCCCCATAGATCCGTATGTGACTACCAAGCGCTGTGCTCCTCTCTTCTGGTAGCCCCATAGATCCGTATGTGACTTCCGAGCACTGTGCTCCTCATTTCTGGTAGTCCCATAAATCAATATGCGACTACGGAGCGCTGTGCTCATCTTTTCTGGTAGTCCCATAGATCCGTATGTGACTTCCGAGCACTGTGCTCCTCTTTTCTGGTAGTCCCACAGCTCCGTATGTGACTACCGAGTGCTGTGCTCCTCGTTTCTGATAGCCCTACAAATCCGTATGTGACTACCGAGCGCTGTGCTCCTCTCTTCTGGTAGCCCCATAGATCCGTATGTGACTACCGAGTGCTGTGCTCATCTTTTCTGGTAGTCCCATAGATCCATATGTGACTTCCGAGCACTGTGCTCATCTTTTCTGGTAGCCCCATAGATCCGTATGTGACTTCCGAGCACTGTGCTCATCTTTTCTGGTAGCCCCATAGATCCATATGTGACTTCCGAGCACTGTGCTCATCTTTTCTGGTAGTCCCATAGATCCGTATGTGACTTCCGAGCACTGTGCTCCTCTATTCTGGTAGTCCCATAGATCCGTATGTGTCTACTGAGCACTGTGCTCCTCTCTTCTGGTAGCCCCATAGATCCGTACATGAATACAGAGTGCTGTGTTCCTCTTTTCTGGTAGCCCCATAGATCCGTATGTGACTACTGAGCACTGTGCTCCTCTTTTCTGGTAGCCCAATAGATCCATATGTGACTACTGAGCACTGTGCTCCTCTTTTCTGGTAGCCCCATAGATCCGTATGTGACTACCAAGCGCTGTGCTCCTCTTCTCTGGTAGCCCCATAGATCCGCATGTAACTACCGAGCGCTGTGCTCCTCTTTTCTGGTAGCCCCATAGATCCATATGTGACTACTGAGAGCTGTGCTCCTCTTTTCTGGTAGCCCCACAGATCCATATGTGACTACCGAGCACTATGCTCCTCTTTTCTGGTAGCCCCATAGAGAATGAATGTAGCAGTGCTCAGGCATTCATTCTAATGGGAATTAAAGTTTCCTACTCTGCCAATCGGTGGCGGTCCCAGTGATCGAACATGAACCGGTCTATAAGTTATAACCTGTGGGTAGATAACTTGATTTGACCTGAAAACCCCTCTTAATTCTGATAACTGTGAATTTAAAAGACTTTTTAAATAATGATATAAAATTCTAATCCACTCTCCGTATTGGTGTCTTCTGGTTCTAAAGCTCTGTACGTGCAATCATTGATAAAGAACATTCATTGATTAGCTCCTGTGGGTCATGAGATGGGTTCTTGAAGTGCTTGGTATCTTAAGTATGGTCTTATGATGAACTATAGAACTATACAAGTGACCAGGACAGATTTCTATTTACTGAAAATAATTGGTGGAGGTTCATATTCAGCGACGGCAAGCAGAGATTTTGAAAACCATGAGACATTGATACCGAATGTACCCTGAAAATTGGTTTAATTTTCTTTTAACGTTATTTTCTGAAAAGGCAATATCCCTTTAAACTCCAAGTGGACATGTCAGATATGGGTCATTCCATTCTAAATAAGTAATTTTGGTGCTATGTTTTGCTCTTGTAGTTGTTGCACATGTGTGTAACAGCAGTACAATACCAGTATGTCAGATTGTTTTTTTCCCTGCAACTGGCAGTTTTCCTGTTTTAAATGCTAAAGAATATGATGTAGACAGATACCGTAATTACTATTCGGGTCATTTTTTATACAGGTCCTTCTCAAAAAATTAGCATATAGTGTTAAATTTCATTATTTACCATAATGTAATGATTACAATTAAACTTTCATATATTATAGATTCATTATCCACCAACTGAAATTTGTCACGTCTTTTATTGTTTTAATACTGATGATTTTGGCATACAACTCCTGATAACCCAAAAAACCTGTCTCAATAAATTAGCATATCAAGAAAAGGTTCTCTAAATGACCTATTACCCTAATCTTCTGAATCAACTAATTAACTCTAAACACATGCAAAAGATACCTGAGGCTTTTATAAACTCCCTGCCTGGTTCATTACTCAAAACCCCCATCATGGGTAAGACTAGCGACCTGACAGATGTCAAGAAGGCCATCATTGACACCCTCAAGCAAGAGGGTAAGACCCAGAAAGAAATTTCTCAACAAATAGGCTGTTCCCAGAGTGCTGTATCAAGGCACCTCAATGGTAAGTCTGTTGGAAGGAAACAATGTGGCAGAAAACGCTGTACAACGAGAAGAGGAGACCGGACCCTGAGGAAGATTGTGGAGAAGGACCGATTCCAGACCTTGGGGAACCTGAGGAAGCAGTGGACTGAGTCTGGTGTGGAAACATCCAGAGCCACCGTGCACAGGCGTGTGCAGGAAATGGGCTACAGGTGCTGCATTCCCCAGGTAAAGCCACTTTTGAACCATAAACAGCGGCAGAAGCGCCTGACCTGGGCTACAGAGAAGCAGCACTGGACTGTTGCTAAGTGGTCCCAAGTACTTTTTTCTGATGAAAGCAAATTTTGCATGTCATTCGGAAATCAAGGTGCCAGAGTCTGGAGGAAGACTGGGGAGAAGGAAATGCCAAAATGCCTGAAGTCCAGTGTCAAGTACCCACAGTCAGTGATGGTGTGGGGTGCCATGTCAGCTGCTGGTGTTGGTCCACTGTGTTTTATCAAGGGCAGGGTCAATGCTTTATGGTGATGAAGATTTCATTTTTTCAGCACGACCTGGCACCTGCTCACAGTGCCAAAACCACTGGTAAATGGTTTACTGACCATGGTATTACTGTGCTCAATTGGCCTGCCAACTCTCCTGACCTGAACCCCATAGAGAATCTGTGGGATATTTTGAAGAGAAAGTTGAGAGACGCAAGACCCAACACTCTGGATGAGCTTAAGGCCGCTATTGAAGCATCCTGGGCCTCCATAACATCTCAGCAGTGTCACAGGCTGATTGCCTCCATGCCACGCCGCATTGAAGCAGTCATTTCTGCCAAAGGATTCCCGACCAAGTATTGAGTGCATAACTGAACATTATTATTTGATGGTTTTTTTGTTTGTTATTAAAAAACACTTTTATTTGATTGGATGGGTGAAATATGCTAATTTATTGAGACAGGATTTTTGGGTTATCAGGAGTTGTATGCCAAAATCATCAGTATTAAAACAATAAAAGACGTGACAAATTTCAGTTGGTGGATAATGAATCTATAATATATGAAAGTTTAATTGTAATCATTACATTATGGCAAATAATGAAATTTAACACTATATGCTAATTTTTTGAGAAGGACCTGTATATCTATTGTGATGCAGCGATGTCCTTGCTGTGCAGTGAATAGGCAGTGACCCAAATAAAGTTCAAAATAAAGTCTTGTTTATTTTATAGCATACTCACAAACCGAAAACATAAGCAACAAGTCCTTCAGTATGCAGCCGGGAAAAGTAAAGACAGTCCACAATCCGTTGCCGTGGACGTATTACACCACTGTGTACGCTGGGGTGTCAGGCTTTTTAGTCTCTGCCTGGCCCGTGTTGCTCCACATGGAAAGAGCTCCTCATAAGCCTCCTGCTAGGTCTGACTCCCAGACCAGACTTACACACCCAAACTCTCTTGCAGGGTTTTTTTTTTCTATCCTCCAGATTCTATGGCCATGGGCCACTATAAGATCTGGGCTGGAGGAAACGGACCGGCCCCACTACCTTCCTGCAGTCCGTTTCAAAAATAAAAGCCCATACCGGGTCTTCCTGAATAATTTCTGGGTCAAATAACTTGATCCAGTTCACACCCATTTTTTGTCTTCCCTGTGTCTCACAGGCAAACCTGCTTTGAGCACAGGGCACTCCAGCGGATCTAATATGCTTCTAAGCACATCCTGGGGGATACATAGCGACCCTCGCATATGACACCAGTCACTGCCTTACATACCCCCCTCTGTTCAGACTTGTGGGGTTGAACATTTGTCAGCATACATGGTGCCCGTGACAGGGCATCTGCATTTCCCTGTTGTGATTTCCCAGCCCGATGTTCCACAGAGAAGCTGAAGTTTTGTAGGGACAAGAACCATCTGGTGACTCGGGCATTCCTCTCTTTTGCATTTCTCATCCAGACAAGGGGTGAGTGGTCCGTTACCAACCGAAACTGACGCCCGAACAAATAGTAGTGTAGAGACTCCATGGCCCATTTAATCGCCAAGCACTCCTTCTCCACTACGCTATAATTTCTCTCTGCCGGGGTCAGTTTCCTGCTTAAATAGGTGACTGGATGCTCATCCCCGTTCACCTCTTGCGACAGCACCGCTCCTAAGCCTACCTCTGAAGCATCGGTTTGCACAACAAACGTTTTCTTGAAGTCGGGGCTGATGAGGACCTGCTGTCCACACAACGTCAACTTCAGGGACTGGAAAGCTTCCTCTGCTTGAGGATTCCACTTGACCATCACCGTTTTCTTCCCTTTTAACAGGTCCGTTAGGGAAGCCGATTTACCTGCAAAATTGGGTATATATCGAAGGTAATACCCAATGATGCCAAGGAATGTCCTCACTTGTTTGGTAATTAAGGGCTTGGGCCAGTTTTGAATGGCCTCAATTTTGTTCACTTGAGGTTTGATAACCCCCCGGCCGATCACGTATCCCAAGTACCAGGCTTCCGTGAGACCTATCGCGCATTTCTTTGGGTTTGCTGTTAACCCTGCGGCTCTAAGAGACTCCAGCACTGCTTGTACCTGGGACAGATGGGTATCCCAGTCGGTACTAAAGATGACTATTGTTATGATAAGGTAATTCAGTAACACAATGGACATAGAGATCAGAGCACATACAGTGACCTGACAATAACCCAAAAACATAGAACGAGCTCTGAGACGTGGGAACTCTGCTGACCGCAATCCCTAATCCTCTCCAACCACACTAGAGGCAGCCGTGGATTGCGCCTAACGCTCCCTATGCAACTCGGCACAGCCTGAGAAACTAGCTAGCCTGAAGATAGAAAATAAGCCTACCTTGCCTCAGAGAAATACCCCAAAGGAAAAGGCAGCCCCCACATATAATGACTGTGAGTTAAGATGAAAAGACAAACGTAGAGATGAAATAGATTTAGCAAAGTGAGGCCCGACTTTCTGAACAGAGCGAGGATAGAAAAGGTAACTTTGCGGTCAACACAAAACCCTACAAAAACACGCAAAGGGGGCAAAAAGACCCTCCGTACAGAACTAACGGCACGGAGGTACACCCTCTGCGCCCCAGAGCTTCCAGCAAGCAGGAAAAAGCAAACAGACAAGCTGGACAGAAAAAACAGCAAACAAACTAGCAAAGCAGAACTTAGCTATGCAGAGCAGCAGGCCACAGGAACGATCCAGGAGGAAAAAGGTCCAATACTAGAACATTGACTGGAGGCCAGGATCAAAGCACTAGGTGGAGTTAAATAGAGCAGCACCTAACGACTTCACCACAGCACCTGAGGAAGGAAACTCAGAAGCCGCAGTACCACTTTCCTCCACCAACGGAAGCTCACAGAGAGAATCAGCCGAAGTACCACTTGTGACCACAGGAGGGAGCTCTGCCACAGAATTCACAACAGTACCCCCCCTTGAGGAGGGGTCACCGAACCCTCACCAGAGCCCCCAGGACGACCAGGATGAGCCATATGAAAGGCACGAACAAGATCGGGAGCATGGACATCAGAGGCAAAGACCCAGGAATTATCTTCCTGAGCATAACCCTTCCACTTCCACTCCGTCTTGAAACTCGAGAATCCAAAATCTTCTCCACAATATACTCCAACTCCCCCTCCACCAAAACCGGGGCAGGAGGATCAACAGATGGAACCACAGGTGCCACGTTGTTCCGCAACAATGACCTATGGAATACGTTATGTATGGAAAAAGAATCTGGAAGGGTCAAACGAAAAGACACAGGATTAAGAACCTCAGAAATCCTATATGGACCAATGAAACGAGGTTTAAACTTAGGAGAGGAAACCTTCATAGGAATATGACGAGAAGATAACCAAACCAAATCCCCAACACGAAGTCGGGGACCCACACAGCGTCTGCGATTAGCAAAACGTTGAGCCTTCTCCTGGGACAAGGTAAAATTGTCCGCTACATGAGTCCAAATCTGCTGCAACCTGTCCACCACAGTATCCACACCAGGACAGTCCGAAGACTCAACCTGCCCTGAAGAGAAACGAGGATGGAACCCAGAGTTGCAGAAAAACGGCGAAACCAAGGTAGCCGAGCTGGCCCGATTATTAAGGGCGAACTCAGCCAAAGTCAAAAAGGACACCCAGTCATCCTGATCAGCAGAAACAAAGCATCTCAGATATGTTTCCAAAGTCTGATTGGTTCGTTCGGTCTGGCCATTAGTCTGAGGATGGAAAGCCGAGGAAAAAGACAAGTCAATGCCCATCCTACCACAAAAGGCTCGCCAAAACCTCGAAACAAACTGGGAACCTCTGTCAGAAACGATATTCTCTGGAATGCCATGTAAACGAACCACATGCTGGAAGAACAATGGCACCAAATCAGAGGAGGAAGGTAATTTAGACAAGGGTACCAAATGGACCATCTTAGAGAAGCGATCACAGACCACCCAAATGACTGACATCTTTTGAGAGACGGGAAGATCTGAAATAAAATCCATAGAGATATGTGTCCAAGGCCTCTTCGGGACCGGCAAGGGCAAAAGCAACCCACTGGCACGAGAACAGCAGGGCTTAGCCCGAGCACAAATCCCACAGGACTGCACAAAAGTACGCACATCCCGCGACAGAGATGGCCACCAAAAGGATCTAGCCACTAACTCTCTGGTACCAAAGATTCCAGGATGACCAGCCAACACCGAACAATGAACCTCAGAGATAACTTTATTCGTCCATCTATCAGGGACAAACAGTTTCTCCGCTGGGCAACGATCAGGTTTATTAGTCTGAAATTTTTGCAGCACCCGCCGCAAATCAGGGGAGATGGCAGACACAATTACTCCCTCTTTGAGGATACCCGCCGGATCAGATAAACCCGGAGAGTCGGGCACAAAACTCCAAGACAGAGCATCCGCCTTCACATTTTTAGAGCCCGGAAGGTACGAAATCACAAAGTCAAAACGGGCAAAAAACAGCGACCAACGAGCCTGTCTAGGATTCAACCGCTTGGCAGACTCGAGATAAGTCAAGTTCTTATGATCAGTCAAGACCACCACGCGATGCTTAGCTCCTTCAAGCCAATGACGCCACTCCTCGAATGCCCACTTCATGGCCAGCAAATCTCGATTGCCCACATCATAATTTCGCTCAGCAGGTGAAAACTTCCTGGAAAAGAAGGCGCATGGTTTCATCACCGAGCAATCAGAACTTCTCTGCGACAAAACAGCCCCTGCCCCAATCTCAGAAGCATCAACCTCGACCTGGAACGGAAGCGAAACATCTGGTTGACACAACACAGGGGCAGAAGAAAAACGACGCTTCAACTCTTGAAAAGTTTCCACAGCAGCAGCAGACCAATTGACCACATCAGCACCCTTCTTGGTCAAATCGGTCAATGGTTTAGCAATACTAGAAAAATTGCAGATGAAGCGACGATAAAAATTAGCAAAGCCCAGGAACTTTTGCAGACTTTTCAGAGATGTCGGCTGAGTCCAATCATGGATGGGTTGGACCTTAACAGGGTCCATCTCGATAGTAGAAGGGGAAAAGATGAACCCCAAAAATGAAACCTTCTGAACACCAAAGAGACACTTTGATCCCTTCACAAACAAAGAATTAGCACGCAGGACCTGAAACACCGTTCTGACCTGCTTCACATGAGACTCCCAATCATCCGAGAAGATCAAAATGTCATCCAAGTACACAATCAGGAATTTATCCAGGTACTCTCGGAAGATGTCATGCATAAAGGACTGAAACACTGATGGAGCATTGGCAAGTCCGAATGGCATAACTAGATACTCAAAATGGCCCTCGGGCGTATTAAATGCAGTTTTCCATTCATCGCCTCGCTTAATACGCACAAGATTATACGCACCACGAAGATCTATCTTGGTGAACCAACTAGCCCCCTCAATCCGAGCAAACAAATCAGACAACAACGGCAAGGGGTACTGAAATTTAACCGTGATCTTATTTAGAAGGCGGTAATCTATACAAGGTCTCAGTGAACCATCCTTCTTGGCTACAAAAAAGAACCCTGCTCCTAATGGCGAAGATGACGGGCGAATATGCCCCTTCTCCAAGGACTCCTTCACATAACTCCGCATAGCGGCGTGCTCAGGCACAGATAAATTAAACAGTCGACCTTTTGGGAATTTACTACCAGGAATCAAATCGATAGCCCAATCACAATCCCTATGCGGAGGTAGGGTATCGGACTTGGGCTCATCAAATACATCCCGGTAATCAGACAAGAACTCTGGAACCTCAGAAGGGGTGGATGACGAAATAGTCAGAAATGGGACATCACCATGTACCCCCTGACAACCCCAGCTGGACACAGACATGGATTTCCAATCTAATACTGGATTATGGACTTGTAGCCATGGCAACACCAACACGACCACATCATGCAGATTATGCAACACCAGAAAGCGAATAACCTCCTGATGTGCAGGAGCCATGCACATGGTCAGCTGGGTCCAGTACTGAGGCTTATTCTTGGCCAAAGGCGTAGCATCAATGCCTCTCAATGGAATAGGACACTGCAAGGGCTCCAAGAAAAACCCACAGCGCCTAGCATACTCCAAGTCCATCAAATTCAGGGCAGCGCCTGAATCCACAAATGCCATGACAGAATACGATGACAAAGAGCAGATCAAGGTAACGGACAGAAGAAATTTTGACTGTACCGTACCAATGGTGGCAGACCTAGCAAACCGCTTAATGTGCTTAGGACAATCAGAGATAGCATGAGTGGAATCACCACAGGAGAAACACAGCCCATTCAGACGTCTGTGTTCTTGCCGTTCAACTCTGGTCAAAGTCCTATCGCACTGCATAGGCTCAGGTTTAAGCTCAGGTAATACCGCCAAATGGTGCACAGATTTACGCTCACGCAAGCGTCGACCGATCTGAATGGCCAAAGACATAGACTCATTCAGACCAGCAGGCATAGGAAATCCCACCATGACATCCTTAAGGGCTTCAGAGAGACTTTTTCTGAAAATAGCTGCGAGCGCACCTTCATTCCATTGAGTGAGTACGGACCACTTTCTAAATTTCTGACAATATACCCCTATCTCATCCTGACCCTGACACAGAGCCAGCAAATTTTTCTCTGCCTGATCCACTGAATTAGGTTCATCGTACAGCAATCCGAGCGCCAGGAAAAACGCATCGATATTACTTAAAGCAGGATCTCCTGACGCAAGAGAAAATGCCCAGTCCTGAGGGTCGCCACGTAAAAAAGAAATAATGATCCTAACTTGTTGAACTGGGTCACCAGAGGAGCGAGGTTTCAAAGCCAGAAATAGTTTACAATTATTTTTGAAACTCAGAAATTTAGTGTTTATCTCCAAAAAACAAATCAGGAATAGGAATTCTCGGTTCTAACATAGAATTCTGAACCACAAAGTCTTGAATATTTTGTACTCTTGCCGTGAGCTGATCCACACACGAAGACAGACCTTTAATGTCCATCGCTACACCTGTGTCCTGAACCACCCAAATTTCTAGGGGAAAAAAAAGGCAAAACACAGTGCAGAGAAAAAAAAATGGTCTCAGAACTTCTTTTTTCCCTCTATTGAGAATCATTAGTACTTTTGGCCTCCAGTACTGTTATGATAAGGTAATTCAGTAACACAATGGACATAGAGATCAGAGCACCACAGTGACCTGACAATAACCCAAAAACATAGAACGAGCTCTGAGACGTGGGAACTCTGCTGACCGCAATCCCTAATCCTCTCCAACCACACTAGAGGCAGCCGTGGATTGCGCCTAACGCTCCCTATGCAACTCGGCACAGCTGAGAAACTAGCTAGCCTGAAGATAGAAAATAAGCCTACTTTGCCTCAGAGAAATACCCCAAAGGAAAAGGCAGCCCCCACATATAATGACTGTGAGTTAAGATGAAAAGACAAACGTAGAGATGAAATAGATTTAGCAAAGTGAGGCCCGACTTTCTGAACAGAGCGAGGATAGAAAAGGTAACTTTGCGGTCAACACAAAACCCTACAAAAACCACGCAAAGGGGGCAAAAAGACCCTCCGTACCGAACTAACGGCATGGAGGTACACCCTCTGCGCCCCAGAGCTTCCAGCAAGCAGGAAAAAACAAACAGACAAGCTGGACAGAAAAAACAGCAAACAAAATAGCAAAGCAGAACTTAGCTATGCAGAGCAGCAGGCCACAGGAACGATCCAGGAGGAAACAGGTCCAATACTAGAACATTGACTGGAGGCCAGGATCAAAGCACTAGGTGGAGTTAAATAGAGCAGCACCTAACGACTTCACCACATCACCTGAGGAAGGAAACTCAGAAGCCGCAGTACCACTTTCCTCCACCAATGGAAGC
Source organism: Ranitomeya imitator (assembly GCF_032444005.1). Taxonomy (NCBI): domain Eukaryota; kingdom Metazoa; phylum Chordata; class Amphibia; order Anura; family Dendrobatidae; genus Ranitomeya; species Ranitomeya imitator. The sequence continues at coordinate 463,984,836 of NC_091287.1, read as the reverse complement.
TCACAGAGAGAATCAGCCGAAGTACCACTTGTGACCACAGGAGGGAGCTCTGCCACAGAATTCACAACAGACTATGTCATCCAAATAGGCCGACGTGTAATCTCTTTGTGGCGCTAACACGATGTCCATCAGCCTCTGGAATGTGGCCGGAGCCCCATGTAACCCAAAAGGTAAGACAACGCATTGAAAGAGACCCTCTGGGGTCATAAAAGCAGTCTTTTCCTTCGCTGACTCTGTTAAGGGAACCTGCCAGTAACCTTTCGTGAGATCCAGCGTGGTGAAGTACTGGGCCTTCCCCAGTCTCTCAATTAGCTCGTCTACCCGTGGCATGGGGTACAGGGCAAATTTTGACACTTCATTTAACTTCCTAAATTCATTACAGAAGCGTAATGACCCATCAGGTTTTGGTATTAGTACAATGGGGCTAGCCCACTCACTTCGGGACTCCTCAATGACTCCCAACTGAAGCATTTGCTTTACCTCGGCCGCGATGGCTTGCCTTCTGGCTTCTGGCACTCTGTACGGTTTCATCCGCACCTTTACCCGGGGCTCAGTGACAATGTCATGCTGAATTACTGAGGTTCGCCCCGGCAGCTCTGAGAATACATCCATATTCTGCTGTACCAAAGCTCAAGCCTCCCGCCGCTGCTGTTTTGTGATGGCATCATTGACTTTTACCTCACACCTGGCTGTGTCCTTGGCCAGGGCCAGAGGGACCTCCGATTGTATGACCGTAGTTGCATCTGTGACCAAACATTCTCGGTCCTTCCAGGCCTTTAGCAGGTTTGCATGGTACAACTGCTCGGGTTTTCTTTTCCCGGGTTGGTACACTTTGTAATTCACTTCCCCCACCTTCCCCCGTATCTCATAAGGCCCTTGCCACTTGGCCATGAGTTTACTCTCTGGGGTGGGTACTAGTACCAACACCCGGTCTCCTTCTTTAAAGGTCCTGACCGTGGCCCTTTTATGATAAGTACAGCTCTGAGCGGCCTGGGCATCCAACAGATGCTCCTTTACTATGGGTTGCACGACTGCAATCCGATCCTGCATACTTGCCACATACTCGATAACACTCTTATGTGGAGTGGGCTCCTGTTCCCACGTCTCTTTGGCTACATCCAGCAGTCCCCTCGGGTGCCTGCCATACAATAGCTCAAATGGGGAGAACCCCATGGACGCCTGCGGTACCTCGCGTATGGCGAACATTAAATATGGCAATAACATATCCCAATCCTTCCCATCCTTGGCGACCACCTTTTTGAGCATGGCCTTGAGGGTCTTATTAAACCTCTCGACCAACCCATCGGTTTGTGGATGGTACACTGATGTACGCAACTGTTTAATTTGGAGCAATTTACATAGCTCCCTAGTCACTTTAGACATAAAAGGGGTTCCCTGATCTGTAAGGATCTCCTTGGGAAGCCCAAGGCGACAAAATATGGCAAACAGTTCACGGGCTATTAGTTTAGCTGAAGTGTGCCGGAGCGGTATCGCCTCTGGATACCGGGTGGCGTAGTCTATGACTACTAATATGTGCTGATGGCCCCGGGCGGATTTTACTATTGGTCCCACCAGATCCATCGCTATCTGCTCAAAAGGTACTTCTATGATGGGCAGAGGCACTAATGGACTCCGGTAGTTCGTGGTGGGTGAGGTTAGTTGACACTCAGGACATGTGTCACAGTACTTTGTAACCTCAGCGTAGACACCAGACCAAAAAAACCTCTGTAATATGCGCTCTAATGTCTTTTTGGCCCCCAAGTGCCCCCCCAACATGTGAGTGTGAGCCATGTCGAGCACCGCCCGACGATAGGGTTGGGGCACTACCAGTTGTTCCACCACCTCATCCCGGATTTTATCAACCCTGTACAGTAACTCCTGGTTGATCATCATCCGGGGAAACTCCTTTTCTGCACCAGGTTGTTGTGTCACCCCATTCACCTCGATTACTCTTTCCCTTGCCCGGGTCAGAGTGGGATCCTGGAGCTGGGCAGTCCCAAACTTACCAGGTGACACCTCCAGCTCAGGAATTGGTGGATTCTCTTCCACTTCTCCTGCCAACACCTCTAGGGGAAACCTATCGGGATTACACACTGTCCCTACCGTGGCGACCCCTATGGCAGGTGTCCCTGACTCGGGATCTTCGGGTTCTGCACCTGGAATGCTTTTTACCCTGAGAGGGTTAACTCTGGTTTCCCAGAGGGACCAGAACAATGGCAAGTCTCTACCCATCACAGTCCCATATGGAAGAGTCTTTACCACTCCCACCACATGTTTTATCTCTCCACATGGAGTGGAGAACGTGACCTCCACAGTCGGGTACTCTCGGAGGTCCCCATGTATGCACACTACCCCACCTTTCGTCCATTAGGACTGTCCCCCGCAACCAGGGACCCGTGTACCAGGGTCACCAAACTCCCTGAGTCCAAGAGAGCATCCGTCTGGTACCCGTTAACGAGTACTCTGCACAGTTGAGGTTCGGTACCGGCAGGGTCTGTAGTGGCAATGCAGACTGGCTGGGCATACATAGACACCCGGCAGGTATACCCGCAGTCCATGGGTTCTGTTGTTAGGGGGCAATTAGCAACCACATGTCCAGGTTCTTGGCACCGCCAACACGTAACGACTGTGGCACGAGGTAACCTTGGGGCCAGTTTAGGGGACACAGGTCTGTGGTCACTCTCTTTCCGAGACAACCCTTCAGCACGGACTCGGTCCGGTTTTGTCCCAGTGGTGGGTCGTGGACTTTTCTCAGACTCCTGGGCTGGCGGAGCCTTACGTGACAGCCGAAGCGGAGCAGTGTCACGTATAAAGTCCTGGGTGGCCTTATATTGCTCTATGAGACCTACAACCTGGTCTAGGGTACCCGGGTCCCCTTGACCCACCCAATGCTGTATGGCTGCTGGCAGAGCCCTCACCAGTCGGTCGACCACCACCCTCTCCACTATCTGACTTGTGGTTAAAGTCTCAGGTTGGAGCCACCGTTTCACAAGCTGCAGTAAGTCAAAAATCTGAGACCGGGCAGGCTGGGCTTCCACAAAAGTCCAAGAAAACACCCGTTGAGCTCTCACATAAGTATTAACCCCCAGTCAGGCAAGGATCTCACCTTTTAGCTTGGAATAGTCCTGGGCATCCTCCCGACTGAGGTCAAAGTAGGCCTTTAGCGCATCACCCCTCAAGAACGGAGCCACAACTTCAGCCCACTGTGCTGCTGGCAGATTCTCCCGTTCTGCCGTGCGCTCATAGACGGTGAGGAAAGCTACCACGTCATCTTCCAGACTCAATTTCCTCAAAGCGGAGCGGACCTTGTCTCGGGCATCACGACGTTCCGGGGTCGGTGCTGGAGGTGCCTCACGCAGGGCTGTAATTTGCTGCAGCAACAGGTTATTCGTTTGTTGCTGTGTGAGGACCAGCTGCCTCAGGATCTCCTCCATTTTGTCTGTAGGCCTGAATTGTAATGTAGCAGGCTTAATAACAGACATGCAAATGGTGTTGGGGTATGCCTTAATTCACACTGCTCCGCATTCTCCAACCAAATGTGATGCAGCGATGTCCTTGCTGTGCAGTGAATAGGCAGTGACCCAAAAAAAGTTCAAAATAAAGTCTTGTTTATTTTATAGCATACTCACAAACCGAAAACATAAGCAACAAGTCCTTCAGTATGCAGCCGGGAAAAGTAAAGACAGTCCACAATCCGTTGCCGTGGACGTATTACACCACTGTGCATGCTGGGGTGTCAGGCTTTTCAGTCTCTGCCTGGCCCGTGTTGCTCCACACGGAAAGAGCTCCTCATAAGCCTCCTGCTAGGTCTGACTCCCAGACCAGACTGACACACCCAAACTCTCTTGCAGGGTTTTTTTTTCTATCCTCCAGATTCTATGGCCATGGGCCACTATAAGATCTGGGCTGGAGGAAACGGACCGGCCCCACTACCTTCCTGCAGTCCGTTTCAAAAATAAAAGCCCATACCGGGTTTTCCTGAATAATTTCTGGGTTAAATAACTTGATCCAGTTCACACCCATTTTTTTTCTTCCCTGTGTCTCACAGGCAAGCCTGCTGTGAGCACAGGGCACTCCAGCGGATCTAATATGCTTCTAAGCACATCCTGGGGGATACATAGCGACCCTCGCATATGACACCGGTCACTGCCTTACACTATATATATATATATATATATATATATATATGTATATATGTATATATATATATATTTGTGATGTGTATTTAAAAAAAAAGAAGAAAAGAATGGAACGGAAACTAGCAGACTGATAATGAAAGTCCGCAACCTACATTCTACATGGTTTTATTTACTTGAATTAAATAGAAAAACTGTAAAACAAGCGGTGTGTGTTTTGTCTTTTAATCTAGTAACATAGTAGAATATATTTGGTCATTTCTTTCCACAAATAAGAACGTTTAGTGCTGCTTGTGCCCTGGAGCGTATAGTACAAGAGACAAGAACTACACATATATGGGGCACGCAGGTCATTGAAATATAAATCCATGTACGTACATCTTTAAATCTACTTTTTATAGCTGCATTCCTGAGAAATCTGCATTTTAATTCTTCTGAAAATGAGGATATGCAAGCCCTGAACAGAGTGCCTCCATTGCTTTGGCCTCCCTATGAAATTTCCTCGGCCAATACCAGCCTCTTTAGCTTGATTGACAGCTCACTATATGATATCGGGTGCTGGGGAAGGAAATCGGACAGGGAGCTATCAATCAAGCTAAAAAGGCTGTAAAGAAATGCAAGAGCACAATAAGGTTTTATCCAGGTTACAAGTTTTTCGTGAAAGTTAAAACCGCTCACTTTGTAAGGATGCGTGAGACACAACACTTAGAGCCTAGAGTCCAGATGCAGCAGCTTCCATAGAATATCAATAAAAGTAAGCGGATTGGAAATGTTTCTGCACTCTCTGGAGTTCTCTTTATCCTAAGACACAAGTTACAGTAGATAAATTTGCAGGCTTATTGTTGACGCATTTCGGAGTCCATGGACACCTTCCTCGGGATGACCATACAAAAATAGTATTTTTGTGTGGTTGTCCCGAGGATGGAGTCAGTGGACTCTGATGCGCATCAACAATAAACTTGCAAATTTATCTAGCTTAAGACACAAGTTACAGTAAAGAGGCTGGAACTGGGCGGGAAAACTGGGGAGGCAGCAGCATCTCAAGTGCTCTGGACAAGATCTACCTCTTCATTTACAGTAGATATGAATTAAAACGCAGATTTAATGGGAATGCAGCAACAGATAGAAAATATGAATGTATCAATGGATTTTTCCTTCTAATTCCTGTATAACCATATACCATACATTTCCTACAGTCCCTTTCCCCGGCTGTCACCTCCCATTTAACAAAAATATTCAACCTTTCTCTCTCTTACGGTATCTTTTCCTCCTCATTTAAGCATGCCATCATACATCCACTATTTAAAAAATCATTATCTAAACTCCTCGTACGCCTGGTCCACGCCCGTCTTACCCGCTATCTCCCAGATAACTCTATTCTCAACCCTCTTCAATCTGGTTTCCGCTCTTTACACTCTACTGAAACTGCCCTCACTAAAGTCTCTAATGATCTACTAACAGCTAAATCCATTGGTCACTACTCCATGCTAATTCTCTTGGATCTCTCCGCAGCAATCGACACTGTGGATCATCAGCTCCTCCTCACTATGCTCCAATCCATCGGCCTCAAGGACACCGTTCTCTCCTGGTTCTCCTCCTATCTCTCTGACCGATCCTTCACTGTATCTTTTTCTGGTTCCTCCTCCTCTCAACTTCCCCTTACTGTTGGGGTTCCTCAAGGATCAGTCCTAGGCCCCCTCCTCTTCTCTTTGTATATTGCCCCTATTGGACAAACAATCAGTAGATTTTCATTCCAGTACCATCTCTATGACACCCAATTATACACTTCTTCTCCTGATCTCACGCCTGCCTTTTCAGAAAACACCAGTGATTGTCGTACCGCTGTCTCTATCATCATGTACTCCCTCTATCTGAAACTGAACCTGTCAAAAACTGAACTCCTTGTGTTCTCTCCCTCTACTAACCTATCTTTGCCTGACATTGCAATCTCTGTGTGTGGTTTCACCATTACCCCCAAGCAACATGCCCGCTGCCTTGGTGTCATACTTGATTCCGAGCTTTCCTTCACCCCCCCACATCCGATCATTGGCTTGCTCTTCTTATCTGTAACTCAAAAACATTTCTAGAATTTGCCCTTTTCTTACTTTCGACTCTTACTGTTTCACTCATTCATTCTCGTCTGGACTATTGAAAATCTCTCCTAAACGGCCCCCTCTTACCAAACTCTCCCCCCCTCCAATCTGTCCTGAATGCTGCTGCCAGGATTATATTCCTTACCAACCGTTACACCGATGCCTCTACCCTGTGCTAGTCATTACACTGATTACCCATCCACTCCAGAATCCAGTACGAAACTATTACCCTCATTCACAAAGCGCTACATGGCTCAGCACCACCCTACATCTCCTCCTAGGTCTCAACCTACCACCCTACCCGTGCTTTCCGTTCTGCTAATGACCTGAGGTTAACATCCTCTATAATCAGAACCTCCCACTCCCGTCTCCAAGACTTTTCATGTGCTTCGCCAATTCTTTAGAATGCACTACCCAGGTTAATACGATTAATTCCCAATCCCCACAGTTTTAAGCTTGCCCTAACCATGAATTTTTTCAGACGGCCTACCGCCTCAACGCATTAGCCTAATTATCCCTGTGTGGCCCATACATATAAGTTAAACCAAAATCAGGTTCCTCGCATCATGATCTCATACAATTTATGCAGTTAATAGCCCTCTGTGTATGTTCTGCTAAGTAATTAGGCTGTTAACTGGTTCATGCAGCTTTACATGAATACTCGATCCTTACACTATGGCTGGTCCGAATAACGAAAGCAATTGTTACCATCCACCTCTCGTGTCTTCCCTTTTTCCTCATAGTTTGTAAGCTTGCGAGCAGGGCCCTCATTCCTCTTGGTATCTATTTTGAAATGTGATTTTTGTTATGCTGTAATATCTATTGTCTGTACAAATCCCCTCTATAATTTGTAAAGCGCTGCGGAATATGTTGGCGCTATATAAATAAAATTATTATTATTTATTATTATTATACTATCCGATCTCCCTCCTAAATGTTGATTTTAAGTTGCTTACCAAATTCATGGCTAATAGCTTTCAGTCCTTTCTTCCTGGTATCCTCACCCAATCTCAAACAGGTTTTGTCCATGTTCGGTCTATCACATATAATATTAGGACAGCACTGGCTGTCATTACACATAGTTACCAGGCCAAAGCCAAGAAGCATATACTGGACAACCTTGATGCTGATAATGCTTTTGATTGAGTGTTTTGGTCTTACCTCATTCAAACGCTTAAGAATAGATTGTTTGGCTTTACGTTCTTTAACTTTGTAAGGACAATCTACACCAACCCCCAATCTTCTATTTGTCTTAATGGCATTCAGTCAACATCTTTTTGTATCTTCAAGGGTACGAGGCAGGGATGTCCCCTGTTACCTCTATTATTATTATTGCCCTGGATCCTTTGCTAAGATACCTCGAGATGATCCCTTCCTTTGGGGGTATTGGAATCGGCCACCATACGCTTGAAACATTGGCATTTGCTGATGATATTTTACTCATGATAGCCAATCCTAAGGAATCCATTCCTTCCATAATGGATGCCTTTATTCAGTTTGGAGCAGTTTCGGGATTTCGCATAAATTTTGACAAATCTCACGCTTTGGCTATCTTCAAAGCTGCTCAGAAACGGTGGCCGTTCCCTTTCAGTGGAGGAGAGATTCCTTGCGTTATCTTGGGGTATATTTACCCTCAAATCCTCACGATATTTGTAAACTAAATGTTCGATCCCTCATTTCTATGGAGTCAGAATCGTGGTTTTTAGAGTTAGTGTAGGTCTTCAACTGTTAAATCCACAACTCCTGAGAAACCAATTGTCCTTTTTAGGGTTAATTCGTGGGTCCCGATATTGCAGCGCCAGGAAGGCAGGGCACAGCATATCCACATCAGTGCAAGGCCTGCAGGCACTGTATGTGCGTCAATTGCTCCTACTGCATCCCTCCCAAAGCTCCATAACTGTCTGTTGTTGCTGCAGCTTCTTTACTATATACCTAGCTGCATTTTTTTCCACAAAAAATTCACCCCCAAAAAAATTATATACAGTGTGTTCTGTGAGACTGAGGCCTGTTTAAAAATCATAGTTTGTCAGGCATACCTAGCATAGTTGTGTTCTAGCCTTGAGCTCCTTTTTTTTTTTGTTTTTTTTAATTCACCAAAAAAGGCCTCACATATCTGCGTTCTTCAAGTTTTGGCATTTTAGGCCGTTTTGCCACTGTTTTTGCTATCTGTTACTCTAATTATATACAGCACTATTTGGCATTTAAAAAAAAAAACAGGCCACATATTTGCCAGTGTGATATTTCCGTTACAGCCTTCATATATCTGCGTGCTCCAAGTTTGGGCCAGTGGCGTAGGAAGGGGGGTGCGGGGGGGGGCGGTCCGCCCCGGGCGGCACAATGCTGGGGGCGGCCGGCGCTGCAGGAGAAGAAGATAAAAAAAAAAAAAAAAAGACTCCCCTTTAAATCTTCGGGCGGCGCCGTCCGCCACCACGACCAGGGCCAGCTCCCCCCACCCCCGGGTCCCGCCCCCGCCCCCGCCCCCCGCTCTATACTCACCTCTCCTGGTTCCTGCGGCGCCGGCAGCTGCAGCGTCCTCTGACTCTGCGACGTCTCAGAGCAGAGGGCGCGATGACGTCACTACTGTGCGCGCCGCTCTGCCTCTCTGTCCTGAGCGTCGCAGAGCCGGAGAGACGCTCACTGCACCGGACCTGCGCTGGGAACGGGAGAGGTGAGGATTTTACTTGTTTTTTTTTTTTCTTTATGTCTGACTGTCTGGGGCTGGGGCAATGCTGGAGACCATGGGGCAGATTGCTGGACACACTGGGGCAGTACTGGAGACCATGGGGCAGAATGCTGGACACACTGGGGCAATACAGGAGACCATGGGGCAGATTGCTGGACACACTGGGGCAATACAGGAGACTATGGGGCAGATTGCTGGACACACTGGGGCAATACAGGAGACCATGGGGCAGATTGCTGGACACACTGGGGCAATACAGGAGACCATGGGGCAGATTGCTGGACACACTGGGGCAATACAGGAGACTATGGGGCAGATTGCTGGACACACTGGGGCAATACTGGAGACCATGGGGCAGAATGCTGGACACACTGGGGCAATACTGGAGACCATGGGGCAGAATGCTGGACACACTGGGGCAATACTGGAGACCATGGGGCAGAATGCTGGACACACTGGGGCAGTACAGGAGACTATGGGGCAGAATGCTGGACACACTGAATACTGGAGACCATGGGGCAGATCTCAGGACACATTGAGGCAATGCTGGAGACCCTGGGGCAGACTTCTGGACATACTGGGGCAATACTGGAGACCATGGGGCAGATTGCTGGACACACCGGGGCAATACTGGAGACCATGGGGCAGAATGCTGGACACACTGGGGCAATACAGGAGACCATGGGGCAGATTGCTGGACACACTGGGGCAATACTGGAGACCATGGGGCAGAATGCTGGACACACTGGGGCAGTACAGGAGACTATGGGGCAGAATGCTGGACACACTGAATACTGGAGACCATGGGGCAGATTTCAGGACACATTGAGGCAATGCTGGAGACCCTGGGGCAGACTTCTGGACATACTGGGGCAATACTGGAGACCATGGGGCAGATTGCTGGACACACCGGGGCAATACTGGAGACCATGGGGCAGAATGCTGGACATACTGGGGCAATACAGGAGACCATGGGGCAGATTGCTGGACACACTGGGGCAATACTGGAGACCCTGGGGCAGATTGCTGGACACACTGGGGCAATACTGGAGACCCTGGGGCAGATTTCTGGACACATTGAGGCAATGCTGGAGACCCTGGGGCAGACTTCTGGACACACTGGGGCAATGCTGGACACTGGGGCAGATTGCTGGACACACTGGGGGTAATATACTGGACACACTGGGGCAATGCTGGACACTGGGGGTAATATGCTGGACACACTGGGGCAGACTGCTGGACACACTGGGGAAAGGCTGGACACTGGGGCAGATTGCTGGACACACTGAGGGCAGATTGCTGGACACACTGGGGGTAATATGCTGGACATACTGGGGCAGATTGCTGGACACACTGGGGGTAATATGCTGGACACACTGGGGCAGATTGCTGGACAACATGGGGGTAATATGCTGGACACACTGGGGCAGATTGCTGGACAACATGGGGGTAATATGCTGGACACACTGGGGGCAGGACTTGAGGCATGGGCAGAATGTATATACGGGGCATGATTGGAGACACGGGGCAGGATTGGATCATGGGGCAGGACGGATACGATGGAGGCTGGTGGGGCAGGATGGGGAGATCATATGGGGTAGAATGGATACTCATGAGGGCAGGATACGACAACATATGGCTGGAGCCAGGAATGAGATAAACGGGGCCAGGGTGGGGAATATTATTACCATAGGGGATAATTAAGGGATATTGTTACTGCAGTGATGTATTTATTTTATTTTTTGAGTATACTGTTTTAAATGGGGGGGCGGTCCTGTTACTGTGCAGAGTGACACTATATCACCTTTTTTTCTTCATGTGGTGTAATGTAGAAGTTGTGAAAAATTAAGTAATGTGTTCTGCAAGCGGAGCTCGAGATAACTGTGTTATTTCCTGCAGAAACGAGTCCTGGCTGGAAGAAATGATGGCGGTCTGTGCTGGATAAAAGATGAAGGACTTCACCTAGAGACGTCACTGGTGAGTCAGTGTTACCTATACACTGACACTATACACTGTATACTATATAGAGGTCCTGTGTATAATGTCACCAGTGATCTCTGTATTACCTCTACACAGACACTGCATACTAAGTACAGATCTCCTGTGAATACTGGCACTTATGGTGATAGTATTGTGGTTTTTTTTTTATTACTGATCAGTATTGTAGTATTCAGTCACTATGTGGTGGTAATATGTGGTCTGGAAATGGTGCGGTGGTATTTGTCCCTTGTATGTAGTATTATTCGGTCACTATGTGGCCTGGTCATGGTGTGGTGGTATTAAGTCACAGGTGTGGCATGTGGGGGTGACACCATTAGGCCCAGTTTAAGTTCTACAAAACAGGAAAACCATTTTTGGTAACCTTTGTGTGTATTGAGCTGGGGGGGGGGGGCGCCAAACTCGGGAACAGCCCCGGGCGGCAAAAGCTCTAGCTACGCCTCTGGTTTGGGCATTGTAGGCCGGTGTACCACTTTTTTGCTGTTTGTTACTCTAATTATATACATCACAATTTAGCTTAAAAAATATAAAAAGGCCAAATATTTGCCAGTGTGGTATTTCTGTGGCAGCCCATGTATATCTGCATGCTTCAAGTTTGGGCATTGTAGGCCGGTGGACCACTTTTTTTGCTGTCTGTTACTCTACTTATATACAGCACTATTTAGCAAAAAAATATAAAAAGGCCACATATTTGCCAGTGTAGTATTTCCGTGACAGCCCATGTATATCTGTGTGCTCCAAGTTTGGTCATTGTAGGCCGGTGGACCTCTTTTTTGCCGTCTCATACTCTACTTATATACAGCACAGTTTTGCACAATTTAACTTCACAAAAAAGCCTGCTTGGTGTTTAGGTTTAAAAAAATCGTAGATTTGCAGGCATACTGATCAGATATTATTTAGCTACTAATAAATATATTTTTGTTGAGTGAGCATTTGAAATAGTGCAGTAGTCTATTTAAAATGGGCAAGGCAAGGGTCAAGGAATGGGGAAGTGGATGTGATGATGAGGGTGCATGCAGAGGACGAGGCCATGGCCAAGGTGAAAGTGGGCAACAAGAAAGACCCACATCTTCTCGATCGACCTTCCTGTCCCAGTTTCCAGGGGACCGCAGCACACCACAATTGAAGCCAGAGCAGTGTGAAATGGTTGTTGGTTAGATAGCGGATAATGCTTCCAGACACTTAGCCACCACCACTGTGTCTTCCACATGGTCAAGTCTGAGTACCCTTGAGTATGGCTCGGATATTCCTCACACTGATCCTCCTTCCTCCCAAAATGCCGAGTGCCCTGAGTGTTATGACCTGGTGGTCAGGACAATAATGGACCTGGTGGTTAAGAGCACACGGAATGACCTGATAGTTACTGATAATAAGGACGAGCTCTGGGACGTGGGAACTCTGCTGACCGCAATCCCTAAACCTATCAAACACACTAGCAATAGCCGTGGATTGCGCTTAACGCTCCCTATGCAACTCGGCACAGCCTAAGAAACTAGCTAGCCCTGAAGATAGAAAAATAAAGCCTACTTTGCCTCAGAGAAATTCCCCAAAGGAAAAGGCAGCCCCCCACATGTAATGACTGTGAGTAAAGATGAAAATACAAACACAGAGATGAAATAGATTTAGCCAAGTGAGGCTCGACTTACTGAACAGACCGAGGAAAGGAAAGGTAACTTTGCGGTCAGCACAAAAACCTACAAAAAGACCACGCAGAGGGTGCAAAAAGACCCTCCGCACTGACTCACGGTGCGGAGGCGCTCCCTCTGCGTCCCAGAGCTTCCAGCAAGCAAGACAACAAATTAAATAGCAAGCTGGACAGAAAAATAGAAAACCGAAGAGAAAGAGTGCCGTTTTACTTTTTCAATGTAGAATTGGCTGGAATTGAGATCGGACGCCATGTCGCGTTTGGAGAGCCCCCTGATGTGCCTAAACAGTAGAAATCCCCCACAAGTGACCCCATTTTGGAAACTAGACCCCCCATGGAACTTATCTAGATGTGTGGTGAGAACCTTGAATGCCCAAGTGCTTCACAGAAGTTTAGAATGCAGAGTCGTGAAAATAAAAAATATTTTTTTTTCCACAAAAAAGATATTGTAGCCCCCAAGTTTTTATTTTCACAAGGGTAACAGGAGAAATTGGACTGCAACAGTTGTTGTCCAATTTATCCCGAGTACGCTGATGTGCCATATGTGGGGGTAAACCACTGTTTGGGCGCACGGCAGAGCTCGGAAGGGAAGGAGCGCCTTTTTGGAATGCAGACTTTGATACAATGGTCTGTGGGCATTATGTTGCGATTGCAGAGCCCCTGATATACCTAAACTGTAGTAACCCCCCACAAGTGACCCCATTTTGGAAACTAGACCCCCCAAGGAACTTATCTAGATGTGTGGTGAGAACTTTGAATGCCCAAGTGCTTCACAGAAGTTTAGAATGCAGAGTCGTGAAAATAAAAAATATTTTTTTTTTCACAAAAAAGATATTGTAGCCCCCAAGTTTTTATTTTCACAAGGGTAACAAGAGAAATTGGACCCAAGAAGTTGTTGTCCAATTTATCCCGAGTACGCTGATGCCCCATATGTGGGGGTAACCCACTGTTGTACCTAAACAGTGGAAACCCCCCAATTCTAGCTCCAACCCTAACCCCAACACACCCCTAACCCTAATCCCAACCTGATCCATAATCCTAATCACTAACCCTAACCATAATCACAACCCTAACCCCAAAACAACCCTAATGTCAACCCTAACCATAACCCTAATCAAAACCCTAAATCCAACACACCCCTAATCCTAATCTCAACCCTAACCTCAAACCTAACCCTAATCCCAATACACCCCTAATCACAACCCTAACCTTAACCCTAATCCCAAACCTAACCCTAATCCCAAGCGTAACCCTAATGCCAACCCTAACCCTAATACCAACCCTAATCCAAACCCTAACCCTAATCCCAGCTCTAACCCTAACTTTAGCCCCAACCCTAGCCCTAACTTTAGCCCCAACCCTAACCCTAGCCCTAAGGCTACTTTCACACTTGCGTCGTTTGGCATTCTGTCGAAATCCGTCGTTTGAGATAACAAACGGATCCTGCAAATGTGCCCGCAGGATGCGTTTTTTGCCCATAGACTTGTATTGCCGACGGATCGTGACGGATGGCCACACGTCGCGTCCATCGTGCACTGGATCAGTTGTGTTTTGGCGGAGCGTCGGCACAAAAAAGTTCAATGAAACATTTTTTTGTACGTCGCATCCGCCATTTCTGACCGCGCATGCGTGGCCGTAACTCCGCCCCCTCCTCCCCAGGACATAGATTGGGCAGCGGATGCGATGAAAAACTACAGCTGCTGCCCACGTTGTGCACAATTTTCACAACGTGCGTCGGTATGTCGGGCCGACGCATTGCGACGGCCCCGTACCGACGTAAGTGTGAAAGAAGCCTAACCCTAAATTTAGCCCCAACCCTAACCCTAAATTTAGCCCCAACCCAAACCCTATATTTAGCCCCAACCCTAGCCCTAACCCTAACTCTACCCCTACCCCTAACCCTAACCTAACCCTACCCCTAACCCTACCTCTAACCCTACCCCTAACCCTACCCCTAACCCTAACCTAACCCTACCCCTAACCCTAACCTAACCCTACCCCTAACCCTACCCCTAACCCTAACCTAACCCTACCCCTAACCCTACCCCTAACCCTAACCTAACCCTACCCCTAACCCTACCCCTAACCCTACCCCTAACCCTATCCCTATCCCTACCCCTAACCCTAACCCTACCCCTAACCCTACCCCTAACCCTAACCCTACCCCTAACCCTAACCTTACCCCTAACCCTAATTTTAGCCCCAACTGCTGTTCTCCTGCCGGCCGGCAGATGGAGACAGATGGCGGGCGCACTGGGCATGCGTCCGCCATGTTCTTCTGCCGGCGGCCAGGAGGAGCAGCAAGAGGATCCAGGGACACAGGTGAGTATTGTAGGGTCCGTGAATCCCCCTATTTCTCTGTCCTCTGATGTGCGATCACATCAGAGGACAGAGAATTACACTTTACTTTTTTTTTTTTTTTTTGCGGTCGCCGGTAAACAGTTAATTACCGGCGATCGCAAAACAGGGGGTCGGTAAAACCGACCCCGATCATGCTCTTTGGGGTCTCGGCTACCCCCGGCAGCCGAGACCCCAAAGATTCTCCCGGTGCATTTTAAAGATGGCGGCGCCCACCGGGAGACACGAGGAGCATCGGGGTAGCTAGGTGAGTATTGGGGGGCCACCTGGGACCCCTTTTCTCTGTCCTCCGATGTGCGATCACATTGGAGGACAGAGAAATTAAAAAGAGATCGCTTTTTTTTGCGATCGCCGGTAAACGGTTAATTACCGGCGATCACAAATGCGGGGTGGGTTAAAAAAACCCTGAATCATGTTCTCTGGGGTCTCGGCTACCCCCGGCAGCCGAGACCCCGGAGAAAATCGGCCTGTGGGGGGCGCTATTGACTTTTTCCACAGCGCCGTTAGTTAACGGCGCTGTGGTTTAAGTACCCTTAGCGGCCGCCGTTAAAAGGCGTATCGGCGGTCGCTAAGGGGGTAAATAGAGCAGCAGCTAACGAATTAACCTAGTCACCTGTGAAACTCAGAAACACCCACCAGAGGAAGTCCATGGACAGAACCAGCCGAAGTACCATTCATGACCACAGGAGGGAGCCCGACAACAGAATTCACAACACCTGAGACAACTGATCCCACACTTGGACAGTCTGAATAGCTGTTCAGTAGAGTTGAGCGACCTTGACCTTTTTAGAGTCGAGCCGGGTTTTGCGAAACCCGACTATGTCCAAAGTCGGGTCGAGTGAAATCGGCCGATTATGACGTAAAGTCGGGATCGACCGAAACACGAAACCCAATGCAAGTCAATGGGGCAGCATAGTCGGCAGTGAGTGGGGGCCAGGAAAACACCTAGAGTGCCCATTTTAATGTCAAAACCATCCATTCTTCTTAATGAAGCTTGTCAAGCGTAATTTACCTTAAAATAATTGGAAGGCATTTGAAATTGGGGGTCATTTGGCTAAAGTTGTGGGGGGTAGGGCTGGTTCAAGTAATTAGTGGGCCCAGTAAATCTGGACCACGTCACGGCAGTGGAGCAGGGAGAGGTAAGTATTTCAACTTTGCAAGTGCTGTGATCCTGAGCAAGCAGGGGGGGGCCCACTCGTTGGCATTGGCACTGGCACAGGGCCCCTCAAAGTACAGCGGTGTGTTTGCACGGCGGGGGCGCCTCCCACCGGCAGCAACACTTTTGCGTACTATGAGAGGCCCTGTGCCAGTGACGTCGCCAACTAGTATTCCTCCCCCCACCTGATGAAGGAACCTGCACTTTCATCTGCACCTTCCTCTTTGTCCCCGTGTAAGGTGGTATGGTATGCGGGAAGAGCAACCTGACTTTCAGCAGGGTCACAATGTTGTTGTGTAGCGTGCACGGGGAATGTTGCGTTATGGGTCAATGTACCAGCAGACTCATCTATCACTGGCTGGGCAATGGGCACGATGAAGTGGAAACACAGATATAGGCCCAAAGAAGAAAGTGGGCTAAATGCAGTTCAAAATTGGTAACACAGGAATAACCAGGGGGCATTGCAGTGGAGGACAACTGGAATGAGAGGCTGACACAGAGAGTAGGGCCAAATCAGTAAGTAGTCGAAATGCAGTTCAAAATTGGCAACCGTAGTAAACAGGCGGCACAGCTTTGTTCAGTGGAGGAGAACAGCAAGGAGTGGCAGACACCGATAGTAGGCCCCAACCCAACTAGTAGGCCAAATGCAGTCTAACATTAACAACTACTTAACGAGAGGCTGAAAATGGAATTTCAGGACAGGAAACCAGGAGAACAGCAAGGAGTGGCAGACACCGATAGTAGGCCCCAAACCAACTAGTACGCCAAATGCAGTTGTTCCATTTAACCACAATTTAATGAGAGCCTGAAGATAGAAGCTCAGGAAAGGCAACCTGGGGAACACCTTGGAGTGTAACACACCATCTCTCTCCACCCCATACCCATTTTGTAGGCCTAATGCTGTGTACTTTTCTACAACTACTAAACGAGAGTCGGAAGACCGAAGCAATGGCAAGGAAACCTGGGGAACACCTTGGAGTGTAACACACCATCTCTCTCCACCCCATACCCAATTTGTAGGCCTAATGCAGCCTACTTTCCGACACCTACTAAACGAGAGCATGAAGATCGAAGCTCAGGAAAGGCAACCTGGGGAACACCTTGGAGTGTAACACACCATCTCTCTCCACCCCATACCCATTTTTTAGGCCTAATGCAGTGTACTTTTCTACAACTACTAAACGAGAGTCGGAAGACCGAAGCAATGGCAAGGAAACCTGGGGAACACCTTGGAGTGTAACACACCATCTCTCTCCACCCCATTCCCCATTTTTTAGGCCTAATGCAGCCTACTTTCCGACACCTACTAAACGAGAGCATGAAGATCGAAGCTCAGGAAAGGCAACCTGGGGAACACCTTGGAGTGTAACACACCATCTCTCTCCACCCCATACCCATTTTGTAGGCCTAATGCTGTGTACTTTTCTACAACTACTAAACGAGAGTCGGAAGACCGAAGCAATGGCAAGGAAACCTGGGGAACACCTTGGAGTGTAACACACCATCTCTCTCCACCCCATACCCAATTTGTAGGCCTAATGCAGCCTACTTTCCGACACCTACTAAACGAGAGCATGAAGATCGAAGCTCAGGAAAGGCAACCTGGTGAAAACCTTGGAGTGTAACACAACCTGTCTCTACACCCCATACACAATTAGTAGGCCTAATGCAGCGTAGTTTCCAACAGCTACTAAACGAGAGCCGGAAGATCGAAGCTCAGGAAAGGCAACCTGGGGAACACCTTGGAGTGTAACACAACCTCTCTCTACACCACGGAAGGGCTGATTCTTAGGAAGGAAGGCTGTTGTAAATAAGCATTGCGCGTCCGAGGGTGATTATATTCTTATTCGGTATCTACTCACCCTCGGACGCGCCATGCTTCTTGATTTGTAATTAATGTTTATTTGCAATGTGCTTTTGACTTACTCAATTATTTTTTTAATTATTGATTTTATTAAATTAATAGTTTAACATCTTATTGGAAATAATTTAAAGGAGACGCGACAGGACAACACTCGGTGGATGCCATATCTCTGTTAACAACTCCAAAAAACTTTCAGTTAACTTCTTGCAGGAGAAAGAAATTGTAGCTGTTGGACCTTTGTAGTACAGTTCCAGATATTTGTTGTGTGTTTGTTTTGATTGTTAAAATGTCTGCATTTGAGATCTCAACACGATCTTATTTTTTATAATCAAATTAATTTTTTAAATATTTTATTAGGTTGGTTCAAGGGGTACACGGGCCGCAGTAGACAGGTCAGTGGAGGCCTAGTGGAAGGAGGGACCACAGACAGGCATCGAAGGCCTAAAATAATAACACATGGCTGTAGGCAATTTTAAATTGGTTCCAGGGGTACATGGGCAGCAGTGCCCTGGTCAGTGTAGTAGTAGTTGAAAGAATGGACCGCAGACAGGCATCGAAGGCCTAAAATAAAAAAATTGGGCTGGCTGTAGGCAATTTTAAATTGGTTCCAGGGGTACACGGGCAGCAGTGGTGTGGTCAGTGGAGGCCTAGTGGAAGGAGTGACCACAGACAGGCATCGAAGGCCTAAAATATTAACACATGGCTGTAGTCAATTTTAAATTGGTTCCAGGGGTACTTGGGCAGCAGTGCCCTGGTCAGTGTAGTAGTAGTTGAAAGAATGGACCGCAGACAGGCATCGAAGGCCTAAAATAAAAAAATTGGGCTGGCTGTAGGCAATTTTAAATTGGTTCCAGGGGTACACGGGCAGCAGTGGTGTGGTCAGTGGAGGCCTAGTGGAAGGAGTGACCGCAGACAGGCATCGAAGGCCTAAAATAATAACACATGGCTGTAGGCAATTTTAAATTGGTTCCAGGGTTACACGGGCAGCAGTGGTGTGGTCAGTGGAGGCCTAGTGGAAGGAGTGACCGCAGACAGGCATCGAAGGCCTAAAATAATCACACATGGCTGTAGGCAATTTTAAATTGGTTCCAGGGGTACACGGGCAGCAGTGGTGTGGTCAGTGGAGGCCTAGTGGAAGGAGTGACCACAGACAGGCATCGAAGGCCTAAAATATTAACACATGGCTGTAGTCAATTTTAAATTGGTTCCAGGGGTACTTGGGCAGCAGTGCCCTGGTCAGTGTAGTAGTAGTTGAAAGAATCGACCGCAGACAGGCATCGAAGGCCTAAAATAAAAAAATTGGGCTGGCTGTAGGCAATTTCAAATTGGTTCCAGGGGTACACGGGCAGCAGTGGTGTGGTCAGTGGAGGCCTAGTGGAAGGAGTGACCGCAGACAGGCATCGAAGGCCTAAAATAATAAAACATGGCTGTAGGCAATTTTAAATTGGTTCCAGGGGTACACGGGCAGCAGTGGTCTGGTCAGTGGAAGTCTAGTGGAAGGAGTGACCGCAGACAGGCTTCGAAGGCCTAACATAACAAACTTGGGCTGGCTGTAGGCACTTTTAAATTGGTTCCAGGGGTACATGGGCAGCAGTGTATGGTCAGTGGAAGTCTAGTGGAAGGAGTGACCGCAGACAGGCATCGAAGGCCTAAAATAATCACACATGGCTGTAGGCAATTTTAAATTGGTTCCAGGGGTACACGGGCAGCAGTGGTGTGGTCAGTGGAGGCCTAGTGGAAGGAGTGACCACAGACAGGCATCGAAGGCCTAAAATATTAACACATGGCTGTAGTCAATTTTGAATTGGTTCCAGGGGTACTTGGGCAGCAGTGCCCTGGTCAGTGTAGTAGTAGTTGAAAGAATCGACCGCAGACAGGCATCGAAGGCCTAAAATAAAAAAATTGGGCTGGCTGTAGGCAATTTCAAATTGGTTCCAGGGGTACACGGGCAGCAGTGGTGTGGTCAGTGGAGGCCTAGTGGAAGGAGTGACCGCAGACAGGCATCGAAGGCCTAAAATAATAAAACATGGCTGTAGGCAATTTTAAATTGGTTCCAGGGGTACACGGGCAGCAGTGGTCTGGTCAGTGGAAGTCTAGTGGAAGGAGTGACCGCAGACAGGCTTCGAAGGCCTAACATAACAAACTTGGGCTGGCTGTAGGCACTTTTAAATTGGTTCCAGGGGTACATGGGCAGCAGTGTATGGTCAGTGGAAGTCTAGTGGAAGGAGTGACCGCAGACAGGCATCGAAGGCCTAAAATAATCACACATGGCTGTAGGCAATTTTAAATTGGTTCCAGGGGTACACGGGCAGCAGTGGTGTGGTCAGTGGAGGCCTAGTGGAAGGAGTGACCACAGACAGGCATCGAAGGCCTAAAATATTAACACATGGCTGTAGTCAATTTTAAATTGGTTCCAGGGGTACTTGGGCAGCAGTGCCCTGGTCAGTGTAGTAGTAGTTGAAAGAATGGACCGCAGACAGGCATCGAAGGCCTAAAATACAAAAATTGGGCTGGCTGTAGGCAATTTTAAATTGGTTCCAGGGGTACACGGGCAGCAGTGGTGTGGTCAGTGGAGGCCTAGTGGAAGGAGTGACCGCAGACAGGCATCGAAGGCCTAAAATAATAACACATGGCTGTAGGCACTTTTAAATTGGTTCCAGGGGTACATGGGCAGCAGTGTATGGTCAGTGGAAGTCTAGTGGAAGGAGTGACCGCAGACAGGCATCGAAGGCCTAAAATAATAACACATGGCTGTAGGCACTTTTAAATTGGTTCCAGGGGTACATGGGCAGCAGTGTATGGTCAGTGGAAGTCTAGTGGAAGGAGTGACCGCAGACAGGCATCGAAGGCCTAAAATAATAAAACATGGCTGTAGGCAATTTTAAATTGGTTCCAGGGGTACACGGGCAGCAGTGGTCTGGTCAGTGGAAGTCTAGTGGAAGGAGTGACCGCAGACAGGCTTCGAAGGCCTAACATAACAAACTTGGGCTGGCTGTAGGCACTTTTAAATTGGTTCCAGGGGTACATGGGCAGCAGTGTATGGTCAGTGGAAGTCTAGTGGAAGGAGTGACCGCAGACAGGCTTCCAAGGCCTAACATAACAAACTTGGGCTGGCTGTAGGCACTTTTAAATTGGTTCCAGGGGTACACGGGCAGCAGTGGTCTGGTCAGTGGAAGTCTAGTGGAAGGAGTGACCGCAGACAGGCTTCCAAGGCCTAACATAACAAACTTGGGCTGGCTGTAGGCACTTTTAAATTGGTTCCAGGGGTACACGGGCAGCAGTGGTCTGGTCAGTGGAAGTCTAGTGGAAGGAGTGACCGCAGACAGGCTTCGAAGGCCTAACATAACAAACTTGGGCTGGCTGTAGGCACTTTTAAATTGGTTCCAGGGGTACATGGGCAGCAGTGGTCTGGTCAGTGGAAGTCTAGTGGAAGGAGTGACCGCAGACAGGCTTCCAAGGCCTAACATAACAAAATTGGGCTGGCTGTAGGCACTTTAAATTGGTTCCAGGGGTACATGGGCAGCAGTGTATGGTCAGTGGAAGTCTAGTGGAAGGAGTGACGGCAGACAGTCTTCGAAGGCCTAACATAACAAAATTGGGCTGACTATAGGCACTTTTAAATTGGTTCCAGGGTAACACGGCCAGCAGTGGCCTGGTCAGTGTAGTAGTTGTAGAAAGAAGGGACCGCAGACAGGCTTCGAAGGCCTAACATAACAAAAATGTCAAAACAATGGTATTGTCAGTGCCAGGCATTGAAGGATGTCAGCGCCTAGACTACACATTGGTGAAGCTGTGAGAGATAATTTTGCTAGTGGTAGAGCACTGTTTGAGCTGGGGGGGGAACTGGCTTGTGGCCGGCGGTACAGGCACAGGGCCCTTCATATTACAACGGTGTGTCTGACGTTGGGTGCGCACCACCACCGCCAGAGACACTTTATTGTACTATGAGGGACCCAGTGGCAGTGCCGTCGACCAAAAGCGGCCACACCCACCTCTTCAGACAAACAGCACTCTCAAGGGTCCAAGCGCAAAGTGGCGATAGCACGGCCCCGTGTGGGGAGTTTGGCCATTTCGTGAGGTGGAAACATGTCGTATGCTGGACAATCAGGTGAAGAAAATTACGAGATTGGAAAAGTCATTCAGAATAGTCCACAGGCAAGACCTTTTCATAGGAAAGCTAGGTGTCAGCCGGGCAGGGTGGGGCAAAAGATTTTGAAATCCAGTTGTGGTTCATTTTAATGAAGGTTAGATCATCTACATTTTGGGTAGCCAGACGAGTCCTTTTTTCTGTTAGTATTGAACCTGCAGCACTGAATACTCTTTCTGATAGGACACTAGCTGCCGGGCAAGCAAGCTCCTGCAATGCATATTCTGCCAATTCTGGCCAGGTGTCTAATTTGGATGCCCAGTAATCAAATGGGAATGACGGTTGAGGGAGAACGTCGATAAGGGATGAAAAATAGTTTGTAACCATACTGGACAAATGTTGTCTCCTGTCACTTTGAATTGATGCTGCAGTACCTGTCCTGTCTGCGGTCATAGAAAAATCACTCCACAACCTGGTCAGAAAACCCCTCTGGCCAACGCCACTTCTGATTTCTGCCCCTCTAACACCTCTGGTCTGCTGGCCCCTGGAGCTCGTGTGAGAACGATCACGGGCGCTGTGTGCAGGGAATGCCAGAAGCAAACGGTCAACAAGAGTTGATTGTTTTGTTGCTAATATTAGTTCCAAGTTCTCATGTGGCATAATATTTTGCAATTTGCCTTTATAGCGAGGATCAAGGAGGCAGGCCAACCAGTAATCGTCATCGTTCATCATTTTTGTAATGCGTGTGTCCCTTTTGAGGATACGCAAGGCATAATCCGCCATGTGGGCCAAAGTTCCCGTTGTCAAATCTGCGGTTGTGCTTGGTTGAGGGGCAGTTGCAGGCAAATCTACGTCACTTGTGTCCCTCAAAAAACCAGAACCCGGCCTTGCCACGCCACCAATTTCCCGTGCCCCCGGGAAAGCTTCCTCATTAAAAATATACTCATCCCCATCATCCTCCTCATCCTCCACCTCCTCTTCGCCCGGTACCTCGTCATGTACACTGCCCTGACCAGACAATCGCTGACTGTCATCAAGGCTTTCCTCTTCCTCTGGTGCAGACGCCTGATCCTTTATGTGCGTCAAACTTTGCATCAGCAGACGCATTAGGGGGATGCTCATGCTTATTATGGCGTTGTCTGCACTAACCAGCCGTGTGCATTCCTCAAAACACTGAAGGACTTGACACATGTCTTGAATCTTCGACCACTGCACACCTGACAACTCCATGTCTGCCATCCTACTGCCTGCCCGTGTATGTGTATCCTCCCACAAAAACATAACAGCCCGCCTCTGTTCGCACAGTCTCTGAAGCATGTGCAGTGTTGAGTTCCACCTTGTTGCAACGTCTATGATTAGGCGATGCTGGGGAAGGTTCAAAGAACGCTGATAGGTCTGCATACGGCTGGAGTGTACAGGCGAACGGCGGATATGTGCGCAAAGTCCACGCACTTTGAGGAGCAGGTCGGATAACCCCGGATAACTTTTCAGGAAGCACTGCACCACCAGGTTTAAGGTGTGAGCCAGGCAAGGAATGTGTTTCAGTTGGGAAAGGGAGATGGCAGCCATGAAATTCCTTCCGTTATCACTCACTACCTTGCCTGCCTCAAGATCTACAGTGCCCAGCCACGACTGCGTTTCTTGCTGCAAGAACTCGGACAGAACTTCCGCGGTGTGTCTATTGTCGCCCAAACACTTCATAGCCAATACAGCCTGCTGACGTATGCCAGTAGCTTCCCCATAATGGGAGACCTGGTGTGCAACAGTGGCAGGTGCGGATGGAGTGTTTGTGCGACTGCGGTCTGTGGACGAGCTCTTGCTTCTGCAGGAGGACGAGGAGGAGGAGGAGGAGGAGGGGGTGCGAACGGCTACAGACAACTGTTTACTAGACCGTGGGCTAGGCAGAACTGTCCCAAACTTGCTGTCCCCTGTGGACCCTGAATCCACCACATTTACCCAGTGTGCCGTGATGGACACGTAACGTCCCTGGCCATGCCTACTGGTCCATGCATCTGTTGTCAGGTGCACCTTTGTGCTCACAGATTGCCTGAGTGCATGGACGATGCGCTCTTTAACATGCTGGTGGAGGGCTGGGATGGCTTTTCTGGAAAAAAAGTGTCGACTGGGTAGCTCGTAGCGTGGTACAGCGTAGTCCATCAGGTCTTTGAAAGCTTCGCTTTCAACTAACCGGTAGGGCATCATCTCTAACGAGATTAGTCTAGCTATGTGGGCGTTCAAACCCTGTGTACGCGGATGCGAGGCTAAGTACTTCCTTTTTCTAACCATAGTCTCATGTAGGGTGAGCTGGACTGGAGAGATGGAGATCGTGGAACTAGCGGGGGTGCCGGTGGACATGGCAGACTGAGAGACGGTGGGAGATGGTATTGTTGCCGCCGGTGCCCTAGATGCAGTGTTTCCTACTACGAAACTGGTGATTCCCTGACCCTGACTGCTTTGGCCTGGCAAAGATACCTGCACAGATACAGCAGGTGGTGCGCTAAATGGTGGTCCTACACTGCCGGAAGGGATGTTGCGTTGATGACTAGCTTCATTGGCCGAGGGTGCAACAACCTTAAGGGACGTTTGGTAGTTAGTCCAAGCTTTCAAATGCATGGTGGTTAAATGTCTATGCATGCAACTAGTATTGAGACTTTTCAGATTCTGACCTCTGCTTAAGGAAGTAGAACATTTTTGACAGATGACTTTGCGCTGATCAATTGGATGTTGTTTAAAAAAATGCCAGACTGCACTCTTTCTAGCATCGGATACCTTTTCAGGCATTGCAGACTGAGCTTTAACCGGATGGCCACGCTGTCCTCCACCAGGTTTTGGCTTTGCCACGCGTTTTGGGCAAGATACGGGCCCGGCAGATGGAACCTGTGGCGATGTTGATGCCTGCTGCGGCCCCTCCTCCTCCTCTGCTTCAGAACTGCTGCCGCCTGCACCCTGTTCCCCCAATGGCTGCCAATCGGGGTCAAGAACTGGGTCATCTAATAACTCTTCTTGTACCTCCTGCGCAACTTCGTCTGTGTCACCGTGTCGTTCGGTGGTATAGCGTTCGTGATGGGGCAACATAGTCTCATCAGGGTCTGATTCTTGATCAGCACCCTGCGAGGGCAATGTTGTGGTCTGAGTCAAAGGACCAGCATAGTAGTCTGGCTGTGGCTGTGCGTCAGTGCACTCCATGTCAGATTCAATTTGTAATGGGCATGGACTGTTAACTGCTTCACTTTCTAAGCCAGGGACGGTATGTGTAAAGAGCTCCATGGAGTAACCCGTTGTGTCGCCTGCTGCATTCTTCTCTGTTGTTGTTTTTGCTGAAGAGGACAAGGAAGTGACTTGTCCCTGACCGTGAACATCCACTAACGACGCGCTGCTTTTACTTTTACCAGTTTCACGAGAGGAGGCAAAAGAGCTAGAGGCTGAGTCAGCAAGATAAGCCAAAACTTGCTCTTGCTGCTCCGGCTTTAAAAGCGGTTTTCCTAATCCCAGAAAAGGGAGCGTTCGAGGCCTTGTGTAGCCGGACGACGAACCTGGCTCCACAGCTCCAGACTTAGGTGCAATATTTTTTTCCCCACGACCACCTGATGCTCCACCACTACCACTACCCTCATTACCAGCTGACAATGAACGCCCCCGGCCACGACCTCTTCCACTAGACTTCCTCATTGTTTTAAAAACGTAACCAAACTAACGTTATTTGTTGCAGTCACACAACTTACACGGTGAGCTATAACTTCAGTATGATTTAGCTACCCCTTTACAGGTTGGTGAGACCACAGCGAAAATCAGGCCCAATGTTACACACTCTTTTTTTGGTGGCTGCAAATTAGAGAGATGCCCCACACGCAGGACTGTCACTGAAGCACAAATGTTAATATTAATGTCACACTATTATTTTTTTTTTATTTTTTTTTTTTTCAGGAACACTTTAGAAACCCCCCCCAAAAAAAAACATTGATTTTTGCAGGGAGAATTTAGAAAACAAATGTAACAAACTATATGCTTTCTATGGGCCACTGAGTGAGAGATGACGCACACAGGAATCAGGAGTGGCACACAAGCCCAGAGGCCAATATTTT
Organism: Ranitomeya imitator; assembly: GCF_032444005.1. Lineage (NCBI taxonomy): Eukaryota > Metazoa > Chordata > Amphibia > Anura > Dendrobatidae > Ranitomeya > Ranitomeya imitator. Next base: position 463,958,734 of record NC_091287.1, on the reverse strand, counting down.
TCTACCAATGATTGATGGAGTTATTTTCTCTGGTAGATTTTGGAACCCAAATCAAGGAAAAAAAATATAGGCTTTCTATGGACCACAATTGGAGAGAGAGAGAGAGAGAGAGATGGCACACCCAGGAGTCAAGACTGGCACACAAGCAGAAAGGCCAATATTAATCTCCCACTGTTTTTTTTTTTTTTTTTTTTTTTTTTCAGGGAGACTTTAGAAAAAAAAATAATAAAAAAAATATGATTTTATCAGGAAGAATTTAGAAACCAAATAAAATAAAATGATTTTTTCAGGGAGAATTTATAAAACAAATAAAACCAAAAATAGGCGTTCTATGGCCCACTGACTGAGAGATGACGCACACAGGAATCAGGAGTGGCACACAAGCCCAGAGGCCAATATTTTTCTACCAATGATTGATGGAGTTATTTTCTCTGGTAGATTTTGGAACCCAAATCAAGGAAAAAAAATATAGGCTTTCTATGGACCACAATTGGAGAGAGAGAGAGAGAGAGAGATGGCACACCCAGGAGTCAAGACTGGCACACAAGCAGAAAGGCCAATATTAATCTCCCACTGTTTTTTTTTTTTTTTTTTTTTTTTTTCAGGGAGACTTTAGAAAAAAAAATAATAAAAAAAATATGATTTTATCAGGAAGAATTTAGAAACCAAATAAAATAAAATGATTTTTTCAGGGAGAATTTATAAAACAAATAAAACCAAAAATAGGCGTTCTATGGCCCACTGACTGAGAGATGACGCACACAGGAATCAGGAGTGGCACACAAGCCCAGAGGCCAATATTTTTCTACCAATGATTGATGGAGTTATTTTCTCTGGTAGATTTTGGAACCCAAATCAAGGAAAAAAAATATAGGCTTTCTATGGACCACAATTGGAGAGAGAGAGAGAGAGAGAGAGAGAGAGAGATGGCACACCCAGGAGTCAAGACTGGCACACAAGCAGAAAGGCCAATATTAATCTCCCACTGTTTTTTTTTTTTTTGTTTTTTTTTTCAGGGAGACTTTAGAAAAAAAAATAATAAAAAAAATATGATTTTATCAGGAAGAATTTAGAAACCAAATAAAATAAAATGATTTTTTCAGGGAGAATTTATAAAACAAATAAAACCAAAAATAGGCGTTCTATGGCCCACTGACTGAGAGATGACGCACACAGGAATCAGGAGTGGCACACAAGCCCAGAGGCCAATATTTTTCTACCAATGATTGATGGAGTTATTTTCTCTGGTAGATTTTGGAACCCAAATCAAGGAAAAAAAATATAGGCTTTCTATGGACCACAATTGGAGAGAGAGAGAGAGAGAGAGAGAGAGAGAGATGGCACACCCAGGAGTCAAGACTGGCACACAAGCAGAAAGGCCAATATTAATCTCCCACTGTTTTTTTTGGTTGTTTTTTTTTTTTTTTTTTCAGGGAGACTTTAGAAAAAAAAATAATAAAAAAAATATGATTTTATCAGGAAGAATTTAGAAACCAAATAAAATAAAATGATTTTTTCAGGGAGAATTTATAAAACAAATAAAACCAAAAATAGGCGTTCTATGGCCCACTGACTGAGAGATGACGCACCCAGGAGTCAAGACTGGCACACAAGCAGAAAGGCCAATATTAATCTCCCACTGTTTTTTTTTTTTTTTTCAGGGAGACTTTAGAAAAAAAAATAATAAAAAAAATATGATTTTGTCAGGAAGAATTTAGAAACCAAATAAAATAAAATGATTTTTTCAGGGAGAATTTAGAAAACAAATAAAACCAAAAATAGGCGTTCTATGGCCCACTGACTAAGAGAGAGAGAGAGAGATGGAACGCTTAGTACTGGCACACAAGCCCAAAGGGCAATATTAATCTCCCTTTTTTTTTCCAGGGAGAATTTCTAAAACCCCCAAAAAAAAAAAAATAGGCTTTCTATGGCCCACTATTTGTGAGAGAGATGGGACGCTCAGGACTGGCACAGATGGCACGCTCAGGACTGGCACAGAAGCCCAGAGGCCAATATTAATCTCCCTTTTTTTCTGGGAGAATTTATAAAACCAAAAAAATATTTAAATAGGCTTTCTATGGCCCACTATTTGTGAGAGAGATGGCACGCTCAGGACTGGCACAGATGGCACGCTCACAACTGGCACACAAGCCCAGAGGCCAATATTAATCTCCCTTTTTTCAGGGAAAATTTATAAAACCAAAAAAAAAATTAAATAGGCTTTCTATGGCCCACTATTTGTGAGAGAGATGGCACGCTCAGGACTGGCACAGATGGCACGCTCACAACTGGCACACAAGCCCAGAGGCCAATATTAATCTCCCTTTTTTCAGGGAAAATTTATAAAACAAAAAAAAAAAATTAAATAGGCTTTCTATGGCCCACTATTTGTGAGAGAGATGGCACGCTCAGGACTGGCACAGATGGCACGCTCACAACTGGCACACAAGCCCAGAGGCCAATATTAATCTCCCTTTTTTTCAGGGAGAATTTATAAAACCAAAAAAAAAATTAAATAGGCTTTCTATGGCCCACTATTTGTGAGAGAGATGGCACGCTCAGGGCTGGCACAGATGGCACGCTCAGGACTGGCACACAAGCCCAGAGGCCAATATTAATCTCCCTTTTTTTCAGGGAGAATTTATAAAACCCCAAAAAAAATAAAATAGGCTTTCTATGGCCCACTATTTGTGAGAGAGATGGCACACTCAGGACTGGCACACAAGCCCAAAGGCCAATATTAATCTCCCACTGTATTTTTATCAGGGAGAATTTATACACCCCACAAAAAAAAATACAGAAAAATGAAAAGGCTTTCTATGGCCCACTATGTGAGAGAGATGGCACACACAGGGATGGCACTCTAGCAGAAATGCCAAATTGCCAATCTTAATCTCCCACCAAAAAAAAAAAAAAAAAAAACACAGGGAATGTCCTACAATTACTATCTCCCTGCCTGCAGTAATCTCAGCCAGGTATGGCAGGCAGCTACTATCTCCCTGCCTGCAGTAATCTCAGCCAGGTATGGCAGGCAGCAATAAGGAGTGGACTGATGCACAAATGAAATAAAAAGTGTGGACAAACAAAAAAGATAGCTGTGCAGAAAGGAAGGAACAAGAGGATTTGTGCTTTGAAAAAAGCAGTTGGTTTGCACAGCGGCGTACACACAGCAATGCAGCTATCAGGGAGCCTTCTAGGGCAGCCCAATGAGCTACAGCGCTGAGGGGAAAAAAAAAAAAAAAAAACTTCCACTGTCCCTGCACACCGAGGGTGGTGTTGGACAGTGCAAATCGCTGCAGCACAAGCGGTTTTGTGGTTAATGGACCCTGCCTAACGCTATCCCTGCTTCTGACAAAGCGGCAGCAACCTCTCCCTAAGCTCAGATCAGCAGCAGTAAGATGGCGGTCGGCGGGAACGCCTCTTTATAGCCCCTGTGACGTCGCAGACAGCAAGCCAATCACTGCAATGCCCTTCTCTAAGATGGTGGGGACCAGGACCTATGTCATCACGCTGCCCACACTCTGCGTTTACCTTCATTGGCTGAGAAATGGCGCTTTTCGCGTCATTGAAACGCGACTTTGGCGCGAAAGTCGCGTACCGCATGGCCGACCCCGCACAGGGGTCGGATCGGGTTTCATGAAACCCCGACTTAGCCAAAAGTCGGCGACTTTTGAAAATGTTCGACCCGTTTCGCTCAACCCTACTGTTCAGTTTTCTATTTCAAAATTCTGAACTCTAGGCCGGTCAACTTGAAGTGGGGACAGATGAGATCGCATGTAGAGATGCCCAAAGCTTTGACCAGACCAGGTCACACGAAGACGATGGTGGGAAAGTGTCAGAAGAGGTGGATGACGATGAGATACAATTGCCAGAAAGTCAGGAGGAGGAGCAGGGTGTGGAGGTGGAAGACGAGGTGGTGGATGACATAGTGACAGACCCAACCTGGCAGGGGGACATGCAAAGTGAGGGCAGCATGTGGGGATGGAGCCATATCACCCCAACAGGCAGGAAGAAGCAGTGTGGTGGCCAAAGAAAGAAGGGGTGCATCCGTTCCCTGTAACACCAACATGAAGGAAGTTGCCATTCCAACTGTTAGATCTTCTTGAGTCTGGTTATTTTTTAAATAACGATAACCCCAAACAGGCCATTTGCAGCACATGCCATGCCCGCATCTGGAGGGGTAGCAAAATAACCAGCCTGACCACCACCAGCATGATCAGGCGCATGCAAGCAAAGCACCCGACTTGTGGGCCAAACCCCAGGCTCCAGGACCACTGTCTGCAGGTGACGCCACTGCTTCTTCCACTGTTTTGCATAGAAGCCAATCCCCAGTCCACCATGCATGTGAAGATGCCTCTAGCCCTGCACCTGTTGTGGCCCACAGTCGAGCAGCACCATCATCAAGTTCGTCCATGTCCTTGTCGCAATACAGCCTTCAGTTGTGTATACCCCAGTCTTTGGAATGCAAGCAGAAATACCCAGCACACAGACTGCACACAGACAGCGTCCGTGTGCGGTACGTGTTTTACACGGACCCATTGACTTTAATGGGTCCGTGTAATCCGTGCACTCCCACGAACACTGACATGTCTCCGTGTTTTGCACACGGACACATGGTCCGTGAAAACACGCTGACATATGCAGAGACACATTGATTTCAATGTGTCTACGTGAGTCAGTGTCTCCGGTACGTGAGGAAACTGTCACCTCACGTACCGGAGCTACTGATGTGTGAAACCGGCCTAAAATAGTTTTTATCGTATAAAAAGCGCCAAAACATAAAAAATGATATGAATGAGGTATCACTGTAATTGTACTAACCCGAAGAATAAAACTGCTTTATCCATTTCACCAAACGCGGAACGGTATAAAGGCCCCCCCCAAAAGAAATTCATGAATAGCTGGTTTTTGGTCATTCTGCCTCACAAAAATCAGAATAAAAAGCAATCAAAAAATGTTACGTGCCCAAAAATGTTACCAATAAAAATGTCAACTCGTCCCGCAAAAAACAAGACCTCACGTGAATCTGTGGACCAAAATATGGAAAAATTATAGGTCTCAAAATGTGGTAACGCAAAAAATATTTTTTGCAATAAAAAGCGTCTTTTAGTGTGTGACGGCTGCCAATCATAAAAATCTACTAGAAAACCCACTATAAAAGTAAATCAAACCCCCCTTCATCACCCCCTTAGTTAGGGAAACATAAAAAAAAATTAAAAATGTATTTATTTCCATTTTCCCGTTAGGGCTAGGGTTACAGTTAGGCCTAGGGTTAGCATTAGGACTAGGGTTAGGGCTAGGGTTAGGGTTAGGGCTAGGGTTAGGGCTAGGGTTAGGGTTGGGGTTAGGGTTGGGGCTAGGGTTGGGGCAAGGGTTGGTGTTAGGGTTGGGGCAAGGGTTGGGGTTAGGGTTGGGGCTAGGTTTGGGGTTAGGGTTGGGGCTAGGGTTAGGGTTGGGGCTAAAGTTAAAGTTAGGGTTGGGACTAAAGTTAGGGTTGGGCCTAAAGTTGGGTTTGGGGCTAGAGTTACGGTTAGGGTTGGGGCTAAAGCTAGGGTTGGGCTAAAGTTAGGGTTAGGGTTACATTTACGGTTGGGATTAGGGTTAGGGGTGTGTCGGGTGTGTCAGGGTTAGAGGTGTGATTAGGGTTATGGTTGGGATTAGGGTTAGGGGTGTGTTGGGATTAGGGTTTCAGTTAGAATTGGGGGTTTCCACTGTTTAGGCACATCAGGGCTCTCCAAACATGACATGGCGTCCGATCTCAATTCCAGCCAATTCTGCGTTGAAAAAGAAAAACAGTGGTCCTTCCCTTCCGAGCTCTCCTGTGCACCCAAACAGGGGTTTACCCCAACATATGGGGTATCAGCATACTCAGGACAAATTGGACAATAACTATTGGGGTCCAATTTCTCTTGTTACCCTTGAGAAAATAAAAATGTGGGGGTCTAAAAAAACATTTTTGTGGGAAAAAAATTTACTTTTATTTTCACGACTCTGCGTTATAAACTGTAGTGAAACACTTGGGGGTTCAAAGCTGTCAAAAGACATCTAGATATGTTTCTTAGGGGGTCTACTTTACAAAATGGTGTCACTTCTGGGGGGTATCTACTGCTTAGGTGCATCAGGGGCTTTGCAAATGCAACGTGACGCCTGCAGACCAATCCATCTAAGTCTGCATTCCAAATGGCGCTCCTTCCCTTCTGAGCTCTGCCATGCACACAAACGGTGGTCTCCCCCCCACATATGGGGTATCAGCATGCTCAGGATAAATTGGATAACAACTTTTGGGGTTGAATTTTTCCTGTTACCCTTGGGAAAATACAAAACTGGGGGCTAAAAAATAATTTTTGTGAAAATTTTTTTATTTTTTTTTCACAGCTCTGCATTGTAAACTGCAGTGAAACACTTGAGGGTTCAAAGCTGTCAAAATACAGCTAGATAAGTTCTTTAGGGGGGTCTACTTTCCAAAATGGTGTCACTTCTGGGGGGTATCTACTTTTTAGGTGAATCAGGGGCTTTGCAAATGCAAAGTGACGCCTGCAGACCAATCCATCTAAGTCTGCATTCCAAATGGCGCTCCATCACTTCCGAGCTCTGCCATGCACACAAACGGTGGTTCCCCCCCACATATGGGGTATCAGCGTACTCAGGACAAATTGGATACCAACTTTTGGGGTCAAATTTCTCCTGTTACCCTTGGGAAAATACAAAACTGGGGGCTAAAAAATAATTTTTGTGAATTTTTTTTTTTATTTTCACGGCTCTGCATTATAAACTGTAAAGTGTGAAACACTTAGAAGATCAAAGCTGTCAAAACACAGCTAGGGGGTCTCCTTTCCAAAATGGTGTCACTTGTGGGGGGTTTCAATGTTTAGGCCCATCAGGGGCTCTCCAAACGCAACATGGCGTCCCATCTCAATTCCAGTAAATTTTGCATTGAAAAGTCAAACGGGGCTCCTTCCCTTCCGAGCTCTGCCATGCGCCCTAACAGTGGTTTACCCCCACATGTGAGATATCGGCATACTCAGAACAAATGGCACAACAACTTTTGGGGTCCAATTTATTCTCTTACCCTTGGAAAAATAAAAAATTGGGGCAAAAAGATCATATTTGTGAAAAAATATGATTTTTTATTTTTACGGCTCTGCATTATAAACTTCTGTGAAGCACTTGGTGGGTTAAAGTGCTCACCACACATCTAGATAAATTCCTTAGGGGGTCTACTTTCCAAAATGTTGTCACTTGTGGAGGGTTTCAATGTTTAGGCACATCAGGGGCTCTCCAAATGCAACATGGCGTCCCATCTCAATTCCAGTCAATTTTGCATTGAAAAGTCAAACGGCATGGGGTATCGGTGTACTCAGAACAAATGGCACAACAACTTTTGGGGTCCAATTTCTTCTCTTACCCTTGGGAAAATAAAACAAATTGGAGCTGAAGTAAATTTTTTTGTGAAAAAAAGTTAAATGTTAATTTTTTTAAAACATTCCAAAAATTCCTGTAAAACACCTGAAGGGTTAATAAACTTCTTGAATGTGGTTTTGAGCACCTTGAGGGGTGCAGTTTTTAGAATGGTGTCACACTTGGTTATTTTCATCATTTTTATCATATAGACCCCTCAAAATGACTTCAAATGTGATGTGGTCCCTAAAAAATATTGGTGTTGTAAAAATGAGAAATTGTTGGTCAACTGTTAAACCTTATAACTCACTAACAAAAAAAAATTTGGTTCCAAAATTGTGCAGATGTAAAGTAGACATGTGGGAAATGTTACTTATTAATTATTTTACATGACATATCTCTGTGATTTAAGGCCATAAAAATTCAAAGTTGGAAAATTGCTAAATTTTTCAAATTTTCGCCAAAGTTCCACTTTTTTTTACAATCAAGCGCAAGTTATATCGAAGAAATTTTACACTATCATGAAATAAAATGTGTCAAGAGAAAACATTGTCAGAATCGCCAAGATCGGTTGAAGCGTTCCAGAGTTACAACCTCATAAAGGGACAGTGGTCAGAATTGTAAAAATTGGCCCTGTCATTAATGTGCAAACCACCCTTGGGGGTAAAGGGGTTAATGCATGTCATCACATCAACTGAGGACCGAGTCCTTAATCGTCATGAAGTCATAATGCACATCATCACGTCGATTGAGTTCTGAATCATCATGATGTCTTAACATACGTCATCATGTCGAGTAAAGAATGAGTCCTGAATTGTCATGATATCTGAATAATCATTATCATGTCGAGTGAGGACTGAGCCCTGAATCGTCATCATGTCTTAATGCACGTCATCATGTTGAGTGAGGACTGAGTCCTGAATCGTCATCTTGTCATGATGCACGTCATGACATTGAGTGAGGACTGAGCCCTGGATCGCCATGATGTCTTAATGCACGTCATCACGCAAAATAAGGACTGAGCCTTGAATGGTCATGATGTCTTAATGACCATCATCATGTCAAGAGAGGACTGAATCTTGAGTTTTCATGATGTCATAATGTACGTCATGACATCAAGCGAGCCCTGAATCATTAATGCACATCATCGTGTGGAGTAAAGAACGAGTCTTAAATCATCCTGATGTCATAATGCACGTCATGACATTGCGTGAGGACTGAGACCTAAATTGCCATCATGTCTTAATAAACATCAACATGTTGAGTGAGGACCGAGTCCTGAATCGTCATAATATCATAATGCACATCACAACATTGAGTAAGGACTGAGTGTGGAATCTCTATGATGTCTTAATGCACGTCATCATGTCAAGTGATGACTGACTTCCGAATCATCATGATGTCATAATGCACATCATCACGACACATGAGTAGTTATTCCTGAATTGTCATGATTTCTTAATGCACGTCATCAGATCGAGTGAGGACTGAGACCTGAATCGTCATGATGTCTTAATGCACTTCATTACATCAAGTGAGGACTGAGTCCTGAATCATCATGACATCTTACTGAATGTTATCACATCTAATGAGGGTTGAGTCCTGAATCATTATCATGTCTTAATGCACACCATCACATTAAGTGAGGACTGAGTCTTGAATCATCATGATGTCATAAAGAACCTCATCAGGTTTAGTGAAGCCTAGTAGGTTTCACACAATGTTATAACATGAGCTGAGGTGTCCTGATGATATGGGACCTGATCAGTGGTGACGAAGCCAGCGGAAAACACTACACTGGATGGAAGAAGAACCAACATTAATCTAAAGAAGGTGGGACAGGTGAGGTCTAGGTGAATATATTTTTATTTTATTCCCTTTTCAGCACTCTATATTCCAACAAATTAGCTGCTATTTTGCTGGTTTTGCAAAAAAAATTTTAAACAGAAAAATGTGATTTGGGCAAATTATATTTTTTTTGTTTAAAATTTGAAGTGAATTTGATTAACTTCAAACCATTTTTTTCATTTCTATTAGGAATCAATAGTGATTAAAATAACCACATTTCTGGTTTCCTATTAATGTTTAGAGTATATTCATGCAGATTCCATTCCACATGAAAATCCATGTGACAACCTCACATCAAAAAGTCATTTGTTGACTTCTGCCGAGGATACCGCTGCAAGTACACGTTAGAGTTTTCTGACTTGTGTGCGTATACTAATAATGTGCATTGGACAGCAGCATACACTGCTATGAAGTGTATTACAGTTCTGTGTTTGAAGAAGATAGAAGATGTGGACATAAAGCACCCTACAATATATGCATGTCCATTTTTTGAAAAAGATATCTTTTTATTATCAGCATACTTTTATGACATCTAAGGAAAGTGACACGATTATGGACATAGCACCAATCAAGTTCCGAGTGAAGTTTCTACTCTGCGTCAGGGAAGATGGAAAATCCATTAAAATAAATAAAGGATTTTTTCCATTTTTTGACACACGAAAGCATTATCAGGTGCTATAAAATGCATAAAAAAGGATGCAAGTCTGCGTATCACCCATTATCAGGCAATTCTTTATTTATCTAGTACAGCTGACAATTTCCAAATTGCAAACCACATTGAGCACTATAAGTGCATCACTGACACATTAGAGTCTTTGCTGGGTATAGTAGCCATCATCCCTCATTAACGAGACATTACTTGGATGCCATTCATAAACATAAATGAGAATATATATTTTAGTTTAGGACATGCAGTGGCTAGAAATAAAGGGCACATTGCTTACTTATGTTATCATCATTATAGAGCTGTGTGAATTCACATATATTGTAAGGACTATTCATAGTTTACAGATTGGGATGTAGGAGGTAATGCTTAAAAGCACGTATCACATTAAATCAATTTATTGTCTATACGTGCTTTTTTTATGCTAGATTTTTGTGCCTAAACGCTAGGCTGTAGATTATAAAATTGGGAACAATAAATGTCAAAGACCATTATATGAATTAAATAAATGAAACAGGTTAAACAATTGCTATAATATCTATCCTTGTATTTGACATTTTAGGCTATTTTCCAGCAGCATAACAAAAAATATATTTAGTCTTTTTGAAGATAAAAAAAGGCTCCGCATTTTTTTGCAATGGTTATTTGGTTGAGCATCGGACTGATGGCCTGCAGCACTGAGATTCTGGATTCAAATCATGGAAAAATCTGCATTGGGTTTGTACATACTCCCCCAGCCTGAATAGGGTTTTCTCTATGTGCTCCAGGTTTTTATCACACTCCAAAATTATTCTAGTGGGTTAACTGGCATCCTGTGAAATTGGTCCTAGACTGTGTGTCTGAGATAGAGAAATCACATTTCAGTCCCACGGGAGATAAGGCTCTGATGTAAGTGATTGTAATATTTGTACAGAGCCGAGGACTATGCTGGCAATAGGCAAAAAAAAAAAAGGAGGAATTAAAGAAATATATTAATTAATACAGTATATAAATTAATAATTAAGTAAATATGAAAGATAAGGCTCAAGTCACATGAGGCAGATTTATTGCATACATGAAGTGGAGTGAATGGAGTATTTATTTGACCTTCTATATATCTATATATATATATATATATATATATATATATATATATATATATATATATATATATATATACCGTATGCACACACATGTGCATATACAGTATACATCTATTTATAGTTATTCATATTTATATATACATTTATTCTGTATTATCAAATGCTTTATTAAGGCATATCAAGATTTGGCAGGGTTAACATTAATAATGCAGGGAGGGCCAGAAAAATCTAGGATCAGCAAACATGCTTGTAGTGATCCACTGTATATAAATGTTGGCAAAACTGTATGATAAGGGATTTAACAAAAATTAACAGTAATTCATTCCATATTCAATATATGCTAAACAACCCCATAGTCCTGATTTTTTTTTAAGTTGCTTGAGACAGTTTCAGGTGTCTAAATAGTACTATATATATATATATATATATATATATATATATATATATATATATATATATAGTATACACATGCTGTAAATGTTTTTATATATATATATATATATATATCTATGGAAACATGTACAGCATATATATACTGTATATATATATATATATAGATATATATATATATACATATATATATATCTATATATATATATATATATATATATATTGTATGTGTGAGTGTGTTTGAATTATGTATACAGTAGATATAGATAGACATTATTTAAAACATTATCATGTAAATGTTGTTTAGATTACCTAATCATTGAATATAATCATTTTGGTTTAAAACACGGTGAGTCTAACAAATTGGCCAAAAAATATGATTAGAATATATATATATATATATATATATATATATATATATATATATATATGTTTACTATGGCATGGCATATTGTTTCAAATGTATGTATGTTTGACACATATAGCGAGTCATATGTATGCAAGCTCACACATATGGGTTTGACTCTCTTGAGATAAAGACAAACAATATAGATGAAAATCAGCATCTGCAGAATGCAGCAATCCAAGGATTCCATCCGAAGCAATCACTTAACATATCATTCATAATGCTAGCCTGCTCAAATCATCCTCACCCTGTCAGTAGCATCTTTCTTCATTTTCTTCTGCTATTCTGTTCCAAGAAAATGGAATCTCTGTATCATTTACTGTCCATGACCTGCGATTCTGACACATGGGAGGATTTTTATTTATGATAACTCGAGCAATTTATTTTCCCTTTATTAAACCTGGAAGATATATATATATATAAAAAAATGCACAAAGTTAATTTTGTAAGTGAAAATAATTATGGCAAAATGTTGTAGATTTTAACAAGTGTAATGAATTATGAATTGTTTCCTTGTTATATTTATTATTCACCAACTGTCATGTATCCAGAAGGAAGAGATATGTGCTACAAATCATAGGCTCGGCTAGATGTAATTTGGATTAATATTAAAGGAGATTGTACTGTGCATAAAACAACAATAAATAAAGATGTAGCTAAAGGATGGATTTATTGAATGGAAAGAGCTTTGTCTGGAATTTATAAAGATGAAGCCATTATCTGTGGTGATAAAACTGAAGACGTCCATGACAATGCTACGCTGTACTTATTTACAAATATACTGGCGAATATTGCAAAAATGAAATCCAATAACCGAAATCTAAAATAGCGCAGATACAAAAATGAAGCAAGATGCTAAACATCTTCAGGTTTATTATTAGGTGCATTCATAATGTCTATAGGTTACACAGAAATAGAAAGGAGTACTAAATTTAGAGCTGGCAATTTATAAAAGTAAAGTTTGCAAAAGTAGTTGCAAATATCATACATGAATGTGCTCAGTATGGAAATGTAACTTTTTTATAGCTAATTTTTACATTTATCATAGTTTTACAATCGATAATACATACAAATTAAATTCGTGGAGAAGTTATTCTTATTTTGTTCCGGGGTCCCTACAAATTATTACAATACAATACACACCATAGAGTATAATAAACGTAATATGTCAAAAGGGTGTTACACAAAAAGCCACAAAGTTATGACGTGCTCCGTGCCTGACTCTCCGGGTGTTCCGGAGCCGGCGGGTATTCTTAAAGAAGAGGTAATTTTGTCTGCCATTTCCCCTGATTTGCGGCGTGTGCTGCAAAAGTTTCAGGCTGATAGACCTGACCGTTGTCCTACGGAGAAACTGTTTGTCCCTGATAGATGGACTAGTAGAGTTATCTCGGAGATTCATTGTTCAGTATTGGCTGGTCATCCTGGAATCTTTGGTACCAGAGATTTGGTGGCTAGATCCTTTTGGTGGCCATCTTTGTCACGGGATGTGCGTTCTTTTGTGCAGTCCTGTGGGATTTGTGCTCGGGCTAAGCCCTGCTGTTCTCGTGCCAGTGGGTTGCTTTTGCCCTTGCCGATCCCGAAGAGGCCCTGGACGCATATTTCCATGGATTTTATTTCTGATCTCCCTGTTTCTCAAAAGATGTCGGTCATTTGGGTGGTTTGTGATCGCTTCTCTAAGATGGTCCATTTGGTACCCTTGTCTAAATTGCCTTCCTCCTCTGATTTGGTGCCATTGTTTTTCCAGCATGTGGTTCGTTTGCATGGCATTCCAGAGAACATCGTCTCGGACAGAGGTTCCCAGTTTGTTTCGAGGTTTTGGCGGTCCTTTTGCTCTAAGATGGGCATTGATTTGTCTTTATCTTCGGCTTTCCATCCTCAGACTAATGGCCAAACCGAACGAACTACTCAGACTTTGGAGACATATCTGAGATGCTTTGTTTCTGCTGATCAGGATGATTGGGTGTCTTTCTTGCCTTTGGCTGAGTTCGCCCTTAATAATCGGGCCAGCTCGGCTACTTTAGTTTCTCCTTTTTTCTGTAATTCTGGTTTCCATCCTCGTTTCTCTTCAGGACAGGTTGAGCCTTCGGACTGTCCTGGTGTGGATGCGGTGGTGGACAGGTTGCAGCAGATTTGGACTCATGTGGTGGACAATTTGACATTGTCCCAGGAGAAGGCTCAACGTTTCGCTAACCGCCGGCGTTGTGTTGGTACCCGACTTCGTGTTGGGGATTTGGTTTGGTTGTCATCTCGTCACGTTCCTATGAAGGTTTCCTCTCCTAAGTTTAAGCCTCATTTCATTGGACCATATAAGATTTCTGAAGCTCTTAATCCTGTGTCATTTCGTTTGGATCTTCTAACTTCTTTTGCCATCCATAATGTGTTCCATAGGTCGTTGTTGCGGAGATACGTGGCGCCTATGGTTCCCTCCGTTGATCCTCCTGCCCCGGTGTTGGTCGAGGGGGAGTTGGAGTATGTGGTGGAGAAGATTTTGGATTCTCGTATTTCGAGACGGAAACTCCAGTACCTGGTCAAATGGAAGGGTTATGGTCAGGAAGATAATTCCTGGGTTTTTGCCTCTGATGTTCATGCTGCCGATCTTGTTTGTGCCTTTCATTTGGCTCGTGCTGATCGGCCTGGGGGCTCTGGTGAGGGTTCGGTGACCCCTCCTCAAGGGGGGGGTACTGTTGTGAATTCTGTTGTCGAACTCCCTCCTGTGGTCGTGAATGGTACTTCGGCGAGTTCTGTCTATGGGCTCCCTCTGGTGGCTGTGAGTGAAGCTGCTGCTTCTGAGGTTCCTTACACAGGTGACGTCGTTTATCCTTTGGTTGACTGCTCTATTTAACTCCTCTCAGATCGTTACTCCATGCCAGCTGTCAATGTTTTTGCATTGGTTCAGTTCGCTCCTGGATCTCTCTGGTGACCTGCCTTCTCCTGCAGAAGCTAAGTTCCTGATAGTCTTTATTTGTTCACTGTTTTCTTGTCCAGCTGGTTTTCATGATTTTGTCTTGCTAGCTGGAAGCTCTGGGATGCAGAGTGGCCCCTCCGCACCGTGAGTCGGTGCGGAGGTCTTTTTTGCACACTCTGCGTGGTCTTTTGTAGGTTTTTGTGCTGATCGCAAAGTTACCTTTCCTGTCCTCTGTCTATTTAGTAAGTCTGGCCTCCCTTTGCTGAAACCTGTTTCATTTCTGCGTTTGTGACTTTCATCTTTACTCACAGTCAATATATGTGGGGGGCTTCCTTTACCTTTGGGGAATTTCTCTGAGGCAAGGTAGGCTTTATTTTCTATCTCTAGGGCTAGATAGTTCTTAGGCTGTGACGAGGCGCCTAGGTCTGGTCAGGAGCGCTCCACGGCTATTTCTAGTGTGTGTGATAGGATTAGGGCTTGCGGTCAGCAGAGCTCCCACATCCCAGAGCTCGTCCTGTATGAGGTTTAACTATCAGGTCATTCCGGGTGCTCATAACCACCAAGTCATAACAGTACAGCTGGCCCAAAGTATTAATGCATCTCAATAGAGGGATAAGAGAACTTCTGAGACCATTTTTATTTTCTTTGCACTGTGTTTTGTCTTTCTTTTCCCCTAGACCTTTGGGTGGTTCAGGACACAGGTATAGATATGGACATTCAAGGTCTGTCCTCTTGTATGGATCATCTCTCTGCAAGGGTACAAAACATTCAAGATTTTGTGGTTCAGAATCCTATGTTAGAGCCTAAAATTCCTATTCCTGACTTATTTTCTGGGGATAGAGCTAGGTTCTTGAATTTCAAAAATAATTGTAAACTGTTTCTAGCTTTGAAACCCCGCTCCTCCGGTGACCCCATTCAACAGGTAAAAATCATTATTTCTTTGTTGCGTGGTGACCCTCAAGACTGGGCATTTTCCCTTGCGCCAGGAGATCCGGCATTGCGTGATGTTGATGCGTTTTTTCTGGCGCTTGGATTGCTTTATGATGAACCAAATTCAGTGGATCAGGCAGAGAAAATCTTGCTGGCTTTGTGTCAGGGTCAGGATGAAGCGGAGGTGTACTGTCAGAAGTTTAGAAAGTGGTCTGTCCTTACTCAGTGGAATGAATGCGCCCTGGCGGCAATTTTCAGAAAGGGTCTTTCTGAAGCCCTTAAGGATGCCATGGTGGGATTTCCCACGCCTGCTGGTCTGAATGAGTCTATGTCTTTGGCCATTCAGATCGATCAGCGCATGCGTGAGCGCAAAGCTGTGCACCATCTGGCGGTATTCTCTGAGCATAGGCCTGAGCCTATGCAGTGTGATAGGACTTTGACCAGAGCTGAACGGCAAGAACACAGACGTCGGAATGGGCTGTGTTTTTACTGTAGTGAATCCACTCATGCTATCTCCGATTGTCCTAAGCGCACTAAGCGGTTCGCTAGGTCTGCCACCATTGGTATGGTACAGTCTAAATTTCTTTTGCCCGTTACTCTGATTTGCTCTCTGTCGTCCTATTCTGTAATGGCATTTGTGGATTCAGGCGCTGCCCTGAATTTGATGGACTTGGAGTTTGCCAGGCGCTGTGGTTTTTTCTTGGAGCCCTTGCAGTATCCTATTCCATTGAGAGGAATTGATGCTACGCCTTTGGCCAAGAATAAGCCTCAGTACTGGACTCAATTGACCATGTGCATGGCTCCTGCACATCAGGAGGATATTCGCTTTTTGGTGTTGCATAATCTGCATGATGTGGTTGTTTTGGGGTTGCCATGGCTACAGGTCCATAATCCAGTGTTGGATTGGAAATCTATGTCTGTGTCCAGCTGGGATTGTCAGGGGGTACATGGTGATGTTCCATTGCTCTCAATTTCACCTTCCACTCCTTCTGAAGTCCTTGAGTTTTTATCAGATTACCGGGATGTATTTGAAGAGCCCAAATCTGGTGCCCTACCTCCTCATAGGGATTGCGACTGTGCTATTAATTTGATTCCTGGTAGTAAGTTTCCTAAGGGCCATCTGTTTAATTTATCTGTGCCAGAGCACGCCGCTATGCGGAGTTATATAAAGGAATCCTTGGAGAAGGGTCATATTCGTCCGTTGTCGTCACCATTGGGAGCAGGGTTCTTTTTTGTGGCCAAGAAGGATGGTTCTTTGAGACCTTGTATTGATTACCGCCTTCTAAATAAGATCACAGTCAAATTTCAGTATCCTTTGCCGCTGCTGTCTGATTTATTTGCTCGGATTAAGGGGGCTAGTTGGTTCACCAAGATAGATCTTCGTGGTGCGTATAATCTTGTGCGAATTAAACAGGGTGATGAATGGAAGACGACATTTAATACGCCCGAGGGCCATTTTGAGTACCTGGTTATGCCATTCGGGCTTTCTAATGCTCCATCTGTGTTTCAGTACTTTATGCATGACATCTTCCGAGAGTACCTGGATAGATTCATGATTGTATATTTGGATGACATTTTGGTCTTTTCGGATGATTGGGAATCTCATGTGAACCAGGTCAGAATAGTGTTCCAGGTCCTTCGTGCAAATTCCTTGTTTGTGAAGGGGTCAAAGTGTCTCTTTGGAGTTCAGAAGGTTTCATTTTTGGGTTTCATTTTTTCCCCTTCTACTATCGAGATGGACCCTGTTAAAGTTCAGGCCATTTACGATTGGACTCAGCCGACATCTGTGAAGAGCTTGCAGAAGTTCCTGGGCTTTGCTAATTTTTATCGTCGCTTCATCGCTAACTTTTCCAGTGTTGCTAAGCCGTTGACTGATTTGACCAAGAAAGGTGCTGATGTGGTCAATTGGTCCTCTGCGGCTGTAGAGGCATTTCAGGAGTTGAAGCCTCGTTTTGCTTCTGCCCCTGTGTTGTGCCAGCCAGATGTTTCGCTCCCTTTTCAGGTGGAGGTTGATGCTTCTGAAATTGGAGCAGGGGCTGTTTTGTCACAAAGAAGTTCTGATGGCTTGGTGTTGAAACCCTGTGCCTTCTTTTCTAGAAAATTCTCGCCTGCTGAGCGCAATTATGATGTGGGCAATCGGGAGTTGTTAGCCATGAAGTGGGCATTCGAGGAGTGGCGACATTGGCTTGAAGGAGCTAAACATCGCGTGGTGGTCTTGACGGATCACAAGAATTTGACTTATCTCGAGTCTGCCAAACGGTTGAATCCTAGACAGGCTCGATGGTCGCTCTTTTTCTCCGGTTTTGATTTTGTGGTTTCATACCTTCCGGGATCTAAGAATGTGAAGGCTGACGCCCTGTCAAGGAGTTTTGTGCCTGACTCTCCGGGTGTTCCGGAGCCGGCGGGTATTCTTAAAGAAAGGGTAATTTTGTCTGCCATTTCCCCTGATTTGCGGCGTGTGCTGCAAAAGTTTCAGACTGATAGACCTGACCGTTGTCCTACGGAGAAACTGTTTGTCCCTGATAGATGGACTAGTAGAGTTATATCGGAGATTCATTGTTCAGTATTGGCTGGTCATCCTGGAATCTTTGGTACCAGAGATTTGGTGGCTAGATCCTTTTGGTGGCCTTCTTTGTCATGGGATGTGCGTTCTTTTGTGCAGTCCTGTGGGATTTGTGCTCGGGCTAAGCCCTGCTGTTCTCGTGCCAGTGGGTTGCTTTTGCCCTTGCCGATCCCGAAGAGGCCCTGGACGCATATTTCCATGGATTTTATTTCTGATCTCCCTGTTTCTCAAAAGATGTCGGTCATTTGGGTGGTTTGTGATTGCTTCTCTAAGATGGTCCATTTGGTACCCTTGTCTAAATTGCCTTCCTCCTCTGATTTGGTGCCATTGTTTTTCCAGCATGTGGTTCGTTTGCATGGCATTCCAGAGAACATCGTCTCGGACAGAGGTTCCCAGTTTGTTTCGAGGTTTTGGCGGTCCTTTTGTGCTAAGATGGGCATTGATTTGTCTTTTTCTTCGGCTTTCCATCCTCAGACTAATGGCCTAACCGAACGAACTAATCAGACTTTGGAGACATATCTGAGATGCTTTGTTTCTGCTGATCAGGATGATTGGGTGTCTTTCTTGCCTTTGGCTGAGTTCGCCCTTAATAATCGGGCCAGCTCGGCTACTTTAGTTTCTCCTTTTTTCTGTAATTCTGGTTTCCATCCTCGTTTCTCTTCAGGGCAGGTTGAGCCTTCGGACTGTCCTGGTGTGGATGCGGTGGTGGACAGGTTGCAGCAGATTTGGACTCATGTGGTGGACAATTTGACATTGTCCCAGGAGAAGGCTCAACGTTTCGCTAACCGCCGGCGTTGTGTTGGTACCCGACTTCGTGTTGGGGATTTGGTTTGGTTGTCATCTCGTCACGTTCCTATGAAGGTTTCCTCTCCTAAGTTTAAGCCTCATTTCATTGGACCATATAAGATTTCTGAAGCTCTTAATCCTGTGTCATTTCGTTTGGATCTTCTAGCTTCTTTTGCCATCCATAATGTGTTCCATAGGTCGTTGTTGTGGAGATACGTGGCGCCTATGGTTCCCTCCGTTGATCCTCCTGCCCTGGTGTTGGTCGAGGGGGAGTTGGAGTATGTGGTGGAGAAGATTTTGGATTCTCGTATTTCGAGACGGAAACTCCAGTACCTGGTCAAGTGGAAGGGTTATGGTCAGGAAGATAATTCCTGGGTTTTTGCCTCTGATGTTCATGCTGCCGATCTTGTTCGTGCCTTTCATTTGGCTCGTCTTGATCGGCCTGGGGGCTCTGGTGAGGGTTCGGTGACCCCTCCTCAAGGGGGGGTACTGTTGTGAATTCTGTTGTCGAACTCCCTCCTGTGGTCGTGAATGGTACTTCGGTGAGTTCTGTCTATGGGCTCCCTCTGGTGGCTGTGAGTGAAGCTGCTGCTTCTGAGGTTCCTTACACAGGTGACGTCGTTTATCCTTTGGTTGACTGCTCTATTTAACTCCTCTCAGATCGTTACTTCATGCCAGCTGTCAATGTTTTTGCATTGGTTCAGTTCGCTCCTGGATCTCTCTGATGACCTGCCTTCTCCTGCAGAAGCTAAGTTCCTGATAGTCTTTATTTGTTCACTGTTTTCTTGTCCAGCTGGTTTTCATGATTTTGTCTTGCTAGCTGGAAGCTCTGGGATGCAGAGTGGCCCCTCCGCACCGACTCTTTTTTGCACACTCTGCGTGGTCTTTTGTAGGTTTTTGTGCTGATCGCAAAGTTACCTTTCCTGTCCTCTGTCTATTTAGTAAGTCTGGCCTCCCTTTGCTGAAACCTGATTCATTTCTGCGTTTGTGACTTTCATCTTTACTCACAGTCAATATATGTGGGGGGCTTCCTTTACCTTTGGGGAATTTCTCTGAGGCAAGGTAGGCTTTATTTTCTATCTCTAGGGCTAGATAGTTCTTAGGCTGTGACAAGGTGCCTAGGTCTGGTCAGGAGCGCTCCACGGCTATTTCTAGTGTGTGTGATAGGATTAGGGCTTGCGGTCAGCAGAGCTCCCACATCCCAGAGCTTGTCCTGTATGAGGTTTAACTATCAAGTCATTCCGGGTGTTCCTAACCACCAGGTCATAGCAGTAAATATAGTAAAATGAGACAAGTGAAGGAATTGCATTTTTTTGCATTATCACCATACTGTATCTATTTTTTTAGTCCAATATATCGTAATGTTAATGGTGTCATTGAAAACAACACATCTTATGAAAAACAGGGCCTCAAATGTCTTTGCTCACAGAAAAAAAAGTTTGATGTGGAAAGGCTAAAGTAACAATGGCGCCAATAGAATTTTATCCAATTAAATTGGATTAGGATTAGAAGAAAACTGCTCACCTTTTCAGGTTGTGTACCACAGACATGAATATCACTCAGACACAGCTGCTTCAGACCCACCAAAGGAAGGACAATGATTGCAAGGATAATGGGTTAAAATATATGCTGTCAGGCCAAGAGTGACAGACGTGGTTTGTCCTGAAGAAGTGTTGCTGATTCAAAATGCCCATAAAAATACACCAGATTTTATCTCCTGGATCCTTGGCTCCATTCATTCTTAATACTTTGGCAGTCCAGTTTTTAACCCATTATTACTGCAATCATAGAAAATAAAGTATGGCTCTTGGAAGTAGGTGTAAAACAAAAAAGCAACATTAAATTTGTTAATATAAAAAATATAAACAATTAGTTTATGTCCATGTCTATGTTTTTTTTTGCGGACCAAGTATCCATGTGACAATAATAGCACTGGTTCCCCTTTTACATGCATCATCATTGAAAAGTACCAACACTAGTCTTTGGGTCAGTCAGGAGAGCAGACTCCATGTCATTACATATCTCACACTGAGAAATGTGCTCTACTCTATTTAGGGAGTGTGTTCTTTACTCCTAAATGTTGCTGCCTGCTTATGATTGGTCAATTTCATACAGGGGAATAAAAAAACCTTTGGTAACACCCTTTGCACTTTATATAAATTATACGGTAAACTTTTCAAGCTAATATCTCCACAACTTGGAGAAAAGTCCTCTTTAAGGTTTTAAAAAAATTAAACATCACATTTGACTGTAAATAGTGACGGCTATTGAACACAAAAGAGTTAAATACAAATTTTACTATGATAATTCAATTCAATGACTAGCTGTTTGATGCTGGGAAGTTTTGTGCTGGAACATGGAAGCTCTTAATGATTTCACATTTGTCGCCTAACCTGGGGTTAAGTGATAAATGTTGTTAGTGAATTCCCATATCAGACATTTATAGTATATTAAGAAGGACATGTAAATGTCAGATAAATGTGAGTCTCACTTCTGGCTGCCTCATCTATCGTGATACTAGGCCCCTTGTATCTTCTCTCCATTCACTTCCAGAAAACTTCTGAAATTTGCCTCACACACTTGATTGATAGATGTGAATGAAAAACACTAAAGTGATTTTTTTTTTATCTTTATGAAAAAACTAGAATACCATCCATACCATTCTGTATAAAATGAGCAACAAAAATATACCTTTTTTTGTCAAAATCTGATATGCCAGTCATGAGTGATTTAGCTCTGAAGCCGTATGCAAATCGGTCTGGAATTACATTCGGGGCATGTCGGTGCACTTTGACTGCTTCTTCCAAGTGCATTGACAGACTCATGTTGCACTTTCAGCCTCATTAGCATCTGAATTGTATGCTGTATTTTTCATTAGTGGTACATTGGATTCTACAAAAAGTGTATAATGTTATTGGGGGAAAAATGCCCATATAACTATACTCATACATCTACATGTAAAAAGTGGTTGGTGACAGCACTATGCTGGCAACGGGGAGAACAGGCATGTTTGTTTTTAGGCCCATAGTAAAATAAATAGTCTTGTATAAGCACTTTTAAGTATTTGTCAATGTTCCTCATTTTCATATATATCAATCTCCATTGTGAGGTGGAATTCCAATGAAGCTAGAGTCAATAAAGAGTGGTGCAATTGCTTCCAAAGCCTATATGACTGTTAGAGAAAGCCAAGAGTTGTCCTTGGCTATTTCCACCGGTCCCACAAATAATGAATATGGTAGGTATGTAATACTTTACGAATAATGCATAGGGTCACTCTATGGCTTTGACCACTACTACATTGTACATTGTGCAGAATATAAATGAAAAATTTGAGCTATGCTTCATTAACTGTCATGTATAAGGATGTTGTTTCAACTGTCAGAGGCCACAGGGTCAAAAATGTAGACCTTGGAAAAAAGTGGCACAAGCCACTCCATTTGGTAGATTCCAGAGGAATCACAGTCTTCACCCCTTAACCCCTGTAAAAGGATCTGGACTTACATCAGGGACAAAACTGGAAGGCAAGTGAGTAGTCAAAATGTAAGCCGAGGTTAAACAACTAGATACACAAACTGCAGCTAAACACAGTTGAATGGAAATGGAAAATAAGGCTACGAACATATTGCATTAAGAACATACCGTTTAACGGATCTGTTAAACGCATGTACAGAAATGAGCCAAATTTGTTGAAAATTTGGCTTCACGTTAACGCTTGCGTTAACGCACGTGACTGCGTTTATGTCATTCTGATGTCCGTTCGTGAAGCATCCGTTTGTCTGCCTCCAGGCACTGAATAAAGTTGTTTTTTTTTTCTCCTTTTGTCAGTGTTGGGTGTAGGTGCATACACATTCTACATTTTGAAAGCATTGAGTGAACTTCTGCTAGCAAGATGTTTGTGTCTGAGCCCGTTAGATTTTGCTTGATGCAGTTGCGACTTCGGCTGAGAAAGCGTATTTCCCAAAGGAGATATTGGATCCATGAAGTGAGTTTATTATGGAATATATATGGTGCCTTTCACACCCTATATGTTCAGCTTCGGGATCATCCCTTTAAATTTCAACTATATCTTTGGATGTCCATTGAGACCTTTGATATTCTGCTCTCGCATCTGAAGGATGAGATACATCATCAGAGCAGCACTTTCCGTGATAGCATTTGTGCGGAGCAACGTTTAGTGGTGAGTCTGAGGTAATTATCCTTTTTTTTAACATTCTTCTATTGACAAAGACAAGATGTAATTTATCATGGGGCATAATTATGTACATTTTGGCAATTGTCTCATTCCATTTTAACTTGCCCTTTTGTTAGTTGTCCTTTAAAATCATAACAATATGTTCATAGTGGTATTTTTTTTTTCTTCTTTGTGATTGCCGACAGATATCTGGCTACCGGAATCTTTTGCGTCACTGCATTTTCAATTTAGACTGGGGAAATCAACCATTTGCCAACTGGTTCGTGAAACTTGTGATGCCATTTGGAACAACTTGCAACCACTTGTGCTACCAACCCCGACAACGGAAAAGTGGCTAGTGATTTCTAAACATTTTGAGGATGTGGCTAATTTCCCCAATTGCATTGGTGCCGTGGATGGCAAGCACATTCGGATTCAGAAACCAGCGCATAGTGGATCCCTATACTATAACTACAAAAAATACTTTTCTATTGTATTAATGGCTATTGCGGATGCTAGATACCGTTTTGTTGCAGTGGATATATAGGTGCATTTGGACGGACGGACGAACGATTCCAGAGTCTTCAAAGACTTCAACATGGGGAAATGTTTGTACAGCAACAACTTCAACATACCCTCAGCAAGACCTCTTCCGGGGACAGAAGGCCCAAGTTTGCCCTATGTTTTAGTTGGGGATGAGGCATTCCAACTCAGACGCAATCTCCTAAAGCCGTACTCAAGCCGTAGTCTAAACTCCACAAGACGCATTTTTAATTATCGCTTGAGCCGGGCAAGACGTTATGTGGAGTGTGCCTTTGGTATTTTGACCTTAAAAAAAAAAGAAACAATTTTTTTGTTTTTTGGGGGTCAAAAAGGAACATTTATAGCGTGATATGTACCGCTTGTAGGTGAGGCGACGACAGACGGCGAGGCTGTTTTTTTCTGTGTCCTTGCTCAACAACCTATGCTGTAGTAAAAAAAAATCATTTACAATTCTTGTATCAATAAATTTTTGGGTGAAATACACAAAATGTGTGGCATGCACCTTTGTCACTTTTGCGTGTTTCTTGGGGGGTGGCCTAGCAGGTTCGGGCTCAGAAGATTCCTATTTACAATAAAAACATGATTACACGTGATTACCTCAATACACTGGAGTGACACACAACATTATTGAGGCTTTTTAAAGTGAAAGCATACCGATTTGGAGGAGAATACCGCAGACACACTGCTGCTGCTGCTGCTGCTTCCCTCACTATCCGACATCTGTGTACAAGCACTACACACTCAAATGATGTATACAGAGGTATACAGAGGTATATAATACATAGAAGTGTACTTACATTGCCTCTGATCGCTTGCAAGACACACACACTGTGCTGCTGGCGTGTTCACAATGTGTTGCAGAGTCTCTCCTATGGCTGAAAAAATGGCTGAAATCATGTTTCCTGTCACATGTCCACATGGACTACCCTCATTAACGCAATTCAAACATGGTTTTATTTGAGAATTTTGCATGATTTGCGTCTGGCTGCATATGCAATAGCCTTCAATGGCAGAATTGACGCTTCTGTTACTCTTGCGTTAGCTTGATCGGACCCGAAAACGCTGCAAGCCGCATTCGAAGGTCCATTATAAAAAACGGAATGTGGCAAACGCATGCCAATTTTGACATGCGTCACGATGCGTCATACAATTCAAGTCTATGGGTGCGTTACAATGTCCGTTACATTGCGTTTTCACTACTTAAAAACCTGTCCGTTAGACAGACTCCCCTAGCGCAATGTGAACCTAGCCTAAGTCTCAGCAATTTAAAAGCTAATCACCCACACGCTGCCGGCGTCCAGTAGTGTTATTGTGGTGCCGACTAGAATCCAGGGCAGGGTTTGCAGCAGTAAGTTCAGACATGGATATGACATGTATAATCCTTCAGAAGCATTACTTTTTAACCAGAATAGCTTCCTACATATGACCATGAATAGACTCTGTAAAACAGTACTACAAGGATATTTGCTCATACATATGCCTGTGGTTGATTGATCTGGAAACTACTAGATAGTTGGTGTAGTAACTGTAAATACGTGGAGAAAAAAGATAACTAAATCTGAGTGAATGGAGATGTTACAGATGGAGCAGAATAAATTTCATATTTCTGTTTGTTTTTTAAAACATTTTGTTTCCCAGGTTAAATTGAATTTGCATCCAGACTTATTGTGTATCATAAAGTAATTCTGAACTAATGCTGACACTGTAATTATATGTAGTAATTTCTGGATATTTTACACCTCCGCTTGATTAGTAGAAAATCTTAGCTTCTAAATGAAACAGCATTATCCCTCTTTTGTTACCAATTTCCATCCTGTTCTTATCAACAATGTTACTTCATAATGAGCATAATGAGAATGGTAATAAGGATTATTAGACATGATCAAAGATGTTAATGAATCTTACAAGCAAAAACATCAATGTTAACCTTTGCCCACTCTTTTTTTGTTTTCTATTTTTTTTTCCTTTTTTCTCCACAATGGACAATGATGGCTCGCTGTTTTAAAAACTAATCACAAGTGCCTATTAAATTTCAGTTTCATATATTGCTTGAGGTAGAACTGATTATCATAGTGAATGAAATAGTTGTTTGGCTAATTCTCAGGGGACAAAAAGTCATTCTTCAAGGTGATGCATCTCATTTGAGGAATACATTAACAATTGAAGGCAGTTAAAAATACATGTGAACTCCCAGTGAGACAAATCTAAAGCTGACCACATGTATATACTTTTGTTGTACTCGAAGAGAAAAAAAAAGCGTGATACGGAAGGGTGATTTCTACAAACACTTGATACTTTAATTTCCATCTCTAATGTGCTACAGATCAGAGATGCTTAGAACATATTTTGGATTTGCTGCTTTTAAAAGAACTTTTAATGTCTTTTGCATTTTTCAAAGGTGAAAGTAAAAATATGAGAAAATAAGATAAGACCCAATAGATCTAAAGGTCAAGTTTGTGATAAGAATTATCCTTTAAGTTCAAGGTTGCATGGTAATAGAAGAGTGAAGTGGTTGTATTTTTGTTAAATTATAGTAGGAGGAAATCACTTACAGGGAAAAGGCTACATGGAAGGGAATATTAATGTCAGGAAAAATAATGTAAGATTAATATCGTTACATTTGTTGGCATTTCTTATTTGCAATAAATATTCAAAATATGGGTATGTAGAATAGCACTAACTTTCCATGGTAATATAGATAATTTATGCTTTTTGCTTTATTGTAATTTGTCTACAACATTTCTTCTTCATCAGAGAAAGATGTAGGAGTTGCTGAGTTAGCAGTTACAACTATACTCCTATGCCACATAAGGGCGCAACCTAAGATAACACCAATGTTAAAACTGGTACATGGCAAACACAGATTTTGTATTAAAGGGGACCTGACGGATAATATATGCTGCCCAGATGCTGGCTGTATAATCTCAGCCAGGTATGTCTAACTCAGAAAAGCTGCAGTGTGCAAAAGAAAAACACAGTGCAATAGATGCCAGAGATCAAGCTGCATGGAAGACCCGTCGAATAGGCAGTTCATCGGTGTCTTCTCCCATCCTGCTGTCCAGCTGTGATAGAAATTTCTCCCTACATAACCTAAGATAAAAACAAAATGTGCAAGTACATGATGATATAGTTATAGTACATGTACATAACATAAGACATGTGGTAAACATTATTTTGGTCAAAATCTCATAAAAGCCAACCCACCACGGCAAGGTGTACCCATCTGGACAGCCCTATCTCTATTCTTAGACCTCAGCTTATGTCAACCAACCTCAAAATAGATGTGGGCAGATCAGAACCCAGACCTGACTGTTCAAACACTTGTCCATGGGAAGCTATACTGTATACTGTAGGTTAAATTGCTAGCTCATAAGAGGGGAGTCTCATCACTGTTTGTACAAAGTATAAGAAACTACAGCAGCACCAAAGAAATTATTCGGAACATATGTTGGAAAGTGTAGATGCACTTTCTCATTGTGGCCTTTTAACAGAATAAAAACTAAGATAAAAACAAAATGAACAAATACCCTGCAGTAAGTAAATACATAAATAGTAATAGTACATGTAAATAAACTTGAGTACTTAGTTAACATTATTTTGATTTAAAAAAAAAAAACCATAAAATCCATGTCACCTCGACAAGGACCTGCCTAGCGGATTAGTCTCCTGGGCAGCTCGTTTTTGTTTTTCTGTGAAATGCAGAAGAGATTCAGAATCAAACATATATGGCTGAAATTATGCAGACAGTGACTGATACATGCTACCAGTGTCTGATACCTCCTGCCTGTGTAAATTTATAATGTAATGACATCACAAAATGCGGTGCGACTTTCATGCACATGTGCAGAACTGCCCAAGGCCTCATCGGAGCAGGAAGTAGCCTGAGGGCCAAGAATTTCAGTACTTGCGCTGAAAGTAAAATGCAGTGAGAACTGGACAGGTGACGGAGAGGAACAGAGGAGCCAGAGATGTGAGTATAAGTATATTTTTTCATTTTTTAACCTTTTGACAGCTTTAATGGTTAAGAAATATGGCAATCAGCAGCTGTATTTTTGTTGACTCTGCACAAAAGCAAATTACAAAAAAATGTGGGGCAAATGCGGGTTTTTGTAACATTTTAGTAGAATTCAATTTCACTCTAATACATTTGCTTATCTCTTCTGGTGATTAAACCTTATTTTATTTAATTCATAATATTGCCTGCTTTTGAATTTCGATTTTTTTTTGCTAGTTAGACAAATTCTTCATTGTCCAGGAGTCCTAATGTTTTAAGTGTATTATAGATGTAATAAAAGAGTGCTCAAAAGTTAAATTGAAAAAAAAGTATAATAAGAGATATGTTAGTAATCATTGCATGGAGATAAAATGTAAAATAAATTAGTAATTATAAAATGCACAGCCAATACTCCATTCAATTCTTACTGGCCACAGACTTGTGACTGGAGAAACATGAGGGATACAGGAGCCTGGTGATCAGTGGGGCATCCTATGGTCAGACCAACGCTAATCTTATAAACAATAGTACCCTTTTAACTTTCCTTATTCATTTTATTTTTATGGGTCTTGGAGTTTGTTTTTCTGTTACATTGCTTTAAATCCCTTGTGTTTCTTCACGCAACTATAGTGTTAAATCACAGAACTCAATCTGCCTGCAGCCGCCACTAGGGGTATATGGAGTTATACAACTTCTATTAAGCTCAAAACAAATCTATATGCAGTAAACTTCACTAAATCCCATAGTGACGACTACGGGCAGTCAGAATATTGTTATGTTGCTCTATCACTGTATGAAGAGAAACAGAGGATCTGGAGTTCTGTATTATAAAAATGGAGCTCCAGCCACAGACTATGAGGTGAAAGTATTGTGTCTGTTAAATTAAAATTGTGCCAATAGCCTTAATAACCGGAGTCTTCTGGTCTGGATATAAATGACCAGACGCTAAAGTTGCATTCAGAGGCAGTGGTCACCGTGCCATTAAAAACTATAATAGCCCTATGCTACTGTAGTCTTTCCATTGTATCTCTGCACCACCACAAAATCTTGCAGGGAAACAGATGTTTCACCTGCAAGACCACGTGGTCAATCGTAATGGATCCTTTGGTTTTCAGCTCTTTCCATGCTAGAATAAGTGATTGTGTAAGGGAACTGTAGGAGGACCATAGTGGCACAGGGCTGTTGCAAGTATCAGCATAATTGCCATGTATGAATATAGATTCATACACACATTTTACTCATGTGTTGAATCAAAGGCCCTAATTTTTCTTTTTCCTTGGCTACCCAAATTTATTTTACCAGGGATTCTTGTGTCAAATAGTATTGTTTGTAAAACCTTTTCTATTCATTGCTGTTAGAGGTAAAGAATAAAAGCAGTTGTTTTTTTTTATTTTCCTCTTTAGGCTAAGGCTACACAGCGATTTTTTGCTTGTCTTGATCACAGTACTTTACAAGTTGTAGCATGACTCTATTCACGCCTTGTTAGGGTTGGCAAAACACACCAAATATATATTTATTAGAAGTAGTAGGTGCGTTCGCAACCCGGGATGCACCGTGCAGGAAAGAACCTGCTGCTAGATATGGCGGTACATTATAGTAGTATAAACAAACTCTGTTACTTCACAGAGTCTGCTAGCAAAGAGAACGCTGTGCCCTGTTTAGCTCACAAAGGAACACAGCTACTTAATAGAGCAGATAGTGGTCATGCAGTCAAATGCAAACACGCAGCTCCTCTCCGGTGGAGCCGGAATTCTGATGGCTATACGCCAGCCCTGAATGTCCTTAGAGAACAAACAGAGCAATACTCACTTCGGCCTATCACCTGCAACTGATGTCTGTTTGTAAGACTCCACCAATAATATGACATGTTGACATTTAACCGCTGCAACCAGTGATTAATTGCAGCAGTCACATAGCATTACAAAAGTCAGGTGAACAGAGACTGGAAGTGGAACAGGAAAGATTCATCATTGAAATGACAGGATATTGGTAGGCTAATATTTTTGTTAAGTTAGAACATATTCTAAACTGTATACAAAGAAATTCTATGTGGTTTGGCAATCTTTAAAATTACATTGATTTTTTTGTTCACAGATATTAGTTGACACACGTTTTATATTCTGGTTAGGAAAGTCCCCATGAGCTTTTTATGAAAACTGTTCATTGTGTAGGATTAGTGATGAGCGAATATACTCGTTACTCGAGATTTCCCTGATCACGCTCGGGGGTCCTCTGAGTATTTTTTAGTGCTCGGAGATTTAGTTTTTCTTGCTGCAGCTGAATGACTTTCATCTGTTATCAAGCATAAGTACATGTGGGGGTTGCCTGGTTGCTAGGGAATCCCCACATGTACTTATGCTGGCTAACAGATATAAATCATTCAGCTGCCGAAAGAAAAACTAAATCTCCGAGCACTAAAAAATACTCGGAGGACCCCCGAGCGTGTTCGAGAAATCTCGAGTAACAGGTATATTCGCTCATCACTATTGAGGATAGGTACCCAAATCAAATTTTCAACAAAATGAGCGTTCCAATTGACTGTGTACTTTAGCAGCAATCTTGTTGGCAAATAAAGGGTACATGAATTGTTTCCTTTAACTACTTGAATATGCAGAATGAACCATATATAATGTGGGGGGGGGGATCATGTGATTTTGTAAGAAAGTCATCAGAAAAAGAACAGTCATTGTTCAATTTTATGTACTAAAAGAGTTGTCTAACAAGAGCTGATGATACCTAATCTACCAGAAATACAATATCCGGACATTTGGTATAAACCAAGTTTGTGTTAAATTGTATTTTTTTTAAATGTTTGTTTTCTTATATCTCTATCTTTATTAAAAATAAAAGTTACAAATCTTACAATTAGCCACTGGATCCTTTTTTTTAGATTTTCTTGTTTTGTGAATGGTGGATTTTGTATTGTCAGCTGTGTATAGATGCTGCTGATAATGAGCTTACAGAAAACTCACCCTGAAAGGACAATAAGTATAAATTTAATATAGCCTGTGGTCAGTGTGAAAAAAGGCAAGATTTTCTAAAAATTTTAAAATAAATATATATAAAGTAAAAGCCTGATTTCAATAATAAATAATTTTTTGGCGATAGATTCCTTTTAAGTAGCAATGTAGGATTGCATATACTGTAATATATAGCGGCTCCCCCAGTTTGAAAATTGTCCATTCCAGTATATAGATTGGGATTGCAAGTATGATAGCCCTCCCATAGTACACAGATATCGTAATGCTTCATATGGACAAAGGTTGACTATGTGAGACATGAGTTATAATTAGTTACTTACTTTGATTAATGTTAAAATTAAGGAAATTTTTCCCACATGGTTAAAAACCAGAGACTTGTCAATGGTGTTATTTGAATTGTGACATCAGTAGGAAAGGATTTCAATGGCTTCTACTCTTATTAACATTGCAATATTAGTCATTATAGCCTGCATAAAATGGCAAATGTGCCTAAAAATTACATTTTTAAATACATTTTTAACAACATATAGCAATTTTATTGTGACAATTTTATGTTCTATATGTAGTCAAACCCTGTTCGCCAGATTCAGAGTAGAAATGGAAACTTGAAATGACTATACATTTTACTGTTAAGGATAAACCATTGGTGGAGAACTGTGCCCCAAACCTTCACTGCTCCGCAGTGACGTAACATTGGATTTACATAATTCCCCACTGGTGTTATGTTGGAATGTACACTATGGATTTTTATTAGGTATGATCAAGACATCAGTGCCTAATGCATCAAGCTGTGTAGTAAGTATTGAAATCTAGACTTCCCTGACACCTCCAATTGCCTCTATCTTTTATTTGACAAGTCTTCAGATTTAATAAGTCTCAGATATGTTGATATTTTTATACTGGAGTTGGGCGGTTCAATAAAGTGCCATTAAAATCCTACTTTCTCATCCATCTGTTGCAAGGTTTAGATACAAGCACAAGATTTATACATTGTGGTAAAGAAAATACATACCGGGAAGGAAGGTCAAAATATGCAATTTCTGTCAATTTGCCTTACTTGAAAAACCTGAAACATTTTATATTGACTCTTTGAATGCTACTTGCAGATGGAGCAATGAGAATAGAGAGCAGAGCTGCTGTGTGGAATTTCAGATCCCTTCTTTGGCTTTCCTGTCATAGTAACATAGTAACATAGTAACATAGTTAGTAAGGCCGAAAAAATACATTTGTCCATCCAGTTCAGCCTATATTCCATCATAATAAATACCCAGATCTACGTCCTTCTACAGAACCTAATAATTGTATGATACAATATTGTTCTGCTCCAGGAAGACATCCAGGCCTCTCTTGAACCCCTCGACTGAGTTCGCCATCACCACCTCCTCAGGCAAGCAATTCCAGATTCTCACTGCCCTAACAGTAAAGAATCCTCTTCTATGTTGGTGGAAAAACCTTCTCTCCTCCAGACGCAAAGAATGCCCCCTTGTGCCCGTCACCTTCCTTGGTATAAACAGATCCTCAGCGAGATATTTGTATTGTCCCCTTATATACTTATACATGGTTATTAGATCGCCCCTCAGTCGTCTTTTTTCTAGACTAAATAATCCTAATTTCGCTAATCTATCTGGGTATTGTAGTTCTCCCATCCCCTTTATTAATTTTGTTGCCCTCCTTTGTACTCTCTCTAGTTCCATTATATCCTTCCTGAGCACCGGTGCCCAAAACTGGACACAGTACTCCATGTGCGGTCTAACTAGGGATTTGTACAGAGGCAGTATAATGCTCTCATCATGTGTATCCAGACCTCTTTTAATGCACCCCATGATCCTGTTTGCCTTGGCAGCTGCTGCCTGGCACTGGCTGCTCCAGGTAAGTTTATCATTAACTAGGATCCCCAAGTCCTTCTCCCTGTCAGATTTACCCAGTGGTTTCCCATTCAGTGTGTAATGGTGATATTGATTCCCTCTTCCCATGTGTATAACCTTACATTTATCATTGTTAAACCTCATCTGCCACCTTTCATCCCAAGTTTCCAACTTATCCAGATCCATCTGTAGCAGAATACTATCTTCTCTTGTATTAACTGCTTTACATAGTTTTGTATCATCTGCAAATATCGATATTTTACTGTGTAAACCTTCTACCAGATCATTAATGAATATGTTGAAGAGAACAGGTCCCAATACTGACCCCTGCGGTACCCCACTGGTCACAGCGACCCAGTTAGAGACTATACCATTTATAACCACCCTCTGCTTTCTATCACTAAGCCAGTTACTAACCCATTTACACACATTTTCCCCCAGACCAAGCATTCTCATTTTGTGTACCAACCTCTTGTGCGGCACGGTATCAAACGCTTTGGAAAAATCGAGATATACCACGTCCAATGACTCACCTTGGTCCAGTCTATAGCTTACCTCTTCATAAAAACTGATTAGATTGGTTTGACAGGAGCGATTTCTCATAAACCCATGCTGATATGGAGTTAAACAGTTATTCTCATTGAGATAATCCAGAATAACATCCCTCAGAAACCCTTCAAATATTTTACCAACAATAGAGGTTAGACTTACTGGCCTATAATTTCCAGGTTCACTTTTAGAGCCCTTTTTGAATATTGGCACCACATTTGCTATGCGCCAGTCCTGCGGAACAGACCCTGTCGCTATAGAGTCACTAAAAATAAGAAATAATGGTTTATCTATTACATTACTTAGTTCTCTTAGTACTCGTGGGTGTATGCCATCCGGACCCGGAGATTTATCTATTTTAATCTTATTTAGCCGGTTTCGCACCTCTTCTTGGGTTAGATTGGTGACCCTTAATATAGGGTTTTCATTGTTTCTTGGGATTTCATCTAGCATTTCATTTTCCACCGTGAATACCGTGGAGAAGAAGGTGTTTAATATGTTAGCTTTTTCCTCGTCATCTACAACCATTCTTTCCTCACTGTTTTTTAAGGGGCCTACATTTTCAGTTTTTATTCTTTTACTATTGATATAGTTGAAAAACAGTTTGGGATTAGTTTTACTCTCCTTAGCAATGTGCTTCTCTGTTTCCTTTTTGGCAGCTTTAATTAGTTTTTTAGATAAAGTATTTTTCTCCCTATAGTTTTTTAGAGCTTCAATGGTGCCATCCTGCTTTAGTAGTGCAAATGCTTTCTTTTTACTGTTAATTGCCTGTCTTACTTCTTTGTTTAGCCACATTGGGTTTTTCCTATTTCTAGTCCTTTTATTCCCACAAGGTATAAACCGCTTACACTGCCTATTTAGGATGTTCTTAAACATTTCCCATTTATTATCTGTATTCTTATTTCTGAGGATATTGTCCCAGTCTACCAGATTAAGGGCATCTCTAAGCTGGTCAAACTTTGCCTTCCTAAAGTTCAATGTTTTTGTGACTCCCTGACAAGTCCCCCTAGTGAAAGACAGGTGAAACTGTACAATATTGTGGTCGCTATTTCCTAAATAGTCTGTCAACAGGCTTCAAATTGCTATTGGAGATGAGGACAATTTTTTTTATCTCAATTCACTATCCTTGTAGAATTTTTCCAAAGAATTAAATTTGCAATAAAACGATTCACTGTGAATAGTACTGAAAAGCCTCCAACTGAGATCTCCTTGGATTGCGCTGAACACTTTTCAATCTCTTTAAACCAAACACAGCCTTAGTAGTGTCCAAGTGATCCCATGATATATGGCTATGTCTAAAGGGATGCTAGCTGTTTATTACTGCTGTCTTGTCATGCACTTTCTGTATTGTTTGTTCAGTGTTTTAAAGCTTTTTATGTATTTTTTGCTTTATTCCCTGCTTCTGCTTTTATATGGGCTATGATAGTCCCTCCTTATTTAGTGCGCTATACCTTGTGATGTAATAGATGTCTAAGATCGTGTGACAGTTAGAACCTTATCCTACTCTGCCCTGATCTATTTCTACCTCTGCTGACACATAGGTACCATCCCAATTGGGTACACCTTGATGCAGTGGGATGGCTTTTACACTTTTTTGATCAAAATATTGTTAACTACATAACATGTTATTTACATGTGCTATTACTATTTATCTGTTTACTTATTACAGGGCATTTGCTCATTTTATTTTTGTCGTACAAATATATGTTCTGGCTCAGTTTTTTTTCTGTTTCAGTTTTTTGTATGTTTTACCCCTTTTTCGGCTTTTCATTTTGTTTATTTAGTTCTCCACAGGCAGATGTCGGAATAGTAAGGACCAGCTCCTTCTCTGCCCTTATCTATTTTTCCGTGAGGCAAAATACAATAGTTTTGTTTTGGGTTGTAGAGTCAGTCTCATCCTTCCACGAGTGTGAAAGCACAATCAACATTCAAAAGTAACCAAAACATCAGCCGGAAAGCATTGGTACTGAGATGTGGTCTGTGGTCCCCATCTGCAGAACCACTCCTTTATTGAGGGTGTCTTGATAATTGCCAATAATTTCCATCTGTTGTCTATTCCATTTGCACAACAGCATATGAATTTGATTGTCAATCAGTGTTGCTTCCTAAGTGGACAGATTGATTTCACAGAAGTTTGATTTACTTGGCGTTATATTCTGTTGATTAAGTGTTCCCTTTATTTTTTTGAGCAGTGTTTATAAAAATATATACTAAATATACCTAAGATACATGTATATTTATACTATATATTTAATATTATATTGTATATTTTTTTCCAGATAGTGGGCATAAAAATTCCTTAACTGACACTTTGCAAATTAACAAAATTAGCGAAGCCACCAAAGCAAGCGCAGCAACTGAATTTCCATAATAAAAAACAATTATTTCTGTTGGAGTCAAATTCTTTTACAGTGTCTCAGCATGACTTATTCCTCTATTATATACAGTATACAGTAATTGTGATGCAAGCCTTAAGGTTCTTTAACTTGACTTTGTAATTCACATCCGTTTAGTTTTAAAACTAAAATGTGCAAACCTTGGAAACCAGGAGTGAGAAGCACATCTAAAGGATTTGGAGGCTGAAATGTTAATGTCATGCATCTCATGTAACCTATCACAAATTGTTATACTCTAGGAGTGAGATAGTATGGCATGTCATATGAGTATGAGGCTAAACAAGTCAGCTTTCTCGTAGTTTCCTTTTAATTATAAAATAAGAATGACATGTATTTTATCTCTGAAAAAGGCCAATAAAGCACAAGAATGGAGATGGATCCTTTTTAAGTAGAGCTGAGGCAATGAAGGCTGCATATTGTAAAGGAAATACAATTTATACTTTATGGCGAAATGAAAAAACCATCCCTCAATTTTAGATGTTGCAATCAATACTTTATATGTGTCTTTATAAATCCTTTTTTCATACAGTGCCTAGTGTTTTCAGCAGCAAATTTTGCTTCCAAATGTCCTACTGTATGTTTTCAAATAACATAGTACTTTTTTTAAATTTACCAACATAGATGAATCTCTAAAACTAAATTCAATGTGAATTGTCCATTGGTTTTTCCAAATAAAAAATACATATTGAAAATGTTTGCTCTGTTCAGGTATATATTAATTCACTATCAGCTTTTTTTTTTTTTTTTAAATACTTCAAAAACTGCTGCACTGCTAAATAAAATGCCAAACTGCAAGTGCTTGAACAGGAATAGTAGACCTCTAACTAAGAATAATTGCAAAATGCGCAAATGGTATTGGTTAACAAGATAAGACATTTAAATAAATGGTTAGATATAACGGGTGTACATTCCAGTGCTTGTAGTTTAGGAGTGCCCTGTAGACAGCTAGCATGGCCAGGGCCGGCGTTAGGGGCAGGCAGACTAGGCATTTGCCTAGGACCAGCCGCGCCCCCCTGCATTGCACATTTATAGATGCCAATACAGGTGAAAACAATGATGGAGGACAGAATGTCATGATGCTCCCTCTCCCATCACACCCTCTCTGCCTCTGATGCAGTGAGTGCGCAATGACGTAACTTCATCGTGTGCTACGCTGTGCCAGGAGTTGAGCTGATGGGACATTAGGCAGAAGCCAGAGCAGCGGGGTAGCGAGGAGGAAAGATGAGTATTTTATTTATTGATTTTTTAAAATACTTCTGTGTGTGTCTGTATTATACTGTGTGTGTGTGTTTGTCTGCATTATACTGTGCGTGTGTCTGACTGCGTTATACTCTGTGTGTGTCTGTGTCTGCATTATACTCTTTGTGTGTGAGGGCACAGAGAGGAAGTGACCGAGTACCAATTAGCCAGATAGATGACTCTGGCTGCTGCTGGACTGGAAAGGTGAAAGTCGAGTGAGGGGGAAGGGCAATTAATAGAGAATTACAGTAATCAAGGCAGGAGTGGATCAGGGGAGCAGTGAGGGTTTTTCTGTTTCCATGGTGAGAAAGGGGTGGATTCTAGAGATGTTTTTCACGTGCAAGCAACAAAAGTAAGCAAGAGATTGTGTATAGGAGATGAAGGAAAGATTCATGTCAAACATAACACAAAGATAGCATGCCTGCTGTCTGGATTTTATTGTGGTGCCATGCATGTAGCGGGAGATGTCAGATTTAGAGAGGTACACAGTTTTGGAAAGATTGAGTTTCAGATAGAGAACTAATGTTGAAAACTGTAGACAGTCACTAGTGTTCTGTAGTATAGCAGGGATAAGATCCGGAGATGAAGTGTATAGTTCTGTGTCATAAGCATGGAAATGGTATTGAAAGCCAAATTTGCTGATGGTCTGTCCAATTCGTTATATAGAAAGAGAAGAGTGCCAAGGGGATGACCTGGAAAGTGCCTTGTGGGGGCAGGAATATGCTGACTTCACTATCAAGTCTGTTTGCAGGTCTCAGGGAATGGGAAAAATGTTAGCCATGAGAAATAACAGCTTGGGAAACAGTGTCAGAATACTGAATCCAGGTTTCAGCGATGACCTATGAGGGGGCTGCATTATACTCTATGAGTGTGCTGCATTACACACTGAGGCATGCTGCATTATACTCTGTGGGGAGTGCTGCATTATACTCTATGAGAGGGACTGCATTATGCTCTGAGGGCTGTATTATACTCCATGGGGTGACAGCATTATACTCTATTAAAGACTATGGGGTGCATTATGCTATTTGTACTATATGGGGGCTGCATTATACTCTCTCCAGGACTATGGGGAGTGCATTATACTATATGTACAATATGGGACCTGTGTTATACTGTAGCGATGACTATGGGGAATGTATTATACTATATGAAGGACTATGTGGTGTAATATACTTTACTGAGTGCATTGTACTATATGGAGGACTATGGGGGGTGCATTATACAATATGAAAGACTATAGGGAGTGGATTATACTAAAGGGAGGATATGGGGAGCATATGATACTATGTGGAAGACTATGGGGAGTGTATTAAAGCATATGGAGGTATATGGGGCACATTATACTATATGGAGGCATGTGGGGCACATTATACTATATGGAGGACTATGGGGCACATTATACTATATGAAGGACTATGGGGTGTTTATTATACAACTAGATGGTGGCCCAATTCTAACGCATTGGGTATTCTAGAATATGTATGTAGTTTATTTATCAAGATTTAAAAGTAATGCAATGAATACACAAAATTAAAAATGTTAAATTGCACACCAATATCACTGATTGGTCACGGCCAGCCGGGCGCGACCAATCAGCGAAGCGGGGTTTAAATCCCATGCCAATATCGGTGATTGGTTGCGGCCGGCTGCCCACGACCAATCAGTGAAGCGGTGTTTAAATCCTGCACCAATATCGCGGATTGGTCGCGGGCAGCTGGCACGACCAATCAGCGACGTGAGATTTCCGTTACAGACAGACAGATAGAATTAGACAATTATATAGTAGATATGGAGGACTATGGGGTACATTATAGTATGTGGAGGACTATGGGGTGTATTATACTATGTGGAGGACTATGGGGTGTTCTATGCTCTGAGGGGGCTGCATCATACTCTATGGGATGACTGCATTATACTCTACTGGATACTATGGGGTGCATTATACAATGCATACTGTATGGGGGCTGTATTACACTATATGGGGGCTGCATTATACTTTATCAAGGACTCTATGGAGTGCATTATACTATATGCATATATGGGACCTGCATTATACAATATCTTGGACTATGGAGAATGCATTATATTATACTGTCAGCTTTACCTGTGCTGGATATCAAAAATAGAGGAGAACCCAAGTTATTTTTTTAAATTATTATTTTATTGCACAGGTGCTGGCTGATGAATACTCTCATCAGCCTCGCCTGCTCTCACTTTAAATGTCTGGCTGAACCCGCTGGACCTGAATATCCACGGTTCTGCCCATTTCTAGTGGAGACTGCTGAAATGTGGGAGAAAAAATGCTAAATCGAGTGCTACTCTAAGATCTATGAATCCATTGCTATATTTATATATATTTTTATATATTATATTTATATTTATTTTTTAATTAAATTGTACAATTTTAGTCGCATTAAGAGCCCTATTGTTTACATTCATTTTTAACAGTCAAAACATTGACTGGATTGGTAATGATTATAGTCTATGGCCACATATAGCTGTTCAGGTTAACTGACTGCCACTTATGTTTTGTCTGCTGACATAGGCTTTCCAAAGAAGGGAAATGTGCAGTTCACAAGTTAGCACGAGGACTGTTTTACAACTAAATTAATACATGGAAAATGGTGGGCACCAAAAAGTATCAAACAATTCTTATAGCTTGGTGCAACCAATGTGCTAAGCCAGTGTGAACACAAACAAAGAGAGAAGGAGCACAAAAACAGTGCACACACAGGATGTTTAATCAATAATGGAGGCTTTATTAAGACAACAAATTTCTAAGGAGAATAGACATCTAAAAACAATTCAAAACAACAGTATGAGAGCATACAAAAAGATGGTAAGCAAGCAAAAAGTAATCTCTATGTACAATACAATGCAAGATTTAATAACGATATTAAATAAAGAGACCACCACCAGAGCGATCACAATAAAAAATAGCAAATTATGTGATCAATGCAAGAATGAGAGGACTGGTAAGGCAGGAGTCTGCCCAGCAAGACTTTATTGATTAAACATGCTGTGTGTGCACTGACTATTTTACAACTATGACCGATCAACGATCTTTGAATGCCATAAATATATTGTCTCAACCAATCAAAAATGAGATTGCTAGAAAAGTGTACTGTGTCCTGTGCAAAAACGCAAAAGTAATACAGAACTAAAATTCATGAC
Source organism: Ranitomeya imitator (assembly GCF_032444005.1). Lineage (NCBI taxonomy): Eukaryota > Metazoa > Chordata > Amphibia > Anura > Dendrobatidae > Ranitomeya > Ranitomeya imitator. The sequence continues at coordinate 463,918,847 of NC_091287.1, read as the reverse complement.
TACAACTTTATTCTTTTCACCTGTGTTTTAATTGTATATTTTCAGTTTATTGCATTTTTATTTTTGTACGTCTTTGAAAACCTAGTAATCCAACGTAGCGTATATTGGACGCCATCTATTGTAAAGGTTGATGTCATGATTGCTACTGATATATGAAAAGTCTTAATTATCATCAAAACAGTGAGATAATTACCTTTTTTACACATTGTAATGACTAATGATCTTCTTTTATTAACTAAATTTGACTTAACTAGGATAATCACCAAACTGAGGTTAGTGACATTAAAAGATTAATCTTTGTGTTCTTGGTTACAAAGAATATATAATTTGTTTTTTCTTTGTATTCATTCACCTTAATGTTTACCATAATTACTTGCTTTTCAACTACGTAAAAAGAGAAACAATTACATTATACCTTTCTATGCATGAAAATAAACTTATAATTATCCCATTATAATTTCTTCACACTTTAATTACTTTAGGTCATTAGAGTTCATTTACTTTATCATTCTTTTATTTCCAGTGTACATAATGAATATTTTATACTGTAAATTAATTGAAAGGGAGCTTGAATGTTTGTTCTTTTACAAAAAGTCGTTATAAAATGTTTATTTTCTCAATACCCCTCATGCACATGAGAGCATTGCAGCTCAAGAAATAAATTTTCCAACAAAGCAACAATACAAAAATGTGTGGTTCAGTTTTGTGTTTTCGTATGCCTCAAATATTATACATAGGTTATTCTTCTCAGAAATTCTTACAGGATCTGAGAAAAACAATTGTGTCATATTCAATCAGATACTGTGATACAGACTTATTGTTTCTCTGAAACATTAGTTCTAAAGCATGATATCTCTGTAATACTGTTCTATAGTAACATAGTAACATAGTAACATAGTTAGTAAGGCCGAAAAAAGACATTTGTCCATCCAGTTCAGCCTATATTCCATCATAATAAATACCCAGATCTACGTCCTTCTACAGAACCTAATAATTGTATGATACAATATTGTTCTGCTCCAGGAAGACATCCAGGCCTCTCTTGAACCCCTCGACTGAGTTCGCCATCACCACCTCCTCAGGCAAGCAATTCCAGATTCTCACTGCCCTAACAGTAAAGAATCCTCTTCTATGTTGGTGGAAAAACCTTCTCTCCTCCAGACGCAAAGAATACCCCCTTGTGCCCGTCACCTTCCTTGGTATAAACAGATCCTCAGCGAGATATTTGTATTGTCCCCTTATATACTTATACATGGTTATTAGATCGCCCCTCAGTCGTCTTTTTTCTAGACTAAATAATCCTAATTTCGCTAATCTATCTGGGTATTGTAGTTCTCCCATCCCCTTTATTAATTTTGTTGCCCTCCTTTGTACTCTCTCTAGTTCCATTATATCCTTCCTGAGCACCGGTGCCCAAAACTGGACACAGTACTCCATGTGCGGTCTAACTAGGGATTTGTACAGAGGCAGTATAATGCTCTCATCATGTGTATCCAGACCTCTTTTAATGCACCCCATGATCCTGTTTGCCTTGGCAGCTGCTGCCTGGCACTGGCTGCTCCAGGTAAGTTTATCATTAACTAGGATCCCCAAGTCCTTCTCCCTGTCAGATTTACCCAGTGGTTTCCCGTTCAGTGTGTAATGGTGATATTGATTCCCTCTTCCCATGTGTATAACCTTACATTTATCATTGTTAAACCTCATCTGCCACCTTTCAGCCCAAGTTTCCAACTTATCCAGATCCATCTGTAGCAGAATACTATCTTCTCTTGTATTAACTGCTTTACATAGTTTTGTATCATCTGCAAATATCGATATTTTACTGTGTAAACCTTCTACCAGATCATTAATGAATATGTTGAAGAGAACAGGTCCCAATACTGACCCCTGCGGTACCCCACTGGTCACAGCGACCCAGTTAGAGACTATACCATTTATAACCACCCTCTGCTTTCTATCACTAAGCCAGTTACTAACCCATTTACACACATTTTCCCCCAGACCAAGCATTCTCATTTTGTGTACCAACCTCTTGTGCGGCACGGTATCAAACGCTTTGGAAAAATCGAGATATACCACGTCCAATGACTCACCGTGGTCCAGTCTATAGCTTACCTCTTCATAAAAACTGATTAGATTGGTTTGACAGGAGCGATTTCTCATAAACCCATGCTGATATGGAGTTAAACAGTTATTCTCATTGAGATAATCCAGAATAACATCCCTCAGAAACCCTTCAAATATTTTACCAACAATAGAGGTTAGACTTACTGGCCTATAATTTCCAGGTTCACTTTTAGAGCCCTTTTTGAATATTGGCACCACATTTGCTATGCGCCAGTCCTGCGGAACAGACCCTGTCGCTATAGAGTCACTAAAAATAAGAAATAATGGTTTATCTATTACATTACTTAGTTCTCTTAGTACTCGTGGGTGTATGCCATCCGGACCCGGAGATTTATCTATTTTAATCTTATTTAGCCGGTTTCGCACCTCTTCTTGGGTTAGATTGGTGACCCTTAATATAGGGTTTTCATTGTTTCTTGGGATTTCACCTAGCATTTCATTTTCCACCGTGAATACCGTGGAGAAGAAGGTGTTTAATATGTTAGCTTTTTCCTCGTCATCTACAACCATTCTTTCCTCACTATTTTTTAAGGGGCCTACATTTTCAGTTTTTATTCTTTTACTATTGATATAGTTGAAGAACAGTTTGGGATTAGTTTTACTCTCCTTAGCAATGTGCTTCTCTGTTTCCTTTTTGGCAGCTTTAATTAGTTTTTTAGATAAAGTATTTTTCTCCCTATAGTTTTTTAGAGCTTCAATGGTGCCATCCTGCTTTAGTAGTGCAAATGCTTTCTTTTTACTGTTAATTGCCTGTCTTACTTCTTTGTTTAGCCACATTGGGTTTTTCCTATTTCTAGTCCTTTTATTCTCACAAGGTATAAACCGCTTACACTGCCTATTTAGGATGTTCTTAAACATTTCCCATTTATTATCTGTATTCTCATTTCTGAGGATATTGTCCCAGTCTACCAGATTAAGGGCATCTCTAAGCTGTTCAAACTTTGCCTTCCTAAAGTTCAGTGTTTTTGTGACCCCCTGACAAGTCCCCCTAGTGAAAGACAGGTGAAACTGTACAATATTGTGGTCGCTATTTCCTAGATGCCCGACCACCTGCAGATTTGTTATTCTGTCAGGTCTATTAGATAGTATTAGGTCTAAAAGTGCTGCTCCTCTGGTTGGATTCTGCACCAATTGTGAAAGATAATTTTTCTTGGTTATTAGCAGAAACCTGTTGCCTTTATGGGTTTCACAGGTTTCTGTTTCCCAGTTAATATCCGGGTAGTTAAAGTCCCCCATAACCAGGACCTCATTATGGGTTGCAGCTTCATCTATCTGCTTTAGAAGTAGACTTTCCATGCTTTCTGTTATATTTGGGGGTTTGTAACAGACCCCAATGAGAATTTTGTTACCATTTTTCCCTCCATGAATTTCAACCCATATGGACTCGACATTCTCATTCCCTTCGCTAATATCCTCCCTTAAAGTGGACTTTAGACAAGACTTTACATAGAGACAAACCCCTCCTCCTCTCCGATTTTTACGATCCTTTCTAAACAGACTGTAACCCTGTAAGTTAACTGCCCAGTCATAGCTTTCATCTAACCATGTCTCGGTTATTCCCACTATGTCAAAGTTACCTGTAGATATTTCTGCTTCTAGTTCTTCCATCTTGTTTGTCAGGCTTCTGGCGTTTGCAAGCATGCAGTTTAGAGGATTTTGTTTTGTTCCAATCTCCTCACTGTGGATTGTTTTAGAAATGTTCTTACCTCCCTTCTGAGTATGTTTTCCTGGGTCGTCTTTGTTCGAGTCTAATGTTTTTCTTCCCGTCCCCTCTTCTTCTAGTTTAACGCCCTCCTGATGAGTGTAGCGAGTCTTCTGGCGAATGTGTGTTTCCCAGGTTTGTTGAGGTGTAGTCCGTCTCTGGCGAGGAGTCCATCATACCAGTAATTCACACCGTGGTCCAGGAATCCAAATCCTTGTTGTCTGCACCATCGTCTTAGCCAGTTGTTTGCATCAAGGATCCTGTTCCATCTCCTGGTGCCATGCCCGTCTACTGGAAGGATAGAAGAAAAAACTACCTGTGCATCCAGTTCCTTTACTTTCTTCCCCAACTCTTCAAAGTCCTTGCAGATTGTCGGTAGGTCCTTCCTTGCCGTGTCATTGGTGCCAACATGTATCAGAAGAAATGGGTGGACGTCCTTGGAGCTGAAGAGCTTTGGTATCCTATCGGTCACATCCTTGATCATCGCACCTGGAAGGCAGCATACTTCTCTTGCAGTTATGTCCGGTCTGCAGATGGCTGCTTCGGTGCCTCTCAGTAGTGAGTCTCCCACCACCACCACTCTTCGTTGCTTCTTGGCTGTACTTTTTGCTGTCACTTGTTGCTGTGTGCCCTTTTCTTTTTTGCTTGCTGGTATTGCTTCATTCTTAGGTGTGCCATCTTCATCCTCTACAAAGATTTGATATCGGTTCTTCAGTTGTGTGGTTGGTGATTTCTCCATGGTCTTCTTGCTTCTTTTGGTCACATGCTTCCACTCATCTGCTTTTGGAGGTTCTCTGACACTTTTTGCACCTTCTGTGACCAGTAGAGATGCTTCTGTTCTGTCTAGAAAGTCTTCATTCTCTTTGATGAGTTTCAAAGTTGCTATTCTTTCTTCCAGACCCCGCACCTTTTCTTCTAAAAGGGCCACTAGTCTACACTTCTGACAGGTGAAATTGGATTCTTCTTCTGGTCGATCTGTGAACATGTAGCACATGCTGCAGCTCACCATGTAGGTTGTCACATCTGCCATGTTGCTCCTAGATCCTGCTGACTTGCTGTGTGTTTTCCTTCTTGTGTAATCTACTCAGCCAAGCTCTATTGCAATACTGTCCTACAGGCAAAAATTCACGCGCCGTAAGGCGCGCGGTTTGGTGATGCTTTCGAAGCAGCAGGTCCCGGCTGTACCCAACGATCTTCTAGCTTAGGGAGACTTCGCTTCTCCCAGAAGGCACCTGGAATATGCAAATTAGCCTCCTGAAGCTTGAATCCCTGGTTTGGTGATGCTTTCGAAGCAGCTGGTCCCGGCTGTACCCAACGATCTTCTAGCTTAGGGAGACTTCGCTTCTCCCAGAAGGCACCTGGAATATGCAAATTAGCCTCCTGAAGCTTGAATCCCTGGTTTGGTGATGCTTTCGAAGCAGCTGGTCCCGGCTGTACCCAACGATCTTCTAGCTTAGGGAGACTTCGCTTCTCCCAGAAGGCACCTGGAATATGCAAATTAGCCTCCTGAAGCTTGAATCCCTGGTTTGATGATGCTTTCGAAGCAGCTGGTCCCGGCTGTACCCAACGATCTTCTAGCTTAGGGCGACTTCGCTTCTCCCAGAAGGCACCTGGAATATGCAAATTAGCTTCCTGAAGCTTGAATCCCTGGTAAGGCACTACACTGTGGCACCGGGATGGCCTGTTGCATACTGGTATGACATTAAAAGAAGTCCAAGTCCCTTCACAGAGCATTTCACATGTGGCTTTGCCATGTGTGTAAAGCCTTAATAAATAACCATTACAAAAGAAAATGTTAACATAGTGATTTTTTAAATGGTATTTTAAATGGAGGACATATGGTAAAGAAAAAAATCCACACCCTTTATTACTTTTGACTTTAAGACTTTGAAAAAAAAAAGACCCACATAGGATAGGATGGAAAACACATTTGTCATCTAGCAGTGGAGAATTTGGAGCCTGGTAATGCCAGCCTTTATTATACAGTCTAAAGGAACTTTCAATTGTTCAACAAAGTTTTGTAAAATGTAAAGAGGATCAGACTTGGATTAAAGAGGTGGTCTGAAACTAACATTGACTATTTATGTACTGTATATATTTTTTGTAATAATCATATTGCATGTCTAAAATACTTTATTTGAAAAGTCACTACCGTTCCCTCCCTAATCTAACTGCTTATGGTTTTTAACCTATTTCCGTTTTTATGAAATTTCATTTGAAAATCCTCAGTGTATGGTGGGATAATCACACAGGATGTCATCGGGGCAAATAGTTAAATCACTGCTGCAATCCCGGGCCCACTCTGAAAAGAAGTCGTATCTATGACATCATTTTAAGGGGCTGGGCTAGTTCTGCTCTTCTGTCAGTTGTATAAGCTCCTTTATCACAATCAATGTGCTATATTCTGTGCCAGTGAGAGAAAGGATGAATGCGATGAGCAGGGACTAGCCCCACCCCTGAAACTGACATCAGAGATCACAGTTTGTCTCTCCCCTTCTTGCTTGCTGTATTCTTGCCATACAATGCACACTGTCAGTGCTGTCTCTTGCCAGCTATTCTCTTCTCATTAGAGCTGGCTAGAAAGTGCACTGTCATGGTGCACTGAAAAGAATATTGCATAGTAACAAGGGAGCTTGTACTTTATATCTGCTGGAATTGAGAAGCAACGCATGTTCAGTGGAGCAGGGACTAGCCTAGCTCCTAAAATGGACATCACCGATGATGGCTTGTTTTAGGGTGAGCACAGAGATTGTGGCAGTGACTGCAGGTTCTGCAACATGATGAAATCCAATTTGAATATCCCAGTATGCACTTGGATTTCTCAAAAGAAATATCAAAATGGAATTAGGTAAAAAAAAATAATAAAGCAGTTAGATAGATTATACATGGAATCATAGACTCTTTTTAATTACAGTATATGGCAAAAGCAATTTGACTATTTCAATAAATATGTAGATAGACATTTGTGGATTAAAATCAATATGTAAGGTAAACATCTTGAGCTTTTTGGCAAGCTTCTCATATAATCCCTTTTCATTTTTTCAGTGTTACAGGATGAATTATCTCACTAAAAGAGACAAATGCCATTGGTGAATACTAGGGTTGAGTGACTTTTGTTTTTATAGAATCGGGTCGGGTTTCATGAAACCCGACTTTTTCAAAAGTTGGGTCGAGTGAAATCGGCCGATCCTATAGAAAAGTCGGGGTCGGGGTCGGCCGAAACACGAAACCCAATGCAGTGCATTGGGTTTCTAATGGTTCCCAGGGTCTGAAGGAGAGGAAACTCTCCTTCAGGCCCTGCGATCCATATTAATGTGTAAAATAAAGAATACAAATAAAAATTTTTGCTATACTCACCCTCGGACGCGCCCTGGTTGTAACCGGGAGCCTTCCTTCCTAAGAATGAGCGCCTGAAGGACCTTTCGAGACGTCGCGGCTTGTGATTGGTCGCGTGAGCGGTCACATGGGCGTCACGCGACCAATCACAAGCCGCGACGTCATCGAAAGGTCCTTCAAGCGCTGATTCTTAGGAAGGAAGGCTGCGGTTAAGAACCAGGGCACGTCCGAGGGTGAGTATATTCCTAATAGGTATATACTCACACTCGGATGTGCCCTGGTTCTAATCCGCAGCCTTCCTTCCTAAAAATCAGCGCTTGAAGGACCTTTTGATGACGTTGCGGCTTGTGATTGGTCGCGTGACGCCCATGTGACCGCTCACACGACCAATCACAAGCCGCAACGTCATCGAAAGGTCCTTCAGGCGCTCATTCTTAGGAAGGAAGGCTCCCGGTTACAACCAGGGCGCGTCCGAGGGTGAGTATAGCAATATTTTTTATTTGTATTCTTTATTTTACACTTAAATCTGAATTCTGATACCGATTCCCGATATCTTAAACATATCGGGAATCGGTATCGGAATTCCGATACCAGATTCAGAAGATCGCCGACCTCATGGCCGACCCCACACAGGGGTCGGGTCGGGTTTCATGAAACCCGACTTTGCCAAAAGTCGGCGACTTCTGAATCTGGCCGACCCGTTTTGCTCAACCCTAGTGAATACCGGTGGCATTATAATGTATAAATAATTTGCAACATTGTGCCTGACATGTGTGTCAAAGTAACATCCAAATTCAGCAATGTATGTTGACATCTTTCTGTTAAAGCCAGAATTAACAAGTTTTATTTCTCTAAATTTGGATATAGTAGCACTTCTGTGTGATAAGGTCACACCAAACAAGCTAGTCCCCACTTTCTACAAGCATTATTTAGCTTCTGGAGCCCATGATCCTATACCTAGCTGTCTTTGTTTTGACCACTTTTGATGTGTACACAAGAATGTATAAGGAAACATGCCAAAAAACCTGTCTTTTTCTATATCCTCTTTCTTATGTGTCTAATCTGCTCATCCTATGCTTGCCCATTTTCATTGTTTTCAATATATCAAAGTTGGTAAGGTCCCGATACTCTTTACCTGCCCATTTCCCCAGCTTTTAAGACATAAACTCCATGAAATCACTGCTCTCTTAGGCCCTGACACTTGAGGAACACATTTGCCAGGTAATACTTACAACAATTTCTTAGAGTTATATGGTTTAAGTAACTTGTGGAGGTTACAACATATTTCATAGTAAATCAATGAACCTATTGGTATGTTATTGGACTCTTGGGAAACAGGCAAACATGGGAAGAAAGTGCAAACTGCATGCATTTTTCATCCAATTTCAAATTCAAAGCCATGATCCAAGTGCCAAGAAATCTCCAATATGCACAGGAGAGTACTTTTATCTGACAACTTTCACTTACATTTTATATCACATTTTGTTTTAGTGGAATTTAGTTTCATTGGAATATGATGGGGCTTGTCCATTGCAAGAAAAATAAAGAAATTACCATTGTAAGTGGCTTGCTACTACTTTACACTGTCACCTTGGTGCTCAGGTTGTCAATGCACGTTGTACTAAACGAAAGCTAAGAGAGCTGTGTTACTATGCCAGAGTGACAATGAGGGATAATTCAACAATTAGGAAAGAAAACGGAGTGTTTCTGTGTTAATCTTATTACAGCTGCTGACAAGAAATTATACAATCTTAAATTAAATGTTAATTTTAACTAATTTAAGTGTTATAGGCCGTGAACTGCTTGTTAGAGGTTGGCACACTTTTTAAATGAAGAAACATTTCACTTATCATATGACACATACCAATTTTGTTATGGGATTAAAACCCAAATTGTTTATTTTGAATGGGATTACATGTCTTTATAGGATATGGGAAATTATGTACTTGTGGGAGCAATATCTAATCCATAACAATATCTAACAAGCTTGAACAATAGAGACTATTGAATTTATTTGGGGCAAATTTTTAAGCAAACACAGCATGTTGATTTTTTTCCAATTTGCAAATTGTCTAATATGGTTGACATCATTTTATATATTGCAAAAGATTGCGTCTGCTAGAGGAGGACCACATAACCTTGAGCATGGTAAATGGGCTTGCCCATTCCTTGTATCTATCACATGGTATAGCACAACCAATCAGGGCGAAATGTTATAGTCTGTAAAAATCAGAGGCAGCCATTTTGTTTTGAATCTGGTTAGTGAGAGGATTTCACGTCACACACTTAGCTTTACAGATAGGGAGAAAACGCTATACAGCTCTTAATAAACAATACAGATAATTTGTGAAAGCAGAGCAGTGAAGAAGTGTATGGAAAAGAAAGAAAATAATGTCATTGTGACTTTTCAGAGCAGGTGGAGATTTGGGAGTAAATTTGTTTCATGACAAATTGATTTGTCATGAATCAAATTCCTTGGAGAATTTGGTAAAAATTTTGAATTTTAAAAGCTTGGAAACTATTGACAAATAATAAAAAGTGAGGTAACTCCACGTCTCATACAGAAAAAAAACTAGGCAGGACTCTTTTCATTGCAACTCCCAGCCTTTGTACTGAGATATTTTGTATAGTAGTCCAAGAGAAATTCCTTTTATTTTATGTGGCAAATGTTGGACATCCCCTTTCTGGAGTAAACCAAGCCCCAAAATAAGCATTTCTCTGTGGGACGCCATGCTCTAATTGAGCAGACCAGCTAAAGCTTCTGGTGGCAGGTAAAAAATAGATTTAGAATTACTCAGCACTCAAATACAATTGTTAGGGCTTGAGTTCCCACCTCTGCACAGGGGGAATCTCGAGCCATCTCCGCTGCAGTCTCCCATTCTTCTCCAGCCGCAGTGGAGCCTGCTCACCGGAGACGTCGGTCCCAGCGTCTGGCTCAGGCAGACATTCTGCGTCTAGCTACTGCTGTTCTTCCAGGCTCTGCCATTATAGCTAGTACTGGTCAGCGGCGAGGACTCGCTTCTGGGACTAAGTCCTGCTTTCTCCCTTATGAGCATGCCCAAAGGAAGACCTCTCATTGGAGATCAGGGGTCACAAGCTCAGGTTCTGAAGCAACTCCCTTTGGTCCTCTAGGAAGGTCCTGAATTTGCTGCAACTATAAAAGGTTTGCATGGCTGCACGGCCATGTGCTAGTATCAATCTTTGTCATGAGCTTTGCGCCAGTGTGGTCATGTATGCTTGTGGTCAGGGCCCGGCTGACATAAGCCACTAGAATACCGGCACCTCCAGTGAGGAGTTTGTTTGCATGTATTCAGGGCCTGGCTGAAATAAGCCACTAGAATACCGAGACCTCCGGTGAGGAATTGTTTGTGTGCTTCTCTGACTGCATGACCACTGACTGCTATCAGCTCAGCGGTTAGCTGTGTACTCCTGTGAGCTTAACAGGACACAGTGATTTTCTATCACGGTGACTCTGTGAAGTAACAGAGCTCACTTATACCGCCATATAGTGCCATTTGCTAGCATCAGGTTCTCCTCCTGCACGGTGGACCCCCGGCTGCGAACGCACCAACAATAATATCTATATTTACTCGGTGCTTTCCGTCAGCGCTAACAACAGTAAATTGGTGACCATACAAATTACCCTTCCTTTCTAGTCTTAAGTTTTGCTTCAAATATCATCAAACATTTTTATATCTTTTTCTTTATCACCATATGCGAGTGTTAATTCTTTTGTTTTAAAACTTCTCCTCCTGACTTTATATCTAACATAATTCACTTAGAGTCTTATTGTACAATGAACTTTCTTGCATTTCTTGTATGGGCAATAGGCACAAAAAATTTTCATATTGTTTAAGTGACTCAAATTTAAACAGATATGCAATTTGCCTCCTCAGAGAAGAAGAGGATTTGTACTCTAATGCCACCAATTGGAAGCAGCAATCCCAAAGGTCAATATCGACCCTTCAACGAGCCTTGCCATATGTCCTAGGATAAAAGTCAAACCAGAATCTCAATTTTCAGAAACGTGTTTCGGGATGTTGCTTTTTCTTGCTGCAAAGCATAAGACCTGATTTGGCTGTATGAGAGGCCTCTGACTGGAGTCTAAGGCGTAATGTTTCTCCTTGTGGAGAGTGATACTGTATGCCTAACAATAAAAGAAATGTTAAACCCCATTGAGCATGTTTCTTAAAAAAGGATGTCTAGTAGTTCTCACCTCAGTATGGTACTTGCTGAAAGCTTTGTAAGAAGTGTTCTTCTGCCAGAAATCGACTAAGGAACCCCCTTGCCTATGCTTAGTGCACCCACACAAGAGACAAGATTAATATATCTCAACAGGTTTATTTTAAGGAAATAAAATGAATTATAAGAATAGACAAGGGAATTAATGGTGGAGTGAAATAATACATATAAATGTGGCCTTGCCTAATCAGCCAGTGTGGGAGCCATTGTTGCAATTAATTGAAAATGTATAGGTGCATCCTTTCATTGATGCAGAGGAAGCAATCTTGCTCAAGCATTTAATTCTTTCACATTAGAAGCCATTAGTATAGCCAGTGGATGACCCATATCCTGCTACACAAGAGATACAAAATAGAATTCTGAAACTACAGTGTATGACTGAACAACAAGGAAAATTAATGTTTTTTTATCTAATATTTTGCATGCAATCAATATTAATTTTTGCACTTTCATTTTTTTTCTTTCTTGCAAGAGCCATAGGTTTGATATTTTTATGTCAACATGGCTATATGGGAACAGTTATTTGCAGTAAGAGTTGTCGTTTTGAATAACATTGTTCATTTTCTCATAAAAAATACTGAAAATGGTTAAAACAAAAACAAATAGTGCTATAGTACAATATAAAGCACTTCTGTTATATTTCGGGGTAGAGGGCTGTTTTAGTTAACTGGTTTTAAATTTGGAAATATGAAAAAATGTGTTTGTGATCATATTCTGAGACTCATAACTTTTTTTATTTTTCAGTAGATAGAGCGGCGTAAAAGCTTGTTTTTCTCTCTGCAAATTGGCATTTTTATTGATAGCATTTTGGGGTACATAAAATGTTTTAATAACCTGTTGTTGCTCCTCCAGTGTTGTACTCCAAACAAAAAGATTGGTGTTTCCATTTTTTTTCTCATCATAGAACTTACTCTATGTGTTAAAAAAATATTTAGAATTGTGAGTCCTCAGTGGTTGATGCCTTATAATGGCCAACTGAAAAGATGGTAACAAATTGCAAGCTTTCGAGACTACACAGGTCTCTTCATCAGGAAAAGACTAAAACAAATTCTGAAGAATCACATATTTATGCACAACATCGTAGAGAAAAAAAAAAAAAACCACCATGGATAAGCCAGGTGACATGAAGCAAAATTACCATGGGTGATAAACAGTTACGTCCATAAATATTGGGCCAATTCTTAGATAAGGATTGTTTTATTGTCCTGTGATTAGGGTCTCTGTTGTGGTGACCCTTCATGGTCTGAGGGGCAAGTTCCTTAGTTGATGTAAAAAGACATAAATCCGTGTGACACATTAATTCCTGCATTTAGACTGTCAAAGGTTGTCATCAGTTTATATTCCCAGATTCTCCTTTCTCTCTGGGATTTGAATTTCCCCTTTAACACAAGTAATTTCATGTCCATAATGTTATGATTTGGGAGACAGAAATGTATGGCCACAGGTAGATCCATTCTTTTTTTCTCTTATTGTATGGCGATGAGAGTTCATCCTTGTTCTCAATTTCTGCCCTGTCTCCCCCACATATAGACCCCCAGTTGGACATTTAGTACAAATAATTAAGTACACCACATTAGAAGTGACGCAGCTGAAAGTACCTGGTAGTAGTCCTGATGTGAATTGGGGATCTTTATCTTGTCTGTGGTCATTATAAATGGACAGGTTTTACATTTTTTCTGGTTGCAAGGAAAGGTACCTGCAGCTGTTGGAGAGGACAGGGAGCTCTTGACAATGATGCTTCTTAGATTTGGGGACTGCCTAAAACACAGTAGTGGGGGGTCTGGAAAAATGGATTGTAATCGGGCATCTTTTTGTAGTAAAGGTTGTAATTTCCATGCAGCTCCCCTTAGCACCTCCAGATTTGGATTGTAGGTAACCACTAGAGGCACCCGGTTGTTTTCGTCTTAAGCTTTGTAATGTAGCAGGTGATTCCTTGATATTCTGGTGGTTCTTGTGATCTGATTTTCAATTGTTCTTGGATGGTAGCCCTGATTCAAAAAGGTCTTTCTGAGGAGACCAAGGTTTTTATCCCTATCTATTGGGTTGGAACATATGCGATTGTATCTGATGGCTTGGCTGTAGACAATAGAGTTTTTTATGTGTTTTGGATGGAAGCTGTCCCATTTAAGGTATGTTGGAAGGTTGATTGGCTTCTGATACAGAGATGTCTCTATTTTATTGTTCTGCAGCTTAATGATGGTGTCCAAAAAGTTAATTTCAGTGCAGGAGTAGTTGAGTGTCAAGTTGATGGTAGGATGAAATTGATTAAACTGTTCATGGAACGTCTTTTGCTGTGGCTCAGACTCCGTCCAGATGATTAAAATGTCATCAATGTAGCGGTAATACGCCAGAGGCCTGATGGGACAGATGTGCATAAATATGTGATTCTTCAGAATTTGTTTTAGTCTTTGCCTGATGAAGAGACGTATGTAGTCTCGAAAGCTTGTAATTTGTTACCATCTTTTCAGTTGGCCATTGAAAGGTATCAACCACTGAGGACTCTCAATTCTAAATATTTTTCTATCTACTGGCTAACACGGTACCAAGATATATTTCTTTCCTGTATCTATGTGTTAATTAATTTTATAGTTTGATTGACTAGACTTTAATGGATGTGGCAATGCCAAATGTGCTAATGGATTATTTTATTATTTTTTATTTTTAAATGGAGAAAAGGAGATTCAAATTTTTATTTTTTTTAATTCTTTTATACTTTTTAAATCTTTTTTTGTCTTACTGTATTTTTGATTCTCCTTAGGGGACTTGGCATAAAGGGAATAGAGAAAAAACAGCTAACCAGAATTGGCAAAATTTCCAAAATGCATAGAACTGTGTCATGACCAGGAGTTATTAAGATGCAGAAAAAATGTAAGAAATTATAAATCTTTAGATAAAAAAAATTTACTTTCTTATTTTTTAATATACATTAAAAAAAGCTGCCAATCATAGAACACAAAGAGAAAAATTACATGTTTCAAAACCCACCCTGCATTCTTTATTTAAGCTTGATGAATACAATTATGATGATTCCTAAATTCTAAACAGAAACAATCAAACCAAACGACATAGGTATCACATGATATAGAAAATTAATTATCAAACAAAATGCAAATCAAGTAAAAATATTTACAACAAATAGAATACAATTTACCTTTATAAACTGTTGTATTAACTTGAGATAGTTGAGTCTTTTTTAAATGTTATTTCACCAGTTTCGACAATTTTTTAATTGTGAATCTCAAGTGGTGCTAAACCTATAAATGCTCAGAAAAGATGTGTAACCCTCTAAGGTCTCAACTGTATTGAATGTAGTCCGATTTTTAACTCAACACAGCCTTGTAAATGTCAAAGTGACATAAACCTTTGTGGAAAGGGAAAAAGACATGGTAAAAAGTGGTAACTTTCTGGCTAGTTAACAACTTATGATTTATTTTGGCTACTTGCATTGTAAAAGTGATTGACAATTTTTTTTTCCTTTATACAATATTAAGTGTTAAGGCACCATAGGAAATGGACTGAGAAGAATATTGACTCAACTGATTATGTCGCTGTCAGAGGTAACAACATCCTGCTGTGATTGAGACGATTTATGTAACATTGGTACAATAATTCCCTCTGCTTCCTCCTAACTAATACACCAAATGTCACCTGCATTTGATACTGCTACTAAGGAGACGTTGGTACTGCTCCTGATGCTGGTTGCTCCCAATTTTTTTTGTCGTGGTATTATTTTTTTCTTAAAAAAAGAGGAACGGCAAGTGCAAAAGATCAGATGAACTTTCCAAATTTAAAGAATTTACATATTTATTGTGTAACAAAAACACAAAAACCTAGACACAACTAATAAAATTTATTTTACATTTAAAATTATGCACATTACACCAGAACCTTTTCCCTTGTCCAATAATTTGCAATAATAAAGAACCCATGTGACTGGTATGATGACCAATAAAGCCACGTAGATGTGGTGGATATCCAAGATAACTATGATTGGACAATTACCCTAAAGTGATGTCAAATAGTGTTAAGTAAAGAAGAAAAGTGCAATACATATATGCAGACAGTAAATAATATTGCAGTATCAAGATAAAATCTAAAATAGAATAAAATAAAATAAGAATCCAATAAGCATTAACTATATGGAATAAAGTGTCATGTACAGAGTCACCCAGGTATATTAAATCATAGAAAAAGCATTATATGGGTAAGAGGACCCCTTTCATATCTCCATGTAAGGTGGCTTCCTCAGGTGTTTTGTTTTTTCTTCTTCTTACACTACAATGTTAGCAGTGACTTTTTTATTTCCTAATATTTTTAACATTCATATACAAGTCTGGAAAAATATGAAATCAACCAGAAATGCTACATATGGTATATGTTATGACCAAAAAGGCTAATGCAACACTTGTAATATTGACGTGGCATGTATGTATCTTCAGTTTGAAAATAAAAAGAGTGTGCCACCACAGACGTGGTAAGTTAAATGCTTAGAATTAGTGTAATAATTTATTTTCATATTGTTGGTTAAGCTGTGGATACTCAGATTTCAAATTCAGCAACAATCCAATGTATAGTGTATATTGTGTATCATAAGCACTGCTCATAAAATTAAAGGGAACACTTAAACAACAGAATATAACTCCAAGTACGTAAATCAAACTTCTGTGAAATCAAGCTGTCCACTTAGGAAGCAGCACTGTTTGACAATCAATTTCACATGCTGTTGTGCAAATGGAATAGACAACAGATGGAAATTGTTTCCAATTATCAAGACACACTCAATAAAGGAGTGGTCCTGCAGGTGGGGACCACAGACTACATACCAGTACCAATGCTTTTCTGGATGATGTGTTGGTCACTTTTGAATGTTGGTTGTGCTTTCACACTCGTGGTGGCATAAGACTGACTCTACAACCCACACAAGTGACTCCGGTAGTGCAGTTCATCTAGGATGGCACATCCTTGCGAGCTGTGGCAAGAAGGTTTGCTGTGTCTGCCAGCATAGTGTCCAGAGGCTGGAGGCACTACCAGGAGACAGGCCAGGACACCAGGAGACATGGAGGGGGCTGTAGGAGGGCAACAACCCAGCAGCAGGACTGCTACCTCAGCCTTTGTGCAAGGAGGAACAGGAGGAGCACTGCCAGAACCTTGCAACATTACCTCCAACAGGCCACAAATGTGCATCTGTCCACACAAATGGTTAGAAAATGACTCCATGAGGATGGTCTGAGTGCCCGACCTCCTCAAATGGGGGTTGTGCCCAACACCGTGCAGGACGATTGGCATTTCCCACAAAACACCAGGATTGGCAAATTCGCCACTGGCGCCCTGTGCTCTTCACAGATGAAAGCAGGTTCACAATGAGCACGTGACAGGCGTTACAGAGTCTGGAGGCGCCGTTGAGAGCAATCTGCTGCCTGCAACATTTTTCAGCATGACCGGTGACCGGTTTGGCAATGGGCCAGTAATAGTGGAGGGTGGCATTTCTTTGGAGGGCCGCACAGCCCTCCATATGCTCGCCAGAGGTAGCCTGACTGCCATTAGGTACCGAGTTGAGATCCTAAGACCCCTTTTGAGACCATATGCTGGTGCCATTGGCCCTGGGTTCCTCCTAATGCAGGACAATGCCAGACCTCATGTAGCAGTTTCTGCAAGATGAAGGCATTGAAGCTATGGACTGGCCCGTCCAATTCCCTTGACCTGAATCCAATTGAACACATCTGGGACATCATGTCTCACACATCCACCAACGTCACGTTGCACCACAGACTGTCCAGGAGTTGGCGGATGCTTTAGTCCAGGTCTTGGAGGAGATCCCTCAGGAGACCATCCAACTCTTCATCAGGTGCATGCCCAGGCTTTGTAGGGAGGTCATACAGGCACATGGAGGCAACACACACACAACTGAACATTATTTCCTTGTCTTGAGGCATTTCCACTGAAGGTGGATCAGCCTGTAATTTGATTTTCCACTTTGATTTTGAGTATCATTCCAAATTCAGAACTCCATGGGTTATTAATTCTGATTTACATTGATCATTTTCATGTTTTATTGTTCTCAACACATTCCACTATGTAATGAAAAAGATTTGCAACTGAAATATTTCGTTTAGTGATATCAAGGATGTGCTTTTTTATTGTTCCTTTTATTTTTTTAGCAGTGTACTTTTATACATATACTCGTACATATATAAAATTATGTCAATTATGCAAAAAAAGTTCTGCTTTTAAATTGGACTAGTAAAACAGTTATGCAAAATATTAAAATTTTTCTGTATTTTTAGGGTTCACTCACACAGGTAAGTAGCATCCGTTGATTCTCTTGTGAGAGAGAATCGGCTGCTATATGCAAATGACTCACGGCTCAAACTCTGCTGTGAGCGTGAGGAGAGTGTGATTTTTAAACACTAGTTGGCACTGTTCCATAGTATAATATTGGAGTAAGTGCTATCCAATGAAACATCGTATAGCATTTGCTCGAGTTATGCCTTGGCTACTCGTCAGTGTGAGTGAGCCCTTTTGAATTAAAATTATTATCTCTCTTAACTAATTAGCATTAACTAATTATTAAACGTTGGTCACTGTATCAAATGTGAAGATCTTAGTAGAAAGTAGAGACACAAAGGGCTAAATTTATGGGAGGAGAGCGTTTTTGTGGCTGACGTTATGAGGACATATTTTGAGACTAAATATTCCGAGGGCAGAAATTGTGGCTGGATCAGTGGGAGGCATCTGGAGTTTAGTTATCAGGGAATATATGTGTGGCTGGAACTCTGCATGATGATTATATTTTCTTATTTTGTAATGTCCTTCCGGGTAGTGTTGAGCATTCCGATACCGCAAGTATCGGGTATCGGCCGATACTTGCGGTATCGGAATTCCGATACCGAGTTCCGATACTTTTATGGTATCGGGAATCGGTATCGGATCCATAGTGATGTGTAAAATAAAGAATTAAAATAAAAAATATTGATATATTCACCTCTCCGGCGGCCCCTGGACATCACCGCTGGTAACCGGCAGCCTTCTTTGTTTAAAATGAGCGCGTTTAGGACCTGAGAATGACGTCGCGGCTTCTGATTGGTCGCGTGCCGCTCATGTGACCTCCACGCGACCAATCACAAGCCGCGACGTCATTCTCAGGCACTAAACTCCTCATTCTAGGAATTTAGGACCTGCGAATGACGTCGCGGCTTCTGATTGGTCGCGTGGCGGTCACATGAGCGGCACGCGACCAATCAGAAGCCGCAACGTCATTCTCAGGTCCTAAACGCGCTCATTTTAAACAAAGAAGCCTGCCGGTTACCCGCGGTGATGTCCAGGGGCCGCCGGAGAGGTGAATATATCAATATTTTTTATTTTAATTCTTTATTTTACACATTAATATGGATCCCAGGGCCTGAAGGAGAGTTTCCTCTCCTTCAGACCCTGGAAACCATCAGGATACCTTCCGATACTTGGTGTCCCATTGACTTGTATTGGTATCGGATATCGGTATCGGCGATATCCGATACTTTTCGGGTATCGGCCGATACTATCCGATACTGATACTTTCAAGTATCGGACGGTATCGCTCAACACTACTTCCGGGTTCTAAGTTCATTATTAGGGTTGATCGAATATATTCGGATAACTCCGTATCTGAATAGCTATACTGTAGCACTCACGGAATAGCTGCATCAGTAACCTGGATACCCAGAGCGCTCCCGATAATCAGCTTTTCCATGCCGCTGCTGCATGTATCATAGCTGTGTCACAGTCGCAACATATGCACGGATAGCTCAATGAGCAGGCCCTCTGTGCATGTGTTGTGACTTTCACACAGCTGAGACACATGTAGCTGTGGGCCAGACAGCTGATTATCAGGAGCGTTCCAGGTATCCGAGTTCCCGAGGCAGTTATTCGGTAAGTGCTATAGCTATTCGGATAAGCTTTTATCTGAAGCTATTCGCTCATCCCTATTTATTATGCTTAGTGGTCTGGAGAGAACTTAGAACATAATATATGTCTTTCAATGGCCACTGAGATACTTTTCAAGTCAAATTAAACTAATTTGAGAAAAAAATAAATTTCTGGGCAAAATTCAAGCAAACCACCTCAATATGAATTTCAGGAAAGTTTCTCATCTCTAATTTACTATATAATTGTCTAAGGGTCACTTCCGTCTTTCTGTCTGTCTTTCTGTCTGTCACGGAAATCCCAAGTTGTGGATTGGTCGTGGCCAGCTGGCCGCAACCAATCAGCAATGGGCACAGTCCGTCCGTGAAATGGCTGCTCCCTAGTCCCCTGCACTCAGTGCCCCCTCCATACTCCCTCCCAGCCAGCGCCTGCCACCCACATAGCATTGTAGCAGTCTGTTAAACTGACTGCATTACACCGCGGCATAACACTGTGTAACACAGTCTGTTAACGCTGCTATTAACCCTATGTGATAAACTTTTTACTATTGATGCTGCATATGCAGCATCAATAGTAAAAATATCTAATGTTAAAAATAATAAAAAAAATAAAAAATCATGCTATTCTCACCTTCCGGCACCTTTCCCTCTCCTCGCAATGCTCCGGGCCATGCATTGCGGTCTTGCGAGATGATGATGTAGCGCTCCCGCAAGACCGCTATGTCATCATCTCATGAGACCGCTATGCATTATTGGAACCAGAACGTCGCAAGGAGCATCGCTAAACGCCTAGCCTGGATCCGGGGGCCGCCGGAGGGTGAGTATATAACTATTTTTTATTTAAATTTTTTTTTTAACGGGGATATGGTGCCCATACTGCTATATAGTACTTGGGCTGTGTTATATACTGCGTGGCTGCTATTTACTACGTGGGCAGTGTTATATACTACATGGGCTGTGCTATATATTACGTGGGCAGTGTTATATACTACGTGGGCAGTGTTATATACTACGTGGGCTGTGTTAGATACTGTGTGGGCTGTGTTATATGCTACGTGGGAAGTGTTATATACTATGTGGGCAGTGTTATATACTGCGTGGGCTGTGTTATATACTACGTAGCTGTCTGTGTTACATGAGCTGTGTTATATACTGCGTGGGCTGTGCTATATACTACGTGGGCTGTGTTATATACTACGTGGCTGCTATATACTACGTGACTCCTATATACTACGTGGCTGTGCTATATACTACGTGGCTGTCTGTGTTACGTGGGCTATGCTATATACTATGTGGCTGCAGAATCTACAGAATGCTGTAGATAAGCCCCTGATGGCGGTAGACTTACCTTATAGGCAAATTTTGGGGTGACAGATTCCGTTTAATATGACATATACAACAAATAGCTTTGCACAGTGTTACATAATGTATAAGTGGCCAAACTGGTCAGTAGTTTTGTATGTGTATAGATCTTTTTCTTTTACATTTTTATATGTACAAGTCTATTTTTAGATGAACAATACAGAGGAGACAGCATGAGAGTGCTAAATGTATATAGAAGAGATCAGTTTTGTATCTGCTAGTAAAAATATGTACGTTTCAAACTCGCAGAGTAAAAGATAGATGTGCAGAGATAATAATTAAATCTAATATTATGAATCAGTCCTATAATCCGGTAAACAACATAAGCCTTCATATATTTATCATCACAAAAAATGACAGTGGTTTCTTCTCTTATTCTTCACTCATAAAGCCTAGCATGTGTTGTAGATAATTGTAATATGTACAGATGTCTTTGATTGTCACCAACCCTTTAAATTACTATATGTTACTATGTATCTGTTGGCAAGACACATGTGGGAGACAGTAGTGATACAGTATGTCAATATCCTACAGCACAGTCTTTGATTTTAGAGGATAAATATAGAAACTTTAAAGTAATTGAATAAAATGGCTTTACAATAAGTTTCAGATCAACACATAATGCAGTTGTGGGACATTTTTTTCAGTTTTGATGAGACAATTCATCCTACGGGTTGAGCTACTTATTGACAAAGATTGAATTGTTTTGATGACTATATGTGCTAACTGAATGAGATGTATAAGCATTTTTTTCTTTCACACGCAGTGGATTTTTTAAAATATTTACTTTACATTAACCCTTTCGTGACATGTGACATACACTTACATCATATGTCATGTCCCTGTCTTTGATGCAAGCTCGCATACCAGGTCCACATCTTTCATGGCAGATGATGGCTAATTTATTCAACATCATCATCTGTTCCTCTCCAACCATGGCTGTTAACATGTTTAATGCCACTGTCAATTTCTGACAGCGGCATTTAAAGGGGGGGGGTGCATCATTCCATCCTCCCATGGGGATCGTGAGGCGCTGTAGGGTTGCCATGACAACCGAGGGTCTACTAAAGAGAAAAAAATAATGTAAACATTTTAAAAATACAAAACCTCAGAAAAGTCTGATCCATCAAAAAATATAAAATAAATCGGTAAGCGGCAAAACAAGATCAATTCCAGAATTGTGTTTTATGGCCACCATAGCGATCACAAGATTGTATCTACCTCAAAACAGTATCAGTAAAAATGTAAACTTAGGGTGCAAAAAACAAGCCCTCATACAGCCCCATATTCTGAAAATTATAAATATGTCTCGAAAAATGGCGCCAATAGCAAAAAAAAATGTAAACAAATTTCAGTTGTTTTTTTTTACCACGTATGAAACACTGCACATGTTTAGTATCTGCATAACTGTACCAATGTGGAGAATAATAATGCCAGGTAAGATGCGGTGAACATGGTAAATAGAAAAAAAAAAAAAAAAAAATTGTGGAATTGCACTGTTTTTGCAATTTCGGTGCACTTGCAATTCGTTTCCTGCTTTCCAGTATATCAAATGATAAAATGAATAGCATCATTCAAAAGAACAACTTATCCTGCAAAAAACAAGCCCTAATACAACTATGTGGATGGAAAAAATAAAAAAAGTTATGGCTCTTGAAAGAAGGGGAGAAAAAATGAAAATGAAAAAAAAAAATGGAAAATAACACGGTCATGAAGGGGTTAATCTATCAGTTTTGCTAGCACAGAAAATACAATATATGTCTAAAAAAGAAATACATTAACTCAATAGATGGTCTGTTAATGAATTAAAAGACATAGCGCTTTTTTATAATCAATACAAATGCACTGTGAATTACACAATTATAAATAGGATGGATTCAGGCGCACTAGTGTGTCAGACTTTTCCAAATTTGTACATAGCTCCTACATTGGTGAGTGTGTTTTACATAGAAAGTTCAGCCAAAATTAATTCAGAAATATACTGTAGATGTGTGCAAGTTCCTATGGGTGTTTTAATAGTTTTAGTTTATCATTATGCTAATTTTTACACCAAGATTATGAATTAGAAATTATTGAATCTTTTGAAATTCAAATTTACCAGGTTCGGCAATGTTTTTTAAAAATGACTCATATTAATCTCATCTGGTGTCCATTTTGGTCCGGAGTGACAGCCTGACCAGGGCAGCATTCACTTCTGTGCTAGCGATCATCTGCTGCTTAGTAGGCTCACGTGAAATCTTTGGGTACAAATTATTAAAGGAACCTATCACCAGAAAAACGCTATTAACCTTCCTGGTGCCCGCACTGAACGCTGCAGGGAGAAATTGCCTTTATTCCCCCCAGCGGCATTCCAGTGTCAGCCATGGTGCTGTAGCCATGCCCCCGACCCTGAATGACTCTGTATTGGGACTGGCTGTCCGTCAGGGCTGGGGGTGCACTTACAGCCACTGATGTGTATTTTCAGAGTGGACACTGAACCAGCTCCAGCGTCACCCCCATAACTAAAACCTGAATGCTGTCAGGGGGAATAAGGTTAATTTTCTTCACGTAGTGTTTGGGAAAGTGCAGGCACCGAGTGGGTTAGAAATGCTATTAAACTGCAGATTAACCCCACATCTGCAGGTTGATAGTGTTTTTTCCCTTTAAGGCTACTTTCACACTAGCGTCGTGCACTGCACGTCGCAATGCGATGATGCGGTGCACCGACGCATACTGTGGAAGCGCCGCACAACAGGGGCAGCGGATGCTGTTTTTCAACGCATCCGCTGCCCCATTGTGAGGTGCGGGGAGGCGGGGACGGAGTTCCGGCCACGCATGTGCGGGCGGAAAAGACGGTAACAACGCACCAAAAAACATTACATGCACTGTTTTTTGGTGGCGACGGTCCGCCACAACACGACGCAACCGTCGCACGACGGTTGCGACGTGTGGCAAAGCGTCGCAATGCATCGCTAATGTTAGTCAATGGAGAAAAAACGCATCCTGCAAGCAATTTTGAAGGATGCGTTTTTTCTCCAAAACGACGCATTGCGACGTGAAGTGCACGATGCTAGAGTGAAAGTAGCCAAAGCGACAGAGGCACCTAGGATGCTCAGCAAAGGATTGTGGAGATGAGAACTGACCTGGCCACGAAGGATTGAACTGGACCAGAGTAGTCTGACGCTTTTTGCTCATCTTTAATTCTATCTATCTATCTATCTATCTATCTATCTATCTATCTATCTATCTATTTATTATCTATCTATCTATCTATCTATCTATCTATCTATCTATCTATCTATCTATCTATAATCAAAAGAATACAGTAGCACTCTGTAAACACTAAGATGTAGCAAACATTGAATATATTACATTCATAATGCATTTCTGCTATATAGAGTATACTTAAAAAATGAAGGTATTTTGAGCATAAATTGGCCAATTCATGGGAGTCCATCAACTACAGCAAGGCATACTTTTCTTTGATAGGACCTAAAACCTAATATTTATCAAACAAGCCTCTCCTGGACTAAAACCCTACACATTGTACAGGGCAGGAAGGAACCAGCACTAATTAAAAAAAGCCTTTACCTGATGGGAGGAGGAATGCTGAGTCAGAAAGGGAGGCAAAAAAATAAAAACTGACCAGCACCTCCAAACAGTTATATATTGGGATAAATAGCAATATTGGTGTCACTTGCTAATCATGTTTCTTTATTATTAATAGTTTTGTAATTTTGGTGTACTGTGGAGTATTTGCGCACATGTAAAATTATATTTTGAACTGTACATCTCTAAACTTTCCAAAAAAATAGCCTCTTCTTCAGTTTTGACTTGAGTCTTTGACTATGTTGTTTGTGTCCTAACACCATGCATTATTTATATGCTTTCTTATTCCCCTTCTTGATGAATAGGAAGAATATGAAGATCTAACCTGTGCAGAATCAAATAAAATCTCAAGAAAATAGATATTGTGGACAATGCAATGAAGATAATATATTGTATGTAGTGCTATGGTAAATAATTCTTTCTAGCCTTGTGTAATACCATAAAGTTTATTTTATGTTGTTCGTATTTGCATCTAGAATGCTTTTTTAATATATAGCCTAGCTGCTATGTTTGAGCAAGAAAGATAAATCTAGAATTTTGAGAGGAAGTACTCTGCATCTATATTGGTTTTCTATTCCTTAAGAGAACACTATTTTCTTCTGCCTCCTGCTTATGGTCAAATATATGGGGAACGACAAAGAGACACAATTAAGAAAGGAAAGAAAGAGCCAAAATGTTATTTCCATTTCCACAACATTCCCTTTATATTTCATGTTGGATACACACTTGTTGCAGGTTTTGCATTATTTCAGAGTTTTTACCAGATCTCTTTTAAAAGTTGGCCTAGTGTAGTGAATACGATTCCCTCTCCGCTTAATATAGTTTTCCATTATAGACATTTATCACATGTATTTAATGGGAACCTGTCATGTCCCAAACTGCAATTAACCTGCAGATACGGTATTAATCTGCAGGCTAACAGCATGTTAAAGCCATGCGGCTGCCGCACTGAGAGCTTTGTTGTTGAAAGGAAACTTTATTCCTCCCAGCAACCTCTGGCTATAAAGGCGCGGCTTAGGTTATTGCTCAGTACATAGTGAGCCGTGTCTGTAACCATGTCACTAACATTTTTTTCTCGATTTACAATTTAATTGCCCCAAAACTCTTTGACAAAAACAATATTAGTATTATTTTCCTCCTTGCAGGTATAGAGCCAATTCTTACTGCTCCTCGACAGTCTTCGAAGTCATGGCTGTTTTGATGACATAGCTTCTACAATCTCACTGCAGTCACCTGGTGCCATCTACCTTGTATGATCTCAGTGTTTGCCTTGAGTTGTAAGTTGCGTTAGATTGAGATGTCACCTCTACAGCCATGTCAAGGCGAGCAGAGCAGGCTTGAGGCAGCACTTGAGTGGTAGTAGGTTTGCAATGCTGATTTAGATTTTTCCAAGCAGACCAAGCTTAGACAATTAAATGTATGCATATGGGTAAGTTGTGTATTGTAGGTATGTTAATATACTCACCTATTGCTACTTTCTAGAGATCTAGTGCCATCTTGCTCCATTTCTCAGTGATACCACTGCTCTTCAAACTCAGTGTCATGTTGCACTCTGTGTACCTCTTAGGCCGGTTTCACACGTCAGTGGCTCCGGTACGTGAGGTAACAGTTTCCTCACGTGCCGGAGCCACTGACACACGTAGACGCATTAAAATCAATGCATCTGTGCAGATGTCATTGATTTTTTGCAGACCGTGTTTCCGTGTGCCAAACACGGAGACATGTCAGTGTTCGTGGGAGCGCACGTATTACATGGACCCATTAAAGTCAATGGGTCTGTGTAAAACACGTACCGCACACGGACATTGTCTGTGTGCAGTCCGTGTGCCATGCAGGAGACAGTGCTACAGCGCTCTCCCCCCCACTGGTGCTGAAGCCGCGATTCATATCTTCCCTGCAGCAGCGTTTGCTGTAGAGAAGATATGAATAATCGTGTTTAAAATAAAGATCTATGTGCCCACCGCCCTCCCACCCCCTGTGTGCCCCCCCGCTGTTCTGAAAATACTCACCCAGCTCCCTCGTTGGCTGTCACTGCTTCCTCTCCTGGCCGCACCTTCTACTGTATGCGGTCACGTGGGGCCGCCGATTGCAGTCATGAATATGCGGCTCCACCTCCCATAGGGGTGGAGCCGCATATTCATTACTGTAAATGAGCGGCCCCACGTGACCGCTCATACAATAGAAGGTGCGGCCAGGAGAGGAAGCAGCGACAGCCAATGAGGGAGCTGGGTGAGTATTTTCAGTACAGCGGGGGGGCGCACAGGGGGTGGGAGGGTAGTGGGCACATAGATCTTTATTTTAAACACGATTATTGATATCTTCTCTGCAGCAAATGCTGCTGCACAGAAGATATGAATCGCGGTTTCAGCACGTTGCAGGGGACAGAGCTAAACTTTAGCGCTGTCTCCTGCACGCTCCGTGTGGTACCCAGTGGGCACACGGGTGGAACACGTGTGCCGCACGTGTGCCACACTGATGTGCCACAGAAACGCACCGGCACACGGACACAGATAATTCCGGTATCGATTTTTCCGGTACCGGAATTATCTTGATGTGTGAGACTGGTCTTAAGTGGTTTTTAGAATGTAAGCCTCTGGAGCATCAGAACGTGGCTCAGAACAAGGCTCCATGGGCTTACGTTATGAAATACATTTCTGGTTCACGCATAGAGCAAGCTGGAGGCTCTGAATTGCAGTGATGTCACTGAGAAGAGGAGGCGGTAGGTGAGTATATTAATATACATAATACACACCATACACATACACAGACTAAATTAAAAAAGTTTTCATGGCAGTGCTTCTTAAAGCAGGAAAACCTATTTAAGGGCCATGTACTATGTCAAAAATTTAAGCAGGTTGGCTGATTGTAAAATTCACCCAGAAGAGTAGAAAAATGCCTTTTTAGTGCTTTTTTTCTCAGTAGAGGTATTAAATAGACAATTCCCATGTTTTACGTCTTTTGTAGTGATATCATTAGTTGCATGTAGAGATGGTAAAATCCTTTCACAGGGCTCTGGTCTTTTGGTCAGGTCAGTAGTCTGTAAACTCTGTACAGGAGGCATGTAATATCCTTACCTACCGGCAGTGGCCTATCTAGAGACCAATGGCCCTTATGCAAGAGTTGGACCCTGTCCTCACATGCATTTTAGTAAAATGCATGTGTTCCCTAGGCATTGTGGATCCTAAAAGGACATTAGCTTTTGCTCATCATCCATCACTATTAAAAAAAATACGGATAAAATATGTAAATATTATGGAAAACACACCAGCAATAAAATTATTTTCCAAGTACCGTAATAAATAACATTCATACTGTTACATCATCTTGTAACTTAACAAGTTTGCTATGCTAACATTCCAATAATAAACCAAATAAAGGGAATAAATACCACTACACAATAACAATATACAGTATTTTCATCATACAGTTACGTCCATATATTTGGACAGAGACAACATTTTTCTAATTTTGGTTATAGACATTACCACAATGAATTTTATACAAAACAATTCAGATGCAGTTGAAGTTCAGACTTTCAGCTTTCATTTGAGGGTATCCAAATTAAAATTGGATGAAGAGTTTAGGAGTTTCAGCTCCTTAACATTTGCCCCCCTGTTTTTAAAGGGACCAAAAGAAATTGAACAGATTAACTAATTTTAAATAAAATGTTCATTTTTAGTACTTGGTTGAAAACCCTTTGTTGGCAATGACTGCCTGAAGTCTTGAACTCATGGACATCACCAGACGCTGTGTTTCCTCCTTTTTGATGCTCTGCCAGGCCTTCAGATTTAAAAAATTTGGCATGGTCATTAACGTCAAAATTAATTCCGTTACTACGGGGTTCATTTTGCTGGTGCAAATGCAAGCAGACATCATTTATTTTAGGCTGATGGTCTCCTATAAAGGATAAAGCAAAAAATAGCAAACTATAAAATTGAAAAGAACAAAAAAACACAAAGCAATTTCAATAGATAAAAAAAATTAATTATGAAATTAAAATTATACTCACAAAATATGAAAAAAAGCTGAAATACTCCTGGTTATACAGATTCCAGATACTCTGGACATGAACCGGTAAAAGATATCTCTTCATGAATCGTTTTAGAAAATATTAACTTCTGACACGTTAGAAGAAAAAAGTTTTGCACAATTAAAAACAGGACATCCTAAAAGAGGTACCTTCTTAAGACCGTGTGTTGAAGATTGCTGGACAATTCACATAAAACTGGAATTATATTACTCTGTCCCGATAACAACCATGGGGTTTGCCTAGAACCATAAAAGAAATGATAATTGGAGCATGTTATAAAAGGTGAGCTGAACATACACTAAATATTTTTCATAGGAATTTATTTGCTATAGCTATCAGGTATTTATAAGTGCTTTTAATAGTTAACAGTCCTAGCGGTAACTTCCTATAGCTTTTTACCGATTTTAGAACTTGCAGCCAATTCCCAGCAGACTATTACTTTCGTCAGTATTTAGTATAGCTTTAGGTGTCCCCTGGGCGATCTCGGTGCTCTCTGAATATTCCTTTTGCAGTGAGTGAGCACTGTTGTAGTTTCACCTCTGAAAGAATACCAGTGTCATGTTTTCTTTCTTATGAAACAGCCTACCTGGAGGCAGACAGAATGGAATGATAGCCAGCCAGATGTAGCTCTGGATCTATGGAGAGGGAGCACCGTTACTATTCCCAAGATTTAACATTACACTTCAGATATTGTATGAGCAGTAAAAACTAACTCTGCTGAAAGTTTGTTCAATGAAATGATATATTTCTAAAAATCATATACAAATGCAAGTGTACATACTTCTTAAAGCAACAGTTAAATTACTTATAACATTTGGCAGACTGATATACTGTACGTAACCCGATACATTTACTGTAACATGACTAACAATCCTGAAAGGATAAATGTGCATAAAAGAACATTTGTTATCTATTTTGTACTGATCCTAAACTACAGGCTGTATTATAGTCCACAGCATTATCCCTAAATATTAAGGCTTGAGCAAGTGACTAAAGATGAGCGAAGCCCAACTTAAAAGTTTGGGGGTTCATACTGGATGGCTAGAAAGAGAGATCGGGTCTCCATTTTTTCAATGAGGTTCTGGTTCTGGCTCAAGTTCGGGTACAGTTCTGATACCCGAACTGAACTTTGGACTAAAAATCGAGTCATGTACCAGAACCCGAACTTCTACGGGTCTGCTCATCCCAACTAGTGGGTATGGATGCGCAGACCTGAACTTAAAAATTTGGCATTTGTATTGGACAGTTACTGCCCAGTGCTAAACACCGAAAGCAGACTTTCCCCAGAAGTCTGTTGCAATCTTCAGAGTTTCAGGGGAAGTCTGTCCTTGTCCCCATTCTTTTCAATAGGACTTCAGGCTCTTGTTCAAGTTCAGGTACAGTTCTGATACCTGATCCGAAATTTCAACTAAAGTTTAGGTCATGTACCAGATCTCACACTTCCATGGGTCCATCCATTCATTAGTAAGTAGGGATGAGCAAACCCAAACTTAAAAGTTCGCCGTTCATACAGATCAGTACTGTCCAGTGCTAAACGCAGAGCACAGACTTTCCCCGGAAGTCCATTCCAATGTTCAGAGTTTCAGGGGATATCTATTGCAGAGAGAGATGAAAATCTGATAAAAAACGCTGATGACAGTCTCATCATAGCCCTGATTATACTTTGTCTAATTTTTCCTGAAAGAAAAATCACTGATCTCTGAATGAGCCCCAATAGCAGAGAGAACAAGTTATATCCATACACAACAAATAATAGGTCTTTGGAAAAAGGTTCGGGTCAGATACCAGAACCCAAACTTCCACGAGTTCGCTCATCAATACTAGTGACTAGTGATGAGTGAGTATGCTCGCCACTATTTGGTACTCGTTCGAGCATCTCACTGCTTGAGATACTCGGAGCTAGCCGAGTATTTCTGGGGTTGCTCGGCAGGATCTCTGGTCTCCTCTCTGCAAGTTTGGTGCTCTTTAAAGAGCCAATGAATATGCAGGGATTGTCTGCCACACACTGTAATGCCACAGCCATGTTGGTTGTGGCATTACAGTGATTGGCTAGACGTACAGCATCATCAGGTCTATATCCGACCTGACACTGCCATGGTCATCACAGTCTTCTCCGGAATCAGGCAGAAGAGGTGCTGCTGAGCTAGGGAGAGATTTGCTTGTTTCTTAGTGAAGTATACCACAATATATTATACACATATCCATCTCAATTAACAGTCCTTCTGAGGACTAATCCAGCTGCATAAATCTCTGTGCTATGCAGGGAGTGCATGCGGAAGACTGCAGTACATATAGCAAGAGGGTCCATTCTAGTCTGTCTTCTGCTTCTGCTGCTGCTTTAAAGATATTTCTAGACATAGTCCCAGGTATCATAGGCCAAGAATAACTTTTTTGCAATCTTAATCCTGATTATTTCCTTAAAAAGCAATCCAGAGAACACCGTTTTTCTGCTCCATTTGCTTGTTGTCACTGCAGAATACAGCCAGATCCTTCAAATATTTAAACGCTAAAAATCTATTTAAAACTGTGGTTTGTCCATCAAATGGATCAAATATAGTGTGCTCAAAATTCTGCCATTTCTGGTCTCCGTTTAAATTTTGTTGCAGAGTGTGCTAGCGAATTTAGTGACACTAGTTTACTGTTAAAAAAAGTTGCCTACAGGCCAACTATTTAAAACTGTGGTTTGTCCGTCACATGGATCACATGTAATTGTGCTCCAAATTCTGCCATTTCTGGCCTCCATTTAAATTTTGTTGCAGTGTGTTAGTGAAGGTATTGACACCAGTTTGCTGTTAAAAACAGTTGCCTACAGGCCAGCTATTTAAAACTGTGGTTTGTCCATCACAAGAATCGCATATAAGTTCGCTCCAAATTCAGCCATTTGTAGTGAACCTGGAAAATATTGTCCTCCATTTAAAATGGGTAAGGAATGTGCCAAGGGATGGGGAACTGGACGTGATGGTGATGGTGCATGTAGAGGCCGAGACATAGGGCAGACTGAAATTGTGCCACAACAAACACTCACATCTTCTCACCTGACATTCCTGTCCCAATTACTAGGGGACCGCAGCACATCACTATTGAACCCAGAGCAGTGTCAAAAGGTTGTTGGTTGGATAACGGACAATGCTTCCAGTCACTTTGCCACCACCACCACCACCATTTATTCCACAATTTTCAGTAGCCGTGAGTCTGGACAGCATATTCCTCACCCTGATCCTCCTGATTGCGGGCCCTAGGTCAATTTGGGTGTGCCCCCACAGAATACAGCTCCTCCTTTTCAGCCTCCTTCTCTGAAAATGAAGAAGCAGCAGATGCGATTGATGGGTTTCTAATGGTGATTGATGTCCACTGGTCCACATTTTTGTGCAGTGGGAATCCCACACTAAAGCATGTTGATTACGCATGTGAAGGTTCATACATGTAGTAGTCAAATTATTGCATTTTTACCTCGACTCAGCTTTTATTAGCAAAGTTGGCACATTATGTGAGTTGGCTCATCCTTTGCAGTATCAAAAAAGGTCCAGGCTAGGCAACCCTTGTCACCCCTGTGAGCTGCAGACCCGCAGATGCTGCTGGTCAGAGGCCCAGTTGTGGCTGAGGATGCATTGCTTGTCGTGGCTGCATCACTATGTGTCTGTGATGGACGGCACAATGTCTTCCTCCTTAGATGACTACTCAGCTGTGTGTTTCTATGTACACGCCAACTGGGATCTAACACCTCATCAAATCATCAGTGTTATCACACACATGGCCATTGGAGTCACTCTCCTCCTCTTCTTGCCCTGACAGCACAGTACAGTCTGAGTTAGCCTCAAATATCTGAGTCTCATCAGGATTACCTCCTCCCATGGGTTAACGTCTGATGACAACGGTTAGGATTCTGTTGGGACCGTACTTCTTCCTGCCCCAGATCCAAGCTAAAGAAAATTTGGGCAATTTTGAAGCTGCACTTGTCATCCACTTGAGTACATGCCTTTTCTGGGCATCATCAACAAGGTGTACAGCTGTGAAGCTGCTAAAGAAAGGTAGTGGTGTAGCTTGTCCAGTAACCTAAGTTGTCAGTTGTCTTTGCATAGGACGTGATGTTGCTTCACAAGTGTTTTCACATACATTACCACATAGGCAGAATCCGCACCAGAAATTCCTAAGCCTAATTGTGTGCACATAGCCTTATCATCATACTACCGAACAAAAAGTGCAATACAACGTGATCAAAAAGACAGATGTAAAAATATGGTACAGCTGAAAACATCATCTTGTCCCGCAAAAAACAAGCTGCAATACAGCTCCATGAGCAGAAAAATGAAAAGGTAATAGCTCTCAGAATAAAGCACTGCAAATATATATTTTTTTCTATAAAATAGTTTTTATTGTGTAAACGTGTCAAAACATAAACAAATTATATAAATGAGGTATCACTGTAATCGTACTGACCCAAAGAATAAAACTGCTTTATCAGTTCTATCACATGCAGAACGATGTAAACACTCCATTCCCCCCAAAAAATTCAGGAATTGCTGGTTTTTGTTCATTCTGCCTCACAAAAATTGGAATAAAAAGCGATAAAAATATGAGTCCGAAAATGGTACCAATAAAAATACCACTTCGTCCCACAAAAAACAAGACCTCACATGACTCTGTGGGCCAAAATATGGAAAAATTATAGCTCTCAAAATGTTGTGATGGTGATGCAAAAACTATTTTTTGCAATAAAAAGCGTCTGTTAGTATGTGACAAACATAAAAATCCAGCATAAAAACCCACTATAAATAGTAAATCAAACCACCTTTATCACCCCTTTAGTTAGGGATAAATAAAATTAAAATAGGGTTAGAGTTAGGGCTAAAGTTATGTTTAGGGTTGAGGCTAAAGTTAGGGTTAGGGTTGCAGCTAACGTTAGGTTTAGGGTTGGGGTTAGAGTTGGGGTTAGGGTTTAGATTAGGGTTAGAGATGTGTTTGGGTTAGGGTTGGAGTTAGAATTGTTTTTTTTTACTGTTTAGGCACATCAGGGGCTCTCCAAACGCGACATCGCGTCTGATCTCAATTCCAGCCAATTCTGCCTTGAAAAAGTAAAATGGTGCTACTTCCCTTCCGAGTCCTGCCGTGCTCCCAAACGGTGGTTTACTTCCACATATGGGGTATCAGCGTACTTCGGCCAAATTGGACAACAACTTTTGCAGTCCAATTTCTCCTGTTACTCTTGGGAAAATAAAAAATTGGGGGCTAAAAAATCATTTTTGTGGGAAAATAAATGATTTTTTATGTTCACGGCTCTGCGTTATAAACATTAGCGAAACACTTGGAGGTTCAAAGTTCTCACAGCACATCTAGATAAGTTCCTTGGGAGTCTAGTTTCCAAAATGGAGTCAATTGTGGGGGGTTTCTACTGTTTAGGCACATCAGTGGCTCTGCAAACGCAACATGACGCCCGCAGACCATTCCATGAAAGTCTGCATTCCAAAACGCCACAACTTCCCTTCCAAGTCCCGACGTGTGTCCAAACAGTAGTTTACTCCCACATATGGGATATCAGCGTATTTAAGTCAAATTGTGCAACAGCTTTTGGGGTCCAATTTCTCCTGTTACCCTTGGAAAAATGCAAAACTGGGCGCTAAAAAATAATTTTTGTTGAAAAAAAAGATTTTTTATGTTCACGGCTCTGCGTTATAAACTTTAGTGAAACACTTGGGGGTTCAAAGTTCTCACAACACATCTAGATAAGTTCCTTGGGGGGTCTAGTTTCCAATATGGGGTCACTTGTGGGGGGTTTCTATGGTTTAGGTAGATCATAGGCTCTGCAATGTTAGGTTAGGTTAGGAATTCCTGCCGCTGCACAGAGGGAATCTCAAACCAGGTCTGCTGCAGTCTCTCATTCTCCTCCAGCTGCAGTGGAACCTGCTCAGCAGAGACGTCAATACCAGCGTCTGGCTCAAGCTGATACTGTGCGCTTGGTTACTGCTGCCTTTCCAGGCTCAGCCCTTGTAGACAGCACTGATCAGTGGCGAGTAGTGTTGAGTAGGGTTGAGCGAAACGGGTCGAACATTTTCAAAAGTCGCCGACTTTTGGCGAAGTCGAGTTTCATGAAACCCGATCCGACCCCTGTGCGTGGTCTGCCATGCGGTACGCGACTTTCGCGCCAAAGTCGCGTTTCAATGACGCGAAAAGCGCCATTTCTCAGCCAATGAAGGTAAACGCAGAGTGTGGGCAGCATGATGACATAGGTCCTGGTCCCCACCATCTTAGAGAAGGGCATTGCAGTGATTGGCTTGCTGTCTGCGGCGTCACAGGGGCTATAAAGGGGAGTTCCCGCCGACCGCCATGTTACTGCTGCTGATCTGAGCTTAGGGAGAGGTTGCTGCCGCTTCGTCAGAAGCAGGGATAGCGTTAGGCAGGGTCCATTAACCACAAAACCGCTTGTGCTGTAGTGATTTCCACTGCCCAACACCACCTTCGGTGTGCAGGGACAGTGGAAGCTCCTTTTTTTTTTTTTTCCTCAGCGCTGTAGCTCATTGGGCTGCCCTAGAAGGCTCCCTGATAGCTGCATTGCTGTGTGTAGGCCGCTGTGCAAACCAACTGCTTTTTTCAAAGCACAAATCCTCTTGTTCCTTCCTTTCTGCACAGCTATCTTGTTTGTTTGTCCACACTTTTTATTTAATTTGTGCATCAGTCCACTCCTTATTGCTGCCTGCCATACCTG
This sequence comes from Ranitomeya imitator, assembly GCF_032444005.1. Taxonomy (NCBI): domain Eukaryota; kingdom Metazoa; phylum Chordata; class Amphibia; order Anura; family Dendrobatidae; genus Ranitomeya; species Ranitomeya imitator. The sequence continues at coordinate 463,883,862 of NC_091287.1, read as the reverse complement.
GCTGAGATTACTGCAGGGAGATAGTAATTGAAGGACAGTTCCTTTTTTTTTTTTTTTTTTTTTTTGTGGGAGATTAAGATTGACATTTCTGCTAGAGTGCCATCTCTGTCTGTGTCATCTCTCACTCAGTGGGCCATAGAAAGCCTATTTATTTTTTTGCTTGATTTGGGTTCCAAAATCTACCAGAAAAAATCACAACATCAATCAGTGGGAGAAAAATATTGGCCTCAGGGCTTGTGTGCCACTCCTTACTCCTGTGTGTGCCATCTCTCACTCAGTGGGCCATAGAAAGCCTATTAATTTTTTTGCTTGATTTGGGTTCTAAATTCTACCTGAAAAAATCAATAAATCAATCAGTGGGAGATTAATATTGGCCTTTGGGCTTGTGTGCCAGTCCTAAGCGTGCCATCTCTCTCTCTCTCAGATAGTGGGCCATAGAAAGCCTATTTTTTTATTATTTTATTGGGTTTATAAATTTTCCCTGGAAAAAAAAAAAAAGTGGGAGATTAATATTGGCCTCTGGGCTTGTGTGCCAGTCCTGAGCGTGCCATCTCTCTCACAAATAGTGGGCCATAGAAAGCCTATTTATTTTTTTGGTTGATTTGGGTTCATAATTCTACCTGAAAAAAATCAATCAATCAATCAGTGGGAGATTAATATTGGCCTTTGGGCTTGTGTGCCAGTCCTAAGCGTGCCATCTCTCTCTCTCAGATAGTGGGCCATAGAAAGCCTATTTATTATTATTTTTTTTATTGGGTTTATAAATTTTCCCTGGAAAAAAAAAAATGGGAGATTAATATTGGCCTCTGGGCTTGTGTGCCAGTCCTGAGCGTGCCATCTCTCTCACAAATAGTGGGCCATAGAAAGCCTATTAATTTTTTTGCTTGATTTGGGTTCCAAAATCTACCAAAAAAAATCACTAAATCAATCAGTGGGAGATTAATATTAGCCTCTGGGCTTGTGTGCCACTCCTGACTCCTGTGAGCGTCATCTGTCACTCAGTGGGCCCTAGAAAGCCTATTTTTTGTTTTATTTGTTTTCTAAATTCTCCCTGAAAAAATCATTTTATTTTCTTTGGTTTCTAAATTATTCCTGAAAAAAATCATTTTTTTTGTATTTTTTTTTCTCTAAAGTCTCCCTGAAAAAAAAAAAAAAAATCTGTGGGAGATTCATATTGCCCCTTCTGCTTGTGTGCCAGTCTTGACTCCTGGGTGTGCCATCTCTCTCTCTCTCCCCAATTGTGGGCCATAGAAAGCCTATTAATGTTTTTGCTTGATTTGGGTTCCAAAATCTACCAAAAAAAATAACTAAATCAATCGGTGGGAGATTAATATTGGCCTCTGGGCTTGTGTGCCACTCCTGACTCCTGTGTGCGTCCTCTCTCACTCAGTGGGCCCTACAAAGCCTTTTTTTTTTTTTTTTCCTAAATTCTCCCTGAAACAATCATTTCATTTTATTTGTTTTATAAATTCTTCTGTAAAAAATAATTTTTTTTTAATTTTTTTTTTTTCTGAAGTCTCCCTTTTAAAAAAAACAAACACAAATCAGTGGGAGATAAATATTTACATTTGCGCTTCAGTGACAGTCCTGCGTGTGTGCCATCTCATTTGTTGCCAACAACAACAGAGTGTGTAACATTGTGGCTGATTTTCGTTGTGGTCTCACCCACCTGTAAAGGGGTAGCTAAATCATACTGAAGTTATAGCTCACCGTGTAAGTTGTGTGACAGCAACAAATACCGTTCGTTTGGTAACGTTTTTAAAACAATGAGGAAGTCTGGTGGAAGAGGTCGTGGCCGGGGGCGTTCATTGTTAGCTGGTAATGAGGGTAGTGGTAGTGGTGGAGCATCAGGTGGTCGTGGGAAAAAAAATATTGCACCTAAGTCTGGAGCTGTGGAGCCAGGTTCGTCGTCTGGCAACACAAGGCCTCGAACCCTCCCTTTTCTGGGAGTAGGAAAACCGCTTTTAAAGCCGGAGCATCAAGAGCAAGTTTTGGCTTATCTTGCTGACTCAGCCTCTAGCTCTTTTGCCTCCTCTCGTGAAACTGGTAAAAGTAAAAGCAGCGCGTCGTTAGTGGATGTTCACGGTCAGGGACAAGTCGCTTCCTTGTCCTCTTCAGCAAAAACAACAACAGAGAAGAATGCAGCAGGCGACACAACGGGTTACTCCATGGAGCTCTTTACACATACCGTCCCTGGCTTAGAAAGTGAAGCAGTTAACAGTCCATGCCCATTACAAGTTGAATCTGACATGGAGTGCACTGATGCACAGCCACAGCCAGACTACTATGCTGGTCCTTTGACTCAGACCACAACATTGCCCTCGCAGGGTGCTGATCAAGAATCAGACCCTGATGAGACTATGTTGCCCCATCACGAACGCTATACCACCGACCGACACGGTGACACAGACGAAGTTGCACACGAGCTACAAGAAGAGGTAATAGATGACCCAGTTCTTGACCCCGATTGGCAGCCATTGGGGGAACAGGGTGCAGGCGGCAGCAGTTCTGAAGCGGAGGAGGAGGGGCCGCAGCAGGCATCAACATCGCAACAGGTTCCATCTGCCGGGCCCGTAACTTGGCCAAAACGCGTGGCAAAGTCAAAACCTGTTGGAGGACAGCGTGGCCATCCGGTTAAAGCTCAGTCTGCAATGCCTGAAAAGGTATCCGATGCTAGAAAGAGTGCAGTCTGGCATTTTTTTAAACAACATCCAATTGATCAGCACAAAGTAATCTGTCAAAAATGTTCAACTACCTTAAGCAGAGGGCAGAATCTGAAAAGTCTCAATACAAGTTGCATGCATAGACATTTAACCACCATGCATTTGCAAGCTTGGACTAACTACCAAACGTCCCTTAAGGTTGTAGCACCCTCGGCCAATGAAGCTACTCATCAACGCAACATCCCTTCCGGCAGTGTAAGGCCACCATTTTCTGCACCACCTGCAGTATCTGTGCAGGTTTCTTTGCCAGGCCAAAGCAGTCAGGGTCAGGGAATCTCCAGTTTCGTAGTAGGAAACACTGCATCTAGGGCACCGGCGGCAACAATACCATCTCCCACCGTCTCTCAGTCTGCCATGTCCACCGGCACCCCCCGCTAGTTCCACGATCTCCAGCTCTCCAGTCCAGCTCACCCTACATGAGACTATGGTTAGAAAAAGGAAGTACTTAGCCTCGCATCCGCGTACACAGGGTTTGAACGCCCACATAGCTAGACTAATCTCGTTAGAGATGATGCCCTACCGGTTAGTTGAAAGCGAAGCTTTCAAAGACCTGATGGACTACGCTGTACCACGCTACGAGCTACCCAGTCGACACTTTTTTTCCAGAAAAGCCATCCCAGCCCTCCACCAGCATGTTAAAGAGCGCATCGTCCATGCACTCAGGCAATCTGTGAGCACAAAGGTGCACCTGACAACAGATGCATGGACCAGTAGGCATGGCCAGGGACGTTACGTGTCCATCACGGCACACTGGGTAAATGTGGTGGATTCAGGGTCCACAGGGGACAGCAAGTTTGGGACAGTTCTGCCTAGCCCACGGTCTAGGAAACAGTTGGCTGTAGCCGTTCGCACCCCCTCCTCCTCCTCCTCGTCCTCCTGCAGAAGCGAGAGCTCGTACACAGACCGCAGTCGCACAACCACTCCATCCGCAGCTGCCACTGTTGCACACCAGGTCTCCCATTATGGGGCAGCTACTGGCAAACGTCAGCAGGCTGTATTGGCTATGAAGTGTTTGGGCGACAACAGACACACCGCGGAAGTTCTGTCCGAGTTCTTGCAGCAAGAAACGCAGTCGTGGCTGGGCACTGTAGATCTTGAGGCAGGCAAGGTAGTGAGTGATAACGGAAGGAATTTCATGGCTGCCATCTCCCTTTCCCAACTGAAACACATTCCTTGCCTGGCTCACACCTTAAACCTGGTGGTGCAGTGCTTCCTGAAAAGTTATCCGGGGTTATCCGACCTGCTCCTCAAAGTGCGTGGACTTTGCGCACATATCCGCCGTTCGCCTGTACACTCCAGCCGTATGCAGACCTATCAGCGTTCTTTGAACCTTCCCCAGCATCGCCTAATCATAGACGTTGTTACAAGGTGGAACTCAACACTGCACATGCTTCAGAGACTGTGCGAACAGAGGCGGGCTGTTATGTTTTTGTGGGAGGATACACATACACGGGCAGGCAGTAGGATGGCAGACATGGAGTTGTCAGGTGTGCAGTGGTCGAAGATTCAAGACATGTGTCAAGTCCTTCAGTGTTTTGAGGAATGCTGGTTAGTGCAGACAACGCCATAATAAGCATGAGCATCCCCCTAATGTGTCTGCTGATGCAAAGTTTGACGCACATAAAGGATCAGGCGTCTGCACCAGAGGAAGAGGAAAGCCTTGATGACAGTCAGCCATTGTCTGGTCAGGGCAGTGTACAGGACGAGGTAGCGGGCGAAGAGGAGGTGGAGGATGAGGAGGATGATGGGGATGAGTATATTTTTAATGAGGAAGCTTTCCCGGGGTCATTGGAAATTGGTGGCGTGGCAAGGGCGGGTTCTGGTTTTTTGAGGGACACAAGTGACGTAGATTTGCCTGCAACTGCCCCTCAACCAAGCACAACCGCAGATTTGACAACTGGAACTTTGGCCCACATGGCGGATTATGCCTTGCGTATCCTCAAAAGGGACACACGCATTACAAAAATGATGAACGATGACGATTACTGGTTGGCCTGCCTCCTTGATCCTCACTATAAAGGCAAATTGCAAAATATTATGCCACATGAGAACTTGGAACTAATATTAGCAACAAAACAATCAACTCTTGTTGACCGTTTGCTTCTGGCATTCCCTGCACACAGCGCCCGTGATCGTTCTCACACGAGCTCCAGGGACCAGCAGACCAGAGGTGTTAGAGGGGCAGAAATCAGAAGTGGCGTTGGCCAGAGGGGTTTTCTGACCAGGTTGTGGAGTGATTTTGCTATGACCGCAGACAGGACAGGTACTGCAGCATCAATTCAAAGTGACAGGAGACAACATTTGTCCAGTATGGTTACAAACTATTTTTCATCCCTTATCGACGTTCTCCCTCAACCGTCATTCCCATTTGATTACTGGGCATCCAAATTAGACACCTGGCCAGAATTGGCAGAATATGCATTGCAGGAGCTTGCTTGCCCGGCAGCTAGTGTCCTATCAGAAAGAGTATTCAGTGCTGCAGGTTCAATACTAACTGAAAAAAGGACTCGTCTGGCTACCCAAAATGTAGATGATCTAACCTTCATTAAAATGAACCACAACTGGATTTCGAAATCTTTTGCCCCACCTTGCCCGGCTGACACCTAACTTTCCTATGAAAAGGTCTTGCCTGTGGACTCTTCTGAATGACTTTTCCAATCTCGTAATTTTCTGCACCTGATTGTCCAGCATACGACATGTTTACTCCTAACAAAATGGCCAAACTCCCCACACGGGGCCGTGGTATCGCCACTTTGCGCCAGCACCCGTGAGAGTGCTGTTTGTCTGAAGAGGTGGGTGTGCCCGCTTTTGGTCGACGGCACTGCCACTGGGTCCCTCATAGTACAATAAAGTGTCTCTGGCGGTGGTGGTGCGCACCCAACGTCAGACACACCATTGTAATATGAGGGGCCCTGGGCCTGTACCGCCGGCCACAAGACAGTTCCCCCCCCAGCTCAAACAGTGCTCTACCACTAGCAAAATTATCTCTCACAGCTTCACCAATGTTTAGTCTATGCGCTGACATCCTTCAATGCCTGGCACTGACAATACCATTGTTTTGACATTTTTGTTATGTTAGGCCTTCGAAGCCTGTCTGCGGTCCGTTCTTTCTACAACTACTACACTGACCAGGCCACTGCTGGCCGTGTTCCCCTGGAACCAATTTAAACTTGCCTACAGCCAGCCCAATTTTGTTATGTTAGGCCTTCTTAGCCTGTCTGCCGTCACTCCTTCCACTAGACTTCCACTGACCAGACCACTGTTGCCCGTGTACCCCTGGAACCAATTTTAAATTGCCAACAGCCCAATGTTATGATGTTAGGCCTTTGATGCCTGTCTGCCGTCACTCCTTCCACTAGGCCTCCACTGACCTGTCTACTGCTGCCCGTGTTCCCATGGAACCAATTGTAAATTGCCTACAGCCAGCCCATTTTATTACGTTAGGCCTTCGAAGCCTGTCTGCGGTCCCTCCTTCCACTAGGCCTCCACTTACCTGTCTACTGCTGCCCGTGTTCCCCTGGAACCAATTTTAAATTGCCTACAGGCAGCCCAATTTATTATGTTAGGCCTTCGAAGCCTGTCTGCGGTCCCTCCTTCCACTAGGCCTCCACTTACCTGTCTACTGCTGCCCGTGTTCCCCTGGAACCAATTTTAAATTGCCTACAGCCAGCCCATTTTATTATGTTAGGCCTTCGAAGCCTGTCTGCGGTCCCTCCTTCCACTAGGCCTCCACTTACCTGTCTACTGCTGCCCGTGTTCCCCTGGAACCAATTTTAAATTGCCTACAGCCAGCCCATTTTATTATGTTAGGCCTTCGAAGCCTGTCTGCGGTCCCTCCTTCCACTAGGCCTCCACTTACCTGTCTACTGCTGCCCGTGTTCCCCTGGAACCAATTTTAAATTGCCTACAGGCAGCCCAATTTATTATGTTAGGGCTTCGAAGCCTGTCTGCGGTCCCTCCTTCCACTAGGCCTCCACTGACCTGTCTACTGCTGCCCGTGTTCCCCTGGAACCAATTTTAAACTGCCTACAGGCAGCCCAATTTATTATGTTAGGGCTTCGAAGCCTGTCTGCGGTCCCTCCTTCCACTAGGCCTACACTGACCTGTCTACTGCTGCCCGTGTACCCCTTGAACCAACATCATAAAATAAAAAAAAAAGTATTTTGCTTATAAAAAAGAAAATACTGGTGAGATATCAAATGCAGATATTTTAACATTAAAAACAAACACACAACTAAAATCTGGTACAGTACTAAAAATGGCCACCAGCTACAATTACTTTATCCTGCAAGTATTTAACTGAAAGGTTTTTTAAATTGAAAACACAGATATGGCATCCACCGAGTGTTGTCCTGTCGCGTCTTCTTTATATTATTGCCGAGAAGATGCAAAACAATGAAAATAATAAAATCATTAATTACCAAAATAATAGAGAAAGTCAACACCACATTGCAAATAAACATTCATTCCAAATAAAGAAGCAGGGCGCGTCCGAGGGTGAGTATATACCTAATAAGAATATAATCACCCTCGGACGTGCAATGCTTATTTCCAACAGCCTTCCTTCCTAAGAATCAGCCCTTCCGTGGTGTAGAGAGACGTTGTGTTACACTCCAAGGTGTTCCCCAGGTTGCCTTTCCTGAGCTTCGATCTTCCGGCTCTCGTTTAGTAGTTGTTGGAAACTACGCTGCATTAGGCCTTCAAATTGGGTATGGGGTGTAGAGAGAGGGTGTGTTACACTCCAAGGTGTTCCCCAGGTTGCCTTTCCTGAGCTTCGATCTTCCGGCTCTCGTTTAGTAGTTCTTGGAAACTACACTGCATTAGGCCTTCAAATTGGGTATGGGGTGTAGAGAGAGGGTGTGTTACACTCCAAGGTGTTCCCCAGGTTGCCTTTCCTGAGCTTTGATCTTCATGCTCTCGTTTAGTAGTTGTCGGAAACTACGCTGCATTAGGCCTACAAATTGGGTATGGGGTGTAGAGAGAGGGTTTGTTACACTCCAAGGTGTTCCCCAGGTTGCCTTTCCTGAGCTTCGATCTTCCGGCTCTCGTTTAGTAGTTGTTGGAAACTACGCTGCATTAGGCCTTCAAATTGGGTATGGGGTGTAGAGAGAGGGTGTGTTACACTCCAAGGTGTTCCCCAGGTTGCCTTTCCTGAGCTTCGATCTTCCGGCTCTCGTTTAGTAGTTCTTGGAAACTACACTGCATTAGGCCTTCAAATTGGGTATGGGGTGTAGAGAGAGGGTGTGTTACACTCCAAGGTGTTCCCCAGGTTGCCTTTCCTGAGCTTCGATATTCCGGCTCTCGTTTAGTAGTTGTTGGAAACTACACTGCATTAGGCCTACAAATTTGGTATGGGGGAAACATTGGCGCATCTGCGGTCCCTCCTTCCTCTAGGCCTCCACTGACCTGTCTACTGCTGCCCGTGTTCCCCTGGAACCAATTTTAAATTGCCTACAGGCAGCCCAATTTATTATGTTAGGGCTTCGAAGCCTGTCTGCGGTCCCTCCTTCCACTAGGCCTCCACTGACCTGTCTACTGCTGCCCGTGTACCCCTTGAACCAACATCATAAAATAAAAAAAAAAGTATTTTGCTTATAAAAAAGAAAATACTGGTGAGATATCAAATGCAGACATTTTAACATTAAAAACAAACACACAACTAAAATCTGGTACAGTACTAAAAATGGCCACCAGCTACAATTACTTTCTCCTGCAAGTAGTTAACTGAAAGGTTTTTTAAATTGAAAACACAGATATGGCATCCACCGAGTGTTGTCCTGTCGCGTCTTCTTTATATTATTGCCGAGAAGATGCAAAACAATGAAAATAATAAAATCATTAATTACCAAAATAATAGAGAAAGTCAACACCACATTGCAAATAAACATTCATTCCAAATAAAGAAGCAGGGCGCGTCCGAGGGTGAGTATATACCTAATAAGAATATAATCACCCTCGGACGCGCAATGCTTAATTCCAACAGCCTTCCTTCCTAAGAATCAGCCCTTCCGTGGTGTAGAGAGACGTTGTGTTACACTCCAAGGTGTTCCCCAGGTTGCCTTTCCTGAGCTTCGATCTTCCGGCTCTCGTTTAGTAGTTGTTGGAAACTACGCTGCATTAGGCCTTCAAATTGGGTATGGGGTGTAGAGAGATGGTGTGTTCCACTCCAAGGTGTTCCCCAGGTTGCCTTTCCTGAGCTTCGATCTTCATGCTCTCGTTTAGTAGTTGTCGGAAACTACGCTGCATTAGGCCTTCAACTTGGGTATGGGGTGTAGAGAGAGGGTGTGTTACACTCCAAGGTGTTCCCCAGGTTGCCTTTCCTGAGCTTCGATCTTCCGGCTCTCGTTTAGTAGTTCTTGGAAACTACACTGCATTAGGCCTTCAAATTGGGTATGGGGTGTAGAGAGAGGGTGTGTTACACTCCAAGGTGTTCCCCAGGTTGCCTTACCTGAGCTTCGATCTTCCGGCTCTCGTTTAGTAGTTCTTGGAAACTACACTGCATTAGGCCTACAAATTGGGTATGGGGTGGAGAGAGATGGTGTGTTACACTCCAAGGTGTTCCCCAGGTTTCCTTGCCATTGCTTCGGTCTTCCGACTCTCGTTTAGTAGTTGTAGAAAAGTACACTGCATTAGGCCTACAAAATGGGTATGGGGTGGAGAGAGATGGTGTGTTACACTCCAAGGTGTTCCCCAGGTTGCCTTTCCTGAGCTTCTATCTTCAGGCTCTCATTAAATTGTGGTTAAATGGAACAACTGCATTTGGCGTACTAGTTGGTTTGGGGCCTACTATCGGTGTCTGCCACTCCTTGCTGTTCTCCTGGTTTCCTGTCCTGAAATTCCATTTTCAGGCGCTCGTTAAGTAGTTGTTAATGTTAGACTGCATTTGGCCTACTAGTTGGGTTGGGGCCTACTATCGGTGTCTGCCACTCCTTGCTGTTCTCCTCCACTGAACAAAGCTGTGCCGCCTGTTTACTACGGTTGCCAATTTTGAACTGCATTTCGACTACTTACTGATTTGGCCCTACTCTCTGTGTCAGCCTCTCATTCCAGTTGTCCTCCACTGCAATGCCCCCTGGTTATTCCTGTGTTACCAATTTTGAACTGCATTTAGCCCACTTTATTCTTTGGGCCTATATCTGTGTTTCCACTTCATCATGCCCATTGCCCAGCCAGTGATAGATGAGTCTGCTGGTACATTGACCCATAACGCAACATTCCCCGTGCATGCTACACAACAACATTGTGACCCTGCTGAAAGTCAGGTTGCTCTTCCCGCATACCATACCACCTTACACGGGGACAAAGAGGAAGGTGCAGATGAAAGTGCAGGTTCCTTCATCAGGTGGGGGGAGGAATACTAGTTGGCGACGTCACTGGCACAGGGCCTCTCATAGTACGCAAAAGTGTTGCTGCCGGTGGGAGGCGCCCCCGCCGTGCAAACACACCGCTGTACTTTGAGGGGCCCTGTGCCAGTGCCAATGCCAACAAGTGGGCCCCCCCTGCTTGCTCAGGATCACAGCACTTGCAAAGTTGAAATACTTACCTCTCCCTGCTCCACTGCCGTGACGTGGTCCAGATTTCCTGGGCCCACTAATTACTTGAACCAGCCCTACCCCACACAACTTTAGCCAAATGACCCCCAATTTCAAATGCCTTCCAATTATTATAAGGTAAATTACGCTTGACAAGCTTCATTAAGAAGAATGGATGGTTTTGACATTAAAATGGGCACTCTAGGTGTTTTCCTGGCCCCCACTCACTGCCGACTATGCTGCCCCATTGACTTGCATTGGGTTTCGTGTTTCGGTCGATCCCGACTTTTCGCCATAATCGGCCGATTTCACTCGACCCGACTTTTGAGATAGTCGGGTTTCGCGAAACCCGGCTCAACTCTAAAAAGGTCAAGGTCGCTCAACTCTAGTGTTGAGCGATACCGTCCGATACTTGAAAGTATCGGTATCGGATAGTATCGGCCGATACCCGAAAAATATCGGATATCGCCGATACCGATATCCGATACCAATACAAGTCAATGGGACATCAAGTATCGGAAGGTATTCTCATGGTTCCCAGGGTCTGAAGGAGAGGAAACTCTCCTTCAGGCCCTGGGATCCATAGGGATGTGTAAAATAAAGAATTAAAATAAAAAATATTGATATGCTCACCTCTCCGGCGGCCCCTGGACATCACGCTACTAACCGGGAGGCTTCTTTGTTTAAAATGCGCGCCTTTAGGACCTGCGAATGATGTCCCGGCTTCTGATTGGTCGCGTACCATGTGACCGGCACGCGACCAATCAGAAGCCGCAACGTCATTCGCAGGTCCTCAATTCCTAGAATTAGGAGTTTTTGTGAATGAGAATGACGTCGCGGCTTCTGATTGGTCGCGTGCACGAGTCCCTGATCGCTGCTGCATGTCAGACACAGCGATATCATATGGATATCGCTGGAACGTCACGAATTGTACCGTTGTAGCGATCAAAATGGCACTGTGTGACGGTACCCTAAGTCCTAGATCTCTCGTGTACTCAAGGTCTGTCTTGTCCGCCAGCAGTCAGGACATTTTGCCAGAAAATGTCCCCAGCGGTTGGGAAAATATTAGCGTCTAGTGGTTGTAGGAGGAGGTACACTAGACAAGGCAATGTTTTCCTACAAATTGTCCTTCAAGGGGACAATAACCATAGGCCTATCCACTCTTGCGGTAGAGCTTTGCGTGGATTCTGGGGCAGAGGGCAACTTCATGTCTTCTGCCTTCTCTCAATGGCACACAATACTCTTGGTGATGCTCGCCAAACCAGTGATCGTATGAGTGGTGAATGGGTCGACACTGCCCTCACAGATAAAATACCAGACCATGCCATTTACTCTTTCTATGTTGCCATCCCATCAGGAGATTATCTCTTTACTTGTCATTCCCAAGGGAATTGATGAGGTCCTGTTAGAGATACCTTGGCTACGGTACCACTCCCCTCATATTGAGTGGTCCACAGGGAGAATTTGGGGATGGAGTGAATCTTGTGAGGGTAGATGTCAGAGGGAGTGCGTTCAGGTTGCTACTACTGAGGTACCTGCAGATCTTTCCTCTCTCCCCAAGCACTATTGGCCCTATGCGGACGTGTTCTCCAAGAGGGCTGCGGAGACTCTTTCACCTCCACGCCCCTATGACTGTCCTATTGACCTCTTGCCTGGTGCTGAGCCTCCCCAGGGTCGATTCTATCCGTTATCTCTCCCGGAGATGGAGGCACTGTCTCAGTGCGTCCAGGAGAATCTGGCAGGAGGATTCATTAGGAAGTAATTGTGACCCACAGGGGCTGGGTTCTTCTTCTTGCAGAAGAAGAGCGGAGAATTACATCCCTGCATAGACTACAGGGGTCTTAGCGCCACAGCCATTAAGAATAAATACTGTCTGCCACTTATACACTTATATCTGAGCTCTTTGATAGGTTGCGGGGGAGAGGGTATTTACTAAGCTTGATCTGTGGGGTGCTTACAATCTGATTCGCGTCTGTGAGAGGGACGAATGGAAAACAGGTTTTAACACCTGGGACGGGCACTATTAATACCTGGTGATGCCCTTCTGGCTCTGTAATGCTCTTGCCATTTTCCAAGACTTTGTAAACAATATCTTCCGAGATATGTTCACCACCTCGGTCATAGTCTATCTGGATGATATTCTCATCTACTCTCCAGATATAGACTCCCACTGTAGAGATGTTTGCAAAGTCTTTGACCTCTAACAGGTAAACTCCCTCTATGGCAAGTTCGAGAAGTGTGCATTTGAGCAGGAGTATTTGCCTTTCCTTGGCAATATCTTCTCCGCCTGGGGGTTGGCCATGGATCCTGTCAATCTACAGGCTGTAATGTACTGGCAGGAACCCCATTCTCTCAGCGCTTTATGAGGTTCATCAACTATTATCGCCAGTTCATTCCCCACTTCTCAACCTTGGTAGCTCCCCTGGTTGCCCTCACCAAGAAGGAAGCTAATACCAAATTGTGGTCAGAGGAGGTCTCCATGGCCTTACTCTCTATCAAGTCACACTTCGCTAGTGCTCCCATGTTACATCACCCCGATGTTGATAACCCATTTATCATAGAGTTCTCTTCCAGAAGGATGCTCAAGGTCGGAAGCATCCTTGCTTCTTCTTCTAGAACACCTTCTCACCGACAGAAAGGAATTATTCCATCGGGGACAGGGAGTTGCTAGCCATGAAGTTGGCCTTTTTGGAGTGGAGACACCTCCTGGTGGAGGCTTGCTATCCCTTCCAAGTATTCACCAACCACAAAAATTTGGTATATTTACAAACTGCCAAGTGGCTAAACTCTCGCCAGACCAGATAGTTCCTGTTCTTCTCCCGCTTCCACTTCACCCTCCATTTTCTCTCCGGGGAGAAGAACACTCAGGCCGATGCTCTCTCCCTCTCCAAAGTGTCAGCAGAGGAGGAGGAGGAGCCTTGGCTTATTGTCCCTTCTGAGAGCCTGAGAACTGTGGCCTCAGTTTTGCTAGAGTCTGTGCCTCCAGGCAAGACTTTTGTTCCACCCAATTTGTGACCAGAGGTTCTCTCTTAGGCCCACTCCTCCTGGGTGGGTGGACATTTTGGGACTAAAAGGACTTCTGAGCTCCTGGCGAGGATGTACTGGTGGCCGCATATGGCCCGTGATGTCGGAGACTATATTCGGGCATGTCTCCTGTGACAAAAATAAGTCCACTCTTCAACGGCCTGCTGGGTTACCATACCCCTGCCAATGGTGGACAGGCCCTGGGAATTTGTTGAGATGGACTTCATGGTGGGTTTACCCAAGTCCCATAGCTGCACCATTATTTTGGCTAGTCACCGACCATTTTTCCAAAATTGTGCACTTGGTGCCTCTTTCATGGCTACCTTCTGCACAGGCCTTGGCGGCGTTGTTTATTAAACAGGTTTTCTGCCTACACGGTGTGCCAGACAAGATTGTCAGTGACCGGGGTCCCCAGTTTGAGTCTCGATTCTGGAGAGAGCTTTGCTGTCTATTCAGCATTGAGCTGAATCTCTCTTCAGCATCCTGAGATGAATGGGTTGGTAGAGAGTGTCAACCAGACCCTGGTCCACATACCTGCGACATTTTGTTTCAGTGAGACAGGATGACTGTGCATTGTTGCTACCGTGGGCTGAGTTTGCGCTGAACAACGCATAACCCACTCCACTGGGCAGACCCCATTTCTCCTTAACTACGGCCAGCATCCGCGGATTCTGGTGCCCATTCCCATTTCTTCTGCTGACTCCAGGGTGGCAGACTGGGCTGTGGAAGCATGTGACATTTTGGACCGCACGCAGGATGCCATCTTTGCCTCCAAGGAGAGAATGAGGGCCTCCGGTGATGCACATCGGCGACCCACTCTGACCTTTGCTCTTGGCGACTAATGGTACTTTCACACTAGCATCGTACGACGCACGTCGCAATGCATCGTTTTGCAGAAAAACCGCATCCTGCAAAGTTGTCTGCAGGATGCGTTTTTTCTCCATAGGCTTGTATTAGCGACTCATTGCGACACATTGACACACATCACAACCATCGTGCGATGGTTGCGTCGTGTTGTGGCGGACCGTCGGTACCAAAAAACGTTGCATGTTCACATAGAAAATTCAGGACCAGATTAAGATCCCACGGCGGAACCGATCTCCTGATTAAAGGTTTTAGCCTCTGGACTGCTCTAGAGAACCGACTAATCCAGGGGTGGGTAGATAGAGGGAAATCAAAAAACACACTCAGGGCCGCTATTTGGACTCTCGATGTACTAGGTCTAAGGCCTTTTTGGAAACCTGACTGCAGGAAGTCAAGGATCCTTGGATCAGTATCAACTGTCATCTCCCCGCAAAACCCACAAAATCGTTTCCATATTTTTGTATAGATAGCTGATGCCACTGGTTTTCTGCTGGATTGTAGGTTAGAGATAACGTCGTCTGAAAGGCCCTTTGCTTTTAAGACCTGCCGTTCAGGATCCAGGCCACCAAACAAAGAGCTCCTGGATTCTGGTGTAGGACTGGACCCTGCTGAAGAAGAGCCTCTCTTTCTGGTAGCAGGAGGGGTTCCTCTACTGACAGCTTTCTTAGCAAGGGAAACCAACTCCATTTCGGCCAGCGAGGAGCTATGAGAATGACCTTGGCCTTGTCCTTGCAGATTTTCCTGAGTGTCCTTGGGATCATTGCCAGAGGAGGAAAAGTGTACAGAAGACCTTTATTCCAGGGGTGTGAAAAAGCATCGATCGCCGCTGGGCATTCCCAGGAAATCAGGGAGTAAAAGGTTTTGACCTTTGCATTTTGCTTGGCAGCAAACTGATCCACATCCGGCTTCCTCCAACTGTGACAAAGACTTTTGAAGACATCGCTGTTTAGCTCCCACTCTGTAGGAGACACTCTTTTCCTGCTGAGGAAATCCGCCAACTGGTTCTTGGAGCCTTCCAAATGCACCGCCAAGACTGACAGGACCGACTTTTCCGCCCATTTGAAGATCTGTTCCGCCAGACCTTGCAATGCCATATGTCTTGGGCCCCCTTAATGCCGAAGGAAGGCTACAGTCGTCGTATTGTCCGAAAAGACTTTTACATGTTTGTTTCTCAGTAGGTGCTGCGCGGCCCTTAAGACATTCCAAACTGCGTGTAGTTCCCTGTAGTTTGATGATTTCTTGCTGTCCTTTCTTTCCCAAAGACCTTGGAAATATCTTCCTTGAACATGACCTCCCCAACCTTGCTGACTTGCTTCTGTTGTGACTGAAACACTCGGGGATTGAAGCCATGGTACCCCAACTTGAAGGTTCCTGGGAAGAGTCCATCATTTCAAGGATCTTTTGACCTGAAGAGAGAGTTTCAGCTTCTGATTTAGCGAGTTCCGTTTTCTGTTCTAGCTCGTCAGAACTCCCTGCTGAAGCTCCCGAGAATGAAACTGGCTCCAGTTTACGCAAGGGATGCAGCCGTCATTAATCCTAAGATTTTCATCCGGTCTCTAATAGTATTCTGGCCTTGAGAAAAGTGATGGACTTTTTCTATTATGCCCTTTAGCCTGTCTTCTGGTAGGTAGGGCATTCTTGTCTCTGAATCTAGCATGACTCCTAAGAACTTTATTCTGGACTTGGGTAACATAGTAACATAGTAACATAGTTAGTAAGGCCGAAAAAAGACATTTGTCCATCCAGTTCAGCCTATATTCCATCATAATAAATACCCAGATCTACGTCCTTCTACAGAACCTAATAATTGTATGATACAATATTGTTCTGCTCCAGGAAGACATCCAGGCCTCTCTTGAACCCCTCGACTGAGTTCGCCATCACCACCTCCTCAGGCAAGCAATTCCAGATTCTCACTGCCCTAACAGTAAAGAATCCTCTTCTATGTTGGTGGAAAAACCTTCTCTCCTCCAGACGCAAAGAATGCCCCCTTGTGCCCGTCACCTTCCTTGGTATAAACAGATCCTCAGCGAGATATTTGTATTGTCCCCTTATATACTTATACATGGTTATTAGATCGCCCCTCAGTCGTCTTTTTTCTAGACTAAATAATCCTAATTTCGCTAATCTATCTGGGTATTGTAGTTCTCCCATCCCCTTTATTAATTTTGTTGCCCTCCTTTGTACTCTCTCTAGTTCCATTATATCCTTCCTGAGCACCGGTGCCCAAAACTGGACACAGTACTCCATGTGCGGTCTAACTAGGGATTTGTACAGAGGCAGTATAATGCTCTCATCATGTGTATCCAGACCTCTTTTAATGCACCCCATGATCCTGTTTGCCTTGGCAGCTGCTGCCTGGCACTGGCTGCTCCAGGTAAGTTTATCATTAACTAGGATCCCCAAGTCCTTCTCCCTGTCAGATTTACCCAGTGGTTTCCCGTTCAGTGTGTAATGGTGATATTGATTCCCTCTTCCCATGTGTATAACCTAACATTTATCATTGTTAAACCTCATCTGCCACCTTTCAGCCCAAGTTTCCAACTTATCCAGATCCATCTGTAGCAGAATACTATCTTCTCTTGTATTAACTGCTTTACATAGTTTTGTATCATCTGCAAATATCGATATTTTACTGTGTAAACCTTCTACCAGATCATTAATGAATATGTTGAAGAGAACAGGTCCCAATACTGACCCCTGCGGTACCCCACTGGGTACCGCAGGGTATTAGATCTGGGTATTAGATCTGATTTTTTCCAATTTATGATCCACCCTAGACTCTCTACTGTGGAAATGAGGGATTGACAGTTGATCCTGAGCTGGTTTACGGAGTCTGCCACTATTAAAAAGTCGTCTAAATAAGGAATTACCATTATATCCTGATTTCTCAGATAGGCTACCACCTCTACTATAAGTTTTGTAAAAACTCTGGGAGTGATGCCAGACCGAAGGGGAGACAGCGAAATTGAAAATGGTAGATTTTGCCTTCCATATTTACCGCAAACCTTAGAAACTTTTGGTGACTTAGATGAATAGGTACATGGTAATATGCACTCTTTAGATCTAGAGTACACATTACCATACCCCTTCCTAACAGAGGGATGGTTGACCGAATTGACTCCATTTTGAATCTTTTGTATATCACCCATTTGTTTAGGTGTTTTATATTTATTATTGTTGTCGACTCTCCAGAC
Organism: Ranitomeya imitator; assembly: GCF_032444005.1. Classification (NCBI taxonomy): domain Eukaryota; kingdom Metazoa; phylum Chordata; class Amphibia; order Anura; family Dendrobatidae; genus Ranitomeya; species Ranitomeya imitator. Next base: position 463,866,522 of record NC_091287.1, on the reverse strand, counting down.
GGTTTTATTATTGAGAAGAGATTCGAGAAATGACCTCTGTACTCTTCCTGAGGGGGTACTGGAACAATTGCCTCCATTTCCAGGAGGTCTTGTATATCTGACCACATGGGGGATGCCGATATTAGATGGGAGCTGGAAACTAGGAATCTTTCAGGAGGGAGAGATATAAACTCTATTTTGTATCCCTGGGACACAACCTGTAAGGCCCAAGGACTTGCCGTTACCTCCCGCCATCCTACTAGGAATTCGGCTAGACAACCCCCCACTCTGATTTTCTCCGGTAGCTAGATCCCGAACCTGAGTAGCTCGAGTCTTTGCTTTTAAGCCTGTTCTCCCCACCTTTATGATAACTCCATCTTCCCTGTTTCCCTTTACCCCTGTAATCTGGCTTCTGATTATAGCGGGGTCTACTATTTTTTAGGCTTTTCTTCAGGGAACCCTTTACATCTGAGGCTTTCTCTAATATATCATCAACGACCGGCCCGAAGACCCTGCCCCCGGAAATGGGTATTGAACACAGCTTATTCTTAGAATGCATATCGCCTGACCAGCTTTTGAGCCAGATAGCTCTTCGGGCTGCATTAGATAGGGATTGACCCCTAGCTGCGAAATTAACTGATTCTGCAGATGCATCTGCCAAAAAGGAGGTTGCCAATTTTAATAAAGGCAGGGATTTAAGAATAGTTTCCCTAGGAGTCCTGGCTGTTAACTGATCCTGAAGATCATCTAACCATAGGTGCATGGAGCGAGCAACAGATGTCGCTGCTATATTTGCTCCAATAACTGCTGATGAACTCTCCCAGGCCCTTTATAAAAGGCCGTCTGCCTTTCTATCCATGGGCTCTTTTAGGTTAGAAGAGTCCTCAAAAGGAATTGCAGTCCTTTTAGACACTTTAGCCAATGGAATGTCTATTTTAGGAATGTCCACCCATTCTTTAACCTTGTATGGATCAAATGGAAAGCAGAGTCTGAAGTCCTTAGGGATAGTCAGTCTTTTCTCCGCTTCCTCCCATTCCTCCAGAATCATAGATCGGATATGGGAGTTTACCGGAAAAACCTTAGAGATCTGAGAGCGTAAACCTCCAAACATCTCATCCTGAACCGAACAGGATGGCTGAGGCTCCTCAATCTGCATAATATACCGTACAGCCTCTAAAAGTTCTCCTGTGTCTGCAGCGGAAAATAAATATCTTCTCCCTTTCTCCGGAGGCTCTCTACTTTCTTCCTCCTCGTCTAGATCTGACACGGAAGATGATGAGTCTCCTGAGGAATACTCTTCCCTTGGCATTTTTCTGGAAGCGAGGCTTGAGGGAGTACTAGGCCTGATACGGAATCTTGAACCTCCTCTCTTATAATGGCCCTCATATTTGTCATAAGAGAAGCCTGCTCCTCTCCTATGATCCTGCAGGTGCATGCTTCACACAGGGGTTTCTGCCAGGCATCCTTCATCTTAGCTGCAAAGATAGGACACTTTTTATTTCTGCTGTGCTTCTTTAAGGATTTCTCAGGTACCCTATAATAAATACATAGCACTCGCTAGTATGGTGGACAATTTTTTTTTTTAGGTACCATATAATACAGGGCTCCCGCCCCACTTACTGGCACTATTCTCTCCTGCCCCTCCAATCTGGCTGCGTTCTCCATGTTCTCTTGGAGATCGCCTAATGCTCACAGCACATACCTCTTTATTCTGTTCGTCTGGTGCAGCGCTCCCATGCCATCTGACCACTCCGGAACTTCCTCTAGCTGAAGAGACGCCGCCTGCCCCCCTCAGCAGCAAACCGGAAATTACACGTGGCCAGAAACTGAGCACGGTGCAGCGTGGTTTGGCTTCCCCCAACAGCCGCATGGAGACGCCGCCATCATCAGAGGTAGCCGCCGGGATCGCATGCACCAGATGGCATGGCAGAAAGGTCGAGAGCCCCCGGCAGGGGGAAGCGACCCTAAAACCAGGAGCAGCGCTACACTGGTAGGCAGAGGGACCCTCGGCGGGTGTCAGCCAGTAGGTGCCTCATGGTAGGAAGGGTGAAGCAAAGCCCCCCGATCCACACCTCCCGCACAGAACAGTCAGACCTCTTGTCCGTTCCTATCCATAATGAGACAGGAATAACACTGAAGGGTGGTGGGGGGAGGGTCCTTTTAACCTCTCATGTTTCCTGTCCCATGATGGATAAGAAGGACATCCTCCTGTGTGCTGTCAGGTGGTGACCTGGAAATCATTTTTAAAGCAGGCATGTGGGAAATGTTATTTATTAACTATTTTGAGTGATATGACTCTCTAAATTAAGGGCTTAAAAACTAAAATGTTGAAAATTTTGAAATTTTCAAAATTTTTGCCAAATTTCCTTTTTTTTCACAAATAAACGCAAGTTATATCAAATAAATTTTACCACTATCATAAAGTACAAAATGTCACAAGAAAACAATATCAGAATTACTGGGATCCATTGAAGCATTCCAGAGTTATAACCTCATAAATTGACAGTGGTCAGAATTGTAAAAATTGGCCCTGCCATTTAGGTGAAAACAGGCTTTGTCTCAAAGGTAATGTTGAGCATTCCGATACTGCAAATATCGGGTATCGGCCGATATTTGCTGTATCGGAATTCCGATACTGAGTTCTGATATTTTTGCGATATCGGAAATCAGAGTCGGCATGTGTGGTGCGTATGGTTCCAAGGGTCTGGAGGAGAGGAGACTTTCCTTCAGGCCCTGGGATCCATATTCATGTAAAAAATAAAGAATAAAAACAAAAAATATGGATATACTCACCCTTCCGGCGAACCCTGGCTGTCACCGCTGCGAGCGTCTGCCTCCGTTCCTAAGAATGCAGTGAGTGAAGGACCTTCGATGACGTCACGGTCACGTGAGCGGTCAGGTGACCGGTCACCTGACCACGACGTCATCGAAGGTCCTTCACTCAGTGCATTCTTAGGGACAGAGGCAGACGCTTGCAGCGGTGACAGCCAGGGTCCTTCGGAGCGGTGAGTATATCCATATTTTTTTATTCTTTATTTTTTACATGAATATGGATCCCAGGGCCTGAAGGAGAGTTTCCTCTCCTTCAGACCCTGGGAATAATCCAGGATACCTTCCGATATTTGTGTCCCATTGACTTGCATTGGTATAGGGTATCGGTATCGGCGATATCCAATATTTTTTGGATATCGGCCGATACCATCCGATACCGATACCTTTGAATATCGGAAGGTATCGCTCAACACTACCCAAAGGGGTTAATGGTAGGTCCCTTACTGTATGACATTAGTAACAGAATAATTTTTTGTGGCCTATGTATCAGACCTCTATAACACACTAGATGCTACAAACTCTTTTTAAAAGTAGGTCCCTTACTGTATGAGATTAAAAACAGAATAATTTTTCGTGGCCTATATATCAGGCCTCTATAACACTCTAGATGCTACAAGCTCTTTTAAAACTTTGGTCCCTTACTGTATGATGGTAATAACAGAATAATTTTTTGTGGCCTATGTATCTGGCCTCTATGCTAACTATGCAAATTGTCTCTTCAGAGAGGAAGAGAGCTAGAACTCTAGTACCACCTATTGGAAGGTAGCAATCCTACCAGTCAATGTTGACCCATTAACAAGCATTGTCACATGACTTAGTATAATAGCCAAACCAAAATCTTAATTTGCAGACACTGTGATTTGAGGTACTGCCCCTCACCAGTGCAAAGCATAGATCTGGTTTGGCTGTGTGGGAGGCATCAGACCGTTATCTAGAAAATATTGTTTCTCCTTGCGGAGAGATGAGAAGACTTAAATCTGCAATGCTCCTCTGGGTAATATGCTAATTATGCAAATTGTCTCTACAGAGAGGAAGAGAGCTAGAACTCTAGTGCCACCTATTGGAAGGTAGCAATCCCGCAAGTCAATGTTGACCCTTTAACAAGCCTTGTCACATGACTTAGGATAATAGCCAAACCAGAATCTCAATTTGCAGATACTGTGTTTCAGGGTACTGCCCCTCGTCAGGGCAAAGCGGAGATCTGGTTGGGCTGTGTGAGAGGCGTCAGACCGTTATTCAAGAAGTATCTTTCTCCTTGCGGAGATCAACATGCTAAGCATGCCGAGATGAGGAAGCTTAAAGCCGCAATGCTCCTCTGGGTAATATGCTAATTATGCAAATTGTCTCTTCAGAGAGGAAGGGAGCTAGAACTCTAGTGCCACCTATTGGAAGGTAGCAATCCTACAAGTCAATGTTGACCCGTTAATGGGCCTTGTCACATGACTTAGGATAATAGCCAAACCATAATCTCAATTTGAAGACACTGTGTTTCAGGGTACTGCCCCTCGTCAGTGCAAAGTGGAGATCTGGTTTGGCTGTGTGAGAGGCGTCAGACCATTATCCAAGAAGTATAATTTCTCCTTGCGGAGATCGGCATGCTAAGCATGCCGAGATGAGGAGACTTAAAGCTGCAATGCTCCTCTGGGTAATATGCTAATTATGCAAAATTGTATCTTCAGAGAGGAAGAGAGCTAGAACTCTAGTGCCACCTATTAGAAGGTAGCAATCCTACAAGTCAATGTTGACCCTTTAAAGAGCTTTGTCCCATGACTTAGGATAATAGCCAAACCAGATTATCAATTGGCAAACACTGTGTTTGGGGTTAGCGCCCCTCGTTAGTGCAAAGCGGAGATCTGGTTCGTGGATGAACCCGATGTCCAGGCAGATTTCTCGGAAAACCGGGACATGTGAACGGGCTTTAGGAGGGACACATGAAAGGTGTCGGTGATACCTAGGTGAGGAGGAAGGGCCAGACGGTACACCACAGGGTTAACCTGCTCCAGGACCTTGAAGGGACCCAAGTAGAGAGGCGCAAACTTAGTGGACTCAACTCACAGCCTGATATTACAGGCAGAGAGCCACAGAAAGTCGCCAGGAGCAAAGGTTGGAGTGGGGCGCTGATGTGCATCGGCGGAGACCCTCATTCTCTCCTTGGAGGCCCGGATAGCATCCTGTGTGTGGTCCCAAATGTCATTTGCCTCCAGAGCCCAGTCTGCCACCCTGGAGTTGGCAGAAGACACTGGCATGGGCACAGGAACCCACAGATGCTGGCAGTAGTTAAGGAGGAAAGGGGTCTGCCCATTGGAGTCGGCTGCGGCGTTGTTCAGTGAAAACTCCGCCCATGGTAGCAAGGATGCCCAGTCATCCTGGCTGGCTGAAACAAAATGTCGCAGGTATGTGACTAGGGTCTGGTGGGCCCTCTCTACCAACCTATTCGTCTCGAGATGGTATGCTGAAGAGAGATTCAGCTCGATGCTGAGTAGATGACAAAGCTCTCTCCAGAACCGAGATGCAAACTGGGGACCCCGGTCACTGACAATTTTGTCTGGCGTACCATGTAGGCAGAAAATATGCTTGATAAACAATGCTGCCAAGGCCCGTGCAGAAGGTAGCGGTGGAAGAGGCACCAAGTGCACCATTTTGGAAAAGTGGTCGGTGACTACCCAAATAATGGTGCAGTTTCGGGACTTGGGTAAGCCCACCATGAAGTCCATCCCGACCATTTCCTAGGGCCTGTCTGCTACAAGCAGGGGGTAAAGTAAACCAGCAGGCCATTGTCGAGGAAACTTATTCTTGGCACAGGTGACACACGCCCGAATATAGTCTCCGACGTCGTGGGCTATATGCCGCCACCAGTACGTCCTCACCATAAGCTCAGATGTCCTCTTAATCCCAAAATGGCCAACCACCCTAGACAAGTGAGCCCAAGAGAGTACCTCCGGTTGCAAACTAGATGACACAAAAGTCTTGCCCGGGGGCACAGACTCCAGAGAAACCTGGGCCACGGTCCTCAGACTCGCTGAAGGGACAATTAACCGAGGCTCCTCCTTCTCCACTGTTAATAATACGGAGCAGGAGAGAGCGTCAGCACAGATGTTCTTCTCCCTGGACAGATAATGGAGAGTGAAGTGGAAATGGGAGAAGAACAAGGACCATCTAGCCTGGTGAGAATTCAGATGCTGGGCAGTCTGCAAGAAAACCACATTTTTGTGGTCGGTAGAGACTTGGAAGGGAAACTGAGCCCCCTCCAGGAAATGTCTTCACTCTGAGAAGGCCAACTTCATAGCTAGCAAATTCCTGTCCCCGATGAAATAATTCCTCTCTGCCGGTGTGAAGGTCTTAGAGAAAAAGAAGCAAGGATGCTACCGACCTTGAGCATCCTTTTGGAATAGGACTGCTCTAGCACCAACAGATGAGGAATCCACCTCCATTATGAAAAGTGTATCTACATTGAGGCGATGTAGAATGGGAGCGCTAGCAAAGTGGGACTTAATAGAGTGGAAAGCCTCAGAGACCTCCTCCGACCACAATTTGGGATTTGCTCCCTTCTTGGTGAGGGCTACCAAGGGAGCTACCAAAGTAGAGAAGTGGGGAATGAACTGGCGATAATTGTTTTTGAACACGATAAAACGCTGCACCGCCCTGAGAGAATGGGGTTCTTGCCAGTCCATCACAGCCTGTAGCTTGGCAGGATCCATAGCCAATCCCTGGGTGGAGATGATATAGCCCAAGAATTCAAGGACTCCTGCTCAAACACACACTTCTCCAACTTGGCATAGAGGGAGTTTGCCAGTAGGAGGTCAAAGACTTTGCAAACATCTCTCCGGTTGGAGTCTATAACTGGAGAGTAGATGAGAATATCATCCAGATAGACTACGACCGAGGTGAATAACAGATCCCGGAAGATGTCATTCACAAAGTCTTGGAAAATGGCAGGAGCATTACAAAGCCCAAAGGGCATCACCAGGTATTCATAGTGCCCGTCCCTGGTGTTAAATGCCGTCTTCCATTCGTCCCCCTCACGGATGCGAATCAGGTTGTAAGCACCCCGAAGATCAAGTTTAGTAAATACCCTCGCTCCCCACAACCTATCGAAGAGCTCAGATATCTGGGGCAGAGGATATTTGTTCTTAATGGTGATGGCTTTAAGACCCCTGTAATCTATGCATGGAAATAATTCTCTGTTCTTTTTCTGCACGAAGCAGAACCCCGCCCCTGCAGGTGACACTGACTTCCTAATGAATTCCTCTTGCCAGATTCTCCTGGATGTATTGGGACATCGCCTCCATCTCCGGGAGAGATAAGAGATAGACTTGACCCTGGGGAGGCTCTGCACCAGGCAAGAGTTCAATAGAATAGTCATAGGGGCGGTGGGGTGGAAGGGTATCTTCATCCCTCTTGGATAACACGTCCGCATAGGGCCAATAGTGCTTGGGGAGAGAGGAAAGATCTGTGGGTACTTCAGTAGTAGCAACCTGAACACACTTCCTCTGACATCTACCCTCACAGGATTCACTGCATCCCAGAATTCTCCCTGAGGACCATTCTATATGAGGAGAGTGGAAACTTAACTAGGGCATCCCCATAAGAATCTCATCCATTCCCTCGGGAATGACAAGCAGGGAGATAATCTCCTGATGGGAAGGAGACATGGATAACGTGAAAGGGATGGTCTGATGTGTAGTGTTGAGCATTCCGATACCGCAAGTATCGGGTATCGGCCGATATTTGCTGTATCGGAATTCGGATACCGAGTTCCGATATTTTTGCGATATCGGGAATTGGTATTGGGATCCATATTCATGTGTAAAATAAAGAATAAAAATAAAAAATATTGATATACTCACCTTCGGACACGCCCTGGTTGAAACCGCTGTAACCGGCAGTCTCCCCTCCTAAAAATGAGCGAGTGAAGGACCTGCGATGACGTCGCGGCTTGTGATTGGTCACGTGAGTGGTCACATGAGTGGTCACGCGACCAATTACAAGCCGCGACGTCATCGAAGGTCCTTCACCCTGAATTCTTAGGAACAGAGGCTGCCGGTTACACCGCTTATAGCCAAGGGCCGTCGGAGGGGTGAGTATACCGATATTTTTTTATTTTTATTCTTTATTTTTTACATGAATATGCATCCCAGGGCCTGAAGGAGAGTTTCCTCTCCTTCAGACCCTGGGAACCATTACATGATACCTTCCGATATTTGCGTCCCATTGACTTGTATTTATATCAGATATCGGTATAGGCGATATCTGATTTTTTTGGGATATCGGCCAATACAATCCGATACCGATACTTTCAAATATCGGAAGGTATCGCTCAACACTACTGATGTGTAATTTGTTTTGGCAGTGTTGACCCATTTACCACTCAAACAGTCACTGACCTGGGGAGCATCACCAGGGGTATAGCGTGGCGTTGAGCAAAGGCAGAGGACATAAAATTCCCCTCCGCCCCAGAGTCCACATAAAGCTTGGCTGTGAGAGTGGAAGAGTAATTGTCCCCTTAAAGGACAGCTTTGAGAAAAATACTGCTGGTTTAATGAACCTCCTCCTATGGTTACTAGACGCGATTGTTTCCTGACCGCTGAGGACATTTATTGGCATAATGTCCCTTCTGCAGGCAGTTATTACAGACCATGGGGACTCGAGCGGCCCAGGACTTAGGTCCCGCTCGAGAAACCTACATGGCCTTATGGGTGTCGGATGCCTGAATGGGAGATTCCAGAGGACTAGCAAAGGTAGGAGCCAACTGGAACCTCTGCCTACACTGGACCTGCTCCAACCTCCGCTTGTTAAAATGGAGGTCGATGCGGGTAGATATAGTTATGAGGTCCTCCAGTGTGGTGGGAATCTCCCTGGTGGCCAAGGTGTCCTTTACATGTTCAGCCAGTCCCCTCCATTACACCAGAATAAGTACTTTATCCGGCCACTCCAGCTCTGTTGCCAAAGTTTGGAAGTGGACGGCAAATTGGCAGACCATGGATGGACCCCGTGTTAATGCCAGCAGTTGGAGCGCTGTATCGTGGGTAACACGAGGTCCTAAAAAGAACTATCTCAGAGAGTCCAGGAAACGAGGAGCACTCTACCACACGATCATCACGCTCCCAAAGTGACATTGCCCACTCCAACGCCCTGTTTGACAGAAGGGACATGATAAATCCCAGTTTAGCCCATTCAATAGTAAAACGTGCAGCCAGAAGCCCAAGATGTATGGTGCACTGGTTCACGAATCCCCAACAGAGCTTACTTGTTATGATCCGGTGACCTTGGAGCTGCATTAGAACTTTCACTGGAGAAAGTGGCCACTATACTGATCGCAATCCTGAACTTAACACCGCAACTAGAAGTAGCCGTGGAGTGTACCTAACACACCTAGACACCTCTTCACAGCCGGAGGACTAAATACCCCTAAAGATGGAAATCGGAATACTATCTTGCCTCAGAGAAAATCCCCAAAGGATAGACAGCCCCCCACAAATATTGGCGGTGAGTCGGAGAGGAAAGAACATACACAGGCAGAAAAACAGGATTCAGCACAGGAGGCCACTCTAGCTAGATAGGACAGGATAGGACAGAGTTCTGTGCGGTCAGTATTAAAACCCTTCAAAAAATCAACAACAGAATATACAAAAAACTTCCTAAATCTAACTTAAGATGTAGGAGCGTATATCTGCAACTCCAGTGAATCCTACAAACAGAGCAGGAATAAAACTGAAACAAGCACACAGCAGTGTGCCACAGATACAAAAACGAAACACTTATCTTTGCTGAATTTGGCAGCAAGCAGGAGAAGCCAGAAAGTGATCAAACACTTCACAAGGAACATTTACAACTGGCAAGGGCTAAAGGATCCTGCACACCTAAATATCCCAGTCAGAATTGTAATCATCCGATACACCTGGCCAGGACTGCGAGTCAGAGACAACTGCATTCCCACCAACAACCACTGGAGGGAACCCAAGAGCAGAATTCACAACAGTACCCCCCCTTGAGGAGGGGTCACCGAACCCTCACCAGGGCCCCCAGGACGATCAGGACGAGCCAGATGAAAGGCACGGACCAAATCAGCAGCATGGACATCAGAGGCAAAAACACAAGAATTATCCTCCTGGCCATAACCCTTCCATTTGACCAGGTACTGAAGCTTCCGCCTCGAAAAACGGGAATCCAAAATCTTCTCAACAACATATTACAACTCCTCATTAACCAACACAGGGGCCGGAGGATCAACAGAGGGAACAACGGGCTCCACATATTTCCGCAACAAATATCTATGGAACACACTATGGATAGCAAAAGAGGCCGGAAGCGCCAGTCGAAAAGACACCAGATTAATAATCTCAGAAATCCTATAAGGACCAATAAACCGAGGCTTAAACTTAGAAGAAGAAACCTTCATAGGAACATGACGGGAAGACAACCAGACCAGATCCCCAACCCGAAGCCGGGAACCAACACACCGACGACGATTAGCAAAACATTGAGCCTCCTCTTGAGACAACACCAATGTCCACCACATGAGCCCAAATCTGCTGCAACCTGTCCACCACAGAATCCACACCAGGACAGTCAGAAGGCTCAACCTGCCCAGAAGAAAAACGAGGATGAAAACCAAAATTACAAAAGAAAGGCGAAACCAAGGTAGCAGAACTAGTCCGATTATTAAGGGCAAACTCGGCCAATGGCAAGAAGGCCACCCAATCATCCTGATCAGCAGACACAAAGCATCTCAAATAAGTCTCCAAGGTCTGATTAGTAGGCTCGGTCTGGCCATTTGTCTGAGGATGAAATGCAGAAGAAAGAGACAAAACAATGCCCAGCCTAGCACAAAAGGCCCGCCAAAATCTAGAAACAAACTGGGAACCTCTGTCGGAAACAATATTCTCCGGAATACCATGCAAACGAACCACATGCTGAAAGAACAACGGAACCAAATCAGAATAGGAAGGCAATTTAGGTAAGGGCACCAAATGAACCATCTTAGAGAACCGGTCACAAACAACCCAGATAACAGACATCTTCTGGGAGACCGGAAGATCAGAAATAAAATCCATCGAAATATGCATCCAGGGCCTCTCAGGGACTGGCAATGGCAAAAGCAACCCACCAACACGGGAACAACAAGGCTTGGCCCGCGCACAAGTCCCACAGGACTGCACAAAAGAATGCACATCACGTGACAATGAAGGCCACCAAAAGGACCTACCAACCAAATCTCTGGTACCAAAAATGCCATGATGACGGAACAGTGAACCTCAGAAATCACTCTACTAGTCAATTTGTCAGGAACAAACAATTTCCCCACAGGACATCGGTCAGGTTTGTTAACCTGAAATTCCTGAAGAACCCGTCGTAAATCAGGGGAAATGGCAGAAAGGACCACCCCCTCTTTCAAAATACCGACAGGCTCTAAGACCTCAGGAGAATCAGGCAAAAAACTCCTAGAGAGGACATCAGCCTTAATATTCTTAGAACTCGGAAGGTACGAGACCACAAAATCAAAACGGGAAAAAAACAAGGACCATCGAGCCTGTCTAGGATTCAGCCATTTAGCAGACTCGAGGTAAATCAAATTCTTATGATCGGTCAAGACCACAATACGGTGCTTAGCTCCCTCAAGCCAATGTCGCCACTCCTCAAATGCCCACTTCATAGCCAACAACTCCCGATTGCCGACATCATAATTTCGTTCAGCAGGCGAAAACTTACGGGAAAAGAAGGCACACGGTTTCATTAAGCAACCAACAGGATCCCTCTGAGACAAAACGGCCCCTGCCCCAATCTCAGAAGCGTCAACCTCAACCTGAAACGGAAGAGAAACATCCGGTTGGCACAACACTGGAGCAGAAGTAAATCGATGTTTAAGCTCCTGAAAGGCAGAGACAGCCGCAGAGGACCAATTCGCCACATCAGCGCCTTTCTTCGTCAAATCGGTCAAGGGTTTAACCACGCCGGAAAAATTAGCAATGAAACGGCGTTAAAAATTTGCAAAACCCAAAAATTTCTGAAGGCTCTTCATGGATCTGTGCTGAATCCAATCATGAATGGCCTGAACCTTAACAGGATCCATCTCTATAGACGAAGGAGAAAAAATGAAGCCCAAAAAAGAGACTTTCTGCACCCCAAAGAGACACTTAGACCCTTTCACAAACAGGGCATTGTCACGAAGGATCTGAAATACCATCCTGACCTGTTGCACATGAGACTCCCAATCATCGGAAAAAATCAAAATATCGTCCAAATATACAATCATGAATTTATCAAGATAAGTTCGGAAGATATCATGCATGAAGGACTGAAAAACAGATGGGGCATTAGAGAGTCCGAATGGCATCACAAGGTATGCAAAATGGCCTTCGGGCGTGTTAAATGCAGTTTTCCATTCATCACCCTGCTTAATACGAACAAGATTATATGCCCCTCGAAGGTCAATCTTGGTAAACCAACTAGCTCCCTTAATCCTAGCAAACAAATCGGAAAGCAAAGGTAAAGGGTATTGAAACTTGACCGTGATTTTATTCAAGAGGCTATAATCTATACAGGGTCTCAAGGAACCATCTTTTTTAGCAACAAAATAGAACCCCGCTCCCAACGGTGAAGAAGATGGCCGAATATGCCCTTTCTCCAAAGACTCATTAATATAGCTCCGCATGGTGGTATGTTCAGGCACAGATAGATTAAAAAGTCAACCCTTAGGAAACTTACAGCCTGGAATCAAGTCAATAGCACAATCGCATTCCCTGTGCAGTGGAAAAAAACTGGACTTGGGCTCATCAAATACATCCTGAAAATCAGACAAAAACTCTGGAATTTCAGAAGGTGAAGAAGAGGAGATTGACATCAAAGGAACATCATTATGAACCCCCTGACAACCCCAACTAGTCACAGACATGAACTTCCAGTCCAACACAGGATTATGTACTTGCAACCATGGAAAACCCAGCACGATAACATCATGCAAGTTATGCAACACCAGAAATCGACAATCTTCCTGATGGGCTGGCGCCATGCGCATGATTACCTGTGTCCAAAACTGGGATTTATTTCTAGCCAAGGGTGTAGCATCAATGCCCCTTAAAGGAATAGGGTTCTGCAAAGGCTGCAAGGGAAAACCACAACGCTTGGCAAACTCAAAATCCATTAAATTCAAGGCGGCGCCTGAATCCACAAACGCCATGACAGAAAATGAAGACAATGAGCAGATCAAGGACACAGATAACAGAAATTTAGGTTGTACAGTACTGATGGTAATTGAACAGGCGATCCTCTTTGTCCGCTTAGGGGAGACAGAAATGACATGAGAAGCGTCGCCACAATAATAACACAACCTATTTTGACATCTGAAACCTTGTTGTTCCGTTCTAGACAGAATTCTATCACATTGCATAGGCTCAGAAATTTGCTCTGAGGATAACGCCACAGCGCGCACAGTTCTGCGCTCCCGCAGGCGTCGGTCAATCTGAATGGCCAGAGACATAGAATCACTCAGACCGGAAGGTGTGGGAAACCCCACCATAACATCTTTAACGGATTCAGAAAGCCCCCTTCTGAAAATTGCCGCCAAAGCATCATTATTCCATTTAGTCAACACAGACCATTTTCTGAATTTCTGACAATACAATTCTGCCTCCTCTTGACCCTGAGACAGGGCCAACAAGGTCTTCTCAGCCTGATCCACTGAATTAGGTTAATCATATAATAGTCCTAAAGCCTGAAAAAAGGAGTCAATATTAAGCAAAGCCGGATTCCCAGATTCCAGGGAAATCGCCCAATCCTGCGGGTCGCCACGCAGCAGGGAGATTACGATTTTTACCTGCTGAATGTAATCACCAGAGGATCGAGGTCTCAGGTCAAAAAACAGTTTACAGTTGTTTTTAAAACTCAAAAATTTAGACCTGTCACCAGAAAACAAATCAGGAGTAGGAATCTTCGGTTCTAAAGCAGGAGTCTGAACAATACAATCAGAAATACCTTGCACCCTAGCAGCAAGCTGGTCTACATGAGAAGCTAATTCCTGAACATTCATGCTTGCACCAGGCTCCTCAGCCACCTAGAAATTAAGAGGGAAGAGAACACAAAACAGACTGGAGAAAAAAAAATGGCTCAAGAGCTTCCTTCCTCTCTTCTGAGATGCATTTAACTCATTGTTGGTCAGTTGCACTGTTATGATCCGGTGACCTTGGAGCTGCATGAGAACTTTCACTGGAGAAAGTGGCCACTATACTGATCGCAATCCTGAACTTAACACCGCAACTAGAAGTAGCCGTGGAGTGTACCTAACACACCTAGACACCTCGTCACAGCCGGAGGACTAAATACCCCTAAAGATGGAAATCGGAATACTATCTTGCCTCAGAGAAAATCCCCAAAGGATAGACAGCCCCCCACAAATATTGGCGGTGGGTTGGAGAGGAAAGAACATACACAGGCAGAAAAACAGGATTTAGCACAGGAGGCCACTCTAGCTAGATAGGACAGGATAGGACAGAGTTCTGTGCGGTCAGTATTAAAACCCTTCAAAAAATCCACAGCAGAATATACAAAAAACTTCCTACATCTAACTTAAGATGTAGGAGCGTATATCTGCAACTCCAGTGAATCCTACAAACAGAGCAGGAATAAAACTGAAACAAGCACACAGCAGTGTGCCACAGATACAAAAACAAATCACTTATCTTTGCTGAATTTGGCAGCAAGCAGGAGAAGCCAGAAAGTGATCCAACACTTCACAAGGAACATTGACAACTGGCAAGGGCTAAAGGATCCTGCACACCTAAATATCCCAGTCAGAATTGTAATCATCCGATACACTTGGCCAGGACTGCGAGTCAGAGACAACTGCATTCCCACCTACAACCACTGGAGGGAACCCAAGAGCAGAATTCACAACACTTACTGTCACCAGCAAACTTGTCTGGAAGAGTAAGTCAGGATAAAGTCGGGGCAGGGGTGGAAGAGGACAAACTGGCTGCAGCTACGCTAGCAGCCTGTACAGCGACTGTGGTGACATCCACAGCCGAGGTTGTGCGCTCAAGAGCCACCAATCAGTGGTCATGTCTGCATGAGGTCAGGGTTTGGCTGAAATAAGCCCTTCGAATACCGGCACCTCTACGTGAGGAGTTTTGAGTGTTTGAATTCAGGGCTGGCGTATTGACACTAGAATTCTGGCTCCACCGGAGAGGAGGTGTTTGTGTGCTTTGCTGACTGTGTGACCACTGGTTGTTCTCTGCTCAGTTAGGTAGCTGTTATCCTCTGTGAGGTTAACAGGGCACAGCATTTTCCTATCTATGCAATTCTGTGAAGTAACAGAGTTCGCTTATACCGCCATATAGTTCCGCCAATTCTAGCAGCAGGTTACTCTCCTGCACGGTGGACCCCGGGTTGCCAACGCACCTATAATTACTTATATATATATATATATATGTATATATATACGGTGCGTTCTGCCAACCCTAACAGACACGATGTCCCAAAAAGACCTGTTTCAGAGTGCCCAAGAACCGCGGAGCACTCTGCACCACATGATCGTTGGGCTCCCATAGCGACATTGCCCTGCGACAGGAGGGATATAATAAATCCCACCTTAGCCCGCTCTGTGGGAAAACGTGCAGCCAGGAGCTCAAGATGTATAGCACACTGGCTCACAAATCCCCGACACAGTTTACTGTCACCAGTAGTGTTGAGCGATACCTTCCGATATTTGAAAGTATCGGTATCGGATGGTATCGGCCGATACCGGCAAAATATCGGATCTCGCTGATATCGATACCCGATACCAATACAAGTCAATGGGACACAAATATCGGAATGTATCCTCGATGGTTCCCAGGGTCTGAAGATGAGGCAACTCTCCTTCAGGCCCTGGGATCCATATTAATGTAAAAAATAAAGAATAAAAATAAAAAATATGGCTATACTCACCCATCCGAAGGACCCTGGCTGTCACCACTGCAAGCGTCCGCCTCCGTTCCTGAGAATTGCAGAGAGTGAAGGACCTTCGATGATGTCGCGGTCAGCTGACCGCTCACGTGACTGCTCACCTGACCGCGACGTCATCGAAGGTCCTTCACTCACTACATTCTCAGGAACGAAGGCGGACGCTTGCAGCGGTGAAAGCCAGGGTCCTTCAGAGGGGTGAGTATATACAAATTTTTTATTTTTATTCTTTATTTTTACATTAATATGGATCCCAGGGCCTGAAGGAGAGTTTCCTCTCCTCCAGACCCTTGGAACCATACTCACCGCACACTCCGATTCCGATTTCCGATATCACAAAAATATCGGAACTCGGTATTGGAATTCCGATACAGCAAATATCGGCCGATACCCAATACTTGCAGTATCGGAATGCTCAACACTAGGGTTGAGCGAAATGGGTCGTTCATTTTCAAAAGTCGCCGACTTTTGGCAAAGTCGGGTTTCATGAAACCCGATCCGACCCCTGTGCGGGGTCGGCCATGCGGTACGCGACTTTCGCGCCAAAGTCGCGTTTCAATGACGCGAAAAGCACCATTTCTCAGCCAATGAAGGTAAACGCAGAGTGTGGGCAGCGTGATGACATAGGTCCTGGTCCCCACCATCTTAGAGAAGGGCATTGCAGTGATTGGCTTGCTGTCTGCGGCATCACAGGGGCTATAAAGGGGCGTTCCCGCCGACCGCCATGTTACTGCTGCTTATCTGAGCTTAGGGAGAGGTTGCTGCCGCTTCGTCAGAAGCAGGGATAGCGTTAGGCAGGGTCCATTAACCACCAAACCGCTTGTGCTGTAGCGATTTCCACTGCCCAACACCACCTTCGGTGTGCAGGGACAGTGGAAGCTACATTTTTTTTTCCCCTCAGCGCTGTAACTCATTGGGCTGCCCTAGAAGGCTCTCTGATAGCTGCATTGCTGTGTGTACGCCGCTGTGCAAACCAACTGCTTTTTTCAAAGCACAAATCCTCTTGTTCCTTCCTTTCTATCTAGCTATCTTTTTTGTTTGTCCACACTTTTTATTTAATTTGTGCATCAGTCCACTCCTTATTGCTGCCTGCCATACCTGGCTGAGATTACTGCAGGGAGATAGTAATTGTTGGACACTCCCTGTTTTTTTTTGTGGGAGATTAAGATTGACATTTCTGCTAGAGTGCCATCCCTGTGTGTGCCATCTCTCACTCAGTGGGCCATAGAAAGCCTATTTATTTTTTTGCTTGATTTGGGTTATAAAATCTACCTGAAAAAAATCACTACATCAATCAGTGGGAGAAAAATATTGGCATCAGGGCTTGTGTGCCACTCTTGACTCCTGTGTGTGCCATCTCTCAGTCAGTGGGCCATAGAAAGCCTATTTATTTTTTTGCTTGATTTGGGTTCTAAAATCTACCTGAAAAAATCACTACATCAATCAGTGGGAGAAAAATATTGGCCTCAGGGCTTGTGTGCCACTCCTGACTCCTGTGTGCATCATCACTCACTCAGTGGGCCATAGAAAGCCTATTTTTTTTTTTTTTGCTTTATTTGGGTTCTAAATTCTACCTGAAAAAATCAATAAATCAATCAGTGGGAGATTAATTTTGGCCTTTGGGCTTGTGTGCCAGTCCTAAGCGTGCCATCTCTCTCTCTCAGATAGTGGGCCATAGAAAGTCTATTTATTATTTTTTTTATTGGGTTTATAAATTTTCCCTGAAAAAAAATAAAAAGTGGGAGATTAATATTGGCCTCTGGGCTTGTGTGCCAGTCCTGAGCGTGCCATCTCTCTCACAAATAGTGGGCCATAGAAAGCCTATTTATGTTTTTGGTTGATTTGGGTTCTAAATTCTACCTGAAAAAATCAATAAATCAATCAGTGGGAGATAAATATTGGCCTCTGGGCTTTTGTGCCACTCCTGACTCCTGTGTGCGTCATCTCTCACTCAGTGGGCCATAGAAAGCCTATTTTTTCTTTTATTTGTTTTATAAATTCTCCCTGAAAAAATCATTTTTATTTTATTTGGTTATTAAATTCTTCCTGAAAAAATCATTTTTTTTTTATTATTTTTTTTTTCTAAAGTCTCCCTGGAAAAAAAAAAAAAATCAAATCAGTGGGAGATTAATATTGCCCTTTCTGCTTGTGTGCCAGTCTTGACTCCTGGGTGTGCCATCTCTCTCTCTCTCTCTCCAATTGTGGGCCATAGAAAGCCTATTATTTTTTTAGCTTGATTTGGGTTCCAAAATCTACCTGAAAAAATCACTACATCAATCATTGGGAGAACAATATTGGCCTCTGGGCTTGTGTGCCACTCCTGACTCCTGTGTGCGTCATCTCTCACTCCGTGGGCCATAGAAAGCCTATTTTTTCTTTTATTTGTTTTCTAAATTCTCCCTGAAAAAATCATTTTATTTTATTTGGTTTCTAAATTCTTCCTGAAAAAATCATTTTATTCTATTATTTTTTTTTCCTAAAGTCTCCCTGAAAAAAAAAAAATCAAATCAGTGGGAGATTAATATTGCCCTTTCTGCTTGTGTGCCAGTCTTGACTCCTGGGTGTGCCATCTCTCTCTCTCTCTCCAATTGTGGGCCATAGAAAGCCTATTATTTTTTTAGCTTGATTTGGGTTCCAAAATCTACCTGAAAAAATCACTACATCAATCAGTGGGAGATAAATATTGGCCTCTGGGCTTGTGTGCCACTCCTGACTCCTGTGTGCGTCATCTCTCACTCAGTGGGCCATAGAAAGCCTTTTTTTGTTTTATTTGTTTTCTAAATTCTCCCTGAAAAAATCATTTTATTTTGTTTGGTTTCTAAATTCTTCCTGAAAAAATCATTTTATTCTATTATTTTTTTTTCCTAAAGTCTCCCTGAAAAAAAAAAAAAATCAAATCAGTGGGAGATTAATATTTACATTTGTGCTTCAGTGACAGTCCTGCGTGTGTGGCATCTCTCTCATTTGTTGCCACCAACAACGGAGTGTGTAACATTGTGCCTGATTTTCGTTGTGGTCTCACTCACCTGTAAAGGGGTAGCTAAATCATACTGAAGTTATAGCTTACCGTGTAAGTTGTGTGACAGCAACAAATACCGTTAGTTTGGTTACGTTTTTAAAACAATGAGGAAGTCTGGTGGAAGAGGTCGTGGCCGGGGGCGTTCATTGTCAGCTGGTAATGAGGGTAGTGGTAGTGGTGGAGCATCAGCTGGTCGTGGGAAAAAAAATATTGCACCTAAGTCTGGAGCTGTGGAGCCAGGTTCGTCGTCCGGCTACACAAGGCCTCGAACGCTCCCTTTTCTGGGAGTAGGAAAACCGCTTTTAAAGCCGGAGCAGCAAGAGCAAGTTTTGGCTTATCTTGCTGACTCAGCCTCTAGCTCTTTTGCCTCCTCTCGTGAAACTGGTAAATGTCAAAGCAGCGCGTCGTTAGTGGATGTTCACGGTCAGGGACAAGTCGCTTCCTTGTCCTCTTCAGCAAAAACAACAACAGAGAAGAATGCAGCAGGCGACACAACGGGTTACTCCATGGAGCTCTTTACACATACCGTCCCTGGCTTAGAAAGTGAAGCAGTTAACAGTTCATGCCCATTACAAGTTGAATCTGACATGGAGTGCACTGATGCACAGCCACAGCCAGACTACTATGCTGGTCCTTTGACTCAGACCACAACATTGCCCTCGCAGGGTAATGATCAAGAATCAGACCCTGATGAGACTATGTTGCCCCATCACGAACGCTATACCACCGACCGACACGGTGACACAGACGAAGTTGCACTCGAGCTACAAGAAGAGGTAATAGATGACCCAGTTCTTGACCCCGATTGGCAGCCATTGGGGGAACAGGGTGCAGGCAGCAGCAGTTCTGAAGCGGAGGAGGAGGGGCCGCAGCAGGCATCAACATCGCAACAGGTTCCATCTGCCGGGCCCGTATCTTGCCCAAAACGCGTGGCAAAGCCAAAACCTGTTGGAGGACAGCGTGGCCATCCGGTTAAAGCTCAGTCTGCAATGCCTGAAAAGGTATCCGATGCTAGAAAGAGTGCAGTCAGAAAAAGGAAGTACTTAGCCTCGCATCCGCGTACACAGGGTTTGAACGCCCACATAGCTAGACTAATCTCGTTAGAGATGATGCCCTACCAGTTAGTTGAAAGTGAAGCTTTCAAAGCCCTGATGGACTACGCTGTACCACACTACGAGCTACCCAGTCGACACTTTTTTTCCAGAAAAGCCATCCCAGCCCTCCACCAGCATGTTAAAGAGCGCATCGTCCATGCACTCAGGCAATCTGTGAGCACAAAGGTGCACCTGACAACAGATGCATGGACCAGTAGGCATGGCCAGGGACGTTACGTGTCCATCACGGCACACTGGGTGAATGTTGTGGATGCAGGGTCCACAGGGGACAGCAAGTTTGGGACAGTTCTGCCTAGCCCACGGTCTAGGAAACAGTTGGCTGTAGCTGTTCGCACCCCCTCCTCCTCCTCTTCGTCCTCCTGCAGAAGCGAGAGCTCGTCCACAGACCGCAGTCGCACAACCACTCCATCTGCAGCTGCCACTGTTGCACACCAGGTCTCCCATTATGGGCAGCTACTGGCAAACGTCAGCAGGCTGTATTGGCTATGAAGTGTTTGGGCGACAACAGACACACCGTGGAAGTTCTGTCCGAGTTCTTGCAGAAAGAAACGCAGTCGTGGCTGGGCACTGTAGATCTTGAGGCAGGCAAGGTAGTGAGTGATAACGGAAGGAATTTCATGGCTGCCATCTCCCTTTCCCAACTGAAACACATTCCTTGCCTGGCTCACACCTTAAACCTGGTGGTGCAGTGCTTCCTGAAAAGTTATCCGGGGTTATCCGACCTGCTCCTCAAAGTGCGTGGACTTTGCTCACATATCCGCCGTTCGCCCGTACACTCCAGCCGTATGCAGACCTATCAGCGTTCTTTAAACCTTCCCCAGCATCGCCTAATCATAGACGTTGCAACAAGGTGGAACTCAACACTGCACATGCTTCAGAGACTGTGCGAACAGAGGCGGGCTGTTATGTTTTTGTGGGAGGATACACATACACGGGCAGGCAGTAGGATGGCAGACATGGAGTTGTCAGGTGTGCAGTGGTCGAAGATTCAAGACATGTGTCAAGTCCTTCAGTGTTTTGAGGAATGCACACGGCTGGTTAGTGCAGACAACGCCATAATAAGCATGAGCATCCCCCTAATGCGTCTGCTGATGCAAAGTTTGACGCACATAAAGGATCAGGCGTCTGCAGCTGAGGAAGAGGAAAGCCTTGATGACAGTCAGCCATTGTCTGGCCAGGGCAGTGTACAGGACGAGTTAGCGGGCGAAGAGGAGGAGGAGGACGAGGAGGATGATGGGGATGATTATATTTTTAATGAGGAAGCTTTTCCGGGGCCACTGGAAATTGGTGGCGCGGCAAGGCCGGGTTCTGGTTTTTGGAGGGACACAAGTGACGTGGATTTGCCTGAAACTGCCCCTCAACCAAGCACAACCGCAGATTTGAGAACTGGAACTTTGGCCCACATGGCGGATTATGCCTTACGTATCCTCAAAAGGGACACACGCATAACTAAAATGATGAACGATGACGATTACTGGTTGGCCTGCCTCCTTGATCCTCGCTATAAAGGCAAATTGCAAAATATAATGCCACATGAGAATTTGGAACTAATATTAGCAACCAAACAATCAACTCTTGTTGACCGTTTGCTTCTGGCATTCCCTGCACACAGCGCCCATGATCGTTCTCACACGAGCTGCAGGGGCCAGCAGACCAGAGGAGTTAGAGGGGCAGAAATCAGAAGTGGCGTTGGCCAGAGGGGTTTTCTGACCAGGTTGTGGAGTGATTTTGCTATGACCGCAGACAGGACAGGTACTGCAGCATCAATTCAAAGTGACAGGAGACAACATTTGTCCAGTATGGTTACAAACTATTTTTCATCCCTTATCGATGTTCTCCCTCAACTGTCATTCCCATTTGATTACTGGGCATCAAAATTAGATACCTGGCCAGAATTGGCAGAATATGCATTGCAGGAGCTTGCTTGCCCGGCAGCTAGTGTCCTATCAGAAAGAGTATTCAGTGCTGCAGGTTCAATACTAACAGAAAAAAGGACTCGTCTGGCTACCCAAAATGTAGATGATCTAACCTTCATTAAAATGAACCACAACTGGATTTCGAAATCTTTTGCCCCACCTTGCCCGGCTGACACCTAGCTTTCCTATGAAAAGGTCTTGCCTGTGGACTATTATGAATGCCTTTTCCAATCTCGTAATTTTCTGCACCTGATTGTCCAGCATACGACATGTTTACACCTCACTAAATGGCCAAACTCCCCACACGGGGCCGTGGTATCGACACTTGGCGACAGCACCCGTGAGAGTGCTGTTTGTCTGAAGAGGTGGGTGTGCCCGCTTTTGGTCGACGGCACTGCCACTGGGTCCCTCCTAGTACAATAAAGTGTCTCTGGCGGTGATGGTGCGCACCCAACGTCAGACACACCGTTGTAATATGAGGGGCCCTGGGCCTGTACCGCCGGCCACAAGACAGTTCCCCCCCCCAGCTCAAACAGTGCTCTACCACTTGCAAAATTATCTCACAGCTCCACCAATGTTTAGTCTATGCGCTGACATCCTTCAATGCCTGCCACTGACAATACCATTGTATTGACATTTTTGTTATGTTAGGCCTTCGAAGCCTGTCTGCTCCTTCCACTATGCCTCCACTGACCACACCACTGCTGCCCGTGTACCCCTGGAACCAATTTAAAATTGCCTACAGCCAGCCCAATTTTTTTATTTTAGGCCTTCGATGCCTGTCTGCGGTCCGTTCTTTCTACTACTACTACACTGACCAGGCCACTGCTGCCCGTGTACCCCTGGAACCAATTTAAAATTGCCTACAGCCATGTGTTATTATTTTAGGCCTTCGATGCCTGTCTGCGGTCACTCCTTCCACTAGGCCTCCACTGACCACACCACTGCTGCCCGTGTACCCCTGGAACCAATTTAAAATTGCCTACAGCCAGCCCAATTTTTTTATTTTAGGCCTTCGATGCCTGTCTGCGGTCACTCCTTACAATATGCCTCCACTGACCACACCACTGCTGCCCGTGTACCCCTGGAACCAATTTAAAATTGCCTACAGCCATGTGTTATTATTTTAGGCCTTCGATGCCTGTCTGCGGTCACTCCTTACAATATGCCTCCACTGACCACACCACTGCTGCCCGTGTACCCCTGGAACCAATTTAAAATTGCCTACAGCCAGCCCAATTTTTTTATTTTAGGCCTTCGATGCCTGTCTGCGGTCCGTTCTTTCTACTACTACTACACTGACCAGGCCACTGCTGCCCGTGTACCCCTGGAACCAATTTAAAATTGCCTACAGCCATGTGTTATTATTTTAGGCCTTCGATGCCTGTCTGCGGTCACTCCTTCCACTAGGCCTCCACTGACCACACCACTGCTGCCCGTGTACCCCTGGAACCAATTTAAAATTGCCTACAGCCAGCCCAATTTTTTTAATTTAGGCCTTCGATGCCTGTCTGCGGTCACTCCTTACAATATGCCTCCACTGACCACACCACTGCTGCCCGTGTACCCCTAGAACCTATTTATAATTGCATAGAGCATCCTTTTTTTAAAAGTAGGCATACAAAGTCTGTCTGCGGTTCACTATTGAAATTGTCCTCCACTGCCCAGAGCACTGCAGCTTGTGTACCCCTGTAACTTTTTTCTGCTGCAGTGAGCCACATTTTTGGTTTGAGTCCTACTACCTGTGTCTGTCTGCGCCACTCAATTCAGCTGTGTTCCTTTGAAAAAAGCTGAGCGTCAATAGTCTTGTTTTCAGCCTCTAGGAATTTTAAAACTGCATTGGGTGTACAACTTTGGTAGGGCCTACTAACGGTGTCTGCCTCCCCAAGGTGTTCCCCAGGTTTCCTCTCCATTGCTTCAATCTCCATGCTCTCGTTTAGTAGTTGTTGGAAACTACGCTGCATTAGGCCTACAAATTGGGTATGGGGTGTAGAGAGATGGTGTGTTCCACTCCAAGGTGTTCTCCAGGTTGCCTTTCCTGAGCTTCAATCTTCATGCTCTCGTTTAGTAGTTGTTGGAAACTACGCTGCATTAGGCCTACAAATTGGGTATGGGGTGTAGAGAGATGGTGTGTTCCACTCCAAGGTGTTCTCCAGGTTGCCTTTCCTGAGCTTCAATCTTCATGCTCTCGTTTAGTAGTTGTTGGAAACTACGCTGCATTAGGCCTACAAATTGGGTATGGGGTGTAGAGAGATGGTGTGTTCCACTCCAAGGTGTTCTCCAGGTTGCCTTTCCTGAGCTTCAATCTTCATGCTCTCGTTTAGTAGTTGTTGGAAACTACGCTGCATTAGGCCTACAAATTGGGTATGGGGTGTAGAGAGATGGTGTGTTCCACTCCAAGGTGTTCTCCAGGTTGCCTTTCCTGAGCTTCAATCTTCATGCTCTCGTTTAGTAGTTGTTGGAAACTACGCTGCATTAGGCCTACAAATTGGGTATGGGGTGTAGAGAGATGGTGTGTTCCACTCCAAGGTGTTCTCCAGGTTGCCTTTCCTGAGCTTCAATCTTCATGCTCTCGTTTAGTAGTTGTTGGAAACTACGCTGCATTAGGCCTACAAATTGGGTATGGGGTGTAGAGAGATGGTGTGTTCCACTCCAAGGTGTTCTCCAGGTTGCCTTTCCTGAGCTTCAATCTTCATGCTCTCGTTTAGTAGTTGTTGGAAACTACGCTGCATTAGGCCTACAAATTGGGTATGGGGTGTAGAGAGATGGTGTGTTCCACTCCAAGGTGTTCCCCAGGTTTCATTGCCATTGGTTCGATCTTCATGCTCTCGTTTAGTAGTTGTTGGAAACTACGCTGCATTAGGCCTACAAATTGGGTATGGGGTGTAGAGAGATGGTGTGTTCCACTCCAAGGTGTTCCCCAGGTTTCCTCTCCATTGCTTCGATCTTCATGCTCTCGTTTAGTAGTTGTTGGAAACTACGCTGCATTAGGCCTACAAATTGGGTATGGGGTGTAGAGGGATGGTGTGTTCCACTCCAAGGTGTTCTCCAGGTTGCCTTTCCTGAGCTTCGATCTTCATGCTCTCGTTTAGTAGTTGTTGGAAACTACGCTGCATTAGGCCTACAAATTGGGTATGGGGTGTAAAGAGATGGTGTGTTCCACTCCAAGGTGTTCCTCAGGTTTCCTCTCCATTGCTTCGATCTTCATGCTCTCGTTTAGTAGTTGTAGAAAACTACACTGCATTAGGCCTACAAATTGGGTATGGGGTGTAGAGAGATGGTGTGTTCCACTCCAAGGTGTTCCCCAGGTTTCGTCCACATTGCTTCGGTCTTCCGACTCTCGTTTAGTAGTTGTAGAAAACTACACTGCATTAGGCCTACAAATTGGGTATGGGGTGTAGAGAGACGGTGTGTTACACTCCAAGGTGTTCCCCAGGTTTCGTCCACATTGCTTCGATCTTCCGACTCTCGTTTAGTAGTTGTTGAAAACTACACTGCATTAGGCCAACAAATTGGGTATGGGGTGTAGAGAGATGGTGTGTTCCACTCCAAGGTGTTCTCCAGGTTCCCTTTCCTGAACTTCTATCTTCAGGCTCTCATTAAATTGTAGTTAAATGGAACAACTGCATTTGGCGTACTAGTTGGTTTGGGGCCTACTATCGGTGTCTGCCACTCCTTGCTGTTCTCCTGGTTTCCTGTCCTGAAATTCCATTTTCAGGCTCTTGTTAAGTAGTTGTTAATGTTAGACTGCATTTGGCCTACTAGTTGGGTTGGGGCCTACTATCGGTGTCTGCCACTCCTTGCTGTTCTCCTCAACTGAACAAAGCTGGGCCGCCTGTTTATTACGGTTGCCAATTTTGAACTGCATGTCGACTACTTACTGATTTGGGCCTACTCTCTGTGTCAGCCTCTCATTCCAGTTGTCCTCCACTGCAATGCCCCCTGGTTAGTCCTGTGTTACCAATTTTGAACTGCATTTAGCCCACTTTATTCTTTGGGCCTATATCTGTGTTTCCTCCTCATCCTGCCCATTGCCCAGCCAGTGATAGATGAGTCTGCTGGTACATTGACCCATAACGCAAAATTCCCCGTGCACGCTACACAGCAAGATTGTGACCCTGCTGAAAGTCAGGTTCCGCTTCCCGCATACCATACCACCTTACACGGGGACAAAGAGGAAGGTGCAGATGAAAGTGCAGGTTCCTTCATCAGGTGGGGGGAGGAATACTAGTTGGCGACGTCACTGGCACAGGGCCTCTCATAGTACGCAAAAGTGTTGCTGCCGGTGGGAGGCGCCCCCGCCGTGCAAACACACCGCTGTACTTTGAGGGGCCCTGTGCCAGTGCCAATGCCAACGAGTGGGCCCCCCCTGCTTGCTCAGGATCACAGCACTTGCAAAGTTTAAATACTTACCTCTCCCTGCTCCACTGCCGTGACGTGGTCCAGATTTACTGGGCCCACTAATTACTTGAACCAGCCCTACCCCCCACAACTTTAGCCAAATGACCCCCAATTTCAAATGCCTTCCAATTATTATAAGCTAAATTACGATTGACAAGCTTCTTTAACAAGAATGGATGTTTTTGCCATTAAAATGGGCAGTGTAGGTGTTTTCCTGGCCTCCACTCACTGCCGACTATGCTCCCCCATTGACTTGCATTGGGTTTCGTGTTTCGGGCGATACCCGACTTTTCGCGATAATCGGCCGATTCCACTCGACTCGACTTCTAAGATAGTCGGGTTTCGCGAAACATGGCTCGACTCTAAAAAGGTCAAGGTCGCTCAACCCTACTCAACACTAGTCACCAGCAAACTTTTCTGGCAATGGGAGATGGGATAATGTCGGAGCAGGGGTGACAGTGGACATAGTACCTGCAGCCACGTTAGCAGCCTGAACAGCAACTGCGGTAACATCAATGGCTGAGGTTGTGCGCTCGAGAGCTGCCAACCTGCCATCCAGCTGCTGGATGTACCACTGTAGTCGCTGTTCATCCACCATTACAAGGCAGACCCTGGTGCTAGTATAATGTTAGGGCTGGCAGAATGCACCAAATAATTAAAGGGATGGTATAAGGTGCGCTCGCAGCCCGGGGTCCACCGTGCAGGGATGACACCTGCTGCTTGGTAATGGCGGGCAGTATGTGGCATTACAATGTGAACACACATGGGTTAGCTTAACCCGGTATGTAAGGAAGCGAACCCTGTTGCGTCACAGGGCCGCAATACCGCAGAGTGAATACTAGTATTGGGTCACAGGACTCTGCCCCAAGGACACGGGGTTAGAGTCCCTCTAGACCACTAGCGCTCGACGCTGCAACTACGGTGCCAGGGAAAAACCTAAATAATGATTTACCTCACTGA
This sequence comes from Ranitomeya imitator, assembly GCF_032444005.1. NCBI lineage: Eukaryota > Metazoa > Chordata > Amphibia > Anura > Dendrobatidae > Ranitomeya > Ranitomeya imitator. The sequence continues at coordinate 463,839,364 of NC_091287.1, read as the reverse complement.
GTTCGTGCAGCACCGCTCTGGCGAACACCACTAACGGCCCTAACTAGGGACAGGTAAGCGCACGCGTTGCACACGGTGCCGCAGTGGCTAACGCTGCTGTTAGATGCTATAGATTGTGCCTGGTGCTGGATGGCACTAAAGGCCCCTTCACATTAAGCGACGCTGCAGCGATACCGACAACGATCCGGATCGCTGCAGTGTCGCTGTTTGGTCGCTGGAGAGCTGTCACACAGCTCTCCAGCGACCAACGATCCCGAAGTCCCCGGTAACCAGGGTAAACATCGGGTTACTAAGCGCAGGGCCGCGCTTAGTAACCCGATGTTTACCCTGGTTACCAGCGTAAAAGTAAAAAAAAACAAACACTACATACTTACCTACCGCTGTCTGTCCCCGGCGCTGTGCTTCTCTGCACTCCTCCTGTACTGGCTGTGAGCACAGCGGCCGGAAAGCGGAGCGGTGACATCACCGCTCTGCTTTCCGGCTGACTGACGCTCACAGCCAGTACAGGAGGAGTGCAGAGCACAGCGCCGGGGACAAACAGCGGAAGGTAAGTATGTAGTGTTTTTTTTTTTTTTACTTTTACGCTGGTAACCAGGGTAAACATCGGGTTACTAAGCGCGGCCCTGCGCTTAGTTACCCGATGTTTACCCTGGTTACCAGTGAAGACATCGCTGGATCGGTGTCACACACGCCGATCCAGCGATGTCCACGGGAGATCCAGCGACGAAATAAAGTTCTGGACATTGTTCAGCGACCAACGATCTCCCAGCAGGGGCCTGATCGTTGGTCGCTGTCACACAGAACGATTTCCTTAACGATATCGTTGCTACGTCACAAAAAGCAACGATATCGTTAACGATATCGTTATGTGTGAAGGTACCTTAACTGGCGCTAGACAGCACCAACATTCACGAGCATTCATCAACACTAGGGATGGGAATGATTCGGAGCTTTCACGAGAACACGCACGCACACTTTATATTAGCAATCATACTACCCTGACCCTTATTCCCTAAACGGGAATGGGCCACACTTCATCATATTAATCCAACATAACGATCCCTATCACAGGATCAAGAAGTGCTACCAAACACAATTTACAAAATATAACAATTTATTTATTACAGTATAAATAAATAACACACACATTAAAATTGGTGCCTCAAACCAAACAAAACCAGAGGCTAGGCAGGCAAAAATGGGAATATTATTAAACTCCCTCAGCAATTTACATAAATTATAGAGACATATACATTCTGAGTCTAATATCTAACATATTGCAATCTTGTAGAGAAGGAAAGCACAAAAACCAAAGAGTCAACCCCCAATTAGTGGCAGGGGCTGAGGTCACAATTAACCTATATTACACAGACACCCCTCATCAGTCTGATGCTATGTACTTCCTTCAACCACTAAAAAAGTGTAAAGTGCATAAAGTCAAATCCTCCTCATATTACCTTACATGAAGTCTCACCAACAATTCCTCTGCCGAGTGACTAGCCGTACCTCCGGACCCCTACGCACGTTTCGCTGTTGCTTCATCCTGGGGGTATGTCTGTGAGCAGGCGTCATGTGCATTTATATAATCCCACAGCCAATTACATTGACCGGGAGGAGTTTTATCATCAAGGAACCAATGCCTATAGAAAAGGCAAACATATGGGCGGAGTTTGAGGCCGACATACGGTCGAACAAGCTAAAGAGATAGGAGTCTCAAAGACATGTAAACCACACATCAATATGAACAGATGATTTGTATGTACATAATATCCCGCAAAATTAAAAAGGCTACATGTGCAGCAGCGCTAAAATATGAGCATATACGGTAAATAAAATGCCCAGAAGAGCTGTACACCAGCGCCGCAGCACAGCCAATCAGAGCAGAAAGGGCGGAGCAACCAAGCACACACTCCAATCATCGCACGGCTAATTGCCTCAGCTAAGGTAACCCGAGGGATATAAACCACATTCTCTCAGCGGTGCATCGGCTATTGGACTATGAGCATTTAGATAAAAAATGCCCTGAGGAGTTATCCACTAGCACCGCAGCACAGCCTATCAAATCAGGGTAGATGGAGCAACCAAACACACCCATCATCGCACTGCCAATTACCTCAACATAAATGAGAGGAGTCCCCCAGGGGATACAAACCGCACACTCAATGGTGCAGCAGCTGCTAAAATATAGATGAAAACTGCCCAGAGGAGTTGTTAAAATATAGATGAAAACTGCCGAGAGGAGTTCTAAAATATAGATGAAAACTGCCCAGAAGAGTTGTAAAATATAGATGAAAACTGCCCGGAGCACTTCTTGATCCTGTGATAGGGATCGTTATGTTGGATTAATATGATGAAGAGTGGCCCATTCCCGTTTAGGGAATAAGGGTCAGGGTAGTATGATTACCATATTTGTTTCTGTCTTTAGACAGTGTACCCGTGGTTCTAAGATGGATTTCCTGGCCAGAGAGAGCTCATGGCGTCAGAAAGCATCAGATATTTTTCGGACTGGTGCCTCCCAACCAACAGCTGTTATTTTAAGTACAGAGAGAGATATGATGAAGCAGTATAAGAATCTGGTTCATAAAAAAACTAAAGTGTGGTGGACCAAGATAACACTTGAGAACTATATAACTCAGAAAATCATCCCTAGGGGGTTAAGGGTGCAGATTTTTCCCACCTTTGATCTAGGTGAGCAACATTTAGTGGACCGGTGGATAGCGGCTGCCTCCACCTGCTCTTTAGAGTTTCTTCAAATTATCACGGAGAGCAATTCTCTCTCTATTAAGAAGATTGAAGAGGAGATTGTGAATTTGGAGAATGAACTCAAAAAAGAAATGGAGAGGATTTAGATGTGTTTTATAAGGAGGTCACCACTCACCACTGATTTAGAAAAATGGGAAAAGGAAATATGTGCAATCAAGACCAGAAAATACCAAAGGGATGTGTCTGACTATGAAAACCAGAAGGTATATAGGTGGCAATAATGAGAGTGGTAAGAGGTCCAGAAAAAATTCTACAAGTTCATTATCATCAATGTCATCAATCACATATCCAAACCCTTTCCACTTCCTGCCATCTCCAACTCAAAAATATTTCACGGATCCGTACATTCCTAAACCAAGAATCTGCAAAAACCCTAGTCCATGCCCTCATCATCTCCTGCCTCGACTACTGTAACCTCCTGCTCTGTGGCCTCCCCTCTAACACTCTCGCACCCCTCCAATCTATTCTAAACTCTGCTGCCAGACTAATCCACCTGTCCCCCCGCTATTCCCCGGCCTCTCCCCTCTGTCAATCCTTGCACTGCCTCCCCATCACCCGGAGACTCCAGTACAAAAGCCTAACCATGACATACAAAGCCATCCACAACCTGTCTCCTCCATACATCTGTGACCTCGTCTCCCAGTATTTTCCTGCACGCAACCTCCGATCCTCACAAGATCTCCTTCTCTAGTCCCCTCTTATCTCCTCTTCCCACAATCACATACAATGGAACTCTCTACCACAACATATCAGACTCTTACCTACCATCGAAACCTTCAAAAAGAACCTGAAGACGCACCTCTTCCGACAAGCCTACAACCTGCAGTAACCACGGATCGACCAAACCGCTGCATGACCAGCTCTACCCTCACCCACTGTATCCTCACCCATCCCTTGTAGATTGTGAGCCCTCGCGGGCAGGGTCCTCTCTCCTCCTGTACCAGTTGTGACTTGTATTGTTCAAGATTATTGTACTTGTTTTATTATGTATACCCCTCCTCACATGTAAAGCGCCATGGAATAAATGGCGCTATAATAATAAATAATAATAATAATAATGTCTGATGCCAGTACCTCCAACTTGAATACTGAAGTGACCCCTTGGAGCAAACGAACAAGTCAGGGAGGCAATGGGAGGACGCATGAATTTTTCAACAAGAAAACATATAAAAGATTTGACAAAATTAAGATGATCAATTTGTCAACACATACTCTATCTGATAAACAAACTGAAATTCTTGAAAAGGGTCTGAACTTTTGTCCTTCCTACTCCCCAGATGCGTTCACGTCCATAAAGAACTTTCATCTTTTTTCCCGAAAGTTGATATTAAAAAAGCTTCAGAGCAAGGGACAGGGGGATGACAGTTTCGAAACTATGGAAGAGAGAGAGGCGTTAGCTAATTTGGAGGCGTTGGCGTTGGAGAGTAGCTCTGGATCGGTGAGTAATTTTCCTGAGCATTTAATTGGTAAAACAAAAAAATTTCCATCTTTCAACATATGCCCGGCGGTTGATGTATTTACTAAATTGGTTTCTAAAGAAATTGAAGAGCTTTCTAAAAAGGGTTTTGGAACCTCTAATTTTGGTCAAGATGATAGACAGGCGTTAGACATCCTAAGAAGATGGGATGATGAAGATCTTCAAAAGTGCGGATAAAGGTGGCAATTTGCTAATATGGCCCCATAAGATGTACGAGAAGCAAGCGCACAAGCTTCTAGATAATAAAGAGTGTTACAAGAAAATATACCCCAATCCGTTAAGACTATATCAAGATGACTTGATATCTATTTTAGAGAGGGCCTATGGTGCTGGTATCATCCGTAAAAGGTTTTTGGATGCCATAAAAAATCTGAACCCTAGAATGTCAACTTTGTACCTTCTACCAAAGGTGCATAAGGATCCTTTGGATCCTCCCGGGAGACCTATTGTCTCAGGGAATGGCAGCCTATGTGAGATTGTAACTCAGGTTTTAGATTTTTATTTAAAACCTTTAGTTAAAGAATTGCCATCCTACATAAAAGATACCACGGATGCGTTACGAAGATTGGACAATTTGATTTTAGGGCCCAATAGCGTCATGGTTACGGCTGACGTAGAATCCTTGTATACGTCTATTAGACATGAGGATGGTATTAGGGCTGTGTCCTGGTATCTTGAGTCTAGTAACCTGGATAAAGATCTGTGTAACTTGCTGGTGGAACTGTTAGTTTTCGTACTTACCCACAATGTGTTCCTCTTTGGGCGAGACACGTACCTGCAGTTACAGGGGACCGCCATGGGGGCCTGTTGTGCCCCCTCCTACGCAAACCTGTTCTGGGGGCATGGGAAAGGGAAATTTTCATTTGTAATCCCACCCGCCAGAGTCATCTCATCCAGGAGTGGATGAGATACATAGATGACATTTGGTTTGTGTGGGAGGTAGGACTTGATGAATTAGATCAAATGATGAATATGCTAAATCAAAACAATCGTAATATCAGGCTTACTTTTTCCCATGGCAGATGCGTTGATTTCCTGGATCTGCGGGTTCGTGTCCTGCCCGGGGGGAACATCACTACAAAAGTGTTTAAAAAAAGACTCCAACTAATTCTGTTTTTCATGCACAGTGGATGATGTCTCAAGTTTGAAGACTATTCCGAGACACTATAAGAAGTTTCACAACTGTGACCCGTATTTGAGGTCAAAAAGGTAAAAGGCATTGACATGGTCTCGTTGGGGCCTGGGGGGGGGGTGATTTAGGAAAAATTCTTGCCCAGGTAGAGAGTCGGTGGATTTACCACTTGGGCACCCTGGCTCCCAATGGCCTCAATGAAAATCTGGGATTTAGTGCTTTTTTGTAGAAAATGATGAATCGAGTGTATGTGGCAGTATAGAGTGAAAGCTGTATTGAGGACTGTGATATGGGGACTCGGCTCCAGTGAGGATGTATCGTTCGGCCAGTTGGAAAATGAAGATGATATATCAAGGAGGAAGATAACCATGATGATTGACACATATCATGGACATTTGTTTATTTATAGTAGGGTGCAATCTATTGGGATTATCAATAATGTCAAATATGGGTGGTGTTGGGGATTTTATAAAGATGTAGTATCTGCATTGTTGTTTTATGTATATATTGATCACTTGTATTTTATTTGATGTATTCTTTCTTTAACATCATCTTGCCGTTGCCATTTCTTGCAGGGTGATGTTCCGTTTGCTGTCCCCTATCCTGCGGGGGGGATGACTGATGGTTCTCGCCTTTTAGCTTGATGTTGGCAATGGCTTACACATTTTTTTACATCAGGTGTTCAAATTTTGGACACTTGATGTATGAAATAACACTCATGCCCCCTTTTTTTTTCTATATACATGGCCTTTGCCATCATGATTAAGGCTGATGACCGCCATGTATTAGCATTCATATATAATTTTGGAGGTTCCATTTCTGTGTGAATGGCTGTGGTATTGGCTTAAGGTCTCTATAATCCTGGAGAGAATGGTAATACTAGGATGTGGGCACATGGCTCCGCTTACTCTTTATTGGTTGGTTGCGGTATTAGCCACTCTCCCCGCTATTGTCAACAAGGGGTATGCTGGTAGTATACACCGCTGGAAGTTTTTCCGGCTTCCCTGTCATAGTTGCATCGGTGTGGGTCTTTCTATGTCTAGTTGCTTTCAAACACTCGGTTTCAATTGTGAATGGTGCTGAATTGATTGGCCGTGCTGTGGGCTGAAGTTTCCTCCCACGTTGAAACAATTGGCCGTGCGACTATGTGGGTGTGTTTGTTTGCTCCGCCTATCCTGTTCTGATTGGCTGTGCTGCGGCTGCAGTGTACATCTCCTCTGGGCAGTTTTCATCTATATTTTAGCAGCTGCTGCACCATTGAGTGTGCAGTTTGTATCCCTTGGGGTTCTCCTCTCATTTATGTTGAGGTAATTGGCCGTGCGATGATGGGTGTGTTTGGTTGCTCCATCTACCCTGATTTGATAGGCTGTGCTGCGGTGCTAGTGGATAACTCCTCTGGGCATTTTTTATCTAAATGCTCATAGTCCAATAGCCGATGCACCGCTGAGAGAATGTGGTTTATATCCCTCGGGTTACCTTAGCTGAGGCAATTAGCCGTGCGATGATTGGAGTGTGTGCTTGGTTGCTCCGCCCTTTCTGCTCTGATTGGCTGTGCTGCGGCGCTGGTGTACAACTCTTCTGGGCATTTTTATTTATATGCTCATATTTTAGCGCTGCTGCACATGTAGCCTTTTTAATTTTGCGGGATATTATGTACATACAAATCATCTGTTCATATTGATGTGTGGTTTACATGTCTTTGAGACTCCTATCACTTTAGCTTGTTCGACCGTATGTCGGCCTCAAACTCCGCCCATATGTTTGCCTTTTCTATAGGCATTGGTTCCTTGATGATATAACTCCTCCCAGTCAATGTAATTGGCTGTGGGATTATATAAATGCACATGACGCCTGCTCACAGACATACCCCCAGGAAGAAGCAACAGCGAAACGTGCGTAGGGGTCCGGAGGTACGGCTAGTCACTTGGCAGAGGAATTGTTGGTGAGACTTCATGTAAGGTAATATGAGGAGGATTTGACTTTATGCACTTTACACTTTTTTAGTGGTTGAAGGAAGTACATAGCATCATACTGATGAGGGGTGTCTGTGTGATATTGGTTAATTGTGACCTCAGCACCTGCCACTAATTGGGGGTTGACTCTTTGGTTTTTGTGCTTTCCTTCTCTACAAGATTGTAATATGTTAGATATTAGACTTAGAATGTATATGTCCTTATAATTTATGTAAATTGCTGAGGGAGTTTAATAATATTCCAATTTTTGCCTGCCTAGCCTCTGGTTTTGTTTGGTTTGAGGCACCAATTTTAATGTTTGTGTTATTTATTTATATTGAAATAAATAAATTGTTATATTTTATAAATTGTGTTTGGTAGCACTTCTTGATCCTGTGATAGGGATCGTTATGTTGGACTTTATATTAGCGCATGGCCAAGCGGCCATGCAAACCTTTTATATCTGTAGCCTTCCAGGACTTTCCTAGTGCTCCAATCGGAGCCACTACAGGACCTGAGCATGTGACCCCCGACCACCAATGAGAGGTCGTCCCGTGGGCATGCTCAGTAGAAGAAAAGCAGGACTTAGTCCCTGGAATATCTTTTCGCCTCTGAATAATGCTGGTTACAAAGGCTGAGCCTGGAATGGCAGATGTAACCAAATGCACAGTATCTGCTTGAGCCAGATGCTGGGACTGATGTCTCTGCTGAGCAGGCTCCACTGCGGTTGATGGAGAATGGGAGACTGCAGCAGACATGGTTTGAGATTCCCCCTGTGCAGCAGTGGGAACTTGACACCTAACATTACATGATCTGAGTTACAATTAAGAAAATTCATTATCTTAAAATTGTTTTGATTTTTTGGGAAGGAAAAAATAAATGTTTTCTTAGAGCGTAAAAATGTTTTGCAGGGAAATTGCCCGCATCTAAAAAACCCTGTGGTGGACAGCCAAGTAGAAGAGTTTTTTGTTTTAGTAGGATCATAAAAACTTGGGAATAACAAATTAGCTAAAGTTGGAGCACGTCTGTATACAATTCTAATACCATCTTTTAATATAGTGTCCATAATATCATCGTCTCTTACAATTTTCAAGTTATGGTGAACGATATCAGAAATTGATCTGAAATAGATAGTGTACGTAAGAACCAAAACTGGTTGTTCTGAAAGGAATTAATGTTGTGCCTTTTAGTTTGATTCTGACAATTAGAATCTGACTCAGGAATCGATGTAATAAGTTCAATTCTTGATTTTTTATCAGCTATATTGTAGGCACAGTTCACAGTCCAATCAGGATATTGCCTGTTTTTAAGACATTCTCTGATGTTCCTTTTTTTATTGTCAAAGGTCACATTGTCACTACAATTTCTTTTTGCTCTAATGACCTGATCCACTGGAATTGAGTGAATCGTATGTGGTGGGTGGAAGCTACGTGCATGAAGAATAGTATTTCCCGCAGTCATTTTGCAGTAAGTGCAATTACTGACAGTAGCAAAAGGAGTACTGGACAAGCATAAATCTAAAAAAATTATGCTTTTTTTATCAAATGTGTAGGTAAATTTAAGATTGAAAGGATTGTTATAAATATAAATTTGAAATAATTCTAAAGAATCTGAATTTCCCTGCCGCACTAGTAATAGGTCATCTATGTACCTAGAATACCATTTAATAATTGATAAAAAATGGGTTATCTTATCAAAAAATGTGCTGCTCCTCCCACCATGCCATGACCAAATTCGCTACCGACGGAGAAAATTTAGTTCCCATTGAAACTCTATTGTTTTGGAGAAAAAAATTTCTGTCAAACGAGAAAAAATTGTGAGATAAGAGAAAAAGCAAGAACTCAAATAATGTACATTTGTAAATCATAATCATATGGTCAATTTCTGATATAGTTCACCGTAATTTGAACATTTTAAGAGACATTGATATTATGGACACTCATCTACTTGGCTGTCCACCACAGGGTTTTACATCTGTTTTTTTCCTGCTAAAAAAATCAAAAGAATTTTAGAATAAAGAATTTTCTTAATTGTAACTCAGATCATGTAATATACATAATAGAATGTTCAGTATGCAAGCTCCTATATGTGGGTTCCACAATCAGGAGATTAAAAGACAGGATCAGGGAACATCTTTATGATATCACTCAACCCACAACTCGTCATGTTCCTAACGCATCCAACCATTTCATAAAATCGCACAACAGACAAATTGCACATTTTAATGTACAGTATTTGCAATAGAACAAGTGCTTTAGAATATACGTGGTGGAGATAGAGAAAAGAAACTGTGGGGTAGAGAAGCTTTTTGGATCTATCTATTAAAGACTCGAGTACCTCTAGGTTTGAACTTGAAGAAGGAAATTATGTTGCATTATTGATTGTTCATAGTTAATATTATTTGTATATGTTATGCACATTTATAGTTGTATTTTTTTCTGTGCATTTTTCATTGCATGTCATGTCATTCAAGTGTTAATTTCATTCTATGGAGCAATCATTTCACTCTGTTCTCCACCTGTTTGGGGCGTATTTTAACTTGTGGCAAGACTGCTCATTGTGAAACTGAGGACTAAGAACACTATACGTGTCCCGGAAGCGTGCTTAGTGACAGAGAAGGGAAGACAGGCAGAAATTGCCTAATGTCCACCCTGATACTGATGATGGAAAGAATATTTATGCACTGTGTACCAGAAGCAGTAAATAGTTCAAGCATCGAACTGGATTGTGACTGTTTATTCTTTGAGGACTATATGCAGTGCAATGCAAGCCCTGAGAGGGAGCTGGAGAACGTGACAGGCAATGGAATGGAGACTTGTGGTTTGTATGTGATGGGAGATCAGAGGGTGCAAGAGACTTTTACCTCAGCCACGACTATCGCCCTGTCCCTCCCTCATACATGGAGCACTATAGAAGCTGTGCACAAGACACTTGTAGGACATATGCCCTGGCGGCTTTGTCTGAGAACCTCAGTAATGCCCCCCCCCAACAAATTCTGAAAGTAAATTTTACAGCCACACTGGACACTATCTAGCTACACTATCTGAATGATGTACAACCGCCTAACTAAATAGCTGAAATCTTGATGCAAACAGTGGCAGCATCAGGAGCAGCCTCTGCGCTGTATCAGTGTCAAAATGGTGCTACAACAACATGTCCGCTATTTATATGGAGAGGGACATGTGATTTCATCAGCCAATGACACAAGCCGTGGTGTCAGGTCATTTTGGGTGTTTCCTGTGACCTGATTGGCTAGCTGCAATGTGCACACATAAAGTTAGGAAGAAAAAATTGACTGCTGTGCTTCAAGAGCTTCTCTGAGCTCTGCAAACCCCATCCCCTCATCAAACATATGATAAGCGTTCATGATACACAACCATTATCATTGCTAAAGTGAGGAAAATATTTTTGTGGCAACTGAAAAATTTTCTCGCACTTTTACAGAATGTTATCGATTTTTACCGACTTTATAAGATTTTGCTTGAGTTTCCGATCACGAATCTGAATGTGCCATATTCGTGCCGAATTTATGTGTGGCGATCGCTTTCCAATAAAATTCGCTCATCTCTAATATTTAGCACATGGAAGAATACATAAATTGTCAAAAAATGGCATATAACTATAAATAAGTATAGTCATTATGTTGATGTGACGCAATGATGTAGCCTCAAAGAAGCAATGGAAGTGAGCAGACACTCCTGAACAGAGAGCTAAAATGCAGTTATAAAAAAGAAGAAGAAAATCGGACATGTGGACAGCCACATAGAATAACATTGGTCTTAGTGTGATCCGGTGTTTTGTCGGATCGTACTTAGACCGAAAATACAGTCAACTACACGAACCCTAATAGATATTGTAGATATTAGAAACACAGATAAATAGACTTTTTTTCTGAAACCACACTGTCTATATGTAGTATAAAAGTGTTTCCTCATTAAATATTTAAATGATATTTTAAAGATGGACAACAAAATCCATCGGCTTCTTTCATTATTGTCACAGGCTGAATATTATGTTGGCTGAAAAGTGCTCAGTTTGATTGATTTGTGTAGATCTGCAGGTCTCTGCTGACCACTTGGTAGGTTAGGCTACAGGAGCATTCATAACCACAAACTGCAGTGTGGTCTTTACAATGCACTCCCTGGACGTTCCTAGCTAATCTTTAACACAAAGTAAAATCATTGGCCGAAGCATAGCCAACAGCTATCTAGGCTCACATATAAATCTGAAGACCTTCCAAGAAGCTATTTGTAGACAGAAAAGCTGCTAAATTCCTCCTGCCCTGTTTGTACTACCGTTTACATTCAGAAATATATACTCTTTGCCTATGATGCAGTGTCCTAAATTAATTAATTTACAATTTAACCCTTTCATTTTGCTTGGGCTTCTAACCTCTATCAATATAATCATCTATATTTAATGATGATATCATCTACTTGCAGGAGTTGAAGTTTTAGTCTTTTGCTCTTTTGCTGCTGATCAATAATACCTGACCATAGTCCTTTCATTATAGAGACCATCTTCCCACATTGGCGTATAATTAAGATATAGTTCAGTTTCTAACTTTTCTTGAGTATTTGAAAGGCTGTATAGTGTTCTTAATTTTAGCCGCCGTTTCATCTTTCTCAGTAGGTGCCTATTTTATTGTAAAAGGTCAGACTCATTTGTCTGCTCCAACAAAGACAGCCCTTAAAGTTGGCTGTGGTTTTGACAGACAGTGGTCCCTATAAGTGATGGCCTTGAGGACAGACTTGGCACTGGGAGACAGTCACCACAGCACGGGAAATAACAGATAACAAATCATGCCACTATTTTTCCTCCTGGTGTGATTGACGACATCACAGCAGGTGCAACTTTTCAATGTCTTCAGATTAAAACTCCTCAAACAAATGAGTTCCGAAAATACTGTCCGGGGGCGTCAAAGGGAGCTGCTGGACTTCAATATGTGTGTATGTGCAGTATTTTTTTCTTTTTTTTTTAAGTTTTTTTATTAAAAGAAGCCAAGTGCACAGCTTGATACTTCAGAATGCAATGATTTTTTTTAGAAGTATTATAAAGAAAGAATTGCTTCAGCTACTTTTAGAAATATTTATTGGACATTTGCACATTTTTGGAATGCAAATTGTTCACATGTGGTTTAATACTATGAGCTTCTAGGTAGGTAAGAAGGAATTTTTCATGAATAATAAAGGAAAAATACTCCCTCAAAAAAACAAAAAGAAAAAAAAATATATATAATTGAATGTAATATTTACACAGATCAGTCATAACATTAAAAAAACTGACAGGTGAAGGGAACAATTATTATGATCTAGCGACAATGGCACCTGTCAATGACTAGGATGTATTAGGCAGCAAGTGAACAATCAGTTCTTGTAGTGGATGTGTTAGAATCAGGAAAGATGGGCAAGTGTAGACAGAGTTGAAGCTTTGGCAAGAACCAAATTATGAAGGCTACATAAATACATCATAGCATTTCTAAAATGGCAGGGGATTTTTGGGTCTTCCTTGCATGCAATGATTAGTACATACCAAAAGTGGTGCAACAACGTGCCACTGGTGAACTGGCAGCAAGGTCATGGGTGCAAACAGCTCATTGAGGGAAACTATTATTTACATTGATATACTTCCCCCTGCAAGGGGATACTTGTATTTCATATTCCATGTCATTCATGTTATTCTGATAGTATCTGCAATAAAATTGTTGAAACTAAAACACTAACAATGACATACAAAGCCATTCACAACCTGCCTCCTCTATACATCTGTGACATGGTCTCCTAGTACTAACCCACACGCAACCTTTGATCCTCTCATGATCTCCTCCTCTACTCCTCTCTCATCTCTTCCTCCCACAACCGCATACAAGACTTCTCCTGTGCTTCCCCTATACTCTGGAACTCTCTACCCAAAACACATCAGGTTCTCATCTACCACGGAAACCTTCAAAAGGAACCTGAAGACCCACCTCATCTGACAAGCCTACAACCTGCAGCAATCCTCTGCTGAACTGCCACATGACCAATTCTACCCTCTCCTAGTGTATCCTCACCCATCCTCTGTAGGGCGAGGCCAGTGTCTGAGCCACAGGTGGATGAGCATAATGCAACTGGGTGAGCTGCAATCACATTTCCCTAATCACGAATTGTTGAAAAAGTTATGCCAGCTATGAAAGAATGGTGAAGATCGTACAGTGCAACAAAGTTTGCTGAGTACACATGAAGCTTCATACAGTGGAGATTGGTCAGAGTCTATTTGCTGACTCCTGTTTACCACTAATAACATCTTAAATGAGCACTTGGGCAACAGAACTGGATCATTGAGTGATGGAAGTAGGTTGCCTGGTCTGGTGGATCATAGGTGCCAGTGCATTGATTACCAGAGGAATATATGACACTGGGATGTACTGTGGGAAGAAGGCAAACCAGTAGAATCACTATGTCTCACTGGGCAATGTTAATAGAAACCCTTAGGTTTCTTCATCAAAACTAAAATATTTATTGTTTTTCTTTGCAAAAATGTAATTGAGAAAATAGAAATATATCTCCTTTACTATGAAAATATCTCCATCAAAACAAAATATCACTATTTTAATTGATTGTATTCATCAAAAGTACTCCATTGATGTTCTTTATTGATCAGCTAATTTCCATTGATCTGACAGATAAAACCCCAGCAAATAGATATTATCATAGTTAGAAATGGTCTGTGATCATATATTTTGAATGCAGAATCCCAGATAATACATGATGTTTACTAGAAAATAATGGATGACCATTTGCTCATGAACATGTATTTGAGAACTTGATGTAGGAGCTAGTCTCTGACTAATAGACGGGGGTGTTGAGCACTAGTGAATATGTACAAGTTTCATCATAATGTTACCCGTGGCAAACAGTTTAAAGTGAAAATATATTACATGAATGAGCTTTTATATTGTGGCAATACCAGTGCAAGAACCACTGCTTTAGCACATAGGATAGGGTCCCTACCTGTTGCCTTGACCTTATAACAATGCCCGTAAACTCAAATAGTGCATATAAATTGGGTTGTCCTGATAGGATCACAGCTTTAAACCAAATATATAACATTTACTGGAAAATTTTTGATTACTACAAAAAGCAACATTTAACAAACAACTAGCTTTAATCAATTCAAGGTTATTTATATATTTTAATTAACCCCTTAATAACTAATCATGGGTATAGCACATGATGAGCAGGTATCTGTTCCCGCATCATGGGGTGTGGTGCCTGTCATGGATTTAAGCGGTCACCAAGATTGGCATCCCATGACAAAATCAGTAGTCGATCAATGGTTGTCATGGCACCTGGAGACCAAGCAATGACCTCCTGGTGTGCCCCATATGGTGGTCTAATCACACAAGCCTTATGCATTGCAGAACACCCTATTGCAGTGCATGAGACCAGTGATCAGACAAATAAATTATGCAGTTCCATAGAGGGACAAAGTAAAAAAAAAAGTTAAGAAAAAAATTGCAAAAATTCTTAAAAAAACAAAACAACCCCACAAAATAAAGAAAACAAAATTATTACACCAATAAATATGCATATCTATGTGAAAAATATTCTAAAAAACAATAGACACGTTTGCAATTGCAACATCCATAATGACCTGATTTAAAATCCACAACAGTGAACACCATAACAAAATAAATAAAAATGTGGCAAAATTTTTTTGCTTTTTCATCATGCTAACAAAAGAAAGTGCATTAAACAAGATCAAAAAATCAGATGTTTATAAAAGATGGTGTAGCTGAGAACATTATTTTGTTCTGCAAAAACAAGCCCACACAGAGCTCCATCAGTGGAGAAATAAAAAAGCTTTAGTGCTCATAATACAGCTATGCAAAAACAATATTTTTCCTATAAAATTGTTTTCATTGAGCAGAAGCTGCAAATCATCAAAACGTTATGTAATTGTGGCATCACTCTAACTGCACTGACCCCCAAGAATAAAGCTGTGTTATCAATTGTATCACATGAGGAACAGCATAAAAAAAATTCTGAATTGCTGGATTTTATTCATTCTGCTTCCCAAAAATCAGAATAGAAAGCGATCAAAAAGTATTATGTGCCGGAAAATATTACCAATAAAGCTCCAACTCTTAAACAAACTCTCACATGACTCATGTGACAGAAATATAGAAAAATTATACCTCTTAAAATATGGAGAAGTAAACACTCTTTCTGTAAAAAAAAAAAAATATGGTGTGTGATAGTAGCCAAACATAAGAAAAGGTATAAATCTGGTATCACTGTAATTGCACTGTCCTGATGAATAAATTTGCCTTATCAATTGTACCAAAAGAGAAACGGCATAAGAAATAAAACTAATTGTTTACTTGTTGTTGATTTATTTATTCTGCCTCCCGAAGACTGCAGTAAGTCTCAACGCACATTTATCCTGCACTCTACGCTGAGCGCTTATATCAGAGGTTTCCATGTAAATGTCTGAAATATGTGATTCAGATGGAACCAGGGCCGGATTTAAGAGGTAGGTTGCCTGGGGCCCATTTTGGAGGGAGGCCCATTTTTCAAGGTGTTGCAATATGTAATGCAAAAACACAAAATGAAGCGAACGCAAGTTTATTTACAGAAATCATTTACGCAGAGTAATTCAGGTAAAATCATTCATTTTATACAATCCAGACACTGTCCTTGATTTGCTGCTGCAAAATCACTAATGATGTCACTAAAGTCCAAGTCACGCAGTATATCTGACTCGATGCTCATGATAGCCAAATTTACAAGTAATTCCTGCTTCATGAATGTCCTTAATCGGTTTTCATCTAATTTGAGTTTTGAGAAGGAACGCTCACCACTGCTGTTTGTTGTCATCGAAATTAGATATATCCTTAGAGCTATCTCAAAATTTGGGAAAGTGTCCTGCACACCCTTTTCCATGATAAGCTTGTACATGAAAACTTCAGTGCTGATTAGTGTTGAGCATTCTGATACCGCAAGTATCGGGTATCGGCCGATACTTGCGGTATCGGAATTCCGATACCGAGATCCGATACTTTTGTGGTATCGGGTATCGGTATCGGATACATAGAGATGTGTAAAATAAAGAATTAAAATAAAAAATATTGATATATTTACCTCTCCGGCGGCCCCTGGACTCAGCGCGGGTAACCGGCAGGCTTTGTTGTTCAAAATCAGCGCTTTTAGGACCTGAGAATCACGTCCCGGCTTCTGATTGGTCGCGGGCCACCCATGTGACCGCCACGCGACCAATCACAAGCCGCGATGTCACCGCAAGCTATTAGCGCGCTCATTTTTGAAAAATGAGCGCGTTAATGACTTTCAAAGACGTAGCGGCTTGTGATTGGTCGCGGCCACGCGACCAATCACAAGCCGCGACGTCACCGCAAGCTATTAACGCGCTCATTTTTAAAAATGAGCGCGTTAATGGCTTTCAAAGACGTAGCGGCTTGTGATTGGTCGCGTGGCCGCGACCAATCACAAGCCGCGACGTCACCGCAAGCTATTAACGCGCTCATTTTTAAAAATGAGCGCGTTAATGGCTTTCAAAGACGTAGCGGCTTGTGATTGGTCGCGTGGCCGCGACCAATCACAAGCCGCGACGTCACCGCAAGCTATTAACGCGCTCATTTTCAAAAATGAGCGCGTTAATGGCTTTCAAAGACGTAGCGGGTTGTGATTGGTCGCGGCCGCGACCAATCACAAGCCGCGATGTCACCGCAAGCTATTAACGCGCTCATTTTTAAAAATGAGCGCGTTAATGGCTTTCAAAGACGTAGCGGCTTGTGATTGGTCGCGTGGCCGCGACCAATCACAAGCCGCGACGTCACCGCAAGCTATTAACGCGCTCATTTTTAAAAATGAGCGCGTTAATGGCTTTCAAAGACGTAGCGGCTTGTGATTGGTCGCGTGGCCGCGACCAATCACAAGCCGCGACGTCACCGCAAGCTATTAACGCGCTCATTTTTAAAAATGAGCGCGTTAATGACTTTCAAAGACGTAGCGGGTTGTGATTGGTCGCGGCCGCGACCAATCACAAGCCGCGACGTCACCGCAAGCTATTAACGCGCTCATTTTTAAAAATGAGCGCGTTAATAGCTTGCGGTGACGTCGCGGCTTGTGATTGGTCGCGTGGCCGCGACCAATCACAAGCCGCTACGTCTTTGAAAGTCATTAACGCGCTCATTTTTCAAAAATGAGCGCGCTAATAGCTTGCGGTGACGTCGCGGCTTGTGATTGGTCGCGTGGCGGTCACATGGGCGGCCCGCGACCAATCAGAAGCCGGGACGTGATTCTCAGGTCCTAAAAGCGCTGATTTTGAACAAAGAAGCCTGCCGGTTACCCGCGCTGAGTTCAGGGGCCGCCGGAGAGGTAAATATATCAATATTTTTTATTTTAATTCTTTATTTTACACATCCCTATGGATCCCAGGGCCTGAAGGAGAGTTTCCTCTCCTTCAGGCCCTGGGAACCATGAGAATACCTTCCGATACTTGATGTCCCATTGACTTGTATTGGTATCGGATATCGGCATCGGCGATATCCGATATTTTTCAGGTATCGGCCGATACTATCCGATACCGATACTTTCAAGTATCGGACGGTATCGCTCAACACTAGTGCTGATATCTTTTGGTTCCCATCTGTGAATAAATTGGCAAATGTTACAAACTGACATAGTTCATCGATAAATGTAATGTCCAAGTCATCTGAATAAGACCTGACGAGTTGCTCTGCTGTGGCCTTAAGCTCCTCTGAAGACAGCTCTTTCAGATGGCTAAAAAAGCTAAATTTGCTTGATATATCTTTATATGTTTGAAAAGACGTTGGTTAAGAGAAGCGATAAACTGATAAATGATAGGCAAGAAAGTTTCTGTTCTGTATTTTTCAGAAGGGCTGAGTTGTACTTCTTCCATATGGCCAGAATCCAATGGATTGAGACACATTTCGGCGCCTGTGTAGAGTTATCGTCTGAACATACGCAGAGGAACCAAACAGCTCTTCGCCTTGCTTCTCATAAATTTTGAAGGAGTCACGCTTTGATGCGACATAGTTTTTTAAGCTGGTCAGGGACGCCACAGCAGTGTTTAGATCGAGTTTTGCGTGTTGTAGATTTTTACAAGTAGCATCTGTTCTTTGCAGGATATTACTCCAGAAGGTGGTGTTAATTAGAGATGAGCGGTGTTCGAGTCGAACTGTTCGCCAAACTCGTGCTTAAAATTCGGCTGTTCGAGTTTCTGTTCAATAACTGTTCGTTCAGCAAAAGCCTCGCTTGATTTGCACATTAAAACTGTTTATCATTGTTAATAGACTGGTTCAGTGTATAGTGAGTGGGGAGGCGGGGGATAGATCTGTGCTGAAATAACGCTGATCTCCATTTTTTTTCTTTCCCGCATTTACAGTGGGGCGGTGCAGTCTCTCAGTAGTGCGCACACACACAGCAATGTGCATGTGATGCACACAAGCAAGGGCATGTGTCATTGGCTGTGCACGTCACATGTCCTTGCCATATAAGAACCAGCCATTTGCCCCGTCGCCACCATTTCCTCACTGCTGCAGCTTAGTGTTAGACGGCACCGCTGCTGCTGTGGCCGCTATACAGACAAAGAGTGTTTTTTTGGAGTGAATTGTCAGAGAGATAGGTATTGGAAGTCGGGAGGAGTCGAGACTAGTTGTAATATGAGACCTTTTCAGGGTAGGTTACAGCACTGTTTGCCAGGCAGGTCTCTGCCATTGCTGTGCAAGTGGTTGTCACAGCATTTGGTGTAAATTAGCTCAGCCAATCCATTTGGGCTAGTAGCATTGTCTGATAGTCATCTGAGTAGCCCGCCTGTGAAACAAACTACACCACCTGTGTATCTCTATTTTCACTGCATCTAATCCAGTTATTAGTTTTGGGCCTAGGAGCAGTGACTGAACGTCAGCAGAATAGCCCGCCTGTGAAACAAACTATACCGCCTGTGTATCTCTATTTTCACTGCATCTAATCCAGTTATTAGTTTAGGGCCTAGGAGCAGTGTCTGCATGTCAGCAGAGTAGCCCGCCTGTGAAACAAACTATACCGCCTGTGTATCTCTATTTTCACTGCATCTAATCTAGTTAATAGTTTAGGGCCTAGGAGCAGTGTCTGCACGTCAGCAGAGTAGTCCACCTGTGAAACAAACTATACCGCCTGTGTATCTCAATTTTCACTGCATCTAATCAAGTTATTAGTTTAGGGCCCAGGAGCAGTGTCTGCACGTCAGCAGAGTAGCCCACCTGTGAAACAAACTATACCGCCTGTGTATCTCTATTTTCACTGCATCTAATCCAGTTAATAGTTCAGGGCCACGGAGCAGTGTCTGCACGTCAGCAGAGTAGCCTGCCTGTGAAACAAACTATACCACCTGTGTATCTCTATTTTCACTGCATCTAATCCAGTTATTAGTTTAGGGCCTGGAGCAGTGTCTGCACATCAGCAGAGTAGCCCACCTGTGAAACAAACTATACCGCCTGTGTATCTCCATTTTCACTGCATCTAATCCAGTTATTAGTTTAGGGCCTAGGAGCAGTGTCTGCACGTCAGCAGAGTAGTCCGCCTGTGAAATAAACTATACCGCCTGTGTATCTCTATTTTCACTGTATCTAATCCAGTTATTAGTTTACGGCCTACGAGCAGTGTCTGCACGTCAGCAGAGTAGCCCGCCTGTGATACAAACTATGCCGCCTGTGTATCTCTATTTTCACTGCATCTAATCCAGTTAATAGTTTAGGGCCTATGAGCAGTGTCTGCACGTCAGCAGAGTAGCCTGCCTGTGAAACAAACTATACCGCCTGTGTATCTCTATTTTCGCTGCATCTAATCCAGTTATTAGTTTAGGGCCTAGGAGCAGTGTCTGCACGTCAGATTAGTAGCCCACCTGTGAAACAATCCATACCGCCTGTGTATCTCTATTTTCACTGAATCTAATCCAGTTAATAGCTTAGGGTCTAGGAGCAGTGTCTGCACGTCAGCAGAGTAGTCCGCCTGTGAAACAAACTATACCGCCTGTGTATCTCTATTATCACTGCATCTAATCCAGTTAATAGTTTAGGGCCTAGGAGCAGTGTCTGCATGTCAGCAGAGTAGCCTGCCTGTGAAGCAAACTATACCGCCTGTGTATCTCTATTTTCACTGCATCTAATCCAGTTATTAGTTTTGGGCCTAGGAGCAGGGTCTGCACGTCAGCAGAGTATCCTGCCTGTGAAACAAACTATACCGCCTGTGTATCTCTATTTTCACTGCATCTAATCCAGTTATTAGTTCTGGGCCTAGGAGCAGTGTCTGCACGTCAGCAGAGTAGCCCGCCTGTGAAACAAACTATACCGCCTGTGTATCTCAATTTTCACTGCATCTAATCCAGTTATTAGTTTTGGGCCTATTACCACAGTTTGGCCATTCAGTTCTGCTCGGTTTTCAGCCATCGGTTGTTGTGCCAACTACTACAGATACAGAGTTGCCAATTAGTTAAGCACTAAAATGAGTGGCAAAAGACCTGCTGCTGGTGGAAAGTGGAATAGGCGTGTTGGAAAGGGAAAAAAAGGTTGTGTCCGTGGGGTAGGTGGTAAAGCAACAGTAACATCTGGAGAAGAAAGACCATCTTCTAGGCAAAGTAAGATGTCTACTTCTTTTCGTGGAAAATCTGATATCATCCCTTTCTTATGACCATCGCTACAAGCATCGTCAAAAATTCCAGATGAGGCACAAAAACAGCAGGTGCTTGAATGGATATCAAGTGCTTGTTCAAGTGGGCTCTTCTCCATGTCAACTTCAACATCACAACTACTCCAGTCCTCAGAGTTGTCACCCCAATCGCACTTGCTTCCTCACAGCTCCCAAGTCTCCAGCTGCCCGTCTGAGCATGGGGCAACACACATGGTTGAGTCTGTAGAGCTGTTTTCGCATACTATAGCCTGGGAATCAGAGGTCTACTCCAGAGCTTCTGTGAATCCAGATGAGGAAATGACCTGCACTGATGCCCAGAATCTTTGTGAGTCGGATCCAGGCCCAGATGAAGAAGGTTCTGAGCATAATGTAGACCCTTGTTACCAAACTGTAACTCCTTTTGGTGGAGACAATGAAGAAGATGATGATAAGACTGAGATACCTGAATGGAACGAAAACTTGACTTTTCGGTCGGGGCAGGAAGAGGTTGGCTCTGAGGATGACAGGTGTGAGAACACACAGGATGATGATGACGAGGCTGTAGACCCCACTTACTGTCAATCCCCAGTCCGCCAGTCCATGAGGTCAGCAAAGGAGGTGGAGGAGGATGCTAGTGACGAGTCTGACAACGAGGTAATGGTGTGCCTTCCTGGACAGAGGCGGAGTACTGGACGCACGTCAACAACTGCATCCTCAACCCCAACTGTGCCTCAGACCAGAAGTCGTGGTGGCTCTTCAGGTCACACGGGCTCTAAGCCTTGCATAGCCTGGGCATTTTTTGACATTGCAAAGCATGACCCAACTCATGTTGTCTGTAAGATTTGCCAACAAAATCTCAGTGGAGGCCAAAAAATCACTAGCTTGAGTACTTCATGCATGAACCGTCACATGGATATGAGGCATAAGTTGCAGTGGGAAGCTCACTGTGCTACAATACGGCCTAGTGGGCCGGGTCAACCACCGTCTGCCCCATCAAGTGCATCCACGTCCTCTTCATCCTCTGTGACTGTGAGGACAGCAGTCGCACAAGATTTTGGATGCAGACCTTCCACCTCATTACCCGCAACAGCCAGTGTGATTGGCAGGTCATCAGCACATTTGCTAGTGGAAACACCTGCTGGTGTTGAGCACTCACCGACATTTACACCACATTTTGATCAAGGCAACATAACTAGTGTTGAGCATTCCGATACCGCAAGTATCGGGTATCGGCCAATATTTGCGGTATCGGAATTCCGATACCGAGATCCGATATTTTTGTGATATCGGGTATCGGTATCGAATCAATAGGGATGTGGAAAATAAAGAATTAAAATAAAAAATATTGATATGCTCACCTCTCCGGCGGCCCCTGGACTTCACGCTGCTATCCGGGAGGCTTCTTTGTTTAAAAAGCGCGCCTTTCGGACCGGTGAATGACGTCCCGGCTTCTGATTGGTCGCGTGCCGCCCATGTGACCGGCACGCGGCCAATCAGAAGCCGCGACGTCATTCTCATTCGCTGTGTGCTCACTTCCGCAGTTCACATCCAGCAGCTCGACGACTTGCATCTCTACAGAAGTCGTTAGGCCTGCCAGTTCACTGGCTGAAATGCGATGTGCCCACATGGTGGAATTCAACTCTGCACATGTTGCAGCGACTGTGGCAGCACCGACGAGCCCTGGTGCAATACGTTAAGATGTACAGCCTGGGACAACGAGATCAAGAGGTGGGGCAAATCATGCTGCAGGAGTGCTCTCAGATCAGGGACCTATGCACCCTTCTGCACAGTTTGGAAATAGCAATGAAGATGTTTAGTGCTGATGATGCCATTATCAGCATGACCATTCCAGTGATTTACATGCTGGAGCACACCTTACACAGTGTTCGGAGTCAGGTGGTGGAACAAGAGGAGGAGGAGGAAAAGGAGGAGTCGTATGCGGAAGGGATCATATCTCCAAGGTCAAGAACGTTTGCAGCACCAAGGCGGCTGGCATTGGAGGCTGGGGGAGAGGGGTTACCGAGGGCATATGGTAGCAGCCAAACTGTTGAGGAAGGTGCAGGAGGTGAGGAAGAAGTGGAGGACAAACTGGTGCTGGGCATGGAAGACTCATCAGATGAGGGAGACCTTGATCAAATTTCTGCTGTGCGAGGTTGGGGGGAGAGGGCAGACGAAGGAAGCATGATTCTCACCTCGCCACCACCAAGACAACAAGGACTTGGTCCTCCTGGATGCGCAAGACACATGAGAGCCTTCTTGCTGCACTACCTGCAACTTGACCCTCCGATTGTCAGAATCCAAAGTAATGCTGACTACTGGGTTGCCACACTCTTAGATCCCGGGTACAAAAGCAAATTTGGTGAAATAATTCCTGCCATAGAAAGGGATTCACGCATGCAGGGGTATCAGCAGAGACTGTTACAGAATCTAACATCTGCTTTTCCACAAAACACCAGTGGTGCACGTAGTCAATCTCTGAGTTCTAACTTGCCAACCGTGGGACTATCGAGTCATCACTCAAACCGTAACAGTAACATCGTATTTGGTGGTAACAGCAATTTTTTCCAATCGTTTCAAGATTTTTTTAGACCATCCTTTGCAAGGCCACAGGAGACAAGAAGTCTGACGCACAGCCAACGCCTAGAGAGGATGGTACAAGAGTATCTCCAAGTTAACATCAATGCAATGACTGTGGAACTAGACCCTTGCTCATTTTGGGCTTCCAATCTTGAAAAATGGCCTGAGCTCGCCACTCACGCCCTGGAGATCTTGTTGTGTCCCGCAACCAGCGTTCTCTCTGAACGTGTGTTCGGCGCTGCTGGTGGTGTGCTGACAGATAAGCGCACGCGCCTGTCCAGTGACAATGTGGACAGACTAACGTTCATCAAGATGAACAAATCCTGGATCCGCAAGGACTTTTCTACCCTTGTGTCATCTTGGGGAGACCAAAAGCTTGGTCATGGTATCATGTGACCAAAATACAACTTGCCTAATAATTCTGCACACAGTGTAAGTGCTCAGCATAGAGCACAGGATGAATGTTCCAAAATGATCTGAACCCCAAAATGCCACTATTAAAAACCTGCTTAAACAAAAAAGCAAGTCCCCACACAGGTCCGTGTTAACAGAAATATAGGGGGTTCTCATATTACTAGTAGTACTAAGGCTCTGGAAAAATGACATGACTAATGCCAAAAGAAATACAGCGAAATCTGCACTCCCAAATCCTAATGTCGCTTACTCTTGAGTCCCATAGTAGACATAAACTGCAGTTATCTTCCACATGTTAGATACTACTGTAGAGAAGAGACCCCAATTAACACCTTAGTGATGGAGCCAATTTTGAGCTTAATGACTAGGCCAAATTTCTGAAATCTGACCAGTGACAATTTATGTGGTAATAACTCCGGAACAATTCAACAGATCCCACTGATTCTGAGATTGTTTTTTGAGGTATTGTACTTCATAATAGTGATAACACTTGTGCAATATGATTTGCGCTTATTTGTGAAAATATCGGAAATTTGGCTAAAATTTTGAAAATTTTGTAATTTTCAAATTTTTAAGTTTTATGCCTTTAAATCAGAAAGCTATGTAACACAAAATAGTTTATACATAACATTTACCATATATCTATTTTACCTCTGCATAATTTTTTATACAGAATTTTTTGTTTTGTTAGGACGTTATAAAGGTTAAAAGTTGATCAGTAATTTCTCATTTTTTCAACAAAATTAACTAAACCATTTTTAGTGACCACATCACATTTGAACTGACTTTGGGGGACCTATATGACAGAAAATATCCAAAAGTGACAGTATTCGAAAACCTACACCCCACAAAGTCCTCAAAACCCTATTGAAGAAGTTTACTAACCCTGTGGTGCTTCACAGGACCCAAAGCAATATGGAAGGAAAAAATGAACATTTAACTTTTTTTCACAAAAAATTTATTTTAGCTCCACTTTTTTTTCACAAGGGTAACAGGAGAAAATGAACACTAAAATTTGTTGTGCAATTTCTCCTGAGTACCTGAGTATGTTAATATCAGTGCTTGGAAAGAAAGGAGTACCATTTTACTTTTTTAACACAAAAATGACTGGAATCAAGAGCGGACATCAGATCATATTTGGAAAGTCCCTGATGTGCCTAAACAGTGAAAAACCCCCACAAATGGCCTCATTTTGGAAACTAAACGAATTAAGGAATGTATCTAGATGTGTGCTGAGCACCTTGAACCCCCAGGTGTTTTACAGAAATTTATAACACAGAGCTGTGAAAATAAATAATCACATTTTAGCCCCAATTTTTTTTATTTTCACAAAAGTTACAGGACTAAATGAACCCCAAAATTTGAGGGACATTTTAAGATGAGTAGGCCGATACCAAATATGTGAATGAGAACTACTATTTGGTGCATAGCAGACTGAGGAGGGAAGGGTTGACGTTTGACTTTCAGAATGCAAAAAGAGCTGGAATCGAGAGCAGACGCCATGTCACGTTTGGAGAGCCCCTGATGTATCTAAACAGTAAAAAAAACACAAATGACCCCATTTTGGAAACTACACCTCTCAAGGATTTTATTCAGGGATATAGTGAGCATTTTCAACCCACAGGTACAACATAGAATTTGCTAACATTAGATCGTGATATTGAAAATTTAAATATTTTTTTCAAGAAAAGTTTTTAGTCCCAAATTTGTAATTTTCACAATAGATAATAGGAGAAAACAGAACCCTTAATTTGATGGGCAATTTGTCTCGAATGTGATTGTACCCCATATGTGGTCAAAAATGTCAGCTTGGGCAGATGGCAGGGCTAGGAAAGGAAAAAATGCTATATTCCTGGGATAGATTGTGAATACCTTGTCACATTTGAAGAGCATGTGACATGTGAAAAATTTTGAACACATGAACATCTTGAATCGAGAGCTGATGCCATGTCGCTTTTGGAGAGCCCCTCACAAGTGACCCCATTTTGGAAACTAGACCCCTCAAGGAATTTAAGGGTGTAGTGAGTTGAGTATTTTGCACCTAGAATTTAAAGATATGAAAATATGACATTTTAGTGGTGAAAATATATGTTGTATTTGCTGAAAATTTGTCAGGTACATAAGGATTAATATTTGAAACTAGACCCCACAATTTATTGCGCAATTACTCTCTAACGTGGTACTGCACCATATATTGTCAGAAATGACTATTAGCAACAAATACCCATATACAGTTGTGCTCAAAGTTTACATAACCCGTCAGAATTTTTTGCTTTCTTGCCTTTTTTCAGAGAATATGAATGATAACACCAAAAATTTTTCTCCACTCATGGTTAGTGGTTGGGTGAAGCCATTTATTGTTGAACTACTGTGTTTTCTCCTTTTAAATCATAATGACAACCCAAAACATCCAAATGACCCTGATTCACGTACCCTGTTGATTTTGACCTGATAACATGCACAGAAGTTGACACAAATGGGTTTGAATGGCTACTATAGGTAACATCCTCACCTGTGACCTGTTTGCGTGTAATCAGTGTGTATGTGTGTGCATAAAAGCTGAGTGAGATTCTGTGATCCAGACAGACTTGCATTTTTAGAGCACAGATTTTGCTAGAATAGTTTACGGGTGACATTTGCAAAAGCCCAAAGGTGCAAGAACAGCAGAAACAAACAAAAGTGACCCCATTAAGGAACTGCACCTCCTAATTAACTCATCTATGGCTGCAGTGATTATTTTGTAACATTTACGCCATGCTTTTTTTGGAGAATTGCAAGTCTGCTTGTCTAGTACCTATTACATTGTGCCCTCATACAGCGTAGACCCCCATATTATGTAACACCCCCATACATTGTGTCCAGCTTGTTCCTTCTCTCTATAACAATAATGCCAAACACTGTGGTTTATGCACAATGGGACTCAGAAGGAGGGGGGCATTTGGATTTGAAAGAGCAAAACTCACTGGATTTTATTTGAGGGGGTAAGAGCCATGTTGATTTTGCAGAGTCTTTATTCTACCAGTAACATGGGAACCCACTATGCTTCCAGTGAAAAATGACAGACCTGACTGGTGACTGTTTTGTGCTGGATACATTGGGTTTTTATCTGTAACATTTTGAGGTACACCGACTATGAGACAGGTGAAGACACTTCGTACTTTGTTTGACATCAGCTTCGGTTGCATCCATCTTTTTAGGCATGCACAGATCTGTGGTTGTCCAAACTTGGGAGCTAAAAAGACTCCTAAAATGTTGGAACACTGCTGGAACACAGAGCAGTCCAAAGTGACTCCATCTGCCTTATACAAGAGTGGTTGCATCCAAGGTTTTGTCTGAATGAAAGATTTGGGAAATTTACATGGAAACCCAGACATAAGCACTCAGCAGAGAGCGCAGGTTAAATGTAAGCCGAGCCTTATTCAAATTTTGGGAGGTAGAATGAACAAATAGACAGCAGTACAAGTGTAGCTCTTACTTTCATTTTTGCGCAGTTCACTGTTCGGTACAGGGAATTACAGGGATATCAGATTTATATAGCTTTTTTAAGGTTTTGCTGTTATCACATAGTAAAAATGCTTTTTTATTTTAAAAAAAGTGCGTTTTTTGTTGCCACACTCTGAGAGCTGAAACTTTTTTATTTTTTGGCAAACAGAGCTATACGAGGGCTTATTATTTGCTGGTCGAGTTGCAGATTTTTTTAATACTATTTTGAGGCTCATAATCATTTTTGACTGCTTTTTATTCCAATTTTTTATTCACAGTATGAGCAATACACAGCAATTCAGTTATTGTTTTTATTTTATTTTTGTGCGCCATTTACTGTGCAGTAAAAGTGATAAGCCCAATTTGTTCGTCGGGTTGGCAGGAATGCAGCGATGCCATATTTATATATTTTTTTGCTTTGCTCTTTTTACATACTAAAAACATATTTTAGCAAAATTAATGTTTTTGCATCGCCATATTCTGAGAGCTGTAACTTTTGTATTCTTTTGCCGAATAAGTCATGTTAGGGCGTGATTTTTGTGGAACAATTTGGCGTTTCTATTCAGTACCATTGTTTTTACATAAGACTTTTCTATCGCTCTTTTTTCAATTTTTTTATTATTAGTTTGTCATTATGATGAAAAAGTGACTTTTTGGCGTGTCTTTTATTATTTTTTTGAATGGCATTCTCTAAACCCAATAAATAAAATGCCAGTTTTATAGAACGAGCCGCTCCATATACGGCAGCAACAATTATGTGTACTTTTTTTTATTTTATCATAAACGTTGTGTTTTAAGTGGTAAAACGGATTTTGCAGATTTGTGTGTGCTTTTTTTCATACTTTTTACATATTTTGTTTTACTTTTTACACTTTTTTTTTTACACTTTTTCAATGTGGGACATGTATAATTTTTGTTTTGATCACTGGTCTCATACACTCCTGTACTTACGTACTGCAGTGTATGAGACTGTCAGTGTCTCACTGACACTGCCTATGAGAGCCAGCTTAGAGTAGGATCTCACAGGCCATTGCACCCTGAGGTCATCACATGACCTCAGGGTATTATGAAAACCATCAGGACCCGCAATTCTCATTGTGGGGGTACAATGGTAACTGAGGATACTTATTCCCTCTTTACTGGCAATGAGGGAATAAGTACCCTTAATGACAACCGTTTAAATGCGCATCAGCAGTCGTTAAAGGGTTAATTTACAGGGTGTGTGTCTTCAGAAGCGCAAGTTGGGAACAATGTTTGTACACTACAATGTACCGGGCCCTATGTTGTATTACTCACTACAATGGAATAATTGCATTTTCACTTTGCAACATCCATTTCAGCTTGTTTTAAAAAAAACACACACATGGTGTCGAAATCATTGCTCGCTTGTAGATGTATTCCCAGAGGAGTGTAAACCATTCTAGGAAAATCAGCACTCCACAGGTCAAATAGCTCTGTCCCTCCTGAGTCTCGCCATGTGGCCAAACAGTGCTGCTTGTCGTTTACTGCAACATTCATAAAAAAATGATTGGGATTAAACTCTGTGGGAGGAGACCCAAGTTCGATACTGAAGAAATCATTATTGACAGTGAGTGTGATATACAGTATAAGTGGAACAGGCGGCCACGAGAGGTGGTGAGTTCTTCTTCAATGGAAGTCTTCAAACAGAGGCTGGACAGACATCTCTCTGGGATGATTTAGTGCACCCTGCCTTGACTAGAATAGTTGACCCAGGAGGTCCCTTGCAACTATCATTCTATTATTCTATGATAGTTCTAGGTTCCTGTGCCATCAAAAACTGTGCAGCCCAAGAAGGAATTGTCTGGAAATACCACCAAAATACCTCCATCTGAAGAACCTGCTACTCTGGTGCTGATTTTATTTTGAAGGCATAAATAATATTGAAAGGGAAAACCCATTGAATTCTTGCTTTCATGCAATGCTCGAGTAGTGTAATATTGGTGGTACTTGTGGTGTTTTTTTAAAAATGAAAGCCTATTTATTAGTTTGAGGGGAAGTTTTGATTTCTCTCCCTGTTTCAACTGACCGAGGATATTATTTTCTGCTGTATGTTATCTTCCAACTAACTGAGGGTCTACCTCACACTTTGTGCAGTGCTGGGGTTGGAAAGAAAGTGAAGCTCTTAGTCAGTGAGGGTGCTCAATGATGCAGCAGGATCTGGCTGTTTCCTTCTGTACATCCAATACAACTCATGCAGTGGACCAATAACACCACAGCTCCTTACATGAGCCATGTTGTGGCGTCCGAAGGCAGAAAGCACAAACAGTTGGTTGTTTTGGAGCCATTTAGTGTTAGGCCCAATGGCAGCAGTATTGCTCTTCCTGAGAAGAGCGGTATATTGAACGGTCAGCTTTTTGTAAGCACATTTTCTACCTTATGCTTCAATTACTCTATCTAGAAGGCAGGGTGAAAAGTCGGGGGAATCTGTAGTAGTAAATGCATCTGATAGGAGGCAGGGAGACTGTTTCACACCCAGTGCCCTCACTAGAGTTTTGTTGCTGGTGCCCTGTGCCCTGTTGCTGGTACTGAAGGTCCCCATGCCTACCATGACGATGCTCTTGTGTGGACAAATCTGTGGTTGGGTTAATAGAAGAATGTGATTTTATCTATACACAAAATACTATGATGTAGTCATGATAGAATAAGCTTTTAGATGATTGCAGTTTTAAATTCTGTAAAATAAAATTGAAAAAAATATATCAAAATTTGAATCACACCTACTCCTCTTTCTTTTAATTAAAAATAAACAAAATTAAAAAGATAAACATACATAAAATCAGTGCTTCTGTAAATGTCTGATCTATCAAAGTAAATAACCATATTTTTCGGACTGTAAGACGCACCGGACCATAAGATGCACCTAATTTTTAGAGGAGGAAAATAGAAAAAAAAATTGAAGCAACACATGTGGTCATGACACACTGTTATGGGGGCAGCAAGCTGCTGCAATAGGGATAATATCGCCAATTCTGGTATATATATGCCCACACATCCAGGTATACATGGCTCCTCATTATGGTTTATATGGCCCCTCATCCAGGTATACATGGCCCCCATCCAGGTATACATGGCCCCCCATCCAGGTATACATGGCCCCCATCCAGGTATACATGGCCCCCCATGCAGGTATAAATGGCCCCCATCCAGGTATACATGGCACCCCATCCAGGTATGCATGGCCCCCCATCCAGGTATACATGGCACTTCATCCAGGTATACATAGCCCCCCATTCCTATCCTGGTATGCAAGGCCACCATCCCCATCCTGGTATACATGGCCCCCATCTACCATCCTGGTACACATGGCCATCATCTCCATCCTGGTATACATAACCCTCCATCTTGGTGCACATGCCCTCATCCTGGTATACATGGCCCCTATCCCAATCCTGTTAAATATGGCCACCATCTCCATTCTGCTTTATATGACCCCCTTCATCATCCTGGTATACATTGCCCCCATCCACAACTCTGGTATACATGGCCCCCATCCACCATCCTGATATACATTGCCCCCATCCACCACCCTGATATACATGGCCCCCTTTCATCATCCTGACATACATGGCTCCCAACCAGCACTCTGGTATACATGGCCCCTTCATCTCCATCATGGTATACATGGCCACTTCATCCCCATCCTGGTATATATGCCCCCCATCCTAGTATATAAGGCCCCCATCCTGCTATATATATATTTCACCATCCCCATACTGGTATATATAGCCCCCATCCACCATCCTGCTTTATATGGCTCCTTCATTTCCCATCCTGTAATACATGTCCCCCATCATGCTGCACAAATAAAAAAATAAACAATTCTATTTACCTTTCCTCTGCTCCCTCACAGGGGCATTGTGTTCTGATGCCAGGAGCTGTCTGCAGCTTGTAAGCACATCACTGCCATGAGCCCTAACATGTTGAGGTCAACTGCCAGAATACTCACTGTTCTCCATGCATGGAATTATGGACCGGTGAATATTAACTTTATTTAATATTCAGCATAGCGCTAGCCGCAGCCACCGAGTGATCATGTGTGCCCGCTTTTAAAAAGAATGAATTTTCACTGCTCTCCACTCCCATGGGCATGGTGAGCAGTGAATATTCATTCACTTTAACAGAGGACACATGATCTCCAATCAGCTGCAGGAGCCGGAATCTGCGGCTAACACTGTGCCTGCTGTTATAGAAAATGAATATTCACTGCTCCTCACGATCATAGTCCCTCCCACCTCCCAGAGCAGTAAACATTAATTTTCTTTAACAGCGGACACAGTGTTAGCCTCAGCAGCTGCTACTGCCTCCTGTGACTTGATACTCCACCGCTGCCACTCCTCTCCCATCCACAGCAACAAGGGATATATATATAATTTACTTTCGGACTATAAGATGCACCCATTTTATTTTTTTCTCCAACATTTTGGAGGAGAAAAGTGCATTTTAAAGTCTAAAAAATATGGTAGATGAAATAAGCAATATTGTCAAAGCTGTAAGGAGGAAAAAATCAAAGCACTAATATTGTGGCTTTTCAGTCACATCAACAACTACACCAAAACAAAAGTGCAAAAAAGTGATTAAAAACAATGTATCTACACAAAACTAATATGAATAAAAAATCACCAAGCAAATATAACCTTACACTACTCTAATGATATGGGTCTCAAAATATTATGCCAGAAACACATTTTTCTTTAACAAAAAATTCAGGATTTCTATTTACCATTAATAAAATTGGTATCACTGTAATCATCATAAAAAATGCCTCACCAAAACCTTGTCAAATAACAAATGTACTAGCAGGGTGCAGCAGGCCCCCACTGGTAAAGTCTGGAGAAGCACAGGTTAACCGTTTTGAAATTAGTGTTAGGACTAGCAAGTAATTGGGAACCTTGACGTTGGGTTGCGAGCTTATCCATTTTGGCCAAAATAGTAACCAATACCTAATTTAACGTATTTAATATATGCATGAATTTTTTCATCTTTTTATTGCACTTTTTATCATTTTTTGCATGATGCAGCTAGGCCCCTTTATGTTGGGTTGGAGTCTGTTGCATCCTGCTAGTGCATTTGTCATTTGATAATATTTTGGTGAGGCATTTTTCATGATTTTTTTTGAGTTTCTCTATGTTAGCTGCTATCACTGTAATCATAATGGCATGCAGAACCAAATTGACAAGTCATTTCTACTGCTCAATGAACGTCTTAAAAAAAATAAAACAGTATGGCAGAATTTAGGATTTTTTTTCCACAATTCACTGCACTTTAATTTTTTTCACTTTTTGTAATACATCATTTGGTAAAATGATTAGTGTTATTCTTTTTTCTAATGTGCCAAGAAACTGAAGCAGCATTTGAAGCAGCAATGATTATAAACCTAAGGATTTCAGGTCCTAAAGAAGGTTAAAAAATCAGTCATACTAATTTATGTCATACTAATTTATGCCAAACTATTGTTCCTATTTTAACCGGAAAAAGATTACTTCAGCAGTGCCTATATAGATAAATTTCATGTCCATCATTTCTTTTAAATCTCATTTAATTCTAGGTGCTTTGTATAATCTGCGCAGGTTAAAAGGTCGTTTTCAATGTAGTCACATTTAGAAGAATGAAAAAGTCGTAAGTGGGAAATGTTTCATTAATTACTTTAATATGATTTGAAGTTGACTTGTCCACTTTTATAATACTTTAGACAATTTGCAAATTTTCAAAGAAATAATCCAATAATCTGCTAGTAATTGCACTTAATTTCACAAAGTAGAAGATATATTTAATAAGAAGTGTTATGGATTTTTTTTCTCAAATTTCAATAACCATACTGTACAGGAATTAGAAATTAATGATCTGACTAAATTTTGTTCTATCCATAATTCTCATGATTCTGCTTAGTTTGCATCTAAACTGCAGATCTAATCACATGTTTACTGTATGTGTTTTGGAATGGCCTGATGTTTACTCACAAAGTACATAAACAGGGAAAAGGAAGGCAGCACTCCATATAGTTTAAAGTGAAAAAGTGGATTTTTATTCAGACCAACATGGTGTGGCCCATAAAGTAGAAACTCTACAAAGAATCACATCTTTGAGAAGTTGACCCCCTGATCTATTGAACGCTACTGAATTCTAAATACTTGACTTGATGAAAGAGAACCTGGCATGGGGAAATGCTATTCACCTCCAGATAAAGGGATAATAGGCAGGTAAAAAGAGTTAAAAGCATGGATAAGATGAACTTACAGTGGCAAGTAAAAGCTTGGGCACCCATGTTCTAAATTGCTGTTATTGTAAACAGCTAAGCAAGTTAAAGATAAGGTGATCTCTAAAAGGCCTAAAAACATAGCAATACTCATATCACTGCTCAGCAATGCAACCAGATATTGCAGAGTTAGGCTCGATGTGGGACATAAGCATTATGAATTATCACCAGACAGGCGAGTAGAACTTTTATTTTTTATTTTTATACTAATAAATGGGTTAACCCATTTACCCCCAAGGGTGGTTTGCACATTAATGACCGGGCCAATTTTTACAATTCTGACCACTAGTGTTGAGCGATACCGTCCGATACTTGAAAGTATCGGTATCGGATAGTATCGGCCGATACCCGAAAAATATCGGATATCGCCGATACCGATATCCGATACCAATACAAGTCAATGGGACATCAAGTATCGGAATGTATCCTCATGGATCCCAGGGTCTGAAGGAGAGGAAACTCTCCTTCAGGCCCTGGGATCCATATTAAAGTGTAAAATAAAGAATTAAAATAAAAAATATTGTTATATTCACCTCTCCGGCGGCCCCTGGACATCAGCGGGAGGATCCGGCGTCCGGCACGGCTTCTTTCTTCAAAATGCGCGCCTTTAGGACCTGTGGAATGACGTCCCCGCTTCTGATTGGTCGCGTGCCGCCCATGTGACCGCCACGCGACCAATCAGAAGCCGCGACGTCATTCCTCAGGTCCTAAAAGGCGCTCATTCTAGGACTTTAGCTGAGGAATGACGTCGCGGCTTCTGATTGGTCGCGTGGCGGTCACATGGGCGGCACGCGACCAATCAGAAGCCGGGACGTCATACCACAGGTCCTAAAGGCGCGCATTTTGAAGAAAGAAGCCGTGCCGGATGCCGGATCCTCCCGCTGATGTCCAGGGGCCGCCGGAGAGGTGAATATAACAATATTTTTTATTTTAATTCTTTATTTTACACTTCCGATACCGATACCCGATATCACAAAAATATCGGATCTCGGTATCGGAATTCCGATACCGCAAGTATCGGCCGATACCCGATACTTGCGGTATCGGAATGCTCAACACTACTGACCACTGTCCCTTTGTGAGGTTATAACTCTGGAACGCTTCAACAGATCCTGATGATTCTGACATTGTTTTCTTATGACATATTGTACTTCATGATAGTGGTAAAATTTCTTTGATATTACCTTTGTTTATGTGTGAAAAAAACGGAAATTTGACAAAAATTTTGAAAACTTCACAATTTTCCAACTTTGAATTTTAATGCCCTTAAATTACCGTATATACTCGAGTATAAGCCGACCCGAGTATAAGCCGACCCCCCTAATTTTGCCACAAAAAACTGAGAAAACTTATTGACTCGAGTATAAGCCTAGGGTAGGAAATGCAGCAGCTACTGGTTAATTTCAAAAATAAAAATAGATGCTCCATACCGTTCATTATTGCCCCATAGATGCTCCATATACAACTGTGCTATATAGAATGCTCTGCACTGTTCATTATGGCCCCATAGATGCTCCATATAAAGCTGTGCCATATATAATGCTCTGCACCGTTCATTATGACCCCATAGATGCTCCTTATAAAGCTGTGCCATATATATATATTGCTCTACACCGTTGATTATGGCCCCATAGATGCTCCTTATAAAGCTGTGCCATATAGAATGCTGCTGCTGCAATAATAGAAAAAAAAATCACATACTCACCTCTCTTGCTCAGGATGCCAGCACTTTCAATATTTACCTGCTCCTCGTGCGGCTCCGTCTCCAGCACTGACGCTCAGCAGAGGGCGCGCACTGACTACGTCACTGCGCCCTCTAACCTGAGTGTCACTGCTAGAGGATGCTGCAGACGGAGCCGCACCGGAGCGAGGAGCAGGTAAATATAGCGCAGCGCTGCGCTCCCCGTATACTTATCTGCTCCCAGCGCGGTCCCTGCAGTCCCTGGCTTCCCCGGCACTGCAGCTTCTTCCTGTAATTGATCGGTCACAGTTACCGATCATTTACAGCAATGAATATGTGGCTCCACCTCTATGGGAGGTGGAGCTGCATATTCATTTCTGTAATGAGCGGTGCCATGTGACCACTCAGTACAGGAAGAATCTGCAGCACCGGGGAAGCCAGGGACTGCAGGGACCGCGCTGGGAGCAGGTAAGTATAACTACACAGCCCCCGCTCCCCCTCACCTGCTGACCTCCCGGTATATGACTCGAGTATAAGCCGAGAGGGGGACTTTCAGCCCAAAAAATGGGCTGAAAATCTCGGCTTATACTCGAGTATGTACGGTATATCACACAAAATACTTAATAAGTAACATTTCCCACATGTCCCTAACCCACCCACCCCTAACCCCAACAAATACCTAATCCCAACCCTAACCACACCCCTAACTCCAACACACCCTTAACCCTAATCCCAACCATAACCCTAACCACACGCCTAACCCTGACACACCCCTAACCCTAATCCCAACCTTAAATGTTATCCAAACCCTGACCCTAACTTTAGCCCCATCCCTAACTTTAACCCCAACCCTAACCCTAACTTTAGCCCCAACCCTAACTTTAGCCCTAACCGTAACTTTAGCCCCAACCCTAACCCTAACTTTAGCCCAAACCCTAACCCCAACCCTAATGGGAAAATGGAAATAAATGCATTTTTTTATTTTATTTATTTTTCTCTAACTAAGGGGGTGATAATGGGGGGCTTGATTTACTATTTATAGCAGGTTTTTTAGCAGATTTTTATGATTGGCAGATGTCACAGACTAAAAGGCGCTTTTTATTGCAAAAAAATTGTTTTTGCGTCTCCACATTTTGAGAGCTATAATTTTTCCATATTTTGGTCCACAGAGTCATGTGAGTTCTTGTTTTTTGCAGGACGAGTTGCTGTTTTTATTGGTACTATTTTCGGGCACGTGACAATTTTTGATCGCATTTTCTTCCTATTTTTGTGAGGCAGAATGACCAAAAAACCAGCAATTCATGAATTTCTTTTGGGGGAGGCGTTTATACCATTCTACGTTTGGTAAAATTGATAAATCAGTTTTATTCTTTGGGTCAGTACGATTACAGCAATATCTTATTTAGATCATTTTTTTATGTTTTGGTGCTTTTACACGATACAAACTATTTTATATAAAAAATAATTATTTTTGCATCGCTTTATTTTGAGGACTATACCTGTTTTATTTTTTCCCTGATGGTGCTGTATGGCCGTTCATTTTTTGCAGGACAAGATGATGTTTTCAGTGTTACCACATTTTGATTGCGTGTTATTCCACATTTTGTTCGGTGGTATGATAATAAAGTGTTGTTTTTTGCCTCGTTTTCTTTTTTTTATGGTGTTCACTGAAGGGGTTAACTAGTTGGACAGATTTATAGGTCGGGTCGCTACGGACTCGGCAATACAAAATATGTGAACTTTTATGTTTTTAATTATTTAGATAAAGAAATGTATTTATTGGAACAATATATTTTTTTTTTCTTTATTTAGTTTTTTTTTTTTTACACATGTAAATAATTTTTTTTTTACTTTGTCCCAGGGTGGGACATCATTGTATAGTGTCAGATCGCTGATCTGACACTTTGCAATCCACTGTGTCAGATCAGCGATCTGACACGCACTGCAGAAGGCTTGCTGGTGCCTGCTCAGAGCCGGCGTTTGCAAGCCACCTCCATGCAGGACCTGGAAGGAGCCCCGTGGCCATTTTGGATCCGGGGCCTGCAGGGAGGAGGACGGAGGAGACCCCAGGAGCAACGCATTGCTCCGAGGGTCTCAGGGAAGCATGCAGGGAGCCCCCTCCCTGCGTGATGCTTCCCTATGCCGCTGGAACTCTGCGATCATGTTTGATATCAGTGTTCAGGACTTAATGTGCCAGGAGTCATACAGCTGTCGCTTCTGCTTTTTGATGAGTCCACTGTCTAGAGTTCCGTGGCCCATCCACCTGATCCTGCCCCACAATTGGAAGAGACTGACTGCATTGATGTTCAACCACTTGTCATGTCAAAGAATGTGTACATGGGAGAGCCAGTGCACATGGTCAGCTGACCACTGCAGCACATCTTTGAGGATGAGGAAACACAGATGCAAACTGCTGCAACTTTCTGCGGTGCACAGACCGGCAAAGAGGGCAGGGGTGTGGAATGGTTGGAAGATGATGCGAGGGATGATAAAGTCCTTAGCCCCACATGGGGAGAAGGCCA
Organism: Ranitomeya imitator; assembly: GCF_032444005.1. NCBI lineage: Eukaryota > Metazoa > Chordata > Amphibia > Anura > Dendrobatidae > Ranitomeya > Ranitomeya imitator. The sequence continues at coordinate 463,801,419 of NC_091287.1, read as the reverse complement.
TCTTAGGCTGGTTTCACATTTGCGTTTTTTTGGGTGCGTTTTTGCGGTAAAAAACGCAAAAAAAACGCATGGTGAAAAAACGCATGTAAACGCATGCAAACGCTGCGTTTTTTTGACGCATGCGTTTTTGCATGTGGTGTAAAAAATGCGGCGTTTTACCGCGTTTACATGCGTTTTTTCATGCGTTTGCGTTTTTTAAACGCATGCTGAGAAATGTGTGACAGCTGCCAATCATTAAAAAAAAGTAAAAACCCCACTATAAACAGAAATAGTTAGGGTTAGGGGTAGGGTTAGGGGTAGGGATCATAACCCTAACCCTAAAGGGATCCTAACCCTAACCCTACCCCTAACCCTAACCCTAACCCTACCCCTAACCCTAACCCTAAGGGATCCTAACCCTACCCCTAACCCTAACCCTACCCCTAACCCTAACCCTACCCCTAACCCTAACCCTAACCCTAATCCTAATGGATCCTAACCCTACCCCTAACCCTAACCCTACCCCTAACCATAAAGGGGTTAGGGTTAGGGTTAGGGGTAGGGTTAGGGGTAGGGTTAGGATCCCTTAGGGTTAGGGGTAGGGTTAGGGTTAGGGTTAGGGGTAGGGTTAGGGGTAGGGTTAGGATCCCTTAGGGTTAGGGGTAGGGTTAGGGTTAGGGGTAGGGTTAGGATCCCTTTATCACCTTTACGTTGGGTGGTGCCATATTAGTGTGTTTTCAGTGTTTTTAATAAAAAAACGCATGCGTTTTTTAACGCAAAAAACGCATGCACCAAAAAACGCATGCGTCCCCATTGACTCCAATGCATTTTTTGACACAAAAAAAACGCATGCGTTTTTTTTTGGTCCAAAAAACGCTGATAAAAATACTACAAGTAGCATTTTAGAAAAAAAACGCATGCAGTAAAAAAACGCATGCGTTGCAAAACGCGACCAAACGCATACACAAAAAAACGCATGCGTTTTCAATGTTAAATATAGGAAAAAAAACGCATGCGTTTTTTTGAAAAAAAAATGCAGCAGACAAAAACGCAAGTGTGAAACCAGCCTTAGTCATGTGCTCAGTTCAGAGGAAGAGGAGGTGGTCACGCTGCTCCAGCAGCACAGCAAAAGACAAAGCAGGGAAGAAAAGCACTAGCTTCTAATCAGTACATTGGCTGCTACTGCCCACAGTGCCAAGGAAATTAGCATACCAAAGCCAGCTGAAAGGAGCTCCCTAGGGTGGGATTTCTTCAGACAATGTCCTGACAAAAAGTGATAGGTGGGTTGCACCCTTTGCCGTCAGCTTTAAGCAAGGCATAAATATTTTGAACTTGAGCACCACCTGCATGATCAGGCATCTGAAATATAAGCACAAACTGCAGTGGATTACAAATCTTAAAAATCATGAGAGACTCCTCCTGCTCCCTGTTCTGCTGCAGCCTCAGCCTCTTCCTCCCACTCATGATCAACTGGTCCATCTGCTTCTCTGCAAAGAGAGAATGTGTCAGCACCACCCTCACCTTCACCAGTGTCACCAATCAGCTCCCCATGTCTAATGGAAGTGTTCAAATTTCTATCCCCTTGAGAGACACCCTTGAGAGAAAGAGGAAATACCCCACTAGCCACCTATGAGCCAGGCTCCTGAATTAAAGCATTTGCAAACTACTTGCCTTCAAAATACTGCCATTCTGGCTGGTAGAGATGACCAGTTTAAAAAAATTGTCCAGCAGTATGTCATTCACAGCTGCTACTACTTCTCCAGGCAGGCCATCCCTGCCCTGCACAAACATGTAGCAGACCAAACCAGGTGTGCACTGGGCAATGCCATGAGTGGAAAGGTCAACATACCCAATGATATGTGGAACAGTAAGCACAGCCAGGGACATTACATCTCCATAACTGCCCACTGGGTAAATGTAGTGGTGGCTGGGCCAGAGGCATAAGGCATTGCAGCGCATGTCTTACCACCACCAAGGAATTCTGCACATTCTTCTTCTCAGGTTGACTTGACCTACTCTGCTTCTTCCACCACCTCATCATCTGCTCACAGTAAGACATTCCTCACCAACTTTAGAATAGCCATGGGGCAAAGACAGCAGCCTGTTTTGAGACTAATCTGTCTGAAGACAGATCCCACATTTCATAGAAGCTGTGGATGGGGATCAAAGAACAGACAGATTGTCATGGGTTTACCACAACAGAGAGGAGCCTGAAGACTGCAGTGCCTTATTTATCCTACTCCTGCACTGATTAGAAGCATTTGACATTCATACTAAATTGTGCAGGTTTCTTTTAGCAGTGCAGGGGTTAATCTGCTCAGTCGAGAACTACTGGAAGCTTTCCGGCATTAAAGCTCAGTTGTTCACTGTTAGCCACTCCCATCTTCTATATAATCTGGGCCCTGGCTAGCATTCATTGTCAGAGTTGCTTTGCTGCATGGCTGGAGGTTGTTGGTGGTTGCTATTTGAGAAGGCGTTTGGTGCATTTATCTGTGACTGTTTCTAGATTTTCAGTGTGTGATAATTTCCCTTTTTCTTCTACTTTGGTTTAACCCCAGCCTTGATGCATTTCTCTGTTATTTGTGTGAGGTTATTTGTATGATTGGTATTTTTTTTTACCCCTGTTCATATTACCTTATTAATCTGGTTGATGTATTATGGTACACTACTACTTCCCTCTTGCCTGGGTGGGAGAAGGGTACATACTAAGGGCAGAATCATTAGCTAAGTCAAGGTACGTGGCTGCGGCGTCTTCATCATCAGAAGTAATCTGGGGAACAGAGAGAGCTAGGGCACCCTTAGTGTTAGGGACAGGGAAGGAGGCCCTGGTCCTGGGATACCCGATAACAGAGCTATGACACAGTGGTTGGTGCCTTTGAACCTCAAGCCTGGCCTGGTAGTGGGCAATAATGGGTGAAATCTGGTAGCAGCTCTGAGCTTAACCGGTTTGACAAACATCCTTTGCCTGGCGCATGTGCTTAATTTAGTCATGACCAGCCTTCTCTAAAGTTTCCCAAATACGTTTCATCTGCTACTGAAAGTACGGGCAGTGTGTGTGCGCTTTCAGCATTTACACCTCGCTTTTGCTCGCCTGTCTGTGCTGCAGCATCACTTCTGTCTTCCTGCTCACTGTCTCATATGCAATGCACCAATAACTCCACCCTACATATGCTGGAAAGGCTGTGTAAGCAGAAGGCAGTTCTCGAGTTTCAGCTGCAGCACACACTGGTAAGTCACTCCGCAGAACAACCCCACTTCACCACCAATGAGTGGGACATGTGTCAGGACACATGTGTCCTGTTGTGCTGCTTTGAATATTCCAGCAACATGGCCAGCACTGAAGACGCCATCATCAGCGTTGCTGTACCAGCTTGCAGGGTCGGCTCCAGGTTTTCTTGGACCCTGGGCTAATAAGTCTCAGTGGACCCTTTAAAACATACCACAATTCATGATGCACAGATATGGCAGATAAATATAGGTATAGTACAATACCAAAGATTTCACTTACCTCTTACATTACATGAGTGATATCTATTGTACATTCTACAATAGCTCAGAAATCGGACAGTATATTTCTCCATACAGTATTATGAGCCCCATAAATTGCTCCACACAGAATGGGCCCCATATAATGCTCCAGTATATGATGAGCCCCATGTATTGCTCTATACAGTATAATGAGGCCCATATAATGCTCCATACAGTATACAGTATAATGAGGGGCCCATGGTACAGGAATATAGGGGTACATAAAGATATTTGGGGGTGCGCACAGGCACAGGATTGGCGTATAGATGTACTTATAGATATATGGGGTGCAAACAGAAACAGGACAGGTGTACAGGGTTGAATTTAGATATATGCATTTAGATATATGGGAGTGCACACAAACACATAGGACAGGAGTATAGGGGTGCATAAAGATATATGGGGTGCACACAGACACATAGGACAGGCGTATGGGGGTGCATACAGATATTTGAGGGTGCAAACAGACACATGACAGGCATAAAGGAGTGCATAAAGATGTATAGGAGTTAGGAGTGCTCCCAGACACAGGACAGGCATATAGGGGTACATAGGTATATAGGGGTGCACACAGACACATAGGACAGGCATTGGGTGAATACAGATATATAGGGGTGCATACAGACACATAGGACAGGCGTATAGGGGTGCATATAGATATATGGGGGTGCACACAGGCACATTGGACAGACGTATAGGGGTACAAATAGATATATGGGGTGCACACAGAAACATAGGACAGGCGTATAGGGGTGCATATAGATATATGGGGGTGCGCACAGACTCATAGAACAGGTGTATAGGGATGCATATAGATATATAGGGGTGCACACACAGACACAGGACAGGCATTGGGTGCATATAGCTATATGGGGGTGCACACAGACAGGCATTTAGGGGTACATAAAGATATATAGGGGTTCTGACTATACCATGTCTGCTCCCACTTACAGGATCACACACAATACAGGGGTGCAGACAATTGGGGGTCGCAGCACATATATGGCGCGGTTTGGGGTTACTATTTACAGCAGCTATCTGTGACAACAGCGGCAGCACAAGTTAGTAAGTGCAGGGTGCAGATAGCGCCCTGTGGTGGGGGTACTTACCCAGTGCTAGGTGTAAAATGGGCAACAGGAGGGCGCTGAACCCGGGGCAGCTCAACACTTCCATGCCGACTATAGCACATAGTAACATAGTAATTAAGGTTGAAGGAAGACTTTAAGTCTATCTAGTTCAACCCATAGCCTAACCTAACATGCCCTAACATGTTGATCCAGAGGAAGGCAAAAGGTAAGCTCCACATTGGGGAAAAAAATCCTTCCCAACTCCACATACGGCAATCAGACTAGTTCCCTGGATCAACACTCTATCAAGGAATCTAGTGTATATACCCTGTAACATTATACTTTTCAAGAAAGGCATCCAGTCCCCTCTTAAATTTAAGTAATGAACCACTCATTACAACATCATACGGCAGAGAGTTCTATAGTCTCACTGCTCTTACAGTAAAGAATCTGCATCTGTTATTATGCTTAAACCTTCTTTCCTCCAGACATAGAGGATGCCCCCTTGTCCCTGTCTCAAGTCTATGATTAAAAAGATCATCAGAAAGGGCTTTGTACTGTCCCCTCATATATTTATACATTAAAATAAGATCATCCCTTAGCCTTCGTTTTTGCAAACTAAATAGCCCCAAGTATAATAATCTATCTTGGTATTGCAGACCCCCCAGTCCTCTAATAAACTTGGTCGCTCTTTTCTGCAGCTGCTCTAGTTCAGCTATGTCTTTCTTATATACCGGAGACCAGAACAGTACACAGTACTCTAAGTGTGGTCAAACTAGTGACTTGTATAGAGGTAAAATTATGTTCCCCTCATGAGCATCTATGCTTCTTTTAATGCATCCCATTATTTTATTTGCCTTTGTAGCAGCTGCCTGACACTGGCCACTAAATGTGAGTTTGTCATCCACCCATACACCCAGGTCTTTTTCATTGATGGTTTTGCACAGAGTTTTAGAATTAAGCACATAGTTATACATATTATCACTTCTACCCAAGTAAATGACCTTACATTTATCCCCATTAAAGCTCATTTGCCATTTATCAGCCCAAGCTTCTAGTTTACATAAATCATCCTGTGATATAAAATTGTCCTCCCCTGTATTGATTACCCTGCAGAGTTTAGTGTCATCTGCAAATATTGAAATTCTACTCTGTATGCCCTCTACAAGGTCATTAATAAATATGTTAAAAAGAAGAGGGCCCAATACTGACCCCTGTGGTACCTGTTGTGAATTCCGTGGCCAAGCTCCCTCCTGTGGTCGTGAGTGGTACTGCGGCTGGTTCTGTCTATAAGCTTCCTTTGGTGGATGAGAGTGGTACTGCGGCTTCTGAGTTTCCTTCCTCAGGTGATGAGGTTAAGTCGTTAGGTGCTGCTCTATTTAACTCCACCTGGTGCTTTGATCCTGGCCTCCAGTCAATGTTCTAGTATTGGTCTTGCTTCCTCCTGGATCGTTCCTGTGGCCTGTCTATCCTGCATAAGCTAAGTTCTGCTTATGTTATTTTTGTTTGCTATATTTTCTGTCCAGCTTGCTATATTGGTTTTTCTTGCTTGCTGGAAGCTCTGAGACGCAGAGGAAGCACCTCCGTACCATTAGTCGGTGCGGAGGGTCTTTTTGCACCCCGGCGTGGTTGTTTGTAGGTTTTTGTGTTGACCGCAAAGCTATCTTTCCTATCCTCGGTCTATTCAGTAAGTCGGGCCTCACTTTGCTAAATCTATTTCATCTCTGTGTTTGTATTTCATCTTTTCTCACAGTCATTATATGTGGGGGGCTGCCTTTTCATTTGGGGAATTTCTCTGAGGCAAGGTAGGCTTATTTTTCTATCTTCAGGGCTAGTTAGTTTCTCAGGCTGTGCTCGAGGCGCATAGGGAGCGTTAGGCGCAATCCACGGCTACCTCTAGTGTGGTGTGATAGGATTAGGGATTGCGGTCAGCAGAGTTTCCACGTCTCAGAGATCGTCATATGTTTTTGGTAAATGTCAGGTCACTTTGAATGCTCTGAACTTCAAGGTCCATTGTGGTTCTGAATTACCTGTTCATAACAGTACTGGAGGCCCAAAGTACTAATGCTTCTCAATAGAGGGAAAAGAGAAGTTCTGAGACCATTTTTTTTTCTTTGCACTGTGTTCTGTCTTTCTTTTCCCCTATAGGTTCAGAACACAGGTGTGGACATGGACAGGGTGGTTCAGAACACAGGGTGGTTCAGAACACAGGTGTGGACATGGACATTCAGGGTCTGTCCTCTTTGATGGATAATCTCACTATAAGAGTACAGAACATTCAAGATTTAGTGGTTCAGAATCCTATGTTAGAACCTAAAATTCCTATTCCTGAGTTATTTTTTGGAGCTAGAGCTAAGTTTTTGAATTTTAAAAATAATTGTAAACTATTTCTGGCTTTGAAACCCCGCTCCTCTGGTGACCCAGTTCAACAAGTTAAAATTATTATTTCTTTATTACGTGGCGACCCTCAAGACTGGGCATTTTCCCTTGCGCCAGGAGATCCTGCATTATGTAATATTGATGCGTTTTTTCTGGTGCTCGGATTGCTGTACGACGAACCTAATTCAGTGGATCAGGCAGAGAAAAATTTGCTGGCTCTGTGTCAGAGTCAGGATGAGATAGAGACTTATTGTCAGAAGTTTAGAAAGTGGTCCGTGCTCACTCAATGGAATGAATGTGCGCTGGCAGCTATTTTCAGAAAGGGTCTCTCTGAAGCCCTTAAGGATGTCATGGTGGGATTTCCTATGCCTGCTGATCTGAATGAGTCTATGTCTTTGGCCATTCAGATCGGTCAACGCTTGCGCGAGCGTAAATCTGTGCACCATTTGGCGGTATTATCTGAGCATAAACCTGAGCGTATGCAGTGCGATAGGACTTTAACCAGAGCTGAAAGGCAAGAACACAGACGTCAGAATGGGCTGTGTTTCTACTGTGGTGATTCCACTCATGCTATCTCCGACTGTCCTAAGCGCACTAAGCGGTTTGCTAGGTCTGCCACCATTGGTACGGTACAGTCGAAATTTCTTTTGTCCGTTACTTTGATCTGCTCTTTGTCTTCCTATTCTGTCATGGCATTTGTGGATTCAGGCGCTGCCCTGAATTTGATGGACTTGGAGTTTGCTAGGCGCTGTGGGTTTGTCTTGGAGCCCTTGCAGTGTCCTATTCCATTGAGAGGAATTGATGCTACGCCTTTGGCCAAGAATAAGCCTCAGTATTGGACCTAGCTGACCATGTGCATTGCTCCTGCACACCAGGAGGATATTCGCTTTCTGGTGTTGCATAATTTGCATGATGTGGTCGTGTTGGGGTTGCCATGGCTACAAGTCCATAACCCAGTATTAGATTGGAAATCAATGTCTGTGTCCAGCTGGGGTTGTCAGGGGGTACATGGTGATGTTCCATTTCTGTCTATCTCATCATCCACCCCTTCTGAGGTCCCAGAGTTCTTGTCTGATTACCGGGATGTATTCGATGAGCCCAAGTCCAATGCCCTACCTCCGCATAGGGATTGTGATTGTGCTATCGATATGATTCCTGGTAGTAAGTTTCCTAAGGGTCGACTGTTTAATTTATCTGTACCTGAGCACGCCGCTATGCGGAGTTACGTGAAGGAGTCTTTGGAGAAGGGTCATATTCGCCCGTCATCGTCGCCATTGGGAGCGGGGTTCTTTTTTTGTGGCCAAGAAGGATGGTTCGCTGAGACCTTGTATGGATTACCGCCTTCTAAATAAAATTACGGTCAAATTTCAGTACCCCTTGCCGCTGCTGTCTGATTTGTTTGCTCGGATTAAGGGGGCTAGTTGGTTCACCAAGATAGATCTTCGTGGTGCGTATAATCTTGTGCGTATTAAACGGGGCGATGAATGGAAAACAGCATTTAATACGCCCGAAGGCCATTTTGAGTACCTGGTTATGCCATTCGGACTTTCTAATGCTCCATCAGTGTTTCAGTCCTTTACAAAAAAGAAGAGAAAGAAATAGACCAAAAATCGGGGATCACCGGAGGCACGGATCAAGTAAAAAAAGGCAAATTTTATTCAAAAGTGTATAAACGGACACAGAAAACCACATAGAGCACACATTAAAAACATTTAAAACATTGGTCATCCATGTGACCTATACATGGTACACTTAGGCCCAAAATAGAGCCATCCCCCTGTATGAACCAACTCCCCAGTATCAATAGATGACAAATATAAAGAAAATCCTAACTATTACCGAGTGTGATGTCTATGTGAACAGCACCTTATTTTATCATACAAAAAATATATTGAAAAAGAGAGCTAAATGGCAAGTACACAAATAGTCATATAGCTACCACATTCAGCATATGTCATAATGACTTGTAAGGAGATCCACAATGCCTAGATGCACCATGTTATAGTGAAGGCAGTATCCATGGTGCAAACACATAAAAAAAAAAAAAAAAAAAAAAAAAAGAGTCATCTAGACATGAACCCCAATTGCCATAGAAATGAATAAAGATACATATGGAGGTGCAGATAACCAGCCCAGCTGAGGGCACAATCAGGTTCAAAGACTAATAAATCTATTAGCAGAGTAAGTACGAGACTCAATGTGCCAAAGCTGCAGAGACTCCCATGCTGAAGAGGCATACACACAGTTACCAAAGCCTCTGGGGCTAGATGACCAAAGCTCAATCACGGCATGTAAAATAGAGCCAAGGGCTGCTGGACACACTCAGGACCACCTGGGGAGTGGAGACAGGGGGTACGCTGACCCGACGCGTGTCGCCACACTCAGTGGCTTCGTCAGGGGTAACTCCTGTCAGTGTACTGCGTCCTAATATACTAGTTAATCACTTAGGAAATAGCTGCAGCTGTGCTGCTTACCAGAGAAGCATGTAGTCAGGAAACATGGAGGTGCCTCCCCCAGCGTCCAGGGAGAGCTGCCAGCACCTGCGCACACAGGCTTATCTCCTGTGTATTGTCTCGTCACACCAGGTTGTCAAGGGTGCCTGGCAACACCCCGCCCACCCCACATCATCGGATCTCCAACACAGTTGCAATGGGAGCACAGAACGCTTGTGTTCGACCGGGTTTTCTATAGGCAAGCCAGAGGTACTGCGATGGGCGCACGTTGTGCGCCCTCGTACGCAAACCTCTTTTTGGGGTGGTGGGAGTCAACCAGGGTGTACTGTCTGGAGGCTTTTTCCATGCATGTCATCAAATGGTATCGTTATATTGATGATATCTTGTTTCTCTGGACAGGCACCCTGGAAGAATGTCATCAATTCATTATGACTCTGAACCAAAACCCCTGGAATATACGGCTGACCTCACACCTGTCACAGAGAGAAGTGGAATTCTTGGATCTCAAGCTTTACCCTAAGGATGGGTGCGTGTATACCACTCTGTATCGTAAACCGACGGCTACCAATAGCCTTTTACAATTTTCAAGTTTTCACCCACAGCATCTAAGAAAAGGGATTCCAAAAGGGCAATTTTATCGCATAAAACGAAATTGCAGTACCCAAGAAGATTTTCGGATGCACTCACAGGATCTTACCCACCGGTTCAAGGATAGAGGCTATCCAAAAAAGGTAATTGCACGTGCCTACACTGCAGCGAGAGATGCGGGCAGAGGGGATTTATTGCAGCCCCGTGCGAAGGGACCTTCTAAACCTCTGGGTGTTATTACAACTTATAATAACCAGTGGCGGGAGGTTCGAGAGATACTCACTAAATATTGGGGGATTTTACGTAGCGAACCCAAACTTAAATCACACATCTCCACACAGCCAACCTTGATAGCCAGAAGACCAAAAAACCTTAAGGACTCTCTGAGCCATAGCCACTTTAAACGCCCAACAACTCGGCTAAACAGAGGGACTAAACTCGTTGGGACATTTCCATGTGGCAGCTGCAACATTTGCCCATTTATCAACAATGATGTGACTCTCATTCCATCCCCTTCTTCATTTCAGGTGGTGACAAAAACCTACTTCAACTGTAAAACTCTGAATCTGATTTATGCTCTTATCTGTCCGTGTCCAAAAACGTATGTTGGTCAGACGACTCAAGTACTGAAAAAGAGAATACAGCAGCACTTCTCAAGCATCACCACAGCAAAGAAAGACTTGGAAAGGGGGAAAACCTTGTCCTCGGTGGCCTCGCATTATTTATCTGTACACAACTCCCAACATAGGGGAACACGAATTATGGGCCTGGAGTTGGTCCAATCAGACATCAGAGGGGGAGACATCACGTTGGAATTGCTAAGACGCGAGTCCAAATGGATCTTCAATTTGAACTGTAAAGCTCCGTTTGGCCTTAATGAGGACCTTTTATTTACAGGGTTCTATAAGCAATCCTGAAAGACTCGTTCATGCCCACTATTGGTGCGTTGCTTTGTTGCCTCTTTATGTCTAGGAACGCTTTATATGTTTCTGGTTTTGTTATCATCATTCATCACTTTTATATTTTGAACTAGGTCTTCTGTTTAGCAATAACTTGCAGTAGCCTAGGTAGAATTTGGATCTCTATGTGAACAGCACTACTAGGACTCTAATTTAATATAAGCACCTTTCGTACTAGTATCACTCCTGCTGGTTCTATATGTGATGTCTTTGTCAACAACACCAGACCGTATGCCCTTGACCTGCATGTCCAAATATCTTTTGATAATTGGTGCTTCTGCAGTGATTTTGTCTTTTTGTAGTAGTGCCACATTCCATCTGTGGCCCACTTTGAGTTTACATGGAATATGTATATATATATAATATTATTCTGCCCTTGAAAGAGGCTTTAGGTTGCTTTATTAAACCAGCAATTTTACATGTAAATATTTATTTTTGTCATGCTTTCCAGCCATTTTAAGTCTACCATTACTGGTTTGTAATGACGTATTTGGTGTTGACATACAGTGAGCATAGGTTTCCACGTGCCCCGGGCAATTTTGCCTGGAGCGTGATGGGAGCCCACATTTGCACCCTGATTAAGACTTTTGGGGTTGGACAAAGTGTAACTGGGGAATCCCAGCAATCCCATATAGGGCCAATGCTGGCTGAGTTATAGCATGACTTGAGTGTCTATGATATGATATTGCACATAAGGTATGGAGTCTTTAAGTCTTGTAATAGTCCTGATTGGGGCACTGGAAGAGCATGCTTTATACTACGTGCTCCATTCTAACAAAGTTATGGTTCTACCCGATGTGGCAATGTATGGGGTACTGGCAATGCACATTTTTTACACCTGTTTGCCCCCCTGCACGATGACACGCGTGGGGTTGGATGTCTGGGTATGTCCTAAATACTACAGGTGTGGCATCTATGCATCTATGCAGCTACATAACTGCTGCCTAGGTGCAATGGAATGTGACAGGTGAAGCCCCTGCACGCAGCTATGATAACTTACTTTGAATGTGCCGAGGCTTATCTAATGAGATATTGTTATCCTATACGAGACTATATGTTGCCTCACTGGTACTTGTATATCTGTAGGCTTACGGTGGTTCTGGGCACTTGCAATCCAATGCTCATAAGAGCCTGTAGTGCACCAACATGGGGCACGAAGACGCACATCAGCTCAAGTGTCCATGCGCTCATGACAACTCTGCCTGAGACCTGATGATGTGGTATGGGGGGAATGTTGCTGGGCCCAGAGGCGTATCTAGGGTTTCTGGCACCCGGGGCAAGAATTCATTTCGGCGCCCCCCCAGGACATATGTGATTTTCACACTTAGTCATGTACCCACGAGCTCCTCTCCCTAATGCTCTCAATATTCAGTGAAAAACTGAGAGAAGCAGAAGAGAAGCTCGTTGTCACAGGACCACAAGTCTGAAAGTCGCATATGAGTGAAGTGTCCATGTGACGACTACTGGAACCTGCAGAGCTGAATCCTGACATCGCAGCTTCTGAATTCTTTTAGGATTCTCCCTTGCCGGTGGACGGTCATGTCAGCAAAAGCATGTGATTTGTATACTTCTGACCACATTCCGACTAGACGTGCCGGCCTCGCTCAGTTCATTTTCATTGAGTGAGGCCACACATGTCTAGTCAGCACGTGACCGCATGTATGTAAATCACCAGCACGAGAGAATCCTGACAGCGTGCAGGGCGCACTGTGAGAATTCAGAAGTCTGCAGTCACAAAGAATGACTGCAGACTCATTACAAACCTGGACAACCCCTTTAATGCTCCTAACATAAATAAAAACATGAGTTAGTCAGTATCACAATGTTATGATTAGGTAATTCAGAACCACAATGGACCTTGAAGTTCAGAGCACACAAGTGACCTGACAAAACCCACAAAACATAGGACGAGCTCTGAGACGTGGGAACTCTGCTGACCGCAATCCCTAATCCTATAATACCACACTAAAGGTAGCCGTGGAGCGCTCCTGACAGACCTAGGCGCCTCGGGCACAGCCTGAGAAACTAGCTAGCCCTGAAGGTAGAAAAATAAGCCTACCTTGCCTCAGAGAAATTCCCCAAAGGAAAAGGCAGCCCCCCACATATAATGACTGTGAGTAAGATGAAAATACAAACACAGAGATGAAATAGGTTTAGCAAAGTGAGGCCCGACTTACTGAATAGATCGAGGACAGGAAAGATAGCTTTGCGGTCAACACAAAAACCTGCAAACAACCACGCAGAGGGGCAAAAAGACCCTCCGCACCGACTAACGGTACGGAGGTGCTCCCTCTGCGTCTCAGAGCTTCCAGCAAGCAAGCAAAACCCAAAAAGCAAGCTGGACAGAAAATATAGCAACAAAATAAACACAAGCAGACTTAGCTTATGCTGAGCAGACAGGCCACAGGAAAGATCCAGGAGGAAGCAAGACCAACACTAGAACATTGACTGGAGGCCAGGAGCAAAGCACTAGGTGGAGTTAAATAGAGCAACACCTTACGACTTCACCACATCACCTGAGGAAGGAAACTCAGAAGCCGCAGTACCACTTGTGACCACAGGAGGGAGCTCTGCCACAGAATTCACAACACACAAATAACATTTACATCCAGGTACCTTATAGATGTCGTCATCTCTGGAGTCGTTCTACTTCTTTTCTTCATCTTGTCCAGACCCCATGATGAGTTTTCTCATCCACAGCCGTCTCTGCAGACTTCCATCTTGTCCGCTCTTTTGCAGAAAATCTCCACATGACGCCCTTAAAGATACAAGTGTCATTATAATGCTCCTGAATAAAAAATTGCCCCTCACTATATTGTCTGCCCAAAATATGACCCCCACACTGTCCCTCTTATGGTACATACTCTTCACTCTAACCTCTCCTTTCCATACCGGTCCCCTCTTCACACTGTCCTCTCACACTGTGTCCCCCTCTATAGGGCCCAGTATTTGTACTGTACTCTGATTACACTCCCCCCTCCTTGGTATACCGTCCTCTGCTGGCTGTGCCCTTACACTGTCCCCTCATTCTACACCCCTACTGCTCAGTTTCTATTCTGTGCCCACTCACTTTTCTCCCGCATACTGTCTCCTCACACTATTCCCTTCCCTCCTCATACTGTCTCCTCTCACATCCCTCCTGTTCACCAAACTGTCTCCTCATATATTTACCCCCTCGCTTTCTATACTGCCTGCTCACCTGACTCCCTATATTGTGTCTGCACACATCCCATCACCCTCACTCCCCGTACTCTGTCCACATACATTTTTCACATTGCTACTCATACTGTGTCCACATACATTCCCCCGTTCGCTCCTCATACTGTCTGCACCCATCCCCCATACTGTTTCCTCAGATATGCCCCCCATTCTCCTGAACTGTTTCCTCATATATGCCCATTATTTTCCTCTACCCCACCCCATCATTGCTCTCTTCACCACCTCCATCTTTACTTTCTCCACCACCACTATAATTGCTTTCTCCCCCACCACCCCATAATTTCCCATTCCACCACCTCCATCATTTCCTCCTTTGCCTTTTCTACCATATCCATCATTTTCTTTTCCCCCACCATCTCCATCTTTGCCCTTTCCACCACCATCATCATTGTCCTTTCCACCATCACCATACTTGCCCATTCCACCACCTCCATCATTTTCTCCCCCTCCAATATCATCAGTGTGCTTTCCACCACCACCATCCTTGTCCATTCTACTACCTCCATCATTTCTTCCCCCCCTCATTATTGCCCATTCCACCACATCCATCATTTCCTCCTCCCCCTCCATCCCAATTATTGCCCTCTCCCCGTCAGTCCCATCATTGCCCTCGCCTCTCCTCTCCGTACACACACAAAACCATTTACATTCACCCGCAGCGCTACGCATGCACGCACAAACACACACACACACACTGAGTACAGTAATGTAATGGCCACACCTAGTTACTCCTACACACGTGGCTGAGCTCCGTACACCTTGCACACACGGCTCCGCTCCGTACACACGTGGCTCCACTCCATACACCTCGTATACACACGGCTCAGCTCCGTACACCTTGCACACACGGCTCCGCTCCGTACACCTCGTACACACACGACTCCGCTATGTACACCTCATACACACACGGCTCCGCTATGTACACCTTGCACACACGCAGTTCAGCTCTGTACACCTCGTACACACACACGGCTCCGCTCCGTACCCGTACACACACACACGGCTCCGCTCCGTACACACACACACACGGCTCCGCTCCGTACACACACACACGGCTCCGCTCCGTATACACACACACGGCTCCGCTCCGTACACACACACACGGCTCCGCTCCGTACACACACACACGGCTCCGCTCCGTACACACACGGCTCCGCTCTGTACACACATGGCTCCGCTCCGTACACACACACACGGCTCCGCTCCGTACACACACACACGGCTCCGCTCCGTACACACACACACGGCTCCGCTCCGTACACACACACACGGCTCCGCTCCGTACACACACACACGGCTCCGCTCCGTACACACACACACGGCTCCGCTCCGTACACATATGGCTCCGCTCCGTACACACATGGCTCCGCTCCGTACACACATGGCTCCGCTCCGTACACACACACAGCTCTGCTCCGTACACACATGGCCCCGCTCCATACACACACACGGCTCCGCTCCGTACACACACACGGCTCCGCTCCGTAAACACACACGGCTCCGCTCCGTACACACATGGCTCCGCTCCGTACACACACGGCTCCGCTCCGTACACACACACACAACTCCGCTCCGTACACACACACGGCTCCGCTCCGTACACACACACACACGGCTCCGCTCCGTACACACACACACACGGCTCCGCTCCGTACACACACACACGGCTCCGCTCCGTACACACACACACGGCTCCGCTCCGTACACACACACACGGCTCCGCTCCGTACACACACACACACGGCTCCGCTCCGTACACACACACACGGCTCCGCTCTGTACACACACGGCTCCGCTCCGTACACACACACATGGCTCCGCTCCGTACACACATGGCTCCGCTCCGTACACACATGGCTCCGCTCCGTACACACACACACGGCTCTGCTCCGTACACACACACAGCTCTGCTCCGTACACACATGGCCCCGCTCCGTACACACATGGCTCCGCTCCATACACACACACGGCTCCGCTCCGTACACACACACGGCTCCGCTCCGTACACACACACACGGCTCTGCTCCGTACACACACACACGGCTCCGCTCCGTACACACACACACACGGCTCCGCTCCGTACACACACACACGGCTCCGCTCTGTACACACACGGCTCCGCTCCGTACACACACACACGGCTCCGCTCTGTACACACACGGCTCCGCTCCGTACACACACACATGGCTCCGCTCCGTACACACATGGCTCCGCTCCGTACACACATGGCTCCGCTCCGTACACACACACACGGCTCTGCTCCGTACACACACACAGCTCTGCTCCGTACACACATGGCCCCGCTCCGTACACACATGGCTCCGCTCCATACACACACACGGCTCCGCTCCGTACACACACACGGCTCCGCTCCGTACACACACACACGGCTCTGCTCCGTACACACACACACGGCTCCGCTCCGTACACACACACACACGGCTCCGCTCCGTACACACACACACGGCTCCGCTCTGTACACACACGGCTCCGCTCCGTACACACACACACGGCTCCGCTCCGTACACACATGGCTCCGCTCCGTACACACATGGCTCCGCTCCGTACACACACACACGGCTCTGCTCCGTACACACACACAGCTCTGCTCCGTACACACATGGCTCCGCTCCATACACACACACGGCTCCGCTCCGTACACACACACGGCTCCGCTCCGTAAACACACACGGCTCCGCTCCGTACACACATGGCTCCGCTCCGTACACACACGGCTCCGCTCCGTACACACACACACAACTCCGCTCCGTACACACACACACGGCTCCGCTCCGTACACACACGGCTCCGCTCTGTACACAGACACGGCTCTGCTCCGTACACCTTGCAGACACGGCTTCCGCTCTGTACACCTAGTACACACATGGCTCTGCTACATCCACACAAACCACTCCTGACCCTTACCCTCGTCCAGCACCGAGCACCATGACAATCAGCAGAGTCCTGCACTACACAGAAGCCCTTCATCATGTGACTCCTGACTCCTCCCCCCCCCCGTGACCTCATCACAGGTCCTGTGAGCACAGAGCTGCACAAGCAATAGCTGTGGTGTGCGGCTCTCTGCGGTGGAGGGGCTCTGCTCAGCTGCGGGACAAGTGCAGTCCCACCCGAGCCTCCTTGGACCGCCGCATCATCAGGCGGCCCGCTGGCGCCCCCCTGTCGGCTGCGCCCGGGGCACATGCCCCGGCTGCCCCCCCCTGGATACGCCACTGGCTGGGCCCCTCTGGCATCTTGATCTAAATGTGGCATTTGCTATGTACATTTTTGTGCCACTTTTCTGCTCCCCTGCGCGGTGGCACGCATGGGGTTAAAGGTGTCTGTCGGCACCCTGTATACAAAGTATGGTGATACACTACAGGCACAGAATTCTTGCTGCTTGGGTGCAATAACATGTAATGGATGGAGCTCATGTATGCAGCGAGCTCAATTTACTCTGTGGGGATACAATCTTGTGTGGTATCACAGGCCACCTCATAGTTATGCGCACCACTGTCCTTTTGCTATGTTTTTGTGCATTTAGAACTGAAACATTCACAAGTATTTGCAATACTCCACCAGGGGGCGCAGGGATATACCAGCCCAAGCGTCTGTGCTCCCATTGCAACTGTGTTGGAGATCCGATGATGTGGGGTGGGCGGGGTGTTGCCAGGCACCCTTGACAACCTGGTGTGACGAGACAATACACAGGAGATAAGCCTGTGTGCGCAGGTGCTGGCAGCTCTCCCTGGACGCTGGGGGAGGCACCTCCATGTTTCCTGACTACATGCTTCTCTGGTAAGCAGCACAGCTGCAGCTATTTCCTAAGTGATTAACTAGTATATTAGGACGCAGTACACTGACAGGAGTTACCCCTGACGAAGCCACTGAGTGTGGCGACACGCGTCGGGTCAGCGTACCCCCTGTCTCCACTCCCCAGGTGGTCCTGAGTGTGTCCAGCAGCCCTTGGCTCTATTTTACATGCCGTGATTGAGCTTTGGTCATCTAGCCCCAGAGGCTTTGGTAACTGTGTGTATGCCTCTTCAGCATGGGAGTCTCTGCAGCTTTGGCACATTGAGTCTCGTACTTACTCTGCTAATAGATTTATTAGTCTTTGAACCTGATTGTGCCCTCAGCTGGGCTGGTTATCTGCACCTCCATATGTATCTTTATTCATTTCTATGGCAATTGGGGTTCATGTCTAGATGACTCTTTTTTTTTTTTTTTTTTTTTTTATGTGTTTGCACCATGGATACTGCCTTCACTATAACATGGTGCATCTAGGCATTGTGGATCTCCTTACAAGTCATTATGACATATGCTGAATGTGGTAGCTATATGACTATTTGTGTACTTGCCATTTAGCTCTCTTTTTCAATATATTTTTTGTATGATAAAATAAGGTGCTGTTCACATAGACATCACACTCGGTAATAGTTAGGATTTTCTTTATATTTGTCATCTATTGATACTGGGGAGTTGG
This sequence comes from Ranitomeya imitator, assembly GCF_032444005.1. NCBI lineage: Eukaryota > Metazoa > Chordata > Amphibia > Anura > Dendrobatidae > Ranitomeya > Ranitomeya imitator. The sequence continues at coordinate 463,782,767 of NC_091287.1, read as the reverse complement.
TTCATACAGGGGGATGGCTCTATTTTGGGCCTAAGTGTACCATGTATAGGTCACATGGATGACCAATGTTTTAAATGTTTTTAATGTGTGCTCTATGTGGTTTTCTGTGTCCGTTTATACACTTTTGAATAAAATTTGCCTTTTTTTACTTGATCCGTGCCTCCGGTGATCCCCGATTTTTGGTCTATTTCTTTCTCTTCTTTTTTGAAATGGTTCATATTATATAGACCTGGTTGGATCCCTTGGAATCTGTGGTGCCCCCTCTCTTTCTTATCAATGTTTCAGTCCTTTATGCATGACATCTTCCTAGAGTACCTGGATAAATTCCTGATTGTATACTTGGATGATATTTTGGTCTTCTTGGATGATTGGGAGTCTCATGTGAAGCAGGTCAGAATGATGTTCCAGGTCCTGCGTGCTAATTCTTTGTTTGTGAAGGGGTCAAAGTGTCTCTTTGGTGTTCAGAAGATTTCATTTTTGGGGTTCATTTTTTCTCCTTCTACTATCGAGATGGACCCTGTTAAAGTTCAGGCCATTTATGATTGGACTCAGCTTACATCTCTGAAGAGTCTTCAGAAGTTCCTGGGCTTTGCTAATTTTTATCGTCGCCTCATCGCTAATTTTTCTAGCATTGCTAAACCGTTGACTGATTTAACCAAGAAGGGTGCTGATGTGGTCAATTGGTCTTCTGCTGCTGTGGAAGCTTTTCAGGAGTTGAAGCGTCGTTTTTCTTCTGCCCCTGTGTTGTGCCAACCAGATGTTTCGCTTCCGTTCCAGGTTGAGGTTGATGCTTCCGAAATTGGAGCAGGGGCTGTTTTGTCGCAGAGAAGTTCTGATTACTCGGTGATGAAACCATGCGCCTTCTTTTCCAGGAAATTTTCGCCTGCTGAGCGAAATTATGATGTTGGCAATCGAGAGTTGCTAGCCATGAAGTGGGCATTCGAGGAGTGGCGTCATTGGCTTGAAGGAGCTAAGCATCGCGTGGTGGTCTTGACTGATCACAAAAACTTGACTTATCTCGAGTCTGCCAAACGGTTGAATCCTAGACAGGCTCGTTGGTCGCTGTTTTTCTCCCGTTTTGACTTTGTGGTTTCGTACCTTCCGGGCTCTAAAAATGTGAAGGCGGATGCCCTGTCTAGGAGTTTTGTGCCCGATTCTCCGGGTTTGTCTGAGCCGGCGGGTATTCTCAAAGAGGGGGTAATTTTGTCTGCCATCTCCCCTGATTTGCGGTGGGTGCTGCAAAAATTTCAGGCTAATAGACCTGACCGTTGCCCAGCGGAGAAACTGTTTGTCTCTGATAGGTGGATGAATAAAGTTATCTCTGAGGTTCATTGTTCGGTGTTGGCTGGTCATCCTGGAATCTTTGGTACCAGAGATTTGCTGGCTAGATCCTTTTGGTGGCCGTCTCTGTCGCGGGATGTGCGTTCTTTTGTGCAGTCCTGTGGGATTTGTGCTCGGGCTAAGCCCTGCTGTTCTCGTGCCAGTGGGTTGCTTTTGCCCTTGCCGGTCCCGAAGAGGCCTTGGACACATATCTCTATGGATTTTATTTCGGATCTCCCCGTCTCTCAAAGAATGTCGGTCATTTGGGTGGTTTGTGATCGCTTCTCTAAGATGGTCCATTTGGTGCCCTTGTCTAAATTGCCTTCCTCCTCTGATTTGGTGCCGTTGTTTTTCCAGCATGTGGTTCATTTACATGGCATTCCAAAGAACATCATTTCTGACAGAGGTTCCCAGTTTGTTTCGAGGTTTTGGCCAGCTTTTTGTGCTAGGATGGGCATTGATTTGTCTTTTTCCTCGGCTTTCCATCCTCAGACAAATGGCCAGACTGAACGAACCAATCAGACCTTGGAAACATATCTGAGATGTTTTGTTTCTGCTGATCAGGATGATTGGGTGTTCTTTTTGCCTTTGGCTGAGTTCGCCCTTAATAATCGAGCCAGCTCGGCTACTTTGGTTTCGCCGTTTTTCTGCAATTCTGGGTTTCACCCTCGTTTCTCTTCAGGGCAGGTTGAGTCTTCGGACTGTCCTGGTGTGGATACTGTGGTGGATAGGTTGCAGCAGATTTGGACTCATGTAGTGGACAATCTGACCTTGTCCCAGGAGAAGGCTCAACGTTTCGCTAACCGCAGGCGCTGTGTGGGTCCCCGACTTCGTGTTGGGGATTTGGTTTGGTTGTCATCTCGTTATATTCCTATGAAGGTTTCCTCTCCTAGATTTAAGCCTCGTTTCATTGGTCCATATAGGATTTCTGAGGTTCTTAATCCTGTGTCTTTTCGTTTGACTCTTCCAGCTTCTTTTTCCATCCATAACGTGTTCCATAGGTCATTGTTGCGGAGATACGTGGCACCTGTGGTTCCATCTATTGATCCTCCAGCTCCGGTTTTGGTTGAAGGGGAATTGGAGTATATTGTGGAGAAGATTTTGGATTCTCGTGTTTCGAGACGGAAACTCCAGTATTTGGTTAAGTGGAAGGGTTATGGTCAGGAAGATAATTCCTGGGTCTTTGCCTCTGATGTCCATGCTGCCGATCTGGTTCGTGCCTTTCATGTGGCTCATCCTGGTCGGCCTGGGGGCTCTGGTGAGGGTTTGGTGACCCCTCCTCAAGGGGGGGTACTGTTGTGAATTCTGTGGCCACGCTCCCTCCTGTGGTCGTGAGTGGTACTGCGGCTGGTTCTGTCTATAAGCTTCCTTTGGTGGATGAGAGTGGTACTGCGGCTTCTGAGTTTCCTTCCTCAGGTGATGAGGTTAAGTCGTTAGGTGCTGCTCTATTTAACTCCACCTGGTGCTTTGATCCTGGCCTCCAGTCAATGTTCTAGTATTGGTCTTGCTTCCTCCTGGATCGTTCCTGTGGCCTGTCTATCCTGCATAAGCTAAGTTCTGCTTATGTTATTTTTGTTTGCTATATTTTCTGTCCAGCTTGCTATATTGGTTTTTCTTGCTTGCTGGAAGCTCTGAGACGCAGAGGGAGCACCTCCGTACCGTTAGTCGGTGCGGAGGGTCTTTTTGCCCCTCTGCGTGGTTGTTTGTAGGTTTTTGTGTTGACCGCAAAGCTATCTTTCCTATCCTCGGTCTATTCAGTAAGTCGGGCCTCACTTTGCTAAATCTATTTCATCTCTGTGTTTGTATTTCATCTTTTCTCACAGTCATTATATGTGGGGGGCTGCTTTTTCCTTTGGGGAATTTCTCTGAGGCAAGGTAGGCTTATTTTTCTATCTTTAGGGCTAGTTAGTTTCTCAGTCTGTGCCGAGTTGCATAGGGAGCGTTAGGCGCAATCCACGGCTACCTCTATTGTGGTGTGATAGGATTAGGGATTGCGGTCAGCAGAGTTTCCACGTCTCAGAGCTCGTCATATGTTTTTGGTAAATGTCAGGTCACTTTGTATGCTCTGAACTTCAAGGTCCATTGTGGTTCTGAATTACCTGTTCATAACAGGTACCCCACTGCTAACCGCGACCCAGTCCGAGTGTGCTCCATTAATAACCACCCTTTGTTTCCTATCCCTGAGCCAGCTCTTAACCCTCTTACACATATTTTCCCCTATCCCCATTATTCTCATTTTATGTATCAACCTTTTGTGTGGCACCATATCGAAAGCTTTTGAAAAGTCCATATACACTACGTCCACTGGGTTTCCTTGGTCCAATCCAGAACTTACCTCTTCATAGAAAGTGATCAGATTAGTCTGAAAGGAATGGTCCCTAGTAAACCCATGTAGTACCTCCATCTGCTTCACGTGCTGGAGTGTTGCTGCAGGCGTATTCCTTGTAAGAAGCCCCCAGCCGCTGGGTGAAAAGAGCAGTGGCGCCGGGTGTATGAGCCTGAGCTCCGTGGCTCCATCCTCACTGCCTGCAGCAGCCACAGCCTGGCATCAACTGCTTCTCCAGCCGCTGTCAACCCCTCTTCCATCTGACGGGGCACTCAGTGCCCTATATCCGTCATTCAGCCTCCGTCTCAGGGAGTGCACAGTCCCACTCGTGTCTGTGCCATCTCATACAGAGTTCAGAGACCGATCTCAGACAGTCTCATGGAGCATCCACTGTGTACGCCGGTGTCCCTGATGGCGAGTGGGCCCCTCGCCTGCTCAGGTCCCTGGCACTTGCCCAGGTGAGCCAGATGCTGTCGCCAGCCCTGCCAGCCTGTGTGCCTTCTGGAAATAACACTTGATGCAATTATGCATGAGATTGTGGCAACAAAGGAAGAGGATCAGGAGGAACAGAGACCATTTTCAAGGAGACCAGGCCTGTTGTCCACACATGGAGGGTGGGTTCTTATATCAACAGCAGCCAGGTACACAAATGTACTGCCAGGGGACAGTTTTAGTGGATGAGGAGGGAAAACCGTGATCACAGCAGGGTGGCTTCAGAGCATCTAACGATTATCACTGGAGCATGACTGGGGGGATAATGAGGGCCCAGACGATACACCTCCCACTGAGCACAGCATGTCTTTGCCTCTGGGCAGCCTTGACACATGAGCAAATATATGCTACAGTGCTTGCCCAATGACAGCCGAGATGCACATATTGTTACCAGTGAAGATGATTTGGTGGCACACTGCTGGATCCCAGCTTCAGGGACAAGCACACTCCGGTAGAGAAACTACTGACAGCTTTCCTATCAGACAGTAGTGGCTCAGGGAAAGAACATTGCAGAGGCGCACACCACAGCATACAGCAGCACCATGTCATAGGGTCCATATTAGCAGGAGTCAGCAATACAAACAAATGGTGGAAGAGTGCACACGTATCGACATACTAACTGATGGGTCTGCACATTTAACTATTGCATGTCCAAATCACATGGCCAGAGCTTGCCATGCATGCCTTGGAGGTTCTGGCCTGCCCTGCAGCAATTGTACTCTCAGAGCATGTCTTTATCTCCACAGTTGGTGTGACCACTGACAGGCGCATCCGCCTGTCCACATGCAACCTGGGGAACCTAACATTCATAAAAATGAATCAGACATGGATCATACAGGACTTTACTGTACCTTTGGCTAACTAGACAAGTATACGAGCCACACCCAGGCATGGCTTCACTCTATTTTGCATTTGTTTCATTTTTTACAACCCCAAGTTTAAAAATAATAATAAAAAAATGAAACCATGTTGGCCACCTAACCCTATTCCACCTCCATTCTCTCCTCCAGGGCAGGGCTATTGTCCTGCTCTTGCCCCCATTTTTCTTCCTTTTTCAGCTCCCTACCACTTACTGTCACCATTTTACAGCCATTTTAAGAATGTAAATTTGGGTCTACACTCCTATTTTTTATTAATTATTTATATATATTAAAAATAAAAAAATAAAAACACGTTGAATTCTGGGGGGTGTATTGTAAGTTTGGAAGGTTCTTTGTTTCCCTTTCTCTGGCTCTTCCCGCTTACCCTGGTGTGGTGGCAAATTTGGCAATTTGGAGTTAATGTCAGCTGTGAATTGACAGCTGATATCAAGGCCAGAGGTTAAAAATGGGACGGCACCCATCAGACACCCCATTACTAACCCAGTAAGTGAATAGTTAAACAAAACACACACAGGAAAGTATACATTATGTGAATGAAGACTCCCTGACACTCCTTCTTTCACCAATTTATTATAAAAAATAAAAGAAATTAAAAAAGCAGCATGGGCCCCCCTTTCAGTCTTGATAAATATCCAAGGGAAGATAGGTTTCAGGCCCCAGCCTTAGCTGGTTATTAAAAATAAGGGGTACTCCCACACCGTTTTTTAAAATTTATTTAGTTTAATAATAAAAAATGATGTGTGTTACCCTTCATTTTGATAACCATCCAAAGGAAACCAGAGGGCTGGAGGGGAGGCTGCAGCCCTTAGCTGTCTGCTTTCTCTTAACTGGTTATTAAAAATAGGGAGACCCCCACAAAGTTTTTACATTTTTTTAAATAACTAATATAAAAAAGCATGGGTTGACCCAATTTTTGATATCCAGTCAAGGGAAAGCAGACAGCTGGGTCTGCAACCCTCAGCTCTCTGCTTTCTCTTAGCTGATCATTAAAAAAATAATTATTAATTATAAATAAATGAAAAAAACATGGGCTCCTCCTTTCCTTTATAACCAGCCAAGGGAAAGAAGACAGCTGCGAGCTGGTGTTATTCTGAGAAGGGACCAATATAAATAAAGGTACACAGTCTATTAATAAAAGCTCAGAGTTGTCTGCATAAACCTTGCTGGTTATTTAAATGGGGTAACCCCAAAATAATATGATGTGAGGGCCCCTATATTTAATAACCATCAAATGTTAAACAAACAGATGTGGGCAGAAATTAATAGGCTGGGAAGAGACTATGGATAATTGCCCCCTTGCAGACTAGAAACATCAGGAGTCAGCCATCACAGAAATGGTGCATCCATTAGATATGCCAATTCTGGCACTTAGCCTTGGCTCTTCCCACTTGCCCTGGTGCATTGGCAAATGGAGTAATGGTTTTGGGGCTGATGTCAGCTGCTTTTTGTTCGCTGACATCAATCCCAGGGGTTATTAATGGAGATGTGTCTACCAGAGATCCCCATTACTAACCCTGTAGGTTTTAATTGTTCACAGACTAGAAACACCAGTACTCAGTCACCCAAGAAAAGGTGCATCCATTAGATATGCCAATTCTGGCACTTAGCCTAGGCTAACAAACTGTATTCTCGGGTATCTAGCGCTGTTCTGCTTCTCCTCTCAGTGGTATCACCTCTTTATAGACTCTCTGGGTGACACTGGATTATGCGTGACTCAGATATGGTTTTTACAATGTAAGTGAATGGAGCTTCAGATTGAGGCTTCATAGGCTTACATTGTAAAAGACACTTTCGGCTCATGCACAGTCTGATTAGCAGTGATATCACTGAGAAGAGGAGCAGAACGGCACTGGATCCCAGAGAAGGCTGCAGTAGGTAAATGTATGAACACACTCACACTATACTACATACATTAGAAAAAAAATCTTCATGGCGTGCTTCTTTAGTGCATAATGATATATAGACTGTCCAAGCAGTTTCTATGAGGCTAGTCAAAGGAGTGTCTGCGTTCATGTTAATCTCACACTCTTAACTCTTATTTTTTAAGTGATCATTTTCTACTACTTCTATTTATATGTCTGGTCAAGCTTGGTCTTGCCCACCAGGAAATCAGTGGATCCTCTAGTGGGACCCTGACAGTCTCTCTCTTTATGGCATACAGTCCATTCACAGCATGGCATATTTAAGCTTCACCCCTCTCTGTCCAAGAGAAGAGGGAAAAAAGCTGATCATACAGGTATCCTCATCGTGGACGGTCGCCTGTTATAAAGTCAGCTTGGGGAGGTGGGGAGCAAAGGTTGGGAAGGCTCAGACTTCAGAACCTTGGGCCGAGTAGGTCTCTTCCCTTTCTCCACCATTTCCCCCTCACCTAAATTAAGCTCTCCCACCAATACAGACCTGCTGTGGATTCTCAGATGGCTTGTAAATGTGGACAGGACAGCTGTGTAATCAATGCAACAGAACTGTGAGAATCATCTGAAGTGATTGTGTCCTCTCTCTCTTCTGCAGTGCTATGACAGACCAGCTCTGTAGTCAGCACCAGCAGGAGGGTGAGGAGAGGCCAACCTGAAGTGAGTACTAAAGCTTCCTGTATTGATTCACTAGTGCCACTAGCCTCACTTATATTCCACTCCACGAAAGGCTGCATTTTTCAGTTTGCCCCACAAAGCTGTGCTTTCCTGTCCCCATCCACCCATATAGTGTATATGTGTTCATTTGATGTGAATTAGTGAATGTGCATGTGTGACATTTTTAATGCTAAAATTCAGGCATTGAATAGCATAATTCATACTAAAAGCACCACCAAAAAAAATCCAAAACATGTACTTTTGAAAAATAACTGTCATTTTTAGGAGCAAAATGAATAAATAAATAGCTCTAATGTTATTTATTGTAAAATTATAATTCACAATTTCCACCTCCTCACCCCTAACAAAGTTAATAATTATTAAAGGGGTTCTCCAATTTCAAAGATAACTCAATAAGCTCAGAAGCACAAACAACACACAAAAAATAGACTTTAATTTTTCTATGGGCTTTGTTGATTGGGTGCAGCTGTGAATATAGGTCTGCAAAGCTGTAGTCAATCACTGAACTCAGCATCTGATATAGATGTCAAAAGCCACTAAGCTCAATGATAGATTACATTACATGAAGTCACCGTTACAGCCAATCAACAAAAACCAGAGCAGCGTCAAGAGGCATCTCTGGACCCTGGTAGAGTGAGTAAGGGTATGTGCACAGAGTTTTATTCAAGATTATTATGTCTGGAATACAAGTTTAAAAGTGCAGAAAAAAAGAAACAAAGCAAAACAAAATCGCCAAATGAGCAGAAATGTAAAAATGACTTGTAGGGCATAAGTTCAGTATTTTTTAGCTTCTTCTAATCGCCTTAAGTTTTCAAAGAAAACTAATGGTTAAAAGAAGTCAGCTGTCCATTCTTGTGGCGTCGTCTGGTTCGAAAAAGTAACATGTAAAATATAAATAAAACCCTGAAAAGATATTTAAAAAGTTGTTTGGTTCAGGAAATACAGCTCCACCGTGTTCCTGACGGCAACAGGAAAAACAATGCGGGTAAAAGATGTGTGCACAAACTCTAAAAATTCAATTTGTTTGTTTTTTTTGTGTCCCTCAGCAGACTTTATGTAAAATGTTAAACTGAAACAATGGGAAACTAAAACAAAATACTGCATACTGAAGACCTAAAAATTAAAAGATATTGTTGAGATTTACATTGGAATTCAGGGTTCTTATTTTTTTTGTATTGTTATGGAGACAGAAATATTGAACTCCAAAAAGAAATGGATTTATCACATGACATAACGAAATGGAGGTGGACAGAGCCAATTGAATATAATTAGGTCATTTTTTTAACATTGGGGTGTCCATCTTTTAATGTAAAAGAAATTTTGCAGCATAATGCACCTGTTCTTCCAGTGAATATGATGAGATATATTACTGAGCCTCCTAACAAAGGCTTCAACATAAGTGTGAACCTCTTCTGAGTATTGGAATGTAGAGTAGACCCCTAGACTGGGTTCTGTGGTTGGCTCTTGGCACTGTCTCTGGTCCTACAATAGGCTGAATTATAAATATTCATCAATTGAAAACTGTGTATTTATACAATTTGATGTGGGATATACATAATTTTAATTCTTCATTGCATTGTGTTTAAATAGTTTGTCCCACAAACACCTACACACTGGATAGGCAATACCTGTATGATCGTTGGGGGTCCAACTGATCAGCCTCCAACTGATTCCAAGAATGGAGTGGTAGTGAGCATGTGGACTCATCACTTTTATATAGCAAGATTCCCACATGCTCACTGCTGATCCCTGCTCTCATTATTGGAGACTCCGAGCAATCCAGCATTTATCATGGGATAATATAGGTGATATATGTTGCTTGTCTCTAAAATATATTTTCCACAATACCAAAGTCTTACAGTATGCAGACACTTATTGAACCTTCAGAGGTCATAGATCTCTACCAGATATTATGATCTAAAGTAAAGTAAATAAGAATAGATCATTAAATGAGTCATAATTTTACTATATACTTTTCACAGCATATATAAATTAACTAAACTACTGCAATCCATATAAAATGCTATCAATTATGATGGTTCACATGGCAATCTGTGTAAAGGAAACCATGTTGTTTAAGGTCTTTGAGGCTTTAAAAACTTCTTCATTCTCGTTGTGATCCTAAACCTATCGCTAAAAGCATTCTTGTGCATAGGCAAATGCTACTTTGTATATTTTACAATGGAAGTCCTTGAGTTTTGTTTTTGTGCATTTTGGAGGCCATGTTGACCTCGCATAATTTATAATTTAAGCATGGAAATAGATTTTTACCTAACAAGATTTATTAAATGCGTGGACTATATCTTCGTTGATTGCAAGCGTAGACTACAGAAGGTTTTGTGTTCTTTTTTTTTCCATGTGTTTTCAGAACAGAGTGACTACTGAATGGATATGAAGGTCTACTTTATATTATTGTCCGTATCCACATTTCTAAAGGAATATTGTTATTGACTTAACATTAACAATTTGCTTCAAGGACTTTTGTTAAACAATTATAGAAAAGAATTGTTGGGTTTATTTTCCTACTGAATGGAGCTGAGCATGACTACTTCTGATACAGCTATAAAATAGCTTTGAACAGCTATGCTTTATTTTTTATATACATTTCAAATGAATAAATTACATAAAGAACATATTTCATACAATGTTACCACTGACATTCAGAGTTAACAATACCAAAGAGGCTAAAACATTTATAAATGACAATGCAATAATATGACAATACAAATGTCATAGATTACTACACACACTAGTACATTGGGGCTTCTATGAAATAAATATCTATTATTTACACAATTAACGATTAACATGGATAAAACATGTAATTACAATTCTATTATTTATATGATGTACAGAATATGTAAATATGTTTCTGCGCAAAAATGAGAAAAGTATTCTAGGAGTTATTATTTTATTGACTGGCAAGAAGAATTATGTTTTCAAGCTTTCAGAGCACAGATGCTCCTTCTTCAGGCTTGTTGAGATTTGTTTGTAATTGCCTGAAGAAGGAGCCTCTGTGCTCTGAAAGCTTAAAAACATAATTCTTCTGATTAGCCAATAAAGGAATCACTGCTGCAATACATTTTTGGGCATACAAGTATTTACATTCGTTTTTATATGCTGTGTGTAATAGTTAAATGTTAACATTGAAATTAAGAAACTTTAATCACAATATAAAAAGTTCTAAGATATGAATAAAATAACAAGCAGCATACAAACTTATTATAAAATGAATCTAAATCTGTGCAGCTACTACAGTAGCAGCTTGCTAGATAAGGGAGCAATTGTGCAATCTTTGCAGGCATACAGTGGGTGCGGAAATAATTCAGACCCCTTTAAATTTTTCACTCTTTGTTTCATTGCAGCCATTTGGTAAATTCAAAAAAGTTCATTTTTTCTCATAAATGTACACTCTGCATCTCATCTTGAGTGAAAAAAGCAGAAATGTAGACATTTTTGCAAATTTATTAAAATGAAAAACTGAAGTATCACATGTTCATAAGTATTCAGACCCTTTTCTCAGTATTGAGTAGAAGCACCCTTTTGAGGTAGTACAGCAAAAAGTCTTCTTGTGAATGATGCAACATGTTTTTCACACTTGGATTTGGGGATTCTCTGTCATTCTTCCTTGCAGATCCTCTCCAGTTCCGTCAGGCTGTATGGTAAAGGTTGGTGGACAGCTATTTTCAGGTCTCTCCAGAGATGCTCAATTGGGTTTAGGTCAGGGCTCTGGCTGGTCCAGTCAAGAATGGTCACAGAGTTGTTCTGAAGCCACTCCTTTGCTATTTTAGCTGAATGCTTAGGGTTATTGTCTTTTGGAATGTGAACCTTCATCCAAGTCTGAGGTCCAGAAAGGAAGAGTTTTTCATCCAGGATATCTCTGTACTTGGCCACATTCATGTTTCCTTTAATGACAACCAGTCGTCCTGTCCCTGCAGCTGAAAAACACCTCCAGAGCATGATGCTGCCACCACCATGTTTTACTGTTGGGATTGTATTGGGCAGGTGATGAGCAGTGCCTGGTTTTCTCCACACATACCACTTAGAATTATCATCAAAAAGGTCTATCTTCATCTCATCAGACCAGAGAATCTTATTTCTCAAAGTCTGGGAGTCTTTCATGTGTTTTTTTTAGCAAACTCTATGCGGCATTTCATATGTCTTGCACTGAGGAGAGGCTTCCACTTTGCCATAAAGGCCTGACAGGTGGAGGGCTGCAGTGATAGTTGACTATGTGGAACTTTTTCCCTATTGCATCTCTGGAGCTTAACCACAGTGATCTTGTGGTTCTTCTTTATCTCTCTCACATAGGCTCTTCTCCCACTATTGCTCGGTTTTCCTGGACAGCAAGGTCTAGGAAGACTTCTGGTGGTTCCAAATTTCTTCCATTTAAGGATTATGGAGGCCACTGTGCTCTTAGGAAAGTTGAGTACTGTGGAATTTCTGTTGTAACCTTGGCCAGATCTGTGCCTTGCCACAATTCTGTCTCTGAGCCCATTGGCCAGTTACTTTGACCTCATGATTCTCATTTGGTCTCACATGCACTGTGAGCTGTGAGGTCTTATATCAACAGGTGTGCACCTTTCCCAAGCAAGTCAATCAGTTAATTAAGCACAGCTGAAATCCAATGAAAGAGTAAAAGCATCTCAAGGAGCATCACGAGGAACTGGACAGCATGTGACTTAAATATAAGTATGTGAGCAAAGGGTCTGAATACTTATGACCATGTGATATTTCAGTTTTTGTATTTTAATAAATTTGCAAAAATTTCTACATTTCAGTTTTTTTCAGCCAAGATGGGGTGCAGAGTGTACATTAATGTGAAAAAATTTAACTTTTTTGAATTTACCAAATGGCTGCAATGAAACAAAGAGTGAAAAATTTAAAGGGGTCTGAATACTTTCCATACCCACTGTATAGTATGCAAGGCCAATGGCTACCAAAAAATATAACACGGAGGCTCAAAAAATGTATAGACACTAGAGATAAGTATAATCCAGTGGAAGAGTATTGTACATGTAGCCAAAGTGCATAATTTTTGGCAGTTATTTTTAAATTTTGCACTATGGGAAGAAATTAAAATGTCATGCAAAGGGAGCCCGGTAAACACTGTAACTAAAGTTGTTTGTGCAGTAATATGCTGAAATCAGAAACGTCTGGATAGTAACATAGTAACATAGTTAGTAAGGCCGAAAAAAGACATTTGTCCATCCAGTTCAGCCTATATTCCATCATAATAAATCCCCAGATCTACGTCCTTCTACAGAACCTAATTGTATGATACAATATTGTTCTGCTCCAGGAAGACATCCAGGCCTCTCTTGAACCCCTCGACTGAGTTCGCCATCACCACCTCCTCCTCATGGATGTTAATGGCAACCACTTTTAGCACCTAATGTGATTGCAGAAATCAAAATCTATGCTTTATCTACATCAATCTAATAGAAAAGCTTTTATATAGAAATATATCATTAAATCTTTTTTATATTGAAGTGTGTATTCATTGTTTGGGCTACCCTATAGTGCTTCCTCCTGTTTTCATCACCTGTAAGGATCTGAGCTCTTTCATATCCATGTCCCACAATTACTGGCGGATTGATATAGCAGTAAGGTGCTTTCTACAAAGTCATAAATGAAGTGGCCTTTATCACTGATCCAGTGTGTACAGAAAACCAAATCTTTTGATATTGAAATTCACCAGGTTTGACAATTTAAAAAAAAATTGAATTGTGGCAAATCCATTCGCTGTCAATCTCAAGCACTGCAAAGCCTCCAATTGTCTTGAAAAGACATGTGTAACACTTTGAGGTCTCCTAAGACTATTGAATTCCTTTCAATGCAAATCCAACCTTAGTAATGTCCAAATAACTTTAAACATATATGGCTATGGGTAAGTAGATGGTAACTGGTGTTAACCAACAGCATGTTTAATAATAGACTGCACCCACAGACTTCTGTGCTTTTTAAAATATAAAATAGTTAAAAAATGATGTATTTTGAGAGGCAGATTTGTTCATATACTGGCGAGAGACACAAAACAGACATGTAGTGTTGCAAAAATCAGTTTTGGGGACTAGCTACAGGTTTGCTATTTGAAAAATGAAGAATCAATATCTTTGTTAAAATGTCGTCCTAAAATGAATCCTTATTTGGTAGTAACTACAGGTCTGCTGTTAGAAAGAGGACAAAATGGTGCCTTTTTAACAAGTCATTCAAAAATGATCTCTTTTTGGAATCAGAAACAGGTTTACCATTTACAAAACGAAGAAGCAATGGTTTTTCATGCAATACAAAAAAATATTCACTTTTAGAAGCAGCAATAGGTTTACCGTTAGAAAATTGAAGAAACAATGACTTTTTTAAAAGAAACTCATAACCCGTCCCTTTTTGGGAGCAGTTTTAGGTTTATTTACTGTGTGCATTATAGTGGAAATACAGTATAGTCATAGAACACACAAATCAGTGGCAGTAGCTGCACCTTTAGGGTATAGAATATGAACAGACACTCAGATTTCTGGCAGCAGAACACTGAATCTAACATGGACTGGCAGGAAATGAATGGCCTTTCAGGAGCATTGACAATGATGGCAGCAGAACAGTGTAGAACACAAAGGGAAGTAAGATGTTTTGGCTAATCTAATCATTAGATTTATCAGTACGTAAATGAATATTGGAATTGGTCCATGCCTGATTAATTTTGATAAACATAATGTTTTCCAGATTGGCAGAGAACAACCTTCTCTGACAGTACACTGGAGGCTGTACAAGACAGCACAAAATGGAAAACTGGGCCAGTTCTACAGATATACATAGTGCCAGGTCTCCGGGTACCTGCCACGGAAGGGACACAGTCCAGTTATGACTGAACCTGGTTGCTTAGATGCTGCATTTCTGTTTGCTGATGTATATCAGGTTGGTATAGCAGCTGATAAAACATCTGATCCATCAAGTCACATATATTGCAAATACTACTTCTGCCTTGGCCAGTTATAATAGTGCAGTAATCCGCAAGTGCTAGTAAGAGATGTAAAAAACAGGGTATTTGGTTGATACGTTTTTTGCAAAAAATGTATACTAAGCTGCTCTACCAATCTTCACGGTATACCCTTATCAGAGCAGTCCTAACTAATGTATGCAATCCCTATCTGATGTATTTAAAAACCTGATCATCTGTATATAACCTGTGTGAACAGGGTTCAGAGAGGAAAAATCCATGTGTGCATACAGGGTAGAACAGCTTTTGTGCAGATAGCCCAAGAGGAGTGGTGGAACTCCCCAGTCTTGTAGACACAAGAGAACAATTATGGAAACAGGAACACATGGGCTACTTGCACAGTGAACAATAATTGTTCTCTTGTGTCTACAAGACTGGGGAGTTCCACCACTCCTCTTGGGCTATCTGCACAAAAGCTGTTCTACCCTGTATGCACACATGGATTTTTCCTCTCTGAACCCTGTTCACACAGGTTATATACAGATGATCAGGTTTTTAAATACATCAGATAGGGATTGCATACATTAGTTAGGACTGCTCTGATAAGGGTATACCGTGAAGATTGGTAGAGCAGCTTAGTATACATTTTTTTTTTTTTTTTTTTAAACAATAAATTTTTATTGAAAGTTTTCGGTTTACATTTACGTGATAATCAAGATAATCAAAAAAAAAATCAGGATAAGTCTTTACATACAATCTGAACAATAGTGCATGTGGTTAACTGACATGCAATCATACAACCTAACCAAAGTAAGGGAAAGGGGGAGTGGGGGAGGGGAGCCCGAGTAAAGAGGTGTATAACGTCTAAAGGGTTTGGTAGGTTATTCTGAATCCAACTGAATGTAGTTAGTTGGGTATAGTACCGGTGTGGCAAAAGGGGTATGGTTGGTGTATTCCGCCCAGGGGAGCCATATTTTCTCGAATTTTCCAACTTTGTCCATTAGTATAGCCGACAATTTCTCATTGATCATGTACCAGGTGAGGCGTGTTTTGACTGCGGAAAAGTCTAAGTTTGGTTTTTTCCATGCCAAAGCAATGATTTGTTTCGCTGCTAAAAATATAAATGAGATAAGGGATCGGGTATGATTAGGGATGTTGGGGATGCGCTTGTTAAGTAGTGCCTCCCATGGGTTTTTTTTAAGGTTAATGTTCGCTATGGAAAAAACCAAATGGTATATCCTAATCCAGAACCTTCTGACAATCGGGCAAAGCCACCATATATGGAACATGTCTCCTGTTGAATTGCAACCTCTGAAGCAATTTGGGGAGTGGTTAGCCACAGCTTTAGCTACTCTAGCGGGGGTCAGATACCATCGGGTTAACACTTTGTAGTTGGTTTCTAACATAAGTGTGTTTAACATTCCTCCAGTAGATGAGGACCAAATTTGGGACCATTCCGAGTCTGTCAGGGTAGATCCGATGTCCGACTCCCAACGAACGGTATATTTCAAACAATGCCTATGGGAAGGGGCATTAATGTATGAGTAGAGGAGAGAAATAATCCCCGAGGCATGTGGGTTTTGACGACACTTTTATTCAAAAGGGGTCATGGAGTAAGGAGGGGTAGAATTTTTTAATAAGGAGTTGGCAAAGTTTTTTAATTGTAAGTATCGAAAGATTTCTCCGGAGGGGAAGTGGTACTTTTCCTGTAGAGCCGCGAATGGGATTATCCCATCAATATTGAACAGCTGGTGAACCCTGGTTATGCCGGCTTCGACCCATCTATAAAAACTTTTGATAGATCCCACGCCTGGGGGGAATAGGGTATTACCCCAAATGGGAGCGAGGGGTAAAAAGGGTGAGATCAGTTGTGAGGAATATTTTAAAGTGTCCCAGATTGTAAGAGAATGCTTTATAATGGGGTTCGAGATATGTTTGCGTTGAGTTGGGAGGATCCATAGTTCTGTGTCTAGAGTACTGGGTTGCATTTCGAATGCTTCCAGGGATAGCCATAATGGGGGTTCGTTATAAGCATGGTATAAAGTCAGTTGGCCTAATTGAGCTGCGCGGTAATATTTCAAGAGGTTGGGGACTCCCAAACCCCCTTTTAGGCGATGGCGGTATAAAGTAGCCTTGTTAACTCTCGGGATGCCTCCTCTCCATACGAAGGTGTCTATAGACCTTTGGGCCATTTTAAGGAAGTGTGAGGGGATAGGTATAGGCAGAACGCGAAATAGATAGAGCAATTTAGGGAGGATTGTCATTTTTAGCGCACGTACTCGGCCCAACCAAGAGAGATGTAGTTTCTCCCATGATTGGAGCAGAAGGCGAAGTTTCCGGAGCATAGGAGGATAATTAGCCGCATAAAGGGAGTCTAGGTTAGCTGTTAGTTTAATCCCCAAATAGTCCAAATGGTCAGTGGCCCATTGGAACGGAAAGTTGTGCTGAAGTAGTGAAACAGTAGGTCGCGAAAGGGATATGTTCATAGCGTAGGATTTGCTGGTGTTTAAGTGGAGGCCGGATATAGTTTCGAAGCTTTCTAGGGTATGTAAGAGGGCCGGCAAGGAAGTCTTAGGGGACGACAAAAGCAAAAGCATGTCGTCAGCAAATAAAAGAAGTTTATGAGAAACTGACGCCACTTCCACTCCCTGAACTTCAGAATTAAGGCGCATATGAATAGCTAAAGGTTCAAGCGCCAAAAGAAACAACAGGGGTGAAAGGGGACATCCCTGCCTGGTTCCCCTACTAATAGGGAAATACGTGGAGGAAAAGCCATTATAACGTACGTAGGCCGAAGGGGAGCTATAGAGAGCGTAAATCCAAGAGAGAAAGTGGTCGGGAAACTTCCATCTCCGCAGCACCGCAAACAAATATGGCCATGAGATAGAGTCAAAGGCTTTCTTGAAGTCTAATGACAGTAGCATACTTGGTATGTCACGGTGTTTGCAGAGGTGCAACAGATGGGAGACCCTCCGTATATTGTCTGAAGCTTGTCTCCGAGGGACAAAACCCACTTGATCTTTGTGGATTAGGGTACCCAGGCCAGAGTTCAGTCTTTGGGATAATATTTTGGCTAAAATTTTGAGATCTATGTTGATAAGGGATATTGGTCTATAATTAGACCAGAGTAGGTGGTCTGTGTTGGGTTTAGGTATCATAGATATTGCAGCAATTAGAGAGGCTGCACCTGGCTTATTGCCTTCTCTCAAAGAGTTAAAGTAATTAGTGAGGTGGGGGATCAGAATTGGAGCATATTTCTTATAGTAGAGGGCCGTAAAACCATCGGGGCCTGGTTTTTTATTGGTTTTCAAGTGTTGAATGGCTAGTTCGATTTCACTTGGCGTTACGGCTTGGTTGAGGAGTTCAATCAAATCGGAGCTAAGAGCTGGAAGGGGAATAGAGTCTAAAAATGTCTCTATCGTTTCTGAATTCGAGGTAATTGGGGCCTTGTACAGCTGCCTAAGTTTTTGTTGGAAAAAGTGGGAAATTTGTTGTGGATTAGATGTGATACCAGCAGGTGTGCGTATTCGAATAGGGGGCCTGGGTAAGGGTAGGCATTTTAAGCGTCGAGCTAAATTAGAGTTATTTTTATTATTGAGAGCGTAGAAGCGTTGCTGTGACCATCGTATGGCCCGGTCTGCGATCTCAGTGAGACTAAGATCTAATTCAGTGCGAGCATGGAGAAGGTCGCGATACGTAGTTGGTGACGGAGTGCTTTTCATCTGAGACTCTAAGGCTGACACCCTGCCCTCCAGTTCAGCTATCCTCGCGTTCCTGTCTTTTTTCTTGCGGGAGGCCTCTTGAATGCAGAGACCTCTAAGCACTGCTTTATGTGCTTCCCAAAGGGAGATTGGCGATGTAGCTGAATGTTGATTCAAGGAGAAATAATCATCAATGTGATTTTTCAGCCTTTGAGAAATATCGGGATAAGAGAGCAGTGAGTCATTCAGAGCCCAGTTGAATGAACGGGGCCGTGGGTGGAGCGTCGAGCATGTGAGGAGATTTGGGGAGTGATCCGACCAGGGTGTAGAAAGAATGGATATATTAGAGATGTTTGGGAGGTAGTATACATTTTTTGCAAAAAACGTATCAACCAAATACCCTGTTTTTTACATCTTTTACTAGCACTTGCGGATTACTGCAACATTTTTTCAAACTGAGTGTTTTTGGTTTTACTATTCTCTTTTGTGTCTTCAGGTTTCTTGGTGGTGTGTGAACATGATCATACAGACTTGTTCACTGTGCAAGTAGCCCATGTGTTCCTGTTTCCAGTTATAATAGTGGTAGCACTGGTACAGGTGGGGTAGCATTGGCTTCTGTAAGTGGAGAGAGATCGCCTGGTCAGACATGCTGTTGGCTGGAGTCTGCCTGACAATATCTTAGCTGAGCAGGGAGCACACCTTATCTTGGTAATTGGAAAATTTTGTTTCTGAAAGTTTCAGAAGGCCTCCAAAATTCTCCTTTTTTGCTATTTAAATAGAGTCTGAAAGCAGGTCTCTTCAGTATTCATCCATTTGCTTGTTGATTACTGCATTCCTGTCAGTCCTCAAGCAATCTGGATTGAAGTTTGCCATGCTCACCAGCATGAATGAGAGGCTAATTAGTTTATTACTACAATGGACAGTCTTCATAACCATGCCAAATTTCCACCTCTTGATTAGCCCCAACTTGAAGTGCCAATACCACTGCCAGTGCCCCTATTACTAAGGTAATTACTATTACCAGGGGCAGAGGGACGCTGAGGTACATTCACGTGGCTGACAGCAAGGTATACAATTTTCTTACATACCATCCACTGTATGTATGCCGTATATTAAGAGTATATTGGTGGCTAGATTGTTATGGGAATAAGTATTTACTTACCCATTTAGTGATATTAGAATTAACAACCACACTTACCACCATACACACTCTGAGGTAATAGCTTAACAATAACTTTAATATATATTTAGGCTTTTCATCAGTGGTAAACATGTTTATATACTTGCGAATGTTTTGCCTGGTTTTCTGAAACTACCTATGGCAGTATAGTCCCTTGTTTTGGAATTTGTACCCTTCTTTACATGTAGTTATTGGTGTTTCTCAACATCTTTTATGTTATTGTGTTAAAACAAAATTATGGCTTTTATACTAGCACCATAGTGGAGATCATTTATTCTATTGGTCACGCTAAGTGTGAGACATTAGGTTTTGGATGGTACAATACCCTTCATATGGAAGGGACTCAAGTAGCATTACATAGAGCAATTGTTTGTGAATATATAATCAATTTCACATGCATGCAGTTGGAATGGAATAGACAACAGATGGAAATTATTGGCAATTATCAAGACACACTCAATAAAGGAGTGGTTCTGCAGGTGGGGACCACAGACCACATCTCAGTACCAATGCTTTCTGGCTGATGTTTTGGTCACTTTTGAATGTTGGTTGTGCTTTCACACTCGTGGTAGCATGAGACGGACTCTACAACCCACACAAGTGGCTCAGGTAGTGCAGCACATCCAGGATGGCACGTCACTGCGAGCTGTGGCAAGAAGGTTTGCTGTGTCTGTCAGCGTAGTGTTGAGAGGCTGGAGGCACTACCAGGAGACAGGCCAGTACACCAGGAGACGTGGAGGGGGCGGTAGGAGGGCAGCAACCCAGCAGCAGGACCGCTACCTCTGCCTTTGTGCAATGAAGAACAGGAGGAGCACTGCCAGAGCCCTCCAAAATGACCTCCAGCAGGCCACAAATGTGCATGTATACCCCAAAAAATATTTACTAAATAATTGAAGACAATTTAATCATAATATTTTATTATAATATATATGCATATATATATATATATATATATATATATTTCCCCAAATGTGCATGTGTCTGCACAAATGATTAGAAACTGACTCCATGGGGATGTCTGAGTGCCCGACATCCACAGATGGGGTTGTATTCACAGCTCAACACAGTGCAGGATGCTTGGTATTTGCCACAGAATACCAGGATTGGCAAATTCACCACTGGTGCCCTGTACTCTTCACAGATGAAAGCAGGTTCACACTTAGCATATGTGACAGACGTGACAGAGTCTGGAGATGCCGTGGAGAGCAATCTGCTGCCTGCAACATC
Source organism: Ranitomeya imitator (assembly GCF_032444005.1). Lineage (NCBI taxonomy): Eukaryota > Metazoa > Chordata > Amphibia > Anura > Dendrobatidae > Ranitomeya > Ranitomeya imitator. The sequence goes on along the minus strand of NC_091287.1, from coordinate 463,762,118 downwards.
CTTCAGCATGACCATTTTGGCAGTGGGTCAGTAATGGTTTGGGGTGGCATTTCTTTGGAGGGCCACACAGCCCTCCATTTGCTCGCCAGAGGTAGACTGACTGTCATTAGGTACCAAGATGAGATCCTCAGACCCCTTGTGAGACCATATGCTGGTGCGGTTGGCCCTGGGTTCCTCCTAATGCAGGACAATGCCAGACCTCATGTGGCTGGAGCGTGTCAGCAGTTTCTGCAAGATGAAGGCATTGAAGCTATGGACTGGATTGCCCATTCCCCAGACCTGAATCTGATTGAGCACATCTGGGACATCATGTTTCTCTCCTTCCACCAACGTCATGTTGCATGTTGTGAATTCAGCTTTTGGGCTCCCTCTGGTGGTTGTAGAGGGTAATGCAGTTGTGCCTGGACTGCAGGAGTGGACAGGTGTATCTACTAATTGCAAAACTGACTGGGGTATATAGCTTTGCAGGATCCTTTAGTCAGTGCCAGTTGTCCATTGTTCTTGAAGGATTCACTTCCCTGCTGGTCTCTCCAGTTTGCTGTGTTTTTCTACAAAGATAAGTCCTGGCTTTGTTTTTGCTGTCCACCTGCTGTGGACCTTTAAGTTCTGTGCATTTTCTTGTTTTTGTCTTGTCCAGCTTAGTCTGTGAAGGATTTTTTGCAGCCTATCTATTTATCTGGAGATGCAGATATACCCCCATGTCTTTAGTCAGATGTGGGGATTCGTATTTTCTGCGGTGTATATTTTCTAGTGTTTTTATACTGACTGCTAGTATGGCCTCCTATGCTAAAATCTGATTTCATATCTACGTATGTTATTTCCCTCTCCTCTCACAGTCAATATTTGTGGGGGGCTATCTATCGTTTGGGGATTTTCTCTGAGGCAAGATAGGTTTCCTGTTTCCGTCTTTAGGGGTAGTTAGATCTTAGGCTGTGCCGAGGGGTCTAGGGAGTGTTAGGCACCCCCCATGGCTACTTCTAGTTGCGCTGCTAGGTTCAGGGTTTGCGGTCAGTACAGGGACCACCTTCTCCAGACTCCGTCTCATGCTGCTCCTAGGCCACCAGATCATAACAGTACAACTGGCTGACAATGAGTTAAACGCATCTCAGAAGAAGGGAAGGAAAGTGCTGAGCCATTTTTTTTTCTGTAGTCTGTTGTGTCTTTCCTTTCCTCTTTACCTCTTGGTGGCTACGGAGTCTAGTATTAACATGAATGTTCAGGAGTTAGTTTTTTGGGTGGATCAGCTTGCTGCTAGGGTACAGGGTATTTCAGATTTCATTGTTCAGACTCCTGCCTTACAACCTAAGATTCCCACTCCTGATTTATTCTTTGGTGACAGATCCAATTTTTTGAGTTTCAAAAATAATTGTAAACTGTTTTTTGCATTAAGACCCCGGTCTTCTGGTGATCCTATTCAGCAGGTTAAAATCATCATATCTCTGCTGCGTGGTGACCCACAGGATTGGGCATTTTCCCTGGAATCTGGCAATCCTGCTTTGCTTAATGTTGATTCGTTCTTTCAGGTATTGGGGTTGTTGTATGATGAGCCTAATTCTGTGGATCAGGCTGAGAAAATCTTATTAGCCCTGTGTCAAGGTCAAGAAGCGGCAGAATTATATTGCCAGAAATTTAGAAAATGATCTGTACTGACTAAATGGAATGAGGATGCCTTGGCGGCAATTTTCAGAAAGGGTCTTTCTGAATCCGTTAAAGATGTTATGGTGGGGTTCCTCAACCTGCTGGTCTGAGTGATTCTATGTCTCTGGCCATTCAGATTGATCGGTGCTTGCGCGAGCGCAGAGTTGTGCACACTGTGGCGTTGTCCTCTGAGCGGAGCCCTGAGCCTATGCAGTGTGATAGGATTTTGTCTAGAGCTGAACGTCAAACATTCAGGCATCAGAATAGGTTGTGTTTTTACTGCGGCGATTCTGCTCTTTGTTATTTCTGATTGCCCTAAGCGTACTAAGAGAATCGCTAGTTCTGTTGCCATCAGTACTATACAACCTAAATTTCTGTTATCTGTGACCTTGATCTGCTCATTATCATCATTTTCTGTCATGGCATTTGTGGATTCAGGCACCGCTCTGAACTTAATGGACTTAGAATTTGCCAGATGTTGTGGTTTTCCCTTGCAGCCTTTGCAGAACCCTATTCCTTTGAGGGGCATTGATGCTACAATGTTGGCTAAAAATAAACCTCAGTTTTGGACACAGCTGACCATGCGCATGGCGCCAGCCCATCAGGAAGATTGTCGTTTTCTGGTGTTGCATAATTTGCATGATGATATTGTGCTGGGTTTTCCATGGTTGCAGCTACATAATCCGGTGTTAGATTGGAAATCCATGTCTGTGACTATTTGGGGTTGTCAGGGGGTTCATGATCAGGTTCCTTTGATGTCAATTTCCTCTTCCCCCTCTTCTGAAGTTCCTGAGTTCTTGTCTGACTTCCAGGATGTATTCGATGAGCCCAAATCCAGTTCCCTTCCACCGCATAGGGACTGTGATTGTGCTATTGACTTGGTTCCAGGTTGTAAGTTTCCTAAGGGCCGACTTTTCAACCTGTCTGTGCCTGAACATACTGCCATGCGGAGCTATATTAAGGAGTCTTTGGAGAAAGGGCATATTCAGCCATCTTCTTCACAGTTGGGAGCGGGGTTCATTTTTGTTGCCAAGAAGGATGGCTCCTTGAGACCCTGTATTGATTATCGCCTCTTGAATAAGATCACGGTTAAATTTCAATACCCCTTGCCTTTGTTTACTGATTTGCTTGCTAGGATTAGGGGGTCTAGCTGATTTACTAAGATTGACCTTCGAGGGGCATATAATCTTATTCGTATCAAGCAGGGTGACGAATGGAAAACTGCATTTAATACGCCTGAAGGCCATTTTGAATACCTTGTGATGCCATTCGGACTCTCTAATGCCCCATCTGTGTTCCAATCCTTCATGCATGATATCTTTCAGAGTTATCTTGATAAATTCATGATTGTATATTTGGATGATATTTTGATTTTTTCCAATGATTGGGAGTCTCATGTGAAACAGGTCAGGATGGTATTTCAGATCCTCCGTAATAATGCTTTATTTGTGAAGAGGTCAAAGTGCCTCTTTGGAGTGCAGAAGGTTTCTTTTTTGGGTTTCATTTTTTCTCCCTCATCTATAGAAATTGATCTGGTTAAGGTTCAGGCCAATCATGATTGGATTCAGCCCACGTCTGTGAAGAGCCTTCAGAAATTCTTGGAATTTTTATCGTCGTTTCATTGCCAACTTCTCCAGTGTGGTTAAACCTCTAACCGATTTGACCAAGGAAGGCGCTGATGTGACTAATTGGTCCTCCGCGGTTGTTTCTGCCTTTCAGGAGCTTAAACGCCGATTTACTTCTGCCCCTGTGTTGCGTCAGCCAGATGTTTCTCTTCCATTTCAGGTTGAGGTTGACGCGTCTGAGATTGGGGCAGGGGCCGTTTTGTCTCAGAGGAATTCTGATGGTTCCTTGATGAAACCGTGTGCCTTCTTTTCTCAGAAGTTTTCACCTGCGGAACGCAATTATGATGTCGGCAATCGGGAGTTGTTGGCTATGAAGTGGGCATTTGAGGAGTGGTGACATTGGCTTGAGGGGGCCAAGCACCGTATTGTGGTCCTGACCGATCAAAAGAATCTGATTTACCTCGAGTCTGCCAAACGGCTGAATCCTAGACAGGCTCGATGGTCCCTGTTTTTCTCCCGTTTTGATTTTGTGGTCTCGTACATTCCTGGTACTAAGAATGTTAAGGCGGATGCCCTCTCTAGGAGTTTTTTTCCTGATTCCCCTGGGGTTCTTGAGCCGGTCGGCATTTTGAAGGAAGGGGTGATTCTTTCTGCCATCTCCCCTGATTTGCGACGGGTTCTTCAGGAATTTCAGGCTGTCATGATATGTACTTTTGCCCTGTCCTGTATTTGAATAATATGCCATTTGATGTATGTAACTGTTCTCTGGTTTCTATTAGCTGTAATTTATGTATTTTCTTGTGCTGGGAGTTCAACTGTAACAATATGTCTCCTTCCCCCAATACTTGCAGCCCTAAGCTATAATGTAATTAAGCTTTGTCAACATCACTAGTGAAAGAATAGCCATTCTTCCTCACAGCAGGTGGCTAGTCAAATGTACATCCTACATAGACTACTTGGAGCCCACCAGTCTAGAATCTTCTGGTGGACCCAACCATTGACTAGAAGGTGTGACTCCTACCCCCCTTCATGGGCGGATCCCAGGAGCTCAGACAATCCATTCTTATTTTGAGATCAGATGTGAGTTGATCCTTAAAGGAGAAGGAGTGGGGATTCTTAGCTGAGGCAAGACCCCATGTCCATCTGTGACTGCGGAAGCGAACGGGGCGAGACTTGAGCTGAGGACATATCTCGTCATTCGTGGGATTGTTTTGGGATCCCTTGGACTCGTGTGGACTATTGCTTTGTTAGCTGGCACAAGGATTATCGGGAGGTGCCCCCGAATCTGTTCCGTTGGACTAATTGTGGACTCTGTAGATCTACCTGCATGTGTTGTTCCAGCGTTCTTGATAATAAATCTGTTGAATCATCCCTCGGCCTGTTGTCCCTTCTTGCTCTGCCGTACATCCCGTCACAAACTGGTTGGCAGCAGAAGGAATGGAGGACAATGGCCCAACATCGGGAATCAACACCGCAGAGTACAAGAACTGGACTTTGGGGAGCCTACAATCAAAGGCCTGTGAAGTAGGAGTCAGTTTTAAAGGACTCTCCAAGGAGCAGCTAATTGAGGTTTTGGAAGGATGACGCTGAGGAAGGATCCTCACAGCAAATGGAGGAAAGAAGGCAGCCGGAGGTAAATACCCAAAAAAGTCAGTGGGTTGTGTGGTACGAGGAGGAGTTGGCATTGCTGGGAGAAGAGGCCACCATAGACTATAAGAGGAAGGCCATTCACAGAGCTCAGGAGAGGGAGGCCATTCACAGAGCCGAGGAGAGGGAGGCCATTCACAGAGCCGAGGACAGAACTCAGGAGATGGCATTGCTGGTGAGGCAGATCGCTTTGGAAGCAGCTAGAAGCTCCAGACAGACTCTAACCCCAGCACCCACCATGAGGGAACTCCCCAGAGTGTCCCGCAAAGACTTCAAGCCCTTTAATGAGGCTGCAGGCGACATTGAGGGCTTCTTCCAGGACTTTGAGCATCAGTGTCGATTAATGGAAGTCCAGGAAAGGGACCGAGTCCGACATCTGGTGGGGCTCTTAGAGGGTGGAGCTGCAGCAGCCTATAGAGCTATGGACCCTCAGGGGAACTGTGAGTATGCGGAGATTAAACAGACTATTCTAGAACATTATGCTGTTACCCCAGACACTTACAGGACTCAGTTCCGTACTTTAGCCTGTGAAGAGGAAGTGTCTTTCAAGATGTATGCCCACAGACTCAAACAAATATGTAATCGCTGGCTGGAGGCAGAGGAGGCCTTAACCTGGGAGACCTTCCTCCAGGTTATCCTAAAAGAGCAGTTTTACTTCAAGTGCCCTGCTGAGATCCGGGAATGGGTGCGTGAGAGGAGACCAGCCACTGTGGAAGAAGCTGCAGCTCTAGCTGATGAGGCTCTCACCATCAAGCCTCAGTGGAGGGTTCTGTTGGAGGATGGAGAGAGGCCTACCAGCTCCACAACACCGGTGGCCCCTTGTTCTTCTGTCTCCATTGTTCCCCGGTCCTCTAAGCCACCACCTAATGCTGACACCCATGTAAATGTGCCTCCAGTTGCTTCTACTACGTTTTCTGGAATACGACGAGGAGAGGAAGTAGCAGAGCGCAGGTGTTATGGTTGTGGGCATCCGGGGCATCTGCAGGCCTCATGCCCAGCCAGCCCATGGAGGAGTTGTCCTCAAAACCCTACAGCACCTTCAGGTGGGGGCCAGCCTCCAGGTTCCCTTACCCCTCGCCCAAGAGGACGCCTTGGATGGAGTGAGACCCAGCACAGATGCTATCGATGTGGACAGCTGGGGCATCTGCAAGCCTCCTGCCCAGCTGTTCAAATGAGGATTAATCCTGTACCCAGTCATATTGTTAATTATGTACAGCCAAGTGCCATGGAGGACGACAACTCACCACTACGTGAGGACTGGCCTTGTGCCTCACCCACCCATGTTGCACCACTAGGAGTTTATGGTGTGCGACCTGCAGCTATGATGACTTCTGCTCATCGAGGTAAGCACTTGCAGGAGGTCGTGCTGGATGGACAGAGGCTTATTGGATTTTGTGACTCAGGGGCTTTCCTCACACTGGCTGATCCCCGAGTGGTTCGGCCTGAGGCAATTCATTGAGGACCTGGGATTGTCATTGAACTGGCTGGTGGACAATGGAGGACTATTCCCACAGCCACTGTGGATCTGAACTTTGGTTTTGGGGTCAGGCGATGTGTGGTTGGGGTGGTTTGCCTGCAGATGTTCTCCTGGGCAATGATGTGGGAGAACTACGATGCCAATTCGTGGCTGCAGGAAGCCACATGTAAGTTACGCTCTGCCTGTGTGTACTTAACCAGCGACCTGTAGAGGTCCCTAGTACATACACAAATTGGGAGGGGAAGGGATTGTCATGATATGTACTTTTGCCCTGTCCTGTATTTGAATAATATGCCATTTGATGTACAGTATGTAACTGTTCTCTGGTTTCTATTAGCTGTAATTTATGTATTTTCTAGTGCTGGGAGTTCACCTGTAACAATATGTCTCCTTCCCCCAATACTTGCAGCCCTAAGCTATAATGTAATTAAGCTTTGTCAACATCACTAGTGAAAGAATAGCCATTCTTCCTCACAGCAGTTGGCTAGTCAAATGTACATCCTACATAGACTACTTGGAGCCCACCAGTCTAGAATCTTCTGGTGGACCCAACCATTGACTAGAAGGTGTGACCCCTACCCCCCTTCATGGGCGGATCCCAGGAGCTCAGACAATCCATTCTTATTTTGAGATCAGATGTGAGTTGATCCTTAAAGGAGAAGGAGTGGGGATTCTTAGCTGAGGCAAGACCCCATGTCCATCTGTGACTGCGGAAGCAAACGGGGTGAGAATTGAGCTGGGGACATATCTAGTCATTCGTGGGATTGTTTTGGGATCCCTTGGACTTGTGTGGACTATTGCTTTGTTAGCTGGCACTAGGATTATCGGGAGGTGCCCCCGAATCTGTTCCGTTGGACTAATTGTGGACTCTGTAGATCTACCTGTATGTGTTGTTCCAGCGTTCTTGATAATAAATCTGTTGAATCATCCCTCGGCCTGTTGTCCCTTCTTGCTCTGTCGTACACCCCGTCACACAGGCTGATAAGCCTGACCGCTGTCCTGTGGGGAAACTGTTTGTTCCTGATAGATGGACTAGTAAAGTGATTTCTGAGGTTCATTGTTCTGTGTTGGCTGGCCATCCTGGGATTTTTGGTACCAGAGATTTGGTTAGTAGGTCCTTTTGGTGGCCTTCTTTGTCATGGGATGTGCGTTCTTTTGTGCAGTCCTGTGGGATTTGTGTGCGGGCTAAGCCTTGCTGTTCCCGCGCTACTGGGTTGCTTTTGCCATTGCCGGTCCCTGAGAGACCTTGGACGCATATTTCTATGGATTTTATTTCCGATCTTCCTGTTTCCCAAAGAATGTCGGTTATCTGAGTTGTCTGTGACCGATTTTCTAAGATGGTTCATTTGGTGCCTTTGCCTAAATTGCCTTCTTCTTCTGATTTGGTTCCGTTGTTTTTTCAGCATGTGGTACGTTTGCATGGTATTCCGGAGAATACTGTGTCCGACAGAGGTTCCCAGTTTGTTTCTAGGTTTTGGCGGGCCTTTAGTGCCAAGCTGGGCATTGATTTGTCTTTTTCCTCTGCATTCCATCCTCAGACAAATGGCCAGACTGAGCGAACTAATCAGACCTTGGAGACCTATTTGAGATGCTTTGTGTCTGCTGATCAGGATGATTGGGTGGCTTTTTTGCCATTGGCCGAGTTTGCCCTTAATAATCGGGCTAGTTCGGCTACTTTGGTTTCGCCTTTTTTTTGTAATTTTGGTTTTCATCCTCGTTTTTCTTCTGGCAGGTTGAGCCTTCTGACCTTCCTGGTGTGGATTCTGTGGTCGCAAGGTTGCAGCAGATTTGAGCTTATGTGGTGGACAATTTGGTGCTGTCTCAGGAGGAGGCTCAGCGTTTTGCTAACCGTCGTCGGTGTGTTGGTTCCCGGCTTCGGGTTGTTGATCTGGTTTGGTTATCTTCCCGTCATGTTCCTATGAAGGTTTCTTCCCCTAAGTTTAAGCCTCGATTTATTGGTCCTTATAGGATTTCTGAGATTATTAATCCGGTGTCCTTTCGCCTGGCGCTTCCGGCCTCTTTTGCTATACATAATGTCTTCCATAGATCTTTGTTGCGGAAATATGTGGAGCCCATTGTTCCCTCTGTTGATCCTCCGGCCCCTGTATTGGTCGATGGGGAGTTGGAATATGTTGTTGAGAAGATTTTGGATTCCCGTTTTTCGAGGCGGAAGCTTCAGTACCTTGTCAAGTGGAAGGGTTATGGCCAGGAGGATAATTCTTGGGTTTCTGCCTCTGATGACCATGCCGTTGATTTGGTTCGTGCCTTTCATCGGGCTCATCCTGATCGGCCTGGGGGCTCTGGTGAGGGTTCAGTGACCCCTCCTCAAGGGGAGGGGTACTGTTGTGAATTCAGCTTTTGGGCTCCCTCCGGTGGTTGTAGAGGGTAATGCAGCTGTGCCTGGACTGCAGGAGTGGACAGGTGTATCTACTACTTGCAAAACTGACTAGGGTATATAGCTTTGCAGGATCCTTTAGTCAGTGCCAGTTGTCCATTGTTCTTGAAGGATTCACTTCCCTGCTGGTCTCTCCAGTTTGCTGTGTTTTTCTACAAAGATAAGTCCTGGCTTTGTTTTTGTTGTCCACCTGCTGTGGACCTTTAAGTTCTGTGCATTTTCTTGTTTTTGTCTTGTCCAGCTTAGTCTGTGAAGGATGTTTTGCAGCTTAGCTATTTCTCTGGAGATGCAGATATACCCCCCATGTCTTTAGTCAGTGGGGATTCGTATTTTCTGCGATGGATATTTTCTAGTGTTTTCATACTGACCACATAGTACTCTGTTCTATTCTTTCTTTTTAGCTAGTATGGCCTCCTATGCTAAAATCTGATTTCACTGCATATGTTATTTCCCTCTCCTCTCACAGTCAGATATTTTGCAGATATTTTTAGCCAGGGGGGGGCCAATAACCGTGGACCCTCTCCAGGCTATTAATATCTGCCCTCAGTCACTGGCTTTACTACTTTGGCGGAGAAAATTGCACGGGAGCCCACGCCAATTTTTTCCGCCATTTAACCCTTTATTTTAAGAGCTAGAACGGCCAAATTTTGCAGATACACACTACTGACATTAGTAGTGTGGAATCTGCAAAAAAAATGGAGAGAAGACATGGTTTACTGTATGTAAACCATGTCTCAAATCATGTTGGGTTTTAGGAAGGAGAAAGAAAAAGCTGGTAATTGTATAGCGCTGGAAAAAATATTAATATATATACATATATGTGTCTACTGATATATATATATATATATATATATATATATATATATATATATATATATATATATATATATATATATATATATATATAGACAGTATATATATATTTTTTTTCTTTTTGGGACACATGGATCACTTCTATAGCGGTATGTTGGTTTTGCAAGCCTGCGAGAAAACCATGCAGTACGGATGCCATACGGATTACATACGGAGGATGCCATGTGCAAAAAACGCTGACACACCCTGCCTACGGAGGAGCTACGGACCACTATTTTCGGGACTTTTCAGCGTATTACGACCGTAATATACGGACCGTATTTTCATACGCTGAGTGTGAAGCCGGCCTAAGACCCATGAAAGCTGTGATTAAAATCATGGTTATTCCACAAAATGTTGATTTCTGAACTCTTCCTAAGTTAAAACATTAGTATTTCTGATTCTAAATGATTATGAACTTGTTCTCTTTGCATTATTTGAGGTCTGAAAGCACTGGGTTTTTCTTTTTAATTTTGACCATTTCTCCTTTTCAGAAAAAAAATACAAAATGTATTGCTTGGATATGGTGTCAGAAGTTTATAGACTATAAGAACAATTTTCATTTTACTCAAAAATCAGCAGCGTAGCTACCAGGGGGGCAAAGGGTGCGGCCGCCCCGGGCCCACCACTCACAGGGGCCCACCTGGAGCTACACTACACTTACTTATATCAGCGTGCACAGCCCGCTGATATAGTTAATCTCCATGTTCCGTTGTAGAGCAGGGAGACACGATCTCCCTGCACTACTGCGGGCAGTGACCGGGGAGAGCCAGAGGAACTCATGCACGAGGGAGGATAGGTGCCGACACTGTACATGTCTGCTGGCTCCAGCATACAGCAGTCACGCCCACATTGCACGCTATGTGAGCTGTCTGCTCTGCTGCAGAGAAGTCAGGAGGAGGACCAGGGCACTGCTTCTGTGAGTGTCCAGAGAAGAACAAGGCAGACAGTCACAGGACAATGGTGCTGTAAGTAACAGTACAGATTTCTGCAGACTGCAGGTACTGGCCGGAGATGTCTGCACCGTGCAGTGAGGATGTGTCAGAACACGGCTCCCCTCCTGATAAGACCCTGCCTTGTGCTGTATATCTGCAGTCTATATCTGAGGCACTGTAGAGTGTGTGTGTGTCACATCCTTCTCTGTGGGGGTCCTGCAGCCGGAGTCAAATCTATAAGTGCACATTGCTGACCCGTCTTGTCAGTATATATATATATATATATATATATATATATATATATATATACACACTGCATTTACTGATATGAGATTACACAAACACTGGTCTGATAGGACCCTGACCCCGGCTATAGGATATCTATCCATCCATCCTATAGCCAAGGTCAGGATCCTATCAGTACAGTGTCTGCATGATCTCATATCAGTAAATCCAAGGTAGTAAACATGAAAACCCCATTATGAAACCTTGTATTAAAAATAAAAAAGTTGAGGCTGAGTATCTATATACATAATTGTCTAAGGGGTACTTCCGTCTGTCTGTCCTTCTGTCACGGTTATTCATTTGCTGATTGGTCTCGGCAGCTGCCTGTCATGGCTGCCGCGACCAATCAGCGATGGCCACAGTCCGATTAGTCCCTCCCCTACTCCCCTGCAGTCACTGCCCGGCGCCCACTCCGTAATCCCCTCCGCTCACCGCTCAGCTCACACAGGGTTAATGGCAGCGGTAACGGCCCGTGGTGTAACGCACTCTGTTACCGCTGCTATTAACCCTGTGTGTCCCCAACTATTTACTATTGATGCTGCCTATGCAGCATCAATAGTAAAAATATGTAATGTTAAAAATAATAAAAAAAAACAAAACCTGCTATTCTTACCCTCCGCCGCCTTTCTCGCTCCTCTCCACGCTCCCGGGACCGCTCCATTGCAAGTGGCAGCTTCCGGTCCTGTCCCAGGGCTGGTGTGCGACAAGGACCTGCCGTGACGTCACGGTCATGTGACCGTGACGTCATCATAGGTCCTGCTCACACCAGCCCTGGGACCGCAAGCTGCCGCTTGCAATGGAACGATCCCAGGAGCGTGGAGAGGAGCGAGAAAGGCGGCGGAGGGTGAGTATAGCAGGACTTCAACGGGCTATAGGTGAGTATATGTTTATTTTTTTTTTAAGTCTCTATACTACGTGGCTCTGTGCTGGGAAATACACTACGTGGCTGGGCAATATACTACGTGTCTGGGCAATATACTACGTGTCTGGGCAATATACTACGTGGCTGGGCAATATACTACGTGGCTGGGCAATATACTACGTGGCTGGGCAGTATACTACGTGGCTGGGCAATATACTACGTGGCTGGGCAATATACTACGTGGCTGGGCAATATACTACGTGTCTGGGCAATATACTACGTGGCTGGGCAATATACTACGTGGACATGCATATTCTAAAATACCCGATGCGTTAGAATCGGGCCACCATCTAGTATATGATAAATAGCCTGACAGATGAAAATAGAAACAGCAAATAGGTGCGTATAGGAGATCATATATCGGTGCAGGACCCTGAACCAATACTCTGTCTAGACAGCAAAACCCCCAAAGGGGGAGAAGGGGAAAAGGAACAGACGAACCAGGGGGTGTACTTCTTTAGATTGGTAATATTCTACCTCCCTCTCTTTCTTCTGGTTGCCTTCCTTTCTATTTTCCTCTTTTGTTCTTCTCCAGACAAGAGTATTCCTTTAAGGTTACCTGGATACATTCAGGGAGCTATGCCCATATGCTGGACTCTATATGCACCTACTAGCTCTTTCTATTTTCCTCTACTTAGCTCTTTGCCATATATATCAGAGCTGTGAAAGTATCAGCCCACAGAATCCAAGGAGTGGGAGCTATTGCGGGGGTCATTATACAACATGAGAGCTATTGCGGGTACCATTATACAGCGTGAGAGCTAATACGGAGTCATTATACAGCGTGGGATCTACTGTGAGGGCCTGTAAAGAGTTTGGGGCTACTGTGAGGGCACAAAGGAGACATTTTACTATGTAAGGGCACAGTGGTGGTATTACTATGTGAATCAGTATGAGGAGCATTGCTGTTGTACCGCACAGCAGGTGCAGTAATAGGGACACATACGGCAGCGGCTCAGTATTGGGGTGACACAGGGATGAGGAGTTTGTGCAGGTTGAGAATAGTCCCATTGGGGACAGTGCTGAAAATGTGAAAAGTGAAAGGTGTCTTTGTTGTAATCTCTGCAGCAGTCCTGGGTGGAAGAAGTCATGTCGGTCTGGTCCAGATGGAAAAAACGGGAAAAATGAACGATTCAATCAAAAAAAATGTCAGCTGTAGGTCACCATCTACAAGTGTACTGTAATCACTTGTATGCTTTGTACGACTGGTATCCACCACTATATGGTCACTGTATGGCGGTAATATCAGTGTTGGTCTTTTTGGAGATCTTTTTTTACCTACAGCAGGATCATCTGCTGACGTTCTACTATACCCACGATTAGAGTGCACCATCATAGTTGTAATCAGGGGTTAGGGGCCCACTGAGAAGTTTCGCCCCCCCTGAGCTGAACCCCTAGCTACGCCTCTGTCAAAAATATACATATAAAGAGAAAAATCAGACAAACTGAACATTTTGCAGCGGTCTCTTAATTTTTGACAGAGCTGTATATATAATTTTATTTTTTTCATTTAACTGCAAATGTACAGTTGTAGCAAATGCAGCCATGCCACCACTACTTATGCTCAGGTATGTCATTATTAGTAGTATCTAATTGCCTGTGCTATATTTAAATGGACATATAGTACAGATATTTTCTTATCTCACATAGTTACTCTCAGTTACCTTTGATCTACTTAAATGTCACCTTCACATACAGAAGAACAATGTATCATTATGCATTTACAATCAGTGGTTTTACTAGATACCTAAAGTAATAAATCTATCTTATCTGATTCATTAGTGAGACTAAAGGTACCTTCACACATAACGATATTGTTAACGATATCGTTGCTATTTGTGACGTAGCAACGATATCGTTAATGAAATCGTTCTGTGTGACAGCGACCAACGATCAGGCCCCTGCTGGGAGATCGTTGGTCGCTGAATAAAGTCCAGAACTTTATTTCGTCGCTGGACTCCCTGGAGACATCGCTGGATCGGCGTGTGTGACACCGATCCAGCGATGTCTTCACTGGTAACCAGGGTAAACATCGGGTAACTAAGCGCAGGGCCGCGCTTAGTAACCCGATGTTTACCCTGGTTACCATGCTAAAAGTAAAAAAAAACAAACACTAGATACTTACCTACAGCCGTCTGTCCTCCAGCGCTGTGCTCTGCACTCCTCCTGTACTGGCTGTGAGCCGGAAAGCAGAGCGGTGACGTCACCGCTCTGCTTTCCGGCTCACAGACAGTACAGGAGGAGAGCAGAGAAGCAGAGCGCAGCGCTGGAGGACAGACAGCGGTAGGTAAGTATCTAGTGTTTGTTTTTTTTAACTTTTAGCATGGTATCCAGGGTAAACATCGGGTTACTAAGCGCGGCCCTGCGCTTAGTTACCCGATGTTTACCCTGGTTACCGGCATCGTTGGTCGCTGGAGAGCGGTCTGTGTGACAGCTCTCCAGCGACCAAACAGCGACGCTGCAGCGATCCGGATCATTGTCGGTATCGCTGCAGCGTCGCTTAATGTGAAGGGGCCTTAAGATATTGATCAGATAAAAATACATTTCTAGAATATATGTTTGGTTAGAAATTATGACATAATTATGATGTTCTACATTTCACAATTTCTACAGATGAGCAAATGTTTTGAAATTTGAATTCTCCAGGTTCATGGAATTTTTTTTTTTTTTTAAACAAAACAATTTTTCACAAATTAAAAATCCTGCAATACTTTGAATTGTCAGGAAAATACTTTTTTGACACTTTGAGGTCTCCTAATATGTCTGACCCCTTTCAAGCTCATTAATGCAAGCACATCCTTAAATGGGTATTCCCATCTCCAAGATAATATTCCAATATTCCAATATTCAATAGGTGTAATAATAAATTTTAAATACCTCCAATTAAAAATTTTGCATAGTAATTTTATTATTACACCTACTACTGCACATATTAAGATAGGGTCTTGGAGATGAGAATAATCCTTTAAGTCTCAGGGTATGTGCACACGTTCAGGATTTTTTGCACTTTTTTTTTTGCGGATTTTCCCGATAAAAACACTATTAAATCGCTTAAAAAAACGCATACATTACGCATCCTATCATTTAGAATGCATTCCGCATTTTTTGTGCACGTTTGCATTTTTTTCCGCAAACAAAACGCATTTCGCAAAAAGAGGCAGCATGTTCATATTTTTGCGGATTTTTTGTGGATTTCCCATTAAATTGGAGTGTCAGGAAAAAAAACGCAAAAAATCTGCACAAAAAATACGTAAAAAACGCGCAAAAAACGCATGCGGATTTCTGGCAGAAATGTCCGGATTTTGTCAGGAAAATTTCTGCCAGAAATCCTGACGTGTGCACATAGCCTGAGAGTTCCGAGACTCACATATGTAACATAGTAACATAGTAACATAGTTAGTAAGGCCGAAAAAAGACATTTGTCCATCCAGTTCAGCCTATATTCCATCATAATAAATCCCCAGATCTACGTCCTTCTACAGAACCTAATAATTGTATGATACAATATTGTTCTGCTCCAGGAAGACATCCAGGCCTCTCTTGAACCCCTCGACTGAGTTCGCCATCACCACCTCCTCAGGCAAGCAATTCCAGATTCTCACTGCCCTAACAGTAAAGAATCCTCTTCTATGTTGGTGGAAAAACCTTCTCTCCTCCAGACGCAAAGAATGCCCCCTTGTGCCCGTCACCTTCCTTGGTATAAACAGATCCTCAGCGAGATATTTGTATTGTCCCCTTATATACTTATACATGGTTATTAGATCGCCCCTCAGTCGTCTTTTTTCTAGACTAAATAATCCTAATTTCGCTAATCTATCTGGGTATTGTAGTTCTCCCATCCCCTTTATTAATTTTGTTGCCCTCCTTTGTACTCTCTCTAGTTCCATTATATCCTTCCTGAGCACCGGTGCCCAAAACTGGACACAGTACTCCATGTGCGGTCTAACTAGGGATTTGTACAAAGGCAGTATAATGCTCTCATCATGTGTATCCAGACCTCTTTTAATGCACCCCATGATCCTGTTTGCCTTGGCAGCTGCTGCCTGGCACTGGCTGCTCCAGGTAAGTTTATCATTAACTAGGATCCCCAAGTCCTTCTCCCTGTCAGATTTACCCAGTGGTTTCCCGTTCAGTGTGTAATGGTGATATTGATTCCCTCTTCCCATGTGTATAACCTTACATTTATCATTGTTAAATCTCATCTGCCACCTTTCAGCCCAAATTTCCAACTTATCCAGATCCATCTGTAGCAGAATACTATCTTCTCTTGTATTAACTGCTTTACATAGTTTTGTATCATCTGCAAATATCGATATTTTACTGTGTAAACCTTCTACCAGATCATTAATGAATATGTTGAAGAGAACAGGTCCCAATACTGACCCCTGCGGTACCCCACTGGTCACAGCGACCCAGTTAGAGACTATACCATTTATAACCACCCTCTGCTTTCTATCACTAAGCCAGTTACTAACCCATTTACACACATTTTCCCCCAGACCAAGCATTCTCATTTTGTGTACCAACCTCTTGTGCGGCACGGTATCAAACGCTTTGGAAAAATCGAGATATACCACGTCCAATGACTCACCGTGGTCCAGTCTATAGCTTACCTCTTCATAAAAACTGATTAGATTGGTTTGACAGGAGCGATTTCTCATAAACCCATGCTGATATGGAGTTAAACAGTTATTCTCATTGAGATAATCCAGAATAACATCCCTCAGAAACCCTTCAAATATTTTACCAACAATAGAGGTTAGACTTACTGGCCTATAATTTCCAGGTTCACTTTTAGAGCCCTTTTTGAATATTGGCACCACATTTGCTATGCGCCAATCCTGCGGAACAGACCCTGTCTCTATAGAGTCCCTAAAAATAAGAAATAATGGTTTATCTATTACATTACTTAGTTCTCTTAGTACTCGTGGGTGTATGCCATCCGGACCCGGAGATTTATCTATTTTAATCTTATTTAGCCGGTTTCGCACCTCTTCTTGGGTTAGATTGGTGACCCTTAATATAGGGTTTTCATTGTTTCTTGGGATTTCACCTAGCATTTCATTTTCCACCGTGAATACCGTGGAGAAGAAGGTGTTTAATATGTTAGCTTTTTCCTCGTCATCTACAACCATTCTTTCCTCACTATTTTTTAAGGGGCCTACATTTTCAGTTTTTATTCTTTTACTATTGATATAGTTGAAGAACAGTTTGGGATTAGTTTTACTCTCCTTAGCAATGTGCTTCTCTGTTTCCTTTTTGGCAGCTTTAATTAGTTTTTTAGATAAAGTATTTTTCTCCCTATAGTTTTTTAGAGCTTCAATGGTGCCATCCTGCTTTAGTAGTGCAAATGCTTTCTTTTTACTGTTAATTGCCTGTCTTACTTCTTTGTTTAGCCACATTGGGTTTTTCCTATTTCTAGTCCTTTTATTCCCACAAGGTATAAACCGCTTACACTGCCTATTTAGGATGTTCTTAAACATTTCCCATTTATTATCTGTATTCTCATTTCTGAGGATATTGTCCCAGTCTACCAGATTAAGGGCATCTCTAAGCTGGTCAAACTTTGCCTTCCTAAAGTTCAGTGTTTTTGTGACTCCCTGACAAGTCCCCCTAGTGAAAGACAGGTGAAACTGCACAATATTGTGGTCGCTATTTCCTAAATGCCCAACCACCTGCAGATTTGTTATTCTGTCAGGTCTATTAGATAGTATTAGGTCTAAAAGTGCTGCTCCTCTGGTTGGATTCTGCACCAATTGTGAAAGATAATTTTTCTTGGTTATTAGCAGAAACCTGTTGCCTTTATGGGTTTCACAGGTTTCTGTTTCCCAGTTAATATCCGGGTAGTTAAAGTCCCCCATAACCAGGACCTCATTATGGGTTGCAGCTTCATCTATCTGCTTTAGAAGTAGACTTTCCATGCTTTCTGTTATATTTGGGGGTTTGTAACAGACCCCAATGAGAATTTTGTTACCATTTTTCCCTCCATGAATTTCAACCCATATGGACTCGACATCCTCATTCCCTTCGCTAATATCCTCCCTTAAAGTGGACTTTAGACAAGACTTTACATAGAGACAAACCCCTCCTCCTCTCCGATTTTTACGATCCTTTCTAAACAGACTGTAACCCTGTAAGTTAACTGCCCAGTCATAGCTTTCATCTAACCATGTCTCGGTTATTCCCACTATGTCAAAGTTACCTGTAGATATTTCTGCTTCTAGTTCTTCCATCTTGTTTGTCAGGCTTCTGGCGTTTGCGAGCATGCAGTTTAGAGGATTTTGTTTTGTTCCAATCTCCTCACTGTGGATTGTTTTAGAAATGTTCTTACCTCCCTTCTGAGTATGTTTTCCTGGGTCGTCTTTGTTCGAGTCTAATGTTTTTCTTCCCGTCCCCTCTTCTTCTAGTTTAACGCCCTCCTGATGAGTGTAGCGAGTCTTCTGGCGAATGTGTGTTTCCCAGGTTTGTTGAGGTGTAGTCCGTCTCTGGCGAGGAGTCCATCATACCAGTAATTCACACCGTGGTCCAGGAATCCAAATCCTTGTTGTCTGCACCATCGTTTTAGCCAGTTGTTTGCATCAAGGATCCTGTTCCATCTCCTGGTGCCATGCCCGTCTACTGGAAGGATAGAAGAAAAAACTACCTGTGCATCCAGTTTCTTTACTTTCTTCCCCAACTCTTCAAAGTCCTTGCAGATTGTCGGTAGGTCCTTCCTTGCCGTGTCATTGGTGCCAACATGTATCAGAAGAAATGGGTGGACGTCCTTGGAGCTGAAGAGCTTTGGTATCCTATCGGTCACATCCTTGATCATCGCACCTGGAAGGCAGCATACTTCTCTTGCAGTTATGTCCGGTCTGCAGATGGCTGCTTCGGTGCCTCTCAGTAGTGAGTCTCCCACCACCACCACTCTTCGTTGCTTCTTGGCTGTACTTTTTGCTGTCACTTGTTGCTGTGTGCCCTTTTCTTTTTTGCTTGCTGGTATTGCTTCATTCTTAGGTGTGCCATCTTCATCCTCTACAAAGATTTGATATCGGTTCATCAGTTGTGTGGTTGGTGATTTCTCCATGGTCTTCTTGCTTCTTTTGGTCACATGCTTCCACTCATCTGCTTTTGGAGGTTCTCTGACACTTTTTGCACCTTCTGTGACCAGTAGAGATGCTTCTGTTCTGTCTAGAAAGTCTTCATTCTCTTTGATGAGTTTCAAAGTTACTATTCTTTCTTCCAGACCCCGCACCTTTTCTTCTAAAAGGGCCACTAGTCTACACTTCTGACAGGTGAAATTGGATTCTTCTTCTGGTCGATCTGTGAACATGTAGCACATGCTGCAGCTCACCATGTAGGTTGTCACATCTGCCATGTTGCTCCTAGATCCTGCTGACTTGCTGTGTGTTTTCCTTCTTGTGTAATCTACTCAGCCAAGCTCTCTTGCAATAATGTCCTACAGGCACCTGGAATATGCAAATTAGCCTCCTGAAGCTTGAATCCCTGGTTTGGTGATGCTTTCGAAGCAGCTGGTCCCGGCTGTACCCAACGATCTTCTAGCTTAGGGAGACTTCGCTTCTCCCAGAAGGCACCTGGAATATGCAAATTAGCCTCCTGAAGCTTGAATCCCTGGTTTGGTGATGCTTTCGAAGCAGCTGGTCCCGGCTGTACCCAACGATCTTCTAGCTTAGGGAGACTTCGCTTCTCCCAGAAGGCACCTGGAATATGCAAATTAGCCTCCTGAAGCTTGAATCCCTGGTTTGGTGATGCTTTCGAAGCAGCTGGTCCCGGCTGTACCCAACGATCTTCTAGCTTAGGGAGACTTCGCTTCTCCCAGAAGGCACCTGGAATATGCAAATTAGCCTCCTGAAGCTTGAATCCCTGGTTTGGTGATGCTTTCGAAGCAGCTGGTCCCGGCTGTACCCAACGATCTTCTAGCTTAGGGAGACTTCGCTTCTCCCAGAAGGCACCTGGAATATGCAAATTAGCCTCCTGAAGCTTGAATCCCTGGTTATGGATAAAACATATGTGTTTTATCAGGAATTTTCACAGACAGATTATGTACCCAATAAAGTCTATGATTCTATTGAAATGTCTGTATTTTTATGTGACTCATGTGGCTTTAAATATAATGAAAATATGTCCGTTTTTAATCGGAGTAATGAATAAAAATTACCCATACAAGTCTTTGGGTCTGGAAAATTCACAGACAGCACATGGATAGCATCCATGTGGAATTGGGAAGCTCTCCTTGATTAGTATTAACCCCTTTACCTCCGAGGGTGGTTTGCAAGTTAATGATGGGCCAATTTTTTCAATTCGGACCACTGTCAATTTATGAGGTTTATAATGCAGGAACGCTTCTACAGATCCCGATGATTCTGAGATAGTTTTTTTTTCGTGACTTATACAATGATCGCAGCAAAATTTCTTTAGTATGACTTTTATGATGTTTATTTGTGAAAAAAATGGAAATTTGGTGAAAATTGGAAAACTTTTGCAGTTTTCAAATTTTTAACTTCCATGACCTTAAATCACAGAGCACAAGATAGTTAATAAATAACATTTCCCACATGTCTACTTTACTTTAGCACAATTTTGTAACCAATTGTTTTTTTGTTAGGGATTTATAAGGGTTAAAATTTGTCCAGCGATTTGTAATTTTTCCAGCAAGATTTACAAAACCATTTTTTTAAGGACCACATCACATTTGAAGTCACTTTGAGGGGTCTATATGACAGAAGATACCCAAAAGTGACACCATTCTAAAAACTGCACCCCTCAAGGTGCACAAAACCAAATTCAAGAAGTTTATTAACCCTTCAGGTGCTTCACAGAAATTTTTGAAAAAAAAAAATAACATTTAACTTTTTTTCACAAGATATTGACTTCAGATCCATTTTGTTATTTTGACAAGAGTAACAGGAAAAATGGACCCAAAATTTGTTGTGTAATTTCTAATTAGCATGCAGATACCCCATATGAGGGAGATAACCATTGTTTGGGTGCAAGGCAGAGATCGGAAGGGAATGATCGCCATTTGACTTTTTCAATGAATTTTTTAACCCCTGATGTGCCTAAACAGTGGAAACCCCCCACAAATGATCCCAATTTTCTAAACTATACCCCTCAAGGATTTTATTTAGATGCATGGTATGCACCTTTAACCCTCTGGTGCTTCACAGAAGTCTATAACGTTGAGCCGTGAAAATAATAACATCACATAAACCAGGGATTCAAGCTTCAGGAGGCTAATTTGCATATTCCAGGTGCCTTCTGGGAGAAGCGAAGTCTCCCTAAGCTAGAAGATCGTTGGGTACAGCCGGGACCAGCTGCTTCGAAAGCATCACCAAACCAGGGATTCAAGCTTCAGGAGGCTAATTTGCATATTCCAGGTGCCTGTAGGACATTATTGCAAGAGAGCTTGGCTGAGTAGATTACACAAGAAGGAAAACACACAGCAAGTCAGCAGGATCTAGGAGCAACATGGCAGATGTGACAACCTACATGGTGAGCTGCAGCATGTGCTACATGTTCACAGATCGACCAGAAGAAGAATCCAATTTCACCTGTCAGAAGTGTAGACTAGTGGCCCTTTTAGAAGAAAAGGTGCGGGGTCTGGAAGAAAGAATAGCAACTTTGAAACTCATCAAAGAGAATGAAGACTTTCTAGACAGAACAGAAGCATCTCTACTGGTCACAGAAGGTGCAAAAAGTGTCAGAGAACCTCCAAAAGCAGATGAGTGGAAGCATGTGACCAAAAGAAGCAAGAAGACCATGGAGAAATCACCAACCACACAACTGAAGAACCGATATCAAATCTTTGTAGAGGATGAAGATGGCACACCTAAGAATGAAGCAATACCAGCAAGCAAAAAAGAAAAGGGCACACAGCAACAAGTGACAGCAAAAAGTACAGCCAAGAAGCAACGAAGAGTGGTGGTGGTGGGAGACTCACTACTGAGAGGCACCGAAGCAGCCATCTGCAGACCGGACATAACTGCAAGAGAAGTATGCTGCCTTCCAGGTGCGATGATCAAGGATGTGACCGATAGGATACCAAAGCTCTTCAGCTCCAAGGACGTCCACCCATTTCTTCTGATACATGTTGGCACCAATGACACGGCAAGGAAGGACCTACCGACAATCTGCAAGGACTTTGAAGAGTTGGGGAAGAAAGTAAAGGAACTGGATGCACAGGTAGTTTTTTCTTCTATCCTTCCAGTAGACGGGCATGGCACCAGGAGATGGAACAGGATCCTTGATGCAAACAACTGGCTAAGACGATGGTGCAGACAACAAGGATTTGGATTCCTGGACCACGGTGTGAATTACTGGTATGATGGACTCCTCGCCAGAGATGGACTACACCTCAACAAACCTGGGAAACACACATTCGCCAGAAGACTCGCTACACTCATCAGGAGGGTGTTAAACTAGAAGAAGAGGGGACGGGAAGAAAAACATTAGACTCGAACAAAGACGACCCAGGAAAACATACTCAGAAGGGAGGTAAGAACATTTCTAAAACAATTCACAGTGAGGAGATTGGAACAAAACAAAATCCTCTAAACTGCATGCTCGCAAACGCCAGAAGCCTGACAAACAAGATGGAAGAACTAGAAGCAGAAATATCTACAGGTAACTTTGACATAGTGGAAATAACCGAGACATGGTTAGATGAAAGCTATGACTGGGCAGTTAACTTACAGGGTTACAGTCTGTTTAGAAAGGATCGTAAAAATCGGAGAGGAGGAGGGGTTTGTCTCTATGTAAAGTCTTGTCTAAAGTCCACTTTAAGGGAGGATATTAGCGAAGGGAATGAGGATGTCGAGTCCATATGGGTTGAAATTCATGGAGGGAAAAATGGTAACAAAATTCTCATTGGGGTCTGTTACAAACCCCCAAATATAACAGAAAGCATGGAAAGTCTACTTCTAAAGCAGATAGATGAAGCTGCAACCCATAATGAGGTCCTGGTTATGGGGGACTTTAACTACCCGGATATTAACTGGGAAACAGAAACCTGTGAAACCCATAAAGGCAACAGGTTTCTGCTAATAACCAAGAAAAATTATCTTTCACAATTGGTGCAGAATCCAACCAGAGGAGCAGCACTTTTAGACCTAATACTATCTAATAGACCTGACAGAATAACAAATCTGCAGGTGGTTGGGCATTTAGGAAATAGTGACCACAATATTGTGCAGTTTCACCTGTCTTTCACTAGGGGGACTTGTCAGGGAGTCACAAAAACATTGAACTTTAGGAAGGCAAAGTTTGAACAGCTTAGAGATGCCCTTAATCTGGTAGACTGGGACAATATCCTCAGAAATGAGAATACAGATAATAAATGGGAAATGTTTAAGAACATCCTAAATAGGCAGTGTAAGCGGTTTATACCTTGTGGGAATAAAAGGACTAGAAATAGGAAAAACCCAATGTGGCTAAACAAAGAAGTAAGACAGGCAATTAACAGTAAAAAGAAAGCATTTGCACTACTAAAGCAGGATGGCACCATTGGAGCTCTAAAAAACTATAGGGAGAAAAATACTTTATCTAAAAAACTAATTAAAGCTGCCAAAAAGGAAACAGAGAAGCACATTGCTAAGGAGAGTAAAACTAATCCCAAACTGTTCTTCAACTATATCAATAGTAAAAGAATAAAAACGAAAATGTAGGCCCCTTAAAAAATAGTGAGGAAAGAATGGTTGTAGATGACGAGGAAAAAGCTAACATATTAAACACCTTCTTCTCCACGGTATTCACGGTGGAAAATGAAATGCTAGGTGAAATCCCAAGAAACAATGAAAACCCTATATTAAGGGTCACCAATCTAACCCAAGAAGAGGTGCGAAACCGGCTAAATAAGATTAAAATAGATAAATCTCCGGGTCCGGATGGCATACACCCACGAGTACTAAGAGAACTAAGTAATGTAATAGATAAACCATTATTTCTTATTTTTAGTGACTCTATAGCGACAGGGTCTGTTCCGCAGGACTGGCGCATAGCAAATGTGGTGCCAATATTCAAAAAGGGCTCTAAAAGTGAACCTGGAAATTATAGGCCAGTAAGTCTAACCTCTATTGTTGGTAAAATATTTGAAGGGTTTCTGAGGGATGTTATTCTGGATTATCTCAATGAGAATAACTGTTTAACTCCATATCAGCATGGGTTTATGAGAAATCGCTCCTGTCAAACCAATCTAATCAGTTTTTATGAAGAGGTAAGCTATAGACTGGACCACGGTGATTCATTGGACGTGGTATATCTCGATTTTTCCAAAGCGTTTGATACCGTGCCGCACAAGAGGTTGGTACACAAAATGAGAATGCTTGGTCTGGGGGAAAATGTGTGTAAATGGGTTAGTAACTGGCTTAGTGATAGAAAGCAGAGGGTGGTTATAAATGGTATAGTCTCTAACTGGGTCGCTGTGACCAGTGGGGTACCGCAGGGGTCAGTATTGGGACCTGTTCTCTTCAACATATTCATTAATGATCTGGTAGAAGGTTTACACAGTAAAATATCGATATTTGCAGATGATACAAAACTATGTAAAGCAGTTAATACAAGAGAAGATAGTATTCTGCTACAGATGGATCTGGATAAGTTGGAAACTTGGGCTGAAAGGTGGCAGATGAGGTTTAACAATGATAAATGTAAGGTTATACACATGGGAAGAGGGAATCAATATCACCATTACACACTGAACGGGAAACCACTGGGTAAATCTGACAGGGAGAAGGACTTGGGGATCCTAGTTAATGATAAACTTACCTGGAGCAGCCAGTGCCAGGCAGCAGCTGCCAAGGCAAACAGGATCATGGGGTGCATTAAAAGAGGTCTGGATACACATGATGAAAGCATTATACTGCCTCTGTACAAATCCCTAGTTAGACCGCACATGGAGTACTGTGTCCAGTTTTGGGCACCGGTGCTCAGGAAGGATATAATGGAACTAGAGAGAGTACAAAGGAGGGCAACAAAATTAATAAAGGGGATGGGAGAACTACAATACCCAGATAGATTAGCGAAATTAGGATTATTTAGTCTAGAAAAAAGACGACTGAGGGGCGATCTAATAACCATGTATAAGTATATAAGGGGACAATACAAATATCTCGCTGAGGATCTGTTTATACCAAGGAAGGTGACGGGCACAAGGGGGCATTCTTTGCGTCTGGAGGAGAGAAGGTTTTTCCACCAACATAGAAGAGGATTCTTTACTGTTAGGGCAGTGAGAATCTGGAATTGCTTGCCTGAGGAGGTGGTGATGGCGAACTCAGTCGAGGGGTTCAAGAGAGGCCTGGATGTCTTCCTGGAGCAGAACAATATTGTATCATACAATTATTAGGTTCTGTAGAAGGACGTAGATCTGGGTATTTATTATGATGGAATATAGGCTGAACTGGATGGACAAATGTCTTTTTTCGGCCTTACTAACTATGTTACTATGTTACTTTGTTACATTTTCCTCACAAAAATATTGTTTTAGCCCCAAGTTTTTAATTTTTCTTTAGGCTAATATGACTTTTTTTGCAACAAATTGAGGTCCATTTTTTCCTGAGTGTGCCAATACCCTACATGTAACCAGGTAATATTTTTAAGGCAATGCAAGAAAGCCAAGGAGCGCCAGCTTTTACTGTTATGGCTTGCAGGTATTATGACCTACTTTGACTCCATGAGTATTTTCCAGAAACAAGCCGCAATGAATGTTGCCAAGTGAAAATTGCAAACTGCCGATATAGAGACCAGTACACTGTAATAACCAGAACGATGCCGCGATCAGTACGTTATGCCCAGGCCATGCATCCGGAGGCATGCACCCATTAAGTTAGGTGGGCTCTCATTGTTTCAGAAATGCCAAATGTGGATGCTATATGTAGTTTAGGTACACTGTGGGGCTCAGAAGGGAGGGAGGCAATAGGATTTGTAATCACAGAATTAGCTGATTTTCTTTTGGTGGGTGAGGAGCCATTTCATTTTTCCAGACGCTTTGCACTACTAGTCATGCGGAAGCCCCCTATATTTCTGTTAACAGATGACAGACCTGAGTGAGGACTTGCTTTTTTTGTGGATTGAGTTGAAGCTTTTATTGTGAACATTTTACATAACATTTGGGATCACATTTATCTATGGCTCTACACTGAGCACTTACTTTGGGGTTTCCATCTAAATTTCTGAGTGACGTGATTCAGATGAAACCCCCAAAGGATCCATTCACTATAATGAGGCAGCAGAGTTACTCTGGACTCCGTCTGGCCTCTGCTTAGCAGTAGTGCACAAAACTGTGGCCAACAGCACTTTTATGCAATCCTAAAAAGACAAACAAGACCGGATCACAGGTTGGACGATGTCCACAGTGCCTCCGTCTGCCTCATTATAGGAATCTTCTGCCAAAGTTTCAATCTGAATCATGTATTTTAGAGATTTACATGGAAACCCGGGTGCAAGGGCTCAATGCAGAGCAGAACGCAGGATAAGGCCGGCGTCACACTCGGCGTAAGACAATACGGTCCATATTTTACGGCCGTAATACGCGCGTAATACGCTGAAATGTCCCTGAAATATTGTTCCGTAGGTAATCCGTTGCCTAGGTGTGGTCACGTATTTTGCGCATGTACTGTTGCGTGTGTGATCCGTATGTGATCCGTAGGGCATATTTTTCACGCAACATCACAAAATGGACATTTAATGGTTCTCTGGCCTGCAAATAATTCAAATCATCATTAACATCTTTATTTAAGCCCTCTACAACAGGTGGAACCCTCCCATCTACCCATTTATTTGTTGAGCTTATTTTGGCTGTGTTGGTTTTACCTACAAAACATGTCTGACCATGTGTCTTTAAGCACAACTCAGCGGGTGTTGCTTCACTGGCTGTTGTCGCGTCGCTTTGGGCAGCCATATCCGGTGAATGTTGATCCGCGAAGGAGGAGTTGAAGATTGTGGGTGCATCCTCTATTGACCAAATGCCTCAGTAAAGGACATTTTGAGAGGTTCTATACAGCTTTGAGGTCACATCCTGACAAGTTCTATCTGTACTGTCGCATGACCGTCAGTACCTTTGACATCTTGTTGGAGATCTTACGTCCAGGTATCACCTATCAGGACACAAGGATGCGAAAAGCCATATCTGCTGAGGAGCGTCTTCTCCTCACCTTACGGTATGTATTCAACATTCTCACATACTGCATGTTGATGATTTTTTTTTATGTTGTGTTTTACCATGTTTTTGAAAATATTTGTGGACATTATGGCACAAGCACTTCACCAAAACTGTGGTGAATGTTGTAGTTAAATAACCCAGGTAATTTTTTTATGGAAAATGAAAATAATGTCTTTGTAAATATACTATGCACTTGTGCTTTTTCATGTTTTCTTTCTACTCATGTTAAATACCTAATATTATCTTTCTTTGTCTTTCAGCTTCCTGTCCACAGGCTTGTCGTATGCGAGACTACACCTGGAGTTTTTGATTGGGCGGTCGACAATTTCTGGCATTGTTCATTCAACCTGTTTTCAAATATGGGAGAAACTTCAGGAACTTGTTATGCCTGAGCCCAAACAGGAGGATTGGCTCAAAATCGCCCGTGGATTCCAGAACACTTGTGACTTCCCTAACTGCATTGGAGCTGTGGATGGGAAACATATCAGGGTGTGTAAGCCGCCGAACTCTGGCTCCCAATTCTACAATTATAAGCAGTTTTTCTCTGTAGTTCTGTTAGCTGTTGCTGACAGTAACTACAGGTTTATAATTGTAGACATTTGGGCCTATGGGCGAACTGGAGACTCTAGGGTGTTCAATTTGTCCATAATGGGTCGTTGACTACATGACAACCAGTTAAACCTCCCACCACCACAACAACTCCCAGGATCCAATGCGGAAGTAGTGCCTTTTGTTTTGGTTGGAGATGAGGCGTTCCAACTGACAAGGCACGTCATGAGGCCTTATCCCTGGCTCAACCTGGACCACCGGTGGAGGGTCTTTAATATGAAGCTTTCCAGGGCGCGGAGACTGGTGGAGTGCGCCTTTGGGATTCTTGTTGCAAAATGGCGTGTTCTCCAGTCTGCCATTCAGCTCAGTGAGGCTACAGTGAATGAAGTCATAAAAGCCTGTGTTATTTTGCACAATTTTCCCGCATACATGATTGTTCCTCAGCTGATATTGGTGAACACCTGATGATCAATGTGATTAGGCATACCCCATATGGCCGTCCTTCGCGGCATCCCCTTTCTGGCCTAAAAGTTAGGGATGTATTCACCAATTTTTTTGTTTCTCCTCAAGGTGCAACTCCCTGGCAAGATTCGGCAATTTTGCATGTTTGAGTTTTTGTCTTTCTAAATATTTGTCATATTTTCTTTACAATTTAAATTTGAAACTAAAACTACTGTGTGTTGTCTTTTCTTAATTCACATATGGTTCTGAGCCTAGCATGTGTGTGTGATGTAATAATGATTGGACGACAACCATAATTAGGCTTTTTAAATGTTCATTTTTACTTAAATGAAATGCCTTTTGTGTTTTTTTTTTTAAACTCTTTTTTGACCTCTTTTAAGCCAATAATTTTTTTGGCCAATATATGCCTAAAACCATAACATAATAACAAAGTGCTATGTCAGCACAAACATAATCAAGACATGAAAATGATACAAAAACAAAACAAAAACATCACAGATCTTGATAGGTAGGTGGTGGAGATGGGGGTAGATCTGGGACATCATCAGGTGGCCTTTGTCGGCCCAATTGTCCTTCAACCTGTGTGGATGATGTGTGGGCTGGAGGAACATTCTGCCTGGACTCATGTGTGCCAGTTGTGGAATGGCCATAAGGATTTTGAGCAAATCCCTCATGTTCCTGAAAATATGGCCTGGAATTATATCTAAACCCAATATGGCCATGTCGTCCAAACCCAGGTTGGGACCAGCCTCCAGCACTGGGTCTGGACAAGTAGCCATATTGGGATGGTTGCTGATAGCCTGCCATATTGGCCTGAGGTTGCCATGGTGGGTTGGGTGTGGGTAGGGGTTGAGGTGTAGGCTCATGTGGAGGGGGTGGTTCAGATCCCTGTTGAGCATGCACCTGTGGACATCTTTGCAGCCGCAGGAGATTTTGTGGTGATAGCTGCCAATTTTCAATCGTCTCCATAAGCTAGTATGGGTTATTTGGGGGGGGGTGCATGCATCAATAAGGATCTGAATGCACCCCCTCACACAAAGCCTCACCTCATGCTCTAGGGGCTGTAAATACCGGGCCAGGCTCCTCGTAAAGCCCTCCTCACCATCATCCTCACGAACCCTTGCCAGGTAGTTCAACACCCCAGCATCCACATTTCTCCTACTTTGGAGTAGCTCTCTTCTGCGGCGAGCACGCTGTGATATCACTGCAGCCTGTGGTGATTGCTCCAGGGCAACAGTAGGGCTGCTGCTGTTTGCAGGGTCATCCTGGCTAGCTTGTGCTGCTGCTGCTGGTGCTGATGATGATGGTGGGGCATCTTCTTGGGCTGGTGCTGCTGGAGCTGGCTGGGCAGATGTCGAGGATCCTGGAGGGATGGAGCCTGACGGATCAGAAGATGGGCCAGCCACCTCTTCTCCTTCCCCAACTGGGTCTATGACCAACTCTGAATCCGACCCTGTCTCCCTGTCAGTGAGGGTAGACTGTGTTCTGTAATGAAAGTTTGTATTTTATTTTTATCTTATTTCCCACTTTTTTGTTTAAAAAAAAAAAAAAGGTGAAAATGTGTTGTGAGGTTTGTACTTACGGTCTGAGGTCCATGCTGGGATTCAAGAATGTCAACCGATCAAAATAAATATTTTTTTTTCTTAGGAGGTGCGCCTGCCCCACTCCTGTCACGCTGCTGCCTCTCCCTCCTATATTGATCGCGGATGCTCCGCCATCTTGTTGTAACATCACCCACTGAAACAAAATACATTAAACAAATTGATTACCCCATTATGCACAGTGGTCACACAAGGTGTAATTGACTACACAGATTTTAGTGTAGCATAGGAATATGCATTTGTGGAATACATTTATTAGTAATTGAGATCAAATAATACAATTTGTATGTAAGGCCACAAGGACAGAGTCCACTACCCTCTATCCCAGAATGTAATTTTTCTGGTTAACACTGTAAGGGACATCTGTTCAAACCATTATTTTAATCAGTTTATCATGTACAGCACCATGTAGGTACTGGTGTGCTTTAAATTAAGTTCTGTAATAATTAACAAATTCATGTATAAAAATTCAAAGGAGTTAGGTACTACTGTTTCACGCGAAAATTAAATTACAAACATGAGTGTACTTACTTATTTGTCTCTGTGTCTCACGTGGCTGCTGCTCATATAGTGGGAATAGGGACCCACACACACTCCTCCATGCTGCATCTTTTTGGGCCCTGTTGGCATAGTTGGGATCTCTCTGGTCCCAAATTACTGGCCTTTTTTGCACCAAAATTAGGAGCATGTCCACATTGATAATGTTAGACATGGTGAATCTCACTCCGTGGAGGCGTGCAGCAGACTTCCGGGTTCACTGTCTGGCTTTTTCAGCTAATTAGCATGTCTCACCTGCCTGATTGAGGCCTTTGGACATTTCCGGACATCTGCCAGAGTGTAGCGTATTTCTCGCAAGTCACACTGCTGGTCCGTATGCATTCCGTATTTTGCGTGCCCCCATAGACTGTCATTGGCGTAGTTTTTGCACAATACGCTGACAAAAGCAGCATGCTGTGATTTTGTGCGGCCGTAGAAAGCCGTATAACATGGATGCGTAATATACGGCTGATAGGACCTGACCCATTGAGAATCATTGGGCCGTTTGTAATGCGTGTTTTACGGACGTATTCTATGCGCTCATACATCCATAAAACTCGCTAGTGTGACGCCGGCCTAAATGTGAGTTCAGCTATACTGCTATCTTTGGGACGCAGAATAAAAAAATTAACAGTGGGTGAAGAATTGGTTTTATTTTTTACGTCGTTCCTTGTGCGGTATAAGTGATTAGGAAATTTTATTCTTCGGGTTGGTGCGATTACAGCAATACCAGATTTATAGCAGGTTTTTATGTTTGGACGCTGTCACACACTTAAAGATGCTTTCTATTGCAAAAAAATAGTTTTTGTATCATCACATTTTGAGAGCAATAATTTTTCCGTATTTCAGTCGAAAGAGTCATGTTATGGCTTGTTTTTTGTAAGATGAGTTGATGTTTTATTGGTTCATTTGCGGACACATGATTTTTTTTATTGCTTTCTATTCAGATTTTTGGGAGACAGAATGAAAAAAAAACAGCAATTCAGGATTTTTTTTTTGAGGGGGTGGGGGTTTGTGTGGTAAAATTAATAAGGCAGTTTTATTCTTCGGGTCAGTATGATTACAGAGATACCTCATTTATACCTTTTTTATGTTTTGGCGCTGTTACACAATAAAAACTATTTTATAGAAAAAATAATTTTTTTTGCATCTATTTATTTTGAGAGCTGTATCTTTTTTCTATCATTATTATTAATATTATTATTGATAGAGCTGTATGGCAGATTGTTTTTGGTGGGACACAATGACATTTTCAGGAGTACCATGTTTATTTGTATCCGTCTTTTTGTTCACATTTTATTCCAATTTTTGGTCGGCAACATTAAGATAAAGCATTGTTTTTTTGCCTTGCTTCTTATTTTTTTATGATGTTCATACAATATCTTTTGATTTTTTTTATTATTTTAGATTTAAAATATATATATTTTTACAATTATTTAAAAATATTTTTTGAAACTTTTTTTTTACATTTTTACTTGATCCCACTATGGGACAATCATAGTGCAGCATCCCCATGCTGTAAAAACTGTCAGCTCTACACTGATAGAGAAACTTGCTGATCATGCACGCCACGGGGTCTCCGATCCAAAGGCAGAGGGGCTGTCAGCCCTCTGCCAGCACCCGGAATGCTGCGATCATGTCCAATTGCAGAATTTCAGGGGTTAAAGTGCCGGAATCCATCTATGACCACTCCTGGCACTTAGTGCCGGGTGTCATCTGTCAGAATCATAAGACACCCGACGGCGATCGCCCGCACACCACCCGTGTGCATGGGCGATCCCGCAGATGTAATAATCCGTCCGTGGTCAAATAGGCCCAGGTCACATTGACAGATTATTACGTCTGATGACAGAAAGGGGTTAAAATGGAATGATTTGTGGGGGTTAAGCAATGCAATTTTTAAATCATGTGATTTGAAGATTGTCTATTTATCACATCATCTATCAAATGACATCAAGTTACCGAAAAGTACAATCATCTTTTAAAGATCTGTGCCTCTCTCATCAGGGAATTCTTGAGTAGACACTATATAACATGTGAGTCCTTTCAAAAAGTTTTTGTTTATGCCCAGTAATCAGAGTCATGCAATCTGATGTCAATGTGAAGTATAAAGTATTCTTCCAAATTAGTATGTCAATACTATAGTAGTAAAAATTTATGCAACCCTCCTTGCATAAGTCATCATACACATTTTTGAACGCTTGATCAGTAGAGATTAGTGAACCCGTGGATGATGAACATACAGTAAAAAGTTTGGCTCATATTTGAACTTGACCTCAAACTTGACCCTGTACCTTGGACCCGAACCCAACAGCAGTTAATGGGGAACTGAAATTTGGTTCTTTAAACTAGCTGTAAAATGGTCATAGTGAGGGCTAGTGTTGCGCAAAATAAAGCTAAATAGGGGTAAGAGCAGGACAATTGCCCTGCAAAAAAAGTTAATAGGAAAATTAACTTAAAGGGGTTAAATCGATATACCAATCATTTCAAAAATAGGAAGTAAATGAATACTACAACAATTTTAACAGTGCCATCACAGAGACTGAGGCTAGCTACTTCCAATCCAGTAATAATTTCTCAAACAGAGCATGGGGCATAGTACCCCTACATTAGCATCTTACAAATTTCACTCACAAACCATGGGGCAGAGTACCCCTTCAAAAACAGTTTACAAATTTCATTCACAGACAATGGGGCAGAGTACTCCCTAAGAAGCAGCTTACAAATTTCACCCACAGACCATGGCCAGAGTACCCCCTCAGAAGCAACTTCAAAATTTCAGCCACAGACCATGTGGAACAGTACCCCTACATTAGCAGCTTACAAATTTCACCCCCAAACCATGGGGCAGAGTACCCCCTTAAAAGCAGTCTACAAATTTCACTCACAGACAATGGGGCAGAGTACCCCCTACGAAGCAGCACACAAATTTCACCCACAGACCATGGCCAGAGTACCCCCTCAGAAGCAACTTACAATTTTCACCCACAGAATATGAGGGAGAGTACCCCCTCAGGAGCAGCTTACAAATTTAACCCAAAGAGCATACGACAGAATACCCCCTAAGAATCAGCTTACAAATTTATTCCACAGACCATGGGGCAGAGTACTCCCTAAGAAGCAGCTAACAAATTTCACCCACAGACCATGGAGCAGAGTACCCTTTGAGAAGCAGCTTACAAAAATGTCTGCTCCAGAAGCGTATGTTCCAAATTTCGCCTATGAAAAGCTTGGAGCATGATCTTGGATTGAGCTAGCTGTCCGCAGTGAGACTTGCTACCACCAATCCAGTTACAGATTGCACCCACAGAGCTTGCAAATTTCCCCCTCAAACGCTTATAGCAAATTTTGCACTCAGACTTTGTCCCACAGGCATTGTTGCAGAGCACACACAGTGGCTTTTTGGTAAACTCCTACCAAAGTTATGGGTTCAAGAATACACAGTGCCTTTAGGCACAGTACTATGATAGACATGGTTGCCTGAGAGTATAAAAATGTTTTAACACACACATCAGTCCCAATGAAATGAATGGCAAATAGAATCAAAGACTCGCTGGGTGAGGCTGTTATAGTTGCCTAGTCAGCCATAGGTATGGACAAGAAGCGTGCAATCCATGCCTGGTTCATTTATATGTTAGGCTACCCATGTTGGATGTGGACAGGCAGATGCGCCTGTCTGTGATGACCTCCCTTGCAGTGCTAAACACACTTTCCTACAGTACATTTGCTGCAGGGCAAGGCAACACCTCCAAAACATAAAGGGCAAGCTTAAGCTATGTGTCCAATTTGGTGACCGAGAAGTTAAATGGGGCAGACCCATCTATTAGTATGTGGAGATGTGGGGACATGATGACAGGTAGTGTTCCACCATGTTGTTGTAATGCTGCCTCGTGCTAATACGGACAATTTCAGATGGTGGTGCTCACAGTCTCTCCAGCATATGCAAGGTGGAGTTCCACCTGTGATGTTGCATCATAGACAGGCAGCAGGGTGATAATGTTGAAACTGGGCTCACACTGCACGCACTTTCATCAGCAGATCCAACATGTGTAGGTTGTTTTTAAGGAAGCTCTGCACCATCAAGTATAGCACATGTGCCAGGCAAGAATGTGCGTCAAACCGACTAGGTCAAGAGCTATGAGATTTCACCCATTATTTCAAACCACCTGGCCAGGCAAGAGGTTCTCCGGCAGCAACCACTTATCTGCCTGCTGTTTGATTCCAGTTCATAACTCCTGTGCATTGTGTGATTTGCCTCCCAAACAGAGGAGTTTAAGAACAGCCTGCTGTCTTTTCCCCTGGCACTGCTCAAGTTGGTGGTGCAGGTCTTCATGTGACACAATGAGGAGGTGGTAGAAGAAGAAAAGTAGGAGGCGGAGGGAATCAGATAAACGTCCAGCAATAATAGGTGGTAGGACATGAGGTAGAAGGCCTTCTGCCTCTGCCCCAGTCGCCACTACATTTACTCAAAGGGCAGTTAGGAAGATGAAACGACCCTGGCCATGCATACTGGTCCACATATTGGTGGTTATGTGGACATTGCCACTGATGGCGTTGCGCAGTGCACATTTGACTTGTTCTGCAACATATTTGTGCAGGGCAGGGATGGTCCACCTGGAAAAGTAATGGCGGCTTAGAAAATGTACTGCAAGATAGTTATCGACATAATTTTTTAAAAACTGTATGACTCCACCAGCCGGAATGGCAGCATTTCAATGGCCAGTAATTTTGAAATGCTGTCATTCAGGACCATGGCTCATGGATGACTAGGTTGGTATCTCCTTTTTATCTCAAGGATTTAAGGGATGGAAAGCTGAACATGGGACTCTGGTGGTGGTAATGATGCTGTCACACCCTCTAAATGTGAGCAGGCAGGTGGCCCCATTGATCATGAGCGGGAGGAAGAGACTGAGGCCACAGACGAAGAAAGAGTAGTTGGAGGCTCAGATTTGTCAAGGGTTTTAAGGTGTATACTCCACTCTACTTATGCTTGGATTTCAGATGTCTCGTCATACAGTTGGTGCTCAGGTTCATAACATTTATGCCTTGCTTCATGGTCTGACTGCAGAGTGTAAATCATCTGTCACTTGACAGCAGCACATTCCCTGAAGAAATGCCATGCTAGAGAGCTATTTGAGCTGTCTTTGGTTTGCTTCTAGCTACAGCACAATAGGCAGTTGCAGCCGATGTACAGGCTAGGGGTTGCTCACTGTGTCTTTCCTCCCTGCTCCCTATTTTTTGTGCTGTTGTGGCAGCGTGGCCACCTCCTCTTCCTCCAAACTGCGCACATCACTAGGATGACCTACGCTCATGTGGGGTCTTGGACCTCATCATCTATCACATCATGTTCCAACTTAACTTTGCCCGTCTGCACACTGCATAAAGTCACTGCAGTGAGCAACTGAGTTTCATCATCATCTGACAAGTGCTGCAGTGGTCCACTGACCATGGACCACTATGCACTTTCTGAAGTTAGAACAAAGTCCAGCTCACCATGGTCGACATCCTTGGAGACTCGGAGCACAGAACCGCTGTGTCAGGGTGTAGGAAATCAAAGAAGAAATGAGGAATCCAGCTCAATGAGGTAGTGAAAAAAACTTCTTTCTTTATTCACTTGGAAATATATTCAGTGGAGGATAAAAACATCAGCAGTTACAAAAAATAAAAAGCGATATCAACGCGTTTCTGGTGACCAAGCACCCTTAATCATGATATCTAGTGTGTGGCTTGTCTTGCATTTTTATACTAAGATCAGATCTTAGTTTTTGGGCCTAGAAATGACAGCAACACAGTTGATGTGATATATTGCTATATTGCCTTGCAAAAGTATTGGAAAACACACACCAGCCCTCAAAAGTTATTTTTGGGACTTAGAAATGGCGACAACATGACATACAATATATTAATTTGACAAGGTACAACAAAACACACACCAGACATTAAAAATTATTTTTGGGGCCTAGAAATGGCAAGGAGATGGCTGATGTGATATAGCAACTTGTAAAACTACTCGAATACACCAGACCTCAAAACATTTTTTGGGGCTTACTTATAGCAATGAGACGACTGATCCAAATTATTTATTTTTCCGACTAATAGAAAACACAGCGGTTGCAAGGACAGTGCTCTCACAGGCAGGGGTAGGTGCAAAATAATAATAATAATAATAATAATTTTATTTATATAGCGCCAACATATTCCGCAGCGCTTTACAAATTATAGAGGGGACTTGTACAGACAATAGACATTACAGCATAACAGAAATACAGTTCAAAACAGATACCAGGAGGAGTGAGGGCCCTGCTCGCAAGCTTACAAACTATGGGGAAAAGGGGAGACACGAGAGGTGGATGGTAACAATTGCTTTAGTTATTCGGACCAGCTATAGTGTAAGGCTCAGGTGTTCATGTAAAGCTGCATGAACCGGTTACCTGCCTAAGTATGTAGCAGTACAGACACAGAGGGCTAATACTGCATAAAGTGTATGAGAACACGATGCGAGGAACCTTTTTTTTTTTTTTTTTTTTTTTTTATTATAAATAGGCCACACAGGGATCGTTAGGTTAATGCATTGAGGCGGTAGGCCAGTCTGAACAAATGAGTTTTTAGGGCACGCTTAAAACTGTGGGGATTGGGGATTAATCGTATTAACCTAGGTAGTGCATTCCAAAGAATCGGCGCAGCACGTGTAAAGTCTTGGAGACGGGAGTGGGAGGTTCTGATTATTGAGGATGCTAACCTGAGGTCATTAGCGGAGCGGAGGGCACGGGTAGGGTGGTAGACACCCAGTGGCTTCAAGGACAGTACTTCCTCAGGTGCTGGGGTGCAAAGTACACACAGCAACTTCAAGGACAGTACCCCCACAGGTGGGGGAATGAAGAGTACACACGGAGGCTTAAAGGACAAAACTCCCACAGGTGGGGAGGTGCAGAGTACACACAGCGTCTTTTAGCACAGAAATAGCACATCTTGGGGTTGCAGAGTACTCAGAGTGTTGTGTTTGGAGAGTGCACAGTCAGAATCTGTTGCTCAATCCAGATGCGTCCTATCCTTACACTAATGATAGCAAAATGGCTGAGGCACTCATGATTCAGCCTTTATACACGTCAGATCACGTGCTGCGAGAGCTAATCACAGCCATGCCAATATTTAGCATGGCTGTAATGTCTCCAGATGTGACCAAAATGTAAAAGCTTGTTGACTGTTTGCACTGCATCCTTTCAACAAGCTTTATTAGACTGGTGAACCCAAACAAGAAACTGGACATACGGTAAAATGGCCATGTTCTTTGTTCTGTACCGGACACTAGGTGCCCAGTATGAACCCCAAACATTTTGTTTCAAGTTCATTCGTACCTATCAACCAGATTTCTTGCCATAAGCTTAACCCAGCACCATATGTAATAATGATAATGGTGCATATAGAAACATATATTTAGCTCAATTGAAAAATTAGCTTAATTTCTAAATAAATGATTGAAAACATTTAATTTATACCAAAAAACTGGGGAATGATATGTCCACACTAAGTGTTGAAGACATTTCTGCATCAAAAACGTGCATCTCGGTAGTAAAAATGCTGCATAAGAAACGTGTACTTTTGCCATGTTTTAGCTTGCATTTTTTATGCAAATTTGTCCTCAGTCATTAGAATGAGTGAAAAACACTGCAATAACGCTGAAAAAACTGACATACTGCAGATTTGATCCTGCTTCAAATCTGTAAGGAAAAATAACAAGGTGTGAATGAAATTTCAGAAATCTCATTCATTTTCCTGGAATAGCTGCATTTGACACCACAAGAACAAGCTGAAAGAATGCAGGAAAACACAGCTAAAATGTGACATGTGAACATACCCCAGGGTTGGTTTTATTTATTTGACATTCAGGCACTGATGATGATACTAATTACACCACCTTTTATATGCCTAAGAGGCTAGTGAGTTAAATAGGTTGTTCATTAGTTTTTGACTGATAACCTATCCTTATGATAGATCATCAATGTATGATTAGCCGGGGTCCAACACCTGGCACCCCCGCCTATCAGCTGTTAACGGTGGCAGCGGTCTCCAGCCAGAAGCAGGATCCTACCTACCCATAAATTCAGGCTTTAGCCTAAGAAAGGTATTCACACTAGATAGGCTTGCAACAAATCGGAGATCGCCTTGTCACTGGCTGCTGCGCACAAATTGTGTGCTAAGTATCTCCATTTTTTCTTACTATTTAGAGCAGTAATGCTATTCGTATTTCATATATTTGATATTTACATGCTTTAGCACTACAGAGTGCAACTTTATTTGTTTTCTATAGTAAGGATAGGTCATCAATAGTGTTGAGCGATACCTTCCGATATCGGAAAGTATCGGTATCGGATAGGATCGGCCGATATTCAAAAAATATCGGATATCGCCGATACCGATACCCGATCCCAATGCAAGTCAATGGGACCAAAATATCGGAATTAAAATTAACCCTTTCTTGCCTTGTAGGTTCATTCTACATGAAGGAAAACAACTAAGAATAATGCCGAATGTATTTGGGGAGGTGGCGGAGACATTAAAGTCATAGAGGTTTATCCCAATCAAATAGAATAGCATGTTTTTTGTTTTTTTTTAAGACGTTCGGAGTGACAAAGATATTGACTATGTAAATTTTTATTTTTATTTTGTCAGATATTGATGTTTCACTATTCCACGCCCTTCCCCTTCTTTTTTTTCTTTTTTTTTTTTTCTTTTCCCACACTTTCATCTTCATCATCATCAGCATCTTTGACATCAACTTCTTCTTCACCTTATTCATCTTCTTCTTCATCCTTTACCTTTTTTTTTTTTTTATTACATTCTTCATATTCATTTTATTCAACTATTATTATTCTTCCTATTCTACATATTCTTTTTATTCCACTGTTATTATTCTTCCTATTCTACTTCTTCATCATATTCTCATTTGTGACAGGCATTCCCGTAGTTGTTATCTATAAAAGTTGGAAGATTACACCTTCCGTTCTGCCAGTCACAAAAGTTACATTTGTCCGCGTTCAGTTTGGCCTGCAGCATCAGGCATTATCCAGGGGCACCACGAGGAGGAACGGACTCACCCCCATACACTGCTTAGTCTTCTTCTGCATATAATTTAGATAATATCTTTTGCTCTGATATTAAGTCTTATGCTTAATGTTCTTCTGCTCTTTGTTCTGCAGCCTCTTGTTCTTCTGCTTCTCGGTCTTCCATGTCGTCGTCTCCAGGGTCGTCGTCTCCAGTGTCGTCATCTCCGCCGTCGTCGTCTCAGCCGTCGTTGTCTCCGCCGTCGTCGTCTCCGCCGTCGTCGTCTCCGCCGTCGTCGTCGTCATCGGGGTGGTCTTCCGGGTCGTCGTCGTCGTCATCGGGGTGGTCTTCCGGGTCGTCGACTTTAGGGTCTTCAACTTGGAAATGTAGCAGAAGGTACAAGAAGGCTGAGAAAATGCCAAGAACCAGCTGATGGAACTGGAACTCGGATGGCTACCCGAAGGTTCAAGAGCCTATGGAACTACCGAGGACCAGCTGACGTTACTGGAACCCGGTTACTAAGCAGGAGGTACCCGTGCTAAAAAGCACTACCAAGGACCGCCTGACGTTGGCGGAACTCGGATACCCAGAAGGAGGCACCTAAGCCAAAGGCTCTGCCCGGAACCAGCTGACGGTACTGGAACCAGGATGGGTAGCCGAAGGTCGAAGAGCCAATGGAACTACCGAGGACCAGCTGACGTTACTGGAACCCGGTTACTAAGCAGGAGGTACCCGTGCCTGAAAGCACTACCAAGGACCACCTGACGTTGGTGGAACTTGGATACCCAGAAGGAGGCACCTAAGCCAAAGGCTCTGCCCGGAAGAAGCTGACGGTACTGGAACCAGGATGGGGAGCAGAAGGTACAAGAGCAAAAGACACTGCCGAGAACCAGCTGACGGTGCTGGAACCAGGTGGTGGACCTGAAGGCCCACAGGAGAGGAGAGAACAGCTAGGCCGCGAGGCAGCAGCAGTTACCGAACCCCAGCAGTCCTACAGGGGGAGCTGGGCCTACTGGCACTACAGAACCAGCCTTGACTACCAGTTCACGCAGCCCACATAGGAAGCTCCTAAACTGGAGGCACCCTGGAGTTGGCTAACCCGACAGCACCACGACGGGGCAAGCATAGGCGTCTCAGTGAGCTTGACACAACCCGGAAACAGCTGACGGTGCTGAAACCAGGCTTGGCACGAGGGAGTACCTGTGACAAGAACACTGCTGAGAACCAGCTGGCGGTGCTGGAACCCAGATGCGTTGCCCCAGTGTGCAAGAGCCAATGGCACCGAGAACCAGCTGGCGGTGCTGGAACCCGGTTACTAAGCTGTAGGTGCCCGCGCTTAAAAGCACTACCAAGGACCGCCTGACGTTGGCGGAACTCGGATACCCAGGAGGAGGCATGTCATGATCCCAATGGCAGGGGATCACTAAAGGACAAGCACAGATACAAACAAGCTCTAGGGCGATGGAACCTGAGCTGACCGCGACCCTGAACCTAACACACAAATAAAAGTAGCCGGGGAACGTGCCTACGATGATCCTAGACGTCTCGCTCCAGCCGAAGATCTAACTTCCCCTATTAGAAGAAACACAGACCTCTCTTGCCTCCAGAGAAATACCCCACAGAAATAGCAGCCCCCCACATATAATGACGGTGAAATGAGAGGAAAGCACATACGCAGTATGAAAACAGTTTCAGCAAAATGAGGCCCGCTAAAGCTAGATAGCAGAGGATACAAAAGTGAACTGCGCGGTCAGCGAAAAACCCTTCAAAAAACCATCCTGAAATTACTTGAACTCATGTGCCAACTCATGGTACATGAGGAGCAATTTCAGCCCACTAGAGCAACCAGCAGCAATAATCACATATCTGCAGGCTGGACTAAAAACCAAATAAAGCAAAACACCAAAACAGGAAAATCCAAACTTAGCTTGACCAGAAGATTCTAGGAGCAGGGAGCAGAGGTAACAAGACACACTGGATACATTGATAACCGGCGAGGAAATGCCAGCAAAGCCAGGTTAAATAGGAAACTCCCATATCCTGATGGAACAGGTGGAACCCAGAGACCCAGGAAAGACAAGTCACCCAGTACCATCAGTAACCACCAGAGGGAGCCCAAAAACAGAACTCACAACAGTACCCCCCCTTGAGGAGGGGTCACCGAACCCTCACGAGAACCACCAGGGCGACCAGGATGAGCCCTATGAAAAGCGCGAACCAAATCATCAGCATGAACATCCGAGGCAACCACCCAAGAATTATCCTCCTGACCATAACCCTTCCACTTGACCAAATACTGGAGTTTCCGTCTGGAAACACGAGAATCCAAGATCTTCTCCACAACATACTCCAATTCTCCCTCCACCAGCACCTGGAGCAGGAGGCTCAAGCAAAGGAACAACAGGT
Organism: Ranitomeya imitator; assembly: GCF_032444005.1. NCBI lineage: Eukaryota > Metazoa > Chordata > Amphibia > Anura > Dendrobatidae > Ranitomeya > Ranitomeya imitator. The sequence goes on along the minus strand of NC_091287.1, from coordinate 463,720,651 downwards.
ACCTCATACTTCCGCAACAACGACCGATGGAATACATTATGAATAGCAAACGATGCCGGGAGATCCAAACGAAACGACACAGGGTTAAGAATTTCCAAGATCCTATAGGGACCGATGAACCGAGGCTTGAACTTAGGAGAAGAGACCTTCATAGGAACAAAACGAGAAGACAACCACACCAAGTCCCCAACAAGAAGTCGAGGACCCACGCGGCGACGGCGATTAGCAAACTGCTGAGCCTTCTCCTGGGACAACTTCAAATTGTCCACCACATGACTCCAAATCCGATGCAACCTATCCACCACCATGTCCACTCCAGGACAATCAGAAGGTTCCACCTGACCAGAGGAAAAACGAGGATGAAACCCCGAATTACAAAAGAAAGGAGAAACCAAGGTAGCAGAACTAGCCCGATTATTAAGGGCAAACTCGGCCAGCGGCAAAAAGGTAACCCAGTCATCCTGATCAGCAGAAACAAAACACCTTAAATAAGTTTCCAAGGTCTGATTAGTTCGTTCAGTCTGGCCATTCGTCTGAGGATGGAATGCAGACGAAAAGGACAAATCAATGCCCATCTTAGCACAGAACGTCCGCCAAAATCTAGACACAAACTGGGATCCCCTGTCAGAAACGATGTTCTCAGGAATCCCATGCAAACGAACCACATTCTGAAAAAACAGAGGGACCAACTCAGAGGAGGAAGGTAACTTAGGCAAGGGTACCAGATGAACCATTTTAGAAAAGCGATCACACACAACCCAGATGACGGACATTTTTTGAGAGACAGGGAGATCCGAAATAAAGTCCATGGAAATGTGCGTCCAAGGCCTCTTCGGGATAGGCAAAGGTGACAACAATCCACTGGCCCGAGAACAGCAAGGCTTAGCCCGAGCACAAACCTCACAAGACTGCACAAAAGAACGCACATCCCTCGACAAGGAAGGCCACCAAAAAGACCTGGCCACCAAGTCTCTTGTACCAAATATTCCAGGATGACCTGCCAACGCAGAAGAATGGACCTCGGAGATGACTCTACTGGTCCAATTATCCGGAACAAACAGTCTCTCAGGCGGACAACGATCAGGTTTACCCGCCTGAAACTCCTGCAAAGCACGTCGCAAGTCTGGGGAGACAGCAGACAAAATCACCCCATCCCTAAGGATACCAAAGGGCTCAGAATTTCCAAGGGAGTCAGGCACAAAACTCCTAGAAAGAGCATCCGCCTTCACATTCTTTGAACCTGGCAGGTATGAAACCACAAAATTGAAACGAGAGAAAAACAGTGACCAACGAGCCTGTCTAGGATTCAGACGCCTGGCAGACTCAAGGTAAATCAAATTTTTGTGATCAGTCAAGACCACCACACGATGTCTAGCACCCTCTAGCCAATGACGCCACTCCTCAAATGCCCACTTCATGGCCAAAAGTTCCCGATTACCAACATCATAATTCCGCTCAGCCGGCGAAAACTTTCTAGAAAAAAACGCGCATGGCTTCATCACTGAGCCATCGGAGCTTCTCTGTGACAAAACCGCCCCCGCTCCAATCTCGGAAGCATCAACCTCAACCTGAAAAGGGAGCGAAACATCTGGCTGACGCAACACAGGAGCAGAAGAAAACCGGCGCTTAAGTTCCTGAAAGGCCTCCACAGCCGCAGGAGACCAATTAGCAACATCAGCACCCTTCTTAGTCAAATCCGTCAAAGGCTTAACAACACTAGAAAAATTAGTTATAAAACGACGATAGAAATTAGCAAAGCCCAAGAACTTCTGTAGACTCTTAAGAGATGTAGGCTGCGTCCAGTCACAAATAGCCTGAACCTTGACGGGATCCATCTCAATAGTAGAAGGGGAAAAAATATACCCCAAGAAAGAAATCTTCTGGACTCCAAAGAGACACTTTGAGCCTTTTACAAACAAGGAATTGGCCCGCAGGACCTGAAACACCTTCCTGACCTGCTGAACATGAGACACCCAGTCATCAGAAAAAACCAAAATATCATCCAAATACACAATCATAAATTTATCCAGATATTCACGGAAAATATCGTGCATAAAGGACTGGAAGACTGAAGGAGCATTAGAAAGTCCGAAAGGCATTACCAAATACTCAAAATGGCCCTCAGGCGTATTAAATGCGGTTTTCCACTCATCACCTTGCTTTATTCGTATAAGATTATACGCACCCCGAAGATCAATCTTAGTGAACCATTTAGCCCCCTTAATGCGAGCAAACAAATCAGTCAACAATGGCAAAGGATACTGATATTTTACGGTAATCTTATTCAAAAGACGATAATCTATACAAGGCCTCAAGGAACCATCTTTTTTGGCCACGAAAAAAAAACCTGCTCCCAAAGGGGACAAAGATGGACGGATATGTCCCTTTTCCAAGGACTCCTTAACATAATCCCGCATAGCAGTATGCTCTGGCACTGACAGATTGAACAAACGACCTTTAGGAAATTTACTGCCTGGAATTAAATTTATAGCACAATCGCAATCCCTGTGAGGAGGAAGCGAACTGAGCTTAGGCTCCTCAAAAACATCCCGATAGTCAGACAAAAACACAGGAATCTCAGAAGGAGTAGATGAAGCGATAGAAATCGGAGGTGCATCATCATGAACCCCCTGACAACCCCAGCTTAACACAGACATCGATTTCCAGTCGAGGACTGGATTATGAGTTTGTAACCATGGCAGACAAAGCACTAGGACATCATGCAAATTATACAGTACCAGGAAGCGAATCACCTCCTGATGAACAGGAGTCATACGCATGGTCACTTGTGTCCAGTACTGAGGTTTATTCATAGCCAAAGGTGTAGAGTCAATTCCCTTCAAAGGAATAGGGACTTCCAGAGGCTCCAGACTAAACCCACAGCGATTGGCAAATGACCAATCCATAAGACTCAGGGCAGCGCCTGAATCCACATAGGCATCGACGGAAATGGATGATAATGAACAAATCAGAGTCACAGACAGAATGAACTTAGACTGTAAAGTACTAATGGCAACAGACTTATCAACCTTTTTTGTGCGTTTAGAGCATGCTGATATAACATGAGCTGAATCACCACAATAAAAGCACAACCTTTTTTTCCGCCTATAATTTTGCCGTTCACTTCTGGACTGAATTTTATCACATTGCATTATCTCAGGTGACGGTTCAGACGACACCGCCAAATGGTGCACAGGTTTGCGCTCCCGTAAACGCCGATCAATCTGAATAGCCATAGTCATAGACTCATTCAGACCAGTAGGCGCAGGGAACCCAACCATAACATCTTTAATGGCCTCAGAAAGGCCATCTCTGAACCTTGCAGCCAGGGCGCACTCATTCCACTGAGTAAGCACCGACCACTTCCGAAATTTTTGACAATAAATTTCTGCTTCATCTTGCCCCTGAGAGAGGGCCAACAAAGCTTTTTCAGCCTGAATCTCTTGGTTAGGTTCCTCATAGAGCAAACCCAATGCCAGAAAAAACGCATCCGCATTAAGCAACACATGGTCCCCTGGTGCCAATGCAAATGCCCAATCCTGAGGGTCACCCCGCAGGAAAGATATAATAATCTTGACTTGCTGAGCAGGGTCTCCAGAGGAGCGAGATTTCAAAGAAAGAAACAACTTGCAATTGTTCCTAAAATTCAGAAAACGAGATCTATCTCCAGAAAAAAACTCTGGGACAGGAATTCTAGGTTCAGACATAGGAGCATGTACAACAAAATCCTGTATATTTTGAACCTTAGCGGCAAGATTATTCAGGCTGGAAGCCAAACTCTGGACGTCCATGATAAACAGCTGGGATCAGAGCCATTCAAAGATTAAGAGGAGGAGGAAGTAGCCAGGCTGCAATAAGGCTAGGCAGCAAACTCTGAGGGGAAAAAAAAAAAAAAAAAAAAAAAACTTCCTCAGACTACTTATCCTCCTACTTCAGCCAATACAATTAACACTTTGTGGCCGGTTATACTGTCATGATCCCAATGGCAGGGGATCACTAAAGGACAAGCACAGATACAAACAAGCTCTAGGGCGATGGAACCTGAGCTGACCGCGACCCTGAACCTAACACACAAATAAAAGTAGCCGGGGAACGTGCCTACGATGATCCTAGACGTCTCGCTCCAGCCGAAGATCTAACTTCCCCTATTAGAAGAAACACAGACCTCTCTTGCCTCCAGAGAAATACCCCACAGAAATAGCAGCCCCCCACATATAATGACGGTGAAATGAGAGGAAAGCACATACGCAGTATGAAAACAGTTTCAGCAAAATGAGGCCCGCTAAAGCTAGATAGCAGAGGATACAAAAGTGAACTGCGCGGTCAGCGAAAAACCCTTCAAAAAACCATCCTGAAATTACTTGAACTCATGTGCCAACTCATGGTACATGAGGAGCAATTTCAGCCCACTAGAGCAACCAGCAGCAATAATCACATATCTGCAGGCTGGACTAAAAACCAAATAAAGCAAAACACCAAAACAGGAAAATCCAAACTTAGCTTGACCAGAAGATTCTAGGAGCAGGGAGCAGAGGTAACAAGACACACTGGATACATTGATAACCGGCGAGGAAATGCCAGCAAAGCCAGGTTAAATAGGAATCTCCCATATCCTGATGGAACAGGTGGAACCCAGAGACCCAGGAAAGACAAGTCACCCAGTACCATCAGTAACCACCAGAGGGAGCCCAAAAACAGAACTCACAACAGAGGCACCTAAGCCAAAGGCTCGGCCTGGAACCAGCTGACGGTGCTGGAACCAGGTGGTGGACCCGAAGGTCCACAGGAGAGGAGAGAACAGCTAGGCCGCGAGGCAGCCGCAGTTACCGAACCCCAACAGTCCTACAGGGGGAGCTGGGCCTACTGGCACTACAGAACCAGCCTTGACTGCCAGTTCACGCAGCCCACATAGGAAGCTCCTAAACTGGAGGCACCCTGGAGTTGGCTAACCCGACCGCAACACGACGGGGCAAGCATAGGCGTCTCAGTGAACTTGATACAACCCGGAAACAGCTGACGGTGCTGAAACCAGGCTTGGCACGAGGGAGTACCTGTGACAAGAACACTGCCGAGAACCAGCTGGCGGTGCTGGAACCCAGATGCGTTGCCCCAGTGTGCAAGAGCCAATGGCACGACCGAGGACCAGCTGGCGGTGCTGGAACCCGGTTACTAAGCTGTAGGTGCCCGCGCTTAAAAGCACTACCAAGGACCGCCTGACGTTGGCGGAATTCGGATACCCAGGAGGAGGCACCTAAGCCAAAGGCTCGGCCCGGAACCAGCTGACAGTGTTGGAACAAGGTGGTGGACCCGAAGGTCCACAGGAGAGGAGAGAACAGCTAGGCTGCGAGGCAGCCGCAGTTACCGAACCCCAACAGTCCTACAGGGGGAGCTGGGCCTACTGGCACTACAGAACCAGTCTTGACTACCAGTTCACGCAGCCCACATAGGAAGCTCCTAAACTGGAGGCACCCTGGAGTTGGCTAACCCGACAGCACCACGACGGGGCAAGCATAGGCATCTCAGTGAGCTTGACACAACCCGGAAACAGCTGACGGTGCTGAAACCAGGTTTGGCACGAGGGAGTACCTGTGACAAAAACACTGCCGAGAACCAGCTGGCGGTGCTGGAACCCGGATGCTTTGCCTATCAAACATTGTCTTCCTACAGCCCCAACTAGCGGTGTTGGAGCAAAGGGTAAGCAGGGGGAGCAGAGTGTAGGCCGAAGCCTGCACTGGAGTCAGCTTTGTGTCTGCGTTGCGTTTGCAGGACACTTTGCCGTCTACACAGTGGGGGAACAGCAGGCGGTGCTGAACCCCACTAACACATTGGCTGGTGTTTTTCTCTGTGCAGCTAGCACTTCCAGGCTAAAACTGGCGGTGTTATGAGCCCAGGGTCAGCAGGAGGAGGAGAGGAACAGAGTGTAGGCCGAAGCCTGCACTGGTGGCAGCTTTTGTTCTGTTGTGCCTGCGTGGCGTTTGCAGGTCACGTTGCCGGCTACACAGCTGGGGAACAGCTGGCGGTGCTGAACCCCACTAACACATTGGCTGGTGTTTTTCTCTGTGCAGCTAGCACGTCCGGGCACAAACTGGCGGTGTTATAGCCCAGGGTCAGCAGGAGGAGGAGAGGAGCAGAGTGTAGGCCGAAGCCTAGTTGAACCAATTTCAAAGGTAACCTTTAACCCCCCCTCAGGTGTTGCAAGGTACAAGAGCCACACCTTGTGCAGCATTAATGCTGCACAAGTAAAAGGTTGCTCTATTTAGTTTGCTCCTTGCACACGCTGAATAAAACACGTACACTATTTAGCCCATTATACTATCAAACAGTAGTGGAGGCGTGACTTGTCTTTTTAAGGAGATGCAGCACAGGTGTCAAAATTTACACCTAAGTGCTGGGCGAAGATTCCTGAGCATAGTTATTTGCTGTACAGGAGTCTGCGCTCTTGTTATCCCTTGGCCATGCGCTGTGAGCGATGCCTGTCTTCTCACCTCATTTCATTTTGGCCGGTGCGGTTAGCGATGACCATGAAACCCAGACCCGCAGTGTCTTTTAATAAAGTCACACTGCAGAGCTGGGATTCGTGACCTTGCGCAGTCAATTTTGTCACCTGTCCCTCATGTCCTTACACCTGCATCAGACTGGGCGGCCTCATCTGATCCCTTCTCGCATGCCGCGGCCATGAGGCCGCACATTCTGAAGAAGGCGGAAGGAGATGAGTAAAGACAGGCGAAGATATCCACTGCTCGTGCCCAGCAATCACACCCTCGCAGTCAAAATAAGCAAGACAACGAGGAGCGTGGTTTCAGGCAGGGCGGACCCACAGCCGCAGCCAGCCAACCAAAGATGTCAGAAGACGGGCAGCGCTAACAAGGGGGGTGCTGCGTGTCATTAAAAAGGAAAGTCACACCTCAGGGACATTGTAATGGTCTGTAATGAGACACATTTTTTCCGTGTTTAATTAAACGTGGGCAAGTAGACAAAGTCAGCCACCTTGTACAAATGCAGCAGTACTGCTGTACAAGGTGGCTGTTATACATAGAAACACCTTGGGGTGGGTGGCAGGGTCCCTTTAATTTCAGTTCATGTGCCTGCGTGGCATTTGCAGGTCACGTTGCCGGCTACACAGCAGGGGAACAGCTGGCGGTGCTGAACCCCACTAACACATTGGCTGGTGTTTTTCTCTGTGCAGTTAGCATGTCCGGTCAAAAACTGGCGGTGTTAGAGCCCAGGGTCAGCAGGAGGAGGAGAGGAGCAGAGTGTAGGCCGAAGCCTGCACTGGTGGCAGCTTTTGTTCTGTTGTGCCTGCGTGGCGTTTGCAGGTCACGTTGCCGGCTACACAGCTGGGGAACAGCTGGCGGTGCTGAACCCCACTAACACATTGGCTGGTGTTTTTCTCTGTGCAGCTAGCACGTCCTGGCAAAAACTGGCGGTGTTAGAGCCCAGGGTCAGCAGGAGGAGGAGAGGAGCAGAGTGTAGGCCGAAGCCTGCACTGGTGGCAGCTTTTGTTCTGTTGTGCCTGCGTGGCGTTTGCAGGTCACGTTGCCGGCTACACAGCTGGGGAACAGCTGGCGGTGCTGAACCCCACTAACACATTGGCTGTTGTTTTTCTCTGTGAAGCTCGCATTTCCGGGCAAAAACTAGCGGTGTTAGAGCCCAGGGTCAGCAGGAGGAGTAGAAGAGCAAAGTGTAGGCCGAAGCCTGCACTGGTGGCAGCTTTTGGTCGGTTGTGCCAGCGTGGCTTGTGCTGGACACGATGCCGGCTACACAGCAGGGGAACAGCTGGCGGTGCTGAACCCCACTAACACATTGGCTGGTGTTTTTCTCTGTGAAGCTCGCATTTCCGGGCAAAAACTAGCGGGGTTAGAGCCCAGGGTCAGCAGGAGGAGGAGAGGAGCAGAGTGTAGGCCGAAGCCTAGTTGAACCAATTTCAAAGGTAACCTTTAACCCCCCTCAGGTGTTGCAAGGTACAAGAGCCACACCTCGTGCAGCATTAATGCTGCACAAGTAAAAGGTTGCTCTATTAATTTTGCTCCTTGCACACGCTGAATAAAACACGTACACTATTTAGCCCATTCTACTGTAAAACAGTAGTGGAGGCGTGACTTGTCTTTTTAAAGAAAAGCAGCACAGGTGTCGAAAATAACACCTTGGTGCATGGGCGCAGCTTCCTGAGCATTGTTATTTGCTGTACAGGAGTCTGCGCTCTTGTTATCCCTTGGCCATGCGCTGTGAGCGCTTCCTGTCTTCTGACCTCATTTCATGTTGGCCGATGCGGTTAGCGGTGGACATGAATCCCAGACCCACAGTGTGTTTGGAAAAAATCACACTGCGTGGCTGGGATTCATGCCCTTGTGCAGTTAATATGTTTGCCGCTCACACATGTCCTTACACCTACTTCAGACTGGGCGGCCTCATCTGATCCCTTATCGCATGCCGCGGCCAAGAGGCCGCACAGTCTGAAGAAGGCGGAAGGAGATGAGTTAAGAAAGGCGAACATATGCACTGCACATGCCCATCAATAACACCCTCGCTGCCAAAATATATGAGACAACGAGGGGCGTTGTGTTGGGCAGGACGGACGCACAGGCACTGGCAGCCAACCAATGATGTCAGAAGACGGGCAGCGCTACCAAGGGTGGTGCTGCGTATCATTAGAAAGGAAAGTCACACCTCAGGGACAGTTGAATGGTCTCAATGAGACACATTTTGTACGTGTTGAGTTCCACGTGGGCAAGGAGAAAAAGTCAGCCACCTTGTACAAATGCAGCAGTACTGCTGTACAAGGTGGCTGTTATACATAGAAACACCTGGGGGTGGGGGGCAGGCTCACTTCAATTTCAGTTCATGTGCCTGCGTGGCGTTTGCAGGTCACGTTGCCGGCTACACAGCAGGGGAACAGCTGGCGGTGTTGAACCCCACTAACACATTGGCTGGTGTTTTTCTCTGTGCAGCTAGCAATTCCGGGCAAAAACTAGCGTTGTTACAGCCCAGGGTCAGCAGGAGGAGGAGAGGAGCAGAGTGTAGGCCGAAGCCAGCACTGGTGGCAGCTTTTGGTCAGTTGTGCCAGCGTGGCTTGTGCTGGACACAATGCAGGCTACACAGCAGGGGAACAGCTGGCGGTGCTGAACCCCACTAACACATTGACTGTTTTTTTTCTCTGTGCAGCTCGCATTTCCGGGCAAAAACTAGCGGTGTTTGAGCCCAGGCGCAGCAGGAGGAGGAGAGGAGCAGAGTGTAGGCCGAAGCCTGCACTGGTGGCAGCTTTTGGTCAGTTGTGCCAGCGTGGCTTGTGCTGGACACGATGCCGGCTACACAGCAGGGGAACAGCTGGCGGTGCTGAACCCCACTATCACATTGGCGGGTGTTTTTCTCTGTGCAGCTAGCACTTCCAGGCTACAACTGGCGGTGTTATAGCCCAGGGTCAGCAGGAGGAGGAGAGGAGCAGAGTGTAGGCCGAAGCCTAGTTGAACCAATTTCAAAGGTAACCTTTAACCCCCCCTCAGGTGTTGCAAGGTACAAGAGCCACACCTTGTGCAGCATTAATGCTGCACAAGTAAAAGGTTGCTCTATTTAGTTTGCTCCTTGCACACGCTGAATAAAACACGTACACTACTTACCCCATTATACTGTCAAACAGTAGTGGAGGCGTGACTTGTCTTTTTAAGGAGACGCAGCACAGGTGTCAAAATTTACACCTAGGTGGTGGGCGCAGATTCCTGAGCGTTGTATTAGCTGTACAGGAGTCTGCGCTATTGTGATCCCTTGGCCATGCGCTGTGAGCGCTGCCTGTCTTCTCACCTCATTTCATGTTGGCCGTTGCGGTTAGCAATGGATATGAATCCCAGGCCCACAGTGTGTTTTCAAAAAATCACACTGCGTGGCTGGGATTCGTGGCCTTGTGCAGTAAATATGTTTGCCGCTCACACATGTCCTTACACCTGCTTCAGACTGGGCGGCCTCAGCTGATCCCTTATCGCCTACCACGGCCAGGAGGCCGCACAGTCTGAAGAAGGCGGAAGGAGATGAGTTAAGACAGGCGAACATATGCACTGCACATGCCCATCAATCACACCCTCGCAGCCAAAATATATGAAACGAGGGGGGTTGTGTCGGGCAGGGCGGATGCACAGGCACAGGCAGCCAACCAATGATGTCAGAAGACGGGCAGCGCTACCAAGGGGGGTGGTGCGTGTCATTAAAAAGGAAAGTCACACCTCAGGGACATTGTAATGGTCTGTAATGAGACACATATTTTACGTGTTTAATTCTACGTGGGCAAGGATAAAAAAACAGCCACCTTGTACAAATGCAGCAGACCTGCTGTACTAGGTGGCTGTTATACATAGAAACACCTGGGGGGGTGGGGCCAGGTTCCCTTTAATTTCAGTTCATGTGCCTGCGTGGCGTTTGCAGGTCACGTTGCCGGCTACACAGCAGGGGAACAGCTGGCGTTGCTGAACCCCACTAACACATTGGCTGGTGTTTTTCTCTGTGCAGCTAGCACTTCCGGGCAAAAACTAGCGGTGTTTGAGCCCAGGGTCAGCAGGAGGAGGAGAGGAGCAGAGTGTAGGCCGAAGCCTGCACTGGTGGCAGCTTTTGTTCTGTTGTGCCAGCGTGGCTTGTGCTGGACACGTTGCCGACTGCACAGCAGGGGAACAGTTGGCGGTGCTGAACCCCACTGACACATCACCTAGTGTTTTTTCTGTGTAGACAACACTTCCAGGTGGCAACTGACAGTGTTGAAACCCAGGGAATCAAAGAGGAGCAGAGTGTAGGCCGAAGCCTGCAGTGGAGCAAGTTGAAAGGGAACCTTTAACCCCCCCCCAGGCATTTGTTGCTGAAAGAGCCATCTTGTACAGCAGTAATACTGCACATGGAAAATGGTGGCTCCGAAAATTATGCTCCTTGCAAACGCTGAAGTACACACTCATATAATGTGTCCCCTCACACCGTCAAACCATCCCGGAAGTGGGACTTTCCTTTGTAATGTGACACAGCACAGCCGTCATTCCAACCCCCTTGGTGCCGGGCGCCACCTCCTCAACGTTGTTTGGTTCTGTCACGGAGCACGCGCTGTAATGTTATCCCTTGGCCATGCACAGTTAGCGGTGCCCGTCTTCTGACATCATGTAGGTGTCAGGCTGGCAGTGCCTGTGCGTCCAAGCTGCCCGAGATCCAACCTTGCAGTGTAATCTAATGTAGTCCCACTGCGGGCCAGGGATCCATGGGTATGCGCAGTGCATATCATCGCCTCTCACTCACCTCCTTCCTGCTATTAGGGATCAGCTGACGACGCCTAGTCTGAAGAAGCGTGAAGAAGGGGAGTGAGAGGCTAGTATATGCACTGCGCATGGCCATGGATACCAGGCCCACTGTGGGATCACATTAGACGACACTGAGAGGTGTGATTTCGGGCAGCGTGGACGCACAGGCGCAGCCAGGACGACAACAAATGATGTCAGAGGACGGGCAGCGCAAACTGTGCATGGCCAAGGGATAACATAACAGCGCAGGGTCCATGACGGAATCAAACAACGCTAAGGAGGCAGCGCACGGTGCCAAGGGGGTAGCAATGACGGCTGTGCTGCGTCACATTACAAAGGAAAGTCCCACCTCCGGGACGGTTGGACGGTGTGAGGGGACACATTACATGAGTGTGTAGTTCAGCGTTTGCAAGGAGCATAATTTCAAGAGTGACCTTTCCCTTGTGCAGTATTAGTGCTGCACATGGTGGCTCTTTCAGTAACAAACGCCTAGGGGGGGGGGACAGGTCCCCTTACATTTTAGTTGTGCCAGCGTGGCGGTCGCATGACACGTTGCCGGATACACAGCTGGGGATCAGCTGACGTTACTGAACCCCAATAACAGAGGAGCGACTGTTGACTGTGCACACAGCACTTCCAGGCACCAACTGGCGGTGTTAGAGCCCAGGGACAGCAGGAGGAGCAGATTGGAGGTATTGCCGCACACACAGCTGGGGATCAGCTGACGTTACTGAACCCCAATAACAGAGGAGCGACTGTTGACTGTGCACACAGCACTTCCAGGCACCAACTGGCGGTGTTAGAGCCCAGGGACAGCAGGAGGAGCAGATTGGAGGTATTGCCGCACACACAGCTGGGGATCAGCTGACGTTACTGAACCCCAATAACAGAGGAGCGACTGTTCACTGTGCACACAGCACTTCCAGGCACCAACTGGCGGTGTTAGAGCCCAGGGACAGCAGGAGGAGCAGATTGGAGGTATTGCCGCACACACAGCTGGGGATCAGCTGACGTTACTGAACCCCAATAACAGAGGAGCGACTGTTGACTGTGCACACAGCACTTCCAGGCACCAACTGGCGGTGTTAGAGCCCAGGGACAGCAGGAGGAGCAGAGGAACAGAGTGTAGGCCGAAGCCTGATTGGAGCAAGTTGAAAGGGAACCTTTAACCCCCCCAAGACGTTTGTAGCTGAAAGAGCCATCTTGTGCAGCACTAAGGATGCAAAAGGAAAAGGTGGTTCTTTTAATTATGCTCCTTGCAAACACCGAAGTAAACACTAAAAATGTGTCCCCTTATACCGTTAAACCGTCCCGGAGGTGCGAATTTCCTTCGTAATGGGACACAGCACAGCTGTCATTCCTATCCCCTTGGTGCCGTGCGCTGCCTCCTCAGCGTTGTTTTAAGCTGTCACGGAGCCTGCGCTGTTCTGTTAGCCCTTGGCCATGCCCAATTAGCGCTGCCTGTCTTCTGACATAATTTGGTGTCAGGCTGTCAGTGCCTGTGCGTCCACGCTGCTCCAGATCCCACCTCGCAGTCTCGTCTAACGTAATCCCACTGCGGGCCTTGGAACCATGGGCATGCACAGTGCATATCCTTGACTCTCACTCCCCTCTTTCCCTCTTCTTCAGACTGTGTGGTGTCACGGCCGTGGCATGCTATTAGGGATCAGCTGACGGCGCACAGTCTAAAGAAGGCGGAGGGAAATGAGCGAGAGCCCGAGGGGAAGATATGCACTGCGCATGCCCATGGATCCCAGGCCCGCAGTGTGACTCAATCAGAAGACACTGCGAGGCGGGATCTCGGGCACCGCGGCCGCACAGGCGCAGCCAGCCTGACACCAAATTATGTCAGAAGACAGGCAGCGCAAATAGGGCATGCCCAAGGGATAACAGAACAGCGCAGGCTCCGTGACAGCTTAAAACAACGCTGAGGAGGCAGCGCATGGCACCAAGGGGGTAGGAATGACGACTGTGCTGCGTCACATTACGAAGGAAAGTCCCAGCTCCGGGACAGTATAACGATATCAGTGAACACATTTTATAAGTGTTAAGTTCTGCGTGTGCAAGGAGCTAAAAAAAAAGAGCTACCTTTTCCTTGTGCAGCATTACTGCTGCACAAGATGGCTCTTTCAGTAACAAACGACGGGGGGGGGGGACAGGTTCCCTTACATTTAGGTTGTTGTGCCAGCGTGGCGGTCGCAGGACACATTGCCGGCTACACAGCTGGGGATCAGCTGACGTTACTGAAACCCAATAACACTGGGTCGTATGTTTTTACTGTGCAGCCTGCACTTCTGAGCCGCAACTGGCGGTGTTGGAGCCCAGGAATAGCAGTTCAGGTGGTAGAAAGATGAACACAGCAGGAGACCTGGATGACACCCAATTACTTAATCAGGCAGAGGAGTGGCAAATTCCTGCGAGATCCAGGCCTGGTTCATTTTCAGGAAAGTAAGCCGGTCAACGTTATCGGAGGATAGTCGCATGCGACGGTCTGTTAGTACACCACCTGTGGCACTAAAGACACGTTCCGATAAGACACTAGCCGCAGGGCAAGCCAGCACCTCCAATGCATACTGGCTTAGCTCTGGCCATGTATCCAGCTTAGAGACCCAAAACTTGAACGGGGAAGAGCCGTCTGGGAGTACAGTAAGAGGGCAAGCCATGTAGTCTGTCACCATCTGACGGAACCGTTGCCTCCTGCTGACTGGAGCCGCCAGTGATGGTGTAGACATTTGGGGCGGGCACACAAAAGTGTGCCAGAGTTGTGCCATACTGGGCTTGCCTTGGGCAGAGGCACTGCTTCTGCTCCCTCTTTGGGCAGAGCCTCCCCCACTGCCTCGACGCACTGAGCTGCTTTGTAAAGCACTAGCAGCACTCCTCTCAGTTAGACAGGAGAAGATGATGGAATTCACCAGTGTGTCGTGGTACTCCCGCAATTTACGCTCCCGGGTCAACGCAGGGATGAGGTTTTGGACGTTGTCCCGGTAGCGAGGATCGAGGAGGGTGAACACCCAATAATCAGGCATGTTGAGAATGTGGTCGATGCGGCGGTCGTTTCTCAGGCACTGCAGCATGAAATCCACCATGTGCTGCAGAGTGCCAACTGGCCCAGAAACGCTGTGCCCTGCTTGAGACATGATCTCTGCCCGCTCGTCATCACCCCACCCTCGCTGTACACACTGACCACTGGACAATTGTGTCGCTCCCTCCTCTGGACGGAGCTCTTCCTCCTCCATTGACTCCTCCTCATCCTCCTCACAAATTGGCCCCTGCGTACCCCTTTGTGAGGAACCACGTGGCGCTGACTATCCAGAAGCTGATGGAAAAGGTGACTCCTCATCCTCCACCTCTTCCACAACATCATCCCTTAACCCTTGCAAAGTTTGCTGAAGCAGGCAGATAAGGGGGACAGTCATGCTGACTAGTGCATCATCTGCACTTGCCATCCGCGTGGAATAATCAAAAGGACGCAAAACCTGGCAGATGTCCTTCATAGTGGCCCACTCTGTGGTTGTGAAGTCTGATCGGCGCTGACTGCGACTTCTTTGCGCCTGATGCAGCTGGTACTCCATAACTGCTTGCTGCTGCTCACACAACCGCTCCAACATATGTAACGTGGAATTCCACCGGGTAGGTAGGTCACATATGATGCGATGTTCCGGAAGGCGGAATCGGCGCTGCAGAGCAGCAATGCGGGATCTGGCCAAGCTGGAACGCCGCAAGTGAGCACACTCTAGGCGGACCTTGTGCAGCAGGGCATCAAGATCCGGATAGTCCCTCAGAAAACTCTGCACAACCAAATTGAGCACATGTGCCAGACATGGGATGTGAGTGAGGTTGCCAAGGGCCAAAGCTGCCACCAGATTTCGGCCATTGTCACACACTACCATGCCTGGCTGGAGATTCGCTGGTAGTAACCACACATCGCTCTCCTGCTTGATGGCATTCCAGAGCTCCTGCGCTGTGTGGCTTCGATGCCCCAATGAAACTAGTTTCAAGACGGCCTGCTGACATTTGGCCACGGCTGTGCTCATGTCGGTCATAGGTAAACGCTCACGGGTCCATGTGGAGGTGGACTGTGACGGATCCTGCAGAGAGGAATCTGAGGAACTGGTGTAAGAGGAGGAGTCGATGCGTACAGACTGGATTCCTGCAATCCTTGGAGTGGGCAGGACACTTCCTGCGCCACTCGCACGATCTGTACCTGGCTCAACAACATTAACCCAATGGGCAGTGAGGGAAACATATCGCCCCTGTCCATGCTGACTGGTCCACGCATCGGTGGTGAGGTGGACCTTGCTACTGACGGCGTTCAGTAGCGCATGTTTTATGTTTGCCTCAACATGCCTGTGCAGGGCAGGGACAGCCTGCCTGCTGAAGTAAAAGCGGCTGGGCACCTTGTACTGTGGGACTGCCAATGCCATCAAGTCACGGAAGCTGTCAGTCTCCATCAGCCTGAACGAGAGCATTTCCAGGGACAACAGTTTGGCAATGCCTGCATTCAGAGCCTGTGCTCGGGGGTGGTTGGCCGAGAATGCCCGCCTTTTCTCCCATGCCTGTACTACCGATGGCTGTAGAGTAGACTGGGAGTGTGAGGATGACTGGGAAGGTGGTGCTGTGGGTGGAATTACACAAGGTCTCTGGACAACAGTGCCAGAGGTTCTTCCATGGCGATCCTGGGAGGAAGCCAAACCAGCAGTGCGTGAGCTGGAGGAAGAGGCAACACGAGCTGAAGAGGTGGTAGCTGCCGCTGTTGGTTGGCCTACATCTTCAGTCTGTTTCTGTAACTCCACCGCGTGCCTGGTCCGCACATGTTTCCACATATTTGTGGTATTGAGGTTGCTGACATTTTTCCCTCTTTTTACTTTCTGATGACACAGCTTGCATTTGACAAAACAAATGTCATCTGCAACTGTGTCAAAAAAGGACCAGGCACTGCAAGTCTTGGGAGCGCCCTTTTTGGCTTTGGAAAGAGACAGGCTCCTAACGGGTGCCAAAGTGGAGGCTACAGGCTCCGCAGTCTTCCCCCTCCCTCTCCCTCTTTGGCCCGTAAGGGGAAGCTCTTCCTCAGAGCTGCTCCCACCACCTTCCTGTTCCTCACGCCACGATGGGTCAAGGACCTCATCATCTCCACTACCCTCTGCCACCAACTGCTCCTCCTGGGTAGTCTCGGCAGCACAGTACGCATCAGAAAGCGGCACCTGAGTTTCATCATCAGATGCGTACTGCGCTGTGGTCACCGGAGGCACTGGCCCACCTGCCTCTTCAGAGTCAGAGAGAAAAAGCTGTTGGGCATCACTGCACACTGCCTCTTCTTCCATTTCTCCAATGCTGCTTGGCTGGCCCCCTGTTTCCAAGCCAAGAGATTCAGAGAACAGAAGTAGAGACGGCTCCTGTCCTGGGCTCTCTGACTGCCTGGCCAATTTGGCAGGTGGTGAAGAGACAGATGGCTGCTCTCCAGTGCTCTGTGCCTGAGAGGATGTGGCACTAACTGAAGTCGATGCCGAGGCGTTAGCTGCCATCCACCCGACAACGGCTTCAATTTGGTCTTCACGCAGCAGCGGTGCACGGCGCTCTCCGACAAAGCTGCGCATGAAGGACTGTTCCCTGCTGAAACTGAATGACGACGAGTCACCGGCGCCCGCAGCAGGCACAGAATCACCACGTCCTCTCCCTGCTCCTCTCCCTGCTCTGCGCCCACGCCCACGTGCCTTTCTCCCTGCCCTCTTCATCTTGGTTGACAGATAAAGATAAGCAGAAAAGTACTAAGGCCTTAGTGTGCTTATTCCTGAAATGCTCCTCCTAACAGGTGTAAGAAACACTAATGTTGTAAAGTGTGGACTAAACTTTATTATTTTTCAAATGTGGCCTACACAAGTGTTAAATTGTGTTTGGTGAACTTTACTTTTTTTTTTGTGCAGATCGGGCTACAGAGCTAGTTTAAATCACACGGAGACCGTGCAGACAGCCGTAAACGGCGCTGCAAGGCCAAAAAACCCTCCTCTAGGTTATCCTATGTAGTGTTTTTCCACTATTTAGCTGGAGACGGGTGGAAAGACACTAATAGGAATTTTTTTTTTTAAATTTTAAACAGGCTGCACTATTTGAAAAAAAGGAAAATTTTTCTCAAGGTATGAGCCAGTAACGAACCCTGAGCTGAATCCAACCGGCTATGGCTGCACACAGACTACAGGGCGAGCTGGGCTCACACGGAGACCGTGCAGACAGCCGTAAACGGCGCTGCAAGGCCCAAAAACCCCCCTCTAGGTTATCCTATGTAGTGTTTTTCCACAATTTAGCTGGAGACGGGTGAAAAAACACTAATAGGGAATTTTTTTTTAAATTTTTAAACAGGCTGCACTATTTGAAAAAAAGGAAAATTTTTCTCAAGGTATGAGCCAGTAACGAACCCTGAGCTGAATCCAACCGGCTATGGCTGCACACAGACTACAGGGCGAGCTGGGCTCACACGGAGACCGTGCAGACAGCCGTAAACGGCGCTGCAAGGCCCAAAAACCCCCCTCTAGGTTATCCTATGTAGTGTTTTTCCACAATTTAGCTGGAGACGGGTGGAAAAACACTAATAGGAAATTTGAGAAAAAATGTGCAGCAGGCTGCACTATGAGCAAAAAAGGACAACTGTGTGAGGCAGTGTGAACCCCCCCTGAGCTGAATACAACCGGGTATATGGCTGCACACAGACTACAGAGTGAGCTGCACACACACACACACAGAGACCTTGCAGAACGCTGTTAAAACAGCGCTGCAAGGCAAGAGCAAGGTGAACAGTGA
Organism: Ranitomeya imitator; assembly: GCF_032444005.1. Classification (NCBI taxonomy): domain Eukaryota; kingdom Metazoa; phylum Chordata; class Amphibia; order Anura; family Dendrobatidae; genus Ranitomeya; species Ranitomeya imitator. The sequence continues at coordinate 463,702,598 of NC_091287.1, read as the reverse complement.
AGAACACACAGCGTTTTGCTAAATTAGCCTTTGGAAAGGAAAATAAAGCAATTAGCTAGCTCAACTGGCCCTCAGTTAGAACACAGCGTCCTGTCCCTAACTGAAATCACAGCAGAGTGAGCGCAAAATGGCGGCAGCGTTTTTTATAGTGCAGAGTGACATCATTTCAGCAGCCAATCACAGCCTTGCCAGTACTTACATGCCCACCATGCTAAACAGGATGTGCCCACACTTCCAATCATTCCTCATTGGCTGCTGCGTTCAGTTTGAATTCTGGGAACTTCCGATTCCGGTATCCGATACGCGGGAAGTATCGGAATTCGGTATCGGAATTCCGATACCGCAAATATCGGCCGATACCCGATACTTGCGGTATCGGAATGCTCAACACTAGTCATCAATCAAAAGTAGTGGACAATGTCTTTAATGTGAGGACACCCACAATTGGTCTGAAAATGATGGCTCATACCATGAAACAAAGATATCTGAATTGAGTCTAACTTTTTATTAGTGGTTCATAATACAACCTCTGTATTGAAGGTATACTACTTTCATGAAACATTTGAGCCACTGCGTTCACGAGCCATAAAATCGAAGTCTACTCATGTGGCAAAGGTACATTTGCTGTCCTTCAGGTACTAGGACTTTGGGTGCATCATCCACTTTTATCCATTCTGCAAAGGTGGTAGACCTCATTTTTCATTAAAAGAGATAAAAAGTTTTTGCTTTCATTTCATTCCCGCTATTCCTCTGAGAGTTCATTTTTTTGTGTTTTTTTTTTCAAATCCACCCTTGAGTTCCAGAGATATGGGCTTTAAATTTAGTGCTAGTTTTATGGTCTTTACTAAGGGGATTTTGCACACAGGGTGATTTTGAGAACGACCTAAAACACACACATCACAGAGTTTTTTGTGATCAATGCCCCCTTTGTAAAAATCATAAAAATTAAGGCTAAACGAAAAGACCTATAACTCTGAAACAGCATGACGGATTTAAATAAATAAATAAAATGACATTCTCAGTATGGCAGGGGAAGAAGATAAGAGCAAATACTGGCCACTTTTGATCTGGTGACAGTACCTATTTAAACCATAACTTTAATGAACTTCTCAAAATATTATTAAGAAGGATTAGTATAAAGAGCAAACAACACGTTTGTGCTGGTCTTCTAATTAACATAGCATATAAGACCTCAACATGTAAAACTTCAGTCTCAGTGTATCAAACGACCCCAAAAAGTATTACTACTGTTCTAATATTCTTTCACATCAATAAGTAAATACTTTAAAATTTAAAATTCTGTTTTGTGTTGTCTTACTCCAGCTACAATTGCACATTTGCAATCCTGCTCCACTCATAATGGATCCATAAATTAGATGAACATTCTGAAGCTTTTTTAATAATTAAAAAATCTTTTACTTTTTTTCAACCGGCAAACAAGTATTACAGTAAATAGTTTCCCCTCTTCATCTAACATGACATCTAACCAATACAGGCATCACAAAATTAATAATTTATGGAAAATATTTATTTAAAGGGGCTGTAATTTACCTTGCATTTACCATATGTCATTCATCCAAGTATCAATATAAAATATTCATTAGAAAAACTCATTAAATCATACTTCTATACAATGAGGCGGTAGGCCAAAAATTACATCAATCACAAGATTCCAAAGCTTTAAGTTGTGCAAATATTTCTAACTACCAAATTATGAATGTTTTTGCTGAGGCGGTGGAATAACCATCTATTCTCAAAGGCCAGTAAATGTTTTCCCTTCATTTGTTTTAATTTTAGTCAAGAAGGCAGTGACACTACAAAAGATCTATTTTCTAAATGATGAAATAAAGCGGATATAATAATTAATGAGAAATCTATAGTTAATCTGAAGGGCAGAAGAACTAGGCTTGTATAATGGTCAACTTTGGCGTGGCGTAACTCTTAGTAATTGGTCATGACAGCACATATTGCAGAAAAGCAATCAGTAAACATTAGCAAAACACCCATAGCATCTAGATCAAGATATATACATTAGAGCTCCAAATGAAGTAACGCGGGGTGGTAATTAGTATATGAAATGTCAATAACTAGATTCATCAAGATTGTTTTCCAGTAAGTTTAATCAGTATATCTTCTATGCTATCTTTATATTTTCTTTATGTGGTAAGCGCGGCCTTGCAAACTAATTTTCTTTTAAGGGAAATGGAGCCTTTTATTATGCTAAGTGCGATACATTAATATGTACACAATAAATTCTAACTGGAGTGATGCATATAAAATCCATTAGCAATTTTTTTAATTTCTATTTAAAGGGATAATCTGGAGCCTCTTCAGACGCATGTACTAACGCCAGATATCATGCTAAGTGTGATACAATAACGTGTGCATGATGAATCCGGGCTAGAATGATGAACGTAAAATGCGTAAGCTATGTTTTACATTTCTATTTAAAAGGGGTTATCAGGTGTCTCTCACCCTTGTATCACTCTAATGTGGAAGTGAGCAGTGCAGAAGAACTCTTTTCATTTCTGTTCAAAGTGATAATAAAGGTGTTTTCAATACAGCAAAGCGAATTAAAAGCAATAAATTCTTTATAGTGACTTCGTTAAAATAGTAGCATCTAGTGATAAGCGAATATACTCGTTACTCGAGATTTCTCGAGCACGCTCGAGGGTCCTTTGAGTATTGTTTGTGCTCAGAGTTTTAGTTTTTAGCGCCACAGCTGAATGATTTACATCTGTTAGCCAGCATAAGTACATGCTCCTCAACCTCAAATCTGTCCTAAGAAAATATAAAACAAGTCGGCCACTCTCTTTCTCCCATCTGCTCTCCATTTCTCTGCTTCTGCTCACTGCTGGAGACATATCTACCAACCCGGGACCCCCACAGCTCATACCTCCCATTACTACCCCCTCCTATCGCTCCCTATCTAATATGAACTACCGCAATCTTTCCAACATAAAACCCGTACCCCTGACGCCCACCTTCCTGCTCCCTCTCTCTGGAGCACTCTGGAATGCCCGCTCAATCTGCAATAAGCTTCACGTGATTCATGACCTTTTTCTCTCTCGCAATCTTGCCTTCCTTGGCCTCACAGAAACATTGCTAACACCCTCTGACACCGCCTCCTCTGCTGCGCTGTCTAATGGAGGCCTCCACTTCACCCACACCCCTCGACCCGGGAACAAACATGGTGGAGGAGCGGGTCTTCTCCTTTCTCCTAACTGCACCTTTAACCCAATCCCACCTCTACCCTCCCTTATCCTTCCCTCTTTTGAAATCCATTCTGTCCGCATCTACTCTCCCTCCAACCTACAAGTGACCATCATATACCGACCTCCAGGCCCGCCCACTGCCTTTATTTACCAATTCTCCATCTGGCTTCTTCACTTTCTCTCTGCTGACATTCCCACCATCATCATGGGTGACTTCAACATCGCCATCGATACTCTTCACTCAACAGCCTCCAAACTTCTGTCCCTTACCTCATCCTTTGGACTTACTCAGTGGTCCTCCTCAGCCACCCACATAGACAGACATACATTAGACCTGGTATTCACCCGTCTCTGCTCTCTATCTAGCTTCACCACCTTCCTCTCCCTCTATCCGACCACCATCTGCTCACCTTCTCATCCCTGTCCTCCCCATCGGTCATCCATGTCCAGCAAAATGTGCACCCCGCAGAAACATTGCACACCTAGACACCCACACACTCTCTGATTCTATCCTACCACTAGCATCCATATCCTCACTCCATGACACAGACAGTGCTACCGCTTTCTACAATGACACTCTCGCATCAGCTATTGACACAGTTGCCCCTCTCATCCATGGCAGAGTGCGACGTATCAATAGACAACCTTGGCACAACAACACCACTAAAAAGCTCTGGCAAGTGTCCAGGGTTGAGGAGCGGCGTTGGAAGAAAACACACCTGCAAGACGACTTCACTGCATTCAAACAGGCAACATTCGCTTTTAAATCTGCTCTCACCTCTGCTAAACAGGTCTACTTCACAATCCTCATGTCTTCCCTATCCTACAACCCCAAACAGTTATTCAAAACCTTTAACTCCCTCCTCCGCCCCCCACTGCCCCCTCCAACCTCCCTCATTTCTGCTGAGGACTTTGCCACACACTTTAAAAATAAGATCGACCAGAGAAACACGTGATGGTGTCTCCGCGGCTTTTCTACATGCATTTGCATATTTCCCATAAGGGATGGGGGCAGTGTTCTGGATCACTGCGTTGAGAAACACGTGATGGTGTCTCCGCGGTGTTGGATGTTTTGATCTCCCCGAGGTCATTCATCTTTATGTTTATAGTTCTTTTACTAGGCACGGCTCCTAATAGCCAGTTTCCTACTCCACACTGATGAGGGGCAAAAACCCCGAAACAGCTGTCAGGAGTGAGGTTTTCTGGAGGAATCCAGACTCTTTTGCAGAGAATTCTGTTTTTTTTCTGTGGTAGTTTATACCGACAGTTTTGAAGATGAGTTATGTGAAGAACACCATCCGAGTGACGTTGGAGCCATCTATCCGGGCAAGGAACAGCGTTGTCTTTATCGTTCGTGACCTTATTGAGGAAAAGGCTGGAGGAAAACGGGAGAACATCTTTAGTATCAATGAGTTCCCTAATCAAGGTAACTACGATGTTACTTTTATGTCGGAGCATTATTGCCTGAATGTCTATGAGTGGTTTCGGAATCATGCCGGAGATCCCTGTTTGAAGGGAGTCAAATGTGAACCACTGTTTGGTCTTCAGGAAAGGCAGGTGACTATCACTGTCTATAACCCCTTTACTGAACCTGCATTGTTGGAGAGCTTTCTCTCACAGTACTGTGACTTTGTTTCAAAGGGAGAGAAGCAAGTGAACTGTTTAGGAATCTTCAATTGTCGATACAAATATTGTGTAAGGTTCAGAAGAGATCCTGGCAGTGTGGGTGGGTTCAGACACCCTCCGGCGGACTTCTCTGTGGCAGGGCATAGGGGTTTCCTCACATACCCTGGGCAGCCTCTGTTTTGCAGGAGATATTTCTCTTTTGGACATGTCCAGGCAGACTGCCAGAAGGGGCAGTGTTGCCGAAACTGCAAGAAGGAGGGGCATATGGCTGGTGATTGCCCGATGGCTAAGACTTGTGACGTGTGTGGTAGTAGTGACCACATGTATAAGGATTGTCCGCAGAGGGCGCCTAGATGCTCAGAGAGTGAATGGAGAGAGGAGGAGGAGAGAAGGAGGAGGTTGGCGATTATCAGAAAGGAATCTGAAAGAATGGAGAGAGAGGAAAGGAGGGAGAGGGAGAGGGAGAGGGAAAGATGCTCTGTGACTCCAGATGACATTGTGCTAGCACCCCGTGGTGCTATGAGTGATGCACAGAAGGAAGATAAGGAGTTTTGGTTGGAGGCAAAAAAAGTAGAGATGGGGTTTAATAAGGAAGAAGATCAGGAAGAAGATGAGGAAGAAGATGATGACTCTACTGTGCCTGCAATGTTTTCTCTTGAGGAAGCAATGGATGCAACGGAGGAAAACGTGCGCATTTCTGAAGCTGAGAGCCCTGTGCACCCCTCAGATCCTCAGAATATTGGAGGGCTTTCTTCAGATGAGGACAGGGGTGGGAATAAGTGTCAGAGGGAGGAGGATGGGGAAAGTGATGAGGCATGCAGTAGTATGCCTAAGAGGAAAATTGGGCCAGCTAAAAAAAAATGGAGTGAGCACGAAGGGGTTAGTGGTTCAGAGACTTGCTGTTCAGTCCGAATGGCAGAGGAGGACAATGGTGATACTGGGTAAAATGAAAGCTCAGTGGATCTGTTGTTTTTTTTTTTCTCTCCTTTCTGTGAGTCTTGACCTTTGTCAAGGGCTTTTTGTGTAATGTGTGTAATTTTGTGGTAATTTTTGCATTGTGTTTTTTGTTTTTGCAGTATGGGTTTTTCTATAGTTTCTCAAAATGTGAGAGTTTTTAAGAAAGCGAGGAGGAGAGCAGCAATTTTGGATTTTTTAGCTATGCAGAGTGCATCTATTTTTTGTTTGCAAGAATGTGGGATTGTGGATGGTGTGAAAGGGGATGAGTGGTCTTATGGTGCGTCTGTATGGTCTGGTAGTGCAAATAATAGAAATGATGGTGTGGGCATTTTAGTTAAAGGGACACTGTCACCTGAATTTGGAGGGAACAATCTTCAGCCATGGAGGCGGGGCTTTGGGGTTTTTGATTCACCCTTTCCTTACCAGCTGGCTGCATGCTGGCTGCAATATTGGATTGAAGTTCATTCTCTGTCCTCCGTAGTACATGCCTGCACATGTTCTAACATGTTCTGTTTGCTTTTTCATTATTTTTCATTTATCATCTTTCACTATTATTTTTCATGTTTAATTTCCATTTATTATTTTTTGGTCTATTAATTCTTATTTTTCATTTATTTTTTATTTAATTATCGTCATTCAATATATATATATATATATATATATATATATATATATATATACAGTGGGGCAAAAAAGTATTTAGTCAGTCAGCAATAGTGCAAGTTCCACCACTTAAAAAGATGAGAGGCGTCTGTAATTTGCATCATAGGTAGACCTCAACTATGGGAGACAAACTGAGAAAAAAAAATCCAGAAAATCACATTGTCTGTTTTTTTAACATTTTATTTGCATATTATGGTGGAAAATAAGTATTTGGTCAGAAACAAACAATCAAGATTTCTGGCTCTCACAGACCTGTAACTTCTTCTTTAAGAGTCTCCTCTTTCCTCCACTCATTACCTGTAGTAATGGCACCTGTTTAAACTTGTTATCAGTATAAAAAGACACCTGTGCACACCCTCAAACAGTCTGACTCCAAACTCCACTATGGTGAAGACCAAAGAGCTGTCAAAGGACACCAGAAACAAAATTGTAGCCCTGCACCAGGCTGGGAAGACTGAATCTGCAATAGCCAACCAGCTTGGACTGAAGAAATCAACAGTGGGAGCAATAATTAGAAAATGGAAGACATACAAGACCACTGATAATCTCCCTCGATCTGGGGCTCCACGCAAAATCCCACCCCGTGGGGTCAGAATGATCACAAGAACGGTGAGCAAAAATCCCAGAACCACGCGGGGGGACCTAGTGAATGAACTGCAGAGAGCTGGGACCAATGTAACAAGGCCTACCATAAGTAACACACTACGCCACCATGGACTCAGATCCTGCAGTGCCAGACGTGTCCCACTGCTTAAGCCAGTACATGTCCGGGCCCGTCTGAAGTTTGCTAGAGAGCATTTGGATGATCCAGAGGAGTTTTGGGAGAATGTCCTATGGTCTGATGAAACCAAACTGGAACTGTTTGGTAGAAACACAACTTGTCGTGTTTGGAGGAAAAAGAATACTGAGTTGCATCCATCAAACACCATACCTACTGTAAAGCATGGTGGTGGAAACATCATGCTTTGGGGCTGTTTCTCTGCAAAGGGGCCAGGACGACTGATCCGGGTACATGAAAGAATGAATGGGGCCATGTATCGTGAGATTTTGAGTGCAAACCTCCTTCCATCAGCAAGGGCATTGAAGATGAAACGTGGCTGGGTCTTTCAACATGACAATGATCCAGGGCACACCGCCAGGGCAACGAAGGAGTGGCTTCGTAAGAAGCATTTCAAGGTCCTGGAGTGGCCTAGCCAGTCTCCAGGTCTCAACCCTATAGAAAACCTTTGGAGGGAGTTGATAGTCCGTGTTGCCAAGCAAAAAGCCAAAAACATCACTGCTCTAGAGGAGATCTGCATGGAGGAATGGGCCAACATACCAACAACAGTGTGTGGCAACCTTGTGAAGACTTACAGAAAACGTTTGACCTCTGTCATTGCCAACAAAGGATATGTTACAAAGTATTGAGATGAAATTTTGTTTCAGACCAAATACTTATTTTCCACCATAATATGCAAATAAAATGTTAAAAAAACAGACAATGTGATTTTCTGGATTTTTTTTTCACAGTTTGTCTCCCATAGTTGAGGTCTACCTATGATGTAAATTACAGATGCCTCTCATCTTTTTAAGTGGTGGAACTTGCACTATTGCTGACTGACTAAATACTTTTTTGCCCCACTGTATATATATATATATATATATATATATATATATATATATATATATATACTGTATAGAAATAATACCAATTCTGTTGCAAAATGAGGTAATATCAAAGTGTTATTAGCCTACCACAGAAACCTTCAAAAGGAACCTGAAGTCCCACCTCTTCCGACAAGGCTACAACCTGCAGTGATCCTCAGTCTACTGAACCGCTGCATGACCAGCTCTACCCTCCCCTAATGTATCCTCACCACATCTCCTGTAGACTGTGAGTCCTCACTGGCAGGGTCCTCTCTCCTTTTGTACTTGTGTGTGCCTTGTATTGCTCATGTTTATTGTACTTGTCTATGTATGCCCCTTTTTTACATGTAAAGCGCCAAGGTATAAATAGAGCGATACTAGTGAATAATAATAATAATAATTAGCCAATAAATAACCAAAATAACTTAATGTATAAATAATAAACTAAAGAAACACTCCAGGCAAAACAGAAACACTTATGTCTCATTCAGGGCCTGTTGGAACTTGCATCTATTTTGAGCACAGGGCCCCGTCACACAGTGATGTAAGTGGTGAGGTAGACAAAATTCTGACCATGTCCCCACTAACAGAGAAATGGATGCCTGTTCCATTTCTGAGAACCACATGTGAAAAAGGGATAAATATAGTCATAAAAATATGACCACCTTTAACCCCTTAGCGACCGCCGATACGCCTTTTAACGGCGGCCGCTAAGGGTACTTAAACCACAGCGCCGTTAATTAACGGCGCTGTGGAAAAAGTCAATAGCGCCCCCCCAGAGGCCGATTTTCTCCGGGGTCTCGGCTGCCGAGGGTAGCCGAGACCCCAGAGAACATGATTCGGGGGGGTTTTAACCCACCCCGCATTTGCGATCGCCGGTAATTAACCGTTTACCGGCGATCGCAAAAAAAAAAAGAAAAACGCGATCTCTTTTTAATTTCTCTGTCCTCCGATGTGATCGCACATCGGAGGACAGAGAAAAGGGGTCCCAGGTGGCCCCCCAATACTCACCTAGCTCCCCCGATGCTCCTCGTGTCTCCCGGTGGGCGCCGCCATCTTCAAAATGGCGGGCGCATGCGCAGTGTGCCCGCCGGCCGGCACCGGGAGAATCTTTGGGGTCTCAGCTGCCGGGGGTAGCCGAGACCCCAAAGAGCATGATCGGAGTCGGTATTACCGACCCCTGTTTTGCGATCGCCGGTAATTAACTGTTTACCGGCGACCGCAAAAAAAAAAAAAAGTAAAGTGTAATTCTCTGTCCTCTGATGTGATCGCACATCAGAGGACAGAGAAATAGGGGGATTCGGGGACCCTAGCATACTCACCTAGGTCCCTGGATCCTCTTGCTGCTCCTCCTGGCCGCCGGCAGAAGAACATGGCGGACGCATGCCCAGTGCGCCCGCCATCTGTCTCCATCTGCCGGCCGGCAGGAGAACAGCAGTTGGGGCTAAAATTAGGGTTAGGGGTAGGGTTAGGGGTAGGGGTAGGGTTAGGGTTAGGGTTAGGGGTAGGGTTAGGGTTAGGGGTAGGGTTAGGGTTAGGGTTAGGGGTAGGGTTAGGGGTAGGGTTAGGGTTAGGGGTAGGGTTAGGGTTAGGGGTAGGGTTAGGGGTAGGGTTAGGGGTAGGGTTAGGGGTAGGGTTAGGGGTAGGGCTAGGGCTAGGGGTAGGGTTAGGGCTAGGGTTAGGGCTAGGGTTGGGGCTAAATTTAGGGTTAGGGTTGGGGCTAAATTTAGGGTTAGGGTTGGGGCTAAATTTAGGGTAAGGCTTCTTTCACACTTACGTCGGTACGGGGCCGTCGCAATGCGTCGGCCCGACGTACCGACGCACGTTGTGAAATTTGGGCACAACGTGGGCAGCAGCTGTAGTTTTTCAATGCATCCGCTGCCCAATCTATGTCCTGGGGATGAGGTGGCGGAGTTACGGCCACGCATGCGCGGTCAGAAATGGCAGATGCGACGTACAAAAAACGTTTCATTGAACGTTTTTTTGTGCCGACGCTCCGCCAAAACACAACTGATCCAGTGCACGACGGACGCGACGTGTGGCCATCCGTCACGATCCGTCGGCAATACAAGTCTATGGGCAAAAAACGCATCCTGCGGGCGCATTTGCAGTATCCGTTTCTTGTCCAAAATGACGGATTGCGATGGAATGCCAAACGACGCAAGTGTGAAAGTAGCCTTAGGGCTAGGGTTAGGGTTGGGGCTAAAGTTAGGGCTAGGGTTGGAGCTAAAGTTAGGGTTAGAGCTGGGATTAGGGTTAGGGTTTGGATTAGGGTTGGTATTAGGGTTAGGGTTGGCATTAGGGTTACGCTTGGGATTAGGGTTAGGTTTGGGATTAGGGTTAAGGTTAGGGTTGTGATTAGGGGTGTATTGGGATTAGGGTTAGGTTTGAGGTTAGGGTTGAGATTAGGATTAGGTGTGTGTTGGATTTAGGGTTTTGATTAGGGTTATGGTTAGGGTTGACATTAGGGTTGTTTTGGGGTAAGGGTTGTGATTATGGTTAGGGTTAGTGATTAGGATTATGGATCAGGTTGGGATTAGGGTTAGGGGTGTGTTGGGGTTAGGGTTGGAGCTAGAATTGGGGGGTTTCCACTGTTTAGGTACATCAGGGGGTCTCCAAACACGACAGCCAATTTTGCGCTCAAAAAGTCAAATGGTGCTCCCTCCCTTCTGAGCTCTGCCGTGCGCCCAAATAGTGGGTTACCCCCACATATGGGGCATCAGCGTACTCGGGATAAATTGGACAACAACTTCTGTGGTCCAATTTCTCTTGTTACCCTTGTGAAAATAAAAACTTGGGGGCTACAAAATCTTTTTTGTGAAAAAAAAAAAATTTTTTTTTATTTTCACGACTCTGCATTCTAAACTTCTGTGAAGCACTTGGGCATTCAAAGTTCTCACCACACATCTATATAAGTTCCTTGGGGGGTCTAGTTTCCAAAATGGGGTCACTTGTGGGGGGTTACTACAGTTTAGGTATATCAGGGGCTCTGCAATCGCAACATAATGCCCACAGACCATTCTATCAAAGTCTGCATTCCAAAAAGGCGCTCCTTCCCTTCCGAGCTCTGCCGTGCGCCCAAACAGTGGTTTACCCCCACATATGGCGCATCAGCGTACTCGGGATAAATTGGACAACAACTATTGCAGTCCAATTTCTCCTGTTACCCTTGTGAAAATAAAAACTTGGGGGCTACAATATCTTTTTTGTGGAAAAAAAAATATTTTTTATTTTCACGACTCTGCATTCTAAACTTATGTGAAGCACTTGGGCATTCAAAGTTCTCACCACACATCTAGATAAGTTCCTTGGGGGGTCTAGTTTCCAAAATGGGGTCACTTGTGGAGGGTTTCTACTGGTTAGGTACATCAGGGGCTCTGCAAACGCAACATAATACCCGCAGACCATTCTATCAAAGTCTGCATTCCAAAACGGCGCTCCTTCCTTCCGAGCTCTGCCGTGCGCCCAAACAGTGGTTTACCCCCACATATGGGGAACCAGCATACTCAGGACAAATTGGACAACAACTTTTGGGGTCCAATTTCTCTTGTTACCCTTGTGAAAATAAAAACTTGGGGGCTAAAAAATCTTTTTTGTGGAAAAAAAAATATTTTTTTATTTTCACGGCTCTGCATTATAAACTTCTGTGAAGCACTTAGGCATTCAAGGTTCTCACCACACATCTAGAAAAGTTCCATGGGGGGTCTAGTTTCCAAAATGGGGTCACTTGTGGGGGATTTCTACTGTTTAGGCACATCAGGGGCTCTACAAACGCGACATGGCGTCCGATCTCAATTCCAGCCAATTCTACATTGAAAAAGTAAAACGGCGCTCCTTCACTTCCAAGCTCTGCGGTGCGCCCAAACAGTGGTTTACCCTCACATATGGGGTATCGACGTATTCAGCAGAAATCGCACAACAACTTTTGTGGTCTAATTTCTCCTGTTACCCTTGTGAAAATAAGAATTTGTGGGCAAAAATATCATTTTTGTGTAAACAAAAGCGATTTTTTATTTTCACGGCTCTACGTTATAAACTTCTGTGAAGCACTTGGGGGTTCAAAGTGCTCACCACACATCTAGATAAGTTCCTTGGGGGGTCTAGTTTCCAAAGTGGGGTCACTTGTGGGGAGTTTCCACTGTTTAGGCACATCAGGGGCTCTCCAAACGCGACATGGCGTCCAATCTCAATTCCAGCCAATTCTACATTGAAAAAGTAAAACGGCGCTCCTTCACTTCTAAGTTCTGCGGTGCGCCCAAAAAGTGGTTTACCCCCACATATGGGGTATTGGCGTATTCAGGAGAAATTGCATAACAAAATTTATGGTTACATTTCTGTTTTTACACTTGTGAAAATAAAAAAAATGGTTCTGAATTAAGATGTTTGCAAAAAAAAGTTAAATGTTCATTTTTTCCTTCCACATTGTTTCAGTTCCTGTGAAGCACATTAAGGGTTAATAAACTTCTTGAATGTGGTTTTGAGAACCTTGAGGGGTGTAGTTTTTAGAATGGTGTCACACTTCATTATTTTCTATCATATAGACCCCTCAAAATGACTTCAAATGTGATGTGGTCCCTAAAAAAAAATGGTGTTGTAAAAATGAGAAATTGCTGGTCAACTTTTAACCCTTATAACTCCCTAACAAAAAAAAATTTTGTTTCCAAAATTGTGCTGATGTAAAGTAGACATGTGGGAAATGTTATTTATTAACTATTTTTTGTGACATATCGCTCTGATTTAAGGGCATAAAAATACAAAGTTTGAAAATTGCAAAATTTTAAAAATTTTCGCCATATTTCCGTTTTTTTCATAAATAATTGCAAGTAATATCGAAGAAATGTTACCACTAACATGAAGTACAATATGTCACGAAAAAACAATCTCAGAATCAGCGGGATCCGTTGAAGCGTTCCAGAGTTATAACCTCATAAAGTGACAGTGGTCAGAATTGCAAAAATTGGCCTGGTCATTAAGTACCAAATTGGCTCTGTCACTAAGGGGTTAAAACAATCATGGACACATCAAAATATTTTATTGACGGGGCAAAAAGTGCCCTATTTTTGTGAAGGGATCAAAAATTTCTGGATGGCTGGCAACCCCGCATTCATTGTTTATGGGAGTGCAGAGCACAGGATCATAGAATCACGGAATGTTAGAGTTGGAAGGGACCTACAGGGTTATTGTGTCCAACCCTCTGCTCAATGCAGAATTCACTACACCATCTCAGACAGATGTCTGTCCAACCTGTGTTAGAATCCTGGAATCATTGAATCATAGTTGAGTACTCTACTAGACTAGTTTATTCATGGTCCATAATTCTGTTGTCTACTGATGTTCTGCTTTTTTGTCAACTACAGTATCTTTTGCCAGTATCAGAATAACTGACAGCCTCTTGGGAACCCATGAAGCTGTCGGTTTGGCTCTTTAGACCCGTAGTCAGACCAGCAATTTCATCCATAACAAGCTCATCTGAAAATGACCTGACTGTGTTTCCTTCTCTCTCTCTATCCTCATGCAACCACAAATTTGCAGTAAGCTCTTACTATTTTCATTGAATACAGATTCTCAGTCAATTTAAACATTTCTACATATGGCAACATAAGCAAATACCTAAATTATTCAGGAAAAGTGACGAGCCAAAAATAAATTTATGGATTTATAGTATATGGCGGAAAAAGAATTTCAGCTTTCTGTAGAAAGTTATCCATTATGAAGTTCTGTTAAACATCCATTTCACATGTACTGTATTTCTAGTGTGTTGTTGATCTGTGATTAAATGCTTTAATAAAATTAACTGGCTAGGCTACAAACAGAACATCTGGAGTTATGTTTAAGTCAATGTCAAACTTAGACAGGAAACACCTGTCTAGGTGAAGCCAATTTTTTTCTGTAAATGACATTAATCCATCTGTTGTGGAAATGTATGTCACATTTGTCACATTAAACAGTAATGTCAACAAACGCAGAAAGCCTAAATTGCTAAGGACATAATACCTTTAAAATTAATCCAATTTTTTTTTTCACTTATGCCAGTTTTGTTGTGACAGGGTGCTTTTGGACTGAATAGGGACCCTTCTTCTTGAATCCAGGAATTTTTTTTCCTTTCACCTTTTTTTTTTTTTTACAACTGTTAAGTGCTAAAATTTCCAGATGTGAAATTAGTCTATAACAAATTAGAAGATTAGAAGCTTTTTATATAGCCCGCCTTCTACTAAAAGAAGTAAAAAAAAGAACGCTTTTACCAATAAATGTTGTAAAAGATCATTAAAGTCACTTAAACACAGCTGTAAAGTTACATGGTAGTCAAGTTAAAAGAAAGACGAAAGCGAGAAGGATGTTTACCAAGCAAAGTCATGGCAGTTTCAGTTTAATAAATCAGGTTTGTTTTATTCCTGCACCAGGTGGCAGGATTATAAATTATAATTTTCCATAAGAACAAGCGAGTGGGAAGTTTTCATAGATTCCATTGTTTGAAGAGTTTAATTTCATTGTTTGACCTGAAGTGGCTCCAAACGTAAGTCAGCTAAAAAGTGTATCTGGTCAGTTACTGATAAAGACCTGTGTAAATAAACATTACTGTTATATATTATTCTTGACTTTAAAGGAAGTCTGTGAGCGTAAAATCAAACCAAGTCCCGCACTTTGTAGGGGACATACGTAGTTTTAATTTAAAAAAAATCATATCTTTAGGGCTTGTGCAGACGACTATTTTCGATCTGAGTGCAATCCGATAAAACATTGGATCGCACTCGGACCAATGATAGTTAATGAGGCTGCATACATGTCCGAGGTATAATTGCAGCATGCATGATGTGCATTGATATTTGAATTGCACTTGAACATGTAAGATAATGTGTCCAAGGGCCGGATTACATCCAGATTAACTGTAGATTGCATGCTGCGTACAACTGCAGCATTCAATTCGCAGTGTCCAGATGTTACAGCTTAGTGGAGGGGATTTTGTGATATCCCGTCTCCACTATGCATGTGAACATGCATCCGGCGGCCCTGCATTTACGGACATCCGGCAAGTCTTTTTAGAACGCAGCATGTCTGTTTACCTTTCGGCGATGCTCCGTCGCCGCAAGGTAAATAACAGGGTCCTACGTATACGGTGCAGCGATTCCGGATGTGTGCAATTAACATATTGGGAATCACCGTGCATACAGAAGGGGGCGGCGCTTTGGGCAGAGCCGGTTTTCCACTCCGTCCAAAGCGCTGTCAATCCGGACCGTGGACACGCACCCTAAGTCTGTGGAAAAAATCAGACAACACTAGCATGACATCAGAGTGTGGTGGGATATTCACAGACTGACTGGAGAATATGGAGAATTTTTTTTCATCTTCTCCTCAACTGAGAAAAATGGATCAAGTCCTGATCAGAGCGTGATTAGCATAATCCGACCAATCTTCAAAGATGATAGAAAATGCGGTCGTGTGACCTTAAATTTAGTCACAATCCATTGTTGCAATTGCCTGAAATACTTCTGTATTCATATATGCTAAACGGGTGCTGCTTGGTGCACCTTCCTGGTTACTTGTTCTGCATCTATCTCTGCCTTCCTAAGGCTCATATAAAATCAGAGCTGTTAATCAAGAAGGAATGAATGAACATAGAAGCGCAGTGAGTAGGTGGGAAGGTGTACTGAACTGCTCAGATATGCCAAGGGTTTCGGGCAAACGCAACAATGGATTTTAATTTTAAAAGTTACTAAAGGTTTTTATTAGGGTTACAGTATGTCCTCTACAAAAAGCTGTGCTTGATTTTAACAGTATTATTGTGCTTTTTAATGTATGCTCTGTTTTTGTATAGTCAAATTTTCCAAAGGGAAGTACTGTATATATATATGGGACAATAAACACACAACACAATCAACTAATGTATCATGAAAAAAGAAGAATGCGTTCCAGCTCCGGGAAGAGTTAAAAACATATCTTTGTTTATGTAGTAAATGTTAGAACGGTATGGCACTAGGCATAGGAACACAGAGAAAAAGTGACGCATTTCAACCACAACTGCGGTTTTTGTCAGAGCTGAGACAAAGACCGCAGTGGCGGTTGAAACACGTCACTTTTTCTCTGTGTTACTATGCCTAGTACCATACTGTTCTAGCATTTACTACATAAACAAATTAATCTGCTTTACTCTTCCTGGAGCTGGAGCATTTTCTTTTTTTTTGTTGTTACACATGTGATAAAGCTAATGTACATGTAAGGGGGTCGACTAAAGCCCTGGCTCTCCCTTACACTTGGCATAGTCAGCAGGATGCTGAAATCGTGCAGTGTGGAAACACTGAGAGAAGTGACATTGGTGTGACAAGAGAAGAGTTGAGACAAGAGAAAAGTATCTTCGCTGTGTTGGCTGACCCCTTACTAGGTGAGGAAATTGTGAAGAGAAAAGAGACTGAAATTCTGGATGTGACTACTTTAATGGATATGATTACTTTGATGAATGTTACAGAAACTGTGCTTGGGACTGACAGTGCTGTGGTGACTAAGTTGACTGTGAAGGAAGCCAAGGAAGAGAGCAACAACGGTAGTTCCACGCTTCGTGAGCAGACAGCGTGCACGTGGCGCACAGAGTAGTGCCATAATTAAAGGGAGGGGGACGCCTCCCTTCAAGAATTGTTGACCTATTGAAAGGGTCCCATTCCTGTATCTCTGTTAAAATCTACATTTATGATACTGAACTGTTTAAATGTAGTAAATGGTGTCTTTAGAAGGACCGTCTCCGGGCACACATTAAAGTTTAAGTGTAACCTGGAGAACTGTGAGCCAGGAACTTGTGATTTTAATAATGGACTGTGGAGCAAACGGGCATTCCCTGATGGCTTCAGGTGGCATACGGTGTCTCTTATTGAGCCAAAAAGTTAAAAAAAAGACTTTGTTTAAGCATGTTACCTCCCTGCATGGAGTATTTGTTGTAACCAATAAACTTGTATGGTAAATGGTCCGGGACGGAGGGGGAATGGGGAATGTAAGGGGGTTGACTAAAGCCCTGAAATATGTTATCGATATTTAATTTAATAGAGATAGAGAACTTGTTATTTTCACTCACATTATTTTCTTCAAAAATTGTTTTTTCACAGTCAGATCCCTTATGAATTTATTAATATATTTTAATGTTGAGAAAATATCTAAACCAGTGTTGGTTGGGGAAAAGTTCAAACCCCGGATAAGAAGCTTGTACTCAGTATCGGAAATAACTGTAGATGAAAGATTAATGACATCTAATGAGGTATCCTGTTCTGACTCCTCAGACAATTCTGAAAGATTAAGGGAGTATTTATGATGTTTCCTCCCACTCCTCCTGGTGGTTTTTTTTAGGTGTTTTTTGCATGACCACAATGATTTCGTTTAGATTTGGTGTAATACCGTGTTTGTGAATTGGAATCAGATGGTTCTTGGCTAACATTGGTGTCCTGGATAGAAGAGCTTAATGACGCATCTGATGATTCAGGGTCCGAGGAAGAAAGGTAACTTTTGTTTGGCGTGATGCCGAAAAAATACAGTCATGTTTTTTCAAAATGGATCTTGGGGATGATGGATGTGACTCCCATCTACCCCACTCATAGACCTGGTTATTTTTATAGTCAAAACGGTCTCTAGTAAATTTGTGTTTTTTGACTGTTGTGATCGATTCATCCAAGGCATTAAGTTTGGCTCTCAGTTCTTTATGAAAGTTTTCAAATTCCATATCAGTGATAGATTTAAGAGACACAACATCCTTATTTAAATTGCTCCTGATTTTAGACAGATCTTCATTTTCATGTTTGATGATAAGTTGCATCAAACGATTTGAGCAGTCAGAGAAAATTATATTCCATTCCTTTACGAAATCCTCGCTATAAACTGTGGTGGGAATTTTCTTAATGCGTAGACCTCTTGGGATGATGTTTTGAGACAAATAATTTTCAAGAGTAGTCTGATCCCACCATATGCGGTTCTCGTTTATACGGGCAGTAGAGTAAATGTTCAGCACAGCCCAGGGTGGAGGTGCATGAAAGTAGGTGCCCAGACCTTTAATGTAATATAGGATATACTCAGCACACTCCAAAATGTCTGATGCAAAAAGGGGGTGTTTAATACATACAGTATTCACATTCACAAACGTTTAGGTCTACGAAGACCTTCATCAGTGTGCTCTATTGTTTTAAGACACAGGACGTATATTGTACACCCATATTTTTTATAGAGAATTTTGCATCAGGTTATGGAGTAGAGCAGGATAAGCTGCTTACAGATAAAGGGCTGACACTAGCCGTTCGAGCACAGGGGTTGACTCAGGAAGAGCTCATTACCAGAGGGCTAAACTAGCCGATCATGCCAATAAGAGATCCAGGAGTAGAGGACGTGGTGAATACTGTATGTATTAAACACCCCCTTTTTGCATCAGACATTATGGAGTGTGCTGAGTATATCCTATATTTCGTTTACACGGGCAGTCATGCTCTGTCTCGCTCAATAAAAGTGAATTGAGTGGAGATGACCATCTCTAGTAGGCATGTGGCTGGAAGTATGCCACATTGTATACATAATGCCCACGAAGGAGAATCCTGACAGCATGCATTGCGGCACTAAAAGGATTCAGAAGTCTGCAGTCACGTAGTCTTCAAACTTCTATCAAAGGGCCGAAAAATTTAATTAAAGGGGTTTTCCCACTAGTAACCTAAATTTGCATCAACATTTTAAGCAATAGATCTTTGAATATAATAATTTCCACAATTGGATGTGTTTCAAAATATTGTTTCTGTGCTGAGATAATCTTATAAATGGTTCCCTGCTTTTATTGTACAATGGTTGTGCCTTAACGTGCTTGGAATATGGTCTGATCATACTATGTCTCCTGGGCAGGGGAGGACACAATGGAGAGTATACAGACATTACAGCACGGGATCACAAATGATTCTTTCTTTGAGGTAAAATATTGTTTAGATGCAGGTAGTGAAATATTTTGCCTCACAAAAAGGATAATTTGCAATCCTGTGCTGTAATGTCTGTATACTTTTTGTTTCTTCCCCTGCCCAGAACCATATCCAGTTGCAGAACTTGTTATTATTCTAAGATCTATTAATTAAAATTAGCCTTGTTTGTGGGACAACCTCTTTAATGATGTTTTCTTTTATATCATGTGACTAGTCTGGTGTGTGTTACATACCTGGTGTATCATGGGAAGAAGGCAAATTGGTGGCAACAGGGTTATATTCTGGAAAATCTTCTGTTACAAATATTTTGGTCAAGGATTTCATATTGATGTTATTTTGACACATATCACCTATCTAAACATTGTTCCAGAAAATTGAACCCTTTATGGCAATTGTATGCCATAATGGTAGTGGCTAGGGTTGAGCGAAACGGATCGTTCATTTTCAAAAGTCGCCGACTTTTGGCAAAGTCAGGTTTCATGAAACCCGACCCGATCCCTGTGTGGGGTCGGCCATGCAGTATGTGACTTTCGCGCCAAAGTCGCGTTTCGTATGACGCGCTTGGCGCCATTTTTTCAGCCAATGAAGGAGCGTGGGCAGAGTGATGACATAGGTCTTAGGGGCATGGACGCCTATCGTCATCTTGTCGCTTGTGCGCTGTAGCGATTTGCAATGTGTAACACCAGCTTTTCTGTTCAGGGATGGAGGGGAGAGAGAGAGAGAGAGAAATAAAAAAAAAAAAAAAAATCCCATTGACTTTGCATTGGGTTTCGTGTTTCGGTCGATCCCCGACTTTTCGCGATAATCGGCCGATTTCACTCGACTCGACTATTGAGATAGTCGGGTTTCGCGAAACCCGACTCGACCCTAAAAAAGTAAAAGTCGCTCAACCCTAGTGGTGGCCTGTTTCATCTGGATAATACTCCCTGCAATATTGGCAGGAATGGTTTGAAAGATGTGACTAAAGTTTTCAAAATCTTGACATTACCTCCAAATTTCCAGATCTTGACCCACTCAAGAATCTGTGAAATGTGCTGTAAAACCACGTCTGATCTTGACATATCTGACATATGGAGCTCAAAGTTATACCCCAAACTGGCATTTACACTCTATGTGATGCCACATGTTGTCAGAATTTAAGATTGTGATGGAAATATGTATAATGTGTAAAAGGACACTCTTTTGGTATATGTTTGCCCTATAGAAAGCGAGCAGAACTTTATAGTGAAAACATCCATTTGACATTTGGACTAAGCTAAAGTGAACATAGCCTAAGAATAGTAGAAAATTGTAATGTAATCTTTTAAAGTTTATGAGGTGGGATCCTCATAAAGACATACTTTCAAAATTGAAAATTGTCCACTTAACCCCTTAAGCCCCGAGGGTGGTTTGCACGTTAATGACCGGGCCAATTTTTACAATTCTGACCACTGTCCCTTTATGAGGTTATAACTCTGGAACGCTTCAACGGATCTTGGCGATTCTGATATTGTTTTCTCGTGACATATTGTACTTCATTTTAGTAGTAACATTTATTCGATATAACTTGCGTTTATTTGTGAAAAAAACGGAAATTTGGCGAAAATTTAGAAAGTTTCGCAATTTTCCAACTTTAAATTTTTATGCCCTTAAATCACAGAGATATCTCACGCAAAATACTTAATAAGTAACATTTCCCACATGTCTACTTTACATCAGCACAATTTTGGAAACAAAATTTTTTTTTGTTAGGGAGTTATAAGGGTTAAAAGTTGACCAGCAATTTCTCATTTTTACAACACCATTTTTTTTTAGGGACCACATCTCATTTGATGTCATTTTGAGGGGTCTATATGATAGAAAATACCCAAGTTTGAGACCATTCTAAAAACTGCACCCCTCAAGGTGCTCAAAACCACATTCAAGAAGTTTATTAACCCTTCAGGGGTTTCACAGGAATTTTTGGAATGTTTAAATAAGAATGAATATTTAACTTTTTTTCACACAAAATTTATTTCAGCTCCAATTTGTTTTATTTTACCAAGGGTAACAGGATAAAATGGATGCCAAACATTGTTGTACAATCTGTACTGAGTACGCTGATAGCCCATATGTGGGAGTAAACCACTGTTTGGGCGCATGGCAGAGCTCGGAAGGGAAGGAGCGCCATTTGACTTTTAAATGCAAAATTGACAGGAATTGAGATGGGACACCATGTTGCGTTTGGAGATCCACTGATGTGCCTAAACATTGAAACCCCCCACAAGTGACACCATTTTGGAAAGTAGACACCCTAAGGAACTTATCTAGATGTGTGGTGACCACTTTGACCCACCAATTGCTTCACAGAAGTTTATAATGCAGAGCCGTAAAAATAAAAAATCATATTTTTTCACAAAAATGATCTTTTCGCCCCCAATTTTTTATTTTCCCAAGAGTAAGAGAAGAAATTGGACCTCAAAAATTGTTGGCCAATTTGTCCTGAGTACGCTGATACCCCATATATGGGTGTAAACCATTGTTTGGGCGTATGGCAGAGCTCGGAAGGGAAGGAGCGCCATTTGACTTTTCAATGCAAAATTGACTGGAATTGAGATGGGACGCCATGTTGCGTTTGGAGAGCCCCTGATGTGCCTAAACATTGGAACCCCTCACAAGTGACACCATTTTGAAAAGTAGACCCCTTAAGGAACTTATCTAGATGTGTGGTGAGCACTTTGACCCAACAAGTGCTTCACAGAAGTTTATAATGCAGAGCCGTAAAAATAAAAAATCTTATTTTTTCACAAAAATGATCTTTTCGCCACCAATTTTTTATTTTCCCAAGGGTAAGAGAAGAAATTAGACCACAAAAGTTGTTGTGCAATTTGTCCTGAGTGCGACGATACCCCATATGTGGGGGTAAACCACTTTTTGGGTGCATAGCAGAGCTCGGAAGGGAAGGAGCGCCATTTGACTTTTCAATGCAAAATTGACTGGAATTAAGTTGGGACGCCATGTTGGTTTGGAGAGCCCCTGATGTGCCTAAACATTAAAACCCCCCACAAGTGACACCATTTTGGAAACTAGACCCCATAAGGAACTTATCTAGATGTGTTTTGAGAGCTTTGAACCCCCAAATGTTTCACTACAGTTTATAACGCAGAGCCGTTAAAATAATTTTTTTTTTTTTCGCAAAAATTATTTTTTAGCCCCCAGTTTTGTATTTTCACAAGGGTAACATAATAAATTGGACCCCAAAAGTTGTTGTCCAATTTGTCCTGAGTACGCTGATACCCCATATGTGGGGGGGAACCACTGTTTGGGCGCATGGCAGAGCTCGGAAGGGAAGGAGCGCCATTTGGAATGCAGACTTAGATGGATTGGTCTGCAGGAGTCACGTTGCATTTGCAGAGCCCCTGATGTACCCAAACAGTACAAACCCCCCACAAGTGACCCCATATTAGAAACTAGACCTCCCAAGGAACTTATCTAGATGTGTTGTGAGAACTTTGAACCCCTAAGTGTTTCACTACAGTTTATAACGCAGAGCCGTGAAAATAAAAATTCTTTTTTTTTTTCACAAAAATGATTTTTTAGCCCCCAGCTTTGTATTTTTACAAGGGTAACAGAATAAATTGGACCCCAAAAGTTGTTGTTCAATTTGTCCTGAGTACGCTGATACCCCGTATGTGGGGGGGAACCACTGTTTGGGCGCATGGCAGAGCTCGGAAGGGAAGGAGCGCCATTTGGAATGCAGACTTAGATGGATTGGTCTGCAGGCGTCACGTTGCATTTGCAGAGCCCCTGATGTACCCAAACAGTAGAAACCACCCACAAGTGACCCCATATTGAAACTAGACCTCCCATGGAACTTATCTAGATGTGTTGTGAAAACTTTGAACCCCCAAGTGTTTCACTACAGTTTACAACGCAGAGCCGTGAAAATAAAAAATCCTTTTTTTTCCCACAAAAATGATTTTTAGCCCCCCAAATTTTTATTTTCCCAAGGATAACAAGAGAACTTGGACCCAAAAAGTTGTTGTCCAATTTGTCTCGAGTACGATGATACCCCATATGTTGGGGTAAACCCCTGTTTGGGCGCACGGGAGAGCTCGGAAGTGAAGGAGCACTGTTTTACTTTTTCAATGCAGAATTGGCTGGAATTGAGATCGGACGCCATGTCGCGTTTGGAGAGCCCCTGATGTGTCTAAACAGTGGAAACCCCCAATTATTACTGAAACCCTAATCCAAACGCACCCCTAACCCTAATCCCAACTGTAACCCTAACCACACACCTAACCCTGACACACCCCTAATTCTAATCCCAACCCTAATCCCAACCGTAAATGTAATACAAACCCTAACCCTAACCCTAGCCCTAACCCTAGCCCTAACCCTAACCCTAATGGGAAAATGGAAATAAATACATTTTTTTTAATTTTATTATTTTTCCCTAAGGCTAGGTTCACATTGCATTAGGGAAATCCGTTTAGCACTAGCGGATTGCGCTAACGCAATGTCTTTTTAGGTGTCGTGTTTAGTGGTCGCGTTAACGTCCCCGCTCTGGAAG
This sequence comes from Ranitomeya imitator, assembly GCF_032444005.1. Taxonomy (NCBI): domain Eukaryota; kingdom Metazoa; phylum Chordata; class Amphibia; order Anura; family Dendrobatidae; genus Ranitomeya; species Ranitomeya imitator. The sequence continues at coordinate 463,679,055 of NC_091287.1, read as the reverse complement.
ATCGGGGATCGGACCTCGGGCGCGCCGCGGACGCTGCAAGCAGCGTCTGAGGCGCGCCACAAAAGAACGGCACCTTGCTAGCGCGAGCCGAAAATGGCACGCTCTAGCGATGCGCTACACCCGAAAATCACATTGCTGTCTATGGTTGTGCTAACGGACCCGTTGCACGGCGTTAATTGTGACATTTTCGCCGTGCAACGCTGTCCGTTAGCGTTAACCCATTAACGCAATGTGAACCTAGCCTAACTAAGGGGGTGATGAAGGGGGGTTTGATTTACTTTTATAGCGTTTTTTATATCGGATTTTTATGATTGGCAGCCGTCACACACTAAAAGACGCTTTTTATAGCAAAAAAGTTTTTGCGTCTCCACATTTTGAGACCTATAATTTTTCCATATTTTGGTCCACAGAGTCATGTGAGGTCTTGTTTTTTGCGGGACGAGTTGACGTTTTTATCGGTTACATTTTCGGACATGTGACAGTTTTTGATCGCTTTTTATTCCGATTTTTTGTGAGGCAGAATGACCAAAAACCAGCTATTCATGAATTTCTTTTGGGGGAGGCGTTTATACCGTTTCGCGTTTGGTAAAATTGATGAAGCAGTTTTATTCTTCGGGTCAGTACGATTACAGCGATACCTCATTTATATCATTTTTTTTATGTTTTGGCGCTTTTATACGATAAAAGCTATTTTATAGAAAAAATAATTATTTTGGCATCGCTTTATTCTCAGGACTATAACTTTTTTATTTTTTTGGTTATGATGCTATATGGCGGCTCGTTTTTTGCGGGACAAGATGACGTTTTCAGAGGTACCAAGGTTATTTATATCCGTCTTTTTGATCGCGTGTTATTCCACTTTTTGTTCAGCGTTATGATAATAAAGCGTTGTTTTTTGGCTCGTTTTTTTTTTTTTTTCTTACGGTGTTCACTGAAGGGGTTAACTAGTGGGCCAGTTTTATAGGTTGGGTCGTTACGGACGCGGCGATACTAAATATGTGTACTTTTATTGTTTTTTTTTTATGTAAAGAAATGTATTTATGGGAATAATATTTTTTTTTTCTGCTTTATTTAGGAATTTTTTTTTTATTTTTTTTTACAAGTGTGGAAATTTTTTTTTTTACTTTTTCACTTTGTCCCAGGGGGGGACATCACAGATCACCGATCTGACAGTGTGCACAGCACTCTGTTAGATCGGTGATCTGACATACAGCCGGGCAGGATTAGAGCTGCAGCTGCAGCCTGATCCTGACCCGGAAGTGCTCCCTGCAGGACCCGGATGCAGCCCGGCGGCCATTTTGGATCCGGGGACTGCAGGGAGAAGACGCTCGGTACACGGTGAGCACATCACCGTGTACCGATCGTCTCAGGGAAGCCCGCAGGGAGCCCCCTCCCTGCGCGATGCTTCCCTGCACCGCCGGCACACCGCGATCATCTTTGATCGCGGTGTGCCGGGGGTTAATGTGCCGGGAGCGGTCCGTGACCGCTCCTGGCACATAGTGCCGGATGTCAGCTGCGATAGGCAGCTGACACCCGGCCGCGATCGGCCGCGCTCCCCCCGTGAGCGCGGCCGATCGCATATGACGTACTATCCCGTCCATGGGAATTAAGTCCCAGGTCACCTGGACGGGATAGTACATCATATGGGATTAAGGGGTTAACCCCTTTCTAAGAGTTTATTTTTTATATATTCTACTACATTTTTTTTTTTCGATTATTTTGGTTTTCATTTTTCTTTTTGCCATAATATGATTTTTACTTACAGTATGTTTCTACTATTACATTTTCTTGATAGGAAATTCAATAAAACAACACAATTTGCTAGAAAAACCTTGAAAGTCACATTATAATCACTGGGTGAATACACAGCACACAGGACACAGACATTTTGTATCACAATATTATATTAATTTATTTACAGTGAGGAGCAAAAGGGTAACAGTGTTTGAACTTTTGACTTTCAAGTTCCATATCTCACCATCCACTACAGCTTTGAATGTGAGAATACCATCATTTTATAGACAATCATCTTGACTATCTCATACATAAATTTGACTTGCAACTATTTAGCATATGATTAGTTATGCAGATTCTTCTCATGTCACTGCATTTCTACTGTTTTGCTCCTGGTGTGGATAAATCTTTTTCTTCCTGTATACTACAAAACACAAGCTGTTCTCACATTCCCTAATAGATCATTGTGTTATCAGGTTGATTCCCAACCGAAAGGTCACTGGTTAGAATCTAAGAGCAGCCATGAAGAAGATTTCCCAAGAAAAGAGAAACAGCATCATTCATATATGAGACAGCCAAGATGATTGTCTATAAAATGACTGTAGTCTTACGTTCAAAGGAGTAGTGGATGGTGAGTTATGGAGCCTGAAAATCAAAAGTTCAAAACATAGTACACATTAAAGAAAGTAACTTTGTAATATATCTTATCAGTGAAGTCTGCTTCTTTCTCCTCCAGAACTGATCGTTCCTTCTCAAAATTCTCAATTTCTGAGTTAAATCTATCTTCAGTAAATATAGGTTGTCACATTACTGAGATAGAAGGTGACAGTTGGTTTTTAAAAGAGCCCATGGAGAAGGGAGAGAAGACAGAGCTCCTCCCTCCTCCTTTACACTTAGCGGCCTCGACCAATCAGCGACGGGCACAGCGACGATGATGTCATAAAGGACGTAGAAATCCCACGTTTCTGATTCAGCGACGGGCACAGTATCGACGTAGATGTCATAATGGTTGCCATGGCGATGATGATGTCATAAAGGTTGCCTCGACCAATCAGCGACGGGCATAGTCTGCCGCGAATTCTGGAATCATCATTGTCCATATACTACGTGGACATGCATATTCTAGAATATCCGATGCGTTAGAATCGGGCCACAATCTAGTTTATTCATGAATTTGTTGCATCTTATCAGTGGCGGGCGCCTGTGTTCACCTCTCCATTAATGTTGCTCCATTTCAGGCATAAGAAGTACCACCACTATTGATGAATTTTACAGACGTGCTTAGCCACACCCCTTCCCCCACTGACTCCTGCCTAGCCCTGCCCATTTTGGCAGATGTGCCCGTAACTGATGTGTAAACAAAATAAATATTGATAGTTTTCTAAGTATTTTACAGCAGAAAACCGCGTAAACTGATAAACTGGGGCCAAAGACTACACGACTTAGTGACGTGACCAAAAATGCCAGTAAGTACATGGTTAATACAAAGATTAGACGGTGTTCAGGATTCTTTCACTTACCTCTGAGTTGGAAGGTCAAGAATTTTCATATAACCATGAAAAAGCAGCTCTGACAGAAACAGTTTTGAATAGACTAATGTTTCAAGATGAATAACTCCAAAATTGCACTGATGGCCACAAAAGACCATGTATGTCGAAAGTTACTTCCTTTTATTAAACATCTCAAGATTAATAAAAGATGTTTAATAAAAGGAAGTGACTTTCCATATATGTGATATTCCATGGATATCAGTATCATTTTTTAGGTATTCATCTTAAATCTGATATCCACCACTGATAACTGTTTTATTACTTCATTTGTAGTTCCTTTGCAAGGTTAGTACCAATCAAGTAGATAGAGAGGATACCGGGCAACAATTATCCATTATACATGCAACTTGATAGTGTTGTACAGAAATGAACAAACTTATTTTGTATCAAATTAAGTTCATCTTGAATCTTATGATATTTTCAGATCCAATAGAATCCATATTTCTTTTATCCAATTCTCACAAAGCCAGCATAATGACAGCACACTTATTGACAATTTGCTGAGTAGCTTTTTGGCCCTTCGCTGAAAGATCTGAAGAGCATGGGCTGGAAGATCTGAAGCAAAGACCGGAGGACCATTTGAGCAGCTAAGGTGAAAGGACAGGTCAGGGGTGGGTCTAGAAAAGGCGAGTATACTTTCTATTGTGGTTTAATACCTTTTCTCCCCTGCATTGTTATGTTTTGGGTTACAGAGAGCCATCAAAGTAAGAATAAATGTCCTTTCTGAGCACTTTTGATTGATAATGAATCAAATTGGACCAAATCAATTTTTTTTAGACAATATGAACTAATCGAACCCAAAACTAATCTTTAAAAATGTGTTCATCTCTAATGTGGTGTCTAATCAACCAAAGCCATGGAAGGTTGAACTCCACTCCTCAATCTAAATAACTCATTTCATCTGTCCTAAAGTACTTTCCCGATGTACTACCTTGTATGGTTCAGTAAGTGTGCGCCATTAATAATAATAATAATAATTTTATTTATATAGCGCCAGCCAACATATTCTGCAGGGCTTTACATTTCATTGTAAATAGTGGCTCAACTTTTAGAATGACTTAAAGGAGTTGTCTGGTCCAAATCAATTAGTCTACAGACACTCTGTGCATGCTGCGGGGATTATCCTGGTTCCTACTCGGGACTGGAGGGTATGTATGAGTTATACATACTCCCGGCCAGTGGGTGCAGTCTCGTTCCAGCCGAGATTCCGTCCCCATCTAGTGATGTGGCTGGCCAGTGGGTGTGTCCAACTAGAGGGCACAGCCTCGCTCCACACAAGAGTATGTATAACTCATGCATACCCTCCAGTCCCATTTCAGAAGCCGGCGAATCACCGCAGCACAAAGTGCGCATACTGAGGGTATTCATAAGTCTGCAGTCACATACAGTGACTGCAGACTTATTTATTTAAACCGGACAACCCTTTTAAAGCAAATGCCACTGTTTTAATTTTTATTTCATGAATCAATAGTACACATGGAAATAAGTAACTTTCTAACTAGTGATGAGCGAATATACTCGTTACTCGAGATTTCCCGAACACGCTCGGGTGACCTCCGAGTATTTTTTCGTGCTCAGAGATTTAGTTTTTATTGATGCAGCTGAATGATTTACATCTGTTAGCCAGCATAATTACATGTGGGGGTTCCCTAGCAACCAGGCAACCCCCACATGTACTTATGCTGGCTAACAGATGTAAATCATTCAGCTGTGGCAATAAAAACTAAATCTCCGAGCACTAAAAAATACTCTGAGGTCACTTGGGAAATCTCGAGTAACGAGTATATTTGCTCATCACTATTTCTAACATATGTTATCAGAGAAAACTGCTTCTCTGTCCTCCTGGACTCATCAATCATTTTCAAAATTCTCAATTCTTGGGTAAACTCTGTATTCAGTGAAGATACATTATTACTTTACTGCAGGGGTGGGGAAACTTTTTTCTGCCAAGGGCCATTTGGATATTTATACCGTCCTTCGGGGGCTGTACAAACTCCATCCACAAAGTACATCCTGACTGGTGTGAGGACGTAATCTTTCATTGCATGCCCTTCAGTGTTCAGCACGTGTGTGCTAAGAGAGCAAGAAGAAATTAATGAGCTGGTTGTAATAAAAATACATCTCCCTACCCAAGAATGCGGTCCCTAACAATCTGCTCAGGGGCCTGATAAAAGGTCTTTGAGGGACGTAAATGGGGCCTGAGGTTCCCCACCCCTGCTTTACTGAGATAACTAGATAGCAATTGAAACTGATAAGATTTTAAACAGAGGGAAGAGAGGAAGAGGAGGATGGAGGTCGCGTTCCTCCACCTTTCTGTATCTCTCTTCTAGATTCCTAGATTCATATGAGGAGAAACTGCCAACAATCTGTATTCAGAATTGATAATTTTGAGAAAGAATGATCAGTCCAGGAAGAAAAAGAGGCAGATTTGTCTGATAAGATATATTACTTATAGTTTCTTATTTTCACATGTACTATTGATTTATGAAATAAAAATTAAGGTAATGGCTACCCTTTAACACTGCCATTTTGGTCCTCATGAAGATAAAAAAGGTGAATGATACCAAAATGTATATAAGGTATATGTTTTCTAATAGACCACAGTAGTGACCACATCAATGAAACAAAAATAAAATGACTTAAGTAATCAGAAATGGAACAATGCACATTACAATACGTGGCTGATTTATATTTTTTTGCATCGGATAAAAGGCAAATGTGCACTGAATGTTTGGGCTTGGTTTATTTTATACCAATTTCAAAAATATTTAATGCTTTCTAAGTCTTATTTGCGCTTGCACAAGATAAAAGGTACTTTGTTTTGACAGCTTCTTTATATAATCTTAAGACTTCTGTGCTGCTGATCATTCTACATTTCCTCAGCTGTGTGCAGCTGTAAAAACAACTTTTTAAAACTGAAAAAGTCAGTGGGGTAGAGCATCTTAGAGTACTTAACAATGAATATGTCTGATCTAATTTCCAGCACTGCCAAAAATAAGACAGACAACAAAAGAGGATATATAACAAAGTCTTCACTTCTTGCAGACTGTTATATACAGGTCCTTCTCAAAAAATTAGCATATAGTGTTAAATTTCATTATTTACCATAATGTAATGATTACAATTAAACTTTCATATATTATAGATTCATTATCCACCAACTGAAATTTGTCAGGTCTTTTATTGTTTTAATACTGATGATTTTGGCATACAACTCCTGATTACCCAAAAAACCTGTCTCAATAAATTAGCATATTTCACCCATCCAATCAAATAAAAGTGTTTTTTAATAACAAACAAAAAAACCAACAAATAATAATGTTCAGTTATGCACTCAATACTTGGTCGGGATTCCTTTGGCAGAAATGACTGCTTCAATGCGGCGTGGCATGGAGGCAATCAGCCTGTGACACTGCTGAGATGTTATGGAGGCCCAGGATGCTTCAATAGCGGCCTTAAGCTCATCCAGAGTGTTGGGTCTTGCGTCTCTCAACTTTCTCTTCACAATATCCCACAGATTCTCTATGGGGTTCAGGTCAGGAGAGTTGGCAGGCCAATTGAGCACAGTAATACCATGGTCAGTAAACCATTTACCAGTGGTTTTGGCACTGTGAGCAGGTGCCAGGTCGTGCTGAAAAATGAAATCTTCATCTCCATAAAGCATTTCAGCCGATGGAAGCATGAAGTGCTCCAAAATCTCCTGATAGCTAGCTGCATTGACCCTGCCCTTGATGAAACACAGTGGACCAACACCAGCAGCTGACATGGCACCCCACACCATCACTGACTGTGGGTACTTGACACTGGACTTCAGGCATTTTGGCATTTCCTTCTCCCCAGTCTTCCTCCAGACTCTGGCACCTTGATTTCCGAATGACATGCAAAATTTGCTTTCATCAGAAAAAAGTACTTGGGACCACTTAGCAACAGTCCAGTGCTGCTTCTCTGTAGCCCAGGTCAGGCGCCTCTGCCGCTGTTTATGGTTCAAAAGTGGCTTTACCTGGGGAATGCGGCACCTGTAGCCCATTTCCTGCCCACGTCTGTGCACGGTGGCTCTGGATGTTTCCACACCAGACTCAGTCCACTGCTTCCTCAGGTTCCCCAAGGTCTGGAATCGGTCCTTCTCCACAATCTTCCTCAGGGTCCGGTCTCCTCTTCTCGTTGTACAGCGTTTTCTGCCACATTGTTTCCTTCCAACAGACTTACCATTGAGGTGCCTTGATACAGCGCTCTGGGAACAGCCTATTTGTTGAGAAATTTCTTTCTGGGTCTTACCCTCTTGCTTGAGGGTGTCAATGATGGCCTTCTTGACATCTGTCAGGTCGCTAGTCTTACCCATGATGGGGGTTTTGAGTAATGAACCAGGCAGGGAGTTTATAAAAGCTCAGGTATCTTTTGCATGTGTTTAGAGTTAATTAGTTGATTCAGAAGATTAGGGTAATAGGTCGTTTAGAGAACCTTTTCTTGATATGCTAATTTATTGAGACAGGTTTTTTGGGTTATCAGGAGTTGTATGCCAAAATCATCAGTATTAAAACAATAAAAGACCTGACAAATTTCAGTTGGTGGATAATGAATCTATAATATATGAAAGTTTAATTGTAATCATTACATTATGGTAAATAATGAAATTTAACACTATATGCTAATTTTTTGAGAAGGACCTGTATAAGTATATGCTATACTTAGTAGGACGATCTACATGTAAAAAGATAGATACTTTATATATAAGCCAATAAAAATACAAATATCTAGATTATGTTGGCACAAAACTGCTTCATTAGGCAAAATGAAAATGCAGAGGTTAACTAGATGAAAAAAACAGCTAATTTAGGCCAAAATTCATTTTTTTTTTCTTGATATACATGTTAAATCTTTAAATATACAATGATGTAGAAAAATACCTTGACACAGAAAGCTGATATGCCTGATAACATTGATAATCTGCAGAAATCGGATTAACCTGTAGGTTTGTTGAGTGAGGATCTAAAGTGACCCTTCACGGTTGACACAGTGATTTTCAATTTGATCTACAGAGCGTTGCCGGCAACTGAAAATGGCCAGATGAAGACGTGCATCTCTGTTTGGGGGGATCGAGCAGATCTCTGGGCTCTGTTTATTGTGTATCACTTTTCATAATCATAGAAGTTATACTTCAACCAATCAGCATAAGAACACGCTCACAGTTCTTAACCTATAAGAATGCAGGAACAGCCCATACGTCAAAGCCTCGTAGAACAATACACCCTCAGTCTCATGTCCTGTCCAGGTTGAAACAATCAAGGTCTCATAACAGCTGTGAACTTTACCTAGTAACAAAAATGTATCTCAAAACAGCAAGATAGAGCAGAAAAGCACAAAATGATGTCTGCTTTAATTTTGATCTTAGTTTAACCCTTCATATTCCCCCCTAGATAAATTTTGATAACTAATATGCAGCATCAGAGGTACTATCCCGAGCTATAAGCTCAAGGGGTACGGTCTTCACATGACTGGTGCCATGTTACCAGCCAAGGCTGTTGCGGCGCACCCATCCCCCTGTATGCTACAATTTGCGCATAACAGTTTGTGATGACGGTGGAGGAGGTCTTTTGAAGGTAGCCATGTGCTAGGCTTCAACATCTTCATCAGGTAACCTCGTGAAATCGGTGTAGAGAAGATCAGGGGTGGCAATGCTTTTGGTATCATCATTAGTTGTCCTAGTGCAGAATTTCCTAATACATACAGAAATACACCAAAGAACAAGTTTTAGTATTACATACATGACAAGGATAAAGGCAGCGATGTGTAACAAACTTTGCAAGATTGCAGCTATCCAGCCCCCAATTCCTTGGAACCAATTGGCTGGATTAAGAAAGGAGAACGTGTCTGCCCACCAACTGTCCTTATTACGGTAATTGTCTTTAACATATTGATCTCTGAGTCTTTGAATGTCTTCTAACTTTAACTTTAACTTCATAGTGCTATTGGGATCTATATAATGACAGCAAGCGGGTCCAATAAACTGACACATACCACCCTGTGTTGCTGTTAAGTAATCCAGTACTACAGTATGTTGATTAGTGACTATGATAAGTTGGTTTTGGACAGCAACAGTAGTAATGAGTATATCCAATATATCCCAAATTTGATTATCTAAATAGACTGTGGCCCTAACCAATTTATTCCACATTTGTGTAATCATAGGGTAAATGAACTGACAATTTTTTTGGCTATACCCATCTGTACTACTAATCTTTCATGATATTGCACAAACTTATTATTCAAGGATGTTGGGGAATTTAGACTGTCCCATGCAGTTACCAATGTTAATATGGAAAATGTGAAAAACCAAAACATTATGTCCCCTTATTTGCTACTAGTCTGTTTGACCAGCTTACAATGTGATGCGTGGAACTACGTCTGCCTTCCTTCCAGCTTTACTGACGTAGGAGTGATAAGGAGGACCTGATAGGGACCGTCATACAAGGGTTCTAGTCCGTGTTTTTTGACATGCCTTTTCGCGACCACAAAATCACCAGGCTTCAAGTTATAACAAATATCGGTTTCTGCTGAATCTGGAAGAGAAGAAGAAGCTAGAGCATGGGTGTTGGCAAGATTTTTACTAAGCTGAATAACATATTGAACAGCACGGTCAATTTCTTCTGATAACTACTGAGGCTGGAAATTTGCAACTGGGAGCCTAGCACCAAACAATATCTCATATGGGGACAGGCCATGTTTTGCAATAGGGGTAGTACGAATGTGGTACAGTACAATGGGTAGGAGCTCTGGGCATAATTTTGGTCAATTGTCCCTTCAGTGTGCCATTCAGCCTCTCAACTTTCCCACTAGATTGTGGATGGTATTGAGTATGGAGGGCTACAGTGGATCCAAGCATTGTCAGATCCTCCTGATACACATGAGAAGAAAAGGCCAGGCCTTGGTCACTTTCAACGACTTCTGGAACACCATATCTGCATATGACTTCCATCACCAGTTTCTTTGCTGTAGTTTTTGCAGTCATGTTGGTAACGGGGAATGCTTCCGGCCAACTGGAGAGCATATCGACAACCACCAGACAATTTTCATACCTTCCAGACTTAGGCAACGTGATGTCATCCACCTGGAGCCTTTGGAAAGGATAGTCAGGTTTATCAAAGTGCTTCGGGGGTACACGTTGAAGTTGACTGGGATTGCAGGTCTGACAGATGTTACATGCACGGTTGAGTGCTGTCAGGACTGTAGAAATACCTGGAGGCCAGTAGAATTTTTGTACCAGAGCTAGGGCCTGTTTTTTTTTCCTCGATGTGTGGGCCCATGTGACCACGTGGCAATACTAGGGTACATCCGCTTAGGGAGAAACACAAGTTGGTCGTTTTTCCAGAGACCATTGTCCATATGTGCACCATCAGCCTTCCACTGCTTCACTTCTTCCTTTGGAGACATTCTCTGCATCATCTCATTAAGCGGTCTGACGGGGTCTGGCACAAAACCTCAGTCTGGCGCAGATCATCAGGTTCCTGTAGTCGGTGTTTCTTGTAACTGTTTATGCTGAGAGCGTGTGGTCTGCAAAGGCGATACCAACAGTCTGTGGGCTGTTCCTAGGACCGTGCGCCTTAACTTTAATAATGGCCACCTGGGTAGGTAATTTGATTGAGTCCATGAGGGTTTTAAAAGCTTAAGCATTCTTCACTGGAGTCCAGGCAGTAGTAATAAACCCTCGATTGGCCCATAGGGCTCCGAAATCATGAGCAATACCAAATGCATACTGTGAGTCAATGTGTATATTAGCCCCCCTGCCTTTGGCCAGAACACATGCAGTAGACAGAGCCTGTAGTTCTGCTTCTTGTGCTGACTGTGAGGGAGGGAGTGCAGCCGCGTGCACTACAGTGTCTTCCATAGTAACAGTGTATCCGGTGTGGAACCTGCCAAACTCATCAGCATATCTTGAACCATCAGTGTATAACACCAGATCAGGGGAGGCACGATAAAGGCTTTCCATACAAGCTTTCCATCCTTCCTTATAGTTCATTATACCGTCTCTCAAGGTATTGTAGAGAGGCTGCATTATACGGGATGCGTCCGGTATCCACTGACAATAATAAGTACATAGTCCAAGAAAACGCTGGAGTTCAGTCTCATCTTTTGGAAAAGGAAGGGAGCTGAAGGCTATTTTTCTTTCTTTTGTGAAGTGACTGACACCATGAAGGAGACAGTGAACCAAAAATGTCACTTGACCAAGGCAGAACAGAAGTCTCGAGGCCGAAACCCAACAGTTCAGATCTGCCAGATACTTAAGGAGGATAACAGTGGCAGCAATGGCTTCCTGCTCTGTTCGTGCACACAATAAAAGATCATCCACATACTGAAGCAACGTGACATAGGGGTGATTTAACTGCCAGTGTAAAAGACACTAAGTAAATGTGTGCACAGCTTCAACATGTGGTGCCCAGGTAGGTTCCAACACCTTAATCATATATAATAAAACCTGGCACTCAACTTTTATATGGAAGCAAATTTATTTCCAGCAACAAAAAACGTTTCGGTCACCAATTTGACCTTCATCAGTTACTGTAGATATAATGAAAACAATATACATAAAAGAAAAAACAAAATAAATAAAGTATATACAAAACTGGCCTTCTAGTACAGAAATAGCATGGCAAAATGATAGGACTAATACACAACCAGTACAAAAACAGTACAGAACCAACCAATCTTGGCACAATACTAGTAAGGAGAAAAGGAGAGTGGCTAAGTAGTGGAAGAGGGGTCACATACCGTGTAATGGATGGTGATTGAGAAAAACGTGCCAGTGTAGGCAGGTAGTAATTAGCTTCTGCAATAAAGGGTTAAATCTATGTAAGTGAAGAGCCAGGTGGCGTGGTATTATTTACATGAGGTCAGAGACATACCCTTAGTCTATGCAGAGAAGTGGTATGTATGAGACAGCCTGATGGATAAAGAGCAAAAAGTGGTTAGGCATCGGTGCCGACCTGTAAAACTAAGCCGAGGCAAGGGGGTGTCTTACCGTATGTGTGGCGTTGCAGACGCGGTGTCCACTGCTTGTCTGATGCCATATGTGCAGCCGCAAGTGTTATATGTGCTGGGAAGGCGGCAGGAAGAGAGCGGGTATCGCCGACTGGAAGTGGGCATGTCCGGTATGGAGCGGTGTTGTCTGGGAAAGGGGATGACATCACCAATATGGTGGTGCGTTCCAAGGGGCAGCGCTTGCGTTCCACCCCTAGTAAGTGCCATACAACTGCATAGGCAATTAATTGTGTGTCAGTACGAGTGCCTATACAGAAAGCGCTATATGAGGCTGATATAATAATGGTATATGAAATGCGGCAGGACCCACAATAGAAAAGAGGAGAGAGAGACAGTAATACCATTGCTTTGTTGAATATGTGCAGGCGGATTAGGGTGAGCCGACAGAGTATAGTGAGTGCCAATAGAAGGTTTGGATCCAGGGATCAATACAGGTGACTCTAAAGGAATAGAGAAGAAGTCATTAGAAATCAGGCATTATACAACACAAAACAACTATATCACTTTAAATAAAGGCAAGTAGGTCACATTCCCTGTTTAACCCCTTAGGGGTTAGGGTCTCCAGGGTATGGATCCAGAAGGCTTCCCATTATTTTAGGAGTGAGATCCTATCACCCCCTCGTCATTGTGGGGAAACCGAGTCAATCACCTGGTATTTTAATTGTGAAATGGCATGTCCATGTGTCAAAAAATGATGGGGAATTGGTAAGAGCAGGTTGTTACAACGGATAGTGGATTTATGTTTGGATATTCTATCCCGTACAGATTGCGTAGTCTCCCCAATGTATAGTAAACCACATGGACATTTAATTAGGTAAATGACAAAGGATGACTCGCACGTGTAGTAATCTTTAATCTGGAAACTTTTGCCTGTATATAGGTGTTGGAAAGTGCTACCCTTTTGTACGTTGCCACATTGCGCACAATGTAGAAAGGGGAACGTACCCATTCTGGGTTGTGACAGAAATCTGGATTTTTTAGGTTGTGTGGGACCGAAGTCCACCCTTACCAAGTTGTCCCTAAGGTTTTGTGGTCTCTTGAAACATGGGAGAAACGGGAGTTTAAACTTCGGGACATTAGGGTATGCCGTAATGAGTAGGGGCCAATGTTTCCTAATGTTCTTATGAAGAATGGAGGTGAATGGATGGTAGACATGTACGAATGGGATAAGCCTACTGTGGTTCTCATCCCGAGTGCAAGGGGAGGATTTAATTGTTCATTCAGAATTTTTGCGGGGTAACCGCGATGGCGAAACTTAGTGGTCATGTCGTGTAGATGTTGGTCCCGTATACTATTGTCAGAAACAATGCGATGAATGCGTTGATATTGGGATCTAGGTATGGAGTGTTTGACTGCTGGGGGGTGAAAGCTCTGGTAGTGTAAATTGCTATTGCGGTCAGTGGGTTTTATATGGAGGTCAGTGGTTAAATGACCATCCTCATCTTTCAGGACAACTGTGTTAAGGATGCTGACTGACCCAATATCGTGGGTCATAGTGAACTGTATAACCGGCCATGCCCCATTCAGAAAAGCAAAGAATGATTCAGTGGGGGGGGAGCACGTTGGAATCCCTTGAATCATTCTTTGCTTTTCTGAATGGGGCATGGCCGGGTATAGAGTTCACTATGACTCACGATACTGGGTCAGTCAGCATCCTTGACACAGTTTTCCTGAAAGACGGGGATGGTCACTTAACCACTGGCCTCCATATAAAAGCCACTGACCGCAATAGCATTTTACACTATCAGAGCTTTCACCCCCCCAGCGGTTAAACGCTCCATACCTAGATCCCAATATCAACGCGTTCATCGCATTGTTTCTGACAATAGTATACGGGACCAACGTCTACAGGACATGACCACTAAGCTTCGCCGTCGCGGTTACCCCGCAAAAATTCTGAATGAACAATTAAACCCTCCCCCTCGCACTTGGGATGAGAACCACAGTAGACATATCCCATTCGTACGTGTCTACCATCCATTCACCTCCATTCTTCATAAGAACATTAGGAAACATTGGCCTCAACTCACTACAGCATATCCTAATGTCCCAGAGTTTAAACTCCCATTTCTCCCATGATTCAAGAGACCACAAAACCTTAGGGACAACTTGGTAAGGGCGGACTTCGGTCCCACACAAACCAAAAAAATCCAGATTTCTGTCACAACCCAGAATGGGTACGTTCCCCTTTCTACATTGTGCGTAATGTAGCAACGTACAAAAGGGTAACACTTTCCAACACCCATATACAGGCAAAAGTTTCCAGATTAAAGATTACTAAACTTGCAAGTCATCCATTGTCATTTACCTAATTTAATGTCCATGTGGTTTACTATACATTGGGGAGACTATGCAATCTGTACGGGATAGAATATCCAAACATACATCCACTATCCGTTGCAACAACCTGCTCTTACCAATTCCCCATCATTTTTCGACACATGGACATGCCATTTCACAATTAAAATACCAGGTGATTGACTCGGTTTCCCCACAACGACGGGGGGGGGGAGGGTGATAGGATCTCACTCCTAAAAAATGGGAAGCCTTCTGAATCCATATCCTGGAGACCATAACCCCTAAAGGGTTAAACAGGGAATATGACCTACTCGCCTTTATTTGAAGTGATATAGTTGTTTTGTGTTGTAGAATGCGTGATTTCTAATGACTTCTTCTCTATTCCTTTAGAATCGCCTGTATTGATCCCTGGATCCAAACCTTCTATTGGCACTCACTAAACTCTGACGGCTCACCCTAATCCGCGCTGTTAGGGCTGGCGGAACGCACCAAATAATGAAATAGATATAATAAGGTGCGTTCGCAGCCCGGGGCCCACCGTGCAGAGATGGAACCTGCTGCTAAGTAATGACGGACTATATGGCGGTACAATGAGGATACACACATGGGTTAACTTCACCCTGTATGAAGAAAGCGATTCCTGTTAAGTCAGAGGGTCGCGGTACCATACAGAGAGAGCAAGCAAGGAACCACAGAACTCTATCCCAGGACACAGGATTAGAGTTAGTGTAGACCTCTTGCGATCGACACCACAATTGGGGTATCAGAGGTAACTAATATGCACAGAAGTGCATGCTGTGCCACACTAGCAGACGCTACTAACCACCCAGACTTGGGTGAGGTAAGCGCTCTAATAGCGCATGGCGCTGCACTGGCGGTCACAGCACTTAGACGCTGTTTCGTGTGTTAATGCTGTGAGTTCAGCCGGGCGCTAGATTGCAGCCATACACCTTATGCGAACAGTCATACAAAAGGGATGGGTTTTTTAAGGAACGACTTGCACTCATCAACACACACACGATAACAATTGTATACTAGCGCATGGCTGTGCGGCCATGCAAACCTTTTATAGCTGCAGCAAGTACAAGACCTTCTGATAAGGACCAATGGGAGTCTGCCACAGAAGAAGAACACCTTTAGGACCTTCCTAGAGGACCAATGGGATTCGCTGCAGTATCAAAGCATGTGACCCCCGACCTCCAATGGGAGGTCATCCCGTGGGCATGCTCAGAAAGGGAAAATCTGGACTTAGTCCCAGAAAGACCTGCTCGCTGCTGAACATTGCTGGCTACAAGAACAGAGCCTGGAAGGGCAGTAGTAACCATTCGTCCAGTATTAGCTTGAGCTAGATGCTGGGACAGACGTCTCTGCTGAGCAGACTCCACTGCGGCTGGAGAAAAATGGGAGACCACAGCGGAGATGGTTCAAAATTCCCCCTATGCAGAGGCGGGAACTCGACACCTAACATCCGCCTGCACATATTCAACAAAGCAATGGTATTACTGTCTCTCTCTCCTCTTTTCTTTTGTGGGTCCTGCCGCATTTCATATAACATTATTATATCAGCCTCATATAGCGCTTTCTGTATAGGCACTCGTACTGACACACAATTTATTGCCTATGCAGTTGAACGGCACTTACTAGGGGTGGAACGCAAGTGCTGCCCCTTGGAACGCACCACCATATTGGTGACGTCATCCCCTTTCCCAGACAATACCGCTCCATACCGGACATGCCCACTTCTGGTCGGCGATACCCACTCTCTTCCTGCTGCCTTCCCAGCACATATAGCACATGCGGCTGCACACATGGCATCAGACAAGCGGTGGACAGCGAGTAACGCCACACATGTGGTAAGACACCCCCTTGCCTCGGCTTAGTTTTACAGGTCTGCACCAATGCCTAACCACTTTTTGCTCTCTATCCATCAGGCTGTCTCATACATACCACTTCTCCGCATAGACTAAGGGTATGTCTCTGACTTCATGTAAATAATACCAAGCCACCTGGCCCTTCACTTACATAGGTTTAACCCTTTGCAGAAGCTAATTACTACCTGCCTACACTGGCATGTTTTTCTCAATCACCATCCATTACACGGTATGTGACCCCTCTTCCACTACTTAGCCACTCTCCTTTTCTCCTTACTAGTATTGTGCCAAGATTGGTTGGTTCTGTACTGTTTTTGTACTGGTTGTGTATTAGTCCTATCTTTTTGCCATGCTATTTCTGTACAAGAAGTCCAGTTTTATATATACTTTATTTTATTTTATTTTTTTTATGTATATTGTTTTCATTATATCTACAGTAACTGATGAAGGTCAAATTGGTGACCGAAAAGTTTTTTGTTGCTGGAAATAAATTTGCTTCCATATAAAAGTTGAGTGCCAGGTTTTATTATATATAGTGTAAAAGACACTGGCCCATATTTTTTGCAAACTGATTAGGACTGGTTTGGGCCCCTTGTGGCATAACTGTCCACGTCAATTGTCGTCCCTGATAAGTGAATGCAAACAGAAACTGGCCATCTGGGTGTAATGAAATGCTGAAGAAGGCATTGGCAAGGTCGATGACTGTGAACCAAGCAGCATCCTGAGGTATCTGGGACAAAAGAGTATGTGGATTAGGCACACCGGAGTTTCTAGAACAGTAGCTGCATTAACTGCCCATAGATCTTGTACACAGGGGGTTGGCCGGGTGGGGTCTTTTTATTAACGGGAAACAAGCTCATGTTACATGGGGAAACAGGGTACCAGTGCACCATTATTGAGTAACGTTTGTATTTGCTCCTTGAGGCCCCGCTCCTGATCATTTTTCAAAGGGTATTGATGGACTTTGGGAAAAGGGGCACCAGGTTTGAGAAACACTTTTACTGGTTCTACAGGCATTTACCCTATATCATCTGGCCCTTTTGACAAGAGTTTGGGTGGTATCTCTGAGAGATATGGGGTGAGTCGCTGATCCTCAGGCATCATTGGGGGGTGGATCTGGGCCTATCAGGGCCATCATAACTGTGGGAAGGGCATGTAGGATACAGATCTCATCATTGTGTTTATCTGCATAGGGGTTATGTAATGTAAGGACCATCTGACCATCATCTTGGAATAGTATTCTGGAGCGGAACTGTGATAGTAAATCTGCCCCCCTGTAAACTTACCGGACATGCGGGAGAGATTACGAACTGAGCAGTAACTTCAGGGAAAGGTCCCAAAGGGATGGGTTTTGTAAGAGTATGTTTATTGGGTCTGCCATGTACTCCAATTTAAACAAGCTCTTGATCTGAGAATTGACATGGCAGGGCTGGGGAGGGAGATTCCCAGACTTAGGGTTAAAAGGGATATTGGAGTATCGGACTGGATTTGTGTATGGGAGGAGGGCTGAGCTGGAGTCTACTGCTGCTGCTACCAGGCCACTAATAAGGAACGAGCTGTGTCCTTGTAGCTGGGGTGGGGGCTGAGGTTGGAGCAGGAATCACTGTGGCTACTGGTTTAACCTTTAATTTCCCTGCTGATGCAGGGCGGGCTAAGTTCTTATGAAAACTTTTTTACTATTTTCAATGCATCATCTGGAGTGGAAATCTCGATATCAGGTCTAACTGACATTATTGCCTCTTTCAATTCAGATTTAAGGCTGGACTTTAAAGCTGCCACAAAAAGGTGTGAATGGGCTTTATTATACGATGAGAATCCCAGATCTTTAAATGCTACCATAAGACGCCCATAAAACTTCTCGGGAGGATATATTGGTGTCTTGGGGTTAAGGGGCATAGGACTTGAAGTCGGGAGAAGAGGCTTAATTTCCTGGGGAAGGACCATATCATCTAACAGGGAGCCACCCTGTCCCAAATTTTTAATTGTTTGTCTCTCTGGCACATTAATCTCAGTCACTTTCTCAGTTCTTCTTGCACCACAAAACATCCAGTTTTTTGTCAGTGGTAGACAACTTTCCTTTTTCAACGTAACAGTAACAGAAACAATCAAAACTCACTTCCTCTGTTGATCCTCAATTTGGTATATATCAATCACTCAACTTGAAGCAGGTGAATATTTTACCAATCTTTAAATCACACTAATAACCAATCACTTACAAGTTGCCTTCTAAAACTAGGCATCATATTTCACTTTCAACTTCCAACTTACAATATTTCTTTTTACGTCAATACAGTACTGTTGCTTTAAACAAAACACAGATCTCCCAGCGCGTACTACACCAAGGACAGAATATACAGAGAATCTTGGGCGCAGCTATGTGCCCCCTCCCATCCGAGACTTGAACGGAGATAAGAATTCACAGCATTCCTCAACACAGAATGGAGTAAGCAATCACGCAGCTGTTTGATTCACCCCTCCCATTTATTTAGAAATTTCACACAGAAACAGAATGCAGCAGTTCTCCGACTTAATTAATTTCTACAAAACCTTCATCACACAAATTCTTCTTTTTCTTCCACGGAAACTGATTCTCCTTTAGAGCTAAATATCTTTACTTTAGTTGTGCACAGTGCTAGAGCGGCCGTATAGTCTGTTCCACCGGGTCTACCTGTCCCCCAATGGGACAGCCCAAAAAACGCGGTACTCAGTGTAAGGAGGAGGGCGTCTCAGACTAACCCTCTGGACACCTCTGGACATATATATCTATATAGTCCTGAGTTACGCATCCTACCCATCTTCGATCACCTCAACATGCCTGATTCTATCAGTGATCACACTGAACAGTATAACTGCCAACTTACCGTGGCTGTTGTGGATGATGATAAGTCCCAATTTTCCAGTGCCTGTCTCCGATCCCAAGGGTCCTTGTCTTGTTGTCCTCCGGGGGGCAGAGGCGTTCCTTTTTGGGGCCCCACATTTGGGCGCCAAGCTGTTGAGGGAGGATCTAAAGTAACCCTTCACAGTTGACACAGTGATTTTCAAAATGATTTATAGAGCATTGCCGGCAACTGAAAAAGACCAGAAGGAGACGTGTATCTCTGTTTGGGGGGATCGAGCAGATCTCTGGCCCTCGTTTATTGTGTATTACTTTTCATAATCATAGAAGTTATACTTCAACCAATCAGCATAAGAACATGCTCACAGTTCTTAACCTATAAGAATGCAGGAACAGCCTATATGTCAAAGTCTCGTAGAACAATACACCCTCAGTCTCATGTACTGTCCAGGTTGAAACAATCAAGGTCTCATAACAGCTGTAAACTTTACCTAGTAACAAAAATGTATCTCAAAACAGCAAGATAGAGTGGAAAAGCACAAAATGAAGCCTGCTTTAATTTTGATCTTAGTTTACCCCTTCACGGGTTAATGGTGTTACTAAGGTGTCCGGTACTGAAAGTGCAGCACCCAGGAGAAAATGAGCTTTATTCTTCCCAGGAGTCAGTGGCATTCAGTGATGCAGTATTGTCGCCGAGGCTTCACTATAATGTTAGCAGAAACTGTAAGCACACCCTGGCACTTTGACTGACAGCCAACTAACTGGCAGCCGGCGGTGCACTTATGCATGTTTAATGTTCTGGGTCATGATTGAAGCAACTACTTGCAGTACTCTCGGCGGTGACTGTAGTCATGTCGGAACACCTACATGACTGAAAGAAAAGAATAAAGGGTTGCACTTTCAGTTTAGTAGCCAGGCATCTTTACTTTTATTAGTATTATCGGAGATGACAGGTTCACTTTTAATGGAATCTGTCAGAATGATTTTACACCCTAAACTATTTATGTGCTCATGCAGCTCTTTCAAATACAATCCTGCATTACATTAACTAGACAGCATTTCCTCTATTTCTGAGAAATTGACATTTGAATTTAACCTCTGTGCTGTGTGATTTCAAAGCAAAGGAGCCTTCAGTCAAGTAGGAGAGCATAGCACTAGTTGGGGAATAGAGCTGGGGTGACAGAGGCTTCAGATCTACAACCTATTTTTCATAACATTTCAAACACTTATTTCTCAGTAGCAGATGACCAGACTGGCCATGTAAAGGCATTGCTGGACTTCTCTTTGAAAGAGCTACATGTGCATTTCATTAGCGTGGGGTGTGATGTTCTGATGACAGATTCTCTTCAACAAAGTGCAAACCATCGAACATGTCACGTTAGGTGTCGAGTTACAGTATTCTTCATAAATATATCTTCCTTCATTGTGGTATGTGTCTAGAAGAAAAAAATTATTTGTATTCATTAAAAACACAATTACCCGTGTAACGTGGACGAAAAAGTATACAAATGGTAATAAAGGAAGAAGGAACACCGAATTATCATTAATATTATTATTAACAAGATTCCTTCACATTCAATAATACAGCTGAACAACAATTTTCTTAAGATTCCCCATTCTTTGCCTGAAGTGATGCTGCCTATCACGTAGGTTGGCACCTTAGTATAGGTGGATTGGAGCCCCCGCTTGTCACTGGCTGTCCCTCATTCCCCTTCTTATGCCCTGATATAATGAGCTAAAAAAGAGAATAAGTAACAATAGGGTTGAGCGACCTTGACCTTTTTAGAGTCGAGCCATGTTTCGCGAAACCCGACTATCTTAGAAGGCGAGTCGAGTGGAATCGGCCGATTATCGCGAAAAGTCGGGTATCGCCCGAAACACGAAACCCAATGCAAGTCAATGGGGGAGTATAGTCGGCAGTGAGTGGAGGCCAGGAAAACACCTACACTGCCCAATTTAATGGCAAAAACATCCATTCTTGTTAAAGAAGCTTGTCAATCGTAATTTACCTTATAATAATTGGAAGGCATTTGAAATTGGGGGTCATTTGGCTAAAGTTGTGGGGGGTAGGGCTGGTTCAAGTAATTAGTGGGCCCAGTAAATCTGGACCACGTCACGGCAGTGGAGCAGGGAGAGGTAAGTATTTCAACTTTGCAAGTGCTGTGATCCTGAGCAAGCAGGGGGGGCCCACTCGTTGGCATTGGCACTGGCACAGGGCCCCTCAAAGTACAGCGGTGTGTTTGCACGGCGGGGGCGCCTCCCACCGGCAGCAACACTTTTGCGTACTATGAGAGGCCCTGTGCCAGTGACGTCGCCAACTAGTATTCCTCCCCCCACCTGATGAAGGAACCTGCACTTTCATCTGCACCTTCCTCTTTGTCCCCGTGTAAGGTGGTATGGTATGCGGGAAGAGGAACCTGACTTTCAGCAGGGTCACAATCTTGCTGTGTAGCGTGCACGGGGAATTTTGCGTTATGGGTCAATGTACCAGCAGACTCATCTATCACTGGCTGGGCAATGGGCAGGATGAGGAGGAAACACAGATATAGGCCCAAAGAATAAAGTGGGCTAAATGCAGTTCAAAATTGGTAACACAGGAATAACCAGGGGGCATTGCAGTGGAGGACAACTGGAATGAGAGGCTGACACAGAGAGTAGGCCCAAATCAGTAAGTAGTCGACATGCAGTTCAAAATTGGCAACCGTAGTAAACAGGCGGCCCAGCTTTGTTCAGTTGAGGAGAACAGCAAGGAGTGGCAGACACCGATAGTAGGCCCCAACCCAACTAGTAGGCCAAATGCAGTCTAACATTAACAACTACTTAACGAGAGCCTGAAAATGGAATTTCAGGACAGGAAACCAGGAGAACAGCAAGGAGTGGCAGACACCGATAGTAGGCCCCAAACCAACTAGTATGCCAAATGCAGTTGTTCCATTTAACCACAATTTAATGAGAGCCTGAAGATAGAATTTCAGGAAAGGCAACCTGGAGAACACCTTGGAGTGTAACACACCATCTCTCTACACCCCATACCCAATTTGTAGGCCTAATGCAGTGTAGTTTCCAAGAACTACTAAACGAGAGCCGGAAGATCGAAGCTCAGGAAAGGCAACCTGGAGAACACCTTGGAGTGGAACACACCATCTCTCTACACCCCATACCCAATTTGTAGGCCTAATGCAGCGTAGTTTCCAACAACTACTAAACGAGAGCCGGAAGATCGAAGCTCAGGAAAGGCAACCTGGAGAACACCTTGGAGTGGAACACACCATCTCTCTACACCCCATACCCAATTTGTAGGCCTAATGCAGTGTAGTTTCCAACAACTACTAAACGAGAGCATGAAGATCGAAGCATTGGCGAGGAAACCTGGGGAACACCTTGGAGTGGAACACTGTTATGTTTGCTAATGACAGGTGTTATGAAGGCAATCCAGAAACACAGTGTGCTTAGCGATCAGAGCGCACACAGTGATCTGACAAATACCCAAAAATACAAGAACGAGCTCTGAGACGTGGAAACTCTGTAGACTGCACACCTGATCCTATCCTAAACACAACTAAAAGCGGCTGTGGATTGCGCCTAACAACTACCTAGGCAACTCGGCACAGCCTAAGAAACTAGCTAGCCTGAAGATAGAAAAATAGGCCTGACTTGCCCCAGAGAAATTCCCCAAAGGAAAAGGCAGCCCCCCACATATAATGACTGTGAGTAAGATGAAAAGACAAAACGTAGGGATGAAATAGATTCAGCAAAGTGGGGCCCGATATTCTAGGACAGAGCGAGGACAGTAAAGCGAACTTTGCAGTCTACAAAAAACCCTAAAGCAAAACCACGCAAAGGGGGCAAAAAAAACCCACCGTGCCGAATTAACGGCACGGCGGTACACCCTTTGCGTCTCAGAGCTTCCAGCAAAACAAAAGACAAGCTGGACAGAAAAAAAGCAACAAAAAACACAAAAAGCACTTAGCTATACAGAGCAGCAGGTCACAGGAACAATCAGGAGAAGCTCAGATCCAACACTGAAACATTGACGAGGAGCAAGGATAGCAGCATCAGGCGGAGTTAAGTAATGAAGCAGTTAACGAGCTCACCAGAACACCTGAGGGAGGAAGCTCAGAAGCTGCAGTACCACTTGTGACCACAGGAGTGAATTCAGCCACAGAATTCACAACAGTACCCCCCCCTTGAGGAGGGGTCACCGAACCCTCACCAGAGCCCCCAGGCCGACCAGGATGAGCCGCATGAAAGGCACGAACAAGATCGGAAGCATGAACATCAGAGGCAAAAACCCAGGAATTATCTTCCTGAGCATAACCCTTCCATTTAACCAGATACTGGAGTTTCCGTCTAGAAACACGAGAATCCAAAATCTTCTCCACAATATACTCCAATTCCCCCTCCACCAAAACCGGGGCAGGAGGCTCAACAGATGGAACCATAGGTGCCACGTATCTCCGCAACAACGACCTATGGAATACATTATGTATGGAAAAGGAGTCTGGGAGGGTCAAACGAAAAGACACAGGATTGAGAACCTCAGAAATCCTATACGGACCAATAAAACGAGGTTTAAATTTAGGAGAGGAAACCTTCATAGGAATATGACGAGAAGATAACCAAACCAGATCCCAAACACGAAGTCGGGGACCCACACGGCGATTAGCGAAAAGTTGAGCTTTCTCCTGGGACAAGATCAAATTGTCCACTACCTGAGTCCAGATCTGCTGCAACCTATCCACCACAGAATCCACACCAGGACAGTCCGAAGACTCAACCTGTCCTGAAGAGAAACGAGGATGGAACCCAGAATTGCAAAAAAATGGAGAAACCAAGGTAGCCGAGCTGGCCCGATTATTAAGGGCGAACTCAGCCAACGGCAAAAAGGACACCCAATCATCCTGGTCTGCAGAAACAAAACATCTCAGATATGTTTCCAAGGTCTGATTGGTTCGTTCGGTCTGGCCATTAGTCTGAGGATGGAAAGCCGAGGAAAAGGATAGGTCAATGCCCATCCTACCACAAAAGGCTCGCCAGAACCTTGAAACAAACTGGGAACCTCTGTCAGAAACAATATTCTCAGGAATGCCATGCAACCGAACCACATGCTGAAAGAACAAAGGTACCAAATCAGAGGAGGAAGGCAATTTAGCCAAGGGCACCAGATGGACCATTTTAGAAAAGCGATCACAGACCACCCAAATGACTGACATCTTTTGAGAAACGGGAAGGTCAGAAATGAAATCCATCGAAATATGTGTCCAAGGCCTCTTTGGGACCGGCAAGGGCAAAAGCAACCCACTGGCACGAGAACAGCAGGGCTTAGCCCTAGCACAAATCCCACAGGACTGCACAAACGTACGTACATCCCGTGACAGAGATGGCCACCAGAAGGATCTAGCCACTAACTCTCTGGTACCAAAGATTCCAGGATGACCAGCCAACACCGAACAATGAAGTTCAGAGATAAGTTTATTAGTCCACCTATCAGGGACGAACTGTTTCTCTGCTGGACAACGATCAGGTTTATTCGCCTGAAATTTTTGCAGCACCCGCCGCAAATCAGGGGAGATGGCAGACACAATGACTCCTTCCTTGAGGATACCCGCTGGCTCAGATAAACCCGGAGAGTCGGGCACAAAACTCCTAGACAGAGCATCCGCCTTCACATTTTTAGAGCCCGGAAGGTACGAAATCACAAAGTCGAAGCGGGCAAAAAATAACGACCAACGGGCCTGTCTAGGATTCAAGCGCTTGGCAGACTCGAGATAAGTCAAGTTCTTATGATCAGTCAATACCACCACGCGATGCTTAGCTCCTTCAAGCCAATGACACCACTCCTCGAATGCCCACTTCATGGCCAGCAACTCTCGATTGCCCACATCATAATTACGCTCAGCGGGCGAAAACTTCCTGGAAAAGAAAGCACATGGTTTCATCACTGAGCAATCAGAACCTCTCTGTGACAAAACCGCCCCTGCTCCAATCTCAGAAGCATCAACCTCGACCTGGAACGGAAGAGAAACATCTGGCTGACACAACACAGGGGCAGAACAAAAACGACGCTTCAACTCCTGAAAAGCTTCCACAGCAGCAGAAGACCAATTAACCAAATCAGCACCCTTCTTGGTCAAATCGGTCAATGGTTTGGCAATGCTAGAAAAATTACAGATGAAGCGACGATAAAAATTAGCAAAGCCCAGGAACTTTTGCAGACTTTTCAGAGATGTCGGCTGAATCCAATCCTGGATGGCTTGGACCTTAACTGAATCCATCTCGATAGTAGAAGGGGTAAAGATGAACCCCAAAAATGAAACTTTCTGCACACCGAAGAGACACTTTGATCCCTTCACAAACAAAGAGTTAGCACGCAGGACCTGAAAAACCATTCTGACCTGCTTCACATGAGACTCCCAATCATCTGAGAAGATCAAAATGTCATCCAATTAAACAATCAGGAATTTATCCAGATACTCACGGAAGATGTCATGCATAAAAGACTGAAACACAGATGGAGCATTGGCAAGTCCGAACGGCATCACTAGATACTCAAAATGACCCTTGGGCGTATTGAATGCAGTTTTCCATTCATCTCCTTGCCTGATTCTCACCAGATTATACGCACCACGAAGATCTATCTTAGTGAACCAACTAGCCCCCTTAATCCGAGCAAACAAGTCAGATAACAATGGCAAGGGATACTGAAATTTAACAGTGATCTTATTAAGAAGGCGGTAATCAATACACGGTCTCAGCGAACCATCCTTCTTGGCTACAAAGAAGAACCCTGCTCCCAGTGGTGATGACGATGGGCGAATATGTCCCTTCTCCAGGGATTCCTTCACATAACTGCGCATAGCGGCGTGTTCGGGCACGGATAAATTAAATAATCGACCTTTAGGGAATTTACTACCAGGAATCAAATTGATAGCACAATCACAATCCCTATGCGGAGGTAGAGCATCGGACTTGGGCTCTTCAAATACATCCTGATAATCAGACAAGAACTCTGGGACCTCAGAAGGGGTGGATGACGAAATCGACAAAAATGGAACATCACCATGTACCCCCTGACAACCCCAGCTGGATACCGACATGGAATTCCAATCCAATACTGGATTATGGGTTTGTAGCCATGGCAACCCCAACACGACCACATCATGCAGATTATGCAACACCAGAAAGCGAATAACTTCCTGATGTGCAGGAGCCATGCACATGGTCAGCTGGGCCCAGTATTGAGGTTTATTCTTGGCCAAAGGTGTAGCATCAATTCCTCTCAATGGAATAGGACACCGCAAAGGCTCCAAGAAAAACCCACAACGTTTAGCATAATCCAAATCCATCAGATTCAGGGCAGCGCCCGAATCCACCAACGCCATGACAGAATTCGATGACAAAGAGCATATCAAGGTAATGGACAGAAGGAATTTGGACTGTACAGTACCAATGACGGCAGACCTAGCGAACCGCTTAGTGCGCTTAGGACAATCAGAAATAGCATGAGTGGAATCACCACAGTAGAAACACAGACCATTCAGACGTCTGTATTCCTGCCGTTCAACTCTAGTCATAGTCCTATCGCACTGCATAGGCTCAGGTTTAACCTCAGGCAGTACCGCCAAATGGTGCACAGATTTACGCTCGCGCAAGCGTCGACCGATCTGAATGGCCAAAGACAAAGACTCATTCAAACCAGCAGGCATAGGAAATCCCACCATGACATCCTTAAGAGCCTCAGAGAGACCCTTTCTGAACAAAGCTGCCAGCGCAGATTCATTCCACTGAGTGAGTACTGACCATTTCCTAAATTTCTGACAATATACTTCTATATCATCCTGACCCTGGCACAAAGCCAGCAAATTTTTCTCAGCCTGATCCACTGAATTACGCTCATCGTACAGCAATCCGAGCGCCAGGAAAAACGCATCGACACTACTCAATACAGGGTCTCCTGGCGCAAGAGAAAATGCCCAGTCTTGAGGGTCGCCACGCAAAAAAGAAATAATAATCAAAACCTGTTGAATAGGATTACCAGAAGAATGAGGTTTCAAGGCCAGAAATAGCTTACAATTATTTTTGAAACTTAGAAACTTAGTTCTATCTCCAAAAAAACAAATCAGGAATAGGAATTCTTGGTTCTAACATAGATTTCTGATCATTAGTATCTTGAATTTTTTGTACATTTATAACGAGATTATCCATTGAAGAGCACAGACCCTGAATATCCATGTCCACACCTGTGTCCAGAATCACCCAAATGTCTAGGGGAAAAAAAAAAAAGTGAACACAAAGCAGAAAAAAAAAAAAAAATGATGTCAGAACTTTTTCTTTCCCTCTATTGAGAATCATTAGTTAGGCTCCTCGTACTGTTATGTTTGCTAATGACAGGTGTTATGAAGGCAATCCAGAAACACAGTGTGCTTAGCGATCAGAGCGCACACAGTGATCTGACAAATACCCAAAAATACAAGAACGAGCTCTGAGACGTGGAAACTCTGTAGACTGCACACCTGATCCTATCCTAAACACAACTAAAAGCGGCTGTGGATTGCGCCTAACAACTACCTAGGCAACTCGGCACAGCCTAAGAAACTAGCTAGCCTGAAGATAGAAAAATAGGCCTGACTTGCCCCAGAGAAATTCCCCAAAGGAAAAGGCAGCCCCCCACATATAATGACTGTGAGTAAGATGAAAAGACAAAACGTAGGGATGAAATAGATTCAGCAAAGTGGGGCCCGATATTCTAGGACAGAGCGAGGACAGTAAAGCGAACTTTGCAGTCTACAAAAAACCCTAAAGCAAAACCACGCAAAGGGGGCAAAAAAAACCCACCGTGCCGAACTAACGGCACGGCGGTACACCCTTTGCGTCTCAGAGCTTCCAGCAAAACAAAAGACAAGCTGGACAGAAAAAAAGCAACAAAAAAAACAAAAAGCACTTAGCTATACAGAGCAGCAGGTCACAGGAACAATCAGGAGAAGCTCAGATCCAACACTGAAACATTGACGAGGAGCAAGGATAGCAGCATCAGGCGGAGTTAAGTAATGAAGCAGTTAACGAGCTCACCAGAACACCTGAGGGAGGAAGCTCAGAAGCTGCAGTACCACTTGTGACCACAGGAGTGAATTCAGCCACAGAATTCACAACAGAATACACCATCTCTCTACACCCCATACCCAATTTGTAGGCCTAATGCAGCGTAGTTTCCAACAACTACTAAACGAGAGCCGGAAGATCGAAGCTCAGGAAAGGCAACCTGGAGAACACCTTGGAGTGGAACACACCATCTCTCTACACCCCATACCCAATTTGTAGGCCTAATGCAGTGTAGTTTCCAAGAACTACTAAACGAAAGCCGGAAGATCGAAGCTCAGGAAAGGCAACCTGGAGAACACCTTGGAGTGGAACACACCATCTCTCTACACCCCATACCCAATTTGTAGGCCTAATGCAGTGTAGTTTCCAACAACTACTAAACGAGAGCATTAAGATCGAAGCAATGGCGAGGAAACCTGGGGCACACCTTGGAGTGGAACACACCATCTCTCTACACCCCATACCCAATTTGTAGGCCTAATGCAGTGTAGTTTCCAACAACTACTAAACGAGAGCATTAAGATCGAAGCAATGGCGAGGAAACCTGGGGCACACCTTGGGGAGGCAGACACCGTTAGTAGGCCCTACCAAAGTTGTACCCTCAATGCAGTTTTAAAATTCCTAGAGGCTGAAAACAATTGACGCTCAGCTTTTTTCAAAGGAACACAGCTGAATTGAGTGGCGCAGACAGACACAGGTAGTAGGACTTAACCCAAAAATGTGGCTCACTGCAGCTTAAAAAAGTTACAGGGGTACACAAGCAGCAGTGCTCTGGGCAGTGGAGGACAATTTCAATAGTGGACCGCAGACAGACTTTGTACGCCTACTATTAAAAAAAGGATGCTCTATGCAATTAAAAATAGGTTCCAGGGGTCCACGGGCAGCAGTGGTGTGGTCAGTGGAGGCCTAGTGGAAGGAGTGACCGCAGACAGGCATCGAAGGCCTAAAATAATAACACATGGCTGTAGCCAATTTTAAATTGGTTCCAGTGGTACACGGGCAGCAGTGGTGTGGTCAGTGGAGGCCTAGTGGAAGGAGTGACCGCAGACAGGCATCGAAGGCCTAAAATAATAACACATGGCTGTAGGCAATTTTAAATTGGTTCCAGGGGTACACGGGCAGCAGTGGTGTGGTCAGTGGAGGCCTAGTGGAAGGAGTGACCGCAGACAGGCATCGAAGGCCTAAAATAATAACACATGGCTGTAGGCAATTTTAAATTGGTTCCAGGGGTACACGGGCAGCAGTGGTGTGGTCAGTGGAGGCCTAGTGGAAGGAGTGACCGCAGACAGGCTTCGAAGGCCTAGCATAACAAAAATGTCAATACAATGGTATTGTCAGTGGCAGGCATTGAAGGATGTCAGCGCATAGACTAAACATTGGTGGAGCTGTGAGATAATTTTGCAAGTGGTAGAGCACTGTTTGAGCTGGGGGGGGGAACTGTCTTGTGGCCGGCGGTACAGGCCCAGGGCCCCTCATATTACAACGGTGTGTCTGACGTTGGGTGGGCACCAGCACCGCCAGAGACACTTTATTGTACTAGGAGGGACCCAGTGGCAGTGCCGTCGACCAAAAGCGGGCACACCCACCTCTTCAGACAAACAGCACTCTCACGGGTGCTGTCGCCAAGTGTCGATACCACGGCCCCGTGTGGGGAGTTTGGCCATTTAGTGAGGTGTAAACATGTCGTATGCTGGACAATCAGGTGCAGAAAATTACGAGATTGGAAAAGGCATTCAGAATAGTCCACAGGCAAGACCTTTTCATAGGAAAGCTAGGTGTCGGCCGGGCAAGGTGGGGCAAAAGATTTCGAAATCCAGTTGTGGTTCATTTTAATGAAGGTTAGATCATCTACATTTTGGGTAGCCAGACGAGTCCTTTTTTCTGTTAGTATTGAACCTGCAGTACTGAATACTCCTTCTGATAGGACACTAGCTGCCGGGCAAGCAAGCTCCTGCAATGCATATTCTGCCAATTCTGGCCAGGTGTCTAATTTTGATGCCCAGTAATCAAATGGGAATGACGGTTGAGGGAGAACATCAATAAGGGATGAAAAATAGTTTGTAACCATACTGGACAAATGTTGTCTCCTGTCACTTTGAATTGATGCTGCAGTACCTGTCCTGTCTGCGGTCATAGCAAAATCACTCCACAACCTGGTCAGAAAACCCCTCTGGCCAACACCACTTCTGATTTCTGCCCCTCTAACTTCTCTGGTCTGCTGGCCCCTGCAGCTCGTGTGAGAACGATCACGGGCGCTGTGTGCAGGGAATGCCAGAAGCAAACGGTCAACAAGAGTTGATTGTTTGGTTGCTAATATTAGTTCCAAGTTCTCATGTGGCATTATATTTTGCAATTTGCCTTTATAGCGAGGATCAAGGAGGCAGGCCAACCAGTAATCGTCATCGTTCATCATTTTAGTTATGCGTGTGTCCCTTTTGAGGATACGTAAGGCATAATCCGCCATGTGGGCCAAAGTTCCAGTTCTCAAATCTGCGGTTGTGCTTGGTTGAGGGGCAGTTTCAGGCAAATCCACGTCACTTGTGTCCCTCCAAAAACCAGAACCCGGCCTTGCCGCGCCACCAATTTCCAGTGGCCCCGGAAAAGCTTCCTCATTAAAAATATAATCATCCCCATCATCCTCCTCGTCCTCCTCCTCCTCTTCGCCCGCTAACTCGTCCTGTACACTGCCCTGGCCAGACAATGGCTGACTGTCATCAAGGCTTTCCTCTTCCTCAGCTGCAGACGCCTGATCCTTTATGTGCATCAAACTTTGCATCAGCAGACGCATTAGGGGGATGCTCATGCTTATTATGGCGTTGTCTGCACTAACCAGCCGTGTGCATTCCTCAAAACACTGAAGGACTTGACACATGTCTTGAATCTTCGACCACTGCACACCTGACAACTCCATGTCTGCCATCCTACTGCCTGCCCGTGTATGTGTATCCTCCCACAAAAACATAACAGCCCGCCTCTGTTCGCACAGTCTCTGAAGCATGTGCAGTGTTGAGTACCACCTTGTTGCAATGTCTATGATTAGGCGATGCTGGGGAAGGTTCAAAGAACGCTGATAGGTCTGCATACGGCTGGAGTGTACGGGCAAACGGCGGATATGTGAGCAAAGTCCACGCACTTTGAGGAGCAGGTCGGATAACCCCGGATAACTTTTCAGGAAGCACTGCACCACCAGGTTTAAGGTGTGAGCCAGGCAAGGAATGTGTTTCAGTTGGGAAAGGGAGATGGCAGCCATGAAATTCCTTCCATTATCACTCACTACCTTGCCTGCCTCAAGATCTACAGTGCCCAGCCACAACTGCGTTTCTTTCTGCAAGAACTCGGATAGAACTTCCGCGGTGTGTCTGTTGTCGCCCAAACACTTCATAGCCAATACAGCCTGCTGACGTTTGCCAGTAGCTGCCCCATAATGGGAGACCTGGTGTGCAACAGTGGCAGCTGCGGATGGAGTGGTTGTGCGACTGCGGTCTGTGGACGAGCTCTCGCTTCTGCAGGAGGACGAAGAGGAGGAGGAGGGGGTGCGAACGGCTACAGCCAACTGTTGCCTAAACCGTGGGCTAGGCAGAACTGTCCCAAACTTGCTGTCCCCTGTGGACCCTGCATCCACAACATTCACCCAGTGTGCCGTGATGGACACGTAACGTCCCTGGCCATGCCTACTGGTCCATGCATCTGTTGTCAGGTGCACCTTTGTGCTCACAGATTGCCTGAGTGCATGGACGATGCGCTCTTTAACATGCTGGTGGAGGGCTGGGATGGCTTTTCTGGAAAAAAAGTGTCGACTGGGTAGCTCGTAGTGTGGTACAGCGTAGTCCATCAGGGCTTTGAAAGCTTCGCTTTCAACTAACCGGTAGGGCATCATCTCTAACGAGATTAGTCTAGCTATGTGGGCGTTCAAACCCTGTGTACGCGGATGCGAGGCTAAGTACTTCCTTTTTCTAACCATAGTCTCATGTAGGGTGAGCTGGACTGGAGAGCTGGAGATCGTGGAACTAGCGGGGGTGCCGGTGGACATGGCAGACTGAGAGACGGTGGGAGATGGTATTGTTGCCGCCGGTGCCCTAGATGCAGTGTTTCCTACTACGAAACTGGTGATTCCCTGACCCTGACTGCTTTGGCCTGGCAAAGAAACCTGCACAGATACTGCAGGTGGTGCAGAAAATGGTGGCCCTACACTGCCGGAAGGGATGTTGCGTTGCTGACTAGCTTCATTGGCCGAGGGTGCTACAACCTTAAGGGACGTTTGGTAGTTAGTCCAGGCTTGCAAATGCATGGTGGTTAAATGTCTATGCATGCAACTTGTATTGAGACTTTTCAGATTCTGTCCTCTGCTTAAGGTAGTTGAACATTTTTGACAGATGACTTTGCGCTGATCAATTGGATGTTGTTTTAAAAAAATGCCAGACTGCACTCTTTCTAGCATCGGATACCTTTTCAGGCATTGCAGACTGAGCTTTAACCGGATGGCCACGCTGTCCTCCAACAGGTTTTGGCATTGCCACGCGTTTTGGGCAAGATACGGGCCCGGCAGATGGAACCTGTTGCGATGTTGATGCCTGCTGCGGCCCCTCCTCCTCCGCTTCAGAACTGCTGCCGCCTGCACCCTGTTCCCCCAATGGCTGCCAATCGGGGTCAAGAACTGGGTCATCTATTACCTCTTCTTGTAGCTCGTGTGCAACTTCGTCTGTATCACCGTGTCGGTCGGTGGTATAGCGTTCGTGATAGGGCAACATAGTCTCATCAGGGTCTGATTCTTGATCATTACCCTGCGAGGGCAATGTTGTGGTCTGAGTCAAAGGACCAGCATAGTAGTCTGGCTGTGGCTGTGCATCAGTGCACTCCATGTCAGATTCAACTTGTAATGGGCATGGACTGTTAACTGCTTCACTTTCTAAGCCAGGGACGGTATGTGTAAAGAGCTCCATGGAGTAACCCGTTGTGTCGCCTGCTGCATTCTTCTCTGTTGTTGTTTTTGCTGAAGAGGACAAGGAAGCGACTTGTCCCTGACCGTGAACATCCACTAACGACGCGCTGCTTTGACATTTAGCAGTTTCACGAGAGGAGGCAAAAGAGCTAGAGGCTGAGTCAGCAAGATAAGCCAAAACCTGCTCTTGCTGCTCCGGCTTTAAAAGCGGTTTTCCTACTCCCAGAAAAGGGAGCGTTCGAGGCCTTGTGTAGCCAGACGACGAACCTGGCTCCACAGCTCCACACTTAGGTGCAATATTTTTTTTCCCACGACCAGCTGATGCTCCACCACTACCACTACCCTCATTACCAGCTGACAATGAACGCCCCCGGCCACGACCTCTTCCACCAGACTTCCTCATTGTTTTAAAAACGTAAACAAACTAACGGTATTTGTTGCTGTCACACAACTTACACGGTGAGCTATAACTTCAGTATGATTTAGCTACCCCTTTACAGGTGAGTAAGACCACAACGAAAATCAGGCACAATGTTACACACTCTGTTGTTGGTGGCAACAAATGAGAGAGATGCCACACACGCAGAACTGTCACTGAAGCACAAATGTAAATATTAATCTCCCACTGATTTGTTTTTTTTGTTTTTTCAGGGAGACTTTAGGAAAAAAAAAAAATAGAATAAAATGATTTTTTCAGGAAGAATTTAGAAACCAAATAAAATAAAATGATTTTTTCAGGGAGAATTTAGAAAACAAATAAAACAAAAAAAGGCTTTCTATGGCCCACTGAGTGAGAGATGACGCACACAGGAGTCAGGAGTGGCACACAAGCCCAGAGGCCAATATTTATCTCCCACTGATTGATGTAGTGATTTTTTCAGGTAGAGTTTGGAACCCAAATCAAGATAAAAAAATAATAGGCTTTCTATGGCCCACAATTGGAGAGAGAGAGAGAGATGGCACACCCAGGAGTCAAGACTGGCACACAAGCAGAAAGGGCAATATTTATCTCCCACTGATTGATTTATTGATTTTTTCAGGTAGAATTTAGAACCCAAATCAACCAAAAACATAAATAGGCTTTCTATGGCCCACTATTTGTGAGAGAGATGGCACGCTCAGGACTGGCACACAAGCCCAGAGGCCAATATTAATCTCCCACTTTTTATTTTTTTTTCAGGGAAAATTTATAAACCCAATAAAAAAATTAATAAATAGGCTTTCTATGGCCCACTATCTGAGAGAGAGAGATGGCACGCTTAGGACTGGCACACAAGCCCAAAGGCCAATATTAATCTCCCTTTTTTTTTCAGGGAGAATTTATAAAACCAAAAAAAAAAATATAAATAGGCTTTCTATGGCCCACTATTTGTGAGAGAGATGGCACGCTCAGGACTGGCACACAAGCCCAGAGGCCAATATTAATCTCCCACTTTTTTTTTTTTGTTCCAGGGAAAATTTATAAACCCAATAAAAAAATAATAAATAGGCTTTCTATGGCCCACTATCTGAGAGAGATAGATGGCACGTTTAGGACTGGCACACAAGCCCAAAGGCCAATATTAATCTCCCTTTTTTTTTTCAGGGAGAATTTATAAAACCAAAAAAAATAAAATAAATAGGCTTTCTATGGCCCACTATTTGTGAGAGAGATGGCACGCTCAGGACTGGCACACAAGCCCAGAGGCCAATATTAATCTCCCACTTTTTTTTTTTTGTTCCAGGGAAAATTTATAAACCCAATAAAAAAAATAATAAATAGGCTTTCTATGGCCCACTATCTGAGAGAGAGAGATGGCACGCTTAGGACTGGCACACAAGCCCAAAGGCCAATATTAATCTCCCACTGATTGATTTATTGATTTTTTCAGGTAGAATTTAGAACCCAAATAAAGCAAAAAAAAAAAAATGGGCTTTCTATGGCCCACTGATTGAGTGATGATGCACACAGGAGTCAGGAGTGGCACACAAGCCCTGAGGCCAATATTTTTCTCCCACTGATTGATGTAGTGATTTTTTCAGGTAGATTTTAGAACCCAAATCAAGCAAAAAAATAAATAGGCTTTCTATGGCCCACTGACTGAGAGATGGCACACACAGGAGTCAAGAGTGGCACACAAGCCCTGAGGCCAATATTTTTCTCCCACTGATTGATGTAGTGATTTTTTCAGGTAGATTTTATAACCCAAATCAAGCAAAAAAATAAATAGGCTTTCTATGGCCCACTGAGTGAGAGATGGCACACACAGGGATGGCACTCTAGCAGAAATGTCAATCTTAATCTCCCACAAAAAAAAAAAAAAAAAAAACAGGGAGTGTCCAACAATTACTATCTCCCTGCAGTAATCTCAGCCAGGTATGGCAGGCAGCAATAAGGAGTGGACTGATGCACAAATTAAATAAAAAGTGTGGACAAACAAAAAAGATAGCTGTGCAGAAAGGAAGGAACAAGAGGATTTGTGCTTTGAAAAAAGCAGTTGGTTTGCACAGCGGCGTACACACAGCAATGCAGCTATCAGGGAGCCTTCTAGGGCAGCCCAATGAGCTACAGTGCTGAGGGGAAAAAAAAAAATGTAGCTTCCACTGTCCCTGCACACCGAAGGTGGTGTTGGGCAGTGGAAATCGCTACAGCACAAGCGGTTTGGTGGTTAATGGACCCTGCCTAACGCTATCCCTGCTTCTGACGAAGCGGCAGCAACCTCTCCCTAAGCTCAGATCAGCAGCAGTAACATGGCGGTCGGCGGGAACGCCCCTTTATAGCCCCTGTGACGCCGCAGACAGCAAGCCAATCACTGCAATGCCCTTCTCTAAGATGGTGGGGACCAGGACCTATGTCATCACGCTGCCCACACTCTGCGTTTACCTTCATTGGCTGAGAAATGGCGCTTTTCGCGTCATTGAAACGCAACTTTGGCGCGAAAGTCGCGTACCGCATGGCCGACCCCGCACAGGGGTCGGATCGGGTTTCATGAAACCCGACTTTGCCAAAAGTCGGCGACTTTTGAAAATGAACGACCCGTTTCGCTCAACCCTAAGTAACAATGCTAATACAGAGACATTTCTAACAATAAAGTATCAAAGAAAAAAAGGACTTAGCAATGGTTGTGGAAACTGCCTCAATGCGTTTCCCCATCCATTCAGTTCATCAGAAGGCTTGCTATACTCTATGGATGGTATGGATAACAGCTGCAGTTTCATGATGAGCAGTCACAGGCTAAGATGGCAACAGATGATCTTAGCCTGCTACTGCTCATCATGAACCTGCAGCCAACCTCCAAGATAGGCAGTATCAGTTCAGACAAAGAATAAGGAGTTTCAAGAATATTGTTGAAGGTGAAGGAATCTTGTTGCTAACTTTTATCAATGATAATATGGTGAAACTTCTTCCAATGTTACTATTTGTTTAATTTTTCAACCACGTTACACAGGTAATGGTGTTTTTTAATTAATACAAATAAATCAATATTGTTATTAGAGGGTTACATGTTTGCACATGGTATCCGTGTCTAGTTATAAAATGCTATCTCTGCTATTCAAGCCATTTTAAGTGCCTTATCCAGGTGGATTGTATTAGAGTGAATTCAGATGGCCAATTGGTTGCATAAATATGACTGTAAATCGGTTCCATGCATCTTAATGACTCCTATTAGAAAAATACTGATTGTAAAAAATTACTGTGCCAAAAATGTTTTTTATCTTTTATATGAAACAACCATAGGTCTCTTTTAGAAATACTTGGGGCCTCTAGTGTACATGATCATAAGTAGCCATAATGAGTTTTATTTATATAAAAACTCATGAAAATCTATTGTGGCAAGCTACAAAGTACAACTGCAGTATCTCTGTATATAACTCTCTTAACCGGAGCAATACACCTGTACACAGAGGCCACATGACACTCATCACTCTATCATACCTGTACCATAATGTAGCTTGGAATGTGTGACCCTCAGTCCTTTTTCATTTAGATTAGAAGCCTTGCTTCAAATAACATTTTAAAAGACAATATAATAGCAATAAACAGTATCAATAGGGGGTTTTATGTAGAAACTCAGCACAATAGTATTGTCCTTACATGTGTCGATGTTCTGGAGTATGAGTGTTTTATTTTTTTTGGTCTAAGGGTTTCTGTACTCCCATCAATTCCAACTTTGTCTAGTCGTTGTATGTATGAAAGACTCCTGTACAATGGTAAACAATCCACTTAAGTGGCAGCAATACAGACATTAATTGAACTGAAAGTCCTTTGGAAAAAAATCATTCTTGGTTCCACTCTACGGCACATACTGGCATATGATGACAAGACAGAAATAAGTGGTATCATTTACATATAACTTAATGAATAAACCTAATTTGTAGACAAATAGAAGTCTACAAGATTATCGTATTACCCCTTTTCATCTTATGCATGAAGTCTAAAATTTCCAACTCCTATTTTTGTTGGCTTAAGGTTTCAGTTTAGATATAAATTGCTCTTCTTCAGGCAGACTAATTATAGTAGATATATGCCAGTTATTGAATGCTTCACATGTGCTTTCAGCTGGTATAAGAGGTCTAAACACTTTCAAGTGGCCTAAAAGCCATGTCGGCAACTCGCAATTTGTATGATTCAAATAGAAATTAACCACAATATTAATAGAAATTATTTTTCAAAATTATTTCCTTGACTTATGTAGGTAGTTTTAGACTTAATTATATTTATTTTACAATAATGTTTTATGACTCACATACTAAATTAAAAGTCTTCTCTTCATTAGAATTTAAATGATTATAATTATGCATGGGTATCACTGAGCCATTTTAGTATGGCATTTTTCAGGAAAATTTACTGTCATGGCAGGGGAAGAGTTACCAGGTTTTATTATTTACATTATAGAAAATCTAAAAATAAATTGTGATAAAATTTACTGAGCAATTAATCCCAATAAAGACTATTAATGTGATACCAAATATGATTCCAATCGATTGTAATGGAATACCAAAGGTTGTTTTGCATTGTCGAAAGAGGACTTTTCACCATTTTTGTATGTTGACCTAGGCACACAGTGTAACAGTGGCTGCAGATCAGGATAAAATATTTTTTGTTTTATTTTTTCTTATTTTGCCTCTCCATTGCAGAGATATTAGCAATCTAAGTATTTGGCAACTAATAATGAGCTAACTATTCCTAAGTCTAAGTGGGTGTTATCAGATGACAACTCATGCAGGGAGAAGACATACAAGCCCGCATTGAAAAGTCTAATAACCAAAGTTAATCCATTAGGTGACAAATTCTTTGATTGAAAATATATTCACGACAGGGAGGCAAACTAAAATAACAAACAACAAAACGAAGCAACATTTCATACTGCTGCCATTATAACATTGTGTACCAATAATGAAACACGGCTCTTCTAGGCAATGGTGCTCAAGTAGGATCCTATCCTGGAATTTAAGTAGACACAAAACTTAGCACTCAGATATACTGAAGAGATGATTTTTAATTAGTGATGACAGCAATTCAGAAATAGATGTTTTGGTTTATGCAGGCCTTCTTCAGTATAGAGATTGCCAGGAAGAGACTGTCTCAATTAAGATGAAAGTACTGAAGTGAACAAGCAATGACCACCTCCTCGAGAGTGGACAGGACATTGCTGTGGACACCCCTTGTTCCCTGGAAACTATCATGCATGGATCCAATAAATTACATACTTGTCAAATTTATCTATTTTGTTGAGGCAATCCGAAAGGTTGGGTTGGAAAGGGTAAAGGCTTATGTTAAACCTACCCAAAAGTATTTCTTTTTAGTCTTCCTGGACATTATGAGGCTTTGCCAAGTGTTTATGCTTAAAGAGAATGTGCCAGAAGGTTTTTGATATGTAATTTGAAGACTGCACGAGATGGAGGCTGAGACACAAAGTTCAACAATGTGTCACTTATTACTCTGTGTGGTGTTGTTTATGACAATAAAGCAGCTCAATTTCAAAGCCATTGCACACAGAGAGCCTGTTGTGGGCGGGGTTAGCTTTCTCAGCTGTGCTGCATTGCTAAATCTAAAAACTCTGGTTGTGTCATAATGGCTGCACCTAATAATCTAAGTGATAGATCATTGGATTCAGCTTATCTTTCCCTACATCAGACTGCTCTTAGATGAGTAAGCAAAAACCTGCTGATGCATTCCCTTTAAGGGAATGATTATTCGATATCCCCTGATAATACGCACAAATGTGTCTGTAGCTTCCTTCTGTTGACACTACTTCTAAATTTTTCCCATTTTCCTCTTACCACTAGACATCGTTTTACTTCTGTTTGTCCCATCACTTATCTTCAGATTCATAACAGTCTAGAAATGCATAAACTTTGTATTTGCTTTCCTTGATCTCTACAGTACAAGTTTATACTTATTCTTATTAATGGAGAATTTTTGCTTCTTTCCTATTCTGCCCCATTACTTCACTAATAAAAATAGACTTACAGAGAAAAGTTTTCATATCTTCTGCGATGGACAAATTATCCTCAGATTTTCTTTATAAAGCTGATAAATAATGCCGGGTATCCCGCTATTAATAAGATTGCTTTTAAAGTTATTGTTCAAACTACACAATGCAGCCATCAAGCGTAATTCAATTATATTAATATACATCAAAGCAAAAATATTTAATGAGGTATTTTATTTGTATTTTCTACACTTAAGATGTTTGAGGTGTAAGTAAGATGGTAATAAAGACAAAGGCTTCTGTTTCGTTGGAGTAATATGCAGCAAGTAAATCCTATGGAGCTGCTTAAAAGAAATGGCACTGTATCTGGTTGCAGACCAAGATTAAGGTTAATATAATAACCAGCTCTCCAGTATGAGTGAAAAAAAAGAACGGAATTACTTAGAAGTAGCAGAAATGTAACATAAATTAAAAACACCTGTACTAAAATGGCTCCAATTTTCTAGATGAAAAATATCTACACAAACGTTTTTCATCTGCTACCTGCCCAGTATTTGTGCCAGGTTATTTAATTTCCCAGATGTTTTGAGACAATTAGCTGAATGACTTCAAGAAAAGTATAGATTCCACAAATGTCTCCAGGAGTGACTGTAGGATAACAGATGGTTTAAATCTACTAAATAAATAATTCAATAATATAATGAAAATGACTGAAATGTTCAAAAAGAGCTTACAGTATCTCATCAATAACCAGTGCAGGAGACGCTTCATGTTATACTGAATGTTACAAATTAAAATTAGTGGGCGCAAGAATGTAAACATGTATCATGTTATATAATGTTATCATTTCTGATCATTTTCATTCCTGTTCATAAAGAATTGTGTCTTTATACTGTATATTAGCTTTAGATTTTCATAGCAGCCTTCAAATTATTCAAGAGTCATAAAATTATAGATAGCTATGCTCTATATTACTTGATGACAAGTTTGCCCACGCTTAAAGGGAATCTGTCATGTAAAAAATGCTATTAACCTGCAGATATGGGGTTAATCTGCAGGTTAATAGTGTTCTGAACATGCTGGGCCCTAGCACTGAGAGCCCCGCTGCTGGAAGGAAATCAACTTTATTCATCCCGGCAGCCTTGGGCTTCCAGTCATTGGGGGCGGACTGGTTCAGCTTCCATCACCGCTCAGTGCATAGTGAACTATGGCAGAAAAAACACTCCGACACTGACTAAGGCCCCCTTCACACATCCTGATAGTACCGGTACTGGAAAACCCAGTACAGATGTTTTCCCTGTCTATATGTCATGTGTACCATGCATATGGCATACGTGGGCTGCAGGAGTGTGATAAGTACAGGCGCCTGGGAAAAGTAGTACAGTTAACTAAGCGCCGGGTGCTGAATGCAGCTATCCTCATTGTCGCCTGGTTATCCTGCGATCAGCGTAAATGGTTGATGCTTATGGGAGCTGGAGTCAGCACCCACTGTATCTGTATATCGCGGATTAAATAAGCATTTAAAAAAAACAGCTGGGGGCTGATGTTAGTATTCTGGGAAAGGGCCAAATACCATAAAGGTTCTCAGCGTATTAATGACAGCTCACAGTTGATTACTTATCCTTTACTTATTATTATAGGGGGGGATTCTCCACACAAAATGGCGTGGGGTCCCATCTATTTTTACTAACCATCAAAGGCTAAACTGACAGCTGTAGAATAATAGTAATAGACTGGGACAGGACAATGGATATTGGCACCCTCTCAGACTAATAATATCAGCCCTCAGCTGCCCCCAAAATGTCATATCCATTAGATATAGGTGAGCATAAGTTTTTCTGTTTTTAATTTTTGGTTAATAAATGAGTAACAGAGGGTCGGGGAGTGTTTATTTCAATTAAATCATTTTACTCTGTGGCTTGATTAAATTTGTCTGAAGGGTTTGTAATGGTGGTGACTGATAGACACCTCTCCATTACTAACCCCTGGGCTTGATATCAGTGAACGTAAAACAGCTGACATCAACCCCACAACCGCGACGTCATCGAAGGTCCTTCGCTCAATGCGTCCTTAGGAACGGAGGCCGCCGCTTGCACCTCCGAGAGCCGTCGGTCATCGGAGGGTAAGTATATCCCATATTTTTTATTTTTATTCTTTTTTTCACATGAATATGGATCCCAGGGCCTGAAGGAGAGTCTCCTCTCCTCCAGACCCTGGGAACCATCGGCACCGCACACGCCGTATAAGATGACTGGGCGTATAAGATGACCCCCGTCTTATACGGTGAGTATATCCCAAACTCCATATTTTATATGGAAAAGTTGGGGGTCGTCTTATACGCCCAGTCATCTTATACACCAGAAAATACGGTACATAAAAATAGTTTGGAGAAAAAGTGAGGTTTCTTCCAAGATCTTGATCTACTAATAGCAATAGTAATGTAGTAGTGTATTGTTGGAAGAAAAGATGGAAATGCAGAAAAAAAGGAGGGTTCGCTTTGTTTCAAAGCACAATGTCCCTGATTCATTAAAACTGGCAGTTTGCATGGAAGCCTTGATGAAGGGTTCACTGGAGTAAAATGTGCCAAATAAAATAACCTCTTCTCAACATGCACCATACATATACTGCTTTGCGTGAGCTGCGTTCCCGCAAGCAGCAGTACTCACACTGAGTGCTGCAGTGATCGCATGCGGGTGTCAGCTCTGTGTGAGAGCTCACACCCCACAGCCCGCAGCAACGCCCATGATTGGTGCTAGCAGTGATCACGGGCATTTCACCTGTATGTAAATAATAAAAAAAAACAATAAAAGTACACATATTTGGTATCGCCGCGTCCGTAATGACCCGCTCTATAAAACTGTTCTACTATTTAACCCCTTCATTGAACACCATAAAAAAATAAAAACAAGGCAAAAAACAATGCTTTATCATCATACCGCCGAATAAAAAGTGCAATAAAACACAATCAAAAATATCGATGTAAATAAAAATTGTACCGATGAGAACATCATCTTTTCCCGCAAAAAGACAAGTCACCATACAGCTCCATGAGCAGAAAAATAAAAAATTGTAGCTCTCAGAATAAAGCGATACAGAAATAATTATTTTTTTTATAAAATAGTTTTTATTGTGTAAAAGCGCCAAAACATAAGAATACAATATAAATGAGGTATCGCTGTAATCATACTGACCCGAAGAATAAAGCTGTCTTACAAATTTTACCACACGCGGAATGGTATTAAAAAAAAACAAAAAAGCAATGAGTTGCTGGTTTTTGTTCATTCTGTCTCCCAAAAATCAAAACAGAAAGTGATGAAAAAATGTCATGTGCTCAAAAATGGTACCAAACCAAAAAAAGTCAGCTTGTCCCGCAAAAAACAAGACTTCAAATGAATCTGGATGCTGAAATATTAAAAAATTAGAGCTAATTTTCACAATAAAAAGTGTCTTTAAGTGTGTGACAGCAGCCAAACATAAAAACCCAACATAAATCTGGTATCGCTGTAATCTCACCGACACGAAGAATAAAGTTGACTAATCACCTATACCGCATGAGGAACGGTATATAAAAGAAATGAAAACCAATTCTTCACATGATCTTGATTTTTTCATTCTGCCTTCCAAAGATCACAGTAAGGCTTGGCGCACATTTTTCCTATGCTCTATGCTAAGTACTTACATCGGGGTTTCCGTGTAAATCTCTGAAATACCTGATTAAGACCCCCGGCAGAAAATTCCCTATAATGAGGCAGATGAAATGCCGTCAGACCTGTGATCCGGCAGTGTCTGTCTTTTTAGGATTGCATAAAAGTACCGTCAGCCACAGTTTTGTGCGCTCCTGAAAAGGACTCCGCTGAAGAGAGGACAGATGGAGTGAAGAGTAAATCTGCTGGCTCATTATAGTGAATGGATCCCTCAGGGTTTTATCTGAAGCACATCACTCAGAGATTTCGATGGAAATCCCAAAGTAGTTGGCCAGCCTAGATAGCCAGATATACATGATCCCAAACATTATGTAAAATGTTACCAATAAAAACTTCACCTCAATCCACAAAAAAAGGAAGTCCCCACTCAGATCTGTCATCTGTTAATGGAAATATAGGGGGCTTCCACGTGACTGGTA
The DNA here is from genome assembly GCF_032444005.1 of Ranitomeya imitator. Classification (NCBI taxonomy): domain Eukaryota; kingdom Metazoa; phylum Chordata; class Amphibia; order Anura; family Dendrobatidae; genus Ranitomeya; species Ranitomeya imitator. Next base: position 463,635,156 of record NC_091287.1, on the reverse strand, counting down.
GTACAAAGGCTCTGGAAAAGCTAAATGGCTCCTCGCCCCCAAAAGAAATTCAGCAAGTTCTGCGCTCCCAAATCCAAATGCCTCCCCCTTCTGAGCCCCAGTGTGCCTAAACCCCATTTAGAGCCCACATGTTTTGCATTTCTGTAGTGATAAGAGCCTGGCTAATTTACAGGTGCATGTCTCCAGAGCCATGAGCGGGGCATAATGTACTGGTGACTGCAACGTACTGGTCACTACAGCATACTGGTCACTATAATGGCAGTTTGCAATTTTAACTCGGCAACATCCTCTGCTGCCTGTTTCTGGAAAACAACCACAGAGTCAAAATCATCACTACATCTGTAGATAAGTTCACAAAGGGTTATAATTTCCAAAATGTGGTCACTTGAGAGGGGATTCTGCTTTTCTGGCACTTAGGGGCTCTTTATATGGAATTCACAAACTAGTCTAGAAAAATCTGATCTCCAGGAGGCAAATAGCGCTCTGTCCCTCCCGTATCACTCCGTATGACAAAGTAATACTGTTAATCCACATACGGGGTATTTCTTCATTCAGCTGAGATTGTGGGACAAATTTTTGTGCCATTTTTACCCATTTCCCAGTGTGAAAATGTAAATCTTGGGGCTAACACACAATCTTGGTGGTAAAAATGTATAAAAGTCTGTGATACATCTGTGGTGTCGATATAATCACTGCACCCATAGATGAATTCATTGAGAGGTTTAATTGGTAAAATAGTGTTACCTATGGGGGTCTGCTGTTCTGGCACCTCAGGGGCTATGCCAAAGTAACATGGTAGCCTCAAATAAGTGCAGGAAAATCTGCACTGTAATATGGCGCTACTTCTCTTCTGATCTTTGCACTGTGCCTCAAAAGTAATTTTTGACAACATTTGGAGTTTCAGTGAACTCAGGAGAAATTGCATAACAAACTTTGAGGTCAATTTTCTCCTTTTGCCCTCGTGAAAATGCATAATTTGTAGCTAAAAAAGATTTTTGCGTGAAAAATGCGATTTTTTTTTTCACAGCTTAACGTTATAAACATCTGTGAAGCACCTGGGGGTTCATGGTGCTCAATACACATCTGGATAAGGTCTCAAAGGGGTCTAATTTCCAAAATAGTGTCATGTGTGGGGGTTTCCACTCTTTAGGCACATCAGGGGCTCTCCAAACTTGACACATCGTCCGCTAACTATTCCATCAAATTTTGCATTCAAAAAGTCAAATGCTCTCTTTCCTTTCCAAGCCCTGCCCTGCGCTCAAACAGTAACAAATTTTATGGTGAAATTTCTCCTGTTACCCTTATGAAAATGCAAAACATGGAGCTAAAAAACATTTCTTTTGGAAAAATGTGATTTTTATATTTGCACGGCTCTATGTTATAAACTTCTGTGAAGCACTAGTGTGTTCAAGGTGCTCAATACACATCTAGATAAGTTCTATAAGGGGTCTACTGCTTAGGCACATCAGGGGCTCTCCAAACACGACATGGCAACCGCTAATTATTCCAGCAAATTTTACATTCAAAAAGTCAAATGGTGCTCCTTTCCTTCCAAGCCCTGCCGTACACCCAAACAGTTGTTTCCGCCACATATGAGAAGAATTTGCATAACAAATTGTATGGTCCATTTTATCCTTTTACCCTTACAAAGGTAAAAAAAAATTAGGTCTAAAGGAAAATTTTTGTGAAATAAAAGTAAATGTTTATTTTTTCCTTCCACATTCAAAAAATTCCTGTGAAGTACCTGAAAGGATAATAGTCTTCTTGAATTGGTTTTGAATACCATGAGGGGTGCAGGTTTTAGAATGGTGTCACTTTTCTTTTTTTTTATGTCATATAGGCCCCTCAAAGTCACTTCAAATGTGAGGTGGTTTCTAAAAAAAATGGTTTTGCATATTTTGTTATAAAAATGACTAGTCGCTGGTCAACTTTTAAACCTTATAACTTCCTAACACAAAACATTGTTTCAAAAATTGTGCTGATGTAAAGTAGACATGTGAGAAATGTTATGTATTAACTATTTTGTGCAATATAGCTCTCTGATTCAAGGGCATAAAAAATTAACCCCTTTACCCCCAAGGGTGGTTTGCACGTTAATGACTGGGCCAATTTTTACAATTCTGACCACTGTCCCTTTATGAGGTTATAACTCTGGAACGCTTCAATGGATTCCAGTGATTCTGACATTGTTTTCTCGTGACATATTGTACTTCATGACAATGGTAAAAATTCTTTGATAGTACTTGCGTTTATTTGTGAAAAAAACGGAAATTTGGCGAAAATTATGAAAATTTCGCAATTTTCCAACTTTGAATTTTTATGCAATTAAATCACAGATATATGTCCCACAAAATACTTAATAAGTAACATTTCCCACATGTTTACTTTACATCAGCACAATTTTGGAACCAAAATTTTTTTTTGTTAGGGAGTTATAAGGGTTAAAAATTGACCAGCAATTTCTCATTTTTACAACACCATTTTTTTTTAGGGACCACATCTCATTTGAAGTCATTTTGAGGGGTCTATATGATAGAAAATACCCAAGTGTGACACCATTTTAAAAACTGCACCCCTCATGGTGCTCAAAACCATATTCAAGACGTTTATTAACCCTTCTGGTGCTTCACAGGAATTTTTGGAATGTTTAAATAAAAATGAACATTTAACTTTTTTTCACAAAAAATTTAATTCAGCTCCAATTTGTTTTATTTTACCAAGGGTAACAGGAGAAAATGGACCGCAAAAGTTGTTGTACAATTTGTCCTGAGTACACCGATACCCCATATGTGGGGGTAAACCACTGTTTGGGCGCATGACAGAGCTCGGAAGCGAAGGAGCGCCATTTGACTTTTCAATGCAAAATTGACTGGAATCGAGATGGGACACCATGTTGCGTTTGGAGAGCCCCTGATGTGCCTAAACATTGAAACCCCCCACAAGTGACAACATTTTGGAAAGTAGACCCCCTAAGGAACTTATCTAGAGGTGTGGTGAGCACTTTGACCCACCAAGTGCTTCACAGAACTTTATAATGCAGAACCGTAAAAATAAAAAATCATATTTTTTCACAAAAATTATCTTTTCGCCCCCAATTTTTTATTTTCCCAAGGGTAAGAGAAGAAATTGGACCCCAAAAGTTGTTGTACAATTTGTCCTGAGTACGCTGATACCCCATATGTGGGGGTAAACCACTGTTTGGGCGCATGGGAGAGCTCGGAAGGGAAGGAGCGCCGTTTGACTTTTCAATGCAAAATTGACAGGAATTGAGATGGGACGCCATGTTGCGTTTGGAGAGCCACTGATGTGCCTAAACATTGAAACCCCCCACAAGTGACACCATTTTGGAAAGTAGACCCCCTAAGGAACTTATCTAGAGGTGTGGTGAGCACTTTGACCCACCAAGTGCTTCACAGAAGTTTATAATGGAGAACCGTAAAAATAAAAAATCATATTTTTTCACAAAAATTATCTTTTCGCCCCCAATTTTTTATTTTCCCAAGGGTAAGAGAAGAAATTGGACCCCAAAAGTTGTTGTACAATTTGTCCTGAGTAAGCTGATACCCCATATGTGGGGGTAAACCACTGTTTGGGCGCATGGGAGAGCTCGGAAGGGAAGGAGCGCCGTTTGACTTTTCAATGCAAAATTGACAGGAATTGAGATGGGACGCCATGTTGCGCTTGGAGAGCCACTGATGTGCCTAAACATTGAAACCCCCCACAAGTGACACCATTTTGGAAAGTAGACCCCCTAAGGAACTTATCTAGATGTGTGGTGAGCGCTTTGACCCACCAAGGGCTTCACAGAAGTTTATAATGCAGAGCCGTAAAAATAAAACAAAAATTTTTTCCCACAAAAATTATTTTTTAGCCCCCAGTTTTGTATTTTCCCGAGGGTAACAGGAGAAATTGGACCCCAAAATTTGTTGTCCAATTTGTCGTGAGTGCGCTGATACCTCATAAGTGGGGGGGGACCACTGTTTGGGCACATGGGAGGGCTCGGAAGGGAAGGAGCTCCATTTGGAATGCAGACTTAGATGGAATGGTCTGCAGGTGTCACATTGCGTTTGCAGAGCCCCTAATGTACCTAAACAGTAGAAACCCCCCACAAGTGACACCATTTTGGAAAGTAGACCACCTAAGGAACTTATCTAGATGTGTGGTGAGCGCTTTGACCCACCAAGGGCTTCACAGAAGTTTATAATGCAGAGCCGTAAAAATAAAACAAAAATTTTTTCCCACAAAAATTATTTTTTAGCCCCCAGTTTTGTATTTTCCCGAGGGTAAGAGGAGAAATTGGACCCCAAAAGTTGTTGTCCTATTTGTCCTGAGTACGCTGATACCCCATATGTTGGGGCAAACCCCTGTTTGGGCACACGGGAGAGCTCGGAAGGGAAGGAGCACTGTTTTACTTTTTCAACGCAGAATTGGCTGGAATTGAGATCGGACGCCATGTCGTGTTTGGAGAGCCCCTGATGTGCCTAAACAGTGGAAACCCTCCAATTATAACTGAAGCCCTAATCCAAACACACCCCTAACCCTAATTCCAACGGTAACCCTAACCACACCCCTAACCCTGACACACCCCTAATCCCAACCCTATTCCCAACTGTAAATGTAATCTAAACCCTAACCCTAACTTTAGCCCCAACCCTAACTGTAGCCCCAACCCTAACTGTAGCCCCAACCCTAACCCTAACCCTAAACCTAGCCCTAACCCTAACCCTAACCCTAACCCTAGCCCCAACCCTAGCCCTAGCCCCAACCCTAACCCTAGCCCTAACCCTAACCCTAGCCCTAACCCTAGCCCTAACCCTAGCCCTAACCCTAGCCCTAACGGGAAAATGGATATAAATACATTTTTTAAATTTTTCCCTAACTAAGGGGGTGATGAAGGGGGGTTTGATTTACTTTTATAGCGGGTTTTTTAGCGGATTTTTATGATTGGCAGCCGTCACACACTGAAAGACGCTTTTTATTGCAAAAAATATTTTTTGCGTTACCACATTTTGAGAGCTCTAATTTCTCCATATTTTGTTCCACAGAGTCATGTGAGGTCTTGTTTTTTGCGGGACGAGTTGACGATTTTATTGGTAACATTTTCAGGCACGTGACATTTTTTGATCGCTTTTTATTCCGATTTTTGTGAGGAAGAATGACCAAAAAACAGCTATTCATGAATTTCTTTTGGGGGAGGCGTTTATACCGTTCCGCGTTTGGTAAAATTGATAAAGCAGTTTTATTCTTCGGGTCAGTACGATTACAGCGACACCTCATTTATATCTTTTTTTATGTTTTGGCGCTTTTATACGATAAAAACTATTTTACGGAAAAAATAATTATTTTTGCATCGCTTTATTCTCAGGACTATAACTTTTTTATGTTTTTGCTGATGATGCTGTATGGCGGCTCTTTCTTTGCGGGACAAGATGACGCTTTCAGCGGTACCATGGTTATTTATATCCATCTTTTTGATCGCGTGTTATTCCACTTTTTGTTCGGCAGTATGATAATAAAGCGTTGTTTTTTGCCTCGTTTTTTTTTTTTTTTCTTACGGTGTTTACTGAAGGGGTTAACTAGTGGGCCAGTTTTATAGGTCGGGCCGTTACGGACGCGGCGATACTAAATATGTGTACTTTTATTGTTTTGTTTTTTTTATTTAGATAAAGAAATGTATTTATGGGAATAATATTATTTTTTTTTTCATTATTTTGGAATATTTATTTTAATTTTTTTTTACACATTTGAAAATTTTTTTTTTAACTTTTTTACTTTGTCCCGGGGGGGACATCACAGATCGGTGATCTGACAGTTTGCACAGCACTCTGTCAGATCACCGATCTGATAGGAGTGCAGGCTGCTTCACAGTGCCTGCTCTGAGCAGGCTCTGTGAAGCCACCTCCCTCCCTGCAGGACCCGGATCCGCGGCCATCTTGGATCCGGGCCTGGAGCAGGGAGGGAGGGAGGTAAGACCCTCGCAGCAACGCGATCACATCGCGTTGCTGCGGGGGGCTCAGGGAAGCCCGCAGGGAGCCCCCTCCCTGCGCGGTGCTTCCCTGCACCGCCGGCACATCGCGATCATCTTTGATCGCGGTGTGCCGGGGGTTAATGTGCCGGGGGCGGTCTTTGACCGCTCCTGGCACATAGTGCCGGATGTCAGCTGCGATAGGCAGCTGACACCCGGCCGCGATCGGCGGCGCTCCCCTCGTGAGCGCTGCCGATCGCATATGACGTACTATTGCGTCCTTGGGAAGTAAAGCCCACCCCACATGGACGCAATAGTACGTCTAATGGCAGAAAGGGGTTAAAAGCTTGAAAATTGCAACATTTTCTACATTTTCACGAAATTTCCAGTTTTTCACAAATAAACGCATGTCATATCAACGAAATGTTACCACTATCATAAAGTGCAATATGTCATAAGAAAACAATCAGAATCAGTGGGATCCATTAAAGCGTTCCAGAGTTAAGACCTCATAAAGTGACAGTGGTCAGAATAGTACAAATTGTCCTGGTCAGGAAGGTGAAAACAGGCTTTGGAGTGAAGGGGTTAAAAGACATGTGCTGCATAAGGAATTTTGCATGTCTTTAAGTTGCTAAACTTCAGCATAACAAATGTACTTGCAATCAAGAATTAAAATTCATTTCTGTCATAATACTTGACATCTTTGCTGTAAAAATTGTGATAAATTTGTCAGTTACACACATACATGCTCCCTCTTTGCTGTGCTCTGTTCACTTTTCAAAAAATGGAGGGTTCAGTCACCACTGAATGGGTTCTGTCACTCCTCTGTGCTGTAACCGTGCCCCCAGCTCTGACTGAAGGCTGCTTGAGCATCAGATCGGGCTTTCAGTAAGTCCTGGGGGCATGGTTACAGTTGCTACGTTCTAAACACAGAACGATGACTGAAATTACACTGGCACCTCTTCCATGACTGAAACCCTAATGCTGCCAGGAGCAATAAAGTTAATTTCCTCCTGGCAGTGGAACTCTTTCTGCCGGAGCCGGACTGGTTCAGAATGCTAATAATTATTCCAATATCTGCAGGTTAATAATGTTTTTTTTATATAACGGGTTCCCTCTAAGCAATTATTCATCTCCCTGACGAAGTGGTAGTGAAACGCGCATTGGAGTGGTGTGGGTAGGGGGCAATGGAGTTTCAGACTGTTTGGTATGATTTATCTCATGCACTTGAATTAACTGCACCTTTTAATTTATGCTGGCTGACCACATGGTTATTTAAATGTACACTATAGCTATTATGCTTGTCTATTAATTTTCATCACCTTATGGCATGGTTTCATTTATCAATTGCTTTATTTATTTTGGTTAATATGTGCACTTTAACTACTATGTACGGACATTAATTCTCATTAATCCATTGCATAATTCTCTTGATCGATTGTTTTTATTTTTTCATGGTTGTGGATGCACTTATTATTTAATATTAATTACCACTTGGTATTTATCACTTATTTTTCATACATCTTTTATCTCACATTTTTTCACATATTTTTTATGTCCCACATGGAGTTGATATAGAGGTCATATGGGTGCAATATTTTGTATCTATTTACATATTTTTTATAGATATATATTTTTACAGCACAGTCTGTTATTCCATGTCCCCTGCCACACATTTATTATTATATTTTTTAACATTGTTTAACGCTATCATTTTTTAATAAAAATTATTTTTGTGATATATATTTTTTCTTGTATGTGCTGTTTATATATATATATATATATATATATATATATATATATAAAGCTGAATGTGTGTGTGTGTATGTATGTATGTATGTCCGGGATTGGCATCTGCACTGTCGCAGCTACAGCCACAAAATTTTGCACAGTCACTAGTGTTGAGTAGTGTTGAGCATTCCGATACCGCAAGTATCGGGTATCGGCCGATACTTGCGGTATCGGAATTCCGATACCGAGATCCGATACTTTTGTGGTATCGGGTATCGGTATCGGATACATAGAGATGTGTAAAATAAAGAATTAAAATAAAAAATATTGATATATTTACCTCTCCGGCGGCCCCTGGACTCAGCGCGGGTAACCGGCAGGCTTCGTTGTTCAAAATCAGCGCTTTTAGGACCTGAGAATCACGTCCCGGCTTCTGATTGGTCGCGGGCCGCCCATGTGACCGCCACGTGACCAATCACAAGCCGCGACGTCACCGCAAGCTATTAACGCACTCATTTTTAAAAATGAGCGCGTTAATGGCTTTCAAAGACGTAGCGGCTTGTGATTGGTCGCGGGCCACCCATGTGACCGCCACGCGACCAATCACAAGCCGCGACGTCACCGCAAGCTATTAACGCGCTCATTTTTAAAAATGAGCGCGGTAATGACTTTCAAAGACGTAGCGGCTTGTGATTGGTCGCGGCCACGCGACCAATCACAAGCCGCGACATCACCGCAAGCTATTAACGTGCTCATTTTTAAAAATGAGAGGTAAATATATCAATATTTTTTATTTTAATTCTTTATTTTACACATCCCTATGGATCCCAGGGCCTGAAGGAGAGTTTCCTCTCCTTCAGACCCTGGGAACCATGAGAATACCTTCCGATACTTGATGTCCCATTGACTTGTATTGGTATCGGATATCGGTATCGGCGATATCCGATATTTTTCGGGTATCGGCCGATACTATCCGATACCGATACTTTCAAGTATCGGACGGTATCGCTCAACACTAGTGTTGAGCGATACCGTCCGATATTTGAAAGTATTGGTATCGGATGGTATCGGCCGATATCCGAAAAATATCGGATAACGCCGATACCGATAGCTGATACCAATACAAGTCAATGGAACACAAATATCGGAAGGTATCCTGTAATGGATCCCAGGGTCTGAAGGAGAGGAAACTCTCCTTCAGGCCCTGGGATCCATATTCTTGTGTAAAATAAAGAATAAAAATAAAAAATATTGATATACTTACCCTCTGACGCGCCCTGGTCGTCACCGCTGCCACCGCCTTGCTTTCGTTCCAAAGAATGAGCGCGTTAATGACCTTCGATAACGTCGCGGCTTGTGATTGGTCGCGTGAGCGGTCACATGACCGCTCAGCGACCAATCACAAGCCGCGACGTCATCGAAGGCCCTTTACGCGCTCATTCTTCGGAACGAAAGCAAGGCGGTGGCAGCGGTGACGACCAGGGCGCGTCAGAGGGTAAGTATATCAATATTTTTTATTTTTATTCTTTATTTTACACATTAATCTTAATCCCGATACCGATTCCCGATATCACAAAAATATCGGAACTCGGTATCGGAATTCCGATACAGCAAATATCGTCCGATACCTGATACTTGCGGTATCGGAATGCTCAACACTAACAGTCACACGTCTGGACCCCGAGAGCGTCATAGGCTATGTTGTGAGGCGAAATTTTAAACCCGCGCTTTCCAATTCACCAAACAATTTTGCCCCTATCTACATAATGGGGGAAAAATGAAAGGACAAGTGTTGAAGGCAAATTGACAGCTGCCAGATGTGAACAAGGTGGACTTAAAGAATGAGAGCGATGGCGCCAAAGAGATTATACTGTACAGTTGCTAAGGTGTGGCCCCGACATGGGATACTCACCACACATGGGGATATGAACACACACACACAAAATGCACCACACACTACCACGTGCTTGAACACATATCACCCTCAGCACACATTTCACCACACATACACCAACCTCGCCACATAAAAGTCGAAACACAAAAGTTACCGCTCAAAACTCGCCACGCGCAAAACTCGCCACATGAAAAACTAGGCTCACACAAAACTCGCCACACGTGCAAAACTCACCTCATGGAAAACTCGCCACACGCAAAACTTGCACACGCGGAAAAATTGCCACATGCACAAAAGTGGCAACACATGCAAAAGTTGCCTCACACAAAACTTGCACATACTCAAAACGCACCACACATAAAACTCGCCATGTGCAAAACTTGCTGCACACAATTTGCTACACTAACCTGTCACATGCAGCTCGACACACAAAAAGTTGCTACACGCATGTCGCCACACAAAACTCATCTCACAAAAGTCGCTACATGCATGTCGCCACATGCAACTCAACACACACAACTTGACACATGAAACTCGCCCTAAAACACACACAAGTCTGGTATTATCCTTCAAAAATAAAAATCTGATTAATAAGCAGACAAACTACAAGAGCAACAAATGTACCATATAGGAAATACGACAGCTGTCAGTCACATGACCTGTCTATTATGTGTATGTGTGAGCTAATATATACTGCCAGGGGGAGGGCTTCCTGTTGGTTGGGGATTTATCAGGCTGCCAATTTAGCTTACAAATACTGAGGTAAAAATACTGACCAAATAACATGTGAACGTGGTCTAATACAGGAGGAGATGACATACAGATATATACTATATACAGGGGAGATGACACACAGGTATATACTATATACAGGGAAGATGACACATAGGTATATACAATATACAGCGGAGATGACACACACATATATACTATATACAGGGGAGATGACACACAGGTATATGCTATATACAGGGGAGCTGACACACAGATATATACTATATACAGGAGTAGATGACACACAGGTATATACTATATACAGGAGAGATGACACACAGGTATATACTATATACAGGAGGAGATGACACACAGGAATATACTATATACAGGAGGAGATGACACACAGGTATATACTATATACAGGAGCAGATGACACACAGGTATATACTATATACAGGAGCAGATGACACACAGGTATATACTATATACAGGAGGATATGACTTGCAGGTATATACTATATGCAGGGGGAGATGACACACGTATATACTATATACAGGAGGAGATGACATACAGGTATATACTATATACAGGAGGAGATGACACACAGGTATATACTATATACAGGAGGAGATGACACACAGGTATATACTATATACAGGAGGAGATGACACACACATATATACTATATACAGGGGAGATGACACAGGTATATACTATATACAGGAGGAGATGACATACAGGTATATACTATATACAGGAGGCGATGACAACCTGGTATATACTATATACAGGAGGAGATGACATACAGGTAAATGCTATATACAGGAGGAGATGACAACCTGGTATATGCTATATACAGGGGAGATGACATACAGGTACAATCTATATACAGGGGCGATGTCACACAGGTATATAATATATACAGTGGAGATAACACACAGGTATATACTATATACAGAAGGAGATGACATACAGGTATATACTATATACTTGAGGAGATGACACACAGGTATATACTATATACAGGAACAGATGATACACAGGTATATACTATATACAGGAGGAGATGACACATGTATATACTATATACAGGAGGAGATGACATACAGGTATATACTATATAAAAGAGGAGATGACACATAGGTATATAGAGGAGGAGATGACATACAGCAGGTATATACTATATACAGGGGAGAAGACATACAGGTATATAATATATACACGAGATGATATACAGGTATATACTATATATAGGAGGAGATGACATACAGGTATATCGTATATACAGAAGAGGGGACATACAGGTATATAATATATACAGGAGGAGATGACACATGGGTATATACAATATACAGGAGGAGATGACATACAGCAGGTATATACTATTTACAGGGGAGATGACATACAGGTATATACTATATACAAGAGAAGACATACAGGTGTATACTATATATAAGGGAGATGACAAACATGTATATACTGAGGTGAAAATGAGGGGTGTGAGGTGAAAATGAAAAGGTGTGAGTGCAAAATGAGAGGAGTGAGGGAAAATAGTGGAGTGATCGGAAAATGACAGATGTGAGGACGAAATAACAAGTGTTAGGGGGGGATGAGACGAGTGAGGGGAAAAGTAAGAGGAGTGAGGGGGAAAATGAGAGGTGTGAGGGGGAAAATAAGAGGAGTGAGGGAGAAAATGAGAGGTGTAAGGGAGAAAATGAGAGGTGTAAGGGGGAAAATGAGACGCATGATGGGAAAATAAGAGACGTGAGGTGCTATAACTAACCACATATATTTACTATGCCCAGGCAACGCCGGTCTCTTCAGCTAGTATATATATATATATATATATATATATATATAATGCTATATTAATTTTTTTTGTTGTTTTGTAGGATCATCTGTTTATATAATTACCTTAAATTGGCTGTCATCCAATTCCGTCTGGACGTCCTCAAATCCCACAATCCACCATGCCACATCGGAAGTATGCTGACCACCATATTGGAATACTCAAGTGATGGATATTCCAATATGGCACCCGCTGGTGGTACCAGGCCCTTGCGCATTACCATCAGCGGGTCGTCGCCAGATCCCCCGCTGCTGGGACTCCTCCACCGCAAGAACCCCATGCCGCAAGGACCCCTCTCCACCACTGTAATCCAGACCACCGAATATGTACAGGGGTGTGGCAAGACATTGACCAATCAGAGGGAAGTGGGTGCATCCAAGGTCTGGAGCGGGTAAATTTTAAATATGGAGACAACAGCTGTGCTGTGACAGTTACCAGTATGGAACCAATGGCTGAAGGTTATCGGGAGCGGAGGGGGAGGCGCAGCAGAGTTCACAGGCCATGCTGTTCTCATTCTGGTGTCTGAGGTAGGAATAAAGTGGAGCAGTGATACAGCTTTGCCGTGTGTAAGAGATATAAAGAGTTGCTAGCAGTATGGCCCAGTGCAAGGCTGCAAAGTGAGACTGTAGTGCGGGGCCTGCACCAAGGGTTGTGTCACCATCCGAGGGGGGAGGTGTGTTTGTGTGTCTATCCTTCTCGCTGCACAGATGTAGCAAAGCTGAGCCTGACATGTCCTGTATATACAGTTAGGGCCAGAAATATTTGGACAGTGACACAATTTTCGCGAGTTGGGCTCTGCATGCCACCACATTGGATTTGAAATGAAACCTCTACAACAGAATTCAAGTGCAGATTGTAATGTTTAATTTGAAGGGTTGAACAAAAATATCTGATAGAAAATGTAGGAATTGTACACATTTCTTTACAAACACTCCACATTTTAGGAGGTCAAAAGTAATTGGACAAATAAACATAACCCAAACAAAATATTTTTATTTTCAATATTTTGTTGCAAATCCTTTGGAGGCAATCACTGCCTAAAGTCTGGAACCCATGGACATCACCAAACGCTGGGTTTCCTCCTTCTTAATGCTTTGCCAGGCCTTTACAGCCGCAGCCTTCAGGTCTTGCTTGTTTGTGGGTCTTTCCGTCTTAAGTCTGGATTTGAGCAAGTGAAATGCATGCTCAATTGAGTTTAGATCTGGAGATTGACTTGGCCATTGCAGAATGTTCCACTTTTTGGCACTCATGAACTCCTGGGTAGCTTTGGCTGTATGCTTGGGGTCATTGTCCATCTGTACTATGAAGCGCCGTCCAATCAACTTTGCAGCATTTGGCTGAATCTGGGCTGAAAGTATATCCCGGTACACTTCAGAATTCATCCGGCTACTCTTGTCTGCTCTTATGTCATCAATAAACACAAGTGACACAGTGCCATTGAAAGCCATGCATGCCCATGCCATCACGTTGCCTCCACCATGTTTTACAGAGGATGTGGTGTGCCTTGGATCATGTGCCGTTCCCTTTCTTCTCCAAACTTTTTTCTTCCCATCATTCTGGTACAGGTTGATCTTTGTCTCATCTGTCCATAGAATACTTTTCCAGAACTGAGCTGGCTTCTTGAGGTGTTTTTCTGCAAATTTAACTCTGGCCTGTCTATTTTTGGTATTGATGAATGGTTTGCATCTAGATGTGAACCCTTTGTATTTACTGTCATGGAGTCTTCTCTTTACTGTTGACTTAGAGACAGATACACCTACTTCACTGAGAGTGTTCTGGACTTCAGTTGATGTTGTGAACGGGTTCTTCTTCACCAAATTAAGTATGCGGCGATCATCCACCACTGTTGTCATCCGTGGACGCCCAGGCCTTTTTGAGTTCCCAAGCTCACCAGTCAATTCCTTTTTTCTCAGAATGTACCCAACTGTTGATTTTACTACTCCAAGCATGTCTGCTATCTCTCTGATGGATTTTTTCTTTTTTTTCAGCCTCAGGATGTTCTGCTTCACCTCAATTGAGAGTTCCTTTGACCGCATGTTGTCTGCTCACAGCAACAGCTTCCAAATGCAAAACCACACACCTGGAATCCACCCCTGACCTTTTAACTACTTCATTGATTACAGGTTAACGAGGGAGACGCCTTCAGAGTTAATTGCAGCCCTTAGAGTCCATTGTCCAATTACTTTTGGTCCCTTGAAAAAGAGGACGCCATGCATTACAGAGCTATGATTCCTAAACCCTTTCTCCGATTTGGATGTGGAAACTATCATATTGCAGCTGGGAGTGTGCACTTTCAGCCCATATTATATATATAATTGTATTTCTGAACATGTTTTTGTAAACAGCTAAAATAACAAAACTTGTGTCACTGTCCAAATATTTCTGGCCCTAACTGTATATATATATATATATATATATATATATATACATATATATATTCTGCTCTCCTATCCTCCGCACTGAACAGATGCAGCAGAGCTGAGCCTGACATGTCCTGTATATATATATATATATATATATATATTCTGTATATATATATGTATATATATATACATATATATATACAGTGGGGCAAAAAAGTATTTAGTCAGTCAGCAATAGTGCAAGTTCCACCACTTAAAAAGATGAGAGGCGTCTGTAATTTACATCATAGGTAGACGTCAACTATGGGAGACAAACTGAGAAAAAAAAATCCAGAAAATCACATTGTCTGTTTTTTTAACATTTTATTTGCATATTATGGTGGAAAATAAGTATTTGGTCAGAAACAAAATTTCATCTCAATACTTTGTAATATATCCTTTGTTGGCAATGACAGAGGTCAAACGTTTTCTGTAAGTCTTCACAAGGTTGCCACACACTGTTGTTGGTATGTTGGCCCATTCCTCCATGCAGATCTCCTCTAGAGCAGTGATGTTTTTGGCTTTTCGCTTGGCAACACGGACTTTCAACTCCCTCCAAAGGTTTTCTATAGGGTTGAGATCTGGAGACTGGCTAGGCCACTCCAGGACCTTGAAATGCTTCTTACGAAGCCACTCCTTCGTTGCCCTGGCGGTGTGCTTTGGATCATTGTCATGTTGAAAGACCCAGCCACGTTTCATCTTCAATGCCCTTGCTGATGGAAGGAGGTTTGCACTCAAAATCTCACGATACATGGCCCCATTCATTCTTTCATGCACCCGGATCAGTCGTCCAGGTCCCTTTGCAGAGAAACAGCCCCAAAACATGATGTTTCCACCATCATGCTTTACAGTAGGTATGGTGTTTGATGGATGCAACTCAGTATTCTTTTTCCTCCAAACACGACAAGTTGTGTTTCTACCAAACAGTTCCAGTTTGGTTTCATCAGACCATAGGACATTCTCCCAAAACTCCTCTGGATCATCCAAATGCTCTCTAGCAAACTTCAGACGGGCCCGGACATGTACTGGCTTAAGCAGTGGGACACGTCTGGCACTGCAGGATCTGAGTCCATGGTGGCGTAGTGTGTTAATTATGGTAGGCCTTGTTACATTGGTCCCAGCTCTTCATTCACTAGGTCCCCCCGCGTGGTTCTGGGATTTTTGCTCACCGTTCTTGTGATCATTCTGACCCCACGGGGTGGGATTTTGCGTGGAGCCCCAGATCGAGGGAGATTATCAGTGGTCTTGTATGTCTTCCATTTTCTAATTATTGCTCCCAGTGTTGATTTCTTCACTCCAAGCTGGTTGGCTATTTCAGATTCAGTCTTCCCAGCCTGGTGCAGGGCTACAATTTTGTTTCTGGTGTCCTTTGACAGCTCTTTGGTCTTCACCATAGTGGAGTTTGGAGTCAGACTGTTTGAGGGTGTGCACAGGTGTCTTTTTATACTGATAACAAGTTTAAACAGGTGCCATTACTACAGGTAATGAGTGGAGGAAAGAGGAGACTCTTAAAGAAGAAGTTACAGTTCTGTGAGAGCCAGAAATCTTGATTGTTTGTTTCTGACCAAATACTTATTTTCCACCATAATATGCAAATAAAATGTTAAAAAAACAGACAATGTGATTTTCTGGATTTTTTTTTCTCAGTTTGTCTCCCATAGTTGAGGTCTACCTATGATGTAAATTACAGACGCCTCTCATCTTTTTAAGTGGTGGAACTTGCACTATTGCTGACTGACTAAATACTTTTTTGCCCCACTGTGTATATATATATATATATATATATATATATATATATTTATACTGCTCTCCTATCCTCCTTGCATGTTAATCTCACCGCACTCTCGATGCGGTAGCATCCGGCCTATTTCTAGTGTTTTTATAATTATCAATAAAGTAGTATATTTTTTTAAATAGTTTCTTTGAATGCTTCTTTTGGGTAATATATTATGTTTGCTATTCTTCGTTTTTCATAATTCATATATTTATGGTATTTCTTTTCTGTAAAGGTATTTTTCAGAACACTAATAACCGGCAGAATATCCCAATATCTGCAGGTTAATAACTTTTTTATATGACAGGTTCCCTCTAAGCAATTATTTTATAACATTTCAAATAGTCTTTGTCATAGTTATGCTGAAAACTGTTTTATGAGCTAAGGACCCATGTCTATTTCTATGACATAAAGCAATTCATGACTAAATACTTAAGTAAAAAATAGAAGGAAAAATATCCTACCAATGAAAATAGCCCAAGGTGCAACCCCACCTTTACAACTAAAGGAACAAGCAAGTACAAAATGTAATTCTATATCCAATTATCTCCTTTAATTCTTTATTGACCTGACCCGCATGAATACTCACTTACAGACTTTGGGTAAATTGGGCTATTTTTGGAAATTTAGACAAAGATATTTATCTCTAGAAAATTATTAGAGAGAACAGGTATTGCTTGACAAACTTCATCAGCTAGCATTGACATGTCCAATTTCTGAAAACTACTATGATCAACTAATTGCAGATGAAACCTGGCATTGCCATAGGGGTATGTTAGTATTAAATGCTATTCAAATAAATAAATAACCAACCATATAATGCTTTTATAGCTTTGGCTTCCAGAGCTTGAGTTTCCCTTGATTAGCTTTTTTCTGTCTCCCAGATTTGGGTCCCCAAACTTATCTCCATGCGGTTCATATGCATTCATAGGGTACATATAGAAAGTTGACGTTCAATCAATGTGTAGGACTCTGCGGCTGCCACTGACACCAATAGTCAGGGTTGTTGGGTTTCAGACCCCAACCGATCAGACATTAATGTCCTATTCTAAGGATAAGGTCATCAATGCTAAAGTAGTGGACAACCTCTTTAAAGCTTTTTCCTACAAACACATACATATCTAAATGCAGAGATGCTTTAAAAATTGGTGAATAAACATCACAAACAAACACAGTTTTACATTAAAGTGGTCAGTGTTATAAGCTGCTACATTTATGTGTATTCCAAAGGAACTTGTTTTTATCAAAAAAAGAAGCAAATTAACAATTAACCAGAACTTTGCTGCTGTAACTTTTACAAAATTGCTCTGAATGCATTGTGGATTATTCTAGTAGTTTGCTTTGTGTATTAGTCATATTTCTTTAATATCTTCAGTGTTAGGGCTAGCGGAACGCAACAAATAATAAGAGATGGAACCTGCTGCCAAGTAATGATGGACTATATGGTGGTACAATGTGAATACGCACAGGTTAACTTCACCCTGTGTGAAGGAAGCGAACTCTGTTAAGTCACAGGGCCGCGGTACCGCACACAAGAGCACAAGCAAGGAGTCTCCGAGCTCAGTCCTAAGACTTGGGATCTGAGTCTGTGTAGACTACTTGCGGTCGACACCGCAACTGGGGTGTCAGCGTAACCAAAATAATAACAAAAGAATGCACGAGAGTGCGTGCGGTGCCGCACTGGCGGATGCCACTAACCAACCAGGCTTGGGTCAGGAAAGCGCTGTGTAAGCGCACGGTGCCGCATTGGTGGACACAGCAAATAGACGCTGTATTAGTGTGTAACATGCTGTTGGGTAAGTCGGGCGCTAGATAGCAATTATACACCTTCCGCGAACAGTCATCCAATAGGGAGGGTTATTTAAAGAGCGACTTTCACTCACAACACACACACACGTTTACAAATGTACACTAGCGCATGGCCGTGCGGTCATGCAAAGCTTATATAGCTGCAGCACGTTCAGGACCTTCCAATAAAGGACCAATGGGAAGCTGCCACAGAAGTTCAGCACCTTCAAGACCTTCCTGGAGGACCAATGGGAACCACTGCAGCATCTGAGCATGTGACCCTCGATCTCCAACAGGAGATCTCACCCTGGGCATGCTCAGAAGGGAAAAAGTAGGGCTTAGTCCCAAAAGTGTCTTCTCACAGCTGCCCAGCACTGGCTTCAATGGCAGAAGGTGGAAAGGCAGCAGTAACCCTATGCACAGAGTGAGACTGAGCAAGACGCTGGGACTGACGTCTCCGCTGAGCAGACTCCACTGCGGCCGGAGAACAATGGGAGACTGCAGCAGAGATGGTTCGAGATTCCCCCTGTGCAGAGGCGGGAACTCGACACCTAATATTACCCCCCTAGGGCCCCCCTCCTTGGACCTTGCTACTCTCGAAGGCAGCAATGAGCTGTGGAGCTCAAATGTGTTCAGCAGGCTCCCAGGACCTGTCCTCTGGGCCATAACCCTTCCAATCCACCAAATAGAATTTTTTGCCATGTACCACCTTGCACCCCAAAATAGCGTTCACCTCGTAATCGTCCGTAGACGAACCCGATGTCCTGGCAGATGACTCTGAAAACCGGGACATGTATACCGGTTTCAAGAGGGACACATGAAAGGTGTCAGTGATACCCAGGCGTGGAGGAAGGGCCAGAGGGTAGACCACAGGGTTAACCTGTTTGAGGACCTTGAAGGGACCCAAGTAGCGAGGTGCAATCTTAGTGGACTCAACACTGATGTTACGGGCGGAGAGCCACACTAAGTTGCCAGGAGCAAAGGTCGGAGCGGGGCGCCGATGAGCATCGGCGGAGGACCTCATTCTCTCCTTGGAGGCCCGAATGGCATTCTGAGTGCGGTCCCAAATGTCCCGTGCCTCCACAGCCAAGTCTGCCACCCTGGAGTCGGCGGAAGACACGGGCATGGGCAAAGGGACACGCGGATGCTGGCCGTAATTTAGGAGGAATGGAATCTGACCGGTGGAGTCGGCTACGGCATTGTTAAGCGCAAACTCTGCCCACGGTAGCAAGGATGCCCAGTCATCCTGCCTGGCAGAAACAAAATGTCGTAAATATGTGACCAGGGTCTGGTTGGCCCTCTCTTCCAACCCATTCATCTCGGGATGATATGCCGAAGAGAGATTCAACTCAATACTGAGTAGACGACAAAGCTCTCTCCAGAATTGAGACGCAAACTGGGGACCCCGGTCACTAACAATTTTGTCTGGCATACCGTGTAGGCAAAAGATATGTTTGATGAACAACACAGCCAGAGCCTGTGCAGAAGGTAGCCGAGGAAGAGGCACCAAGTGCACCATTTTGGAAAAATGGTCGGTGATCACCCAGATAATGGTGCAGTTACGAGACTTGGGTAAGCCCACTACAAAGTCCATCCCGACTATCTCCCAGGGCCTGTCCACCACCGGCATGGGATAAAGCAACCAAGCTGGCCGTTGCCGAGGAGATTTGTTCTTGGCGCAGGAGACACATGCCCAAACATAGTCTGCGACGTCACGAGCCATATGCGGCCACCAGTACGTCCTTGCCAAGAGCTCAGATGTCCTCTTGGTCCCATAGTGTCCACCCACCATGGATGAGTGAGCCCAAGAAAGAACCTCCGGTCACAAATTAGATGGAACGAAAGTCTTGCCTGGGGGCACAGACTCTAGCGAAACCGGAGCCACCCATTCTCAGGCTCTCTGAAGGGACAATAAGCCGAGGCTCCTCCTCCTCCTCCACAGATGATACAACGGAGCGAGAGAGAGCATTGGCCCGAATGTTCTTCTCCCCAGATAGAAAATGGAGGGTGAAGCGAAACCGGGAGAAGAACAAGGACCATCTGGCCTGGCGAGAATTTAACCGCTGGGCTGTCTGCAGGTACATCAAATTTTTATGATCTGTGAAGACTTGGAAAGGAAAACGAGCTCCCTCCAAGAGATATCTCCACTCCGAGCAAGCCAACTTCATGGCTAGCAACTCCCTGTCCCCGATGGAATAATTCCTCTCTGCTGGTGAGAAGGTCTTAGAAAAGAAGAAGCAAGGATGTTTCCGACCTTGAGCATCCTTTTGGAAGAGGACTGCTCCAGCACCAACAGATGAGGCATCCACCTCCATGATAAATGGCTTATCTACATCGGGGCGATGTAGGATTGGAGTGCTAGCGAAGTGTGACTTTATAGAGTTTAAGGCCTTGGAGACCTCCTCAGACCACAACTTGGAATTTGCCCCCTACTTGGTGAGGGCAACCAAGGGAGCTACCAAAATTAATGAACCCCATAAAGCGCTGCACCGCTTTAAGAGAATGGGGTTCCTGCCAGTCCATCACAGCCTGTAGTTTGGCAGGATCCATAGCCAATCCCTGGGCGGAGATGATATAGCCTAGGAATGGTAAGGACTCCTGCTTGAACATACACTTCTCCAACTTGGCATAGAGGGAGTTTGCCCGTAGGAGGTCGAAGACTTTGCAAACATCTCTCCGGTGGGAGTCAATATCTGGAGAGTAGATGAGAATATCATCCAGATAGACTACGACCGAGGTGGAGAGAATATCCCGGAAGATGTCGTTCACAAAGTCTTGGAAAACGGCTGGGGCATTACAGAGCCCGAGGGGCATCACCAGATATTCATAGTGCCCATCCCTGGTGTTAAAAGCCGTATTCCATTCGTCCCCCTCACGGATGCGAATCAGGTTGTAAGCACCCCGCAGATCTAATTTAGTAAATACCCTTGCTCCCCGAAGCCTATCAAAGAGCTCAGATATCAAGGGCAAAGGATACTTATTCTTAACGGTGATGGCGTTAAGACCTCTGTAGTCTATGCATGGACGCAATTCCCCATTCTTCTTCTGCACGAAGAAGAACCCTGCCCCAGCAGGTGACACTGACTTCCTAATGAATCCTCTTGCCAGATTTTCCTGGATGTACTGTGGCATTGCATCCGTCTCCGGGAGAGATAACGGATAAACTCGACCCCGGGGAGGCTCAGCACCAGGCAAGAGATCAATAGGACAGTCATAGGGGCGATGGGGCAGAAGGGTCTCCGCCGCCTTTTTGGAGAACACGTCTGCATAAGACCAATATTGCTTGGGGAGAGAGGATAAATCTGCGGGTACCTCTGTAGTAGCATCCTGAACGCACTCCCTCTGACACCTACCCCCACAAGATTCACCCCATCCCAGAATTCTGCCTGAGGACCACTCGATATGAGGAGAGTGGTACCGCAGCTAAGGAATTCCCAACAGGACCTCATCAATTCCCTCAAGAATGACAAGCAGAGATATAATCTCCTGACGGGATGGCGACATGGACAGAGTAAAAGGGATGGTCTGGTGTGTTATCTGTGAGAGCAGTGTCGACCCATTCACCACTCGTACCATTACTGGTTGAGCTAGCATAACCAGAGGTATTGCATGATGTTGGGCGAAGGCAGAAGACATAAAATTGCCCTCCGCCCCAGAATCCATGCAGAGCTCTACTGAGTGAGTGAATGAGCCTATTGTTATTTTTCCCTTAAAGGACAATTTGGAGGCAAACGTCGCCGTGTCTAGTGTACCTCCACCTACTACCACTAGACGCTGACATTTCCTCGACCACTGGGAACATCTGGTGGCAAGATGTCCTGACTGCTGGCAAACATGACAAACCTGGAGTGCCGAGCGGTCCGGGACTTAGATCCCGCTCGTGACACTTCCATGGCCTCATGTGACTCAGGGGCCTGGACTGGAGATTTCAAAGGTTTGGCGAAGGTGGGAGCCAGCCGAAACGTCTGCCTACACTCAGCTCGCTCTAACCTCCGCTCGTGAAAACGGAGGTCAATACGAGTGGACACAGCTATTAACTTCTCCAGTGTGGCGGGAATCTCCCTAGTGGCCAGGGCGTCCTTCACATGGTCAGCCGGCCCCCTCCAAAATATCGGAATTAGGGCTTTATCTGACCACTCCAGCTCAGATGCTAGGGTGCGGAAGTGGACGGCAAAATGGCTGACCAAGGACGAGCCCTGAGTCAATGCCAACAGTTGGAGCGCCGTATCATGGGTGACACGAGGTCCTAAAAAGACCTGTTTCAGAGTGCTCAGGAAAAATGGAGCACTCTGCACCACATGATCGCCACGCTCCCACAGCGGTGTAGCCCACTCTCACGCCCTGTCCGACAGGAGAGAGACAATAAACCCCACCTTTGCCTGCTCTGTAGGGAAACGAGAGGCTAGAAGCTCGAGATGTATAGAGCACTGACTCACGAAACCCCTACAAGACTTACTATCACCAGAAATTTTTTCTGGCACCGGGAGGCGTGATAGAGTTGGTACAGGGGTGGCAGTGGACAAGGTTGTTGCAGCCACGCTAGCAGCTTGAACAGCAACTGCGGTTACATCCACAGCTGAGGTTGTGCGCTCGAGAGCCGCCAACCTACCCTCCAGCTGCTGGATGTACTGCAAGGATTGCTGTTTGTCCATCATTACTAGCCAGACCCTGGCGCTAGTGTAATGTTAGGGCTAGCGGAACGCACCAAATAATAAGATAGGTAGAATAAGGTGCGTTCGCAGCCCGGGGTCCACCGTGCAGAGATGGAACCTGCTGCCATGTAATTACGGACTATATGGTGGTACAATGTGAATACACACGGGTTAACTTCACCCTGTGTGATGGAAGCAAACCCTGTTAAGTCACAGGGCCACAGTACAGCACACAAGAGCACCAGCAAGAAGTGTGCGAGCTCAGTCCTAAGACTTGGGATCTGAGTCTGTGTAGACTACTTGCGGTCGACACCGCAACTGGGGTGTCAGCGTAACCAAAATAATAACAAAAGAATGCAGGAGAGTGCGTGCGGTGCCGCACTGGCGGATGCCACTAACCACCCAGGCTTGGGTCAGGAAAGCGCTGTGTAAGCACACGGCGCCGAACTGGCGGACACAGCAACTAGACGCTGTATTAGTGTGTAACATGTTGTTGGGTAAGTCAGGCGCTAGATAGCAATCATACACCTTCCACAAACAGTCATCCAATAGGGAGGGTTATTTAAAGAGCGACTTTCACTCACAACACACACACGTTTACAAATGTACACTAGCGCATGGCCGTGTGGTCATGCGAAGCTTATGTAGCTGCAGCACGTTCAGGACCTTCCAATAAAGGACCAATGGGAAGCTGCCACAGAAGTTCAGCACCTTCAAGACCTT
This sequence comes from Ranitomeya imitator, assembly GCF_032444005.1. Classification (NCBI taxonomy): domain Eukaryota; kingdom Metazoa; phylum Chordata; class Amphibia; order Anura; family Dendrobatidae; genus Ranitomeya; species Ranitomeya imitator. Next base: position 463,611,660 of record NC_091287.1, on the reverse strand, counting down.
CCTGGAGGAACAATGGGAACCACTGCAGCATCTGAGCATGTGACCCTCGATCTCCAACAGGAGATCTCACCCTGGGCATGCTCAGAAGGGAAAAAGTAGGACTTAGTCTCAAAAGCGTCTGCTCGCCGCTGCCCAGCACTGGCTTCAATGGCAGAAGGTGGAAAGGCAGCAGTAACCCTATGCACAGAGTGAGACTGAGCAAGACGCTGGGACCGACGTCTCCGCTGAGCAGACTCCACTGCGGCCGGAGAAGAATGGGAGACTGCAGCAGATATGGTTTGAGATTCCCCCTGTGCAGAGGCGGGAACTCGACACCTAACATTCAGTACCTTAAAAGGTCAATTTCTCAAATATTAAATACCTAAGGTATCAAAAGAAATTTAACCCAACAAAAACTATTTAAAAAATCATAACTACAAAAAGCTCATTGGAACGACCCTTTTATAGTTCAAGTCACCCAATCATGTGCAGGTAAGTCTCTATTAGCTGGTTTCTTGTCAGTGGAGCTGTATTCTGGGACACGTCTAGAATAGAGCTTTTACTGTAAAGAATGATGTCACACAAAGGAGTGAAGCCATCCTTCATCACAGTGCAAAGAGTTCATCCCAGGAAGCAGCGCTGGGGGTGTGCTAGTAGCTAAGAGGAACAATGTACTGCAGGACAGGACTGTATACAGGAGGCTTAGAAGAGAAAAATACTGCAAAATGTGACTCTTTATAAAGGGGGTGAAAGGAGTGGTATACTGAAAGATAAATTTGTATTCAGGTGGCTGAGAAAGTAATGTACTGTGGGGCTGTATATAGAAAGCAAAGGGAAGAGATGCACTGCAGGATGAGCTGCATACCGGGATCTGAGAGAAGAGATGTACTGAGTGATGGAATGTGTACAGGGGGCTTAGAGGAGAGATATACTGCCAAATGGGGCTATGTATACAATGGACTGAGAGAAGAGATATACTGCGGCATGATTTGAATAGAGGAATCTGAGAGAAGAGATGATTAAATGATTAAAATGATACCAGAGGTGAGGAAATCCTTCTTGTGGTTCTTGTGTAATCAGTGTTATAAGTTTGCAGCTAATGATATGCCTGTGCTCGAGGGTGGGACTGTAGTCAGAGCCTTATCTTCCTGCTCTATCTTGCTTTAAGCCAAAGAAACAAGGAAAGACCTGTGCACAGATACTCCAGAGATTGGTCTGGAGATCACATGGGGAAGGCCAAGAAAAGGTCTTCACAAGGCAACATTGCATAGGTTCTACCCCAAGAATTTAAAATATTGGGTGGTGTAATGTATAGTCGTTCGATCCCTCTAGTCTTACTTTAGGTACACCAAACAGCTTGGCACAAGTAGTAGACATGAGGATGATGGCATGCGCCACTTTATGGAAACATTTTCTTTATTATACCATAGCAAGCAATAAAAATCAGGTGGGTATGATACATGCAAACAACAACAAACTACAGCCATGCCTTGTCTACTGACACTTCTACAGGCTTGTAGAAGTGTCAGCAGTCATGAAACGACTGTAGCCTGCTGTTGTTTGCCTGTACTACTCCCCTCTGATTTTTATTGCTTGTAGGATATACTAAAGAAGGTTTTTTCATGATATGGTGAGAGCTGCCATTTTCACTTTTACTATTTAGGACTTTCAGAGACTTTTTATATAATGACGTAGCACCACTGATTATTACGGCAGCTAGCTATGTGCATGGACTAAATTTGTGTATATTTGCATGCATATAAGGGAGGAAATTGATAGTACCGAGTGGTTTTATCTGTGCCTGTTCACACTAACAACTCAGTGTTGCATTGATTTGGTCATGGAACCAGTGGTATTACCATTTCTCCAAAGTGTCCGAGGCGTTTTTCAACATGACAATGCCAGGCCGCAACTGTGATCTGCCTTAATGTGTTATTTTGGCCTGTAATGTCTCCTGACTTATAACAAAACTTTTCAGTTTAACTCCCTTATGGGCACTGTGAAAAAACACAGTAATGGAGCCATAGCTAGGGTTGAGCGACTTTTACTTTTTTAAGATCGAGTCGGGTTTTGCGAAACCCGACTTTCTCAAAAGTCGAGTCGAGTGAAATCGGCCGATTATCGCGAAAAGTTGGGGTTCGACCGAAACACGAAACCCAATGCAAGTCAATGGTAAAAATATATATTTATTCTCTCTCTCTCTATCCCCTCCGTCCCTGCACCGAAAAGCTGGTATTGCAAATCACTACAGCACAAAAAGCGATAAGATGATGATAGGCACGCCCCTAAGACCTATGTCATCACTCTGCCCACGCTCCTTCATTGGCTGAAAAAATGGCGCTAAACGCGTCATACGAAACGCGACTTTGGCGTGAAGATCGCCGACCGCATGGCCGATCCCACACTAGGATCGGGTCGGGTTTTATGAAACCCGACTTTGCCGAAAGTCGGCGACTTTTGAATTTGTCCGATCCGTTTCGATCAAGCCTAGCCATAGCATTTAACTAGTACTGTAGGCTCTTCATTTTGAGGATTGCTAGGTGCCCGCCATTGATTGCTAAGTGATGCCATATCGTAGTGATATGCCATCAGTTCTAAACTCCTTTAGATGTGCATATACACTGACTGATAATCTGCACTGAGCATCTAAACTTGCTTGAAAATCATCGATCTCAGGAGCACATTGTCCTATGTACACAAGACATGTGCAGATGAGGACAATGATATCCTAAGTGCATACAATGATCTCACTACCATTTTCTCTTGCTATATGGAAGTGTGATTGGCATTTCTGAACTATTAAACAACTACCAGTCAACTTGCACAGGAGTTGTTAAATTGACGTGGTCTGCCAGTAGGAATGCACGCTAAGAAGATGCTGACTTTTGTAGCATTTTATAGTATTGGGGACAGGCTCTGAATGTAAGTAAATATATAACTGACCCTTGTTCTGTGCTATGGAATATATATGTGCTATAGAAGCCATGGTAAATAAAAAGGAAGGAAATAATGTATCTGTATAAGCACAGCAGAATCTTATGATAAAGCTGAGACTAATTTTGCTGCAATGTCTTCAACCATAACTTTGTGAGTCAACTAAATTTCACACTATTGATATTCACATGCAGTAAAGTGAACTGCATTCCACAAAGAAAATAATTCTGCATTTTTAAACACATTAGCAAAAAAAATCAATGTTATCACATTTTACAGAGCATATTAAAACTGCATTTTGATTATATGTCTCAGTAGTTCATCCTCTTAGATTTTAATATTGATTATAACATTACCGCTTGGATTTGGCGAGCATGTGTGTAGAAATTCAGGACATTATTTTCTCACTGTGTGTACACTGTTCAGTCTGTGTAAAGATTTTCTATCTATAAAAAGGGTGGTTAAACAGGCTTACCATTAGAGTACTGTCCTTATAGTGCCAATAAATGTAATATTATTCTCATAACTTTAGTGTGATTAATGCTGTGTACTTTGGTTCTGCAGGTGGTACTTTGATCTCGCATTCTTTCCACATATTTACGAGTCAATCAAAAATGATGCAGAATTGTGCACCGCACCTGTACATGCCAGAAAGAAATTTATACCCTACAATAAGTCATTTTTCTCTACAGTTAAACTTAGGGACCTGCATTTTAGATTCATTTTAGTTTTAACTTTTTGCACATTTATGCCAGAAATGAAATAAAAAAAGAATAACATTCACACAACAAATGTATACTATGTGTATCGGGGACACATGATTCAACACTTAATTTTACAAATTGAATTTTGTAGATAGGATTTTAATTTTCCTGGTCTGTTTACTATGATAATTCTGTGATAGGCATCAAATAGGATACTTTTGTCTAGTTTAATATTACATTTTCATTAAACATTATTTTAGATGGCAAAAATAAAGGTTTTCTGCTGTTCAGAACCTTCATCTATTACCCTATTTGTTTAGCTGTATTAGGGCTAGTTTCTCTTCTGGGACAACTTTTTTTTATGGAACTATATGAAGTACATATACAGTACATGTACATACAGTTAGCTCCAGAAATATTTGGACAGTGACCAAAGTTTCGTGATGCGTGCCCCTATCTTTGATTTAAAATGAAACAACTGAGATGCAATTGAAATGTGAAACGTAGTGTTGAGCATTCCGATACCGCAAGTATCGGGTATCGGCCGATATTTGCGGTATCGGAATTCCGATACCGAATTCCGATACTTCCCGCGTATCGGATACCGGAATCGGAAGTTCCCAGAATTCAAACAGAACGCAGCAGCCAATGAGGAATGATTGGAAGTGTGGGCACATCCTGTTTAGCATGGTGGGCATGTAAGTACTGGCAAGGCTGTGATTGGCTGCTGAAATGATGTCACTCTGCACTATAAAAAACGCTGCCGCCATTTTGCGCTCACTCTGCTGTGATTTCAGTTAGGGACAGGACGCTGTGTTCTAACTGAGGGCCAGTTGAGCTAGCTAATTGCTTTATTTTCCTTTCCAAAGGCTAATTTAGCAAAACGCTGTGTGTTCTTCACTGTTCACCTTGCTCTTGCCTTGCAGCGCTGTTTTAACAGCATTCTGCAAGGTCTCTGTGTGTGTGTGTGTGTGTGTTTGCAGCTCACTCTGTAGTCTGTGTGCAGCCATATACCCGGTTGTATTCAGCTCAGGGGGGGTTCACACTGCCTCACACAGTTGTCCTTTTTTGCTCATAGTGCAGCCTGCTGCACATATTTTCTCAAATTTCCTATTAGTGTTTTTCCACCCGTCTCCAGCTAAATTGTGGAAAAACACTACATAAGATAACCTAGAGGGGGGTTTTTGGGCCTTGCAGCGCCGTTTACGGCTGTCTGCACGGTCTCCGTGTGAGCCCAGCTCGCCCTGTAGTCTGTGTGCAGCCATAGCTGGTTGGATTCAGCTCAGGGTTCGTTACTGGCTCATACTTTGAGAAAAATTTTCCTTTCTTTCAAATAGTGCAGCCTGTTTAAAAATTTTAAAAAAAATTCCCTATTAGTGTTTTTCCACCCGTCTCCAGCCAAATTGTGGAAAAACACTACATAGGATAACCTAGAGGGGGGTTTTTGGGCCTTGCAGCGCCGTTTACGGCTGTCTGCACGGTCTCCGTGTGAGCCCAGCTCGCCCTGTAGTCTGTGTGCAGCCATAGCCGGTTGGATTCAGCTCAGGGTTCGTTACTGGCTCATACCTTGAGAAAAATTTTCCTTTCTTTCAAATAGTGCAGCCTGTTTAAAAATTTAAAAAAAAATTCCCTATTAGTGTTTTTCCACCCGTCTCCAGCTAAATTGTGGAAAAACACTACATAGGATAACCTAGAGGGGGGTTTTTGGGCCTTGCAGCGCCGTTTACGGCTGTCTGCACGGTCTCCGTGTGAGCCCAGCTCGCCCTGTAGTCTGTGTGCAGCCATAGCCGGTTGGATTCAGCTCAGGGTTCGTTACTGGCTCATACCTTGAGAAAAATTTTCCTTTTTTTCAAATAGTGCAGCCTGTTTAAAAATTTTAAAAAAAATTCCCTATTAGTGTTTTTCCACCCGTCTCCAGCTAAATAGTGGAAAAACACTACATAGGATAACCTAGAGGGGGTTTATTGGGCCTTGCAGCGCCGTTTATGGCTGTCTGCACGGTCTCTGTGTGAGCGCAGCTCGCCCTGTAGTCTGTGTGCAGCTATAGCCGGTTGGATTCAGCTCAGGGTGCGTTACTGCCTCATACCTTGAAAAACAATTTCCTTTTTTTCAAATAGTGCAGCCTGTTTAAAATTTAAAAAAAAAAATTCCTATTAGTGTCTTTCCACCCGTCTCCAGCTAAATAGTGGAAAAACACTATATAGGATAACCTAGAGGAGGGTTTTTTGGCCTTGCAGCGCCGTTTACGGCTGTCTGCACGGTCTCCGTGTGATTTAAACTAGCTCTGTAGCCCGATCTGCACCAAAAAAAAAGTTAAGTTCACCAAACACAACTTAACATTTGTGTAGGCCACATTTGAAAAATAATAAAGTTTAGTCCACACTTTACAACATTAGTGTTTCTTACACCTGTTAGGAGGAGCATTTCAGGAATAAGCACGCTAAGGCCTTAGTACTTTTCTGCTTATCTTTATCTGTCAACCAAGATGAAGAGGGCAGGGAGTAAGGCACGTGGGCGCGGAGCAGGGAGAGGAGCAGGGAGAGGACGTGGTGATTCTGTGCCTGCTGCGGGCGCCGGTGACTCGTCGTCACTCAGTTTCAGCAGGGAACAGTCCTTCATGCGCAGCTTTGTCGGAGAGCGCCGTGCACCGCTGCTGCGTGAAGACCAAATTGAAGCCGTTGTCGGGTGGATGGCAGCTAACGCCTCGGCATTGACTTCAGTTAGTGCCACATCCTCTCAGGCACAGAGCACTGGAGAGCAGCCATCTGTCTCTTCACCACCTGCCAAATTGGCCAGGCAGTCAGAGAGCCCAGGACAGGAGCCGTCTCTACTTCTGTTTTCTGAATCTCTTGGCTTGGAAACAGGGGGCCAGCCAAGCAGCATTGGAGAAATGGAAGAAGAGGCAGTGTGCAGTGATGCCCAACAGCTTTTTCTCTCTGACTCTGAAGAGGCAGGTGGGCCAGTGCCTCCGGTGACCACAGCGCAGTACGCATCTGATGATGAAACTCAGGTGCCGCTTTCTGATGCGTACTGTGCTGCCGAGACTACCCAGGAGGAGCAGTTGGTGGCAGAGGGTAGTGGAGATGATGAGGTCCTTGACCCATCGTGGCGTGAGGAACAGGAAGGTGGTGGGAGCAGCTCTGAGGAAGAGCTTCCCCTTACGGGCCAAAGAGGGAGAGGGAGGGGGAAGACTGCGGAGCCTGTAGCCTCCACTTTGGCACCCGTTAGGAGCCTGTCTCTTTCCAAAGCCAAAAAGGGCGCTCCCAAGACTTGCAGTGCCTGGTCCTTTTTTGACACAGTTGCAGATGACATTTGTTTTGTCAAATGCAAGCTGTGTCATCAGAAAGTAAAAAGAGGTAAAAGTGTCAGCAACCTCAATACCACAAATATGTGGAAACATGTGCGGACCAGGCACGTGGTGGAGTTACAGAAACACAGTGAAGACGTAGGCCAACCAACAGCGGCAGCTACCACCTCTTCATCTCGTGTTGCCTCTTCCTCCACTGTTGTCCAGAGACCTAGTGTAATTCCACCCACAGCACCACCTTCCCAGTCATCCTCACACTCCCAGTCTACTCTACAGCCATCGGTAGTCCAGGCATGGGAGAAAAGGCGGGCATTCTCGGCCAACCACCCCCGAGCACAGGCTCTGAATGCAGGAATTGCCAAACTGTTGTCCCTGGAAATGCTCTCGTTCAGGCTGGTGGAGACTGACAGCTTCCGTGACTTGATGGCATTGGCAGTCCCACAGTACAAGGTGCCCAGCCGCTTTTACTTCAGCAGGCAGGCTGTCCCTGCCCTGCACAGGCATGTTGAGGCAAACATAAAACATGCGCTACTGAACGCCGTCAGTAGCAAGGTCCACCTCACCACCGATGCGTGGACCAGTCAGCATGGACAGGGGCGATATGTTTCCCTCACTGCCCATTGGGTTAATGTTGTTGAGCCAGGTACAGATCGTGCGAGTGGCGCAGGACGTGTCCTGCCCACTCCAAGGATTGCAGGAATCCAGTCTGTACGCATCGACTCCTCCTCTTACACCAGTTCCTCAGATTCCTCTCTGCAGGATCCGTCACAGTCCACCTCCACATGGACCCGTGAATGTTTACCTATGACCGACATGAGCACAGCCGTGGCCAAACGTCAGCAGGCCGTCTTGAAACTAGTTTCATTGTTGCATCGAAGCCACACAGCGCAGGAGCTCTGGAATGCCATCAAGCAGGAGAGTGATGTGTGGTTACTGCCAGCGAATCTCCAGCCAGGCATGGTAGTGTGTGACAATGGCCGAAATCTGGTGGCAGCTTTGGCCCTTGGCAACCTCACTCACATCCCATGTCTGGCACATGTGCTCAATTTGGTTGTGCAGAGTTTTCTGAGGGACTATCCGGATCTTGATGCCCTGCTGCACAAGGTCCGCCTAGAGTGTGCTCACTTGCGGCGTTCCAGCTTGGCCAGATCCCGCAGTGCTGCTCTGCAGCGCCGATTCCGCCTTCCGGAACACCGCATCATATGTGACCTACCTACACGGTGGAATTCCACGTTACATATGTTGGAGCGGTTGTGTGAGCAGCAGCAAGCAGTTATGGAGTACCAGCTGCATCAGGCGCAAAGAAGTCGCAGTCAGCGCCGATCAGACTTCACAACCACAGAGTGGGCCACTATGAAGGACGTCTGCCAGGTTTTGCGTCCTTTTGATTATTCCACGCGGATGGCAAGTGCAGATGATGCACTAGTCAGCATGACTGTCCCCCTTATCTGCCTGCTTCAGCAAACTTTGCAAGGGTTAAGGGATGATGTTGTGGAAGAGGTGGAGGATGAGGAGTCACCTTTTCCATCAGCTTCTGGAGAGTCAGCGCCACGTGGTTCCTCACAAAGGGGTACGCAGGGGCCAATTTGTGAGGAGGATGAGGAGGAGTCAATGGAGGAGGAAGAGCTTCGTCCAGAGGAGGGAGCGACACAATTGTCCAGTGGTCAGTGTGTACAGCGAGGGTGGGGTGATGACGAGCGGGCAGAGATCATGTCTCAAGCAGGGGACAGCGTTTCTGGGCCAGTTGGCACTCTGCAGCACATGGTGGATTTCATGCTGCAGTGCCTGAGAAACGACCGCCGCATCGACCACATTCTCAACATGCCTGATTATTGGGTGTTCACCCTCCTTGATCCTCGCTACCGGGACAACGTCCAAAACCTCATCCCTGCGTTGACCCGGGAGCGTAAATTGCGGGAGTACCACGACACACTGGTGAATTCCATCATCTTCTCCTGTCCAACTGAGAGGAGTGCTGCTAGTGCTTTACAAAGCAGCTCAGTGCGTCGAGGCAGTGGGGGAGGCTCTGCCCAAAGAGGGAGCAGAAGCATTGCCTCTGCCCAAGGCAAGCCCAGTATGGCACAACTCTGGCACACTTTTGTGTGCCCGCCCCAAATGTCTACACCATCACCGGCGGCTCCAGTCAGCAGGAGGCAACGGTTCCGTCAGATGGTGACAGACTACATGGCTTGCCCTCTTACTGTACTCCCAGACGGCTCTTCCCCGTTCAAGTTTTGGGTCTCTAAGCTGGATACATGGCCAGAGCTAAGCCAGTATGCATTGGAGGTGCTGGCTTGCCCTGCGGCTAGTGTCTTATCGGAACGTGTCTTTAGTGCCGCAGGTGGTGTACTAACAGACCGTCGCATGCGACTATCCTCCGATAACGTTGACCGGCTTACTTTCCTGAAAATGAACCAGGCCTGGATCTCACAGGAATTTGCCACTCTTCTGCCTGATTAAGTAATTGGGTGTCATCCAGGTCTCCTGCTGTGTTCATCTTTCTACCACCTGAACTGCTATTCCTGGGCTCCAACACCGCCAGTTGCGGCTCAGAAGTGCAGGCTGCACAGTAAAAACATACGACCCAGTGTTATTGGGTTTCAGTAACGTCAGCTGATCCCCAGCTGTGTAGCCGGCAATGTGTCCTGCGACCGCCACGCTGGCACAACAACCTAAATGTAAGGGAACCTGTCCCCCCCCCCCCGTCGTTTGTTACTGAAAGATCCATCTTGTGCAGCAGTAATGCTGCACAAGGAAAAGGTAGCTCTTTTTTTTTAGCTCCTTGCACACGCAGAACTTAACACTTATAAAATGTGTTCACTGATACCGTTATACTGTCCCGGAGCTGGGACTTTCCTTCGCAATGTGACGCAGCACAGCCGTCATTCTTACCCCCTTGGTGCCATGCGCTGCCTCCTCAGCGTTGTTTTAAGCTGTCACGGAGCCTGCGCTGTTCTGTTATCCCTTGGGCATGCCCTATTTGCGCTGCCTGTCTTCTGACATAATTTGGTGTCAGGCTGGCTGCGCCTGTGCGGCCGCGCTGCCCGAGATCCCGCCTCGCTGTGTCTTCTGATTGAGTCACACTGCGGGCCTGGGATCCATGGGCATGCGCAGTGCATATCTTCCCCTCGGGCTCTCGCTCATTTCCCTCCGCCTTCTTTAGACTGTGCGCCGTCAGCTGATCCCTAATAGCATGCCACGGCCGTGACACCGCACAGTCTGAAGAAGAGGGAAGGAGGGGAGTGAGAGTCGAGGATATGCACTGTGCATGTCCATGGTTCCAAGGCCCGCAGTGGGATTACGTTGGACGAGACTGCGAGGTGGGATCTGGAGCAGCGTGGACGCACAGGCAGTGACAGCCTGACACCAAATTATGTCAGAAGACAGGCAGCGCTAATTGGGCATGGCCAATGGCTAACAGAACAGCGCAGGCTCCGTGACAGCTTAAAACAACGCTGAGGAGGCAGCGCACGGCACCAAGGGGATAGGAATGACAGCTGTGCTGTGTCCCATTACGAAGGAAATTCGCACCTCCGGGACAGTTTAACGGTATAAGGGGACACATTTTTAGTGTTTACTTCGGTGTTTGCAAGGAGCATAATTAAAAGAACCACCTTTTCCTTTTGCATCGTTAGTGCTGCACAAGATGGCTCTTTCAGCTACAAACGTCTTGGGGGGGGTTAAAGGTTCCCTTTCAACTTGCTCCAATCAGGCTTCGGCCTACACTCTGTTCCTCTGCTCCTCCTGCTGTCCCTGGGCTCTAACACCGCCAGTTGGTGCCTGGAAGTGCTGTGTGCACAGTCAACAGTCGCTCCTCTGTTATTGGGGTTCAGTAACGTCAGCTGATCCCCAGCTGTGTGTGCGGCAATACCTCCAATCTGCTCCTCCTGCTGTCCCTGGGCTCTAACACCGCCAGTTGGTGCCTGGAAGTGCTGTGTGCACAGTCAACAGTCGCTCCTCTGTTATTGGGGTTCAGTAACGTCAGCAGATCCCCAGCTGTGTGTGCGGCAATACCTCCAATCTGCTCCTCCTGCTGTCCCTGGGCTCTAACACCGCCAGTTGGTGCCTGGAAGTGCTGTGTGCACAGTCAACAGTCGCTCCTCTGTTATTGGGGTTCAGTAACGTCAGCTGATCCCCAGCTGTGTATCCGGCAACGTGTCATGCGACCGCCACGCTGGCACAACTAAAATGTAAGGGGACCTGTCCCCCCCCCCCAGGCGTTTGTTACTGAAAGAGCCACCATGTGCAGCACTAATACTGCACAAGGGAAAGGTCGCTCTTGAAATTATGCTCCTTGCAAACGCTGAACTACACACTCATGTAATGTGTCCCCTCACACCGTCCAACCGTCCCGGAGGTGGGACTTTCCTTTGTAATGTGACGCAGCACAGCCGTCATTGCTACCCCCTTGGCACCGTGCGCTGCCTCCTTAGCGTTGTTTGATTCCGTCATGGACCCTGCGCTGTTATGTTATCCCTTGGCCATGCACAGTTTGTGCTGCCCGTCCTCTGACATCATTTGTTGTCGTCCTGGCTGCGCCTGTGCGTCCACGCTGCCCGAAATCACACCTCGCAGTGTCGTCTAATGTGATCCCACAGTGGGCCTGGTATCCATGGCCATGCGCAGTGCATATACTAGCCTCTCACTCCCCTTCTTCACGCTTCTTCAGACTAGGCGGCGTCAGCTGATCCCTAATAGCATGCCACGGCCGTGACGCCGCACAGTCTGAAGAAGCAGGAAGGAGGTGAGTGAGAGGCGATGATATGCACTGCGCATGCCCATGGATCCCTGGCCCGCAGTGGGACTACATTAGATGACACTGCAAGGTTGGATCTCGGGCAGCTTGGACGCACAGGCACTGCCCGCCTGACACCTACATGATGTCAGAAGATGGGCACCGCTAACTGTGCATGGCCAAGGGATAACATTACAGCGCGGGCTCCGTGACAGAACCAAACAACGTTGAGGAGGTGGCGCCCGGCACCAAGGGGGTTGGAATGACGGCTGTGCTGTGTCACATTACAAAGGAAAGTCCCACTTCCGGGATGGTTTGACGGTGTGAGGGGACACATTATATGAGTGTGTACTTCAGCGTTTGCAAGGAGCATAATTTTCGGAGCCACCATTTTCCATGTGCAGTATTACTGCTGTACAAGATGGCTCTTTCAGCAACAAATGCCTGGGGGGGGGTTAAAGGTTCCCTTTCAACTTGCTCCACTGCAGGCTTCGGCCTACACTCTGCTCCTCTTTGATTCCCTGGGTTTCAACACTGTCAGTTGCCACCTGGAAGTGTTGTCTACACAGAAAAAACACTAGGTGATGTGTCAGTGGGGTTCAGCACCGCCAGCTGTTCCCCTGCTGTGTAGTCGGCAACGTGTCCAGCACAAGCCACGCTGGCACAACAGAACAAAAGCTGCCACCATTGCAGGCTTCGGCCTACACTCTGCTCCTCTCCTCCTCCTGCTGACCCTGGGCTCAAACACCGCTAGTTTTTGCCCGGAAGTGCAAGCTGCACAGAGAAAAACACCAGCTAATGTGTTAGTGGGGTTCAGCAACGCCAGCTGTTCCCCTGCTGTGTAGCCGGCAACGTGACCTGCAAACGCCACGCAGGCACATGAACTGAAATTAAAGGGAACCTGGCCCCACCCCCCAGGTGTTTCTATGTATAACAGCCACCTAGTACAGCAGTACTGCTGCATTTGTACAAGGTGGCTGACTTTTTCTCCTTGCCCACGTGGAACTCAACACATACAAAATGTGTCTCATTGAGACCATTCCACTGTCCCTGAGGTGTGACTTTCCTTTCTAATGATACGCAGCACCCCCCTTGTTAGCGTTTCCCGTCTTTTGTCATCATGGTTAGCTGGCTGCGCCTGTGCATCCGCCCTGCTAGAAACAACGCCCCTCGTTGTCATATTTATTTTGTCAGCAAGGGTGTGATTTATGGGCACGAGCAGTGCATATGTTCGCCTGTCTTAACTCATCTCCTTCCGCCTTCTTCAGACTGTGCGGCCTCCTGGCCGTGGTAGGCGATAAGGGATCAGCTGAGGCCGCCCAGTCTGAAGCAGGTGTAAGGACATGTGTGAGCGGCAAACCTATTTACTGCACAAGGCCACGAATCCCAGCCACGCAGTGTGATTTTTTGAAAACACACTGTGGGTCTGGGATTCATGTCCATCGCTAACCGCAACGGCCGACATGAAATGAGATCAGAAGACAGGAAGCGCTCACAGCGCATGGCCAAGGGATCACAATAGCGCAGACTCCTGTACAGCAAATAATTACGCTCAGGAATCTGCGCCCAATACCTAGGTGCAAATTTTGACACCTGTGCTGCGTCTCCTTAAAAAGACAAGTCACGCCTCCACAACTGTTTGACAGTATAATGGGCTAAATAGTGTACGTGTTTTATTCAGCGTGTGCAAGGAGCAAACTAAATAGAGCAACCTTTTACTTGTGCAGCATTAATGCTGCACAAGGTGTGGCTCTTGTACCTTGCAACACCTGAGGGGGGGTTAAAGGTAACCTTTGAAATTGGTTCAACTAGGCTTCGGCCTACACTCTGCTCCTCTCCTCCTCCTGCTGACCCTGGGCTCTAACACCGCCAGTTTTTGCCCGGACATGCGATCTGCACAGAGAAAAACACCAGTCAATGTGTCAGTGGGGTTCAGCAACGCCAGCTGTTCCCCTGCTGTGTAGCTTGCATCGTGTCCAGCACAAGCCACGCTGGCACAACCGACCAAAAGCTGCCACCAGTGCAGGCTTCGGCCTACACATTGCTCCTTTCCTCCTCCTGCTGACCCTGGGCTCTAACACCGCCAGTTTTTGCCCGGACATGCGAGCTGCACAGAGAAAAACACCAGTCAATGTGTCAGTGGGGTTCAGCAACACCAGCTGTTCCCCTGCTGTGTAGCTTGCAACGTGACCTGCAAACGCCACGCAGGCACATGAACTGAAATTGAAGGGAGCCTGCCCCCCACCCCCAGGTGTTTCTATGTATAACAGCCACCTTGTACAGCAGTACTGCTGCATTTGTACAAGGTGGCTGACTTTTTCTCCTTGCCCACGTGGAACTCAACACGTACAAAATGTGTCTCATTGAGACCATTACACTGTCCCTGAGGTGTGACTTTCCTTTCTAATGATACGCAGCACCACCCTTGTTAGCGCTGCCCGTCTTTTGACATCATTGGTTAGCTGGCTGCGCCTGTGCGTCTGCCCTGCTCGAAACAACGCCCCTCGGTGTCTTATTTTTTTGGACAGCGAGGGTGTGATTGATGGGCATGTGCAGTGCATATGTTTGCCTGTGTTCACTCATCTCCTTCCGCCTTCTTCAGACTGGGTGTCCTCATGGCCGCGGCAGGCGATAAGGGATCAGATGAGGCCACCCAGTCTGAAGCAGGTGTAAGGACATGTGTGAGTGTCAAACATATTTACTGCACAAGGCCACGAATCCCAGCCACGCAGTGTGATTTTTTGAAAACACACTGTGGGTCTGGGATTCATGTCCATCGCTAACCGCAACGGCCGACATGAAATGAGGTCAGAAGACAGGAAGCGCTCACAGCGCATGACCAAGGGATCACAATAGCGCAGACTCCTGTACAGCAAATAACAACGCTCAGGAATCTGTGCCCAGCAGCTAGGTGTAAATTTTGACACCTGTGCTGCATCTCCTTAAAAAGACAAGTCACGCCTCCACTACTGTTTGACAGTATAGTGGGCTAAATAGTGTACGTGTTTTATTCAGCGTGTGCAAGGAGCAAATTAAATAGAGCAACCTTTTACTTGTGCAGCATTAATGCTGCACAAGGTGTGGCTCTTGTACCTTGCAACACCTGAGGGGGGGTTAAAGGTAACCTTTGAAATTGGTTCAACTAGGCTTCGGCCTACACTCTGCTCCTCTCCTGCTGACCCTGGGCTCAAACACCGCTAGTTTTTGCCCGGAACTGCTAGCTGCACAGAGAAAAACACCAGTCAATGTGTTAGTGGGGTTCAGCACCGCCAGCTGTTCCCCTGCTGTGTAGTCGGCATCGTGTCCAGCACAAGCCACGCTGGCACAACTGACCAAAAGCTGCCACCATTGCAGGCTTCGGCCTACACTCTGCTCCTCTCCTCCTCCTGCTGACCCTGGGCTCAAACACCGCCAGTTTCTGCCCGGACATGCTAGCTGCACAGAGAAAAACACCCACCATTGTGTCAGTGGGGTTCAGCACCGCCAGCTGTTCCCCCGCTGTGTAGCCGGCATCGTGTCCAGCACAAGCCACGCTGGCACAACTGACCAAAAGCTGCCACCAGTGCAGGCTTCGGCCTACACTCTGCTCCTCTCCTCCTCCTGCTGACCCTGGGCTCAAACACCTCCAGTTTCTGCCCGGAAGTGCTAGCTGCACAGAGAAAAACACCAGCCAATGTGTTAGTGGGGTTCAGCACCGCCAGCTGTTCCCCTGCTGTGTAGCCGGCAACGTGTCCTGCAAACGCCATGCAGGCACATGAACTGAAATTGAAGGGAGCCTGCCCCCCCCCCCCCAGGTGTTTCTATGTATAACAGCCACCTTGTACAGCAGTACTGCTGCATTTGTACAAGGTGGCTGACTTTTTCTCCTTGCCCACGTGGAACTCAACACGTACAAAATGTGTCTCATTAGAGACCATTCCACTGTCCCTGAGGTGTGACTTTCCTTTCTAATGACACGCAGCACCCCCATTGTTAGCGCTGCCCGTCTTCTGACATCATTGGTTGGCTGGCTGTGCCTGTGCGTCCGCCCTGCCCGACACAACGCCCCTCGTTGTCTCATATATTTTGACTGTGAGGGTGTGATTGATGGGCACGAGCAGTGCATATGTTCCCCTGTCTTCACTCCCCTCCTTCCGCCTTCTTCTGACTGTGCGGCCTCATGGCCGCGGCATGCGATAAGGGATCAGCTGAGGCCGCCCAGTCTGAAGCAGGTGTAAGGACATGTGTGAGCGGCGAACATATTTACTGCACAAGGCCACGAATCCCAGCACCGCAGTGTGACTTTAGGAAAAGGCACTGTGGGTCTGGGATTTATGGCCATCGTTAACCGCACCGGCCAACATGAAATGAGGTCATGAGACGGCCTGCACTAACAGGGTATTGCCAAGGGATAACACAAGAGCGCAGTTTCCTGTACTGCAAATAACAACGGTAAGGAATCTGCGCACAGCACCTAGGTGTAAATTTGTACACCTGTGCTGCGTCTCCTTAAAAAGACAAGTCACGCCTCCACTACTGTTTGACAGTATAATGGGCTAAATATTGTACGTGTTTTATTCAGCGTGTGCAAGGAGCAAAATTAAGAGAGCAACCTTTGACTTGTGCATCATTAATGCAGTTCAAGGTGTGGCTCTTGTACCTTGCAACACCTGAGGGGGGGTTAAAGGTTACCTTTGAGGCCTACACTCTGCTCCTCTCCTCCTCCTGCTGACCCTGGGCTATAACACCGCCAGTTGTAGCCTGGAAGTGCTAGCTGCACAGAGAAAAACACCAGCCAATGTGTTAGTGGGGTTCAGCACCGCCAGCTGTTCCCCTGCTGTGTAGTGGGCATCGTGTCCAGCACAAGCCACGCTGGCACAACCGACCAAAAGCTGCCACCAGTGCAGGCTTCGGCCTACACTCTGCTCCTCTCCTCCTCCTGCTGACCCTGGGCTCAAACACCGCTAGTTTTTGCCCGGAACTGCTAGCTGCACAGAGAAAAACACCAGTCAATGTGTTAGTGGGGTTCAGCACCGCCAGCTGTTCACCTGCTGTGTAGTCGGCATCGTGTCCAGCACAAGCCACGCTGGCACAACTGACCAAAAGCTGCCACCAGTGCAGGCTTCGGCCTACACTCTGCTCCTCTCCTCCTCCTGCTGACCCTGGGCTATAACACCGCCAGTTGTAGCCTGGAAGTGCTAGCTGCACAGAGAAAAATACCAGCCAATGTGTTAGTGGGGTTCAGCACCGCCAGCTGTTCCCCTGCTGTGTAGCCGGCATCGTGTCCAGCACAAGCCACGCTGGCACAACCGACCAAAAGCTGCCACCAGTGCAGGCTTCGGCCTACACTCTGCTCCTCTCCTCCTCCTGCTGACCCTGGGCTCAAACACCGCTAGTTTTTGCCCGGAACTGCTAGCTGCACAGAGAAAAACACCAGTCAATGTGTTAGTGGGGTTCAGCACCGCCAGCTGTTCCCCTGCTGTGTAGTCGGCATCGTGTCCAGCACATGCCACGCTGGCACAACTGACCAAAAGCTGCCACCAGTGCAGGCTTCGGCCTACACTCTGCTCCTCTCCTCCTCCTGCTGACCCTGGGCTCAAACACCTCCAGTTTCTGCCCGGAAGTGCTAGCTGCACAGAGAAAAACACCAGCCAATGTGTTAGTGGGGTTCAGCACCGCCAGCTGTTCCCCTGCTGTGTAGCCGGCAACGTGTCCTGCAAACGCCACGCAGGCACATGAACTGAAATTGAAGGGAGCCTGCCCCCCACCCCCAGGTGTTTCTATGTATAACAGCCACCTTGTACAGCAGTACTGCTGCATTTGTACAAGGTGGCTGACTTTTTCTCCTTGCCCACGTGGAACTCAACACGTACAAAATGTGTCTCATTAGAGACCATTCCACTGTCCCTGAGGTGTGACTTTCCTTTCTAATGACACGCAGCACCCCCATTGTTAGCGCTGCCCGTCTTCTGACATCATTGGTTGGCTGGCTGTGCCTGTGCGTCCGCCCTGCCCGACACAACGCCCCTCGTTGTCTCATATATTTTGACTGTGAGGGTGTGATTGATGGGCACGAGCAGTGCATATGTTCCCCTGTCTTCACTCCCCTCCTTCCGCCTTCTTCTGACTGTGCGGCCTCATGGCCGCGGCATGCGATAAGGGATCAGCTGAGGCCGCCCAGTCTGAAGCAGGTGTAAGGACATGTGTGAGCGGCGAACATATTTACTGCACAAGGCCACAAATCCCAGCACCGCAGTGTGACTTTAGGAAAAGGCACTGTGGGTCTGGGATTTATGGCCATCGTTAACCGCACCGGCCAACATGAAATGAGGTCATGAGACGGCCTGCACTAACAGGGTATTGCCAAGGGATAACACAAGAGCGCAGTTTCCTGTACTGCAAATAACAACGGTAAGGAATCTGCGCACAGCACCTAGGTGTAAATTTGTACACCTGTGCTGCGTCTCCTTAAAAAGACAAGTCACGCCTCCACTACTGTTTGACAGTATAATGGGCTAAATATTGTACGTGTTTTATTCAGCGTGTGCAAGGAGCAAAATTAAGAGAGCAACCTTTGACTTGTGCATCATTAATGCAGTTCAAGGTGTGGCTCTTGTACCTTGCAACACCTGAGGGGGGGTTAAAGGTTACCTTTGAGGCCTACACTCTGCTCCTCTCCTCCTCCTGCTGACCCTGGGCTATAACACCGCCAGTTGTAGCCTGGAAGTGCTAGCTGCACAGAGAAAAATACCAGCCAATGTGTTAGTGGGGTTCAGCACCGCCAGCTGTTCCCCTGCTGTGTAGCCGGCATCGTGTCCAGCACAAGCCACGCTGGCACAACCGACCAAAAGCTGCCACCAGTGCAGGCTTCGGCCTACACTCTGCTCCTCTCCTCCTCCTGCTGACCCTGGGCTCAAACACCGCTAGTTTTTGCCCGGAACTGCTAGCTGCACAGAGAAAAACACCAGTCAATGTGTTAGTGGGGTTCAGCACCGCCAGCTGTTCCCCTGCTGTGTAGTCGGCATCGTGTCCAGCACATGCCACGCTGGCACAACTGACCAAAAGCTGCCACCAGTGCAGGCTTCGGCCTACACTCTGCTCCTCTCCTCCTCCTGCTGACCCTGGGCTCAAACACCTCCAGTTTCTGCCCGGAAGTGCTAGCTGCACAGAGAAAAACACCAGCCAATGTGTTAGTGGGGTTCAGCACCGCCAGCTGTTCCCCTGCTGTGTAGCCGGCAACGTGTCCTGCAAACGCCACGCAGGCACATGAACTGAAATTGAAGGGAGCCTGCCCCCCACCCCCAGGTGTTTCTATGTATAACAGCCACCTTGTACAGCAGTACTGCTGCATTTGTACAAGGTGGCTGACTTTTTCTCCTTGCCCACGTGGAACTCAACACGTACAAAATGTGTCTCATTAGAGACCATTCCACTGTCCCTGAGGTGTGACTTTCCTTTCTAATGACACGCAGCACCCCCATTGTTAGCGCTGCCCGTCTTCTGACATCATTGGTTGGCTGGCTGTGCCTGTGCGTCCGCCCTGCCCGACACAATGCCCCTTGTTGTCTCATATATTTTGACTGCGAGGGTGTGATTGATGGGCACGAGCAGTGCATATGTTCCCCTGTCTTCACTCCCCACCTTCCGCCTTCTTCTGACTGTGCGGCCTCATGGCCGCGGCATGCGAGAAGGGATCAGCAGAGGCCGCCCAGTCTGAAGCAGGTGTAAGGACGTGTGTGAGCGGCCAAAATATTTACTGCTCAAGGCCACGAATCCCAGCACCGCAGTGTGACTTTATGAAAAGGCACTGTGGGTCTGGGATTTATGGCCATCGTTAACCGCACCGGCCAACATGAAATGAGGTCATAAGACGGGCAGCTCTAACAGGGCATTGCCAAGGGATAACACAAGAGTGCAGACTCCTGTACAGCAAATAACAACGCTCAGGAAGCTGCGCCAAGCACCAAGGCGTTATTTGGAACACCTGTGCTGCGTCTCCTTAAAAAGCCAAGTCACGCATCCACTACAGTTTGACTGTAGAATGGGCTAAATTGTGTACGTCTTTCATTCAGCGTGTGCAAGTAGACAAATTAATAGAGCAACCTTTCACTTGTGCAGCATTAATACTGCACAAGGTGTGTCTCTTGTACTTTGTAACACCTGAGGGGGGGTTAACGGTTTCCTTTGAAATTGGTTCAACTAGGCTTCGGCCTACACTCTGCTCCTCTCCTCCTCCTCCTGCTTCACCACGGGCTCTAACATCGCTAGTTTTTGCCCGCAAGTGCTAGCTGCACAGAGAAAAACACCCGCCATTGTGTTAGTGGGGTTCAGCAACTGTGTAGCCGGCAAAGTGTCCTGCAAACGCAACGCTGACACAAAGCTGCCTCCAGTGCAGGCTTCGGCCTACACTCTGCTCCCCCTGCTTACCCTTTGCTCCAGCACCGCTAGTTGGGGCTCTAGGAAGACAATCTTTAATAGGTAACGCTTCTGGGTTCCAGCACCGCCAGCTGGTTCTCGGCAGTGTTTTTGTCACTGGTACTCCCTCGTGCCAAACCTGGTTCCAGCACCGTCAGCTGTTTCCGGGTAGTGTCAAGCTCACTGAGACGCCTATGCTTGCCCCGTCGTGGTGCGGTCGGGTTAGCCAACTCCAGGGTGCCTCCAGTTTAGGAGCTTCCTATGTGGGCTGCGTGAACTGGTAGTCAAGGCTGGTTCTGTAGTGCCAGTGGGCCCAGCTCCCCCTGTAGGACTGTTGGGGTTCGGTAACTGCGGCTGCCTCGCGGCCTAGCTGTTCTCTCCTCTCCTGTGGGCCTTGGGGTCCACCACCTGGTTCCAGCACCATCAGCTGGTTCCGGGCCGAGCCTTTGGCTTAGGTGCCTCCTCCTGGGTATCCGAGTTCCGCCAACGTCAGGCGGTCCTTGGTAGTGCTTTTAAGCGCGGGCACCTACAGCTTAGTAACCGGGTTCCAGCACCGTCAGCTGGTCCTCGGTCGTGCCATTGGCTCTTGCACACTGGGGTAACGCATCTGGGTTCCAGCACCGCCAGCTGGTTCTCGGCAGTGTTCTTGACACAGGTACTCCCTCGTGCCAAGCCTGGTTTCAGCACCGTCAGCTGTTTCCGGGTTGTGTCAAGCTCACTGAGACGCCTATGCTCGCCCCGTCGTGGTGCGGTCGGGTTAGCCAACTCCAGGGTGCCTCCAGTTTAGGAGCTTCCTATGTGGGCTGCGTGAACTGGTAGTCAAGGCTGGTTCTGTAGTGCCAGTAGGCCCAGCTCCCCCTGTAGGACTGTTGGGGTTCGGTAACTGCGGCTGCCTCGCGGCCTAGCTGTTCTCTCCTCTCCTGTGGGCCTTGGGGTCCACCACCTGGTTCCAGCACCGTCAGCTGGTTCCGGGCCGAGCCTTTGGCTTAGGTGCCTCCTCCTGGGTATCCGAGTTCCGCCAACATCAGGCGGTCCTTGGTAGTGCATTTAAGCGCGGGCACGTACAGCTTAGTAACCGGGTTCCAGCACCGTCAGCTGGTACTCGGTCGTGCCATTGGCTCTTGCACACTGGGGCAACGCATCTGGGTTCCAGCACCGCCAGCTGGTTCTCGGCAGTGTTTTTGTCACAGGTACTCCCTTGTGCCAAACCTGGTTTCAGCACCGTCAGCTGTTTCCGGGTTGTGTCAAACTCGCTGAGACGCCTATGCTTGCCCCGTCATGTTGCGGTCGGATTAGCCAACTCCAGGGTGCCTCCAGTTTAGGAGCTTCCTATGTGGGCTGCATGAATTGGTAGTCAAGGCTGGTTCTGTAGTGCCAGTAGGCCCAGCTCCCCCTGTAGGACTGTTGGCATTCGGTAACTGCGGCTGCCTCGCGGCCTAGCTGTTCTCTCCTCTCCTGTGGGCCTTGGGGTCCACCACCTGGTTCCAGCACCGTCAGCTGGTTCCGGGCCGAGCCTTTGGCTTAGGTGCCTCCTCCTGGGTATCCGAGTTCCGCCAACGTCAGGCGGTCCTTGGTAGTGCTTTTAAGCGCGGGCACCTACAGCTTAGTAACCGGGTTCCAGCACCGCCAGCTGGTCCTCGGTCGTGCCATTAGCTCTTGCACACTGGGGCAACGCATCTGGGTTCCAGCACCGCCAGCTGGTTCTCGGCAGTGCTCTTGACACAGGTACTCCCTCGTGCCAAGCCTGGTTTCAGCACCGTCAGCTGTTTCCGGGTTGTGTCAAGCTCACTGAGACGCCTATGCTTGCCCCGTCGTGGTGCGGTCGGGTTAGCCAACTCCAGGGTGCCTCCAGTTTAGGAGCTTCCTATGTGGGCTGCGTGAACTGGTAGTCAAGGCTGGTTCTGTAGTGCCAGTAGGCCCAGCTCCCCCTGTAGGACTGTTGGGGTTCGGTAACTGCGGCTGCCTCGCGGCCTAGCTGTTCTCTCCTCTCCTGTGGGCCTTGGGGTCCTCCACCTGGTTCCAGCACCGTCAGCTGGTTCCAGGCCGAGCCTTTGGCTTAGGTGCCTCCTCCTGGGTATCCGAGTTCCGCCAACGTCAGGCGGTCCTTGGTAGTGCTTTTAAGCGCGGGCACCTACAGCTTAGTAACCGGGTTCCAGCACCGTCAGCTGGTCCTCGGTCGTGCCATTGGCTCTTGCACACTGGGGCAACGCATCTGGGTTCCAGCACCGCCAGCTGGTTCTCGGCAGTGTTTTTGTCACAGGTACTCCCTCGTGCCAAACCTGGTTTCAGCACCGTCAGCTGTTTCCGGGTTGTGTCAAACTCGCTGAGACGCCTATGCTTGCCCCGTCGTGTTGCGGTCGGGTTAGCCAACTCCAGGGTGCCTCCAGTTTAGGAGCTTCCTATGTGGGCTGCATGAATTGGTAGTCAAGGCTGGTTCTGTAGTGCCAGTTGGCCCAGCTCCCCCTGTAGGACTGTTGGGGTTCGGTAACTGCGGCTGCCTCGCGGCCTAGCTGTTCTCTCCTCTCCTGTGGGCCTTCGGGTCCACCACCTGGTTCCAGCACCGTCAGCTGGTTCCAGGCCGAGCCTTTGGCTTAGGTGCCTCATCCTGGGTATCCGAGTTTCGCCAACGTCAGGCGGTCCTTGGTAGTGCTTTTAAGCGCGGGCACCTACAGCTTAGTAACCGGGTTCCAGCACCGCCAGCTGGTCCTCGGTCGTGCCATTGGCTCTTGCACACTGGGGTAACGCATCTGGGTTCCAGCACCGCCAGCTGGTTCTCGGCAGTGTTCTTGACACAGGTACTCCCTCGTGCCAAGCCTGGTTTCAGCACCGTCAGCTGTTTCCGGGTTGTGTCAAGCTCACTGAGACGCCTATGCTTGCCCCGTCGTGGTGCGGTCGGGTTAGCCAACTCCAGGGTGCCTCCAGTTTAGGAGCTTCCTATGTGGGCTGCGTGAACTGGTAGTCAAGGCTGGTTCTGTAGTGCCAGTAGGCCCAGCTCCCCCTGTAGGACTGTTGGGGTTCGGTAACTGCGGCTGCCTCGCGGCCTAGCTGTTCTCTCCTCTCCTGTGGGCCTTGGGGTCCACCACCTGGTTCCAGCACCGTCAGCTGGTTCCGGGCCGAGCCTTTGGCTTAGGTGCCTCCTCCTGGGTATCCGAGTTCCGCCAACGTCAGGCGGTCCTTGGTAGTGCTTTTAAGCGCGGGCACCTACAGCTTAGTAACCGGGTTCCAGCACCGTCAGCTGGTCCTCTTTCGTGCCATTGGCTCTTGCACACTGGGGCAACGCATCTGGGTTCCAGCACCGCCAGTTGGTTCTCGGCAGTGTTTTTGTCACAGGTACTTCCTCGTGCCAAACCTGGTTTCAGCACCGTCAGCTGTTTCCGGGTTGTGTCAAACTCGCTGAGACGCCTATGCTTGCCCCGTCGTGTTGCGGTCGGGTTAGCCAACTCCAGGGTGCCTCCAGTTTAGGAGCTTCCTATGTGGGCTGCATGAATTGGTAGTCAAGGCTGGTTCTGTAGTGCCAGTAGGCCCAGCTCCCCCTGTAGGACTGTTGGCGTTCGGTAACTGCGGCTGCCTCGCGGCCTAGCTGTTCTCTCCTCTCCTGTGGGCCTTCGGGTCCACCACCTGGTTCCAGCACTGTCAGCTGGTTCCGGGCCGAGCCTTTGGCTTAGGTGCCTCCTCCTGGGTATCCGAGTTCCGCCAACGTCAGGCGGTCCTTGGTAGTGCTTTTAAGCGCGGGCACCTACAGCTTAGTAACCGGGTTCCAGCACCGCCAGCTGGTCCTCGGTCGTGCCATTGGCTCTTGCACACTGGGGCAACGCATCTGGGTTCCAGCACCGCCAGCTGGTTCTCGGCAGTGTTCTTGACACAGGTACTCCCTCGTGCCAAGCCTGGTTTCAGCACCGTCAGCTGTTTCCGGGTTGTGTCAAGCTCACTGAGACGCCTATGCTTGCCCCGTCGTGGTGCGGTCGGGTTAGCCAACTCCAGGGTGCCTCCAGTTTAGGAGCTTCCTATGTGGGCTGCGTGAACTGGTAGTCAAGGCTGGTTCTGTAGTGCCAGTAGGCCCAGCTCCCCCTGTAGGACTGTTGGGGTTCGGTAACTGCGGCTGCCTCGCGGCCTAGCTGTTCTCTCCTCTCCTGTGGGCCTTCGGGTCCACCACCTGGTTCCAGCACCGTCAGCTGGTTCCAGGCCGAGCCTTTGGCTTAGGTGCCTCCTCCTGGGTATCCGAGTTCCGCCAACGTCAGGCGGTCCTTGGTAGTGCTTTTAAGCGCGGGCACCTACAGCTTAGTAACCGGGTTCCAGCACCGCCAGCTGGTCCTCGGTCGTGCCATTGGCTCTTGCACACTGGGGCAACGCATCTGGGTTCCAGCACCGCCAGCTGGTTCTCGGCAGTGTTCTTGACACAGGTACTCCCTCGTGCCAAGCCTGGTTTCAGCACCGTCAGCTGTTTCCGGGTTGTGTCAAGCTCACTGAGACGCCTATGCTTGCCCCGTCGTGGTGCGGTCGGGTTAGCCAACTCCAGGGTGCCTCCAGTTTAGGAGCTTCCTATGTGGGCTGCGTGAACTGGTAGTCAAGGCTGGTTCTGTAGTGCCAGTAGGCCCAGCTCCCCCTGTAAGACTGTTGGGGTTCGGTAACTGCGGCTGCCTCGCGGCCTAGCTGTTCTCTCCTCTCCTGTGGACCTTCAGGTCCACCACCTGGTTCCAGCACCGTCAGCTGGTTCTCGGCAGTGTCTTTTGCTCTTGTACCTTCTGCTCCCCATCCTGGTTCCAGTACCGTCAGCTGGTTCCAGGCAGAGCCTTTGGCTTAGGTGCCTCCTTCTGGGTATCCGAGTTCCGCCAACGTCAGGCGGTCCTTGGTAGTGCTTTTTAGCACGGGTACCTCCTGCTTAGTAACCGGGTTCCAGTAACATCAGCTGGTCCTCGGTAGTTCCATAGGCTCTTGAACCTTCGGGTAGCCATCCGAGTTCCAGTTCCATCAGCTGGTTCTTGGCATTTTCTCAGCCTTCTTGTACCTTCTGCTACATTTCCAAGTTGAAGACCCTAAAGTCGATGACCCGGAAGACCACCCCGATGACGACGACGACGACGACCCGGAAGACCACCCCGATGACGACGACGACGACGGTGGTGACGACGACGGCGGAGACGACGACGGCTGAGACGACGACGGCGGAGATGACGATACTGGAGACGACGACCCTGGAGACGACGACATGGAAGACCGAGAAGCAGAAGAACAAGAGGCTGCAGAACAAAGAGCAGAAGAACATTAAGCATAAGACTTAATATCAGAGCAAAAGATATTATCTAAATTATATGCAGAAGAAGACTAAGCAGTGTATGGGGGTGAGTCCGTTCCTCCTCGTGGTGCCCCTGGATAAAGCCTGATGCTGCAGGCCAAACTGAACGCGGACAAATGTAACTTTTGTGACTGGCAGAACGGAAGGTGTAATCTTCCAACTTTTATAGATAACAACTACGGGAATGCCTGTCACAAATGAGAATATGATGAAGAAGTAGAATAGGAAGAATAATAACAGTGGAATAAAAAGAATATGTAGAATAGGAAGAATAATAATAGTTGAATAAAATGAATATGAAGAATGTAATCAAAAAAAAAAAAAAAGGTAAAGGATGAAGAAGAAGATGAATAAGGTGAAGAAGAAGTTGATGTCAAAGATGCTGATGATGATGAAGATGACAGTGTGGGAAAAGAAAAAAAAAAAAAGAAAAAAAAGAAAAGGAAGGGCGTGGAATAGTGAAACATCAATATCTGACAAAATAAAAAAAAAAAATTACATAGTCAATATCTTTGTCACTCCGAACGTCTTAAAAAAAAACAAAAAACATGCTATTCTATTTGATTGGGATAAACCTCTATGACTTTAATGTCTCCGCCACCTCCCCAAATACATCCGGCATTATTCTTAGTTGTTTTCCTTCATGTAGAATGAACCTACAAGGCAAGAAAGGGTTTATTTTAATTCCGATATTTTGGTCCCATTGACTTGCATTGGGATCGGGTATCGGTATCGGCGATATACGATATTTTTTGAATATCGGCCGATCCTATCCGATACCGATACTTTCCGATATCGGAAGGTATCGCTCAACACTAGTGAAACGTTTAGGAACTGCAACCATTTTATTACAAAGCTTAAAAGTAATTGTCCAAAGAAATGCTTTTCTAGAACTGGGCTGGCTTTAGATACTTTCTTAACAAGGTCTAATCTGACTTTTTTATTTTTAAGTCTGATTAATGGTTTGGACTTTGTGGTGAATCCTCTTGTTTTGTTTCATGAAGTCTTCTCTTTATGATAGATACTGAAACACCTACTTTCTGGAGAATGTTCTTCATTTAAGTGGATGTTGTAAAGTGTTTTTTCTTCACCATGGAAAGGATTCTGGATCCTCCACCACTGTTGTCTTCCGTGAAAGTCCAGACCTTTTTTGAGTTCCCAAATTCACCAGTCTTTTTTTTTGCTGAATGTGCCAAACTGATGATTTGGCCCCTCCTAAAATTTCTGCTATCTCTCTGATGGATTTCTTCTTTTTTCAGCCTAATAATAGTTTGTTTCACTTCCATTGATAGCTCTTTTGATCAGCTTCCAAAAACAAATCCCACATCTAGATTCAGCTCCAGAAATTTTAAATGCTTAATTAATGTTGACTAAATCGTTAACAAGCGAATAGCACATTCAGCTTATTAAAAAGCTTTTCAAATAATTGTCCAATTTTTCTACCTTGAAAAAAGAGGCATCTACATATTAATGAGCTGTAATTTCTAAACCCTTACTCCAATTAGAATGTGAAGACCCTCAAATTAAAGCTGAGAATCTGAACTTTAAGGTGATATTAATTATATAACTATATCTCAAATATGTTTTGCAATTTGCTAAGCTAACAAAACGTGTGCCCAAATGTTTCTGGACCGAAGTGTATTTAATTGATTAACTTTTCTTAACTTTTAGGGAGTGAAAACGTCATTAACAGGTTGTTAAGATTTTGGTGTAAATGTACTATTCAAAGTTTTATTTTAGAAAAATAAAACTAGAGGAAAAGGGGGAAATTATTTTTAATTAATATAATTGTGGCTTTTAATAAAACATCATTTTAAAACATATATAGCAAGGATCTTTGATACTTTGAATAAGGCTTTGAAATCCATGGTATTTAAAGGCAATGTTGTCTGCTACAGACATAATAACATAGTAACATAGTAACATAGTTAGTAAGGCCGAAAAAAGACATTTGTCCATCCAGTTCAGCCTATATTCCATCATAATAAATCCCCAGATCTACGTCCTTCTACAGAACCTAATTGTATGATACAATATTGTTCTGCTCCAGGAAGACATCCAGGCCTCTCTTGAACCCCTCGACTGAGTTCGCCATCACCACCTCCTCAGTCAAGCAATTCCAGATTCTCACTGCCCTAACAGTAAAGAATCCTCTTCTATGTTGGTGGAAAAACCTTCTCTCCTCCAGACATGGATTCTCTGGGTTCTTAACTTTGGTGAACTGACAAACCTAGAGTCTATTTTTAAATGTTTTGCTACTAGAGTTGAATTCTACTTAAATGTTCCAAAAATCGACATTTGTCAAAACTCAGATTTTTTGTAATTCACTTCTCTGGACGTAGTTTTTCTGAACCATTCATGGCCATTCATAGGTTGAAAGATAAATATTAATACTCACTTTACTATTCACCTCTCTGGCCCCTCAGCTCTTCATTTCACATATTCAATTCTAGTTGTATCGTCTGATCGCCATCACAAGTACCAACATCCACCTCTCACACTGGACCAGGAGTTCTGGATCTGACAAGGCCCAAAATGGTTCTGTACATGTCTGTATATTGTCATGGCACACATCGTGGCATCAAAACATCGTGACCTTTCAAAGATTTGCGTAGAATTGGTCTGGTCCTAGGCACATCTTATCATTGCATCTCGAGCTGGACTTTCAGCTCTGATGTAGCCCAGAGATTTCTGCATGAGTACCTGTGATGTGAAGATGTGTTGAGGACCAGGTGGATGACAGTGAGAAGCAGAGATAAGTTGCAATGTGAGCATAAGGATTTTTTTTTAACATATTTTGATTATTATGAACTTTGGTCTGTAAAGGCTCCAGAGCAAAGGAGATACATTCATTTCAAGGATAATAACTTTTCTGTAAAAAATTTTTTTTTAAATCTCAAATTTGAATTTTGCCTTATCTACGAATCTCTACTTGCTACTGTAGTAAAGTATATTTTCAATCTCCACATTTGCTGGGATGGGTGCTGCCTATAGGCTGAATTCATTGTCAAACACCTTAGCTGTCATGATCACCATTCATTTGCTACCATCTTTTTTCACTCACTCTCTTTCTGTCAGATGTTGTTGCTCCTTTTTTATGAATGATGCAGAGCAATAATGAAGCAGCTCTGGTTCATATTTTGTGATTACTTGTTGTGCTTTTCAGGCATGAAGTCTGAAGAATAATTCCTAACTTAGGTTATGTGTGCATGTTCATGATTCCCAGCACAATAATCTGCTACAAATACTGATATGTTAACTGGAAAAATGCTGCTTAAAAAAATTTAATTTTTTGCTGCGTTTTTACATATGTTTTTAATGTGATTTTTCTATTCATTAAAATTGGTGAGGGAGGCTGCAAAAATGATGAAAGATTTGATATTGCTTCAAATTTGCAACGAAAAAATAACATGTTCATGAGATTTCATAAATCTTATTTGCTTTACTGAGACTGAAAAATGCAGCATATTTTGCAGCAAAAATGTATGGAAAAAATGTGACAAGTAAACATGCTTATGATATCCTAATTTTCTCCCTTTTATGAGCCTTGAAAAGTTCACACTATACAAGTCCCTAGCTCCCTTACTCCAGTTGCCAGTTATTGATTTTACCTGAACCTAGTTCTGTCTTCATAGTTCTGCTGCCCTGAACCTGATTATTTTCATATGTTGACTTTGGATTGTTAATTTTTTGCCGATTCTCAGGTTATGGCTCAGCTCATATCAGCCTGATATGCCAGGTCAGTCCACCCTCCTACAGCCACTCTATGGACCCAACACATGGGGCTTTCTGTAAGTCCCAATGCATTTTACACAGTTTAAAATTGAATGCCAGTGGTCCTCTGAAAACTGATAGACAGAGTGTCTAGACAAAGCCTTTCTGTGGAAACTCTAATAGGAGCTTCTAGACTAACATGGACAGAGCTACATAACATGACTGCAGCTTTGAAGGGAATGAACCTTTGGAGATCTAATTTAGTCTTCAATATGAGTTCAATGTCCTAGGGTGCTGGTAACAGGCCAGCACATAGCACTGCAATATTTTTATGGAAGCCGAAAAGCACCATGGATGCATGAACATGGATTGCAACAAGAGAATAATAAATATAGGGACAGTAATATAGATGGTATAAAAATGCCTTTTATTGAACAATGAATGGCACATATGCAAGAGTGCCTGCACTAATAGATGATAAAATGCAAAGAACAATAAAAAGAGACAACTAGATACAACATACACTTGATGTAAACGAATTGGAGACCACACAAAAGATGATGTAAAATAGATGTTATACAGAAAATACTAGATTGAGGAGCATAGTATCACAAAACACATGGTGGGTAATATCAAATGAGCAAGAACAAATAAGACCATCTGGGTAAGGCCATTAGTACAATATCAGATCAATAGCCTCTATTGCTTAGGGAAGTAATCATGAGAAATAATCCCTAGTGCCCATAAATTAGATATCGTGAAAAATGTGGTGTTAAACGTATAATAGCAATTTGCCCAACATGATGTGTATAAACACCAAAATATAGCAGATTATAGTGCTGCCCAACAGTATACCCCTGTAAGGCTGGATCAGCAATGTGAGAACATAAATTAATTAAATATTCATTGTGTAGCAATGGTAATCAGTGTCCTAATGTGAGGGAAGAATAATCATAAGTGAGGAATATGCTGCCTGCGTCATGCACTTAGCATAAAGGGTATAAATTAGAGTAGCATGTATCACATGGAGATGTTACCTAGTGGTGGTCCAGTGGTGGTCCCTGGTCCAAGGTGCAGTGCATGCCCCGACGGGCGTATCGGAACTTGGTCCTTCATCAGTATTTTTATGGTAGAGCTAATGAAGCTTCGTTAATGGCTGCAGTTGTAGCATTATACATGGGTTGTTAAGCAGTAAAATAATTGTTGAAAATGTCTTAGGCTAGTTTCACACTAGTGTTCGGCAGGGCTGCGGATGAAAGCCTTCTTCCTCTGTGAAGCCCTGCCCACTGCAGCTCCTCTTCCTTAAACTCTGCCTTTGTCTGCATGCATCCTGCATACCATATCTTTAACATTGGGTACGCAGGCCATTCGGATGTATGCAGATGCCTCTGCATGCATTGTTTTGAAGCTGCGCCGACTGCAACAAAATGCAACATGTTGCGTTTGACGCAGGTCAGCGCAGCGTCAAGACGATGCATGCGGGTGCATCCGCATACATCAACATGACCTGCATTCCCAATGTTAAAGATTCAGATGAAGGCACAGCTGAAGGAAGAGGCGTGGCAGTTGGTGGGGCTTCAAAGAGGAATAAGGCTTTCATCTGCAGCCCTGCCGAATGCTAGCGTGAAACTAGCCTTAGTCACATGTCAGGAGATTTGATCAATGGGATCCAATCATTTTTTGAGATTGTTAAGTCACAGCACTCAGACCTCTATGAGCCAAAACTTCAAATTCCCTTGTGATGACTCATAAGATATTTGACACTTTTGCTATTTGATTTCACCACATGGTATAGGAGTCCTAGCACTCAAATGTAGCTTATGATAGAGACACTCCATCTAATACCTAGATGTAAGGTATCATTGTGGGAAAGAGATTAATGTAAATGATAGTTATTGATTTTCTGTTTGCTGGGGGTCCAAATTCTGGAACCTCCACAGACCAAAAGAATGGGGTCCTGTATCCTCCGTCTGAATGAAGTGGCAGTCACACACGCACTGTTGCTTCACTCATCACCTATAAGACTGTTAGAGATAGTCGTGTACAGTGCAGGCATCCAATCTTATTCTGGAAATGAGAGACTTATCCCATGGATTGGTCATAAATTATGATTGTCAGGCATAAGTGTATTGTAAAACTTTTACAATGTGTATGTTGCATTTTTTTTTTAAAATAAGTTTTAAAAATAAATTAAAAAGGAGAAATGATTCAGGTCATCTCCTGGTACACCTGACTGTTAGACTATGAGTTCTTTTTCCATCAATAAACTACGGTAACTCATTTTCTGAAACTTCTACTAAAATTACTGTGTTGCTCAAGGGAAAAACTAATTGGAATAGTGCTGACGGTAGTGTGTGTGTAAACCTACTAAATGATAGATTAATATCTTCAATATATGTTTTAAATCTTTTGTACTCTTTTTCCAGATAGCTGTTTCACTTCCTACTTACATTTTATTTCTATATCTAGCGGCACAATTTTTGTGCTTCCTAAACTTGCTGACATGGGTGTTATTGTAAACCATTAATTTAATACAGATGAGAAAACATATTTATAAAAAGTGGCTAGATATGAATATTTGTAAGCACTGCGGGTAATTAAATTTATGGTACTGGACTTTGTATTAACTTTGTTATTGTACAAATATAAAAATGATAAATTGTAGATAGATAGACAGAAATGAGGTGAATGGATGATAACTAGAAATAAGCGAGCAGTAAAATGCTCAGATGCTCGTTACTCGAACTGAGCATTTTCTAATACTCGGTTGCTTATTTCAAGTAAGGAGTATAATGGGAGTCAAATGGAAATCCGAGCATTTTTCCTGCAGACCCTACAAGGAGGTCTGGGGGGGCAGTGGTAATGTTGAAATGGATGGAAAAAATGCTGTAAGGAAGGAAAATAGCTTTGGGAAGACCCCTGGAACCTCTCTGTTGCCCACATTACTGCAATAAAACTAACAAAATCAACAAGAAATTGAACTTTACAGAAAAAAAAATGTTAAGAAATATTCTTTCCTGTATAATGACATACTGTATATATATGAGGCAACATTTTAAAAGGATTTTTAAGAAATTATAACAATTTAAATAAACCAAAATTTTACTTTTTTTATTAAAAAAATGGGAAATTTCAGTTTAATTTATGAAAGAAGCAAAAAACTGCAAAAATTAGATGGAAGACGGACTCAGATACACCTTGTAACAGACATAAATGAGCGACTCATGCACATTATGTTCATACTGTCATGTAGTGGTACTTCTAGACTCATAATGGTAAAGGCTGTGCACTAAGTGGAAAGCCTGCAAACAACTACAAGCAGAGTTATCCATACACCCTTGAAGGCACCAACTGTAGTGCCTCATTCAAATATTGTGAGCAAAGTGTATTTTTGGTACTGCTACCCTCATAAAAGCTCTGCACACAATGCAAGCCTGACAAAAATTCCAAGCAAGGTCACATATACTCACTTGAAGGCACCAACTGTAGTGCCTCATAAAAAAATTAAGAAATTTTGTAATTGTGGAACGTTTACACTCATAAAGGGTTAGCACACAGTGCAAAGCCACAAAATAACTTATAAAAAGGGTCATCCAGTCATCCATAGACTCTTGAAGACAACAACTGCTGTGCCTCATTCAAATATTTTGAAAGTGTGGTTGATATACTCCTACACTCACAAAGGCTTTGCACAAAGTGTAAACCTAGGAGGAAATAATGAGTGTGATCCAGTTATCCAAAAACCCTTAAAGGCAACAACTCCTGGGCCTCATTAAAATATTTTGAAAGTGTAGTTGATTTACTTCTACTATTATTTCAGGGGTAGCCATACACCCTTGAAGACAACAACTCTAGTGCCTCAAAATAATTAAGAAAATTTTTTGTTTTTGTGGCACTTCTACACTCAAAGTAAAAAAACTTATAAAGAGGGTAATCCAGTCATCCATAGACCCTTGAACTTGTGGCTCTCGTTCAAATACTTTAAAAGTGTGGTTGATGTACTCAAACACTTAAGGTACCATCACATTAAGTGACGCTGCAGTGATATAGACAACGATGCCAATCGCTGCAGCGTTGCTGTTTAGTCGTTGTGTGGTCGCTGGAGAGCTGTCACACAGACAGCTCTCCAGCGACCAACGATGCCGAAGTCCCCAGGTAACCAGGGTAAACATCGGGTTACTAAGCGCAGGGCCGCGCTTAGTAACCCGATGTTTACCCTGGTTATCATTGTAAATGTAAAAAAAAAAACACTACATACTTACATTCCAGTGTCTGTCACGTCCCCCGGCGTCAGCTTCCCTGCACTGTGTAAGCGCCGGCCGTAAAGCAGAGCGGTGACGTCACCGCTGTGCTCTGCTTTATGGCCGGCCGGCGCTTACACAGTGCAGGGAAGCTGATGCCGGGGGATGCGACAGACACCGGAATGTAAGTGTGTAGTTTTTTTTTTGTCATGAAATTGGCCCAGAGCTTTGACATTGTACCCACCTCCTCATTCTTACCCAATCTTTGCTGAGCAAATGAGATGAGGCTGGGCTGGGTAGTACTGTATCTCCCTGTTTTATGTCTTCCTTCGTCTCTACCTGGTCTTCATGTAAAGCTTCAGCTTTAATTGTGATTAAAGGCACAGAAGCGGGATTGTTGCGCTAATTATGGCACATCACCATCTATGCCCATTCTTCAGTTATGTATGGAGTCTGCCTGGAATACCAACAGGAATGTTGGAGCTGGTATTTAACAACTGGCCTTTTTTTGTCCACAAAACCTTGCTAACACGTGCCAAATAAAGTTCCAGCGCGTGTTGACATTGCACACCAGTCGATGAACTGGCACTTTCATGGACAGAAGCAGCTGTAGCTGACTTGTGGACATTGGCGCTAATGTGGAGTACCTTAACTAGAAGCTCTTGTAAATCTGGGTACGTTTTCAGAAAGCATGGAACCACCACGTATGCCATGTGTGCCAAGCTTGGTACGTGTGTGAGCTTCCCAGGTTTACAGCCGCTACCAGGTTATGCTCTTTATCACACACAACCATGTCTGGATGAAGGGTCAGCAGTGAGAGTCACAGATCTGTCTGGTCTGTTATTCCTTTCAATAACTCTGTCATGGATTGCGGTTTGTCTCCTAGACAAATTAACTTTAACAGAGCCTGTTGTTGCTATACTGAGGCAGTTCTGAAGAGCTTACAGCTTCTGGCTGATGTGGACAACGTGCTCTGAGATACCAAATCAGAGAAGGAGGATGAGGAGGAGCAGGAGAAAGTACAGGAACTGGTATGGGAGGTGAAAGAAACCAGCAATTTTCGGCAGCACATGTTGTGCCAGGGTGTGACTCAGCCCCAGCCTCCACAATGTTACCCAGTGTGCTGTCAGGGAAATGTAGTGGCCCAGGCCACAAGCACTTGTCCATGTGTCGATTGTTAAGTGTACAATCCCAGTAATTGCATTGGTAAGGTTGGTAAGGGCCTGGATGATGTTACTGAACAAGTGCTGCTATAAGGCATGATGCCACAACGGGAAGAATGTCAACGAGAAAAACAGCCACACTCAAATAGTTGAGATTTATGCAAAAAGTGTTGTTTCTTTATTCACGTATACAAACATCACCAGGTGCTTTCCAGAAATAAAGTGACTGCGGACAACAAGGTTAACATTTCGACCAGGAACGGTTTTTGTCAAAACCTCACTGTAAGATAAATACAAAACATAAATGTGCTGTACAAATATACATGAACTTTCATACAAACAATAAAATGAAATCAACGCATAAACAACAATGACTTCCGGTCCAAATATACATCCAGAAATTATATACAGCTATAAATACATCGTTCAGATTCAGTAGAAATCCATAGAAACACATCATATGTCATCACAAGGGATTTTAGTCCCAAAAGAACAAGAAAGGCAAGAACCATACTAAAGAACCGCATCTATCCTGTATTCAACATGCATACTTAGAAAAGGCAGGTAGAACGATCAAGCCGCCAATGTAGTGTACTGACCTTGTGCCAGAAGAATAAATGAAGAATAGAAAGCATATGGGGAATGAGTCCCAGTAGGGCTAATGAGGGAAGAAAAATGAGAGGTATCAAAGACAGGTGCATGTGCAAGCTCTGGTCAGGGTTAGGAGATAGCGTGTCTGCCTTATGGGTGATGCAGTGACTCATGTGGAGAGCAGAAGCGCTTTAAGTAGACCACGTTCATAGTAATTCCCAGGTCTGCGCGACACACCGCACAGCTCCGGTGAGCTGGAGAGAGGCTTGGCATGCAGTGGCATGCGTGCATTCTCAAAGTGCATGCACGGTAAAATCAGGGACCCGGGCTATGTGATTGCGGCTGTGCAGCCAATAAAAGGCCTGGCACATGCGCAGCATGCTCGAGCAGGCGGGGGCGTAGGTAAACAGAGGGCGCTTGCGCTGGAAGTTGCACTAGGTGTCTGCAGGAATAAAAATGGATGTTATTATTCAAATGAAACTGCAGCAGAGTTGTGGATTTGTTCCAAATGTCGGGGATAGTAGGAAATGTAACAGTAAAGGGACCTCAAGCAAATGGAAGAAAGGAAAGCAGAAGGCTGAATAATGCAAATATGAAAAATGAAAAAAAGAAAAAAAGAGAAAACGAGAAAAAGAAAAAAGAAAAAAAAATGAAAAAAAAAATAATAAAAATAAAATATACATATGGGGGGAAAGGTACTGAATAAAAAATAATAGACAGTAAATGAAAATAAAAGTTGAGAAACTAAAAAAACATTAAATATAGAAATGGAAATAGGAAAAAATAGAAAAAAATAGAAAAAAAATAGAAAAAAATAGAAAAAAAATATTTAGAATAAAAAAATAAAAATAAAAATAAAAGATTAAAAGATAAAAATAAAATAAAATAATATAGAAATAAACAATAGAAAATAAGCAACAGACAATGAAATGAAAGGAAATTGAGAAAACCAGTGAAAAGAATAGAATACAGAACAAAATGAAAAAAGTATAATCAAAATAAACAAAAAATAAAAATTAAGAAAAAATTTAAGAAAAAAATAAGAAATAAAAATAAAAAATATAAAAACATAAAATAAACAATAAAGAATAAAAAATAAAAAATAAAATAAAATGAACGTAATCAAAAAAGGAACTTAATGACACTAAAGGGATTTACACAGGATATGTCAAATTAACAAAAAAAAATGAAAAAGTCTTATTCATAAAATTCCTTCTCATGAGGTCTGATGGGAGGGGGAAGAAGTAGGAAAAAAAAGGAAAAGACAAAAATTAGAATGACGGTCTTGATCGAAGAACCTGAAGAAAACTGAGCCAAGCATGGTTAATGCATAATTATAATTGATGAACATCACTCTATTCAATTAAAAGTTAAGTCCAGTTCCCTGTTCAGGCCCTTGGGGGCCATAGTCTGTAGCGTATATATCCAGAAGGAATCTCTTGTTTTTTTCAGTCTGATGGTGGACTTGTGGCTCGAGATTCTATCCCTCATATGCTGTGTGGCCTCCCCATGTACAGGAGACCACAGGGACATTTGATTAGGTATACTACGCAATTAGATTCACAAGTATAGACACCTTTAATTCTGAATCTCCTACCTGTATGTGGATGGACAAAGTCACTTGACTTAATCATGTTGGCACAGCAGGCACATCCCAGACAAGGAACCATGCCCACTCTCTGGGTGCCTAGAAATTGTTGTCTTGGTTGTTTGGTAAAACTACAGATATCGGCCTTAACCAGGCTATCCTTGAAATTCTTTGGTCTATGTTTGCACATCAGTGCCGAGGTCTGGAAGTGTACTATCTGTGGATAGGCCTCCGAGAGAAGGTGCCAATGTTTATTAATGGTCTTGTAGATCAGTTGCATGATGGGGTGGTGAGTGTGTATAAATGGAATTCGTTCCAGTTTGGGGGTTTGAGATGAGCAAGGGAAATATTCAAGAGCTCTCATTTTTTCCTTGTTGAGAATTTTATAAAAAATTTTGGGGCCATATCTTCCAACCAGGATTCAATCAGGTTGGTTCTGAGACTATGTTGGTAACCCTACGAAATTGGGAACGTGAGAAAAGTAGTAAGTTGTTTGAATCAGTAGGTTTTACAAAGATGTCTGTATCTAGACTCCCTTGTTCGTTCTTAATGACCAAAGTGTCGAGAAACAGGATTTTCTGGGTGTCCCAATTGGGTGTAAATTGTAATTCGGGCCTGACATAATTGATTTGCGACATAAAGAGTGCAATGGTATCCGGTGGTCCGTCCCATAGTCAAAATACATCGTCTATGAAGCGGAGACAGCACTTTGAATGTATCTAAAAAGAAAATTGTTGTAGATGTAATTATTCTGAACGGTGTCCATATAAATGTTGGCGTATGCCGATGCCATGTTTGATCCCATAGCAGTCCCACAGGTTTGTAAGTAGAACTTGTCACCAAACATAAAGTAATTCTCCTTGAGAACTGTGGATAGAAGATCTAGGATGAACTATTGGGATTGTGGGCTAAGGTTAGAGGTTTGTAGGAGGTTACCCACGGCCTCCAAGCCTAGATCATGTTTGATCGAGGTATAAAGGCTCTTTAAGTTGAGGTTAGTTAGTGTTAGACTGACGGAACGCACTAAGAAAGAGGATATAGATGCGTTCGCAGTCCGGGGTCCACCGTACAGGTGAAAACCTGCTGCTAGTAAATTGCAGACTATATGGCGGTACTCTAAAGTACACACACATGGGTTCAACCTCACCCAGCGTGGAGGAAGCAATACTGTTACGTCACAGGACCGCGGTACCGCACATAAAGCGCGAGCAAGTAGTCAGCGAACTTTATCCCAACTGGGATTGAAGTCCGATTAGACCCTTGCTGGCACTACACCGCAACTGGGTGTGTAAGGAAACAGGATAGTATGATATAGGCACAGAAGTGCGAGCAATGCTGCACTGACGGACATCACTAACCACCCAGGCTTGGGTATGGAAAGCGCAAGACAAGCGCACGGTGCCGTACAGGCGAACACAGCAACTGGACGCTGTAGTGTGTGTATTGCACAGATGATTAGTCGGGCGCTAGATAGCTACGAACATCCGCGAGCAGTCAACAACTCTAGGGAGGGATATTTAGGAGCTTTTATCCATCGACATACATCCATCTACACACACACATATAATTTCAAAACAATACTAGCGCATGGCCGTGCGGTCATGTGCAGTTTATATAGTTGCAGGACAGGAAGTGGCCACAGAACTTTTGCCCTTCCAAGACCTGCCAAAAGGACCAATGGAATGTGCCGCAGAGACTGAGCTCATGACCCTCGATCTCCAACGGGAGATCTTGCCCTGGGCATGCTCAGTGTGTGCAGACAAGGACTTAGTCCCAGAGAAGTCCGCTCGCCGCTGACCAGCAGTGACTTTAATGGCAGAAGCTGGAGAAGCAGCAGTAACTCTTAGAACAGAGTGAGATTGAGCAAGACGCTGGGACCGACGTCTTCGCTGAGCAGACTCCACTGCGGCTGGACAGGAATGGGAGACCGCAGCAGAGATGGCTCGAGATTCCCCCTGTGCAGAAGCGGGAACTCGACCCCTAACATTACCCCCCCTACTAAGGCCCCCCCCTCCTTGGGCCTCGCTACGTTCGAAGGCAGCAATGAGCTGCGGAGCCCGAATGTGCTCAGCAGGCTCCCAGGATCTATCATCAGGACCGTAACCCCTCCAGTCCACCAAATAAAATTTTTTGCCACGAACCACCTTAAACCCCAAGATAGCGTTCACCTCGTAATCGTCCGTAGACGAACCCGATGTCCCAGTAGAAGACTCAGAAAACCGGGACATGTAAACGGGCTTAAGGAGGGACACATGAAAGGTGTCGGTGATACCAAGGCGTGGAGGAAGGGCCAGACGGTAAACCACAGGATTAACCTGTTCGAGGACCTTAAAAGGACCTAAGTAGCGAGGTGCAAACTTGGTAGACTCAACTCGCAGCCTGATGTTACGGGCGGAGAGCCACACCAAGTCGCCAGGAGCAAAGGTTGGAGCAGGGCGCCGATGTGCATCGGCGGAGGACCTCATTCTCTACTTGGAAGCCCGAATGGCATCCTGAGTGCGATCCCAAATGTCCCGTGCCTCCACAGCCCAGTCTGCCACCCTGGAATCGGCGGAAGACACGGGCATGGGCACAGGTACCCGCGGATGCTGACCATAGTTAATGAGGAATGGAGTCTGTCCAGTGGAGTCAGCGACAGCATTGTTAAGAGCAAACTCCGCCCACGGTAGCAAAGAAGCCCAGTCATCTTGCTTAGCAGAAACAAAATGTCGCAGATATGTGACCAAGGTCTGGTTGGCTCTCTCTACCAACCCATTCGTCTCAGGATGATATGCCGAAGAGAGATTTAACTCGATACTGAGAAGACGACAAAGCTCTCTCCAGAACCGAGACGCAAACTGGGGACCCCGGTCACTGACAATTTTGTCTGGCATACCGTGAAGACGGAAGATGTGTTTAACAAACAGCGATGCTAAGGCCCGTGCAGAAGGCAGCCGAGGAAGCGGCACCAAATGCACCATTTTAGAAAAATGGTCGGTGATTACCCAAATAATGGTACAGCCACGAGACTTGGGCAGACCCAGTACAAAGTCCATCCCAACCATCTCCCAGGGCCTGTCTGCCACCGGCAGAGGATATAACAAACCAGCTGGCCATTGACGGAGAGACTTATTCTTGGCACAAGAGACACATGCTCGAACATAGTCTCCGACGTCACGAACCATATGTGGCCACCAGTACATTCTCGCCAGCAACTCAGATGTCCTCTTTGCCCCAAAATGTCCACCCACTCTGGACGAATGAGCCCAAGAGAGAACCTCCAGTCGCAAATTGATGGGAACAAAAGTCTTGCCCGGGGGCACAGACTCCAGCGAAACCGGAGCCACGGTTCTCAGACTCTCCGAAGGGACAATGAGCCGAGGCTCATCCTCTTCCTCCTCAGATGACACAAAGGAGCGAGAGAGAGCGTCAGCACGAATGTTCTTCTCCCCGGCGAGATAATGTAGAGTAAAGTGGAACCGGGAGAAAAACAAGGACCATCTGGCCTGACGAGAATTCAGCCGCTGGGCTGTTTGTAGATAGACCAAATTTTTGTGGTCCGTGAATACTTGGAATGGAAATCGGGCACCCTCCAGGAGATGTCTCCACTCCGAAAAGGCCAACTTCATTGCCAGCAACTCCCTATCCCCGATGGAGTAATTTCTCTCCGCTGGTGTGAAAGTCTTTGAGAAGAAGAAGCATGGGTGCTTCCGACCTTGAGCATCCTTTTGGTAGAGGACTGCTCCAGCACCAACGGATGAGGCATCCACCTCCAAGAGGAATGGCTTATCCACATCGGGACGATGTAGGATGGGAGCGCTAGCAAAATGAGACTTTATAGAAGTAAAGGCCTTGGAGACCCCTTCGGACCACAATTTGGGATTCGCTCCCTTCTTGGTGAGGGATACCAAGGGAGCCACCAAAGTTGAGAAGTGAGGAATGAACTGGCGATAGTAATTTATGAACCCCATAAAGCGCTGCACCGCTTTAAGAGAATGGGGTTCTTGCCAGTCCATCACTGCCTGTAGTTTGGCAGGATCCATAGCCAATCCCTGGGCCGAGATGATATAGCCCAGGAAAGGCAAGGACTCCTGCTCAAACACACACTTCTCCAACTTTGCATATAAGGAATTCACCCGCAGGAGTTCGAAGACTCTGCCAACATCTCTCCGGTGGGAGTCAATATCTGGAGAGAAGATGAGAATATCATCCAGATAGACTACAACCGAGGTGGAAAGCATATCCCGGAAGATGTCGTTGACAAAGTCCTGAAAAACGGCTGGGGCATTACAGAGCCCGAAAGGCATCACCAGATACTCATAGTGCCCATCCCTGGTATTGAAAGCCGTTTTCCATTCGTCCCCCTCACGGATGCGAATCAGGTTGTAGGCACCCCGCAGATCTAATTTGGTGAATATCTTAGCTCCCCTTAGCCTGTCAAAGAGCTCCGATATCAGGGGCAACGGGTATTTATTCTTAATAGTAATAGCATTAAGACCCCTGTAATCGATGCAAGGACGTAACTCCCTGTTCTTCTTCTGCACGAAGAAGAATCCCGCCCCTGCCAGTGACACCGACTTCCTTATAAACCCTCTTGCCAAATTCTCCTGAATGTATTGCGACATAGCCTCCGTCTCAGGGAGAGAGAGGGGATATACTCTTCCCTGAGGAGGTTCAGCCCAAGGCAAGAGGTCAATAGGACAGTCGTAAGGGCGATGAGGCGGTAGGATCTCAGCAGCCTTCTTAGAGAATACGTCTGCATAACACCAATAGTATCTTGGAAGAGATGAAAGGTCTGCGGGTACCTTGGTAGTAGAAACCTGTACACACTCACTCACACACCTGCCCATACAAGACTTACTCCAACCCAATATTCTCCCTGAGGACCACTCAATATGTGGGGAGTGGAAACGGAGCCAGGGTATTCCCAGCAAAATCTCATCCATTCCCTCGGGAAGAACAAGAAGGGAAATAATCTCCTGGTGGGAAGGGGACATGGACAGCGAGAACGGAACGGTTTGGTGTGAGATTTGCAGAGGAAGTGTCGCTCCATTCACGACTCTAACTGTTACTGGTTTAGCGAGCATGACTAGTGGTATAGCATGACGTGAAGCAAAAGCAGAGGACATGAAGTTTCCCTCTGCTCCAGAATCCACGCAAAGCTCGACTGTTAGAGTGGAGGAGCCTAACAGGATTGTCCCTTTAAAGGACAGTTTGGAGGAGAATGCAGCAGTGTCTAGTGAACCTCCCCCAATGGTTACTAGACGCGATCGTTTCCCGACCGCCGCGGACACTTATTGGCGTAATGTCCAAGTTGTTGACAATTTTTACAAACCACGGGTACTCGAGCGGCCTGAGACTTAGGTCCCGCTCGCGAAACCTCCATGGCCTCATGGGAATCTGACGCCAAGACAGGAGATTCAAGAGGTCTGGCGAAGGTTGGAGCCAGCCGGAACCTCTGCCTACACTGGATCCGCTCCAACCTCCGCTCGTGAAAACGGAGGTCGATGCGGGTAGACACAGAAATAAGTTCCTCCAGTGTGGCGGGTATCTCCCTAGTGACCAAGGCGTCCTTCACATGGTCTGCCAGTCCCCTCCAGAACACCGGAATAAGAACTTTGTCTGGCCACTCTAACTCTGAAGCCAGAGTCCGGAACTGGATGGCAAACTGGCTGACCACGGACGAACCCTGTGTAATAGACAACAGTTGGAGTGCGGTGTCGTGGGTAACACGAGGTCCTAAAAAGACCTGCTTCAGAGTGTCCAAGAAGAGAGGAGCACTCTGTACCACCCGATCATCTCGCTCCCAAAGTGGCGTTGCCCACTCCAACGCCCTGCCCGACAAGAGAGATAGGATAAATCCCACTCTCGCCCGTTCCGTAGGGAAACGTGACGCCAGGAGCTCAAGATGTATGGAGCACTGGCTCACGAATCCCCGACATTGTTTACTGTCGCCAGCAAACTTGTCAGGAAGGGTGAGACGGGATAAAGTCGGAGCAGGGGTGGCAGCGGACAGACTGGCTGCAGCTACACTTGCTGCCTGAACAGCTACAGCAGTGACATCCACAGCTGAGGTTGTACGCTCAAGAGCCGCCAACCTTCCCTCCAGCTGCTGGATGTACCTCTGTAATCGCTGGTCGTCCGCCATTTACTAGCCAGACCCTGGCGCTCGTATTATGTTAGACTGACGGAACGCACTAAGAAAGCGGATATAAATGCGTTCGCAGTCCAGGGTCCACCGTACAGGTGAAAACCTGCTGCTAGTAAATTGCAGACTATATGGCGGTACTCTAAAGTACACACATGTGGGTTCAACCTCACCCAGCGTGGAGGAAGCAATCCTGTTACGTCACAGGACCGCGGTACCGCACATAAAGCGCGAGCAA
The DNA here is from genome assembly GCF_032444005.1 of Ranitomeya imitator. Classification (NCBI taxonomy): domain Eukaryota; kingdom Metazoa; phylum Chordata; class Amphibia; order Anura; family Dendrobatidae; genus Ranitomeya; species Ranitomeya imitator. Next base: position 463,568,652 of record NC_091287.1, on the reverse strand, counting down.
GTAGTCAGCGAACTTTATCCCAACTGGGATTGAAGTCCGATTAGACCCTTGCTGGCACTACACCGCAACTGGGTGTGTAAGGAAACAGGATAGTATGATATAGGCACAGAAGTGCGAGCAATGCCGCACTGACAGACACCACTAACCACCCAGGCTTGGGTATGGAAAGCGCAAGACAAGCGCACGGTGCCGTACAGGCGAACACAGCAACTGGACGCTGTAGTGTGTGTATTGCACAGATGATTAGTCGGGCGCTAGATAGCTACGAACATCCGCGAGCAGTCAACAACTCTAGGGAGGGATATTTAGGAGCTTTTATCCATCGACATACATCCATCTACACACATATAATTTCAAAACAATACTAGCGCATGGCCGTGTGGTCATGCGCAGTTTATATAGTTGCAGGACAGGAAGTGGCCACAGAACTTTTGCCCTTTCTAAGACCTGCCAAAAGGACCAATGGAATGTGCCGCAGAGACTGAGCACATGACCCTCGATCTCCAACGGGAGATCTTGCCCTGGGCATGCTCAGTGTGTGCAGACAAGGACTTAGTCCCAGAGAAGTCCGCTCGCCGCTGACCAGCAGTGACTTTAATGGCAGAAGCTGGAGAAGCAGCAGTAACTCTTAGAACAGAGTGAGATTGAGCAAGACGCTGGGACCGACGTCTTCGCTGAGCAGACTCCACTGCGGCTGGACAGGAATGGGAGACCGCAGCAGAGATGGCTCGAGATTCCCCCTGTGCAGAAGCGGGAACTCGACCCCTAACAGTTAGAAGGCATTGTCTTGAAATTGTGGAGAGCCATTTGATTGCTCGGATGAAATGGCCTGTATCTAGGACAAAGGATTTGGCATTTCTAACAAATGGAGGAAGATATTTTACTAAGAGAATAGACAGAGGATATAGGATAGAATCTGTTGATGCCACTATGGGATGGCCTGGGGGATTGGTGAGGGATTAATGGATTTTGGGGAGGACATAGAAAACGGGTATTGTTGGATGTGGATTAGTCAGGAATTTGGCTGTTTTTTGGTCAATGCAATTACAGGCAAGATATTTCTTGAACATTGTATCTATTTTAGACCTAATCGTAGGAGTGGGGTCATGTTCAATTTTTAGGTAGGTAGTTGTGTCTGACAGTTGGCTGTTGATTTCTCTTACATAGTCATTTTGATTCATAATGACTATGGCCCTACCCTTATCTGCCGGTTTGATGATTATACTTTCGTTGGTGTGTAGGGATTCAATGGCCTGTTTTTCCAAGGGTGTAGTGTTGTTTCTAGTAGGAAAAGAGCCTTTTTGTTGTTTCAAGAGAATATCTTGTATGTCCCTGTGGATCAAATCAATGCATGCCTCCGCTGCGTGGTATGTATGTGGTGGATGAAATGAGCTTTTATTGAACATGCCTAAAGAGGAAATGGACAACTGGGGGACAGCTCGCAGTCACTTTATTTCTGAAAAGCACCTGGTGATGTTTGCATATGTGAATAAAGAAACAACATTTTTTGCATAAATCTCAACTATTTGAGTGCGGCTGTTTTTCTCGTTGACATTTGGATTTTTGGATGTTTAGCCTACACCAATTGACTTTAACCTTACAGTGTGCACATCATTTTTTTGGATACAATGGGAAGAATAGTACTGTCGGCGTAATTCTTCCCATAATTCTTCTATGTCTACAGGCCTAAACAGCAACATTTCCATGGCAAGCAGCCTGGAAATGTGCCTATTTAGTGTTTGGGCCTGTAGTCGTGTGGCTGGGAACTTTATTTATTGTCTCAAGACCAGTGGTAGGGACAGCTGAATGCTGTGCTGGGAAAAGTTTTTAGAAGTGCTTGATGATAGTGCCTCAGAATATGCAAGGACAGGGGACTGGAAATCACAGGGGAAGAAGCAGTGATGTCACCCGCTGGCACCAATCATGGACTCAGGCGTTAAGCTCACTGAGTCAGGTGTTTAGATGACATGTACCTGATCATGCTGGTGTAGGTTAGGCTCTTAGTGGTCAGGCCCCTTCTGATTTTGGCATGGCACAGGTTGAAAATGGCCATTTTTTTGATTCAGAACTCTCTTTTAGTAAAGGGCAAACCCGAACAGTAAAGTTTGGGGTCTGTACCGAACACATAGACTTCTCCAGCCAGTCTGTTTTACTGTTCAGTTCAGCACCCTGAACATCAGGTGTTTCCCATGCTGTCATCTGCATGACAGCATGAGAATCTCTGGTGGCTCTGATGTGCAGTAAGATCATTACCGCCAGTCAGAGAGCTACTATTCTCACCGTGACTGGCAGTTAAAAAGTTACCTCCAGTCATGCGCGACAGCTAATGAGTACTACTCCCATTAGCCCATGCCTACTGTCACTGATATCAGAGAGCGCAGGTGCCATTGATGGGAGTATTCATCAACCAGCGCCTGTGTTAAAAATAAATAAATAATAAATTACCGTATGTGTGGTCTCTTCTATTTTTAGTAACCAGAGCAGGCAAAACTGACAGCTGAGGTCTGCATCTCTCAGCTGTCAGCTTTATCATGGCTAGTTATCAAGAAAAGAAGGGCCCCCATAACATTTTAAAAAAATGTTTAAATAAGCAATTAAAAAAATGGTATGGGGTTCTCCCCATTTTTGACAACCAGCCAAGCTAAAGCAGACAGCTGGGGTTGGTATTCTCAGGCTGGTAAGGGGCAATAAATATTGACCCCCAGCCCAAAAATAGCAGCCCGCTGCTGTCCCAGAAAAGGTACATCTATTAAATACACCAATTCTGGTGATTTTCCCTGCTCTTCCTACTTGCCCTGGTGCAAGTGGAGTAATAGTTGTGGGGTTGATTTCAGTTGTTTTATGGCCGCTGACGTTAAGCCAACAGGTTAGTAATCAAGAAGCATCTATAAGACACCCCCATTACTAAACTCATAGTTAAATTGTAAAAAAGACACAGCAAGAATAAAGTCCTTTAATTGAGAAAAAGACACAGGGTCCTTTATCTGAAATAAAAAAGCAGTTATACTCACCTTATGCCTAATCAATTGAAGCCTTTGTCCCCTGTAAAAAAAAATAAAAATAAACATCAACTCCCAGCTGTTGAGGCTTGAAGCTAAAGCAGTTGGCTATCTTCCACTTTGGTATTTAAAGGACATCTGTGCTTCTCTCTGAGACCACTGAAGCTAAGTGTTCCCCTTGTTTGTCTATCCTATCTATCTTTAGTTATAGCAGCGATCGACCAGCGCTCACCCCGTCCTTTCCTAAGTAGGGCTTACTGCTAGGGACAGGCAGGGTTAAGTTATCCTGCTCAATGATAGGTGCAGAGCCTATATAAGGATGCTTAGGGCAGACAGGGTGACGTTAGATCTGCCTAGGGGTATACACTCCCCACCTCCCTAGTGTTGGGCTCCCTTATCCTCGTTCCTTTGTGTTGTGCTTTGTCTTTCCTACACTGTGCATGACATTCATTGACTGTTAGGCAATTCCCGCATGCTTATTATATGAGTAACAGGTGCTAAACATACGAGCTTGAAATCGGAGCACCAGCCAATGTTTTCGAGTGCCAATTATATCCAAGCACCGAGCTACTCAAGTGATATCACAGAGCATATTTGCTAATCAATATTAATAATATATCACATAGTGCTTATGTTGCATTAGCTACTGTTTCATAATTTTATAAATCGTGAACATACAAAGTACATATAGTAGTCGTGAAACACATTTGGATATGAGATAAAAGCAATATATAATTTTATTTGAAAAAAAAAATCATATTTTTAACATCCTAATGATTCACCTAATTTTCATTTTTGTTCTTTCATTTTGTAATTCCCTTTTTCAAAGAGCCATTACTTTTTTGTCCTTCTTTCACAAACATAGCTGAATAAGAGATTGTTTTTTGTAAGACAAGCTTTAGTTTAGATTAACACCATTCATTTGACCATATACTGTACAGGAGAATTTTCAGAGAAAATTCTAAATGAGGGAAAATGTGAAAATGTTTGTGTTTCCAGTATTAATTGCAGGGTAAAAATGACCTGGTAACATGATTTTCTCAGTCAGTACAATTACGATAATGCCAAACTTGCATAGGATTTTACCATTTCAGTGACTTAAAAAATGTGTGAAATTCGATTGTCACCATTTTCCGACATATAACTTTTTACTTTTTCCATTAATGGAGCTATTTCAGGGCTTAATTTTTGTGTGAAGTGGTACATTTCATCTGTACTATTTTGGTGTTATCTTTTCATCACTTTTTTATTGCATTTTTTGTGAGTGGTGCAATGACAAAAAAATGGTAATTTTAGTATTGTGCTATTTTTAACTTATGGATTTTATCTTAAAATATAGCTAGTTTTACATCTTGATAGAGCATTATTTTAGTCATGAGCAAATACCAAGTATTCTTTTTTTATTTTTAGTCCCCCTTGTTGAATAAGAACGTGTTATCAACTGACCAATTGTTCTATATACTGCATTATCATAATATTACAATATATGGAGAATATCACAAAGAAGCTTAACCACACGATGGTCTTCACAAAAGCAGCTTCATTGCAGAGATGGTGGTCATCAGCTGGCCTTTGGATGCCATGGCAAACCATTGACACCATGCAATCTCTTCATAGGAGTGCTGTTGGGTGTCCGTATTGGATGCCTTGGCAGGATTATCTGGTTTAAATGTTGCTGTCTGTGATTGACAGTGATATTTAACAGGTTATCAGCAGTTATTTGCACTTGCTCTGGCCACTGTTGTTTGAGGTGAGTGATGGCTGTGTTATGCCTTGGTATCTGCCTTTGTGGAGTGGTTTCTGCTCCTTAGCCTGCTCCATACACCTTCATTCACTCTGGGACATATCAGTATGTCATAGGTTGTAAAAAGATTGATTCAAAAATAATTTTCAGGTCGTAAGCAGGTCATACCCATCAGATAGCATTTGACCATCAACTAATTTTCCCGAATCTCCATGCACAATTGACTCTGCTGCAAAGTGAGCAGACCAATGTCATACACCTCTGATGTTGGCTTATCTCTTTAAATTCCAACTGCCAGATCCTTCTGCTTGGGGAAAGTCAGAAGGCCTTCATTCACACAAGATGAATGTCCTGTCTCTGTTTTGCTGTCTTTAATGTGTATAAGAGCATTTACATGACTATCTCTATTTTCTACTTTTTTATGTTCCATCCTGTAGTTCAAGCTTTTGTCTTCCTAATTTAGCACATGACCATGGCTTCTTCTGGTTTCTTGGGTGTAGAATCTTTGCCTCATTCTCTCAAATCCCTTGTTCATTTTTTCTGTGACTAAATTGTCCTTTTTGATTGTCCATAATTGTATGGTCACTGACAATCTGCAGTGCAATTCATGTGAAGGAAGTTTGGAAAACGTTACCCATTGGGTAATGGTTATAATTTGCAGCAATTGGGCCACAAACTTGGCACATTTTATTCATCTGTCAGTGCAAAAATGCTGTGAATGTCTGGCTTCTACAAAAGCCATCTACTTTTGCAGTTGTCTAAGATAGGTTTTCTGGTAAACCGATGAACTTCTCTGAAATCATCACCTTAGGCCTTTCAAGGCCAGGTTTAGCATCAGTAAGGAAGTGTGCAATTCTCTTGGCCCTGCTCCAGCCAGGTGTCTGTTGCTTCCTCTCTATCTTCTGACTTTCATGCAACAACCAGAGCTATTTGCAAGCTCAGTCCAGATTTTGTGGAGTGGCCCACATCACCCTCTCAGCAGTTTGTTTCAATTGCTGTCATATTCAAACTTGGCCTCTGCAATCAAGGGAATACATCTCTTCAAGCAAATCTCAAGTTTGACTTTACTACATTGATACTCTGCAGCTATCCATTTCCTCTCAACAAATCCAAGTTTTCGTATTTTGAAGCTTTTAACCAGTGCCCTGTTCAGAAATTCCAAACTTCATACTTGTGATTAACTGCAACCCTTCCAGGTTGTACCAGATTCTTGACTCTGCTTCATTTTTGTATCTGATTACCTGACTGCTTCATCTGTGTTACCAGCTCTGCTTGTTTACCTGCTGTCCTGCAGAATAATAATAATAATAATAATAATAATAATAATAATAATTTTTTATTTATATAGCGCCAACATATTCCGCAGCGCTTTACAAATTATAGAGGGGACTTGTACAGACAATAGACATTACAGCATAACAGAAATACAGTTCAAAACAGATACCAGGAGGAATGAGGGCCCTGCTCGCAAGCTTACAAACTATGAGGAAAAGGGGAGACACGAGAGGTGGATGGTAACAATTGCTTTAGTTAGGAAGGTTAGGAACATTAGGATATGGTATTCCATGGTTATCATGACAGGATAATTACTTGGAAAATGCAGAGATGAGGACATTGTTGGGATCTGTATGGGTTGTCATATAGAGAAACTACAGCAATCCTATCATAAGCCATTTTTTTGGCATAGCTAAGTTTCCTGGTCAAATGAAATGTAATGGCCACTGAACTTCAACATTATCCCCCAGTAAAACTAGTAGCAGAAAAATAGAATTTTCGTACAGAATGCCCTTGGACTATACTTTGTCTAAAATACACTGATTTGATTCAATAGCACACAGACATTTCGGTAAATCTGGCCAACATTTCCAGGCAGTACATACTGAAAAGAGACTTATGGATTGAAGAAATGGTGGTCCCAAGTTATATGAACCATTTGAATATTACATCAATCAAATTATGGCTTATTGTTCATCTCATCCACCCCAGGCCATACAATTCTGAAAACTGTCATTTAGGAAACATTACATTTTTTTCTGTCACATTATATTCCAAGTCATGGTCATAAAAAATATCATAGCATTGCTGCCTTTAATATTCCTTAATTTAGAGAATTCTAATTCATCTGCAGGGTGTGTGGTGTGTTCACTATGTTGAGTATGTAACAGTGTTAGGTTACTCTAATATCATTAGACTACATTAGTGCCTTTATTATTTCCTAGATAATGATTTTCCAAATTCAATTAAGAACAGGATGGATGCTTAAAACAGTTGTTTAATGTAAGATTTAAAATCAACTTTACATTTTGGAAATTTAATATTTAAATTTCGCTGTTTGTTTCAACAATAAATTGGGGCTAATTACATTATGTGTATCCTTTGCAATGAAAACACTGTAGTGCATTTTAATGCAATCAGATGGGAATGGATTACGCTTTCCTGATATGTGATAGAGCCAGGTAATAAATATCTTAGTGAATGCATAATTAAAAAATACCTATCTGAAATCTACATTTTTTTGTTTTTAAATATTGACAGTTAATTATAGAAGCCGTTGAAAATATTTTACTTTCAAAACTAGCCACTTTTTAAGCGCTATTATGTTGGGATTTCTAAATCCCTAGCTATACCATTAAAATTAAATAGGATTCATTTTCTCGAAGTGAGCATCTTAGTGCAGACCTTACAACTAAAGAAAGAGAATATCATTACCGGTCTTTTTTTAATTTGCATAATGGGTTTATGCAGCCATAGAAATAGAACAGAACACCTAATACAGGAAGACGCTTATTAAAAATGTATTATGTTCCAGCAGATTGCTAAAATGTTTATTCTAAATCTTTATATATATATATATATATATATATATATACCGTATATACTCGAGTATAAGCCGAGATTTTAAGTCCAAATTTTTGGGCTGAAAGTGCCCCTCTCGGCTTATACTCGAATCACGGTCTGTGGCAAGGTCAGCGGGTGAGGGGGAGAGAGGATTGCCGCGTACTCACCTAGTCCCAGCGCTCCTGATGCTCCCCCTGCCTGTCACACTGTCTTCGGGTGCCGCAGCTCTTCCCCTGTACAGCGGTCACATGGTACCGCTCATTAAATTTATGAATATGGACTCCACTCCCATAGGGGTGGAGTCGCAAATTCATTCCTCTAATGAGCGGTGCCAGTGACCACTGACAGGAAGAGCTGCGGCACCCGAAGACAGTGTGACAGGCAGGGGGAGCGTCAGGAGCGCCGGGACTAGGTGAGTATTTTATATTCACCTGTACACGTTACACGCCGGGCGCCGCTCCGTCTTCCCATCCTCTGCACTGACTGTTCAGGTCAGAGGACACAATGACGTATTAGTGTGTGCGGCGCCCTCTGCCTGAACAGTCAGTGCGGAGAGACGCCGAGACGGGACGCTGAAGAGCTGCAAGCAAGAGAGGTGAGTATGTGTTTTTATTTTTTATTGCAGCAGCACTCTATATGGCACAGCTTTATAAGGAGCATCTATGGGGCCATAATGAACGGTGCAGAGCATTCTATATGGCACAGCTTTATAAGGAGAATCTATGGGGCCATAATGAATGGTGCAGAGCATTATATATGGGGCACAGCTTTATAAGGAGCATCTATGGGGCCATAATGAACGGTGCAGAGCATTCTATATGGGGCACAGCTTTATAAGGAGCATCTATGGGGCCATAATGAACGGTGCAGAGCATTATATATGGGGCACAGCTTTATAAGGAGCATCTATGGGGCCATAATGAACGGTGCAGAGCATTATATATGGGGCACAGCTTTATAAGGAGCATCTATGGGGCCATAATGAACGGTGCAGAGCATTCTATATGGGGCACAGCTTTATAAGGAGCATCTATGGGGCCATAATGAAAGGTGCAGAGCATTATATATGGGGCACAGCTTTATAAGGGGCATCTATGGGGCCATAATCAACGGTGCAGAGCATTCTATTTGGCACAGCTTTATAAGGAGCATCTATGGGGCCATAATGAATGGTGCAGAGCATTATATATGGGGCACAGCTTTATATGGAGCATCTATGGGGCCATAATGAATATATGGCCATTCTATATGGCACAGATTTATAAGGAGCATCTATGGGGCCATAATGAATGGTGCAGAGCATTCTATATGTCACAGCTTTATAAGGAGCATCTATGGGGCCATAATGAATGGTGCAGAGCATTCTATATGTCACAGCTTTATAAGGAGCATCTATGGGGCCATAATGAATGGTGCAGAGCATATATGGCACAGCTTTATATGGAGCATCTATGGGGCAATAATCAATGGTATGGAGCATTATATATGGCACAGCTTTATATGGAACCTCATGTGGGGCAATAATGAACGGTATGGAGCATCTATTTTTATTTTTGAAATTTACCGGTAGCTGCTGCATTTTCCACCCTAGGCTTATACTCGAGTCAATAAGTTTTCCCAGCTTTTTGTGGCAAAATTAGGGGGGTCGGCTTATACTCGGGTCAGCTTATACTCAAGTATATACGGTATATATATATATATATATACCGTGTACACTTGAGTATAAGCCGTATACATATGTGTTACTTTTACAGTAACACACATATATATATATATATATATATATATATATATGTGTTACTGTAAAAGTCAGAAGGATGGTAAAACCTAGGATTTACCGGTCAATCTGGACATTCACCGAGGCCGTCGGTAAAAGCTCAAAATGAAAAGTATAATTGGGCTTTCACCGGTGAAGTCTTGGTAAATGTTAACATTTCTCAACAGCGTTGGTAAAAGTCAGAAATATCTGGTGTGAAGATAGAACAACTGACTTTAACCAAGCGCTGTTGGTAAATGTGCACATTTACCACAGCTTCTTGGTAAATGTAGCTGAGAAGGGTGTCATAAAAAGTGTAAGCCACTGCGGGCGAGGAAATGGAGGACACAGTGTTCAAAGTTTTTATAAATGTAATAAGAGTAAATGGGGAAAATATGGTAATAACAATGAACAAAATTTGCTACCCTGTAAGGTATCTGCTACCCTGTAATGTATGTACGTTCTATATATACAGATGTCAATCCTGACTATCCTATGATTATTGTTCCGATCATACAAAAAGTGCCCACTTCCCGCTAAAATACAACCACTAACCCCACACTAAAATATGGAAAAGAGAACGTCCTATGAATCTTAGGGTATCAGTGTTCCGCAGCACCCTCTCACAAAAAGTTACAAGAAGTACACACGCTGCCGGTGTAGTAGTGTATAAATTGTCCTGTACTTAGCTTCCTGTAGAGCGCAGAGTCCAAAGTCTTTCCAAGGGCCCCTTGCAAGGCGGATGCTAACACCGCTCACACGATTTACAGTTGCCGCGCCAATGTGGTAGAACCAGAAGATATGCAGATAAGCTCTGAGCCGGAGTTGCTGGGTGCCATGAACGGTCTGTTCCACCCAAGCACTGTAGTCTCTGATCAGGGGAATCGGAAGACAGCGCATTCCGAGGAAAGACTGGAAGGAAACAGCGCAACAGCCCTGTCTGGGCTCAGTCTAGTCAGCACAGCACCAGTCCTCTCACTCTCCCTAAAATAGCTCCTGCCTCAAGTCCTAGTTTCCTGGGGTTCTCTTCTTAGATTGCAGCCCAATCACTGCCTGAAGAAAATCACTAACTCATCAATGGCAGTGTTAGACCAGTAGATGGTGCTGTTGTACAGTCTTTCACACAATGCTGAGTAACCCTATTACAAAAGAACATGGGATTCTTGCCAAGCAGTGTGGGTAAATGGGCATACTTCCTGTTTGTGTCCTCATGCTGGACGACTGCCTGAGTGTTTTGCAAGCTGCACATACTGCTCAAAGCTGCATAGCCGACTGCCTGTCAAAGCTGCAAAGGCACTAGCTGATGAAAAGTTAATTGCACCAATCTCGTATGAAAAACAGAATGTGCTGCATTACGATCGGTGTGCAGAACTCTTTAGTGTCATTCATAATGCGCACATCAGTACTGGCCACGGAGGGCAGACCAGGATCCTAAAGGAGGTGAACCGTAAGTTCAAAAATGTCACAACGGAGTCAATAGTTACAGTTAGGTCCATATATATTTGGACAGAGACAACATTTTTCTAATTTTGGTTATAGACATTACCACAATGAATTTTAAGCAAAAACAATTCAGATGCAGTTGAAGTTCAGACTTTCAGCTTTCATTTGAGGGTATCCACATTAAAATTGGATGAAGGGTTTAGGAGATTCAGCTCCTTAACATATGCCACCCTGTTTTTAAAGGGACCAAAAGTAATTGGACAGATTCAATAATTTTAAATAAAATGTTCATTTTTAGTACTTTGTTGAAAACCCTTTGTGGGCAATGACTGCCTGAAGTCTTGGACTCATGGACATCACCAGACGCTGTGTTTCCTCCTTTTTGATGCTCTGCCAGGCCTTCACTGCAGTGGTTTTCAGTGGCTGTTTGTTTGTGGGCCTTTCTGTCTGAAGTTTAGTCTTTAACAAGTGAAATGCATGCTCAATTGGGTTGAGATCAGGTGATTGACTTTGCCATTCAAGAATATTCCACTTCTTTGCTTTGATAAACTCCTGGGTTGCTTTGGCTTTATGTTTTGGGTCATGGTCCATCTGTAGTATGAAACGACGACCAATCAGTTTGGCTGCATTTGGCTGGATCTGAGCACACAGTATGGCTCTGAATACCTCAGAATTCATTCGGCTGCTTCTGTCCTGTGTCACATCATCAATAAACACTAGTGACCCAGTGCCACTGGCAGCCATGCATGCCTAAGCCATCACACTGCCTCCGCCGTGTTTTACAGATGATGTGGTATGCTTTGGATCATGAGCTGTACCACGCCTTCGCCATACTTTTCTCTTTCCATCATTCTGGTAGAGGTTGATCTTGGTTTCATCTGTCCAAAGAATGTTCTTCCAGAACTGTGCTGGCTTTTTTAGATGTTTTTTTGTAAAGTCCAGTCTAGCCTTTTTATTCTTGATGCTTATGAGTGGCTTGCACCATGCAGTGAACCCTCTGTATTTACTTTCATGCAGTCTTCTCTTTATGGTAGATTTGGATATTGATACGCCTACCTCCTGGAGAGTGTTGTTCACTTGGTTGGCTGTTGTGAAGGGGTTTCTCTTCACCATGGAGATTATTCTGCGATCATCCACCACTGTTGTCTTCCGTGGGCGCCCAGGTCTTTTTGCATTGATGAGTTCACCAGTGCTTTCTTTCTTTCTCAGGATGAACCAAACTGTAGATTTTGCCACTCCTAATATTGTAGCAATTTCTCGGATGGGTTTTTTCTGTTTTCACAGCTTTAGGATGGCTTGTTTCACCTGCATGGAGAGCTCCTTTTACCGCATGTTTACTTCACAGCAAAACCTTCCAAATGCAAGCACCACACCTTAAATCAACTCCAGGCCTTTTATCTGCTTAATTGAGAATGACATAATGAAGGGATTGCCCACACCTGTCAATGAAATTGCCTGGGAGTCAATTGTCCAATTACTTTTGGTCCCTTTAAAAACAGGGTGGCACATGTTAAGGAGCTGAAACTCCTAAACCCTTCATCCAATTTTAATGTGGATACCCTCAAATGAAAGCTGAAAGTCTGAACTTCAACTGCATCTGAATTGTTTTGTTTAAAATTCATTGTGGTAATGTCTATAACCAAAATTAGAAAAATGTTGTCTCTGTCCAAATATATATGGACCTAACTGTATTTATCTGCGACTCTGCCAGCCATGCCAGAAAAAAACAGAAAATTACCAAAAAAGGCCTTGTTGTGAAACCCATCCTACACAGTGAAATGAATTCTCGTGCTAAAGTCGATCTCATTGACATGCAATCCAATTGTGATATTGATTTCAAGTTTATATTCGTCTATCAAGACCACGCCACTAAATTTGTTCTTCTACATGCTTTATGCACTAAAACAGCAGAAGAGGTTGTGTACCACCTCCTTGACATTTTTTCCACTTTTGGTGCCCCGTGTATTCTGCATTCTTATAATGGGAGGGAATTTTGTAACAAGGTCATACAGGATTTGTGCGTGATGTGGCCTGATATGAAAATAGTGCATGGTAAACCAAGACACAGCCAGTCCTAAGGCTCCATGGAAAGAGCAAATCAAGACATTGAAAACATGTTGTCAACGTGGATGGAAACAAATAAGACACCCAAGTGGTCTGAGGGCCTTCGCTTTGTACAAGCAATGAAAAATACAGCATACCATGAGGGAATAAAATGCTCGCCCTATGAAGCTATGTTCGGAGTACCAATGCAGATGGGTGTAGCTACCTCCAAAATTCCTAGTGATGGGATCAGAAATCTGTCTTCAGAAGAAGATCTTGAAAAAATGTTTGTTGGTTTGCAAGAGGAACCTAGTGATCTGACATCACCAACAGAAGCCGAAGGGTCAGATGAATCTAACTTTCATCACACGTCAGCACCGACAGCAGCAGAAGCTTCAGATGAATCCAACTGTCATCAGCTGTTCACAACGGAAGGAGAAGGTTTGGACTTATCCAACTGTCCACACACCTTAACAGCATATGAAACTCCACCAATTTTGCCATCCAAGAATAATGAAGACCTAAAAGAAAAAAGTGTTGAGTCAAAGCCTTCTAAGAAAGATGGAGAACTTCATGATGATCAGCAACCTGACGTTTTGATTTCGCATACAATCAATAAAAGAATTGGTGCGGTCAGAAGAGTTCGAAAAGCTGCAAGAGAAGGACTTGAAACACAGGCCAAGAAAATGTTGAAATATTCCAGTCAAAAATTACCTGAACCTAACATTGGACAGAACATCAGAATCAGAATTCCAGACGTCGACCGTTCAAAAATGGACCCTAAGTTGATCATTGCGATTATTATAAAAAAAGAAGATGACTTCTACCAAGTGGGGACTACCACTGGGATCATAAATGCATTATATTATCGCAATCAGTTCACCATCTGTCAGGAAAATTTCATAGGATTGCAGGATGTGAAAAAAGTTCAGATCAGCCTTCGCACGGCAGTTTCCCAACAATAGTTGGTGGGAGGTCAGGGATTGAAGAAATGCAACTGTTTAAAGAAGTGCCTAAACAAGAAATGTGTTTGTAGGCTGGCAAAAATGAAGTGCCATTCAAAGTGTCACAATTCCCAACCGTGTTGCAACAAATATTTCCTCTTTTGTGTTTGTTGTATGTCTTTCATTGAGATGAAAAATTAAGTGCAATTTAACGGGTCACAATTAGAGTTGAGTGGATAGCTGGATATCCGTCTATCCGTACGGGTAAGACCGAGATCCGAGTGGATCCAGATTCTATCCGTGTCCCATATAACTATATGGGACAACTATCCATGTGCAGGGACATCCCTCCTGCGTCACCAGTGATGCGAGGGAGACTCCCTGCACGCCGGTGGGCATCCCTGCCGTCACCAGTGATGCTGGGGGCTCGGCCGGGGCATACCTGATCGAGGAGATCCTCGCTGCGTCACTGCAGTAGGAATTGCCCGCCCACTAGGGTCATCCCGCACTCTGGCTGGACCCCCTTTCTCCGCCACTTAAAGAGCACTACTTAACGGAGGCTACCAGAGGCTTCCCAGATCTCATCGGCTGGCCGCATCCTCCTTCTTCCGGGTCACATGACATACGTCACCACGAAAGTGACAGGTGCATAAGTCATGTGACACGAGTTGTGTCACATGACTTACGCATGCATGACTAGCGTGGTGACGTATGCAGTCATGTGACCCGGAAGGAGAACTCGGACGACACGACCTGGGAAACCTCTGGTAAGTTGCAATTTAGCTTTATACCTGTCTGCCCTGCACACTCGCAACATCCATGCCCTCCGATGATGCATGAAACATACATTATCGGAAGGCATGAATATATCCGACAGATATCAGGATTATCCATAACTGTACAGCCCGTTATGCGCTCGGATAACGGGTCTGGACAGAGCTATCCGCTTATTCCTATTCACAATTACAGAATTACATAGTTTTGAAGTTGCGTTATTCTTGTATTTGCGTTAATTTGTCATTTTTGAGAAGTATTTTCCTACAATTACAGAATTACATAGTTTTAAAATTGCGTTATTTTTGTATTTGCGTTCATTTCTCATTTTTGAGAAGTATTTTGCAACATAAATGATTTTCCTACAATTACAGAATTACATAGTTTTGAAGTTGCGTTATTCTTGATTTGCGTTAATTTATCTTTTTTGAGAAGTACTTTGCAACATAAATGTTTTCTATTTGCATTTTCCTATTTGTCTTTGTTCATTTGCATTTGCATTTTGAAGAATAAAAATATTTCTAACGATTAAGGCCTTCATCAGAGTCAGAAATTGCGTTTAGTTAACTTTTACCACCATCATCTGCTGGTCAGAGTCAGAATTCTGTGACTCAAAGTTACTTTTACCAACACATGCTGGTAAATGTAAAGATTTACCAATTCGCCCAGATAAAAGTCCAAAATCGTTCATTTATATGGAATACATCTGACTTTTACCAATGCTGACTTCACCTGTAAAAGTCCAATTTTACTTTTCATTTTGAGCTTTTACGGACGGCCTCGGTGAATGTCCAGATTGACCGGTAAATCCTAGGTTTTACCGTCCTTCTGACTTTTACAGTAACATATATACATATATACATTATTTCAAGAGAGTCTGAAAATTATGTGAGCAATTAAAACGCATGTAAGTAAAAGCCATAAGAAATGATCCAATACTTTTGTTGTGACTTGATTCATTCCAATGATGTGCAATAGAATAATTAATGCAAAGGTATTGATTTTATCTATCTATCTATCCATCTATCTATCTATCTATCTATCTATCTATCTATTTATTTATCTATCTAGTTCTCTTTCTATCCATCTATCAATCTTTCACCATTTTTCTAGGAAATTGCTTGACCTGCAGTCATTCTTAGCAATAGCTGATGTTGAAACAGATGACCAGTTTGGTGCACCAAAGCACTAGGAAGAGTTCTCCACTTAACAGACAAAAGGCCATGGCTGGCAGTGTCCTCTTAAAGGGAATCTGTCACCACATTTGACCTATCTAAACTATTAATATGGGCATACAGGCTATGAATTGCTGAAAACAGTCCTACCTTTGTGTCTCATATCAACTGTGTTTTTGCTGAGAAATACATTTTTATCACTTTATATACAGTTAGGGCCAGAAATATTTGGACAGTGACACAAGTTTTGTTATTTTAGCTGTTTACAAAAACATGTTCAGAAATACAATTATATATATATAGTATGGGCTGAAAGTGCACACTCCCAGCTGCAATATGATAGTTTCCACATCCAAATCGGAGAAAGGTTTTAGGAATCATAGCTCTGTAATGCATAGCGTCCTCTTTTTCAAGGGACCAAAAGTAATTGGACAATGGACTCTAAGGGCTGCAATTAACTCTGAAGGCGTCTCCCTCGTTAACCTGTAAGCAATGAAGTAGTTAAAAGGTCAGGGGTGGATTCCAGGTGTGTGGTTTTGCATTTGGAAGCTGTTGCTGTGAGCAGACAACATGCGGTCAAAGGAACTCTCAATTGAGGTGAAGCAGAACATCCTGAGGCTGAAAAAAAAGAAAAAATCCATCAGAGAGATAGCAGACATGCTTGGAGTAGCAAAATCAACAGTTGGGTACATTCTGAGAAAAAAGGAATTGACTGGTGAGCTTGGGAACTCAAAAAGGCCTGGGCGTCCACGGATGACAACAGTGGTGGATGATCGCCACATACTTAATTTGGTGAAGAAGAACCCGTTCACAACATCAACTGAAGTCTAGAACACTCTCAGTGAAGTAGGTGTATCTGTCTCTAAGTCAACAGTAGAGTTGAGCGACCTTGACCTTTTTAGAGTCGAGCCGGGTTTCGCGAAACCCGACTATCTCAAAAGTCGGGTCGAGTGAAATCGGCCGATTATGACGTAAAGTCGGGATTGACCGAAACACGAAACCCAATGCAAGTCAATGGGGCAGCATAGTCGGCAGTGAGTGGGGGCCAGGAAAACACCTAGAGTGCCCATTTTAATGTCAAAACCATCCATTCTTCTTAATGAAGCTTGTCAAGCGTAATTTACCTTATAATAATTGGAAGGCATTTGAAATTGGGGGTCATTTGGCTAAAGTTGTGTGGGGTAGGGCTGGTTCAAGTAATTAGTGGGCCCAGGAAATCTGGACCACGTCACGGCAGTGGAGCAGGGAGAGGTAAGTATTTCAACTTTGCAAGTGCTGTGATCCTGAGCAAGCAGGGGGGGCCCACTTGTTGGCATTGGCACTGGCACAGGGCCCCTCAAAGTACAGCGGTGTGTTTGCACGGCGGGGGTGCCTCCCACCGGCAGCAACACTTTTGCGTACTATGAGAGGCCCTGTGCCAGTGACGTCGCCAACTAGTATTCCTCCCCCCACCTGATGAAGGAACCTGCACTTTCATCTGCACCTTCCTCTTTGTCCCCGTGTAAGGTGGTATGGTATGCGGGAAGAGCAACCTGACTTTCAGCAGGGTCACAATGTTGTTGTGTAGCATGCACGGGGAATGTTGCGTTATGGGTCAATGTACCAGCAGACTCATCTATCACTGGCTGGGCAATGGGCACGATGAAGTGGAAACACAGATATAGGCCCAAAGAATAAAGTGGGCTAAATGCAGTTCAAAATTGGTAACACAGGAATAACCAGGGGGCATTGCAGTGGAGGACAACTGGAATGAGAGGCTGACACAGAGAGTAGGGCCAAATCAGTAAGTAGTCGAAATGCAGTTCAAAATTGGCAACCGTAGTAAACAGGCGGCACAGCTTTGTTCAGTGGAGGAGAACAGCAAGGAGTGGCAGACACCGATAGTAGGCCCCAACCCAACTAGTAGGCCAAATGCAGTCTAACATTAACAACTACTTAACGAGAGCCTGAAAATGGAATTTCAGGAGAGGAAACCAGGAGAACAGCAAGGAGTGGCAGACACCGATAGTAGGCCCCAAACCAACTAGTACGCCAAATGCAGTTGTTCCATTTAACCACAATTTAATGAGAGCCTGAAGATAGAAGCTCAGGAAAGGCAACCTGGGGAACACCTTGGAGTGTAACACAACGTCTCTCTACACCACGGAAGGGCTGATTCTTAGGAAGGAAGGCTGTTGGAAATAAGCATTGCGCGTCCGAGGGTGATTATATTCTTATTAGGTATATACTCACCCTCGGACGCGCCCTGCTTCTTTATTTGGAATGAATGTTTATTTGCAATGTGGTGTTGACTTTCTCTATTATTTTGGTAATTAATGATTTTATTATTTTCATTGTTTTGCATCTTCTCGGCAATAATATAAAGAAGACGCGACAGGACAACACTCGGTGGATGCCATATGTGTGTTTTCAATTGAAAAAACCTTTCAGTTAACTACTTGCAGGAGAAAGTAATTGTAGCTGGTGGCCATTTTTAGTACTGTACCAGATTTTAGTTGTGTTTTTGTTTTTAATGTTAAAATGTCTGCATTTGATATCTCACCAGTATTTTCTTTTTTGTAAGCAAAATACTTATTTTTATATTTTCTGATGTTGGTTCCAGGGGTACACGGGCAGCAGTGCCCTGGTCAGTGTAGTAGTAGTTGAAAGAATGGACCGCAGACAGGCATCGAAGGCCTAAAATAAAAAAATTGGGCTGGCTGTAGGCAATTTTAAATTGGTTCCAGGGGTACACGGGCAGCAGTGGTGTGGTCAGTGGAGGCCTAGTGGAAGGAGTGACCGCAGACAGGCATCGAAGGCCTAAAATAATAACACATGGCTGTAGGCAATTTTAAATTGGTTCCAGGGGTACACGGGCAGCAGTGACCTGGTCAGTGTAGTAGTAGTTGAAAGAATGGACCGCAGACAGGCATCGAAGGCCTAAAATAAAAAAATTGGGCTGGCTGTAGGCAATTTTAAATTGGTTCCAGGGGTACACGGGCAGCAGTGGTGTGGTCAGTGGAGGCCTAGTGGAAGGAGTGACCGCAGACAGGCATCGAAGGCCTAAAATAATAACACATGGCTGTAGGCAATTTTAAATTGGTTCCAGGGGTACACGGGCAGCAGTGACCTGGTCAGTGTAGTAGTAGTTGAAAGAATGGACTGCAGACAGGCATCGAAGGCCTAAAATAATAACACATGGCTGTAGGCAATTTTAAATTGGTTCCAGGGGTACACGGGCAGCAGTGACCTGGTCAGTGTAGTAGTAGTTGAAAGAATGGACTGCAGACAGGCATCGAAGGCCTAAAATAAAAAAATTGGGCTGGCTGTAGGCAATTTTAAATTGGTTCCAGGGGTACACGGGCAGCAGTGGTGTGGTCAGTGGAGGCCTAGTGGAAGGAGTGACCGCAGACAGGCATCGAAGGCCTAAAATAATAACACATGGCTGTAGGCAATTTTAAATTGGTTCCAGGGGTACACGGGCAGCAGTGACCTGGTCAGTGTAGTAGTAGTTGAAAGAATGGACCGCAGACAGGCATCGAAGGCCTAAAATAAAAAAATTGGGCTGGCTGTAGGCAATTTTAAATTGGTTCCAGGGGTACACGGGCAGCAGTGGTGTGGTCAGTGGAGGCCTAGTGGAAGGAGTGACCACAGACAGGCATCGAAGGCCTAACATAACAAAAATGTCAATACAATGGTATTGTCAGTGGCAGGCATTGAAGGATGTCAGCGCATAGACTAAACATTGGTGGAGCTGTGAGATAATTTTGCAAGTGGTAGAGCACTGTTTGAGCTGGGGTGGGGGGAAACTGTCTTGTGGCCGGCGGTACAGGCCCAGGGCCCCTCATATTACAACGGTGTGTCTGACGTTGGGTGCACACCACCACCACCAGAGACACTTTATTGTACTAGGAGGGACCCAGTGGCAGTGCCGTCGACCAAAAGCGGGCTCACCCACCTCTTCAGACAAACTGCACTCTCACGGGTGCTGTCGCCAAGTGTCGATACCACGGCCCCGTGTGGGGAGTTTGGCCATTTAGTGAGGTGTAAACATGTCGTATGCTGGACAATCAGGTGCTGAAAATTACGAGATTGGAAAAGGCATTCAGAATAGTCCACAGGCAAGACCTTTTCATAGGAAAGCTAGGTGTCAGCCGGGCAAGGTGGGGCAAAAGATTTCGAAATCCAGTTGTGGTTCATTTTAATGAAGGTTAGATCATCTACATTTTGGGTAGCCAGACGAGTCCTTTTTTCTGTTAGTATTGAACCTGCAGCACTGAATACTCTTTCTGATAGGACACTAGCTGCCGGGCAAGCAAGCTCCTGCAATGCATATTCTGCCAATTCTGGCCAGGTGTCTAATTTTGATGCCCAGTAATCAAATGGGAATGACGGTTGAGGGAGAACATCGATAAGGGATGAAAAATAGTTTGTAACCATACTGGACAAATGTTGTCTCCTGTCACTTTGAATTGATGCTGCAGTACCTGTCCTGTCTGCGGTCATAGCAAAATCACTCCACAACCTGGTCAGAAAACCCCTCTGGCCAACGCCACTTCTGATTTCTGCCCCTCTAACTCCTCTGGTCTGCTGGCCCCTGCAGCTCGTGTGAGAACGATCACGGGCGCTGTGTGCAGGGAATGCCAGAAGCAAACAGTCAACAAGAGTTGATTGTTTGGTTGCTAATATTAGTTCCAAGTTCTCATGTGGCATTATTTTTTGCAATTTGCCTTTATAGCGAGGATCAAGGAGGCAGGCCAACCAGTAATCGTCATCATTCATCATTTTAGTTATGCATGTGTCCCTTTTGAGGATAAGTAAGGCATAATCCGCCATGTGGGCCAAAGTTCCAGTTCTCAAATCTGCGGTTGTGCTTGGTTGAGGGGCAGTTTCAGGCAAATCCACGTCACTTGTGTCCCTCAAAAAACCAGAACCCGACCTTGCCGCGCCACCAATTTCCAGTGGCCCCGGAAAAGCTTCCTCATTAAAAATATAATCATCCCCATCATCCTCCTCGTCCTCCTCCTCCTCTTCGCCCGCTACCTCGTCCTGTACACTGCCCTGGCCAGACAATGGCTGACTGTCATCAAGGCTTTCCTCTTCCTCAGCTGCAGACGCCTGATCCTTTATGTGCGTCAAACTTTGCATCAGCAGATGCATTAGGGGGATGCTCATGCTTATTATGGCGTTGTCTGCACTAACCAGCCGTGTGCATTCCTCAAAACACTGAAGGACTTGACACATGTCTTGAATCTTCGACCACTGCACACCTGACAACTCCATGTCTGCCATCCTACTGCCTGCCCGTGTATGTGTATCCTCCCACAAAAACATAACAGCCCGCCTCTGTTCACACAGTCTCTGAAGCATGTGCAGTGTTGAGTTCCACCTTGTTGCAACGTCTATGATTAGGCGATGCTGGGGAAGGTTCAAAGAACGCTGATAGGTCTGCATACGGCTGGAGTGTACGGGCGAACGGCGGATATGTGAGCAAAGTCCACGCACTTTGAGGAGCAGGTCGGATAACCCCGGATAACTTTTCAGGAAGCACTGCACCACCAGGTTTAAGGTGTGAGCCAGGCAAGGAATGTGTTTCAGTTGGGAAAGGGAGATGGCAGCCATGAAATTCCTTCCGTTATCACTCACTACCTTGCCTGCCTCAAGATCTACAGTGCCCAGCCACGACTGCGTTTCTTTCTGCAAGAACTCGGACAGAACTTCCGCGGTGTGTCTGTTGTCGCCCAAACACTTCATAGCCAATACAGCCTGCTGACGTTTGCCAGTAGCTGCCCCATAATGGGAGACCTGGTGTGCAACAGTGGCAGCTGCGGATGGAGTGGTTGTGCGACTGCGGTCTGTGGACGAGCTCTCGCTTCTGCAGGAGGACGAAGAGGAGGAGGAGGGGGTGCGAACGGCTACAGCCAATTGTTTCCTAGACCGTGGGCTAGGCAGAACTGTCCCAAACTTGCTGTCCCCTGTGGACCCTGCATCCACCACATTTAACCAGTGTGCCGTGATGGACACGTAACGTCCCTGGCCATGCCTACTGGTCCATGCATCTGTTGTCAGGTGCACCTTTGTGCTCACAGATTGCCTGAGTGCATGGACGATGCGCTCTTTAACATGCTGGTGGAGGGCTGGGATGGCTTTTCTGGAAAAAAAGTGTTGACTGGGTAGCTCGTAGCGTGGTACAGCGTAGTCCATCAGGGCTTTGAAAGCTTCGCTTTCAACTAACCGGTAGGGCATCATCTCTAACGAGATTAGTCTAGCTATGTGTGCGTTCAAACCCTGTGTACGCGGATGCGAGGCTAAGTACTTCCTTTTTCTAACCATAGTCTCATGTAGGGTGAGCTGGACTGGAGAGCTGGAGATCGTGGAACTAGCGGGGGTGCCGGTGGACATGGCAGACTGAGAGACGGTGGGAGATGGTATTGTTGCCACCGGTGCCCTAGATGCAGTGTTTCCTACTACGAAACTGGTGATTCCCTGACCCTGACGGCTTTGGCCTGGCAAAGAAACCTGCACAGATACTGCAGGTGGTGCGGAAAATGGTGGCCCTACACTGCCGGAAGGGATGTTGCGTTGCTGACTAGCTTCATTGGCCGAGGGTGCTACAACCTTAAGGGACGTTTGGTAGTTAGTCCAGGCTTGCAAATGCATGGTGGTTAAATGTCTATGCATGCAACTTGTATTGAGACTTTTCAGATTCTGTCCTCTGCTTAAGGTAGTTGAACATTTTTGACAGATGACTTTGCGCTGATCAATTGGATGTTGTTTAAAAAAATGCCAGACTGCACTCTTTCTAGCATCGGATACCTTTTCAGGCATTGCAGACTGAGCTTTAACCGGATGGCCACGCTGTCCTCCAACAGGTTTTAGCTTTGCCACGTGTTTTGGGCAAGATACGGGCCCGGCAGATGGAACCTGTTGCGATGTTGATGCCTGCTGCGGCCCCTCCTCCTCCGATTCAGAACTGCTGCCGCCTGCACCCTGTTCCCCCAATGGCTGCCAATCGGGGTCAAGAATTGGGTCATCTATTACCTCTTCTTGTAGCTCGTGTGCAACTTCGTCTGTGTCACCGTGGCGGTCGGTGGTATAGCGTTCGTAATGGGGCAACATAGTCTCATCAGGGTCTGATTCTTGATCAGCACCCTGCGATGGCAATGTTGTGGTCTGAGTCAAAGGACCAGGATAGTAGTCTAGTTGTGGCTGTGCATCAGTGCACTCCATGTCAGATTCAACTTGTAATGGGCATGGACTGTTAACTGCTTCACTTTCTAAGCCAGGGACGGTATGTGTAAAGAGCTCCATGGAGTAACCCGTTGTGTCGCCTGCTGCATTCTTCTCTGTTGTTGTTTTTGCTGAAGAGGACAAGGAAGCGACTTGTCCCTGACCGTGAACATCCACTAACGACGCGCTGCTTTGACATTTACCAGTTTCACGAGAGGAGGCAAAAGAGCTAGAGGCTGAGTCAGCAAGATAAGCCAAAACTTGCTCTTGCTGCTCCGGCTTTAAAAGCGGTTTTCCTACTCCCAGAAAAGGGAGCGTTCGAGGCCTTGTGTAGCCAGACGACGAACCTGGCTCCACAGCTCCAGACTTAGGTGCAATATTTTTTTTCCCACGACCAGCTGATGCTCCACCACTACCACTACCCTCATTACCAGCTGACAATGAACGCCCCCGGCCACGACCTCTTCCACCAGACTTCCTCATTGTTTTAAAAACGTTAACAAACGAACGGTATTTGTTGCTGTCACACAACTTACACGGTGAGCTATAACTTCAGTATGATTTAGCTACCCCTTTACAGGTGGGTGAGACCACAACGAAAATCAGCCACAATGTTACACACTCTGTTGTTGTTGGCAACAAATGAGATGGCACACACGCAGGACTGTCACTGAAGCGCAAATGTAAATATTTATCTCCCACTGATTTGTGTTTGTTTTTTTTAAAAGGGAGACTTCAGAAAAAAAAAAATTTAAAAAAAATTATTTTTTACAGAAGAATTTATAAAACAAATAAAATGAAATGATTGTTTCAGGGAGAATTTAGGAAAAAAAAAAAAAAAAAAAAAGGCTTTGTAGGGCCCACTGAGTGAGAGAGGACGCACACAGGAGTCAGGAGTGGCACACAAGCCCAGAGGCCAATATTAATCTCCCACCGATTGATTTAGTTATTTTTTTTGGTAGATTTTGGAACCCAAATCAAGCAAAAAAATTAATAGGCTTTCTATGGCCCACAATTGGGGAGAGAGAGAGAGATGGCACACCCAGGAGTCAAGACTGGCACACAAGCAGAAGGGGCAATATGAATCTCCCACAGATTTTTTTTTTTTTTTTTTTTTTTTCAGGGAGACTTGAGAGAAAAAAAAATACAAAAAAAATGATTTTTTTCAGGAATAATTTAGAAACCAAAGAAAATAAAATGATTGTTTCAGGGAGAATTTAGAAAACAAATAAAACAAAAAATAGTCTTTCTAGGGCCCACTGAGTGACAGATGACGCACACAGGAGTCAGGAGTGGCACACAAGCCCAGAGGCCAATATTAATCTCCCACTGATTGATTTAGTGATTTTTTTCGGTAGATTTTGGAACACAAATCAAGCAAAAAAATTAATAGGCTTTCTATTCCCCACAATTGGGGAGAGAGAGAGAGATGGCACACCCAGGAGTCAAGACTGGCACACAAGCAGAAGGGGCAATATGAATCTCCCACAGATTTTTTTTTTTTTTTTTTTTTTCAGGGAGACTTGAGAGAAAAAAAAATACAAAAAAAATGATTTTTTTCAGGAATAATTTAGAAACCAAAGAAAATAAAATGATTGTTTCAGGGAGAATTTAGAAAACAAATAAAACAAAAAATAGGCTTTCTAGGGCCCACTGAGTGACAGATGACGCACACAGGAGTCAGGAGTGGCACACAAGCCCAGAGGCCAATATTAATCTCCCACTGATTGATTTAGTGATTTTTTTCAGGTAGATTTTGGAACCCAAATCAAGCAAAAAAATTAATAGGCTTTCTATGGCCCACTATTTGTGAGAGAGATGGCACGCTCAGGACTGGCACACAAGCCCAGAGGCCAATATTAATCTCCCATTTTTTTTTTTCCAGGGAAAATTTATAAACCCAATAAAAAAAATAATAATAAATAGGCTTTCTATGGCCCACTATCTGAGAGAGAGAGATGGCACGCTTAGGACTGGCACACAAGCCCAAAGCCCAATATTAATCTCCCACTGATTGATTTAATGATTTTTTCAGGTAGAATTTAGAACCCAAATCAAGCAAAAAAATTAATAGGCTTTCTATGGCCCACTGAGTGAGAGATGGCACACACAGGAGTAAGGAGTGGCACACAAGCCCTGAGGCCAATATTTTTCTCCCACTGATTGATTGATTGATTTTTTCAGGTAGAATTAGGAACCCAAATCAACCCAAAAAATAAATAGGCTTTCTATGGCCCACTATTTGTGAGAGAGATGGCACGCTCAGGACTGGCACACAAGCCCAGAGGCCAATATTAATCTCCCACTTTTTTTTTTTTTCCAGGGAAAATTTATAAACCCAATAAAAAAAATAATAATAAATAGGCTTTCTATGGCCCACTATCTGAGAGAGAGAGATGGCACGCTTAGGACTGGCACACAAGCCCAAAGGCCAATACTAATCTCCCACTGATTGATTGATTGATTTTTTCAGGTAGAATTATGAACCCAAATCAACCAAAAAAATAAATAGGCTTTCTATGGCCCACTATTTGTGAGAGAGATGGCACGCTCAGGACTGGCACACAAGCCCAGAGGCCAATATTAATCTCCCACTTTTTTTTTTTTTCCAGGGAAAATTTATAAACCCAATAAAATAATAAAAAAATAGGCTTTCTATGGCCCACTATCTGAGAGAGAGAGAGATGGCACGCTTAGGACTGGCACACAAGCCCAAAGGCCAATATTAATCTCCCACTGATTGATTTATTGATTTTTTAAGGTAGAATTTAGAACCCAAATCAAGCAAAAAAATTAATAGGCTTTCTATGGCCCACTGAGTGAGAGATGGCACACACAGGAGTAAGGAGTGGCACACAAGCCCTGAGGCCAATATTTTTCTCCCACTGATTGATGTTGTGATTTTTTCTGGTAGATTTTGGAACCCAAATCAAGCAAAAAAATAAATAGGCTTTCTATGGCCCACTGAGTGAGAGATGACACAGACAGAGATGGCACTCTAGCAGAAATGTCAATCTTAATCTCCCACCAAAAAAAAAAAAAAAAGGAACTGTCCTTCAATTACTATCTCCCTGCAGTAATCTCAGCCAGGTATGGCAGGCAGCAATAAGGAGTGGACTGATGCACAAATTAAATAAAAAGTGTGGACAAACAAACAAGAAAGCTGTGCAGAAAGGAAGGAACAAGAGGATTTGTGCTTTGAAAAAAGCAGTTGGTTTGCACAGCGGCGTACACACAGCAATGCAGCTATCAGGGAGCCTTCTAGGGCAGCCCAATGAGCTACAGCGCTGAGGAAAAAAAAAAAAAAGGAGCTTCCACTGTCCCTGCACACCGAAGGTGGTGTTGGGCAGTGGAAATCGCTACAGCACAAGCGGTTTTGTGGTTAATGGACCCTGCCTAACGCTATCCCTGCTTCTGACGAAGCGGCAGCAACCTCTCCCTAAGCTCAGATCAGCAGCAGTAACATGGCGGTCGGCGGGAACTCCCCTTTATAGCCCCTGTGACGCCGCAGACAGCAAGCCAATCACTGCAATGCCCTTCTCTAAGATGGTGGGGACCAGGACCTATGTCATCACGCTGCCCACACTCTGCGTTTACCTTCATTGGCTGAGAAATGGCGCTTTTCGCGTCATTGAAACGCGACTTTGGCGCGAAAGTCGCGTACCGCATGGCCGACCACGCACAGGGGTCGGATCGGGTTTCATGAAACTCGACTTCGCCAAAAGTCGGCGACTTTTGAAAATGTTCGACCCGTTTCGCTCAACCCTAGTCAACAGTAAAGAGAAGACTCCATGACAGTAAATACAAAGGGTTCACATCTAGATGCAAACCATTCATCAATACCAAAAATAGACAGGCCAGAGTTAAATTTGCAGAAAAACACCCCAAGAAGCCAGCTCAGTTCTGGAAAAGTATTCTATGGACAGATGAGACAAAGATCAACCTGTACCAGAATGATGGGAAGAAAAAAGTTTGGAGAAGAAAGGGAACGGCACATGATCCAAGGCACACCACATCCTCTGTAAAACATGGTGGAGGCAACGTGATGGCATGGGCATGCATGGCTTTCAATGGCACTGGGTCACTTGTGTTTATTGATGACATAAGAGCAGACAAGAGTAGCCGGATGAATTCTGAAGTGTACCGGGATATACTTTCAGCCCAGATTCAGCCAAATGCTGCAAAGTTGATTGGACGGCGCTTCATAGTACAGATGGACAATGACCCCAAGCATACAGCCAAAGCTACCCAGGAGTTCATGAGTGCCAAAAAGTGGAACATTCTGCAATGGCCAAGTCAATCTCCAGATCAAACCCAATTGAGCATGCATTTCACTTGCTCAAATCCAGACTTAAGACGGAAAGACCCACAAACAAGCAAGACCTGAAGGCTGCGGCTGTAAAGGCCTGGCAAAGCATTAAGAAGGAGGAAACCCAGCGTTTGGTGATGTCCATGGGTTCCAGACTTAAGGCAGTGATTGCCTCCAAAGGATTTGCAACAAAATATTGAAAATAAAAATATTTTGTTTGGGTTATGTTTATTTGTCCAATTACTTTTGACCTCCTAAAATGTGGAGTGTTTGTAAAGAAATGTGTACTAATTCCTACATTTTCTATCAGATATTTTTGTTCAACCCTTCAAATTAAACGTTACAATCTGCACTTGAATTCTGTTGTAGAGGTTTCATTTCAAATCCAATATGGTGGCATGCAGAGCCCAACTCGCGAAAATTGTGTCACTGTCCAAATATTTCTGGCCCTAACTGTAAGTGACCTCTTCCAGGCTCCAGGGAGGATGGTGCCTGGAGATAACTCTGCACCCAGAGGCTATTTTAAATACAGTGTGTCCGTAAAGTCATGGTGCACTTTTGACCAGTCAAACAACACAAACTCATTTAAGCTGTTGCTGAGCCCCAAGTCAGATTAACCCCTGATAAACTGAACTCTGATTAATTTACTGCCAGGTCTGCAACATCATGCAACCACAAGCTTATGCCAGCTGTGTGGTTTTCCATGCCAGTCGAGATGTGATGACATAATGTCCGAATATGGG
Source organism: Ranitomeya imitator (assembly GCF_032444005.1). Taxonomy (NCBI): domain Eukaryota; kingdom Metazoa; phylum Chordata; class Amphibia; order Anura; family Dendrobatidae; genus Ranitomeya; species Ranitomeya imitator. Next base: position 463,540,675 of record NC_091287.1, on the reverse strand, counting down.
CTGCTGAACATCCTCATGCCTACATGGAGTGCGAACCTAACACCCCTAAATTGAACGTGTGGTGTGGCCTGATGCATGGTAAGGTGATAGGCCTATTTTTTTCACAGAGCGGTCTGAAACAGCAAACACGTATCTTGACATGTTGGAATTGCATGTATTGCCACAATTTCCAAAAGGTGTCATCTTTCAACAAGATGGCTCCTCCACAGTACACCACCATTGTTCATGAGTTTCTTGATAGAACATTCCCCCAGTGGTGGATAGACAGGAGTTCTGTCAAGCCATGGCCACCACGATCCCCGGATCTCACGCCCTTAGACTTTTAGTTTTGGGGTTATGTGAAGCAACATGTGTACATTGAACGTATCAATGACATTAATAACTTAAAACAGAGAATTACACACGTTATTTACTCTGTTAAACCAGCCGTCCTTACCCGTGTATGGCAAGAACTTCACTATCATTTGGATCTGTGTGGGGCAACAAATGGAGCTCACATCGATCTGCAATGAATAGGTATGAAACTGGGAGAGTTTTTCTTTTATTTGGAGCAGATTTCCCATTTCTATTGCTTTTTGTTGCTTTCCAGTGACTGGTCAAAAGTACACCATGACTTTACGGACACACTGTTTAAGGGGGAGCAACCAGTGTGATATGACATGGTTACCACTGTTACCAGTATGATGTGTAATGGCCACTCTCTGCTGTCCTGATAGCTGACACATCTGCAGGTTCCTCTCAGCTTCAGCTTCCATCTCACAGGGAGACAGGACTGCAATATTGTTGCAATACAGCTGAGAGAGAAGCAAAACTGTGCTTGCAAGAAGACAAATTTAATTTCTCCTGTTGTGTGTTGGTTTGTTGTCTCACACTAGGAACATCTCCTTCATGTAAAAATAAGTTCTGGGGGCAGAGTTATCTCCAGGCACCATCTTCCACGGAGCCTGGACAAGGTCACTTATATAAAGATCACCTTTCAGCAACAACAACTGTTTTCAGCATTTTATAGCCTGTATGGCCATATTAATTGTTTAGATAGGTCAAATGTGGTGAGAAATTCCCTTTAATACAAAAAAAGAAACAGACAAAATGTTAGGGAAGGTGAAGTTCTTTCAATATGGATAACAAGTGGAAAGGCAAGGCAAGTGGCTGCCCAGAAGTTATAGTCAATATTCAGGTCCTTATAAATACAGAAATAAAGACATATAACTTTGCATGTAACAACAACTTTATAATTTATTGTTCAGGCAATATGCAATGGGGCAAGGACCTCTTAAGAAATCTAGGTTTACAGAACATTGGCAATATAATTGCTTAAAGTCAGGTATGTACTAAGGAATGTGACATAGTTCACAGAAGGGGCAGACAGCATAGAAGGTCATGCACCAAAGGTGGAAGGTGTTAGGTTCACTTAGTGAAGTGCACTGATGAAGCCGCAAGTCAGGTGGATGCATGAACCCTTGGCATTGTTAGAAAAGGCTGGAAAGCTAGACTCACAGAAAAAATCCCCCCAAAAAAGAAAAAAAACACTAAAATTTATCCTTTATTAATATATATTATAAGACCATAAATGTGCACTTGACAACACCATCACCATTGGATCCAAGCGTACTACAGAAAAGGCCGGGTAGTGCTTCGCCCTAAACTTTCTCAATGCTCCCTACCTGCCAGCGGAGGTTGGCACCCTATTATCCTGCGCCGTGGCGCCCCCGCTCCTCGTCGGCTAACCCCGCTATCCCTATTGTGCCCTAATTGGGTCAGGAGAGAAAATCTCACTTAAACAATAATTAAATATGGATAGCTTGAAAGGGCATGAATATGTCAGTGAAATATCTGACTAGATCTAGGGATCTCACCTGACTTGGTAGTCTGTGTCCCTTACTACTTATATATATATACATAAAGATCATTATTTAGGCAAGATGATATAAACAGCAGGTAGGGATGTTACAAAGAGACTAAAAATATATATGTGATCTTGGTCTAGCTATATATGTATTACGGTCACCAGATACTGTGATGACAATTGGGAAGATGTATTTGCTGAAATGTCAAGCATACCCCATACAGCCATAGAGGGATCAAGCTGCAGCTCTCATTAAATAATCAATGCAAAGTAGCCACATGCCGTCCCCACATATTTGTTTGTTGTGCTGACCAGATCCATAAACCGCCTTCTATCTCATACAGAGGTTAATAAAACATATCCCTTTTCTACTCAACGCGTTTCTCCCCTTCTGATGAAAAGGGGTTCATCAGGAGTACATCCAGATAACAAAGGGTTACTTAGCTTGCAATAAGATAGCAGCACATTGGCATGGTAGACAGCTGCACCACCGGGACGATCCCCTTCTCTTAGTGGCGCCCACACACAAGTGCTAAACCACGTGTATTAAGTAGACTCACCATTACCTCCGTACACCTAGCACCTGAGAGCCCGGAGCGCTCATCCCATTTCCAGCACTTCTGTCTTAATAGTTCATGTCCTGTATGTTAAAGACGCGCTAGCGTCATCAATAGGCGCCGCCGCTACACCAGGATAACAGAGCGCAGGCGCCGATTACTCCAAGATGGCGCCTGCGTGTATCAACAAGCGTACTGCGGCCACAGGAAATTAGAACACTATCTATTCAGGACGCTCTGGCGTCATAAAGAAGCGCATCGCCACCAATGATGCGCAGGCGCCTGCGCATCATTGGTGGCGATGCGCTTCTTTATGACGCCAGAGCGTCCTGAATAGATAGTGTTCTAATTTCCTGTGGCGGCAGTACGCTTGTTGATACACGCAGGCGCCATCTTGGAGTAATCGGCGCCTGCGCTCTGTTATCCTGGTGTAGCGGCGGCGCCTATTGATGACGCTAGCGCGTCTTTAACATACAGGACATGAACTATTAAGACAGAAGCGCTGGAAATGGGATGAGCGCTCCGGGCTCTCAGGTGCTAGGTGTACGGAGGTAATGGTGAGTCTACTTAATACACGTGGTTTAGCACTTGTGTGTGGGCGCCACTAAGAGAAGGGGATCGGCCCGGTGGTGCAGCTGTCTACCATGCCAATGTGCTGCTATCTTATTGCAAGCTAAGTAACCCTTTGTTATCTGGATGTACTCCTGATGAACCCCTTTTCATCAGAAGGGGAGAAACGCGTTGAGTAGAAAAGGGATATGTTTTATTAACCTCTGTATGAGATAGAAGGTGGTTTATGGATCTGGTCAGCACAACAAACAAATATGTGGGGACGGCATGTGGCTACTTTGCATTGATTATTTAATGAGAGCTGCAGCTTGATCCCTCTATGGCTGTATGGGGTATGCTTGACATTTCAGCAAATACATCTTCCCAATTGTCATCACAGTATCTGGTGACCGTAATACATATATAGCTAGACCAAGATCACATATATATTTTTAGTCTCTTTGTAACATCCCTACCTGCTGTTTATATCATCTTGCCTAAATAATGATCTTTATGTATATATATATAAGTAGTAAGGGACACAGACTACCAAGTCAGGTGAGATCCCTAGATCTAGTCAGATATTTCACTGACATATTCATGCCCTTTCAAGCTATCCATATTTAATTATTGTTTAAGTGAGATTTTCTCTCCTGACCCAATTAGGGCACAATAGGGATAGCAGGGTTAGCCGACGAGGAGCGGGGGCGCCACGGCGCAGGATAATAGGGTGCCAACCTCCGCTGGCAGGTAGGGAGCATTGAGAAAGTTTAGGGCGAAGCACTACCCGGCCTTTTCTGTAGTACGCTTGCATCCAATGGTGATGGTGTTGTCAAGTGCACATTTATGGTCTTATAATATATATTAATAAAGGATAAATTTTAGTGTATTTTTTCTTTTTTGGGGGGATTTTTTCTGTGAGTCTAGTTTAATTTACCCCAAGTGTCTTCTTTGACTGTGAGATAAAAGGCTGGAAAGCATGCAAAACAGTAAAGATCCAGACAACCTCTGCTTCTAGAGTCCGGCAGCTATAGTACATGCGCGGGATTGACTAGGACATAGTGGTACAGGATATCAAGAAAGATTTCATTCACAAAGTGCTGGAACACAGCTGATTCATTGCACAATCTGACAGGCATACCTAGATATTCATAGTGACTATCACTGTTATGACCTGGTGGTCAGGACAATAATGGACCTGGTGGTTAAGAGCACACGGAATGACCTGATAGTTACTGATAATAAGGACGAGCTCTGGGACGTGGGAACTCTGCTGACCGCAATCCCTAAACCTATCAAACACACTAGAAATAGCCGTGGATTGCGCCTAACGCTCCCTATGCAACTCGGCACAGCCTAAGAAACTAGCTAGCCCTGAAGATAGAAAAATAAAGCCTACCTTGCCTCAGAGAAATTCCCCAACGGAAAAGGCAGCCCCCCACATATAATGACTGTGAGTAAAGATGAAAATACAAACACAGAGATGAAATAGATTTAGCAAAGTGAGGCCCGACTTACTGAACAGACCGAGGATAGGAAAGGTTACTTTGCGGTCAGCACAAAAACCTACAAAAAGACCACGCAGAGGGCGCAAAAAGACCCTCCGCACCGACTCACGGTGCGGAGGCGCTCCCTCTGCGTCCCAGAGCTTCCAGCAAGCAAGACAACAAATTAAATAGCAAGCTGGACAGAAAAATAGCAAACCAAAGAAATACAAGCTGGAACTTAGCTTCTGATGGGAAGACAGGTCACAAGAACGATCCAGGAGTGAACAGACCAATACTGGAACATTGACAGGTGGCATGGAGCAAAGATCTAAGTGGAGTTAAATAGAGCAGCAGCTAACAAATTAACCTCGTCACCTGTGAAACTCAGAAACACCCACCAGAGGAAGTCCATGGACAGAACCAGCCGAAGTACCATTCATGACCACAGGAGGGAGCCCGACAACAGAATTCACAACATATCACTAAAGATGATCGAACGTGTTTGGAAAACATTTGCCAATCTCAAATTTGGCACGAACGTACCACATTCGGATTCATGTTTGCTTTCACAAACACTTTTTTTTCAAAGTCTGTAAAAGTCGGTCACATTTCGGTAAATTACTTCATTTCCACTAATGATTTTGTATGACTTTGACTAAGATAGTGGTGCTGTATAATGGGTGGGGTGTATGGGGGTGTGTGTTTGATGAGGGGAGGGGACATGGCGAGGTTAAAGGAGCGTCTGAAGATATTACAGGAGAGGCTCTCTTTTTTGTAATAATTTTTTTCACTCAACTTTATGTGTGTTGATTCCGGGAAACAATCAGGGTGCAGAAACTATCCACAACTTCATGACACAAGGTCTTCTGTCATTGGTTGCGAAAGTCGCATGTCATTGGCTGACTTCTTGTTTTGCTGGCACCATTTCCTCCATGACACAGTGCAGAGAGGTCACTCCTGTGCTGGTACTGCTGAAAGTGGACTTATCCTATGTGAAATCGATCTTCCACCATCAAACTAGATTGTACAAAAATTATATGGCAGTCTCTGGAAGCTGCATTTGCTACTCTAAACCGTTTATGCTAAAACTGTGTTTCGTTACCAAATCAGAAGGCCAGATTTCCACTTAAAATCATTAGGCCTAATATAATGGTGCACCCATGAGGCCAAATTATCTACTACCAATCGCTGGTGCTAAAACTGTGTTACAGTGACAAATCAGAAGGGAAGATTTCTGCTTAAAAATTGTTAGGCCTAATATAGTGTTGCAGCCATGACTGCTTGTGTGCGATTTTAACAATTTCTACTGTGCGTCAGTTGATTAGTCAACTACCTGTGTTACTATTCTTATATTTTTCCTATCAATAGCAGTCTATGAAACTGATGTTTGTGCCATCTGAGTGTAGCTGGAATAAAAAAAATTTGAGGTGCTGCTTGAGGTAGGAGGTCTCCCATTTAAGAAGGCTGACATCGCTCCTTTAACCACCACCTGGACCCGTTGAAGCAATCACTCACTAAACGGCTGTAATCCACTTTCTCTCTCCCCTGCATGCCTCCTTGAACCTACACATACACATGTCACTTGAACACACCGTGAAGGGTAAAATAAAACACTGAACATTTGCTTTCAATTCGTGAGTGTCGCTATTTTTCTTCTTTTCATTGATCTTGAATGTACATGAATTTTTTTTCAACTGGAGCACTTTCCACCAATTGAATTTGGCTGTGATATTTCAGTAAATAAGGGGGACGCGCATCTGCAACGGTGATTGGAGTTTTTGCTTTGGTGCGGTTTTGCTGTTCCTCCATGTTTACATTGTAAAGTAAGGACCTCAATAGCATGCTACGCTGAATGGTAGACAAACAAGCAGGTCAGGACACAACTAAAGCCACAGAAACAGGAGGTCAGATGAAGAGGGAAACAGCAGGTCTTAAACAGCACTCAGATGTAGCAAGTTAATATGAAAATAGTCTGAAAACAGTTTGTGATGCTTACAGCAAATGATGGGTTAACCTGCAGGGCACAGACGTATTAGATGTAAATAATTGAGATCTCAGGAGTCTGAGCAGATCATGGCAACAGAAAAAACTTGATGGTAGCAATCTCCATATGAACAGCAACTGAACACATTGCAGTGTCAAAACTGTTATGCAAAGTGCATTTAGAGATGATGTTACTGAGGAATGCCGGGCCACTTGTAAGACCTGACGTGGAGCACAACAAAAGGGGGCAGCCATAGGAAAATAGAATGGAGCTTGACCCCAAGACTACACAGATACATAACAGAAAGAAACAAAGAGGGTTAGGGTACCATCTCACAGTGGCACTTTGGTCGCTACGACGGCACGATCCGTGACGTTCCAGCGATATACTTACAATCTCGCTGTGTCTGACACGCTACTGCGATCAGGGACCCCGCTGAGAATCGTATGTTGTAGCAGATCGTTTGAAACTTTCTTTCATCGCCAAGTGTCCCGCTGTGGCGGCATGATCGCATCGTGTAACTAAGGTGTGCACGATATTGTATATGATGTAATGGGTGGAGGAGCTTGATACGTATGACTTCAACATCGCAAATACGCCATGAAATTATTGCTCCAGCGCCGTGCATTGCGAAGTGTGACCGCAGTCTACGACGTTGGAGCGATAATAGAGCGACGCTGGAGCGTCACGGATCGTGCCGTCTTAGCGACCAAAGTGCCACTGTGAGACGGGTACCTTTAGCTGAAAAAGGAGATCAGTGTTATCATTGGTGGTGAAAGATAGCAACTATCTTTATGTCTATTTTGGGCTCATTTTCTTCTCTAATTTAACCATATAATAATAAGTTATATGTCTGTTGTTCTACATATCTTTTTTTACTTATTTCTATCTTTAATATTTCTAAGCAGGACTGACATGTAGTGACCATCATCAATCAAACATCTCTTTTACAAGCTGCAAAGCTCAATGACATTAATTCTTATACCACAAGGATTCTTTTATATCATCTGCCTTTTATTACTCACAATAATGGATGGCAACTGCCTTAGGCTCTTTGCATTTGTCCGTACATAAGATCCACATGTCATGGACCTATAATGTACTTCCATATGTTTCTGAACTTTCATGGAGACTCAGACTTTTTCTCTCAAAAAAGTAATAAATATGACAAAAATCCACACAGTCCTCCATGCATTTCATATTGCACAAGCATTAACTCTGAGTATTTCAGCATGGCTCATATAGGCATCAATGTCTGTGCACAAAATGTCAATCTATATTACAGACCCATAATGTATCTCATTCATGTCTATACAGGTCTTTGCAAACAGAATATTTGTTTATACAAGTTAAAAAAAACAAAAACAGTGATATGAAAAATGAAAACAGAAAAGCAGTCTGGTTATAATCTATCTATATAATCGCCTAAGGGGCACTTCTGTCTGTTAGTCTGTCTGTCTGTCACGGAAATCCCAAGTCGCTGATTTGTCACGGTCAGCGGCTGTGACCAATCAGCGACGGGCACAGTCCAGCCGCGAAATGGCCACTCCCTACTCCCCTGCAGTCAGTGCCCCCTCCATACTCCCCCCCAGTCTGCGCCCGCCGCCCACATAGCGTGTAAGCAGTCCGTTAAACCCACTGCGTTACACCGCAGCATAACGCGGTGTAATGCAGTCTGTTAATGCTGCTATTAACACTGTGTGACAAACTTTTTACTATCGATGCTGCCTATGCATAAAAAGATATAATGTTAAAAATAATAAAAAATAAATAAAAAATGGTGCTTTTCTCACTTTCCGGCGTCCACCGATGCGTGAGAGTGGCGAGGCTGCCGCCAGCTTCTATTCCCAGAGATGCATTGTGAAATTACCCAGATGACATAGCGTTCTCGCGAAACCGCTAAGTCATCTGGTTAATTTCGCAATGCTTCTCTGGGAAAGGAAGCTGGTGGCAGCCTCGCCGCTTGTGCGCATTGGTGGACGCCGGTGGGTGAGTATATAACTATTTTGTTTTTTAATTATTTTTTAACAGACATATTGTGCCCACACTGCTGTATACTACGTTGGCTATGTTATATACTGCGTGACTGATATATACTATGTGGGCAGTGTTATATACTGTGTGAGCTGTGTTATTTACTGCGTGGGCTGTGTTATATACTGTGTGGCTGCTATATACTATGTGGCTGCTATATACTACGTGGCTGTGCTATATACTACATGGCAATGCTATATATTATGTGGCTGTGTTATATACTGTGTGAGCTGTGCTATATACTTTGTGGACTGTGCTATACACTACGTGCGCTGTGTTATATACTATGTGGCTGTGCTTTATACTACGTGGCTGTGCTATATACTATGTGGCTGTGCTATATACTATGTGGCTGTGCTATATACTACATGGCTGTGTTATATACTGCATCGCCTGTGCTATTTACTGCATGGGCTGTACTATATACTATGTGGGCTGTGTTATATACTATGTGACTGTGCTATATACTACATGGCTGTGCTATATACTACATGGCTGTGCTATATACTACGTGGCTGCTATATACTACGTGGCTGTGCTATATAGTATGCGACTGCTATATACTATGTGGCTGCTATATACTATGTGGCTGCTATATACTACATGGCTGTGCTATATACTATGAGGCTGTGTTATATACTGTGTGGACTGTGTTATATACTGCATGGGCTGTGCTATGTACTACCTGGGCTGTGTTATATACTACGTGGCTGTGCTATATACTACGTGGCTGTGCTATATACTAGGAAACGGTGGCTCTTTTAATTATGCTCCTTGCAAATGCAGAATTAAACACTTATAAAATGTGTCCCCTCATACCGTGAAACTGTCCCGTAGGTGGGACTTTCCTTCGTAATGAGACGCATCACAGCCGTCATTCCTCCCCTTTGGCGCCGGGCACTGCCTCCTCAGCGTTGTTTGAATCTGTCCCGCAGCCTGCGCTGTTATATTAAACCTTGTGCGTGCGCAGTTAACGCTGCCCATCTTCTGACATCATTTGGTGTCAGGCTGACTGCGCCTGTGCGGCCGCGCTGCCCGAGATCCTGCCTCACAGTGTCTTCAGATTTAATCACACTGTGGCGCTGGGATTCATGGGCATTCGCAGTGCATATCTTGGCCTCTCACTCATGTCCTTCCACCTTCTTCAGACTGTGGTGTCACGGCCGTGGCATTCGATTAAGGATCAGCTGATGCAACACAGTCTCAAGAAGGCGCAGGGAGATGAGTGAGAGCCTGAGGCAAACATATGCACAGCACATGCCCATGAATCCCAGCCCAGCAGTTGGAATAAATCAGCAGATTTAATTTCTGTAGTAGTGTGAGTGTGGAGGAAGCAGGAGCAATTGCCAGATACACAGCAGGGGATCAGCTGACATTCCTGAAACCCAATAACACTGGGTCATGTGTTGACTGTGCAGACGGCACTTCTGAGCAGCAACTGGCGGTGTTGGAGCCAAGGGATTACAGTTCAGGTGGTAGAAACATGAACACAACAGGAGACATGGATACTGTTGCCAACCAAGTATTTAATCTGAAAGAGGGGTGGCAAATTCCTGCGAGATCCAGGCCTTGTTCATTTTCAGAAAAGTAAGCTGGTCAATGTTATCGGAGGATAGTCGCATGCGACGGTTTGTTAGCACACCACCTGCGCCACTAAAGATGTGTTCCGATAATACACTAGCACCAGGGCAACCCAGCACCTCCAATGCATACTGGCTAAGCTCTGGTCATGTATCCAGCTTAGAGACCCAAAACTTGAAGGGGGAAGAGTCGTCTGGGAGTACACTGAGAGGGCAAGACATATAGTCTGTCACCATCTGGCGGAAACGTTGCCTCCTGCTGACGGGAGCCATCTGTGATGGTGTAGACATATGTGGCGGGCACACAAAACTTTGCCACAGTTGGGCCCTACTGGTCTTGCCTTGTGCTGAGGCACTGCTTCTGCTCCCTGTTTGTGCTGAGCTTCCTCCACAGCCTCGACGCACTGAGCTGCTTTGTAAAGCACTAGCAGCACTGCTCTCAGTTGGACTGGAGAAGATGATGGAATGCACCAGTGTGTCTTGGTACTCCCGCATTTTACGCTCCTGGTTCAAAGGTGTTATGAGGCTTTGTACATTGTCAACGGTGTTATGAGGCTTTGTACGTTGTCCCGGTAGCGCAGATCTAGGAGGGTGTACACCCAATAATCAGCCGTGTTGAGAATGTGGGCGATGCGGCGGTCATTTCTCAGGCACTGCAGCATGAAATCAACCATGTGCTGCAGACTGCCAACTTGCCAAGAAACGCTGTCCCCTGCTTGAGGCGTGATCCCTGCCTGCTCTGCATCACCCCAACCTCGCTCTACATACTGACTACTGGAGCATTGTGTAACTCCCTCCTCTGTAAAGATGTCTTCCTCACCCATTGACTCCTCCTCATCCTCCTCACAAAGTGTCCCCTGCCTAGGCCTTTGTGAGGAATCACGTCGCACAGACAGTCCAGAAACAGATGGCATTTGTGACTCCTCATCCTCCACCTCTTCCACAACCTCATCCCTTAGTGCTAGCAGTGTTTTTTCAAGCAGGCAGATAAGGGGGACAGTCATGCTGACTAGTGCACCATCTGCACTCGCAATCCACGTGGAATCATTGAAGGCACGCAAAACCTGGCAGATGTCCTTCATAGTGGCCCACTCAGTGGTTGTGAAGTGTGAACCGGGTGCAGTGCCACTTGTTTGCGCCTGATGCAGCTGGTACTCCATTAGTGCTGGCTTCTGCTCACACAACCACGCCAATATATGTAACGTTTTATTCCACCTGGTGGGTAGGTCAGATATGATGTGATGTTCCGCAAGGCGGAATCGGCGCTGCAGAGCTGCAAGGCGTGATCTTGCCATGCTGGAACGCTGCAAGTGAGTGCGCTCTAGGTGGACCTTATGCAGCAGTGCATCAAGATCCGGATAGTCCCCCAAAAAACTTTGCACGACCAAGTTGAGCACATGTTCCAGACATGGGATTTGAGTGAGGTTGCCTAGGGCCAGAGCTGCCACCAGATTTCAGCCATTGTCACGCACTACTATGCCTGGCTGGAGATTCGCTGGCACAAACCACACGTCGCTCTCCTGCTTGATGGCATTCCAGAGCTCCTGCGCTGTGTGGCTTCGATTCCCCAAAGAAATTAATTTCAGTATGGCCTGTTGACGTTTGGCCACGGCTGTACTCATATCGGTCATAACAGGTAAGCGTTCACGGGTCAAGGTGGAGGTAGACCGTGACGGCTCCTGCAGCGATGATTCAGAGGAACTGGAGTATGAGGAGGTGGCAATGTGTACAGACTGGATTCCTGCAATCCTTGGAGTTGGCAGAACACGTACAGCACCACTCGCAAGATCTGTACCCGGCTCCACAACATTGACCCAATGGGCAGTGAGGAAAAGGTATCGTCCCTGTCCATGGTGACTGGTCCATGCATCGGTGGTGAGGTGGACCTTGGTACTGACGGTGTTTAGTAGTGCATGTTTAATGTTTCCCTGCACATGCTTTTTCAGGGCAGGGATGGCTTGCCTGCTGAAATAAAAGCGGCTGGGTACGTTTTATTGTGGGACTGCCAATGCCATCAAGTTACAGAAGATGTCAGTCTCCACCAGCCTGAATAACCGCATTTCAAGGGACAGTAGCTTTGCAATGCCAGCATTCAGAGCCTGTTCTTGGGGGTGGTTTGCCGATAATGGCCACCTTTTCTCCCATGCCTGTGCTACCGATGGCTGTAGACTGGGCTGAGAGTGTGAGGATGACTGGGAACGTGTTGCTGTGGGTGGAATTACACTGGGTCTCTGGACAACAGTGCCAAAGGTTCTTCCATGGCGATCCTATGAGGAAGCTGAACCAGCTGTGTGTGGGCTGGAGGAAGAGGCTACGACACGAGCTGAAGAGGTGGTAGGTGCCACTGTTGATTGGCCTAGGTCTTCAGTGTGTTTTTGTAACTCCACCACGTGCTTGGTCCGCACATGCTTACACATATTTGTGGTACTGAGGTTGCTGACACTTTTCCCTCTTTTGACTTTCTGATGACACAGCTTGCATTTGACAAAGCAAATGTCATCTGCAACTGTGTCAAAAAAAGGACCAGGCACTGCAAGTCTTGGGAGCACCCGTTTTGGCTTTTGGAAGAGGCGAGCTCCTAATGGGTGCCGAAGTGGAGGCTACAGGCAATGCAGTCTTCCCCCTCCCTCTCCCTCTTTGGGCAATTTGGGGAATCTCTTCTTCAGAGCTGCTCCCACCACCTTCCTGTACTTCACGCCATGATGGGTCAAGGACCTCATCATCTACACTACCCTCTTCCACCAACTGCTCCTCCTGGGTAGTCTCGGCAGCACAGTACGCACCTGAAAGTGCCACTTGAGTCTCATCATCAGATGCGTACTGAGTTGTGGTTCACATTCAGAGAGACAAAGCTGTTGGGCATCACTGCATACTGGCTCTTCTTCCATTTCTCCACTGCTGCTTGGCTGGCCCCCTCTTTCCAAGCCAAGAGATTCAGAGAACAGAAATAGAGATGGCTCCTTTCCTGGACTCTCTGACTGCCTGGGCAATTTGGCAGGTGGTAAAGAGACAGATGGGTGCTCTCCAGTGCTCTGTGCCTGAGAGGATGTGGCACTAATTGAAGTCAATGCATTAGCTGCCATCCATCCGATAACGGCTTCAATTTGTTCCTCCCGCAGCAGCAGGGTGCGGCGATCTCCTACAAAGCTGCGCATGAAGGACTGTTCCCTGCTGAAACTGGGGGATGATGAGTCACCGGTGCCAGCAGCAGGCACAGAATCCCCACGACCTCTCCCTGCTCCATGCCCACGACCACGTGCCTTACTCCCTGCCTTCTTCATCTTGGTAGACTGATAAAGATAGGCAGAAAAGTACTAAGGGCTTAGTGTGCTTATTCCTGAACAGCTCCTAACAGGTATAAGAAACATTAATTTTCTAAAGTGTGGACTAGACTTTAATATGAGCTAATGTGGCCTACACAACCGTAAAGTGGAGTGTTTGGTGAACTTTATTAACTTTGTGTTTTTTTTCTCAGAACAGACTACAAAGTGAGCTGCATTCACACACAGAGCGTGCAGACAGCCGTGAATGGCGCTGCAAGGCCAAAAAAAGATCCTCTATGTACTCCTATATAGTGTTTTTCCACAATTTAGCAGGATATGGATGGAAACCCTCTAATAGGATAAATTTGAAAAAATGTGTAACAGGCAGCACTAGTTGAAAAAAGTAGATAAGAACAGAAAATGCGGCAGCACTCACCCATCTGTGGTCCAATTCTTTATTCAAAACATGAACGAATACAGCCTTGCTGTCCGAGGGAGTGCAGATGGACGGGAGGTGAGCAGGTGAACGACGACAGCTGTTTCGCGCTGATCCAAGCGCTTCTACAGGTCTACTAGTTGAAAAAAGGACAATGGAACAGTATGAGGCAGTGACGCACCCTGAGCTGACTACCACCGGCTGTGGCGGCAGAACAGACTACAGGGTGAGCTGCACTCACACACAGACCATGCAGACAGCCGTGAACAGCGCTGCAAGGCAAAAACAAGGTTCTCACACAGCGGTTGCTAAATTAGCCTGGGTAAAGCACAATGAAGCAAATCGCTATCTCTAAACTGGCCCTCAGTCAGAACATAGCATCCTGTCCCTAACTGAATTCACAGCAGAGTAAACCCAAAATGGCGGTGGCGACTTTTATAGTGCATCATGACATCATTCCAGCAGCCAATCACAGCCAAGCCAGTAGTTGCATGCCTACCATGCAGAACAGGATGTGCCCACACTTCTAATCATTCCTCATTGGCTGAATTCTGGCTCTTTGAATTATGGGAACTTCCTATTCCGGTATCCGATATACTGAAAGTATCGGAACTTGGTATCGGAATTCCGATACCGCAAATATTGTCCGATACCCGATACTTGCGGTATCAGAATGCTCAACACTACCAGTGAGAAAGGAGGTGCTACAGTATTAGTTAGAGCAGTATCTCAAGAAGGAAGAAGCAAAGGTCATTCTGGAGGATGTTATCTTGAGGGAGAGTGGAGTGCCCCCAGACACAGGGCCACAGGTTACTCAGTACTGGTCCTCTCTGTCTCAGTTCTGGGGTTGTCACGGTGGCGGGACCCGGTCCGTGACACTGCTAAGGGGCGTCCAATGAAAGGGTTGATGGTAGTTTGTCAAGGGTTCGTGACGCCACCTGTGGTGTTCGGTCAGGGCGACCGACGCTGCTTCGGGGTCCGCTAGGGTGATGGAATGGCAGCTACATGGTATACCTTCCCACAGGTGAAGTTTATCCCCAGGGCTTCCCAGTAGTGTAGGTGGCGATGGTGTGAGGCGCAGTTAATAACGAGGACACAGGGTTGCAGTCTCTTTACCTCTTTACTGGTGACTTTAGGATCCTCAATCCGGAGCACTGTTAACAGGGCTGTCTGAGACCGGCCGGTCCGAAGGCACATCCAGAGTTCCCTTTGCAGGTGGAGATCAGTACCTATCAACTAGCGCCTGTGTGTTGCAGTCCTTCCCTGCTGAGCATTCGGGATAGTCCTCACAACTGTCGTTTCTATTCTGATGTTCTACTTCGTCCCCCAGTTTGTTATGGCTAGGACGCACCCGTTTGACGGGAAGATTCGGAGCTGTTCTGGGATTCTAGAGATACCCCTCTCCACGCTTGCCCCCTATGTCTTCTTAGGTGATGTATGTTAGACAGCCAACCTATAATCAACTGTCCTGCCTCTGTTTGAAGTAATGCTTGGAGTCAGTTACTTCCTCGGCGTTCTGGCCACCGGCTATGCGCCTCAGTAGGATGTTGCCGATCTCGGGGCACGACTCCTACTGGTTCTCTTTTGTGCTTTGATCTCGTTTCTCACTTCTCCACAATATACTTCGCTTCATGTCCTTTCTTTAGATACCACCGCAAGGTAGTGCAGGCGCAGTTCTGTAACGATCTGTCCTTGTCGCTAAGTCACTGCCAGGTTCCCACGCCTGACAGGGACCGCTCTGAATCTTCCCGGCAACACCCCCTGCCACGGGACAAAACCCAGCCAGCTTCTGACTAACTTCCTATCCAACCCCCAGTTTCACCAAAGTGTGAGGAGTGGCTTAATAAATAGAACCTTTTGAGTGTTAAATGTAGTGTGTGACTGTGATACCTGGTCAGGTGAACTCCTTTAGTGCCATCAGACGTACCATCACTCCCCTTATTGGCAGAGCGACATTACTGCAACGACCAGGTCTCTGGGGCGCTGCAAGAGTATTTTGGGACCTATGTTTGCCGATGGGGTGCTCAATCTCATGCCATTATTTTGAAATGTTTAGCTCCATTTGCAGTGGATTCTGAGATGTCAGATGGGTATCCTTCCCACAACATATTACCTTGATGACTTCCTGTTCGTAGGTCCAAGGGTTTTCAGGAGTTTGTCAATACTTGCTGCATACATTTAACGGTTTGATGTCAGAGTTAGGTATTCCATTGTTGGCAGAGAAAATAGAGGATCCGTGCACATTTGATTTTTATGAGTATCGAGATAGACACACAAAATATGGTTTTTCATGTTGCCAGAGGAAAAAGTGGTACAGTTAAAGGAATGTGTAGTGGACGTCAGAGAAGCTAAGATAATAGCATTGCGTCAGCTACAGGTATTGTTGGTTCTTATGATTTTTCCATACAAAGTGATGCCTATGGTAGGGTTTTTTCTCAAAGGTTTTTGGTAACTAAGGGTGTTTCGCAGCTGCATCATTTTAACTCATAACATGATGAAAGACTTTGTCATTTGGAGGGATTTAATTTACACACACGGACACATACGACAGCTTGGAGTGATTGGTTGTCGTGCGCAAAGGGGATAATATTGTAGAATAGAAAATTGTTATTGTCGGTGATTTTAGATTATTTAAGTAAATTGAGGTGATCAGAAGTATCTGCAAGTAAAGTTCAGGATTGTTTAGCAGGGATATCTTTTTTCCTTAAGTTGCATGAGTGGAGAGATGTGACAAAATCATTTGCGGTCAGGCAGATTGTGAAGGGTTGGAGAAAGAAAATGGTGGGTTTTGGCAGACGCCGCCCTGTATCTTTCCAACGTTTACAGAAATTAATAACATTTTGGTTATAATTTGTGGAAATTATTTAGAACTGCTTTTTCTCTAGCCTTTTATGGGGCTTTAAGAATTGGCGAGCTGGTTTAGTTGACTAAAAACTCAGGAAAAATTCTGTTAATGAAGGATGTGGTAGATTAACAGAATATGTTGAAGGTTTGCATCAGTAGGTCAAAGATGATTGTCTTTGGCAGGGGTACATGGTTGTCAGTTAAATAGTTACAGACACAATTTTGTACTGGAAGGATGGTTATGGAGCATGCAATTGTAATGGGTTGTAATGAAGTTTTTCTTTTGCATAGAGATTCCCACTGAATTCCCCAATGAATAGATAACAATTTTCATCAATATTCAAGGCAGGCATTAAGGAACTAGGTCTAGTTTCGACTGAATATGGTACTCAATCATTCAGGATAGAGATGACTTCTACTGTAGATGCCTGGGGTATATCAGCTAGTGAGGTAAAAGCTTTGGGTCGTTAGAAATCAAAGTGTTTTCAAGGCTACATTCGGTCTGATTTGGTAAATAAAAGTTTCTAAGCTGTAGATGGGTTTTAGGCGTTCCTATTTTTTGTTTTTTTGTTTTTTTAATATAGGGTGTTTAATTTATTTTTTTTATTTAATTATGTCTTTCAGATCCTATTTGGCCAAAAGTGGTTTTTATATTAGGACATTAAAACAGTTTTTGGGCAGAATGGAGAGCAGGCAGGTACCTAGTGGGTGTAATTTTGGCATGCTACAATTGTCTGTTTTTTGGAAAGGTGTTAGGGTATGTGTCCACGTTCAGGATTGCATCAGGATTTGGTCAGTATTTTACATCAGTATTTATAAGCCAAAACCAGGAGTGGAACAATTAGAGGAAAAGTATAATAGAAACATATGCACAACTTCTGTATTTATCACCCACTCCTGGTTTTGGCTTACAAAAACTGATGGAAAATCCTGACCAAATCCTGATGCAATCCTGAACGTGGACACATACCCTTAGAGGTCCACATTGGACTCAAGCGTTACCTACCAATGTTAACTGTAGCAAGCAATGTGCAGGTAATGTAGTGATTATCATTCATGCAGGTGGCAACAATCTTTGCAAAATAAAGGTAGGAAATTTATTGGCACAAATGAAACAGGACTTTTCAAGGTGATTTTTTTTATAAAGCCACAATAATGTGGTCAGCGATTGTGCCAAGATCAAACTTGCAGGGGGCAAAAGCTTTCACGGTGTGGAAAGAGTGAGGAGGTTGCTGAATGTGAGTGTATCCAAGCATGTTCTAGCCATAGGGGGCATAGTAGTAAGATATGCAGAATTGGAAGGAGACAGCGCCAATTTATTGTTAAAGGATGGAGTGCATCTAAACGATATCTGGATTGATATTTTACTGTCAGGATTACAGAACGGTTTAGAAAAGGTATTGATTCTTTCTGATTGGGTTGGCCGGGTGACAATGTAGGGTTACAATGTCCGCCTCCGTGGCAGTGTCTCTTCCATGCCCAATTAAGTTTTTAATTGCAAGGCTTGCTGTACAACAGCGGTTGGCCTTTGGTTTAAAAGGAAAACACAGTGATTAGAATGGAATTGGGCATAGAATGAGTTATGTGTTTGTTTTTTTGTTATAGTAAAAGCTGTAGTTAACCCTTTGTCCCACGAAAGTGTCACTCATGCTTTTATTTTTACGTTTTTTTGGTATAAACAGGACAAATATTATTAAAAGAAGGTGCCGAGGTTGCTATCACTCTTTGCAGTCTGCTGTGCTTTTACACAAGGAGGCCACCATTCCATGTTAAATATGCTCTTGGGTGTCACATTCATTTTGGAATAATACAATTTAGATAATTATATGACTTGCATCCTGCATTTATTTTTGCCATCTGTAAACTCAGTCTCGATGAGCTCAGCACCAGAATGAATGGAGACTAGCTTCCATGGTGTTTCTCATACTCGGATTCTGTTCCCCATCTCTCTTCACCATGTGTGTGTAAGCAGCAGCATGGAGGGCATTTTCAGCAATAGAATTCAGGCACTTGGATGAAGGAAAAATTATGATTGGAAGGCGCAGTCACATCTTTGTGTGTTTTTCTGCCTCAGTCATTCTGAGTAGCTGCTCCAATGCACCTCTTCATAAACATTATGGACTGCAGAATGAAACCTAATATCTAAGTATATAGACAAATTTCATCCTCTAATTATTATGCTTTGCTTATATAGCGCTATAATATTCTACGGCACTTTACATACATTATCATTATTGTTCCCATTGGAGCTCACAATCTAAATTCCCAATCCCTATCAGTATGTCTTCAAAGTGTGGGAGGAAGCCGGAGAACACGAAGGAAACTCACACAAACACGGGGAGAACATACAAACTCCTTGCTGATGTTGTGCTTGGTGGGATTTGACTCCAGCACTGCAAAGCAACAGTGCTAACCACTGAGCCACCATGCTGCCTAAACATAGAAAGTAATCAGTGCAGTAGGCTGGAGGAATTGAAAGAAGTAACAACTCTTATGTCATTTTGCCTCATATTAGCTTACATATTTGAGATGTAACAAAAATGTAAGCAGTATTTACTATAACAAAGATAATGATATAAATAAAAATTCTTCAAAAAGTGGTAAGCAATATAAATAGTAAATGTTAAGCAATTTGGTCCCTTCTCGCTACAGCCACTTTACACCATCCTGATTAGGTTGATTAGGCCAGATTTTTCCAATGTGATGTGTCACTTTCTGTGGCAATAGCTCAGGAATGCTTCCGAGATTGCTTTTTTTTTAGATGCATTGCAGTTTATGATAGTGGATAATTTAGGTTACATTATTTGCATTTAAATATGAAAATACCTGAAATTTGTTGAACGTTTAGAAAAATTAGAAATTTTGAATCTTTGAATTTGTGTGTCCTAAAAGGGAATCCGTCACCTGAGGACATCATGAGGTAGGTGTTGAAACACAAAATTCATGTATGTGTGATTATCAAGCTGTGTGCTGTTATTTGTGGCATGGCCACCAGGGCCGTGGGGTACTCGGAACTGGGTCAGACAGTTCTTTGGGGAAGTCACGGGGCCGTGACCCGACTCCTTGGTCCTGGCTGTGCCATAAAATGGGGAATATGTATATGGGATTTAACGTGACGCCACCTGTGATGTTCGGCAACGGATGGCCGACGCTGCTCAAGGAGACCGCTGGGGCTGATGGTGAAGCAGATGGGATGGTTCTGCTCCCCACAGGTGGAGCGGGGTCCCAGGGCTTTCGATCCCGTTTATGTCAGGCTTCATGTACCTTGTGGTGCAGAACTCAGGGTGCAAGAGATCACTGAATGACATAAGGGCTGTAGTTTTCTTTTCCTTTACTTGAGGGGTACTGGTAACAGATCGTAATGGAGAACTGGGCAGCCTGGAAGCAATTTTTGGATACACCTGGCCAGGTAAGTATGAGGCCTTCTTTGTGCGCTGTCCTCCCTTTTTCCTTGCTGACTAACAGCTCATCCTCCTGCTGCTCACTCACTGTCTCTCTTTTTTTAAAAACTAACCATTGCATGACAGGCAGCTTGAGCCTATCACAGGTGCTGCTCATTTGTGTCAGCTCCAGGCTCTGGTATGCTGCTGTGCCGCCAGTTATTAGATCAGGCCAGGAGACCTGCAGTCCCCTCTGGATTTAGCTGCTTGGAGTTAAGTACCCACGCAACCACAGACTCCGGTATCCGGTTCCTAGCGCTGAGCTCTGGGGCAAGTTTAATCACAGCTCCACTCCCCAGGTTCTGCTCTACTTCTCTCCTACTAACACCTGGTAAGCGGACCCCTCCTTGTTCCAGGCATGACATTACTCCCTGTAAGGGAGGCAATGCCACTGTGGCAACCGGACTCCTGTGGTGCCATATTTGCTTACAGTGAAGGTTTCATCACTAGGACATTATCATTGCTGTGACTAACTAACAGGCAAGCAGTTGTCCAACTACACCCCCTGCTGTGATAAACAGATCACTGTCAATAGACAATGGGCATAGAGTGCCTGGTGGGGGTGGGGGTAGCTGTCTCCTCTATGTGTCTTCCTAAACCTGAGAACTCTTTACCACAACTGGTGCATGCAGTAAACTAAGTGATACATTGTTGGATTCAGGGCCTCTTTTGCTACATCATGTTCTTGTCAGTTGAGGTAGCAAAAACCTGGTGACAGATTCCCACTAAAACAATTGAACCAAACAAAAAAAGTAATAAATAACATTAAACATTTGTCTACTTTACCTTGATGTCATTTTTCAAATATCCTTCCATTTTATTAGGATGTTAGAAGGCTTAAATGTTTAGCAGAAATGTTTACATTTTTTTCAAGCAAATTTACAAAGCTTAAATTTATGGACTACTTCACTGTTGAAGTGACTTTAACCCCTTAGTGACCGAGCTAATTTTGACCTTAATGAACAAGTGTTACAGTTATGGCCACTGTCGCTTTATGAAGTTATAGCTCTGAATGCTTCAATGGATTCCACTGATTCTGATTTTTTGTGACAAATTGTACTAAGCAGCGTGTCCTCTCTGGCGGTATTACGCCACTCACGCTACATCTCTCCACTCCGAATATGGGCCACAGTATTCCTTAGCGGCATAGCACGCCAAGAGCCCCTACACCCATATATTGCAACGCCTCACAGCTTTAACCCAGAAGGTGCCTCTTCCTTCTATTTATATGGTCTAAACCCTCAACCCAGATAAATTGGAATTGTTCTGAAGAAGGTCCACTTAGGACCGAAAACGTTTAACCATTGAATCTGTGTCTGGACGTGCAATAAAAAAAAAAAACCACAATCTTCACCTTACAACTGATTTGAGTGCCAAGTTATTGTTACATATTGGACTACATGTTATTGGTAAAATTTCTTTGATATGACTTGCGTTTATTTATGGAAAAAAAAGGAAATTTGGCAAAATTTTGAACATTTTGCAGTTTTCAAACTTTTAATTTTTGTGACATTAAATCAGAGAGTCGTGTCACACAAAATAGCTAATAAATAACATTTACCACATGTCAACTTTAACTCAGCACAATTTTGGAAACGATTTTTCATTTGTTAGGAAGTTATAAAGGTTAAAATTTGACCAGCGATTTTTAATTTTTCCAACTAAATTTACAAAACCATTTTTTTAGATACTCCTTCACATTTGAAGTGAGTTTGGAGGCTCAATATGACAGAAAATACCTAAAAGGACACCATTCTAAAACTGCACCCCTCAAGGTGCTCAAAATCACATTCAATAAGTTTATTAACCCTTCAGGTGTGTCACCATAACTAAAGCAATGTGGAAGGAAAAAATGAACATTTTACCTTTTTCACAAAAAATTTACTTTAGACCCAAACGTTTTTATTTTCGTACGGGTAACAGGAGAACATGGACCACAAAATTTGTTGTGCAATTTCTTCAGAGTACTCTATGTGTTGGGGAAAGCCACTGTTTGGGTGCATGGCAGGGCTCAGACTTTTTGAACACAAAATTGGCTGGAATCAATGGTGGGCACCTTGTGGCATTTGGAGACCCCCTGATGAACCTAAACAGTGGAACCTCCCTAATTCTAACTCCAACCTTAACACAGCCCTACCCCTAACCTTAATCCCAACCCTTACTCTAACCACAATCAAAACCCTAACCACAACCCCAACCCTAACCCCAACACAAACCTAATCCTAGCCCCAATCCTAACCCTAGCCCCAACCCTAATCCGAACTGCAAAGAATGGAAAAATATGTTTTTTAATTTTATTACTTTTACCTAACTAAGGGGGAGAAAGGGGGGTTTGAGTAACTTTTTTTTATTTTGGTCATTGTGATAGGGTCTATCACAGTGATCAAAATGAACCAATAGGAAAACTCTCCTATTGCTGCCGGCTGGCAGATTTCGATGCGCCAACCATTTTCTTCCAGGAAGAAGATGCCAAGGGCCGGGGGACAGAGCCCGAGGGTCCAGGGATGGTGGAGGTTCCGGGGGGGGGGGCTCCCATTTATCTCTCCTCTGGTATGCTAGATCATATCAGAGGAGAGAGAAATGAATGAGAAATCGGACTTTATTCTTTTTTGCGATTGCCGTTATTTGGTGAATAACGGCAATCACAAGACTGGAGATGGTAAAAACCGACCCGAATCATTTCTCCGTGCTGTTAAAAAGTGGCGCAGAGGGACAAGTACCCTTAATTACCACCATTAAAAGGCGTATCGGCAGTCATTAAGGGGTTAAGGCTACATTCCCACAATGAACTTGGTGAGTTTTTGATGTTGCAGATTTTCTGCACCATTTCTGCACCTATTAGGTAAATATGGTTACTTGCATATTTTCTTTGCATTGTTGAGTGTCATTTTCTAAACTTTTTTATCACATTTTTTACTGCATTGTTTTTGATATTTCCTGGTATTTGGCTTTGACAAAAATTTGTTGATTAAGTCATGTGTGGATTACGTGCATTTCTGATGTGTTTCCACCACGGAAATTTGCCAAAAATGGATGTGCATATTTTACCAGCAGATTTTCCACATCCAGTGCAAGTCTATGACACAAATTTGCACAAAAAACTCAAAGTACTCAGAAGAGATATTGACCTGTTGCAGATTTTAAACACGCATCACAGGTCAGTTCACACTGCCTAAAAATATAGCACAGAGGGCAAGAGACTTCTATAAATCCCATTTACTTTGCTGGAACAGTAAGATGCTGCCTTTTTGACATGCTGAATATATGCTGCATCAGTACCTCACCAAAAGCTCGTCGTGGGCACATAGCCTTAGGTACCTATACATTGGAAATCACCCTAAAGTGATTCCATTTTAAAAACTGCACATAATAGTCAAGGTAATAAAATTTTTTGATGCTTCAGCCTCAAATTGTTTATTTTCACAATCTTTACTAGAAAATAATTAATCCCACAATGTGTTACATAATTTCTTCTGAATGTAGTGCTGTAACCTCATATATGGACAGAATCTACTGTCATCACCAAAAAGGTCTCAGAAAGAGTCTTTTATTTTTGAAGCACAAAATAGAATGCAGATGCTTTGTGGATTTGTACCATTATGTCACCAGAACAGTAGAATCCCTCCTATGTCTGTGTTATTTTCATCCCAGAGATGCTTCAGATAGTTTTATAACATAGGACCATGAAAATTAAAAATTACTTTTTGTCTATTACTAGAAATGAGCAAATCAAGCAAAATTATAATTTGATATTTAATAATTCACATGGATTTTTCAGGCAAATTTGATTTGCGGAGAAATTATTCCCCACAAATTTAATGTCCCTTATTATGCTCTGAGGCCTCACTGTTGAGCTTTCCTGTCCAAATTGAAGGAAATTGTGATTCGGGGCTCGCCCCAACTTTGTGATAAAATCGGAAGAGTGCAATGTGATAAAAATCGCATTGCACTCAGCTGAATATTGACCTATGGGGCAGCTCACATCTGCAATTATTTTCTCATGTCGATTCGACATGTGAAAACAATTGCATCCATGAATCGCATCACATGCACCCATATAAGTCTATTGGTGCATTTGAAACATCGCACTGCACTCGGATATCACCAGAGTGCAGTGCGATTCCTTCGGACCCCAATAATCAGGGGTGGACACTGACAGTAGAGGGCCCCTGTGCAAGAAAATTTCCTTGGGCCCCCTCCTTTTCATACCAAACCTACAAAAGACATAACATAAATACATATTTACAGATTGAGCAATTGTTAACTTGATGTATTCTCAGGCATGCAGTTTGATACACTGCGGATCTCTATGTGAAGTAACCCTATTCAATGGTGGTACTCTGCATGTGGCATGTGTTATTTCCTGCACATAATCCACCTCAATATGTGTCACTAGGGCAGGGAAATTTAAATGGACTGTGTAGTACTTAAATATAGATGCCCTATTCTTAGGTTAGGTTATCAATACCAGATTAGTGCGGGTGAGACTCTTTCCAATCAGCAACTGTTCCCACAGCCGGATGTGTTTAGTTGCAGAGCAGATCAGTACA
This sequence comes from Ranitomeya imitator, assembly GCF_032444005.1. Lineage (NCBI taxonomy): Eukaryota > Metazoa > Chordata > Amphibia > Anura > Dendrobatidae > Ranitomeya > Ranitomeya imitator. Next base: position 463,516,105 of record NC_091287.1, on the reverse strand, counting down.
GTTCACTCATCTGTAGTGTCCACGACTGGATGCTGCAGATCTGCCTCTATTCAAATTGAAAGGGGTGGATCTGCAGTACCCAGCTGTGACTACTATAAAGTTGACAGTGCAGTAGTGTTCTGCTCCGCAACTGAGCACATCCAACCGCCATTGACCATGGTCTTCTGCAGGTTGTGACCTGCCAGATCGCTGCAGTGTTTACTGGGAGAGCCAGAGGTCACTTCTTATGCCAGAGTCACACAAAGCGAGATACGGCCGAGTCTCGCTGGTTAAAACCAAGCTCTGGCACCGGCACTTCAGAGCGGAGCGTGCAGCCGCACAGCAATACATGGAGCCGCACGCTCCGCTCCGGAGTGCCAGTGCCAGAGCTTGGTTTTAACCAGCGAGACTCGGCCGTATCTCGCTGTAGTGTGACTCCGGCCTAAATGTAAGTCTATAAGAGCAGAACGAGGCTCGCAATAGACTTGCACTGAGAGCTTGTGACTGTCACCTCTGACTTCCGGTCAGTCAGGAGCCGCAGTCACAAGAAGGACAAGCTCGGAGCGATGCCAGGAAGAGCTGAAGATGGCGGCTGACAAGTATAATACAAGGGGCAGGGAACATGCATTAGTAATACCTCCCTGGAGGTGAAGTAGAAAAGATGCTGGAGTGGTGCTTTACAGAACTGAAAAGTGACCATAAAATTGATTAGACTAATCTGCCATCACATCTGGCTTGCTTCTCTCTGAATTAATTCAGTTCATTGACAGGTGTCTCGCATGTAAACACAAGGAAGAGATCTGACAACTATGCAATGTGGGGAGAAGCCGGCCTTAACCCCTTAACGACCAGGGGGTATTTTTGGTTTTGCATTTTCATTTTTTGCTCCCCTTATTTCCAGAGCCATAACTTTTTTATTTTTTGGTTAATATGGCCATCTGAGGGCTTGCTTTTTGCTGGACAAGTTGTACTTTTGAACGACACCATTGGTTTTACCATGTCGTGTAATAGAAAATGGAAAAAAAAGTGCAGTGAAATTGCAAAAAAAGTGCAATCCCTCAGTTGTTTTTTACTTTGCTTTTTTACTACCTTCCCTAAATGCTAAAGATGACCTGCCATTATGATTCTCCAGGTCATCACGAGGTCACAAATACCAAACATGTCTAGGTTCTTTTTTAGCTAAGTTGTGACAAAAAATTCCAAAGTTTGTAAAAACAAAACATTTTCCGAGATCCGTAGCATCTCCATTTTGTGTGATCTGGGGCTGGGTGAGGGCTTATATTTTTTGATCTCCGATCTGACGTTTTTATTGATACCATTTTGAAGTAGATACGATCTTTTGATCGCCTATTATTGCAAATTATTGCAATGTTGCAGTGACCAAAAAGACATAATTTTGGCTTATCAATTTTTTTTCTCATTGTCGTTTAGCGATCAGGTTCATCGTTTTTTTATTGATAGATTTTTTGTATTGTTTTATTTTGAATGGGGCGAAAGGGGGGTGATTTTAACTTTTATTTTTTTTGTATTTTTAAAACTTTTTTTTTTACTTTTTACTTGCTTCAATAGTCTCCATGGAAGACTATAAGCTGCACCTGTCCAATCGCCTCTGCTACATAGAGCAGGGCTGCAGCGATTCCACCCGCGGCTGATCCGGGCACATGTCAGCTGATCAGATCAGATGTCATGTGTCGAAAAAGGTGTGGGCTCTTCGCCCGAGCCCGTACCAAAGAGGAGGAGGCGACCAATGACGGACTCTGTCCATCATTGGATGTTATTTGGTTAAAGTTATGGTTTCCCTGAAATCCTGTGGTGCTTCAGAAAAAATATACCCTACTGCACACATAGAACCGGGCTCTGATTCCTGCTGCTCCTGGTTTGGTCAGCATGAACCATGTGACAGGTTCCCCTTAGCAAGGGAACTATTTAGATTTAAAATAAATAAATAAATTCACTGTACATAATGTTTAGTATTGGAAAAAAAAGCATTGGTGTCTTATCTTCTCGGCTACTATGGGGAGCCTCAGTGATGTGGCTGTCCGTATGTGGGGTCTGATATCACTGAAGCTTCCAGACACAGAGGGTTAATGGCAGGCAGGGGTGGGCTGGGCAAGAGGGACCATCCCCCCCTTGGTTGCTCCCCAATCAACTGTACAGGGCCAGCTGGCCGCCTCCTGCATGATGTGAGATACCACTGAGTCCTTTATCCATAGGCTAGTGCAGGAAAACACTTAGATACTTTTACAGGACGATATTGTCTGATATAAATTATTCTACTGCACTATTCTAAATCTATTTTGTGCGTTACACATATTGGTCAGACAGAGGACAAAAGGACACTATCCTGGCAATACAAGACTATTTACATATTTATATATTGGGTGTGTTCCAAACATACATACTAAATGGATAAAAAAAAAATCATGTGAACAGGACCTAATATTTATTAAACTCTGGCTGCCAGGTACCAAAAAACGACAGCATAAAATCTTCCTGTAAAACCACAATCATACATACACAGGAATGCATTTGCACAATAAACCACACATGTACACATACAGCATATACACTAATACATATACTGACCCAAGCTGATCTCACAGAGTCTATAGAAGCAGGGGGGCCTCACAACACTTCCTGCACAGAAGCCATAACCAAGTGTATAGATAAAGGAGGACACTTCACAGAATGGAGAGGACCATAACCGGAGCTCTCTCTTCTTGTCCAGCTCTGCAGACGATCGGTCTGTCATCCGCTCTCTCCCTCTCTCCTTCTGTTCCGACACTCTCTATAGAGAGGCCCTAACACAGAGAGAATGTTGTGCTGCAGTTCTGTATTTTTGTCACCTTCTGGCCAACGTAATTATGTCTCTGAAACAGAAGATATAATAATGAACTTTCCAACGCTGGGTCCCTCTCCCCCTTTGGGCCCCTGTGCAGTTGCACCGGCTGCACAGGCAGTATGTCCGCCCCTGCCAACAATGGAGGAGATGGATAAATTATTTCTTCCATCTTTTCCGCAGCTGTGCTGCTATCCTCTCATGTGATCGGAGCACAGAGCACTGACACTCAGCTTGCGCTCGCAGCAGAGTAGGATATGATATGGATGTGATACTGTAATGTGACTTCGGCCTCAGACAAAACCCTTGATGGAACTATTGAACCTTGGTGAAACTATGTTTTTCTAACATTTGACTTTTTGATTGCGTTTCATTGTGGTGGCATAATAAAAAAAATTGTATATTTGACTTGTCTGGTTGTGGAAACTCCATCGACATCATTACAAACATGTACATTAAATGTTGGAGGAGGTTAGAGAATAGATTATTTTCTGCTGATAGATTCATTTTAAACATTAATGTCTTTCTAAACCTTTCATTTTTTTTCAAAGTTCAACTATTTAAGACAGAAAATGTTTCAACAATACTTGTAGAAAACAACAGTCATTCTGACACCAATCAAAAAATACATATCTCAACAGAAGCCCTGGAAAGTAAATGGTAAATGATAGAGACTTCGTGAGCTGTAAGTTATAATGACACCAATTAATAATTCAATGGAATGTTCTATAATAGTGCGATCTGAGAAACTGAACAGTATGAATATGAAGACAAATAACAGGTAAAGCACTATCAAACCTGCTGTGACAGCATAGGCTAAAAACTATCTAACATAATACACACAAAATAGAACGTGCCTTATCAATGATACGTCATGCTTTGATTAAATCCTGATATTGGAATGCTATGTGAATTGTGAATAGAATTGACCAACAGAGAATCTTTAGATGAGGCCATAAATTAAGAATTATTTTATATGACATTTACATTTCCGTTTTCCATTTTTCCATTAAACTATGGAAGCAAAACATGATCTGATTAGTGATGAGTGAGTGTGCTCGTTGCTTGAGTTTTCCAAGCATGCTTGGGTATTCTCCAAGTAGGATGTGTACACCATGTTGCACTGCTTTGAGTACTCCACCAACATGGCCAGCGCTGATGATGCCATCAACAGCTTTACTATTCCAATTTCTATACTTCCTTTAAAAAATACTTCAGGCAATGATGGATCAGGTGGTGGCACAGGAGGTAAAGGAGGAAGATTAGTTATGAGTAGTGAGGAGCGAATTTGTTCAGAAAACAATCGCCACACATAAATTAAGCGCAAATATGACACATTCGGATTCAGGATCGGAAACACGACCAAAATTTTGTAAAATTGGTAAAAATCAGTAACATTTGGTAAAAGTGTGGGGAATATTTGCGTTGCCATAAAAGTATTTTCAGCATATGTGCAACGATAATGGTGGTGTATGATGTGTTTGATAAGGGGAGGGGGTTTGCAGAGCTCAGAGGTGCTGCGTTCTTGAAAAAAAAATTTCCCTAACTTTGTGTGCACATTGCCAATCAGGGTGAAGGAAATATCCACAATGTCCTGACACCATGGCTTGTGCCATTGGCTGCTGAAAAATCACATGTCCCTCTCCATACGAAGAGCAGACAACTTGTTTTAGTGCCATTTTGACATTGTAAAAGCGCTGAGAGGCTGCTCCTTATGTTGGCACTGTTAACAGCAAGATTTTAGCTAGATAGTGTTATGATCTGGTGGCCTAGGAGCAGCATGAGACGGACTCTGAAGAAGGTGGTCCCTGTACTGACCGCAAACCCTGAACCTAGCAGCACAACTAGAAGTAGCCGTGGGGGGTACGTAACACTCCCTAGACCCCTCGGCACAGCCTCAGAACTAACTACCCCTAAAGACAGAAACAGGAAAGCTAGAAAGGCCTCCTTTGCTAAATCCTGATTTCAGTCTGCGTATGTCATTTCCCTCTCCTCTCACAGTCAATATTTGTGGGGGGCTGTCTATCCTTTGGGGATTTTCTCTGAGGCAAGATAGTTTTCCCGCTTCTATCTTTAGGGGAAGTTAGTCCTTAGGCTGTGTCGAGGTGTCTAGGGAGTGTTACGTACATCCCATGGCTACTTCTAGTTGTGGTGCTAAGTTCAGGGTCTGCGGTCAGTACAGGTACCACCTTCTCCAGAGTACGTCACATGCTGCTCCTAGGCCACCAGATCATAACACTACATGTGAAACAGCATGCCATACCCCACTTTGTCATTTAGTGCTGTGGTGACATTGTTCTGTGATTTGAGCTGTTGCATATGAAGAAATATTTTGAAGGGCAGTTGTTAGCGTGATTCACAATGCCATATCTCACCTTTTTATTTAGTGGCAGTGAAATTCAACAGTGTGCATAGTTCATGCACATTAAAAACAATATATACATTTTTCTGTTGCTAATTGTCATACAACCCATCATATCCCACATTGTCATTTTGTGGCAGTGATATGAACCTGTCCGCAGACCTAACACACATTAAAAAAAATATAATTTTTTCTGTTGCTGAATGTGATACTGCCCGCCATATCCCACATTGTCATTTTGCTGCGGTGATATGAACCTGCCTGCAAGCCTAACAGACATTTTAAAAAATAGCATTTTTTCTGTTGCTAAATGTGATACAGCCCGTCGTATCCCAAGTTGTCATTTTGTGGTGGTGATATGAACCTGGCTGCTGACCTCACGCATGTTAATTTTTTTTTCTCTTGATAAACATGATACAGCCAACTATATCAAACGTTTCATTTAGTTGCTGTCATGATCCAGGCCGGGGTTTGTTTCTTGTTATTTTCTCAACTATCTGGTCATGTGGGGGTTAACTTCTCTGCCTCGTTTTGGTTTCTGTGTGGCTATTTCAGTCTGATATGGCCTGCAGACCAATGTCAGTGTTATTTCATGCTCCCAGGCTAGAGCAGCTGACCCCTTCATAACGTGTGTTTTGTCCTCTGCCTGTGTAATCTGTTCCCGTGAATTTCCTTTCCTTCCACCCTGCTTTATCTTAATGCTCCCTCCTGTTCTTGGACCTCATGACATGTGATCCAGCTTGTTTTCTGAACTGTTTTACTGTCTCTCATCTCAGTTATATCTGCACCCATCTGGCTCTGACTTCTGGCTTGTATTTGACCACGTGTATTGCTGTGACCTCCAGCACCGAGCTCCGATACATTTGCGATATCGGATACCAGAATCGGAAGTTCCTATAGTGCAATGATGGACTATAATGGAGTGTGGGTGGTGCGTGGACGGAGACTGCGTGTGTGTGTGTGTGTGCGGGCAGGGTCTGTGCGTTACCATGGGGGGTCTGTGAAAGCCTGCCGGGGGTCTGTGCATGCCTGCCGGGCTGTGTGCGGGCTGCAGGAGGGTCTGTGCAGGCTGCCAGGAGTCTGTGCGGGCCTGCTGGTGCTCTGTGCGGGCTGACGGGGGTCTGTGTGGGCTGCTGGGGGTCTGTGCAGGCCTGCTGGGGCTCTGTGCAGGCTGCTGGGGGTCTGCGCGGGCTGCCGGGGGTCTGTGCGGGCCTGCCGGGGGTCTGTGTGGGCTGCCGGGGATCTGTGTGGGCCTGCCGGGTGTCTGCACGGGCCTGCCGGGGCTCTGTGCGGGCTGCCGGGGGTCTGTGCATGTGTTCAGGCATCGTCCAATGGGACTACAAGTCCCATCGGACGATGCCTGCTTCAGTGACAGTGATTGACACATTAGCCAATGATGGGACAGTAGTAGTCCCATCATCCGGAGAATGTATTGAATGTAAAAATAAAATAAATAAATACTACATACATAGTACATACATATAACATATTACATACATACTACATACTTCATACATACTACAGTACATACATACTACATACATACTACATACATGCTACATACAGTTGTGGCCAAAAGTATTGACACCCCTGCAATTCCGTCAGATAATACTCAGTTTTTTCCTGAAAATGATTGCAAACACAAATTCTTTGGTATTATTATCTTCATTTAATTTGGCTTAAATGAAAAAACACAAAAGAGAATGAAGCAAAAACCAAGTTTATATGAGTTTTTTCATTTAAGACAAATTAAATGAAGATAATAATAACAAAGAATTTGTGATTGCAATCATTTTCAGGAAGAAACTGAGTATTATCTGACAAAATTGCAGGGGTGTTAATACTTTTGGCCACAACTGTACATACATACTACATACATACTACATACATACTACATACATACATGCTACATGCATACTACATATTACATACATACTACATACATACTAAATACTACATACATACTACATACTACTGTACATACTGTACATACTACACACATACATACTACATACATACTACATACATATTACATGCATACTACATACATACTACATACATACTACATACTACATACATACATACTACATACATACTAAATACATGCTACATACATACTGCATACTACATACATACTACATACAATACATTCATACATTACATACAATACATACATATAGACATACAGTATATATGACATAGAGTACATACTCACCATCACTTGTCACTTTGTTCACCAAAGCCAATGTCATCTGTAAAAAATATTAAAATAACAAACAACCAATATACTCCCTGTCCACAGAAATCCACGAGTGTCCCACGACGATCTCCCGTGGAGAACGGCAGCATCAGCTGATGCAACCGCTCTCCAGTGGCTCCAGGAACACAATGACAGGAGGAAGGTATCCTTCTGCACTGTATTCCTCTGCCGTTGTAAAAAAATAGTCCCTAGTCTCACTTTTTGCATTGCTGTGTGAGAAATTTTCCCATGCAACAATTGCCATAAAGTGAGACTTTGAACTATAGTAACCTCAGTGATGCACTGCAGGAGCCATTGTCTCCTGTCAGTATGTCACTGAGGGTCCTATAGAGCAGTCACATCACCGATGTCACTGTTCTATAGGGAGATCATCATGGGACACTCGTTATTAATTGGACTACGGCGGACAGGTAGTATACGGTTTATTACTTTATGTTTTTTGCAGGCGCTGAAGTGTGGTAAGTATGGTTAAATCACAGCTGCGGGCTGATATTCATAGCAGGCTACAAATATTGGCCCCCGGCCGTCGGCTTTCCCCACTGGTGCAGAAAATTGCACGGGAGCCCATGGCATTTTTTTACTTTTTTTTTTTTAAATTCAATGCTCAGTAAGGCCTCTTTCACACTTGCGTCTGTACAGGTCCGTCGCTATGCGTCGGGCCGATGTATTGAGACGTACGTTGCAAAATTTGTGTACGACATGGGCAGTGGATGCAGTTTTTCAATGCATCCGCTGCCCATTCTGAAGTCTGGGGAGGAGGGGGTGGAGTTTCAGCAGCACATGCGCGGTAGAATATGGCAGACGCGACGGACAAAAAAAGTTCACTTGAATGTTTTTTCATGCCGACGGTCTGCCAAAACACAACGGATCTGTTGCACGACGGACGCGACGTGTGACCATCCGTCGCTTTCCATTGCTAATACAAGTTTATGGGTAAAAAATGCATTCTGTGAGCACATTTGCAGTACCCGCACATTGCAGTATTTGTACTACATAGGCTGTGCAATATACTGCGTGGGCTGTGCAATATACTGCGTGGGCTGGGCAATATACTATGTGGCTGTGCTATATACTTAGTGGGCTGTGCTATACACTACGTGGTCTGTGTTATACACTACGTGGCCTGTGTTATACACGACATGGCCTGTATTATATACCGCGTGCGTGGGCTGTTATATACTATGTGAGCTGTGTTATATGCTACGTGGGCTGTTGTAAATTATGTGGCTGTGTTATATGCAATGTGGGCTGTTATACACTCCGTGGGCTGTGCTATATACTATGTGGCTGTGCTATATACTCTGTGGGCTGTGTTATATACTACGTGGCTGTGCTATATACTATGTGGCTGTGCAATATACTACGTGGCAGTGCTATTTACTATGTGGGCTTTTATATACTACGTGGCTGTGCTATATACTACGTGACCAGCCGCGAACAATCAGCGACAGGTGCAGTACGAATCCTGTGTATCAATGTATTATTCTAAAATCTTCATAAACTACATACATATTCTAGAATACCTGATGTGTTAGAATCCGGCCACCATCTAGTATAATAGAAAGGCCGATGTTTCTAAGGCTACTTTAACACTAGCGTTTTTAGCAATCCATCGCAATCCGTCGTTTTGGGAAAAAAATGGATCCTGCAAATGTGCTCAAAGGATGCATTTTTCACCCATAGACTTGTATTAGCGATGGATCGCAACGGATGGCCACACGTCGTGTCCGTTGTGCAACAGATCCATTGTTTTGGTGGACCGTCGGCTTGAAAAAATATTCAAGGGAAGGTTTTTTTGTCAGTCGCGTCCGCCATATTCTACCGTCCATGTGCAGATGAAACTCCGTCCCCTCCTCCCTGGACTTCAGAATCGGCAGCGGATGTGTTGAAAAACTGCATCCGCTGCTCACGTCGTACACAAATTTCGCAACGTACTTCGGTGCATTGGCCCGACGCATAGTGACGGACCTGTACCGACGCAAGTGTGAAAGAGGCCTTAATGAGCGTTGAATTTAAAAAAAAAAGATAAAAAAACGGCGTGGGCTCCCGTGCAATTTTCTGCGCCAGTGGGGAAAGCCGACGGCCGGGGGCCAATATTTGTAGCCTGCTATGAATATCAGCCCGCAGCTGTCATTTAACCATACTTACCATACTTCAGCGCCTGCAAAAAAACGTAAAGTAATAAACCGTATACTACTTGTCCGCCATAGTCCAATTAATAACGAGTGTCCCATGATGATCTCTGTTATGAAAGGCAATTCAGTACCACAATGGACATAGTGGTCAGAGCACCTACAGTGATCTGACAATAACTCAAAATCATAGAACGAGCTCTGAGACGTGGGAACTCTGCAGACCGCAATCTCTAATCCTCTCCAAACAACACTAGAGGCAGCCGTGGATTGCGCCTAACTCTGGCTATGCAACTCGGCACAGCCTGAGAAACTAACTAGCCTGAAGATAGAAAATAAGCCTACCTTGCCTCAGAGAAATACCCCAAAGGAAAAGGCAGCCCCCCACATATAATGACTGTGAGTTAAGATGAAAAGACAAACGTAGAGATGAAATAGATTCAGCAAAGTGAGGCCCGACTTTCTTAACAGAGCGAGGATAGAAAAGGTAACTTTGCGGTCTACACAAAACCCTAAAGAAAACCACACAAAGGGGGCAAAAAGACCCTCCGTACCGAACTAACGGCACGGAGGTACACCCTTTGCGTCCCAGAGCTTCCAGCAACAAATTAGACAAGCTGGACAGAAAAAATAGCAAACAAATAGCAAAGAAGAACTTAGCTATGCAGAGCAGCAGGCCACAGGAATGATCCAGGGAAAAGCAAGTCCAAAATTGGAACATTGACAGGAAGCCAGGATAAAAGCATTAGGTGGAGTTAAGTAGAGAAGCACCTAACGACCTCACCAGATCACCTGAGGGAGGAAACTCAGAAGCCGCAGTACCACTTCCCTCCACCAACAGAAGCTCACAGAGAGAATCAGCCAAAGTACCACTTGTGACCACAGGAGGGAGCTCTGCCACAGAATTCACAACAGTACCCCCCCTTGAGGAGGGGTCACCGAACCCTCACCAGAGCTCCCAGGCCGACCAGGATGAGCCACATGAAAGGCACGAACAAGATCGGGAGCATGGACATTAGAGGCAAAAAACCAGGAATTATCTTCCTGAGCATAACCCTTCCATTTAACCAGATACTGGAGTTTCCGTCTAGAAACACGAGAATCCAAAATCTTCTCCACAATATACTCCAATTCCCCCTCCACCAAAACCGGGGCAGGAGGATCAACAGATGGAACCATAGGTGCCACGTATCTCCACAACAATGACCTATGGAATACGTTATGTATGGAAAAAGAATCTGGAAGGGTCAGACGAAAAGACACAGGATTAAGAACCTCAGAAATCCTATACGGACCAATGAAACGAGGTTTAAACTTAGGAGAGGAAACCTTCATAGGAATATGACGAGAAGATAACCAAACCAGATCCCCAACACGAAGTCGGGGACCCACACGGCGTCTGCGATTAGCGAAACGTTGAGCCTTTCCCTGGGACAAGGTCAAATTGTCCACTACATGAGTCCAAATCTGCTGCAACCTGTCCACCACAGCATCCACACCAGGACAGTCCGAAGACTCAACCTGTCCTGAAGAGAAACGAGGATGGAACTCAGAATTGCAGAAAAATGGCGAAACCAAGGTAGCCGAGCTGGCCCGATTATTAAGGGCGAACTCAGCCAAAGGCAAAAAGGACATCCAGTCATCCTGATCGGCAGAAACAAAGCATCTCAGATATGTTTCCAAGGTCTGATTGGTTCGTTCGGTCTGGCCATTAGTCTGAGGATGGAAAGCCGAGGAAAAAGACAAGTCAATGCCCATCCTACCACAAAAGGCTCGCCAAAACCTTGAAACAAACTGGGAACCTCTGTCAGAAACGATATTCTCTGGAATGCCATGTAAACGAACCACATGCTGGAAGAACAATGGCACCAAATCAGAGGAGGAAGGCAATTTAGACAAGGGTACCAGATGGACCATATTAGAAAAGCGATCACAGACCACCCAAATGACTGACATCTTTTGAGAAACGGGAAGATCAGAAATAAAATCCATAGAGATATGTGTCCAATGCCTCTTCGGGACCGGCAAGGGCAAAAGCAACCCACTGGCACGAGAACAGCAGGGCTTAGCCCGAACACAAATCCCACAGGACTGCACAAAAGCACGCACATCCCGCGACAGAGACGGCCACCAAAAGGATCTAGCCACTAACTCTCTGGTACCAAAGATTCCAGGATGACCAGCCAACACCGAACAATGAGATAACTTTATTGGTCCACCTATCAGGGACAAACAGTCTCTCCGCTGGACAACGATCAGGTTTATTAGCCTGAAATTTTTGCAGCACCCGCCGCAAATCAGGGGAGATGGCAGACACAATTACTCCTTCCTTGAGGATACCCGCCGGCTCAGACAAACCCGGAGAATCGGGCACAAAACTCCTAGACAGAGCATCCGCCTTCACATTTTTAGAGCCCGGAAGGTACGAAATCACAAAGTCAAAACGGGCAAAAAACAGCGACCAACGAGCCTGTCTAGGATTCAACCGCTTAGCAAACTCAAGATAAGTCAAGTTCTTATGATCAGTCAATACCACCACGCGATGCTTAGCTCCTTCAAGCCAATGACGCCACTCCTCGAATGCCCACTTCATGGCCAGCAACTCTCGGTTGCTCACATCATAATTTCGCTCAGCAGGCGAAAACTTCCTGGAAAAAAAAGCGCATGGTTTCATCACTGAGCAATCAGAACCTCTCTGCGACAAAACAGCCCCTGCTCCAATCTCAGAAGCATCAACCTCGACCTGGAACGGAAGAGAAACATCTGGTTGACACAACACAGGGGCAGAAGAAAAACGACGCTTCAACTCCTGAAAAGCTTCCACAGCAGCAGAAGACCAATTGACCAAATCAGCACCCTTCTTGGTCAAATCGGTCAATGGTTTGGCAATACTAGAAAAATTGCAGATGAAGCGACGATACAAATTAGCAAAGTCCAGGAACTTTTGCAGACTTTTCAGAGATGTCAGCTGAGTCCAATCATGGATGGCTTGGACCTTAACAGGATCCATCTCGATAGTAGAAGGGGAAAAGATGAACCCCAAAAATGAAACCTTCTGCACACCAAAGAGACACTTTGATCCCTTCACAAACAAAGAATTAGCACGCAGGACCTGAAAAACTGTTCTGACTTGCTTCACATGAGACTCCCAATCATCCGAGAAGATCAAAATGTCATCCAAGTACACAATCAGGAATTTATCCAGGTACTCTCGGAAGATGTCATGCATAAAGGACTGAAACACTGATGGAGCATTGGCAAGTCCGAATGGCATCACTAGATACTCAAAATGACCCTCGGGCGTATTAAATGCAGTTTTCCATTCATCTCCTCGCCTGATTCGCACCAGATTATACGCACCACGAAGATCTATCTTGGTGAACCAACTAGCCCCCTTAATCCGAGCAAACAAATCAGATAACAATGGCAAGGGGTACTGAAATTTAACCGTGATCTTATTTAGAAGGCGGTAATCTATACAAGGTCTCAGCGAACCATCCTTCTTGGCTACAAAAAAGAACCCTGCTCCTAATGGTGACGATGACGGGCGAATATGCCCCTTCTCCAGGGATTCCTTCACATAACTGCGCATAGCGGCGTGCTCAGGCACGGATAAATTAAACAGTCGACCTTTTGGGAATTTACTACCAGGAATCAAATTGATAGAACAATCACAATCCCTATGCGGAGGTAGGGCATCGGACTTGGGCTCATCAAATACATCCCAGTAATCAGACAAGAACTCTGGAACCTCAGAAGGGGTGGATGACGAAATTGACAGAAATGGAACATCACCATGTACCCCCTGACAACCCCAGCTGGACACCGACATGGATTTCCAATCTAATACTGGACTATGGGCTTGTAGCCATGGCAACCCCAACACGACCACATCATGCAGATTATGCAACACCAGAAAGCGAATAACCTCCTGATGTGCAGGAGCCATGAACATGGTCAGCTGGGTCCAGTATTGAGGCTTATTCTTGGCCAAAGGCGTGGCATCAATTCCTCTCAATGGAATAGGACACTGCAAGGGCTCTAAGAGAAACCCACAACGCTTAGCATACTCCAAGTCCATCAAATTCAGGGCAGCGCCTGAATCCACAAATGCCATGACAGAATACGATGACAAAGAACAGATCAAGGTAACGGACAGAAGAAATTTTGACTGTACTGTACCAATGGTGGCAGACCTAGCGAACCGCTTAGTGCGCTTAGGACAATCAGAAATAGCATGAGTGGAATCACCACAGTAGAAACACAGCCCATTCAGACGTCTGTGTTCTTGCCGTTCAACTCTGGTCAAAGTCCTATCGCACTGCATAGGCTCAGGTTTAAGCTCAGGTAATACCGCCAAATGGTGCACAGATTTACGCTCACGCAAGCGTCGACCGATCTGAATGGCCAAAGACATAGACTCATTCAAACCAGCAGGCATAGGAAATCCCACCATGACATCCTTAAGGGCTTCAGAAAGACCCTTTCTGAACATAGCTGCCAGCGCAGATTCATTCCATTGAGTGAGCACGGACCACTTTCTAAATTTCTGACAATATACCTCTATCTCATCCTGACCCTGACAAAGAGCCAGCAAATTTTTCTCTGCCTGATCCACTGAATTAGGTTCATCGTACAGCAATCCGAGCGCCAGGAAAAACGCATCGATATTACTCAATGCAGGATCTCCTGGCGCAAGAGAAAAGGCCCAGTCCTGAGGGTCGCCGCGCAAAAAAGAAATAACAATCAAAACCTGTTGAACTGGATCACCAGAGGAGCGAGGTTTCAAGGCCAGAAATAATTTACAATTATTTTTGAAACTCAGAAACTTAGTTCTATCTCCAAAAAACAAATCAGGAATAGGAATTCTTGGTTCTAACATAGATTTCTGATCAATAGTGTCTTGAATCTTTTGTACTCTTGCCGAGAGCTGATCCACAAATGAAGACAGACTTCTAATGTCCATCGCTACACCTGTGTACGGAACCACCCAAATGTCTAGGGGAAAAAAAAGGCAAAACACAGTGCAAAGAAAAAAAAATGGTCTCAGAACTTCTTTTTTCCCTCTATTGAGAATCATTAGTACTTTTGGCTTCCTGTACTGTTATGAAAGGCAATTCAGCACCACAATGGACATAGCGGTCAGAGCACATACAGTGATCTGACAATAACCCAAAATCATAGAACGAGCTCTGAGACGTGGGAACTCTGCAGACCGCAATCCCTAATCCTCTCCAAACAACACTAGAGGCAGCCGTGGATTGCGCCTAACTCTGCCTATGCAACTCGGCACAGCCTGAGAAACTAACTAGTCTGAAGATAGAAAATAAGCCTACCTTGCCTCAGAGAAATACCCCAAAGGAAAAGGCAGCCCCCCACATATAATGACTGTGAGTTAAGATGAAAAGACAAACGTAGAGATGAAATAGATTCAGCAAAGTGAGGCCCGACTTTCTTAACAGAGCGAGGATAGAAAAGGTAACTTTGCGGTCTACACAAAACCCTAAAGAAAACCACACAAAGGGGGCAAAAAGACCCTCCGTACCGAACTAACGGCACGGAGGTACACCCTTTGCGTCCCAGAGCTTCCAGCAACAAATTAGACAAGCTGGACAGAAAAAATAGCAAACAAATAGCAAAGAAGAACTTAGCTATGCAGAGCAGCAGGCCACAGGAATGATCCAGGGAAAAGCAAGTCCAACACTGGAACATTGACAGGAAGCCAGGATAAAAGCATTAGGTGGAGTTAAGTAGAGAAGCACCTAACGACCTCACCAGATCACCTGAGGGAGGAAACTCAGAAGCCGCAGTACCACTTCCCTCCACCAACAGAAGCTCACAGAGAGAATCAGCCGAAGTACCACTTGTGACCACAGGAGGGAGCTCTGCCACAGAATTCACAACAGATCTCATTATAGAACAGTGACATTGGTGATCAGCCCGCAGCTGTCTGCGTAGCCTTTACTGGCTATTAAAATAGGGGGACCCCCAAAAAATGACGTGGGGTCCCCCTATATTTTATAGCCAGAAAGGCTACGCAGACAGCTGCGGGCTGGTATTCATAGCCTAGAGAGGGGCCATGGATATTGCCCCCCGACTGCAAATACCAGTCTGCAGCCGCCCCAGAAATGGCGCATCTGTAAATCTGTAATATGCGCCAATTCCGGCACTTAGCCCCTCTCTTCCCACTCCTATATAGCGGTGGGATATGGGGTAATAAGGGGTTAATGTCACCTTGCTATTGTAAGGTGACATTAAGCCGAGTTAATAATGGAGAGGCATCAATAAGACGCCTATCCATTATTAATCCAATAGTAATAAAGGGTTACTAAAACATACACACATTAGGAAAAAAGTATTTTAATATTCTTCATTTAACCATACTTACCATACTTCAGCACCTGCAAAAAACGTAAAATAATAAACCATATACTACCTGTTCACCATAGTCCAATTAGTAACGAGTATCCCACGACGTTCTCCCCTACAGAACAGTGACATTGGGTGATGTCACTGCTCTAAAGGGCCCTCAGTGACACACTGACAGGAGACAATGGCTCCTGCAGTGCATCACTGAGGTTACTATAGTTCAAAGTCTCACTTTATGGCAATTGCTGCGTGGGAAAATTTCAAACACAGCAATTAGCGCTATATAAAAATAAAGATTATTATTATTATTTATTAATGCCAAAAGTGAGACTAGGGACTATTTTTTTACAGCAGCGGAGGAATACACTGCGGAAGGAAACCTTCCTCCCGTCATTGTGTTCCTGGAGCCCCTGGAGAGCGGTCGCATCAGCTGATGCTCCCGTTCTCCACGTGAGATCGTCGTGGGACACTCGTGGATTTCTGTGGATCAGGGAGTATATTGGTTGTTTGTTATTTTAATATTTTTACAGATGAGACTGGCTTCCGGGATCAAAATGACAAGTAATAGTGAGTATGTAATCTATGTTTAATGTACTGTATGTCTGTATGTATTTAATGTATGTAATGCATGAATGTACTGTATGTAGTATGTATGTTAGTATGTATTTTTATTTTTTTATTTTTTCATTCAACACATTAGCCGGATGATGGGACTACTACTGTCCCATCATTGGCTAATGTGTCAATCACTGTCACTGTAGCAGGCATCGTCCGATGGGACTTGTAGTCCCATCGGACAATGCCTGCTCACACGCACATACCCCCGGCAGCCCGCACAGAGCCCGGCAGTCCAAACAGAGCCCCGGCAGCCCGCAGAGAGCCCCAGCAGGCCTGCATAGACCCCAGGCAGCCCGCACAGAGCCCCAACAGGCCCGCACAGACCCACGGCAGCCTGCACAGGCCCCCGGCAGCCCGCACAGAGCCCCAGGAGGCCCGCACAGAGCCCCAGGAGGCCCGCACAGACCCTGCCCGCACTGTTGTGAATTCTGTTGTCGGGCTCCCTCCTGTGGTCATGAATGGTACTTCGGCTGGTTCTGTCCATGGACTTCCTCTGGTGGGTGTTTCTGAGTTTCCTTCCACAGGTGACGAGGTTAATTCGTTAGCTGGCTGCTCTATTTAACTCCACTTAGATCTTTGCTCCATGCCACCTGTCAATGTTCCAGTATTGGTCTAGTTCACTCCTGGATCGTTCTTGTGACCTGTCTTCCCAGCAGAAGCTAAGTTCCAGCTTGTATTTCTTTGCTTTGCTATTTTTCTGTCCAGCTTGCTATTTTTATTGTTGTCTTGCTTGCTGGAAGCTCTGGGACGCAGAGGGAGCGCCTCCGCACCGTGAGTCGGTGCGGAGGGTCTTTTTGCGCCCTCTGCGTGGTCTTTTTGTAGGTTTTTGTGCTGACCGCAAAGTAACCTTTCCTATCCTCGGTCTGTTCAGTAAGCCTCACTTTGCTAAATCTATTTCATCTCTGTGTTTGTATTTTCATCTTTACTCACAGTCATTATATGTGGGGGGCTGCCTTTTCCTTTGGGGAATTTCTCTGAGGCAAGGTAGGCTTTATTTTTCTATCTTCAGGGCTAGCTAGTTCCTTAGGCTGTGCCGAGTTGCATAGGGAGCGTTAGGCGCAATCCACGGCTATTTCTAGTGTGTTTGATAGGATTAGGGATTGCGGTCAGCAGAGTTCCCACGTCCCAGAGCTCGTCCTTTATTATCAGTAACTATCAGGTCATTCCGTGTGCTCTTAGCCACCAGGTCCATTATTGTCCTGACCACCAGGTCATAACACCGCACACACAGACACACACAGTGTCCGCCCATGCATTGCCCACACTCTTCCCCCCTCCGGAACAGTATGTAGATGGACAGAAAGGGCTTATTTGCATTCCGATATTTGTGTCCCATTGACTTGCATTGGTATCGGTATCGGCGATATCCAATGTTTTTTGGATATCGGCCGATACAATCCGATACCGATACTTCTGGATATCGGAAGGTATTGCTCAAAATTAGTAACAACATGTCGGCCATATTTCTGCAGCAAACCTGCACCTTCCCAGCAACAACTGTAGGAAAGATTATGCAGGCCTCATCCACACTATTTTTTTTAATGTTATTAACATGATACGGAAGGGTAGATCTCAGTTTGAAATTGTTTTGAGCATCTAGTCTATGTTATACAGTTTTCATCGACAGGCTCCCCAAAATTCTTCTGTTACTTACGTAATACAGTAGGGGACATCTCATAGTAGTCTATGAAATTTATATGATATTTGGGCCACCTGAGTGTGGCTGAGCATTAAAGCAGATTGAGCTGTTGCATGTGGTATCAGGGCTCCCAGCACAAGAGGCCTACCCCGATCCCTCAGCCACCTTGTCCTTCTGTGACGTTCAATTGAGTGCTGTAAATGCTGTCCCAGACCCCGATACCACATTGCCTGGCTGATTGCTGCAGTGCCATGCTGCAATTTGTACTATGGGTGATTAGAGGCCACTTTCCTGGTCTCTGTCCCTCATTTGATGTGTTTTGGCAGCATTTGGGGCCATTATAATGTGTTGCGCATGCGTTTGTTTTTGCCTCCCTCTGACCTGAATGGCATTCGGTTATGTTCAGCGAATATTCGAAGATAAATCGATGAATATTGCAAATTCGGTGATTGAAATCTGAACTGAACATTGAAATATTCGCTCATCTCTAGTAATGAGATATATATGGAGACAGACTTTGGACGGCTTTTTAGATTCGTTATTGTAGCTTGAAGTGTTATACTTTATGAATTTGGTAGACAATGAAGGGATTTGAAGAGGGGAGAAGCAAATCTGTCATTTTCCCAGGCTCAAGAGTTCACCGTGGGTCAGGCTGGGAGGCTGTTCTGACGTCATTGATGCTGCCAGCAGCTTCTCATTCATTCCTCAGTGGTCTACAGCCGGGGCGGTAGAATTAGCACCCCTCCCAGTTGTAAACTACTTAACCCCCAGATATGAATTACGCCGTGGGACTGTTCGCCGGATTGTTGTTTTTTTTTAATTTTTATTTATTACAGTAGCTTGAGGGCATCATTTGGATTAGGAATATAAACCAGCTCACCTGTTATGCATAAGGTGAGTTTCGGGAGCACGGATCGGCCGTGTCCAGGCGTGTAGAATCCAAAAGAAAAAAATATCCAGCTTCACCGAATCCGTGAAACAAAGTTTTCTTTATTCACAAACTTAGACATGGAGGATACAAACGTCAGCACAAACCATATAGGTAAGAATCTCAACGCGTTTCCAGGTGTCCAGGAGTTGGCGGATGCTTTAGTCCAGGTCTGGGAGGGGAGCCCACAGGAGACCATCCACCACCTCATCAGGAGCATGACGAGGCATTGTAGGGAGGTCATACAGGCACATGGAGGAAACACACACACAACTGAACATAATTTTCTTGTCTTGAGGCATTTCCACTAAAGTTGGATGAGCCTGTAATTTGATTTTACACTTCGATTTTGAGTATCATTCCAAATCCAGACCTCCATGGGATTTTCATATTGATTTACATTGATCATTTTTATGTTTCATTGTTCTCAACACATTCCTCTATGTAATGAACAAAAATTTGCAACTGAAAAATTTCATTCAGTGATATCTAGGATGCGGTATGTTAGTGTTCCCTTTATTTTTCTGAGCAATATATATATATATATATATATACATACCTAATCTACGTCTATATATATATATTCTTTCTATTCTGTTCTAACCTATTTTATTCTATACTGTACGCGGCAGATCATTTGCTGGCTTTCAATCTATTTATCTATCTATCTATATACATATTGTATATATATATCTACTATATAATTGTCTAAGGGTCACTTCTGTCTGTCCTTCGGTCTGTCTGTCATGGATATTCATTGGTCGCAGCCTCTGTCTGTCATGGAAATCCAAGTCACTGATTGGTCACGGCAAAACAGCCACGACCAATCAGCGACGGGCACAGTCCGGAAGAAAATGGCCGCTCCTTACTCCCCACAGTCAGTGCCCGGCGCCCGCATACTCCCCTCCAGTCAATGCTTACACAGGGTTAATGTTAGCGGTAACGGACCGCGTTATGCCGCGGGTAACGCACTCCGTAACCGCTGCTATTAACCCTGTGTGTCCCCAACTTTTTACTATTGATGCTGCCTATGCAGCATTAATAGTAAAAAACGTAATGTTAAAAATACTAAAAAAAAAAATAAACTGCTATTCTCTCCCTCCATAGTCCGCCGAGCCGCACGCGCCTGCCGCCATCTTCCGTTCCCGGCGATGCATTGCGAAATTACCCAGAAGACTTAGCGGTCTTGTGTGAATGGAAGATGGCGGCAGCTGTGCGCGTATCGCCGGAGCTTCGCTGGATCCCAGGGGTAAGTATATAACAATTTTTTATTTTAATAATTTTTTTTAACAAGGATAAGGTGCCCACACTGCTGTATACTACGTGGGCTGTGTTAGATACCGCGTGTCTGCTATATACTATATAGGCAGTGTTATATACTATGTGGGCAGTGTTATATACTACGTGGGCAGTGTTATATACTGCGTGGCTGTGCTATCTACTACGTGGGCTATGTTCTATACTGTGTGCTATATTCTACGTGACCACTGTTATATACTGCGTGGGCAGTGTTATATACTATGTGGCTGCTATATACTGCGTGGTCAGTGTTATATACTATGTGGCTGCTATATACTGCGTGGGCTGTGCTATATATTACGTGGCCAGTGTTATATACTGCGTGTCCTGTGTTATATACTACGCCTGTGTATATACTGCGCGGTTGCTATATACTGCATGGGCTGTGTTATATAGTATGTGGCTGTGTTATATACTGCGTGGCCACTGTTATATATTGTGTGGCCTGTATTAGCGCATAGGGTATTCTACAATATGTATGTATATAGAAGCCACATAGTATATAGCACAGGCCACGTAGTATTTGTTTGCTATATACTACATGGCTCCTATATACTACGTGGCCTGTGCTATATACTATGTGGCTGCTATATACATACATAAATACATATTCTAGAATACCTAATGCGTTAGAATCAGGCCACCATCTAGTATATATATATATTTTTTGAAGATTATTTGGTATTAAAAGTTCTGTTTTGCAATGCAATTTTAACATGAGCTTTTACATAGAGAGAACTGCTACATGTAATAGCTCATATAAAAATCACATTGCATATGGATGCCATACGGATGTCACACTGTTACTGTATACTCACACTGCAAACTAATTACATACGGATCACTGTTTAGGGAGCATTTGTGTGATTCTCAGCCGTCAAAATCGGACCAATTTTTTAAACGGTAAGTGTGACTCGAGCCTAAAACAGATACTAGTACCTGTGTTGTCTCCGATGTCTTCAACCTGAGTTTCTGATGTCTCAACCCCAAGTTCCTGATTGGCTCACACTGTGATCTCCTGATTGAGCACCCTTCTTAAACTGGCACTGCACTTCCTTCATTATGAGATTATTGAGCTCCCAGCCTTTAGTCTAGCTTCTTCCCACCTGCTGCATATTCTCATGAACCTAATGCTGTTCCGTGTACCAACCTCTGGCTGTATTCTGACTATGTTTCCAGCTTATCCTTCAAAATACACTGCTGCTCCATGTACCGACCTTTGGCTATATTCTGATGATGCTACTTGATGGTGCTGCCCCTAGTGGTTGCAATATCACTGCTCCAACTCAGCTCAGTCCTTAAAAGCTGGAGATCGAAGAAGCGCTCTCATTAATGGAAATCTGTCAGCAGGTTTTACTATGAAATCTCATGGCAGCATAAGGTGGGGACAGGGATCCTGATTCAAGTGATGTATCAATTAGTTCATTGGGTGCAGTAGTTGCAATAGACTCATATCTGCAGATCTGGCAAAACTTGGAATACTGAGCTGTATATAAACTCTCTTACACCACAGCTTTCTATGTACATTGCATAGTTACAGAAAACTGTTAATCAGTTCTGAGGGAATAGCTGGACTAGGAGGCACAAGGCCACTTGTCCTGTAGTGATAATATCCAGGTGATAACACACTGATAATTCAACAGAGACACATTCCAGTAAGTAGAACAGCCATATATTAGGGTCTCTGCTGCTATGATGTCATACAGATGCCACTTGATAAAAATCGCATTGTAATCGCATGACACTCGCGCAGCACTCATCTTATTTTTCAGGAACAACATCAGAGTGATTTTTAGTGTGAGCCCTTAGGCTCCATTCCCATGATAAGCTTTTGATCCGTTTTTGATGTTGCAGATTTTTGCTGCTTCAGAAATGCAGCATCTTACATTCCAGCAAAGTGGATGGGATTAATAGAAATCTCATACCCATTGTGATTTTTTTTCCTCTTTGTAAACTGACCTGTGGTACTGTAAGGGGGTGACAGAGGCCATCATATATTCCTCCCCCTCTTTGAACAGTATTCACATTAAATGTGTGTGGTTCCATAGGGTTTATGACTGTTAATATATTCATTTACTGTTTCTATAATGTGTATTTACTTGACATGTGTTGTATATAAGATCAGGGATAGAATAGGATAGAAGGTAGCAGTAGCATAGAATAGGGAATGAAAGTGTTAGGATATTGCACTCATAGCAAGTGAGCATTTCTGCTACATACAGGCGGATCTGATCATTGCCTGTGTGTAGCAGAGGCAATTGGGTTATCGCAGCTTCTAGTCTCCGATGGAGACTTTTGAAGAATGCAAAAGGTAAAAATAAAGTTTTAAAAAATATTAAAAAAAATAAAAAACATTATAAAAGTTCAAATCACCCCCCCATTCGCCCCATTCCAAATAAAACAATTAAAAAAACAATATATATATATATATATATATATATATATATATATATATATATATATGTATATACATATTTAGTATTGCTGCATTCAGAATTGCCCAAACTATAAAGCTATAAAAAGAATGAATCCAATCAGAAAACTGCGCAGCAAAGAAAAAAGTCAAAACTCCAGAATTACTTTTTTTGGTCGCTGCAACATTGTATTAAAAATCAAAACAGCGATCAAAAGATCGTATCCACACCAAAATGGTATAGTTAAAATCGTCAGCTTGGTTCGCAAAAAATAAGCCAGCACCAGAAAACGAAAATGGAGACGCTACGGGTCTTGTAAAATGGCGTAATTTTTTTTTCTATTAACAAAATTTGGATTTTTTTTTCACCATTTAAATTAAAAGCAATCTATACATATTTGGTATTTAAGAATTCGTTATGACCTGGAGAATCATAATGGCAGGTCAGTCTTATCATTTGGGGAACATGGTAAAGAAAATTCAAAAAACAGTTGTGGAATTGAACATTTTTTGCAATTTCACCGCACTTGGAATTTTTTCCCATTTTTGAGTACATGACATGGTAAAACCAATAATGTTGTTCAAAAATCCAACTCGTCCTGCAAAAAATAAGCCCTCACTTGGCCATATTGATGGAAAAATAAAAAAATATATGGCTCTGGGAAGAAAGGGAGCGAAAAGCAGAAATGCATAAACGAAAAAGGGCTATGGCGTGAAGGGGTTAATACCTCCCCACTGACGCAATTGTGGGGTTCCAATACATTTGAATCACCCTGATCCTCTCAGGTTAAAAATAAAGAAATGTAAAAATAAGCATATTTGGTAATGCTGCGTCCGTAAATATTCAGTATATGAAAATATAAAATGATTTCATCCATTTTCTAAACTCCATGGTAAAATGAAAGGCTCTTGGAGAAGGACGAGATAAAAATGAACATAAATAGAACATTGATGCGTCATAAATGGGTTAAAGGACATTATGTGACTTCCTAAACCAAATTTTTGGAGCCTGAGTTAGTTGATGTACTAAATCACTATGGATTTGTACCTGTCCCATTTTCTTATGCTATAATGCCTTTACAATAGTGATAGCATTCACAGACAGTTACTGTTTGCACTTGCACCACAGCCAATACTTTATGCAGGATCATGCCCCTCTGGACAGCTAGACTGCTTATTAGTTATCAGTGAGTGTGTGAGACTCACGTATGGTAACAGCACTGATCAATACTCATTATTATGTATATGATTTGCCAATAAACCGTTCACTGGGAAATGATGATCACCAGGACAACTGAAACACAAATTTGCAAAGATTAAGTTTTCCCACTTCTGCATAGAACCAAGTAGAACAGCTTCATAGACATATTTTGTCACCTGCATTGAAGTCCACTAGTAAATCGTTATCTACTATTTGGCCGGCACTCATATCAGTAATGCTGGAAAAAAGTTCAATAGTAGAGTTAGTTGAATTTCTTGGAGTGGAATGGAATTTGCATTTTACGAAAATATTGTATTCTCTAGAATGCCCAGTGTGAATTCAGCAACATGGCAGCCAGGTTACCACCATATTGTTGAGTTGTAGAGGGCTGGCAAAACATAAAAAACATTAATATCCACCTGACAGCTCACCTCTCTGGCCACCTCCGATGCACCTTTTCTTCCATATGGTCATCAGTGCATCTTCTTAATGCATCTTCACACTATGCCGGGACTTCCATTTTCTATATTTAAATTTTTTTTTATTCCCTGGGGCCTCTATAGATCCCAAGGCATATTAAGGAACAGTAAATTTTCATAGAAAAAGATTTGCTACAAATACATTGCTAGGGCTAGCGGAACGCACCAAATAATAAAGAGATTGATACGAGGTGCGTTCGCAGCCCGGGGTCCACCGTGCAGAGATGGTGCCTGTTGCTACGGTGGATGGACACTTAGCTCACACGTGGGTTAGACTTTACTTCGTGTGAAATGGTAGCGAGCTCTGTTGCTTCATAGAGTCGCACAATGCGCTGCACCCTGTTAGCAGTCACAGACACTAGTGGGATCCCTAAGAATCACCCCCACTAATCTGGTGATTGGACTCGCTCTGACCCTCGGTGGCTTTTGAGCTCGCGCCTGAGGACGCCCTGAGTCAGATGCACAGACCAAGCGGGAATTCCTACCCTATACAGACGGTTGTCAGGAAAGCACACTGGTTGGGTCACGGTGCCATAGAGATGGGCACTGCAATGTGTGCTTAGTGTGCAGATAGCACTGTCGGGCGCAAGATAGCTTCCACCATTCACGAGCAGTCAACAACACGAGGAATGGAAATGATTAAGGAGCTTTCATCCATCGAAAGTCATTCATCTACACACACACATTGTCAAGGTTTACACTAGCGCATGGCCCAGCGGCCATGCAAACCTTTTATAGCATTAGCGCTCTGGTACCTTCCTGATGGTCCAATTGGAGCCATAACAGGACCTGAGCATGTGACCCCTGACCTCCAATGGGAGGTCGCCCCATGGGCATGCTCAGTGTGGGAAAAGCAGGACTTAGTCTCTGAAACGTATGCTCGCTGCTGAACAGTGCTGACTACAAAGGTAGAGCCTGGAAAGCTAGCAGTACATGAGCACACAGTATCAGCTTGAGCCAGACACTGGGATCGCCATCTCTGCTGAGCAGGTTCCACTGCAGCTGGAGGAGAATGGGAGACCGCAGTGGACATGATTCGAGATTCCCCCTGTGCAGCGGCAGGAACTTGACACCTAACATACAATTTCTAGAAATCTTAAATTTCCAAAAATCCGGGCAATTTGGCAGATACGAATCTAGACAGATCTGCTCATCTCTGTTTAATAAATTCTCTTACACAATTCGATCACTAACACATTTAGTTTTACAATTTAACCTCTGTTATTTGTAATTTATTAATTATCTAAAGAGCAATTATGCATCTTAAAATCTTATCAGTTTTTATTCATTATTTAGGCATAAACAGTCACAAGTCTAGTGTAAAATATTAAGTATCTCAATATAAATATGGAAGTGTATATGGTAAATCTGAAATAAGATCAACTAAATGTATGATTTTCAAATCTTCATCACTTCTAATCAAACATGCAAAGTTATTGACAAAAGCTCGAATGTCAGAAAATCAACAGAATGCAAACAGCATGTCATGCCAATGGATAGTCCTGGATGCTATTCATCTTGCCTCTGGCTGTGACAAGCATCATCAAAGTTGCTTATTGTGTTGGTGTTCAATACTCCAGCAATCAATAATGCATATGTCCTGGTTTTGATCACAATGTCTTATATATTAGCTATTTAATTTGTATAGTAGAATGCAATACAAAAAAATTTATATCACAATACCACAGCACATTTTATTTTGTGAATGGTTTAAATAGTTGTCTCATTTACAAAAGAGGAAGTTTATATCTCTGAATGGTTGTAAATGAAAATCATGATTATATTTTTACCATGGGCAAAAAAGAAAACCATTAAATGTTTACTACTAGAATCAAGCTCTGAGGGTTCAAACGTCTGTGCAAATCAACCGATCACAGAACGCAATTCATGGTCAGACTGGCGATGAGTTTTCCGACCTGAGCTTGACAGCCTCATATAAGTAAATGTAGCTGTCACACTCCAGCCAAGAGACAAACAGCCAGTCCATGCATTTTGGTCCGTGATCGGATTGATTTGGACGGACATATGAATAAGCCATAGCTATGACACACTCTTTCTGCCCTAGTATTTCACCATTGACGATGTATTTGATCCAATTAACTTTTTAATAATATTATTCACAGTTATAAGGACAATACACTTTCAATGTCTTGATTTTGACCGAAGTCATATTAAGGTAACTAAGGTCCTTGCAAAAAACTAAGTTTCAGTATAATTGTAAATAAGGTCATGGTAAAGATGATATTGGAACATAAATTGTTATGGGCAATGTAGTAATATGGCAATAACACATTAGCAGAGGATGAGAGTTGGTTTAAAATAGATGAAAAATTAGCTAACAGGAGGTCAGATTAGTTGTATGAATGGATGTAAAAAAAAAGGTCATGTTAGAGCTGCTCTTAGGCCATGTTCACACGTTCCTGATTTCCCTGCTGTTTTTTCTGCACTAAAAACCGCAGCTCTTGGCAGAAAACGCAGGTGCATTTTTTGGTGCGTTTTTTGATGCGTTTTTGATGCGTTTTTTGATGCATTTTTTGATGCGTTTTTTAGTGCAGTTTCTGTGTGTTTTCTAGGAAGTTTTTTTAGGGTTAAAATGGCTGAAAATGCCTTAACCCTACCCCTAACCCTGCCCCTAACCCTACCCCTAACCCTAACCCCAACCCTACCCCTAACCCTACCCCTAACCCTACCCCTAACCCTAACTCTACCCCTACCCCTACCCCTACCCCTAACCCTACCCCTAACCCTAACCCTAACCCTAGTTCTAACTGTAGTGGGGAAAAAAAAAATTCTTTATTTTATTATTGTTACTACCTATGGGGGTGATAAAGGGGGGGGGGGGCATTTACCTTTTTTTTCATTTTGATCACTGTGAGGTTATCACAGTGATCAAAATGTGCCTGGAACGAATCTGCCGCCGGCAGATTCGGCGGGCGCACTGCGCATGCGCCCGCCATTTTGGAAGATGGCGGCGCCCAGGGAGAAGACGGCCGGACGGACATCGGGAGGCCCGGTAAGTATAAGGGGGGGAGATTAGGGCACGGGGGGGCATCGGAGCACGGGGGTGGCATCGGAGCATGGGGGGGTGGGATTGGAGCACGGGGGCAGCCACACTGCAGCGGTTCTGCACCACAAACCGCAGAAAACCCGCAGATATTTTTTTCGTCTGCGGGTTTTACTGCGGGTTTGACCTCACAATGGAGGTCTATGGGTGCAGAACCGCTGCAGTTCCGCAAAAAGAAGTGACATGGTACTTCTTTTTTACCGCAGCTATTCAGCGCGGCTTTTTTGGGGATTTTCCGCAATGTGGGCACAGCAGTTCCTGTTTTCCATAGGGTACATTGTAATGTACCCTGCATGGAAAACATCTGCGGACCCGCAGCGGGAAAATCGCGGCGGTTCCGCATTAAAAAAAGGATGGTGTGAACATGGCCTTAATCTGGATTTTAGTTTTTAATTCCTTTATCAGTGGGCAATTTTTTGCTTTTGCACTTCATTTGTTTTCCTTGAATATTATCACTCATTATTATCGTTAATTTTAGTATTCTGTTCTGCATCATCCAAGTGCAACATCTAAAGGTACCGTCACATTAAGCGACGCTGCAGCGATATAGACAATGATACCGATCACTGCAGCGTCGCTGTTTGGTTGCTGGAGAGCTGTCACACAGACAGCTCTCCAGCGACCAACGATCCCGAAGTCCCCGGGTAACCAGGGTAAACATCGGGTTACTAAGCGCAGGGCCGCGCTTAGTAACCCGATGTTTACCCTGGTTACCATTGTAAAAGTAAAAAAAAAACACTACATACTTACATTCCTGTCGCGTCCCCCGGCGTCAGCTTCCCTGCACTGTGTAAGCGCGCTGGCCGGAAAGCAGAGCGGTGACGTCACCGCTTTGCTTTGCTTTACGGCCGGCGCTGACACTGGGGGACGCAGGGAAGCTGACGCTGAGGAACGTGACAGGAATGTAACTATGTAGTGCTTTTTTTTACTTTTACAATGGTAACCAGGGTAAACATCGGGTTACTAAGCGCGGCCCTGCGCTTAGTAACCCGATGTTTACCCTGGTTACCAGTGAAGACATCGCTGAATCGGCGTTACACACGCCGATTCAGCGATGTCAGCGGGTGATCCAGTGACGAAATAAAGTCCTGGACTTTCCCCAGCGACCAACGATCTCCCAGCAGGGACCTGATCGTTGGTCGCTGTCACGCATAACGATTTCGTTAGCGATATCGTTGCTACGTCACAAAAAGCAACGATATCATTAACGATATCGTTATGTGTGACGGTACCTTAAGTGTTCTGCAATGAATAAGACCATAATTTAATCAGAGGGGAACTGAGGGGAACTGGATGAATAATTACTCTAAACAATTTTTCTGTTTGCTTCCCCTCTAAAGGTACCGTCACATTTAGCGACGCTGCAGCGATATAGACAACGAGCCGATCGCTGCAGCGTCGCTGTTTAGGTCGCTAGGAGACGTCATATATAGCAAGAAAGTCTAGCACTCAACTTCAGTAACCGTAGAAACGATTTATTAGTAGCACTAGAAACGTTTCAGTCCCTTGGGACTTTCATCAGTCACGTGCCTATGGAGGCTGATAGGGCCAGGGTGATGGAGCATAGAAAAATATACCTATATATTGCGCATAGGTAGGATACCCCTAATTGCGCTAATGGGGGAGATAGTGAGAGCTGGAGAGCAAGGCTGATACGGTGGGGAATGGCCACCTAATGGGTAAAATACCCGCAAGCTGAGAATACTGGACAGAGGGGAAAAGACGGGAAAAGAACCGCCTCCAGACACGGCGTCCACCGCAAGTACCTAGGAGACGTCAAACACTGGCAACAGCTGAGCGATGCAGGAGCAGGAGTGACGTACTTATCGTTCTCACTGGTTGTTCGCTCCATGGAAAACCATTGCAGGCATCGTTGCTTTTGCTGTCAAACATGATGAATCACGCCGACCTGATGACCAAATAAAGTTCTGGACTTTCAGCTACGACCAGCAATGTCACAGCAGGGTCCTCATCGCTGCTGCGTGTCAAACACAACGAGATCGCTATCCAGGACGCTGCAACATCACGGATCGCTGTCGTTCTCATTGGTAAGTTGCTTAATGTGATGGTACCTTAAGTCCAGATCTTCCTCACAACATCCCCACTATCACTTCTAGCTCCCATCACAATCAATCACACATTGCTGCAAATTCTCTAACCTTATACCATTTACACAGCCCCAGAAATTTGGGACCACCAGAAGTCTTTCTAGACTTGGCAGTCCAGCCAAATTGAGCAATCATGGGAGAAGAGCCTTGGTGAGAGTATTAAAGAAGAAACTCAAGATCACTGTGGCTGAGATCCAGATATGCAGTAGGTTGATGGAAGAAAGTTCCACAAAGTAAACTATCACTGCAGCCTTCCACCAGTAGGGTATTGATATCAGAGTGGCCTCAGTGCAAGACATATGAAAGCCCACATACAGTTTGCAAAAAAACACATGAAGGACTCCCTGACTATGAGAAATAAGATTCTCTCATCTGATGAGACAAAGATAGACATTTTTGGTGATAATTCTAAGTGGTAAGTGTGGAGAAAACCAGGCACTGCTTATCACCTGTCCAATACAATCCCAACAGTGAAACATGGTGGTGGCAGCGTCATGCTATGTGGGTGTTTTTCAGCTGCAGGGACAGGACAACTGGTTGTCATTGAAGGAAACATAATTACAGCCAAGTACAGAGATATCTTGGATTAAAACCTCTACCAAGGTGCTCTGGACCTCAGACTTGGCCAAATGTTCACCTTCCAACAAGGCAATGACCCTAAGCACACAGCTAAAATAGCACAGGAGTGGCTTCAGAACAACTCTGTGACCATTCTTGACTGGCCCAGCCAGAGCCCTGACCTAAACCCAATTGAGCACCTCTGGAGAGACCTGAAAAAAGCTGTACACCATCGTTCACCATCTTGCGTGACAGAACTGGAGAGGATCTGCAAGGAAGAATGGCAGAGGATCCCCAAATCCAGGTGTGAAAAACTTGTTACATCATTCCCAAGAAGACACATGGCTGTACTAACTCAAAAGGGTGCTTCTACTCAATACTGAGCAAAGGGTCTGAATACTTACGGCCATGTGATATTTCAGTTTCTCTTTTGTAATGAATTTGCAAAAATTATTACATTTCTGATTTTTTTCAGTCAAGATGGGGTGCAGAGTGTACATTAATGAGAAAAAATGAACTTTTTTGAATTTACCAAATGGCTACAATGAAACAAAGAGTGAAAAATGAAAAGAAGTATGTGTTAGGAGTCGAGTTCCCGCCACTGCACAGGGGGAATCTGGAGCCATGTCTGCTGCGGTCATTCTACATCAGCCGCAGTGGAGCCTGCTCAGCGGAGACATCGGTTCCAGCGTCTCACTCAGTCTGGTTACTACTGCCTTTCCAGGCTCTGCTGTTGTAGCCTGCACTGGTTAGCAGCAAGCAGGCTTTTCTGGGAGTCCTGCTTTGCCCACACTGAGCATGCCCAAGGTAAGACCTCTCATTGGAGGTCAGGGTTCACATGCTCAGCAGCTATCATTGGTCCTCTAGGAAGGTCCTGAAGTTGCTCAGGTACTGTAGCAACTTCCATTGGTTCCCTAGGAAGGTCCTGAAGCTGCTGCAGCTATAAAAGGTTTGCATGGCTGCACGGCCATGCGCTAGTATCACCTCATGTCATGAGCTTGTTATTTGTGGTTGCGCCTGTATGTGTGTATTCAGGGACCCGGCTGAAATAAGCCCCTAGAATACCGGCACCTCCGGTGAGGAGTGTTTATGTGCTTTTCTGAGTGCATGACCACTGACTGCCATCAGCTCAGCAGTTAGCTGTGCTCCCCTGTGACGCTAACAGGGCACAGCATCTTATTTCTAGCGACTCTGTGGAGTTAACACAGTTTGCTTATGCCGCCATATAGCGCCGCCATTTGCCAGCAGCAGGTTCCTCTCCTGCACGGTGGACCCTGGGTTGCGAACGCACCTATTTATACATATATACTAAATGGTGGCCCAATTCTAACGCATTGGGTATTCTAGAATATGAATGTAGTTTATTTATGAAGTTTTCAGAATAATGCTATTTTTACACAGGATTCGGCCGGCTGGCCGCGACCAATTAGCGAAACGTGGTTCAAAATCCATGCCAATTATCGGGCGGACTGCGACTGTTGCTGATTGTTCGCGGCCGGGCATGACCAATCAGTGAAGCCAGGGCCGGCTCCAGGTTTTTGAGGGCTCCGGTCGAAAGAGTCTCAGTGGGACCCCCTCTTTAACACATACCACAATTCATGATGCACAGATACAGCAGAGAAATATAGCACAGCCAAGTAGCATATAACACAGCCCATGTAGTATATAACACAGCCCATGCAGTATATAGCACAGCCACGTGGTATATAGCACAGCCAAGTAGCATATAACACAGCCCACATAATATATAACACGGCCAAGTAGCATATAACACAGCCCACATAGTATATAACACAGCCACGTAGTATATAGCACAGCCAAGTAGCATATAACACTGCCCACGTAGTATATAACACAGCCAAGTAGTATGTAGCACAGCCACGTAGTATGTTGCCAAGCCATGTAGTATATTGCCCAGCTACGTAGTATATAGCACAGACACGTACTATATAGCAGACACATAGTATATAGCACAGACACGTAGTATATTGCCCAGTCACGTACTATATTGCTCAGCCACATACTATATTGCCCAGCCACGTAGTATACAGTACAGACACGTAATGTATAGCACAGTCACATAGTATATTGCCCAGCCATGTAATATATTGCACAGCCATGTAGTATACAGTATAGCACAGAGACGTAGTATATAACACTGCCCATGCAGTATATAACCCAGGCCATGTAGTATAGAGCACAGCAAAGTAGTATATTGCCCAGCCACATAATATATACCACAGCCACGTAGTATTTAGCACAGCCCACATAGTATATAGCACAGAGGTGTTGTATATAACATAGCCCACGCAGTATCTAACACAGCCCACGTAATATATAGCAATGTGGGCACCATATCCCAGTTAAAAAAAGAATTAAAATTAAAAATAGTTATATACTCACCTTCCGTTGGCCCCGGATCCAACCCAAGTGTTTACCGATGCTCCTTGCGATGCTCCGGTCCCAAGAGTGCATTGCGGTCTCTCTCGAGACCGCTATGTCATCATCTCGCAAGACCACAATGCATGGACCGGACCGTCGTGAGGAGCGGGAAAGTCCTGGGCCTGGATCCGTGGGGCCGACAGAAGGTGAGTATATGATGATTTTTATTTTTTTAAAATTATTTTTAACATTAGATCTTTTTACTATTGATGCTGCATAGGCATAGGCATAGCCATTAACCTTGTGTGAGCGCTGACTGGAGGGGAGAATGGAGCGGGCCCTGACAGTAGGGGAGTAGGGAGCGGCCATTTAGCGGCCACACTGTGCCCATCGCTGATTGGTTGCAGTCAAACGGCCACGACTAGTGTTGAGCATTCCGATACCACAAGTATCGGGTATCGGCCGATACTTGCGGTATCGGAATTCCGATACCGAGATCTGATACTTTTGTGGTATCGGGTATCGGTATCGGATACATAGAGATGTGTAAAATAAAGAGTTAAAATAAAAAATATTGATATATTTACCTCTCCGGCGGCCCCTGGACTCAGCGCGGGTAACTGGCAGGCTTCGTTGTTCAAAATCAGCGCTTTTAGGACCTGAGAATCACGTCCCGGCTTCTGATTGGTCGCGGGCCGCCCATGTGACCGCCACGTGACCAATCACAAGCCGCGACGTCACCGCAAGCTATTAACGCGCTCATTTTTAAAAATGAGCACGTTAATGGCTTTCAAAGACGTAGCGGCTTGTGATTGGTCGCGGCCACGCGACCAATCACAAGCCGCGACGTCACCGCAAGCTATTAACGCGCTCATTTTTAAAAATGAGCGCGTTAATGGCTTTCAAAGACGTAGCGGCTTGTGATTGGTCGCGGCCACGCGACCAATCACAAGCCGCGACGTCACCGCAAGCTATTAACGCGCTCATTTTTAAAAATGAGCGCGTTAATGGCTTTCAAAGACGTAGCGGCTTGTGATTGGTCACGTGGCCGCGACCAATCACAAGCCGCTACGTCTTTAAAAGTCATTACCGCGCTCATTTTTAAAAATGAACGCGTTAATAGCTTGCGGTGACGTCGCGGCTTGTGATTGGTCGCGACCACGCGACCAATCACAAGTCGCTACGTCTTTGAAAGCCATTAACGCGCTCATTTTTAAAAATGAGCGCGTTAATGGCTTTCAAAGACGTAGCGGCTTGTGATTGGTCGCGTGGCCGCGACCAATCACAAGCTGCTACGTCTTTGAAAGTCATTACCGCGCTCATTTTTAAAAATGAGCGCGTTAATAGCTTGCGGTGACGTCGCGGCTTGTGATTGGTCGCGACCACGCGACCAATCACAAGTCGCTACGTCTTTGAAAGCCATTAACGCGCTCATTTTTAAAAATGAGCGCGTTAATAGCTTGCGGTGACGTCGCGGCTTGTGATTGGTCGCGTGGCCGCGACCAATCAAAAGCCGCTACGTCTTTGAAAGCCATTAACGCGCTCATTTTTAAAAATGAGCGCGTTAATAGCTTGCGGTGACGTCGCGGCTTGTGATTGGTCGCGACCACGCGACCAATCACAAGTCGCTACGTCTTTGAAAGCCATTAACGCGCTCATTTTTAAAAATGAGCGCGTTAATAGCTTGCGGTGACGTCGCGGCTTGTGATTGGTCGCGTGGCCGCGACCAATCACAAGCCGCTACGTCTTTGAAAGCCATTAACGCGCTCATTTTTAAAAATGAGCGCGTTAATAGCTTGCGGTGACGTCGCGGCTTGTGATTGGTCGCGTGGCCGCGACCAATCACAAGCCGCTACGTCTTTGAAAGCCATTAACGCGCTCATTTTTAAAAATGAGCGCGTTAATAGCTTGCGGTGACGTCACGGCTTGTGATTGGTCGCGTGGCGGTCACATGGGCGGCCCGCGACTAATCAGAAGCCGGGACGTGATTCTCAGGTCCTAAAAGCGCTGATTTTGAACAACGAAGCCTGCCGGTTACCCGCGCTGAGTTCAGGGGCCGCCGGAGAGGTAAATATATCAATATTTTTAATTTTAATTCTTTATTTTACACATCCCTATGGATCCCAGGGCCTGAAGGAGAGTTTCCTCTCCTTCAGACCCTGGGAACCATGAGAATACCTTCCGATACTTGATGTCCCATTGACTTGTATTGGTATCGGATATCGGTATCGGCGATATCCGATATTTTTCGGATATCGGCCGATACTATCCGATACCGATGCTTTCAAGTATCGGACGGTATCGCTCAACACTAGCCACGACCAATCAGCGACTTGGGATTTCCGTGACAGAACGACAGAAAGACAGACAGACAGGCAGAAAGAAAGACGGAAATGACCTTTAGACAATTAATAGTAGATATACTCGGTGCGTTCCGCCAACCCTAACATAATACTATCGCCAGGGTCTGGCTGGTAAATGGCGGACAAACAGCTATCCTTGCGGTACATCCAGCAGCTGGAGGGTTGGTTGGCGGTTCTCGAGTGCACAAACTCAGCTGTGGATGTTACCGCAGTTGCTGTTCAGGCTGCTAGCATGGCTGCAGCAACCTTGTCCACGGCCACTGCTGTTTCGACTCTATCTCACCTCCCTCTGCCAGAAAAAATTTCTGGTGATAGTAAATTTTGTAGGTGTTTCGTGAGCCAGTGCTCTATACATCTCGAGCTCAAGACTGCACTTTTCTCCACAGAGCTGGCAAAGGTGGGATTTATTGTGTCTCTCCTGTCGGACAGGGCGTTGGAGTGGGCTACACCACTGTGGGAGCGTGGCGATCATCATTTTTAGTGCCTCGAGTCACCCATGATACAGCGCTCCAACTGTTGGCATTGACTCAGAGCTCGTCCTTGGTCACCCATTTTGCCGTCCACTTCCACACCCTAGCATCTGAGCTGGAGTGGTCAGATAAAGCCCTTATCCCTATATTTTGGAGGGGCTGGCTAACCATGTGAAGGATGCTCTGGCCTCAAGGGAGATTCATGCCACACTGGAGGAGTTAATAGCTGTGTCTACCCATATTGACCTCCTTTTTCATGAGCGGAGGTTAGAGTGGGCCCAGTGTAGACAGAGGTTTCGGCTGGCTCCCACCTTCGCCAAACCTTTGGAATCTCCGGTCCTGGTCCCTGAGTCACATGAGGCCATGAAAGTGTCAAGAGTGGCATCTAAGTCACGGACCACTCCTGCATTCAAGGTCTGCCATGTTTGCCAGCAGTCAGGACATCTTGCCACCAGATGTTCACAGCAGTTGAGGAAACATCAGTGTCTAGTGGTAGTAGGTGGAGGTACACTAGACATGGCGACGTTTGCGTCCAAATTGTCCTTTAAGGGGACAATTACAATAGGCTCATTCACTCACTCGGTAGAGCTCTGCGTGGATTCTGGGGCAGAGGGCAATTTTATGTCTTCTGCCTTTGCCCATTATCACTCAATTCCCCTGGTAATGCTAGCTCAACCAGTAAATGTACGAGTGGTGAATGGGTCGACACTGCCCTCACAGATAACAC
Source organism: Ranitomeya imitator (assembly GCF_032444005.1). NCBI lineage: Eukaryota > Metazoa > Chordata > Amphibia > Anura > Dendrobatidae > Ranitomeya > Ranitomeya imitator. Next base: position 463,479,915 of record NC_091287.1, on the reverse strand, counting down.
ACCAGACCATCCCTTTCACTCTGTCTTTGTCACCATCTCATCAGGAGTTTATATCTCTGCTAGTCATTCCTGAGGGAATTGATGAGATCATGTTGGGCTGGGTTCTTCTTCGTAAAGAAGAAGAGTGGAGAACTGCATCCATGCAAAGACTACAGGGGTCTTAATGCCATCACCATTAAGAATAAGTACCCACTACCCCGATATCTGAGCTTTTTGATAGGCTACGGGGAGCAAGTGTATTTACTAAATTAGATCTGTGGGGTGCTTAAAACCTGATTCGCATACGTGAGGGGGATGAATGGAAGACGGATTTTAACACCAGGGATGGGCACTATGAATATCTGATGATGCCCTTCGGGCTCTGTAATGCCCCAGCCGTTTTCCAAGACTTTGTAAACGACATCTTTCAGAAAATGCTTTCCACCTCGGTCATAGTTTATCTGGATGATATTCTCATCTACTCTCCAGATACAGACTCCCACAGGAGAGATGTTTGCAAGGTCTTCGACCTCTTACGGGCTACCTCCCTCTATGCCAAGTTGGAGAAGTGGGTGTTTGAGCAGCCTTGCCTTTCCTTGGCTATGTTATCTCTGCCCAGGGATTGGCTATGGATCCTGCCAAGCTACAGGCTGTGATGGACTGGCAGGAACTATACTCTCTCAAAGCGGTGGAGCACTTTATGGGGTTCATTAATTACTATCGCCACTTCATTCCCCACTTCTCAACTTTGGTAGCTCCCTTGGTTGCCCTCACAAAGAAAGGGGCAAATCCCAAGTTGTGGTCAGAGAAGGTCTCCAAGGGAGCTCGCTTTCCCTTCCAGGTGTTCACTGATCACAAAAACTTGTTGTATTTACAGACAGCCCAGCGGCTAAATTCTTGTCAGGCTAGATGGTCCCTGTTCTTCTCCCAGTTCCATTTCACCCTCCATTTTTTTCCAGTGAAAAGAACGTTCGTGCCGACGCTCTCTCTCGCTCTGTAGTTTCATCAGAGGAGGAAGAGGAGCCTCGGCTTATTGCCCCTTCAGAGACCCTGAGAACTGTGGCTCCGGTTTCGCTAGAGTCTGGCAAGACTTTCGTTCCATCTAATTTGCGACCGGAGATTCTCTCTTGGGCTCACTCATCCAGGGTGGGTGGACATTTTCTGACCAAGAGGACATCTGAGCTCTTGGCGAGGACGTACTGGTGGCCGCATATGGCCCATGACGTCAGGGACTATATTTGGGCTTGTGTCTCGTTCGCCAAGAATCGGTCTCTTTGGCAACGGCCTGCTGGGCAACTCTACCCCCTGCCGGTGGCAGAGAGGCCCTAGGAGAAGGTCGGGATAGACTTCGGGGTAGGCTTACCCAAGTCTCGTAGCTATACAGTTATCTGGGTAGTCACCGACCATTTTTCTAAGATGGTGCACTTCTGCTTCCACGGTTACCTTCTGCATGGGCTTTAGCGGCGTCGTCAAACAGGTTTTCCATCTACATGGCATGCGTGACAAAATTGTCACTGACCGTGGTCCTCAGTTTGCAGCTCGGTTCAGGAGAGAACTCTGTTATTTACTCAGCAATGAGCTGAATCTCTCTTCTGCATACCATCCCGAGACGAATGGGTTGGTAGAGAGGGCCAACCAGACTTTGGTCACATACTTACGGCATTTTGTCTCCACCTGGCAGGACGACTGGGCATCTTTACTACCTTGTGTGGAATTTGCTTTGATCAATGCAGCCTGCTCACTGCTGACCAGTGCAGGCTACAACAGCAGAGCCTGGAAAGGCAGTAGTAACCTTTTGCACAGTATCAGACTGAGTGAGATGCTTGGACGATGTCTCCACTGAGCAGGCTCCACTGCGGCTGATGTAGAATGGGAGCCCACAGCAGACATGGCTCGAGATTCCCCCTGTGCAGTGGCGAGATCTCGACTCCTAACATTACCCCCCCCTCCTAGGGCCCTCCTCGTTGGGCATCGCTACGCTTAAAGGCTGCAATGAACAGTGGAGCCCGAATGTGCTCCACAGGTTCCCAGGTTCTGTCCTCTGTGCCGTGACCCTTCCAGTCCACCAGATAATATTTCTTGCCACATACCAACTTGTACCCCACAATAGCATTCACCTCAAACTCATCCGTGGAAGAACCTGATATCCCAGCAGCTGACTCGGAAATCTGGGACAAATAGACGGGCTGTAAGAGCAAAACGTGAAGGGTGTCGGTGATACCAAGGCATGGAAGAATAGCCAAATGGTAGACTACAGGGTTGACCTGTTCCAGAACTTTGAAAGGGCCTATGTAGCGAGGCGCAAACTTAGTGGACTCAACTCGAAGACTGATGTTTCGGGCAGAGAGCCACACTAAGTCGCCAGGAGCAAAGGTCGGAGCGGAGCGCCTGTGTGCATCAGCAGAAACCCTCATTCTCTCCTTGGAGGCCCGGATAGTGTCCTGTGTGCGGTCTCAAATGTCACGTGCCTCCACCGCCTGCCACTCTAGAATCGGTGGATGACACGGGCATGGGCACAGGGACATGCGGATGCTGGCCGTAATTAAGGAGAAATGGAGTCTGTGTGGTAGAGTCAGCTACGGCATTGTTCAAGGCAAATTCCGCCCAAGGTAGCAAAGATGCACAGTCATCCTGCCTGGTGGAGACAAAATGTCGCAAGTATGTGACCAGAGTCTGGTTGGCCCTCTCTACCAACACATTCGTCTCGGGATGAAAAGCAGAAGAGAGATTCAGCTCAATGCTGAGTAAATGACAGAGTGCTCTCCAGAACCGAGACGCAAACGGAGGACCCCGGTCATTGACAATTTTGTCAGGCATGCTATGTAGATGAAAAACATGTTTGACGAACAACGACGCTAAAGTCCGTGCAGAAGGTAACCGTGGAAGCGGAACCAAGAGCACCATTTTAGAAAAATGGTCGGTGACTAACCAGAGAACTGTACAGCTACGAGACTTGGGTTAGCTTACCACGAAGTCCATCACGACCATCTCCCAGGGCCTGTCTGCCACCAGCAGGGGGTAAAGTAGACCAGCAGGCCATTGCCGAGGAGACCGATTCTTGGCGCAGGAGACACACGCCCGAATACGGTCCCCGACATCACTGGCCATCTGCGACCACCAGTACGTCCTCGCCAAGAGCTCAGATGTCCTCTCGGTCCCAAAATATCCACCCACCCTGGACGAGTGAGGCCAAGAGTGAACCTCCGGTCACAAATTAGATGGAACACAAGGCTTGCATGGGAGCACAGACTCTAGAGAAACTGGAGCCACAGTTCTCAGGCTCTTTGAAGGGACAATAAGCTGAGGCTCCTCCTCTTCTGATGGCACTACAGAGCGAGAGAGAGCATCAGCCCGAATGTTCTTCTCCCTGGAAAGAAAATGGAGGGTGAAATGGAAGAACAGGGAGCACCTAGCCTGGAGAGAATTTAGCCGCTGGGCTGTCTGTAAATACAACAAGTTCTTTTGACGTGTGAATACTTGGAAGGGAAAATGAGCTCCCTCCAGAAGGTGTCTCCACTCCAAGAAAGCCAACTTCATGGCTAGCAACTCCCTGTCCCCGATGGAATAATTCCTCTCCGCTGGTGAAAAGGTCTTGGAGAAGAAGAAGCAATGATTCTTCCGACCCTGAGCGTCCTTTTGGAAGAGAACTGCTCCAGCACCAATGGATGAGGCATCCACCTTCATAATAAATGGCTTATCTACATCGGGGCGATGTAGGATGGGAGCGCTTGCGATATGTGACTTAATCGAGAGAAAGGCCTTGGAGACTTCCTCTGACCACAACTTGGGATTTGCTCCCTTCTTGGTGAGGGCAACCGAGGGAGCTACCAAAGTTGAGAAGTGGGGAATTAACTGGCGATAGTAATTAATGAACCCCATAAAGCGCTGCACCACTTTAAGAGAATACGGTTTCTGCCAGTCCATCACAGCCTGTAGCTTGGCAGGATCCATAGCCAATCCCTGGGCAGAGATGATATAGCCAAGGAAAGGTAATGACTCCTGATAAAACACACACTTCTCTAACTTGGCATAGAGGGAGGTAGCCCGTAGGAGGTCAAAGACCTTGCAAACATCTCTCCGGTGGAAGTCAATATCTGGAGAGTAGATATCATATCATCCAGATATAATATCATCCAGATAAACTACGACCGTGGAGAGACCGTGGAGGTGGAGAGCATATCCCGGAAGGATTTACTCCATCCCAGAGTTCTCCCTGAGGACCACTCTATATAAGCAGGATGGTTGCGTAACCATGGTATCCCCAACAGGACCTCATCAATTCCCTTGGCAAGTACAAGTAGTGAAATAATCTCCTGATGAGCTGGAGACATGGAGAGAGTGAATGGAATGGTTTGGTGTGTAATCTGTGAGAGTTTTGTTGACCTATTTACCACTCGAACGGTTACAGGTTTGGCGAGCATCACCAGGGGTATTGCGTGTTGCTGGGCGAAAGCAGATGACTTAAAGTTGCCTTCCGCTTCCGCAAAGCTCTACTATAAGAGTGGATGGGCTTATGGTAATTGTCCCCTTGAAGGACAATTTAGAGGAAAATGTCTCCGTGTCTAGTGTACCTCCTCCAACTACCACTAGACGCCGACGTTCCCCCGACCGCTGAGAACACCGGGAGACAAGATGTCCTGACTCCCGGCACATATGACAGAACTTAAGTGCATGAGCGAACCAGGACTTGGATCCTGCTCGTGACACTTCTATGGTCTCATGTAACTCGGGCACCTGGACCAGAGATTCCAGAGGTTTGGCGAAGATGGGAGACAGCCGAAATCTCTGCCTACACTGAGCTCGCGCCAACCTTCGCTCATGAAAATGAAGGTCGATGCGAGTTGATATAGCTATGAGCTCTCCAGTGTGGCGGGAATGTCACTAGTGGCCAAAGCGTCCTTCACATGGTCAGCCAGCCCCCTCCAAAACACAGGGATGAGAGCTTTATCCGGCCACTCCAGCTCAGAGGCTAGAGTCTGGAAATGGACAGCAAAATGGCTGACCATGGACGACCCCTGAGTCAATGCCAGCAGTTGGAGTGCCGTATCATGGTGACTCGAGGTCCTAAAAAAGACCTGCTTCAAAGTGCTGAAGAACCGAGGAGCACTCTGCACCACATGATCGTCGCGCTCCCACAGCGGCGTAGCCCACTCCAACGCCCTGCCCGACAGAAGAGAGATTATAAATCCCACCCTTGCCTGCTCTGTAGGAAAATGTGCAGCCAGAAGCTTGATGTGTATACCGCACTGGCTCACAAAACCCCTACAGGTTTTACTGTCACCAGAGAATTTCTCTGGCAGCGGGAGATGGGATAAAGTCGGAATAGAGGTGGCAGTGGACAAAGTTGCTGCAGCCGTGCTAGCAGCCTGAACAGCTATTGCGGTTACATCCACAGCTGAGGTTGCACACTCGAGAGCCGCCAACCTGCCCTCCAGCTTCTGGATGTACCCCTGCAATCGCTGTTCGTCCGCCATTACTTAGCCAGACCCTGGCACTAGTATACTGTTTGGGCTAGCGGGCCGCACAGAATATAGGAAGGAAACAGCAAGGTGCATTCGCAGCCCGGGGTCCACCGTGCAGAGATATCTGCTGCAAAGTAATTGGCTGCACTATATGGCGGTATAAGCGAACTCTGTTAACTTCCCACATTCGCAAAGATATGAAAATGCTTTGCCCTGTTAACCTCACAGAGGATAACAGCTACCTAACTGAGCAAAGCAAAGAGTGGTCATGCAGACAGCATAGCACACAAACAACTCCTCACCGGTGGTGCAGGTATTCTAGGGGCTTATTTCAGCCAGGCCCTGAATCCAAGCATACAAAACTCCTCACCGGAGATGCTGGTATTCTAAGGGCTTATTTCAGCCAACCCTGACCACATGCAGACATGACCACAAAGTAGCAAAGCTCATAACATAGGTTGATACTAGCTCATGGCCGTGCAGCCATGCAAACCTTATATAGCTGCAGCAGACAAGGACCTTCCTAGTGGTCCAAATGGAGCTGCTACAGGACCTGAGGGTGTGACCCCCGACCTCCAATGAGAGATCCTCCCGTGGGCATGCTTAGTGTGTACACAGCCCCAGAAAATCCTGCTCGCCGCTGACTAGTACTGGCTACAAAAGCAGAGCCTGGAAAGGCAGCAGTAACCCATTGCACAGTATCAGGCTGAGCGAGACGTTGGGACCGATGTCTATGCTGAGCAGGCTCCACTGCGGTTGATGCAGAATAGGAGACTGCAGCAGACATGGCTCGAGATTCCCCATGTGCAGCGGCAGGAACTCGACCCCTAACACGCACCCTCGGAGAAATCTGAAACACCTTGATTTTCACTCACTTTCTGAGTCCCTTCTCCCTCCTGCAGACATAGGTTCCTTGCACGATGCACATGATATCATCACTTAATACAACACCACAACAGCTACAGCTCTCAAATTGGTCACCATACCAAACACATACCAAAGCTTGCACAATTAACTGACTAAAGAACTGAGGCAGGCTTCCAGGTTTGCTGAGCGGATATGTAAAAGATCCCACTGTAATGGGCACTAAATCACATTCAAATAGTCCCTCATCAGTTTCAAGTCCATAATAACTGCACCAAAACAAACCTACTTCTTACCTCTCATATCCTCCTTGTCACACAAGCATAAACAGATATTCAACTGTTTCAATTCTCTCCTCACTCCTTCAGAACCTCCTTTCTCTCCTCTCATCTCAGCTGAAGATTTTTCCTCATTTTTCAAGGAGAAGATTGATAACATCAGAGAAAGTTTTGGCCTACAGTGCCCACAGCCCCTCCTCCTAACTATTCAGCCCTCCTCCACCACCAAAACTAGCTTGTCCAAAATTACAGAAGACAAATTTTCATCTGTACTCTATGGATCACATCGCACCACCTGTTCACTTGATCAGATCCTGTTTCATCTCATCCCAAACCTCAGCACAATCTTCATCCCAACCCTAACCCATCTCTTCAACCTATGACTAATAACTGATGTATTCCACTCATTCTTCATACTTGCCTTGATCACACCCATCCTAAAAAATTCCTCCTCTAGCTATCAACCCATATCACTTCTCCGCTATGAAGGGCCGACGTCACCACCGGCACACCCGGGCAAGTGTAGGGGCCCTGAGCTAGTGGGGGTTACTGAGCACACTAGTGGGGGATGATGGCACACTATGGGGCCCATGAGTCGGGGGAGCCCGGTGTCGCCACCACTCTCATGTTTAATCTGTTTGAAATGCTTACCTTTGCTCATTCTCACTGACCACAGCTCCTCTCTCTTCCATGTCTTATGACTCTGTGATGCATTATATAGGGCCCATTCTGTATAGAGCATTATATGGTGCCCACTCTTTATGGAACATTAAATGGGGCCCATTCTGTATGGAGCATTATATGGGTCCATTCTGTTTTTAGCATTATATGGGGTCCATTCTGTATTGAACATTGTAAGGAGTTCATTATTCTGCATAGAGCGCTATATGGGGCTGATTAAAGTTTATGGAGCAATATCTTGGGCTCATTATACTGTAGAGTGCACTATATAGGGCTCATTATACTGTATGGAGCAATATATGGGGACCATTATACTGAATGGGACAATATACTGTATGGAGGACAATATGGTGCCCATAATACTGCAGGGAGGAATATATGGTGCCAATATTACTGTATGGAGGACTATACTGTCCAGTTTAAAAGTGCAAATTGCCTCTTCTGAGAAAAAGAGGACATAAACTCTATAGCGCCACCTATTGGAAGTAGCGATCCTACAAGTCATAATCAACTCTTTAACGAGTCGTGCATATGACTTAGGATTAAAGCCAAATCAGTATCTCAATTCGCAGACACGGTGTTTCGGGCTGTTGGCCCTCGTCAGTGCGAAGCATGAGAACTAATTTGGCTAGGTGAGAGGCTCTGGACTGGGGTCTAAGGCGTATCGTTTCTTCTTGTGGAGAGTGACATACCATCTCTGGCTTGTAAAGGTAAGGAGGCTTATTCGCCATGCAACGCTCCTCTGGACACCGTGTCTGCGAATTGAGATACTGATTTGGCTTTAATCCTAAGTCATATTGCACGACTCGTTAAAGAGTTGATTGTGACTTGTAGGATCGCTACTTCCAATAGGTGGCGCTATAGAGTTTATGTCCTCTTTTTCTCAGAAGAGGCAATTTGCATATTTAATTTCCCAGAGGAGCGTTGCATGGTGAATAAGCCTCCTTACCTTGACAAGCCAGAGATGGTATGTCACTCTCCACAAGGAGAAACGATACCCCTTAGACCCCAGTCCAGAGCCTCTCACCTAGCCAAATCAGTTCTCATGCTTCGCACTGACGAGGGCCAACAGCCCGAAACACCGTGTCTGCGAATTGAGATACTGATTTGGCTTTAATCCTAAGTCATATTGCATGACTCGTTAAAGAGTTGATTGTGACTTGTAGGATCGCTACTTCCAAAAGGTGGCGCTATAGAGTTTATGTCCTCTTTTTCTCAGAAGAGGCAATTTGCATATTTAATTTCCCAGAGGAGCGTTGCATGGCGAATAAGCCTCCTTACCTTGACAAGCCAGAGATGATATGTCACTCTCCACAAGGAGAAACGATACCCCTTAGACCCCAGTCCAGAGCCTCTCACCTAGCCAAATTAGTTCTCATGCTTCGCACTGACGAGGGCCAACAGCCCGAAATACCATGTCTGCGAATTGAGATACTGATTTGGCTTTAATCCTAAGTCATATTGCACGACTCGTTAAAGAGTTGATTGTGACTTGTAGGATCGCTACTTCCAATAGGTGGCGCTATAGAGTTTATGTCCTCTTTTTCTCAGAAGAGGCAATTTGCATATTTAATTTCCCAGAGCAGCGTTGCATGGCGAATAAGCCTCCTTACCTTGACAAGCCAGAGATGGTATGTCACTCTCCACAAGGAGAAACGATACCCCTTAGACCCCAGTCCAGAGCCTCTCACCTAGCCAAATCAGTTCTCATGCTTCGCACTGACGAGGGCCAACAGCCCGAAACACCGTGTCTGCGAATTGAAATACTGATTTGGCTTTAATCCTAAGTCATATTGCACGACTCGTTAAAGAGTTGATTGTGACTTGTAGGATCGCTACTGTTGTGAATTCTGTGGCAGATCTCCCTCCTGTGGTCACAAGTGGTACTTCGGCTGATTCTCTCTGGGAGCTTCCGTTTGTGGAGGAAACTGGTACTGCTGCTTCTGAGTTTCCTCCCTCAGGTGATCTGGTGAGGTCGTTAGGTGCTTCTCTACTTAACCCCACCTAATGCTTTGATTCATGCTTCCTGTCAATGTTCCAGTGTTGGACTTGTGTTTCTCTGGATCATTCCTGTGGCCTGCTGCTCTGCATAGCTAAGTGCTTCTTTGCTATTTGTTGCTATTTTTTCTGTCCAGCTTGTCTATTTGTTTTGCTGGAAGCTCTGGGACGCAAAGGGTGTACCTCCGTGCCGTTAGTTCGGTACGGAGGGTCTTTTTGCCCCTTTGCGTGGTTTTCTTTAGGGTTTGTGTAGACCGCAAAGTTATCTTTCCTATCCTCGTTCTGTCTAGAATATCGGGCCTCACTTTGCTGAATCTATTTCATCCCTACGTTTGTCTTTTCATCTTACTCACAGTCATTATATGTGGGGGGGCTGCCTTTTCCTTTGAGGTATTTCTCTGAGGCAAGGTAGGCTTATTTTTTCTATCTTCAGGCTAGTTAGTTTCTCAGGCTGTGCCGAGTTGCATAGGTAGCGTTAGGCGCAATCCACGGCTGCCTCTAGTTGTGTTTGGAGAGGATCAGGAATTGCGGTCTGCAGAGTTCCCACGTCTCAGAGCTCGTTCTATTATTTTGGGTTATTGTCAGATCACTGTATGTGCTTTGACCTCCATGTCCATTGTGATACTGAATTGCCTTTCATAACACGCTACTTCCAATAGGTGGCACTATAGAGTTTATGTCCTTTTTCTCAGAAGAGGCAATTTGCATATTTAATTTCCCAGAGGAGCGTTGCATGGCGAATAAGCCTCCTTACCTTGACAAGCCAGAGATGGTATGTCACTCTCCACAAGGAGAAACGATACCCCTTAGACCCCAGTTTAAAAGTGAAACTCTGCAGTCACTCTATGTGATTGCATACTTTTGAATCCCCCATATGCACGCACTATGCGCTGCAAGGAGTTGACAGTTTCTGAGCTATTGTAGAATTTACAATAGATAACAATCATTTACTGTATGAAATAAGTGAAATATTTGGAATTGCACTACACCTATATTTCTCTGTTGTGTCTGTGCGTCATGAATCATGACAACACCAAACACCTTGGAGTACATAAAACACCAAAAAGGTAAAATAAAGACCAAAGTAGTTTATTAAATCAAGTACACATACAAAAAATGCTAGCCAAATAATAAGGCTATAAACAGAAGAGGGGAGTAAGTGTAGGAAACCTGCTGGCACAGCAGGAGGAACAACAGGTAATGCTAGTAAAATAGCTAAGGGTGAGAATACCGAACCCCAATCAGACAGGTACACATGGGGTCATAGATCCATGATTGGTAAAAGTAGAGAAGCTGTCAGTAAATGCCATAGACGCTGCCTAATAGGGCTAGCCCCCAAGGACCCCACATATCCCAGAGGATAGCTACAACTCACTCATAATGGCCGATATAAAGTATAGGTCTTCCCACTGAGACCCCTTGATGCGTGTTTCGTGTGGATGCTTCTTCAAGAAGGGGAATAGTATATGTTGTGTCCCCAAGGTTTAAATAGTACAGCCCCTAGTGGCCGGCATATGCGGCGAACGTGCACCGAAAACCACGTATGGAAGTAACCTCTCTCCCCGCGGCCGTCAGTACGGTGTGCGCATGCGGGCAAAATCTTGAGCGATGACGTCAATGAGCAAGCGCACATCGTCTCATGTGATAACCACAAGGACGGGCAGACAATGCGCAGATCGTAGTGCACGTGCGCACTCCGGCAGCCATATTGCCGAAGAGCAAGGCGGCGGCCATGAATAGGTGTATCATGAAAGAGGAGAAAAGCGATGCACTTTGTGACTTTGAGACGGTGCAAGAAATGATATGTGAGTTGTATACAAAAGGGAAATCCTACATAAGAAAAGGACAATATGCAGCCAGTAGAACAAGAAACCTAGCTAAAAATGCAGCTACAAATGCATACGGTGCGTAAAGTGCATAAATATACAGAAGGGAAATCCTACATAGGAAAAAGGCAATGTGCAGCCGATATAACAAGAAGACTAGCTCAAAATGCATACGGTGCATAAAGTGCATAGAAAATAAAGTGACAAAGTGCAATGACATAATAAGGTTAGACAGAATTAAAAATTGTGTCATAATATGCACAAATATCAAATAGAAGTGAACACCATCAAAGAAAACTATCCTGATTATCCCAACATAGCATGATCGCCGGGCCTGTGATGTCACCGAGAGGCATGCGCCGACTCCCAAGACGTGTGTAAGGTCCATCTCAAATGTCCTGACATGGTAAGGTCACCGGCCATTTTGCTCATCTCAAGTGGTATTGGAGAAGCGGTAATATCACCGAAAAGCATCCGCCAACTCATGGGGCAAATAGATATATAAGCACTAAAAACTTTAAAGACAACACAACAATTAGAACAATACATTTAAAAGATATGGTGAGGAAATTGAACAATTAAAAGTAACTATAAAGAACAGGATGTCTGCAGCACAGCGGACAAGGACAGAGGGGAACCAAAGGCCAAGAGTGCAGGGACCAACAGGACCAGCCACTACAGGAAGGAGGCAAAGGACAACTTTTCATTCAGTCCCTTGGGGGTCATGGTGTCAAGGGTGGTGATCCACCTGCACTCATGTTGTGCACGAATTTGATTAAGGTTCCCACCCCTAATTCCACCATGGATCTTATCAATCCCCCACACCTTCAGTCCGCTAGGATCTAATGTATGAAATAAGTGAATTATTTGGCATTGTACTACACCTATATTTCTCTGTTGTGTCTGTGCGTCATGAATCATGTTATGTGTTAAAGGGGTCCACTGAGACTCTTTCACCCGGGACCCACAAAAACTTGGAGCCGACCCTGCCTCTGTGCTTCAAAACTACTGGAAAAACACATCCATCTTGAACTGTCCTCCCACCTCTCCTCCTGTTCCCTCTTTGACCGCTTACAATCTGCCCTCACTAAAGTCACCAATGGCCTAATTGCCAAATCCAAGCGATACTACTTTATACTCCCCTTACTAGACCTGTCATCTGCCTTCGACACAGTCACACACCACCACGTCTTCTCATCCCATATTTGTCGGTCTCCCAAGCTTCAGTTCTAGGACCTCTGCTCATCTCCATCTACACCTTCAGCTTAGGATGGAGTCCCACAGCTTTCCGTATCATCTCTATGCTAATGACACACAGATCTACCTCTCTGGACCAGATATCCCACAATGTCTGTCCGACATTTCATCCATCTTCTCTGCTCAATTTCTAAAACTTAACATGTACAAAACTGAATTCTTCATCTTTCCCCATCTCACTGAACCCCCCCAATAGACACATCCATCAAAGTCAATGGTTGCTGACTCTCCCCAGTCCCACAAGCTCGCTGCATCCGGTGTTGTGAATTCTGTTATCAAACTCCCTCCTGTGGTCATGAATGGTACTTCGGCGAGTTCTGTCCATGGACTCCCTCTGGTGGCTGTGAGTGGAGCTGCTGCTTCTGAGGTTCCTTCCACGGGTGACGTAGTTTATTCTTTGGCTGGCTGCTCTATTTAACTCCACTCAGATCGTTACTCCATACCAGCCGTCAATGTTCTTGTACTGGTTCAGTTCGCTCTTGGATCTTTCGGGTGACCTGTCTACTCCAGCTGAAGCTAAGTCCCTGCTAGTTTATTATTTGTTCTTTGTTTTCTTGTCCAGCTTGCTATCATGATTTTGCCTTGCTAGCTGGAAGCTCTGGGATGCAGAGTGGCACCTCCGCACCGTGAGTTGGTGCGGAGGTCTTTTTGCACACTCTGCGTGGTCTTTTGTAGTTTTTTGTGCTGACCGCAAAGATACCTTTCCTATCCTCAGTCTGTTTAGTAAGTCTGGCCTCCCTTTGCTGAAACTTGTTTCATTCCTGTGTTTATGACTTTCATCTTAACTCACAGTCAATATATGTGGGGGGCTGCCTTTTCCTTTGGGGAATTTCTCAGAGGCAAGGTAGGCTTTATTTTCTATCTCTAGGGCTAGTTAGCTCTTAGGCTGTGAAGAGGCGTCTAGGCCGAGTTAGGTACACTCCACGGCTATTTCTAGTGTGTGTGATAGGATTAGGGGTTGCGGTCAGCAGAGCTCCCACTTCCCAGAGCTTGTTCTGTGTTAGTTTAACCATCAGGTCGTTCCAGGTGCTCCTAACCAACAGGTCCATAACAGTACAGCTGGCCCAAAGTATTAATGCATCTCAATAGAGGGATAAGAGAAGTTCTGAGACCATTTTTTTTTCTCTGCAGTGTGTTTTGTCTTTCTTTTCCCCTTAACCTCTGGGTGGTTCAGGACACAAGTGTAGATATGGACATTCAAGGTCTGTCCTCTTGTGTGGATCATTTCACTGCAAGGGTACAAAACATTCAAGATTTTGTGGTTCAGAATCCGATGTTAGAGCCTAGAATTCCAATTCCTGATTTGTTTTCTGGGGATAGATCTAAGTTCCTGAATTTCAAAAATAATTGTAAACTGTTTCTTGTTTGAAACCCCGCTCCTCTGGTGACCCCGTTCAACAAGTAAAAATCATTATTTCTTTGTTGCGTGGTGACCCTCAAGACTGGGCATTTTCCCTTGCGCCAGGAGATCCTGCATTGCGTGATGTAGATGCGTTTTTTCTGGTGCTTGGATTGCTTTATGATGAACCAAATTCAGTGGATCAGGCAGAGAAAATCTTGCTGGCTTTGTGTCAGGGTCAGGATGAAGCGGAGGTATATTGTCAGAAGTTTAGAAAGTGGTCTGTGCTTACTCAGTGGAATGAGTGTGCCCTGGCGGCAATTTTCAAAAAGGATCTTTCTGAAACCCTTAAGGATGTCATGGTGGGATTTCCCACGCCTGCTGGCCTGAATGAGTCTATGTCCTTGGCTATTCAGATCGATCGGCGCTTGCGGGAGCGCAAAGCTTTACACCATTTGGCGGTATTCTCTGAGCATAGGCCTGAGCCTATGCAATGTGATAGGACTTTGACTAGAGCTGAACGGCAAGAACACAGACGTCGGAATGGGCTGTGTTTTTACTGTGGTGATTCCACTCATGCTATCTCCGAGTGTCCTAAGCGCACTAAGCGGTTCGCTAGGTCTGCCACCATTGGTACGGTACAGTCTAAATTTCTTTTGTCCGTTACTCTGATTTGCTCTTTGTCGTCCTATTCTGTTATGGCATTTGTGGATTCAGGCGCTGCCCTGAATTTGATGGACTTGGAGTTTGCCAGGCGCTGTGGTTTTTTCTTGGAGCCCTTGCAGTATCCTATTCCATTGAGAGGAATTGATGCTACGCCTTTGGCAAAGAATAAGCCTCAGTACTGGACTCAATTGATCATGTGCATGGCTCCTGCACATCAGGAGGATATTCGCTTTTTGGTGTTTCATAATCTGCATGATGTGGTCGTTTTGGGGTTGCCATGGCTACAGGTCCATAATCCAGTATTGGATTGGAAATGTATGTCAGTGTCCAGCTGGGGTTGTCAAGGGGTACATGGTGATGTTCAATTGCTGTCAATTTCGCCTTCCACTCCTTCTGAAGTCCCTGAATTTTTGTCGGATTACCGGGATGTATTTGATGAGTCCAAATCCAGTGCCCTACCTCCTCATAGGGATTGCGATTGTGCTATTAATGTGATTCCTGGTAGTAAGTTTCCTAAGGGCCGACTGTTCAATTTATCTGTGCCAGAGCACGCCGCTATGCGGAGTTATATAAAGGAATCCTTGGAGAAAGGTCATATTCGCCCGTCGTCATCACCGTTGGGAGCAGGGTTCTTTTTTGTGGCCAAGAAGGATGGTTCTTTGAGACCTTGTATTGATTACCGCCTTCTTAATAAGATCACAGTCAAATTTCAGTACCCTTTGCCGCTGCTGTCTGATTTGTTTGCTCGGATTAAGGGGGCTAGTTGGTTCACCAAGATAGATCTTCGAGGGGCGTATAATCTTGTGCGTATTAAACAGGGCGATGAATGGAAAACAGCATTTAATACGCCCGAGGGCCATTTTGAGTACCTGGTTATGCCAATTTTGGCTTTCTAATGCTCCATCTGTATTTCAGTCCTTTATGCATGACATCTTCCGAGAGTACCTGGATAGATTCATGATTGTATATTTGGATGATATTTTGGTCTTTTCGGATGATTGGGAGTCTCATGTAAAGCAGGTCAGAATGGTGTTCCAGGTCCTTCGTGCGAATTCCTTGTTTGTGAAGGGGTCAAAGTGTCTCTTTGGAGTTCAGTAGGTTTCATTTTTGGGCTTCATTTTTTCCCCTTCTACTATCGAGATGGACCCTGTAAAAGTTCAGGCGATTTATGATTGGACTCAGCCGACATCTGTGAAGAGCCTGCAGAAGTTCCTGGGCTTTACTAATTTTTACCGTCGCTTCATCGCTAATTTTTCTAGTGGGGCTAAACCGTTGACTGATTTGACCAAGAAAGGTGCTGATGTGGTCAATTGGTCCTCTGCGGCTGTAGAGGCTTTTCAGGAGTTGAAGCATCGTTTTTCTTCTGCCCCTGTGTTGTGCCAGCCAGATGTTTCGCTCCCGTTTCAGGTCGAGGTTGATGCTTCTGAGATTGGAGCAGGGGGTGTTTTGTCGCAAAGAAGTTCTGATGGCTCGGTGATGAAACCATATGCCTTCTTTTCTAGAAAGTTCTCGCCTGCTGAGCGCAATTATGATGTTGGCAATGGAGAGTTGTTGGCCATGAAGTGGGCATTCGAGGAGTGGCGACATTGGCTTGAAGGAGCCAAGCATCGCGTGGTGGTTTTGACGGATCACAAGAATTTGACTTATCTCGAGTCTGCCAAATGGTTGAATCCTAGACAGGCTCGATGGTCGCTGTTTTTCTCCCGTTTTGATTTTGTGGTTTTGTACCTTCCGGGCTCTAAGAATGTGAAGGCTGATGCCCTGTCAAGGAGTTTTGTGCCTGACTCTCCGGGTGTTCCTGAGCCGGCGGGTATTCTCAAAGAGGGGGTAATTTTGTCTGCCATCTCCCCTGATTTGCGGCGGGTACTGCAGAAGTTTCAGGCTGAGAGACCTGACTGTTGTCCAGTGGAGAAACTGTTTGTCCCTGATAGATGGACTAGTAGAGTTATCTCTGAGGTTCATTGTTCGGTGTTGGCTGGTCATCCTGGAATTTTTGGTACCAGAGATTTGGTGGCTAGATCCTTTTGGTGGCCTTCTTTGTCACGGGATGTGCGTTCTTTTGTGCAGTCCTGTGGGACTTGTGCTCGGGCTAAGCCCTGCTGTTCTCGTGCCAGTGGGTTGCTTTTGCCCTTGCCGGTCCCGAAGAGGCCCTGGACGCGTATTTCCATGGATTTTATTTCAGATCTCCCTGTCTCTCAAAGGATGTCGGTCATTTGGGTGGTTTGTGATCGCTTCTCTAAGATGGTCCATTTGGTACCCTTGTCTAAATTGCCTTCCTCCTCTGATTTGGTGCCATTGTTTTTCCAGCATGTGGTTCGTTTGCATGGCATTCCGGAGAACATCGTCTCGGACAGAGGTTCCCAGTTTGTTTCGAGGTTTTGGCGGTCCTTTTGTGCTAAGATGGGCATTGATTTGTCTTTTTCTTCGGCTTTCCATCCTCAGACTAATGGCCAAACCGAACGAACTAATCAGACTTTGGAGACATATCTGAGATGCTTTGTTTCTGCTGATCAGGATGATTGGGTGTCCTTCTTGCCTTTGGCTGAGTTCGCCCTTAATAATCGGGCCAGCTCGGCTACTTTGGTTTTGCCGTTTTTCTGTAATTCTGGTTTTCATCCTCGTTTCTCTTCAGGGCAGGTTGAGCCTTCGGACTGTCCTGGTGTGGATACTGTGGTGGACAGGTTGCAGCAGATTTGGACTCATGTGGTGGACAATTTGACATTGTCCCAGGAGAAGGCTCAACGTTTCGCTAACCGCCGGCATTGTGTTGGGGATTTGGTTTGGTTGTCGTCTCGTTATGTTCCTATGAATGTTTCCTCTCCTAAGTTTAAGCCTCGTTTCATTGGTCCGTATAAGATTTCTGAAGTTCTCAATCCTGTGTCATTTCGTTTGGCCCTTCCAGCTTCTTTTGCCATCCATAATGTGTTCCATAGGTCGTTATTGCGGAGATACGTGGCGCCTATGGTTCCCTCCGTTGATCCTCCTGCCTCGGTGTTGGTCGAGGGGGAGTTGGAGTATGTGGTGGAAAAGATTTTGGATTCTCGTATTTCGAGACGGAGACTCCAGTACCTGATCAAGTGGAAGAGTTATGGTCAGGAAGATAATTCCTGGGTTTTTGCCTCTGATGTTCACGCTGCCGATCTAGTTCGTGCCTTTCATTTGGCTCGTCCTAATCGGCCTGGGGGCTCTGGTGAGGGTTAGGTGACCCCTCCTCAAGGGGGGGTACTGTTGTGAATTCTGTTATCGAACTCCGTCCTGTGGTCATGAATGGTACTTCGGCGAGTTCTCTCCATGGACTCCCTCTGGTGGCTGTGAGTGGAGCTGCTGCTTCTGAGGTTCCTTCCTCAGGTGACGTAGTTTATTCTTTGGCTGGCTGCTCTATTTAACTCCACTCAGATCGTTACTCCATGCCAGCTGTCAATGTTCTTGTACTGGTTCAGTTCGCTCTTGGATCTTTCGGGTGACCTGTCTACTCCAGCAGAAGCTAAGTCACTGCTAGTTTATTATTTGTTCTTTGTTTTCTTGTCCAGCTTGCTATCATGATTTTGCCTTGCTAGCTGGAAGCTCTGGGATGCAGAGTGGCACCTCCGCACCTTGAGTCGGTGCGGAGGTCTTTTTGCACACTCTGCGTGTTCTTTTGTAGTTTTTGTGCTGACCGCAAAGATACCTTTCCTATCCTCAGTCTGTTTAGTTAGTCTGGCCTCCCTTTGCTGAAACTTGTTTCATTCCTGTGTTTGTGACTTTCATCTTAACTCACAGTCAATATATGTGGGGGGCTGCCTTTTCCTTTGGGGAATTTCTCTGATGCAAGGTAGGCTTTATTTTCTATCTCTAGGGCTAGTTAGCTCTTAGGCTGTGAAGAGGCGTCTAGGCCGAATTAGGTAAGCTCCACAGCTATTTCTAGTGTGTGTGATAGGATTAGGGGTTGCGGTCAGCAGAGCTCCCACTTCCCAGAGCTTGTTCTGTGTTAGTTTAACCATCAGGTCGTTCCAGGTGCTCCTAACCACCAGGTCCATAACATTCCGGGTGACCCCTGACTCTGCTGACTCCTTCAAACCATATATCCAAGCCCTTTCAACTTCCTGCCAACTCAAACTCAAAAATATTTCCTGAATCCATACATTCCTTAATCAAGAATCTGAAGAACACTAGTGCACACCCTCATCATCTCCCAGCTTGACTACTGCAACCTGCTGCTCTATGGCCTTCCTTCTAACACTCTCAGACTCCTCCAATCTATCCTAAACTCTGCTGCTTGATTAATCTAGCAATCCCTCTATATTCCCCAGCCTATCCTCTCTGTCAATCCCTTCACTGGCTCCCCATTGCCCAAAAACTCCAGCACAAAACCCTAACCATGTCATACAAAGTCTTCCAAAACCTGTATCCTACATAACCTCCTGGCACTTACCCGGACGCAACCTCCCATCCTCACAAGATCTTCTTGTTCACTCTTACTCTCTTAGCTCCTCTTCCCACAATTGCATAAAAGATTTTTCCCATGCATTCCCCTACTCTGGTCCTCTACACCAACATATCAGACTCTCGCTTTCTATGAAATGCTTAAAAAAGATCCTGAAAAACTACCTCTTCCGACGAGCCTACAACCTGCAGTAACCTTCATTCTACTATAACGCTGCATGACCACATCTACCTTCACCTACTGTATCCTCACGCATTCCTTGTAGACTGTGAGCCCTCGCGGGAAGGGTCCTCACTTCTCCTGTTCCATTTGGTGACTTGTATTTTTCAAGATTATTGTACTTATTTTTTATTATGTACAGTTAACACTAGCAGTTTACATGCACTATATAAAAGGACACATACATGTTTTTCTCAATATCTTAAATTAAATCAGAATAAACCTTTCTCGTTTTTGGTCAATTAGTAATACCATAATTATTAATATTTGCCGAATGCCAGTACGGTACAGATTTGACAGATTTGAACATGTTTTGGACATTGTTATACATGCATATTATGAGGTCATGGCACACGTTGTGACATCTCAACATTGAGATTTAGAGACACACATACAAAGGTAAGTCCCAGCTTTTAGTATATTTGTAAGTTTGCAGTGCACATCATGGCCTTAGGAGGGCCATACAAAGGGAAGTCCCAGGTCTGGTGGGGGCTTAGACATTCTGGCCTAGTGTAAAGAAGCTAAGGTTTCAGCACATGCCAGTAGTAAAAAGAAGCGTCAAGAGCTAAGTGGGGACAGCAAGTAGCATAGGTGGGCGGAGAGGTGATTATTATTTTTTTTTTGTTTTTAATCATTTTCCAGGCTGCTATGGTTCAGCCAGGTAGCTGCAATGTTGCTGAATTTGAGTGGAGGGATTTACAGAAAGATTGTATTCTGGAGAATACATATGATTGTAAAATTCAAATAGAATTTAATTTCACCCAATAAAATTTGCTCATATTTAGTAAATACCTTTAAATATACTTATATTTTCTAGTAAACAACTTAAGAGTAGCAAAATTAGTTTCTGCTTTTTTCCAGTACCTTCCAATCTAATACAGGACAGTAGCAGTGACTGCAAATGTCACTGTAGAAGTTCTCTGTACCCATTTCATTGCTCAGTGCATTAAGCCTTTGTTAATAATTTCACACATTTCATTCAATGCCTTGTATAAGCCCAATCTTCCCATTAATTTACATGCATTAAGCAAACATTGTTCTTCAATTACACCATAATACAGTTTTTCAAAAGTATCCCCAGATGAACTAAATATCACAATTTCTGAAAACAATCACAAAAACCACAGCCGTATGTGTATTATCAATTTATGGTTTTTCTAGCATTAGACATTTGGGTTTCTCATATTTATGTAAAAATCCATGTTATTTTATGTCTGAAGTATAATGTTAAATGGTAAAGAGGCTACAATCTCTTGGGTACATTCTCAGCAAAATTGCACATTTAGTATACATATTTAATGAAATATATTTTTTAATAAATAAATCAACTTTAAATTGTGGCATTTACAGAACGAATGGCACATGTTATTATCTGTTTAATGGAGTCTGCATTTGTACACAATGTCTTATAAATTCAGAGTCGGGAAGGTAATTATCTCGATGTTTATTAATATTAACTAACCTTGATGGGTTTTTGTAAGACAATATGAGCTAAAATGCTACATAAAAAGTCAGTTGCATGAACTATGTATGTTAACAGGCAGCTGTTTGAATACCTCTGGTAATAAATCACAGGACGCTCTTGATTCTAAAGTACGTTTGTTACAGCCTGGAATTATGCACATCCCAAAGATTCAATTATTGAGATATCATCCCAGTGTTTACAACAATCTGTGGAAACCAGATGCATTTGAGACCAATGGCCTATATTAGGGCAATTAAGTATGACAGAGGCTCTTTCTGATTTGTTTTAATGTGTCTTACTAAGATAAATATTCCATTACCTCTGTGATTGTACCATCTTCCATTAATAATTCCTAGACCTGTTCGGGCTTTTTAACATAATTTTATTGTAAACTAGATTTAACGGTGCAACTGGCACAACCTGGAAGGAAAGTTCTTGTAGAAAAGCAGAGTCTGTTTATAGATAGATTTAATGTATTTTGTAACTATAGGCCCCGAAGGCATAAGTAAGGTAAGTGTGGCCTGATTGTACTGTTGGCACATGAGGTCATGTCTCCAGACTAGGTGTACAAGTTACCGAATGCAGAACAGATTATAATACTTTAGAAATGCAACATCAATGTATTGTTCTACTTCTGATCAATGCATCACATATTTATAATATTAGCTATCCCATGTAAAAGGGATGGTTCCATCTGGTACATTTATGGCAAATTGACATCCTATGTCATAAATGTCCATTAGATGAGTTACTTCCCGAAAAGCCAAGGAAGAAATGTATGTTGGAGTCTTGGGGTACTAATTTACATATTGTTCTCTCTTTCATGTTATGTTCCTCTTTAGATGTATGTAGAGAATTTATTCGCTCATAAATTTATTACACGTCCTGTTCTTATATTCTTTCCTCATAGATTGTAAGCTTGCGAGCAGGGCCCTCACTCCTCTTGGTATCTATTTTGTACTGTGATTTTTGTTATGCTGTAATGTCTATTGTCTGTACAAATCCCCTCTTTAATTTGTAAGGCGCTGCGGATTATGTTGGCGCTATATAAATACAATTATTATTATTATTATTATTATTATTATTATTATTATTATATGTCATATATGTGTCTGCCATACCTTACATTATTTATATAGAGAACACAACACCATTGTTCTTATGAAACTCTTTTTCTGATATGTTTTTGTGACCTTTTTTTTTCTCCCCACTTTTTTAATATGCTGCATTTTATGCTATGTTTATGATTCTATGTGGTCATTCACTCCTTTCTTCTAAGTGTAGCACATAGATGTAGAAGTTATTAAAAACAGAAGATATTAAAATAATTCAGAAATGCAAAATCAATGTTCTATTTCTGACCACTGCATCGCATATTTATAATATTAGCTATCCCATGTAAAAGGAATGCTTCCATCTTGGAGATTTATGACATTAACATCACATGTCGTTAAATGCCTCAAGAACAGAGCCCTGGAATGTGGCAGTCAGGAAAGGAGGGTGGCCACTTATGCTGTTTCTTAAAGCAGTTGTCTTGCCTAAAACTGCAAGTCTGCAGTCACTCTATGTAACTACAGACTTGTGAATCCTCACATCATGCGCACTGAGCACTTTGAGGATTATCCAGTGCCGGCAGCGGGAGAGGAGGGCAAATATGTGATTGGCATACATGTGGTCAATTGCGGTCTAGACTATATCTGGCCTAGTTCAATGCAAGTGTATTGAGTGAGGATTGATACAGTTGATTAAGAATGTGGCTGGAAGTGTGCAAATTGCATACAGGCTGCCAGTATGATGTAATGATACAATATGTATCTTTACATGATGTAAAGATACACAAGTGAACAGTCACATAGAGTGACTGCAGAGTTGTAGTTTTAGACCAGACAACCCCTTTGTTCTATATTGCTACATGGAAAAATTGACAGGACTTGCAACTCTTGGATATTTATTACATATATTTTTGACACAAGTATGTATAGTGCGGTAAGTTTATATACATCTGTTAGTTCAGCATACAGTAACTATTAGGGTAAAGTATGGATTTGTGGGCACTGTGCGGCCAAAATATAGCAGTTCATTCAATGTTTGGCACTAGTGAACAATGTATGATTCTATGGTGACACACCATGGTATTATGCTGGCATGTGACACTTTTTGGCAATGCTATTCACATAAAGCAATAGGATGCCCACATAGGGCCATTCCTGGATTTCGTCATTTTCTGCTCACAATAATATAGACAGTATTGCTATCTGTGGGCAAAAGGGGTTTCTCGGCTGTGGTATTACTTGAGCACTTTATGTTAGTGACAAATTATTCAAAATAAATGCCCATAGCCACTTATACAGACAGTGTCACTTGGGCACCTTAGTGAGAAAAAGTCTCACTGTGCCGAGGTAAGTACATTGCAGTTCACCATGAGAAATATCTCATTTCTCCCAGTGAACTCTCTGAGTTCAGCGCTGCACTGTGAGACGTTTTCTCATGGAGCAGTGCGGATTTCACCGAGGTCAGTGCAGTTCAGGGCCCAGCTGTTAACTCACACTCAGTGACTTGCAATAACCTCGATGATGTCACTGCTCATCACTGAGGCTGCATTCACAGCAGCTCATTTCTCAGTGGTTCTTAACCTTGGTCGGTCACATCTAAGCACCATCCAAGTTGAAAACTATTTATTCCCAGACAAGGATTATGATGTGGGAGAAAACAAAGGACTTTATTTTGGCTGTGTGTTTATTTACAACATAACTATAGGATTAGTAATGGATCAGTATCTTAAAGACACCTCTGCATTACTAAAGGTACCGTTACACTTAACGATTTACCAACGATCACGACCAGCGATACGACCTGGCCGTGATCGTTGGTAAGTCGTTGTGTGGTCGTTGGAGAGCTGTCACACAGACAGCTCTCCAGCGACCAACGATGTCCCCGCGTAACCAGGGTAAACATCGGGTTACTAAGCGCAGGGCCACGCTTAGTAACCCGATGTTTACCCTGGTTACCATTGTAAAAGTAAAAAAAAACACTACATACTTACATTCCTGTCGCGTCCCCCAGAGTCAGCTCCCTGCACTGTGTAAGCACTGGCCGGAAAGCAGAGCGGTGATGTCACCGCTGTGCTTTGCTTTACGGCCGGCCGGCGCTGACACTGGGGGACGCAGGGAAGCTGACGCTGAGGGACGTGACAGGAATGTAAGTATGTAGTGTTTTTTTTTTTACTTTTACAATGGCCCTACCAGTGAATACATTGCTGAATCGGCGTCACATACGCCGATTCAGCGATGTCAGCGGGTGATCCAGCGACGAAATAAAGTCCTAATCATTCCCCAGCGACCAACGATCTCCCAGCAGGGGCCTGATCGTTGGTCGCTGTCACGCATAACGATTTAATTAACGATATCGTTGCTACATCACAAAAAGCAACGATATCGTTAACGATATCGTTGTGTGACGGTACCTTTAGCCATGGGCTTGTTGTCACCAGACTTTTCTAGCCAGCTGCAGGCTGCTATTTTTCGACTGCGGGGCCAATATCTATGGCCCCTTATCAGCCTAATAATTCCAACCCCCAGTTGATGAGGGAGACCCCACGAGGTTTTTGTAAATTATTTATTTAAGTAATTAAAAAAAACAGAGTGAGGCCCCTTCTATTCCTGCAATAACCTCGATGATGTCACCACTCGTCACTGAGGCTGCATTCGCAGCAGCTGATAACTCAGTGGTTCTCAACCTGGACAGTAACATCTAAGCACCATTCAAGTTGAAAACTATTTATCCCCAACAAACAAGTATTATGATGTGGGAGAAAAGAAAGGACAGGTGAAGGATATTGTTGTTTTTGATTTTTGCTTTATTACAGCAGGCGAGTGCTTCAATGGAATGGGCGTTAGGTGAGTATAACTGTTTGTTGTCACCAGACTTTTCTGGGCAGCTGCAGGCTGCTATTTTTTGACTGGGAGGCCAATATCCTTGGCCCCTTACCAGCCTGAAAATTCCAACCCTAACTGATGGGGAAGACCCCACAAAGTTTTTGTAAGTTATTTATTTAAATAATTAAAAAAACAGAGTGAGGACCTCTCTATTCTTGATAACCAACCTTGCTAAAGCTGACAACTGAAGGTTGCAGCCTGCAGCTGTCAGTTTTGCCTGGCTGGTTATATAAAATACAGGGGAACCAATGTAGGGGGGTCACTGGGACTGGTATACGGCCCACCCTTTTAAGTACACATCCTGGTTGCTGCACTGTGTAATGTATATTGTGCTTTCTAAATGTTTGCTGAACCATAATGTGTTGTACTACTTGCATGGTTCATTTTCCATAAGAATATAGGGACAGTGTAGTATTGCAGTTTGCCCTCTAGATGGGGTCTATGACACTGTATCAGATTAGTGTGTGAATAGTTAACCAGAGGAGGAGCTAGCTGGTATAAGGTAGGAACAGCTTCCTAGTTTGGAGCAATAGGGGTCAGGGTGCCCAGGCAGCTTGGTTGGGCACCAGAGCCCAGGTTACCCAGCAGCTGTGCAACATTAACCCCTTCCCGACCTTTGACGCCACGTAGGCGTCATGAAAGTCGGTGACAATCTGACCCATGACGCCTATGTGGTGTCATGGAAAGATCGCGTCCCTGCAGATCGGGTGAAAGGGTTAACTTCAATTTCACTCGATCTGCAGGGAAAGGGGGAGTGGTAGTACAGCTCAGGGGGGTAGCTTCACCCCCCCGTGGCTACGATCGCTCTGATTGGCTGTTGAAAGTGAAACTGCCAATCAGAGCGATTTGTAATATTTCACCTATTAGAACTGGTGAAATATTACATTCAAGCCATGGCCGATGCTGCAATATCATCGGCCATGGCTGGAAACACTGGTCTGCCCCCCCACCCCACCGATCGCCCCCCCAGTCCTCTGATCAGTCCTGTACACTGCTCTGCTCCCCTCCATCCTCCTGTCCGCTCCCCCCGTGCTCTTGTTGACTCCCCCATGCTCCAATCCCACCCCCCGTGCTCCAATCCAACCCCACTGCACTCCGATCCACCCCCCCGTGCTCCACTCCACCCCCCATGCTCCAATCCACCCCCCATGCTTCGATCCACCCCCCCGTGCTCCAATCCACCACCCCTGCGCTCCGATCCACCCCCCATGCTCTGATCCACCTCCCCGTGCTCCCCCCCACCCCATCATACTTACCGAGCCTCCCGGGGTCCGTCCATCTTCTCCATGGGTGCCGCCATCTTCCAAAATGGCGGGCACATGCGCAGAACCCGCCGAATCTGCCGACAGGCAGATTCATTCCAATGTACATTTTGATCACTGTGATAAAACTTATCACAGTGATCAAAATAAAAAAAATAGTAAATGACCCCCCCTTTTGTCACCACCATAGGTAGGGACAATAATAAAATAAAATAAAGACATTTTTTTTCCACTAAGGTTGGGGTTAGAACTAGGGTTAGGGTTAGGGTTTCGGTATGTGCACATGTATTCTGGTCCTCTGCGGATTTTTCCGCAGCGGATTTGATAAATCTACAGTGCTAAACCGCTGCGGATTTATGGCGGATTTACCGCGGTTTTTCTGCGCATTTCACTGCGGTTTTACAACTGCGATTTTTCTATTGGAGCAGTTGTAAAACCGTTGCGGAATCTGCAGAAAGAAGTGACATGCTGCGGAATGTAAACTGCGTTTCCATTCAGTTTTTCTGCAGCATGTGTACAGCCATTTTTGTTTCCCATAGGTTTACATTGAACTGTAAACTCATGGGAAACTGCTGAGGACCCGCAGCGTTTTCCGCAGTGTGTGCACATACCTTTAGAATTAGGCTATGTGCACACGGTGCGGATTTGGCTGCAGATCCGCAGCGGATTGGCCGCTGCGGGTTCGCAGCAGTGTTCCATCAGGTTTACAGTTCCATGTAAACCTATGGAAAACCAAATCCGCTGTGCCCATGGTGCGGAAAATACCGCGCGGAAACGCTGCGTTGTATTTTCCGCAGCATGTCAATTCTTTGTGTGGATTCCGCAGCGTTTTACACCTGTTCCTCAATAGGAATCCGCAGGTGAAATTCGCACAAAAAACATTGGAAATCCGCGGTAAATCCGCAGGTAAAACGCAGTGCCTTTTACCCGCGGATTTTTCAAAAATGGTGCTGAAAAATCTCACACGAATCCGCAACGTGGGCACATAGTCTTAGGGTTAGGGTTGGAATTAGGGTTGTGGTTAGGGTTGTGATTAGGGTTATGGCTAAAGTTGGGATTAGGGTTAGGGGTGTGTTGGCGTTAGTGTTGGATGTAGAATTGAGGGGTTTCCACTGCACATCAGGGGTCTCCAAACGCAACATGGCGCCACCATTGATTCCTGCCAATCTTGTATTCAAAAAGTCAAATGGTGCTCCCTCACTTCCGAGCCCCGACGTGTGCCCAAACAGTGGATTACCCCCACATATGGGGTACCAGCATACTCAGGACAAACTGCGCAACAATTAATGGGGTCCAATTTCTCCTGTTACCCTTGTGAAAATAAAAAATTGCTTGCTAAAACATCATTTTTGAGGAAAGAAAAATGATTTTAATTTTCACGGCTCTGCGTTGTAAACGTCTGTGAAGCACTTGGGGGTTCAAAGTGCTCAACACATATCTAGATAAGTTCCTTGGGGGTCTAGTTTCCAAAATTGGGTCACTTGTGGGGGGTTTCTACTGTTTAGGCACACCAGGGGCTCTGCAAACGCAACGTGACACCCGCAGACCATTCCATCAAAGTCTGCATTTCAAAAGTCACTACTTCCCTTCTGAGCCCTGACGTGTGCCCAAACAGTGGTTTACCCCCACACTTGGGGTATCAGCAAACTCAGGAGAAACTGGACAACAACTTTTGGGGTCCAATTTCTCCTGTAACCCTTGGGAAAATAAAAAATTCTGGGCTAAAATTTATTTTTGAGGAAAGAAAACGTATTTATTATTTTCACGGCTCTGCGTTATAAACTTCTGTGAAGCACTTGGGGGTTCAAAGTGCTCACCACATATCTAGATAAGTTCCTTTCGAGGTCTAGTATCCAAAATGGGGTCACTTGTGTTTTTTTTTACTGTTTAGCCACATCAGGGTCTCTGCAAATGCAACGTGATGCCCGCAGAGCATTCCATCAAAGTCTGCATTTCAAAACGTCACTACTTCAATTCCGAGCCCCGGCATGTGCCCAAACAGTAGTTTACCCCCACATATGGGGTATCTCCGTACTCAGTAGAAACTGGACAACAAATATTGGGGTCGAATTTCTCCTGTTACCCTTGGGAAAATTAAAAAATTCTGGGCTAAATAATTATTTTTGAGGAAAGGAAACGTATTTATTATTTTCACGGCTCTGCGTTATAAACTTCTGTGAAGCACTTGGGGGTTCAAAGTGCTCACCACACATCTAGATAAGTTCCTTTTGGGGTCTAGCTTCCAAAATCGGGTCACTTGTGGGGGGTTTCTACTGTTTAGCCACATCAGGGGCTCTGCAAACGCAACGTGACGCCCGCAGAGCATTCCATCAAAGTCTGCATTTCAAAACATCACTACTTCATTTCCGAGCCCCGGCATGTGCCCAAACAGTGGTTTACCCCCACATATAGGGTATCTGCGTACTGAGGAGAAACTGGACAACAACTTTTGTGGTCAAATTTCTCCTGTTACCCTTGGGAAAATAAAAAATTGCGGGCTAAAAAATAATTTTTGAGAAAAGAATTTTTTTTTTATTTTCATGGCTCTGCGTTATAAACTTCTGTGAAGCACTTGGGGGTTCAAAGTGCTCACCACACATCTAGACTAGTTCCTTTGGGGGTTTAGTTTCCAAAATGGGGTCACTTGTTGGGGATCTCCAATGTTTAGGCACACAGGGGCTCTCCAAACGTGACATGGTGTTCGCTAATGATCGGAGCTAATTTTTCATTTAAAAAGCCAAATGGCGTGCCTTCCCCTTCCGAGCCCTGCCGTGCGCCCAAACAGTGGTTTACCCCCACATATGGGGTATCACCGTACTCAGGACAAACTGTACAACAGCATTTGGGGTCCAATTTCTCCTATTACCCTTGGCAAAATAGGAAATTCCAGGCTAAAAAATCATTTTTGAGGAAAGAAAAATTATTTTTTATTTTCATGGCTCTGCGTTATAAACTTCTGTGAAGTACCTGGGGGTTTAAAGTGCTCAATATGCATCTAGATAAGTTCCTTTGGGGGTCGAGTTTCCAAAATGGGGTCACTTGTGGGGGAGCTCTAATGTTTAAGCACACAGGGGCTCTCCAAACGCGACATGGTGTCCGCTAACAATTGGAGCTAATTTTCCATTTAAAAAGTCAAATGGCACGCCTTCCCTTCCGAGCCCTGCCTTGTGCCCAAACAGTGGTTTACCCCCACATATGAGGTATCGGCGTACTCGGGAGAAATTGCCAAATAAATTTTATGATCCATTTTATCCTATTGCCCATGTGAAAATGAAAAAATTGAGGCGAAAATAATTTTTTTGTGAAAAAAAAGTACTTTTTGATTTTTACGGATCAATTTGTGAAGCACCTGAGGATTTAAAGTGCTCACTAGGCATCGAAATAAGTTCCTTGGGGGGTCTAGTTTCCAAAATTGGGTCACTTGTGGGGGAGCTCCAATGTTTAGGCACCCAGGGGCTCTCCAAACGTGACATGGTGTCCGCTAACGATAGAGATAATTTTTCATTCAAAAAGTCAAATGGCGCTCCTTCCCTTCCGAGCCTTACCATGTGCCCAAACAGTGGTTTACCCCCACATATGAGGTATCGTTGTACTCAGGAGAAATTGCCCAACAAATTTTAGGATCCATTTTATCCTGTTGCCCATGTGAAAATGAAAAAATTGAGGCTAAAAGAATTTTTTTGTGTAAAAAAAGTACTTTTTCATTTTTACGGCTCAATTTGTGAAGCACCTGGGGGATTAAAGTGCTCACTATGCATCTAGATAAGTTCCTTGGGGCGTCTAATTTCCAAAATGGGGTCACTTGTGGGGGAGCTCCAATTTTTAGGCACACGGGGGCTCTCCAAACGTGACATGGTGTCCGCGAAAGAGTGGAGCCAATTTTTCATTCAAAAAGTCAAATGGCGCTCTTTCCCTTCCAAGCCCTGCCGTGCACCCAAACAGTGGTTTACCCCCACATATGAGGTATCAGCGTACTCAGGACAAATTGGACAACAACTTTCGTGGTTCAGTTTCTCCTTTTACCATTGGGAAAATAAAAAAATTGTTGCTAAAAATCATTTTGTGACTAAAAAGTTAAATGTTCATTTTTTCCTTCCATGTTGCTTCTGCTGCTGTGAAGCACCTGAAGGGTTAATAAACTTCTTGAATGTGGTTTGGTGCACCTTGAGGGGTGCAGTTTTTAGAATGGTGTCACTTTTGGGTATTTTCAGCCATATAGACCCCTCAAACTGACTTCAAATGTGAGGTGGTCCCTAAAAACAATGGTTTTGTAAATTTTGTTGTAAAAATGAGAAATCGCTGGTCAAATTTTAACTCTTATAACTTCCTAGCAAAAAAAAAAATTGTTTCCAAAATTGTGCTGATGTAAAGTATACATGTGGGAAATGTTATTTATTAACTATTTTGTGTCACATAACTCTCTGGTTTAACAGAATAAAAATTCAAAATGTGAACATTGCGAAATTTTCAAAATTTTCGCCAAATTTCTGTTTTTATCACAAATAAATGCAGAATTTATTGACCTAAATTTACCAGTAACATGAAGCCAAATATGTCACAAAAAAAAAATCTCAGAACTGCTAGGATCCGTTGAAGCGTTCCTAAGTTATTACCTCATAAAGGGACACTGGTCAGAATTGCAAAAAACGGCCAGGTCATTAAGGTCAAAATAGGCTGGGTCATGAAGGGGTTAAAGTGTAGTGCCCAGCCATTCAAGGATCAGCGGCTGGAGATATAGCAGTGCAGTCGATTGGCAGCATTGAAGAATCGGAAGATCAAAGCAGGACAGTGTAGGGACGCAGGTGGCTCCATGATGTGTTAACTCATTTCATGGGTTCATGCCCTCAGAACCAGTGCAAAATGGCTGAGGGAATCCCCAGGCACAGTGAATGTGGACAGGGAGAATGCTGCGTTACTGCAGGAAGCGGTACGACCTTGGGCAAGTACTCGATGCCAAAAAAGGAGAAGTAGGGAAAGTGAGAATTGTGAATTGTTTGAAACTTTCTACTATAACTGTAACTGAGAAGGATGTGCTGCGAACTGTAACAAGTAAAGTTTGTTGTTTGAAGTTAAAGCTGGACTGGGTTTCAATTTGTGAGAATTCGTCTGAACGGAGCCTGCAAGAGCTGAGAAGGGATCCGGAAGGTACCGGTGACAGAGAGGCAAGTACCCTCATAAAAGAACATTGTTTGTATGTATAAGGGAGACCAGGGTGCTCAAGAGCCACTAATCTCAGCCACAACTACATCCCTTGCCCTCCCTCACACCTATGCCAAGTTTTTTTAATTATTTATTTAGAGAGCAGGTGCCAGTTAATGAATACTTTCATCAGCTAACACCCACTGTTATTAGTGGCAGCAAGCCAAGGCTGATGAGAGCAGTAGTCCCATCAACCGACGCCAGTGACCGGAGGTAAACCAGAGGTAAACCTTTTACCTCCGATACCAGCTGTGTCAAATGACAGCATGGTAACTGTGGCTCTTTGACCAGTGGTAATGATTTTACTGCCGATTAGACAGCATGCCAAACACGGGACATTCGGGCCCCCCAGTGAATGGGGTCTGGGTTCGGGTATGGAAACTGTTCTGGCACCCAAACCCAAAACTGTTTTCATCTGTTCATTTGAACCCACCGGACTCGAACATCTTGGGGTCCGCCCATCTCTACTTATGAGCAAAGCAGTGTATCCATATGTAAATTTGATGTTACTTTGATGACCCTTGAAACACATGAAAGGTGCAGCATAGATCTAATTTCTTATGACTTGTAAGATTTTTTTCACATTGAAGCAAAAGTATAAATGTTTAGCTAAAGCATTGGCAGTAATTAGTATATCATAATTAGCTCCAGATTAGACAGATTGTTAGAATTATGGATATTAAGAAAGCGCAAAATTTATTCGCCATTTGTGTAAACTAGTGTGATTAAATTGAATTTCATTACACTATGTAACAACTTTTTTTTTTGCTCCTGGGTACAAAGAGTGTTTTGCCTAAAACAAATAGAAAATAGTTGTTGTTCCACAAAAACTTTGCTTCTGTGATCAGGACAATTAAATTTTGAAATTTGTCTGTTTTCGGGAAAATTCTCTATTTGTATTCAATACTGAGTAGTCTTCTAGAATATTGTTTAACTGCTAGAATTGTGCAGAAGTTTCTAAAATTTTCCAGAATTATCTAGAAGATTCCAAAAACTTTTAGAACTTTCTAGATCGTTCTTGGACTGTTCAATAGTAGTTATACAAGTATAAAAGCACAATTGACTCGAAACAACATTACGGTTTGTGTTATTGCTGAGCAAGAGAATAACGATAGTTAAAGAGCAATTACTTGTTTTAGATGGCATCAAGAGGCTGTTTGCGCCCAGCAGATGCATTTTACTACGTGTGTGGAAAATTTATAAAGACAAGAGCGAGAAAGTATTCCGCGAAAGCATGTGGTATAATGTGCGAGGCCTACAAGGCATATTTCGGCATGCCTGTCAGGGATCAAGAAAAGTCCTGCGCACCTCATTTTACATGCGAATATTGCGAGAAAACTTTTGAAGGTAAGGTGAACAATTGCTGCTTGTTTAGCTGGACTATCGTAAAATATGTATTAAGTAATGTGTAAAATTTCCTGCTTTTAAATGTATATAATTAATTAAATCTGCTATTTTACAGGTTGGTACAGGGGAGAAAAGAGCCATGAAATTTGGTATCCCGCAAATTTGCAGCAACTTACCGACCACTCAAGCAACTGCTACTTCTGCATTGTTGATCCTGCCAAACGTCGCACAGGCAAGAATGCGCCTCAAATCGTTTATCCAGATATTCCTTCTTCCGTTGCCCCATTACCACACTGCCGTGAGATGCCTGTTCGAACTATCCTGTAGAGGGATCAGCCATCTCAGGAAAAATCTGACAGCAAGGAACATATTGGAGATCAAGATTTTGTTTTCACAGATGAAGTTGAGGAGAGAAGGCCATACTTTCCTAACCAGAAAGGAGTCAATGATCTGATCAGAGATTTTTGTCTTACCAAGTCCAATGCTAAGCTTCTGACATCGAGGCTTAAGCAGTAGAACTTGTTGGATGAAAGCGTGCAAGTTACAGATCAGAGAAAGCGTCACCAAACATTTTCCTACTTCTTCAGTCAGGAAGATGGGTTGTGCTTATGCAACAATGTGGCCATTCTTTTTGAGGCTATATGTATCACCTGTAACCCGAGTGAATGGCGCCTATTCATAGACACTTCATCCTGGAGAATGTCTCTGTATACTGCATTGATTTTCCATGGTATGCACTGACTTTACCCAGCTCTCCCTGGCTCCCGAATGTCTCTGTATACTGCATTGATTTTCCATGGTATGCACTGACTTTACCCAGCTCTCCCTGCTCCTGAATGTTTCTGTATATTGCACTGATTTTTCTATGCTTCCCCTGGATCTGAGTGTCTTGGTGCTGCACATATAATCCTTTTTAGTATGCTTTCTTACCTATCAGCTTGTTTTCCATGACCTGTCTTCATGTATCTCTGTGTTATCCTGGCATCTCTTTGAGTGGTCACTCCAACCCCTCCCTCTCTTTATGACCTCTGCTTAAGTCTCTACATCTGGTCTCCCATACCCAGCCACCTCCTCATTCACACCTGATTGCCCTTAACTGGGGATATATTCACATGCGGGAGTCTGCTACAGACTCAGTCTGCTGCAATTCATCTTTTAACTTCCATCTTTTAAATTACATCTTTTTAATTATGATTCTGAATTAGACTGAATTGGACTGGAATTGACTGGAAGGTAACAGAACACCGACCACTTCAATGTTTCGGTTTATTTTCTCTTTCACCCCCATACTACTTTCCTTCTTACAATCTCCTGCAATCCCTCCACCTAGTAAGGAAATAGTCATTTCTCCCTCCATCCTCGCCAGCCATCTCACCTTCTTCTCAGAACTGTTCCTCCACATACAATCCTTTTACTCCAGACACACACGGCCGCATCACGTCCTATCCTTCTCCCACCTTCTAATGCTCTGTCTGCTACTCCTCATTGCTGGTGACATATCCCCAAATCCCGGCCTTCCCCAACTCATCCTCACACTTGTTTCTAACCCCCTGCCACGATCCTCCACACGTTTTCCCAACCATGACAACCTCATACCCATTCATCCAGCCCCCACTCCCCCGCTTCCCCTACCTGGAGCACTATGGAACGCACGCTCCATCTGCAACAAACTGCCATTTATCCATGACCTCTTCATCACCAACAAACTCTCCTTCCTCGGCCTCACCGAAACCTGGCTCACCCCTCTGACTCTGCCTCTCCAGCTGCGCTCTCCTATGGCGGATTCCACCTCTCTCACACCCCTCGCCCCAGCAACAAACGCGGTGGAGGAGTTGGCCTGCTCCTGTCCGACACCTGCTCCTTCACTCCAATACCGCTACCACCCTCTGCTACTCTTCCCTCGTTTGAGGTGCACTCTGTCCGCATCTATTCCCCCTCCAACCTCCAGCTGGCTGTCATCTACCGCCCCCCAGAACTAGCCATCTCCACCTTTCTCGACCACCTCACCACCTGGCTACTTCATTTCCTCTCTGTTGACATCCCTACTATCATCATGGGTGATTTCAATGTCCCCATTGACACTTTCACCTCAGCTGCCTCTAAACTTTTATCACTGACTGCCTCCTTCAGCCTCACTCAATGGTCCTCTGAGGCCACTCACAAAGATGGCCACATGCTGGACCTCATCTTCACCCGCCTCTGCTCCCATACTAATCTCACTAACACACCCCTCCCCCTGTCTGACCACAACCTACTGACATTCTCGTCCCTCTCCTCTCCTAGTGTGCAACCCCCACTCCACAAACTCACTCACCCTCGCAGAAATCTCAAACATCTCAACTTACAATCACTCTCTGAGTCCCTTCTCCCTCTCACAGATATAGCTTCCCTTCATGACACAGATGCTGCTGCCACTTTTTATAACACCAAAATAACAGCAACACTCAATTCGGCTGCGCCGCTCATGCATAGTAAAACTCGTACAATTAACAGGCAGCCCTGGCTGACCAGCCTGACCAAAGAATTGAGACGGACTTCCAGGATTGCTGAGAGGAGATGGAAGCAATCCCGCTCTGCCGACCACTTCACTACATACAAGCAGTCCCTCGCGAGCTTCAAGTCTGCGCTCACTGCCGCAAAACAAACTTACTTCTCATCTCTCATATCCTCCCTGTCCCACAACCCTAAACAGCTTTTCAACACTTTCAATTCTCTACTCCGTCCCCCCGCACCTCCTCCCTCCCCCCTCATTTCTGCTGATGACTTCGCCTCTTTCTTTAAACAGAAGATCAATACGATCAGAGAAAACTTTGGCCCACAGCGCCCACTATCCCTCTTAGTTGCTCAACCCTGCTCCTCAAAAACCAGCTTCTCCACCATGACAGAAGATCAGCTCTCCACCCTCCTGTCAAGATCACACCTCACCACCTGCACGCTTGACCCGCTCCCATCCCACCTCATCTCTAACCTTTCCACGGTCTTCATCCCAACCCTAACGCACCTCTTCAACCTCTCACTCACAACAGGTGTCTTTCCCTCATCCTTCAAGCATGCCAAGATCACACCCATCCTCAAAAAGCCCTCCCTCGACCCATTCTCTGTGTCTTGCTATCGCCCAATATCTCTTCTCCCTTATGCCTCCAAATTGCTGGAGCAACACGTCCATCTTGAACTGTCCTCCCACTTCTCCTCCTGCTCCCTCTTTGATCGGTTACAATCAGGCTTCCGTTCCCATCACTCAACTGAAACTGCCCTAACTAAAGTCACCAATGATCTACTAACTGCCAGGAGTAAGCGACACTACTCTGTCCTCTTTCTCCTGGACCTGTCTTCTGCCTTTGACACTGTCGACCACTCCCTTTTGCTACAAATCCTCTCATCTCTTGGGATCACAGACTTGGCCCTTTCCTGGATCTCGTCATATCTGACAGAGCGAACATTCAGTGTCTCCCTCCCCCACACCACCTCCTCACTTCGCCCCTTGTCAGTCGGTGTTCCTCAAGGCTCTGTTCTAGGACCCCGACTCTTCTCCATCTACACTTTCGGCCTGGGACAGCTCATAGAATCCCACGGTCTGCAGTACCATCTCTATGCTGATGACACACAGATCTACCTCTCCGGACCTGACCTCTCCTCCTTGCTTACCAAAATCCCGCACTGTCTGTCTGCCATTTCAGCCTTCTTTTCTGCTCGCTTTCTACAACTGAACATGGACAAAACAGAATTCATCATCTTTCCCCCATCTCACTCTACCCCTCCACCAGACCTATCCATCAATGTCAATGGCTGCTCACTATCCCCAGTCCCACACGCCCGGTGCCTCGGGGTGATCCTCGACTCTGCCCTCTCTTTCAAGCCACATATCCAAGCCCTTGCCTCCTCCTGTCGTCTCAAACTCAAAAATATTTCCCAGATCCGTGCTTTCCTTGACCGCAACACTGCAAAAACGCTAGTGCATGCCCTTATCATCTCCCGCCTCGGCTACTGCAACCTCCTACTCTCTGGACTCCCCTCTAGCACTCTGGAACCGCTCCAATCCATCCTACAATCTGCTGCTCGACTAATCCACCTGTCCCCCCGCTATTCCCCAGCCTCTCCCCTGTGTCAAGCCCTTCACTGGCTTCCTATCGCCCAGAGACTCCAGTTCAAAACCCTCACACTGACATACAAAGCCATCCACAACCTGTCTCCTCCATACATCTGTGACATGGTCTCCCGGTACCTACCTACACGCAACCTCCGATCCTCTCAAGACCTCCTTCTCTACTCCCCTCTCATCTCTTCTTCCCATAACCGCATCCAAGACTTCTCCCGTGCTTCCCCCATACTCTGGAACTCTCTACCCCAACACATCAGACTCGCGCCTACCATAGAAACCTTCAAAAAGAACCTAAAGACTCATCTCTTCCGACAAGCCTACATCCTGCAGTGATCCTCAACCTACTGAACAGCCGCACAGCCAGCTCTTCCCTCTCCTAGTGTTTCCTCACCCACCCCCTGCAGACTGTGAGCCCTCGCGGGCAGGGTCCTCCCTCCTTATGTACTCGTGTGCCTTGTTATCTGCTCATGTTTAATGTATTTGTCTATATTTGCCCCGTATTCACATGTAAAGCGCCATGGAATAAATGGCGCTATAAAAATGTATAATAATAATAATAATAAAGCCATGCTGGTTCACAATGGAAACAACTACCCGTCTCTCCTATGGCTCACTCTGTGTATCTCAAAGAGGACTACACCAGTGTCAAGATACTGCTGAGTGCCTTGAAGTATGATGACTATGGATGGGAGGTCATTGGAGATTTCAAAATTGTGTCATTCCTGATGGGCATTCAAGGCAGTTTCACAAAATTTCCTTGTTTCCTTTGCCTCTGGGACAGCTGTGACACTAAGGTGCAATATCACGGAAAGGAGTGGCCATAGCTGACTGAGTTCTCTGTGGGAAAGAGCAATGTCAAGTGGGAGCAACTGGTAGATCCTCTGAAGGTGCCGATGCCTCCACTGCACATCAAGTTTTGCCTCATCAAGCAATTTGTCACGGCTCTTGACAAGGAGTCGGCAGCTTTCAAGTACCTCCAAGATCTCTTTTCAAAGCTGTCCGAGGCAAAGGTCAAGGCTGGTATATTCATCCGACCGCAGATCAAGAAGATCATAGATTGTGACCAGTAGGGTTGAGCGAAACGGGTCGAAATTGTTCAAAAGTCGCCGACTTTTGGCAAGGTCGGGTTTCATGAAACCCGACCCCAGTGGGGGGTCGGCCATGAAGTCGGCGATCTTTTGAATCTGGAATCGGAATTCCGATCCCGATTCCCGATATGTTTAAGATATCGGGAATTGGTATCGGAATTCAGATTAAAGTGTAAAATATAGAATTAAAATAAAAAATATTGCAATACTTACCCTCTGACGCGCCCTGGTACTAACCGGCAGCCTTCCTCCTTCGAATCCGCGATTCTAGGACCTTGCCGTGACGTCGCGGTGACGTCGCGGCTTGTGATTGGCCGCGCGGCCGCCCATGTGACCGCTCGCGCGGCCAATCACAAGCCGCGACGTCACCCGCGACGTCACCGAAGGTCCTGGAAGGGCTGATTCTTAGGAAGGAAGGCTGTCGGAAGGAAGCAGGGTGCTTCCGAGGGTGAGTATATACCTAATAGGAATATACTCACCCTCGGAAGCGCCCTGCTTCCTTCCGACAGCCTTCCTTCCTAAGAATCAGCCCTTCCAGGACCTTCGGTGACGTCGCGGGTGACGTCGCGGCTTGTGATTGGCCGCGCGAGCGGTCACATGGGCGGCCGCGCGGCCAATCACAAGCCGCGACGTCACCCGCGACGTCACCGAAGGTCCTGGAAGGCTGATTCTAAGGAAGGAAGGTTCCCGGTTAGTACCAGGGCGCGTCAGAGGGTAAGTATAAGGATATTTTTTATTTTAATTCTATATTTTACACTTAAATATGGATCCCAGGGCCTGAAGGAGAGTTTCCGGTCCTTCAGACCCTGGGAACCATGGAAACCCAATGCACTGCATTGGGTTTCGAGTTTCGGCCGACCCCGACCCCGACTTTTTTATAGGATCGGCCGATTTCACTCGACCCGACTTTTCCAAAAGTCGGGTTTCGTGAAACCCGACCCGATCCTATAAAAGTGAAGGTCGCTCAACCCTAGTGACCAGTTCACCAAGCTGCTGAACAGGACAGAGAAAGCAGCTTGGAACAGTTTTGTTGCAGTGGTTCATGTTTTCCTGGGTAATCACAAGGTTGAAATCTATGTGCAGTTGGTTCAGACTCTCATAAAGAATTACACCATAATGGGATGCTGAATGTCTCTCAAAGTCCATATCCTTGACACTCATCTTGACAAGATAAAGGCGAACAAGGGAGCTTACTCAGAGGAGCAAGGCAAGCGTTTTCCTCAAGATATATTGGAGTTCAAACATTGTTACCAAGGACAGTATAATGAAAACATGATGGGGGACTACATTTGAGGGCTTCTTCATGAAAGCAATTTGCAGTACACTCGCAAATCTAGAAAAAAAACAACTAATTTCTGAACCTTTTTAGTGCTTTTTGACTGTCTTTGTCTATTTACCATGCAATTGTTGTTTCTGATCAGACCACAAGAACGAAAATATAACAATTTCCTTTTTTGTAACAATAATTATGAAATTTTTCTTGCCTGTCGTCATAAAATAAAAGTTTGTGCTGAATGTAGTCATTTTTCCATAGTCTTTAAACATAAGCATTTGAAATATTACACTTGGAAGCCAGGAACAAAAATTGTGTTACATAGTGCTATGTATACATTGTATTATTAAACGGAACCTGTCATTAGGTTTTCACTATGTAATCCATCCTATATACTGTATATATACAGTGGGGCAAAAAAGTATTTAGTCAGTCAGCAATAGTGCAAGTTCCACCACTTAAAAAGACGAGAGGCGTCTGTAATTTACATCATAGGTAGACCTCAACTATGGGAGACAAACTGAGAAAAAAAAAATCCAGAAAATCGCATTGTCTGTTTTTTTATCATTTTTTTTTGCATTTTATGGTGGAAAATAAGTATTTGGTCAGAAACAAACAATCAAGATTTTTGGCTCTCACAGACCTGTAACTTTTTCTTTAAGAGTCTCCTCTTTCCTCCACTCATTACCTGTAGTAATGGCACCTGTTTAAACTTGTTATCAGTATAAAAAGACACCTGTGCACACCCTCAAACAGTCTGACTCCAAACTCCACTATGGTGAAGACCAAAGAGCTATCAAAGGACACCAGAAACAAAATTGTAGCCCTGCACCAGGCTGGGAAGACTGAATCTGCAATAGCCAACCAGCTTGGAGTGAAGAAATCAACAGTGGGAGCAATAATTAGAAAATGGAAGACATACAAGACCACTGATAATCTCCCTCGATCTGGGGCTCCACGCAAAATCCCACCCCGTGGGGTCAGAGTGATCACAAGAACGGTGAGCAAAAATCCCAGAACCACGCGGGGGGGACCTAGTGAATGAACTGCAGAGAGCTGGGACCAATGTAACAAGGCCTACCATAAGTAACACACTACGCCACCATGGACTCAGATCCTGCAGTGCCAGACGTGTCCCACTGCTTAAGCCAGTACATGTCCGGGCCTGTCTGAAGTTTGCTAGAGAGTATTTAGATAATCCAGAGGAGTTTGAGGAGAATGTCCTATGGTCTGATGAAACCAAACTGGAACTGTTTGGTAGAAACACAACTTGTCGTGTTTGGAAGAAAAAGAATACTGAGTTGCATCCGTCAAACACCATACCTACTGTAAAGCATGGTGGTGGAAACATCATGCTTTGGGGCTGTTTCTCTGCAAAGGGGCCAGGACGACTGATCCGGGTACATGAAAGAATGAATGGGGCCATGTATCGTGAGATTTTGAGTGCAAACCTCCTTCCATCAGCAAGGGCATTGAAGATGAAATGTGGCTGGGTCTTTCAACATGACAATGATCCAAAGCACACCGCCAGGGCAACGAAGGAGTGGCTTCGTAAGAAGCATTTCAAGGTCCTGGAGTGGCCTAGCCAGTCTCCAGATCTCAACCCTATAGAAAACCTTTGGAGGGAGTTGAAAGTCCGTGTTGCCAAGCGAAAAGCCAAAAACATCACTGCTTTAGAGGAGATCTGCATGGAGGAATGGGCCAACATACCAACAACAGTGTGTGGCAACCTTGTGAAGACTTACAGAAAACGTTTGACCTCTGTCATTGCCAACAAATGATATATTACAAAGTATTGAGATGAAATTTTGTTTCTGACCAAATACTTATTTTCCACCATAATATGCAAATAAAATGTTAAAAAAACAGACAATGTGATTTTCTGGATTTTTTTTTCTCAGTTTGTCTCCCATAGTTGAGGTCTACCTATGATGTAAATTACAGACGCCTCTCATCTTTTTAAGTGGTGGAACTTGCACTATTGCTGACTGACTAAATACTTTTTTGCCCCACTGTATATATATATATATATATATATATATATATATAGTACAGACCAAATTTTGGACACAAGTACTCATTTAAATATTTTTATGTATTTTCATGACTATGAAAATTGTACATTCACACTGAAGACATCAAAACTATGAAGTAACGCATTTGGAATTATATACTTAACAAAAAAGTGTGAAACCACTGAAAATATGTCTCATATTCTAGGTTCTTCAAAGTAGCCACCTTTTGCTTTGATGACTGCTTTGTACACTCTTGGCACTCTCTTGATGAGCTTCAAGAGGCAGTTACTGGGAATGGTCTTCCACCAATCTTGAAGGAGTTCCCAGAGATGCTTAGCACTTGTTGGACCTTTTGCCTTCACTCTGCTGTCCAGCTCACCCCAAACCATCTCGATTGGGTACAGGTCTGGTGACTGTGGAGTCCAGGTCATCTGGCATAGCACCCCATCACTCTCCTTCTTGGTCAAATAGCCCTTACACAGCCTGAAGGTGTGTTTGGGGTCATTGTCCTGTTGAAAAATAAATGATAGTCCAACTAAACGCAAACTGGATGGAATAGCATCCAGCTGCAAGATGCTGTGGTAGCCATGCTGGTTCAGTATGCCTTCAATGTTGAATAAATCCTCAACAGTGTCACCAGCAAAGCACCCCCACACCATCACATCTCCTCCTCCATGCTTCATGGTGAGAACCAGGTATGTAGAGTCCATCCGTTCACCTTTTCTGCGTCACACAAAGACATGATGGTTGGAACCAAAGATCTCAAATTTGGACTCATCAGATCAAAGCATAGATTTGCACTGGCCTAATGTCCATTCCTTGCGTTCTTTAGCCCAAACAAGTCTCTTCTGCTTGTTGCCTGTCCTTAGCTGTGGCTTCCTAGCAGTTATATGACCATGAAGGTCTGCTGCACAAAGTCTCCTCTTAAGAGTTGTTGTAGAGATGTGTCTGCTGCTAGAACTCTGTGTGACATTGACCTGTTCTCTAATCTGAGCTGCTGTTATCCTGCGATTTCTGAGGCTGGTGACTCGGATAAACTTATCCTCAGAAGCAGAGGTGACTCTGGGTCTTCCTTTCCTGGGGCGGTCCTCATGTGAGCCAGTTTCTTTGTAGTGCTTGATAGTTTTTGCCACTGCACTTGGGGACACTTTCAAAGTTTTCCCAATTTTTCGGACTGACTGACCTTCATTTCTTAAAGTAATGATGGCCACTCGTTTTTCTTTACTTAGCTGCTTTTTTCTTGCCATAATACAAATTCTAACAGTCTATTCAGTAGGACTATCAGCTGTGTATCCACCAGACTTCTGCACAACACAACTGATGGTCCGAACCCCATTTATAAGGCAAGAAATCCCACTTATTAAACTTGACAGGGCACACCTGTGAAGTGAAAACCATTCCCGGTGACTACCTCTTAAAGCTCATCAAGAGAACGCCAAGCGTGTGCAAAGCAGTCATCAAAGCAAAAGGTGGCTACTTTGAAGAACCTAGAATATGAGACATATTTTCAGTTTCTTCACACTTTTTGGTTAAGTATATAATTCCACATGTGTTAATTCATAGTCTTGATGCCTTCAGTGTGAATGTACAATTTTCATAGTCATGAAAATACAGAAAAATCTTTAAATGAGAAGATGTGTCCAAACTTTTGGTCTGTACTGCATATATACTATATATATATATATATATAATTTTTTTAATCCATTAAACAAGTGAAAAGCAATATACATACTTAACAAAAGGTTGAAGTGAATGCTCTCCATAAAAGCCAATGTGTTTTCAATGCTAGAGTGTTCTTAGCCCTAGTACCACGACAAAAACTTTTTCTTGCTTTTACATTAACAGAGCTGTATGAAGCCTTGTTTTACGGTGGACAAATTGCTATTTTGAATGGCACTATACAGTATTCCATATCATGTACTGAAAAAATGAGAAAATAAATCTAACTGAAGTGAAATGTTAAAAAAATGCAACTAATTACAACTATGTTCAAATTACATAGTATCTTTATTCTACAGGTTAGCATGAGATTTTATTTTATATTTAGTGGGGGTTTTCAATACGCAAACAATCTTTTTCTCAATCTTTATGTTTGTCCCCAGTAAAATAATCAAGTACACTTACCTCCTGTGCCGGTGCCATTCCAGCAATGTTGGCACTGTTTCTCCCGGGGCTAATTGAACCTTGTCAC
Organism: Ranitomeya imitator; assembly: GCF_032444005.1. Taxonomy (NCBI): domain Eukaryota; kingdom Metazoa; phylum Chordata; class Amphibia; order Anura; family Dendrobatidae; genus Ranitomeya; species Ranitomeya imitator. Next base: position 463,437,049 of record NC_091287.1, on the reverse strand, counting down.
ATGATTCCTGCTGCCAATCAGTGTGACTTTTTTGCCTTTGGAGGTATCATACGCATCTGGTGAAAGTGAGAGAGCAGTAGAAACTACAGCAAAGACTACAGAAAAACCAAAGAAATGAGCAGGAGCATAAGTTGGTATACGTGCATAGTGTAGAAGCACATTCACACTGTTGACATTTAACAGACAAAACCCAAGGAAAAAACTAAATGAACAAATATCCTGAAGTAAGAAACTTCTAGAAATAAAACTTTTTGGTTTGTGTTGCCATTTTTTGAGATCTGTAACTTTTCATTTATCCATTAATGGGGCTGTGTAATGGTTTATTGACGTTTTCATTAATATCATTTTGGGATAGATGGTATGGTTTGATAATTTCTTATTGTAATTTTTTGCTACGGTGTGGTGAACATAAAATCACCACTCTGGCATTTTTTTCTTTACTGTGTTTTCCAAGTAGTTTATTTAATGTAATATTTTGAGCGAACTGCGTTTTATTGATCGTAATATCCTTATTTTTAGGGGGAGGAAAGAGGACTGATTATGTCTATTTTTTAATTTTTTAACCCCTTTCTGACTTCGGATGGGATAGAACGTCCGAGGTCAGATCCCCCGCTTTGATGCAGGGCTCCTGCGGTGAGCCCGCATCAAAGCTGGGACATGTCAGCTGTTTTGAACAGCTGACATGTGCCCGCAATGGCGGCAAGTGAAATCGAGATTCACCCGCTGCTATTAACTAGTTAAATACCGCTGTCAAACGTGGACAGCGGCATTTAACAGGCGCTTCCAGCCGGAAATGAGCGCATCGCCGACCCCGTCACATGATCGGGGGTCAGCGATGCATCACAATGGTAACCATAGAGTTCCTTGAGACCTCTATGGTTACTGATCCCGGCTAGCTGTGAGCGCCACCCTGTGGTCGGCGCTCAAAGCAAGCCTGTTATTAAGCTACATAGCAGCGATCTGATGATCGCTGCTATGTAGCAGAGCCGATCGAATTGTGCCAGCTTCAAGCCTCCCATGGAGGCTGTTGAAGCATGGCAAAAGTAAAACGAAAAGTTTAAAAAAATGTGAAAAAAAAAAAATATAATAGTTTAAATCACCCCCCTTTTTGCCCCATTCAAAATAAAAACCTCAAAAAAACCCTATCTACTCCATCCGTCAGTCCTACAGGGGAGAGGATATAATCCCCTACAATACACTCTAACACATACTGGTAGAATGCCCCTCATAAACCATATATAGACATATGTGATTTGTGATACCAAATAGCAGCTATAAGGGTGTATTGATATAAGTGAAAGTTACCCTAACAGCTACAAAAAATAAACCTAAAAGCTGATGCTACCTAGATGCGGAGGTTGGCACCCTAAGAGAAATAACGAGAATGGCGCCCCCGCTCGTGCGATGACTATCCCTGGTCTCCTACCTTCCCCCTATAAGAGATAGGTACAGAAACAGAAGGCCAGATGGCTGAGAATAACTTGTACAAATATGTGATATCAATAATATAGCACCTCTGGCCCTCCCCCACAGTGTGATGTAAGACCAAAGGATAGATATACAGTGGGGCAAAAAAGTATTTAGTCAGTCAGCAATAGTGCAAGTTCCACCACTTAAAAAGATGAGAGGCGTCTGTAATTTACATCATAGGTAGACCTCAACTATGGGAGACAAACTGAGAAAAAAAATCCAGAAAAATCACATTGTCTTTTTTTTTAACAATTTATTTGCATATTATGTTGGAAAATAAGTATTTGGTCAGAAACAAACAATCAAGATTTCTGGCTCTCACAGACCTGTAACTTCTTCTTTAAGAGTCTCCTCTTTCCTCCACTCATTACCTGTAGTAATGGCACCTGTTTAAACTTGTTATCAGTATAAAAAGACACCTGTGCACACCCTCAAACAGTCTGACTCCAAACTCCACTATGGTGAAGACCAAAGAGCTGTCAAAGGACTCCAGAAACAAAATTGTAGCCCTGCACCAGGCTGGGAAGACTGAATCTGCAATAGCCAACCAGCTTGGAGTGAAGAAATCAACAGTGGGAGCAATAATTAGAAAATGGAAGACATACAAGACCACTGATAATCTCCCTCGATCTGGGGCTCCACGCAAAATCCCACCCCGTGGGGTCAGAATGATCACAAGAACGGTGAGCAAAAATCCCAGAACCACGCGGGGGGACCTAGTGAATGAACTGCAGAGAGCTGGGACCAATGTAACAAGGCCTACCATAAGTAACACACTACGCCACCATGGACTCAGATCCTGCAGTGCCAGACGTGTCCCACTGCTTAAGCCAGTACATATCCGGGCCCGTCTGAAGTTTGCTAGAGAGCATTTGGATGATCCAGAGGAGTTTTGGGAGAATGTCCTATGGTCTGATGAAACCAAACTGGAACTGTTTGGTAGAAACACAACTTGTCGTGTTTGGAGGAAAAAGAATACTGAGTTGCATCCATCAAACACCATACCTACTGTAAAGCATGGTGGTGGAAACATCATGCTTTGGGGCTGTTTCTCTGCAAAGGGGCCAGGACGACTGATCCGGGTACATGAAAGAATGAATGGGGCCATGTATCGTGAGATTTTGAGTGCAAACCTCCTTCCATCAGCAAGGGCATTGAAGATGAAACGTGGCTGGGTCTTTCAACATGACAATGATCCAAAGCACACCACCAGGGCAACGAAGGAGTGGCTTCGTAAGAAGCATTTCAAGGTCCTGGAGTGGCCTAGCCAGTCTCCAGATCTCAACCCTATAGAAAACCTTTGGAGGGAGTTGAAAGTCCGTGTTGCCAAGCGAAAAGCCAAAAACATCACTGCTCTAGAGGAGATCTGCATGGAGGAATGGGCCAACATACCTACAACAGTGTGTGGCAACCTTGTGAAGACTTACAGAAAACGTTTGACCTCTGTCATTGCCAACAAAGGATATATTACAAAGTATTGAGATGAAATTTTGTTTCTGACCAAATAGTTATTTTCCACCATAATATGCAAATAAAATGTTAAAAAAACAGACAATGTGATTTTCTGGATTTTTTTTTCTCAGTTTGTCTCCCATCGTTGAGGTCTACCTATGATGTAAATTACAGACGCCTCTCATCTTTTTAAGTGGTGGAACTTGCACTATTGCTGACTGACTAAATACTTTTTTGCCCCACTGTATTTACCAACTATAGCATCACTATATATATAATAAATAGCAGATAGCAACTAATAGGACAAACAGAATAAGCCAGTACTCTTGTTGGCTCATGGTGGATAATACAAAGCCAACACTACTAAGGACTAACTAATAATATACAAAACATATACACCACATAGATCTATAACACAGCGCCACCACATATATCTGGATACAAAATAAATCGATATATACAGCAGTGTGGATAATACAGTGAATACACCATAAAATCAAAATAGTAATGATATACTTATCCACTGCATTCAACCGTCCACAGCTGATAATAAATCCAGATGTCGCGGCTCAAACCATGATGACTGGGCAAATAACACCTCCAGACAACCTCTCGACGCGTTTCCCCCACCAAGTTGGGTTCATCAGGAGAGACTAGATGACAGCATGGCAGTAATAAATTGCAAAGATAGGGCTGCAGTAAATACCACGTGGGTCCTACTTATATACACACGCTCGGGGATAATGACTTCCTGTTTGACGATTCAATGTGTTGCCAATACTATGGATAAACCTTAACAATAAGGGCGTAATACAAAACCACATGCATCTCCATGAAGGAGGAGTACATGGAAGCCCCCCTCTGCACGTGAGGATACTAACATGCTCTAGCCGCCGGCGGAAACGGAAAGACCGCCAAATACGGCGCACGTGCAGAAAGCTAGATGAAGCGATAGATAGTACGCAGGCGCCCAAACTAGAATACACAAAACCCATAACAGCGCGACGCATGCGCCAGAAGCCAGATAAATGGAAGGTGGTAGGTACAAAGTACACAGGCACAAAGTCCGAAATAGCGCAAAAGCGCCATACATATATAGCCAATACCGATTACTGGAATCCTTCAAAGGCGGCAAATGGGCAAATGCGCAGGCGCAGAATAAAATACAATGCGCCATACATAAATAGTAATTAGGCACCTACAGACAGATTATGTATATATAGCTATGCTGACAACACTAAATAAAGTGTAAAAATATATAGAGAAATAGTACCAAGACAAGGTGAAAAGAAATCCTATGCACAGGATAAAGGACCCAACGCAGACACTGCAAACAAAAATAAAATGCAAACATAATAAAACAAAAAGATAAATAATAAATAATGATGAATTACGGGTAAAAAATACCCAATTAGAAAGGCTGGCTAGTGATAGTGGATCACAGCATCACAGGAAACAGCAATAGTTTTGTTGCTCATTCAGACCATCTGGTACAAGAGTACGCAGCTTGAAAATCCATTGACACTCCTTTTGAAGGAGTAGTTTATCCAGATTACCACCATCTTTCTGGGAGATCAAGGCCCTTGAAAATTACCTTAAAAATAATATCGTCCCCAGTGGTTTGAGAATTAATCTCTCTCCGTCACCAAGACTGATCAATCCTCAATTTATGCAGGTTTGGCAAAGAGAATCAATAGAGTCATCTTGTAGGTTCATGAAAATCTTAATTGAAGAAGAAAAATTAAATTTTGAACGCACTAGGAAAATATTAGCTGAACTTATAGATAAAGCTCTGGTATTTAAGTCTGATCCTGAATTCACAAGGAGGGAGTCATTGTTACAAACCTCTGTGGAGAAGTTTCAGGCTAATATTAAAGATAGAAAGCATTTTCAATTTACAAGAGACTACACTGAGTTCAAAGAGAATAGGGCGTATAATTTTTTGGATTCTCAGCGTGACAATCGTACCTACATTTCATCGTCTGAAACAGACAATTCAGATAGGGAGAGATCTAACTCTAGAAGTAGGTGGAGACAGAGGGGCAGAGTACGGGGTAAAGGGCAGAGACGGAGATGGCAAGGTCACAGTACATATATGAACACCCATGTGGGGCCCACAATGGATACACAAGTAGGTCTCCAAGTGAACAACACGGGCAGCATGATGAACGAGCCACCTCGTATGGCACCAGTACCTTCGCCTTCTTTGCCCTCCTCGTCTTTTTTGGAGCAGAGGGCCCCACTCGGATATCCACTGAGAAACAGAATGGTCTAGATTCTGTGGGGTCCAATCAAATTGTTAATCTTAGCAATTATAAACTATCGTATGATGAATATAACGTGTTACTTAAGGGCCTTAATTTCGTTCCCACAACTAGGTTTGATGCATTCGGGTGGGTTAAAGATATTAATTTATTTGCGCGCAAACTCAAGTGGCATAAATTCTATCTTGGCAAGGACAGAGAAAGGTGTGAGAATTTGGGTATATCGGTTGATGACCTTGAAGCTGTTGATGTTCTGACGAATTTGTTGGTGGATAATGATCGTACTGATGGGCTGGGTCCTTTTACGTCTCTTAAATGTAAAAGTACTAGGGTGCCCCCGGCGGGGGGATTGGATTCTGTGGATATCTTTCTCAAAGTTGTAGAGGAGGATTTACTGAGGATTAAACCCAATGATAGGGGGAATGACTTACAATCGAACCTCACTAGATCAGAAATGATGGCCCTAATTGGATTGGAGAACAATAAAGAGATTGTAATCAAGCCCTCCGATAAGGGGGGCAATATGGTCATAATGAGTCATGACCAATATATGTCCATGTGCCAACTAATATTGAATGATAAAGAGACGTATGAAACATTGAAGAAGGACCCAACCCCTCAGTATATGAACACCTTGATGGATATCCTGGTCAGAGGTCTGGACCTCAGATTGATAACTAAGGAGGAGTTTGATTTTCTCTCCCCTTCCCTCCCTCTGGTGCCTGCCTTTTACTGTCTCCCTAAGATACATAAGGGATTAGCTCCACTTAGGGGCCGTCCCATAGTGTCAGGCGTGGATTCCCTGAGTCAGAATGTGGGGACCTATGTGGATAAAATCCTCCGTCCTTTTGTGATCGCATTACCCTCGTATTTGAGGGATACTATGGATTTACTTACTAAACTTGAGGATATTAACATTGGAAGTAATACCTATTTAGCATCTATTGATGTAGAGGCATTATATAGCAACATCCCACATGAGGCAGGCATCAGGGGGATGGAATTCTTTCTCAACACTCGGTCTACCCAATGTGTCCCGCATAACAACTTTGTTGTGGAACTCATGGCATTTATTTTGAATCATAACTGCTTCCTTTTCTTTGGGGGTACCTACCACCAGCTCAGGGGGACGGCGATGGGGAGTCCTTGTGCCCCATCATATGCTAACCTCTTCCTGGGCTGGTGCGAGGAGACCATTATTTTTGTGGAAGAAGCCTGGTGGTTCCCCAAGATTTTGTTTTGGTCGAGATTTATCGACGATGTGTTCATACTGTGGACTGGCACAATTGATGAGTTTAACCAGTTCATTTTGTGCATTAATGATAATGTAATTAATATGAGGTTCACATCGGAGATACAGGAGGAGTCTATCAACTTTCTTGACCTCAACATTAGGAAGAACCATAGGGGTGGGATTTCCACCAGGACTTTTAGAAAACCAACATCCACTAATGGTCTCCTAAGATGGGATAGTTTTCATCCTGGTCCCTTGCGTAAAGGTATCCCCAAAGGTCAATTTTTGCGTATCAGGAGGAACTGTTCTGATAACCATGAGTTTAACACACAGGCTCATGATCTCAAATGTAGGTTTGACCAGAGGGGGTACCCTGGAGTGGTCCTCGATGGAGCTTGGAGGCATGCAGCGGGGTGTACCCGCCATGACCTACTCCACCCGCCGCCTAAAGTGGATGTTCCGGAAATCCCGAGAATTATCGGTATGTTCGACAATAAATCTAGTGTGGTACATAATATTTAAAAAAAACATTGGGGGATTCTTAGAGCGGATCCTGACCTTAAGGATTTTTTTCCACCAACCCCTAAAATAACGTATAAGAAGGGTAGGTCCATTAAGGACCGTTTGGTCCATAGCTTGTATGATCGACCCAAACCATCTGGTACGTGGCTGGATCGTAAGCCTTGCGGCACCTTTAAATGTGGGGATTGCAAATTTTGCCCATGGGTTAGAAAGGAAAAAGTATTTAAAAGTACCACAGCAGCGAGGATTTATTGTATGAGGGACTTCGCCAATTGTAAATCGGAGGGTGTGGTGTACATGGCTACCTGTGTGTGTCCTCTTAACTATATTGGGAAAACCAAGAGGGAGCTGCGGAGATGCATTGGTGAGCACCTTGGGGACATCAAACATAAACGGGATACACCGATAGCTAAACATGTTAGGTTAGTCCATTCCAATGATAGTAGGGTTATCTCGTTTTGTGTTCTTGAAGTTGTGCGGCGCAACCCACGTGGTGGTAATCTGGATAAACTACTCCTTCAAAAGGAGTGTCAATGGATTTTCAAGCTGCGTACTCTTGTACCGGATGGTCTGAATGAGCAACAAAACTATTGCTGTTTCCTGTGATGCTGTGATCCACTATCACTAGCCAGCCTTTCTAATTGGGTATTTTTTACCCGTAATTCATCATTATTTATTATTTATCTTTTTGTTTTATTATGTTTGCATTTTATTTTTGTTTGCAGTGTCTGCGTTGGGTCCTTTATCCTGTGCATAGGATTTCTTTTCACCTTGTCTTGGTACTATTTCTCTATATATTTTTACACTTTATTTAGTGTTGTCAGCATAGCTATATATACATAATCTGTCTGTAGGTGCCTAATTACTATTTATGTATGACGCATTGTATTTTATTCTGCGCCTGCGCATTTGCCCATTTGCCGCCTTTGAAGGATTCCAGTAATCGGTATTGGCTATATATGTATGGCGCTTTTGCGCTATTTCGGACTTTGTGCCTGTGTACTTTGTACCTACCACCTTCCATTTATCTGGCTTCTGACGCATGCGTCGCGCTGTTATGGGTTTTGTGTATTCTAGGTTGGGCGCCTGCGTACTATCTATCGCTTCATCTAGCTTTCTGCGCGTGCGCCGTATTTGGCGGTCTTTCCGTTTCCGCCGGCGGCAAGAGCATGTTAGTATCCTCACGTGCAGAGGGGGGCTTCCATGTACTCCTCCTTCATGGAGATGCATGTGGTTTTGTATTACGCCCTTATTGTTAAGGTTTATCCATAGTATTGGCAACACATTGAATCGTCAAACAGGAAGTCATTATCCCCGAGCGTGTGTATATAAGTAGGACCCACGTGGTATTTACTGCAGCCCTATCTTTGCAATTTATTACTGCCATGCTGTCATCTAGTCTCTCCTGATGAACCCAACTTGGTGGGGGAAACGCGTCGAGAGGTTGTCTGGAGGTGTTATTTGCCCAGTCATCATGGTTTGAGCCGCGACATCTGGATTTATTATCAGCTGTGGACGGTTGAATGCAGTGGATAAGTATATCATTACTATTTTGATTTTATGGTGTATTCACTGTATTATCCACACTGCTGTATGTATCGATTTATTTTGTATCCAGATATATGTGGTGGCGCTGTGTTATATATCTATGTGGTGTATATGTTTTGTATATTATTAGTTAGTCCTTAGTAGTGTTGGCTTTGTATTATCCATGAGCCAACAAGAGTACTGGCTTATTCTGTTTGTCCTATTAGTTGCTATCTGCTATTTATTATATATATAGTGATGCTATAGTTGGTAAATATATCTATCCTTTGGTCTTACATCACACTGTGGGGGAGGGCCAGAGGTGCTATGTTATTGATATCACATATTTGTACAAGTTATTCTCAGCCATCTGGCCTTCTGTTTCTGTACCTATCTCTTATAGGGGGGAGGTAGGAGACCAGGGATAGTCATCGCACGAGCGGGGGCGCCATTCTCGTTATTTCTCTTAGGGTGCCAACCTCCGCATCTAGGTAGCATCAGCTTTTAGGTTTATTTTTTGTAGCTGTTAGGGTAACTTTCACTTATATCAATACACCCTTATAGCTGCTATTTGGTGTCACAAATCACATATGTCTATATATGGTTTATGAGGGGCATTCTACCAGTATGTGTTAGGGTGTATTGTAGGGGATTATATCCTCTCCCCTGTAGGAATGACGGATGGAGTAGATAGGGGTTTTTTGAGGTTTTTACCTGTATGTCCTTAATTATTGTTATCTAATAAAGTATCTAACTTTTTATGGGGGTTTTTTTCTTCTGTTATACATTATTATGTTCCCTTAAGTGTATTGATTAGTTTAGTAAGTCGCCCATTCAAAATAAATCAATTAAAAAAAATTAAACCTACACATATTTGGTATCGCGGCATTCAGAATTGCCCAATCTATCAATAAAAAATGATTAACCTGATCGCTATACGGCGTAGCGAGAAAAAAATTAGAAACGCCAAAATTACGTTTTTTAGTCGCATTTTTTTTTTTTACCAAAGTTTGTTATTTTTTTCCACCACTTAGATAAAAGAGAACCTAGACATGTTTGGTATCTATGAACTCGTAATGATGTGGAGAATCAAAATTGCAGGTCAGTTTTAGCATTTAGTGAACCTAGTAAAAAGGCCAATCTTTAGATTGGATTAATGTTCCTTATCTATGTCATTCCTTCGCTTACATCACCATATTTTGGACATTGCTGGCGGTTTACTATTGATCTACGGGACTTCCGGACGCGTATAATATGAATTATCTACAATATGCTTTTGGCAGACTTGATGATGGACTTTATTTTATACGGCGGATCATCACATTTTATTTGTAATTATTATTATATCATATATTTCCTCTTGTTCACATTCTACGTATATATACACATTTTTCATCCTTTGTTTCTTGTATACCAATATTGTAATATTTTGTTGTTGTAAAGAATTTTTATATATGTATACACATTTTTTCATAATCACATGTCCCCTCTTTGTCACTTTTGAATCCAGGGGACCATATCCCCATTATGTCAGTGGCTCTCTAACATAGCCTCACCCACTGGTTTGACGCCATGCTCACTCTATGCCCACTTAGACACTGCATAGCATCTATACTGGCCCTACTGTGCCTTGTTCATAGATTCAGCACACCTATTCCCATGTTCTTTACCCACATTTATCACCAGGGAAAACCTTTTCTTTTCTTTTATTTAATCTATCCGTAGTAGAGCCCATTGTCCCATAATATGATACCCCTTTTTTCCTTGCCATCATAGGGATAACTCCTTTTCGATATTTAGTCCAACCGCAATGAGCCCTTTCGTCCCGCTACGCACACTATTGTATCAGCGATGTGCGCTTCTTCCGGGTTTCCTGCCTTAGCGTTGCCGGGGCGACGCGTCTATAGCGGCTCGGCCTCTCCTCCCCTCGCTCTGACGCGTCGAGCGGGGAGGAGTCCCGATGCCGCGTGACGCCGAGACTCAATGACGTCGGCGGATCTTCCTGGTTGGAGCGCCATTACAGCCGCTGCCATCAATGTCCGTTCGCCTCATGATATATAAGCTCCCTGCACATAGCACTCTTCATACTTATCCCTTGATAAAGCTGCACGCGAAACGCGCGTTGGGGAACCGGTCCACGCCCACGGAGGTAATGTGCCCACGCCACTGAGCGATCTAATTTTTGGGTCTTTATGTGATTGGGTTATTTAACCCTTTGTTTTCCCATTTAAAGCTGCACTTGCACCTTACAAACCACTAATCACACTCCTGTGAGTACTGTTACCACACTTGGCCGTAACTATTTGCAGGCCTTTGTTACAACCCCCAATTTATCCATATAGGTACACATAGATTAACTTTAGGAGGGGTTCTTTTTCCCACCGTTGATTTATCTTTTCCCTGTATACCTATATGTCCCCCTTTTTTTCACATAAGCCCCTTAGCGCCATTTTCTTCCGTAGGCTGGTCCGTATACAGTTTGCACAGTGTCTCTGCATCTTCCTATCCTTTTGTCTTAATTCATGTTTTAACTATTGATTGAAATAAAATATTTACATTTTTAAGGCTATAGCTTTTTTGCTTCTTTGGATGTATATACTTTTCATGAGCTGCCTGTACCTAGGCATGATATTATTTTGAGGTTAGTTTTGCATATACGTTTAAATTCCAAGTGCTACATTTAAAAAAGTGCATTAAAATTCCAATTATTATCTTCTTCAGAAATCTTGATTGTTTGTTTCTGACCAAATACTTATTTTCCACCATAATATGCAAATAAAATGTTAAAAAAACAGACAATGTGATTTTCTGGATTTTTTTTTCTCAGTTTGTCTCCCATAGTTGAGGTCTACCTATGATGTAAATTACAGACGCCTCTCATCTTTTTAAGTGGTGGAACTTGCACTATTGCTGACTGACTAAATACTTTTTTGCCCCACTGTACTTCTATCCCATACTTAAAGAATTTTCTGTCTCCTCTGGTCATTGCTTATAGGTAATATCCCTAATAATAATACTATTTGTCCCTTTGACTAACTTTGTTATGGAGGTTATAGCCTTGGCCACAACTAATTTTGCCATATTTTTAATTATTTTCAGTATGTCAAATACCTTTGCAATGATATTACTCTTTACCCTAAATTGGACATTTCAATAGAGATGAGCGGATCCGGCAACATACAACTTTGCCCGTTCACGTGGAGTTTTCCAGGAAATTCAATTTGCAAAGAAGTTATTTTCCCATCAATTAAATGTCCCTTTTTGTACTGTAGGGTCCCTCCATACCCCAAAGCTTAACAAACATAAGATGTCAAAAATAAAAAATAAATTTTGTTACTCGCCTCACTGCTCATCTATTTCTTTGTAAACTTTTGACTCTTGCTTACCTCTCCAGCTAATCCTGCTGTTCCTTTCCCGATGTACAGTCATCCGTGCCTCTGTCGCACCACAACTCCTTACCTAGTGTTCACTGTAGGCCAGGACTTCTGGTTGTGGGTAGGTCCTGGAGCATGAACAGTGAAATACAGGGTCTGCTCGCTGCCAGAAGCCTCGGCCTAAAGTAAGCAATGTACTAGAGTTGCAGTGCAACAGAAGCATAGAGGATTGGTCAAGGAACAGCAAGTCGATCAAAGAAGTAAGCAGCTGGCAAAAGTTTAAAAAGAAAAAAAAAACTTACTCACCTCACTGCTCACCTTTCCAGCCATACCACTACTGCCCGCTATGCAGTCCCTCTCTCACACTTGTAGCATCACAATTCCATTCTGATGTTCACTGTAGTCCAGGGCTTCGGGCCATGAGCAGGCCCCAGAGTGCACTGCACATGCACAGTGTTCCTCAAGACCTGTGACAAGAAGTTGCTGGTGTTCACTCTAGGCTGGGACTTCTGGCTGCGAGTAGGTCCCCGGAGTATGCACAGTGAACTTTTTTTGACCTAATCACATCTGGAATCCCTTACTCAGAGTGATCACAAGGCCGAGAGATGTTGTGCAATGGAGGTGCAGCAGACTTGAGGACCAGACAACAGATAGGGAGCAGCGGGTCCATCTGCAGAGGTAAGCATTGAGTTTGTTTTGTTTTTTTTGTTTTCTTTATCGTTTTTTTTCCAGCCTGCTACTGTTTAGGAGGATGGTAGCCCCTCTTCAATCCATATTTAATTTCTTTGATATTCGATTAATGATCTACCTGCATTTAAGCCCATTTAAGCAAGAAGACCATGGAGAAATCACCAACCACACAACTGAAGAACCGATATCAAATCTTTGTAGAGGATGAAGATGGCACACCTAAGAATGAAGCAATACCAGCAAGCAAAAAAGAAAAGGGCACACAGCAACAAGTGACAGCAAAAAGTACAGCCAAGAAGCAACGAAGAGTGGTGGTGGTGGGAGACTCACTACTGAGAGGCACAGAAGCAACCATCTGCAGACCGGACATAACTGCAAGAGAAGTTTGCTGCCTTCCAGGTGCGATGATCAAGGATGTGACCGATAGGATACCAAAGCTCTTCAGCTCCAAGGACGTCCACCCATTTCTTCTGATACATGTTGGCACCAATGACACGGCAAGGAAGGACCTACCGACAATCTGCAAGGACTTTGAAGAGTTGGGGAAGAAAGTAAAGGAACTGGATGCACAGGTAGTTTTTTCTTCTATCCTTCCAGTAGACGGGCATGGCACCAGGAGATGGAACAGGATCCTTGATGCAAACAACTGGCTAAGACGATGGTGCAGACAACAAGGATTTGGATTCCTGGACCACGGTGTGAATTACTGGTATGATGGACTCCTCGCCAGAGACGGACTACACCTCAACAAACCTGGGAAACACACATTCGCCAGAAGACTCGCTACACTCATCAGGAGGGCGTTAAACTAGAAGAAGAGGGGACGGGAAGAAAAACATTAGACTCGAACAAAGACGACCCAGGAAAACATATTCAGAAGGGAGGTAAGAACATTTCTAAAACAATCCACAGTGAGGAGATTGGAACAAAACAAAATCCTCTAAACTGCATGCTCGCAAACGCCAGAAGCCTGACAAACAAGATGGAAGAACTAGAAGCAGAAATATCTACAGGTAACTTTGACATAGTGGGAATAACCGAGACATGGTTAGATGAAAGCTATGACTGGGCAGTTAACGTACAGGGTTACAGTCTGTTTAGAAAGGATCGTAAAAATCGTAGAGGAGGAGGGGTTTGTCTCTATGTAAAGTCTTGTCTAAAGTCCACTTTAAGGGAGGATATTAGCGAAGGGAATGAGGATGTCGAGTCCATATGGGTTGAAATTCATGGAGGGAAAAATGGTAACAAAATTCTCATTGGGGTCTGTTACAAACCCCCAAATATAACAGAAAGCATGGAAAGTCTACTTCTAAAGCAGATAGATGAAGCTGCAACCCATAATGAGGTCCTGGTTATGGGGGACTTTAACTACCCGGATATTAACTGGGAAACAGAAACCTGTGAAACCCATAAAGGCAACAGGTTTCTGCTAATAACCAAGAAAAATTATCTTTCACAATTGGTGCAGAATCCAACCAGAGGAGCAGCACTTTTAGACCTAATACTATCTAATAGACCTGACAGAATAACAAATCTGCAGGTGGTTGGGCATTTAGGAAATAGCGACCACAATATTGTGCAGTTTCACCTGTCTTTCACTAGGGGGACTTGTCAGGGAGTCACAAAAACATTGAACTTTAGGAAGGCAAAGTTTGACCAGCTTAGAGATGCCCTTAATCTGGTAGACTGGGACAATATCCTCAGAAATGAGAATACAGATAATAAATGGGAAATGTTTAAGAACATCCTAAATAGGCAGTGTAAGCGGTTTATACCTTGTGGGAATAAAAGGACTAGAAATAGGAAAAACCCAATGTGGCTAAACAAAGAAGTAAGACAGGCAATTAACAGTAAAAAGAAAGCATTTGCACTACTAAAGCAGGATGGCACCATTGAAGCTCTAAAAAACTATAGGGAGAAAAATACTTTATCTAAAAAACTAATTAAAGCTGCCAAAAAGGAAACAGAGAAGCACATTGCTAAGGAGAGTAAAACTAATCCCAAACTGTTCTTCAACTATATCAATAGTAAAAGAATAAAAACTGAAAATGTAGGCCCCTTAAAAAATAGTGAGGAAAGAATGGTTGTAGATGACGAGGAAAAAGCTAACATATTAAACACCTTCTTCTCCACGGTATTCACGGTGGAAAATGAAATGCTAGGTGAAATCCCAAGAAACAATGAAAACCCTATATTAAGGGTCACCAATCTAACCCAAGAAGAGGTGCGAAACCGGCTAAATAAGATTAAAATAGATAAATCTCCGGGTCCGGATGGCATACACCCACGAGTACTAAGAGAACTAAGTAATGTAATAGATAAACCATTATTTCTTATTTTTAGTGACTCTATAGCGACAGGGTCTGTTCCGCAGGACTGGCGCATAGCAAATGTGGTGCCAATATTCAAAAAGGGCTCTAAAAGTGAACCTGGAAATTATAGGCCAGTAAGTCTAACCTCTATTGTTGGTAAAATATTTGAAGGGTTTCTGAGGGATGTTATTCTGGATTATCTCAATGAGAATAACTGTTTAACTCCATATCAGCATGGGTTTATGAGAAATCGCTCCTGTCAAACCAATCTAATCAGTTTTTATGAAGAGGTAAGCTATAGGCTGGACCACGGTGAGTCATTGGACGTGGTATATCTCGATTTTTCCAAAGCGTTTGATACCGTGCCGCACAAGAGGTTGGTACACAAAATGAGAATGCTTGGTCTGGGGGAAAATGTGTGTAAATGGGTTAGTAACTGGCTTAGTGATAGAAAGCAGAGGGTGGTTATAAATGGTATAGTCTCTAACTGGGTCGCTGTGACCAGTGGGGTACCGCAGGGGTCAGTATTGGGACCTGTTCTCTTCAACATATTCATTAATGATCTGGTAGAAGGTTTAAACAGTAAAATATCGATATTTGCAGATGATACAAAACTATGTAAAGCAGTTAATACAAGAGAAGATAGTATTCTGCTACAGATGGATCTGGATAAGTTGGAAACTTGGGCTGAAAGGTGGCAGATGAGGTTTAACAATGATAAATGTAAGGTTATACACATGGGAAGAGGGAATCAATATCACCATTACACACTGAACGGGAAACCACTGGGTAAATCTGACAGGGAGAAGGACTTGGGGATCCTAGTTAATGATAAACTTACCTGGAGCAACCAGTGCCAGGCAGCAGCTGCCAAGGCAAACAGGATCATGGGGTGCATTAAAAGAGGTCTGGATACACATGATGAGAGCATTATACTGCCTCTGTACAAATCCCTAGTTAGACCGCACATGGAGTACTGTGTCCAGTTTTGGGCACCGGTGCTCAGGAAGGATATAATGGAACTAGAGAGAGTACAAAGGAGGGCAACAAAATTAATAAAGGGGATGGGAGAACTACAATACCCAGATAGATTAGCGAAATTAGGATTATTTAGTCTAGAAAAAAGACGACTGAGGGGCGATCTAATAACCATGTATAAGTATATAAGGGGACAATACAAATATCTCGCTGAAGATCTGTTTATACCAAGGAAGGTGACGGGCACAAGGGGGCATTCTTTGCGTCTGGAGGAGAGAAGGTTTTTCCACCAACACAGAAGAGGATTCTTTACTGTTAGGGCAGTGAGAATCTGGAATTGCTTGCCTGAGGAGGTGGTGATGGCGAACTCAGTCGAGGGGTTCAAGAGAGGCCTGGATGTCTTCCTGGAGCAGAACAATATTGTATCATACAATTATTAGGTTCTGTAGAAGGACGTAGATCTGGGTATTTATTATGATGGAATATAGGCTGAACTGGATGGACAAATGTCTTTTTTCGGCCTTACTAACTATGTTACTATGTTACTATGTTTCAGCCTCTAGGCTTATCCGAGAGAGGACTCTGTTCAGGTTTATTTCATACATATATAAGAATGAAGGAATAAAATAATGGAGTTTGCTCTACTTTCTCTTATATGGGTACATTATTTTCTTTTCATTTAAGTTACTTAGAATTATCTGATTTATTATAGACATTGGTAAGTCAAGTTCACATCTACGCTATAGTGTTATAGGAATATCTTTGTTATTAATGTTTTGGAACAGCAATAAATTCAACTTCCAGATGGGATTTCTCTTATTATGCTACATAAAGCCAAGCATTTCACAACTGAGTTTTTTCTTAACAAGACAATGCATCGATGCAACAGATGGAGGCTAATTATTTGCATCTTGGTTATTTAGCACTTGCATATTGCTTTTACATAATTCACGTGGGACACAGGGAAGAAAACTCTGTACCCGCACAATGAGCAGTTGTATATTGAATTGTGCTTTAGATGCCAATAGGTTCCTTAAGTGTATACAGTATGCTTTCATTTTATTAGCAGTTCACATATTCTGTAAAGCTAAATCACATAGAGATGAGCTTCAAACAAGAATATGGTCAATAAAATTACTGGTATTCATGAGAAATTTTCATACGGATGGTCTGAACCTTTGAACATTAACCAACATTCTGTGCAGAGCACGTAAAGCATGGTCTTTATGTAGGCACTTCAATGTGCCAGCCCATCTATGATCGATCTATCTATTGAACTATCTATCCACTGGCAGACACAGACAGAAGAAGGCCCCTTTACAAGAACAAAAATATGGTCACTTTGCAATCCAACAGATCATCATAATGCACAATTCCACTTGATTTGGAGATTAAAATGTGCCCCCTTAACTCCTAGGCCTCTGTGCCCCTATCAATCTAACAAAAATGGAGGCAGCACACCAAAAAGATAAAGAACAAGATTAGTTAGATTTTAATAGCCCTTGTGTCACATGGGCTAATGAAACCTAACTAATTTTGCATTTTGACATTTTAGTGTACTGCCTCCATTTATTTTTATATTTAGAAGGTTTTGTCACTGCCTGGCGCCCAGATACCTTTTTTTGCTGCTATTTCATTTTTTTCATCTATCTATCTACAACAGAAAAGCAAAAGCAGCACCAGCAGTAGATCCGGGTGCCGAGTCTCCTGGCAGATACCAAAACTTCAATGTAATAGAAAAAATTGGATGCAGCACACCAACTTGTAAAGATGAAAAAAGTGCTATTTAATAGCCCACAATGGCAACATTTTGATTAAAAAATGAGTCGTTTTAACCGAAAACTCGCCATTATGGGCTATTAAGTATCACCTTTTTCAAATTTACAAGTTGGTGCACTGCCTCCAATTTTTTCTATCTATCTATAGATCTATCCAAATAATGGAAGCAGTTCATGTGCAATTTAATTGCCCATATGGTGATGTTTCAGTCCAAGAATGTGGACCTTTCTCAAGGTCTCATATGGGCAATTACCGTATATACTCGAGTATAAGCCGACCCGAGTATAAGCTTAGGCACATAATTTTTCTACAGAAAACTGGGTAAGCTTATTGACTCGAGTATAAGCCAAGTATGCATTGTCCCCTCATTCCAGTCCTGGTATGCATGGCTCCCCTGTCCCTCTCCTGGTATACATGGTTCCCCCATCCCTGTCCTGGTATGCATGGCTCCCCTGTCCCTGTCCTGGTAAGCATGGCTCCCCCGTCCCTGTCCTTGTATGCATGGCTCCCCCATGCCTGTCCTGGTATGCATTTCTACCCCATCCTGGTATGCATGGCTCCCCCATCAATGTCCTGGTATGCATGGCTCCTCGGTCCCTGTCATTGTATGCATGGCTCCCCAGTCCCTGTCATTGTATGTGTGGCACCCCTAGGGGTATTTGCCACAAAAATAGTTACTGACAGTAAGTACAAATACTAAAATAGCAAGACTGCACTACCACCTCCGGCCAGAAGGGGGAGCTCCAGAGACTCCCTTTGATCCATTCTGGTCTGAGAGAAGAAATGGCAGTTGGGCCAAGGAGCTGATAGTGAGAGGTCATACAGTTGAATCTCTAACAGCTCTGTGACTGTTACCAGGCCTAAATCACCGGCCTGAGGAGAAGAGGGATAGAGAAAAAGGACATTGTGAGAACTGGGTAGCATTAATCACTACCCAGAACAGGCGCAAAGACGGATACCGGATCCGTGGCTGTATTCATTATATATAATACAGCAACCGGAAAAATGTGAGGTGATATCAGCTTCACTAGGGTCGGATGCAGCAACAGACACAGAGTTCAGCAGTACTCCCAGAGGGGGTAAACCGATAAAAGGACTCGGGTTGCCCGTCGAACCAGGACCTGGAGGGGACAGATTGGGCCGGCAGCCAGTTCACATACAGCAGCAGGGCCACACAGAAATTGCGCACAATAAGAG
Source organism: Ranitomeya imitator (assembly GCF_032444005.1). Lineage (NCBI taxonomy): Eukaryota > Metazoa > Chordata > Amphibia > Anura > Dendrobatidae > Ranitomeya > Ranitomeya imitator. The sequence continues at coordinate 463,418,250 of NC_091287.1, read as the reverse complement.
GCGAAGACCCCGGCAGGGTCAAAGTAACTCAGAGTTCCCATACAGACTCCGGTGACAGGACTGGTTGTAAATCCTTTTATGTTAAAGTAAACTGGTTAAACGTTTCAGTGCCTCAGTCTTTCATTTGGACAATAGCCATCTATCCAGGATCGAGATCGTCACCGCTGGGAGAACCTGCTGCTGATCAAGTAAGTGCCTGTCCCCTCATGATACCCCTTACACTGTGCATTGCCTGAGGCCACAGCACCGGGTCAAGCCACCCGTGACATCCCCCTCAAGAGACAGACTCCATTGGTCCGGTGCTGGGTATCCCGGTCTCCTGGGCGTCACAATTGGCGTCACGAACAGGATCTAGCCAGCCCGTATACCGGGTATTGTGTGCCGTGATTGGAGCCCAAAACTGTGAAAACTGGGATGGAAAATCTTGAAAATTGACTTTATTAAAGAAAAATCCATTCCCCATTGAAAACTATTGAAAGTGACTTTTCCCCATTGGTTATAATGGAGTAAAGATGGCCGCCATCCCCTGAGGTAATCACTTCATAACCGTTAGGCACGAGACTGTTAATTGAGCTACGCCATCACCTGAGCCCCAGTCTAACTGAAAAACTTCAGAATCCGCCATTACAGAGCGCGGTGGGTGGGAGCAGCAGGGGGCGTGTCATTGTGGGCGGCACCAAGCTGAGCGCTCTGACATCAGAGCAAGGGGAAAATCGATCCTGCTGCACAGCAGAACGAATCTACACTATCCCGACGGAAGCGGAGGACCGGAAGGGTCCGGATTAACTAAGGGGGCACAGTATGTCGCAGCACGGAGACGCCGCAGCACTCGGCAACGCTAATGCAGCTGAAAGACAGAGTGTCAATAGAGAGTCCGGCAGCGCAGCGGTGCAAGGAGTGGCGCCCATCATGCCGGTGCTGATGCCATATACCCCGGGTGGCCCATGGCTTCCAATGTATGAAGGTGAGCCTAATACCCTTGACGATTTCAGAGAAAAGATGCTGGCCCATTTTGACATGTTCCCTGTGGGTGAAGTTCAGCGTGTTAGTCTCCTGATGATGCAGTTAAGTGGCCATGCTAAGCGAGAAGTCACAGCATGGGCAGCTGATCTAAAAGGCACTGTTGAACGCATATTTGCTGGATTAAAAGCTACATTTGAAACCACGGCCAGCAGCAAAGCTAAAATACGATTCTTTAGTTGCAAACAAAAAGCTAATGAGGGCGTGAGAGACTTTGCCTTAAACCTGCAGGAAGCCCTTAAATCACTTACACTGGCTGAACCCATTTTTAACACCGGAGCGGATAAACTGCTAAGAGATCAATTTATTGAGGGACTCTACACCCCTTCTCACCGGGGGCATGTGAGCATGCTTGTTTTTAAGAACCCTGAATTGACATTTGCCCAATTAAAGGAGAGCGCTATACATCTCCAGCTGGCAGAGGCACCTCGGGATCAGGATCCTGCGCAACCCATGGCAGAGGCACCTCAACAACAGGGAGTGCCAGTGGCATCAGCTATGTCTGGGGCCATTGCTAAGCCCCTGGGGCCCAGTACTAATGAGGCTCTTCAACAAAAGCTTGACTCTTTAGCTGATGTTCTTGCTTCAATGGCTAAAACCATGCAGGAGATGAGAGGACACAAGATGGAGTTGGCAAACTGTAGAGAGGATGTTCCATGGATGAGACCCCGGAGATACCCGACATGGAGAGGACGACCCCGCGACCGCTACCAACCGGATGGACAGCCCATTTGCCGCCGTTGCCAGCAGCCGGGCCACTTTGCACGAGATTGTGATTTAAACGGGAATCCCCTGGGAATGCGGGCCGCTTCGCAGGAATGAACTTTCAAGGCCCAACACCCTGGCACGACAGGTACATCGGAGGACGACCCATTATCCCTATCGTGCTGGACGGAATTCCCCTCAACGCTTTGCTGGACACAGGTTCCCAGATTTCATCTATACCGTATATCCTTTATAAGAGGTACTGGGCTGATGCAGATATTGATAAAGGGCCCTCTGATGTTGAACTAGATACATGGGCCAGTAATGGTAAGTTGGTACCGAAACTAGGATTCAGGGAGATGACCATAAAGATTGGTAAAGTAGAACTGAAGAAACAGGGTATAATTGTTGTTGATGTTGACCGGCGGAACTGTGAACCAACTGTATTGATAGGAATGAATGTGTTAGAGAACTGCTTTTCCGAAGTCATTTCTGTCTTACAGCAAATTGCTGAAACTGCCCAATCCTGCCAGCAGAGAGTTCTCCGGAGGGAAATAAAAGTATTGATGTTAAGGCAACAGGTAGAAGTTGCAGGTGGAGAAATCGGCAGTGTGAGGGTAAGTGATCCAACATCTATTGTAATCCCACCAAAAACAGAAATGCTGGTATGGTGTAGAGCAGCCATTGGTACTAAGGGACGAGATTATCAAGCCTTAATAGAACCAGTGTACACCGACAGCAGGCCCACTATACTCACAGCACGAGGGATAGTCGAGGTACACCGGGGACGAGTGCCGGTACGACTTTTGAACTGTGGAGAGGAAGAGGTCACTTTGCCAAGGCATGCTACAATGGCAAAGCTATATACTGTTGACAATAATGCCATCACAACCATTGAGCCCTTAGAACCAACCTGTCAGGTGGAAGGCAATGGCTCAGATGGAGAAATGGAGGATTGGTGCCAACAGCTACACGTGGGCATAAATTCAACACCTACCCATCAAAAACAAGGGGTGTATAGGCTAGTGACGGAATATGAACAAGTCTTCAGTAAACACCCATTGGACTTCGGACGGATAGAAGGGGTAGAACACACAATCCCCACAGGTGACCATCCCCCAATAAAAGAAAGATATTGACCCATACCGCCCGCTCACTATCAATGTGCAAAAGATATGCTGAGGGAAATGAAACAGGCCGGGGTAATAAGAGACAGCTGTAGCCCCTGGGCGGCCCCTCTAGTGATTGTCAAAAAAAAGGACGGAACCATGAGAATGTGCGTAGACTACCGGAAGATTAATAACATCACCCATAAAGACGCCTACCCCTTGCCTAGGATAGAAGAGTCCTTAACTGCTTTGAAATCTGCTAATTATTTTTCCACCTTAGACTTAACAAGCGGGTATTGGCAAGTCCCTGTGGCTGAGAGAGATAAGGAAGAGACGGCATTCACCACACCAATGGGTCTATGTGAATTTAATCGCATGCCGTTCGGACTCTGCAACGCATCCGGTACCTTCCAGCGGCTGATGGAATGCTGCCTCGGACACAAGAACTTCGAGACCGTCCTCCTGTACCTAGATGATGTGATCGTCTACTCAAAGACTTACGAACAACACTTAATAGACCTGGCAGAAGTGTTCGAAGCCTTATCCAGGTATGGCATGAAAGTCAAGCCATCCAAATGTCACCTTCTCAAGCCAAAGGTACAGTACCTGGGACACATCGTGAGTTCGGAGGGAGAAGCACCAGATCCCGAGAAAATAAGCGCCATAAGGGATTGGCCAAGACCTACCAGCGCAAAAGAAGTGAGACAATTCCTGGGATTGGTGGGTTACTATCGCAGATTTATAAAAGGATTTACCAAGTTGGCAGCACCCTTGCAAGACACCTTGGTAGGGCAGACGAAGAAACCTTCAAACCGAAACCCTCCTTTTCAGTGGAACGACGAAAGGGAAGACTCCTTTGAACAACTAAAGAAGGCACTAACCGGAGAAGAGGTTCTGGCATACCCAGATTACCATAAACCTTTCATCCTCTACACCGATGCCAGTAATGTGGGACTAGGAGCGGTGCTGTCACAAAAGCAAGAAGGTCGGGAGAAAGTCATCGCCTTTGCAAGTAGAAAGCTCCGGCCTACTGAAAGAAATTCAGAAAATTACAGCTCCTTCAAATTGGAACTACTGGCAGTAGTTTGGGCTGTGACGGAGCGTTTCAAACACTATCTGGCCGCTGCAGAATTTATTGTCTATACTGACAACAATCCGTTGACCCACCTGGACACAGCCAAATTAGGTGCGTTAGAACAGCGATGGATAGCCCGGTTATCTAATTACAACTTCATAATCAAGTATCGAGCAGGTCGCAAGAATGGAAATGCCGATGCCCTATCCCGGATGCCACACTTGAGAGATGTAGAAGACGAAACGGGGGAGCTTGAAGAAATTGAACTACCAGCCTTCCATCGTCCCAAGGCAAAACATCATCAGTCAAGTACCTATCAGAAACAACAAGAGGTGAATTTTAATCCGTTAGCACACCATAGATGGGCTGACACCCAAGACAGCAATCCGGCTGTGAAGTTGGTGAAGGAACTGTTGACTGAGCAAAGTGCATATCCCTATGAGGATGCCCCAGAAGAGACGCATCAACTCTGGAAAGAGAGAGGCAAAATGTTCCTGTATCAAGGGAAGCTCTGTAGAAGATACACCAATCCGAAAACACATGAATTGGTTTGGCAGATTATTGTGCCTAAACAAGATGTGAAGATGGTCCTCGAAGCTTACCATAATGGTGCTGGTCACTTCGGTTGGAAAAAGTTAGAAGTACTTCTAAGAGAAAGATTTTATTGGGTCGGGATGAGAAAATCAATCGAACAGTGGTGCAGAAATTGTGGCCCGTGCAAACTCAGAAGAAACGATCAAAAGAACCAAAGAGCACCACTGCAGCCCATAATCACCAAACAACCACTTGAACTTGTAGCCATGGACCACGTGAAGTTGACACCAAGCCGGTCCGGCTATGTCTATGCCTTGACCATCGTGGACCATTATTCACGTTTCTTGGTAGTAGTACCCGTAAAAGATCTGACAGCAAAAACAGCAGCCAAAGCGTTCCAAACGTACTTTTGTAGACCCCATGGATATCCGGAACAGGTTCTCACCGACCAAGGTACAGCCTTTGAATCAGAGATCTTCAGAGAATTCTGTAATATGTATGGTTGCAAAAAGATCCGGACGACGGCCTATCATCCACAAACAAACGGCTTATGCGAGAAGATGAACCATATTGTAATAGACCTACTAAAGACTTTACCTGAGACAGAAAGGAATCAATGGCCAGAGAAATTGCCTGACTTGGTGGATCTGTATAATCATGTCCCGGTGAGCTCCACCAACTGCACCCCAGCTTACCTTATGCGTGCAAGACCCGGCCAATTACCAATCGATCTAGAAATGGGAATTCTGAAACCAGACGCAGAAGTTCAAGACTCCAATTGGGATATCATACGGCAAAAGCAGTATCGCCAAGTGCAAGAGAGTGTGGAAAGAAGCCTTCAGCAAACTAGAGAAAGACAAGAGCGAACTTTCAACCAGAATGCTCTAGCGACCCCATTAAGACCGGGTGACCAAGTGCTCAAGAGAAATCGTCGAACCAATAAACTGGACAATCAGTGGGAAGCCGTACCCTACACAGTTTTACCAACAAGAGTGGATAATCCTAAAATGTGTCTCATTAGCAAAAACGGAGGCTTAACATCTGTACTAGTGTCAAGAGACAATCTTAAATTATGTCCGGAAGCATTGAAAGAGCCAGACGTTGTCCAGCCAGAACCAGAAGTTATTCAACCCATACAGGTTCAACCAGTAAAGGAAAAAGAAGAGGAAGTGTATCACACCTGTATAGGAGACTTTCCCAAAACCCTACTAACATACCATGGTGCAGTAGTGGTTCCCATGGTGGCCTTTTACCCAACACCGAACCCAATACCAGAAGTCCCAAGACAGGAAGAGGCTGACCCCGTACTACAGGAGGTTCCAGGCCAGGAAGAACAGATTCCTGGTCAGAGTAATCCCATTCACGGTGGACTTGCCAACTCCATAGTCGTGGAATTATCTTTAGCAGAGCGGGCAGATACTACATCCGCAGTAGACAGTAGTACACCACATGAAGAGACACCGCTATTACGGAGATCACAGCGTAGTACCCAGGGTCAATTACCGGCCAGGTATGCAGATTACCAACTATAAAGCTCATAATGTGAATTGTATATATGTTATGCCGTATATAGTTAAACAGAAAATGTAGTATAGTCATTGCTATCAGTCTGCAACGTTTAAGCCCAGTGCCTACAGAGACTTGTCTGTATGAACTTATTGCATATTCTTGAACTTTTTATCAGCCCGGAGGCACTAAATCAAAGCTCCGGAAAGACTGCTTTTTGAACTTTGCTTTTTGCTCTTTTTGAACTTTCTTTAGACTTTATATTGATAACTCCGTTGGAAAAATGGAACTAAATTCCTGGACACTAAGTACAGTGCCGTTCCTAATACCTTCAAGGATAGAACTGTATTAATGGACGCTATTTGAAGTGACTTTTTACAGAACTCTATTTTTGTTTCCTTGAGTGGTTTTTGTAACTTTTCATTTTTAAGACTCTGTACATATTAATTGTTATTTCAAAATGTTATTGTCCCACAGTCCCGGAGTACTGTTCTTAACTAAGGGGGAATGTGGCACCCCTAGGGGTATTTGCCACAAAAATAGTTACTGACAGTAAGTACAAATACTAAAATAGCAAGACTGCACTACCACCTCCGGCCAGAAGGGGGAGCTCCAGAGACTCCCCTTGATCCATTCTGGTCTGAGAGAAGAAATGGCAGTTGGGCCAAGGAGCTGATAGTGAGAGGTCATACAGTTGAATCTCTAACAGCTCTGTGACTGTTACCAGGCCTAAATCACCGGCCTGAGGAGAAGAGGGATAGAGAAAAAGGACATTGTGAGAACCGGGTAGCATTAATCACTACCCAGAACAGGCGCAAAGACGGATACCGGATCCGTGGCTGTATTCATTATATATAATACAGCAACCGGAAAAATGTGAGGTGATATCAGCTTCACTAGGGTCGGATGCAGCAACAGACACAGAGTTCAGCGGTACTCCCAGAGGGTGTAAACCGATAAAAGGACTCGGGTTGCCCGTCGAACCAGGACCCGGAGGGGACAGATTGGGCCGGCAGCCAGTTCACATACAGCAGCAGGGCCACACAGAAATTGCGCACAATAAGAGGCGAAGACCCCGGCAGGGTCAAAGTAACTCAGAGTTCCCATACAGACTCCGGTGACAGGACTGGTTGTAAATCCTTTTATGTTAAAGTAAACTGGTTAAACGTTTCAGTGCCTCAGTCTTTCATTTGGACAATAGCCATCTATCCAGGATCGAGATCGTCACCGCTGGGAGAACCTGCTGCTGATCAAGTAAGTGCCTGTCCCCTCATGATACCCCTTACACTGTGCATTGCCTGAGGCCACAGCACCGGGTCAAGCCACCCGTGACATCCCCCTCAAGAGACAGACTCCATTGGTCCGGTGCTGGGTATCCCGGTCTCCTGGGCGTCACATATGCATGGCTCCCCAGTCCCTGTCATTGTATGCATGGCTCCCCAGGCCTTGTCCTGCTATGCATGGCTCCCCGATCCTTCTCCAGATGTGCATCGCTCCCCGGTCCCTGTCCTGCTATGCATGGCTCCCCCATCCTGTCCTAGTATACATCGCTCCTTATCCCCTACCCTATCCCCCTCCAGCATGCCCTCGCTTCATCTCAGTGGTCCCAACGCCTTAGCATCATCTCGATGGTTCCGGCTTCCTGCAGCTCTTCCTCTGCTGAGCAATCACGTGGCGCTGCTCATTAAGGTAATGAATATGCTCTCCATGCCTATGGGAGTGGAGACACGTGCATATGCATTATGTTAATGAGCTGCGCCACGTTATTGCACTGGAAGAGCTGCTGGAAGCGGGAACCATTGAGATTCTGCGAAAGCGCCGGGACCAGCGAAATTCGCCGAGGGCACACTGGTGGGTGACTGGAAGCCAGCCGCAGGCTCCTGCCTCTGTGATCCGCTGCTCTGCCGCTCCCCCTCCCCCACTGGCTTCTTGGACAATTGACTCATTGTAAGCCGAAAGGGGGCATTTTCAGCACAAAAAAAGTGCTGAAAAACTCAGCTTATACACGAGTATATATGGTATATTGCACATGAATTGGTCCAACAACGGTGTGCTACTTCCATTTTTTTGGATATATTACTAGGTTTGGTATGTACCTGGGAAGCTTTTTGCACCCCACAAGTATATATATTTTTGTCCTCTTTTTTTCTATCTGTAGATCTATATATTTCTGTCTTTCTGTCTATCGATTAATCTATATCTCAGTCTATCTAACTACATGTTAATCTGTTATCTAACAATGTAATTACTATATTAAATAATTATCATAATCATCTTTCTCATGCAGCTATTTGTGCATCAATATTAAGTATTTATCTATCATTTATATTTGCACTATATGCTTCAAAACCACCAATAAAATCTTTTTTTGCAATATTATAGATTCCTAACTGTGCAATGCATCTTGCGCTATAGGAACCTTGCCATTCACGTTTCAGTGATTATTTCCAGATACCAAACTATATACTGTAAAGAATATTCTAACATGGTATAATTGAATTTATGAACCCATTCCTTAAAATGACCAGGAGGCTGTTTATGGTACTGCCGAGTGCAGGTATACATGAGTCTCTTCCACACACTGGCTACTATAAGATATATGCTGCACATTAATTGGCATCAGTCATATATACTACTCTACACCTGGTATGCAATGTAGGTTGGGTTCAAAACCAAGTGTAAGCATCAGCTTCTCACTTTGCCCATGATTTAGTTTGTTTTCCCACGGTTCCAACATTAACTGGATGCAGTAGGAAGTGTTGGAAGTATATGAAGTGCAAACTGTCCACAGTTCCCCTCTAGTGTTTCCTCCAGAGCCCTGCGAGTCACTGACAGCAGTTCCTCGACAGCAAAAAATTTTCCTTAGTCACATGTCCTGGCGTGCCGTAAAATTCTCGCTGGTGTTTGGATGTCTTATTGTGACCCAGACTGACATCATGTACTGCAAGCAAAATGAACCAATACAATATGTACAGTCTTGGTACTTTACTGAAACACAACAAGGCTGAACATTTGAACGAGCCACAATTTACTATGAGAATATCTATTTAATATGCCGCTTGATCTGCCAAGTTTATAGCCTAGCAAATGTGAATTCAAATGTCGATGCAAATGAGGATTCATTATTCCTACAATGTCTTTGTGTTTCAGCTTAATGCAGCTAGGTCCCTGTGATAGGCTTCAGGAGCATAGCGTTCGAGACAGTAAGAAATCAGGAAAGGAGAAAGAAAATGAGATAAGAATGGGGATGAAGAAGACGAGTACTAAAATTCAACATTATGGCATTTGCACAGTGTAGAATTGTATCAACTTTAGCCTAGACACTGTGACAGTAACATTTGCACATTTGCTTACCCAGATTACCAGCGCTGAAAATGAAGGAGTTAAGCAGTCAAGACATTATAATTAGAGCCAGAACAGTCTTTTTTTTCCCAATCATTATACCACATTGTGCCCATCATCCAGAAAGTGTCCTATTTCTCTCCACGTTTCAAAATTCTTTCATAATTACAGACCTCATCGACTAGAAGACACCATTCATTCAGATCTCCAACAAGATTGCATATAAATGAAAAAAAAAAATCACCTTCTAATTTTCATTCTTCAGTATAAGTCTCTCTGCAGAAATATTCTCAGGGAAATAAAATTGCGTATAATGCACAGCAAAGTAGAAGGAAAAATAATAAGCACAGTAAAAATACATATGTTTATTACAAAAGGTAAAAAAATAAAACACAAGGATTACAAAGAATGCATAGCTAAAAAATCAAACGCTCCTTGCATATAAAACATGATTAAAACATACATCTTTATCATGCAGCCTTCTCGTACTCCGCAGATTTAAATACCTGTTCAAGAAAAAATAATGTACTGTTGGTTCAATATCTAAAGGATTTTTGAAGTTAAGCATATGCGATAATTCCAAAGTCGATGCTGTAGGCTTGTTTTGTCATCCATAAATAAAGCACATTTGCATCCGTTCAGTCAAATTAACTCCATTAAATTCTGTGGGTATAATTAGCTCCTTTCCCAGTCTCGTACGTTAGGATGCTCGGGTGCTTGCCGTTTTGATTAAATCCACCATTGTCTTCCAATAGCTGGTACTAATTCTTCCAGGGAAATATTCATTTGAGGTGTTATTTTATTCTGCACTGCTGTTAGTTGTTTAATTTACGCCAAGTCCCTGCAGTGCTTTCCTTTAAGCCATCCTCTTTGTCTTGCCTTTGAAATTTACCAAATCGTACAAGAAATCAATACTTAATTGATTATTCACTTTTCTGCAGCTTCAAACAGCAAGCACACGTAGGATTCGAAAGTAAGGCACCCTGCTTCCATCGCAGAAGGTTTCTTGGTGGCAAGGATAGACCAGTCTCCAACAGCAGACAGTTCATGAGCTGTGCAGTGGTGTATGGTGCCAGCCTCCGATAAAGAAAACGAAGATACTCTAATGAAACAGGAAATGTTCCCTTGTGAGACAGATCCATCTTAATGCTTTAAACAAAAAAAAAGAGAAGCTAAGGCAGAAGAAATAGCTTACATACATACTGTCCTCTTTGCAATTCGCCTATTGTTTCTTCGTTTTCTCAGTCCCGACCTGCGGCAAGTTGGAAATGGAGAATATGGAATGCCACCAAATTACCTGAACCCCACAATGGAAATTGGGGGGGGGATCGGTACCTTACCTTTTCTCTGCAGTAAGGATGGCAAGCACGTATCATTGCGAAATGTAGGACAATTTTTCCAGCAAGAGAGAGAAAGCAGAGCGAGAGACAGATGGCGGATCTGGCCACAAGCCAAAGTCAGTAAAATGAATTACATTGCTGAATAACTGTACATCATTGATTTTACCACTTGTTGCTGTATGGCTTTAAAAAAAAAATGAAAAAAGGCCTTGATGTTGGCAGGAATCCCCTTATGCGTCATGCCCCAGACACTTTCAGCTACATAAGTCACCATGCTGATAGCACTATAGCAGCGCCGCGTCTTGTGAGGGTGTCAATGAAGATATGAAGATGAAAACAATCACAGCAATCCAGCCATTTTGCGTAATGAGGAATTGAGGACTGGCATTCAGACACGTTGCTATGTGCCGCATATTAATGCATGCTGAGTAGACGTCCTCCCCCTTTGCTATGAGTGGCACTAAGACCTCTCTCGATCAGCCACAGAGTGAGAAAAGATTTGCAAGGCAGCATGTCACCGCTACCATATTTAATATGGCATGTACAATACCATAGAACAACTGGTTGCTGTCTCGGTAGACAAAAGCAGATCCCCGGGTTACATTGTTTGGCTGTTTTAAAAACATACACACACAAAAAGAGAAAAACAGCCAAAACAGACTGTTCAATAAATGCTTCATACTGAGGATGAAGGGAGATATTATGGCATGCCCAGGGGGGCTTTGGAAATCAAATACAATGTTTGAGTAGCACAATTTGAGGTACATTATAAAAAAGCAATTTGAATTGCCAATGAGGCGACACACATCTGCATGCTAATTAGACCTGTGTCAAACTAAGTCTGCAGGCTTCTCTTGATGGTTAGAACACTCATCCAGCTCCGCGGAGAAATTTTCTCCTTCCTGCATAAATTATCAGCTTTGTTCTGCTGATCATTTGCAGCAAACAAACATGAAATGTAAGATCAAAAGGCGATTCTGAAATTAAAATTATTGATTGCTGGAGCCTAGATTTCAGAATCTAATTAGAAGAGGCACAAACAAAAGCTGATATTATTACAGATTGTGCCTGAGCAAGCAGCCAGATAGAACAAGGTCTGTAATTTATCTTTGTTTATGCAGCCAAGGATATTAAAAATGTAATTAAAATGGTAAAATGAGATGATCAGGAATAGCCACCTAGTGGCAAGTATATTATTTTAAATGAATGAGCTGTGTAAATAAAACAGTGCCTTTTCCAATTACAGTCTTAACATCCCATCAAAACATGCAGGACAATTATTATTATTTTTTTTTTTTAATATGCAATCTTTTACATCAAGACATACGCGTAATTCACCAAGCAAGCAGAGTGAATTAATGCTTTAGCATCCTAGAAGATGATGGAACTTAAAATTCAAGACTTTAAGTGAATTATTACATACAGAATTTTGCATTACTTGTTATCATGCCTATTACAGTGTGATTTGTTATTTACACAAAGGAAGTAAAACTTTAAGACTTTATTTCCTTTATATATCTTTTTCTCGATAAGGTGAAAGTTTATGGATCCCCCAATATCAATTTGTACTTTTTGTACTATTATAAAAGTTTGATGTAGTGAAGAACAGAGGTCTCTCGAGAATAAGCAGCTGTAATATTTGGTCACAGAAAGGGTTCTGTACAAACCCCAATAACGGCACTTTAAAATTTTATGGCATGGTATGAACATGAACAGGCTTAGACTGGCCCAAAGGGGAACAGGAGAATCCTCCAGTAGGTCCATGTGAAAGAGTACTGGTGAGCAGTGCTATTACATAGCTAGATAGGTTGAATAATGACCTAGGTCCCTCAAGTTCAAGCTTTCTCCACCAATTGTACGTTTTGTCACTAATTTAACTATAACCCGCAATGTTACACTTGATTCATAATTTGCAGAAAAAGTTATCATCTAATCATTCATTAAACAAGCTATCCAAATTAATATTACATAGAAATAAGAGTACATGTGTGTACTAGCGTCAGATTATTTATTCATGTAGCAGAACAGTGGGCACCAAGAGTCGATTTCATTGGTGGGCCTTTGCCACCTGTCTTACACCGAATTTGAAGCTTAATAACAGTGCCAAATATTAGTGGATCACGTTCTGTGAAAATTTGGCAAATGACATCAGAAAAATCAATGGGATGTGATTCATGTTTTAAAATTACATTCGCATTAAGGGAAGAAAATTAAATATTAGACGAGATAAGGGATAAACATTTATGTTCATCTGGAAGGAATCTTCGAAACGCATAGAGATTAAGCATCAATACAGATTCTAAATCCTTCTGACTTTTGGTTTTCCTGATGAAGTCAGTTGCACTTCGAAATGCATAGAGATTAAAATATGATATTGATTCTAAATCCTTTTTTGTACATTCTCATTCACTGAGGTGCCATCAGTGGAGCATATGCGCCTCTCCACACCTTTTGAAAAAATAAACATTAACTTTCAGTGTGTAAAGTAATTTTCTAAGGTTGTGATGTGCCTCTTTTTAAAGGGAACCTGTCAGCTTATTTATGCTGCCCGAATCATGGGCAGCATGAATCTGACACTGGCTGTAGTGTTTCAGAGGTAAACATACTTTAAAAGTTGAGGAGGTATCAGGAACAAGTTTGAGACATGTCCTGGGCAACTTAGACTCTCCCCAATTCCCATGACTTACAGGTCTCTCACTCGGTACATGGCTAGGGAGATACCTGTCAGTCAAGCTAAACCCGGTAGGGAGGAGTTGACTGGGACTTTTGTTAACTTGTCATCTGAGACACATGACTCTTGGCCGGCCTTTCAAAGCATATTTTTTTCTGAAATGCTACAGAGTTTCCGAGTAGAACATACTCATCTGAAAAAACACAGTGAGTGACTGATTCACGCTACCAATGGTTTTAACAGCTTGAGGCAGCTGATAGGTTTCCATTAAGACTTTTTACATGTCTTTAACAGTATGTGTGCATTATAGATATTTATTCTTAATTGTCTACAAATTTCTTAAAACGTATTTGGATTTTTTGCATTTTCATGCAGACATTTCTACGTACATTAATACCCTAAAGAACAACTTTTTTTTCTAAACTAGTTCTCCCATGTCACTCACCTTAAGGTATCTTGGGCCAAGCAAAAAAAAATTGGAATGTTACATCTTTTTTTGTGAACAAGTAAGATTCCCCAGAATCCAATCCATTTAACTTTTTAACTTGCGACTTTGATTAAACACATAATCCAAGAAATGGGCATGGTCTCTAGAAACTGTAATTGATGAGCAAAAGAAAATGTATTAAGGGTTCAAATAGGACTTCTTTTGGTGTACTATATCATAGTTCAGGTAACAGAATAAAAGTTATGGTCCAGTTTCCTGATTTGCTCTGAGGTGGTATTAGTGTGATACCTACAAGGAAGATAGATATTGGTCTACATGAAAGAGGACACATTGAATTTTAATAAGAGCTCATACTGGATAATCCCATGGTATGTGGGCAGTGCAGTATTACAGAATAGTTAGATGTGGTCCGATGTTACATGTTAGATAGTTAGATGTGACATGGGTAGTTAGATGTGGATATTTAGATATGAGTGCAATTTTCATGATTAAATATAAAACAGCTATAGTTAATGGACTGTTTGAACAGATATTAAATATGGCCTCTCACTGCAATAAAATAGGCCTTTCCTTTATAAATATACACTTGATCTTAAAATACTTATTTTTTTACTCATTTTAACTATAATTTACCCATTTTCAATACAATTGCAACACGAGTGGTGAATTTAGACAAAAAAGTTAATTTAAAAGAATTTAGTTCTTTAAAGATACATTACATACAGTAGTTGTATGTAACATAAGAAAGAAAACAATTAGCAGTATATCTAAAGTACTATTGTACATTTATTACATATAAAGACAAAAACAGCAGAAAAGATGAATTTATCGCATTGTACTAAATTAGTCTTAAGCATTTTAATTAAAGTGACAAATAGTCACAGTTAGCAAACAAATAAATCAGTTTTAGCTTTACATTCTCATCCGCTAATTAGGAAATGAAAATAATTTCAAAATGAATTATTTGTATTAATAAGTAGGAGCATTCCAGGATGATCTGTGTTGTAATGTTTTATGTAATGTATTTAAAAGTATGTTTCCTGCATAAATAAAAGGTGCAGATTATTTTAATATTCATTTGGTATTTTGTCTTTGTGAGGTCTCATGCAGTACAAGCTGCACTTAAAATGCCTAATTAATTATTAACATGTGGTTAGAGTTCTTCTTTACTACAAACACAGAATCTATTTTACTAAATCATTATCTGGTGACAGATGCAAGAGATTTCAAGGCGCCAACAGTGCATATTGCCTTCTGCCCATCAATCTGATGGATTACTAATTTCTAGTAAATCAGGCTTGGAGACTAAAAGTTGTAAGAAGATACATGCTTTATAGTGACAGCAGAAACCTCTGCTATCTCAAGCATAAAATCAGTAGCATGCTGGCTTATTTTACCTAGTCACTCAGCTGTTTCTACAATACATGAAATCTGCCATTCACAATTAAGCATTTTCTGGCCAATTAAAGTATATTTTGCTCATTCAAGTAGAAGATTTTATAAAGAAGATTGGCCTTCTGAATACTGATTACGGGTTGTTTCAAAAATTAAATCTCAAGGGCGAATATTATTATAGTCACAAGCTCACGTACTTGACATTTTCTTTTACAAATTTTGCCAAAGTAGGACCCCCTGCTACTTTGGATGGTCTTCCTTTATTAAATTTATTCCATCTATATTTGAAAAGCCTGAGAACATATGTGATATTTTAAGCTCTTTGTTGGCAAAAGTACAAATCGGTTAGCTGAACATGTTGATTAGATATTCAAATGTGTATGGTAAGTCGTCATAATAACTATAATATAGGATAAGCGAAAACTTTATTATAAGGATATTACAAGAACCTTAAAATACCTGAGAAAACAATCATTGATGTAAGTTGGAGGTGTATGTCAAACTCTGTGGCAAATGCATGTTTGCGAATGTTGTGTCAAGGGTCAAAGTTAAAAAATGATAGATCTTCTTCTTCTACATGCCATAACCAATGTGCTTCAAGGTATAAGATGCCCAAGTGAGGTAGTCATGGGGGAGCTGCTCTTCCAACTCGCTTTGGCATCCTACAGACATCTTTTGTCCCAGTCCTAAGGTGCTGCTATGTGTGAGGTGCATCACACTTACTTTATGGCTGCAGGCAATTTCTTTGTCTACTAAGGAACCCCTCTTCTGGAACCAAGACTGCAATTAATTCAGGAGACAAGAGGTTAATAAAAACAACCAAATTTTTAAATTGATACTAGCGCTTGGCCGTGCGGCCATGCAAACCTTATATAGCTGCAGCACGTACATGACCTTCCTAGAAGGACCAATGAGAGGCTGCCACAGAGCTTGAGGAACTTCAGGACCTTCCTGGAGAACCAATGGGTCTTGCTGCAGTATCTAAGCATGTGACCATTTATCTCCAATGAGAGATCTTACCCTGGGCATGCGCAGAAGGGGAAAAGCAGGACTTAGTCCCAAAAGCGTCTGCTCGCCGCTGCCCAACACTGGCTTCAATGGCAGAAGCTGGGAAAGCAGCAGTAACCCTTTGCACAGAGTCAGACCGATCTCTCCGCTGAGCAGGCTCCACTGCGGCAGGAGAAGAATGGGAGACCGCAGCGGAGATGGCCAGAGATTCCCCCTGTGCAGAGGCGGGAACTCGACCCCTAACATTACCCCCCCTAGGGCCCCCCTCCTTGGACCTCGCTATGCTTGAAGGCAGCAATGAGCTGCGGAGCCCGAATGTGCTCAGCAGGCTCCCAGGACCTGTCCTCAGGACCATAACCCTTCCAGTCCACCAAATAAAATTTTTTGCCACATACCACTTTGCACTCCAAAATAGCGTTCACCTCGTAATCGTCCGTAAACTAACCCAATGTCCCAGCAGATGACTCGGAAAACCGGGACATGCATACGGGTTTCACGAGGGACACATGAAAGGTGTCGGTGATACCCAGGCGTGGCGGAAGGGCTAAACGATAGACCACAGGGTTAACCTGTTCGAGGACTTTGAAAGGACCCAAGTAGCGAGGTGAAAACTTAGTGGACTCAACTCGCAGCCTGATGTTACGGGCGGAGAGCCACACCAAGTCACTAGGAGCAAAGGTCGGAGCGGGGCACTGATGTGCATCGGCCGAGGACCTCATTCTCTCCTTGGAGGCCCGAATGGCATCCTGAGTGCGGTCCATGCTTCCACAGCCCAGTCTGCCACCCTGGAATCGGCGGAAGACACGGGCATAGGCACAGGTACCCGCGGATGCTGACCATAGTTAAGGAGGAATGGGGTTTGTCCAGTGAAGTCGACTATGGCGTTGTTCAGCGCAAACTCTGCCCATGATAGCAAGGCCCGTGCAGAAGGTAACCATGGAAGCGGCACCAAATGCACCATTTTAGAAGAATGATCGGTGATAACCCAAATGATGGTACACAGGGCCGCCATCAGGGCATGACAGCCGTGACTGGCGTATGGGGCCCGGTGAGCAGAGGGGGCCCGCATCGGGCCCCGTCTCATCTGGTCACCGGGCCCCCCCTGCAGGCGCTGCGGCAGCGGCACACTATTGACGTGCGGGCCCGCGCCCGCACGTCAATAGTTAACAGCCGCCAGCCAGTCTGAGGCTGGCGGCTGAATAGGGCCGCAGTGCGCACTCGCCGGCGTCACCGGCGTCTGACGTCATTGTCAGCCGCCGGGCCCGGCAGCGAGTGCGTCTGTGTGGAGCCTGGAGAGGGAGCTTCACCCGGCGCTGGAGCTTGGCCAGGTAAGAAGTTGTGTTTTTTTTTTTCTTTGAGAGCTGCTGCGATCCAGGGGGGCCCGGGGGGCAGGATGATGGACACACAGGGGCAGAAATGCTGGACACACAGGGGCAGAATGGTGGACACACAGGGGCAGAAATGCTGGACACAGTGGGGCAGAATGGTGGACACAGTGGGGCAGAATGGTGGACACACAGGGGCAGAAATGCTGGACACAGTGGGGCAGAATGGTGGACACAGTGGGGAAGAATGGTGGACACACAGGGGCAGAAATGCTGGACACAGTGGGGCAGAATGGTGGACACACAGGGGCAGAAATGCTGGACACAGTGGGGCAGAATGGTGGACACACAGGGGCAGAATGGTGGACACACAGGGGCAGAATGGTGGACACAGTGAGGCAGAATGCTGGACACACAGGGGCAGAAATGCTGGACACAGTGGGGCAGAAATGCTGGACACAGTGGGGCAGAATGATGGACACACAGGGGCAGAATGGTGGACACAGTGGGGCAGAATGCTGGACACACAGGGGCAGAAATGCCGGACACAGTGGGGCAGAATGGTGGACACAGTGGGGCAGAATGCTGGACACAGTGGGGCAGAAATGCTGGACACAGTGGGGCAGAAATGCTGGACACAGTGGGACAGAATGGTGGACACACAGGGGCAGAATGGTGGACACAGTGGGGCAGAATGCTGGACACAGTGACACAGGGGCAGAAATGCCGGACACAGTGGGGCAGAATGCTGGACACAGTGGGGCAGAAATGTGGACACACAGGGGCAGAAATGCTGGACACAGTGGGGCAGAATGGTGGACACAGTGGGGCAGAATGGTGGACACACAGGGGCAGAAATGCTGGACACAGTGGGGCAGAATGGTGGACACAGTGGGGCAGAATGGTGGACACACAGGGGCAGAAATGCTGGACACAGTGGGGCAGAATGGTGGACACACAGGGGCAGAATGGTGGACACACAGGGGCAGAATGGTGGACACAGTGGGGCAGAATGCTGGACACACAGGGGCAGAAATGCTGGACACAGTGGGGCAGAAATGCTGGACACAGTGGGGCAGAATGGTGGACACACAGGGGCAGAATGGTGGACACACAGGGGCAGAATGGTGGACACAGTGGGGCAGAATGCTGGACACACAGGGGCAGAAATGCCGGACACAGTGGGGCAGAATGGTGGACACAGTGGGGCAGAATGCTGGACACAGTGGGGCAGAAATGCTGGACACAGTGGGGCAGAAATGCTGGACACAGTGGGACAGAATGGTGGACACACAGGGGCAGAATGGTGGACACAGTGGGGCAGAATGCTGGACACAGTGACACAGGGGCAGAAATGCCGGACACAGTGGGGCAGAATGGTGGACACAGTGGGGCAGAAATGTGGACACACAGGGGCAGAAATGCTGGACACAGTGGGGCAGAAATGCTGGACACAGTGGGGCAGAAATGCTGGACACAGTGGGGCAGAAATGCTGGACACAGTGGGGCAGAAATGCTGGACACAGTGGGGCAGAAATGCTGGACACAGTGGGGCAGGATGCTGGACACAATGGGGGCAGGATGCTGGACACAGTGGAGCAGAAATGCTGGACACAGTGGGGCAAAAATGCTGGACACAGGGGCAGAAATGCTGGACACAGTGGGACAGAATGGTGGACACACACAGGGGCAGAAATGCTGGACACACAGTGGGGCAGAAATGCTGGACACAGTGGGGCAGAATGCTGGACACACAGGGGCAGAAATGCTGGACACAGTGGGGCAGAAATGCTGGACACAGTGGGGCAAAAATGCTGGACACAGGGGCAGAAATGCTGGACACAGTGGGACAGAATGGTGGACACACACAGGGGCAGAAATGCTGGACACACAGTGGGGCAGAATGCTGGACACAGTGGGGCAGAATGCTGGACACACAGGGGCAGAAATGCTGGACACAGGGGCAGAAATGCTGGACACAGGGGCAGAAATGCTGGACACAGTGGGGCAGAATGCTGGACACACAGTGGGGCAGAATGCTGGACACACAGTGGGGCAGAATGCTGGACACACAGTGGGGCAGAATGCTGGACACACAGTGGGGCAGAATGCTGGACACACAGTGGGGCAGAATGCTGGAGACAGGGGCAGAAATGCTGGACACAGTGACAGGGGCAGAATGCTGGACATTGGGGCAGAATGCTGGACACAGTGGGGCAGAAATGCTGGACACAGTGACAGGGGCAGAATGCTGGACACAGTGACAGGTGCAGAATGCTGGACACAGGGGCAGACTGTGAGACCCAGGGGCAGAATGCGAGACACGGGGCAGAATGGAGATACGGGGCATGATTGGAAACACGGGGCAGGATGAAAGACATGGGGGCATGACTGGAGACAGATGGGGCAGGATTGGAGACAGATGGGGCAGAATGGAGACACAGGGGGCATGATTGGAGACAAGTGTCAGGATTGCAGACATGGGGGCATGGTTGGAGACATAGGGGGCAGAATGGAGACATGGGGCATGATTGGAGACACTGGGGGCAGAATTGGAGACAGATCGTGCAGGATCATGGGGCAGGATGGATATGATGGAGACAGATGGGGCAGGATGGAGAGATCACATGGGGCGATCATATGGGGCAGGATAAGGAGATCATATGGGGCAGAATGGATACTCATGAGGGCAGGATGGGAGAATATCTGGCTGACGCCAGGAATGAGACACACGGGGCCAGGCTGGGTGATATTATTAATACCATAGGGGCTAATTTAGGGATATTATTACTGCAGTGATGTATTTATTTTATTTTTTGAGTATACTGTTTTAAATGGGGGGCGGTCCTGTTACTGTATAGAGTGATACTATGTCGCCTTCTTCATGTGGTGTAATGTAGAAGTTGTGAAAAATTAAGTAATGTGTTCTGCAAGCGGAGCTCGAGATAACTGTGTTATTTCCTGCAGAGAGAAGTCCTGGCTGGATGAAATGATGGCGGTCTGTGCTGGATGAAAGATGAAGGACTTCACCTAGAGACGTCACTGGTGAGTCAGTGTGTTACCTATACACTGACACTATACACTGTATACAGAGCTCCTGTGTATAATTTCACTAGTGATCACTATATTATCTGTACACAGACACTGCATACTAAGTACAGATCTCCTGTGTATAATGGCACTTATGGTGATAGTATGGTGCTTTTTTAAAAATTACTGATCAGAATTGTAGTATTCAGTCACTATGTGGTGGTAATATGTGGTCTGGACATGGTGTTGTGGTATTTGTTCCTTGTATGTGATATTATTCGATCACTGTGGTGGTAATATGTGGTCTGGTCATGGTGTTGTGGTATTTGTTCCTTGTATGTGATATTATTCGATCACTGTGGTGGTAATATGTCATCTGGTCATGGTGTTGTGGTATTTGTTCCTTCTATGTGATATTATTGGGCATTTTAAAAATTGAAAAATAAATAAAAATATACCTAAATTGTATTGCATATTTTAACAAATATTTAATAGGTTACAGCAGAGTAGGGCCCGGCCAAAAGTGTCTACCGTGTTATGGTGGGGGCTTAAAAAATCTTTTGGCCAAAACAAAAGCTGCCTGCTATATGTGTGATCTGGTGATGGGAACTGTTAATGTGTGATTGGTGAGAAGTGGAGTTTTTCCAAGAGAGAGCGGTGGGACTGTGGACAGTTCGAGGGGTGGAGCCTGGAGGCGGGGCTGGGGTGGAGCCTGGGCGGAGTCTCAAGGGGGCCCCGAAAATTTTGCCAGTATGGGGCCCCGAAATTTCTAGTGGCAGCCCTGATGGTACAGCCAGGAGACTTGGGCAAACCCACCACAAAGTCCATCCTGACCATATCCCAGGGCCTGTCTGCCACCGGCAAGGGATAGAGTAACCCTGCAGGCCATTGTAGAGTAGACTGATTTTTGGTGCAGGAGACACACGCCTGAATGTAATCTCTGACATCACGGAGCATATGTGGCCACCAGTACATCCTCGCCAGCAGCTCAGATGTCCTCTTTGTCCCAAAGTGTCCACCCACCCTGGACGAATGAGCCCAAAAGAGAACCTCCGGTCGCAATTAATGGGTACAAAAGTCTTGCCCGGAGGCACAGACTCTAGCGAAACCGGAGCTACAGTTCTCAGGCTTTCAGAAGGGACAATAAGCTGAGGCTCCCCTTCCTCCTCCTCACATGACAAAACAGAGTGATAGAGGGCGTCAGTACGAATGTTCTTCTCCTCAGCAAGATAATGGAGGGTGAAGTGGAACTGGGAGGAGAACAAGGACCATCTGGCCTGGCGAGAATTTAGCCGCTGAGCTGTTTGCAAATATAACACATTTTTGTGGTCCGTGAAGACTTGAAAGTGAAAGCGAGCTCCCTCCAAGAGATGTCTGCACTCCGAGAAAGCCAACTTCATCGCTAGCAACCGCTGGTGTGAAGGTCTTGGAGAAGAAGAAGCAAGGATGCTTCCGAACTTGAGCATCCTTTTGGAAGAGGACTGCTCCTGCACCAACGGATGAGGCATCCACCTCCATTATAAACGACTTATCACCATCGGGACGATGTAGGATGGGAGCTCTTGCAAAATGAGACTTAATAGAATAGAAGGCCCTGGAGACCTCTTCAGACCACAATTTGGGATTTGCTCCCTTCTTGGTGAGGGCTACCAAGGGAGCTACCAAAGTTGAGAAGCGGGGAATGAACTGGCGGTAATAATTAATGAACCCCATAAAGCACTGCACCGCTTTAAGAGAATGGGGTTCTTGCCAGTCCATCACAGCCTGTAGTTTGGCAGGATCCATAGCCAATCCCTGGGTGGAGATGATATAGCCCAGGAAAGGTAAAGACTCCTGCTCAAACATACACTTCTCCAACTTTGCATTGAGGGAATTTGCCCGTAAGAGGTCGAAGACTCTGCCAACATCTCTCCGCTGGGAGTCAATATCTGGAGAGAAGATGAGAATATCATCCAGATAGACTACGACCGAGGTGGAGAGCATATTCCGGAAGATGTCATTGACAAAGTCTTGGAAAATGGCTGGGGCATTACAGAGCCCGAAGGGCATCACCAGATACTCATAGTGCCCATCCCTGGTATTAAATGCTGTCTTCCATTCATCCCCCTCATGGATGCGAATCAGGTTATAAGCACCCCGCAGATCTAATTTAGTAAATACCCTTGCTCCCCATAGCCTATCAAAGAGCTCAGAAATCAGGGGCAACGGGTACTTATTGTTAACGGTGATGGCGTTAAGATCCCTGTAATCTATGCAAGGACATAATTCTCCATTCTTCTTCTGCACGAAGAAGAATCCCGCCCCTGCTGGTGACACTGACTTCCTAATGAACCCTCTTGCCAAATTTTCCTGGATGTATTGGGACATAGCCTCTTTCTCCGGGAGAGAGAGGAAATAGACCCGTCCCCGAGGGGGTTCTGCTCCAGGCAAGAGATCAATAGGACAGTCATAGGGGCGGTGAGGCGGAAGGCTCTCCACAGCCTTTTTGGAGAAGACGTCTGTATAGGACCAATAGCATTTGGGAAGGGAAGAAAGATCTGCAGGTATCTCGGTGGTGGAAACCTGAACGCACTCTCCTACACATCTGCCCTTAGATGAATCAATCCAACCCAATATCCTCCCAGAGGTCCACTCAATATGTGGGGAGTGAAAACGGAGCCAGGGTATTCCCAGCAGAATCTCATCCATTCCCTCGAGAAGGACAAGAAGGGAAATAATCTCCTCATGGGAAGGGGACATGTATAATGTGAAAGGGACATTCTGGTGTGTGATCTGAGATGGAAGTGTCAACCCATTCACTACTCTAACAGTCACCGGTTTGGCGAGCATCACCAGAGGTATTGCATGGCGCAGAGCAAAAGCCGAGGACATGAAATTCCCCTCTGCTCCAAAATCCACACAAAGCTCGACTGTTAAAGAGTAAGAGCCTAATATGATTGTCCCTTTGAAGGACAGCTTGGAGGAAAATGCCGCTGTGTCTAGTGAACCTCCTCCAATGGTTACTAGACACGATCGTTTATCTGACCACCGTGGACATTTATTGGCATAATGTTCTTCTTGTTGGCAATGTCTGCAAACCACGGGCACTCGAGCGGTCCGAGGCTTAGGTTCCGCTCGAGAAACCTCCATGGCCTCATGGAAGTTGGACCCCTGAATGGAAGATTCTAGAGGTCTGGCAAAGGTGGGAGCCAACCAAAACCTCTGCCTACACTGGGCCTGTTCCAACCTCCGCTCGTTAAAACGGAGGTCGATGCGGGTAGATATAGAAATAAGCTGCTCCAGTGTGGCAGGAATCTCCCTGGTGGCCAAGGCATCCTTCACATGTTCTGCCAGTCCTCTCCAGAACACTGGAATAAGGACTTTATCTAGCCATTTCAGCTCAGAGACCAGAGTCCGGAATTGGACGGCGAACTAGCTGACCATGGATGAACCCTGTGTTGTTGCCAACAATTATAATAATCTTTATTTTTATTAATCTTTATTTTTATATAGCGCTAACATATTCCGCAGCGCTTTACAGGTTGCACACATTACCAACAATTGGAGCACGGTTTCGTGGGTGACACGAGGTCCCAAAAAGACCTGATTCAGAGCGTCCAGGAAGAAAGGAGCACTCTGCACCACACGATCATGGCGCTCCCATAGCGGCGTTGCCCACTCCAATGCCCTCCCCAACAAAAGGTATAAAATAAATCCCACTTTCGCCCGTTCCGTAGGAAAACGTGCAGCCAGGAGCTCAAGATGTATGGAGCACTGACTCACGAATCACTGACATAGCTTGCTGTCACCAGCAAACTTGTCTGGAAGCGGGAGACAGGATAAAGTTGGAGCAGAGGTGGCAGAGGACAAACTGGCTGCAGCTACACTTGCAGCCTGAACAGCGACTGCGGTAACATCCACAGCTGAGGTTGTGCGCTCGAGAGCCGCCAACCTACCCTTCAGCTGCTGGATGTACCGCTGTAAACGCTGATCGTCCGCCACTTACTAACCAGACCCTGGCGCTAGTATACTGTTAGGGTTGGCGGAATGCATTGAATATATATTTATTAGAAGAAGTTGGTGCGTTCGCAACCCGGGATCCACCATGCAGGAAAGCACCTGCTACTAGATATGGCGGTACAATAAAGTAGTATAAACAGACCCTGTTACTTCACAGAGTCTGTTAGCAAAGACAACGCTGTGCCCTGATTGGCTCACAGAGGAACACAGCTACCTAGTAGAGCAGATGGTGGTCATGCAAACATGAAACTCCTCGCCGGAGGTGCCAGCATTCTAGGGGCTTATTTCAACTGGGTCCCTGAACACACACACACGAAACTCCTCGCTGGAGGTGCCAGCATTCTAGGGGCTTATTTCAGCCGGGTCCCTGACTGCATACAAACATGACAACACTGGCGCTGAGCTCATACATAAATTGATACTAGCGCATGGCCGTGCGGCCATGCAAATCTTATATAGCTGCAGCACGTACATGACCTTCCTAGAAGGACCAATGAGAGGCTGCCACAGAGCCTGAGGAACTTCAGGACCTTCCTGGAGAACCAATGGGTCTTGCTGCAGTATCTAAGCATGTGACCCTCGATCTCCAATGAGAGATCTTACCCTGGGCATGCTCAGAAGGGGAAAAGCAGGACTTAGTCCCAAAAGCATCTGCTCGCCGCTGCCCAACACTGGCTTCAATGGCAGAAGCTGGAAAAGCAGCAGTAACCCTTTGCACAGAGTAAGACTGAGCGAGACGCTGGGACCGACGTCTCCGCTGAGCAGGCTCCTCTGTGGTAGGAGAAGAATGGGAGACCGCAGCGGAGATGGCCCGAGATTCCCCCTGTGCAGAGGCAGGAACTCGACCCCTAATAGTGCTTTACAGAAGTTTATAATGTAGAGCCGTAAAAATAAAATATAATATTTTTTAACAAAAATGAACTTTTTGCCCCCAATTTTTTATTTTCCCAAGTGTACCAGTAGAAATTGTACCCCAAAAATTGTTGTGCAAATTTTCCTGAGTATGTTGATACCCCATATGTGGGTGTAAATGACTGTTTTGGTGCATGGCAGAGCTCGGAAGGGAAGGAGCACCGTTTGACTTTTCAATGCAAAATTGGCTGGAATTAAGATGGGACACCATGCTGCATTTGTAGAGCCCCTGATGTGCCTAAACATTGAAACTCCCCACAATTGACACCATTTTGAAAAGTAGACCCCCACAAGTGACCCCATGTTAGAAACTAGACCCCACAAGGAACTTATCTAGATATGTTGTGAGAACTTTGTACCCCAAGTGTTTCACTACAGTTAATAGTGCAGAGCTGTGAAAATAACAAAACCACTTTTTTTCCACATAAATTATCTTTAACACCCAGTTTTGTATTTTCCCAAGGGGAACAGGAGAAATAGGTCCCCATAATTTGTTGTCCAATTTGTCCTGAGTACGCTGATACCCCATATTTGGGGGGGACCACCGTTTGGGTGCATAGCAGGGCTCGGAAAGTAAGGAGCATCATTTGGAATGCAGACTTACATGGATTGGTCTGCAGGAGTCACGTTGCATTTGCAGAGCCCCTGATGTACCTAAACAGTAGAAACCCCCCACAAGTGACCCCATATTAGAAACTAGACCCCCCAAGGAACTTATCTAGATGTGTTGTGAGAACTTTGAACCCCAAGTGTTTCACTACAGTTAATAACGCAGAGCCTTGAAAATAAGAAAAATCATTTTTTTTCCATAAAAATTATCTTTAACATCCAGTTTTGTATTTTCCCAAAGGTAACAAGAGAAATTGGTCCCCAAAAATTGTTGTCCAATTGGTCCTGAGTACGTTGATACCCCATATGTGGGGGGACCACTGTTTGGGCGCATGGCAGAGCTCGGAAAGGAAGGAGCGCCATTTGGAATGCAGACTTAGATGGATTGGTCTGCAGGCATCATGTTGCATTTGCAGAGCCCCTGATGTACCTAAACAGTAGAAACCCCCAACAAGTGACCCCATATTGGAACCTAGACCCCCCAAGGAACTTATATAGATGTGTTGTGAGAACTTTGAACCCCCAAGTATTTCACTACAATTTATAACGCAGAGTCGTGAAAATAAAAAAATAATTTTTTCCTACAAAAATGTTTTTTTAGCCCCCCAAATTTTTATTTTGCCATGGGTAACAAGAGAATTTGGACCCCAGAAGTTGTTGTCTAATTTGTCCTGAGTACGCTGATATCCCATATGTTTGGGCGCATGGGAGAGCTCGGAAGGGAAGGAGCACTGTTTTGCTTTTTCAATGCAGGAGTGGCTGGATTTGAGATCGGACGCCATGTCGCGCTTGGAGAGCCCTGATGTGCCTAAACAGTGGAAACCCCAAATTCTAACTGAAACCCTGACCCAAACACACCCGTAACCCTTAGCCCAACCACACCCCTAACCCTAATCCCAACCATAACCCTAACCACACCCCTAACCTGACACACCCCTAACCCTAATCCCAAGCGTAAATGTAATCCAAACCCTATTCCTAAGCATAGCCCCAACCCTAGCCCTAACCCTAATCCTAGCCCTAACCCTAGCCCTAACACTAGCCCTAACCCTAACCCTAGCCCTAACCCTAGCCCTAACCCTAGCCCTAACCCTAACCTTAACGCTAACCCTAGCCCTAACCCTAGCCCTAATGGGAAAATGGAAATAAATACATATTTTTTATTTTTTCCTAACTAAGTGGGTGATGAAGAGGAGTTTGATTTACTTTTATAACAGGTTTTTAGCTGATTTTTATGATTGGCAGCTGTCACACACTAAAAGACGCTTTTTATTGCAAAAAAAAATTTTTTGCGTTACCACATTTTGAGAGCTATAATTTTCCATATTTTTGTCCAAAGATTCATGTGAGGTCTTGTTTTTTGCGGGACGAGTTGACGTTTTTATTGGTAACATTTTTGGGCACGTGACATTTTTTGATTGCTTTGTATTCAGATTTTTATGAGGCAGTATGACCAAAACCCAGGTATTCATGAATATCTTTTGGGGGGGCGTTTATACCGTTCCGCGTTTGGTAAAATGGATAAAGCAGTTTTATTCTTCGGGTCAGTACGATTACAGCAATACCTCGTTTATATCTTTTTTTATGTTTTGACGCTTTTATACAATAAAAACTATTTTATAGAAAAAATAATTATTTTTGCATTGCTTTATTCTGAGGACTATAACTTTTTATGTTTTCGCTGATGAAGAGGCTTGTTTTTTGCGTGACAAGATGACGTTTTCAGTAGTACCATGGTTATTTATATCCGTCTTTTTGATCGCGTGCTATTCCACTTTTCGTTCGGCGGTATGATAATAAAGCATTGTTTTTTGCCTATTTTTTTTTACAGTGTTCACTGAAGGGGTTAACTAGTCAGACAGTTTTATAGGTTGGGTCATTACGGACGCGGCGATACCAAATATGTGTACTTTTATTCGTTTTTTTTATAAAGGAATGTATTTATTGGAACAATATATTTTTAAAAAAAAAATTATTTAGGATTTTGTTTTTTATACATTTAAATAGTTTTTTTTTAACTTTTTTACTTTGCTGTGCACTGTTTCAGATCAGCGATCTGACGTGCACAGCAGGGAGGCGCTTTAAAGTCACCTCCCTGCAGGACCCGGATGCAGCTCTGTGGCCATTTTGGATATGGGGCCTGCAGGAAGAAGAAGGTAGGAGACTTATCAGGGAAGTCCGCAGGGAGCCCCCTCCCTGCGTGATGCTTCCCTATACCGCCGGAACACTGCAATCATGTTTGATCGCAGTGTGCCGGGGGTTAATGTGCTGGGGGCAG
The DNA here is from genome assembly GCF_032444005.1 of Ranitomeya imitator. Lineage (NCBI taxonomy): Eukaryota > Metazoa > Chordata > Amphibia > Anura > Dendrobatidae > Ranitomeya > Ranitomeya imitator. The sequence goes on along the minus strand of NC_091287.1, from coordinate 463,389,944 downwards.
TCCGTAACCACTCCTGGCACATAGTGTCAGATGTCAGCTGCGATAGTCAGCTGACACCCGGCCGCGATCGGCCGCGCTCCCCCCGTGAGCGCGGCCGATCGCTATGACATACTATCCCGTTGGTGATCATACGGGCCCACAACACCTTGACGGGATAGTACGTCTAATGTCAGAAAGGGGTTAATAACATGCAATAACATCAAATGCATTTAGCCCTTGGAGTGTCAGGGAGCAAACCACCAGCCACCACCACTGCAACAAATGGAAAAATAAATTCTCAAAATGCATTCTCATGTTGCAGCTTGCTTTTCAAATTTCTTTTAGATGGGTCCGGAAACCTTAATATACCTGGGACATTCAAGAAAACACTCATCATAAGATGGAGATGTATGTCAAAGTCTGTGGAAAATGCAAGTTTGTGAATGTTAATTCAAAGGGCAAATGTAAAAAAAATAAGAGATTTCACTTCTTCTACATGCCATAGCCATTGTGCTTCAAGGGAAGAAAAAATTCTCAGAATGAGTGCTCATGATGCAGCTTACTGTTTATATTTCTTTTATATGAGCTCAAAAATTACTTTCAGGGTGTATGTTTTTGTCAGCATTTTTATAACTTTTTTTTGGAACACTGCAACAAAAAGATACACCACTTAGGCAACATCTAAAATCAAACTACATTTTAATCCTACTTACAACTTTTCTATTTGTAAAGTACTTTTAACCCCTTCATGACCCAGCCTATTTTGACCTTAATGACCTGGCCATTTTTTGCAATCCTGACCAGTGTCCCTTCATGAGGTAATAACTCAGGAACGCTTCAACGGATCCTAGCGATTCTGAGACTATTTTTTCATGACATAATGGGCTTCATGTAAATTTTGGTAGATAATTTTTGTGTTTATATGTGAAAAAAATCAGAATTTTGGCGTAAATTTTGAAAATTTGACAATTTTCAAATTTTGAATTTTTATTCTGTTAAACCAGAGAGTTATGTAACACAATATATTTCATAAATAACATTTCAGACATGTCTACTTTACAGCAGAACAATTTTGGAAACCAATATTTTTCGTTAGGAAGTTATAAGGGTTACAATTTGACCAGCGATTTCTCATTTTCACAACAAATTTACAGAACCATATTTTTATGGACCACCTTACATTTGAAGTTAGTTTGAGGGGTCTGTATGGCTGAAAATACCCAAATGTGACACCATTCTAAGAACTGCACCCCTCAAGGTGCTCAAAACCATACTCAAGAAGTTTATTAACCCTTCAGGTATTTCACAGCAGCAGAAGCAACATGGAAGGAAAAAAATGAACATTTAACTTTTTAGTCACAAAAATGATCTTTTAGCAACAATTTTTTTATGATTGCAAGGGTAAAAGGAGAAAGTGGACCGCGAAAGTTGTTGCCCCATTTGTCCTGAGTACGCTGAAACCCCATATGTGGGGAGGGAACCACTGTTTGGGCACACGGCAGAGCTCGGAAAGGAAGGAGTGCCATTTGATTTTTTGAATAATTGGCTCCAATCTGTAGCGGAGACCATGTGGCGTTTGGAGAGCCCCTGTGTGTCTAAAGATTGGAGCAAGTGACCCCATTTTGGTAACTAGACCTCCCAAGGAATTTATCTAGATGCATAGTGAGCACTTTGAACCCCCAAGTGCTTCACAAATTGATTCGTGAAAATGAAAAGGTACTTTTTTCACAAAAAATTCTTTTAGCCTCAATTTTTTCCTTTTTACATAGGCAAAAGTATAAAATGCATCCTAAAATTTGTTGGGCAATTTCTCCTGAGTACACTGATACCTCATATGTGGGGGTAAGCCTATATTTGGGCGCAGAGCCGTGAAAATAAAAAAATATATATTTTTCCTCAAAAATGATTTTTTTGTCCGCAGTTTTTTATTTTCTCAAGGGTAACAGGAGAAACTGGACCCCAAAAGTTTTTGTCAACTTTGTCCTGAGTACGCTGATACCCCATATGTGGGGGGGAACCACTGTTTGGGTACACATCGGGGCTCGGAAGGGAAGTAGTGACGTTTTGGAATGCAGACTTTGATGGAATGGTCTGCGGGCGACATGTTATGTTTGTAGAGCCCCCGATGTGCCTAAACATTGAAGCTCCAACACATGTGACCCCATTTTGGAAACTAGACCACCCCAAGGAACTTATCTAGATGTATGGTGAGCACTTTGAACTCCCAAATGCTTCACAGAATTTTATAACGTAGAGCCGTGAAAATAAAAAAATCATTTTTTCCCCACAAAAATAAATTTTTAGCCCCCAATTTTTTATTTTCCCAATGGTAGCAAGAGAAATTAGACCCCCAAAGTTGTTTTGCAATTTTTCTTGAGTACGCTTATGCCCCATGTGTTTGGGTAAACCACTGTTTGGTCACACGTCGGTCCTCGGAAGGGAGGGAGCACCATTTGACTTTTTGAATGCAAGATTGGCAGGAATCAATGGTGGCGCCATGTAGCGTTTGGGACCCCCTGATGTGCCTAAACAGTGGAAACACCACAATTCTAACTCACACACTAACCCCAACACACCCCTAGCCCTAATCCCAACCCTAACCATAACCCTCATCATAACCCTAACCCCAACACACCCCTAACCCTAATCCCAACCCTAACCACAACCCTAACCTCAACACACCCCTAACCCTAATCCCAACCCTAACCCTAATCACAAGCCTAACCCTAACCCCAACACACCTCTACCCCTAATCTTAACCCTAATTCCAACCCCAACTCTAATCCCAACCCTAACTCTAATTCCAACCCTAACCCTAAGGATATATGCCCATGTTGCGGATTCGTGTGGGAATTTTCCGCACCGTTTTTGAAAAATCTGCAGGTAAAACACACTGCATTTTACCTGTGGATTTACAGCAGCTTTCCTGCGTTTTTTGTGTGGATTTCACCTGCGGATTCCTATTGAGAAGCAGGTGTAAAATGCTGCAGAATCCGCACAAAGAATTGACATGCTGCGGAAAATACAACTCAGCATTTCCGTGCGGTATTTTCCACACCATGAGCACAGCAGATTTGGTTTTCCATAGGTTTACATGGTACTGTACAACGCATGGAAAACTGCTGAGAATCCGCAGCGGCCAATCTGCACCATGCGCACATACCCTAGTTCCAACCCTAATTCCAACCCTAATTCTAACCCTAACCCTAATTCTGACCCTAATACTAACCCTAATTCTAACGCTAACCCTAATTCTAACCCTAATTCTAACCCTAACCTTAATTCTAACCCTAATGCTAACCCTAGTGGAAAAATTAAAATAAAAATATTTTCTTTATTTTATTATTTTTCTGACCTGTGGGGGTGATAAAGGGGGAGTTATTTACTTTTTTTTTTTTATTTTGATCACTGTGATAGGTTCTATCACAGTGATTAAAATGTACCTCGGGAATGAATGAATCTGCTGGCCGGGAAATTCGGCAGGCGCACTGTGCATGCGCCCGCCATTTTGGAAGATGGTGGTGCCCATCTCTAAAGACGGCCGGCACCGGGAGGGATGTCAGGACTATGGAGGTATAGATTGTGAAGATCGGACAGCGGGGTGGAACGGAGGACAGGACTGGGGGGGCGGAGGATAGGACAGGGGGGCCGAGAACAGAGCAGAGGGGGGAGGAGGGCTGACGGCGGTGGCAGATTGCCACCGTCAGCCCTCCTCTCCCTTCTGTCAGTCGGTGGTGGGGGTGGATAGAGGTCTCCTGCCGTGGCCGATGATATTGCAGCATCGGCCATGGCTGGATTGTAATATTTCATGAAGTTTCATTGGTGAAATATTACAAATTGCTCTGATTGGCTGTTTCACTTTCAACAGCCAATCAGAGCGATCGTAGCCACGTGGGGGCAAAGCCACCCCCCTGGGCTGAAGTACCACTCCCCCTGTCCCTGCAGATCGTGTGAAACTGGAGTTAACCCTGTTAGGTGTCGAGTTCCTGCCTCTGCACAGGGGGAATCTTGAATCATCTCAGCTGTGGTCTCCTATTCTTCTCCAGCCGAAGTGGAGTCTGCTCAGAGAAGAAGTCGGTCCCAGTGTCTAGCTCAGGCTGATACTGGATGACTGGTTACTACTGCCCTTCCAGGTTCTGTCCTTGTAGCCAGCAATGTTCAGCAGTGAGCAGATCTTTCTGAGACTAAGTCCTGCTTTTCCTATACTGAGCATGCCCACGGGACTACCTCCCATTGGAGGTTGGGGGTCACATGCTCTGGTCCTATTGTGGCTCCTATTGGTCCATCTGGAAGGTCTTGTACCTCGGCCATGCGCTAGTGTACATTTGAAAATGTGTGTGTGTTGATGAGGGCAAGTCATTCTTTAATCATTCTTTAATCATCCCCTCCCTTGGGTATGACTGCTTGCGTAAGGTGGATTTCTGCTATCTAGCACCCAGCTGAGCTATCAGCACAAAAACACAGAAAACAGCATTTAATTGCTGTAACCGCCAGTGCGGTGCCGTGCGCTATTAGAGCACTTTCCTGACCCAAGTCTTGGTGTATCCACATTGTACCGCCATATAGTCCGTCATTACTCAGCAGCAGGTTCCATCTCTGCACGGTGGACCCCGGGCTGCGAACGCACCTCATACCTTCTCTCTAATTATTTGGTGCATTCCGCTAGCCCTAACAAACCCAATCTGCAGTGACGCAATCATTCTGTGACACAGCATATGCATCACAGGTCGGATTGGCACCAACTTTCATGACGCATACACTGTGTCACAGGTCAGAAAGGGTTAAAAGATTACTTCTAGTAAACACGTTAATGTGAGTGTGACAGCACAGAATGACTTCAAACAAAGTTCAGGCACTCTGTGCAATCTTGGCTTTGCCAAACATCTAATTGTTTTTCTTCTATATCTGCCCTCCTTCTCCTCTATTTTGATTGCCAACTCTGGCTGCATAGAGTCAGAGAAGAGCCCAGGTAAATGGAATATAAGGTAGGTGGGAAGGTGCACTGAACATTTTGGCCACTCCAAGAGTGCACTGAGCATCTGTACTGGGTTAGAACAGTCATTCAGTGGTGGCAGACTTCTTTTAAGGGCTTGTTTAATTAAATTCTGATTGTGCATTGTAGTGCAGTGGTGTTCACACAGTGCGACAGATAGGCAGGGACCACAGAAAGCTCAACATAAAATGTGTTTATTCCAGAAAACTGACACAAACAGGTAAAATATATTCTCCAGTTTGCAGTCGAGTCCTTTAGCAGTCTGTGTCCAAACTAACTGAACTGTCGTATCCCTTGGGTGAGTCAGCAGCTTTGATGTTCCTGGTACTGTGTTACCTTCGCACAGGCCTGGGTTGTACAGAGGCTCCGGCTCTGCAGCTTGCAAAACAAAAACTGACACCTACCTAAGACAAAACTGAGAGTTTAATGGGAATCGTGGACATAGAGCCACTCCCAAAACCCAGAGTGGAGGGAGGGATCTGCCCCACTACCAAACCTGAAAATCTCTCCAAAAATAAAAGCCCATGTAGGGTTTTTCTAAAATCTGACTTGGTCAACTACTTTGACCACACTCACTTTTACTTTGTCTTGTAATCACAGATGTTTTGCTGTAATCACAATGTGCTCCACAATTTTAATGTCTCTATATGCTTCCAATGGGACACATACCAGGCCTCGTATATGATCCTCCTCATTACCTCACAGTTAGTGTTGATCGATACCGTCCGATATCCAGAAGCATCGGTATCGGATTGGATCGGCCGATATCCAAAAAATATCGGATATCGCCGATACCGATACCCGATACCAATGCAAGTCAATGGGACACAAATATCGGAATGTAAATAAGCCCTTTCTTTCCTTCTACATCCTGTTCCAGAGAGGGGAAGAGTGTGGGCGGTGCGTGGGCGGACACTGTGCGTGTCTGTGTGTGCGGGTGGGATCTGTGCGGGCATGCCGGTATCTGTACGGGCCTGCCGGGGCTCTGTACGGGCATGCCGGGGCTCTGTGCGGGCTGTCGGGGCTCTGTGAGGGCTGCTGGGGTGCTGTGCGGGCTGCCGGGGCTCTGTGCGGGCTGCCAGGGCTCTGTGTGGACTGCTGGGGGTCTGTGCGTGTGTGCAGGCATCGTCCAATGGGACTACAAGTCGACGATGCCTGCTACAGTGACAGTGATTGACACATTAGCCAATGATGAAACAGTAGTAGTCCCATCATCCGGCTAATGTGTTGAATGAAAAAAAAACATACATACTACAAACAGTACATATATTACATACAATACATACATACAGACATACAGTACCTTAAACATAGAGTACATACTAAACATTACTTGTCATTTTGATCCCCAAAGCCTGTGTCACCTGCAAAAAATATTAAAATAACAAACAACAATATACTCCCTGTCTGCAGAACTCCACGAGTGTCCCACGATGATCTCCCATGGAGAACGGCAGCATCAGCTGATGCAACCGCTCTCTAGGGGCTCCAGGAACACAATGACAGGAGGAAGGTATCCTTCCACACTGTATTCCTCTGCCGCTGTAAAAAAAAGTCCCTAGTCTCACTTTTGGCATTGCTGTGTGAGAAATTTTCCCACGCAGCAATTGCCATAAAGTGAGACTTTGAACTATAGTAACCTCAGTGATGCACTGCAGGAGCCATAGTCTCCTGTCAGTGTGTCACTGAGGGTCCTATAGAGCAGTGACATCACCCGATGTCACTGTTCTATAGGAGAGATCATCATGGGACACTCGTTATTAATTGGACTGCGGTGGACAGGTAGTATACGGTTTATTGTTTTAAGTTTTTTGCAGGCGCTGAAGTATGGTAAGTATGGTTAAATGAAGAATATTAAAATACTTTTTCCTAATGTGTGTTTTATTAACCCTTTATTACTATTGAATTAATAATGGATAGGCGTCTTATTGACACTTCTCCGTTATTAACCTGGCTTAATGTCACCTTACAATAGCAAGGTGACATTAACCCCTTATTACCCCATATCCCACTGCTACACGGGAGTGGGAAGAGAGGGGCTAAGTGCTGGAATTGGCACATCTGTTGTGAATTCCGCTCTTGGGCTCCCTCCGGTGGTTGTAAGTGGCACTTTTGTGTGTTCTGCTCTTGGGCTCCCTCTTGTGGTTTCGAGTGGTATGGCTGCTCCTTGGAGTTGGCTGTCAGCAGCTGCCTCCACTGATCGTTTCTTCTGCTCGGCTATTTAGGCCTGGCTTTTTCCTTCAGCCAGTGCCACTTGTAAATGGTTCCTGGTTGGATTCACATCTCTTTGGATTTCCCTGTTATCCTGACCAGTTCAGCAAAGCTAAGTTTTTGCTTGCTCTTTTCTGTCCATAGATTGTGGACTATTCGTTCTGTGCTTTCTATGTTTGTCCAGCTTATCAGTATGAATTAATTCGTCTTGCTGGAAGCTATGGGAAGCAGATTTACCCTCCACACCTTTAGTCAGGTGTGGAGATTTTTTGTAAACTCTGTGTGGATTTTTTGTAGTGTTTTATACTGACCGCACAGTATTCCATCCTGTCCTATCTATTTAGCTAGACTGGCCTCCTGTGCTCATCCTGGTTTCATTATGTGTATGTCTTTTCCCTCTCCACTCACAGTCATTATTTGTGGGGGGCTAATCTATCCTTTGGGGATTTTCTCTGAGGCAAGATAGCTCTCCTGCTTCTATCTTTAGGGGAAGTTAGATCTTAGGCTGTGACGAGGTGCCTAGGAAGAGTTAGGAGCATCCCACGGCAACTTCTAGTGTTGTGTTGAGCTTAGGGACTGCGGTCAGTACAGTTACCACGTCCTTCAGAGCTCGTTCCATGTTGCTTCTGGACCACCGTATCATAACACACATCTTACAGATGCGCCATTTCTGGGGCGGCTGCTGACTGGTATTTGTAGCCGGGGTGGCCAATATCCATGGCCCCTCTCTTTGCTATGAATATCAGCCCGCAGCTGTCTGCGTAGCCTTTCTGGCTATAAAATATAGGGAGACTCCACGTCATTTTTTTGGGGGTCCCCCTATTTTAATAGCCAGTAAAGGCTATGCAGACAGCTGCAGGCTGATATTCATAGCAGGCTACAAATATTGGCCCCCGGCCGTCAGCTTTCTCCTCTGGCGCAGAAAATTGCGCGGGAGCCCACGCCATATTTTTCCTTTTTTTTTTTTAATTAAATGCTCATTAAGGCCTCTTTCACACTTGCATCGGTACTGGTCCGTCGCTATGCGTCGGGCCGACATACCTGTAATTTGTGCACGACGTGGGCAGCGGATGCAGTTTTTCAACGCATCCGCTGCCCATTCTGAAGTCTGTGGAGGATGGGGTGGACTTTTGGCCGCACATGTGCGGTAGACAATGGCGTAGTGCCGACCGTCCGCCAAAACACAACAGATCCATTGCACGACGGACACGACGTATGGCCATCCATCGCGATCCGTCGCTAATACTAGTCTATGGGTAAAAAATGCATGCTGCAAGCACATTTCCAGGATCCGTTTTTTCCCAAAATGACGGATTGCGACGGATTGCTAAAAACGCAAGTGTGAAAGTAGACTTAGAAACATCGGCCTTTCTATTATATATCTATGGATATATCTATCTATAGATATATATATATATATATATATATATAGATACATAGATGTATCCATATATCTGGCTGCTTTCACACATCAGGTTTTTGCTGTCAGGCACAATCCGGCGAGTTTTGAAAAAAAATGGATCCGGTGGAAAAAACGGATCCGGCGGAAAAAAATGGATCCGGCGGAAAAAACGGATCCAGCGGAAAAAAAACAGATCCTGCGTCCTGTGGAAAAACCTGATTCGGTGAAAAAAACGGATCTGGTGGAAAAAACGGATCCTGCGGAAAAACAAATCCGGCAGAAAAACGGATCCGGCGGAAAAAAACAGATCCTGTGGGAGAAAAATGGATCCAGCGGAAAAAATGCATCTGGCAGAAAAAACAGATCCTGTGGGAAAAACGGATCTGGTGGAAAAAAAACGGATCCAGCGGAAAAACTGGATCCGGTGGAAAAAACGGATCCTGTGAAAAAAATGGATGTGGTGGTAAAAGCGGATCCTGCGGAAAAAAACGGATTCTGCGGAGAAAACCAAATCCTGCGGAAAAAAACGGATCCGCCGGAAAAAACGGATCCTGCGGAAAAAACTTATCCGGTGGAAAAACCAATCCGGCGAAATAAACAGATCCGGAGGAAAAAACGGATCCTTTTTTTCAAACCTCGCCCGATTGTGCCTGATGGCAAAAACCTGATGTTGAAAGCAGCCAGATACAGTATAGTGTTGAGCGACTTTTACTTTTATAGGATCGGGTCGGGTTTCACGAAACCCGACTTTTTCAAAAGTCGGGTCGAGTGAAATCGGCCGATCCTATAAAAAAGTCGGGGTCGGGGTCGGCCGAAACACGAAACCCAATGCAGTGCATTGGGTTTCCAATAATTCCCAGGGTCTGAAGGAGAGGAAACTCTAATAGGAATATACTCACCCTCGGATGCGCCCTGCTTCTTTCCGGCAGCCTTCCTTCCTAAGAATCAGCGCTTGAAGGACCTTCGGTGACGTCGCGGCTTGTGATTGGTCACGCGAGCGGTCACATGGGCGGTCGCGCGACCAATCACAAGCCGCGACGTCATCTAAGGCCCTTCACGTGCTGATTCTAAGGAAGGAAGGCTGCCGGTTAGTACCAGGGCGCGTCAGAGGGTGAGTATAGCAATATTTTTTATTTTAATTCTTTATTTTACACTTAAATATCGATTCCGATACCGATTCCCGATATTGCAAACATATCGGAACTCGGTATCGGAATTCCGATACCAGATTCAGAAGATCGCCGATCTCATGGCCGACCCCACACAGGGGTCGGGTTTCATGAAACCCGACTTTGCCAAAAGTCGGCGACTTCTGAAAATGGCCGACCCGTTTCGCTCAACCCTAGCCAGATATATGGATATATACAGTCATGGGCAAAAATTTTGAGAATGAGACAAATATTAATTTTTCCAAAGTCTACTGCTTCATTTTTTCTAATGGCAATTTGCATATACTCCTGAATGTCAGAGTGATCAGCTTAACAGCAATTACTGTACTTGCAAAGTCAATATTTGCCCAGAAAATGAACTTTTACCCCCAAAACACATTTCAACATCATTGCAGTCATCGCCTTAAAAGGAGCAGCTAACATCGTTTTAGTGATTGATCCATTAACACAGGTGTGGGTGTTGATGAGGACAGGGCTGGCGATCAATCAGTCATGATTAAGTAAGAATGACATCACTGAACACTTTAAAAGGAGGCTGGTGCTTGGTATCATTGTTTCTCTTCAGTTAACCATGGTTATCTCTAAAGAAACACGTGCAGCCATCATTGCACTGCACAAAATTGCCTAACAGGGAAGAGTATCGCAGCTACAAAGATTGCACCTCAGTCAACATTCTATCGCATCATCAAGAACTTCAAGGAGAGAGCTTCCATTGTTGTCAAAAAGGCTCCAGGACTCCCAAGAAAGACCAGCAAGCGCCAGGACCGTATCTTAAAACTGTTTCAGCTGCGGGATCAAACTACCAGCAGTGCCGAGCTTGCTCAGGAATGGCAGCAGGCTGGTGTGAGTGCTTCTGCACGCACTGTGAGGCGGAGACTCTTTGAGCAAGGCCTGGTTTCAAGGAGGGCAGCAAAGAAGCCACTTCTCTATAGAAAAAACATCAGGGACCGACTGATATTCTGCAAAAGGTACAGGGAGTGGACTGCTGAGGACTGGGGCAAAGTCATTTTCTCTAATGAATCCCCTTTTCGATTGTTTGGGACATCTGGAAAACAGCTTATTCGGAGAAGAAGAGGTGAGCGCTACCACCAGTCTTGTCTCATGCCAACTGTAAAGCATCCTGAAACCATTCATGTGTGGGGTTGCTTCTCAGCCAAGGGAATCAGCTCACTCACAGTCTTGCCTAAAAACACAGCCATGAATAAAGAATGGTACCAGAATGTCCTCCAAGAGCAACTTCTCCCAACCGTCCAAGAGCAGTTTAGCGCCCAACAATGCCTTTTCCAGCATGATGGAGCACCTTGCCATAAAGCAAATATATGGCTCATGGAACAAAACATAGAGATTTTGGGTCCATGGCCTGGAAACTCCCCAGATCTTAATCCCATTGAGAACTTGTGGTCATTCATCAAGAGACGGGTGGACAAACAAAAACCAACAAATTCTAGCAAAATTCAAGCATTGATTATGCAAGAATGGACTGCTATCAGTCAGGATTTGGTCCAGAAGTTGATTGAGAGCATGCCAGGGAGAATTGCAGAGGTCTTGAAGAAGAAGGGTCAACACTGCAAATATTGACTTGCTGCATTAACTCATTCTGTCAATATAACCTATTGGTACTCATAATATGATTGCAATTATATTTCTGTATGTGATATAAACATCAGACAAACACTAATAAAAACCAGAGGTCAGCAGATCATGTGAAAATATAATTTTGGTGTAGTTCATAGCTGAACTAGAGCGGGTGCAGAGAAGAGCAACCAAGGTTATTAGAGGACTGGGGGGTCTGCAATACCAAGATAGGTTATTACACTTGGGGCTATTTAGTTTGGAAAAACGAAGACTAAGGGGTGATCTTATTTTAATGTATAAATATACGAGGGGACAGTACAAAGACCTTTCTGATGATCTTTTTAATCATAGACCTGAGACATGGACAATGGGGCATCCTCTGCGTTTGGAGGAAAAAAGGTTAAGCATAATAACAGATGCGGATTCTTTACTGTAAGAGCAGCGAGACTATGGAACTCTCTGCCATATGATGTTGTAATGAATGATTCATTACTTAAATTTAAGAGGGGACTGGATACCTTTCTGGAAAAGTATAATGTTACAGGGTATATACACTAGATTCCTTGATAGGGCGTTGATCCAGGGAACTAGTCTGATTGCCGTATGTGGAGTCGGGAAGGAATTTTTTTCCCCAATGTGGAGCTTACTCTTTGCCACATGTTTTTTTTTGCCTTCCTCTTGATCAACATGTTAGGGCATGTTAGGTTAGGCTATGGGTTGAACTAGATGGACTTATAGTCTTCCTTCAACCTTAATAGCTATGTAACTATGTAACTATTCTCAAAAATTTTGGCCATGACTGTAGATCTATGTATCTATAAATATATCTATCTATAAATATATCTATAGATAGATATATCCATAGATATATAATAGAAAGGCTGATGTTTCTAAGGCTACTTTCACACTTGCGTTTTTAGCAATCCATCGCATTCCTTCGTTTTGGGAAAAAACGGATCCTGCAAATGTGCTTGCAGGATGCGTTTTTTACCCATAGACTTGTATTAGCGACTGATCGCGACGGATGGCCACATGTTGTGTCCATCGTGCAACAGATCCATCTTGTTTTGGCAGACCGTCAGCATGAAAAAATGTTCAAGTGAACGTTTTTTTGTCCATCGCGTCTGCCATTTTCTACCGCGCATGTGCGGCCAAAACTCCACCCCATCCTCCACGGACTTCAGAATGGGCAGCAGATGCGTTGAAAAACTGCATCCGCTGCCCACGTCGTGCACAAATTTCACAACGTGCGTCGGTACGTAGGCCCGACGCATAGCGACGGACCAGTACCGACGCAAGTGTGAATGAGACTTTAATGAGCATTTAATTAAAAAAAATGGAAAAAAAACGACGTGGGCTCCCGCGCAATTTTCTGCGCCAGAGGGGGAAAGCCGACGGCCGGGGGCCAATATTTGTAGCCTGCTATAAATATCAGCCCGCAGCTGTCTGCGTAGGAAAAAAGTATTTTAATATTCTCCATTTACCCATACTTACCATACGTCAGCGCCTGCAAAAAATGTAAAATAATAAACCGTATACTACCTGTCCGCCGTAGTCCAAATAATAACGAGAGTCCCATGACGATCTCCCCTATAGAACAGTGACATTGGGTAATGTCACTGCTCTATAGGACCCTCAGTGACACACTGACAGGAGACAATGGCCTACTATAGTTCGAAGTCTCACTTTATGGCAATTGCTGCGTGGGAAAATTTCTCACACAGCAATGCCAAAAGTGAGACTAGGGACTATTTTTTTAACAGAGGTGGAGGAATACAGTGCGGAAGGATACCTTCCTCCTGTCATTGTGTTCCTGGAGCCCCTAGAGAGCGGTCGCATCAGCTGATGCTGCCGTTCTCCACGGGAGATCGTCGTGGAACACTCCTGGATTTCTGCGGACAGGGAGTATATTGGTTGTTTGTTATTTTAATATTTTTGTACAGATGACACTGGCTTCGGGGAACAAAGTGACAAGTGATGGTGAGTATGTAATCTAGGTTTAATGTACTTTATGTCTGTCTGTATGTATTGTATGTAATGTATGAATGTATTGTATGTAGTATGTATGTAGTATGTATGTATGTATGTATAGTGGATGCTTTCCTGAAACGGAAAGTACTTGCAAGCAGCATAATACAAAGAATAGCAGGTTTACCCAGAATCCTTTGCAGTAGGCGGAGCTATGCAAATCATCTCTTTCCACCCCTGTCTAATCCACAGCGCTTGGAACCGCCAAGCGTGCAATGCTGCGGATTAGTTTCTAAATTTACACAGCCAACCAATTCCTACCTGTGGACACGTGTTTCGGGCTTTAGGCCCTCATCAGCACAGGGCATTGCACGCTTGGCGGTTCCAAGCGCTGTGGATTAGACAGGGGTGGAAAGAGACGATTTGCATAGCTCCGCTAGCATCCACTATGTATTTCCTTTGAGTAGAGGGCTTTTCGGTCTCTTTCATCCCGCTACATTTAGCCCAACTTGGGTCTCTCCCTAAGGTGGCTAGCATGTATGTACAGTGGGGCAAAAAAGTATTTAGTCAGTCAGCAATAGTGCAAGTTCCACCACTTAAAAAGATGAGAGGCGTCTGTAATTTACATCATAGGTAGACCTCAACTATGGGAGACAAACTGAGAAAAAAAAATCCAGAAAATCACATTGTCTGTTTTTTTTAACATGTTATTTGCATATTATGGTGGAAAATAAGTATTTGGTCAGAAACAAAATTTCATCTCAAAACTTTGTAATATATCCTATGTGGGCAATGACAGAGGTCAAACGTTTTCTGTAAGTCTTCACAAAGTTGCCACACACTGTTGTTGGTATGTTGGCCCATTCCTCCATGCAGATCTCCTCTAGAGCAGTGATGTTTTTGGCTTTTCGCTTGGCAACACAGACTTTCAACTCCCTCCAAAGGTTTTCTATAGGGTTGAGATCTGGAGACTGGCTAGGCCACTCCAGGACCTTGAAATGCTTCTTACGAAGCCACTCCTTCGTTGCCCTGGCGGTGTGCTTTGGATCATTGTCATGTTGAAAGACCCAGCCACGTTTCATCTTCAATGCCCTTGCTGATGGAAGGAGGTTTGCACTCAAAATCTCATGATACATGGCCCCATTCATTCTTTCATGTACCCGGATCAGTCGTCCTGGCCCCTTTGCAGAGAAACAGCCCCAAAGCATGATGTTTCCACCACTATGCTTTACAGTAGGTATGGTGTTTGATGGATGCAACTCAGTATTCTTTTTCCTCCAAACACGACAAGTTGTGTTTCTACCAAACAGTTCCAGTTTGGTTTCATCAGACCATAGGACATTCTCCCAAAACTCCTCTGGATCATCCAAATGCTCTCTAGCAAACTTCAGACGGGCCCGGACATGTACTGGCTTAAGCAGTGGGATACGTCTTGCACTGCAGGATCTGAGTCCATGGTGGTGTAGTGTGTTACTTATCGTAGGCCTTGTTACATTGGTCCCAGCTCTCTGCAGTTCATTCACTAGGTCCCCCCGCGTGGTTCTGGGATTTTTGCTCACCGTTCTTGTGATCATTCTGACCCCACGGGGTGGGATTTTGCGTGGAGCCCCAGATCGAGGGAGATTATCAGTGGTCTTGTATGTCTTCCATTTTCTAATTATTGCTCCCACTGTTGATTTCTTCACTCCAAGCTGGTTGGCTATTGCAGATTCAGTCTTCCCAGCCTGGTGCAGGGCTACAATTTTGTTTCTGGTGTCCTTTGACAGCTCTTTGGTCTTCACCATAGTAGAGTTTGGAGTCAGACTGTTTGAGGGTGTGCACAGGTGTCTTTTTATACTGATAACAAGTTTAAACAGGTGCCATTACTACAGGTAATGAGTGGAGGAAAGAGGAGGCTCTTAAAGAAGAAGTTACAGGTCTGTGAGAGCCAGAAATCTTGATTGTTTGTTTCTGACCAAATACTTATTTTCCACCATAATATGCAAATAAAATGATAAAAAAACAGACAATGTGATTTTCTGGATTTTTTTTTCTCAGTTTGTCTCCCATAGTTGAGGTCTACCTATGATGTAAATTACAGACGCCTCTCATCTTTTTAAGTGGTGGAACTTGCACTATTGCTGACTGACTAAATACTTTTTTGCCCCACTGTATGTATGTAGTATGTATGTAGTAGGTATGTTGTGAATTCTGTGGCAGAGCTCCCTCCTGTGGTCACAAGTGGTACTTCGGCTGATTCTCTCTGTGAGCTTCTGTTGGTGGAGGGAAGTGGTACTGCGGCTTCTGAGTTTCCTCCCTCAGGTGATCTGGTGAGGTCGTTAGGTGCTTCTCTACTTAACTCCACCTAATGCTTTGATCCTGGCTTCCTGTCAATGATCCAGTGTTGGACTTGCTTTTCCCTGGATCATTCCTGTGGCCTGCTGCTCTGCATAGCTAAGTTCTTCTTTGCTATTTGTTTGCTATTTTTTCTGTCCAGCTTGTCTAATTTTTTGCTGGAAGCTCTGGGACGCAAAGGGTGTACCTCCGTGCCGTTAGTTCGGTACGGAGGGTCTTTTTGCCCCCTTTGCGTGGTTTTCTTTAGGGTTTTGTGTAGACCGCAAAGTTACCTTTTCTGTCCTCGCTCTGTTAAGAAAGTCGGGCCTCACTTTGCTGAATCTATTTTATCTCTACGTTTGTCTTTTCATCTTAACTCACAGTCATTATATGTGGGGGGCTGCCTTTTCCTTTGGGGTATTTCTCTGAGGCAAGGTAGGCTTATTTTCTATCTTCAGGCTAGTTAGTTTCTCAGGCTGTGCCGAGTTGCATAGGCAGAGTTAGGCGCAATCCACGGCTGCCTCTAGTGTTGTTTGGAGCGGATTAGGGATTGCGGTCTGCAGAGTTCCCACGTCTCAGAGCTCGTTCTATAATTTTGGGTTATTGTCAGATCACTGTATGTGCTCTGACCGCTATGTCCATTGTGATACTGAATTGCCTTTCATAACATAGGTATGTAGTATGTAAGTATGTATGTAGTATGTATGTAGTATGTAGTATGTATGTAGTATGTATGTAGCAAGTATGTATTATGTATGTAGTATGTATGTAGCATGTATGTATGTAGTATGTATGTAGTATGTATGTAATATGTATGTAATATGTATGTAATATGTATGTATGTAGTATGTATGTAGTATGTATGTAGTATGTTGTATGTATGTATGTAGTATGTATGAATGTATGTAGTATATATGCATGTAGTATGTATGTAGTATGTATGTGATATGTATGTATGTAGTATGTATGTATGTAGTATGTAGTATGTATGTAGTATGTTGTATGTATGTATGTAGTATGTATGTATGTATGTATGCATTATGCATGTAGTATGTATGTAGTATGTAGTATGTATGTAGTATGTATGTAGGTAGTATTTTTTTTACATTCAACACATTAGACGAATGATGGGACTACTACTGTCCCATCATTGGCTAATGTATCAATCACTGTCACTGTAGCAGGCATCGTCCGATGGGACTTGTAGTCCCATCGGACGATGCCTGCACACACGCACAGACCTCCGGCAGCCTGCACAGAGCTCCGGCAGCCCGCACAGAGCCCCGGCAGGCCCGCACAGAGCCCCGGCAGCCCGCACAGAGCCATGGCAGGCCCGCACAGACCCCTGGTGGGCCCGCACAGAGCCCCGGCAGGCCCGCACAGACCCCTGGCAGGCCCGCACAGAGCCTCGGCAGCCCGCACATAGCCCCGGCAGGCCACACAGAGCCCCGGCAGGCCCCCACAGATCCCCGGCAGCCCGCAGACAGCTCTGGCAGGCCTGCACAGAGCCCTGGCAGGCCTGTACAGACCCCCGGCAGACCCGTACAGACCCCCGGCAGGCCCGTACAGACCCCCGGCAGGCCCGCAAAGAGCCCCGGCAGCCCATACAGACCCCGGCAGGTCGGCACAGAGCCCCGGCAGCCCGCACAGAGCCCTGGCAGGCTGCACAGAGCCCTGGCAGCCTGCACAGAGCCCCGGCAGGCCGCACAGAGTCCCGGCAGGCCGCACAGAGCCCCGGCAGCCCGCACAGAGCCCCGGCAGGCCCGCACAGAGCCCCGACAAGCCCACACAGAACCCCTGGCAGGCCCGCGCAGAGCCCCGGCAGGCATAGAGCCCCGGCAGCCCACACAGAGCCCCAGCAGGCCCGCAGAGCCCCGGCAGCCCGCACAGAGCCCCGGCAGCCCGCACAGAGCCCCATCAGGCCTGCACAGAGCCCCGTCAGGCCCATATTTGTAGCCTGCTATAAATATCAGCCCGCAGCTGTCTGCGTAGGAAAAAAGTATTTTAATATTCTCCATTTACCCATACTTACCATACGTCAGCGCCTGCAAAAATGTAAAATAATAAACTGTATACTACCTGTCCGCCGTAGTCCAAATAATAACGAGAGTCCCATGACGATCTCCCCTATAGAACAGTGACATTGGGTAATGTCACTGCTCTATAGGACCCTCAGTGACACACTGACAGGAGACAATGGCCTACTATAGTTCGAAGTCTCACTTTATGGCAATTGCTGCGTGGGAAAATTTCTCACACAGCAATGCCAAAAGTGAGACTAGGGACTATTTTTTTAACAGAGGTGGAGGAATACAGTGCGGAAGGATACCTTCCTCCTGTCATTGTGTTCCTGGAGCCCCTAGAGAGCGGTCGCATCAGCTGATGCTGCCGTTCTCCACGGGAGATCGTCGTGGAACACTCCTGGATTTCTGCGGACAGGGAGTATATTGGTTGTTTGTTATTTTAATATTTTTTTACAGATGACACTGGCTTCGGGGAACAAAGTGACAAGTGATGGTGAGTATGTAATCTAGGTTTAATGTACTTTATGTCTGTCTGTATGTATTGTATGTAATGTATGAATGTATTGTATGTAGTATGTATGTAGTATGTATGTATGTATGTGGTATGTATGTAATAGGTATGTAGTATGTAAGTATGTATGTAGTATTTATGTAGTATGTAGTATGTATGTAGTATGTATGTAGCATGTATGTATTATGTATGTAGTATGTATGTAGCATGCATGTATGTATGTAGTATGTATGTAGTATGTATGTAATATGTATGTATGTAGTATGTATGTAGTATGTTGCATGTATGTATGTAGTATGTATGAATGTATGTAGTATATATGTATGTAGTATGTATGTAGTATGTATGTGATATGTATGTATGTATGTATGTAGTATGTATGTAGTATGTTGTATGTATGTATGTAGTATGTATGTATGTATGTATGCAGTATGCATGTAGTATGTATGTAGTATGTAGTATGTATGTAGTATGTATGTAGGTAGTATTTTTTTTACATTCAACACATTAGATGAATGATGGGACTACTACTGTCCCATCATTGGCTAATGTATCAATCACTGTCACTGTAGCAGGCATCGTCCGATGGGACTTGTAGTCCCATCGGACGATGCCTGCACACAAGCACAGACCTCCGGCAGCCTGCACAGAGCTCCGGCAGCCCGCACAGAGCCCCGGCAGGCCCGCACAGAGCCCCGGCAGCCCGCACAGAGCCATGGCAGGCCCGCACAGACCCCTGGTGGGCCCGCACAGAGCCCCGGCAGGCCCGCACAGACCCCTGGCAGGCCCGCACAGAGCACCGGCAGCCCGCACAGAGCCCCGGCAGGCCACACAGAGCCCCGGCAGGCCCCCACAGATCCCCGGCAGCCCGCAGACAGCTCTGGCAGGCCTGCACAGAGCCCCGGCAGGCCCTTACAGACCCCCGGCAGGCCCGCAAAGAGCCCCGGCAGCCCATACAGACCCCGGCAGGTCCGCACAGAGCCCCGGCAGCCCACACAGAGCCCTGGCAGGCTGCACAGAGCCCTGGCAGCCTGCACAGAGTCCCGGCAGGCCGCACGGAGTCCCGGCAGGCCGCACAGAGCCCCGGCAGCCCGCACAGAGCCCCGGCAGGCCCGCACAGAGCCCCGACAAGCCCACACAGAACCCCTGGCAGGCCCGCGCAGAGCCCCGGCAGGCATAGAGCCCCGGCAGCCCACACAGAGCCCCAGCAGGCCCGCAGAGCCCCGGCAGCCCGCACAGAGCCCCGGCAGCCCGCACAGAGCCCCGTCAGGCCCATATAGACGCCAGCAGACCCATACAGACCCCCAACAGGCCCACACTGACCCCCGGCAGGCACACACAGACCCCCCACGGTCACACACAGACCCCGCCCGCACACACACACACATGCAGTCTCCGCCCACGCACCGCCCACACTCCAATATAGTGCATCATTGCACTATGGGAACTTCTGATTCCGGTATCTGATATCGCAAAAGTATCGGAACTCGGCATCGGAATTTCGATACAGCGAATATCGGCCGAAACCTGATATTTTCAATATCGGAATGCTCAACACTACTCACAGTATGAAAAGCTTTGAAGTATAATTTCTATTATTGTGGTGGATTTTCACATCTATAGGTCATCAGTGAAAAATATTAATTTCATTTACATTAACATTGGGAAGAAACATCGAAGGTCAAAAAATTGTATGTGATTTAGTCATAGCTAGGGTTGAGCGAAACAGATCGGCCAATTTCAAAAGTTGCCGACTTTTGGCAAAGTCGGGTATCGTGAAACCCGACTGTGGGATCGGGTCGGCGGTCGGCGATCTTTTCTCCACAGTCGGGTTTCGTTATATATATATATATATATTTATATATATGTATATATATATATTATGTCATAGAGACACACACACATATATATATATATACATATATATATATATATATTTATATTTACTTCAGCGCGATAATGTTGAAAAGCCGGTAATTCAATCGCCGGCTTTTCATTTCTCCTTCCTAAACCCGACATGATATGAGACATGGTTTACATACAGTAGACCATGTCATATCCCCATTTTTTTTGCATATTCCACACTACTAAAGTTAGTAGTGTGTATGTGCAAAATTTGGGCGCTGCAGCTATTAAATTTAAGCGTTAAATCGCGGAAAAAATTGGTGTGGGCTCCCGCGCAATTTTTTCCACCAGAGAAGTAAAGCCAGTGACTGAGGGCAGATATTAATAGCCTAGAGAGGGTCCATGGTTATTGCCCCCCCCTGGCTAAAAACATCTGCCCCTAGCCACCCCAGAAAAGGCACATCTGTAAGATGCGCCTATTCTGGCACTTGGCCACTCTCTTCCCATTCCCATGTAGCGGTGGGATATGGGGTAATGAAAGGTTAATGTCACCTTGCTATTGTAAGGTGACATTAAGCCAGATTAATAATTGAGAGGCGTCAGTTATGACACCTATCCATTATTAATCTAATTGTATGAAATGGTTAAAAAAAACACACACATTGTTACAAAGTCTTTTAATGAAATAAAGACACAAGTTGTTGTAATATTTTATTAGACTCTTAATCCACCTGAAGACCCTCGCTCTGTAACAAAGGAAAAATAAAAAAACAACAATATTCCATATCTTCCAATGATCTGTCACGTCCCACGCTGTAAATCCATCTGAAGGGATTCAATAATTTTACACCCAGGAGCTCTGCTAATGCAGCTGTGCTTGTGGCTGTAAAACCCCAGCGAATGAGGGTAATGTAGGTCAATGACCTGTAGTTACCTTCATTCGCGGTGATGCGCCCCCTGCTGGATGTCCCTTGAGCATGGGAAAATATTCAGAAAAGTTCCCAGGCTCGAGGTCATATGAGGACATCCAGCAGAGGGCGCATCACCGCGAATGAAGGTAACTACATGTCATTGACCTCCATTACCTTCATTCCCCAGGGTTTTACAGGCACGAGCACAGCTGCATTATAGCAGAGCTCCTGCCTGTAAAATATTTTAACCCCTTCAGATGGATTTACATCGTGGGACGTGACAGATCATCGGAAGGTATGAGATATTGTTGTTTTTTTATTTTTCCTTTGTTACAGAGCGAGGGTCTTCAGGTGGATTGAGAGTACAATAAAATATTACAACAACCTATGTGTTTATTTCATTAAAATACTTTGCAATATTGTGTGTGTGTTTTTTTAACCATTTCATGCTATTGGATTAATAATAGATAGGTGTCATAATTGACACCTCTCCATTATTAATCTGGCTTAATGTCACCTTACAATAGCAAGGTGACATTAACCCTTCATTACCCCATATCCCACCGCTACACGGGAGTGGGAAGAGAGTGGCCAAGTGCCAGAATAGGTGCATCTTCCAGATGTGCCTTTTCTGGGGTGGCTGGGGGAAGATGTTTTTAGCCAGGGGGGGGCCAAAAACCATGGACCCTCTCTAGGCTATTAATATCTGCCCTCAGTCACTGGCTTTACCACTCTGGCGGAGAAAATTGTGCGGGAGCCCACGCCAATTTTTCCAGCAATTTAACCCTTATATTGCCTGTAGCTATTAAATTTAAGGGTTAAAGGCAATTTAAGAGTTGAATCACGGAAAAAATTGGGGTGGGCTGCCACGCAATTTTCTCCGCCAGAGTGGTAAAGCCAGTGACTGAGGGCAGATATTAATAGCCTGGAGAGGGTCCACGGTTATTGTCCCCCCTTGCTAAAAACGCCTGCCCCAGCCACCCTAGAAAAGGCACATCTGGAAGAATTTTATCAGGCATTCCATGTAAATGGAAAATATGCTTTATGAACAATGCCACCAAGGCCCGTGCAGAAGGTAACCGTGGAAGTGGCACCAAGTGCACCATTTTAGAGAAATGATCGGTGACAACCCAGATAACGGTGCAGCTACGAGACTTGGGTAAGCCCACCACGACGTCCATCCCAACCATTTCCCAGGGCCTGTCTGCCACCGGCAGGGGGTAAAGCAACCCAGCAGGCCATTGCCGAGAAGACCGATTCTGGGTGCAGGAAACGCATGCCCGAATATAGTCCCCGACATCACGGGCCATATGCGGCCACCAGTACATTCTCGCCAAATGCTCAGATGTCCCAAAATGCCCACCCACTCAGGATGAGTGAGCCCAAGCGAGAACCTCCGGTCGCAAATCCGCTGGCACAAAAGTCTTGCCCGCGGCACAGACTCTAGCGAAACCGGAGCTACAGTTCTCAGGCTCTCAGAAGGGACAATAAGCCGAGGCTCCTCCTCCTCCTCAGATGACACTACGGAGTAGGAGAGAGCGTCGGCGTGAATGTTCTTCTCCCCGGAGAGAAAATGAAGAGTAAAATGAAACCGGGAGAAGAACAGGGACCATCTAGCCTGGCGAGAATTCAGCCTCTGGGCCGTCTGTAGATATACCAAGTTCTTGTGGTCAGTGAAAACCTGGAAGGGAAAGCAAGCTCCTTCCAAGAGGTGTCTCCACTCTGAGAAAGCCAACTTGATGGCTAGCAACTCCCTGTCCCCGATGGAATAATTCCTCTCCGCCGGTGTGAAGGTCTTGGAGAAAAAGAAGCAAGGATGCTTCCGACCTTGAGCATCCTTTTGGAAAAGGACTGCTCCAGCACCAACCGATGAGGCACCTACCTTCATGATAAATGGCTTATCTACATCAGGGCAATGTAGAATGGGAGCACTAGTGAAGTGTAACTTAACCGAGAGGAAGGCCTTGGAGACATCCTCTGACCACAACTTGGGATTTGCTCCCTTCTTGGTAAGGGCAAACAAGGGAGCTACCAAAGTTGAGAAGTGTGGGATGAACTGATGATAGTAATTAATGAACCCCATAAAGCACTGCACTGCTTTAAGAGAATGGGGTTCCTGCCAGTCCATCACAGCCTGTAGCTTGGCAGGATCCATAGCCAAACCCTGGGCAGAGATGATATAACCAAGGAAAGGCAAGGACTCCTGCTGAAGCACACACTTCTCCAACTTGGCGTAGAGGGAGTTTGCCCATAAGAGGTCGAAGACTTTGCGAACATCTCTCCGCTGGGAGTCAATATCTGGAGAGTAGATGAGAAAATCATCCAGATAGACTATGACCGAGGTGGTGAGCATATCCCGGAAGATGTCGTTCACAAAGTCTTGGAAAACAGCTGGGGCATTACAGAGCCCGAAGGGCATCACCAGATATTCATAGTGCCCATCCCTGGTGTTAAGAGCCGTCTTACATTCATCCCCCTCATGGATGCGAATCAGGTTGTAAGCACCCCACAGATCTAATTTAGTAAATACCCTTGCTACCCATAGCCTATCAAAAAACTCAGATATCAGGGTTAGTGGGTACTTGTTCTTAACGGTGATGGCATTAAGACCCCTGTAGTCTATGCATGGACTTAAGTTTCCACTCTTCTTCTGCACGAAGAAGAACCCAGCCCCTGCAGGTGACACTGACTTCCTGATGAATCCTCTTGCCAGATTCTCTTGGATGTACTGAGACATTGCCTCCATCTCCGGGAGAGATAAAGGATAGACTCGACCCCGGGGAGGCTCAGCACCAGGCAAGAGGTCAATAGGACAGTCATAGGGGGCGGTGAGGCGGAAGGGTCTCTGCAGCCCTTTTGGAGAACACACACTACACAAAGAAAAGAAACAGCATCATATAAATGGGATCACCACACTAATAATTCAAGTAAAAAAGTAACAAATTTTATTTAGACAACACCACACAGAAAACTGTAGTAAAAACAATTAAAAACTCCCAAAACAATGGGAGATAAGATCTATATAATACAAAAGTTCAATACTTAGAAAACATTGCAGAGTCATATAACAGCAATAAATACCAATATTAGGATGTGACCATGCAGAAGATGATGTGGGTTGAACCTTATAAGCATGCTGTGTCTGCTATCAATTTCAACATATCCACTACCCTAATCTGTTGTTGAGATATATGACCAGCTTGCCTACCTATAAAGCAATCTCCCATGCAAACTCATGGGGATTGCAAAGTATCCAAAGGGGCCTGATATAAAGCAGCTGCCAAATGAGAAGCACCCAAGGATCCAATAACTTACCCCCCTACCACCAAAAAACGCGTATCGACGCTGGAGACGTCTTCCTCAAGGTCCACAGTCAGCTGGTGGTGGGGTCACCCTTTAAATACAAAAAATTACAAAAAATAATACATACCAGGTGTGCAGTATGATGGCGGCGGAACTCAGAGCAAGTCTATTGGGGCGGCGTATATGCATCGCCAGTTCGCAGGCGCCAGACTCTCAAAGTTGAGATTAACTTTTGTTAATGACTAAATACTTATTTTCCTCCATAATAAGCTAAATAAATCTTGCCAATCAGACAAGTTGATTGTCTGGATTTGTTTTCTCATTTTGACTCTCATAGTTGTGGTCTACCTATGATGTCAATGACAGGCCTCTGTCATTTCCTTAAGTGGGAGAACTTGCAGAATTGGTGGCAGACTAAATACTTTTTTTCCCACAGTATATGGCTGAAAAATAAAATATCTATTGTTCTTGAAAGAAGGGGATTTAAAAATGCCTGGGGGTAAAAGCAGGCATACAAAAATAAAATGTTTATTTTCTTCAAAAGATTTAAACAAAAATCAAAACACTCCTAACTCTTTACAGAAAGTTAGGTAGGTTCATGTTCCAAAATCAAACACTTGCAACAGGACACTAATATTGAACTATTAACCCATTCACGCTGCAGCCATTTTCCGTTTTTTCCTCTCCATTTTCCAAGAGCCATAACTTTTTTTACTTTTCCGGTCATGTGGCCATAGAAGGGCTTTTTTTTGCAGGACACTTTCCATTTTACCACATAATGTACTCGAAAATGAGAAAAAAATTGCAAGTGCGGCGAAGTTGTTAAAAACCCACAATTCTGACATGGTTTTGGGGGAAATTATTTTACAATGTACATTTTGTGATAAAAATGCAATATGATTCTACTCATCAATACAATTACGGCACTACCCAACATGACCTGTTTTTTTGAAGTATTTTAGTAGTGAAAAAAAGTCAAATGTTGGAAAAAAAATTTAGGCTGTCTCGCCATTTTCCGACACCACTGACATTTTTATATTTCGATCGATGTATCTGAATAATAGCTTTTTTTGTGGGGCGAGTCAAAATTTGTATTATTAACATTTTGGGATAGATATGCCTTTTTGATCACTTGCTGCAGCTTTGTTTGTGAAAGTGTACTGAGGAAAAAATTTTCATTTTGGCAGTTTTGCATTTTTTTTTATTTACGGTGTTTACTGATCTGGTCAATTGCTTTTATATTTTGATGAATCAAACTTTTCTGAACTTGGCAAACCACATTTTTTACATCTTTTTCCAATGAGGTGATTTGAATTTCTTTTTTTCATATTGTTTTAAAACGTTCTTCTTTATTTTTTACTGTTCTTGTTAGCCCCTTTAAAGGACTTGAAGCTGTGATCGTCCTATCACTTGTGCAATATACAGTGATGCCACCGAATCGCTGCATATAGCAGAACTCACAGTCTCCTTTGAAGTCCAGCCACAGACCAGGTTTCGAAGGAGCTCTGTAATGACAGGCCATCATTGGGCCATCAGCTGACCCCCGCCTGTTATGACGGCTCATCGGTGACCAGCGATCACGTTACGGGGAGCATCAATGACACGAATGACACGCACACATCCCAGTTCAATCTCTGACAGTGGCATTTAACTAGTTACCAAATGTTAGCGGCAGGTCCTGGCTGTAATATACAGCCATCACCAGCCAGGTATGGGGCAGACTCATTGTGTGAGCCCCACTCCATACACTTCCTACTTGTGCCATAAATGTATGGTGGATGACGAGAAGGGGTTAAAAAAAACAAAGTGAGCTAAAAAAAATCTTGTTTAAATTTATAGATTATGCAATTTTTTTGTTTGTCTTTGAAAAAAATATGACTTGCCCATCTCACAATCCATGAAGCACATTTTTTGTGATACACAAGCCTTGGTTTTAGGATTTTGGTTTAGTAGAAAAATTAGGACTGAGGAATAACAAAATGTTCTTTTTGTTTGCAGTGTATGAAAAATAAAAAAGGCTGATAATAAGGTGCTGTTACTGCAGTATATCAAAGATCATTGAAATCACAGTCACTGAGTCACTATACAGGTACAGCACTTCTCTATATCACTTCTCTAGAAAGGTGCAATAATAAATACATAGACATATGCAAAAGACATTCGTTTAATCCAGTTTCCTTGTGTTACTACAACAGTATATGAGCTAATTTCTATTATGCAAACTACAGTTAAGATAATTCAGTTCATTTATAGCAAAATATTCTGTAATTCTGCCGCTGTACTTCATATGTATAAACTAATTGAATTGACACAAGTGAATTCCCGTGAGTCAGCCTCAAAATCCTGTAAAGCTTCACACTTACAATTAAGGCAGTGAGTTTCCAGTATGAGCAGGTGAGAAAAGCCATATGTTACTTCTACTGGCTTCAGGCATATTAAATATTGTTTACTTCATGTCATGAAAACAGATCTTTTTTATGTCTGTTCATACAGAAGTGTTTGTATCTTGAAAGCTTTGATATCCGAAATGTGCAGATAAAACATTGTTATGAGATGGAACTTACAGGAAACATGAACTGATTTAAAGAAAGAACTTATGAAAAGATGAAAATGCTACTATGTTTTTTTCGCACATACTTATTATACAATAGCTGAAGAGCCCGGAGTTGCCTGGGCATAGTAACTAACTGTGGTTAGTTATAGCAAATAACGGCGGCAGTTAAGGGGCCTTATTCCTCCAGCATCTCATGCTCCTTCATTTTACAAAGCGTCCTACTTAACCTCACGCTTCTCCTTTATACACAGCATTTTTCTGCAGCACAGCTACTCTCGCTTATAGTCGTCTCCTACAGCAGCACCTTACACTCCTCTTCCATATTCAATTGGAAAAACTTGATCCCAAGAGTCCCTTCCATGCCACCACTGCCCTGTCCCCTCCATACCAGCACTGCCCAGTCCCCTCCATGCCAGCAGTGCCCCATCCCCTTCATGCCAGCGCTGCCCCGTCCCCTCCATCCTAGCAGTGGCCCTCCGCCGCTCTCAGGTCATTTCCATCAACCTCTGAGTGCCTGGGCCGCACAATGACATGTAAGCCTGCCCCTGTAGGTGCCGCACAATGCCAATATTAGGCCTGCAGGGAACTGTAGTGGGGCACGGGGGTGACTTACATCTTCTACACAGGTTTGTGCCTTCTCCTGCTGGTGCACATGATGTTGGTGTTCATGTCACTGCTCTTCTCTAGCGTAGACTGACAGCGGGGGATCCGCCTGTGTTTGGTGGATTTCTTATTTCCTCCTTCCAGCCAGGCCAGCAGCTGGTGCACAGATCCAATCCCAGGTCCGGAGACTGAAATGACAACTTCTTCCAACCAGGACTTATCTACAGAGACAGCAACAAGACACATTTGACTTTCATCATTTTCAGCACCATCTCCATCTATCCCCAAGCTGCACAAACTCCTTACTCTGTTGATACTCCAGTACAGAGCCATTGCTGCCATATGTCCCTATTACTGCACCTACTGTGCACTACTGTGTGCCCTATAGATGGTAAAACAACCCTCCAGAATATATACATATATATAACTTGTATAAGTGCCCACATTTTGCACCTGGAAAGTAATTATGCTCTCTGTATGCCCCTTTGACAGTCACAATAACCTGAGTGCTCCAATAACAATAAGTGCACAATTAGCATTTTAAAATAATGTCCTGAGTTTCCACACTGTATAGCACCCGCTACACAGTATACTGACTGTGAGAAAAGGAGTACAAAAGGAGCGTATAGGTAATCCAAAGAATAACAATACTTTATTAAATTACAGATATTAATTTACAAGTGTAAATAGTACCATATAAAAAGATCAAACATGATAATGTGCAAGGATGATAAAAACCATACATGAGTGGATGTCTCCCCGATGCGCACTGACTATGGGGCCAATACACCAGCTAGATGATAGAGGCATGCTGCTATAAATATAAGATATAAATCAGTAGATCAACAAAGCCCAGTGGCATTAGAATAATTGACTTGTGCTTAGCAGCGCTTACCAGTATAAAGTCCCAGGGCCAGGCGCACCGGTTGCGATCCACGAACGCGACCCCCGACGCGCGTTTCGCCCACAAGTCACATAGCTTTGTCAAGGGGAGATAGCATTATCCGGGTATAGCGTCATTAAATAGGGCCGGCCTGTCGTCACATAGGGCGTCACCTGCTGAATCCTTGCCAATGGCAGCGGGATATTCGGCGCATGCGCACGTCCTACACACCGCGCGCCGCGTCGCAGGAGGCGTCATGCATCGCGAGGGCGCCTGGGACAGGACCCAGGGCGCACGCGCAACGCAGGAAAGACGCCGCTGCGACGGAGAGCGAGGGGAGAGGCGCGGCGCATGCGCACCGCTGCTGTAAACCGGCTTGGGGATATAGAACCACCCACTACTATGAGCCCTAGCGCCGGATCCAGCAGGAGAGTGAAAAAAGCAAAGTATGGGATACGATGCAAATATACCAACTCACAAAGTAAATATACAGCAGCAAATTTAAGCACTGCATGAGACCCGGCGGTGCGGTCCAGAATACTTGTCCAATCAAAACGGTATAAGCCGCAACAGACACAGGACTCATGTAGTCGGTTGTATATTAGGGATGAAGTAGTAGCGTTCCCATAAAGCTTGAAAGGGAGATCCATTCCGGCCCATGATGTTGATAACCCGGTGATTGCTACAAATGGCTAAAAGAAACAATAAACATATAGCAATGAATGAGTGACAAATAAAAACAACATTAAAACCAAAAACACACAGAGGATCCCAAACGGGGACCCACTCAGAGGGGGAGATGTAGAAAAAATGGAGGGGCGACGAATGTACCTCAACAGATTACTAATTATAATATTAAAGCAAGTGAATAGGAGGTATCATCAATAATATTCTAAATCTAGAAGGTGACCAAGCACCACAGTAAGGGCCCATGAATGATTTAGAGGAAAGAGGAAAAACTTAAGGACTCATTCAGTCCTTTAGGTACCATAGTATCAACCCGAATAATCCAACCTGCTTCCCGTTGGGCAAGGGTCTTCTTATAATTACCACCCCTAGCTCCGAGGTGAATACTCTCAATGCCCCTGACCTGAAGAGACCCCGCATCACAATTGTGAAATTGTTTAAAATGGCGGGGGATAGTCTTCAGGTCAGTGGCATCGTCCAAGGCCCGCGCCGCCCGTATGTCCCTAACGTGTTCACGGACACGTACCCGTAGCTCCCTGGATGTCAATCCAATATAAATTAAGTGGCACCCACACGTGGCATAATAAACCACGTTGGATGTACTACACGTGATGTGCTGCCTAATCGAGAATTCTTTACTGCCATCAGAAGATTTAAAAGTTGTGGCCCTCACGATATTCTCACATGCCCGGCAGTGACCGCATTGGAATGAGCCAAGCGACGGGCCCCTTGATCCAAAAGGGTTAGCCGTAGGGGGAACATAATGACTGCGGACCAGCAAGCTACTAAGGTTAGGAGATCTTTTAGCGGTCATTAACGGGAAGTCACCGAGGGCCTGGGCCAGAGAGGGCTCAGTCATCAGAACCGACCAGTGCCTCTTTAATATGTTCCTCATATTAAACCATTCATGGTTATATGTTGTAATGAACCTGGTCTTATCTGCATCAGTTTTCCTCCTCCGTCCACTATCATTCATGTACAATAGGTTCCTACGGGGTGTCCTCCTGGCCCTCTCAAAGCCTCGTCTAATGCTTCTGCGGCTATATCCGCGATCTATGAAGCGCCCCTCAAGGTCACCAGCCTGTGCAAAAAACTTTTCATCCGTAGAACAGATCCGCCTCATTCTTAGGAACTGTCCGACCGGGATAGCCCCAATGGTGGTAGAATTGTGTGCAGAATCAGCATGCAAAAGAGCATTGACTGCAGTCGACTTCCTGTAGAATCCTATTCACTTGCTTTAATATTATAATTAGTAATCTGTTGAGGTACATTCGTCGCCCCTCCATTTTTTCTACATCTCCCCCTCTGAGTGGGTCCCCGTTTGGGATCCTCTGTGTGTTTTTGGTTTTAATGTTGTTTTTATTTGTCACTCATTCATTGCTATATGTTTATTGTTTCTTTTAGCCATTTGTAGCAATCACCGGGTTATCAACATCATGGGCCGGAATGGATCTCCCTTTCAAGCTTTATGGGAACGCTACTACTTCATCCCTAATATACAACCGACTACATGAGTCCTGTGTCTGTTGCGGCTTATACCGTTTTGATTGGACAAGTATTCTGGACCGCACCGCCGGGTCTCATGCAGTGCTTAAATTTGCTGCTGTATATTTACTTTGTGAGTTGGTATATTTGCATCGTATCCCATACTTTGCTTTTTTCACTCTCCTGCTGGATCCGGCGCTAGGGCTCATAGTAGTGGGTGGTTCTATATCCCCAAGCCGGTTTACAGCGGCGGTGCGCATGCGCCGCGCCTCTCCCCTCGCTCTCCGTCGCAGCGGCGTCTTTCCTGCGTTGCGCGTGCGCCCTGGGTCCTGTCCCAGGCGCCCTCGCGATGCATGACGCCTCCTGCGACGCGGCGCGCGGTGTGTAGGACGTGCGCATGCGCCGAATATCCCGCTGCCATTGGCAGGGATTCAGCAGGTGACGCCCTATGTGATGACAGGCCGGCCCTATTTAATGACGCTATACCCGGATAACGCTATCTCCCGTTGACAAAGCTACGTGACTTGTGGGCGAAACGCGCGTCGGGGGTCGCGTTCGTGGATCGCAACCGGTGCGCCTGGCCCTGGGACTTTATACTGGTAAGCGCTGCTAAGCACAAGTCAATTATTCTAATGCCACTGGGCTTTGTTGATCTACTGATTTATATCTTATATTTATAGCAGCATGCCTCTATCATCTAGCTGGTGTATTGGCCCCATAGTCAGTGCGCACCGGGGGGACATCCACTCATGTATGGTTTTTATCATCCTTGCACATTATCATGTTTGATCTTTTTATATGGTACTATTTACACTTGTAAATTAATATCTGTAATTTAATAAAGTATTGTTATTCTTTGGATTACCTATACGCTCCTTTTGTACTCCTTTTCTCATAAGCTTCATGGAGTTGGTTCTGGTGTTTGGTGAGGGGTCTTTTGGCGCTATTTAGCGCCTTTTTCTCCTCTCATGTTTATATGATGTTGCCTGGTTCTGTTACTATTATTGTTTCTGTGTTTATCACAGTTTTTTACAGGCCTATTATGGACTTCAGGGCACGCGACTTTACATGGCGTGCTCAAATAAATGATACTTTCAAGGATGGTTTTAACGGGGGTGTGGAGGGGTCGAGTGCTGATCTGCAGGAGACTATTGGGCGCTTTAAGGATCTCTTAAAAAAGAGGACTAAGGTTTGGTGGAACCATGCATATTTTGAAAAATATCTGGAAGGGGGACTTATCCCTCGTGGACTGAGAATCCAGGTTTTTCCCTCTTTTCCTATTATCGATGAAGATTTTAAAAATAAGTGGGAGGAACTCTCGAACACCTGTTCTTTTGGTTTCATGACCCTATTGAAAGGCCTGGATTCCTTTAAACTTGGGGAGATAGAAGCGGAGATCGAAGCTGTTCAAATTAAACTTAAAAAAGATATGTCTGGGGACGCCATTAAAAAACTAAATGATGATATGGACATAGAACTGCAAAAATGGGTTAATGAAATTCAAGGATTAAAGGCTAAAAAATTTAAACGGGATGTGAATGACAAACAGACCTCCAACGTCTACAGATGGCGGAGCCTGGACGATCGGTCACGCCCTCGTTTCAGAAATTTTTCAAGCTCTAGATCCCGCTCCAGATCAACCCGGTCTAATGCTCCCTCTGAGGATAGGTATACATCACGTATGAAAACTAGAGGTGAATCATCCGGATCTAATCCACATGCCAAAAAAATCGTTACACGACAGGCCTCCAAGGCCATGACTGCGGCCAGCAAGCAACAGGGTACAAGTAATCATACAGACCTTCAGGTATTAAATCTATCGACACGGTCCCTCTCGGATGTTCAGATTGAGGTTCTAAGCAAGGGGCTAAACTTTTCTCCGACTAACTCTTTCGATTTTTTCCTAGCCATGAAGGACCTCCATCTGTTCTCACGGAAACTCGTTTTAAAAAAATTACATTATAAAAACCATCATGCCCAGGGGCCTGCATCTGAGACGGAGAGGGAGGCATTGCAGGCTTTAGAAGATCTCCTAGAGGAACAATCCAGTACTCCTCAAGGTAGGTTTCCGCCTGCATGCATGCCCAGATCGACTAGGTTCCCCCCTTTGTCTCTGTGTCCAGCCGTGGACATATTTACTAGACTGGTCACCGAAGATTTTAAACGTTTATCTTCAAGACGTAAATTTGACAATCTCTCATTCAAACAGAGAAACGCAATTAAGGAGTTACAGTCCTTTAAGGACATTGTCATTAAGCCAGCAGACAAAGGGGGGAACATAGTCATCTGGCCGTGCGATAAATATGAAAAAGAGGCCTTCCATCAGCTGAGGGATACCACCACATATACGAAGCTGTCCTATAATCCTCTATCTTCCTTCGCATCTCAGTTGCAGGCTATCCTTGGGAGGGCGCTTGATGAGGGGATCATAGATAGGAAGATCCTGGAGGGTCTGACGGTCAGGTCACCGAGGGTACCAACTTTTTATTTGCTTCCAAAGATCCACAAGGACGCCGTCAATCCACCGGGGCGTCCGATCGTGTCTGGCATTGAGGGATTATGTGATCCCATCTGTAAATTCATCGACTTTTATTTAAAACCACTGGTCGAGGTACTACCATCTTATGTCAGAGACACGACGGACGTCCTTTCACGGGTTGACGGCGTCTTTGTGGACCCTGGCGTCCTCCTGGTCACCGCCGATGTGCAGACATTATATACGTGTATTGACCATGAACACGGTCTGGCTGCAGTCCGCCTCTTCTTGGGGACCTCCGACTTGGGTGGCCCCATGTGTGAATTAATCCTCGAGCTGCTGCGCTTCATCCTGACCCACAACTTTTTTATTTTTAAGGACTGGTTTTACCTGCAGAGGCGTGGCACAGCCATGGGCGCGGCCTGTGCGCCTTCGTACGCCAATCTCTTCCTGGGCTCATGGGAGAGATATATTTTTGGCGACGGAGGTGTGCGGGCCGCGGACCGTGTGCTGTGCTGGCTCAGGTAACATAGTAACATAGTAACATAGTAACATAGTTAGTAAGGCCGAAAAAAGACATTTGTCCATCCAGTTCAGCCTATATTCCATCATAATAAATACCCAGATCTACGTCCTTCTACAGAACCTAATAATTGTATGATACAATATTGTTCTGCTCCAGGAAGACATCCAGGCCTCTCTTGAACCCCTCGACTGAGTTCGCCATCACCACCTCCTCAGGCAAGCAATTCCAGATTCTCACTGCCCTAACAGTAAAGAATCCTCTTCTATGTTGGTGGAAAAACCTTCTCTCCTCCAGACGCAAAGAATGCCCCCTTGTGCCCGTCACCTTCCTTGGTATAAACAGATCCTCAGCGAGATATTTGTATTGTCCCCTTATATACTTATACAGGGTTATTAGATCGCCCCTCAGTCTTCTTTTTTCTAGACTAAATAATCCTAATTTCGCTAATCTATCTGGGTATTGTAGTTCTCCCATCCCCTTTATTAATTTTGTTGCCCTCCTTTGTACTCTCTCTAGTTCCATTATATCCTTCCTGAGCACCGGTGCCCAAAACTGGACACAGTACTCCATGTGCGGTCTAACTAGGGATTTGTACAGAGGCAGCATAATGCTCTCATCATGTGTATCCAGACCTCTTTTAATGCACCCCATGATCCTGTTTGCCTTGGCAGCTGCTGCCTGGCACTGGCTGCTCCAGGTAAGTTTATCATTAACTAGGATCCCCAAGTCCTTCTCCCTGTCAGATTTACCCAGTGGTTTCCCGTTCAGTGTGTAATGGTGATATTGATTCCCTCTTCCCATGTGTATAACCTTACATTTATCATTGTTAAACCTCATCTGCCACCTTTCAGCCCAAGTTTCCAACTTATCCAGATCCATCTGTAGCAGAATACTATCTTCTCTTGTATTAACTGCTTTACATAGTTTTGTATCATCTGCAAATATCGATATTTTACTGTGTAAACCTTCTACCAGATCATTAATGAATATGTTGAAGAGAACAGGTCCCAATACTGACCCCTGCGGTACCCCACTGGTCACAGCGACCCAGTTAGAGACTATACCATTTATAACCACCCTCTGCTTTCTATCACTAAGCCAGTTACTAACCCATTTACACACATTTTCCCCCAGACCAAGCATTCTCATTTTGTGTACCAACCTCTTGTGCGGCACGGTATCAAACGCTTTGGAAAAATCGAGATATACCACGTCCAATGACTCACCGTGGTCCAGTCTATAGCTTACCTCTTCATAAAAACTGATTAGATTGGTTTGACAGGAGCGATTTCTCATAAACCCATGCTGATATGGAGTTAAACAGTTATTCTCATTGAGATAATCCAGAATAACATCCCTCAGAAACCCTTCAAATATTTTACCAACAATAGAGGTTAGACTTACTGGCCTATAATTTCCAGGTTCACTTTTAGAGCCCTTTTTGAATATTGGCACCACATTTGCTATGCGCCAGTCCTGTGGAACAGACCCTGTCGCTATAGAGTCACTAAAAATAAGAAATAATGGTTTATCTATTACATTACTTAGTTCTCTTAGTACTCGTGGGTGTATGCCATCCGGACCCGGAGATTTATCTATTTTAATCTTATTTAGCCGGTTTCGCACCTCTTCTTGGGTTAGATTGGTGACCCTTAATATAGGGTTTTCATTGTTTCTTGGGATTTCACCTAGCATTTCATTTTCCACCGTGAATACCGTGGAGAAGAAGGTGTTTAATATGTTAGCTTTTTCCTCGTCATCTACAACCATTCTTTCCTCACTATTTTTTTTTTTTTTTTTTTTTATATTGATGATGTCCTGTTTTTGTGGGGGGGTACGGCGCAGCAGCTCGAGGATTTTATGAGTCAACTTAATGAGAACTCTCTTAATATCAGATTGACACATAACTTCGATCCACAGCAGATCGACTTTCTTTACGTCAGGCTGGAGGTCGACGCAATGCGTCGGATCCAGACTGACGTCTACAGGAAGTCGACTGCAGTCAATGCTCTTTTGCATGCTGATTCTGCACACAATTCTACCACCATTGGGGCTATCCCGGTCGGACAGTTCCTAAGAATGAGGCGGATCTGTTCTACGGATGAAAAGTTTTTTGCACAGGCTGGTGACCTTGAGGGGCGCCTCATAGATCGCGGATATAGCCGCAGAAGCATTAGACGAGGCTTTGAGAGGGCCAGGAGGACACCCCGTAGGAACCTATTGTACATGAATGATAGTGGACGGAGGAGGAAAACTGATGCAGATAAGACCAGGTTCATTACAACATATAACCATGAATGGTTTAATATGAGGAACATATTAAAGAGGCACTGGTCGGTTCTGATGACTGAGCCCTCTCTGGCCCAGGCCCTCGGTGACTTCCCGTTAATGACCGCTAAAAGATCTCCTAACCTTAGTAGCTTGCTGGTCCGCAGTCATTATGTTCCCCCTACGGCTAACCCTTTTGGATCAAGGGGCCCGTCGCTTGGCTCATTCCAATGCGGTCACTGCCGGGCATGTGAGAATATCGTGAGGGCCACAACTTTTAAATCTTCTGATGGCAGTAAAGAATTCTCGATTAGGCAGCACATCACGTGTAGTACATCCAACGTGGTTTATTATGCCACGTGTGGGTGCCACTTAATTTATATTGGATTGACATCCAGGGAGCTACGGGTACGTGTCCGTGAACACGTTAGGGACATACGGGCGGCGCGGGCCTTGGACGATGCCACTGACCTGAAGACTATCCCCCGCCATTTTAAACAATTTCACAATTGTGATGCGGGGTCTCTTCAGGTCAGGGGCATTGAGAGTATTCACCTCGGAGCTAGGGGTGGTAATTATAAGAAGACCCTTGCCCAACGGGAAGCAGGTTGGATTATTCGGGTTGATACTATGGTACCTAAAGGACTGAATGAGTCCTTAAGTTTTTCCTCTTTCCTCTAAATCATTCATGGGCCCTTACTGTGGTGCTTGGTCACCTTCTAGATTTAGAATATTATTGATGATACCTCCTATTCACTTGCTTTAATATTATAATTAGTAATCTGTTGAGGTACATTCGTCGCCCCTCCATTTTTTCTACATCTCCCCCTCTGAGTGGGTCCCCGTTTGGGACCCTCTGTGTGTTTTTGGTTTTAATGTTGTTTTTATTTGTCACTCATTCATTGCTATATGTTTATTGTTTCTTTTAGCCATTTGTAGCAATCACCGGGTTATCAACATCATGGGCCGGAATGGATCTCCCTTTCAAGCTTTATGGGAACGCTACTACTTCATCCCTAATATACAACCGACTACATGAGTCCTGTGTCTGTTGCGGCTTATACCGTTTTGATTGGACAAGTATTCTGGACCGCACCGCCGGGTCTCATGCAGTGCTTAAATTTGCTGCTGTATATTTACTTTGTGAGTTGGTATATTTGCATCGTATCCCATACTTTGCTTTTTTCACTCTCCTGCTGGATCCGGCGCTAGGGCTCATAGTAGTGGGTGGTTCTATATCCCCAAGCCGGTTTACAGCGGCGGTGCGCATGCGCCGCGCCTCTCCCCTCGCTCTCCGTCGCAGCGGCGTCTTTCCTGCGTTGCGCGTGCACCCTGGGTCCTGTCCCAGGCGCCCTCGCGATGCATGACGCCTCCTGCGACGCGGCGCGCGGTGTGTAGGACGTGCGCATGCGCCGAATATCCCGCTGCCATTGGCAGGGATTCAGCAGGTGACGCCATATGTGACGACAGGCCGGCCCTATTTAATGACGCTATACCCGGATAACGCTATCTCCCGTTGACAAAGCTACGTGACTTGTGGGCGAAACGCGCGTCGGGGGTCGCGTTCGTGGATCGCAACCGGTGCGCCTGGCCCTGGGACTTTATACTGGTAAGCGCTGCTAAGCACAAGTCAATTATTCTAATGCCACTGGGCTTTGTTGATCTACTGATTTATATCTTATATTTATAGCAGCATGCCTCTATCATCTAGCTGGTGTATTGGCCCCATAGTCAGTGCGCACCGGGGGGACATCCACTCATGTATGGTTTTTATCATCCTTGCACATTATCATGTTTGATCTTTTTATATGGTACTATTTACACTTGTAAATTAATATCTGTAATTTAATTAAGTATTGTTATTCTTTGGATTACCTATACGCTCCTTTTGTACTCCTTTTCTCATAAGCTTCATGGAGTTGGTAATGGTGTTTGGTGAGGGGTCTTTTGGCGCTATTTAGCGCCTTTTTCTCCTCTCATGTTTATATGATGTTGCCTGGTTCTGTTACTATTATTGTTTCTGTGTTTATCACAGTTTTTTACAGGCCTATTATGGACTTCAGGGCACGCGACTTTACATGGCGTGCTCAAATAAATGATACTTTCAAGGATGGTTTTAACGGGGGTGTGGAGGGGTCGAGTGCTGATCTGCAGGAGACTATTGGGCGCTTTAAGGATCTCTTAAAAAAGAGGACTAAGGTTTGGTGGAACCATGCATATTTTGAAAAATATCTGGAAGGGGGACTTATCCCTCGTGGACTGAGAATCCAGGTTTTTCCCTCTTTTCCTATTATCGATGAAGATTTTAAAAATAAGTGGGAGGAACTCTCAAACACCTGTTCTTTTGGTTTCATGACCCTATTGAAAGGCCTGGATTCCTTTAAACTTGGGGAGATAGAAGCGGAGATCGAAGCTGTTCAAATTAAACTTAAAAAAGATATGTCTGGGGACGCCATTAAAAAACTAAATGATGATATGGACATAGAACTGCAAAAATGGGTTAATGAAATTCAAGGATTAAAGGCTAAAAAATTTAAACGGGATGTGAATGACAAACAGACCTCCAACGTCTACAGATGGCGGAGCCTGGACGATCGGTCACGCCCTCGTTTCAGAAATTTTTCAAGCTCTAGATCCCGCTCCAGATCAACCCGGTCTAATGCTCCCTCTGAGGATAGGTATACATCACGTATGAAAACTAGAGGTGAATCATCCGGATCTAATCCACATGCCAAAAAAATCGTTACACGACAGGCCTCCAAGGCCATGACTGCGGCCAGCAAGCAACAGGGTACAAGTAATCATACAGACCTTCAGGTATTAAATCTATCGACACGGTCCCTCTCGGATGTTCAGATTGAGGTTCTAAGCAAGGGGCTAAACTTTTCTCCGACTAACTCTTTCGATTTTTTCCTAGCCATGAAGGACCTCCATCTGTTCTCACGGAAACTCGTTTTAAAAAAATTACATTATAAAAACCATCATGCCCAGGGGCCTGCATCTGAGACGGAGAGGGAGGCATTGCAGGCTTTAGAAGATCTCCTAGAGGAACAATCCAGTAGTCCTCAAGGTAGGTTTCCGCCTGCATGCATGCCCAGATCGACTAGGTTCCCCCTTTGTCTCTGTGTCCAGCCGTGGACATATTTACTAGACTGGTCACCGAAGATTTTAAACGTTTATCTTCAAGACGTAAATTTGACAATCTCTCATTCAAACAGAGAAACGCAATTAAGGAGTTACAGTCCTTTAAGGACATTGTCATTAAGCCAGCAGACAAAGGGGGGAACATAGTCATCTGGCCGTGCGATAAATATGAAAAAGAGGCCTTCCATCAGCTGAGGGATACCACCACATATACGAAGCTGTCCTATAATCCTCTATCTTCCTTCGCATCTCAGTTGCAGGCTATCCTTGGGAGGGCGCTTGATGAGGGGATCATAGATAGGAAGGTCCTGGAGGGTCTGACGGTCAGGTCACCGAGGGTACCAACTTTTTATTTGCTTCCAAAGATCCACAAGGACGCTGTCAATCCACCGGGGCGTCCGATCGTGTCTGGCATTGAGGGATTATGTGATCCCATCTGTAAATTCATCGACTTTTATTTAAAACCACTGGTCGAGGTACTACCATCTTATGTCAGAGACACGACGGACGTCCTTTCACGGGTTGACGGCGTCTTTGTGGACCCTGGCGTCCTCCTGGTCACCGCCGATGTGCAGACATTATATACGTGTATTGACCATGAACACGGTCTGGCTGCAGTCCGCCTCTTCTTGGGGACCTCCGACTTGGGTGGCCCCATGTGTGAATTAATCCTCGAGCTGCTGCGCTTCATCCTGACCCACAACTTTTTTATTTTTAAGGACTGGTTTTACCTGCAGAGGCGTGGCACAGCCATGGGCGCGGCCTGTGCGCCTTCGTACGCCAATCTCTTCCTGGGCTCATGGGAGAGATATATTTTTGGCGACGGAGGTGTGCGGGCCGCGGACCGTGTGCTGTGCTGGCTTAGGTATATTGATGATGTCCTGTTTTTGTGGGGGGGTACGGCGCAGCAGCTCGAGGATTTTATGAGTCAACTTAATGAGAACTCTCTTAATATCAGATTGACACATAACTTCGATCCACAGCAGATCGACTTTCTGGACGTCAGGCTGGAGGTCGATGCAATGCGTCGGATGCAGACTGACGTCTACAGGAAGTCGACTGCAGTCAATGCTCTTTTGCATGCTGATTCTGCACACAATTCTACCACCATTGGGGCTATCCCGGTCGGACAGTTCCTAAGAATGAGGCGGATCTGTTCTACGGATGAAAAGTTTTTTGCACAGGCTGGTGACCTTGAGGGGCGCTTCATAGATCGCGGATATAGCCGCAGAAGCATTAGACGAGGCTTTGAGAGGGCCAGGAGGACACCCCGTAGGAACCTATTGTACATGAATGATAGTGGACGGAGGAGGAAAACTGATGCAGATAAGACCAGGTTCATTACAACATATAACCATGAATGGTTTAATATGAGGAACATATTAAAGAGGCACTGGTCGGTTCTGATGACTGAACCCTCTCTGGCCCAGGCCCTCGGTGACTTCCCGTTAATGACCGCTAAAAGATCTCCTAACCTTAGTAGCTTGCTGGTCCGCAGTCATTATGTTCCCCCTACGGCTAACCCTTTTGGATCAAGGGGCCCGTCGCTTGGCTCATTCCAATGCGGTCACTGCCGGGCATGTGAGAATATCGTGAGGGCCACAACTTTTAAATCTTCTGATGGCAGTAAAGAATTCTCGATTAGGCAGCACATCACGTGTAGTACATCCAACGTGGTTTATTATGCCACGTGTGGGTGCCACTTAATTTATATTGGATTGACATCCAGGGAGCTACGGGTACGTGTCCGTGAACACGTTAGGGACATACGGGCGGCGCGGGCCTTGGACGATGCCACTGACCTGAAGACTATCCCCCGCCATTTTAAACAATTTCACAATTGTGATGCGGGGTCTCTTCAGGTCAGGGGCATTGAGAGTATTCACCTCGGAGCTAGGGGTGGTAATTATAAGAAGACCCTTGCCCAACGGGAAGCAGGTTGGATTATTCGGGTTGATACTATGGTACCTAAAGGACTGAGTGAGTCCTTAAGTTTTTCCTCTTTCCTCTAAATCATTCATGGGCCCTTACTGTGGTGCTTGGTCACCTTCTAGATTTAGAATATTATTGATGATACCTCCTATTCACTTGCTTTAATATTATAATTAGTAATCTGTTGAGGTACATTCGTCGCCCCTCCATTTTTTCTACATCTCCCCCTCTGAGTGGGTCCCCGTTTGGGATCCTCTGTGTGTTTTTGGTTTTAATGTTGTTTTTATTTGTCACTCATTCATTGCTATATGTTTATTGTTTCTTTTAGCCATTTGTAGCAATCACCGGGTTATCAACATCATGGGCCGGAATGGATCTCCCTTTCAAGCTTTATGGGAACGCTACTACTTCATCCCTAATATACAACCGACTACATGAGTCCTGTGTCTGTTGCGGCTTATACCGTTTTGATTGGACAAGTATTCTGGACCGCACCGCCGGGTCTCATGCAGTGCTTAAATTTGCTGCTGTATATTTACTTTGTGAGTTGGTATATTTGCATCGTATCCCATACTTTGCTTTTTTCACTCTCCTGCTGGATCCGGCGCTAGGGCTCATAGTAGTGGGTGGTTCTATATCCCCAAGCCGGTTTACAGCGGCGGTGCGCATGCGCCGCGCCTCTCCCCTCGCTCTCCGTCGCAGCGGCGTCTTTCCTGCGTTGCGCGTGCGCCCTGGGTCCTGTCCCAGGCGCCCTCGCGATGCATGACGCCTCCTGCGACGCGGCGCGCGGTGTGTAGGACGTGCGCATGCGCCGAATATCCCGCTGCCATTGGCAGGGATTCAGCAGGTGACGCCCTATGTGACGACAGGCCGGCCCTATTTAATGACGCTATACCCGGATAACGCTATCTCCCCTTGACAAAGCTACGTGACTTGTGGGCGAAACGCGCGTCGGGGGTCGCGTTCGTGGATTGCAACCGGTGCGCCTGGCCCTGGGACTTTATACTGGTAAGCGCTGCTAAGCACAAGTCAATTATTCTAATGCCACTGGGCTTTGTTGATCTACTGATTTATATCTTATATTTATAGCAGCATGCCTCTATCATCTAGCTGGTGTATTGGCCCCATAGTCAGTGCGCACCGGGGGGACATCCACTCATGTATGGTTTTTATCATCCTTGCACATTATCATGTTTGATCTTTTTATATGGTACTATTTACACTTGTAAATTAATATCTGTAATTTAATTAAGTATTGTTATTCTTTGGATTACCTCTACGCTCCTTTTGTACTCCTTTTCTCATAAGCTTCATGGAGTTGGTTCTGGTGTTTGGTGAGGGGTCTTTTGGCGCTATTTAGCGCCTTTTTCTCCTCTCATGTTTATATGATGTTGCCTGGTTCTGTTACAGTATACTGACTGCCTAGTAGCTCCCAAACTGTTTTATGGCTCCATACAACTGTGTAAGGGTATGTGCACACGATGCATATTTAATGCAGATTTAGTGCTGAACTGCAGCAGATTTTTCTGCAGCAGAAACGCTGCAGAACTTCACTGTGATTTACAGTACAATGTAAATCAATGTGAAAAAAAAATGTGCACATGGTGCAGAAAAATCTGCGCAGAAACGCTGCAGATTTCAGAGAAGTGCATGTCACTTCTTTTGTGTAGTTCTGCAGTATTTCTGCACCCCTCCATTATGGAAATCCACAGTGGTAAAATCTGCACAAAAACTGCACAAA
Organism: Ranitomeya imitator; assembly: GCF_032444005.1. Taxonomy (NCBI): domain Eukaryota; kingdom Metazoa; phylum Chordata; class Amphibia; order Anura; family Dendrobatidae; genus Ranitomeya; species Ranitomeya imitator. The sequence goes on along the minus strand of NC_091287.1, from coordinate 463,347,441 downwards.
AAACGCACAAAAAACGCATTAAAAAATGCATAAAAAACACACCTGTGGATTCTGCCAGGAGATGCAGATTTAGTGCAGAAAATTCTGCACCACATTTCCTACGTGTGCACATAGCCTAATGGTCATGACACTGTACAAAGGCCCCATATCAGCTTCCACACTGTATGATGGCCTATCACTGTATGATGGCCCCCTCACAGTAGTCTCAACACTGCATGATGGCCCCCTAAGTACATCCATATAATATAATGTCCTCTATATAGTATATATGTCCTCCATATAGTTTAAAGAACCCCATATTTTACCACACAGAATAATGCACACTCCATATTCATCCATATAGTATAATGCCCTCCCCAGAGTTTTCCATATAGTATAATACACTCTACATAGTCATTCATAAAGCCCAATGAGGACAGACTGTGCCCGCACTAGAGGACCTGGAGGATGAGTGCCACTAGCTGCTACACTGCACCAAATACTCAGCAATGAGGGACACTCACTTTAGGAGACTCTCTGATCTGCTCCTGAATTTCCGCTCCATGGAGGAGGAAAACATATAACCTGCTGGTGGAAGAAGAGAGTGCAGAGGAGACAACAGCACAGTATGCCATAGGTTGCAAGAAAGACAAATATGATTTGCCATAGACTTCCGTAGCCCCCACCCTGAATGTGCCCCATCCATTGTTCTTTCAGTCCCTACCCATTATCTCCACAGTCCCTATCCCTATTCTCTACTGTACACGTGCTTTGGCAGCATTAATGTTTATTTGGATCTGTCAATAAAGCTTTCCAAAATTGAATTGAATTGTATAACATAATCCCCATAGTCATCCATATAGTATAATGCACTCACCATAGTCCTCAATATAATATAATGCACTTCCCATGGTCATCAACACAGTATAACGTGTTAGGTGTCGAGTTCCCACCTCTGCACGGGGTGAATCTCGAACCATCTCTGCTACGGTCTCTCATTCTTCTCCAGCCGCAGTGGAGCCTACTTAGCAGAGACATCGGTCCCAGCATGTCTAGCTCAGGCTGATACTGGGCGACTGGTTACTACTGTCCTTTCAGGCTCTGCCTTTGTAGCCAGCATTGATCAGCAGAGAGCAGATCTTTCTGGGACTAATTCATGTTTTTCCCATACTAAGCATGCCCATGGGACGACTTCCCATTGGAGGTCGAGGGTCACATGCTCAGGTCCTGTTGCGGCTCCTATTGGACCATCTAGAAGTTCTTGTAGCACTGCCGCTATAAAAGGTTTGCATGGCCATTCGCTACTGTACACTTGTAAAATTGTGTGTGTTGATGCGCGAAAGTCGCTCATTAATTATTCCCTCCCTTGTGTATGACTGCTCGCATAAGGTGGATGATTGCTATCTAGCGCCCGACTTAGCTATCAGCACTAGAGTTGAGCGACTTTTACTTTTTTAGGATCGAGTCGGGTTTCGCGAAACCCAACTTTGTCAAAAGTCGGGTCGGGTGAAATCGGCCAATTATTTCAAAAAGTCGGGGACCGACCGGCACTCGAAACCCAATGCAAGTAAATGGGGAATCAAAGTCGGCAGTGAGTGGAGGACAGGAAAACACCTACAGTGCCCATTTTAATGCCAAAAACATCAATTTCTTAAGCTTGTCAATCTTAATTTACTTTATAATAATAGTTAGGCATTGAAAACAGGGGGTCATTTGGCTAAAGTTGTGGGGGGGGTATGGCTGGCTCAAGATTTTCGTGGGCCCAGGAAACGCGGAATACATCACGGCGGTGGAACAAGGAGAGGTAAGTATTTCAACTTTGCAAATGCTGTGATCCTGAGCAAGCAGGGGGGCCCACTCATTGGCACTTGGCACAAGCACAGGGCCCCTCATAGTATGGTGGTGTGTTTGACGGCAGGTGGTGCCTCCCACTGCCAGAGACACTTTTGCATACTATGAGGGGCCCTGTGCCAGTGATGTCACCAACGAGTATGTCCCGCACCTGATGAAGGAACTTGCACTTTCATCTGCACCTTCTTCTTTGTCCCCGTGTAAGGTGGTATAGTATGCAGGAAGGGGAACCTGACTTTCAGCAGGGTCAGATTCAGGCTGTGCAGAGTGCAAGGGGAATGTAGTGGTCTGGGTCAATGTACCAGCAGACTTATCTAGCAGTGGCTAGGCAATGGGCAGGATGAAGAGGAAACACAGATATAGGCCAAATAATAAAGTAGGCTAAATGCAGTTCAAAATTGGTAACAGGACTAAACAGGCGGCATAGCTTTGTTCAGTGGAGGACAACTGTAATGAATGGCGCAGACACAGTTAGTAGGACCAAAATAAAAAAGTAGGCTAAATGCAGTTCAAAATTGGTTACAGGACTAAACAGGCGGCATTTCTTTGTTCATTGGAGGACAACTGTAATGAGTGGTGCAGACACAGTTAGTAGGCCCAAAATAAAAAAGTAGGCTAAATGCAGTTCAAAATTGGTAACAGAACTAAACAGGCGGCATAGCTTTGTTCAGTGGAGGACAACTGTAATGAGTGGCACAGACACGGTTAGTAGGCCCAAATGCAAAAGTAGGCTAAAAGCAGTTCAAAATTGGTAACACGACTAAACAGGAGGCATAGCTAGGTACTGGGGTGGGCTCCTCTGCTGAGTAGCAGACAGTGGTAGTAGGCGCAAAGTATTAACTGGTCAAAATGGAGGCCAGGGCCCCTGTATATTTTAGCTATCATCTATCATTTCAACAAATTTGTATAGGCAGTGCCATTGAAGGATTTAACAGCACAGACTACACAGTGGTGGAGCAGGGAGAGGTAAGTATTGCAAGTGGTAGAGCACTGTTCGAGCTGTGGGGAACACTCTTTCGTGGGCAGCGGTACTGGCACAGGGCCCCTCATAATACGATGGTGTGTCTGACATTGGTTGTGCACCACCGTCAGAGACACTTCCTTGTACTATGAGGGACCTTGTGCCAGTGCTGTCGTCCAAGAGTGGGCGCACCCACCTGTCCAGGCAAAGTAGTTCATAACCATACTGGACAAATGCTGTCTCCTGTCGCTTTGAATCGATGCAGCACTACCTTTCGTGTCAGCGGTCATTGCGAAATCACTCCACAACCTGGTCATAAAACCCCTCTGTCCAACGCCACTTCGGATTTGTGCACCTCTAACACCTCTGCCATGTTGCCCCCTACGGCTCGTGTGAGAACCATCACCGCCGCTGTGTGCTGGGAATGCCTGAACCAAATTGTCTATAAGAGTTGCTTGTTTGGTAGCCAATATTTGCTCAAGGTTCTCATGTGGCATGATATTGTGTAATTTTCCTTTATATCATGGATCCAGGAGGCAGGCCAACTAGTAATCGTCATCGGTCATCATTTTGATAATGTGGGGGCCTCTATTTAGGATACGCAAGGCATACTCAGCCATGTGGGCCAATGTTCCAGGTGTCAATTCACTACTTGTGCTGGGTTGAGGAGCACTTTCTTGCAAATCAACATCACTTGTCTCCCGCCAAAACCCTGTATCTGACCTTGCAATGCCACCAGTTTCTATTGCACCCTGTGAAGCATCCTCCTCCCATAAATATTCATCCCCATCATCCTCCTCCTCTTCATCTGCCACCTCGTCCAGGAGAGTTCCCTGAGCAGACAATGGCTGACTGTCATCAAGGCTTCCTTCCTCCTTGGCTGCAGACGCCAGCTCCTTAATGTGCGTCAAACTTTGCATCAGCAGACGCATTAGTGGGATGCTCATGCTTATGATGGCGTCATCTGCACTTACTAGCCGTGTGCATTCCTCAAAACACTGAAGGACTTGACAGAGGTCTTGGAGCTTCGACCACTGCACACCAGACAACTTCATGTCTGCCATCCAACTGCCTGCCCGTGTATGTGTATCCTCCCACAAATTAATTACAGCACGCCTCTGTTTGCACAGCCTCTGAACCATGTGCAGTGTGGAGTTCCACCTTGTTGCAACATCGATTATTAGGCGGTGCTGGGGAAGATTTAGCGATCGCTGATGGTTCAGCATACGGCTGGAATGTACGGCGACCGGCGGATGTGCGAGCAAAGTCTTCGCACCTTCAGAAGCAGGGCTGGTAACTCTGGATAATTTTTGAGGAAGCACTGCACCACCAGGTTCAAGGTATGAGCCAGGCAAGGTATGTGTTTAAGTTCTGAAAGGGCTATGGCAACCATAAAATTCCTTCCGTTATCGCTGATTACCTTGCCTACACTGCCCAGTCATGACAGAGTTTGTTGCTGCAAGTACTCGGCCAGTACTTCCGCGGTGTGTCTGTTGTAGCCCAAACACTTCACTTCTAACACAGCCCCCTAATGCTTACCACTAGCTGTTCGATAATGGGACACCTCGTGTGCAACACTGGCAGCTGCGGATAGAGTGTTCGAGCGACTGCGCTCTGTAGATGAGCTTTCGCTTCTGGAGGAGGAGGAGGGGTGGCGAACGCCTACTGCCAACTGTTTCCTAGACTGTGGGCTAGGCCGAACTGTCCCACTATGGCTGTCCCCTATGGACCCTGCATCCACCACATTAACCCAGTGCACCGTGATGGACACGTAACATCCCTGGCCATGCCTACCGGTCCATGCATCTGTTGTGAGGTGCACCTTTCCACTGACTGATTGCCTCAGTGCATGGACAATGCGGTCTTTGACATGCTGGTGGAGGGCTGGGATGGCTTTTCTCGCAAAGAATTGTCGACTGGTTAGGTCTTAGCGTGGTACTGCATAGGCCATCAGGGCTTTGAAAGCTTTGCTTTCAACCAACCGGTAGGCCATCATCTCTAACGAGATTAGTCTAGCAATGTGGGCGTTCAAACCCTCTGTATGCGGATGAGAGGATGAGTACTTTCTTTTCCTAACGAGAGTCTCTTGTAGGGTGAGCTGGACTGGAGAGGTGCATATGGTGGAAATAGCGGTGGTGGTGGTTGTGGACATGGTGGTTTGAGAGAGTGTTGGTGATGGTATTCTCGATGTTGGCCTACATACAGTGTTTCTTACCAATAACCTTGTGATTCCCTGACTGCTTTGGCCTTGCGACGATACCTCCACATTTGCTGCTGGTGGTGTCCTAACCAGGGGGCTTACAGTGACGGAAGCAATGTAGCGTTGCTGGCTATCTTCATTCTGAGCAGGTGCACCAACGGTACGGGACGTTTGGTAGTTAGTTCAGGCTTGCAAGTGCATGCTGGTTAAATGTCTAAGCATGCACGTTATATTTAAATTTTGAAGATTCTTCCTTCTGCCAAAGGTCTTTGAGCATTTCTTACAGATAACTTTTGACTGATCATTCAGATCTTGGTTAAAAAATTGCCACACTGCACTATTCCTACTATGGAATACCTTTTCAGGCATTGCATGCTGTGCTACTTTCACCGGATGGCCACGCTGTCCTAAAACTGTTTTTGTTTTTGACAAACGTTTTTGGCCTGATACGGGCCTGCCAGATGACAGCTGTTGCAATGTAGATGGCTGCTGCAGATCATCCTCCTATGCTTCTGAGCTGCTGGCAGCAGCACCGTCTTCCCCCAATGGCTGCCAATCTGGGTCAACAACTGGGTCATCTATCACCTCCTCTTCAATGTCATGTGCACCTTCCTCTGTGTCAACGTGTAAGGTGCTATAGCATTCGGGACGGGGCACCATAGTCTCATCAGGGTCAGATTCTGGCTCAGTACACTGCGAGGGCAATGTAGTGATGAGTCAATGGAACAGCATTGTAATCTAGTTGTGGCTGTGCATCAGTGCACTCCATGTCCGATTCATTTTGTAATGGGCAGTTAACAATTTCCCGTTCTAACCCAGGCACGGTATGTGTAAAGAGCTCCATGGAGTAACCTGTAGTGTCGCCTGACGCATCCTTCACTTTTGGTTTGAGTGAAGGACAAAAGGAAACGTCTTCTTCCTGACCGGGAGCATCCACTGACAACTCACTGCTTTTATATTTGGAACATTCTGAAGAGGAGGCGAAAGAGCTAGAGGCTGAGTCAGCAAGGAAAGCCAAAACTTTTTCCTGCTGCTCCAGCTTTAAAAGCCGTTTTCCTACTCCCAGATAAGGGAGTTATCGAGGTCTTGTGTAGCCAGACGATGACGCTGGCTCCACACCTCCAGCCTTAGGTGCTATTGTGCTTTTGCCACTACCACCAGATGCACCACCACCACCATCAGTACCAGCTCGCAACCACCGCCCACGGCCTCTTCCACCTGACTTCCTCATTTTTTGGAAAATCTAACCAAAATAACAATCGTTATATGGTACTGTAAAACAAGGTAGAAGGTGTATATAAATGTGTTGAGATTTTAAATCTCCTTTTTTGGGGGGGAGACTGAACAAAAAATCAGGCCCTGTGCAAAAAACAACGCAATGTAAGTGGCTGAAAGTGGCTGGCTGATATAAGACAAACTAACAGGTCAGAAGTATATCCACTTTGTGAGAAATTGAATCTCCCCTTTTTTTTGGGAGACTGAACCACGACTTAGGCCCAGTGTATATAACAACGCAATCTAAGTGGCAGAAAGTGGCTGGCTGATATACGACAAACTAACAGGACAGAAGTATATCCACTTTGTGAGAATTTGAATCTCCCCTTTTTTTTTGAAAGACTGAAACACAACTTAGGCCCAGTGTATTTAACAATGCAATCTAATTCCCCAAAGCAATTCATGTCAGATAGTACAAAATATATATTTTATTAAAGCAAGTACAAAACACAGTAAAAATACAATACAAAATGAGGGTAGGGTGAACGACTACAGTGGAACACCAATCACATGGGAGAACACACCTGAAGTATTAAAAGTGCTATCAAAAGGCGGCCCAAAGGAAATAAATATCTCCACAAAGGGTCGGGTATTAACCCAAATGCTAGTGGGAGGGGAAAAGCATAAGAATCTAAAGTGCAATAGCCATTGGCTAAATAGTTGCTATGTCCTATCCCTTATTTACACCCATCACTACTAAAGCGATGCCCATAAAGTGCAAGTGACTTGACATGCGCCTATGTGGCGTGCCGCCAGTTGAACTTACCCATGTGTGCACTCCCATGCGACCGGTATCCCACAGGAAAAGCCCAGACGCGCGTTTCGCGCACTGCGCTTCCTCGGGGGGCTGTGTGGTTATATAGGCCCATACTAAATTTCTGGCCTGTTACCCAGCGAATCACATGGCGCATGTAGGAGGGCCTCCACGGCAATCCCGTGCTCCTTCCGGCCATCATAGCGGCGCCCAGAGAGGGAGAATTGCTCCCGTGACATCACAAGTCTGGGCGTCGCTGTTTACTGATGCCTTAGGAGGCGCGGTCTGTCCGAGAGGCCATCGCGCATGCGCTCCATCGCATCGGTTTTTGTAAAATAACAATGCAATCTAAGTAGCAGAAAGTGGCTAGCTGATATACGACAAACTAACAGGACAGAAGTATATCCACTTTGTGAGAATTTGAATCTCCCTCTTTTTTTGGGAGACTGAACCACAACTTAGGCCCAGTGTATATAACAACGCAATCTAAGTGGCAGAAAGTGTCTGGCTGATATAAGACAAACTAACAGGACAGAAGTATATCCACTTTGTGAGAATTTGAATCTCCCCTTTTTTTGGGAGACTGACCACATCTAAGGCCCAATGTATATAACAACGCTATCTAAGTGGCAGAAAGTGGCTGACTGATATGCGACAAACTAACAGGACAGAAGTATATCCACTTTGTGAGAATTTGAATCTCACTTTTTTGGGGGGAGACTAAACCAAACTCCAGGCCCTGTGCATAAAACAGCACAATGTAAGTGGCAGAAAGTGGCTGGAAGATGTATGAAAAAATACAAGGACTGTAGTACAATTTCAATCTCCCTACAATGATCTCAGGACAAGTATGGCAGCAATAAAAAGGACTGCTGCACACAAAAGTGTGGACAAATAAACAAGATAACTGTGCAGAAAGGAGCAACAGGATCTTTGCTTTTAAAAAAGCAGTTGGTTTGCACAGCAGCGTGCAAACAGCAATGCAGCGATCAGGGAGCCTTATAAGGCAGCCTAATAAGCTACAGAGCTGATGCACAAAAATATAGCTTCCACTGTCCCTGCAAGCAAATGGTGGCATTGGACAGTGGAAATCGCTACAGCACAAGCAGTTTCAGGGCTTAATCTTCCCTCCCTAACTATATCCCTTCTTCTGATGCAGCTGCGGCAACCTCTCCCTATGCTACAATCAGCAGAAGTAAGATGGTGGTCGGCGTGCATGCCCCTTTATAGCCCCTGTGATGCCGCAGAAAGCAAGCCAATCACTGTAATGCCCTTCTCTAAGATGGTGGGGACCGAGACCTATGTCATCACGCTGCCCACACTCTGCGTCCTCCTTCATTGGTTGAAAAATGGCGCTGAACGCGTCATAGGAAACGCGACTTTGGCGAGAAGATCGCCGACCTCATGGCCGATCCCATACTAGGATCGGGTCGGGTTTCATGAAACCCGACTTTGCCGAAAGTCGGCAATTTTTGAATTTGTCCGATCCATTTCGCTCAACCCTAATCAGCAGGTGACACACAAAATTGCTGTGACTGCCAGTGCGGCGCTGTGTGCTTTCACAGCGCTTTCCTTACCCAAGCCTGGGTGGTTCGTGGTGTCCGCCAGAGCGGCACCGCATGCACTCCCATGCATCTAAATAATTATTATCATTTCATTCACTCTGACACCCCAGATGCGGTGTCGAGCGCAAGAGGTCTAGTTGTACTCTAATCCTGAGACTAGGGGTAGAGTTCTGTGACTCCTTGCTTGCGCTCTTTGTGCGGTACCGCGGCCCTGTGATGCAACAGGGTTCGCTTTCTTCATACTGGGTGAAGTTAACCCGTGTGTGAATCCATATTGTACCGCCATATAGTCCGTCATTACTTAGCAGCAGGTTCCATCTCTGCACAGTGGATCGCGGGCTGCGAATGCGCCTTATTCTATCTTTCTAATTATTTGGTGCGTTCTGCTAGCCCTAACACTGTGATTGTCTACATACCTGGCTTTATGGCTCTTGGTGTTTCCTTTTTTCACTTGTCTGCTTACTGTCCAGCTAACCCTGTTGTCCTAGTCTTCACGTTTTCACGTACCATCTGGAAAGTATTGCCATTACCTTTTGTCATTCTGTACATCCTGATCTATCTATCTGTCTATCTATCTATCTATCTATCTATCTATCTATCTATCTATCTATCTATCTATCTATCTATCTCTATCTATTCATTTCAATCTGTCCTCTATCGTGCCCATCCAGTAAAGGTGGATTTCTTATTCCATTGTGCATACAATGTACCTGGGAGTATTATAAGAGATGTAGTAAATAAATAGTCAGTAGAAACATTCACTGCTTTTCCTATACCAATTGTAAAAAATAAGATATTGAATTGATATGTATGAATTATTTACCACAGCATATTTACTTTGTACAGAAATTAACACAACTAAATCTTCCTTTCTCTTATTTCCTATACTATATATTCCCATGTGTCAGAAGCCCACAAAGGCCATCATTCAAGGTTATGCTGTGTATTGATTTAACAAGTCTTGAGACCTGATAATCAAGTGCATGTTTTATGATTGGCTAATACAGATGCATGTCAGGGTAGCTAAAGAACACTCTGCTGGTTAAGGTCATCCGTAGCCTATGGATACTAATAGTAACTAATAAAAATGTTAATTTCATCTGTACTGACAAGGCATGATATGCGTTATGATATATGCGTAAAATGCTGATCTCTTATTTTATGGGAGAAAATGCCTGTACATTTTTGTTCTACAAATCACCTAGTCATGGCATGTCATGCAAAGCATTTTGTTATTTAAGCTATAGGACACATGCATAACTTACAACAGGGCCATAATTTAGTGCCATCTATTTAACCATAATAAGGCATGCTGGCAGAATTACATGTTATCTCACACTGATTAAAATTGAATAGCTTTACAGCGTTAAAGGGGTGTATCTGATTTAGTATGCATTAACTATTTAGCAATTTAAGCCCTCATATTAATGTTGTAAATGAAAAATTCAAAGATTATATAGAATATGTTAATGTGCATGATACCTTAGGGAGATAATCTCTTAGTTAGCAGTGAGCTTCTAATTTTTCATGACCAATCTCAAGGTGACTATTAATATTTTTTCAGTTTAATGCCTACATAATTTTTTTCACAGCAGAAGCAAAAATAAATAAAAAATTATATGCATGGACTACAACTTGTTATTATGTGTTACCATTTAAAAAATAAGCTATTTTCCATAAATCCACCATCCTTGGTTTGTGACTTCACCACATTTTTAACCCGACTGAAATATTTTTTTAAGTTCAGCAAAACACACAGAGCGAACAGTATCGGTAACGATGGTAGGAATCAACTCATAGTGTTGCAACTGGAAACATTTTCCTTATTTTAGGCATCATCTCTGCTATTATTCTCTTTCAATGAGTTATGACCATCAGACTATATGATATACTATCCTTAAAATAGGGAGATAGAGGTACTTGACAGTATCTCTTTCCCCAGGCACTTTTTTTTAGAATCTACTTTTTCCCAGCAGGTTCTAAACTAACAAAAATAGAGTTACCTTACTGATCCTTGTTGCTCTTGATCCCATATCAAGGACTCCAACTGGTATCCATGAAATCCTTTCTGTCTGTAACTAATATTTGACCACAGCAGCTAATCACTGCCTACAGATGTTACCAATGCATGCAAGTTGTGACGTTAGAAGCTGCAGAATGGCGGCAGCCAGACAGGAGCTGATGGAATTTGACTCCATTGACTATGATTAATTGTGATATCAAATTTTCAAACCAAGTTTCAATGTGACTCCACTGATTAAGATTAATTGTGATGTCACATTTTCATGATATGCAACAGAAGATACCACGTAGCTACAGCCATAAAAGAGTTGTCCGTCCTTAGTCTACAAGTCTGCAGTCAACGTATGTGACTACATACTTGTATTTCCTCAAATCACACGCAGTGCATGCTGTGAAGATTCTCCTCTGCCAACTCAGCAGATATGGGCACGTGACCGCAAATATGTTATTTGCATATACGTGGCCATCTGCTGAATGTGGATGGAAGTATTCATGTTGCATATAACAAGAAAGGTGTGCGTTTATAATATCCATATTGGTAGTGAAGCTTTTCACTGCTGAAAGAGGTGGTGGGAACATCATATTTAATTGGCAAATTGTTAATTTTGCATCTATATAAGGTTGCTGTTACAGCATATGTTAAAAGCTTGATAAAGAAGAAAAAGACAATACATTTTACTTTATTTTTTGCATTTGCAACCTTAGTGAGAAATGTCACTTTTTCATATTTTTCAATCTGTTTTTTACTAAGAGATTTCATTGGTTTTTCAGTCTCCTACTTACAGTGACATGTAAAATTTTGGGTACCACCAATCAACATTACTGTTCGTGTGAACAGTTAAGTAAGTTAAATATGAAAAATTGGTGAAAAATGTAGATTGTAATTTTTTTGCATTTTTCAATTTGCTAAATTGAAAATGGGCTGAAGCAAAAGCTTGGGCACCCTTGGAGATTTGTATGGTCAGATAACTTTGACCAAGGTTTCAGAACTTAAGTAGCCTGTTAGCATTATGGCTTGCTCACTATCATCTTTAGGAAATGCCATGTGATGCAAATTCCCCAGCTTTATAAAAATCCAACCTCCTGTAACCTAGCCATGGGTTGTGGGTTATTCTAAGCATCTGCCTAGCACTCTGAAAATGAAAATGGTGGAGGTTCACAAATCAGGAGAAGGCTATAAGAAGATAGCAAGGGGTTTACAAGTTGCCATTTCCTCAGTTTGAAATGTAATTAAGGAATGGCAGTTGTCAGGAAAAGTAGAGTACAAGATAAAGTCTGGAAAACCAAGCAAAATATCATCGAGAACTGATTGTAGGATTTCTAGAGAGGTACATCAGAACACTTGCTTGACTGTAAAAGACCTTCAGAAAAATATTGCAGACTCTGGAGTTGTGGTGCATTGGTCTACAAGCCAGAGACACCTGCACAAATATGGCCTTCATGTAAGAGTAATCAAAATAAAACCTCTTTTCATACTCATCATAAAATTCAGCAGAAGGATGCAAAAGAACATAAACAAGCCTGATGCATTTTGGAAACAAATCCTAACAACCGATGAGGTTGAAATAGAACTCTTTGCCCACAATGATCGAAGGTATCTGTGGAGAATATAGGGCACAGAGTTTCAGGAAAGAATCCTGTCGCCAATAGAGATGAGCGCTAAAATGCTCAAATGCCCTCTAATGGTACTAGCAATTTCTAATGCTTGGATGCTCATTTCGAGTAACAAGTATAATGGGTGTCAATGGAAAATCCAAGCATTTATCATGCAGACCTTACAAGGTGGTCTGGCGCGCAGTGAAAATGTTGAAATGGATGGAAAAAGTGCTGAATGGAAAGAGGATAGCATGGGGAAGACCCCTGGAGGCAACTCTGACTCTCAGATCGTTGCTGAGAACAATGGTGTCACACATTTACACCACTTTAAGGACACACAATAAAACATTCAAAATCAATAAGAAATTAGAGTTTACAAAAAAATGTTAAGAAGCATTCTTTCCTGTATAATGATTTGTATTTAGGACAAAAAATAAAAAGTATTAAATTAAATAACAATTCAAGCAAATCAAAATTTCTGTGTAATGTATGAAGGAAGCAAGAACTGACAAAAAAGTGATGGAAGAGGACTCATACCCTGTATTAATCATAAAACAGAAAGTCATACACATTCTGTTTAAATTGCCATGTAGACTCATAAAAGATATGCACTAAGTGCAAAGCCTGCCAAAAAATACAAGCAGGGTCATACAAACACCATTGAAGGCACCAACTGCAGTGCCTCATGCAAATATTGTGAACAAAGCATAGTTGTGGTACTCCTACACTCATAAAAGTTCTGCACTTTGCAAAACCTGCCAAAAATTACAAGCAGGTTCAACCATACATCCTTAAAGGCACCAACTGTAGTACATTATTCAAATATTGTGAACAAAGTGTAGTTTTGGTACTTCTACACTCATAAAAGCTCTTCACACAGTGTAAAGCCAGGAAACAATATAAACAAGCTCATCCATAGACCTTTTAAGACAATAAATGGAGGGCATCATTAAAATATTTGGAAAGTGTAGTTGATTTACTCCTAAGGTACCTTCACACTGAACGATATTGCTAGCGATCCGTGACGTTGCAGCGTCCTGGCTAGCGATACGATATCGTTGAGTTTGACAGGCAGCAGCGATCTGGATCCTGCTGTGAGATCGTTGGTCGGAGCAGAAAGTCCAGAACTTTATTTTGTTGCTGGACTCCTGCAGACATCGCTGAATTGGCGTGTGTGACGCCGATTCAGCGATGTCTTCACTGGTAACCAGGGTAAACATCGGGTTACTAAGTGCAGGGCCGCACTTAGTAACCCGATGTTTACCCTGGTTACCAGCGTAAACGTAAAAAAAAAACAAACACTACATACTTACATTCCGGTGTCTGTCCCCCGGCGCTGTTTTGACCTCCCCAAGTGGTACTAAAAACCCACTCAGCCAAGATGCTAGCAGCAGGGCAGCACAATAATTCAAAAGGCATAGAGAGACAGCTCATGCCAGGTGTCTAGATTTGAGACCCAAGCTGAAAGGGTGCAGAGAAATTATGGTGTACAATTGTTTTGTCAGCATGATGTTGCTTGACCATCTTTAAAAACTTTTACCTCCTTTATTAAAAAATACTCGATCCTGAGGGCCCAGATGCTAGTAGGGTGTCAGGGAAATGGCCCATGCCTCTGCCAGTGTACCCCTGCCTCTGCTGTCACTGGTGCGTGTTTCCTCATTTGTCTGGCAAAGAAGCTTGCCCCCTGTCACTAGAGTTGTCTGATGTGAATATTTCCAGCATATTTTCTTACAATGGCCTTCTGAGACAATGCACTTCAAATTAGGGCATGAAAATAGTACAATGACCACCCATACCATGGTCCGGCACAGAATACAGCAGTCAATAGCAAGGTCTCACATAATAATAATGCATAAGAATCTCTGTAGGGGTAAATGTATAGAGAAAGAGACTAGTGAAGAGTATATGATATCCACTATATATCTGTGTTGTCTCCATATCACCATTCTTTTTAATGCAAACATGGAACAAAGCTTATGTAGGTAATAGCCTCTGTTGCCTCCACATCTTTATTACTTCACAATCCACGCTGAGCAGATGAAAAGAGTCTCGACTGGGTCATATTTTCCTGTCTTATGTCTTCCTCTATCTCCACTTGGTCCACGCCAAGCTTCATGTTTAATTATGAGCAGCGACTGTTTAAGTAGACACAGAAATTGGATGGGTGCGTCAAAATGTAGTATCCCTGGCCACAAATGATTGATCAAGTGTCTATCATTAAGAGGAAAATCCCTGTAATCGTGTTGGTAAGGCAACAGGTGATGTTCCTGGAAACGTGTTTATAACAATGAAGTGATATGAAGTGATGCCATGTAATAGAGTATGGATGTGTAATTGAATACAGAGAAAGGTTTCAAAGCTCTTTTAGACTTTTACGTAACACCGAAATGTAGCACAGACCACCAGTAATGAGTGAACATGGTGAGATAACATGTTTTCAGAGCACAGTCTCTCATTACTAGTGGTCTGTGGTACATTTTGGTGTTATATAACAGTCCAAAAAGGCATTGACACATTATTGTGTATTCAATTACTCATCCATATACTAATACGTGGTCTGTGGTACATTTTGGTGTTACATAACAGTCCAAAAAAGGATTGAAACATTTTCTGTATTCAATTACCCATCCGTATATTTTTGAACTGTTATGTTACACCGATAGATATGTAGCACAGACCACATCATAGTGTATGGATGAGTAATTGAATGCAGAAAAATTAAAGGATTTTATTCTGGCTGTTTTTTCACAGTCTAACTGTGGGGTTAGTAATGAGGACATGTTATAGATGCCTCTCCATTACTAACCTCTGGGCTTGATGTCATCAGCCATAAAACAGCTAAACATCAACCCCACAAATACTACCCCACTTATTAACACACCAGGGCAAGTGGAAAAGCCAGGCAAAGCATCTAACAGATGAACACTTCTGGGGCAGTTGCAGGCTGCTATTATTAGGTTGGAGGGCAAATATCCATGGCCCTTTGCCAGTCTGAAAATACCAGCTCCCAGGTGTTTCCTTTAGCTTGGCTGGTTGTCAAAAATGGGGAAGACCCCATTCCATTTTTTCTAATTATTTATTTAACCCTGCTGTTCTGTTGGTCAAAAATGACCGACTTTGAACTTCAATATTCTTTAAAATATTCAAGATGCGGCTCTGAAACGCGTGGCCGACCGACCCATCCTCATTTAAGTCAATCAACCACAAGTTTCAGAACCGTATCTTGAACACCCCAAAAAATACCAAAGTTCAAAATAGGTCTCCTCAGACCGAACAGAACAGCAGGGTTAAATAGTTTAAAAATGTTGTGGGACTCTTCTATTGTTGATAACCAGTCATGATAAAGCCGACAGCTGAGGGCTGCAACCCACAGCTGTTGTTTTTTCCTGCATTAGTTATCAAAAATAGAAGAGGCCACACATAATTTTTTATTATTTATTGATAGCAGAGGTGACGGTTGATGGATACTCCCAGCAGTGGTGCCAGCTCTCATGGTTATCAATGACAGGTGTACGTTGATGAGAGTAGTAGTCTCTAATCAGCCAATGTCTGTGACTGGCAGTAAACTTTTTACCATCAGTCACAGCTGCTAGCTCAGGGCTCTGACCGACGGTAAATAACTTACCGGTGATCAGAGCCTCTGGTGTTTCTCACACTGTAACCCTTATGACAGCATGGGAAACAGTCGATGTTTGCGGTGCCTAGAGAAGTCCATGTTTGGGGTCCATGTATGGACACTAGATGTCCAGTATAAACCCCAAACATTACTATTCAAAAAATCAGAAAACGGGGAAGGAGATTCAGCTCACCACATTGTTGCTGCATGGATCCTGCTAAGAAACACGCACAGACGAGCCTGGGATCTAGCTGTAGATTAAGATCCAATGAAAAAATCCAGCATGGTAGCAGGTTCATCAAATAAAATCCAATAATGTAATGTAGAATTGTTTAACCCCTTCACAACCTTTGCCGTGCTAGTACTGCTCTGCGGGAGGTGCATTTGTGACCAAAGCAGTACTAGTAGGGTGGCTCACACTGAGTGCCGTGGCAATCGCGTGCGGGTGTCAGCAGTATGTGACAGCTAACACCCCACAGCAATGCCCATGATTGGTAGGCATTAGAGCCCTCTGATGCCACTGTTAGTAGTGACAGCGGCATAGAGAAGCATCCCTGCGCGCTTCGCTCAGAACAACGCAATGAGATCGCATTGTTCTGATTGTCTCCATGGAGACCCCCGACACCAAGATTGCCGTGGGTTCCTCCGAGTCCTGCAGGGAGGTGGCTTGTGAGTGCCTTCCCTACCTGTCAGATCCTTATCCAACACTCTCATGTGCAAATTGTCAGATCAGCGAGTTGCTGTAATATAGCAATGTCCCATACTAGAACAATGTTATAAAGTTAAAAAAATTATTATAAAGTGTAAAAATATATATTTTTTAAATCTCTAAATAAAGAAAAAAGAAATAAATATTTCTCCAATAAATACATTTATTTATGTAAATATAAAAAAAAAAAGTAGACAAATTTGGTATCACCGTGTCTATAGCAACCCTCTCTATAAAACTGTCCCACTAGTTTACCACTTCAGTGAACAACATAAAAAATAATTAAAAACTAAGCAAAAAACAATGCTTTATTATGATACCGAACAAAACGTGCAATAAAACGTGATCAAAAACACAGATGTAAATAAAAATGATACCTCTAAAAACATAATTTTGTCCCACAAAAAACAAGCTTCCATACATCCCTATCAGCAGAAAAATAAAAAACTTATATCTGTCAGACTAAAGTGATGCAAAAATAATTATTTTTTCTATACAATAGTTTTTATTGTGTAGAAGGGCCAAAACATATAAAAGATATCAATGAGGTATCGCTGTAATCGTACTGACCAAAGAATAAAGCTGCCTTATGAATTTTAACACACAAGGAGCAGTTAAAAAAAAAGCAATTCCTGATCAAAAAATGTCATGTGCCGGAAAATGGTACCAAAAGAAAAGTTAGCTCGTCTCGCAAAAACAAGCCCTCACATGACTCTGTCGGCTGAGATATAAAAAAATTATAGCTCTCAAAATATGGTGACCAAAAGCTAGTTTTCACAAAAAAAAGTGTCTTTTAGTGTGTGACAATAGCCAAACATAAAAACCCGATATAAATCTGGTATTGCTGTACTCGCACTGACCCGAAGAATAAAGTTGCCTAATTACTTATACCTACCGCACGAGGAACGGCATAATTAATGAATAAAACCAGTTCTTCACATGCTGTTGATTTTTTCATTCTGCCTCCCACAGTTCGCAGTAAGGCTCAGTGCACATTTATCCTGTGCTCTGCACTGAGCGCTTACACTGGGGTTTCCGTGTAAATCTCTGAAATGCGTGATTTCAACAGAACCTCTGGCTGAAGATTCCCTATAATGAGGCACATGGAGGCATTGTGGACGCTATCTGACCTGTGATCCCGCGATGTCCGTTTTTTTAGGATTGCATAAAAATGCCGTCGGCCACAGTTTTGTGCATTTCTGAAAAGAAGGACACCACAGAATAGAGGCCAGACGGAGACCAGAGTAACTCTGCTGCCTCATTATAGTGAATGGATCCCTCGGGCATTTCATCTGAATCACGTCACTCACAGATTTAGATGGAAACCCCAAAGTAAGTGGTCAGCATAGAGCGCCAGATAAATGTGATCCTAAACATTATGTAAAATGTTCCCAATAAAAGCTTCCACTCAATCCACAAATAAAAAGCAAGACCGCACTCAGAGCTGTCATCTGCTAACAGAAATATAATGGGCTTCCACGTTACTGGTAGCACAAAGGCTCTGGAAAAGTGAAATGGCTAATTACCCGCCAAAATAAATTCATCAAATTCTCCGCTCCCAAATCCAAATACCCTCCTCCCTTCTGAGCTCCAGTGTGCCTAAACCACATATAGCATCCACATGTTTGGCATTTCTGTAGTGATGAGAGCCTACCTAAATACAGGTGCGTGTGTCCAGAAGCAAGGGCTGGGCATAACGGACTGGTGACTGCAACAGCAGTTTGCAATTTTCACCCAGCAACATCCACTGCTGCGTGTTTCTGGAAAGCACCCATGGAGTAGAAAATCATCACTACATCTGTAGATAAATTCCCCAAAAAATTATAATTTCCAAAATGGGGTTACTCATGGGGGTTCTGCTGTTCTGGCACCACAGGGGTTCTGTCAATTTAACATGGCACCTTCAAACAAGTATACATAACCAAAATCCACTAGTGGACTCACCACCTCAAAAGACAATACTAGTCAACAAACACCATACTTGTTGCAGGTGAAAAAGAGTCATAGGCAAATATAAAAACCATATATACTTTACTTAGACAATAATAAAAAACAAGACAAGGATATTCATAAAAAACTGATGGCAGGCAGAGCAGGACAATATGCTCATGAACTGTTAAAGCCACAAAAAACGCACCACATTTCAATAGTACAAAATAATTATTAAACCTGCATAATGACTTATATATTTAGTCTATATATGCAGGGTAAACTAATGAACAGGCACTTTCTTGTAATAATACAGTAAATTCAGGGAATAGTCTATATGTAACTTCTTAAGGGAACCTATATATACCTTATAGGAACCTAGACTGTCAGAATCTTATACTTCCCCAAGCAGTATATCTTGTCTGAAAAAGTGTCTAGTGCAAAAGAAATGAAGGTGCCACGTAGTACAACTTGCTTAAATTGCAGACAAACTCGCTGATGTCAGCTGTGTCATAAGCGGCTATAGTTCCATGTAACTTACATGAATATGCTTCCTGTCCTGCGCGCTCATCAGTCACCCCGACAGCGCCGTTTCGCCATTGTGGCTTCCTCAAAATAGGGACATGCCCCTAGTTACATGGGACTATAGCCGCTTATGACACAGCTGACATTAGCGAGTTTGTCTGCAATTTAAGCAAGTTGTACTACGTGGCACCTTCATTTCTTTTGCACTAGACACTTTTTCAGACAAGATATACTGCTTGGGGAAGTATAAGATTCTGACAGTCTAGGTTCCTATAAGGTATATATAGGTTCCCTTAGGAAGTTACATATAGACTATTCCCTGAATTTACTGTTTTATTACAAGAAAGTGCCTGTTCATTAGTTTACCCTGCATATATAGACTAAATATATAAGTCATTATGCAGGTTTAATAATTATTTTGTACTATTGAAATGTGGTGCGTTTTTTGTGGCTTTAGCAGTTCATGAGCATATTGTCCTGCTCTGCCTGCCATCAGTTTTTTATGAATATCCTTGTCTTGTTTTTTATTATTGTCTAAATAAAGTATATACGGTTTTTGTATTTGCCTATGCCTCTTTTTCACCTGCATCAAGTACCCTCAAACAAGTGCAGCAAAATCTGCATTGTAAGGGTATGTGCACATGTTGCAGATTTGCCTGAGGAATTTTCTGTGCAGATTCTGCATCTCTTGGCAGAAAACACAGGTAAAAATCCGTGTGAATTTGACGCATTTTTGATGCATGTTTGGTGCTTTTTTCATATGGATTTTCATGCGTTTTTTTCATGCGGACCGTATGCGTTTTTGTAGGCTAAATAAAGATCTATTATTTAAAAAAAAAGAATTGTGATGTAATTTGTTGTCCAAACTCTTCACTTACATACTCCTTTGAAGAATAATGTTTACACACACCCAGATAATCTATAGGTAGATAGATATATAGATAAATAATATATAGATATTAGATCGATAGAAAGGTAGATGATAGATAGATGATAGATATACTGTATAGATGATAGATAGATCTATAGATAGATAGATCTATAGACAGATGATAGATCTATAGAGAGAGATATCTGTAGATCTAGCTAAAGAAAGACAGATCTATAGATAGATAGATATATTATACCAAGCCCAAAGTTTAGTAATAAATATAATAAAATTGTACATAGAGAGTTAAATAAACACACACACACAAAATCTGCGTTAGGCCGGGGTCACACTTGTGAGAAACTCATACGAGTCTCACATCTCAGCTGCCGGCACTCGGACCGGAGCATTCAGCTACATAGAAATACATGCAGCCGCACACTCCGGTCTCAAGTGCCTGCGGCAATGCTGGGTATTGAGGTGCAAGACTCGTGCGAGTTTCTTGCAAGAGCTACCCTGGCCTTAAACCCAATATCTGTTTATTTAAAAAAAAAAATGAAAAAATGGAGTGGGCTACTGTGCAATTTTCTGCACCAGAGAGTGAAATCCAGCAACTGGGAGCTGATGTTTATAGCTTAGGAAGGGGTTAATACCCATGGATCTTCCCAGGCTATGAATCAGCCCGCAGCTGTATATTTAGCCTTTACTTGCTATTAAAATAGGGGGGCCCAAAAAAATAATGACATTGGGTCCCCCTATAATTAACAGCCAGAAAAGGATATGCAGACAGCTGTGGGCAGATATTCATAGCCTAGGAAGGGACCATGGATATTGATTGCCCCTTCCTGGCTACAAACACCAGCTACCTGCTGTTAGGAGTCGAGTTTCCTCTGCTGCACAGGGGGAATCTTTATCCGTCTCCGCCGCGGTCTCCCATTCTCCTCCAGCCGCAGTGGAGTCTGCTCAGCGGGGACGTCGCTCCCAGTGTCTTGCTCGCTCTCACTCTGTACAGAGAGTTACTGCTGCTTCTTCAGCTCCTGCCATTAAAGTCAGTGCTGGTCAGCGGCGAGCGGACTTCCCTGGGACTAAGTCCTTGTTTGCACACACTGAGCATGCCCAGAGCAAGATCTCCCGTTGGAGATTGAGGGTCATGTGCTCTGGCTCTGCAGCGCATTCCATTGGTCCTCTTGGCAGGCCCTGGAAGGGCAAAGTTTCTGTGGCCACTTCCTGTCCTGCAATTATATAAACTGCGCATGACCGCACGGCCATGCGCTAGTGTACAATTGAATACGTGTGTTTGTTGTGAGTGCAAGTCGTTCATTAAATACCCCTACCCTATTTTATGAGTGTTCGCGTATGGAGTATGGCTGCTATCTAGCGCCCGACAAATCACTCAACGTGTCACACACGTATCAGCGTCTATTGCTGTGACCGCCAGTGCGGCGCCACGCGCCAGTAGTGCGCTTCCTGACCCACGGCTGGGTGCTTAGTGGTGCCTGCCAGCATGGCACAGTTCGCACTTCGGTGCTCTAATTATAAGAGTTGCCTAACACACCCTGTTGCGGTGTTGTGTCAGCAAGTGGTCTAATCGGACTTCAATCCTAGTTGGGGTTAAGTTCGCTGACTGCTTGCTCGCCTTCTATGTGCGGTACCGCGATCCTGTGACGCAACAGGATTGCTTCCTTCACGTTGGGTGAAGTTTAACCCACGCAAGTGTACTTATGAGTACCGCCATATAGTCCGTCATTACTCAGCAGCAGGTTCCATCTCTGCACGGTGGACCCCGGGCTACGAACGCACCGTACACTATCAGTCTTATTATTTGGTGCGTTCCGCTAGCCCTAACACCTGCAGCCCCACAAATGGCACATCTGTAAGATGAGCCAATTCCAGCACTTAGCCTCTCTCTTCCCACTGCCCTGTAGCGGTGGCATATGGGGTAATTGGGGGCAATGTCACTTTTGTATTGTGAAGTGACATCAAGCCGGCTTAGTAATGGAGAGGTGTAAATAAGACACCTATCCATTACTAATCCTATAGATTTTAAAGGGTTAAATAAACACACAGCCAGAATAAAGTATTTTAATGAAATAAAACACAACACAGTTTTGCCATCTTTATTGTACTGGTAATCCATGCGACACCCTCGATCTCCTGCAAAAAATAATAAACAAACACAAATACTCCCTGGTCTGATGCAGTCCATATAATAACGGGTGTCCCACTACCATCACCCCTATACAGCTGTCACATCAGGAGATGTGACAGCTCTACAGGCCTTCAGTGACACACTGACAGGAGACAATGGCCCCTGCAGTATTATCAATGAGAGTTCAGGCTCTCACTTTACAGCAACGCTGAGTGAGAATTTTTCCACGCAGTGTTGCCGGCAACAGCGACCTCTGACAGCGGAGTGAAACAGTGCGGAAGAATACCTTCTGTCATTGTATCACCAGAGCCCTTGGAGAGCGGTCACATCTCCCGATGTGATTGCTCTCCAAGGCAGATCGCCATGGGACACTCGTTATTAAATACATTACATTGGATCAGGGAGTATACTGTTGGTTTATTATTTTTAATTTTTTTACAGGTGATCAAGGGCTTCGGGGACTAGGTGATTGGTGAGTGTATACTGTATGTTATATGTACTGTATGAACTGTATGTGTGTGTGTGTATGTGTTTTTTTTTTTACACAGTACCCTGATGATGGGATTACTACTGACCCATCATCTGGCTAGCTGTCATTGTAGCAGGCATAGCCGGATGGAACTAGTAGTCCCATCGGATGATGCCTGCCTACACACAGATACACACACAGCCCCGCACACACACACAGCCTCGCACACACAAAGCTCCACAGACCCCCACACACCGGCACATACAGCCCCACACACAGACGCACACAGCCTCGCAGACCCCCGTGCAGCCCTGCACACCCATGTACACAGACGCACACAGCCCTGCACACATACACAACCCCTCAGAGCCCTGCACAGCCACAGCACCACAGACACACACAGATACACACAGGCACCTGCACACAAACATGCACATCGCCTCTGCTCACACAGTCTCCACCCACACACAGTCTCCGCCCACACCCCGCCCACACACTCTTCCCCCTCCCAATCTGCAGCGTTTCTCGCAGGCAAATCTACAGCAAATCTGCAGATCTTTTTTACACCTGCGGATTTGCTGCGGATGTGCTTGACTCAATGGAAGTGAATGGGTGCAGAAACACTGCAGATTCACAAAAAGAATGCAGAAAATAAAACGCTGCAAATCTGCATGGATTATTCTGCAGCACGTGCACAACAATTCTTCATTTCACATAGAATAACATTGCTTGTGCACTACACTGTGGATTTGATGCAATTCCACATGTCCAAAAATGCTGCAGATCCGCATCAAAATCCGCAACATGTGCACATAGCCTAATATGGCGCTACTTCCATTCCGACCTTTGCACTGTGCTTCAAAAGTAGTTTTTGACCAAATATGGGGTATCAGTCAGCTCAAGAGAAATTGCACAACAAGCTTTGGGGTTAATTTTCTCCTTTTGTTCTTGTGAAAATACAAAATTTGGTGCTTAAAAAGATTTTTGTGGGAAGAATTGATTTTTCTTTATTTTCACAGCTTAAAATTATAAACTTTTGTGATGCACCTGGGGGTTCAAAGTGCTGAATACTTATTTATAAAAAATCTAGTTTCTAAAATGGTGTAATGTGTGGGGGTTTCCATTGTTTGTTGTTGTACATCAGGGACTCTTCAAACGCGACATTGCATCCGCTAATTATTTAATCAAATTTTACATTCAAAAAGTCAAATGGCACGCCTTCCCTTTGAAGCCCTGCTGTGCGCCCAAACTGTAGTATTACCCCACATATGGGGTATCAGCGTACTCAGGAGAAATTGCACAACAAATTTTAGGCAGCAATTTCTCCTGTCACCCTTAGAAAAATGCAAAGTATTGAGCTAAAAAGATTTGGGAAAAATTTGATTTTTTTTTAATTTCCACAGTTCTACTCTATAAACTTCTGTGAAGCACCTGTGGGCTCAAGGTGCTCAATATGTACTGTATCTAGATAAGTTCCACAAGGGGTCTAATTTCCAAAATGGTGTCACTTGTGGGGGGTTTCCACTGTTTAGGCACATCAGGGCTCTTCAATAGCGACATGGCAACCGCTAATTATTCCAGCTTATTTTACATTCAAAAAGTCAAATGGTGCTCTTTTCCTTCCAGCCTCGCCATGTGCCCAAACAGTAGATTTTACCCACATATCAGGAATCGGTATCAAGAGAAATTGCACTACAAAATGTATAGTTCGTTTTCTTCTGTTACTTTTGCAATTGTTAAAAACATTAGGTCTAGAGGAAAATTTTTGTGACAGAAAAGTAAATGTTTTTTTTCCATCCCCATTCCAAAAATCTTTGTGAATTACCTGAAAGGTTAATAATTTCTTGAATGAGGTTTTGAGTATCTTGAGGGGTGCAGATTTTAAAATGTTAACACTTTTGTGTATTTTCTTTCAAATAGACCTCTCAAAGTGACTTCAAATGTGATGTGGTCCCTAAAAAAATGGTTTTGAAAAATTTGGTGGAAAAAATGAAAAATTGCTGGTCAAATTTTAACCCTTATAACTTCCTAAGAAAAAAAAAGTTCCCGAAATTGTGCTGTTGTAAAGTAGACATGTGGGAAATGTTATCTATTAACTATTTTGCGACATATCACTCCATGATTTAAGGGCATAAAAATTAAAATTGCAAATTGCGAAATTTTCAAAATTTTCGCCAAATTTTAATTTTTTTCACAAATAAACGCAAGTCATATAGAAGAAAATTTACCACTATAATAAAGTACAATATGTCATGAGAAAACATTCCTAGAATCACTGGGATCCATTGAAGCTTTCCAGAGTTATGACCTCATAAAGTGACAGTGGTCATAATTGCAAAAATTGGTCTGGTCATTAAGGTGAAAACATGCTTCGTTTCAAAGGGGTCAAAATACCGTTGCTGGCAGTTCCTCTAGTGTGAATAAAAACCTACGCATTTCAGCTCCTGGGAACCTTATTCATGGTTGTGAGTTGCTTTTCCGGTTCTCCCATCTCTACTTGACAGTACGTCTCAACTAGCCATCAAGATGATAATTGGCCATTGTATAAAGTAATTGTGATTTGTGCAATACCTGTAAAAATAATGGATGTGTAGATTTACTTTGAAAGTATAGTATTGTGCAGAGATAGACTGGGGTGTCAAGGTCCATCAATAATTTTTACCCTGGGGGCCCATTTTTCATCTACTTTCAAATATTACCTGACCCTCATTCACAAATGTATATAATTGCAAACTAGGTAATTTCTTAAATTGATTAGGATATGCTGTCTTTTTCTATACATTAAGTACATTGTGTGAACTACTGCGGTTTTAGGAGAAAGGTAGGTCCATTCATGCACAGTGGCCCTCCGGGATATTCAGCTAAGGGCCTGACAGAGTCTGGTATTATGGACCAAAACAATGTGACACAACAATTTTTTTCTGTTTTTTTGTGCAAGTTTCCTCTACAATTGTGTCCCACGACCTATGACATTTTAGATTATAAGACAAGCTTAGAATTTCATTTGTACACCACAATGATTGATGGAGGTTTATTTTACAATTTGAAAAACACCTTTGCTAAAAATAACATTATTATTAGTGATGAGCGAATATACTCGTTACTCGAGTTTTCTCGAGCATCCTCGGGTGTCCTCCGAGTATTTTTTAGTGCTCGGAGATTTAGTTTTCCTCACCTCAGCTGAATGATTTACATCTCTTAGCCAGCTTGATTACATGTGGGGAATCCCTAGCAACTAGGCAACCCTCACATGTACTTATGCTGGCTAAGAGATGTAAATCATTCAGCTGCGGCGATAAAAACAAAATCTCTGAGCACTAAAAAATACTCGGAGGACACCCGAGCGCGCTTGAGAAATCTCGAGAAACGAGTATATTCACTCATCACTAATTATAATCTTTCAAATTCTGCATTGCTGAAGTGTTGGTAGTAGAGTTGAGCGACTTACTTTTTTAGGATCGTTTTGGGTTTCGCGAAACCCGACTTTTTGAAATGTCGGGTCGAGTCAAACCGGCCGATTATTGCGAAAAGTCGGGGGTCGGTCGAAACACGAAACCCAATGCAAGTCAATGGGGAATCAAAGTCGGCAGTGAGTGGAGGACAGGAAAACACCTACAGTGCCCATTTTAATGCCAAAAACATCAATTCGTATTTCTTAGGCTTGTCAATCTTAATTTACTTTATAATAATAGTTAGGCATTGAAAACAGGGGCTCATTTGGCTAAAGTTGCGGGGGGGTAGGGCTGGCTCAAGATTTTCCTGGGCTCAGGAAACTCGGAATACATCACGGCGGTGGAGCAGGGAGAGGTAATTATTTCAACTTTGCCAGTGCTGCGATCCTGAGCAAGCAGGGGGGGGCCCACTAGTTGGCACAGGCACAGGGCCCCTCATAGTACGGCGGTGTGTTTGACGGCGGGCGGCGCCTCCCACTGCCAGAGACACTTTTGCGTACTATGAGGGACCCTGTGCCAGTGCTAATGAGTATGCTCCCCACCTGATGAAGGCACCTGCACTTTCATCTGCACCTTCCTCTTTGTCCCCGTGTAAGGTGGTATAGTATGCGGGAATGGGAACCTGACTTTCAGAAGGGTCAGATTCTGGCTGTGTAGAGTGCAAGGGGAATGTAGTGGTCTGGGTCAATGTACCAGCAGACTCATCTAGCAGTGGCTGTCCAATGGGCAGGATGAGGAGGAAACACAGATATAGGCCCAAATAAGAAAGTAGGCTAAATCCAGTTCAAAATTGCTAACAGGACTAAACTGGCGGCATTACTTTGTTCAGCGGAGGACAACTGTAAGGAGTGGCTGACACAGTTACTAGGCCCAAATAAGTAAGTAGGCTAAATGCAGTTCAAAATTGGTAACAGGAGTACACAGGCGGCATAGCTTTGTTCAGCGGAGGACAACTGTAAGGAGTGGCTGACACAGTTACTAGGCCCAAATAAGTAAGTAGGCTAAATCCAGTTCAAAATTGGTAAGAAGTGTACACAGGCAGCATAGCTTTTTTCAGTGGAGGATGACAACTGTTATGAGAGGCTCACACAGACTTGGTAGGCCTAAAATAAAAAAGTAGGCTAAATGCAGTTCAAAATTGGTAACAGGAGTACACAGGCGGCATTGCTTTGTTCAGTGGAGGACAACTGTAATAAGTGGCTCAGACAGACTTAGTAGGCCTAAAATAAAAATGTAGGCTAAATGCAGTTAACAATTGGTAACAGGAGTACACAGGTGACATTGCTTTGTTCAGTGGAGGACAACTGTAATAAGTGGCTGACACAGTTAGTAGGCCAAAATAATAAAGTGGGCTAAATGTCAGCCAAAAAAAAAATCATAAATAAACTGGTGGCATAGCTAGGTACAAGGGTGGGCTCCTCTGCTGAGTAGCAGACAGCGGTAGTTGGTGCAAAGTATTAACTGGTCTAAATGGAGGCCAGGGCCCCTGTATTTTTTTACTATCATCTATCATTTCAACAAATTTGTATTGGCAGTGCCATTGAAGGATTTAACAGCACAGACTACACAGGCATAGATGCACATGAGGAGAACATAATTTTACCTCTATACAAGTCACTAGTTTGACCACACTTAGAATACTGTGCACAGTTCTGGTCTCCGGTGTATAAGAAAGACATAGCTGAACTAGAGCGGGTGCAGAGAAGAGCGACCAAGGTTATTAGAGGACTGGGGGGGTCTGCAATACCAA
Source organism: Ranitomeya imitator (assembly GCF_032444005.1). Taxonomy (NCBI): domain Eukaryota; kingdom Metazoa; phylum Chordata; class Amphibia; order Anura; family Dendrobatidae; genus Ranitomeya; species Ranitomeya imitator. Next base: position 463,319,771 of record NC_091287.1, on the reverse strand, counting down.
GATAGGTTATTACACTTGGGGCTATTTAGTTTGGAAAAACGAAGACTAAGGGGTGATCTTATTTTAATGTATAAATATATGAGGGGACAGTACAAAGACCTTTCTGATGATCTTTTTAATCATAGACCGGAGACAGGGACAAGTGGGAATCCTCTACATCTGGAGGAAAGAAGGTTTAGGCATAATAACAGACGTGGGTTCTTTACTGTAAGAGCAGTGAGACTATGGAACTCTCTGCCATATGATGTTGTAATGAGTGATTCATTACTTAAATTTAAGAGGGGACTGGATACATTTCTGGAAAAGTATAATGTTACAGTGTATATACACTAGATTCCTTGATAGGGCGTTGATCCAGGTAACTAGTCTGATTGCCATATGTGGAGTCGGGAAGGAATTTTTTTCCCCAAGGTGGAGCTTACTATTTTCCACATGGGTTTTTTTTGCCTTCTTCTGGATCAACATGTTAGGGCAAGTTAAGTTAGGCTATGGGTTGAACTAGATGGACTTAAAGTCTTCCTTCAACCTTAATTAATAACTATAACAGTGGTGAAGCAGGGACAGGTAAGTTTTGCAAGTGGTAGAGCACTGTGTGAGCTAGGAGGTACACTCTCTCGTGGGTGGCAGTACTGTCACAGGGACACTCATATTACGATGGTGTGTCTGACAATGATTGTGCACCACCACCATCATAGACACTTCATTGTACTATGAGGGACCCTGTGCCAGTGCCATCGCCCAAGAGTGGGCACACCCACCTGTCCAGGCATACGGCACTCGCACGGGTGCTTACACCAAGTGGTGACCACGGCCCTGTGGGAGGAGTCAGCCCATTTAGGGAGGTATAAAAATGGCCTATGGTGGACATTCAGCAGCTGCAAATGGAGGAATTGGAGCAGTCAGTAAGAGGAGGCCAAAAGCAAGACATTTTTAAGGCAAGCAACATGTCAGCAGGGGAAGGTGGGGCAAAATAATTTGAAATCCATGATTGGTTCATTTTAATGAAGGTTAGATCATCAACATTTCGGGTAGCCAGAGGTGTCCTTTTTTCGGTCAGTATTGAACCAGCAGCACTGAAGAATCTTTCTGATAACACACTAGCTGCTGGGCAAGCAAGCTCCTGTAATGCATATTCTGCCAATTCAGGCTAGGTGTCTATTTTAGATGCCAAGTAATCAAAGGGGAATTACCTGTGAGGGAGAACATCGATAAGGGAGGAAAAATAGTTGGTAACAATGCTGGACAAATGCTGTCTCCTGTCATTTTGAATTGATGCAACAGTACCTGTCATGTCTGTGGCCATTGCGAAATCACTCTACAGCCTCATCATAAAACCCCTCTGCCCAATGCCACTTTGGATTTGTGCACCTCTAACACCTCTGCCATGTTGCCCGCTACAGCTCGTGTGAGAACCATCACTGTCTCTGTGTGCTTGGAATGCCTGAACCAAACGGTCGACAAGAGTTGCTTGTTTGGTAGCCAATATTTGCTCCAGATTCTCATGTGGCATGATATTTTGTGATTTTCCTTTGTATCGTGGATCCAGGAGGCAGGCCAACCAGTAATCGTCATCGGTCATTATTTTGATAATGCGGGGGTCCCTTTTTAGGATACACAAAGCATACTCTGCCATGGGGGCCAATGTTCCAGGTGTCAATTCACTGCTTGTGCTGGGTTGAGGAGCACTTTCTTGCAAATCAACATCACTTGTGGGGCACAAAAACCCTGTACCTGACCTTGCAACGCCACCAGTTTCTATTGCCCCCTGAGAAGCATCCTCCTCCCATAAATATTCATCCCCATCATCCTCCTCCTCCTACTCTTCGTCTACCACCTCATCCAGGAGAGTTCCCTGACCAGACAATGGCTGACTGTCATCAAGGCTTCCCTCTTCCTTGGCTGCAGACGCCTGCTCCTTGATGTGCGTCAAACTTTGCATCAGCAGACGCATTAGTGGGATGCTCATGCTTATGTTGGCGTTGTCTGCACTTACCAGCCATGTGCATTCCTCAAAGTACTTTTTGGAAGTGCATTTGAACAGCAAGGTGGATTGCTGTTGAGGGGAACTAGAGAAAAAAAAAAAATCTCAGCATAGCGAGTGTGAGTGAGCTGAGTGTGACCAGAGCGTAAGTGTGGACGGCGGTAAGTGTGACTTGTGATTCAGTGAAGAGGTATTTGGAAAGCCTTTAACAAATACCTGTGTGAATTGGTGTGAGTTGCTGAATTGGGAGTAGCTATATTCATAAGGGGTTAACTTAGTGTGGGGGCTCATAGTTAAGGGTTTATAAGGGGCAGCTGTTTGGGGCTCAAGTCCTTTTTGGAAGTGCATTTGAACAGCAAGGTGGATTGCTGTTGAGGGGAACTAGAGAAAAAAAAATCTATAAATCTTCAGCATAGCGAGTGTGAGCGAGCTGAGTGTGACCAGAGTGTAAGTGTGGACGGCGGTAAGTGTGACTTGTGATTCAGTGACTTTGGAGTCAGGGAGATTCCAAGGGATGAATTACTGAATTGCTGTCTGTTTTGTATTGATACTTTGTATTTATTTATTTATTTTTTATTATTTAACTTTTCTGTCTGGTGCAATCCCCATTAGGAAATGTGCTCCACGATTGTTAATGCCATCCAGTGCACATCTTGCCACATGTATGCAGTCCTTGAGCAGCCGATCGAGGGTGCATACTGCTGTGCGAGATGTGAGCACATTGTGCATTTGGAAACCCAGATTCTGATTCTAAATGTGCAGCTGGCAACACTGAGATCCATTGACAATATGGAGAGGAGTCTTCTTCTCACGGAGCAGACGCTCAATGGGACAGATGAGGGGGGGGATGGTGGGATGGAGCTGCAGGACTGTGAAGTAGCAAGCTGGGTGACAGTTAGGAAGCGGGGTAGAGGGAAGAGTGCCAGGGAGGCTAGTCCTGATCTGGAACACCCCAATAAGTTTGCTAAGTTGGCAGATGAGGGGGGTGCCAGTACAGGGGTAGCACTGCTGCAGCCAGGCATGTCCTCTGAAAGCCGGGGGAGTGACTGCTCCAGTAAGGAGGGAAATAGGAGAGCAGGGCAGGCCAGGCAGGTGCTGGTAGTGGGGGACTCAATTATTAGGGGAACAGATAGGGCAATTTGTCACAAAGACAGGGATCGTCGAACGGTGTGCTGCCTACCTGGCGCTCGAGTCCGACACATCGCTGATCGGGTGGACAGATTACTGGGAGGGGCTGGTGAGGACCCAGCGGTCATGGTGCACATAGGCACAAATGACAAAGTTAGAGGTAGGTGGAAGGTCCTTAAAGATGATTTCAGGGAATTAGGCTGCAAGCTGAAAGCAAGGACCTCCAACGTGGTATTCTCCGAAATACTGCCTGTATCACGTGCCACTAGGGAGGTTAATAAGTGGCTCAAGAATTGGTGTAGGAAGGAGGGGTTTGGGTTCCTGCAGAACTGGGCCGACTTCTCAGTTGGCTACAGGCTCTACGCTAGGGATGGACTGCACCTCAATGGGGAAGGTGCAGCTGTGCTGGGGGAGAAAATGTCTAGAAGGTTGGAGGATTGTTTAAACTAGGGATTGGGGGGGAGGGTATTCAATTTATAGGAGGGGAAGATAGTGCAGACAGAGACCTGGGCACAAATAAGGAAGTTGGGGGTGGCGGTGGCATGGGGGGTGGGGTTAGAACAGTTAATAATTTAAGAAAGAGTAGAGGTACAGAGAGGAACATCAAGTGCATGTATACTAATGCCAGAAGCCTCGCCAACAAAATGGACGAATTAGAACTAATGTTGTTGGAGCATAATTATGACATGGTGGGGATATCTGAAACGTGGCTGGATGAGAGCCATGACTGGGCTGTTAACTTGCAGGGCTATAGTCTGTTCAGAAATGACCGTACAGATAAGGGAGGGGGTGGGGTGTGTCTATATGTAAAATCGTCCTTAAAACCCATCTGGCGTGATAATATAGGTGAATTTAATGAAAATGTAGAATCCCTGTGGGTGGAGATAAGGGGAGGGGGAAAAAATAATAAATTACTGATAGGGGTTTGTTATAAATCTCCAAAAATAATGGAAGCAATGGAGAATATCCTCGTAAAGCAAATAGATGAAGCTGCGACTCAAGGAGAAGTCATTATTATGGGGGACTTCAACTACCCCGAAATAGATTGGGGAACAGAAACCTGCAGTTCCAGCAAAGGTAATTGGTTTTTGACAACTATGAGAGACAATTACCTTTCACAACTGGTTCAGGACCCAACAAGAAGGGGGACACTGCTAGACCTAATATTAACCAACAGGCCAGTCCGCATAGCAAATATAAGGGTTTGGCAGTTACTTGGGAAATAGCGATCACAAAATAATAAGTTTTCATGTATCCTTTAAAAAGATGTGTAATAGAGGGGTTACAAGGACACTAAACTTCAGGAGGGCAAATTTCCAACGGATGAGAGAGGATCTTGGCGCAATTAAATGGGACGATATCCTGAGACACAAAAATACACAAAGAAAATGGGAGACATTTATTAACATCCTGGATAGGACCTGTGCACAGTATATACCGTATGGGAATAAACATACTAGAAATAGGAGGAAACCAATATGGCTAAATAGAGCTGTAAGGGGCGCAATAAGTGACAAAAAGAAAGCATTTAGAGAATTAAAGGAAGTAGGTAGTGAGGAGGCATTAAATAAATACAAAAAGTTAAATAAATTCTGTAAAAAGCAAATCAAGGCAGCAAAGATTGAGACAGAGAGACTCATTGCCAGAGAGAGTAAAAATAATCCCAAAATATTCTTTAACTACATAAATAGTAAGAAACTAAAAAATGATAGTGTTGGCCCCCTTAAAAATAGTCTGGGTGAAATGGTGGATGAGGATGAGGAAAAAGCCAATATGCTAAATGACTTTTTTCATCAGTATTTACACAAGAAAATCCCATGGCAGACAAAATGACTAGTGATAAAAATTCCCCATTAAATGTCACCTGCTTAACCCAGCAGGAAGTGCGGCGGCGTCTAAAAATCACTAAAATTGACAAATCTCCGGGCCCGGTTGGGATACACCCTCGAGTACTGCAGGAACTAAGTACAGTCATTGATAGACCATTATTTTTAATCTTTAAAGACTCCATAATAACAGGGTCTGTACGTATAGCAAATGTGGTGCCAATATTCAAAAAGGGGACAAAAACTGAACTCAGAAACTATAGGCCAGTAAGCTTAACCTCCACTGTGGGTAAAATCCTGGAGGGCATTCAAAGGGATGATATACTGGAGTATCTGAAGAGGAATAACCTCATGACCCAGTATCAGCACGGGTTTACTAGGGACCGTTTATGTCAGACTAATTTGATCAGTTTCTATGAAGAGGTAAGTTCCGGACTGGACCAAAGGAACCCAGTAGATGTAGTGTATATGGACTTTTCAAAAGCTTTTGATACGGTGCCACACACAAGGTTGATACATAAAATGAGAATAATGGGGATAGGGGAAAATATGTGTAAGTGGGTTGAGAGCTGGCTCAGGGATAGGAAACAAAGGGTGGTTATTAATGGAACACACTCGGACTGGGTAGCGGTTAGCAGTGGGGTACCACAGGGGTCAGTATTGGGCCCTCTTCTTTTTAACATATTTATTAATGACCTTGTAGGGGGCATTCAGAGTAGAATTTCAACATTTGCAGATGACACTAAACTCTGCAGGGTAATCAATACAGAGGAGGACAATTTTATATTTCAGGATGATTTATGTAAACTAGAAGCTTGGGCTGATAAATGGCAAATGAGCTTTAATGTGGATAAATGTAAGGTCATGCACTTGGGTAGAAGTAATAAGATGTATAATTATGTGCTTAATTCTAAAACTCTGGGCAAAACCGTCAATGAAAAAGACCTGGGTGTATGGGTGGATGACAAACTCATATTCAGAGGCCAGTGTCAGGCAGCTGCTACAAAGGCAAATAAAATAATGGGATGCATTAAAAGAGGCATAGATGCTCATGAGGAGAACATAATTTTACCTCTATACAAGTCACTTGTTCGACCACACTTAGAATACTGTGCACAGTTCTGGTCTTCAGTGTATAAGAAAGACATAGCTGAACTGGAGTGGGTGCAGAGAAGAACGACCAAGGTTATTAGAGGACTGGGGGGTCTGCAATACCAAGATAGGTTATTACACTTGGGGCTATTTAGTTTGGAAAAACGAAGACTAAGGGGTGATCTTATGTTAATGTATAAATATATGAGGGGATAGTACAAAGACCTTTCTGATGATCTTTTTAATCATAGACCTGAAACAGGGACAAGGGGGCATCCTCTTCGTTTGGAGGAAAAAAGGTTTAAGCATAATAACAGACGCGGATTCTTTACTGTAAGAGCAGTGAGACTATGGAACTCTCTGCCGTATGATGTTGTAATGAGTGATTCATTACTTAAATTTAAGAGGGGACTGGATACATTTCTGGAAAAGTATAATGTTACAGGGTATATACACTAGATTCCTTGATAGGGCGTTGATCCAGGTAACTAGTCTGATTGCCATATGTGGAGTCGGGAAGGAATTTTTTTCCCCAAGGTGGAGCTTACTCTTTGCCACATGGGTTTTTTTTGCCTTCTTCTGGATCAACATGTTAGGGCAAGTTAGTTTAGGCTATGGGTTAAACTAGATGGACTTAAAGTCTTCCTTCAACCTTAATAACTATGTAACTATGTAACTATGTAACTACTGAAGGACTTGAAAGAGGACTTGGAGCTTCGACCACTGCACACCAGAAAACTCCATGTCTGCCATCCAACTGCCTGCCCGTGTATGTGTATCCTCCCACAAATAAATGACAGCACGCCTCTGTTCGCACAGCCTCTGAAGCATGTTCAGTGTGGAGTTCCACCTTGTTGAAACGTCGATTATTAGGCAGTGCTGGGGAAGATTCAGCGATCGCTGATGGTTCTGCATACGGCTGGAGTGTACGGGCGACTGGCGGATGTGCGAGCAAAGTCTGCGCACCTTCAGGAGCAGGGCTGGTAACCCGGGATAATTTTTCAGGAAGCACTGCACCACCAGGTGTTAGTCAGGCAAGGTTTGTGTTTAAGTTCTGAAAGGGCTATGGCAGCCATAAAATTCCTTCCGTTATCACTGACTACCTTGCCTGCCTCAAGATGTACACTGCCCAGCCATGACTGAGTTTCTTGCTGCAAGTACTCGACCAGTACTTCCGCGGTGTGTCTGTTGTCGCCGAAACACTTTATGTGTAGCACAGCCTGCTGACGCTTACCACTACCTGTTCCATAATGGGACACCTCGTGTGCAACACTGGCAGCTGTGGATGGAGTGGTCGTGCAGCCTAATAAGCTACAGAGCTGATGCACAAAAATATAGCCTCCACTGTCCCTGCAAACAAATGGTGGTGTTGGACAGTGGAAATCGCTGCATCACAAGCAGTTTTGGGGCTTAATCTTCCCTCCCTTCTATAAGATGGTGGGGACCAAGACCTATGTCATCACGCTGCCCACACTCTGCGTCCTCCTTTATTGGCTGAAAAATGGTGCTGAACGCATCATATGAAACGCGACTTTGGCGCGAAGATCACCGACCTCATGGCCGATCCCACACTAGGATCAGGTCGGGTTTCATGAAACCCGACTTTGCCGAAAGTCGGCGATTTTTGAATTTGTCCGATCCGTTTTGCTCAACCCTACTCCTAATTGTTCCCCTCCCTAGCGTTGTTGTATGTGGTTTGGGTGTTGGAGCTGACTAGCGCCAGTTTGTGCCATCCTGCACAAGGCACAAATCATTCTGCTTCAATTCAGCAGCATCTGCCAGTGCGGCACCATGCGCATCTAGTGCGATTTCCGGTCCCTAGGTTATTGGCATCTGTTAGAGCGGCACTGCACGCACTCAGTGCTATAAATCTTTATTAGTTTTCTCCCTGGCACCGCTGTTGCGGCGCTGAGCGCTAGTGGGTTTAAGGGGAATCTAACCTTGTGTCATTGGGGCAGAGTCCTGTGACCGAACATTAGTGTTCACTATGCGGTATTGCGGCCCTGTGACGCAACAAGACTCATCTCTGTACATATCAGGTGAAGTTATCCCGTGTGTGTTCTCATTATACTGCCATATACTGTTCGTCATTACCGAGCAGAAGGTGTTATTACTGCACGGTGGACCCCGGGCTGCGAACGCACCTTAGATCATCCTTTATATTATTTGGTGCGTTCCGCCAGCCCTAACATATTGTACTTCATGTTAGTGGTAAAATTTATTTTATATGACTTGCATTTATTTATGAAAAAAAGAGAAATTTGGCAAAAATTTGTGCCCTTAAATCAGAAAGTCGTGTTACACGAAATAGGTAATAAACAACATTTCACACGTCAACCTTTCATCAGAACAATTTTGGAAATATAATTTTTTTGTTAGGACATTATAAGGCTTAAAAGTTGACCATCGATTTCTCATTTTTCCAATAAAATTCACAAAACCAATTTTTTAGGGACCACCACACATTTGAAGTGAGTTTGTGGTCAATATGACAGAAAATACCCAAAAGTGACACCATCCTAAAAACTGCACCCCTAAAGGTGCTCAAAGTCACATTCGATAAGTTTATTAACCTTTCAGGTGCTTCAGGAAACAAGCATCAGTGTTACCCAGCCACCAACATAGCATAGGCTTGGACCTCATGGTAGAACCTGACGTATGAGTGCCATACTGCTGCACTATCTGCAACATGATCCCCATATAGTTATGATTAGAAATAGTGCTGACTACTGGGTTGACACTTTGTTAGATCCACGTTATAAAACCAAATTTTGCCAGATGCTTCCTGCCCTGGAATGGGACCCACGAATGCTGGAGTATCAAAACAGGCTTTTACACAATTTTAAGAGAGGTTTTCCCAAGACTGCAGTGAAGCACTCAGTGCACATCGCAGCTCTAGACTTTCAACGTCTGTCAAGTCACTTCGTCAACACCAAAACATTAGCAGCAGCATCAGCAGTAGTATAAGTAGAAGAAGTAATTTCTGTGAGTCCTTTAACACTTTTTTTAGACCAGCTTGTGCACCAGCACAACAGAGTCCAAGTCTTAGATATGGTGAACCAATGGATAGGATGGTGCAGGAGTATCTTGAACAGAACATCAATACCATCAGGAAGGGTTTGGACCCTTTTACATTTTGGTCTTCCAAAATGGATGAGTGGCCTGAGATCTCCTCATATGCCTTGGAGGTTTTATCATGACCGGCAGCCAGCCTTCCCTCAGAACGTGTCTTCAGCTCTGCTGGTGGTATTCTGACAGATATGCATAGCAGGCTATCCCCTGAAAGTGTAGACCACCTAACTTTCATCAACATTAACAAGTTATGTATCTCCAAGGACTTTTGCACCCCAATCGCAGACTGTACAGACTAGGCGATGTTGCATTTTTTAGTATGCTGCTTTAATCTTGCGTAGCTGCTTGCTTTGATATCTTTAGTGTGTTTTCTGTGCTGGCTGTTGCTGTTGCTGCAAATGTTAACACTAATTTGTGGAAATGTGAACAGTCATTGTTGGTCTACATTTCATGGGTTGGCTGTAGTGTAGTTGGTCCCTATTACACTATTTCTATCATCGTGAAATGTATGCCACTTCGATGGTTTCAGGTTCTCATTTTTCAATATGTGAACACTCCTGGTTGGGTGTCCATCTGCTGGGTTATGTGTAGTGGAAGACCTGTCAGTCCCTATTTTACTATTTCTACTGTTGTGATATTGATGGCACTTTGTTGCGGTCTGCCACTAATTTTTGTAAATGTGTAGACTTCTGGTTGGATCTCCTTCATGTGTGTTGCCTGTTGCAGTAGTCCTCTGAAACCGTCAGGTCTCCATTTCAACGGAGACAAGTATCAATGTTGCCTACTATCCTTAGATTTTTCGGACAATGGTAGTCTACGAAACTGAAATTTGTGCCACCTGAATGTGGCTCAGAATGAAAGCTGTTGTATGTGTTATCAGGTCTCCCAGCACACCAGGCCTACACCGATTCCTCACCAACCTCGTCTTATTTCGACATTCAGTTGAAAGCTGTAAATGCTGGCCCAGACCATGATACCTTACGCATGGCTGATTGCTGCAGTGCCTTGCTATAGTTTGTACTATGGAAAAAAAAATGGGGCGTGAACATCAGCAAATAAATCATCTGGGCAAATATTATATACGGTATGGACAAAAATCATAAGTAATTAATACCCAGAAATAGTAAATGCCATGGAACTATGAAAAGACCTGTTATCAATAGCATACAGCTTAAAGAGAGGGAGGGAAATAATCCAAACAACAATCTATGGTCTATATTATAAAACTTGCTTTTTTGTGGAAGGCAAGAAAACAGTGAAGACTGCGGACAATCATCCAAAAAAAGATAAAAACAGGGGCACAGGGAACCATAATTGCCAAAATTTTCATAAGGTGCTTAATATTACACACAAATAACAAAAGTGGTGAATGTATCCAATAGGTTACACACCAGAGAATATAAACGATCAAATCATATAATGGACAGTGCTATCACAGGTACCAAGTACAGACTATAACCATACTGAGACATATGAAACAGATAACATGAATACATCACCTAACGTGCAAGTAAGTGCAGGCAAACATGGGGTCCCAGGCTTGCACTTTAGTTGATGTATTCATGTTATCTGTTTCATATGTCTCAGTATGGTTATAGGCTGTACTTGGTACCTGTGATGGCACTGTCGTTTATATTCTCGGATGTGTAACCTAATTCTGAATTCTAAGCACGAGGTGCAGTGGAATGCACACCATAAAATCCATGACAGAGCTGAGCCTCCTCCTACTCATTGTTCTGCTGCAGTCTCAGCCTCTTCCCACCTATCATAATAAACAGGGCCACCTGTATCCATGCATTTTGAGGATGTGACAGCATCATCACCACCACCACCAGTGTCACCGAACATCTCCACATCATCCCTTGGAAGTGGTCAGCTTTCCAACGCCCAAATCCTAGAGAGAAAGAAGAGATAACAACCTAATCATCCACGAGTCATGGAAAAATGACAGGATTTCAAAATTACTGGCTTTTGAAATGCTGCCATTCCGGATGGTGGAGTCATACAGATTTTAAAAAATGATGTCGGTGACTGTCCCGCAGTACGCTGTTCCCAGTCGCCACTACTTGCACTGCGCAACACCATCAGTGGCAAGGTCCACATAATCGCCAATATATGGACCAAATATAAGCACAAATGTAAGCACAGCCAAGGACGCTACATCTCCCTAACTGCCCACTGGTTAACTTTAGTGGCGGGCTGGGGCAAGGTGGAAGGGTTTCTACCTCATGTCTTACCACCACCTAGTACTAGTATTGCTGGATTTTTATCTGTCCAAGTTCGCTCCACCTCCTACTCTTCTTTCTCCACTGTCTCCTCATTTGGTCACAGGAAGACGTGCACCACCAACTTGAGCATAGCCAAGGGGAAACAACAGCAGACTGTCCTTAAACCTCTGTTTGGGGGACAAATCCCACAACACGCAGGAGTTGTGGACTGTGTTAGGACTGGCGAAACGCACCGAGTAAAAAGTAAGATGATATTTGGTGCGTTCGCAGCCTGGGGTCCACCGTGCAGGAGAGAACCTGCTGCTGGCAATTGGTGGCACTATATGACGGTGGAAGCGAACTCTGTTATGTCACAGGGTCGCGGTACCGCACAAAGAGCGCAAGCAAGGAGTCACAGGACTCCATCCCAAGACTCGGGAATAGATTTAGTCTAGACCACTTGCGCTCGACACTGCTACTGGGTGTCAGACTATAACTAATAATAGTAAAATTAAGCACAAGAGGGCGAGCAGTGCCGCGACTACAACCACCCAGACATGGGTTAGAGAAGTGCTCTAAAAGCAAACTGTGCCGCACTGGCGGTCACTAGGGTTGAGCGACCTTGACCTTTTTAGAGTCGAGTCGTGTTTCGCGAAACCCGACTATCTTAGAAGTCGAGTCGAGTGGAATCGGCCGATTATGGCGAAAAGTCGGGTATCGCCCGAAACACGAAACCCAATGCAAGTCAATGGGGGAGCATAGTCGGTAGTGAGTGGAGACCAGGAAAACACCTACACTGCCCATTTTAATGGCAAAAACATCCATTCTTGTTACAGAAGCTTGTCAATCGTAATTTACCTTATAATAATTGGAAGGCATTTGAAATTGGGGGTCATTTGGCTAAAGTTGTGTGGGGTAGGGCTGGTTCAAGTAATTAGTGGGCCCAGTAAATCTGGACCACGTCACGGCAGTGGAGCAGGGAGAGGTAAGTATTTCAACTTTGCAAGTGCTGTGATCCTGAGCAAGCAGGGGGGGCCCACTCGTTGGCATTGGCACTGGCACAGGGCCCCTCAAAGTACAGCGGTGTGTTTGCACGGCGGGGGCGCCTCCCACCGGCAGCAACACTTTTGCGTACAATGAGAGGCCCTGTGCCAGTGACGTCGCCAACTAGTATTCCTCCCCCCACCTGATGAAGGAACCGGCACTTTCATCTGCACCTTCCTCTTTGTCCCCGTGTAAGGTGGTATGGTATGCGGGAAGAGGAACCTGACTTTCAGCAGGGTCACAATCTTGCTGTGTAGCGTGCACGGGGAATTTTGCGTGATGGGTCAATGTACCAGCAGACTCATCTATCATTGGCTGGGCAATGGGCAGGATGAGGAGGAAACACAGATATAGGCCCAAAGAATAAAGTTGGCTAAATGCAGTTCAAAATTGGTAACACAGGACTAACCAGGGGGCATTGCAGTGGAGGACAACTGGAATGAGAGGCTGACACAGAGAGTAGGCCCAAATCAGTAAGTAGTCGAAATGCAGTTCAAAATTGGCAACCGTAGTAAACAGGCGGCACAGCTTTGTTCAGTGGAGGAGAACAGCAAGGAGTGGCAGACACCGATAGTAGGCCCCAACCCAACTAGTAGGCCAAATGCAGTCTAATATTAACAACTACTTAACGAGAGCCTGAAAATGGAATTTCAGGACAGGAAACCAGGAGAACAGCAAGGAGTGGCAGACACCGATAGTAGGCCCCAAACCAACTAGTACGCCCAATGCAGTTGTTCCATTTAACCACAATTTAATGAGAGCCTGAAGATAGAAGTTCAGGAAAGGCAACCTGGAGAACACCTTGGAGTGTAACACACCATCTCTCTACACCCCATACCCAATTTGTAGGCCTAATGCAGTGTAGTTTTCAACAACTACTAAACGAGAGTCGGAAGATCGAAGCTCAGGAAAGGCAACCTGGAGAACACCTTGGAGTGGAACACACCATCTCTCTACACCCCATACCCAATTTGTAGGCCTAATGCAGTGTAGTTTCCAACAACTACTAAACGAGAGCATGAAGATCGAAGCAATGGACAGGAAACCTGGGGAACACCTTGGAGTGGAACACACCATCTCTCTACACCCCATACCCAATTTGTAGGCCTAATGCAGCGTAGTTTCCAACAACTACTAAACGAGAGCCAGAAGATCGAAGCTCAGGAAAGGCAACCTGGAGAACACCTTGGAGTGGAACACACCATCTCTCTACACCCCATACCCAATTTGTAGGCCTAATGCAGCGTAGTTTCCAACAACTACTAAACGAGAGCATGAAGATCGAAGCAATGGAGAGGAAACCTGGGGAACACCTTGGAGTGGAACACACCATCTCTCTACACCCCATACCCAATTTGTAGGCCTAATGCAGTGTAGTTTCCAACAACTACTAAACGAGAGCCGGAAGATCGAAGCTCAGGAAAGGCAACCTGGAGAACACCTTGAAGTGGAACACACCATCTCTCTACACCCCATACCCAATTTGTAGGCCTAATGCAGTGTAGTTTCCAACAACTACTAAACGAGAGCCGGAAGATCGAAGCTCAGGAAAGGCAGCCTGGAGAACACCTTGGAGTGGAACACACCATCTCTCTACACCCCATACCCAATTTGTAGGCCTAATGCAGTGTAGTTTCCAACAACTACTAAACGAGAGCATTAAGATCGAAGCAATGGCGAGGAAACCTGGGGCACACCTTGGGGAGGCAGACACCGTTAGTAGGCCCTACCAAAGTTGTACCCCCAATGCAGTTTTAAAATTCCTAGAGGCTGAAAACAAGACTATTGACGCTCAGCTTTTTTCAAAGGAACACAGCTGAATTGAGTGGCGCAGACAGACACAGGTAGTAGGACTTAAACCAAAAATGTGGCTCACTGCAGCTTAAAAAAGTTACAGGGGTACACAAGCAGCAGTGCTCTGGGCAGTGGAGGACAATTTCAATAGTGGACCGCAGACAGACTTTGTACGCCTACTATTAAAAAAAGGATGCTCTATGCAATTAAAAATAGGTTCCAGGGGTCCACGGGCAGCAGTGGTGTGGTCAGTGGACGAGTATTGGAAGGAGGGACCGCAGACAGGCGTAGTAGGCCTAACATAACAAAATTAGGCTGTAGACACTGTAAAATTGGTTCCAGGGGTACACGGGCAGCAGTGGTGTGGTCAGCGGAGGAAAATTGGAATTAGGGACTGCAGACAGACTTTGTAGGCTGTCCCCTGTGGACCATGCATCCAACACATTAACCCAGTGCGCCGTAATGGACACGTAACTTTTTGTGGACATGCCTACTGGTCCATGCGTCTCTTGTCAGGTGCACCTTTCTACTGTTTGATTGCCTGAGTGCTATGACAATGCAGACTTTTTCATGCCGGTGGAGGGCTGGGATGGCTTTTCTTGCAAAAGAAATGTCGACTGGGTAGCTTGAACCGTTGCACAGCGTAGTTCATCTGGGCTTTCTAAATATAAAACAAAGAAAAAAAGGAGGCTACATGCACTTTCAGCTGGGTTCCAGGGGTACACGGCCAGCATTGGTCTGGTCAGTGGAGAACTATTGGAAGGAAGGACCGCAGACACACTTCGAAGGCCTAACATAATAACAGATGGCTGTAGGCAATTTTAAATTGGTGCCAGGGGTACACGGGCAGCAGTGGTGTGGTCAGTGGAGGCCTAGTGGAAGGAGTGACCGCAGACAGGCATCGAAGGCCTAACATAATAACTAGAGTTGAGCAACCTTGACCTTTTTAGAGTCGAGCCGGGTTTCGCGAAACCCGACTATCTCAAAAGTCGGGTCGAGTGAAATCGGCTGATTATGACGTAAAGTCGGGATCGACCGAAACACGAAACCCAATGCAAGTCAATGGGGCAGCATAGTCGGCAGTGAGTGGGGGCCAGGAAAACACCTAGAGTGCCCATTTTAATGTCAAAACCATCCATTCTTCTTAATGAAGCTTGTCAAGCGTAATTTACCTTATAATAATTGGAAGGCATTTGAAATTGGGGGTCATTTGGCTAAAGTTGTGTGGGGTAGGGCTGGTTCAAGTAATTAGTGGGCCCAGGAAATCTGGACCACGTCACGGCAGTGGAGCAGGGAGAGGTAAGTATTTCAACTTTGCAAGTGCTGTGATCCTGAGCAAGCAGGGGGGGCCCACTTGTTGGCATTGGCACTGGCACAGGGCCCCTCAAAGTACAGCGGTGTGTTTGCACGGCGGGGGCGCCTCCCACCGGCAGCAACACTTTTGCGTACTATGAGAGGCCCTGTGCCAGTGACGTCGCCAACTAGTATTCCTCCCCCCACCTGATGAAGGAACCTGCACTTTCATCTGCACCTTCCTCTTTGTCCCCGTGTAAGGTGGTATGGTATGCGGGAAGAGCAACCTGACTTTCAGCAGGGTCACAATGTTGTTGTGTAGCATGCACGGGGAATGTTGCGTTATGGGTCAATGTACCAGCAGACTCATCTATCACTGGCTGGGCAATGGGCACGATGAAGTGGAAACACAGATATAGGCCCAAAGAATAAAGTGGGCTAAATGCAGTTCAAAATTGGTAACACAGGAATAACCAGGGGGCATTGCAGTGGAGGACACCTGGAATGAGAGGCTGACACAGAGAGTAGGGCCAAATCAGTAAGTAGTCGAAATGCAGTTCAAAATTGGCAACCGTAGTAAACAGGCGGCACAGCTTTGTTCAGTGGAGGAGAACAGCAAGGAGTGGCAGACACCGATAGTAGGCCCCAACCCAACTAGTAGGCCAAATGCAGTCTAACATTAACAACTACTTAACGAGAGCCTGAAAATGGAATTTCAGGACAGGAAACCAGGAGAACAGCAAGGAGTGGCAGACACCGATAGTAGGCCCCAAACCAACTAGTACGCCAAATGCAGTTGTTCCATTTAACCACAATTTAATGAGAGCCTGAAGATAGAAGCTCAGGAAAGGCAACCTGGGGAACACCTTGGAGTGTAACACACCCTCTCTCTCCACCCCATACCCATTTTGTAGGCCTAATGCAGTGTACTTTTCTACAACTACTAAACGAGAGTCGGAAGACCGAAGCAATGGCAAGGAAACCTGGGGAACACCTTGGAGTGTAACACACCATCTCTCTCCACCCCATACCCAATTTGTAGGCCTAATGCAGTGTAGTTTTCAAGAACTACTAAACGAGAGCCGGAAGATCGAAGCTCAGGAAAGGCAACCTGGGGAACACCTTGGAGTGTAACACACCCTCTCTCTACACCCCATACCCAATTTGAAGGCCTAATGCAGTGTAGTTTCCAAGAACTACTAAACGAGAGCCGGAAGATCGAAGCTCAGGAAAGGCAACCTGGGGAACACCTTGGAGTGGAACACACCATCTCTCTACACCCCATACCCAATTTGAAGGCCTAATGCAGCGTAGTTTCCAACAACTACTAAACGAGAGCCGGAAGATCGAAGCTCAGGAAAGGCAACCTGGGGAACACCTTGGAGTGTAACACAACGTCTCTCTACACCACGGAAGGGCTGATTCTTAGGAAGGAAGGCTGTTGGAAATAAGCATTGCGCGTCCGAGGGTGATTATATTCTTATTAGGTATATACTCACCCTCGGACGCGCCCTGCTTCTTTATTTGGAATGAATGTTTATTTGCAATGTGGTGTTGACTTTCTCTATTATTTTGGTAATTAATGATTTTATTATTTTCATTGTTTTGCATCTTCTCGGCAATAATATAAAGAAGACGCGACAGGACAACACTCGGTGGATGCCATATGTGTGTTTTCAATTGAAAAAACCTTTCAGTTAACTACTTGCAGGAGAAAGTAATTGTAGCTGGTGGCCATATTTAGTACTGTACCAGACTTTAGTTGTGTGTTTGTTTTTAATGTTAAAATGTCTGCATTTGATATCTCACCAGTATTTTCTTTTTTATAAGCAAAATACTTTTTTTTTTATTTTATGATGTTGGTTCAAGGGGTACACGGGCAGCAGTAGACAGGTCAGTGGAGGCCTAGTGGAAGGAGGGACCGCAGACAGGCTTCGAAGCCCTAACATAATAAATTGGGCTGCCTGTAGGCAATTTAAAATTGGTTCCAGGGGAACACGGGCAGCAGTAGACAGGTCAGTGGAGGCCTAGAGGAAGGAGGGACCGCAGATGCGCCAATGTTTCCCCCATACCAAATTTGTAGGCCTAATGCAGTGTAGTTTCCAACAACTACTAAACGAGAGCCGGAATATCGAAGCTCAGGAAAAGCAACCTGGGGAACACCTTGGAGTGTAACACACCCTCTCTCTACACCCCATACCCAATTTGAAGGCCTAATGCAGTGTAGTTTCCAAGAACTACTAAACGAGAGCCGGAAGATCGAAGCTCAGGAAAGGCAACCTGGGGAACACCTTGGAGTGTAACACACCCTCTCTCTACACCCCATACCCAATTTGAAGGCATAATGCAGCGTAGTTTCCAACAACTACTAAACGAGAGCCGGAAGATCGAAGCTCAGGAAAGGCAACCTGGGGAACACCTTGGAGTGTAACAAACCCTCTCTCTACACCCCATACCCAATTTGTAGGCCTAATGCAGCGTAGTTTCCGACAACTACTAAACGAGAGCATGAAGATCGAAGCTCAGGAAAGGCAACCTGGGGAACACCTTGGAGTGTAACACACCCTCTCTCTACACCCCATACCCAATTTGAAGGCCTAATGCAGCGTAGTTTCCAACAACTACTAAACGAGAGCCGGAAGATCGAAGCTCAGGAAAGGCAACCTGGAGAACACCTTGGAGTGGAACACACCATCTCTCTACACCCCATACCCAATTTGTAGGCCTAATGCAGTGTAGTTTCCAACAACTACTAAACGAGAGCCGGAAGATCGAAGCTCAGGAAAGGCAGCCTGGAGAACACCTTGGAGTGGAACACACCATCTCTCTACACCCCATACCCAATTTGTAGGCCTAATGCAGTGTAGTTTCCAACAACTACTAAACGAGAGCATTAAGATCGAAGCAATGGCGAGGAAACCTGGGGCACACCTTGGGGAGGCAGACACCGTTAGTAGGCCCTACCAAAGTTGTACCCCCAATGCAGTTTTAAAATTCCTAGAGGCTGAAAACAAGACTATTGACGCTCAGCTTTTTTCAAAGGAACACAGCTGAATTGAGTGGCGCAGACAGACACAGGTAGTAGGACTTAAACCAAAAATGTGGCTCACTGCAGCTTAAAAAAGTTACAGGGGTACACAAGCAGCAGTGCTCTGGGCAGTGGAGGACAATTTCAATAGTGGACCGCAGACAGACTTTGTACGCCTACTATTAAAAAAAGGATGCTCTATGCAATTAAAAATAGGTTCCAGGGGTCCACGGGCAGCAGTGGTGTGGTCAGTGGACGAGTATTGGAAGGAGGGACCGCAGACAGGCGTAGTAGGCCTAACATAACAAAATTAGGCTGTAGACACTGTAAAATTGGTTCCAGGGGTACACGGGCAGCAGTGGTGTGGTCAGCGGAGGAAAATTGGAATTAGGGACTGCAGACAGACTTTGTAGGCTGTCCCCTGTGGACCATGCATCCAACACATTAACCCAGTGCGCCGTAATGGACACGTAACTTTTTGTGGACATGCCTACTGGTCCATGCGTCTCTTGTCAGGTGCACCTTTCTACTGTTTGATTGCCTGAGTGCTATGACAATGCAGACTTTTTCATGCCGGTGGAGGGCTGGGATGGCTTTTCTTGCAAAAGAAATGTCGACTGGGTAGCTTGAACCGTTGCACAGCGTAGTTCATCTGGGCTTTCTAAATATAAAACAAAGAAAAAAAGGAGGCTACATGCACTTTCAGCTGGGTTCCAGGGGTACACGGCCAGCATTGGTCTGGTCAGTGGAGAACTATTGGAAGGAAGGACCGCAGACACGCTTCGAAGGCCTAACATAATAACAGATGGCTGTAGGCAATTTTAAATTGGTGCCAGGGGTACACGGGCAGCAGTGGTGTGGTCAGTGGAGGCCTAGTGGAAGGAGTGACCGCAGACAGGCATCGAAGGCCTAACATAATAACTAGAGTTGAGCAACCTTGACCTTTTTAGAGTCGAGCCGGGTTTCGCGAAACCCGACTATCTCAAAAGTCGGGTCGAGTGAAATCGGCCGATTATGACGTAAACTCGGGATCGACCGAAACACGAAACCCAATGCAAGTCAATGGGGCAGCATAGTCGGCAGTGAGTGGGGGCCAGGAAAACACCTAGAGTGCCCATTTTAATGTCAAAACCATCCATTCTTCTTAATGAAGCTTGTCAAGCATAATTTATCTTATAATAATTGGAAGGCATTTGAAATTGGGGGTCATTTGGCTAAAGTTGTGTGGGGTAGGGCTGGTTCAAGTAATTAGTGGGCCCAGGAAATCTGGACCACGTCACGGCAGTGGAGCAGGGAGAGGTAAGTATTTCAACTTTGCAAGTGCTGTGATCCTGAGCAAGCAGGGGGGGCCCACTTGTTGGCATTGGCACTGGCACAGGGCCCCTCAAAGTACAGCGGTGTGTTTGCACGGCGGGGGCGCCTCACACCGGCAGCAACACTTTTGCGTACTATGAGAGGCCCTGTGCCAGTGACGTCGCCAACTAGTATTCCTCCCCCCACCTGATGAAGGAACCTGCACTTTCATCTGCACCTTCCTCTTTGTCCCCGTGTAAGGTGGTATGGTATGCGGGAAGAGCAACTTGACTTTCAGCAGGGTCACAATGTTGTTGTGTAGCATGCACGGGGAATGTTGCGTTATGGGTCAATGTACCAGCAGACTCATCTATCACTGGCTGGGCAATGGGCATGATGAAGTGGAAACACAGATATAGGCCCAAAGAATAAAGTGGGCTAAATGCAGTTCAAAATTGGTAACACAGGAATAACCAGGGGGCATTGCAGTGGAGGACAACTGGAATGAGAGGCTGACACAGATAGTAGGGCCAAATCAGTAAGTAGTCGAAATGCAGTTCAAAATTGGCAACCGTAGTAAACAGGCGGCACAGCTTTGTTCAGTGGAGGAGAACAGCAAGGAGTGGCAGACACCGATAGTAGGCCCCAACCCAACTAGTAGGCCAAATGCAGTCTAACATTAACAACTACTTAATGAGAGCCTGAAAATGGAATTTCAGGACAGGAAACCAGGAGAACAGCAAGGAGTGGCAGACACCGATAGTAGGCCCCAAACCAACTAGTACGCCAAATGCAGTTGTTCCATTTAACCACAATTTAATGAGAGCCTGAAGATAGAAGCTCAGGAAAGGCAACCTGGGGAACACCTTGGAGTGTAACACACCCTCTCTCTCCACCCCATACCCATTTTGTAGGCCTAATGCAGTGTACTTTTCTACAACTACTAAACGAGAGTCGGAAGACCGAAGCAATGGCAAGGAAACCTGGGGAACACCTTGGAGTGTAACACACCCTCTCTCTACACCCCATACCCAATTTGTAGGCCTAATGCAGTGTAGTTTCCAAGAACTACTAAACGAGAGCCGGAAGATCGAAGCTCAGGAAAGGCAACCTGGGGAACACCTTGGAGTGTAACACACCCTCTCTCTACACCCCATACCCAATTTGAAGGCCTAATGCAGTGTAGTTTCCAAGAACTACTAAACGAGAGCCGGAAGATCGAAGCTCAGGAAAGGCAACCTGGGGAACACCTTGGAGTGTAACACAACGTCTCTCTACACCACGGAAGGGCTGATTCTTAGGAAGGAAGGCTGTTGGAAATAAGCATTGCGCGTCCGAGGGTGATTATATTCTTATTAGGTATATACTCACCCTCGGACGCGCCCTGCTTCTTTATTTGGAATGAATGTCTATTTGCAATGTGGTGTTGACTTTCTCTATTATTTTGGTAATTAATGATTTTATTATTTTCATTGTTTTGCATCTTCTCGGCAATAATATAAAGAAGACGCGACAGGACAACACTCGGTGGATGCCATATGTGTGTTTTCAATTTAAAAAACCTTTCAGTTAACTACTTGCAGGAGAAAGTAATTGTAGCTGGTGGCCATTTTTAGTACTGTACCAGATTTTAGTTGTGTGTTTGTTTTTAATGTTAAAATGTCTGCATTTGATATCTCACCAGTATTTTCTTTTTTATAAGCAAAATACTTTTTTTTTTATTTTATGATGTTGGTTCAAGGGGTACACGGGCAGCAGTAGACAGGTCAGTGGAGGCCTAGTGGAAGGAGGGACCGCAGACAGGCTTCGAAGCCCTAACATAATAAATTGGGCTGCCTGTAGGCAATTTAAAATTGGTTCCAGGGGAACACGGGCAGCAGTAGACAGGTCAGTGGAGGCCTAGAGGAAGGAGGGACCGCAGATGCGCCAATGTTTCCCCCATACCAAATTTGTAGGCCTAATGCAGTGTAGTTTCCAACAACTACTAAACGAGAGCCGGAATATCGAAGCTCAGGAAAGGCAACCTGGGGAACACCTTGGAGTGTAACACACCCTCTCTCTACACCCCATACCCAATTTGAAGGCCTAATGCAGTGTAGTTTCCAAGAACTACTAAACGAGAGCCGGAAGATCGAAGCTCAGGAAAGGCAACCTGGGGAACACCTTGGAGTGTAACACACCCTCTCTCTACACCCCATACCCAATTTGAAGGCCTAATGCAGCGTAGTTTCCAACAACTACTAAACGAGAACCGGAAGATCGAAGCTCAGGAAGGGCAACCTGGGGAACACCTTGGAGTGTAACAAACCCTCTCTCTACACCCCATACCCAATTTGTAGGCCTAATGCAGCGTAGTTTCCGACAACTACTAAACGAGAGCATGAAGATCGAAGCTCAGGAAAGGCAACCTGGGGAACACCTTGGAGTGTAACACACCCTCTCTCTACACCCCATACCCAATTTGAAGGCCTAATGCAGTGTAGTTTCCAAGAACTACTAAACGAGAGCCGGAAGATCGAAGCTCAGGAAAGGCAACCTGGGGAACACCTTGGAGTGTAACACACCCTCTCGCTACACCCCATACCCAATTTGAAGGCCTATTGCAGCGTAGTTTCCAACAACTACTAAACGAAAGCCGGAAGATCGAAGCTCAGGAAAGGCAACCTGGGGAACACCTTGGAGTGTAACAAACCCTCTCTCTACACCCCATACCCAATTTGTAGGCCTAATGCAGCGTAGTTTCCGACAACTACCAAACGAGAGCATGAAGATCGAAGCTCAGGAAAGGCAACCTGGGGAACACCTTGGAGTGTAACACACCCTCTCTCTACACCCCATACCCAATTTGAAGGCCTAATGCAGTGTAGTTTCCAAGAACTACTAAACGAGAGCCGGAAGATCGAAGCTCAGGAAAGGCAACCTGGAGAACACCTTGGAGTGGAACACACCATCTCTCTACACCCCATACCCAATTTGAAGGCCTAATGCAGCGTAGTTTCCAACAACTACTAAACGAGAGCCGGAAGATCGAAGCTCAGGAAAGGCAACCTGGGGAACACCTTGGAGTGTAACACAACATCTCTCTACACCACGGAAGGGCTGATTCTTAGGAAGGAAGGCTGTTGGAAATAAGCATTGCGTGTCCGAGGGTGATTATATTCTTATTAGGTATATACTCACCCTCGGACGCGCCCTGCTTCTTTATTTGGAATGAATGTTTATTTGCAATGTGGTGTTGACTTTCTCTATTATTTTGGTAATTAATGATTTTATTATTTTCATTGTTTTGCATCTTCTCGGCAATAATATAAAGAAGACGCGACAGGACAACACTCGGTGGATGCCATATGTGTGTTTTCAATTGAAAAAACCTTTCAGTTAACTACTTGCAGGAGAAAGTAATTGTAGCTGGTGGCCATTTTTAGTACTGTACCAGATTTTAGTTGTGTGTTTGTTTTTAATGTTAAAATGTCTGCATTTGATATCTCACCAGTATTTTCTTTTTTATAAGCAAAATACTTTTTTTTTTATTTTATGATGTTGGTTCAAGGGGTACACGGGCAGCAGTAGACAGGTCAGTGGAGGCCTAGTGGAAGGAGGGACCGCAGACAGGTTTCGAAGCCCTAACATAATAAATTGGGCTGCCTGTAGGCAATTTAAAATTGGTTCCAGGGGAACACGGGCAGCAGTAGACAGGTCAGTGGAGGCCTAGAGGAAGGAGGGACCGCAGATGCGCCAATGTTTCCCCCATACCAAATTTGTAGGCCTAATGCAGTGTAGTTTCCAACAACTACTAAACGAGAGCCGAAATATCGAAGCTCAGGAAAGGCAACCTGGGGAACACCTTGGAGTGTAACACACCCTCTCTCTACACCCCATACCCAATTTGAAGGCCTAATGCAGTGTAGTTTCCAAGAACTACTAAACGAGAGCCGGAAGATCGAAGCTCAGGAAAGGCAACCTGGGGAACACCTTGGAGTGTAACACACCCTCTCTCTACACCCCATACCCAATTTGAAGGCCTAATGCAGCGTAGTTTCCAACAACTACTAAACGAGAACCGGAAGATCGAAGCTCAGGAAGGGCAACCTGGGGAACACCTTGGAGTGTAACAAACCCTCTCTCTACACCCCATACCCAATTTGTAGGCCTAATGCAGCGTAGTTTCCGACAACTACTAAACGAGAGCATGAAGATCGAAGCTCAGGAAAGGCAACCTGGGGAACACCTTGGAGTGTAACACACCCTCTCTCTACACCCCATACCCAATTTGAAGGCCTAATGCAGTGTAGTTTCCAAGAACTACTAAACGAGAGCCGGAAGATCGAAGCTCAGGAAAGGCAACCTGGGGAACACCTTGGAGTGTAACACACCCTCTCGCTACACCCCATACCCAATTTGAAGGCCTAATGCAGCGTAGTTTCCAACAACTACTAAACGAGAGCCGGAAGATCGAAGCTCAGGAAAGGCAACCTGGGGAACACCTTGGAGTGTAACAAACCCTCTCTCTACACCCCATACCCAATTTGTAGGCCTAATGCAGCATAGTTTCCGACAACTACCAAACGAGAGCATGAAGATCGAAGCTCAGGAAAGGCAACCTGGGGAACACCTTGGAGTGTAACACACCCTCTCTCTACACCCCATACCCAATTTGAAGGCCTAATGCAGTGTAGTTTCCAAGAACTACTAAACGAGAGCCGGAAGATCGAAGCTCAGGAAAGGCAACCTGGAGAACACCTTGGAGTGGAACACACCATCTCTCTACACCCCATACCCAATTTGAAGGCCTAATACAGCGTAGTTTCCAACAACTACTAAACGAGAGCCGGAAGATCGAAGCTCAGGAAAGGCAACCTGGGGAACACCTTGGAGTGTAACACAACGTCTCTCTACACCACGGAAGGGCTGATTCTTAGGAAGGAAGGCTGTTGGAAATAAGCATTGCGTGTCCGAGGGTGATTATATTCTTATTAGGTATATACTCACCCTTGGACGCGCCCTGCTTCTTTATTTGGAATGAATGTTTATTTGCAATGTGGTGTTGACTTTCTCTATTATTTTGGTAATTAATGATTTTATTATTTTCATTGTTTTGCATCTTCTCGGCAATAATATAAAGAAGACGCGACAGGACAACACTCGGTGGATGCCATATGTGTGTTTTCAATTGAAAAAACCTTTCAGTTAACTACTTGCAAGAGAAAGTAATTGTAGCTGGTGGCCATATTTAGTACTGTACCAGATTTTAGTTGTGTGTTTGTTTTTAATGTTAAAATGTCTGCATTTGATATCTCACCAGTATTTTCTTTTTTATAAGCAAAATACTTTTTTTTTTATTTTATGATGTTGGTTCAAGGGGTACACGGGCAGCAGTAGACAGGTCAGTGGAGGCCTAGTGGAAGGAGGGACCGCAGACAGGCTTCGAAGCCCTAACATAATAAATTGGGCTGCCTGTAGGCAATTTAAAATTGGTTCCAGGGGAACACGGGCAGCAGTAGACAGGTCAGTGGAGGCCTAGAGGAAGGAGGGACCGCAGATGCGCCAATGTTTCCCCCATACCAAATTTGTAGGCCTAATGCAGTGTAGTTTCCAACAACTACTAAACGAGAGCCGGAATATCGAAGCTCAGGAAAGGCAACCTGGGGAACACCTTGGAGTGTAACACACCCTCTCTCTACACCCCATACCCAATTTGAAGGCCTAATGCAGTGTAGTTTCCAAGAACTACTAAACGAGAGCCGGAAGATCGAAGCTCAGGAAAGGCAACCTGGGGAACACCTTGGAGTGTAACACACCCTCTCTCTACACCCCATACCCAATTTGAAGGCATAATGCAGCGTAGTTTCCAACAACTACTAAACGAGAGCCGGAAGATCGAAGCTCAGGAAAGGCAACCTGGGGAACACCTTGGAGTGTAACAAACCCTCTCTCTACACCCCATACCCAATTTGTAGGCCTAATGCAGCGTAGTTTCCGACAACTACTAAACGAGAGCATGAAGATCGAAGCTCAGGAAAGGCAACCTGGGGAACACCTTGGAGTGTAACACACCCTCTCTCTATACCCCATACCCAATTTGAAGGCCTAATGCAGTGTAGTTTCCAAGAACTACTAAACGAGAGCCGGAAGATCGAAGCTCAGGAAAGGCAACCTGGGGAACACCTTGGAGTGTAACACAACGTCTCTCTACACCACGGAAGGGCTGATTCTTAGGAAGGAAGGCTGTTGGAAATAAGCATTGCGCGTCCGAGGGTGATTATATTCTTATTAGGTATATACTCACCCTCGGACGCGCCCTGCTTCTTTATTTGGAATGAATGTTTATTTGCAATGTGGTGTTGACTTTCTCTATTATTTTGGTAATTAATGATTTTATTATTTTCATTGTTTTGCATCTTCTCGGCAATAATATAAAGAAGACGCGACAGGACAACACTCGGTGGATGCCATATGTGTGTTTTCAATTGAAAAAACCTTTCAGTTAACTACTTGCAGGAGAAAGTAATTGTAGCTGGTGGCCATTTTTAGTACTGTACCAGATTTTAGTTGTGTGTTTGTTTTTAATGTTAAAATGTCTGCATTTGATATCTCTCCAGTATTTTCTTTTTTGTAAGCAAAATACTTATTTTTATATTTTCTGATGTTGGTTCCAGGGGTACACGGGCAGCAGTGCCCTGGTCAGTGTAGTAGTACTTGAAAGAATGGACCGCAGACAGGCATCGAAGGCCTAAAATAAAAAAATTGGGCTGGCTGTAGGCAATTTTAAATTGGTTCCAGGGGTACACGGGCAGCAGTGGTGTGGTCAGTGGAGGCCTAGTGGAAGGAGTGACGGCAGACAGGCATCGAAGGCCTAAAATAATAACACATGGCTGTAGGCAATTTTAAATTGGTTCCAGGGGTACACGGGCAGCAGTGACCTGGTCAGTGTAGTAGTAGTTGAAAGAATGGACCGCAGACAGGCATCGAAGGCCTAAAATAAAAAAATTGGGCTGGCTGTAGGCAATTTTAAATTGGTTCCAGGGGTACACGGGCAGCAGTGGTGTGGTCAGTGGAGGCCTAGTGGAAGGAGTGACCGCAGACAGGCATCGAAGGCCTAAAATAATAACACATGGCTGTAGGCAATTTTAAATTGGTTCCAGGGGTACACGGGCAGCAGTGGTGTGGTCAGTGGAGGCCTAGTGGAAGGAGTGACCGCAGACAGGCATCGAAGGCCTAAAATAATAACACATGGCTGTAGGCAATTTTAAATTGGTTCCAGGGGTACACGGGCAGCAGTGACCTGGTCAGTGTAGTAGTAGTTGAAAGAATGGACCGCAGACAGGCATCGAAGGCCTAAAATAAAAAAATTGGGCTGGCTGTAGGCAATTTTAAATTGGTTCCAGGGGTACACGGGCAGCAGTGGTGTGGTCAGTGGAGGCCTAGTGGAAGGAGTGACCGCAGACAGGCATCGAAGGCCTAAAATAATAACACATGGCTGTAGGCAATTTTAAATTGGTTCCAGGGGTACACGGGCAGCAGTGGTGTGGTCAGTGGAGGCCTAGTGGAAGGAGTGACCGCAGACAGGCATCGAAGGCCTAAAATAATAACACATGGCTGTAGGCAATTTTAAATTGGTTCCAGGGGTACACGGGCAGCAGTGACCTGGTCAGTGTAGTAGTAGTTGAAAGAATGGACCGCAGACAGGCATCGAAGGCCTAAAATAAAAAAATTGGGCTGGCTGTAGGCAATTTTAAATTGGTTCCAGGGGTACACGGGCAGCAGTGGTGTGGTCAGTGGAGGCCTAGTGGAAGGAGTGACCGCAGACAGGCATCGAAGGCCTAAAATAATAACACATGGCTGTAGGCAATTTTAAATTGGTTCCAGGGGTACACGGGCAGCAGTGGTGTGGTCAGTGGAGGCCTAGTGGAAGGAGTGACCGCAGACAGGCATCGAAGGCCTAAAATAATAACACATGGCTGTAGGCAATTTTAAATTGGTTCCAGGGGTACACGGACAGCAGTGGTGTGGTCAGTGGAGGCCTAGTGGAAGGAGTGACCACAGACAGGCATCGAAGGCCTAACATAACAAAAATGTCAATACAATGGTATTGTCAGTGGCAGGCATTGAAGGATGTCAGCGCATAGACTAAACATTGGTGGAGCTGTGAGATAATTTTGCAAGTGGTAGTGCACTGTTTGAGCTGGGGTGGGGGGAAACTGTCTTGTGGCCGGCGGTACAGGCCCAGGGCCCCTCATATTACAACGGTGTGTCTGACGTTGGGTGCGCACCACCACCGCCAGAGACACTTTATTGTACTAGGAGGGACCCAGTGGCAGTGCCGTCGACCAAAAGCGGGCACACCCACCTCTTCAGACAAACTGCACTCTCACGGGTGCTGGCGCCAAGTGTCGATACCACGGCCCCGTGTGGGGAGTTTGGCCATTTAGTGAGGTGTAAACATGTCGTATGCTGGACAATCAGGTGCAGAAAATTACGAGATTGGAAAAGGCATTCAGAATAGTCCACAGGCAAGACCTTTTCATAGGAAAGCTAGGTGTCAGCCGGGCAAGGTGGGGCAAAAGATTTCGAAATCCAGTTGTGGTTCATTTTAATGAAGGTTAGATCATCTACATTTTGGGTAGCCAGACGAGTCCTTTTTTCTGTTAGTATTGAACCTGCAGCACTGAATACTCTTTCTGATAGGACTCTAGCTGCCGGGCAAGCAAGCTCCTGCAATGCATATTCTGCCAATTCTGGCCAGGTGTCTAATTTGGATGCCCAGTAATCAAATGGGAATGACGGTTGAGGGAGAACGTCGATAAGGGATGAAAAATAGTTTGTAACCATACTGGACAAATGTTGTCTCCTGTCACTTTGAATTGATGCTGCAGTACCTGTCCTGTCTGCGGTCATAGCAAAATCACTCCACAACCTGGTCAGAAAACCCCTCTGGCCAACGCCACTTCTGATTTCTGCCCCTCTAACACCTCTGGTCTGCTGGCCCCTGCAGCTCGTGTGAGAACGATCACGGGCGCTGTGTGCAGGGAATGCCAGAAGCAAACGGTCAACAAGAGTTGATTGTTTGGTTGCTAATATTAGTTCCAAGTTCTCATGTGGCATTATATTTTGCAATTTGCCTTTATAGCAAGGATCAAGGAGGCAGGCCAACCAGTAATCGTCATCGTTCATCATTTTAGTAATGCGTGTGTTCCTTTTGAGGATACGTAAGGCATAATCCGCCATGTGGGCCAAAGTTCCAGTTCTCAAATCTGCGGTTGTGCTTGGTTGAGGGGCAGTTTCAGGCAAATCCACGTCACTTGTGTCCCTCAAAAAACCAGAACCTGGCCTTGCCGCGCCAACTATTTCCAATGGCCCCGGAAAAGCTTCCTCATTAAAAATATAATCATCCCCATCATCCTCCTCATCCTCCTCCTCCTCTTCGCCCGCTACCTCGTCCTGTACACTGCCCTGGCCAGACAATGGCTGACTGTCATCAAGGCTTTCCTCTTCCTCAGCTGCAGACGCCTGATCCTTTATGTGCGTCAAACTTTGCATCAGCAGACGCATTAGGGGGATGCTCATGCTTATTATGGCGTTGTCTGCACTAACCAGCCGTGTGCATTCCTCAAAACACTGAAGGACTTGACACATGTCTTGAATCTTCGACCACTGCACACCTGACAACTTCATGTCTGCCATCCTACTGCCTGCCCGTGTATGTGTATCCTCCCACAAAAACATAACAGCCCGCCTCTGTTCGCACAGTCTCTGAAGCATGTGCAGTGTTGAGTTCCACCTTGTTGCAACGTCTATGATTAGGCGATGCTGGGGAAGGTTCAAAGAACGCTGATAGGTCTGCATACGGCTGGAGTGTACGGGCAAACGGCGGATATGTGAGCAAAGTCCACGCACTTTGAGGAGCAGGTCGGATAACCCCGGATAACTTTTCAGGAAGCACTGCACCACCAGGTTTAAGGTGTGAGCCAGGCAAGGAATGTGTTTCAGTTGGGAAAGGGAGATGGCAGCCATGAAATTCCTTCCGTTATCACTCACTACCTTGCCTGCCTCAAGATCTACAGTGCCCAGCCACGACTGCGTTTCTTTCTGCAAGAACTCGGACAGAACTTCCGCGGTGTGTCTGTTGTCGCCCAAACACTTCATAGCCAATACAGCCTGTTGACGTTTGCCAGTAGCTGCCCCATAATGGGAGACCTGGTGTGCAACAGTGGCAGCTGCGGATGGAGTAGTTGTGCGACTGCGGTCTGTGGACGAGCTCTCGCTTCTGCAGGAGGACGAGGAGGAGGGGGTGCGAACGGCTACAGCCAACTGTTTCCTAGACCGTGGGCTAGGCAGAACTTTCCCAAACTTGCTGTCCCCTGTGGACCCTGCATCCACAACATTCACCCAGTGTGCCGTGATGGACACGTAACGTCCCTGGCCGTGCCTACTGGTCCATGCATCTGTTGTCAGGTGCACCTTTGTGCTCACAGATTGCCTGAGTGCATGTACGATGCGCTCTTTAACATGCTGGTGGAGGGCTGGGATGGCTTTTCTGGAAAAAAAGTGTCGACTGGGTAGCTCGTAGCGTGGTACAGCGTAGTCCATCAGGGCTTTGAAAGCTTCGCTTTCAACTAACCGGTAGGGCATCATCTCTAACGAGATTAGTCTAGCTATGTGGGCATTCAAACCCTGTGTACGCAGATGCGAGGCTAAGTACTTCCTTTTTCTAACCATAGTCTCATGTAGGGTGAGCTGGACTGGAGAGCTGGAGATCGTGGAACTAGCTGGTGTGCCGGTGGACATGGCAGACTGAGAGACGGTGGGAGATGGTATTGTTGCGCCGGTGCCCTAGATGCAGTGTTTCCTACTACGAAACTGGTGATTCCCTGACCCTGACTGCTTTGGCCTGGCAAAGAAACCTGCACAGATACTGCAGGTGGTGCGGAAAATGGTGGCCCTACACTGCCGGAAGGGATGTTGCGTTGATGACTAGCTTCATTGGCCGAGGGTGCTACAACCTTAAGGGACGTTTGGTAGTTAGTCCAAGCTTGTAAATGCATGGTGGTTAAATGTCTATGCATGCAACTTGTATTGAGACTTTTCAGATTCTGCCCTCTGCTTAAGGTAGTTGAACATTTTTGACAGATGACTTTGCGCTGATCAATTGGATGTTGTTTAAAAAAATGCCAGACTGCACTCTTTCTAGCATCGGATACCTTTTCAGGCATTGCAAACTGAGCTTTAACCGGATGGCCACGCTGTCCTCCAACAGGTTTTGGCTTTGCCACGCGTTTTGGGCAAGATACGGGCCCAGCAGATGGAACCTGTTGCGTTGTTGATGCCTGCTGCGGCCCCTCCTCCTCCGCTTCAGAACTGCTGCCACCTGCACCCTGTTCCCCCAATGGCTGCCAATCGGGGTCAAGAACTGTTCATCTATTACCTCTTCTTGTAGCTCGTGTGCAACTTCATCTGTGTCACCGTGTCGGTCGGTGGTATAGCGTTCGTGATGGGGCAACATAGTCTCATCAGGGTCTGATTCTTGATCATTACCCTGCGAGGGCAATGTTGTGGTCTGAGTCAAAGGACCAGCATAGTAGTCTGGCTGTGGCTGTGCATCAGTGCACTCCATGTCAGATTCAACTTGTAATGGGCATGGACTTTTAACTGCTTCACTTTCTAAGCCAGGGACGGTATGTGTAAAGAGCTCCATGGAGTAACCCGTTGTGTCGACTGCTGCATTCTTCTCTGTTGTTGTTTTTGCTGAAGAGGACAAGGAAGCGACTTGTCCCTGACCGTGAACATCCACTAACGACGCGCTGCTTTTACATTTACCAGTTTCACGAGAGGAGGCAAAAGAGCTAGAGGCTGAGTCAGCAAGATAAGCCAAAACTTGCTCTTGCTGCTCCGGCTTTAAAAGCGGTTTTCCTACTCCCAGAAAAGGGAGCGTTCGAGGCCTTGTGTAGCCAGACGACGAACCTGGCTCCACAGCTCCAGACTTAGGTGCAATATTTTTTTTCCCATGACCACCTGATGCTCCACCACTACCACTACCCTCATTACCAGCTGACAATGAACGCCCCCGTCCACGACCTCTTCCACCAGACTTCCTCATTGTTTTAAAAACGTCACCAAACTAACGGTATTTGTTGCTGTCACACAACTTACACGGTGAGCTATAACTTCAGTATGATTTAGCTACCCCTTTACAGGTGGGTGAGACCGCAAGGAAAATCAGGCACAATGTTACACACTCTGTTTTTGGTGGCAACAAATGAGAGAGATGCCACACACGCAGGACTGTCACTGAAGCACAAATGTAAATATTAATCTCCCACTGATTTGATTTTTTTTTTTTTTCAGGGAGACTTTAGAAAAAAAAATAATAGAATAAAATGATTTTTTCAGGAAGAATTTAGAAACCAACTAAAATAAAATGATTTCTTCAGGGAGAATTTAGAAAACAAATAAAACAAAAAATAGGCTTTCTATGGCCCACTGAGTGAGAGATGACGCACACAGGAGTCAGGAGTGGCACACAAGCCCAGAGGCCAATATTTATCTCCCACTGATTGATTTAGTGATTTTTTCAGGTAGATTTTGGAACCCA
Organism: Ranitomeya imitator; assembly: GCF_032444005.1. Lineage (NCBI taxonomy): Eukaryota > Metazoa > Chordata > Amphibia > Anura > Dendrobatidae > Ranitomeya > Ranitomeya imitator. The sequence continues at coordinate 463,287,424 of NC_091287.1, read as the reverse complement.
AATCAAGCAAAAAAAATAATAGGCTTTCTATGGCCCACAATTGGAGAGAGAGAGAGAGAGATGGCACACCCAGGAGTCAAGACTGGCACACAAGCAGAAAGGGCAATATTAATCTCCCACTGATTTGATTTTTTTTTTTTTTCAGGGAGACTTTAGAAAAAAAAATAATAAAAAAAAATGATTTTTTCAGGAAGAATTTAGAAACCAAATAAAATAAAATGATTTTTTCAGGGAGAATTTAGAAAACAAATAAAACAAAAAATAGGCTTTCTATGGCCCACTGAGTGAGAGATGACGCACACAGGAGTCAGGAGTGGCACACAAGCCCAGAGGCCAATATTGTTCTCCCAATGATTGATGTAGTGATTTTTTCAGGTAGATTTTGGAACCCAAATCAAGCAAAAAAAATAATAGGCTTTCTATGGCCCACAATTGGAGAGAGAGAGAGATGGCACACTCAGGAGTCAAGACTGGCACACAAGCAGAAAGGGCAATATTAATCTCCCACTGATTTGATTTTTTTTTTTTTTTTCAGGGAGACTTTAGAAAAAAAAATAATAAAAAAAATGATTTTTTCAGGAAGAATTTAGAAACCAAATAAAATAAAATGATTTTTTCAGGGAGAATTTAGAAAACAAATAAAACAAAAAATAGGCTTTCTATGGCCCACTGAGTGAGAGATGACGCACACAGGAGTCAGGAGTGGCACACAAGCCCAGAGGCCAATATTGTTCTCCCAATGATTGATGTAGTGATTTTTTCAGGTAGATTTTGGAACCCAAATCAAGCTAAAAAAATAATAGGCTTTCTATGGCCCACAATTGGAGAGAGAGAGAAAGATGGCACACCCAGGAGTCAAGACTGGCACACAAGCAGAAAGGGCAATATTAACCCCTTAAGCCCCGAGGGTGGTTTGCACGTTAATGACCGGGCCAATTTTTACAATTCTGACCACTGTCCCTTTATGAGGTTATAACTCTGGAACGCTTCAACGGATCTTGGCGATTCTGACATTGTTTTCTCGTGACATATTGTACTTCATTTTAGTGGTAACATTTATTCGATATAACTTGCGTTTATTTGTGAAAAAAATGGAAATTTGGCAAAAATTTAGAAAATTTCGCAATTTTCCAACTTTAAATTTTTATGCCCTTAAATCACAGAGATATGTCACGCAAAATACTTAATAAGTAACATTTCCCACATGTCTACTTTACATCAGCACAATTTTGGAACCAAAAGTTTTTTTTGTTAGGGAGTTATAAGGGTTAAAAGTTGTCCAGCAATTTCTCATTTTTACAACACCATTTTTTTTTAGGGACCACATCTCATTTGAAGTCATTTTGAGGGGTCTATATGATAGAAAATACCCAAGTGTGACACCATTCTAAAAACTGCACACCTCAAGGTGCTCAAAACCACATTCAAGAAGTTTATTAACCCTTCAGGGGTTTCATAGGAATTTTTGGAATGTTTAAATAAAAATGAATATTTAACTTTTTTTCACACAAAATTTATTTCAGCTCCAATTTGTTTTATTTTACCAAGGGTAACAGGATAAAATGGATGCCAAACGTTGTTGTACAATCTGTACTGAGTACGCTGATACCCCATATGTGGGGGTAAACCACTGTTTGGGCGCATGGCAGAGCTCGGAAGGAAAGGAGCGCCATTTGACTTTTTAATGCAAAATTGACAGGAATTGAGATGGGACGCCATGTTGCGTTTGGAGAGCCCCTCATGTGCCTAAACATTGAAACCCCCCACAAGTGACACCATTTTGGAAAGTAGACACCCTAAGGAACTTATCTAGATGTGTGGTGACCACTTTGACCCACCAATTGCTTCACAGAAGTTTATAATGCAGAGCCGTAAAAATAAAAAATCATATTTTTTCACAAAAATGATCTTTTTGCCCCCAATTTTTTATTTTCCCAAGAGTAAGAGAAGAAATTGGACCTCAAAAATTGTTGTCCAATTTGTCCTGAGTATGCTGATACCCCATATATGGGTGTAAACCATTGTTTGGGCGTATGGCAGAGCTCGGAAGGGAAGGAGCGCCATTTTACTTTTCAATGCAAAATTGACTGGAATTGAGATGAGATGCCATGTTGCGTTTGGAGAGCCCCTGATGTGCCTAAACATTGAAATCCCCACAAGTGACACCATTTTGGAAAGTAGACCCCTTAAGGAACTTATCTAGAGGTGTGGTGAGCACTTTGACCCAACAAGTGCTTCACAGAAGTTTATAATGCAGAGCCGTAAAAATAAAAAATCATATTTTTTCACAAAAATGATGTTTTCGCCACCAATTTTTTATTTTCCCAAGGGTAAGAGAAGAAATTAGACCACAAAAGTTGTTGTGCAATTTGTCCTGAGTGCGACGATACCCCATATGTGGGGGTAAACCACTGTTTGGGCGCATGACAGAGCTCGGAAGGAAAGGAGCGCCATTTGACTTCTCAGTGCAAAATTGACTGGAATTGAGATGGGACGCCATGTTGCGTTTGGAGAGCCCCTCATGTGCCTAAACATTGGAACCCCTCACAAGTGACACCATTTTGAAAAGTAGACCCCTTAAGGAACTTATCTAGATGTGTGGTGAGCACTTTGACCCAACAAGTGCTTCACAGAAGTTTATAATGCAGAGTCGTAAAAATAAAAAATCATATTTTTTCACAAAAATGATCTTTTCGCCACCAATTTTTTATTTTCCCAAGGGTAAGAGAAGAAATTAGACCACAAAAATTGTTGTGCAATTTGTCCTGAGTGCGACGATACCCCATATGTGGGGGTAAACCACTGTTTGGGCGCATGACAGAGCTCGGAAGGAAAGGAGCGCCATTTGACTTTTCAATGCAAAATTGACTGGAATTAAGATGGGACACCATGTTGGTTTGGAGAGCCCCTGATGTGCCTAAACATTAAAACCCCCCACAAGTGACACCATTTTGGAAACGAGACCTCCTAAGGAACTTATCTAGATGTGTTTTGAGAGCTTTGAACCTCCAAGTGTTTCACTACAGTTTATAACGCAGAGCCGTTAAAATAATTTTTTTTTTTTTCGCAAAAATTATTTTTTAACCCCCAGTTTTGTATTTTCACAAGGGTAACAGAATAAATTGGACCCCAAAAGTTGTTGTCCAATTTGTCCTGAGTACGCGGATACCCCATATGTGGGGGGGAACCACTGTTTGGGCGCATGGCAGAGCTCGGAAGGGAAGGAGCGCCATTTGGAATGCAGACTTATATGGATTGGTCTGCAGGCGTCACGTTGCATTTGCAGAGCCCCTGATGTACCCAAACAGTACAAACCCCCCACAAGTGACCTCATATTGGAAACTAGACCTCCCACTGAACTTATCTAGATGTGTTGTGAAAACTTTGAACCCCCAAGTGTTTCACTACAGTTTACAACGCAGAGCCGTGAAAATAAAAAATCCTTTTTTTCCCACAAAAATGAATTTTAGCCCCCCAAATTTTTATTTTCCCAAGGATAACAAGAGAACTTGGACCCAAAAAGTTGTTGTCCAATTTGTCTCGAGTACGATGATACCCCATATGTTAGGGTAAACCCCTGTTTGGGCGCACGGGAGAGCTCGGAAGTGAAGGAGCACTGTTTTACTTTTTCAATGCAGAATTGGCTGGAATTGAGATCGGACGCCATGTCGCGTTTGGAGAGCCCCTGATGTGCCTAAACAGAGGAAAGCCCCCAATTATAAATGAAACCCTAATCCAAACGCACCCCTAACCCTAATCCCAACTGTAACCCTAACCACACCTCTAACCCAGACACACCCCTAACCCTAATCCCAACTGTAACCCTAACCACACACCTAACCCTGACACACCCCTAATTCTAATCCCAACCCTAATCCCAACCGTAAATGTAATCCAAACCCTAACCCTAACCCTAGCCCTAACCCGAATGGGAAAATGGAAATAAATACATTTTTTTAAATTTTATTATTTTTCCCTAAGGCTAGGTTCACATTGCGTTAGGGAAATCCGTTTAGCGCTAGCGGATTGCGCTAACGCAATGTCTTTTTAGGTTTCGTGTTTAGTGGTTGCGTTAACGTCCCCGCTCTGGAAGATCGGGGATCGGACCTCGGGCGCGCCACAAAAGAACGGCACCTTGCTAGCGCGAGCCAAAAATGGCACGCTCTAGCGATGCGCTACACCCGAAAATCACATTGCTGTCAATGGGTGTGCTAACGGACCCGTTGCATGGCGTTAATTGTGACATTTTCGCCGTGCAACGCTGTCCGTTAGCGTTAACCCATTAACGCAATGTGAACCTAGCCTAACTAAGGGGGTGATGAAGGGGGGTTTGATTTACTTTTATAGCGTTTTTTATATCGGATTTTTATGATTGGCAGCTGTCACACACTGAAAGACGCTTTTTATAGCAAAAAAGTTTTTGCGTCTCCACATTTTGAGACCTATAATTTTTACATATTTTGGTCCACAGAGTCATGTGAGGTCTTGTTTTTTGCGGGACGAGTTGACGTTTTTATCGGTTACATATTCGGACACGTGACAGTTTTTGATCGCTTTTTATTCCGATTTTTTGTGAGGCAGAATGACCAAAAACCAGCTATTCATGAATTTCTTTTGGGGGAGGCGTTTATACCGTTCCGCGTTTGGTAAAATTGATAAAGCAGTTTTATTCTTCGGGTCAGTACGATTACAGCGATACCTCATTTATATCATTTTTTTTATGTTTTGGCGCTTTTATATGATAAAAGCTATTTTATAGAAAAAATAATTATTTTGGCATCACTTTATTCTGAGGACTATAACTTTTTTATTTTTTTGGTTATGATGCTATATGGCAGCTCATTTTTTGCGGGACAAGATGACGCTTTCAGCGGTATCATGGTTATTTATATCTGTCTTTTTGATCGCGTGTTATTCCACTTTTTGTTCAGCGTTATGATAATAAAGCGTTGTTTTTTTGGCTCGTTTTTTTTTTTTTTTTCTTACGGTGTTCACTGAAGGGGTTAACTAGTGGGCCAGTTTTATAGGTTGGGTCGTTACGGACGCGGCGATACTAAATATGTGTACTTTTATTGTTTTTTTGTTTTTTTTTTTAGATAAAGAAATGTATTTATGGGAATAATATTTTTTTTTTTCTTCTTTATTTAGGATTTTTTTTTTTTTTTTTTTTACACGTGTGGAAACTTTTTTTTCTACTTTTTCACTTTGTCCCAGGGGGGGACATCACAGATCACCGATCTGACAGTGTGCACAGCACTCTATCAGATCGGTGATCTGACATACAGCCGGGCAGGATTAGAGCTGCAGCTGCAGCCTGATCCTGACCCGGAAGTGCTCCCTGCAGGACCCGGATGCAGTCCGGTGGCCATTTTGGATCCGGGGACTGCAGGGAGAAGACGCTCGGTACACGGTGAGTACATCACCGTGTACCGATCGTCTCAGGGAAGCACGCAGGGAGCCCCCTCCCTGCGCGATGCTTCCCTGCACCGCCGGCACATCGCGATCATCTTTGATCGCGGTGTGCCGGGGGTTAATGTGCCGGGAGCGGTCCGTGACCGCTCCTGGCACATAGTGCCGGATGTCAGCTGCGATAGGCAGCTGACACCCGGCCGCGATCGGCCGCGCTCCCCCCGTGAGCGCGGCCGATCGCATATGACGTACTATCCCGTCCCTGGGAATTAAGTCCCAGGTCACCTGGACGGGATAGTACATCTTATGGGATTAAGGGGTTAATCTCCCACTGATTTGATTTTTTTTTTTTTTCAGGGAGACTTTAGAAGAAAAAAAAAGAAAAAAAAATGATTTTTTCAGGAAGAATTTAGAAACCAAATAAAATAAAATGATTTTTTCAGGGAGAATTTAGAAAACAAATAAAACAAAAAATAGGCTTTCTATGGCCCACTGAGTGAGAGATGACGCACACAGGAGTCAGGAGTGGCACACAAGCCCAGAGGCCAATATTTATCTCCCACTGATTGATTTATTGATTTTTTCAGGTAGAATTTAGAACCCAAATCAACCAAAAAAATAAATAGGCTTTCTATGGCCCACTATTTGTGAGAGAGATGGCATGCTCAGGACTGGCACACAAGCCCAGAGGCCAATATTAATCTCCCACTTTTTTTTTTTTTTCAGGGAAAATTTATAAACCCAATTAAAAAAATAATAAATAGGCTTTCTATGGCCCACTATCTGAGAGAGAGAGATGGCACGCTTAGGACTGGCACACAAGCCCAAAGGCCAATATTAATCTCCCTTTTTTTTTTCAGGGAGAATTTATAAAACCAAAAAAAATAAATAAATAGGCTTTCTATGGCCCACTATTTGTGAGAGAGATGGCACGCTCAGGGCTGGCACACAAGCCCAGAGGCCAATATTAATCTCCCACTTTTTTTTTTTTTTTTTCAGGGAAAATGTATAAACCCAATAAAAAAAATAATAAATAGGCTTTCTATGGCCCACTATCTGAGAGAGAGAGATGGCACGCTTAGGACTGGCACACAAGCCCAAAGGCCAATATTAATCTCCCACTGATTGATTTATTGATTTTTTCAGGTAGAATTTAGAACCCAAATAAAGCAAAAAAAAAAAATAGGCTTTCTATGGCCCACTGAGTGAGTGATGATGCACACAGGAGTCAGGAGTGGCACACAAGCCCCGAGGCCAATATTTTTCTCCCACTGATTGATGTAGTGATTTTTTCAGGTAGATTTTAGAACCCAAATCAAGCAAAAAAATAAATAGGCTTTCTATGGCCCACTGAGTGAGAGATGGCACAGACAGGGATGGCACTCTAGCAGAAATGCCAATCTTAATCTCCCACAAAAAAAAAAAAAAAGGAACTGTCCTTCAATTACTATCTCCCTGCAGTAATCTCAGCCAGGTATGGCAGGCAGCAATAAGGAGTGGACTGATGCACAAATTAAATAAAAAGTGTGGACAAACAAACAAGATAGCTGTGCAGAAAGGAAGGAACAAGAGGATTTGTGCTTTGAAAAAAGCAGTTGGTTTGCACAGCGGCGTACACACAGCAATGCAGCTATCAGGGAGCCTTCTAGGGCAGCCCAATGAGCTACAGCGCTGAGGAAAAAAAAAAATGTAGCTTCCACTGTCCCTGCACACCGAAGGTGGTGTTGGACAGTGCAAATCGCTATAGCACAAGCGGTTTGGTGGTTAATGGACCCTGCCTAACGCTATCCCTGCTTCTGACGAAGCGGCAGCAACCTCTCCCTAAGCTCAGATCAGCAGCAGTAACATGGCGGTCGACGGGAACGCCCCTTTATAGCCCCTGTGACGCCGCAGACAGCAAGCCAATCACTGCAATGCCCTTCTCTAAGATGGTGGGGACCAGGACCTATGTCATCACGCTGCCCACACTCTGCGTTTACCTTCATTGGCTGAGAAATGGCGCTTTTCGCGTCATTGAAACGCGACTTTGGCGCGAAAGTCGCGTACCGCATGGCCGACCCTGCACAGGGGTCGGATCGGGTTTCATGAAACCCGACTTTGCCAAAAGTCGGCGACTTTTGAAAATGAACGACCCGTTTCGCTCAACCCTAGCGGTCACAGCAATAGACGCTGTATCGTATGTTTAATGTTGATAGCTTAGTCGGGCGCTAGACAGCAGACATCCACCTTATGCAAGCAGTCATACACAAGGGAGGGGATGTTTAAAGAACAACTTGCACTCATCAACACACACACGTTTTCAAATGTACACTAGCGCATGGCCATGCGGTCATGCAAACCTTTTATAGCTGCAGCAAGTACAGGACCTTCCCAGAAGGACCAATGGGAGGCTGCCACAGAAGTTGAACACCTTCAGGACCTTCCTAGAGTACAAATGGGATTTGCTGTAGTATCTGAGCATGTGACCCTGGATCTCCAACGAGAGATCTTCCCCTGGGCATGCTCAAAAGGGGAAAAGTAGGACTTAGCCCCAAAAACATCTGCACGCCGCTGCTCAGTACTGGCTACAATGGCAGAAGCTGGAAAGGCAGCAGTAACCCTTTGCACAGAGTCAGACTGAGTGAGATGCTGGGACCGACGTCTCCACTGAGCAGACTCCACTGCGACAGGAGAAGAATGGGAGACCGCAGCGGAGATGGCCCGAGATTCCCCTTGTGCAGAAGCGGGAACTCGACCCCTAACAGACTGGGATCAAACAGCAGACAGATGAGTGGTTGCTGCCAGTGAACCTCTTGCCTGGCCTGGTGATGTGTGATAAAGATCAAAATCTCACAGTAGATCTGTGCCTAGCTGGTTTGAAGCACATCCCTTGCCTGCTGCATGTGGTAAACATGATGTGCAGGGTTTCCAAAAAAACTAAGCACACATGTCGGAATTGCCCCTGAAAGTGCGGGCACTGTGCACACTTTCGGCATTCTCACCCTGCTGCTGCTGCTCACCTGTCTGCACTGCAGCATCACATCTGCCTTCCCGCTCACTGGCTGATATGTGATGTACCAACGAGGTGGAATTCCACCTTGCATATGCTGGAGAGACTGTGAGAGCAGCAGGAGTCAATAGTCAATCTCCATAACTAATAATATGCTAAATAGTTGGAAGTCAAATTTCTGTAAACCAAAATTAGGACTTATACTATTGTTTGCCAAAAAAAGAGAACCATTAAGTAGTTAAAAACATTAGTATTTTATTTCAATAGTTTGGACGTTTATGAACAAAATAAAATTGGTTATATCACAGTGTGCCCAGTAGGGAGAACCCTGATCTAATCCTGCTCAAGAGTATATAAGATATTGTTTAATATATTTACACTAATCAGAAAAATGGAGGCAACAATATATATAAGTGGGATCTACAGGAACAATCCAGATCCAGTGGCCATACAAATATAAGAAATCAATATAATAATTAAGTAAATATAGTAAACGTATATAAACGTAAAGATCCCACCTAATATGCAAATTGCCTCTTCTGAGAAAAAGAGGACTTAAACTCTATAGCGCCACCTGTTGGAAGTAGCGATAATACAAGTCACAATCAACCCTTTAAATGAGTCGTGCAATATGACTTAGGATGAAAGCCAAATCAGTTTCTCAATTCGCAGACACGGTGTTTCGGGCTGTTAGCCCTCGTCAGTGCGAAGCATGAGAACTAATTTGGCTAGGTGAGAGGCTCTGGACTGGGGTCTAAGGGGTATCGTTTCTCCTTAAGGAGAGTGAAGATCCCACCTATACATATGAGTATAATCCTGCCACCCTAATATGCAACAAGGGGAATCAATCCCCATGTAGTAATGCTAACACAGCTCCACTGTGGCAAGACTATTTAACCCCTATCTGATCTCGGACGGGATAGTACGTCCGAGGTCAGATCCCCTGCTTTGATGCAGGGCTCCGCGGTGAGCCCGCATCAAAGCCGGGACATGTCAGCTGTTTTGAACAGCTGACATGTGCCCGTAATAGGCGCGGGCGGAATTGCGATCTGCCCGTACCTATTAACTAGTTAAATGCCGCTGTCAATCGCAGACAGCGGCATTTAACTACCGCTTCCGGCCGAGCGGCCGTAAATGACGGCATCGCCGACCCCCGTCACATGATCGGGGGTCGGCGATGCGTCAGGATGGTAACCATAGAGGTCCTAGAGACCTCTATGGTTACTGATGACCGGTGGCTGTGAGCGCCACCCTGTGGTCGGCGTTCACAGCACACCTCCATTTCTGCTACAGAGCAGCGATCAGCAGATCGCTGCTCTGTAGCTGAGCCGATCGCGTTGTGCCTGCTTCTAGCCTCCCATGGAGGCTATTGAAGCATGGCAAAAGTAAAAAAAAAAAGTTAAAAAAAATGTGAAAAAAATAAAAAAAATATAAAGGTTTAAATCACCCCCTTTCACCCCAATCAAAATAAATCAATAACAAAAAAAATCAAATCTACACATATTTGGTATCGCCGCGCTCAGAATCGCCCGATTTATCAATTAAAAAAAGCATTAACCTGATCGCTAAACGGCGTAGCGAGAAAAAAATTCGAAACGGCAGAATTACGTTTTTTAGGTCGCCGCGACATTGCATTAAAATGCAATAACGGGCGATCAAAAGAACGGATCTGCACCAAAATGCTATCATTAAAAACGTCATCTCGGCACGCAAAAAATAAGCCCTCAACCGACCCCAGATCACGAAAAATGGAGACGCTACGAGTATCGGAAAATGGCGCAATTTTTTTTTTTTTAGCAAAGTTTGGAATTTTTTTTCACCACTTAGATAAAAAATAACCTAGTCATGTTAGGTGTCTATGAACTCGTACTGACCTGGACAATCATAATGGCAGGTCAGTTTTAGCATTCAGTGAACCTAGCAAAAAATCCAAACAAGAAACAAGTGTGGGATTGCATTTTTTTTGCAATTTCACCGCACTTGGAATTTTTTTCCCGTTTTCTAGTACACGACATGCTGAAACCAATGATGTCGTTCAAAAGTACAACTCGTTCCGCAAAAAATAAGCCCTCACATGGCCAAATTGACGGAAAAATAAAAAAGTTATGGCTCTTCCCAGGAGGGGAGTGAAAAACGAACACGGAAAAACGAAAAATCCCAAGGTCATGAAGGGGTTAAAGAAAGTTTGCTAAATCACATAATCAAGGTGTCATAAAGATGGCAAGAGCATAAACCTGAACAAGGAAGTAGACTGGGCGTCCCCCCTCACCTCGACATTCATTTTGGCTATAGCTTCTTCCGGGGGCCCGGAAGTGGAGCTGCGTTAGCCATTGCTGCACTCATCTCTGTGATAGTACTCAAAATATTTTAAAATCTTTAACTGAGTTGGTGGGAGTGATGTGTGAACATATTTTTGTACCCAGGCAACCATGTCTGACATAGTACTGTGGCAAAAGGCACTGTGTGTATTCTTGAACTCGTATATATGGACGTAGTTTGCCAAAAGGTTCTGTGTGTACTCTGCAACCCTGCCTGTGTGGGTACTGTGGGACATTGCCTGTGTGTGTGAAATTTGTTATCAGTTTCTGTGGGAGAGATTTGGAAACAAGCTCTTTAGGTGCAATTTTTAACTGGACTGCTGTTAGCAAGCCTCGCTGCTGACCATCAGCTTGATCCAAGATCATACTGCAAGCTTTTCATCAGTGGCTTTTGGGACATTTGCCACTAGAGAAGACATTTGGGAGTTGAGAGGGTACTCTGCCTCATACTCATTGGGTGAAATTTGTAAGCTGTTTCTTAGGGGGTACTCTGCCCCATGGTCTGCAGGTTATATTTGTAAGCTGCTTCTTAGGGGGTACAGCACCCCATGCTCTGTGAGTCAAATTAGTAAGCTGCTTCTTAGGGAGTGTTCTGCCACATGGTCTGCAGGTTATATTTGTAAGCTGCTTCTTAGGTGGTACAATGCCCCATGGTCTGTGGGTGAATTTTGTAAGCTGCTTCTTAGGGGGTATTTTGCCACAAGGTCTGCAGGTTAAATTTGTAAGCTGCTTCTTAAGGGGGTGCTCTGTCTCATGGTCTGTGGGTGAAACTTGTAGGCTGCTGTTTAGGGGGTGCTCTGCCCCGAAGTTTGTGGGAGACATTTGTAAGCTGATAATGTAGAGTCACTATGCCCCATGCTCTGTGGGTTAAATTTTGAACTGAGCAGGAAGTAGCTAGCCTCAGTCTCTGTGAGGACACTCTTAAAATGTTGTTATCCATTTATGTAATATTTTTCAAATGATTGCTATGGTGACAGAACCCCTTTAAGTAATTTCCCTATTCACATTTTGCAAGGCAATTGTCCTGCTCTTTCCTTTACTTAGCTTCCTTTTGCACCCCACTAGTACTCACTATGACCATTTTACAGACATTTTAAGGCATCAGAGTTCAGGTCCCCATTGACTTTTCTTGGGTTTGGGGTCAACCAAACTTTTCACTGTATATTCAGGTCCGAAGAACCTGAACATCCACACGTTCTCTCATCTATATATACAAGTGCTAATTATGGAGGGCTCTGCACCTGCTATTACTTTCAGCTCCTGCTAGTGCTGCACATTTATTTTTGTGTTTGGATAGATAGATGGATGGATGGAAAGATAGACAGATTACAGCAAAATAAAAATAAAAAATGGACAGTATCTAGATGAAGAACAAACAAACATAAAAGTGTAGACTATCACAAAATGTAATTGCTACTTTTGATATCTCTGATGAAAGCTCAGAGCTGAAAGAAAATGGGCGAAAACCTCGTATTAGACCTTTATGAGACAGCGAAACATGAAATTCATGTTTCTTATAGTACTGACTTTTCATTCCATCAAAAACTCTGTTCAGTGTAGAAATTTCATACGTACCAATAAACTACCTTTATTTTTATGACATGAAAACATATGGTCTATGACAAGTAAAATCTGTTTATATAAAGGTTTTCACATCTATAATAATTGTACCTTTTTTCAATAGTACCTGATTCTGAGAACATCTTTTCTTCATAGGCTTTGTCACTTAAGCTGATTGTACTTGAAATGTAATTTTTGGCATCTAGATAGCTATATCTTTTATATAAATTTATATTTTGTATGGAAGCTGACATGGTCGCATATCAGACTAACACATAAACATAAAATGATTGACCTTGGGCCACATCTAACCCATTAGCTAGAGGATAACAGGTCTGTTGGTGATGGCCTAATCTCAAATTCTGCATCTGTAGTGTTGATTGGATCTATATTGTTGTTTTATATTTATTTAATTTACACCTCATCCAGGGATATTAAATGTTCACTATAACCATAAATATCAAATACAATTTGCTTTTTTGTGTTATTCCAATATACACAAAATGAAATGAACATGTACAGGTGCTTCTCCCAAAATTAGAATATTTTTTGTTAATTATTCTAATTTAGGCTGGTTTCACACTTGCGTTTTGATCTGCAGCGTTTGTACCGCATAAAAACACATGCGTTTTTTTTTCTATGTTTAACATTAAAAATGCATGCGTTTTTTTGTGTACGCGTTTGGCCGCGTTTAACGACGCATTTTTTTGCTGCATGCGTTCTTTTGCAGAAATGCAACATGTAGTAATTTTCAGAGGCTTTTTTGACGCATGAAAATGCATGCGTTCGTTTGCGTTTGATTTGCGTCAAAAAATACATTGGTGTCAATGGAAACGCATGCGTTTTTACGTACATGCATTTGCATGCGTTTTTGAACGCATGCGTTTCAATTAAGATAGCCATGTCTAGACACTGATAAACCATCCCCTACCATCAAGGTGATAAAAGGGAGGGGGAAAGTTTCAGGACACTTCTCATCAGACTCTCAAGAAGACAAGACACTGGCAGGCCGCATTTCGGAGGACGAGACCCAGATCAATGTGAGTATATCCTAGCCAATGCCTTTATTTTCTATTTTTTGGCTCTACATGTCCTAATTTCTTCCATTTATTTCTTTCTACATGCATCAGAATGTCTTCTGCGGAGTCTTCATCTGAAGAGGAATATCAGCCACGTCAGTCGGAAGTGGAGCAGGTCAGTGAGGTGAGTATTTGCCTCTTCAGCTTCGTAAGTATTCACTGTCACATCGAGACATGTGACAATTTGATTTGTCCTTTTTTTTTAGAGCACTTCTACTGAGGCACAGACGGGGCAAGAGCAGCGGAGTCAAGGTCCGGTGGGAAGACGGCAGCGGGTATGTATACAAGGCTGACTGTCCTCATTGTAATATTCCTGAATCTTCCTTTCTTTACACTCGTATTTCTTTAAATTTTTCTTCTGGAATCCTTTTGTATGCCGACTTTTGTATTCATGCCATTTCTCATCATCTGGTCTCTTTCTTTTCCTTATGTGATTGAGCAAAATTTAATGATTTTCTTTAATTTTTAGGTTTCACGACGGGACGATGACCTTATCGACAACGACCTCCTAATAACCCTGGTCCAGGAGCGAGTTCCGTTGTGGGACAGCTGGGATCCACTGCATTCGATGAACAGCACACTCCGCCGTTTATGGAATGAGGTGGCCCAAGCATTGTGGGATGGCTGGGACAATGCCCCGCCATGGGTCCGTAGTGCATTTGGTAAGTATTGCACTGCAGTGTGAAGCAGCAGAGACCTTGGCCGTGCTCTCTTGACTGTGTGTGATGAAAGAAACTCTCCAGAGTTTCTCTCATCACACACAGTTGTCTTTGCACGGCAAAAAGTCCATTTCCTGACCATAATGTTTGTTTTTTTTAACAGTGGACAAAGTAACAACACGTTGGCGTTCCATGAAGGACCGCTTCAACAAGGACGTGTGCCAAGAGAGTCGTGCTGCCAGTGGTTCAGGAGCAAGGATCAGACTGTACAAATATCATCACGTGCTGTCATTTTTAAGACAGGTCCTTGTCCAGAGAACGTAAGTTTTTCTCACATGCTTTCGGTTGTATTGTTTTGACATAATCTGTATTTTAAAATTCCACAGGATGTAGCGTCTTGTTTTTTTTGGGTATTAATTTTCTTTTTCCTTTTTTCACAGCACACACAGCAGGACTGTCGGCCCAGGTTCTGGAGCGGTCCTTCATCCGAAAGCCACGGACCCGTCCCAGCCATCCAGCAGCGCAGCAGCAAGTGGACCTTCCACACTAACTGGAGACCAGGGAGCTGGCCCATCAGGTCTTCCCCTTTCGCAGTCCTCTTCCACTGCACCCTTTTTTTTGGGCTCATCCCGGCAGCGACAGAGGGCTTCGGACAGGTCACGCATGCCTGAGTTTTTGCACTTGAGCTCGGTTTACACGAAGCAATCAAGGCTTTAGGTGACCGAATGGATGTTTCTCATAACCTCTTGAATTGCCGTATCCAGGAGGTCACCAAAAGCCTTGATCAAGTTAAAACTGACCTCCAGAGGCCAGCTTATCATTTTTTCAACCAAATTGAGCAGGGCATGTCGGAACACCTTAGCCCTGATCTCCAGCTCAGTGTGATGCAGGCCTGCAATGCTGCTTTTGTGCAGGCTATGCAGCCAAGTTGTTATTTACAGCAGACAATGGCGGCATAGCCAACTGTGCCGTCACTGTCACGATTAACCTCCATGCCGACCTCTGCTGCATACCACTGCACGGCCACCTCAATTCCTTCCACAGGTGGACTCCACTACAGCGCCAACACCATGATGAGTGCAGTTGGCCAACACCGTGACCACCGCTGCTCCGGCTTGGACCTCCTCCACTGACACCACGATGCAGCAGGACCCTGGTGTGGCCTTTCGGACTGGCCCCACCACGAGGCAGCAGGACCCTGCCATGGCTTTCAGGACTGCCCCCACCACGAAGCAGCAGGACCCTGGCATGGCTTTCAGGACCGTCCCCACCACGATGAAGCAGGACCCTGCCTTGGCTTTCAGGACCGCCCCCATCATGATGCAGCAGGACCCTGGCGTGGCTTTCAGGACCGCCCCCACCATGATGCAGCAGGACTCTGGCGTGGCTTTCAGAACCACCCCCACCACGATGCAGCAGGACCCTGGCAGGGCTTTATCTCCCCCCACCACAACTCAGCAGGACTCTGGCATGGCCGAGCGCTCGACAAGTGCAATGGACTGTGAGACAGTGCAGCCGGACCCTGACAGTTCTCCCGCCACCATGCTACAGCATATGAGCCCACCAAGATGTCCCCCTACCAGGCTAAACCAAAAAAAACTCAGAAAAAAAAACAAAAAAACTTAGTATTCCTCTCCCTTCACCTACCAATGTGTCTGTATTGTCAGTTTTGTCAAACCCTTCCAGTGTGTCTCAAGCCTCTCATGTGTCAAGCCCCATCCTCGAACTTCCAGACCCTTCTAGTTTCATTGCCCCTTCTCCTGCCACCTCTGCGTCGTCCACGGTTAGCCAGGCCTCAGTTCTTCACACCCCCCGTTTACATCACTCTACCCCAAACCGGCGCGGTACAAAAAAATAAGTTTTAGACTTTGTTAAAAAAATAAAACAAGTTTGATTTGCCACAATTATTTTTGGTTTATTGTGTCTATCGCCGCCGGCAACACACACCGTGCGTCAAGAAACTTCGCCACACACTTATTTTTTGGGCCACAACATATCTCCAGTAGTTAAAAATACAAGACTGCAGCTATATGTGTGTCTTTAGTATACAGATATGAGGGGGCCCCAAAAATATAACATGTATCTCCATAATCTCTTTTTGTATATGCCTAGTGTGGCAGTATGAAGAGAAAATGGTGGAAATACAGTGCAGTCCTCTGCTGAACAGGTCAGGTGTCCAAAAACTCGTAAGTTATGACACCTGACCTGTTGAGTAGATAACTGCATTGTGTAACCACCATTTTCTCTTCTTTATACATAATCTATTACTCACCAATTGAGGGGACAATGGTTGTCACACGCTACATATCTATGCTCACCTGCCCAGGTGTCAGAAATAGTGAATTCATGAGCCTGTATATGTTTATCATGAATTCATTATTTCTGACACCTGACTTCATGAGTATAGATAGCGTGACAGTGATTGTCTCTCTATTTTGTGTCCAATGGATACATGAGAAGAGAATCATGAAGCAATGACGTCAACAAGCTTACCAATAAAGCAACATGGCTGCCATTACTAGCAGTATGTGGCCAGTGTTCTATATCAGTATTTGTAAACCAAAACAAGGAGTGGAACAATAAGAGGTCAGTTATGATATTAACATAATAACTAGCACATCAGCCTGTATCACCCACTCCTGGTTTTGGATTACAAAATTAGATACAGATCTAACTGCCCGTTTTTGGGCAACCTTGGTTTGGAGAGGAAAAAGATAGGAGACACGGTCAACACAACCAACACTAAAGTTTATTAATGTGAAATATTATTTTCATTGTAGAAACGTACTGGTACAGATAAAGATACAACTGGACATTTACACAACATTGTCCTGCCATGACACCCGTCCAATATCTGAATCAAAATAGGCAGCAAATTGGTCCTGCATGAGACCAAAGGCTGCAGTTGACCGCAGCGGGTGATGCTGGAAATCAGGGAGTGGGTGTGCAACTGGTTCATCAAGTTCAATGTGGGGTCGCTCCTTAGTAATTATGTAATTGTGGAGAACCACACAGGGTTTGACCACCTCGTCAACTGTTTCCACTTTTAGATTTATGGCTGATGCAAGAATGCGCCATTAAGCAACCAGAATGCCAAAGGTACACTCTATTGTTCTTCGGGCCCTGGTCAGTCTGTAGTTGAAGATCCTTCTAGTGTGGTCCAAGTCACAACTGGAATAGGGTTCAGTAGATTTTCACACATCTGGAAGGCCTCATCCCCAACCATAACAAATGGCAGCGGTGGGCCTTGAGTGTTGGGGAGAGGCTGTGGAGGGGGAAAATTAAAATTGTTGCCATACACATGCAGGCCCATATCCGAGCTCTTGAAAGTCTGGGAATCGTTGCCACGGCCACAAGCTCCAATGTCCACGGCGATGAAGCGACAGTCCGCATCAGCTATTGCCATGAGCACTACAGAAAAATATTTTTTGTAGTTGAAAAACTCCGATCCGGTTCTGGCAGGTTTGATAATGCGGATGTGCTTTCCATCCACCGCTCCTAAACAGTTGGGGAAATCACACACATTCCAGAATTTTTCTGCAATTTCACGCCACATGTCCGCGGTGGGTAGTGGTATAAACTCATCACGGAGTCAATTCCATAAAGTCCGACAGGTGTCCACAACTATTCCAGACAGGGTGGATATTCCAAGCCGGTATTGGAAGTGGAGGGAAGATAAACTCTCCCCTGTGGCAAGAAATCTAGAAGAAAACACAAACAAAAAACAACATTACAATCTACTCTTTTTATGGTGTGGTTAAAAATAAAAAAAATAAAAAAAAGAGGAAAATACACAAAAAATACATGTCAGAATAACCAAAATTTGGACTGTCATTGGTTTAGATTTTGAACGTACCTTAATGTCACCAGCAGACGTTCCTCGGGTGGAATCGCTCTACGGAGCTGGGTATCCTGGCACCGTATGACTCCTTGGACACGAGACAGTAAATCCCAGAACGATTCTTGTGACATTCTCGTGTACTCCTGGAATTTCTCTGGGTTGGCATTCAGCTCGGCATAGAGCGTCTGAAAGGCTCCACGGCTCTCACGCACTTCAATAATGGGGTGCCTCCAAAAACGCCTACGTTGTCTCCTTCTCCATCTTTCGCGGTTTCGGTCTTGCTCCCAAGCAAATTCCACCAAAGGTAACAAAGATGCCCAGTCATCCTGCCTGGTGGAGACAAAATGTTGCAAGTATTTGACCAGAGTCTGGTTGGCCAGACCAACTCATTCGTCTCGGGATGGTATGCAGAAGAGAGATTCAGCTCAATGCTGAGAAAATGACAGAGTTCTCTCCACAAAAGAGATGCAAACTGAGGACCATGGTCACTGACAATTTTATCAGGCATGTCATGTAGATGGAAAACATGTTTAATGAACAACGCCGCTAAGGCCCGTGCCGAAGGTAACCATGGAAGCGGAACAAAGTGCACCATTTTAGAAAAATGGTCACTGACTAACCAGACAACTGTGCTGCTACGAGACTTGGGTAAGCCTACCATGAAGTCCATCCCGACCATCTCCGAGGGCCTGTCTGCCACTGGCAGGGGGTAAAGTAGCCCAGCAGGCCATTGCCGAGGAGACCGATTCTTGGTGCAGGAGACACACGCTCAAATATAGTCTCTAACGTCACGGGCCATATGCGGCCACCAGTACGGCCTCGCCAAAAGCTCAGATGTCCTCTTGGTTCCAAAATGTCCACCCACCCTGGATGAGAGAGCCTAAGATAGAACTTCTGGTCACAAATTAGATGGAATGAAAATCTTGCCTGGGGGCACAGACTCTAGCAAAACTGGAGCCACAGTTCTCAGGCTCTTTGAAGGTACAATGAGCCAAGGCTCCTCCTCCTCTTCTGATGATGCTAAGGAGCGGGAGAGAGCGTCGGCACAAGTGTTCTTCTCCCCGGAGAGAAAATGGAGGTTAAAGTGGAAGCGGGAGAAGAACAGGGACCTTCTGGCCTGGCGAGAGTTTAGCCACAGGGCGGTTTGCAAATACACCAAATTTTTGTGGTTGGCGAAAACTTGGAAGGGAAAACGAGCCCCCTTCAGGAGGTGTCTCCACTCCGAAAAGGCCAACTTCATGGCTAGAAACTCCCTATCCCCGATAGAATAATTCCTCTCCACCGGTGTGAAGGTCTTGGAGAAGAAGAAGCAAGGATGCTTCTGACCTTGAGCATTTTTCTGGAAGAGGACTGCTCCAGCACCAACGGAAAAGGCATAAACCTCCATGATAAATGGTTTATCAACATCGGGGCGATGTAAAATGGGAGTGCCAGCGAAGTGTGACTTGATAGACTGGAAGGCCTTGGAGACCTCCTCTGACCACAATTTGGGATTAGCTCCCTTCTTGGTGAGGGCAACCAAAGGAGCTATCAAAGTTGAGAAGTGGGGAATGAACTGGCGATAATAGTTGATGAACCCCATAAAGCGCTGCACTGCTTTGACAGAATGGGGTTCCTGCCAGTCCATCACAGCCTGTAGTTTGGCAGGATCCATAGCCAATCCTTGGGCCAAGATGATATAGCCCAGGAAAGGCAAAGACTCCTGCTCAAACACACACATCTCCAACTTGGAATAGAGGGAATTTGTCCATAGGAGTTTGAAGACTTTGCAAACATCTCTCCGGTGGGAGTCTATATCTGGAGAGTGGAAGAGAATATCATCCAGGTAGACTACAACTGAGGTGGAGAGCATATCCCAGAAGATATCGCTCTCAAAGTATTGGAAAATGGCTGGGGCATTGTAGAGCCCGAAGGGCAACACCAGGTACTCATAGTGCCCATCCCTGGTGTTAAAAGCCGTCTTCCATTCGTTCCCCTCACAGATGCAAATCAGGTTGTAAGCACCCCGCAGATCTAGTTTAGTAAACACCCTTGCTCCCAGAAGCCTATCAAAAAGCTCAGATATCAGGGGAAATGGGTACTTGTTCTTAATGGTGTTGGTGTTAAGACCCTAGTAATCAATGCATGGACATAATTCTCCGTCCTTCTTCTCCATCAAGAAGAACTCAGCCCCTGCAGGTGACACTGACTTCCTAATGAATCCTCTTACCAGATTCTCCTGGACGTACTGAGACATTGCCTCCATCTCCGGGAGAGACAACGGGTAGACTTGAACCTTGGGAGGTTCAGCACCAGGCAAGAGGTCAATTGGACAGTCATTGGGGCGGTGAAGCGGAAGGGTCTCCGCAGCCCTTTTGAAGAACACATCCGCATAGGGCCAATATTGCTTGGGGAGAAAGGAAAGATCTGCAGGTACCTCAGTAGTAGCAACCTGAATGCATTCCCTCTGACATCTACCCCCACAAGATTCACTCCATCCCAAAATTCTGCCTTTGGACCACTCAATATGAGGGGAATGGTACCATAGCCAAGGTATCCCTAACAGGACCTCATCAATTCCCTCAGGAATGACGAGCAGATATATAATCTCCTGATAAGATGGCGACACATAGATAGAGTTAATGGGATGGTCTGTGTGTTATCTGTGAGGGCAGTGTCGACCCATTCACCACTCGTACGGTCACAGGTTTGGCGATCATCACCAGGGGTATTGCGTGTCATTGGGCGAAGGCAGATGACATAAAATTGCACTCCACCCCAGAATCCACACAAAGCTCTACTGAATGAGTAGATGCGCCTATGGTAATTGTCCCCTTAAAGGACAGTTTGGAGGCAAATGTCGCCCTGTCTAGTGTACCTCCACTTGCTACCACTAGACGCTGATGTTTCCTCGACCACTGGGGACATCTGGTGGCAAGATGTCCTGGCTGCCGGCAGACATGACAGACCTTGAGTGCACGAGCGGTCCGGGACATAGATCCCGCTCGTGACACCTCCATGGCCTCATGTGATTTGGGCGCCTGGACCGGAGATTCCAAAGGTTTGGCGAAGGTGGGAGCCAGCCGAAACCTCTGCCTACATTGGGCTCGCTCTAACCTCCGCATGTTAAAATGGAGGTCAATGCGAGTGGATACAGCTATTAGCTCCTCCAGTGTGGCGGAAATCTCCCTATTGGCCAAAGCGTCCTTTACATGGTCAGCCAACCCCCTCCAAAATACTCGGATGAGGGCTTTATCCGACCACTCCAGCTCAGATGCTAACGTCCAGAAGTGGATGGCAAAATGGCTGACCATGGACGAGCCCTGAGTCAATGCCAACAGTTGGAGTGCCATATCATGGGTGACTCGAGGTCCCAAAAAGACCTGTTTCAGAGTGCTCAAGAACAGCGCAGCACTCTGCACCACATTATCACCACGCTCCCACAGCAACGTAGCCCACTCCAACGCCCTGTCTGACAGAACAGATATAACGAATCCCACCTTTGCCCGCACTGTGATAAAATGTGCAGCCAGGAGCTCGAGGTGTATTGCGCACTGGCTCATGAAACCCCTACAAGATGCACCATCACCAGGGTATTTATCTGGCAGCGGGAGGCGAGATAAGGTTGGAACAGGGGTGGCAGTGGACAAACTTGCTGCAGCCACACTTAAAGCCTGAACAGCTATTGCGGAAACATGCACAGCTGAGGTTGTGCGCTTGAGAGCCACCAACCTGCCCCCCAGCTGCCTGATGTACCGCAGCAGTTGCTGTTCGTCCACCATTACTAGCCAGACCCTGGCGCTAGTATACTGTTAGGGCTAGCAGAATGCACCAAGTAATAGGGTGATAGATATGAGACGCGTTTGCAGCCCGGGGTCCACCGTGCAGAGATACCTGCTGCAAGTATTGACGGATGGACACTGAGCTCACACATGGGTTAAACTTCACCCCGTGTGAAATGAAAGTGAGCTCTGTTGCCTCACAGAGTCGCGCTGTACACAGGGATTAAAACCCTAACTAAAAGTTGTGCTTGCTCTTGAACTCTTCTGTGCTAACCACACACTTTAAGCAACCAGATGCTAAGCCAAGGCTAATTGCCCCCCCTGACGCTACCTGCCTGCCTGAGTGTACAGCCCCAAGGCTATACAGACTCACCACTTATATACAGTGTGGCAGAGTTTCCACTGGCAACTGCCAAGCCCAAATGATACTAGCGCATGGCAGTGCGGCCATGCAAACCTTTTATAGCTGTAGCAGTTCAGAACCTTCCTGGTGGACCAATAGAAGCTGCTACAGGACCTGAGCATGTGACCCCAGACCTCCAATGAGAGGTCTTCCCCTGGGCATGCTCAGGAGGGGAAAAGCAGGATTTAGTCCCAGGAGCACCTGCTCGCCACCGAACAGCACTAGTTATAATGGCTGAACCTGGAAGGGCAGCAGTAACCAAACGTGCAGTGTCTGTCCTGGCCAGGCGCTGGACCAATATCTCCACTGAGCAGGCTCCACTGCGGCTGGAGAAGAATGGGAGACCGCAGCAGACATGGATAGAGATTCCCCCTGTGCAGCGGCAGGAACTCGCCGCCTAACAGTATGTCATCGTATTAAAAGATTGTTGATGACAGCCATGACATAAATCATTTTTTAAACTTTTCGGTTGCATATTCAGTTGTTTTGCTGCTTAAGGATATCACTTATGATAGCAGCACACCATGCATGCATACATAGAATAGAGATATGTAAATTACTAAATAAAGGAAACTTGTCATTTGGTGTGCCCCTCTTAAACCTTCATCCACATGCTATACCTACTACTGGCCATGTGTGAGTGGCATTTCAGATAAGTTTGGGGCGACGCCATTTCTCTAGGACATAAGCAGTGAAGCATGGTGTTGCACTACCTTAACCTGTGCATATATCTGATGCCACAAGACTTAATGAAGATTAAGTGCAAACATAATCTGAGGACTATGCCTATCAGCCACTGCCTGCTCCCACTGTTATCAGCGACAGCAGGTAAAGGCTGATGGGAGTAGTTGTCTCTTATCAGTCAATGCCTGTGACCTGCGGTACACTTTTTACCGTGGGTCACAGTCACAGCAGCGAGGACACACTGACATCTGACAGCGTGACCCGACAGTGCTCTGACCAAATGTAACAATCTTACTAGCAGTAAAGTTACAGCTGATCAGAACCGCCGTGTGCACACAGCCTTAATGGAAACTCAATCATTTAAAAAACATTGGCCGAATTTTGCTGATTTTGAGGTAAATGCTAAGGAATCTGAACACGGATTTGAATGTGCAATGTTCGTGCTGACTTGGAGATTGGTGAACTTTTTCCAAACAAGATACATCTCTAGTATCTAGTAGCACCCCCATATGAAAATATCATAGCTTGTAAACGCTTTTTGTAGTTAGCCAAGAGTCTTTCAATTTTTGTTTGAGGGATTTTCATCCATTCTTCCTTGGAAAATTCTTTAATTTCTGTGAAATTCCAGGGTTGTCTTGCATGCACTGATATTTTGAGGTCTAGCCACAGATTTTGATTGAAGTTCAGATCAGGGGACTGTGAGGGCTATTGTAAAACCTTCAGCTTGCACCTTTTGATGTAGTCTTCTGTGGATTTTGATGTGTAATTAGCATCACTATCCATTTGTAGAAGCCCTCCTCATTTCAACTTCAGTTTTCTTACAGATGGTGTTATGTTTCCATCAAAAATGTTATGAAATTTCACTGAATCCATTCTTCTCTCTATCCATTAAATGTTCCCCATACCATTTACTGTAACACAACCCCAAAGAAAAATGGATCTCCCCATGCTTAAAGAATGGCAAGATATTCTTTTTCAGAAATTCTGTGCCCTATTTTCTTTACACATACCTTTGATCATTGAGGCCAAAGAGTTCTGCTTTAACCTAATCGGTCCATAGGACTTGTTTCCAAAACGCATCAGGTTTGTTTTGATGTTCTTTTGCATAATTCTGATGCTCAGTTTTATGGTGAGAATGCAGGAGAGGTTTCCTGTTGTGAATTCTGTAGTCAAGCTCCCTCCTGTGGTCATGAGTGGTACTTCGGCTGGTTCTGTCTATGAGCTTCCTCTGGTGGATGTGAGTGGGGCTGCGGCTTCTGAGTTTCCTTCCTCAGGTGACGAGGTTAAGTCGTTAGGTGCTGCTCTATTTAACTCCACCTAGTTCTTTGTTCCTGGCCTCCAGTCAATGTTCCAGTATTGGTCTTGCTTTCTCCTGGATCGTTCTTGTGGCCTGTCTGCCCTGCATAAGCTAAGTTTTGCTTGTGTTACTTTTGGTTGCTATATTTTCTGTCCAGCTTGCTATATTGGTTTATCTTGCTTGCTGGAAGCTCTGAGACGCAGAGGGAGCACCTCCGTACCATTAGTCGGTGCGGAGGGTCTTTTTGCCCTTCTGCGTGGTTGTTTGTAGGTTTTTGTGCTGACAGCAAAGCTATCTTTCCTGTCCTCGGTCTGTTCAGTAGGTCGGGCCTCACTTTGCTAAATCTATTTCATCTCTGTGTTTGTATTTTCATCTTAACTCACATTCATTATATGTGGGGGGCTGCCTTTTCCTTTGGGGAATTTCTCTGAGGCAAGGTAGGCTTATTTTTTTATCTTCAGGGCTAGTTAGTTTCTCAGGCTGTGCCGAGTTGCATAGGGAGCGTTAGGCGCAATCCACGGCTACCTCTAGTGTGGTATGATAGGATTAGGGATTGCGGTCAGCAGAGTTCCCACGTCTCAGAGCTCGTCCTATGTTAGTAACTATCAGGTCATTTGTGTGCTCTTAACCACTAGGTCCATTGTGGTTCTGAATCACCTGTTCATTACAGTACTGGAGGCCCAAAGTACCAATGCTTCTCAATAGAGGGAAAAGAGAAGTTCTGAGACCATTTTTTTTTCTCTGCACTGTGTTTTGTTTTTCTTTTCCCCTAGACATTTGGGTGGTTCAGGACACAGGTGTAGTGATGGATATTAAAGATCTGTCTTCTTGTGTGGATCATCTCACTGCAAGAGCACAAAATATTCAAGACTTTGTGGTTCAGAATTCTATGTTAGAGCCAAGAATTCCTATTCCTGATTTGTTTTCTGGAGATAGAGCTAAGTTTCTGAGTTTTAAGAATAATTGTAAACTGTTTCTGGCTTTGAAACCCCGCTCCTCTGGTGACCCAGTTCAACAAGTTAAGATCATTATTTCTTTATTACGTGGCGACCCTCAAGACTGGGCATTTTCCCTTGCGCCAGGAGATCCTGCATTATGTAATATTGATGCATTTTTTCTGGCGCTCGGATTGCTGTATGATGAACCTAATTCAGTGGATCAGGCAGAGAAAAATTTGCTGGCTCTGTCTCAGGGTCAGGATGAGGTAGAGATATATTGTCAGAAGTTTAGGAAGTGGTCTGTGCTCACTCAATGGAATGAATGTGCGCTGGCAGCAATTTTCAGAAAAGGTCTCTCTGAAGCCCTTAAGGATGTCATGGTGGGATTTCTTATGCCTGCTGGTCTGAATGAGTCTATGTCTTTGGCCATTCAGATCGGTCGACGCTTGCGTGAGCGTAAAACTGTGCACCATTTAGCGGTATTATCTGAGCATGCTGAGCATGGACCTGAGCCTATGCAGTGCGATAGGACTTTGACCAGAGCTGAACGGCAAGAACACAGATGTCAGAATGGGCTGTGTTTTTACTGTGGTGATTCCACTCATGCTATCTCCGATTGTCCTAAGCGCACTAAGCGGTTCGCTAGGTCTGCCACCATTGGTACGGTACAGTCGAAATTTCTTTTGTCCGTTACTTTGATCTGCTCTTTGTCATCCTATTCTGTCATGGCATTTATGGATTCAGGCGCTGCCCTGAATTTGATGGACTTGGAGTATGCTAGGCGCTGTGGGTTTTTCTTGGAGCCCTTGCAGTATCCTATTCCATTGAGAGGAATTGATGCTACGCATACGCATTTGGCCAAGAATAAGCCTCAGTACTGGACCCAGCTGACCATGTGCATGGCTCCTGCGCATCAGGAGGATATTCGCTTTTTGGTGTTGCATAATCTGCATGATGTGGTCGTGTTGGGGGTTGCCATGGCTACAAGTCCATAACCCAGTATTGGATTGGAAATCAATGTCTGTGTCCAGCTGGGGTTGTCAGGGGGTACATGGTGATGTTCCTTTTCTGTCTATTTCATCATCCACCCCTTCTGAGGTCCCAGAGTTCTTGTCGGATTACCGGGATGTATTTGATGAGCCCAAGTCCAGTGCCCTACCTCCGCATAGGGATTGTGATTGTGCTATCGATTTGATTCCTGGTAGTAAGTTTCCTAAAGGTCGACTGTTTAATTTGTTTGTGCCTGAACACGCCGCTATGTGGAGTTACGTAAAGGAATCCTTGGAGAAGGGTCATATTCGCCCGTCATCGTCACCATTGGGAGCAGGGTTCTTTTTTGTGGTCAAGAAGGATGGTTTGCTGAGACCTTGTATTGATTACTGCCTTCTAAATAAAATCACGGTCAAATTTCAGTACCCCTTGCCGCTGCTGTCTGATTTGTTTGCTCGGATTAAGGGGGCTAGTTGGTTCACCAAGATAGATCTTCGTGGTGCGTATAATCTTGTGCGTATTAAACAGGGCGATGAAAGGAAAACAGCATTTAATACGCCCGAGGGCCATTTTGAGTACCTGGTTATGCCATTCGGGCTTTCTAATGCTCCATCAGTGTTTCAGTCCTTTATGCATGACATCTTCCGGGAGTACCTGGATAAATTCCTGATTGTATACTTGGATGATATTTTGGTCTTCTCGGATGATTGGGAGTCTCACGTGAAGCAGGTCAGAATGGTGTTCCAGGTTCTACGTGCAAATTCTTTGTTTGTGAAGGGGTCAAAGTGTCTCTTTGGTGTTCAGAAGGTTTCATTTTTGGGGTTCATTTTTTCCCCTTCTACTATCGAGATGGACCCTGTTAAAGTTCAGGCCATTTATGATTGGACTCAGCCGACATCTCTGAAGAGTCTGCAAAAGTTCCTGGGCTTTGCTAATTTTTATCGTCGCTTCATCAATAATTTTTCTAGTATTGCTAAACCGTTGACTGAGTTAACCAAGAAGGGTGCTGATGAGGTCAATTGGTCTTCTGCTGCTGTGGAAGCTTTTCAAGAGTTAAAGCGTCGTTTTTCTTCTGCCCCTGTGTTGTGCCAACCAGATGTTTCGCTCCCGTTCCAGGTTGAGGTTGATGCTTCTGAGATTGGAGCAGAGGCTGTTTTGTCGCAAAGAAGTTCTGATGGCTCGGTGATGAAACCATGCGCCTTCTTTTCCAGGAAGTTTTCGCCTGCTGAGCGTAATTGTGATGTTGGCAATCGAGAGTTGTTGGCCATGAAGTGGGCATTAGAGGAGTGGCATCATTGGCTTGAAGGAGCTAAGCATCGCGTGGTGGTCTTGACTGATCACAAGGACTTGACTTATCTCGAGTCTGCCAAACGGTTGAATCCTAGACAGGCTTGTTGGTCGCTGTTTTTCTCCCGTTTTGACTTTGTGGTTTCATACCTTCCGGGCTCTAAAAATGTGAAGGCAGATGCCCTGTCTAGGAGTTTTGTGCCCGACTCTCCGGGTTTGTCTGAGCCGGCGGGTAGTCTCAAAGAGGGGGTAATTTTGTCTGCCATCTCCCCTGATTTGCGGCGGGTGCTGCAAAAATTTCAGGCTAATAGACCTGACCGTTGCCCAGCGGAGAAACTGTTTGTCCCTGATAAATGGACGAGTAGAGTTATCTCTGAGGTTTATTGTTCAGTGTTGGCTGGTCATCCTGGAATCTTTGGTACCAGAGATTTGGTGGCTAGATCCTTTTGGTGGCCGTCTCTGTCGCGGAATGTGCGTTCGTTTGTGCAGTCCTGTGGGATTTGTGGTCGGGCTAAGCCCTGCTGTTCTCGTGCCAGTGGGTTGCTTTTGCCCTTGCCAGTCCCGAAGAGGCCCTGGACACATATCTCTATGGATTTTATTTCGGATCTCCCCATCTCTCAAAAAATTTCGGTCATTTGGGTTGTTTGTGATCGCTTCTCTAAGATGGTCCATTTGGTACCCTTGTCTAAATTGCCTTCCTCCTCTGATTTGGTGCCATTGTTCTTCCAGCATGTGGTTAGTTTACATGGCATTCCGGAGAACATCATTTCTGACAGAGGTTCCCAGTTTGTTTCGAGGTTTTGGCGAGCTTTTTGTGCTAGGATGGGCATTGATTTGTCTTTTTCCTCGGCTTTCCATCCTCAGACAAATGGCCAGACTGAACGAACCAATCAGACCTTGGAAACATATCTGAGATGTTTTGTTTCTGCCGATCAGGATGATTGGGTGTCCTTTTTGCCTTTGGCTGAGTTCGCCCTTAATAATCGGGCCAGCTCGGCTACTTTGGTTTCGCCGTTTTTCTGCAATTCTGGTTTCCATCCTCGTTTCTCTTCAGGGCAGGTTGAGTCTTCTGACTGTCCTGGTGTGGATACTGTGGTGGATAGGTTGCAGCAGATTTGGACTCATGTGGTGGACAATTTGACATTGTCTCAGGAGAAGGCTCAACGTTTCGCTAACCGCAGGCGCTGTGTGGGTCCCCGACTTCGTGATGGGGATTTGGTTTGGTTGTCATCTCGTTATATTCCTATGAAAGTTTCCTCTCCTAAGTTTAAGCCTCGTTTCATTGGTCCGTATAGGATTTCTGAGGTTCTTAATCCTGTGTCTTTTCGTTTGACCCTTCCAGCTTCTTTTTCCATCCATAACGTATTCCATAGCTCATTGTTGCGGAGATACGTGGCACCTGTGGTTCCATCCGTTGATCCTCCTGCCCCGGTTTTGGTTGAGGGGGAGTTGGAGTATATAGTGGAGAAGATTTTGGATTCTCGTATTTCGAGACGGAAACTCCAGTACCTGGTTAAGTGGAAGGGTTATGGTCAGGAAGATAATTCCTGGGTCTTTGCCTCTGATGTTCATGCTGCCGATCTGGTTCGTGCCTTTCATTTGGCTCATCCTGGTCAGCCTGGGGGCTCTGGTGAGGGTTCGGTGACCCCTCCCCAAGGGGGGGGTACTGTTGTGAATTCGGTGGTCAAGCTCCCTCCTATGGTCATGAGTGGTACTTCGGCTGGTTCTGTCTATGAGATTCATCTTGTGGATGTGAGTGGGGCTGCAGCTTCTGAGTTTCCTTCCTCAGGTGACGAGGTTAAGTCGTTAGGTGCTGCTCTATTTAACTCCACCTAGTTCTTTGTTCCTGGCCTCCAGTCAATGTTCCAGTATTGGTCTTGCTTTCTCCTGGATCGTTCTTGTGGCCTGTCTGCCCTGCATAAGCTAAGTTTTGCTTGTGTTACCTTTGGTTGCTATATTTTCTGTCCAGCTTGCTATATTGGTTTTTCTTGCTTGCTGGAAGCTCTGAGACGCAGAGGGAGCACCTCCGTACCGTTAGTCGGTGCGGAGGGTCTTTTTGCCCCTCTGCGTGGTTGTTTGTAGGTTTTTGTGCTGACAGAAAAGCTATCTTTCCTGTCCTCGATCTGTTCAGTAGGTCAGGCCTCACTTTGCTAAATCTATTTCATCTCTGTGTTTGTATTTTCATCTTAACTCACAGTCATTATATGTGGGGGGCTGCCTTTTCCTTTGGGGAATTTCTCGTAGGCAAGGTAGGCTTATTTTTCTATCTTCAGGGCTAGTTAGTTTCTCAGGCTGTGCCGAGTTGCATAGGGAGCGTTAGGCGCAATCCACGGCTACCTCTAGTGTGGTATGATAGGATTAGGGATTGCGGTCAGCAGAGTTCCCACATCTCAGAGCTCATCCTATGTTATTAACTATCAGGTCATTTGTGTGCTCTTAACCACTAGGTCCATTGTGGTTCTGAATCACCTGTTCATAACAGTTTCCTATGGATGACTCTTCCATGAACACCAGGTGTTTCTGAAAAATAGAACCATGTTCCACAACTCCAGAGTCTGCTAAATTTTTCTGAATGTCTTATGCTGTCAAACAGTGGTTATGATTTGTTTCTCTTACAATCCTATGATCAGCTCTCACTGAAATTTTGCCTGGTCTTCCAGACCTTATCTTGACCTCCACTGACCCTATTTTTAATTCTATTAATCCTATTAATTTTGTAATTACATTTTGAACTGAGGAAAGGGCATAGTACTGTGTTCTATCCTTTCTTTTTAGCTAGTATGGCCTCCTATGCTAAAATCTGATTTCATATCTGCGTATGTTATTTCCCTCTCCTCTCACAGTTAATGTTTGTGGGGGCTATCTATCCTTTGGGGATTTTCTCTGAGGCAAGATAGGTTTCCTGTTTCTGTCTTTAGGGGAAGTTAGATCTTAGGCTATGTTGAGGGGTCTAGGGAGTGTTAGGTACCCCCCACGGCTATTTCTAGTTGCGCTGCTAGGTTCAGGGTTTGCGGTCAGTACAGGGACCACCTTCTCCAGAGTACGTCTCATGCTGCTCCAAGACCACCAGATCATAACAGTTCATTCTGTGAATGCTAGGGATGAGCGAAACAGATCGGCACTTTTCAAAAGTCGCCGACTATTAGCAAAGTCGGGTTTCGTGAAACCCGACGCGATCCCACTCTGGGATCGGGTCGGCGGTCGGCAATCTCTACTTAAAAGTTGGGTTTCATTTTATAAATATATATATATATATATATATATATGTCATTCGGACACATATATATATTTATATTAACTTCAGCGCGATATAGCAGAAAAGCCAGTAATTCAATTACCGGCTTTTCATTTCTCCTGCCAAAACCCGACTTGATTTGAGACATGGTTTACATACAGTAAACCATGTCATATCCCCCATTTTTTTTGCATATTCCACACTACTAATGTTAGTAGTGTGTATGTGCAAAATTTCAGCGCTCTAGCTCTTAAATTTAAGGGTTAAATCGCAGAAAAAATTGGCGTGGGCTCCCGCGCAATTTTCTCTGCCAGAGTAGTAAAGCCAGTGACTGAGGGCAGATATTAATAGCCTGGAGAGGGTCCACGGTTGTTGGCCCCCCCTGGCTAAAAACACCTGCCCCCAGCCACCCCAGAAAAGGCACATCTGGAAGATGCGCCTATTCTGCACCTTGGCCACTCTCTTCCCATTCCCGTGTAGCAGTGGGATATGGGGTAATGAAGGGTTAATGCCACCTTGCTATTGTAAGGTGACATTAAGCCAGATTAATAATGGAGAGGCGTCAATTATGACACCTATCCATTATTAATCCAATTGTATGATAGAGTTAAAAAACACACACACAATTTTAAAAAGTATTTTAATGAAATAAACACACCGTTTGTTGTAATATTTTATTGTACGCTCAATCCACTCGCTGAAGACCTTCACTCTGTAACAAATAAAAAATAATAAACCAACAATATACATACCTTCCGTAGATCTGTAACGTCCCACGTTGTAAATCCATCTGAAGGGGTTAAAATATTTTACAGCCAGGAGCTCTGCTAATGCAGCGCTGCTCGTGGCTGTAAACCCCAGCGAATGAAGGTAATGTAGGTCAATGACCTGTAGTTACCTTCATTCGTGGTGATGCGCCCCCTGCTGGATGTCCCTGGAGCGTGGGAAAAGTTCCCAGGCTCGAGGTCATGTGAGGACATCCAGCAGTGGGCGCATCACCGCGAATGAAGGTAACTATAGGTCATTGACCTACATTACCTTCATTCGCTGGGGTTTACAGCCACAAGCACAGATGCATTAGCAGAGCTTGTGGCTGTAAAATATTTTAACCCCTTCAGATGGATTTACAACGTGGGACGTTACAGATCTACGGAAGGTATGGATATTGTGGGTTTATTATTTTTATTTGTTACAGAGCGAGGGTCTTCAGCGAGTGGATTGATCGTACAATAAAATATTAAAACAACCTGTGTCTTAATTTCATTAAAATACTTTTTAATAATGTGTGTGTGTTTTTTTTAACCATTTAATGCAAATGGTTTAATAATGGATAGGTGTCAGAATTGACGCCTCTCCATTATTAATCTGGCTTAATGTCACCTTACAATAGCAAGGTGACATTAACCCTTCATTACCCCATATCCCACTGCTACATGGGAATGGGAAGAGAGTGGCCAAGTGCCAGAATAGGCGCATCTTCCAGATGTGCCTTTTCTGGGGTGGCTGGGGGCAGATGTTTTTAGCCAGGGGGGGCCAAAAACCGTGGACCCTCTCTAGGCTATTAATATCTGCCCTCAGTCACTGGCTTTACTACTCTGGCGGAGAAAATTGCGTGGGAGCCCACGCCAATTTTTTCTGCCATTTAACCCTTTAATTTAATAGCTAGAGCGCCGAAATTTTGCATATACACACTACTAATATTAGTAGTGTGGAATATGCAAAAAAAGGGGGTATATGACATGGTTTACTGTATGTAAACCATGTCTCATATCATGTTGGGATTTGGCAGGAGAAATGATAAGCCGGTAATTGAATTACTGGCTTTTCTGCTATATCGCCCTGAAGGTAATGTAAAAAAAACAAAAAACCCCCATAGACTTACATTGGGTTTCGAGTTTCGGCCGATCCCCGACCCCGACTTTTCAATAGGATCGGCCGATTTCACTCGACCTGACTTTTGAGAAAGTCAGGTTTCGTGAAACCTGACTCGACTCTGAAAAACTAAAAGTCGCTCAACCCTAGTGAACGCTCCTACAAAGGTTGGTGACAACATAGGATATCGCTTTAACCCTTGGATTACCATTTAACTTGGGGTGAATATATTGTATTAATTTAAATTATTAAAGAATGTGTCTGTTTTATTTCAAATAAAATGTTCTATTCTCGATGTGTGTTTAGTTAACTCTTTACTTACAGGTTTAGTAATTAGGGTGTCAGGCTGACACTTCTTCATTACTAACCTAGGGCTTGGTGTCAGCAACAGCTGCTGGCACCAACCCCTAATCCCATTACCCCGATGTGACTGCAACAGGGCATTGTTCAGAGCCTGGGCTAAAGGTACCTTCACACTGAACAATTTAACAACGATATCGCTAGCGATCCATCACGTTGCAGCATCCTGGATAGCGATATCTTTTTGTTTGTCATGCAGCAGTGATCTGGATCCTGCTGTGACATTGTTGGTCGGAGCAGAAAGGCCAGAACTTTATTTTGTCGCTGGATCTCCCACAAACAACGCTGAATCGGCGTGTGTAACGCCGATTCAGCGATGTCTTCACTGGTAACCAGGGTAAACATCGGGTTACTAAGCGCAGGGCCTCGCTTAGTAACCCGATGTTTACCCTGGTTACCAGTGTAAATGTAAAAAAAACAAACACTACATACTTACATTCCGGTGTCTGTCCCCCGGCGCTCTGCTTCCCTGCACTGTCAGCGCCGGCCGGCCGTAAAGCACAGCGGTGACGTCACCGCTCTGCTTTATGGCCAGCCGGCGCTCACAGTCAGTGCAGGAAGCAGAGCGCCGGGGGACAGACACCGGAATGTAAGTATGTAGTGTTTGTTTTTTTAACATTTACACAGGTAACCAGGGTAAACATCGGGTTACTAAGCGCGGCCCTGCGCTTAGTAACCCGATGTTTACCCTGGTTACCAGGGGACTTTGCATAGTTGGTCGCTGGAGAGCTGTCTGTGTGACAGCTCTCCAGCGACCACACAGCGACGCTGCAGCGATCGGCATCGTTGTCTAGATTGCTGCAGCTTCGCTAAATGTGATGGTACCTTAAGTCCTAAAATTGGCACATTTTTGCTGCCAATAAATTCCAAGAGATGCAGATATGCTGCAGAAATATCTTCAGTTAAATATTCAACATGCACAGCATCAAAACTACAGTGCTGTACAGACCTGGGTATGAGCTATGGTAGTTTTATGTTTTTATGTGGTGAGCACTCAGACATGCAAAGGTACACCACTGTATTTTTCATAAGCTCAAAAAGACTTTTTAAACAAAATAATATCAGTAATTGATCGATATGAACATGTGAAAAATTATACAGTAAGTGGTTGATAGTCCCCTTTAAATCCATGTGCTTAATTGTTTTCCTATTTGCAACCAGGTACTATTTTATTCAAGTCCATTTTTGTCAGGTTTAAGCTGCGCTTTAACTCCAGGGGAGAAGTGAGTTAGAAAAAACAGAAGAAAAGTTAGAATTCTTTCTCAGCTCAAACCTGCTGATAAGATGCTATTTTGTATTGATTTTTCCTGAAGCCAGTAATCTTGAAAGCTTGTAACAGAGGATGAGGTAAATATCATTTTATTTGCTCAAATAGGTTTAGATTAGATTGAGATGAAAAACCAGGGACATACAAAATTAGGAATGAAAGCAACAATTACAGATTATTGTTTCCAGTGGTAACTAGAATTGCTTATTCTGCTGATAATGCTGTTTGAATCTGGTGAAGGCTTTCTATTTGTATTCATTCTTTATATGTCACCAATTTAAATAGCAATTCATTAAAATTAATATTGTGACTTTTTTGGTTATTCTCTACCTGGGGCAATGCAAATTTTAATAGCCTTGCACAATCATGTCTCTAGGATATATCCTGGGGAGATTGCATTTTTATGTGACTATATAGTGCTCTAATTTACTATTAGTTCTCATGTACTTGGCAAAGCCCCAGACACACGTATATTGCATGGTAGTTTATGGACTACCGATGGCTCCCTGTTAATGAGCTGCACAGTGTGAGAATGTTGCCACACAGGCTCTGCTGGGTGTTATATCCTTCTATAGCAAATTAAGGAACCAGGTTGGGCATGGAACAGTTACTTTAACCCCTTTAGCCCCAAGCCTATTTTCACCTTCCTAACCAGGCCAAATTTAACTTTTCTGAAAAGTGTCACTTTATTTGGTACTAACTTTGGAACAAATCAACATATCCCGGTAATTCTGAGAGTGTTATTTTATGACATGTACTTCATGTAGTGGTAATTTTTTTGTTAATATGATTTGCGTTTATGTATGTAAATATCAAAAATTTGTAAAAAAAAAAAAAAAAAATTTAGCAACTTTCAAACTTTGAATTTTTATACCCTTAAACCAAATAGCTATATGACACAAAATAGAATATAAATAATATTTATCACAAGTCTACTTTACATCAGCATCATTTTTTAAACATACTTATTTTTTATTAGGAATTAGAAGAGCTAAAATTTAATCAGCAACTTTTAATTTTTCCAACAAAATTTTCAAAAGCAATTTTTTTAGGAACCACATCACACTTTGAAGCACTTGAAGCCCTTGAAGCATTTGTCTTGTGCACATTCTCCTGAGTACGCAAATTGATTACACTGTTCTTCGTGCAATATGAGTGATGTCGCCTAAATTCTTTGGGTCAAAGTGATTACAGCAACACCACATTTACATCAGTTTTTTTTATGTTTGGCTGCTATCACGCATAATTTATTTTTTTTTACAAAACAAAGTTTTTGCATCGTCACATCTTGAGGGCTATAATTTTTGTATATCTCTGCCGACAAAGTCATGAGAGAGCTTTTTTGTGAATCGAGTTAACGTTTTTATTGGTACCATTTTTTGGCACATAATACTTTTTCATCGCTTTTATTTTGATTTTCGGGAGGTAGAATGTACGAAAAACAGTAATTAAGGAATTGTTTTTTTTTCATGTCATTCACTGTGTGGTTGAGTGATTAGACAGCTTTATTCTTCGGCTCACTACAATTACAGTGATACCACATTTACATAATTTTCTTATGTTTTGCCACTTTTACACAATATTTTTTTTTTTTTTGCAATATCATTGTTTTTGCATTGCTTTATTCTGAGAGCTATAACATTTTACTTTGTCTGATTGCGCAGCTGTTTGCAGACTTTTTTTGCAGGGCAAAATAGAATTTTAGCCATATAAATTTTATAACCTACAAAGTTTCTCAACTTATAAATATAAGCCGCGGGTGCCAGTGCATGCATCGTGGAGATGGAATTTCTTGAAATCCCATCCACTATGCTGTAACATCTGGCCGCTGTGGGTTGGCCACCGTGGGTTGGACGCTGCGGATGTAGCATTCACTGACCGTGGGAACATACCCTTAGAGAAGCTTTGCAATTTCGATGAAATACTGTTGTAAAAACTGACACATGAACTAAACACTGATTAAATCACATGAAGAACAATGATGAATCTGAGGTTTGTTTTGTGTATGTGAAAAATCATGGTCGTCTGAATGTGGCCTAAATAATATTTCACCCTTCACTTTGACAATAATATGATCCCCATTTAATTCTAATTAGAAATCCCGGAAAAAAGATCTCTTGAAAGGAATGTAAGCCTAGAATTATCTTCAATTACCATGATGTACAAAAGAATGGATTATTTGACCACAATCATTGGTTCTTTTCTATTATTTTCAGGTCAATCTCAAATTCTCTATTGGATACTGTGCAAATTTACTTTTATATTTTGATAATTGTATGAAAAAAATGCCAAAAATCAATTCTGCTGCAGACTGCAACACATTTTTTTAGGCCTTCACTCTATTTTGCAACATATCTTTTATAGAAATATTCCCATTGAATGATTCTGCCACCACTATATATTACAAGCTCTACGGTATGTTTAGTTAGTTTCCAATGATTAGTTTATGCCTAATACAGGCGGTTGCAAGGGTGGAAAAAGACATGAAAGATCCCCATGCCTTTCAATACCACTTCCCTTTTGTTTTTCTAGCAAATGCTTCAAAATAAGATGAATACACTCAGGGGCCATAAAACAAGCTGACTTAAGTCCTTAAAAGTAATTTCATACACACAAGAATTTTTGTAGAAAGTGATAGTGGGTTTCTGTACTGTATTTAAATGGAGCGTCTATGGGTGTACATTTGGACAGATGGCATGACAGCCAATTACACGGTAAAAGCACTGCAATTTAAAAAAATTAAAATAAAATAAAAAACAGCTATTTTTGGCATATCATTCTAAATTATCCAGAAAGGAGCAGTTATAATGCACTTCTGATACAATATTTGAGTGAGTTTGCATACATCAAGAGTGCCAACCTTGTTACATAGAAAAAAAAAAACCTTCTGAATGGCATACAGCCAGATTTTCAAATGCTGTAAATGTACTGCATGTCCTGTTGTGATAAAGCACAGAGCCAAAGGATGTGCTGTTTTAGAGTGTTTAAAGGTCTTCATGACAGCCATTATTTTGCAATTGATTATGGGAATTGGTGAAGTTAGAAGTGCTCTCTCGGCTCTGTAAATTGAATGGTGTGTGAAATGGCAGTTATTTGAGTAAAGAAAGAGAAAAATTTGAAGTATCAGTTTCCAATTGACTTCAGTTTTGATTGTTTTTAAATATTTGCTGCATATTAGCACATGTGAAGAACATTCTTCCAGTCATGTGACTACTTACAATTATATTTTGCTTCAAGAATATGAGCTGAAACACTGTAACCTACAAGCAAATTTTATGCCACATAATTAATTTTCAGTTTTTGAACTTGAATAATTACAGTCAAGATGCATAATGATAGTCTTAAAAAAAACAGAAGGTATAATAAGTAGACAGGGAGAACATGCTCAGTGATACTTGGATATCACGCAAGTATCTGGGTGCTTGGATATGCTCGGCACTCGATGAGCATTATCCGATGCTCGATTTCAAACTCACATTCCCATCTCACATATTTGGTGCCTTTTACACAGCCAATAAGCATGCAGGGATTACCTACAAGACAGCCTAGGAATGGAGAGAGGCACAGGAGCAGGGAGAGTGGCTAAATACAGTCTATAGGCAGCTATTGGGGCTTTGCAGTCAGTTGATAAATATATAGCTGCAGCAGTTAACCACATTTTTATTTTTTGCCAGAACAATTGACTATAGTGTTACCCATAGAGTATTATTTGCTTTGCGGTACATTTCTCTGTTATATAACACTCCAAAAAAGGTTGAAACTTTTTTCTGTATTCAATTACTCATCGATATAGTATTACATGCTTTGTGGTACATTTCGATATTGTATAACACTCTCAAAAAGCATTGAAACATTTTTTTGTATTCAAGTGCTCATCCATATACTATGATGTGTTTTGTGGTACATGTCAGTGGCATATAACACTTCAAAAAGGCGTTGAAACATTTTTCTGCATTCAATTACTCATCCACATACAGTTGTTGGAAAGTTTTTGCCCCATCCTGATTCCCTACTCTTTTGCAAGTTTGCTACACTTAAATGTTTCAGATCTGCAATCAAATTTAAATATTAGACAAATATAACAGGTAGTGATGAGCGAATACATTCAGCACTATTCCTTACTCACACAAATAGTACGGTATTTGGGCTATTTGTCACTCGGCGAGTAATTAGGTATTCACCTCTTTATATTTGAGTGACCTGCCTAGCATGTTTGTTGCTTTATTTGCAGCCAATGAACATGCTGGACTGGATTGCCAATCACAGTAATGCCGACGCTATCTTTGGTGTGGCATTACTGTGATTGGTTGGCCTTCCAGCATCATATATATGTGTATATATATATATATACTGCTAGTTTGAAAATCTTACCCCATCCCTTTATAAAGGAAAACTCAACATACCTCTGTTAGCATACGCCATATCCTGCTCATATACGCAGCACCCCAGTAGGTGGGCAGAACACCTGGGTACAAAATCTGTGTCTGACGGTGAAACCACTGGCCCTTCCCCTTTGTTATATTATTCCCACCCTGCTGTCCAGGAAGGAGGTGCTGTGAAAACTTCACTCCACAACCTGCAGTTGCACAGACACATCAGTCAGCAACCACGTCCAGTTCATTATCCCAGCACAGCGTTCAGTTGTGCTTTGTCAGCATATATGTAT
Organism: Ranitomeya imitator; assembly: GCF_032444005.1. Lineage (NCBI taxonomy): Eukaryota > Metazoa > Chordata > Amphibia > Anura > Dendrobatidae > Ranitomeya > Ranitomeya imitator. The sequence goes on along the minus strand of NC_091287.1, from coordinate 463,248,809 downwards.
GTTCACAAATTTTTGGTTAGATAGGGCATACATATTTGTTAGCAATTTAAATTGTACGGTGCTGGACAAAAACCATTGCTGACTTTTCAAGGCTCTTAAAAACTGTCGCTTCCCTAACATTTTCTACATTTGGGTCCTTTCAATAAAATGAAGGTGGTGTATTGGCCAGTTTCTGTACATTTTAAGCATGTCTAAAAGACTGGGTTCATATGCTCCACAGACCTATTCAGGCTACAGCCTTACACATACAAGGACATGGTCATTGCCATGCTAAGGCCTTTACCCGAGCTCTGTAGCACTGTCTGTCACCTGAGTAATACACTCCACAGACCTCAACACTCTCTGGGCATATCCTGTAATTACTCCATTGCTGCTCTAAACCATGCAAAATATGTATTCTGCCTGGTTGGGTAGTTTCCAGAAGAAGTGCGCAGGCTTGTGCAGATTGGTCAATGGCACTCCTGGCTCTTTCCCTTGAGGAGGCTGCTTCCAAGTAAAATGAGGCTTTTACATGTTCCTGACATGGGTTTCAGGCCTGACAGACTGACCACAATACAGGGCCTTGCTTGCATACACTGTATTCTGAATTTAAGTCTAATGCTTTTGTTGTCTGGTAGAATCCAATTTACTGATATTGATAATACAGCTCCCCCAATTCCTGTGTTATATTCACCTTACAGTGGCTTCACCAGCTTTGACAATAGTACCACTGGGATCCGGTGGCAAAAATGAACTGTGGAGGTTTCACAGCACATGGTGGCACTCTGCTAATTGTCAGCGAGGGCCGCATAAGGACATGGTGGAGGACATGGTCATGGTGACAGGCAAAGTCCAAAATTCTAATTTGCATGTTTGAAAGTGCATTGTAAAGGGGTGGGGAATATGTATTCCACTATCTTGCTAACTATTTGGCATAATAATGACAGAAAGACGACTGGCACATCCAAACTAGTGTGAATAGGTGCATACCAGGAGCAGCTACAGCTACCTCCATATACAATATACAAAAAAGGTTGCACTCTGTCATGCCAAAGCATGTCGAATATGAAATGCATGAAATATGAATAGCAAAATGGATTTTTGAACATTAGGAAAAATATTTATGAGACGCTTTGCACAGAATTTGGCCAAATAGTGTGAGCCTATCAACCATCGTCAAGGTGGCCTCGTTAATCTGATGGGTCCCTGACCTCCCTGTCCAAATGTGAACACTTACCTAAAGGTACCGTCACACTAGACGATATCGCTAGCGATCCGTGACGTTGCAGTGTCCTGGCTAGCGATATCGTCCAGTGTGACAGGCAGCAGCGATCAGGCCCCTGCTGTGATATCGCTGGTCGGGGAAGAAAGTCCAGAACTTTGTTTCGTCGCTGGATCTCCCGCTGACATCGCTGAATCGGCATGTGTGACGCCGATTCAGCGATGTCTTCGCTGGTAACCAGGGTAAACATCGGGTTACTAAGCGCAGGGCCTCGCTTAGTAACCCGATGTTTACCCTGGTTACCATCGTTAAAGTAAAAAAAACAACCACTACATACTTACCTACCGCTGTCTGTCCCCGGCGCTCTGCTTCTCTGCTCTGGCTATGAGCACAGCGGCCGGAAAGCAGAGCGGTGACATCACCGCTCTGCTTTCCGGCTGCCCGGCGTTCACAGCCAGAGCAGAGAAGCAGAGCGCCGGGGACAGACAGCGGTAGGTAAGTATGTAATGGTTGTTTTTTTTACTTTAACGATGGTAACCAGGGTAAACATCGGGTTACTAAGCGCGGCCCTGCGCTTAGTAACCCGATGTTTACCCTGGTTACCGGCATCGTTGGTCGCTGGAGAGCTGTCTGTGTGACAGCTCTCCAGCGACCAAACAGCGACGCTGCAGCGATCCGGATCGTTGTCGGTATCGCTGCAGCGTCGCTTAGTGTGACGGTACCTTTAGGTTAATGTCTGTATGCATGGGTGAATCTGGACACCTTTCTCAGTAAAGCCTACATATATGGGTTGGCCGGAACCAAGTGTGATTAGATGTATTTGTGGCACCCCTAGGGGTATTTGCCACAAAAATAGTTACTGACAGTAAATACAAATACTAAAATAGCAAGACTGCACTACCACCTCCGGCCAGAAGGGGGAGCTCCAGAGACTCCCCTTGATCCATTCTGGTCTGAGAGAAGAAATGGCAGTTGGGCTAAGGAGCTGAAAGTGAGCGGTCATGCAGCTGAATTTATAACAGCCCTGTGACTGTTTCCAGGCCTAAATCACCGGCCTGAGGAGAAGAGGGACAGAGAAAAAGGACATTGTGAGAACCGGGTAGTATTAATCACTACCCAGAACAGGCGCAAAGACGGATACCGGATCCGTGGCTGTATTCATTATATATAATACAGCAACCGGAAAAACGTGAGGTGATATCAGCTTCACTAGGGCCGGACGCAGCAACAGACACAGAGTTCAGCGGTACTCCCGGAGGGGGTAAGCCGATAAAAGGACTCGGGTTGCCCGTCGAACCAGGACCCGGAGGGGATAGATTGCGCCGGCAGCCAGTTCACATACAGCAGCAGGGCCACACAGAAATTGCGTACAATAAGAGGCGAAGACCCGGCAGGGTCAAAGTAATTCAGAGTTCCCATACAGACTCCGGTGACAGGACTGGTTGTAAATCCCTTTATGTTAAAGTAAACTGGTTAAACGTTTCAATGCCTCAGTCTTTCATTTGGACAATAGCCATCTATCCAGGATCGGGATCATCACCGCTGGGAGAACCTGCTGCTGATCAAGTAAGTGCCTGTCCCCTCACGATACCCCTTACACTGTGCATTGCCTGAGGCCACAGCACCGGGTCAAGCCACCCGTGACATCCTGCTTAAGAGACAGACCCCATTGGTCCGGTGCTGGGTATCCCGGTCTCTCGGGCGTCACAATTGGCGTCACGAACAGGATAGAGCCAGCCCATATACCGGGTATTGTGTGCCGTGGAGCCCAAAACTTTGAAAACTTGGATGAAAAATCGTGAAAATTGACTTTATTAAAGAAAATTCCATTTCCCATTAAAAACTATTGAAAGTGACTTTTCCCCATTGGTTATAATGGAGTAAAGATGGCCGCCATCCCCTGAGGTAATCACCTCATAACCGTTAGGCACGAGACTGTTAATTGAGCTACGCCATTACCTGAGCCCCAGTCTGACTGAAAAACGTCAGAATCCGCCATTACAGAGCGCGCGGCGTGCGGGAGCAGCAGGGGGCGTGTCATTGTGGGCGGCACCAAGCTGAGCGCTCTGACGTCAGAGCAAGGGGAAAACCAATCCTGCTGCACAGCGGAACAAATCTACACTATCCCGACGGAAGCGGAGGACCGGAAGGGTCCGGATTAACTAAGGGGGCACAGTATGTCGCAGCACGGAGACGCCGCAGCACCCGGCGACGCTAATGCAGCTGAAAGACAGAGTGTCGATAGAGAGTCCGGTAGCGCAGCGGTGCAAGGAGTGGCGCCCATCATGCCGGAGCTGATGCCATATACCCCGGGTGGCCCGTGGCTTCCAATGTATGAAGGTGAGCCTAATACCCTTGACGTTTTCAGAGAAAAGATGCTGGCCCATTTTAACATGTTCCCCATGGGTGAAGTTCAGCGTGTTAGTCTCCTGATGATGCAGTTAAGTGGCCATGCTAAGCGAGAAGTCACAGCATGGGCAGCTGATCTAAAAGGCACTGTTGAACACATATTTGCTGGATTAAAAGCTACATTTGAAACCACTGCCAGCAGCAAAGCTAAAGTACGATTCTTTAATTGCAAACAAAAAGTTAATGAGGGCGTGAGACCCATTTTTAACACCGGAGCGGATAAACTGCTAAGTAGTGTTGAGCATTCCGATACCGCAAGTATCGGGTATCGGCCGATATTTGCGGTATCGGAATTCCGATACCGAATTCCGATACTTCCCGCGTATCGGATACCGGAATCGGAAGTTCCCAGAATTCAAACTGCACGCAGCAGCCAATGAGGAATGATTGGAAGTGTGGGCACATCCTGTTTAGCATGGTGGGCATGTAAGTACTGGCAAGGCTGTGATAGGCTGCTGAAATGATGTCACTCTGCACTATAAAAAACGCTGCCGCCATTTTGCGCTCACTCTGCTGTGATTTCAGTAAGGGACAGGACGCTGTGTTCTAACTGAGGGCCAGTTGAGCTAGCTAATTGCTTTATTTTCCTTTCCAAAGGCTAATTTAGCAAAACGCTGTGTGTTCTTCACTGTTCACCTTGCTCTTGCCTTGCAGCGCTGTTTTAACAGCGTTCTGCAAGGTCTCTGTGTGTGTGTGTGCAGCTCACTCTGTAGTCTGTGTCCAGACCCGGTTGTATTCAGCTCAGGGGGGGTTCACACTGCCTCACACAGTTGTCCTTTTTTGCTCATAGTGCAGCCTGCTGCACATTTTTTCTCAAATTTCCTATTAGTGTTTTTCCACCCGTCTCCAGCTAAATTGTGGAAAAACACTACATAGGATAACCTAGAGGGGGGTTTTTGGGCCTTGCAGCGCCGTTTACGGCTGTCTGCACGGTCTCCGTGTGAGCCCAGCTCGCCCTGTAGTCTGTGTGCAGCCATAGCCGGTTGGATTCAGCTCAGGGTTCGTTACTGGCTCATACCTTGAGAAAAATATTCCTTTTTTTCAAATAGTGCAGCCTGTTTAAAAATTTTAAAAAAAATTCCCTATTAGTGTTTTTCCACCCGTCTCCAGCTAAATAGTGGAAAAACACTACATAGGATAACCTAGAGGGGGTTTATTGGGCCTTGCAGCGCCGTTTACGGCTGTCTGCACGGTCTCTGTGTGAGCGCAGCTCGCCCTGTAGTCTGTGTGCAGCTCTAGCCGGTTGGATTCAGCTCAGGGTGCGTTACTGCCTCATACCTTGAAAAACAATTTCCTTTTTTTTCAAATAGTGCAGCCTGTTTAAAATTTTTTAAAAAAAATCCTATTAGTGTCTTTCCACCCGTCTCCAGCTAAATAGTGGAAAAATACTACATAGGATAACCTAGAGGAGGGTTTTTTGGCCTTGCAGCGCCGTTTACGGCTGTCTGCACGGTCTCTGTGTGAGCGCAGCTCGCCCTGTAGTCTGTGTGCAGCTATAGCCGGTTGGATTCAGCTCAGGGTGCGTTACTGCCTCATACCTTGAAAAACAATTTCCTTTTTTTCAAATAGTGCAGCCTGTTTAAAATTAAAAAAAAAAAAATTCCTATTAGTGTCTTTCCACCCATCTCCAGCTAAATAGTGGAAAAACACTACATAGGATAACCTAGAGGGGTTTTTTTGGGCCTTGCAGCGCCGTTTACGGCTGTCTGCACGGTCTCCGTGTGAGCCCAGCTCGCCCTGTAGTCTGTGTGCAGCCATAGCCGGTTGGATTCAGCTCAGGGTTCGTTACTGGCTCATACCTTGAGAAAAATATTCCTTTTTTTCAAATAGTGCAGCCTGTTTAAAAATTTTAAAAAAAATTCCCTATTAGTGTTTTTCCACCCGTCTCCAGCTAAATAGTGGAAAAACACTACATAGGATAACCTAGAGGGGGTTTATTGGGCCTTGCAGCGCCGTTTACGGCTGTCTGTTTTAACAGCGTTCTGCAAGGTCTCTGTGTGTGTGTGTGCAGCTCACTCTGTAGTCTGTGTGCAGCCATATACCCGGTTGTATTCAGCTCAGGGGGGGTTCACACTGCCTCACACAGTTGTCCTTTTTTGCTCATAGTGCAGCCTGCTGCACATTTTTTCTCAAATTTCCTATTAGTGTTTTTCCACCCGTCTCCAGCTAAATTGTGGAAAAACACTACATAGGATAACCTAGAGGGGGGTTTTTGGGCCTTGCAGCGCCGTTTACGGCTGTCTGCACGGTCTCCGTGTGAGCCCAGCTCGCCCTGTAGTCTGTGTGCAGCCATAGCCGGTTGGATTCAGCTCAGGGTTCGTTACTGGCTCATACCTTGAGAAAAATATTCCTTTTTTTCAAATAGTGCAGCCTGTTTAAAAATTTTAAAAAAAATTCCCTATTAGTGTTTTTCCACCCGTCTCCAGCTAAATAGTGGAAAAACACTACATAGGATAACCTAGAGGGGGTTTATTGGGCCTTGCAGCGCCGTTTACGGCTGTCTGCACGGTCTCTGTGTGAGCGCAGCTCGCCCTGTAGTCTGTGTGCAGCTCTAGCCGGTTGGATTCAGCTCAGGGTGCGTTACTGCCTCATACCTTGAAAAACAATTTCCTTTTTTTTCAAATAGTGCAGCCTGTTTAAAAATTTTTTAAAAAAATCCTATTAGTGTCTTTCCACCCGTCTCCAGCTAAATAGTGGAAAAATACTACATAGGATAACCTAGAGGAGGGTTTTTTGGCCTTGCAGCGCCGTTTACGGCTGTCAGCACGGTCTCTGTGTGAGCGCAGCTCGCCCTGTAGTCTGTGTGCAGCTATAGCCGGTTGGATTCAGCTCAGGGTGCGTTACTGCCTCATACCTTGAAAAACAATTTCCTTTTTTTCAAATAGTGCAGCCTGTTTAAAATTTTAAAAAAAAAATTCCTATTAGTGTCTTTCCACCCATCTCCAGCTAAATAGTGGAAAAACACTACATAGGATAACCTAGAGGGGTTTTTTTGGGCCTTGCAGCGCCGTTTACGGCTGTCTGCACGGTCTCCGTGTGAGCCCAGCTCGCCCTGTAGTCTGTGTGCAGCCATAGCCGGTTGGATTCAGCTCAGGGTTCGTTACTGGCTCATACCTTGAGAAAAATATTCCTTTTTTTCAAATAGTGCAGCCTGTTTAAAAATTTTAAAAAAAATTCCCTATTAGTGTTTTTCCACCCATCTCCAGCTAAATAGTGGAAAAACACTACATAGGATAACCTAGAGGGGGTTTATTGGGCCTTGCAGCGCCGTTTACGGCTGTCTGTTTTAACAGCGTTCTGCAAGGTCTCTGTGTGTGTGTGTGCAGCTCACTCTGTAGTCTGTGTGCAGCCATATACCCGGTTGTATTCAGCTCAGGGGGGGTTCACACTGCCTCACACAGTTGTCCTTTTTTGCTCATAGTGCAGCCTGCTGCACATTTTTTCTCAAATTTCCTATTAGTGTTTTTCCACCCGTCTCCAGCTAAATTGTGGAAAAACACTACATAGGATAACCTAGAGGGGGGTTTTTGGGCCTTGCAGCGCCGTTTACGGCTGTCTGCACGGTCTCCGTGTGAGCCCAGCTCGCCCTGTAGTCTGTGTGCAGCCATAGCCGGTTGGATTCAGCTCAGGGTTCGTTACTGGCTCATACCTTGAGAAAAATATTCCTTTTTTTCAAATAGTGCAGCCTGTTTAAAAATTTTAAAAAAAATTCCCTATTAGTGTTTTTCCACCCGTCTCCAGCTAAATAGTGGAAAAACACTACATAGGATAACCTAGAGGGGGTTTATTGGGCCTTGCAGCGCCGTTTACGGCTGTCTGCACGGTCTCTGTGTGAGCGCAGCTCGCCCTGTAGTCTGTGTGCAGCTCTAGCCGGTTGGATTCAGCTCAGGGTGCGTTACTGCCTCATACCTTGAAAAACAATTTCCTTTTTTTTCAAATAGTGCAGCCTGTTTAAAATTTTTTTTAAAAAATCCTATTAGTGTCTTTCCACCCGTCTCCAGCTAAATAGTGGAAAAATACTACATAGGATAACCTAGAGGAGGGTTTTTTGGCCTTGCAGCGCCGTTTACGGCTGTCTGCACGGTCTCTGTGTGAGCGCAGCTCGCCCTGTAGTCTGTGTGCAGCTATAGCCGGTTGGATTCAGCTCAGGGTGCGTTACTGCCTCATACCTTGAAAAACAATTTCCTTTTTTTCAAATAGTGCAGCCTGTTTAAAATTTAAAAAAAAAAATTCCTATTAGTGTCTTTCCACCCATCTCCAGCTAAATAGTGGAAAAACACTACATAGGATAACCTAGAGGGGTTTTTTTGGGCCTTGCAGCGCCGTTTACGGCTGTCTGCACGGTCTCCGTGTGAGCCCAGCTCGCCCTGTAGTCTGTGTGCAGCCATAGCCGGTTGGATTCAGCTCAGGGTTCGTTACTGGCTCATACCTTGAGAAAAATATTCCTTTTTTTCAAATAGTGCAGCCTGTTTAAAAATTTTAAAAAAAATTCCCTATTAGTGTTTTTCCACCCGTCTCCAGCTAAATAGTGGAAAAACACTACATAGGATAACCTAGAGGGGGTTTATTGGGCCTTGCAGCGCCGTTTACGGCTGTCTGTTTTAACAGCGTTCTGCAAGGTCTCTGTGTGTGTGTGTGCAGCTCACTCTGTAGTCTGTGTGCAGCCATATACCCGGTTGTATTCAGCTCAGGGGGGGTTCACACTGCCTCACACAGTTGTCCTTTTTTGCTCATAGTGCAGCCTGCTGCACATTTTTTCTCAAATTTCCTATTAGTGTTTTTCCACCCGTCTCCAGCTAAATTGTGGAAAAACACTACATAGGATAACCTAGAGGGGGGTTTTTGGGCCTTGCAGCGCCGTTTACGGCTGTCTGCACGGTCTCCGTGTGAGCCCAGCTCGCCCTGTAGTCTGTGTGCAGCCATAGCCGGTTGGATTCAGCTCAGGGTTCGTTACTGGCTCATACCTTGAGAAAAATATTCCTTTTTTTCAAATAGTGCAGCCTGTTTAAAAATTTTAAAAAAAATTCCCTATTAGTGTTTTTCCACCCGTCTCCAGCTAAATAGTGGAAAAACACTACATAGGATAACCTAGAGGGGGTTTATTGGGCCTTGCAGCGCCGTTTACGGCTGTCTGCACGGTCTCTGTGTGAGCGCAGCTCGCCCTGTAGTCTGTGTGCAGCTCTAGCCGGTTGGATTCAGCTCAGGGTGCGTTACTGCCTCATACCTTGAAAAACAATTTCCTTTTTTTTCAAATAGTGCAGCCTGTTTAAAATTTTTTAAAAAAAATCCTATTAGTGTCTTTCCACCCGTCTCCAGCTAAATAGTGGAAAAATACTACATAGGATAACCTAGAGGAGGGTTTTTTGGCCTTGCAGCGCCGTTTACGGCTGTCTGCACGGTCTCTGTGTGAGCGCAGCTCGCCCTGTAGTCTGTGTGCAGCTATAGCCGGTTGGATTCAGCTCAGGGTGCGTTACTGCCTCATACCTTGAAAAACAATTTCCTTTTTTTCAAATAGTGCAGCCTGTTTAAAATTTAAAAAAAAAAATTCCTATTAGTGTCTTTCCACCCATCTCCAGCTAAATAGTGGAAAAACACTACATAGGATAACCTAGAGGGGTTTTTTTGGGCCTTGCAGCGCCGTTTACGGCTGTCTGCACGGTCTCCGTGTGAGCCCAGCTCGCCCTGTAGTCTGTGTGCAGCCATAGCCGGTTGGATTCAGCTCAGGGTTCGTTACTGGCTCATACCTTGAGAAAAATATTCCTTTTTTTCAAATAGTGCAGCCTGTTTAAAAATTTAAAAAAAAATTCCCTATTAGTGTTTTTCCACCCGTCTCCAGCTAAATAGTGGAAAAACACTACATAGGATAAACTAGAGGGGGTTTATTGGGCCTTGCAGCGCCGTTTACGGCTGTCTGCACGGTCTCTGTGTGAGCGCAGCTCGCCCTGTAGTCTGTGTGCAGCTCTAGCCGGTTGGATTCAGCTCAGGGTGCGTTACTGCCTCATACCTTGAAAAACAATTTCCTTTTTTTTCAAATAGTGCAGCCTGTTTAAAATTTAAAAAAAAAAATCCTATTAGTGTCTTTCCACCCGTCTCCAGCTAAATAGTGGAAAAATACTACATAGGATAACCTAGAGGAGGGTTTTTTGGCCTTGCAGCGCCGTTTACGGCTGTCTGCACGGTCTCTGTGTGAGCGCAGCTCGCCCTGTAGTCTGTGTGCAGCTATAGCCGGTTGGATTCAGCTCAGGGTGCGTTACTGCCTCATACCTTGAAAAACAATTTCCTTTTTTTCAAATAGTGCAGCCTGTTTAAAATTTAAAAAAAAAAAAACCTATTAGTGTCTTTCCACCCGTCTCCAGCTAAATAGTGGAAAAACACTACATAGGATAACCTAGAGGAGGGTTTTTTGGCCTTGCAGCGCCGTTTACGGCTGTCTGCACGGTCTCCGTGTGATTTAAACTAGCTCTGTAGCCCGATCTGCACAAAAAAAAGTAAAGTTCACCAAACACAACTTAACACTTGTGAAGGCCACATTTGAAAAATAATAAAGTTTAGTCCACACTTTACAACATTAGTGTTTCTTACACCTGTTAGGAGGAGCATTTCAGGAATAAGCACGCTAAGGCCTTAGTACTTTTCTGCTTATCTTTATCTGTCAACCAAGATGAAGAGGGCAGGGAGTAAGGCACGTGGGCGTGGGCGCGGAGCAGGGAGAGGAGCAGGGAGAGGACGTGGTGATTCTGTGCCTGCTGCGGGCGCCGGTGACTCGTCGTCACTCAGTTTCAGCAGGGAACAGTCCTTCATGCGCAGCTTTGTCGGAGAGCGCCGTGCACCGCTGCTGCGTGAAGACCAAATTGAAGCCGTTGTCGGGTGGATGGCAGCTAACGCCTCGGCATCGACTTCAGTTAGTGCCACATCCTCTCAGGCACAGAGCACTGGAGAGCAGCCATCTGTCTCTTCACCACCTGCCAAATTGGCCAGGCAGTCAGAGAGCCCAGGACAGGAGCCGTCTCTACTTCTGTTCTCTGAATCTCTTGGCTTGGAAACAGGGGGCCAGCCAAGCAGCATTGGAGAAATGGAAGAAGAGGCAGTGTGCAGTGATGCCCAACAGCTTTTTCTCTCTGACTCTGAAGAGGCAGGTGGGCCAGTGCCTCCGGTGACCACAGCGCAGTACGCATCTGATGATGAAACTCAGGTGCCGCTTTCTGATGCGTACTGTGCTGCCGAGACTACCCAGGAGGAGCAGTTGGTGGCAGAGGGTAGTGGAGATGATGAGGTCCTTGACCCATCGTGGCGTGAGGAACAGGAAGGTGGTGGGAGCAGCTCTGAGGAAGAGCTTCCCCTTACGGGCCAAAGAGGGAGAGGGAGGGGGAAGACTGCGGAGCCTGTAGCCTCCACTTTGGCACCCGTTAGGAGCCTGTCTCTTTCCAAAGCCAAAAAGGGCACTCCCAAGACTTGCAGTGCCTGGTCCTTTTTTGACACAGTTGCAGATGACATTTGTTTTGTCAAATGCAAGCTGTGTCATCAGAAAGTAAAAAGAGGTAAAAGTGTCAGCAACCTCAATACCACAAATATGTGGAAACATGTGCGGACCAGGCACGCGGTGGAGTTACAGAAACACAGTGAAGACGTAGGCCAACCAACAGCGGCAGCTACCACCTCTTCATCTTGTGTTGCCTCTTCCTCCACTGTTGTCCAGAGACCTAGTGTAATTCCACCCACAGCACCACCTTCCCAGTCATCCTCACACTCCCAGTCTACTCTACATCCATCGGTAGTACAGGCATGGGAGAAAAGGCGGGCATTCTCGGCCAACCACCCCCGAGCACAGGCTCTGAATGCAGGCATTGCCAAACTGTTGTCCCTGGAAATGCTCTCGTTCAGGCTGGTGGAGACTGACAGCTTCCATGACTTGATGGCATTGGCAGTCCCACAGTACAAGGTGCCCAGCCGCTTTTACTTCAGCAGGCAGGCTGTCCCTGCCCTGCACAGGCATGTTGAGGCAAACATAAAACATGCGCTACTGAACGCCGTCAGTAGCAAGGTCCACCTCACCACCGATGCGTGGACCAGTCAGCATGGACAGGGGCGATATGTTTCCCTCACTGCCCATTGGGTTAATGTTGTTGAGCCAGGTACAGATCGTGCGAGTGGCGCAGGACGTGTCCTGCCCACTCCAAGGATTGCAGGAATCCAGTCTGTACGCATCGACTCCTCCTCTTACACCAGTTCCTCAGATTCCTCTCTGCAGGATCCGTCACAGTCCACCTCCACATGGACCCGTGAACGTTTACCTATGACCGACATGAGCACAGCCGTGGCCAAACGTCAGCAGGCCGTCTTGAAACTAGTTTCACTGGGGCATCGAAGCCACACAGCGCAGGAGCTCTGGAATGCCATCAAGCTGGAGAGCGATGTGTGGTTACTGCCAGCAAATCTCCAGCCAGGCATGGTAGTGTGTGACAATGGCCGAAATCTGGTGGCAGCTTTGGCCCTTGGCAACCTCACTCACATCCCATGTCTGGCACATGTGCTCAATTTGGTTGTGCAGAGTTTTCTGAGGGACTATCCGGATCTTGATGCCCTGCTGCACAAGGTCCGCCTAGAGTGTGCTCACTTGCGGCGTTCCAGCTTGGCCAGATCCCGCATTGCTGCTCTGCAGCGCCGATTCCGCCTTCCGGAACACCGCATCATATGTGACCTACCTACCCGGTGGAATTCCACGTTACATATGTTGGAGCGGTTGTGTGAGCAGCAGCAAGCAGTTATGGAGTACCGGCTGCATCAGGCGCAAAGAAGTCGCAGTCAGCGCCGATCAGACTTCACAACCACAGAGTGGGCCACTATGAAGGACGTCTGCCAGGTTTTGTGTCCTTTTGATTATTCCACGCGGATGGCAAGTGCAGATGATGCACTAGTCAGCATGACTGTCCCCCTTATCTGCCTGCTTCAGCAAACTTTGCAAGGGTTAAGGGATGATGTTGTGGAAGAGGTGGAGGATGAGGAGTCACCTTTTCCATCAGCTTCTGGAGAGTCAGCGCCACGTGGTTCCTCACAAAGGGGTACGCAGGGGCCAATTTGTGAGGAGGATGAGGAGGAGTCAATGGAGGAGGAAGAGCTCCGTCCAGAGGAGGGATCGACACAATTGTCCAGTGGTCAGTGTGTACAGCGAGGGTGGGGTGATGACGAGCGGGCAGAGATCATGTCTCAAGCAGGGGACAGCGTTTCTGGGCCAGTTGGCACTCTGCAGCACATGGTGGATTTCATGCTGCAGTGCCTGAGAAACGACCGCCGCATCGACCACATTCTCAACATGCCTCATTATTGGGTGTTCACCCTCCTCGATCCTCGCTACCGGGACAACGTCCAAAACCTCATCCCTGCGTTGACCCGGGAGCGTAAATTGCGGGAGTACCACGACACACTGGTGAATTCCATCATCTTCTCCTGTCCAACTGAGAGGAGTGCTGCTAGTGCTTTACAAAGCAGCTCAGTGCGTCGAGGCAGTGGGGGAGGCTCTGCCCAAAGAGGGAGCAGAAGCAGTGCCTCTGCCCAAGGCAAGCCCAGTATGGCACAACTCTGGCACACTTTTGTGTGCCCGCCCCAAATGTCTACACCATCACCGGCGGCTCCAGTCAGCAGGAGGCAACGGTTCCGTCAGATGGTGACAGACTACATGGCTTGCCCTCTTACTGTACTCCCAGACGGCTCTTCCCCGTTCAAGTTTTGGGTCTCTAAGCTGGATACATGGCCAGAGCTAAGCCAGTATGCATTGGAGGTGCTGGCTTGCCCTGCGGCTAGTGTCTTATCGGAACGTGTCTTTAGTGCCGCAGGTGGTGTACTAACAGACCGTCGCATGCGACTATCCTCCGATAACTTTGACCGGCTTACTTTCCTGAAAATGAACCAGGCCTGGATCTCGCAGGAATTTGCCACTCCTCTGCCTGATTAAGTAATTGGGTGTCATCCAGGTCTCCTGCTGTGTTCATCTTTCTACCACCTGAACTGCTATTCCTGGGCTCCAACACCGCCAGTTGCGGCTCAGAAGTGCAGGCTGCACAGTAAAAACATACGACCCAGTGTTATTGGGTTTCAGTAACGTCAGCTGATCCCCAGCTGTGTAGCCGGCAATGTGTCCTGCGACCGCCACGCTGGCACAACAACCTAAATGTAAGGGAACCTGTCCCCCCCCCCGTCGTTTGTTACTGAAAGAGCCATCTTGTGCAGCAGTAATGCTGCACAAGGAAAAGGTAGCTCTTTTTTTTTAGCTCCTTGCACACGCAGAACTTAACACTTATAAAATGTGTTCACTGATACCGTTATACTGTCCCGGAGCTGGGACTTTCCTTCGCAATGTGACGCAGCACAGCCGTCATTCCTACCCCCTTGGTGCCATGCGCTGCCTCCTCAGCGTTGTTTTAAGCTGTCACGGAGCCTGCGCTGTTCTGTTATCCCTTGGGCATGCCCTATTTGCGCTGCCTGTCTTCTGACATAATTTGGTGTCAGGCTGGCTGCGCCTGTGCGGCCGCGCTGCCCGAGATCCCGCCTCGCTGTGTCTTCTGATTGAGTCACACTGCGGGCCTGGGATCCATGGCCATGCGCAGTGCATATCTTCCCCTCGGGCTCTCGCTCATTTCCCTCCGCCTTCTTTAGACTGTGCGCCGTCAGCTGATCCCTAATAGCATGCCACGGCCGTGACACCGCACGGTCTGAAGAAGAGGGAAGGAGGGGAGTGAGAGTCGAGGATATGCACTGTGCATGTCCATGGTTCCAAGGCCCGCAGTGGGATTACGTTAGACGAGACTGCGAGGTGGGATCTGGAGCAGCGTGGACGCACAGGCACTGACAGCCTGACACCAAATTATGTCAGAAGACAGGCAGCGCTAATTGGGCATGGCCAAGGGCTAACAGAACAGCGCAGGCTCCGTGACAGCTTAAAACAACGCTGAGGAGGCAGCACACGGCACCAAGGGGATAGGAATGTCAGCTGTGCTGTGTCCCATTACGAAGGAAATTCGCACCTCCGGGACGGTTTAACGGTATAAGGGGACACATTTTTAGTGTTTACTTCGGTGTTTGCAAGGAGCATAATTAAAAGAACCACCTTTTCCTTTTGCATCGTTAGTGATGCACAAGATGGCTCTTTCAGCTACAAACGTCTTGGGGGGGGGTTAAAGGTTCCCTTTCAACTTGCTACAATCAGGCTTCGGCCTACACTCTGTTCCTCTGCTCCTCCTGCTGTCCCTGGGCTCTAACACCGCCAGTTGGTGTCTGGAAGTGCTGTGTGCACAGTCAACAGTCGCTCCTCTGTTATTGGGGTTCAGTAACGTCAGCTGATCCCCAGCTGTGTGTGCGGCAATACCTCCAATCTGCTCCTCCTGCTGTCCCTGGGCTCTAACACCGCCAGTTGGTGCCTGGAAGTGCTGTGTGCACAGTCAACAGTCGCTCCTCTGTTTTTGGGGTTCAGTAACGTCAGCTGATCCCCAGCTGTGTGTGCGGCAATACCTCCAATCTGCTCCTCCTGCGGTCCCTGGGCTCTAACACCACCAGTTGGTGCCTGGAAGTGCTGTGTGCACAGTCAACAGTCGCTCCTCTGTTATTGGGGTTCATTAACGTCAGCTGATCCCCAGCTGTGTATCCGGCAATGTGTCATGCGACCGCCACGCTGGCACAACTAAAATGTAAGGGGACCTGTCCCCCCCCCCCCTAGGCGTTTGTTACTGAAAGAGCCACCATGTGCAGCACTAATACTGCACAAGGGAAAGGTCGCTCTTGAAATTATGCTCCTTGCAAACGCTGAACTACACACTCATGTAATGTGTCCCCTCACACCGTCCAACCGTCCCGGAGGTGGGACTTTCCTTTGTAATGTGACGCAGCACAGCCGTCATTGCTACCCCCTTGACACCGTGCGCTGCCTCCTTAGCGTTGTTTGATTCCGTCATGGACCCTGCGCTGTTATGTTATCCCTTGGCCATGCACAGTTTGCGCTGCCCGTCCTCTGACATCATTTGTTGTCGTCCTGGCTGCGCCTGTGCGTCCACGCTGCCCGAAATCACACCTCGCAGTGTCGTCTAATGTGATCCCACAGTGGGCCTGGTATCCATGGCCATGCGCAGTGCATCTACTAGCCTCTCACTCCCCTTCTTCACGCTTCTTCAGACTAGGCGGCGTCAGCTGATCCCTAATAGCATGCCACGGCCGTGACGCCGCACAGTCTGAAGAAGCAGGAAGGAGGTGAGTGAGAGGCGATGATATGCACTGCGCATGCCCATGGATCCCTGGCCCGCAGTGGGACTACATTAGATGACACTGCAAGGTTTGATCTCGGGCAGCTTGGACGCACAGGCACTGCCAGCCTGACACCTACATGATGTCAGAAGACGGCCACAGCTAACTGTGCATGGCCAAGGGATAACATTACAGCGCGGGCTCCGTGACAGAACCAAACAACGTTGAGGAGGTGGCACCCGGCACCAAGGGGGTTGGAATGACGGCTGTGCTGTGTCACATTACAAAGGAAAGTCCCACTTCCGGGATGGTTTGACGGTGTGAGGGGACACATTATATGAGTGTGTACTTCAGCGTTTGCAAGGAGCATAATTTTCGGAGCCACCATTTTCCATGTGCAGTATTACTGCTGTACAAGATGGCTCTTTCAGCAACAAATGCCTGGGGGGGGGGGGTTAAAGGTTCCCTTTCAACTTGCTCCACTGCATGCTTCGGCCTACACTCTGCTCCTCTTTGATTCCCTGGGTTTCAACACTGTCAGTTGCCACCTGGAAGTGTTGTCTACACAGAAAAAACACTAGGTGATGTGTCAGTGGGGTTCAGCACCGCCAGCTGTTCCCCTGCTGTGTAGTCGGCAACGTGTCCAGCACAAGCCACGCTGGCACAACAGAACAAAAGCTGCCACCAGTGCAGGCTTCGGCCTACACTCTGCTCCTCTCCTCCTCCTGCTGACCCTGGGCTCAAACACCGCTAGTTTTTGCCCGGAAGTGCTAGCTGCACAGAGAAAAACACCAGCCAATGTGTTAGTGGGGTTCAGCAACGCCAGCTGTTCCCCTGCTGTGTAGCCGGCAACGTGACCTGCAAACGCCACGCAGGCACATGAACTGAAATTAAAGGGAACCTGGCCCCACCCCCCCAGGTGTTTCTATGTATAACAGCCACCTAGTACAGCAGTACTGCTGCATTTGTACAAGGTGGCTGACTTTTTCTCCTTGCCCACATTGAACTCAACACGTACAAAATGTGTCTCATTGAGACCATTCCACTGTCCCTGAGGTGTGACTTTCCTTTCTAATGATACGCAGCACCCCCCTTGGTAGCGTTTCCCGTCTTTTGTCATCATGGTTAGCTGGCTGCGCCTGTGCATCCGCCCTGCTATAAACAACGCCCCTCGTTGTCATATTTATTTTGTCAGCGAGGGTGTGGTTTATGGGCACGAGCAGTGCATATGTTCGCCTGTCTTAACTCATCTCCTTCCGCCTTCTTCAGACTGTGCGGCCTCCCGGCCGTGGTAGGCGATAAGGGATCAGCTGAGGCCGCCCAGTCTGAAGCAGGTGTAAGGACATGTGTGAGCGGCAAACCTATTTACTGCACAAGGCCACGAATCCCAGCCACGCAGTGTGATTTTTTGAAAACACACTGTGGGTCTGGGATTCATGTCCATCGCTAACCGCAACGGCCGACATGAAATGAGGTCAGAAGACAGGAAGCGCTCACAGCACATGGCGAAGGGATCACAATAGCGCAGACTCCTGTACAGCAAACAACAACGCTCAGGAATCTGCGCCCAGCAGCTAGGTGTAAATTTTGACACCTGTGCTGCATCTCCTTAAAAAGACAAGTCACGCCTCCACTACTGTTTGACAGTATAGTGGGCTAAATAGTGTACGTGTTTTATTCAGCGTGTGCAAGGAGCAAATTAAATAGAGCAACCTTTTACTTGTGCAGCATTAATGCTGCACAAGGTGTGGCTCTTGTACCTTGCAACACCTGAGGGGGGGTTAAAGGTTACCTTTGAAATTGGTTCAACTAGGCTTCGGCCTACACTCTGCTCCTCTCCTGCTGACCCTGGGCTCAAACACCGCTAGTTTTTGCTCGGAACTGCTAGCTGCAAAGAGAAAAACACCAGTCAATGTGTTAGTGGGGTTCAGCACCGCCAGCTGTTCCCCTGCTGTGTAGTCGGCATCGTGTCCAGCACAAGCCACGCTGGCACAATTGACCAAAAGCTGCCACCAGTGCAGGCTTCGGCCTACACTCTGCTCCTCTCCTCCTCCTGCTGACCCTGGGCTCAAACACCGCCAGTTTCTGCCCGGACATGCTAGCTGCACAGAGAAAAACACCCACCATTGTGTCAGTGGGGTTCAGCACCGCCAGCTGTTCCCCCGCTGTGTAGCCGGCATCGTGTCCAGCACAAACCACGCTGGCACAACTGACCAAAAGCTGACACCAGTGCAGGCTTCGGCCTACACTCTGCTCCTCTCCGCCTCCTGCTGACCCTGGGCTCAAACACCTCCAGTTTCTGCCCGGAAGTGCTAGCTGCACAGAGAAAAACACCAGCCAATGTGTTAGTGGGGTTCAGCACCGCCAGCTGTTCCCCTGCTGTGTAGCTTGCATCGTGTCCCGCACAAGCCACGCTGGCACAACCGACCAAAAGCTGCCACCAGTGCAGGCTTCGGCCTACACTCTGCTCCTCTCCTCCTCCTGCTGACCCTGGGCTCTAACACCGCCAGTTTTTGCCCGGACATGCGAGCTGCA
Organism: Ranitomeya imitator; assembly: GCF_032444005.1. Taxonomy (NCBI): domain Eukaryota; kingdom Metazoa; phylum Chordata; class Amphibia; order Anura; family Dendrobatidae; genus Ranitomeya; species Ranitomeya imitator. The sequence goes on along the minus strand of NC_091287.1, from coordinate 463,230,436 downwards.
CAAAGAAAAACACCAGTCAATGTGTCAGTGGGGTTCAGCAACGCCAGCTGTTCCCCTGCTGTGTAGCCGGCAACGTGTCCTGCAAACGCCACGCAGGCACATGAACTGAAATTGAAGGGAGCCTGCCCCCCACCCCCAGGTGTTTCTATGTATAACAGCCACCTTGTACAGCAGTACTGCTGCATTTGTACAAGGTGGCTGACTTTTTCTCCTTGCCCACGTGGAACTCAACACGTACAAAATGTGTCTCATTGAGACCATTCCACTGTCCCTGAGGTGTGACTTTCCTTTCTAATGATACGCAGCACCACCCTTGTTAGCGCTGCCCGTCTTTTGACATCATTGGTTAGCTGGCTGCGCCTGTGCGTCTGCCCTGCTCGAAACAACGCCCCTCGGTGTCTTATTTTTTTGGACAGCGAGGGTGTGATTGATGGGCATGTGCAGTGCATATGTTTGCCTGTGTTCACTCATCTCCTTCCGCCTTCTTCAGACTGGGTGTCCTCATGGCCGCGGCAGGCGATAAGGGATCAGATGAGGCCGCCCAGTCTGAAGCAGGTGTAAGGACATGTGTGAGCGGCAAACCTATTTACTGCACAAGGCCACGAATCCCAGCCACGCAGTGTGATTTTTTGAAAACACACTGTGGGTCTGGAATTCATGTCCATCGCTAACCGCAACGGCCGACATGAAATGAGGTCAGAACACAGGAAGCGCTCAGTCACAGCGCATGGCCAAGGGACCACAATAGCGCAGACTCCTGTACAGCAAATAACAACGCTCAGGAATCTGCGCCCAGCAGCTAGGTGTAAATTTTGACACCTGTGCTGCAACTCCTTAAAAAGACAAGTCACGACTCCACTACTGTTTGACAGTATAGTGGGCTAAATAGTGTACGTGTTTTATTCAGCGTGTGCAAGGAGCAAATTAAATAGAGCAACCTTTTACTTGTGAAGCATTAATGCTGCACAAGGTGTGGCTCTTGTACCTTGCAACACCTGAGGGGGGGTTAAAGGTAAACTTTGAAATTGGTTCAACTAGGCTTCGGCCTACACTCTGCTCCTCTCCTGCTGACCCTGGGCTCAAACACTGCTAGTTTTTGCCCGGAACTGCTAGCTGCACAGAGAAAAACACCAGTCAATGTGTTAGTGGGGTTCAGCACCGCCAGCTGTTCCCCCGCTGTGTAGCCGGCATCGTGTCCAGCACAAGCCACGCTGGCACAACTGACCAAAAGCTGCCACCAGTGCAGGCTTCGGCCTACACTCTGCTCCTCTCCTCCTCCTGCTGACCCTGGGCTCAAACACCTCCAGTTTCTGCCCGGAAGTGCTAGCTGCACAGAGAAAAACACCAGCCAATGTGTTAGTGGGGTTCAGCACCGCCAGCTGTTCCCCTGCTGTGTAGCCGGCATCGTGTCACTCCACTGTCCCTGAGGTGTGACTTTCCTTTCTAATGACACGCAGCACCCCCATTGTTAGCGCTGCCCGTCTTCTGACATCATTGGTTGGCTGGCTGTGCCTGTGCGTCCGCCCTGCCCGACACAACGCCCCTCGTTGTCTCATATATTTTGACTGCGAGGGTGTGATTGATGGGCACGAGCAGTGCATATGTTCCCCTGTCTTCACTCCCCTCCTTCCGCCTTCTTCTGACTGTGCGGCCTCATGGCCGCGGCATGCGATAAGGGATCAGCTGAGGCCGCCCAGTCTGAAGCAGGTGTAAGGACATGTGTGAGCGGCGAACATATTTACTGCACAAGGCCACGAATCCCAGCACCGCAGTGTGACTTTAGGAAAAGGCACTGTGGGTCTGGGATATATGGCCATCGTTAACCGCACCGGCCAACATGAAATGAGGTCATGAGACGGCCTGCACTAACAGGGTATTGCCAAGGGATAACACAAGAGCGCAGTTTCCTGTACTGCAAATAACAACGGTAAGGAATCTGCGCCCAGCACCTAGGTGTAAATTTGTACACCTGTGCTGCGTCTCCTTAAAAAGACAAGTCACGCCTCCACTACTGTTTGACAGTATAATGGGCTAAATAGTGTACGTGTTTTATTCAGCGTGTGCAAGGAACAAAATTAAGAGAGCAACCTTTGACTTGTGCATCATTAATGCAGTTCAAGGTGTGGCTCTTGTACCTTGCAACACCTGAGAGGGGGTTAAAGGTTACCTTTGAAATTGGTTCAACTAGGCTTCGGCCTACACTCTGCTCCTCTCCTCCTCCTGCTGACCCTGGGCTATAACACCGCCAGTTGTAGCCTGGAAGTGCTAGCTGCACAGAGAAAAACACCAGCCAATGTGTTAGTGGGGTTCAGCACCGCCAGCTGTTCCCCTGCTGTGTAGCCGGCATCGTGTCCAGCACAAGCCACACAGGCACAACCGACCAAAAGCTGCCACCAGTGCAGGCTTTGGCCTACACTCTGCTCCTCTCCTCCTCCTGCTGACCCTGGGCTCAAACACCGCTAGTTTTTGCCCGGAACTGCTAGCTGCACAGAGAAAAACACCAGTCAATGTGTTAGTGGGGTTCAGCACCGCCAGCTGTTCCCCTGCTGTGTAGTCGGCATCGTGTCCAGCACAAGCCACGCTGGCACAACTGACCAAAAGCTGCCACCAGTGCAGGCTTCGGCCTACACTCTGCTCCTCTCCTCCTCCTGCTGACCCTGGGCTCAAACACCTCCAGTTTCTGCCCGGAAGTGCTAGCTGCACAGAGAAAAACACCAGCCAATGTGTTAGTGGGGTTCAGCACCGCCAGCTGTTCCCCTGCTGTGTAGCCGGCAACGTGTCCTGCAAACGCCACGCAGGCACATGAACTGAAATTGAAGGGAGCCTGCCCCCCACCCCCAGGTGTTTCTATGTATAACAGCCACCTTGTACAGCAGTACTGCTGCATTTGTGCAAGGTGGCTGACTTTTTTCTCCTTGCCCACGTGGAACTCAACACGTACAAAATGTGTCTCATTAGAGACCATTCCACTGTCCCTGAGGTGTGACTTTCCTTTCTAATGACACGCAGCACCCCCATTGTTAGCGCTGCCCGTCTTCTGACATCATTGGTTGGCTGGCTGTGCCTGTGCGTCCGCCCTGCCCGACACAACGCCCCTCGTTGTCTCATATATTTTGACTGCGAGGGTGTGATTGATGGGCACGAGCAGTGCATATGTTCCCCTGTCTTCACTCCCCTCCTTCCGCCTTCTTCTGACTGTGCGGCCTCATGGCCGCGGCATGCGATAAGGGATCAGCTGAGGCCGCCCAGTCTGAAGCAGGTGTAAGGACATGTGTGAGCGGCGAACATATTTACTGCACAAGGCCACGAATCCCAGCACCGCAGTGTGACTTTAGGAAAAGGCACTGTGGGTCTGGGATTTATGGCGATCGTTAACCGCACCGGCCAACATGAAATGAGGTCATGAGACGGCCTGCACTAACAGGGTATTGCCAAGGGATAACACAAGAGCGCAGTCTCCTGTACTGCAAATAACAACGGTAAGGAATCTGCGCCCAGCACCTAGGTGTAAATTTGTACACCTGTGCTGCGTCTCCTTAAAAAGACAAGTCACGCCTCCACTACTGTTTGACAGTATAATGGGCTAAATAGTGTACGTGTTTTATTCAGCGTGTGCAAGGAGCAAAATTAAGAGCGCAACCTTTGACTTGTGCATCATTAATGCAGTTCAAGGTGTGGCTCTTGTACCTTGCAACACCTGAGGGGGGATTAAAGGTTACCTTTGAAATTGGTTCAACTAGGCTTCGGCCTACACTCTGCTACTCTCCTCCTCCTGCTGACCCTGGGCTATAACACCGCCAGTTGTAGCCTGGAAGTGCTAGCTGCACAGAGAAAAACACCAGCCAATGTGTTAGTGGGGTTCAGCACCGCCAGCTGTTCCCCTGCTGTGTAGCCGGCATCGTGTCCAGCACAAGCCACGCTGGCACAACCGACCAAAAGCTGACACCAGTGCAGGCTTCGGCCTACACTCTGCTCCTCTCCTCCTCCTGCTGACCCTGGGCTCAAACATCGCTAGTTTTTGCCCGGAACTGCTAGCTGCACAGAGAAAAACACCAGTCAATGTGTTAGTGGGGTTCAGCACCGCCAGCTGTTCCCCTGCTGTGTAGTCGGCATCGTGTCCAGCACAAGCCACGCTGGCACAACTGACCAAAAGCTGCCACCAGTGCAGGTTTCGGCCAACACTCTGCTCCTCTCCTCCTCCTGCTGACCCTGGGCTCAAACACCTCCAGTTTCTGCCCGGAAGTGCTAGCTGCACAGAGAAAAACACCAGCCAATGTGTTAGTGGGGTTCAGCACCGCCAGCTGTTCCCCTGCTGTGTAGCCGGCAACGTGTCCTGCAAACGCCACGCAGGCACATGAACTGAAATTAAAGGGAGCCTGCCCCCCACCCCCAGGTGTTTCTATGTATAACAGCCACCTTGTACAGCAGTACTGCTGCATTTGTGCAAGGTGGCTGACTTTTTTCTCCTTGCCCACGTGGAACTCAACACGTACAAAATGTGTCTCATTAGAGACCATTCCACTGTCCCTGAGGTGTGACTTTCCTTTCTAATGACACGCAGCACCCCCATTGTTAGCGCTGCCCGTCTTCTGACATCACTGGTTGGCTGGCTGTGCCTGTGCGTCCGCCCTGCCCAACACAACGCCCCTCGTTGTCTCATATGTTTTGACTGCGAGGGTGTGATTGATGGGCACGAGCAGTGCATATGTTCCCCTGTCTTCACTCCACTCCTTCCGCCTTCTTCTGACTGTGCGGCCTCATGGCCGCGGCATGCGATAAGGGATCAGCTGAGGCCGCCCAGTCTTAAGCAGGTGTAAGGACATGTGTGAGCGGCGAACATATTTACTGCACAAGGCCACGAATCCCAGCACCGCAGTGTGACTTTAGGAAAAGGCACTGTGGGTCTGGGATTTATGGCCATCGATAACCGCACCGGCCAACATGAAATGAGGTCATAAGACGGGCAGCTCTAACAGGGCATTGCCAAGGGATAACACAAGAGTGTTGACTCCTGTACAGCAAATAACAACGCTCAGGAAGCTGCGCCAAGCACCAAGGCGTTATTTGGGACACCTGTGCTGCGTCTCCTTAAAAAGCCAAGTCACGCATCCACTACAGTTTGACTGTAGAATGGGCAAAATTGTGTACGTCTTTCATTCAGCGTGTGCAAGTAGACAAATTAATAGAGCAACCTTTCACTTGTGCAGCATTAATACTGCACAAGGTGTGTCTCTTGTACTTTGTAACACCTGGGGGGGGTTAAAGGTTTCCTTTGAAATTGGTTCAACTAGGCTACGGCCTACACTCTGCTCCTCTCCTCCTCCTCCTCCTGCTTCACCACGGTCTCTAACATTGCTAGTTTTTGCCCGCAAGTGCTAGCTGCACAGAGAAAAACACCCGCCATTGTGTTAGTGGGGTTCAGCAACGCCAGCTGTTCCCACACTGTGTAGCCGGCAAAGTGTCCTGCAAACGCAACGCTGACACAAAGCTGCCTCCAGTGCAGGCTTCGGCCTACACTCTGCTCCCCCTGCTTACCCTTTGCTCCAGCACCGCTAGTTGGGGCTCTAGGAAGACAATCTTTAATAGGCAACGCATCTGGGTTCCAGCACCGCCAGCTGGTTCTCGGCAGTGTTCTTGACACAGGTACTCCCTCGTGCCAAGCTTGGTTTCAGCACCGTCAGCTGTTTCCGGGTTGTGTCAAGCTCACTGAGACGCCTATGCTTGCCCCGTCGTGGTGCGGTCGGGTTAGCCAACTCCAGGGTGCCTCCAGTTTAGGAGCTTCCTATGTGGGCTGCGTGAACTGGTAGTCAAGGCTGGTTCTGTAGTGCCAGTAGGCCCAGCTCCCCCTGTAGGACTGTTGGGGTTCGGTAACTGCGGCTGCCTCGTGGCCTAGCTGTTCTCTCCTCTCCTGTGGGCCTTCGGGTCCACCACCTGGTTCCAGCACCGTCAGCTGGTTCCAGGCCGAGCCTTTGGCTTAGGTGCCTCCTCCTGGGTATCCGAGTTCCGCCAACGTCAGGCGGTCCTTGGTAGTGCTTTTAAGCGCGGGCACCTACAGCTTAGTAACCGGGTTCCAGCACCGCCAGCTGGTCCTCGGTCGTGCCATTGGCTCTTGCACACTGGGGCAACGCATCTGGGTTCCAGCACCGTCAGCTGGTTCTCGGCAGTGTTCTTGACACAGGTACTCCCTCGTGCCAAGCCTGGTTTCAGCACCGTCAGCTGTTTCCGGGTTGTGTCAAGCTCACTGAGACGCCTATGCTTGCCCCGTCGTGGTGCGGTCGGGTTAGCCAACTCCATGGTGCCTCCAGTTTAGGAGCTTCCTATGTGGGCTGCGTGAACTGGTAGTCAAGGCTGGTTCTGTAGTGCCAGTAGGCCCAGCTCCCCCTGTAGGACTGTTGGGGTTCGGTAACTGCGGCTGCCTCGCGGCCTAGCTGTTCTCTCCTCTCCTGTGGGCCTTCGGGTCCACCACCTGGTTCCAGCACCGTCAGCTGGTTCCGGGCCGAGCCTTTGGCTTAGGTGCCTCCTCCTGGGTATCAGAGTTCCGCCAACGTCATGCGGTCCTTGGTAGTGCTTTTAAGCGCGGGCACCTACAGCTTAGTAACCGGGTTCCAGCACCGCCAGCTGGTCCTCGGTCGTGCCATTGGCTCTTGCACACTGGGGCAACGCATCTGGGTTCCAGCACCGCCAGCTGGTTCTCGGCAGTGTTCTTGACACAGGTACTCCCTCGTGCCAAGCCTGGTTTCAGCACCGTCAGCTGTTTCCGGGTTGTGTCAAGCTCACTGAGACGCCTATGCTTGCCCCGTCGTGGTGCGGTCGGGTTAGCCAACTCCATGGTGCCTCCAGTTTAGGAGCTTCCTATGTGGGCTGCGTGAACTGGTAGTCAAGGCTGGTTCTGTAGTGCCAGTAGGCCCAGCTCCCCCTGTAGGACTGTTGGGGTTTGGTAACTGCGGCTGCCTCGCGGCCTAGCTGTTCTCTCCTCTCCTGTGGGCCTTCGGGTCCACCACCTGGTTCCAGCACCGTCAGCTGGTTCCGGGCCGAGCCTTTGGCTTAGGTGCCTCCTCCTGGGTATCCGAGTTCCGCCAACGTCATGCGGTCCTTGGTAGTACTTTTAAGCGCGGGCACCTACAGCTTAGTAACCGGGTTCCAGCACCGTCAGCTGGTCCTCGGTCGTGCCATTGGCTCTTGCACACTGGGGCAACGCATCTGGGTTCCAGCAACGCCAGCTGGTTCTCAGCAGTGTTTTTGACACAGGTACTCCCTCGTGCCAAGCCTGGTTTCAGCACCGTCAGCTGTTTCCGGGTTGTGTCAAGTTCACTGAGACGCCTATGCTTGCCCCGTCGTGGTGCGGTCGGGTTAGCCAACTCCAGGGTGCCTCCAGTTTAGGAGCTTCCTATGTGGGCTGCGTGAACTGGTAGTCAAGGCTGGTTCTGTAGTGCCAGTAGGCCCAGCTCCCCCTGTAGGACTGTTGGGTTCGGTAACTGCGGCTGCCTCGTGGCCTAGCTGTTCTCTCCTCTCCTGTGGGCCTTCGGGTCCACCACCTGGTTCCAGCACCGTCAGCTGGTTCCAGGCCGAGCCTTTAGCTTAGGTGCCTCCTCCTGGGTATCCGAGTTCCGCCAACGTCAGGCGGTCCTTGGTAGTGCTTTTAAGCGCGGCCACCTACAGCTTAGTAACCGTGTTCCAGCACCGTCAGCTGGTCCTCGGTCGTGCCATTGGCTCTTGCACACTGGGGCAACGCATCTGGGTTACAGCAACGCCAGCTGGTTCTCGGCAGTGTTCTTGACACAGGTACTCCCTCGAGCCAAGCCTGGTTTCAGCACCGTCAGCTGTTTCCGGGTTGTGTCAAGCTCACTGAGAGGCCTATGCTTGCCCCGTCGTGGTGCGGTCGGGTTAGCCAACTCCATGGTGCCTCCAGTTTAGGAGCTTCCTATGTGGGCTGCGTGAACTGGTAGTCAAGGCTGGTTCTGTAGTGCCAGTAGGCCCAGCTCCCCCTGTAGGACTGTTGGGGTTCGGTAACTGCGGCTGCCTCGCGGCCTAGCTGTTCTCTCCTGTGGGCTTTCGGGTCCACCACCTGGTTCCAGCACCGTCAGCTGGTTCCGGGCCGAGCCTTTGGCTTAGGTGCCTCCTCCTGGGTATCCGAGTTCCGCCAACGTCAGGCGGTCCTTGGTAGTGCTTTTAAGCGCGGGCACCTACAGCTTAGTAACCGGGTTCCAGCACCGCCAGCTGGTCCTCGGTCGTGCCATTGGCTCTTGCACACTGGGGCAACGCATCTGGGTTCCAGCACCACCAGCTGGTTCTCGGCAGTGTTCTTGTCACAGGTACTCCCTCGTGCCAAGCCTGGTTTCAGCACCGTCAGCTGTTTCCGGGTTGTGTCAAGCTCACTGAGACGCCTATGCTTGCCCCGTCGTGGTGCGGTCGGGTTAGCCAACTCCAGGGTGCCTCCAGTTTAGGAGCTTCCTATGTGGGCTGCGTGAACTGGTAGTCAAGGCTGGTTCTGTAGTGCCAGTAGGCCCAGCTCCCCCTGTAGGACTGTTGGGGTTCGGTAACTGCGGCTGCCTCGCGGCCTAGCTGTTCTCTCCTCTCCTGTGGGCCTTCGGGTCCACCACCTGGTTCCAGCACCGTCAGCTGGTTCCAGGCCGAGCCTTTGGCTTAGGTGCCTCCTCCTGGGTATTCGAGTTCCGCCAACGTCAGGCGGTCCTTGGTAGTGCTTTTAAGCGCGGGCACCTACAGCTTAGTAACCAGGTTCCAGCACCGCCAGCTGGTCCTCGGTCGTGCCATTGGCTCTTGCACACTGGGGCAACGCATCTGGGTTCCAGCACCGCCAGCTGGTTCTCGGCAGTGTTCTTGACACAGGTACTCCCTCGTGCCAAGCCTGGTTTCAGCACCGTCAGCTGTTTCCGGGTTGTGTCAAGCTCACTGAGACGCCTATGCTTGCCCCGTTGTGGTGCGGTCGGGTTAGCCAACTCCAGGGTGCCTCCAGTTTAGGAGCTTCCTATGTGGGCTGCGTGAACTGGTAGTCAAGGCTGGTTCTGTAGTGCCAGTAGGCCCAGCTCCCCCTGTAGGACTGTTGGGGTTCGGTAACTGCGGCTGCCTCGCGGCCTAGCTGTTCTCTCCTCTCCTGTGGGCCTTCGGGTCCACCACCTGGTTCCAGCACCGTCAGCTGGTTCCAGGCCGAGCCTTTAGCTTAGGTGCCTCCTCCTGGGTATCCGAGTTCCGCCAACGTCAGGCGGTCCTTGGTAGTGCTTTTAAGCGCGGGCACCTACAGCTTAGTAACCGGGTTCCAGCACCGTCAGCTGGTCCTCGGTCGTGCCATTGGCTCTTGCACACTGGGGCAACGCATCTGGGTTACAGCAACGCCAGCTGGTTCTCGGCAGTGTTTTTGACACAGGTACTCCCTCGTGCCAAGCCTGGTTTCAGCACCGTCAGCTGTTTCCGGGTTGTGTCAAGCTCACTGAGACGCCTATGCTTGCCCCGTCGTGGTGCGGTCGGGTTAGCCAACTCCAGGGTGCCTCCAGTTTAGGAGCTTCCTATGTGGGCTGCGTGAACTGGTAGTCAAGGCTGGTTCTGTAGTGCCAGTAGGCCCAGCTCCCCCTGTAGGACTGTTGGGGTTCGGTAACTGCGGCTGCCTCGCGGCCTAGCTGTTCTCTCCTCTCCTGTGGGCCTTCAGGTCCACCACCTGGTTCCAGCACCGTCAGCTGGTTCTCGGCAGTGTCTTTTGCTCTTGTACCTTCTGCTCCCCATCCTGGTTCCAGTACCGTCAGCTGGTTCCGGGCAGAGCCTTTGGCTTAGGTGCCTCCTTCTGGGTATCCAAGTTCCACCAACGTCAGGTGGTCCTTGGTAGTGCTTTCAGGCACGGGTACCTCCTGCTTAGTAACCGGGTTCCAGTAATGTCAGCTGGTCCTCGGTAGTTCCATTGGCTCTTGGACCTTCGGCTACCCATCCGGGTTCCAGTACCGTCAGCTGGTTCTCGGCAGTGTCTTTTGCTCTTGTACCTTCTGCTCCCCATCCTGGTTCCAGTACCGTCAGCTGGTTCCGGGCAGAGCCTTTGGCTTAGGTGCCTCCTTCTGGGTATCCGAGTTCTGCCAACGTCAGGCGGTCCTTGGTAGTGCTTTTTAGCACGGGTACCTCCTGCTTAGTAACCGGGTTCCAGTAACGTCAGCTGGTCCTCAGTAGTTCCATAGGCTCTTGAACCTTCGGGTAGCCATCCGAGTTCCAGTTCCATCAGCTGGTTCTTGGCATTTTCTCAGCCTTCTTGTACCTTCTGCTACATTTCCAAGTTGAAGACCCTAAAGTCGACGACCCGGAAGACCACCCCGATGCCGACGACGACGACCCGGAAGACCACCCCGATGACGACGACGGTGGAGACGACAACGGCGGAGACGACGACGGCTGAGACGATGACGGCGGAGATGACGACACTGGAGACGACGACCCTGGAGACGACGACATGGAAGACCGAGAAGCAGAAGAACAAGAGGCTGCAGAACAAAGAGCAGAAGAACATTAAGCATAATACTTAATATCAGAGCAAAAGATATTATCTAAATTATATGCAGAAGAAGACTAAGCAGTGTATGGGGGTGAGTCCGTTCCTCCTCGTGGTGCCCCTGGATAAAGCCTGATGCTGCAGGCCAAACTGAACGCGGACAAATGTAACTTTTGTGACTGGCAGAACGGAAGGTGTAATCTTCCAACTTTTATAGATAACAACTACGGGAATGCCTGTCACAAATGAGAATATGATGAAGAAGTAGAATAGGAAGAATAATAACAGTGGAATAAAAAGAATATGTAGAATAGGAAGAATAATAATAGTTGAATAAAATGAATATGAAGAATGTAATCAAAAAAAAAAAAAAAAAGGTAAAGGATGAAGAAGAAGATGAATAAGGTGAAGAAGAAGTTGATGTCAAAGATGCTGATGATGATGAAGATGAAAGTGTGGGAAAAGAAAAAAAAAAAAGAAAAAAAAGAAGGGGAAGGGCGTGGAATAGTGAAACATCAATATCTGACAAAATAAAAAAAAAAATTTACATAGTCAATATCTTTGTCACTCCGAACGTCTTAAAAAAAAACAAAAAACATGCTATTCTATTTGATTGGGATAAACCTCTATGACTTTAATGTCTCCGCCACCTCCCCAAATACATCCGGCATTATTCTTAGTTGTTTTCCTTCATGTAGAATGAACCTACAAGGAAAGAAAGGGTTCATTTTAATTCCGATATTTTGGTCCCATTGACTTGCATTGGGATCGGGTATCGGTATCGGCGATATCCGATATTTTTTGAATATCGGCCGATCCAGTCCGATACCGATACTTTCCGATATCGGAAGGTATCGTTCAACACTACTGCTAAGAGATCAATTTATTGAGGGACTCTACACCCCTTCTCACCGGGGGCATGTGAGCATGCTTGTTTTTAAGAACCCTGAATTGACATTTGCCCAATTAAAGGAGAGCGCTATACGTCTCCAGCTGGCAGAGGCACCTCGGGATCAGGAGCCTGCGCAACCCATGGCAGAGGCTCCTCAACAACACGGAGTGCCAGTGACATCAGCTATGTCCGGGGCCATTGCTAAGCCCCTGGGGCCCAGTACTAATGAGGCTCTTCAACAAAAGCTTGACTCTTTAACTGATGTTGTTGCTTCAATGGCTAAAACCATGCAGGAGATGAGAGGACCCAAGATGGAGTTGGCAAACCGTAGAGAAGATGTTCCATGGATGAGACCCCGGAGATACCCGACATGGAGAGGACGACCCCGCGACTGCTACCAACCGGATGGACAGCCCATTTGCCGCCGTTGCCAGCAGCCAGGCCACTTTGCACGAGATTGTGATTTAAATGGGAATCCCCTGGGAATGCGGGCCGCTTCGCAGGAATGAACTTTCAAGGCCCAACACCCTGGCACGACAGGTACATCGGAGGACGACCCATTATCCCTATCGTGCTGGACGGAATTCCCCTCAACGCTTTGCTGGACACAGGTTCCCAGATTTCATCTATACCGTATATCCTTTATAAGAGGTACTGGGCTGATGCAGATATTGATAAAGGGCCCTCTGATGTTGAACTAGATATATGGGCCAGTAATGGTAAGTTGGTACCGAAACTAGGATTCAGGGAGATGACCATAAAGATTGGTAAAGTAGAATTGAAGAAACAGGGTATAATTGTTGTTGATGTTGACCGGCGGAACTGTGAACCAACTGTATTGATAGGAATGAATGTGTTAGAGAACTGCTTTTCCGAAGTTATTTCTGTCTTACAGCAAATTGCTGAAACTGCCCAATCTTGCCAGCAGAGAGTTCTTCAAAGGGAAATAAAAGTATTGATGTTAAGGCAACAGGTAGAAGTTGCAGGTGGAGAAATCGGCAGTGTGAGGGTAAGTGATCCAACATCTATTGTAATCCCACCAAAAACAGAAATGCTGGTATGGTGTAGAGCAGCCATTGGTACTAAGGGACGAGATTATCAAGCCTTAATAGAACCAGTGTACACCGACAGCAGGCCCACTATACTCACAGCACGAGGGGTAGTCAAGGTACACCGGGGACGAGTTCCGGTACGACTTTTGAACTGTGGAGAGGAAGAGGTCACTTTGCCAAGGTATGCTACAGTGGCAAAGCTATATACTGTTGACAAGAATGCCATCACAACCATTGAGCCCTTAGAACCAACCTGTCAGGTGGAAGGCAACGGCTCAGACGGAGAATTGGAGGATTGGTGTCAAAAGCTACACGTGGGCATAAATTCAACACCTACCCATCAAAAACAAGGGGTGTATAGGCTAGTGACGGAATATGAACAAGTCTTCAGTAAACACCCATTGGACTTCGGACGGATAGAAGGGGTAGAACACACAATCCCCACCAGTAACCATCCCCCAATAAAAGAAAGATATAGACCCATACCGCCCGCTCACTATCAATGTGCAAAAGATATGCTGAGGGAGATGAAACAGGCCGGGGTAATAAGAGACAGCTGTAGCCCCTGGGCGGCCCCTCTAGTGCTTGCCAAAAAAAAGGATGGAACCATGAGAATGTGCGTAGACTACCGGCGGATTAATAACATCACCCATAAAGACGCCTACCCCTTGCCTAGGATAGAAGAGTCCTTGACTGCTTTGAAATCTGCTAATTATTTTTCCACCTTAGACTTAACAAGCTGGTATTGGCAAGTCCCTGTGGCTGAGAGAGATAAGGAAAAGACGGCATTCACCACACCAATGGGTCTATGTGAATTTAATCGCATGCCATTCGGACTCTGCAACGCATCTGGTACCTTCCAGCGGCTGATGGAATGCTGCCTCGGACACAAGAACTTCGAGACCGTCCTCCTGTACCTAGATGATGTGATCGTCTACTCAAAGACTTACGAACAACACTTAATAGACCTGGCAGAAGTGTTCGAAGCCTTATCCAGGTATGGCATGAAAATCAAGCCATCCAAATGTCACCTTCTCAAGCCAAAGGTACAGTACCTGGGACACATCGTGAGTTCGGAGGGAGTAGCACCGGATCCTGAGAAAATAAGCGCCATAAGGGATTGGCCAAGACCTACCAACGCAAAAGAAGTGAGGCAATTCCTGGGATTGGTGGGTTACTATCGCAGATTTATAAAAGGATTTACCTAGTTGGCAGCACCTTTGCAAGACGCCTTGGTAGGGCAGACGAAGAAACCTTCAAACCGAAACCCTCCTTTTCAGTGGAACGATGAAAGGGAAGACTCTTTTGAACAACTAAAGAAGGCACTAACCGGAGAAGAGGTTCTGGCATACCCAGATTACCATCAACCTTTCATCCTCTACACTGATGCCAGTAATGTGGGACTAGGAGCGGTGCTGTCACAAAAGCAAGAAGGTCGGGAGAAAGTCATCGCCTTTGCAAGTAGAAAGCTCCGGCCTACTGAAAGAAATCCAGAAAATTATAGCTCCTTCAAATTGGAACTACTGGCAGTAGTTTGGGCTGTGACTGAACGTTTCAAACACTATCTGGCTGCTGCAGAATTTATTGTCTATACTGACAACAATCCGTTGACCCACCTGGACACAGCCAAATTAGGTGCGTTAGAACAGCGATGGATAGCCCGGTTATCTAATTACAACTTCAAGATCAAGTATCGAGCAGGTCGCAAGAATGGAAATGCCGATGCCCTATCCCGGATGCCACACTTGAGAGATGTAGAAGAAGAAACGGGGGAGCTTGAAGAAATTGAACTACCAGCCTTCCATCATCCCAAGGCAAAACATCATCAGTCAAGTACCTATCAGAAACAACAAGAGGTTAATTTTAATCCGTTAGCGCACCATAGATGGGCTGACACCCAAGACAGCAATCCGGCTGTGAAGTTGGTGAAGGAACTGTTAACTGAGCAAAGTGCATATCCCGATGAGGATGCCCCAGAAGAGACGCATCAACTCTGGAAAGAGAGAGGCAAAATGTTCCTGTATCAAGGGAAGCTCTGTAGAAGGTACACCAATCCGAAAACACATGAATTGGTTTGGCAGATTATCGTGCCTAAACAAGATGTCAAGATGGTCCTCGAAGCTTACCATAATGGTGCTGGTCACTTCGGTTGGAAAAAGTTAGAAGTACTTCTAAGAGAAAGATTTTATTGGGTCGGGATGAGAAAATCAATCGAACAGTGGTGCAGAAATTGTGGCCCGTGCAACCTCAGAAGAAACGATCAAAAGAACCAAAGAGCACCACTGCAGCCCATAATCACCAAACAACCACTTGAACTTGTAGCCATGGACCACGTGAAGTTGACACAAAGCCGGTCCGGCTATGTCTATGCCTTGACCATCGTGGACCATTATTCACGCTTCTTGGTAGTAGTACCCGTAAAAGATCTGACAGCAAAAACAGCAGCCAAAGCGTTCCAAACGTACTTTTGTATACCCCATGGATATCCGGAACAGGTTCTCACCGACCAAGGTATAGCCTTTGAATCAGAGATCTTCAGAGAATTCTGTAATATGTATGGTTGCAAAAAGATCCGGACGGCGACCTATCATCCACAAACAAACGGCTTATGCGAGAAGATGAACCATATTGTAATAGAACTACTAAAGACTTTACCTGAGGCAGAAAGGAATCAATGGCCAGAGAAATTGCCTGACTTGGTGGATCTGTATAATCATGTCCCAGTGAGTTCCACCAATTGCACCCCAGCTTACCTTATGCGTGCAAGACCCGGCCAATTACCAATCGATCTAGAAATGGGAATTCTGAAACCAGACGCAGAAGTCCAAGACTCCAATTGGGATATCATACGGCAAAAGCAGTATCGCCAAGTGCAAGAGAGTGTGGAAAGAAGCCTTCAGCAAACTAGAGAAAGACAAGAGCGAACTTTCAACCAGAATGCTCTAGCGACCCCATTAAGACCAGGTGACCAAGTGCTCAAGAGAAATCGTCGAACCAATAAACTAGACAATCAGTGGGAAGCCGTACCCTACACAGTTTTACCAACAAGAATGGATAATCCTAAAATGTGTCTCATTAGCAAAAACGGGGGCTTATCATCTGTACTAGTGTCAAGAGACAATCTTAAATTATGTCCGGAAGCATTGAAAGAGACAGAAGTTGTCCAGCCAGAACCAGAAGTTATTCAACCCATGCAGGTCCAACCAGTAAAGGAAAAAGAAGAGGAAATGTATCACACCTGTATAGGAGACTTTCCCAAAACCCTACTAACATACCATGGTGCAGTAGTGGTTCCCATGGTGGCCTTTTACCCAACACCGAACCCAATACCAGAAGTCCCAAGACAGGAAGAGGCTGACCCCGTACTACAGGAGATTCCAGGCCAGGAAGAACAGATTCCTGATCAGAGTGATCCCATTCACGGTGGACTTGCCAACTCCATAGTCGTGGAATTATCTTTAGCAGAGCGGGCAGATACTACATCCGCAGTAGACAGTAGTACACCACATGAAGAGATACCGCTATTACGTAGATCACAGCGTAGTACCCAGGGTCAATTACCGGCCAGGTATGCAGATTACCAATTATAAAACTATAGTCATTGTTATCATTCTGCAACGTTTAAGCCCAGTACCTACAGAGGCTTGTCTGTATGAACTTCTTGCATATTCTTGAACTTGTTATCAGCCCGGAGGCACTAAATCAAAGCTCCGGAAAGACTGCTTTTTGAACTTTGCTTTTTGCTCTTTTTGAACTTTCTTTAGACTTTATATTGACAACTTCGTTGGAAAAATGGAACTAAATTCCTGGACACAAAGTGCAGTGCCTTTCCTAGTACCTTCAAGGATAGGACTGTATTAATGGACGCTATTTGAAGTGACTTTTTACAGAACTCTATTTTTGTTTCCTTGAGTGGTTTTTGTAACTTTTCATTTTTAAGACTCTGTACATATTAATTGTTATTTCAAAATGTTATCGTCCCACAGTCCCGGAGTACTGTTCTTAACTAAGGGGGAATGTGGCACCCCTAGGGGTATTTGCCACAAAAATAGTTACTGACAGTAAATACAAATACTAAAATAGCAAGACTGCACTACCACCTCCGGCCAGAAGGGGGAGCTGCAGAGACTCCCCTTGATCCATTCTGGTCTGAGAGAAGAAATGGCAGTTGGGCAGTTGGGCTAAGGAGCTGAAAGTGAGCGGTCATGCAGCTGAATTTCTATCAGCCCTGTGACTGTTTCCAGGCCTAAATCACCGGCCTGAGGAGAAGAGGGACAGAGAAAAAGGACATTGTGAGAACCGGGTAGTATTAATCACTACCCAGAACAGGCGCAAAGATGGATACCGGATCTGTGGCTGTATTCATTATATATAATACAGCAACCGGAAAAACGTGAGGTGATATCAGCTTCACTAGGGCCGGACGCAGCAACAGACACAGAGTTCAGCGGTACTCCCGGAGGGGGTAAGCCGATAAAAGGACTCGGGTTGCCCATCGAACCAGGACCCGGAGGGGATAGATTGGGCCGGCAGCCAGTTCACATACAGCAGCAGGGCCACACAGAAATTGCGTACAATAAGAGGCGAAGACCCCGGCAGGGTCAAAGTAATTCAGAGTTCCCATACAGACTCCGGTGACAGGGCTGGTTGTAAATCCCTTTATGTTAAAGTAAACTGGTTAAACGTTTCAATGCCTCAGTCTTTCATTTGGACAATAGCCATCTATCCAGGATCGGGATCGTCACCGCTGGGAGAACCTGCTGCTGATCAAGTAACTGCCTGTCCCCTCACGATACCCCTTACACTGTGCATTGTCTGAGGCCACAGCACCGGGTCAAGCCACCCGTGACATCCCGCTTAAGAGACAGACCCCATTGGTCCGGTGCTGGGTATCCCGGTCTCTTGGGCGTCACATATTTAAAAACCACATGGTGAAGGGAGGAGTGCTCAGTCAGTAAGCTAACAGAAATGACAGAAAAACGAATGGCACATCCAAACTAGTGTGAATAGGTGTATACCAGGAGAAGCTACCTCCATATACAATATACTAAATTTTTTTACCTAATGTTCAGCAAGCCATTTTGTTATTCATATTTCATATATTTCATATTCGACATGCTTTGGCACGATAGAGTGCAACCTTTTTTTGTATATTTGGCATAATAATTGGAACCTCCCAAATGTACGAGTGAGAGCCCTCACAAATATTAAAGGAAAAACTAAAGCCAAAACACTCCATGTGAACATATGCTAAAGGGGAGGCATATTTTTTATTATTATTTTTATTTTGCATTATATACATGTAATTATGAAGAAAATAATGTATCTTAGCATTTTCCCATTAAAAATATTTTTGGTTTGGATTGGTAGGTCTTTTTAAAAATCCATAAACCCTATGCAATAGTCTGACAACATTATTCCCAGATTTCACTTGTGAGTCAGAAAGCATGCAGGCATCTTCTCCATGCTGTTTCCAATTAGTTTTAGCTCTTTCCCATCAATTTCAGCTTTTTTCCATGGCCCCAGAACTGTTTATTGGGTCCAGCTGACAAATATTTGGCTTTCCCTTTGACTTGCATTAGATTCGTTACTAATACACAGCTATTAGAAATTATTTGTGCCGATTTTCCCAAATCCAAATATTTCACTATTCGATCATCACTAATAACAGGTGAAATGCAGTTTTTAACTAAAAATCTTTCTTATTAAGGGAAAAAGAAATCCAAACATATAGGGCCCTGTGCAAAAAAGTGATTGCCACTAAATCAAATAACTGGTTGGGTCACCCTTAAGAGCAAAAACTACAGTCAAGTGTTTGCATACAACCAGCATGGAGGCGGCAGAAGTCCATCAAAGAGTTTGCGACTCATCATGTCATCAGACGGCATTAAAGATGGAAAACTTGCCTCAAAGGCTGCAAGAGCTGATGACTGGAACCAGGGTCACACTCCTCAAAATGAAGGGACAACATCGTTGGTATGCGCTGGGTGTGATCTGAGAAGAAAGGGAGCAGGATGAACCCTTCTTGAGGAATAAGAGACTCCTTGAAGTGGCTCAAGTCTGGGATACAACCATCCCAGAGAGATCAGACTGTCCTTGAAGTTCCCCACCTCCTATGCGGGAGCAGGCGATGTTGCAGGTGACACAGAGGGTGGTATATAAAACTCGAAAAAAACTTCAAACAATTGTCATGGATTCAATTATTCATCTGTACATTTTAACATGCTTTGTGTAAAATTACAGTGGGTTAAAATTTTCAAAAAAAACGCTTGGCTTCTTATAGTTCACAACATATTTTGTATACTGTACAACTTGGTTGGTGTGCTATTTCGTTGGTTTGAAATAAAAAAAAATTGGACTGCAACAGGTGTACAAATTTGGTTGCTCAGAAATGGACTACATAGTGTATAATTTGGTTTGTGTGCAATGTTGTTTGTTTTGAAATAAAAAACAAAATTGTCCCACTACAGGTGTACAAATTTGGCTGCTCTTAAATGGACTGCAACACTACCTCAGTGAAGTGGCAACAGGCACTGTTAAAGCTAATTTGCCTAAGAGACAAATCACACACCACAGCAGAGTTATTGAAAGGAATAACAGACCAAATAGATCTGTGGCTTTCACTGATGAACCTACAACCAGGCACGGACATCTGTCTTAATGGGTGCAACCCGGTGGTGGTTGTGAAGCTTTGTAGTCAAGCAGTTTTTCTTTGTACAAAGCCTTCATGAGTGTAGGAGCACATCAACTACATATACAAAATATTATAATGGCACTCTTCAGTTGTTGCCTTTAAGGGCCTATGGATGATTGTATTAACCTCCTTATCATTTTAATAAGCATTGCACATTGTTCAGAGCTTTAATGAGTCTAGGAGCACATCAACTGCACTTTTTTAATATTTTAATGACGCCCTCCAATTGCTGCCTTCAAGGGTCTATGGATGCACCTGTTTATAATTTTTTTCCTAGCTTTGCACTGTCTGCAGAGTCTTTATGTGTGTAGTAGTACCCCAACTACACTTTGTTTACAACATTAAAAAGAGGCACTAAAGGCCTTAAAGGGTGTATAGATTTCCCTGCTTGTAATTTTTGGCAGACTTTGAACTGTGCAGAACTTTCAAGTGTGTAAGTGAACTACAGTGTTTTGATCCGGTGGTATGGACAAATAATGGACCTGATAGTTACTGATAATAAGGACGAGCTCTGGAACGTGGGAACTCTGCTGACCGCAATCCCTAAACCTATCAAAACACACTAGAAATAGCCGTGGATTGCGCCTAACGCTCCCTATGCAACTCGGCACAGCCTAAGAAACTAAAGGCAGCCCCCCACATATAATGACTGTGAGTAAAGATGAAAATACAAACACAGAGATGAAATAGATTTAGCAAAGTGAGGCCCGACTTACTGAACAGACCGAGGATAGAAAAGGTCACTTTGCGGTCAGCACAAAAACCTACAAAAGACCACGCAGAGAGTGCAGGGAAAAATACCTTCCGCACCGACTCACGGTGCGGGGGCGCCCCTCTGCATCCCAGAGCTTCCAGCAAGCAAGGCAATATTGACAAAAGCAAGCTGGACAGAAAAAATAGCAAACAAGCAAAATAGCACAGAGGAACTTAGCTTCTGCTGGAGCAACAGGAACTCAGAATGATCCAGGAGTGAACTAGAGCGATAGTACAACATTGACAGCTGGCATGGGGCAAAGATCTAAGTGAAGTTAAATAGAGCAGCCCACTAACGAATTAGCCTCGTCACCTGTGGAAGGAAACTCAGAAACACCCACAGGCACCAGAGAAAGTCCATGGACAGAACCAGCCGAAGTACCATTCATGACCACAGGAGGGAGCCTGACAACAGAATTCACAACAGTACCCCCCCCTTGAGGAGGGGTCACCGAACCCTCACGAGAGCCCCCAGGCCGACCAGGATGAGGCAAATGAAAGGCACGAACCAGATCGGCCGCATGAACATCAGAGGCAAAAACCCAGGAATTATCCTCCTGACCATAACCCTTCCACTTGACCAAGTACTGGAGTTTCCGTCTCGAAATACGAGAATCCAAAATCTTCTCCACCACATACTCCAACTCCCCCTCAACCAACACCGGAGCAGGAGGGTCAACGGATAGAACCACAGGCGCCACGTATCTCCGCAATAACGACCTATGGAACACATTATGGATAGCAAAAGAATCTGGAAGGGCCAAAAGAAATGACACAGGATTGATAACCTCAGAAATTTTATACGGACCAATGAAACGAGGCTTAAACTTAGGAGAGGAAACCTTCATAGGAACATAACGAGACGACAACCAAACTAAATCCCCAATACGAAGTCGGGGACCCACACAGCGCCGGCGGTTAGCGAAACATTGAGCCTTCTCCTGGGACAATGTCAAATTGTCCACCACATGAGTCCAAATCTGCTGCAACCTATCCACCACAGTATCTACACCAGGACAGTCCGAAGACTCAACCTGCCCTGAAGAGAAACGAGGATGGAAACCAGAATTGCAGAAAAACGGCGAAACCAAAGTAGCCGAGCTGCCCCGATTATTAAGGGCAAACTCAGCCAACGGCAAAAAGGACACCCGATCATCCTGATCAGCAGAAACAAAGCATCTCAGATATGTTTCCAACGTCTGATTAGTTCGTTCGGTTTGGCCAATTGTCTGAGGATGGAAGGCCGAGGAAAAAGACAAATCAATGCCCATCCTAGCACAAAAGGATCGCCAAAACCTCGAAACAAACTGGGAACCTCTGTCCGAAACGATGTTCTCCGGGATGCCATGCAAACGAACCACATGCTGGAAAAACAATGGCACCAAATCAGAGGAGGAAGGTAATTTAGACAAAGGTACCAAATGGACCATCTTAGAAAAGCGATCACAAACCACCCAAATGACTGACATCTTTTGAGAGACGGGGTGATCCGAAATAAAATCCATAGAAATATGCGTCCAGGGCCTCTTCGGGACCGGCAAGGGCAAAAGCAACCCACTAGCACGAGAACAGCAGGGCTTGGCCCGAGCACAAGTCCCACAGGACTGCACAAAAGAACGCACATCCCGTGACAAAGACGGCCACCAAAAGGATCTAGCCACCAAATCTCTGGTACCAAAGATTCCAGGATGCCCAGCCAACACCGAACAATGAAGCTCAGAGATAACTCTATTAGTCCATTTATCAGGGACAAACAGTTTCTCTGCTGGGCAACGGTCAGGTCTATCAGCCTGAAATTTTTGCAGCACCCGCCGCAAATCAGGGGAGATGGCAGACAAAATTATCCCCTTTTTGAGAATACCTGCCGGCTCAGAAACACCCGGAGAGTCGGGCACAAAACTCCTTGACAGGGCATCAGCCTTCACATTCTTAGAGCCCGGAAGGTACGAAACCACAAAATCAAAGCGGGAGAAAAACAATGCCCATCGAGCCTGTCTCAGATTCAACGGTTTGGCAGACTCAAGATAAGTCAAATTTTTGTGACCTGTCAAGACCACCATGCGATGCTTGGCTCCTTCAAGCCAATGACGCCACTCCTTGAATGCCCAATTCATGGCCAACAATTCTCGATTACCAACATCATAATTGCACTCAGCAGGCGAAAACTTTCTAGAAAAGAAAGCACATGGCTTCATTCCCGAGCCATCAGAACTTTTTTGCGACAAAACAGCCCCTGCCCCAATCTCAGAGGCATCAACCTCAACCTGAAATGGGAGCGAAACATCTGGCTGGCACACCACAGGGGCAGAAGAAAAACGACGCTTCAATTCCTGAAAAGCTTCCACGGCCGCAGAAGACCAATTGACCACATCAGCACCCTTCTTGGTCAAATCAGTCAACGGTTTAGCAACAGTAGAAAAATTAGCGACGAAGCGACGATAAAAATTAACAAGGCCCAGGAACTTTTGCAGGCTCTTCCCAGATGTCGGCTGAGTCCAATCATGAATGGCCTGGACTTTAACAGGGTCCATCTCGACAGTAGAAGGGGAAAAAATGAACCCCAAAAATGAAACCTTCTGAACTCCAAAGAGACACTTTGACCCCTTCACAAACAAGGAATTAGCACGAAGGACCTGGAACACCATTCTGACCTGCTTCACATGAGACTCCCAATCATCCGAAAAGACCAAAATATCATCCAAATACACAATCAGGAATTTATCCAGGTACTCTCGGAAGATGTCATGCATAAAAGACTGAAATACTGATGGAGCATTGGAAAGCCCGAATGGCATCACCAGGTACTCAAAATGACCCTCGGGCATATTAAATGCTGTTTTCCATTCATCGCCCTGTTTAATACGCACAAGATTATACACCCCTCGAAGGTCTATCTTGGAAAACCAACTAGCCCCTTTAATTCGAGCAAACAAGTCGGACAGCAACGGCAAAGGATACTGAAATTTGACTGTAATTTTATTAAGAAGGCGGTAATCAATACAAGGTCTCAAAGAACCATCCTTCTTGGCCACAAAAAAGAACCCTGCTCCCAACGGGGATGACGATGGGCGAATATGGCCTTTCTCCAAGGATTCCTTTATATAACTCCGCATAGCGGTGTGTTCTGGCACAGATAAATTGAACAATCGGCCCTTAGGAAACTTACTACCAGGAATCAAATTAATTGCACAATCGCAATCCCTATGAGGAGGTAGGGCACTGGCTTTGGGCTCATCAAATACATCCTGATAATCCAACAAAAACTCCGGAACTTCAGAAGGAGTAGAGGACGAAATTGACAAAAATGGAACATCACCATGTACCCCCTGGCAACCCCAGCTGGACACAGACATAGATTTCCAGTTTAATACTGGATTATGGATCTGTAGCCATGGTAACCCTAAAACGATGACAGCATGCAGATTATGTAACACCAAAAAACGGATATCCTCCTGATGTGCAGGAGCCATGCACATGGTCAATTGGGTCCAGTACTGAGGCTTATTCTTGGCCAAAGGTGTAGCATCAATTCCTCTCAATGGAATAGGATGCTGCAAGGGCTCCAAGAAAAAACCACAGCGCCTAGCATACTCCAAGTCCATCAAATTCAGGGCAGCGCCTGAATCCACAAATGCCATAACAGAATAGGATGACAAAGAGCAAATTAGAGTAACGAACAAAAGAAATTTAGACTGTACCATACCAATGGTGGCAGACTTAGCGAACCGCTTAGTGCGCTTAGGACAATCGGAGATAGCATGAGTGGAGTCACCACAGTAAAAACACAGCCCATTCTGACGTCTGTGTTCCTGCCGTTCAGCTCTGGTCAAAGTCCTATCACACTGCATAGGCTCAGGCCCATGCTCAGATAGTACCGCCAAATGGTGCACAGTTTTACGCTCACGCAAGCGCCGATCGATCTGAATAGCCAAAGACATAGACTCATTCAGACCAGCAGGCATGGGAAATCCCACCATGACATCTTTAAGGGCTTCAGAGAGACCCTTTCTGAAGATTGCTGCCAGGGCACATTCATTCCACTGAGTGAGCACAGACCACTTTCTAAACTTCTGACAATATATCTCTGCTTCATCCTGACCCTGACATAGAGCCAGCAAGATTTTCTCTGCCTGATCCACTGAATTAGGTTCGCCTTAAAGCAATCCGAGCGCCAGGAAAAACGCATCTATATCACGTAATGCCGGGTCTCCTGGCGCAAGAGAAAATGCCCAGTCTTGAGGGTCGCCACGTAATAAGGAAATAATGATCCTTACCTGTTGAACAGGATCACCTGAGGAGCGAGGTTTCAAAGCTAGAAACAATTTACAATTATTTTTGAAATTCAAGAACTTAGATCTATCACCAAAAAATAAATCAGGAATTGGAATCCTAGGCTCTGACATCGGATTCTGAACCACAAAATCTTGAATGTTTTGTACCCTTGTAGTGAGATTATCCATCCAAGAGGACAGACCTTGAATGTCCATGTCTACACCTGTGTTCTGAACCACCCAGAGGTAAAGGGGAAAAGTGAGACAGAACACGCTGCAAAGAAAAAAAATGGTCTCAGAGCTTCACTTATCCCTCTATTGAGATGCATCAATACTTTTGGCCAGCTGTACTGTTATGATCCGGTGGTTTGGACAAATAATGGACCTGATAGTTACTGATAATAAGGACGAGCTCTGGAACGTGGGAACTCTGCTGACCGCAATCCCTAAACCTATCAAAACACACTAGAAATAGCCGTGGATTGCGCCTAACGCTCCCTATGCAACTCGGCACAGCCTAAGAAACTAGCTAGCCCTGAAGATAGAAAGATAAAGCCTACCTTGCCTCAGAGAAATTCCCCAAAGGAAAAGGCAGCCCCCCACATATAATGACTGTGAGTAAAGATGAAAATACAAACACAGAGATGAAATAGATTTAGCAAAGTGAGGCCCGACTTACTGAACAGACCGAGGATAGAAAAGGTCACTTTGCGGTCAGCACAAAAACCTACAAAAGACCACGCAGAGAGTGCAGGGAAAAATACCTTCCGCACCGACTCACGGTGCGGGAGGCGCCCCTCTGCGTCCCAGAGCTTCCAGCAAGCAAGGCAATATTGACAAAAGCAAGCTGGACAGAAATAATAGCAAACAAGCAAAATAGCACAGAGGAACTTAGCTTCTGCTGGAGCAACAGGAACTCAGAATGATCCATGAGCGAACTAGAGCCATAGTACAACATTGACAGCTGGCATGGGGCAAAGATCTAAGTGAAGTTAAATAGAGCAGCCCACTAACGAATTAGCCTCGTCACCTGTGGAAGGAAACTCAGAAACACCCACAGTCACCAGAGAAAGTCCATGGACAGAACCAGCCGAAGTACCATTCATGACCACAGGAGGGAGCCTGACAACAGAATTCACAACACTACAGCTCTACTTTGCTCAGAGTATTTGAATGAGTTACTGCAGTTGGTGTCCTCAAGGGTGAATAGATGATTCTGCTTTAAAGAGTTGCCAGGTTTTGCACTTAGTGCATTGCGTTTATGAGTCTAGGAGTACCACTACATGTCAATTTGAACAGAATATGTATGAGGTCCTCCTTTCTGTCTAATACAGAGTGTATCTTTGCCCCTCCTCCATCACATTTTTGGCATAAATTCATGAATTACATTAAAATATCCAATTTTTCGTTAATGGAAATTTAAATTTTCGTTTACTTAATTTTTTTTTTTTTTAAATCCTTTTCAATTGTTGCCTTGTATACAAATTATTATACAGGAAAGAATGTTTATTAACATATGTTTTACCATAAACTTTAATTTTTTGTTATTTTTGAATGTTTTTTTGTCAGTCTTTAAAGTGGAGTTAGAGTATGACACTAATGTTCTCAGCAGCGATCAGGGAGTCAGAGATGCTTCCAGGGGTCTTTCCCATGCTGTTCTCCTTCCATCCAGCATGTTTCCCATCCATTTCAACATTTTCACTGCCCCCCAGACTACTTTTGAGTGTCTGCTGGGAAAACGCTGAAATTTCCCATTTTCTCCCATTACTCAAAACGAGCATCCGAGCCTTAGGAATTGCTCGGTTCGAGTAACGAGCATCAAAGCATTTTAGTCTTTGATCATCTCTAATAAGATAAGTCGATGTAATATTATAGTGTATCAGTTCTTATGCAGTTCTTTATGTCATCTTCACAATCATAGTGGTCATACCATATGGCTGTTTGTCATGTGCTGCTGGTATGACTAGCAGGTTGTCATTTGATCTGGGAACTTTGCTTGGATATTATTATGCTATTTTGTCTTCCTTACATAAGGCAACACATTGCCTCCACAGCTACTGTAGCAGTGGGTAACTCCTTCTGTGCTCTTCTCTGTGGTGTTACAGCATACAATATGGACAGTTTCTATGACGTGATCATCACACATTGCTATTTATACCAAGCCAAACATTCACTCATTGCCTGAGTTTCAGTGCAGTTACTTCTTGTTCTATTCCGATTCCTAACTCATTTACTTCCTCAGGTCATCTTCTATTCATATTACTACTCTCAGAATTGTCATTCTAGTATGTTTGAGGTACCACAGATGGCCAAGTTCCTGTGCCATGATCTTTGTCTCTAGCCTTACTCCACATTTAGTCCAGTTCTTGTCCAATCATTGCTGCTGCATTCAACTGACATCTGGTGCCTATTATGAGGGCAATAACCTGGGATTTCCCTGCAACCAAACACAGCAAGAAAATCACTTACACACCACGCCGAGATCTCTCCAGCAAAAATAGTTTTGTAACAGAAAATTGTAAGTTTAAGCCTCCAACAGGATCAACTGATCTGACAGGGGCTGCTGTTTTAGTTTCATTTCTCCCTCCTCACCAGATTATCAGGAAATCCCCTACCGCCAAAAAACCTTCCTGACTCTTGATACTTTGTGAAACCTGATATCACAGTTGTACCGCAGAGACTCAGGAGAACAGATATAACTGTGCTGGCTTCTCAGACACATTGTTCCCAAACATATCACACTATACAGTATAAGGTTGGTATTTTATGTTTTTAGTCATCACAATTGTTAATTTACCTTGTTTTATGAAAGTTTTTGGATGTTTCATAGAACAAAGTAAGGTTCTCTAACAAATGAAAATGCGCTTCTCAGGCACATTATTCCCTAGCACATATTCTCTCTCTTGCTTCAAATTATCTGCTGAAAAGCTGAGAAAAATGTATGATTTGTCAAAACACCTTAATGTTGATAAAGTAAAGATGCTATTAGATGATGATGATGATGATGATGATGATGATGCAGACCTCCACAGTGCATGAGGATTTAGGATAAGAAAGTGAGATTGAATCTCATGATGAGGTGGAAGTATGAGAAATTGATTCTGAAAAAGAGCAAAATGGTGAGAGTGATGAGGATGAAGAAGATATAAAAACATATCTTATGGGAAGAGATAAAAAAACCAAAAGCATCAATAAGCCATCCATGCAAAATAAATGTAGGGAACCTCAAAACATTTAAAGGAACAGCAAGGAATAGGGTTGAGCGACCTTGACTTTTTTAGAGTTGAATCGGGTTTCGCGAAACCCGACTATCTCAAAAGTCGAGTCGAGTGGAATCGGCCGATTATCGCGAAAAGTCGGGGATCGACCGAAACACGAAACCCAATGCAAGTCAATGGGGGAGCATAGTCGGCAGTGAGTGGAGGCCAGGAAAACACCTACAGTGCCCATTTTAATGGCAAAAAACATACATTCTTGTTACTGAAGCTTGTCAATCTAAATTTACCTTATAATAATAGTAAGGCATTGGAAATTGGGGGTCATTTGGCTAAAGTTGTGGGGGGTAGGGCTGGTTCAAATATTTAGTGGGCCCAGGAAATCTGGACCACATCACGGCAGTGGAGCAGGGAGAGGTAAGTATTTCAACTTTGCAAGTGCTGTGATCCTGAGGAAGCAGGGGGGGCCCACTCGTTGGCATTGGCACTGGCACAGGGCCCCTCAAAGTACGGCGGTGTGTTTGCACGGCGGGGGCGCCTCCCACCGGAAGCGACACTTTTGCGCACTATGAGGGGCCCTGTGCCAGTGATGTCGCCAACGAGTATTCCTTCCCCCACCTGATGAAGGAACCTGCACCTTCATCTGCACCTTCCTCTTTGTCCCCGTGTAAGGTGGTATGGTATTCGGGAAGGGGATCCTGACTTTCAGCAAGGTCACAATCTTGCAGTGTAGCGTGCACGGGGAATGTTGCGTTATGGGTCAATGTACCAGCAGACTCATCTATCACTGGCTGGGCAATGGGCAGGATGAGGGGGAAACAGATATGGGCCCAAAGAATAAAGTGGGCTAAATGCAGTTCGCAGTTCAAAATTGGTAACAGGACTAACCAGGGGGCATTGCTTTTTTCAGTGGAGGACAACTGGAATGAGAGGCTGACACAGAGAGTAGGCCCAAATCAGTAAGTAGTCTAAATGCAGTTCAAAATTGGCAACAGTAGTAAACAGGCGGCACAGCTTTGTTCACTGGAGGAGAACAACAAGGAGCGGCAGACACCGATAGAAGGCCCCAACCTAACTAGTAGGCCCACTGCAGTTTTAAAATTCCGATAGGCTGAAAACCAGATAATTGTAGGTCATTTTTTGTAAAGAGGACAGATGTATTGAGTGGCGCAGCCAGACACTACAAGTAGGTCTTACACCACAAAGTTGGCTCGACGCAGGTTTAAAAAAGATTACATGGGTACACGGTCTGCATTGGTGTGCTCAATGGAGGACAATTGGAAGGAGGGACCGCAGAAAGACTTAGTAGGCATAAAATAACAAAATAGGGTCTATGCAGCTTCGATTATGTGGAAACCTGGAGAAGACCTTGGAGCGGCAGACACCGTCTCTACGACCCAGACCCAACTTCTAGGCCTAATGTAGTGTTGTTTCAACAACTACTTAAGACGAGCATGAAGATTGAAGCAATGGAGAGGCAACCTGGAGAACACCTTGGAGCGGCAGACACCATCTCTACGACCCAGACCCAACTTGTAGGCCTAATGTAGTGTTGTTTCAACAACTACTTAACACGAGCATGAAGATTGAAGCTATGGAGAGGCAACTGTTATGTTTGCTAATGACAGGTGTTATGAAGGCAATCCAGAAACACAGTGTGCTTAGTGATCAGAGCGCACACAGTGATCTGACAAATACCCAAAAATACAAGAACGAGCTCTGAGACGTGGAAACTCTGTAGACTGCACACCTGATCCTATCCTAAACACAACTAAAAGCGGCTGTGGATTGCGCCTAACAACTACCTAGGCAACTCGGCACAGCCTAAGAAACTAGCTAGCCTGAAGATAGAAAAATAGGCCTGACTTGTCCCAGAGAAATTCCCCAAAGGAAAAGGCAGCCCCCCACATATAATGACTGTGAGTAAGATGAAAAGACAAAACGTAGGGATGAAATAGATTCAGCAAAGTGGGGTCCGATATTCTAGGACAGAGCGAGGACAGTAAAGCGAACTTTGCAGTCTATAAAAAACCCTAAAGCAAAACCACGCAAAGGGGGCAAAAAAAAACCCACCGTGCCGAACTAACGGCACGGCGGTACACCCTTTGCGTCTCAGAGCTTCCAGCAAAACAAAAGACAAGCTGGACAGAAAAAAAGCAACAAAAAAGCAAAAGGCACTTAGCTATACAGAGCAGCAGGTCACAGGAACAATCAGGAGAAGCTCAGATCCAACACTGAAACATTGACAAGGAGCAAGGATAGCAGCATCAGGCGGAGTTAAGTAATGAAGCAGTTAACGAGCTCACCAGAACATCTGAGGGAGGAAGCTCAGAAGCTGCAGTACCACTTGTGACCACAGGAGTGAATTCAGCCACAGAATTCACAACAGTACCCCCCCCTTGAGGAGGGGTCACCGAACCCTCACCAGAGCCCCCAGGCCGACCAGGATGAGCCGCATGAAAGGCACGAACAAGATCGGAAGCATGAACATCAGAGGCAAAAACCCAGGAATTATCTTCCTGAGCATAACCCTTCCATTTAACCAGATACTGGAGTTTCCGTCTAGAAACACGAGAATCCAAAATCTTCTCCACAATATACTCCAATTCCCCCTCCACCAAAACCGGGGCAGGAGGCTCAACAGATGGAACCATGGGTGCCACGTATCTCCGCAACAACGACCTATGGAATACATTATGTATGGAAAAGGAGTCTGGGAGGGTCAAACGAAAAGACACAGGATTGAGAACCTCAGAAATCCTATACGGACCAATAAAACGAGGTTTAAATTTAGGAGAGGAAACCTTCATAGGAATATGACGAGAAGATAACCAAACCAGATCCCCAACACAAAGTCGGGGACCCACACGGCGTCTGCGATTAGCGAAAAGTTGAGCTTTCTCCTGGGACAAGATCAAATTGTCCACTACCTGAGTCCAGATCTGCTGCAACCTATCCACCACAGAATCCACACCAGGACAGTCCGAAGACTCAACCTGTCCTGAAGAGAAACGAGGATGGAACCCAGAATTGCAAAAAAATGGAGAAACCAAGGTAGCCGAGCTGGCCCGATTATTAAGGGCGAACTCAGCCAACGGCAAAAAGGACACCCAATCATCCTGGTCTGCAGAAACAAAACATCTCAGATATGTTTCCAAGGTCTGATTGGTTCGTTCGGTCTGGCCATTAGTCTGAGGATGGAAAGCCGAGGAAAAGGATAGGTCAATGCCCATCCTACCACAAAAGGCTCGCCAAAACCTTGAAACAAACTGGGAACCTCTGTCAGAAACAATATTCTCAGGAATGCCATGCAACCGAACCACATGCTGAAAGAACAAAGGTACCAAATCAGAGGAGGAAGGCAATTTAGCCAAGGGCACCAGATGGACCATTTTAGAAAAGCGATCACAGACCACCCAAATGACTGACATCTTTTGAGAAACGGGAAGGTCAGAAATGAAATCCATCGAAATATGTGTCCAAGGCCTCTTTGGGACCGGCAAGGGCAAAAGCAACCCACTGGCACGAGAACAGCAGGGCTTAGCCCTAGCACAAATCCCACAGGACTGCACAAAAGTACGTACATCCCGTGACAGAGATGGCCACCAGAAGGATCTAGCCACTAACTCTCTGGTACCAAAGATTCCAGGATGACCAGCCAACACCGAACAATGAAGTTCAGAGATAAGTTTATTAGTCCACCTATCAGGGACGAACAGTTTGTCTGCTGGACAACGATCAGGTTTATTCGCCTGAAATTTTTGCAGCACCCGCCGCAAATCAGGGGAGATGGCAGACACAATGACTCCTTCCTTGAGGATACCCGCTGGCTCAGATAAACCCGGAGAGTCGGGCACAAAACTCCTAGACAGAGCATCCGCCTTCACATTTTTAGAGCCCGGAAGGTACGAAATCACAAAGTCGAAGCGGGCAAAAAATAACGACCAACGGGCCTGTCTAGGATTCAAGCGCTTGGCAGACTCGAGATAAGTCAAGTTCTTATGATCAGTCAATACCACCACGCGATGCTTAGCTCCTTCAAGCCAATGACGCCACTCCTCGAATGCCCACTTCATGGCCAGCAACTCTCGATTGCCCACATCATAATTACGCTCAGCGGGCGAAAACTTCCTGGAAAAGAAAGCACATGGTTTCATCACTGAGCAATCAGAACCTCTCTGTGACAAAACCGCCCCTGCTCCAATCTCAGAAGCATCAACCTCGACCTGGAACGGAAGAGAAACATCTGGCTGACACAACACATGGGCAGAACAAAAACGACGCTTCAACTCCTGAAAAGCTTCCACAACAGCAGAAGACCAATTAACCAAATCAGCACCCTTCTTGGTCAAATCGGTCAATGGTTTGGCAATGCTAGAAAAATTACAGATGAAGCGACGATAAAAATTAGCAAAGCCCAGGAACTTTTGCAGACTTTTCAGAGATGTCGGCTGAATCCAATCCTGGATGGCTTGGACCTTAACTGGATCCATCTCGATAGTAGAAGGGGTAAAGATGAACCCTAAAAATAAAACTTTCTGCACACCGAAGAGACACTTTGATCCCTTCACAAACAAGAGTTAGCACGCAGGACCTGAAAAACCATTCTGACCTGCTTCACATGAGACTCCCAATCATCTGAGAAGATCAAAATGTCATCCAAGTAAACAATCAGGAATTTATCCAGATACTCACGGAAGATGTCATGCATAAAAGACTGAAACACAGATGGAGCATTGGCAAGTCCGAACGGCATCACTAGATACTCAAAATGACCCTCGGGCGTATTGAATGCAGTTTTCCATTCATCTCCTTGCCTGATTCTCACCAGATTATACGCACCACGAAGATCTATCTTAGTGAACCAACTAGCCCCCTTAATCCGAGCAAACAAGTCAGATAACAATGGCAAGGGATACTGAAATTTAACAGTGATCTTATTAAGAAGGCGGTAATCAATACACGGTCTCAGCGAACCATCCTTCTTGGCTACAAAGAAGAACCCTGCTCCCAGTGGTGATGACGATGGGCAAATATGTCCCTTCTCCAGGGATTCCTTCACATAACTGCGCATAGCGGCGTGTTCGGGCACGGATAAATTAAATAATCGACCTTTAGGGAATTTACTACCAGGAATCAAATTGATAGCACAATCACAATCCCTATGCGGAGGTAGAGCATCGGACTTGGGCTCTTCAAATACATCCTGATAATCAGACAAGAACTCTGGGACCTCAGAAGGGGTGGATGACGAAATCAACAAAAATGGAACATCACCATGTACCCCCTGACAACCCCAGCTGGATACCGACATGGAATTCCAATCCAATACTGGATTATGGGTTTGTAGCCATGGCAACCCCAACACGACCACATCATGCAGATTATGCAACACCAGAAAGCGAATAACTTCCTGATGTGCAGGAGCCATGCACATGGTCAGCTGGGCCCAGTATTGAGGTTTATTCTTGGCCAAAGGTGTAGCATCAATTCCTCTCAATGGAATAGGACACCGCAAAGGCTCCAAGAAAAACCCACAACGTTTAGCATAATCCAAATCCATCAGATTCAGGGCAGCGCCCGAATCCACAAACGCCATGACAGAAAACGACGACAAAGAGCATATCAAGGTAATGGACAGAAGGAATTTGGACTGTACAGTACCAATGACGGCAGACCTAGCGGACCGCTTAGTGCGCTTAGGACAATCAGAAATAGCATGAGTGGAATCACCACAGTAGAAACACAGACCATTCAGACGTCTGTATTCCTGCCGTTCAACTCTAATCATAGTCCTATCGCACTGCATAGGCTCAGGTTTAACCTCAGGCAGTACCGCCAAATGGTGCACAGATTTACGCTCGCGCAAGCGTCGACCGATCTGAATGGCCAAAGACAAAGACTCATTCAAACCAGCAGGCATAGGAAATCCCACCATGACATCCTTAAGAGCCTCGGAGAGACCCTTTCTGAACAAAGCTGCCAGCGCAGATTCATTCCACTGAGTGAGTACTGACCATTTCCTAAATTTCTGACAATATACTTCTATATCATCCTGACCCTGGCACAAAGCCAGCAAATTTTTCTCAGCCTGATCCACTGAATTAGGCTCCTTGTACTGTTATGTTTGCTAATGACAGGTGTTATGAAGGCAATCCAGAAACACAGTGTGCTTAGTGATCAGAGCGCACACAGTGATCTGACAAATACCCAAAAATACAAGAACGAGCTCTGAGACGTGGAAACTCTGTAGACTGCACACCTGATCCTATCCTAAACACAACTAAAAGCGGCTGTGGATTGCGCCTAACAACTACCTAGGCAACTCGGCACAGCCTAAGAAACTAGCTAGCCTGAAGATAGAAAAATAGGCCTGACTTGCCCCAGAGAAATTCCCCAAAGGAAAAGGCAGCCCCCCACATATAATGACTGTGAGTAAGATGAAAAGACAAAACGTAGGGATGAAATAGATTCAGCAAAGTGGGGCCCGATATTCTAGGACAGAGCGAGGAAAGTAAAGCGAACTTTGCAGTCTACAAAAAACCCTAAAGCAAAACCACGCAAAGGGGGCAAAAAAACCCCCACCGTGCCGAACTAACGGCACGGCGGTACACCCTTTGCGTCTCAGAGCTTCCAGCAAAACAAAAGACAAGCTGGACAGAAAAAAAAGCAACAAAAAAGCAAAAGGCACTTAGCTATACAGAGCAGCAGGTCACAGGAACAATCAGGAGAAGCTCAGATCCAACACTGAAACATTGACAAGGAGCAAGGATAGCAGCATCAGGCGGAGTTAAGTAATGAAGCAGTTAACGAGCTCACCAGAACACCTGAGGGAGGAAGCTCAGAAGCTGCAGTACCACTTGTGACCACAGGAGTGAATTCAGCCACAGAATTCACAACAGGCAACCTGGAGAACACCTCGCAGCGGCAGACACCGTCTCTACGACCCAGACCCATCTTGTAGGCCTAATGTAGTGTTGTTTCAACAACTACTTAACACGAGCATGAAGATTGAAGCTATGGAGAGGCAACCTGGAGAACACCTTGGAGCAGCAGACACCGTTAGTAGGCCCTACCGAAGTAGTAGCCCCAATGCAGTTTTCAAATTCCTATAGGCTGAAAACCAGACTATTGACGCTCAGCTTTTTTCAGAGGAGGACAGCTGTATTGAGTGGCGCAGACAGACACAGGTAGTAGGCCTTAAACACTAAATTTGGCTCAATGCAGTTTAAAAAAGGTTACAGGGGTACACAGGCAGCATTGGTCTGTTCAGTGGAGGACAATTTCAATTATGGACCGCAGACAGACTTAGTACGCCTACAATTAAAAAAAGGATGCTCTATGCAATTTAAAAAAGGTTCCAGGGGTACACGGATAGCATTGGTCTGGTCAGTGGAGGACTATTGGAAGGAGGGACCGCAGACAGGCTTAGTAGGCCTAACATAACAAAAGTAGGCTGTAGGCACTTTAAAATAGGTTCCAGGGGTACACGGGCAGCAGTGGTCTGGTCAGTGGAGGACTAGTGGAAGGAGGGACCGTAGACAGGCTTAGTAGACCTAACATAACAAAAGTAGGCTGTAGGCACTTTAAAATAGGTTCCAGGGGTACACGGGCAGCAGTAGTCTGGTCAGTGGAGGACTAGTGGAAGGAGGGACCGCAGACAGGCTTAGTAGGCCTAACATAACAAAAGTAGGCTGTAGGCACTTTAAAATAGGTTCCAGGGGTACACGGGCAGCAGTGGTCTGGTCAGTGAAGGACAATTTCTATAATGGACCGCAGACAGGCTTAGTAGGCCTAACATAACAAAAGTAGGCTGTAGGCACTTTAAAATAGGTTCCAGGGGTACACGGGCAGCAGTGGTGTGGTCAGTGGAGGACTAGTGGAAGGAGGGACCGCAGACAGGCTTAGTAGACCTAACATAACAAAAGTAGGCTGTAGGCACTTTAAAATAGGTTCCAGGGGTACACGGGCAGCAGTGGTCTGGTCAGTGGAGGACTAGTGGAAGGAGGGACCGCAGACAGGCTTAGTAGGCCTAACATAACAAAAGTAGGCTGTAGGCACTTTAAAATAGGTTCCAGGGGTACACGGGCAGCAGTGGTCTGGTCAGTGGAGGACTATTGGAAGGAGGGACCGCAGACAGGCTTAGTAGGCCTAACATAACAAAAGTAGGCTGTAGGCACTTTAAAATAGGTTCCAGGGGTACACGGGCAGCAGTGGTCTGGTCAGTGGAGGACTATTGGAAGGAGGGACCGCAGACAGGCTTAGTAGGCCTAACATAACAAAAGTAGGCTGTAGGCACTTTAAAATAGGTTCCAGGGGTACACGGGCAGCAGTGGTCTGGTCAGTGAAGGACAATTTCTATAATGGACCACAGACAGGCTTAGTAGGCCTAACATAACAAAAGTAGGCTGTGGACGCTTGGAATTATCTTGCAGGGGTACACAGGCAGCATTGGTGTTGTCGGCGGAGGCCGATTGTAATGAGTGTCTGACAGTTAGTACTCGCAAAAAATAAATAGATGTTAATGTCTCGCAATACAACAAAACCAAAACACAAAAGGGTGGCATACTTAGGTACAGGGGTGGGCTCCTCTGCTGAGTTTCAGACCTAGTAATTCGGCGCAAAGTATTTACTGGTGTAAATATAGGACACTGGCCCTGACTATTTTAAGTAGCATCATACATGTCAACACATTGGTATTGTCAGTGCCAGGCATTGAAGGATGTCAGCGCATAGACTAAACATTGGTGGAGCTGTGAGAGATAATTTTGCAAGTGGTAGAGCACTGTTTGAGCTGGGGGAGAACTCTCTTGTGGCCGGCGGTACAGGCCCAGGGCCCCTCATGTTACAACGGTGTGTCTGACGTTGGGTGCGCACCACCACCGCCAGAGACACTTTATTGTACTATGAGGGACCCAGTGGCAGTGCCATCGACCAAAAGCATGCACACCCACCTCTTCAGACAAACGGCACTCTCACGGGTGCTTGCGCCAAGTGGCGAGACCACGGCCCCGTGGGAGGAGTTTGGCCATTTAGGGAGGTGTAAACATGTCATATGCTGGACAAACAGCTGCTGCAAATTACGAGATTGGAAAAGTCAGTCAGAGCATTCCACAAGCAAGACCTTTTCATAGGAAAGCTAGGTGTCAGCAAGGAAAGGTGGGGCAAAAGAATTCGAAATCCAGTTGTGGTTCATTTAAATGAAGGTTAGATCATCAACATTTTGGGTAGCCAGACGAGTCCTTTTTTCGGTTAATATTGAACCTGCAGCACTGAATACTCTTTCTGATAGCACACTAGCTGCTGGGCAAGCAAGCTCCTGCAATGCATATTCTGCCAATTCTGGCCAGGTGTCTAATTTGGATGCCCAGTAATCAAATGGGAATGACGGTTGAGGTAGAACATCGATAAGGGATGAAAAATAGTTAGTAACCATACTGGACAAATGTTGTCTCCTGTCACTTTGAATTGATGCTGCAGTACCTGTCCTGTCTGCGGTCATAGCAAAATCACTCCACAACCTGGTCAGAAAACCCCTCTGTCCAGCGCCACTTCTGATTTGTGCACCTCTAACACCTCTGGCCTGCTGCCCCCTGCAGCTCGTGTGATAACGCTCACCGTCGCTGTGTGCTGGGAATGCCTGAATCAAACGGTCAACAAGAGTTGATTGTTTGGTTGCTAATATTTGTTCCAGGTTCTCATGTGGCATAATATTTTGCAATTTGCCTTTATAGCGAGGATCAAGGAGGCAGGCCAACCAGTAATCATCATCGGTCATCATTTTAATAATGCGTGGGTCCCTTTTCAGGATACGTAAGGCATAATCCGCCATGTGGGCCAAAGTTCCAGTTGTCAAATCTGCGGTCGTGCTGGGTTGAAGGGCAGTTTCAGGCAAATCTACGTCACTTGTCTCCCTAAAAAAACCTGAGCGCGGCCTTGCAACGCCACCAGTTGCTATTGGCCCCGGAGAAGCTTCCTAATTAAAAAAATACTCATCCCCATCAACCTCCTCGTCCTCCTCCTCCTCCTGTTCGCCCGCTACCTCGTCCTGTACACTGCCCTGACCAGACAATGGCTGACTGTCATCAAGGCTTTCCTCTTCCTCTGCTGCAGACGCCTGCTCCTTTATGTGCGTCAAACTTTGCATCAGCAGACGCATTAGGGGGATGCTCATGCTTATTATGGCGTTATCTGCACTAAACAGCCGTGTGCATTCCTCAAAACACTGAAGGACTTGACACATGTCTTGTACCTTCGACCACTGCACACCTGACAACTCCATGTCTGCCATCCTACTGCCTGCCCGTGTATGTGTATCCTCCCACAAAAACATAACAGCACGCCTCTGTTCGCACAGTCTCTGAAGCATGTGCAGTGTTGAGTTCCACCTTGTTGCAACGTCGATGATTAGGCAATGCTGGGGAAGGTTCAAAGACCGCTGATAGGTCTGCATACGGCTGGAGTGTACGGGCGAACGGCGGATATGCGAACAAAGTCCGCGCACTTTGAGGAGCAGGTCGGATAACCCCGGATAACTTTTCAGGAAGCACTGCACCACCAGGTTTAAGGTGTGAGCCAGGCAAGGAATGTGTTTCAGTTGGGAAAGGGAGATGGCAGCCATGAAATTCCTTCCGTTATCACTCACTACCTTGCCTGCCTCAAGATCTACAGTGCCCAGCCACGACTGCGTTTCTTTCTGCAAGAACTTGAAAAGAACTTTTGCGGTGTGTCTGTTGTCGCCCAAACACTTCATAGCCAATACAGCCTGCTGACGCTTGCCAGTAGCTGCCCCATAATGGGACACCTGGTGTGCAACAGTGACAGCTGCGGATGGAGTGGTTGTGCGACTGCGGTCTGTGGACAAGCTCTCGCTTCTGCAGGAGGACAAGGAGGAGGAGGAGGGGGTGCGAACGGCTACAGCCAACTGTTTCCTAGACCGTGGGCTAGGCAGAACTGTCCCAAAATTGCTGTCCCCTGTGGACCCTGCATCCACCACATTCACCCATTGTGCCGTGATGGACACGTAACGTCCCTGGCCATGCCTACTGGTTCATGCCTCTGTTGTCAGGTGCACCTTTGTACTCACAGATTGCCTGAGTGCATGGACGATGCGCTCTTTAACATGCTGGTGGAGGGCTGGGATGGCTTTTCTCGAAAAGAAGTGTCGACTGGGTAGCTCGTAGCGTGGTACAGCGTAGTCCATCAGGGCTTTGAAAGCTTCGCTTTCAACTAACCGGTAGGGCATCATCTCTAACAAGATTAGTTTAGCTATGTGGGCGTTCAAACCCTGTGTACGCGGATGCGAGGCTAAGTACTTCCTTTTTCTAACGAGAGTCTCATGTAGGGTGAGCTGGACTGGAGAGCTGGAGATCGTGGAACTAGCTGGGGTGCCGGTGGACATGGCAGACTGAGAGACGGTTGGAGACGGTATTCTTGCCGGTGCCCTACATGCAGTGTTTCCAACTACGAAACTGGTGATTCCCTGACCCTGACTGCTTTGGCCTGGCAACGAAACCTGCACAGATACTGCAGGTGGTGCGGAAAATGGTGGCCTTACAGTGACGGAAGGGATGTAGCGTTGCTGACTAGTTTCATTGGCCGAGGGTGCTACAACCTTAAGGGACGTTTGGTAGTTATTCCAGGCTTGCAAATGCATGGTGGTTAAATGTCTATGCATGCAACTTGTATTTAGACTTTTCAGATTCTGACCTCTGCTTAAGGTAGTTGAACATTTTTGACAGATGACTTTGCGCTGATCAATTGGATGTTGTTTAAAAAAATGCCAGACTGCACTCTTTCTAGCATCGGATACCTTTTTAGGCATTGCAGACTGAGCTTTAACCGGATGGCCACGCTGTCCTCCAACAGGTTTTGGCTTTGCCACGTGTTTTGGGCCAGATACGGGCCCGGCAGATGGAACCTGTTGCGATGTTGATGCCTGCTGCGGCCCCTCCTCCTTTGCTTCAGAACTACTGCCGCTTGCACCCTGTTCCCCCAATGGCTGCCTATCGGGGTCAACAACTGGGTCATCTATGACCTCCTCTTCTATCTCGTGTGCAACTTCGTCTGTGTCACCGTGTAAACCGGTGGTATAGCGTTCGTGACAGGGCACCATAGTCTCATCAGGGTCTGATTCTGGATCAGTACACTGCGAGGGCAATGTTGTGGTCTGAGTCAAAGGAACAGCATAGTAATCTGGCTGTGGCTGTGCATCTGTGCACTCCATGTCTGATTCAACTTGTAATGGGCATGGCCTGTTAACTGTTTCACTTTCTAACCCAGGAACGGTATGTGTAAAGAGCTTCATGGAGTAACCCGTTGTGTCGCCTGACGCATCCTTCTCTGTTGTTGTTTTAGCTGAAGAGGACAAGGAAGCGATTTGTCCCTGACCGTGAACATCCACTAACGACGCGTTGCTTTTACATTTACCAGTTTCAGAAGAGGAGGCAAAAGAGCTAGAGGCTGAGTCAGCAAGGAAAGCCAAAACTTGCTCTTGCTTCTCCGGCTTTAAAAGTGGTTTTCCTACTCCCAGAAAAGGGAGCGTTCGAGGCCTTGTGTAGCCAGACGACGAACCTGGCTCCACAGCTCGAGACTTAGGTGCTATATTGTTTTTCCCACGACCACCTGATGCTCCACCACCACTACCATCATTACCAGCAGGCAATGAACGCCCACGGCCACGACCTCTTTCATCAGACTTCCTCATTGTTTTAAAAATGTAACCAAAGTAACGGTATTTGTTACAGTTAAACAACTTACAAGGTGAACTCAAACTTCTGTAGGATTTAGATACCCCTTTAAAGGTGGGTGAGACTGCAAGGAAAATCAGACACAATGTTACACACTCGGTTTTCTGTGGCACAAAATGAGAGAGATGCCACACACGCAGGACTGTCACTCAAGCACAAATGCCAATATTAATCTCCCACTATTTATTTTTTTTTCAGGGAGAATTTAAAAACCAAATAACCAAAAACAGACACTAGGTTTTCTGTGGCCCACAATTTGAGAGAGAGGGCACACAGGACTGGCACAGAAGCACAAAGGCCAATATTAATCTCCCACTATTTATTTTTTTTTCAGGGAGAATTTAAAAACCAAAATAAAAAAAACACAGACACTAGGCTTTCTGTGGCCCACGATTTGAGAGAGATGGCACACAGGACTGGCACAGAAGCACAAAGGCCAATATTAATCTCCCACTATTTTTTTTTTTTCAGGGAGAATTTAAAAACCAAAATAAAAAAAAAACAGACACTAGGCTTTCTGTGGCCCACAATTTGAGAGAGATGACACACACGACTGGCACAGAAGCACAAAGGCCAATATTAATCTCCCACTATTTATTTTTTTTTTCAGGGAGAATTTAAAAACCAAAATAACCAAAAACAGACACTAGGCTTTCTGTGGCCCACAATTTGAGAGAGATGGCACACAGGACTGGCACGGAAGCACAAAGGCCAATATTAATCTCCCACTATTTTTTTTTTTTTCAGGGAGAATTTAAAAACCAAAATAAAAAAAACAGACACTAGGCTTTCTGTGGCCCACAATTTGAGAGAGATGGCACACACAGGACTGGCACTCTAGCAGAAATG
This sequence comes from Ranitomeya imitator, assembly GCF_032444005.1. NCBI lineage: Eukaryota > Metazoa > Chordata > Amphibia > Anura > Dendrobatidae > Ranitomeya > Ranitomeya imitator. The sequence goes on along the minus strand of NC_091287.1, from coordinate 463,189,478 downwards.
CCAATCTTAATCTCCCACTACTTTTTTTGGTTAGGGAGAATTGCCAAGAAATCAGGGCCAGTATTACACACTAGGCTTTCTGTGCCCCAAAATTGGAGAGAGATGGCACACACAGGACTGGCACTCTAGCAGAAATGCCAATCTTAATCTCCCACTATTTTGTTTTTTAGGGAGAATTTTAAAAAAAAAGGATTATACACACTAGGCTTTCTGTGCCCCACAATTGGAGAGAGATGGCACACACGACTGACACTCAAGCACAAATGCCAAGATTAATCTCCCACTATTTTTTTTTTTTTCAGGGAGAATTTAAAAAAAAAAAAACAGGGACTGTCCTACAATTACTTTCTCCCTGCAGTAATCTCAGCCAGGTATGGCAGGCAGCAATAACAAGGAGTGGACTGCTGCACAAATTACATCAAAAGTGTGGACAAACAAACAAGATAGCTGTGCAGAAAGGAAGGAACAACAGGATTTGTGCTTTGAAAAAAGCAGTTGGTTTGCACAGCGGCGTACACACAGCAATGCAGCTATCAGGGAGCCTTCTAGGGCAGCCCAATGAGCTACAGCGCTGAGGAAAAAAAATGTAGCTTCCAGTGTCCCTGCAAACAAAAGGTGGTGTTGGACAGTGGAAATCGCTACAGCACAAGCGGTTTGGGGGTTAATGGACCCTGCCTAACGCTATCCCTGCTTCTGACGAAGCGGCAGCAACCTCTCCCTATGCTCAGATCAGCAGCAGTAAGATGGTGGTCGGCGGGAACGCCCCTTTATAGCCCCCGTGACGCCGCAGACAGCAAGCCAATCACTGCAATGCCCTTCTCTAAGATGGTGGGGACCAGGACCTATGTCATCACGCTGCCCACACTCTGCGTCCACCTTCATTGGCTGAGAAATGGCGCTTTTCGCATCATTGAAACGCGACTTTGGCGTGAAAGTCGCGTACCGCATGGCCGACCCCACACAGGGATTGGGTCGGGTTTCATGAAACCCGACTGTGGCAAAAGTCGGCGACTTTTGAAAATGAACGATCCGTTTCGCTCAACCCTAGCAAGGAATACTAAAACTGCAGCTGAATGCTGGAATAGTTTATTCAAAGATGACATTCTGGACTCTATTGTCTTATACACAAATCAATATATAGACATTATAAAGGACGAGTTCATCTGCAACAGAATCATCAAGCCCACAGATGAAATACAACTGAGGGCTGTTTTTTGGATTGTTATACCTTGCAGGAGCTTATAGGTCAAATCAACAAAGTTTGGAGGAACTTTGGAGTATAGGTGGTAATGAAATAGAAAAATTTGGTCTTGTTATGTGTTTATAAAGATTCAAGTTTCTAATTCGTTGCCTTTCGTTTGATGACAGATCTACCCAAACCCAATGTAAAACGTCTGCTGGCACATATTGAGGTGAAGTGCAAGAGTTAGGCATCATCTCAATAATGTACACCTTGTCACGGTGGGATGGCTTTTACTCTTTTTTGATGAGAATAGTGCTCACTGAAACCTTATTTTATTTAAATGTACTATTACAATTCATTTACTTTTTACAGGACATTTGCTCAATTTGTTTTTATTTTAGATTATATCTGTAAAATGGCCACAGTGAGAATGCCCACCTGCGCATTGCACTTATAGCAACATATGCCCTGGTTCATATTTTTTGTTACAGAAGGGGAAATGTCAAAATAATTGTTAAGCATCAGGATTCTCCCACTGTGATTGTTGCTCAGCACAGACGTTGGTCCCAGTGTCTTGTACAGGCTCGTGGCATATGTTTGGTTATTGCTGGCTCTTCCGTCAAGTCTATAGTAACCAGTGTTATGCAGGTGCAGCATTGCGCTCTGAAGTCTAAGTCCAGAAATCACCTTACTGAGCATGTCCCTGATGTGGCGTCTTCTCATTGGTGGTCGGACATTAACCGCTCTGGTAATGTGGCAGCTCCAGATTGGCCTGCTGGGAGTGAGTGTTTGGGGTGGAGCCTAGGGTTTAAAAGGCTCTCAGCGGTGGTCACGGGTGCGCTATTATCATCTTTGTGTGTGATGTGTGAGGGTGGATACTCTACCACTCAGCACACGTGTGTGTGTCTTTGCTCAGAGACTGTACACATTGGCAGGCAGGTTGCACACTTATTCGGTTTCATACCTATGGCTCAGCGCCTGAGTCTCTAGTCTGCTACATGCTTCGGGTGCCGACCAGGAACAGGTTCAGTAGTATCAGGACTGGGGTAAATAGCCGCTAGGTTTAGCATCTGTCTCATTCATGTGCGCGATTGGCACAGTTCAGATACAGAGAAAGCTCAACCCTTGCACTACACTTCTCTGTGAAGGCAACAGAGTATTGTACCTAGCGTCATATGAGTTCTTTCTCTTGGCTTATCATCTGCTTCATTCATGTGTGTGGTCAGCAGAGTTTAGTTGCAGGGCATGCTCTCTCCATGTGCTCCTTTCCCTGTGACGTTTACCATACTTAACAAACTCGGAGCTCTACCCCTCTGTGAAGTTAAAAGAGCTAGGTATTCTCCATCCTGTTCATACTGTGTGGTGTTAACACAGTGTGTTTAAACCCTTCCCGACCTTTAACGCACCGTATGTGTCATGAAAACCTGTGCCATTCCGACATGTGACGCAGCATATGCATCATGGCCGGATTGGGCTCCTGCAGGCCGGGTGAAAGGGTTTCCTGTAATTTCGTCCGGCCTGCAGGGACAGGAGGAGTTGTACTTTAGCCCAGGGGGGCCCCCCGTGGCTACGATCGCTCTGATTGGCTGTTGAAAGTGAAACTGCGAATCAGAGCGATTTGTAATATTTCACCTAAAAAACTGGTGAAATATTACAATCCAGCCATGGCCGATGCTGCAATATCATCGGCCATGGCTGGAAACACTGATGTGCCCCCACCCCACCCCACCCCGGCCGGCAGATTCGTTTCAAGTGCATTTTGATCACTGTGATAAAACGTAACAGTGATCAAAATAAAAAAAATACTAAATTGTCACCCCCATAGGTAGGGACAATAATAAAATAAAGAAATTTTTTTTTTCTTCCACTAAGGTTGGGATTAGGGTTAGGGTTAGGGTTAGGGTTTCGGTATGTGCACATGTATTCTGGCCCTCTGCGGATTTTTCCGCAGCGGATTTGATAAATCCGCAGTGCTAAACTGCTGCGGATTTATCGCGGATTTACCTCGGTTTTTCTGTGCATTTCACTGCGGTTTTACAACTGCGGTTTACTATTGGAGCAGTTGTAAAACCGCTGCGGAATCCGCAGAAAGAAGTGACATGCTGTGGAATGTAAACCCCTGCATTTCCGTGCAGTTTTTCCGCAGCATGTGTACAGCGATTTTTGTTTCCCATAGGTTTACATTGAACTGTAAACTCATGGGAAACTGCTGCGGATTCGCAGCGTTTTCCGCAGTGTATGCACATACCTTTAGAATTAGGCTATGTGCACATGGTGCGGATTTGGCTACGGATCCGCAGCGGATTGGCCGCTGTGGATTCGCAGCAGAGTTCCATCAGGTTTACCGTACCAAGTAAACCTATGGAAAACCAAATTCGCTGTGCCCATGGTGCGGAAAATACAGCGTGGAAACGCTGTGTTGTATTTTCCGCAGTATGTCAATTCTTTGTGCGGATTCCGCAGCGTTTTACACCTGTTCCTCAATAGGAATCCGCAGGTGAAATCCGCACAAAAAACACTGGAAATCCGCGGTAAATCCACAGGTAAAACTCAGTGCCTTTTACCCGTGGATTTTTCAAAAATGGTGCGGAAAAATCTCACACGAATCCACAACGTGGGCACATAGCCTTAGGGTTAGGGTTGGGGTTAGGGTTGGGATTAGGGTTAGGGGTGTGTTGGGGTTAGGGTTGTGATTAGGGTTATGGCTACAGTTGGGATTAGGGTTAGGGGTGTGTTGGGGTTAGTGTTGGAGGTAGAATTGAGGGGTTTCTACTGTTTAGGCACATCAGGGGTCTCCAAACGCAACATGGCTCCACCATTGATTCCAGCCAATCTTGTATTCAAAAAGTCAAATGGTGCTCCCTCACTTCCGAGCCCCGACGTGTGCCCAAACAGTGGTTTACCCCCACATATGGGGTACCAGCATACTCAGGATAAACTGCGCAACAATTATTGGGGTCCAATTTCTCCTGATACCCTTGTGAAAATAAAAAATTGCTTGCTAAAACATCATTTTTGAGGAAAGAAAAATTTTTTTTTATTTTTACGGCTCTGCGTTGTAAACGTCTGTGAAGCACTTGGGGGTTCAAAGTGCTCACCACATATCTCGATAAGTTCCTTGTGGGGTCTAGTTTCCAAGATGGGGTCACTTGTGGGGTTTTTTAACTGTTTAGGCACACCAGGGGCTCTGCAAACGCAACATGACGCCCGCAGACCATTCCATCAAAGTCTGCATTTCAAAAGTCACTACTTCCCTTCTGAGCCCTGATGTGTGCCCAAACAGTGGTTTACCCCCACACATAGGGTATCAGCGTACTCAGGAGAAACTGGAAAACAACTTTTGGGGTCCAGTTTCTCCTGTAACCCTTGGGAAAATAAAAAATTCTGGGCTAAAAAATTATTTTTGAGGAAAGAAAACGTATTTATTATTTTCACGGCTCTGCGTTATAAACTTCTGTGAAGCACTTGGGGGTTCAAAGTGCTCACCACACATCTAGATAAGTTCCTTTCGGGGTCTAGTTTCTAAAATGGGGTCACTTATGGAGGGTTTCTACTGTTTAGCCACATCAGGGTCTCTGCAAACGCAACGTGACGCCCGCAGAGCATTCCATCAAAGTCTGCATTTCAAAACGTCACTACTTCACTTCCGAACCCCGGCATGTGCCCAAACAGTGGTTCACCCCCACATATGGGGTATTACCGTACTCAGAAGAAACTGGACAACAACTATTGGGGTCAAATTTCTCTTATTACCCTTGGGAAAATTAAAAAATTCTGGGCTAAAAAAATATTTTTGAGGAAAGAAAACGTATTTATTATTTTCACTGCTCTGCGTTATAAACTTCTGTGAAGCACTTGGGGGTTCAAAGTGCTCACCACACATCTAGATAAGTTCCTTTGGGGGTCTAGTTTCCAAAATGGGGTCACTTGTGGGGGGTTTCTACTGTTTAGCCACATCAGGGGCTCTGCAAACGCAACGTGACGCCCGCAGAGCATTCCATCAAAGTGTGCATTTCAAAACATCACTACTTCCCTTCCACACCCCGACGTGTGCCCAAACAGTGGTTTACCCCCACATATGGGGTATCAGTGTACTCAGGAGAAACTGGACAACAACTTTTGCGGTCAAATTTCTCCAGTTACCCTTGGGAAAATAAAAAATTGCGGGCTAAAAAATCATTTTTGAGAAAATAATTTTTTTTTTATTTTCATGGTTCTGCGTTATAAACTTCTGTGAAGCACTTGGGGGTTCAAAGTGCTCACCACACATCTTGATTAGTTCCTCTGGGGGTCTAGTTTCCAAAATGGGGTCATTTGTGGGGGATCTGCAATGTTTAGGCACACAGGGGCTCTCCAAACGCGACATGGTGTCCGCTAATGATTGGAGCTAATTTTCCATTCAAAAAGTCAAATGGCACGCCTTCCCTTCCGAGCCCTGCCATGTGCCCAAACAGTGGTTTACCCCCACATGTGAGGTATCGGCGTACTCGGGAGAAATTGCCCAACAAATTTTGCAATCCATGTTATCCTATTGCCCATGTAAAAATGAAAAAATTGAGGCGAAAAGAAATTTTTTGTGAAAAAAAGTACTTTTTCATTTTTACGGATCAATTTGTGAAGCACCTGAGGGTTTAAAGTGCTCACTAGACATCTAGCTAAGTTCCTTGGAGGATCCAGTTTCCAAAATGGGGTCACTTGTGGGGGAGCTCTAATGTTTAGGCAAACAGGTGCTCTCCAAACGTGACATGGTGTCCGCTAACGATGGAGATAATTTTTCATTGAAATAGTCAAATGGCGCTCCTTCCCTTCCAGACCTTACCATGTGCCAAAACAGTGGTTTACCCCCACATGTGAGGTATCGGTGTACTCAAGAGAAATTGCCCAACAAATTTTAGGATCTATTTTATCCTGTTGCCCATGTGAAAATGAAAACATTGAGGCTAAAATAATTTTTTGTGAAAAAAAAGTACTTTTTCATTTTTACGGATCAATTTTTGAAGCAACTGAGGGTTTAAAGTGCTCACTATGCATCTAGATAAGTTCCTTGGGGCATCTAGTTTCCAAAATGGGGTCACTTGTGGGGGAGCTCCAATTTTTAGGCACACGGGGGCTCTCCAAACACAACATGGTGTCCGCTAAAGAGTGCAGCCAATTTTTCATTCAAAAAGTCAAATGGCGCTCCTTCCCTTCCAAGCCCTGCCGTGCGCTCAAACAGAGGTTTACCCCCACATATGAGGTATCAGCGTACTCAAGACAAATTGGAAAACAACTTTCGTGGTTCAGTTTCTCCTTTTACCATTGGGAAAATAAAAAAAATTGTTGCTAAAAGATCATTTTTGTGACTAAAAAGTTAAATGTTCATTTTTTCCTTCCATGTTGCTTCTGCTGCTGTGATGCACCTGAAGGGTTAATAAACTTCTTGAATGTGGTTTTGTGCACCTTGAGGGGTGCAGTTTTTAGAATGGTGTCACTTTTGGGTATTTTCAGCCACATAGACCCCTCAAACTGACTTCAAATGTGAGGTGGTCCCTAAAAAAAATGGTTTTGTAAATTTTGTTGTAAAAATGAGAAATCGCTGGTCAAATTTTAACCCTTATAACTTCCTAGCAAAAAAAAAAATTTGTTTCCAAAATTGTGCTGATGTAAAGTAGACATGTGGGAAATGTTATTTATTAACTATTTTGTGTCACATAACTCTCTGGTTTAACAGAATAAAAATTCAAAATGTGAAAATTGTGAAATTTTTTAAATTTTCGCCAAATTTCCATTTTTATCACAAATAAACGCAGAATTTATTGACCTAAATTTACCACTAACATGAAGCCCAATATGTCACGAAAAAACATTCTCAGAACCGCTAGGATCCGTTGAAGCGTTCCTGAGTTATTACCTCATAACGGGACACTGGTCAGAATTGCAAAAAACGGCCAGGTCATTAAGGTCAAAATAGGCTGGGTCATGAAGGGGTTAAGGTAAATGCTCCCTGTTTTGTTCCGTCATTGTTCACACTAGCAGCAGTTTTAGATCTCTGCACGGTGGACCCCGGGTTGCGATAGCACTTTAATTTATATTTGATTTAGTGCAATCTGCAAACCCCAACAATAAGTTAATATAAATAAGAATAAAATGGAAAATGTCAATGTCAATGAGCATGCTTCGTAAGCCATTAAATCTGTTTGGAGCCAAGTAAGGTACGCAAAGATTTCCTACTCGTTATATTTCATGCTCAGAAAGTATTGTGCCATGAATCCCATGATCCATTATGCACCATATCAGAACTAACAAACATATAGTGGCTTATTGCTTTGGCCTTAGTACATTTCTCTATGTGTATGAGGCCTGAGAGAAGAGGAGTAATGACTAAGTCATCTCAAACTGACGTATAATTTATTAATATGGAAGAATAAAAAAAAATACTGTTTAATTCCAAAAGTCAGTGAATTGAGCAAACCAGATTTTTTTTTAAGAATAAGAGCTGGTTGTTTTACAAACGTGTGTTAATCAGTCAATATAAATGTCCATGGATATTTTATTCTTAAACAAAATGTCATTTACTGTTGCTGCCTTGAGCTTCGTTCAGTGATCATGTAAATGGCCATAATGCCACAAACCTGAAACGTGTCTAGAGACCTGTTAAAACCTTGCTACAGGAAACAGATGTGAAACTCTAAACTTATCTCCAGCCTGCTTTATATCTCTGTCTTCTTCATGCTTCAAACATTTCAGATGCTCTTCCATCTTTAGATCAGCAACTTTGAATTGTTCTAGCTGTCATTCTGCAGTGACTAGCACAGCTAGATGTCATACAAGGATTGTTTGCACTTTCATTCTCTCACATTAAATGGCAATCATCCAGTTCTTTTGATTTGTTTCTTTTATTTAGCCCTGAAGTTTTTTTTTTACACTAGAATCTCATTAAGGTTGAACCAGCGTTCTCCTGTCAAAAAAAATAATGGAAAAAAGTTTAAAAGTGAAATGTTTCGCCTATACTGTCATTGAGTGGCAGGCAGAGTCAAATTTATCAAGATTTGCTGGGATTTCATAACATCTGTTTAGGGTCTACTTTCTTTTGAATGGTTTTCTACACAACAGTGTGTATGAAGATATGAGGAAAACACATTGGAGTTATACAATTTTATGAGGTACATCATAAGGGGGCATTTTCAGCACTATCACTAGAATGGGGGAATATTTCGTTTTTTTTCATCCATACAATTGCAATGAGAACATTTTTTATGGAGTAACCACCGAAGACCGGTAATAGCTAAGACCAGGGAAATAGCGAAGAGCTACAAGATGTAACCAGGTGACATAAGTGCCAAAAATAAAAGCTATTAGTGTATGCTCAGACAGAATATCATGCCTCAGACATTGTGGTATGCAGCTGTACATTGACATGGTTAATCTATATTAATGCAAATATTTCCTTTACCAATGGGGAAAGTAAAACGGTGTACTTTGGGTAAGAACACAAAGCTCCACAAAGGTGACATTTAAGACTGATTTGGCAAGTTTTCTGTTTATTTAGAATTATTGTTTTCACACTATAAAGGCCTCTCTATCAATCAAACGTTGACTGATCCATTGTTCTGAAGACCTATTTTTCCCAACATTTTTCTCTCTGGTGGAAAGCCATTCCAGCAATGTCAGCATTGTCTCTCCTGGAGCTTTCCTAACATTCTTATATCACACAATTCCTGCAGCCAGTCATTGCTGGCGTCACTCTCCTCGACTACTCACCTAAATGTTATATGGAGGAAGTGAGAGAGCAGCGGCAGCTCTCACCTCCTCCGGACTTCTGATTTGTTAAAAGGAGGGGAGAGTGAAGCCAGCGCTGATTGGCTGCAGGGATTGTTGGACTGGGGCTGGCACAGGAGGTGAGTATAGGTGTTGTTACTTTACTGGGGGGGAAACATTGGGATTGAGCACAGGTTGTCTGAGAAGTGGATAACACCTTTAACATCTATTTGCAGGCTGGTTCATACTTCCCTGTTATATATCTTTCACTTCATGGCAGTGCAAGATTTTATAAAAACATATGACTGGGAGAAGACTACAATACCTTACACTGCCACCAAGTACAGTGCTGGCAAGTATGTATCATTGTGATGTGCAGTCAGTCATGAAATATGAATGCACTAGAACATTGTGGTATTATATGAAATTAACCCTCCGTCAGGGGCAACTGATCTGACAGGCGCAGCTCACTTAGTTTCATTTCTCTATTTTCAGTGGTTTGTCTGGGAAACACCACGCTCCCAGTACCTTCATAACTTTAAAGGCTGTGTGAAACCTGAGAAGCCTCAGATATCAGTGTTTTGGCTTCTCAGGCTCATTGCCCCTGAATGCGTCACACCTTTGACAATTAGAATTTGCTGTTTTTATTCATCCCAATAGTTTTTTTTAGCTTGTTTTATGAATAGTTAGTGCTAAATTTGTGGATTTGTCATAGAAGGTTTTGTTAGAAATAAGAGTGTGCTTCTCAGGCACATTGCGCCCTAACACATATTCTCTCTTCCTTCTGCTTTTCTTATGAAATGGCGAGAATATTTCACTTGTCCAATGCCCTTCATGTTGAGCAAGTGCAAAATAAACTGCTTGATGATGAGACAGACCCCTTACAGCTAGACGATTTAGGGGAAGAACAAGACATTGATTCAGAAGATGATGTGGAAGAATGTCCAGATGAGTCTGATACAGATCAAGATGGAGAGAGTGAGGAGGATGCTCAAGACATAGAAACATATTACTTTTCTGGTTATTAAACATTTTTATTTACACCTGATTATGTGTATTTTCATTTATTACATGCCTATTAAGGTAACTGATCACTTTTAGAGCATTGAAATTTTTTAAAAAGGAAAATATAGCCAATTTTCTAGCCTGTGCCGGACAGGCGCAATGCCCCTAAACTCGTTATGAAACGTATTGCCCCTGATGGAGGGTTAAAAGTAATGGTGGCACACATCTACCAAAGAATGGCCATTGTTTTGCATAATAGCAATTGATCAATGTATTTACGTTGCTGTAAAAGCTGCAGGGAAAAGTATCTCAGACTGCATCTTTCCTGAAGCTAGACTCATACAGATCATTATATAGTATTGCTTTTCATCCACCAATATAAATCTTCAATCTCCCTCCTTCAATATTACAGGGCTCTTCTTTACTATCTATTTTTGTAAAAATCAACACTATAAGGAGATTTTGTTTAAACCACATCATAACACATGATGTTCTGTGACATAAGTTAGGACCCTGTCCTTGATGGTGGCTCAAGGGCTTAGAACGCATCTATCCCAGAAAATACTGTCTGCATCATGCAGCCATCATCTGCCGTTAACGGCAATGAACAGAGCTGAGCTCCACTCACTGCTGTTATCCACTTAAATGCCACTGTCAATCTTTGATGGCAGTATTTAAGGTGACACATCATAAAAAGTAGACTCACCAAAACCTTGTCAAGTGACAAATGTACTAGCAGGGTGCAACAAACCCCCAATGATAAAGGCTGGAGCAGCACAGGTGTAAGCTACTGATGAGAGCAACCACCCACTCACCTAAATAATGGAGGGGTTGGCCGCCTAGTAGCAAACGCACAAAGAAAGGGCTTGCATTAGATGCTATTCACACAGATAGGTGTGATGCACAGTGTCTGGATAACAGCCTATTGATCACACCCATAGTATTAGCAGGTGTGCTGTCCAGTACTATATATATACACCACACAAAAACCAAGCTAACGTAAAGGGACCCTGCCCCACCCTGCAAAAAATGATAAAAAGTGCCAAAGATGAAAAAATTAATGCATATATTTATTCATGCAGTAATTAAAGTGCATGAATCTGAGGGCACATGATTCCATGCATCCATTTTATCATGGGGGCCCAATGGTTTGCCATGGCTGTTGGGAGTTTGTCATGAGGAAACTCCTATGAATATCAGCATGATGCTTACTGTCATAAGGTATAGTGATTTTCATGCTATACAGCAAAACTGTGGCATTGTAGTTTTTAGTAGACATGACACTATCAGATTCAAGTTTCTTATGTGAACTAAAAAATAAATTAAAAAAAAAGATTTTCACACATATAAAATTAAATACATATATACAAAGCTTAATCAACCACCTTTTCCCTCAATAAATCTAAAGAAATATATATATTTGTTTCAATAAACATATTTGGTCCTGCCACATCCGTAAAAATCTGGTCCATCAAATTATAAAATTAGCTACCCAATTGTCAAACAGCGTAACATGGAAAAAATCTAAATACCAGAATTGTCTTTTTTTTGGCTGCTGCAACTTATCATAGAAATCCAATAAGAATCTACAGTTAGGGCCAGAAATATTTGGACAGTGACATAAGTTTTGTTATTTTAGCTGTTTACAAAAACATGTTCAGAAATACAATTATATATATAATATGGGCTGAAAGTGCACACTCCCAGCTGCAATATGATAGTTTCCACATCCAAATCGGAGAAAGGGTTTAGGAATCATAGCTCTGTAATGCATAGCGTCCTCTTATTCAAGGGACCAAAAGTAATTGGACAATGGACTCTAAGGGCTGCAATTAACTCTGAAGGCGTCTCCCTCGTTAACCTGTAATCAATGAAGTAGTTAAAAGGTCAGGGGTGGATTCCAGGTGTGTGGTTTTGCATTTGGAAGCTGTTGCTGTGAGCAGACAACATGCGGTCAAAGGAACTCTCAATTGAGGTGAAGCAGAACATCCTGAGGCTGAAAAAAAAGAAAAAATCCATCAGAGAGATAGCAGACATGCTTGGAGTAGCAAAATCAACAGTTGGGTACATTCTGAGAAAATAGGAATTGACTGGTGAGCTTGGGAACTCAAAAAGGCCTGGGCGTCCACGGATGACAACAGTGGTGGATGATCGCCGCATACTTAATTTGGTGAAGAAGAACCCGTTCACAACATCAACTGAAGTCCAGAACACTCTCAGTGAAGTAGGTGTATCTGTCTCTAAGTCAACAGTAAAGAGAAGACTCCATGACAGTAAATACAAAGGGTTCACATCTAGATGCAAACCATTCATCAATACCAAAAATAGACAGGCCAGAGTTAAATTTGCAGAAAAACACCTCAAGAAGCCAGCTCAGTTCTGGAAAAGTATTCTATGGACAGATGAGACAAAGATCAACCTGTACCAGAATGATGGGAAGAAAAAAGTTTGGAGAAGAAAGGGAACGGCACATGATCCAAGGCACACCACATCCTCTGTAAAACATGGTGGAGACAACGTGATGGCATGGGCATGCATGGCTTTCAATGGCACTGGGTCACTTGTGTTTATTGATGACATAAGAGCAGACAAGAGTAGCCGGATGAATTCTGAAGTGTACCGGGATATACTTTCAGCCCAGATTCAGCCAAATGCTGCAAAGTTGATTGGACGGCGCTTCATAGTACAGATGGACAATGACCCCAAGCATACATCCAAAGCTACCCAGGAGTTCATGAGTGCCAAAAAGTGGAACATTCTGCAATGGCCAAGTCAATCTCCAGATCTAAACCCAATTGAGCATGCATTTCATTTGCTCAAATCCAGACTTAAGACGGAAAGACCCACAAACAAGCAAGACCTGAAGGCTGCGGCTGTAAAGGCCTGGCAAAGCATTAAGAAGGAGGAAACCCAGCGTTTGGTGATGTCCATGGGTTCCAGACTTAAGACAGTGATTGCCTCCAAAGGATTTGCAACAAAATATTGAAAATAAAAATATTTTGTTTGGGTTATGTTTATTTGTCCAATTACTTTTGACCTCCTAAAATGTGGAGTGTTTGTAAAGAAATGTGTACAATTCCTACATTCTCTATCAGATATTTTTGTTCAACCCTTCAAATTAAACGTTACAATCTGCACTTGAGTTCTGTTGTAGAGGTTTCATTTCAAATCCAATGTGGTGGCATGCAGAGCCCAACTCGCGAAAATTGTGTCACTGTCCAAATATTTCTGGCCCTAACTGTATCTACTCCAAAATTGTAGCAATTAAAAAAAATTGTCAGCTCCACATGAAAAAAAACAAGCACTTACAACTGAAAAATTGAAATGATTTGGCTCTTGGAAAATAGTGACACATGCAAAGTAATTTTGTTCAGCACTTAACAAAATACCTATACAAGTTTTATATTGCCATACTCATACTTAACGGGGAAATCATGTTGACACATCATTTGTACCACACAATAACAACAACACTTTTCATTTATTTTCCTGTTTTCCAGTATATTGATAAAATATATTGGTAAAATGAATGCTTTAATTCAAAACTACAATTTGTCTCACAAAAAAAACAAGATCTTGTACATCTAGGTCAATGGCAAAATGAAAAAAATCATGCTCTTGAAAGGAAGTGAAGAAATAGCGAAAGTTCAAAAAAATAGAAAACTGCAATGTGAGGAAGAGGTTAATATCAGATTTTTTATTTTTGCTTTAAAAAAAAATAACGCTATTAACCTGCAAGTATGGGCTTAATCTGCAGGTTGTTAGCTATTCTGACACCGTGCATCATCAGCACTGAGTACCATGTTGCCGGGAGGAAATTAACTTTATTCCTCCCGGTTGACAATGGGCTCATCATAAGAATCTGTGGCCGGTCAGTGCCAAGGAGCAGTTAAAGCCACTCCTCTCTTTACACTGAGAGGTGACAAAAACAATGTCGGCACCAACCTTATGACTAGAAGCCTAAACACTGTTGAAATAAAGATAATTTCCTCCCGACAGCGGGGATCTTAGTGACGGCGCTGCATGGTGTGGGGATGCTATTAATCTGCAGATTAGACACATATCTGCAGGTTAATAGCATTATTTTACATGTTAGGTTTCCTGGACCTTGTAAATTTCTACTAAATGATAAAAAGTAAGATATATTTTAACCCCTTTCTGACATTAGATGGACTATCCCGTCGAGGTGGGGTGGGCTCATATGCCCACCAATGGGATAGTTCGTAATAGCGATCGGCCACACTCACGGGGGGAGCACGGCCAATCGCGGCCGAGTGTCAGCTGACTATCACAGCTGACATCCGGCACTATGGAAGGCCCCTGGCACATTAACCCCCCGGCACACTGCGATCAAACATGATCGCAGTGTTCTGGAGGTATAGGGAAGCATCGCGCAGGGAGGGGGCTCTCTGCGGGCTTCCCTGAGACCCTCGGAGCAATGCGATGTGATCACGCTGCTCCGAGGGTCTCCTACCTTCTTCTCCGTGCAGACACTGGACCAAAATGGCCACAGGGCTGCATCCGGGTCCTGCAGGGAGGTGGCTTACCAGCGCCTGCTTAGAGCAGGCGCCGGGAAGCCTCCCTGCTGTGCATGTCAGATCGCTGATCTGACACACTGCACAGCAAAGCGTGAGATCAGCGATCTGTCACTTTACTGGGATGTCCCCCCCCCCTGGGGCAACATAAAAAAGTAAAAAAAAAATATTTCCATGTGGAAAAAAATAATCCTAAATAAATAAAAAATATATATATTGTTCCAATTATATTATTATTGTTATTATTATTATTAGTTTATTTATTTATATAGCACCATTGATTCCATGGTGCTGTACATGAGATAAATACATTCCTTTATCTAAATAAAAAAACAATAAAAGTACACATATTTAGTATCACCGTGTCTGTAATGACCCCACCAATAAAACTGTCCCACTATTTAACCCCTTCAGTGAGCACTGTAAAAAAAAATTTAAAAAACGCGGCAAAAACACTTTATTATCATACTACAAAACAAAAAGTGGAATAGCACGCGATCAAAAAAGCACATATAAATAACCATAATACTGCTGAAAACATCATCTTGTTTGCAAAAAATGAGCCACCATACAGCATCATCAGTAAAAAAAATAAAAAAGTTATAGACTTCTGAATTAAGCGATGCAAAAATAATTATTTTTTCAATAAAACAGTTTTTATCGTATAAAAGCACCAAAACATAAAAAAAGATATAAATGAGGTTTCGCTGTAATCGTACTGACCCGAAGAATAAAACTGCTTTATCCATTTTAGGATACGCGGAATGGTATAAACGCCCCCCCCAAAAAAGAAATTCTTGAATAGCTGGTTTTTGGTCATACTGCCTCACAAAAATCGGAATAAAAAGCAATCAAAAAATGTCACATGCCCGAAAATGTTACCAATAAAAATGTCAACTCGTCCCGTAAAAATCAAGACCTCACATGACTCTGTGGACCAAAATATGGAAAAATTATAGCTCTCAAAATGTGGTAATGCAACAAAATATTTTTTGCAACAAAAAGCGTCTTTTTGTGTGTGACAGCTGCCAATCATAAAAGTCTGCTAAAAAATCCGCTATAAAAGTAAATCAAACCACCTTTCATCACCCCCTTAGTTAGGGAAGAATAATAAAATTTAAAAAATGTATTTATTTCTATTTTCCTATTAGGGATATGGCTAGGGTTAGGGTTAAGGTTAGGGCTAGGGTTAGGGTTAGGGTTAGGGTTTAGGTTAGGGCTAAGGTTAGGGCTAGGGTTAGGGTTGGAGCTAGGGTTAGGGTTTGGATTACATTTACGGTTGGGATTTGGGTTAGCGGTGTGGTTAGGGTTATGATTGGGATTAGGGTTAGGGGTGTGTTGGAGTTAGGGGTGTGGTTAGGGTTGGGGTTAGGGGTGTGGTTGGGATTAGGGGTGTGTTTGGGTTAGGGTTTCAGTTAGAATTTGGGGTTTCCACTGTTTAGGCACATCAGGGCTCTCCAAATGTGACATGGCGTCCGACCTCAATTCCAGCCAATTCAGAGTTGAAAAAGTAAAACAGTGCTTCTTCCCTTCCGAGCTCTCACGTGCACCCAAACAGGGGGTTACCCCAACATATGGGGTATCAGCGTAGTCAGGACAAATTGAACAACAATGTCTGGGGTCCAATTTCTCTTGTTACCCTTGGGAAAATAAAAATTTGGAAGGCTAGAAAAACATTTTTGTGGGACAAAAATGATATTTTATTTTATTTTATTTTCACAACTCTGCGTTATAAACTGTAGTGAAATACTTAAGGGTTCAAAGTTCTCACAAGACATCTAGATAAGTTCCTTGGGGGGTCTAGGATCCAATATGGTGTCACTTGTGGGGGATTCTACTGTTTAGGTACATCAGGGGCTCTGCAAATGCAACGTAACGCCTGCAGACCAACCCATCTAAGTCTGCATTCCAAATGGTGCTCCTTCCCTTCCGAGCTCTGCCATGTGCCCAAACGGTGGTTTCCTCCACATATGGGCTATTAGCGTACTCAGGACAAATTGAACAACAACTTTTGGGGACCAATTTTTCCTGTTACCCTTGGTAAAATACAAAACTGGGTTTTAAAGATAATTTTGGTGGAAAAAAAAGATTTTTTATTTTCACGGCTCCGCGTTATTAACTGTAGTGAAACACTTGGGGGCTCAAAGTTCTCACAACACATCTAGATAAGTTACTTGAGTGGTCTAGTTTCCAATATGGGGGTCACTTGTGGGGTGTTTCTGCTGTTTAGCTACATCAGGGGCTCTGCAAATGCAACGTGACACCTGCAGACCAATCCATCCAAATCTGCATTCCAAATGGCGCTCCTTCCATTCCGAGCTCTGCCATGCACCCAAACGGTGGTTACCCCCCACATATGGGGTATCAGCGTACTCAGGTCAAATTGCAAATCAACTTTTTGGGTCCCATTTCTCCTGTTACCCATGGGAAAATACAAAACTGGGGGCTAAAATATAATTTTTGTGGAAAAAAAAGAATTTTTATTTTCACGGCCCTGCCTTATAAACTGCAGTGAAACACTTTGGGGTTCAAAGCTCTCACAACACATCTTATGGGGTCTACTTTCGAAAATGGTGTCACTTGTGGGGGTTTAAATGTTTAGGCACATCAGGGTTTCTCCAAACGCAACATGGCGTCCCATCTCAATTCCAGCCAATTTTGCATTGAAAAGTCAAATGGCGCTCCTTCCCTTCCGAGCTCTGCCATGTACCCAAACAGTGGTTTAGCCCCTCATATTGGGTATCAGCATACTTAGGACAAATTGCACAACAAAGTTTGGCGGTCACAATTTCTTCTGGTAACCTTGGAAAAATAAAAAATTGGGGGTGAAAAGTTCATTTTTGTGAAAAAATATTATTTTCTATTTTTACAGCTCTACATTATAGACTTCTGTGAAGCACTTGGTGGGTCAAAGTGCTCACCACACATCTAGATAAGTTCCTTAGGGGTCAACTTTCCAAAATGGTGTCACTTGTGGGGGTTTCAATGTTTAGGCACATCAGGGTCTCTCCAAACGCAACATGGCGTCCCATCTCAATTCCAGCCAATTTTGCATTGAAAAGTTAAACGGCGCTCCTTCCCTTCCGAGCTCTGCCATGCACCCAAACAGTGGTTTACCCCCACATATGGGGTATCAGCGTACTCAGGACAAATTGAACAACAAAGTTTGGGTGTCACAATTTCTTCTGGTAACCTTGGGAAAACATAAAATTGGGGGCGAAAACTTCATTTTTGTGAAAAAATATTATTTTCTATTTTTACGGCTCTACATTATAGACTTCTGTGAAGCACTTGGTGGGTCAAAGTGCTCACCACACATCTAGATAAGTTCATTAGGGGTAAAATTTCCAAAATTGTGTCAGTTGTGGGGGTTTCAATGTTTAGGCACATTAGTGGCTCTCCAAACCCAACATGGCGTCCCATCCCAATTCCAGCCAATTTTGCATTGAAAAGTCATATGGCGCTCCTTCCGTTCCGAGCTCTGCCATGCGCCCAATATTACGCTACACGGGGGTGAGATGACGAGACGCAGTGAACCCAAAAGTGGACCCTCTGGGTCACGGTCCCAGAGCCCCCAAGGGCGAGCAAACCTGATGGATGCACCCCCTATACAGGGAGTGTTTAGGAGCAGGCCCAGGGAGGATGGAACCGCAACTGCCGGAGCCAAAGGGACGACTGGGTGAAGCAGCAGAGCAGGAACGCAGAGGGAGACGAGGCGGAGAGCTGTAAAGGAAAAAACACTAATATTAGGACAAGGCAAAACCAGGGAACCAGCAGGAGCCGGGAACAGAGGAAAACTAGAGGAACAAGGAGAAACCGAAGAAACGGAACACAAAGAGGTATCCTAAGGATGGCCCAAATACAACGCTGGCGCTAGCAGAAACGCTACAGCGAAGATACACAGGCGCTTACCTGAGGGAGCACCGAACAGAAATACCCGGTGGGCGCTGCCATATTGGAGGCGGAGCCACCGGGTCACAACCTCCCAGCAGGCAGAGCGGCAGAAGAGACCCTACGGCGCATGCGCGGACCGCAGATGCGCCGAGAAGCAAAGAAGCTGAGCCGACTAGAAGGAGAAGGGACGTTGGGAGCGTGCCGGCTGGACAGGTAAGTATCGGCGATCGTGACAGTACCCCCTTTCTTACTCCCCCTTATTTTAGAGCTGGAAAAAAACCTCTTCAAAATATGGGGTGCATTGATGTTCTCTCGAGGTTCCCATGATCTCTCCTCAGGACCAAATCCCTTCCAGTCAATTAGAAATAGCGTTCGGCCCTTAACCGTTTTTTGGGCTAAAATATCCCTCACCTCGAACTGATCGTCGGAAGAGGAAAAGGATGGGACAAAAGATGACGAAGAGTGAAAACGATTAAATACAGCAGGTTTAAGAAGTGAGACTTGAAAGGCATTAGGCACACGCAAAGAAGCTGGTAATTTTAACTTATATGCCACCTCATTGATTCGGCTAGAAATTTCAAAAGGACCAATGTAGCGAGGACCTAATTTATGAGAAGGGATTTTTAGCCTAATGTACCGAGAAGAGAGCCAAACCTTATCCCCCGGTAGATATGGAGGAGCATCTAGTCGTCTCTTATCTGCAAACCTTTTCATACGATCACTAGCCTTTAGAAGTGACTCCTTAGTCTCTAGCCAAATTTTGGAGAACTCCAGGGACAGAGAATCAGCCGCCGGTACGCCTGAAGTGCTGGAAATGGGAAAAGGAATGCCATGGTGTTGCCCAAAGACCACAAAGAAAGGAGGTTTAGAAGAAGATTCATTAGGATGATTGTTATAGGCAAATTCCGCCCATGGAAGCAAGGAAACCCAATCGTTATGATGAGCATTGGAGAAATGTCGTAGATAGGACGTGAGAATTTGATTGACGCGCTCCACTTGGCCATTAGACTGAGGATGATAAGCAGAGGAGAAATCTAGAGTTACTTTCATTAAACCACACAGAGCTCTCCAGAATCGAGCCGTGAACTGGACTCCTTGATCCGAAACAATATGAAGAGGGAAGCCGTGAAGTCGGAAGATATGGCGGATGAAGATCTTCGCTAGTTCGGGGGCAGATGGCAATCCAGATAAGGGTATGAAGTGAGCCATTTTGGAAAATCGATCGACAACCACCAGGATAACGGAGCAATTAAAGGAGCGAGGGAGATCCGTGATAAAGTCCATGGCGATATGACTCCAAGGAGTAGAAGGTACTGGTAGCGGATGTAAGAGTCCGGAAGGTAATTGTTGGGGAACCTTGTTTTTAGCACAAGAAGGACACGAAGCGATGAAATCCCGGACATCTTGACGAAGAGACGGCCACCAATAGTGGCGTGCAATAAGAGAAAGGGTCTTCTTAACTCCAGCATGTCCAGCAAATTTGGAAGAATGACCCCAGAGTAGAACTCTCTTTTTGTCCTCGCTTGCCACGAAGGTCTTCCCAGGAGGCAAAGAGATTACTTCTAAAGGAGTAACGGAAATGATCCTAGCAGGGTCAATAATATGTGCAGGAGTCTCCACTTGATCCAATGGCTGGAAGGACCGTGAGAGAGCATCAGCTCTGACATTCTTGTCACCAGGACAAAAATGGAGTTCAAAATCAAAATGTCCAAAAAACAGGGACCATCTAGCTTGTCGAGGATTAAGTCTTTGGGCCGACTGCACATAGGCTAGATTCTTATGGTCCGCGAATATAGTGAAGGGGTGAACAGCCCCCTCGAGGAGATAACGCCACTCCTCTAAGGCCAACTTAATGGCTAACAGTTCCTTGTCTCCGATGGAGTAGTTTCGTTCCGAAGACGAAAATGACTTGGAGAAGAAACCACACGTGACGATACGTCCAGAAGCTGACTTTTGTAGGAGGACTGCTCCGACTCCCAAGGAAGATGCATCCACTTCAAGAACAAAGGGTCTGTTGACATCAGGACGATGAAGCACCGGAGCTTCAGCAAATCTCTGTTTCAAAGTTAGAAATGCATTTTGCGATTCTGTCAACCAGTTGTTGGAATCAACTCCTTTGCGAGTAAGAGCTGAGATGGGCTTTGTTAATGAAGAAAAATGTGGAATGAATTGCCTATAGTAATTGGCGAAGCCGAGGAAACGTTGAATGGCTTTATCTCCTACTGGTCGTGGCCAATCCAGAACCGCAGACACTTTGGCTGAATCCATTTTCAGACCGGCATCAGAAACGATATATCCCAAGAAAGGTACACTTGACTGTTCGAAAACACATTTTTCAATCTTGGCAAAAAGATGATTCTCACGGAGACGTTGTAAAACTAGACGGACGTCACGTCGATGAGTGGAGAGATTCGGAGAGAAGATGAGAATGTCGTCTAGATAAACCACGATACTAACATACAGGCAATCTCTGAAGACGTCATTTACGAATTCTTGGAATACAGCAGGAGCGTTACAGAGTCCAAAAGGCATAACCAAGTACTCATAATGGCCGTCTCGAGTGTTAAATGCGGTCTTCCATTCGTCTCCTGCACGAATTCGTACCAGATTGTAAGCACCACGGAGATCCAGCTTAGTGAACACTCGTGCTCCTCTCAAACGGTCAAAGAGCTCAGAGATTAATGGCAAAGGATATTTGTTTTTCACCGTTATGTTGTTCAAACCTCTGTAATCTATACATGGACGAAGAGAGCCGTCTTTTTTCTTGACGAAAAGGAAACCGGCACCTGCTGGCGAAGAGGATTTCCGAATGAAACCTTTGGCAAGGTTCTCCTGAACGTTCTCTGACATGGCTTGAGTCTCTGCAGGGGAGAGGGGGTAGATTCTTCCTCGCGGAGGCATGGTACCAGGAACCAGGTCTATGGGACAGTCATAGGACCGATGTGGGGGAAGACTCTCTGCTTCCTTCTTATTGAAAACATCAGAAAAAGAAGAGTAGACAGAAGGCAGACCAGAAAGAACAAGGGAAGAGGAAGAGTCACCCACAGGACGTACTGACGACAGACACCGAGCCCGACAGGAATCCCCCCCAATAAAGAATATTGCCATTATGCCAATCAAATGCGGGCTCGTGGGTCCGCAACCAGGGTAAGCCTAAAAGGACTGAATGAGAAATATTGGCTAAAACGTAAAATGCAATTTTCTCCTTGTGTAAAACCCCTACTTGCAGTTCTACTACCTGTGTGACTTGGGTTACAGTCTCCTGCAAGGGTTTGCCGTCCACCGAAGCAAGAAAAAGAGGACTTTCTAGGGTCCTAACGGGAACGAAAAATCTAACAACCTCTTCTTGTCTAATAAAATTCCCGGCTGCACCCGAGTCAATGTAGGCAAGCAAAGAATAACGTTTACCAGAGACATGAAGTAGGACGGAAAGCGTAAGGGGTTGAGAGGTATCACATGCACCTAGGGAGGCCTCTCTTACCTGACCTAGGCGGAGGAGTTTTCCGGACGGTCAGGACAAGCACGGAGGAGGTGGGAAGCACTACCACAGTAGAAACACAAGCCTTGGGTGCGTCTCTCCTGGCGCCGTTGCTCAGACATCTTGAGCCAGTCCACTTGCATCGGCTCAGGCGCTGGTACAATAGTAGATGCCCTGGGTCTGGGACTAGGTGGTCTTCATAATGGCAGGGAAGGACGAGGAATCCTTCTCTCACGCGCACGCTCTTGAAATCGGAGATCTATACGAGTAGCCAGGGATATCAAATCCTCCAAATTGGTAGGAGTATATCAACCCGCCAACTCATCCTTAATGCGTCCGGATAATCCCTGCCAAAATGCCCCCACCAAGGCCTCATTATTCCACCCTAGGTCAGACGATAACGTGCTTAACTGAATAGCGTACTGACCCACAGATAGAGTCCCCTGTTGTAAACTGAAAAGAGACTCGGTAGTAGAGGCCAGACGACCGGGTTCGTCGAAAACTCGACGAAAAGTTTCAAAGAAATCGGCTAAGTGTGACATCAGATGGTCGTCACGCTCCCAGAGAGGATTTACCCACGCCAACGCATCCCCCTCAAGATGGGAAATTATGTAAGCTATCTTAGCCCGATCAGTGGGGTATTGTAAGGGCAAGAGCTCAAAGTGGAGACGGCACTGATTTAAGAAACCCCGACATAATTTGGGGTCTCCATTATAACGTGGGGGTTTGGCCAGACGAGGTGGTGCGTGAGAAGCGGGGACCGGTGCGGGAGTAGATGCAGAAGTCTGCAGAGAGAGGAGGCGAGAATCTATCGCGGCCATGTAAGACAAAATTTGCGTTTGAGTGTCGCGCTGCTGTGCCAGTTCCTGCTGCAAATTAAGCAACAAAGACGCATTCCCGGGATCGGAAGACTGAAGTGAGGACAAACGGGAGTCCATAGACTTCATGAAGGCCATCATACGGGACTGATTCTCACGAAGAAAGAGCAATTCTTTTTGAGCAGCCGAGGCTCCAGTGGGATCCATGGCCTGTGTATACTATTACACTACACGGGGGTGGGATGACGAGACGCAGTGAACCCAAAAGTGGACCCTCTGGGTCACGGTCCCAGAGCCCCCCAGGGCGAGCAAACCTGATGGATGCACCCCCTATGCAGGGAGTTTTTAGGAGCAGGCCCAGGGAGGATGGAACCGCAACTGCCGGAGCCAAAGGGACGACTGGGTGAAGCAGCGGAGCAGGAACGCAGAGGGAGACGAGGCGGAGAGCTGTAAAGGAAAAAAACACTAATATTAGGACAAGGCAAAACCAGGGAACCAGCAGGAGCAGGGAACAGAGGAAAACTAGAGGAACAAGGAGAAACCGAAGAAACGGAACACAAAGAGGTATCCTAAGGATGGCCCAAATACAACGCTGGCGCTAGCAGAAACGCTACAGCGAAGATACACAGGTGCTTACCTGAGGGAGCGCCGAACAGAAATACCCGGTGGGCGCCGCCATATTGGAGGCGGAGCCACCGGGTCACAACCTCAAAGCAGGCAGAGCGGCAGAAGAGACCCTACGGCGCATGCGCGGATCGCAGATGCGCCGAGAAGCAGAGAAGCTGAGCCGACTAGAAGGATCGGCGATCGTTTACCCCCACATCTGGGGTATCGGGGTACTCAGGACAAATTGTACAACAAATTTTGGGGTCCATTTTCTCCTGTTACCTTTGGTAAAGTAAAACAAATTGGAGCTGAAATAAATTTTTGGTGAAAAAAAATTAAATGTTCATTTTTTTGTAAACATTCCAAAAATTTAAGGGCATAAAAATTCAACTAAATAGCAAAGCCACTAGAGACTCAAGGTCTACAAAAATTCAATTTGCAACAGCAGAAAAAAAAAAAAAGGCAGCAACCCTTACCTGCCCAGATCTTAGAACAAATGCACTGCAGGGTGCAGCCAGCCCATAAAGCGAGATGTTAGCAACACAGGTGCAAAATACCAGATCAACAGCCACTCTTCACATACCCACTCCTGGAGGGGGTGACTGCCCAGTATACAATTGCACAATAAAGGCCCACATAGGGCGTAGTTCACACAATGGTACTGCATAGTGTCTGGTTCACAGCCTATTAGTCACGCCCCTACTTTTCGATTAGGCGGGCTGGCCAGTACACTCTCAATGCATCCCAGTGCGAACACCCCTCATGCGAGACCGAACGTGTTTGGGCTTGGCTGCACCCCGAAAAATATAGTGCAAAAAATATTCAAAAATAGTGAGGTATTGGTTGATATTTTGGCCAAAATACGTAAGCTCGTAACCCACGCCAAGGGTCCCCACGCTTACGAGTCCTACACTAAACTAAATAGCAAAGCCACTAGAGACTCAAGGTCTACAAAAATTCAATTTGCAACAGCAGAAAAAAAAGGACAGTCACCCCCTCCAGGAGTGGGTATGTGGAGAGTGGCTGTTGATCTGGTATTTTGCACCTGTGTTGCTAACATCTCGCTTTATGGGCTGGCTGCACCCTGCAGTGCATTTGTTCTAAGATCTGGGCAGGTAAGGGTTGCTGCCTTTTTTTTTCTGCTGTTGCAAATTGAATTTTTGTAGACCTTGAGTCTCTAGTGGCTTTGCTATTTAGTTGAAAGTTTAGTTGAAACAATGAGCCCCTGAGACCTTCCCCCTCCTGACCAGTGAATGAGGAGGGAGACTTAAAATATCAGGGAGGTGAGACACAGATGAGTCCTGTGTGGAACCAGGATGTGAAGATAGCGAGTGAGAGAGAAAAGGTACCGTCACACTAGACGATATCGCTAGCGATCCGTGACGTTGCAGCGTCCTCGCTAGCGATATCGTCCAGTGTGACAGGCAGCAGCGATCAGGCCCCTGCTGTGCTGTCGCTGGTCGGGGAAGAAAGTCCAGAACTTTGTTTAGTCGCTGGACTCCCCGCAGACATCGCTGAATCGGCGTGTGTGACACCGATTCAGCGATGTCTTCGCTGGTAACCAGGGTAAACATCGGGTAACTAAGCGCAGGGCCGCGCTTAGTAACCCGATGTTTACCCTGGTTACCATCCTAAAAGTAAAAAAACAAACGCTACATACTTACCTACCGCTGTCTGTCCTCGGCGCTCTGCTTCTCTGGTCTGGCTGTGAGCACAGCGGCCGGAAAGCAGAGCGGTGACGTCACCGCTCTGCTTTCCGGCTGCCCGTGCTCACAGCCAGCCCAGAGAAGCAGAGTGCCGAGGACAGACAGCGGTAGGTAAGTATGTAGCGTTTGTTTTTTTACTTTTAGGATGGTAACCAGGGTAAACATCGGGTTACTAAGTGCGGCCCTGCTCTTAGTTACCCGATGTTTACCCTGGTTACCGGCATCGTTGGTCGCTGGAGAGCTGTCTGTGTGACAGCTCTCCAGCGACCAAACAGCGACGCTGCAGCGATCCGGATCGTTGTCGGTATCGCTGCAGCGTCGCTTAGTGTGACGGTACCTAAAGAAGAGTATATGGACTATGATATCCTCTGTCTGCTGGATTGTTGGACTTTTATCCTGTTACTGAAATGCATTTGTGTTCTGGACTATTGTATCCTCAGCATGGTGGATTATATATGGACCTTTTGTATTTTTGCCTAAATAAAGGTCTTGGAATTGTTTACTATACTCTAGCTCTTTTAATCATGTGGTACCGGAGAAGGACCCAATGGCAAGTGATATTACTGGCATTTGAGGAGTTTGTTTTATTAAAATGCCTTATGTACTGTTAGTCACAATGAAACATACTACACATTGAGATAAGCATAATCGGCTCCTATTGTAACTATGTTAAAATAACAGATCTCTAACATAACTTTTAATCTTATAGTTTACTGTCTCTGGTGCCTCATGGCTGTTTTACAGCTTCTTATAAGGTAGCAGAAAAAAAGATGTCAACCAGCAAGGGTCAAGAGTATAAGGCCAACAGGCAAATCCTTTCAGTACTAAAAGGGTCAGCTGTGATATTTTGCTGTTAAGTACTGTCTCACCTCTCAGCACTGAACAGGTTACATATAATCTATGGCTGAATGGAGCTCTGCAAATTGTTGCTTAAAATGTACAGTCACACTTGGCAACACATATTGGAATTCCAGTAAAGTTCAGCAATTTATTTGCCCCTTTTAACTACAGAAAGATCAGTTTGGCTTAAAGCTTTAATGCACATGGATGGCACATGGTAGCAAACAGAACACCAAAAGCTCATGTTGTACCATATTCATCTTACAGCAGCAATTTATATTGTCCTTTAATGGTTCTTTAAAAAAAAGTGCTACCATTAAGAGATTATATTTTAAAAAAATCACAATTTAAATATAGGCATATTTTGTAGTGTGTAAGTTAGTTTTCAGTAAGCTAGACCCATTCTTATTGTAATTGTAGTAATTGTACATGCTAAGCTTTTCATTCCGTTTAAGCCTAAATTTAGACCTCAAAAGAGGTATAATGCTTATTTTATCGTCTTGTGCTGGCTTAACACATGGAAGAACAAAAAGATTTGAGTGTTTCATTTAAAAATTCCTGATCCTTCTCTCTTTCAACATTTATTGGGGAGATCCACAAGGCACCCATACACATTAAATGCTTTGTCCACTCATGCAAAACTGCCTACTTTTGGTGATTTTAATATGTATGGGATTTTTAATTTGTTCAAATAATAAATATCAGGAAAAAAGGATAAATCATAAACACTACTGCACTAATAACGTGTGGTGTAAAATAACAGAGAATGCAGGCTAACAACTGAGTGCCACTTTTGCAATCCCAAGCCAATTCATAAAAAATCCCAGGTACTATTAGGAAAATTAACACAACGTAAAAAGGCAACAATATTTACCTGCCCAGGTCACAGAAACTAATACATCAGGATACAACAAACCCACTTAATTAAGATGGAGGCAACACAAGTGCAAATGACTGATGAGAAAATCACTCACAAACTACAAATCAATGGAGAGTTTGGTTAGTTTTAAAATTGCATACAAAAAGGTTTCTATAATATGTGCTGGTCACACACAAATATAGTGCATAGTGTCTGGCTCACAGCCTATTAGTGATGCCCATACCATTATATTAGGTGAGCGCTCCACCAGGACTGACACCCTAGTTTACAAGGTCAACATTGATGGGCTTGGCTGCACCCTGCGTAAAAAATATAACATATAGAGTCATGGCCAAAAGTGTTGGCACCCTTGAAATTGTTTCAGAAAATGAACTATCTTTCCCAGAAAATTATTGCATCTACACATATTTTGTTATGTACAAGTTTATTTCCATAAAAAAAATGGGCTAAACAAAATTGTTGGCACTCTCAACTTAATATTTGGTTGAACACCCATTGGAATACATAACTGCAATTAATTGCTTTCTATAATAATAAACAAGTTTTTTACACCTCTCAACTGGAATGTTGAACCACTCTTTTTTCTGCAAACTGTTCCAGGTCTTTGAAGGGTGCTTTCTCCCAACAGCAATTTTAAGATCTCTACAAAGGTGTACAATCGAATTTAGATCCGGATTCATTGGTGGCCAACTCAGAATTGTTTACATACATTTTTGGGTGTTTCATGAAGTGCATTTGGGGTCATTGTTCTTCTGGAAGACCCATAACCTAGGACGGAAACCCAGCTTTCAACCCAAAATCCTTGGTAACTTTCACATTTCATGATGCCTTGCACACAGTCAAGGCACTCAGTGCCAGAGGCAACAAAACAACTTCAACACATCTTTGAATCTTTACCATATTTTATTGTAGGCACTGTGTTCTTTTCTTTGCATGCCTCATTCCGTTTTCAGTATACAGTAGAATGATGTGCTTTACCAAAAAGCTCTATCTTGGTCTCATACATCCACAAGACGCTTTCCCAGAAGGATTTTGGCCTTCTTCACACTCATTTTTGCAAACGTCAATCTGGCTTTTTTATGTCTCTGTGTCAGTAGTGGGGTCGTCTTGAGTCTCCTGCCAAAGCATTTAGTTTAATTCAAATGTCAACGGATTGTTTACACTCACACTGATGCACCCTGAGCCTGCAGGACAGCTTAAATTTTATTGGAACTTGATTGTGACTGCTCATTCACCATCCAGACTATCCTGCTTTGCAACCTTTCATCAATCTGCGGTCACATCCTGGGAGATTATTTTCAGTGCCATGGGTTGTAAATCTCTTTATTACATTGCACACCATGGATAAAGGAAATCAAGATCTCTGGAGAAGGACTTGTAACCTTGAGATTGTTGATACTGCTCAACAATTTTAGTTCTCAAGTCATCAGACAGTTCTCGTATTCTCTTTCTGTTCTCTTTGCTTAGTGTGGAACACACAGACAAACAATGCAAAGACTAAGTCAACTTCTCCCATTTTTGTCTGGTGTCAGGTATGATTTTCATATTGTCCAATGCTCTTACTTGCCACAGGGGAGTTTGAACAAGCACCGCATGCTTGAAACAATGGTGTGTAACCTCAATTTTGGAAAGGTGCCAACAATTTTATCTGGACCATTTTTGGGATTCTGCGTGAAACTATGTCCAATTTGCCTTTTTTGCTCTGACATTTTTGTGTTGCTCCAATATACACAAAGAAAGTAAACATGTATAAATAAACATGTAATTACACCAACTTTCTGGAAGAAATACATTGTTTTCTGGAACAATTTCAAGAGGGTACCAACACATTTGGCCATGTATGTATATATATAATATATATATATATATATATATATATATATATATATATATATATATATATATATATATATATATATATATATAGCTCTGGCAAAGTTTAAGAGACCACTGCAAAATATTCAGTTTGCCTGATTTTTCTCTTTATGGGTATATGTTTTTGTAAAATGTTAATTCTTCTTTAATTCTATAAACTACTGACAACATGTCTCTGAAGTTCCAAGCAATACATTTTGAATTTATTTTCAGAAAATGAGAGATGGTCAAAATAACAAAAAAATGCATTGCTTGCAGACCTCAAGTAATGCAAAAAACAAACAAAACATGTTCAGAATCATTTAGAAACAACAATACTAATGTTTTAACTCAGGAACAGTTCAGAAATATCTTGTGTAATAACCATAATTTTTAATCACAGCTTTCATGCGTCTTGGCCTGCTTTCCACCAGTCTTTCACACTGCTTTTGAGTGCCCTTATGCAACTCCTGATACAAAAATGTAAGCAGTTCTTCTTTGTTTGATCGCTTGTGACTATCCATCTTCCTCTTGATTACATTCCAGAGGTTTTCAATGGGGTTCAGATCTGGAGATTGGGCTGGTCGTGACAGGGATATCATGTGGTGGTCATTCATCCACACCCTGATTGACCTAGCTGTGTGGCATGGTGCATTGTCCTGCTGGAAAAAACAGTCCTCAGAGTTGGTGGAACATTACCTGAGCAGAAGAAATCAACCGATTTTCCAGGATAACCTTGTATGCAGCTTGATTCATAAGCCTTCGCAAAGAACAACCTGCCAATTCCAGCCTTGATGAAGCATCCCCAACTCAACACTGATCCTCCATCAAATTTCACAGTGGGTGCAAGACACAGTGGCTTGTACGCCTCTCCAAGTCTCTGCCTAACCATGATACAACCAGGTGTTGATCAGGGGATGCATCAGCAAGACTGGTAGTTCCCCACCTCCTATGCAGTAGCAGGCCATGGTACAGGTGACACATGATGCTGTTGCCCATTTCTGCATGTCGGGGCTCCAGCACTACCCAAAGTTAAATCACTTACAGCCAAGGCAGCAGGGAATTGGGCCCCAGGAAGGTGGAGACAGCTCCCCCAGCCTCCCGAGGAAGGAGAAGTGGACACACAAAGAGAATTTCATTACCATCGGTAGAATTTTTCCTGGCTTTGCACTTTCTGCATCGCCTTTATGGGTGTAGATGCATAACAACTACACTTTAAAAATATTTCAATGAGAACAGCTAGTTGTTGACTTTCAGGGGTCTATGAACCTCTTTATAACTTTTTCCTGCCTTTGCACTTTCTGCAAAGCCTTTATGAGTGTACATCGATTAAACTTTCAAAATATTTACCATATATACTCGAGTATAAGCTGACCCGAGTATAAGTCGACCCCCCTAATTTTGCCACAAAAAACTGAGAAAACTTATTGACTCGAGTATAAGCCTAGGGTGGAAATGCAGCATTTACAGGTGAATTTCAAAAATAAAAATAGATCATTCTTGCCCCATAGCTGTGCCATATAGTGCTCTGCACCATTCATTATTGCCCCATAGCTGTGCCATATAGTGCTCTACACCGTTCATATTTCCCCATAGCTGTGCCAAATAGTGCTCTGCACCGTTCATATTTCCCCATAGCTGTAACATATAGTGCTCTGCACTGTTCATATTTCCCCATAGCTGTGCCATATAGTGCTCTGCACCGTTCATATTTCCCCATAGCTGTGCCATATAGTGCTCTGCACCGTTCATATTTCCCCATAGCTGTGCCATATAGTGCTCTGCACCGTTCATATTGCCCCATAGCTGTGCCATATAGTGCTCTGCACCGTTCATATTGCCCCATAGCTCTGCCATATAGTGCTCTGCACCGTTCATATTGTCCCATAGCTGTGCCATATAGTGCACTGCACCGATCATATTTCCCCATGGCTGCCATATAGTGCTCTGCACCATTCATATTGCCCCATAGCTGTGCCCCACATAGTGCTCTGCACCATTCATATTTCCCCATAGCTGTGTAACATAGTGCTCTGCACCGTTCATATTGCCACATAGCTGTGCCCCATATAGTGCTCTGCACCGTTCATATTTCCCCATAGATGCTCCACATAAATCTGTGCCATTGCTGCTGCTGCTGCAATAAAAAAAATGCCATACTCACCTCTCTTGCTTGCAGCTCCCGGCGTCCGGTTCCGGCGTCTCTCCGCTCTGACTGCACAGTCAGAGCGCAGAGATGCCGGGAAGATGAAGCGGCGCCCAGCGACTGGAACGGGGACAGGTAAATATGCAATACTTACCTACTCCCGGCGTCTGGCTCCTTCTCCCGGACAGCTGTCTTCGGTGCCGCAGCTTCTTCCTCTATCAGCGGTCACCGGCACTGCTGATTAGAGAAATGAATAGGCGGCTCCACCCCTATGGGAGGTGGAGCCGCTTATTCACTTCTCTAATGAGCGGTCCCACGTGACCGCTGAACAGTGGAAGAACTGCAGCACCGAAGACCGTGGGACAGGCGGGGAGCGCCAGGATTGCTGGAAGCAGGTAAGTATGCCTCAGCGCCCTCACCCCCTCACCCGCTGACCCTGCCACCCACCTTGACTCGAGTATAAGCCGAGAGGGGCACTTTCAGCCCAAAAATTTGGGCTGAAAAATCTCGGCTTATACTCGAGTATATACGGTACTTAAAAAAATGCTCTGAATTCAGTTAGTCGTCCATACAGTTGAACACTGTTCTTATTACATTAGGATGGTATGTAACACTCCAAAAAAGCATATAAAAATGTTTCTGGATTTAATTGCTTATCTATATAATATTATGTGCTTCGTGGTATATTATGGTGGCATATAACACTCAAAAAAAGTGTTGACAAGTGTTTGTATTCAATTTGTCATCCATAAAGCTTTAAGGGCTTTTTGTGACATTAGTTTATTATATAGGACTCCAAAAAAGCATTGAATAATTTGTGTGGATTTAATTACTCATCCATACAGTATTAGGTGTTTTGTGTTAAATTTTGGTGGTATATATCACTCCAAAAAATCATTGAAAAATTTGTCTGGATTCAGTTACTTAACAATACAGTATTAAATGCTTTGTTTAACTTTCGGTGGTATGTGCCACACCAAAAATTTCATCTTTTTTTATGGATTCAATTAGTCATCCAGGTACTTTAACTTGGTTCTTGTTACATGACAGTGCTATATCAAACTACAAAAAAACCTTTCCAAAAATGTTTTGCGGTTCCATTAGTTTTCCATACAGTTTTCCATGGTTCTTTTTACATTATGATGGTTTGCAACACTCCAAAAGAAAGTTTAAAAATGTTTCTGGATTCAATTACTTATCCATACAGTATTACGTGCTTTGTCGTACATTATGGTAGTATATAACACTCAAGAAAAACATTGAAAAATTTCTCTGGATTCAATTTGTCATTCATAGAGTTTCAAGTGGTTCTTGTTACATTATGGTGGTATATAAAGCTCAAAAAAACTTTCAAAAAATATTTGAGATTCAGTTAGTCATCCATATAGCTTAACACGGTTCTTGTTACATTACGTTGGTAACTAAGACTCCCAAAAAACTTTAGAAAATGTTTTATGGATACAATTAGTCATCCATAAAGTTTAATGGGCTTTGTATACAGTTACAGTGGGTTCAAATTTTTTAAAACCGCTTCACCTGGTACAATTCACAATCTTCAAAACCATGCAAGAAGTTTACATTTTAACCCCTTAATCCCATAGACATAGTATCCCATCAAGGTGACCTGGGACCTAATTCCCGGGGATGGGATAGTACGTCATAGTGATCGGCCACGCTCACAAGGGGAGCGCGGCTGATCGTGGCCGGGTGTCAGCTGACTATCGCAGCTGACATCCGGCACTATATGCAAGGAGTGGTCACGGACTGCCCCCGGCACATTAATCCCCGGCACACTGTGACCAAACATGATCGCAGAGTTTCGGGGCATAGGGAAGCATCGCACAGGGAGGGGGCTCCCTGCGGGCTTCCCCGAGACCCTCAGTACAAGGCGATGTGCTCACCTTGTACCAAGCATCTCCTCCCTGCAGGCCCCGGATCCAAAATGGTCGTGATGCTGCATCTAGGTCCTGCAGAGAGGTGGCTTACAAGCGCCTGCTCAGAGCAGGCACCGGGAAGCCTCCTTGCTGAGCCTGTGTGATCGCTGATCTGACACAGTGCACAGCAAAGTGTCAGATCAGCGATCTGTAACTTTACTGTGATGTCCCCCCTGGGGCAAAGTAAAAAAGTAAAAAAAAAATATTTACATGTGTAAAAAAAAAAATCCTAAATAAATTAAAAAAATATATATATATTGTTCCAATAAATACATTCCTTTATCTAAATAATAAAAAACAATAAAAGTACACATATTTAGTATTGCCGCGTCCGTAACGACCCGAGCTATAAAACTGTCTGACTAGTTAACCTTTACAGTGAACACTGTAAAAAAAGAGGCAAAAAACAACACTTTATTATCATACTGCCGAGCAAAAAGTGGAATAGCATGCGATCAAAAAGACGGATATAAATAACTATGGTACCGCTGAAAACGTCATCTTGTCCCGCAAAAAACGAGCCCCTCTACAGCGTCATCAGAAAAAAATTTAAAAAGTTATAGTCCTCAGAGTAAATCGATGCAAAAATAATAATTTTTTCCAAAAAATAGTTTTTATCGTATAATAGCGCCAAAACCTAAAAAAAGATATAAATGAGGTATCGCTGTAATCTTACTGACCCGAAGAATAAAACTGCTTTATCCATTTTGCCAAACGCGGAACGGTATAAACGCACCCCCAAAAGAAATTCGGAATAAAAATTAATAAAAAAATGTCACGTGCCCGAAAATGTTATCAATAAAAACGTCAACTCGTCCCACAAAAAACAAGACCTGACATGACTCTGTGGACCAAAATATGGAAAAATTATAGCTCTCAAAATGTGGTAAAGCAAAAAATATTTTTTGCAATAAAAAGCACCTTTTAGTGTGTGATGGCTGCCAGTCATAAAAATCCGCTAAAAAAAACGCTATAAAAGCAAATCAAACCCCCTTCATCACCCCTTTAGTGAGGGAAAAATAAAAAATTAAAAACATTTATTTATTTCCATTTTCCCATTAGGGCTAGGGTTAGGATTAGGGTTAGGGCTAGGGCTAGGTTTAGGACTGGGGTTAGGGCTAGGGTTAGGGCTAGGGTTAGGGCTAGGGTTAGGGTTAGGGCTAGAGTTAGGGATAGGGTTGGGGCTAGGGTTAGGGTTAGGCTTTGGATTACATTTAAAATTGGTATTAGGGTTAGGGGTGTGTCAGGGTTATGGGTGTGGTTAGGGTTATAGTTGGGATTAGGGTTAGGGGTGTGTTGGAGATGAGGTTAGGGGTGTGGTTGAGATTAGGGTTAGGGGTGTGTTTGGGTTAGGGTTTCAGTTAGAATTGGATTTTCCACTGTTTAGGCACATCAGGGCTCTACAAACACGACATGGCGTCCTATCTCAATTCCAGCAAATTCTGCGTTGAAAATGTAAAACAGTGCTCCTTCACTTTTGAGCTCTACAGTGTGCCCAAACAGGGGTTTACCCCAACATATGGAGTATCAGCGTACTCAGGACAAATTGGTCAACAACTTCTGGGGTCCAATTTCACTTGTTACCCTTGGGAAAATAAAAATTTGGGGGGCTAAAAAAGCACTTTTGTAGGAAAAAAGGATTTTTTATTTTCACGGCTCTGCGTTATAAACTGTAGTGAAATACTTGGGGGTTCAAAGTTCTCACAACACATCTAGATAAGTTCCTTGGGGGGTCTACGTTCTAATATGGGGTCACTTGCGGGGGGTTTCTACTGTTTAGTTATATCAGGGGCTTTGCAAACGCAATGTGACGCATGCAGACCATTCCATCTAAGTCTGCATTCCAACTGGCGCTCTGTTGTGAATTCTGTGGTCAAGCTCCCTCCTGTGGTCATGAGTGGTACTTCGGCTGGTTCTGTCTATGAGCTTCCTCTGGTGGATGTGAGTGGGGCTGCGGCTTCTGAGTTTCCTTCCTCAGGTGACGAGGTTAAGTCGTTAGGTGCTGCTCTATTTAAGTCCACCTAGTTCTTTGTTCCTGGCCTCCAGTCAATGTTCCAGTATTGGTCTTGCTCTCTCCTGGATCGTTCTTGTGGCCTGTCTTCACTGCATAAGCTAAGTTCTGCTGGTGTTACTTTTGTTTGCTATTTTTTCTGTCCAGCTTGCTATATTGGTTTTTCTTGCTTGCTGGAAGCTCTGGGACGCAGAGGGAGCACCTCCGTACCGTTAGTCGGTGCGGAGGGTCTTTTTGCGCCCTCTGCGTGGTTGTTTGTAGGTTTTTGTGCTGACCGCAAAGCTATCCTTCCTATCCTCGGTCTATTCAGTAAGTCGGGCCTCACTTTGCTAACATCTATTTCATCTCTGTGTTTGTATTTTCATCTTTACTCACAGTCATTATATGTGGGGGGCTGCCTTTTCCTTTGGGGAATTTCTCTGAGGCAAGGTAAGCTTATTTTTCTATCTTCAGGGCTAGCTAGTTTCTCAGGCTGTGCCCGAGGCGCCTAGGTCTGGTCAGGAGCGCTCCACGGCTACCTCTAGTGTGGTGTGATAGGATTAGGGATTGCGGTCAGCAGAGTTCCCACGTCTCAGAGCTCGTCCTATGTTATTAGTAGCTATCAGGTCACTTTGTGTGCTCTTAACCACCAGGTCCATTGTGGTTCTGAATCACCAGTTCATAACAGTACTGGAGGCCAAAAGTACTAATGCTTCTCAATAGAGGGAAAAGAGAAGTTCTGAGACAATTTTTTTTCTCTGCACTGTGTTTTGTCTTTCTTTTCCCCTAGACATTTGGGTGGTTCAGGACACAGGTGTAGTGATGGACATTAAAGGTCTGTCTTCTTGAGTGGATCATCTCACTGCAAGAGTACAAAATATTCAAGACTTTGTGATTCAGAATTCTATGTTAGAACCAAGAATTCCTATTCCTGATTTGTTTTCTGGAGATAGAGCTAAGTTTCTGAGTTTTAAAAATAATTGTAAACTGTTTCTGACTTTGAAACCCCGCTCCTCTGGTGACCCAGTTCAACAAGTTAAGATCATTATTTCTTTATTACGTGGCGACCCTCAAGACTGGGCATTTTCCCTTGCGCCAGGAGATCCTGCACTATGTAATATTGATGCATTTTTTCTGGCGCTCGGATTGCTTTATGATGAACCTAATTCAGTGGATCAGGCAGAGAAAAAATTACTGGCTCTGTGTCAGGGTCAGGATGAGGTAGAGATATATTGTCAGAAGTTTAGGAAGTGGTCTGTGCTCACTCAATGGAATGAATGTGCGCTGGCAGCAATTTTCAGAAAGGGTCTCTCTGAAGCCCTTAAGGATGTCATGGTGGGATTTCCTATGCCTGCTAGTCTGAATGAGTCTATGTCTTTGGCCATTCAGATCGATCAACGCTTACGTGAGCGTAAAACTGTGCACCATTTGGCGGTATTATCTGAGCATAAACCTGAGCCTATGCAATGTGATAGGACTTTGACCAGAGCTGAATGGCAAGAACACAGACGTCAGAATGGGCTGTGTTTTTACTGTGGTGTTTCCACTCATGCTATCTCCGATTGTCCTAAGCGCACTAAGCGGTTCGCTAGGTCTGCCACCATTGGTACGGTACAGTCGAAATTTCTTTTGTCCATTACTTTGATCTGCTCTTTGTCATCCTATTCTGTCATGGCATTTGTGGATTCAGGCGCTGCCCTGAATTTGATGGACTTGGAGTTTGCTAGGCGCTGTGGATTTTTCTTGGAGCCCTTGCAGTATCCTATTCCATTGAGAGGAATTGATGCTACGCCTTTGGCCAAGAATAAGCCTCAGTATTGGACCCAATTGACCATGTGCATGGCTCCTGCGCATCAGGAGGATATTCGCTTTTTGGTGTTGCATAATCTGCATGATGTGGTCGTTTTGGGGTTGCCATGGCTACAAGTCCATAACCCAGTATTGGATTCGAAATCTATGTCTGTGTCCAGCTGGGGTTGTCAGGGGGTACATGGTGATGTTCCATTTCTGTCTATTTCATCATCCACCCCTTCTGAGGTCCCAGAGTTCTTGTCGGATTACCGGGATGTATTTGATGAGCTCAAGTCCAGTGCCCTACCGCCGCATAGGGATTGCGATTGTGCTATCGATTTGATTCCTAGTAGTAAGTTTCCTAAAGGTCGACTGTTTAATTTGTCTGTGCCTGAGCACGCCGCTATGCGGAGTTACGTAAAGGAATCCTTGGAGAAGGGTCATATTCGCCCGTCGTCGTCGCCATTGGGAGCAGGGTTCTTTTTTGTGGCCAAGAAGGATGGTTCGCTGAGACCTTGTATTGATTACCGCCTTCTAAATAAAATCACGGTCAAATTTCAGTACCCCTTGCCGCTGCTGTCTGATTTGTTTGCTCGGATTAAGGGGGCTAGTTGGTTCACCAAGATAGATCTTCGTGGTGCGTATAATCTTGTGCGTATTAAACAGGGCGATGAATGGAAAACAGCATTTAATACGCCCGAGGGCCATTTTGAGTACCTGGTTATGCCATTCGGGCTTTCTAATGCTCCATCAGTATTTCCGTCCTTTATGCATGACATCTTCCGAGAGTACCTGGATAAATTCCTGATTGTATACTTGGATGATATTTTGGTCTTCTCGGATGATTGGGAGTCTCACGTGAAGCAGGTTAGAATGGTGTTCCAGGTCCTGCGTGCGAATTCTTTGTTTGTGAAGGGGTCAAAGTGTCTCTTTGGTGTTCAGAAGGTTTCATTTTTGGGTTTCATTTTTTCCCCTTCTACTATCGAGATGGACCCTGTTAAAGTTCAGGCCATTTATGATTGGACTCAGCCGACATCTCTGAAGAGTCTGCAAAAGTTTCTGGGCTTTGCTAATTTTTATCGTCGCTTCATCAATTTTTCTAGTATTGCTAAACCGTTGACTGATTTAACCAAGAAGGGTGCTGATGTGGTCAATTGGTCTTCTGCGGCTGTGGAAGCTTTTCAGGGGTTGAAGCGTCGTTTTTCTTCTGCCCCTGTGTTGTGCCAACCAGATGTTTCGCTCTCGTTCCAGGTCGAGGTTGATGCTTCTGAGATTGGAGCAGGGGCTGTTTTGTCGCAAAGAAGTTCTGATGGCTCGGTGATTAAACCATGTGCCTTCTTTTCCAGGAAGTTTTTGCCTGCTGAGCGTAATTATGATGTTGGCAATCGAGAGTTGCTGGCCATGAAGTGGGCATTCGAGGAGTGGCATCATTTGCTTGAAGGAGCTAAGCATCGCGTGGTGGTCTTGACTGATCACAAGAACTTGACTTATCTCGAGTCTGCCAAACGGTTGAATCCTAGACAGGCTTGTTGGTCGCTGTTTTTCTCCCGTTTTGACTTTGTGGTTTCGTACCTTCCGGGCTCTAAAAATGTGAAGGCGGATGCCCTGTCTAGGAGTTTTGTGCCCGACTCTCCGGGTTTGCCTGTGCCGGCGGGTATTCTCAAAGAGGGGGTAATTTTGTCTGCCTTCTCCCCTGATTTGCGGCGGGTGCTCCAAAAATTTCAGGCTAATAGACCTGACCGTTGCCCAGCGGAGAAACTGTTTGTCCCTGATAAATGGACGAGTAGAGTTATCTCTGAGGTTCATGGTTCAGTGTTGGCTGGTCATCCTGGAATCTTTGGTACCAGAGATTTGGTGGCTAGATCCTTTTGGCGGCCGTCTCTGTCGCGGGATGTGCATTCGTTTGTGCAGTCCTGTGGGATTTGTGCTCGGGCTAAGCCCTGCTGTTCTCGTGCCAGTGGGTTGCTTTTGCCCTTGCCGGTCCCGAAGAGGCCCTGGACACATATCTCTATGGATTTTATTTCGGATCTCCCCGTCTCTCAAAAGATGTTGGTCATTTGGGTGGTTTGTGATCACTTCTCTAAGATGGTCCATTTGGTACCCTTGTCTAAATTGCCTTTCTCCTCTGATTTGGTGCCATTGTTTTTCCAGCATGTGGTTCGTTTACATGGCATTCCGGAGAACATCGTTTCTGACAGAGGTTCCCAGTTTGTTTCGAGGTTTTGGCGAGCCTTTTGTGCTAGGATGGGCATTGATTTGTCTTTTTCCTCGGCTTTCCATCCTCAGACAAATGGCCAAACTGAACGAACCAATC
The DNA here is from genome assembly GCF_032444005.1 of Ranitomeya imitator. Lineage (NCBI taxonomy): Eukaryota > Metazoa > Chordata > Amphibia > Anura > Dendrobatidae > Ranitomeya > Ranitomeya imitator. Next base: position 463,150,767 of record NC_091287.1, on the reverse strand, counting down.
AGACTTTGGAAACATATCTGAGATGTTTTGTTTCTGCTGATCAGGATGATTGGGTGTCCTTTTTGCCTTTGGCTGAGTTCGCCCTTAATAATCGGGCCAGCTCGGCTACTTTGGTTTCGCCGCTTTTCTGCAATTCTGGTTTCCATCCTCGTTTCTCTTCAGGGCAGGTTGAGTCTTCCGACTGTCCTGGTGTGGATACTGTTGTGGATAGGTTGCAGCAGATTTGGACTCATGTGGTGGACAATTTGACATTGTCCCAGGAGAAGGCTCAACGTTTCGCTAACTGCAGGTGCTGTGTGGGTCCCCGACTTCGTGTTGGGGATTTGGTTTGGTTGTCGCCTCGTTATATTCCTATGAAAGTTTCCTCTCCTAAGTTTAAGCCTCATTTCATTGGTCCATATAGGATTTCTGAGGTTCTTAATCCTGTGTCTTTTCGTTTGACCCTTCCAGCTTCCTTTTCCATCCATAATGTATTCCATAGGTCATTGTTGCGGAGATACGAGGCACCTGTGGTTCCATCCGTTGATCCTCCTGCCCCGGTTTTAGTTGAGGGGGAGTTGGAGTATATAGTGGAGAAGATTTTGGATTCTCGTATTTCGAGACGGAAACTCCAGTACCTGGTTAAGTGGAAGGGTTATGGTCAGGAAGATAATTCCTGGGCCTTTGCCTCTGATGTCCATGCTGCCGATCTGGTTCGTGCCTTTCATCTGGCTCATCCTGGTCGGCCTGGGGGCTCTGGTGAGGGTTCGGTGACCCCTCCTCAAGGGGGGGGGGTACTGTTGTGAATTCTGTGGTCAAGCTCCTTCCTGTGGTCATGAGTGGTAATTCGGCTGGTTCTGTCTATGAGCTTCCTCTGGTGGATGTGAGTGGGGCTGCGGCTTCTGAGTTTCCTTCCTCAGGTGACGAGGTTAAGTCGTTAGGTGCTGCTCTATTTAACTCCACCTAGTTCTTTGTTCCTGGCCTCCAGTCAATGTTCCAGTATTGGTATTGCTCTCTCCTGGATCGTTCTTGTGGCCTGTCTTCACTGCATAAGCTAAGTTCTGCTGGTGTTACTTTTGTTTGCTATTTTTTCTGTCCAGCTTGCTATATTATAATAATAATAATAATAATCTTTATTTTTATATATTTATACATCTTTTATATTGCTATATTGGTTTTTCTTGCTTGCTGGAAGCTCTGGGACGCAGAGGGAGCACCTCCGTACCGTTAGTCGGTGCGGAGGGTCTTTTTGCGCCCTCTGCGTGGTTGTTTGTAGGTTTTTGTGCTGACCGCAAAGCTATCTTTCCTATCCTCGGTCTATTCAGTAAGTCGGGCCTCACTTTGCTAAAATCTATTTCATCTCTGTGTTTGTATTTTCATCTTTACTCACAGTCATTATATGTGGGGGGCTGCCTTTTCCTTTGGGGAATTTCTCTGAGGCAAGGTAGGCTTATTTTTCTATCTTCAGGGCTAGCTAGTTTCTCAGGCTGTGCCCGAGGTGCCTAGGTCTGGTCAGGAGCGCTCCACGGCTACCTCTAGTGTGGTGTGATAGGATTAGGGATTGCGGTCAGCAGAGTTCCCACGTCTCAGAGCTCGTCCTATGTTATTAGTAGCTATCAGGTCACTTTGTGTGCTCTTAACCACCAGGTCCATTGTGGTTCTGAATCACCAGTTCATAACAGCGCTCCTTCCCTTCCGAGCTTTGCCATGCGCCCAAACGGTGGTTACCCCCACATATGGGGTATCAGCATACTCAGGACAAATTGCACAACAACTTTTGGGGTCCAATTTCTCCTGTTACCCTTCGGAAAATACAAAACTGGGGGCTAAAAAAGAATTTTTGTGGAAAAAAAAGAATTTTTATTGTCACGGCTCTGCGTCATAAACTGTAGTGAAACACAAAAGGTTGATACATAAAATGAGAATAATGGGGATAGGGGAAAATATGTGTAAGTGGGTTAAGAGCTGGCTCAGGGATAGGAAACAAAGGGTGGTTATTAATGGAGCACACTCGGACTGGGGCGCGGTTAGCAGTGGGGTACAACAGGGGTCAGTATTGGGCCCTCTTCTTTTTTGAACATATTTTTTAATGACCTTGTAGGGGGCATTCAGAGCAGAATTTCAATATTTGCAGATGACACTAAACTCTGTAGGGTAATCAATACAGAGGAGGACAACTTTATATTACAGGATGATTTATGTAAACTAGAAGCTTGGGCTGATAAATGGCAAATAAGCTTTAATGGGGTTAAATGTAAGGTTATGCACTTGGGTTGAAGTAATAAGATGTATAACTATGCACTTAATTCTAAAACTCTGGGAAAAACCGTCAATGAAATAGACCTGGGTGTATGGGTGGATGACAAACTCATGTTCAGTGGTCAGTGTCAGGCAGCTGCTACAAAGGCAAATAAAATAATCGGATGCATTAAAAGAGGCATAGATGCACATGAGGAGAACATAATGTTACCTCTATACAAGTCACTAGTTCGACCACACTTAGAATACTGTGTACAGTTCTGGTCTCTGGTGTATGAGAAAAACAGCTGAACTAGAGCGGGTGCAGAGAAGAGCGACAAAGGTTATTAGAGGACTGGGGGGTCTGCAATACCAAGATAGGTTATTACACTTGGGGCTATTTAGTTTGGAAAAACGAAGACTAAGAGGTGATCTTATTTTAATGTATAAATATATGAGGGGACAGTACAAAGACCTTTCTAATGATCTTTTTAGACAGGGACAATGGGGCATCCTCTATGTCTGGAGGAAAGACGGTTTAGGCATAATAACAGACGCGGGTTCTTTACTGTAAGAGCAGTGAGACTATGGAACTCTCTAACGTATGATGTTGTAATGAGTGATTCATTACATAACTTTAAGAGGGGATTGGATACCTTTCTTGAAAAGTATAATGTTGCAGGTTATATATACAAGATTCCTTGATAGGGCGTTGATCCAGGGAACTAGTCTGATTGCTGTATGTGGAGTCGGGAAGGAATTTTTTTCCCCAAAGTGGAGCTTACTATTTGCCACATGGTTTTTTTTTGCCCTCCTTTGGATCAACATGTTAGGACATGTTAGGTTAGGCTATGAGTTGAACTAGATGGACTTAAAGTCTTCCTTCAGCCTTAATAACTATGTTACTATATTACTGTTACTTGGGGGTTCAAAGCTCTCACAACCCATCTAGATAAGATCCTTAGGGGATCTACTTTCCAAAATGGTGTCACTTTTTTTGGGGGGGGTTAATATTTAGGCACATCAGGAGCTCTCCATGGGCAGCATGGTGGTTCAGTGGATAGCACTGCAGCCTTACAGAGCTGGCGTCCTGGGTTCAAACCCCACCAAGGACAACTTCTGCAAGGAGTTTGTATGTTCTCTCCGTGTTTGCATGGGTTTTCTCCGGGTACTCTGGTTTCCTCCCACATTCCAAAGACCTACTGATAGGGAATTTAGATTGTGAGCCCCATTGGGGACAGTGATGTTAATGTGTGCAAACTGGGAAGCGCTGTGAAATATGTTAGCGCTATATAAAATAAAGATTATTATTATTATTATTAATGCAACTTGGTGTCCCATTTTAATTCCAGCCAATTTTCCATTGAAAAGTCAAACTGCGCTCTTTCCCTTCCGAGCTCTGCCATGCACCCAAACAGTGGTTTACCCCCACATATGGGGTATCAGCGTGCTCAGAATAAATTGCACAACAAGGTTTGGGGATTACAATTTCTTCTGGTAACCTTGGGAAAATTAAAATTTGAGGGCGAAAATATAATTTTTGTGAAAAAATATTAATTTTAATTTTTATGGCTCTACATTAAAAACTTCTGTGAAGCACTTGGTGGGTCAAAGTGCTCACCACACATCTAGATAAGTTCCTTAGGGGGTCTACTTTCCAAAATAGTGTCACTTGTGGGGGGTTTCAATGTTTAGGCACATTAGTGGCTCTCCAAACGCAATTCCAGCCAATTTTGCATTGAAAAGTCAAATGGTGCTCCTTCCCTTCCAAGCTCTGCCATGCACCCAAACAGTGGTTTACACCCACATATGGGGTATTGGGGTACTCAGAACAAATTGTACAATAACTTTTGTGGTCCATTTTCTCCTGTTACCCTTGGTAAAGTAAAACAAATTGGAGCTGAAGTAATTTTTTTGTGAAAAAAAATTAAATGTTCATTTTTTTTAAACATTCCAAAAATTCCTGTGAAGCACGAGAAGGGTTAATAAACTTCTTAAATGTGGTTTTGAGCACCTTGAGGGGTGAAGTTTTTAAAATGGTGTCACACTTGGTTATTTTCTATCATATAGACCTCATATGACTTCATATGTGATGGGGTCCCTAAAAAAAATGGTGTTGTAAAAATGAGAAATTGCTGGTCAACTTTTAACCCTTATAACTCCCTAACAAAAAAAATATTTGTTTCCAAAACTGTGCTGATGTAAAGTATACGTGTGGGAAATGTTACTTATTAAGTAGTATTTTGAGTTACATATCTCTGTGAATTAAGGGCATAAAAATTCAAAGTTGGAAAATTGCAAAATTTTAAAAATGTTCGCCAAATTTCTGTTTTTTTTTTTCACAAATAAACGCAGGTAATATCAAAGAAATTTTAGCACTATTATGACGTACATTATGTGTTAGGGCTAGCGGAACGCACCAAATAATAAGACTGATAGTGTACGGTGCGTTCGTAGCCCGGGGTCCACCGTGCAGAGATGGAACCTGCTGCTGAGTAATGACGGACTATATGGCGGTACTCATAAGTATACTCGCGTGGGTTAAACTTCACCCAACATGAAGGAAGCGATCCTGTTGGGTCCAGGATCGCGGTACCGCACATAGAAGGCGAGCAAGCAGTCAGCGAACTTAACCCCAACTAGGATTGAAGTCCGATTAGACCACTTGCTGACACAACACCGCAACAGGGTGTGTTAGGCAACTCTTATAATTAGAGCACCGAAGTGCGAACTGTGCCGTGCTGGCAGGCACCACTAAGCACCCAGACGTGGGTCAGGAAGCGCACTACTAGCGCGTGGCGCCGCACTGGCGGTCACAGCAATAGACGCTGATGCGTGTGTGACACGTTGAGTGATTTGTCGGGCGCTAGATAGCAGCCATACTCCATACGCGAACAGTCATACAGTAGGGTAGGGGTATTTAATGAACGACTTGCACTCACAACAAACACACGTATTCAATTGTACACTAGCGCATGGCCGTGCGGTCATGCGCAGTTTATATAGTTGCAGCACAGGAAGTGGCCACAGAAACTTTGCCCTTCCAAGACCTGCCAAGAGGTCCAATGGAATGTGCTGCAGAGCCTGAGCACATGACCCTCGATCTCCAACGGGAGATCTTGCCCTGGGCATGCTCAGTGTGCGCAAACAAGGACTTAGTCCCAGGAAAGTCCGCTCGCCGCTGACCAGCACTGACTTTAATGGTAGGAGCTGAAGAAGCAGCAGTAACTCTCTGTACAGAGTGAGAGCGAGCAAGACACTGGGAGCGACGTCCCCGCTGAGCAGACTCCACTGCGGCCGGAGGAGAATGGGAGACCGCAGCAGAGACGGATCGAGATTCCCCCTGTGCAGCAGAGGAAACTCGACTCCTAACATTATGTCTCGAGAAAACTTTGTCAGAATCACCAGGATCCGTTGAAATTTTCCAGAGTTATAATCTCATAAAGGGACAGTGGTCAGAATTGTAAAAATTGGCCCAGTCATTAGCGTGCAAACCATCCTCGGGGTTTAAGGGGTTAAATATAGTCCACATAGAAATAATGTAATTCAAAATTAATACATTCAATGTTTGCATGTAATTTACCATGCTCAGAGTGTGAATGCATCTTTTGTGAGATTAATTCATCAGCTAAACATCTAACAGTCATTCGACTGAAAGATATCTTTCCTAACTTCAGCATACATATGAACATTAAGCTCAACTGAGCACTCATGTAATTTCAATGAGGAGAGAGTAGAAAGAAATCAGTTTCTGACAAAGACCTTCAGCAGCAGTTAACCTCCCAAGTGAGTGCATGGATGGAGCATTGAGATTCAAACTGCCTACTCATTATTTTCCCCAACATAATCTATCTCAGGAGAATCAGAAGGTCTACTTTGTGTAATGTTGATGAGTTATTAGACAAAGTTTTATCTAATACCTAAGGTAGCATTTTGGAGAACCAATGTCAAAAGTTAGGCACCAAGTTTTCCATCAGCAACCTAACCATAGCAACCTTCCATAACTGGGAGGAACATTTCACTAGCAATGAAGACATGGTTTGTACATAGCTTGATCTTTCTTGTGGTAACATAGAGATGCAAAACCTGGACGATAAAGAAACAAGACAGAAGGAAAATTGACGCCTTCAAAATGTGGTGCTGGAGAAGGATGTTATGAATACCATGGATGGCAAAAACGACAAACAAATTAATTTTGGAACAAATCAAGCCAGACAAGTCACTCGAAGCTAGAATCACCAAGTTACGACTTGGCTACTTTGGAATCATTATACAAAGACAGCAATCACTGGAGAAGGACATCATGTTCAGAAGAATAGAAGAAGCAAGGCAAAGAGGAAGACGAGCAACCCGATCACTTGATTCTATGAAGATAATGATGGAGAACACCCTGGGTGGACTTATCTAGGCTTGTACAAGATTGATCTTCCTACAGATAGTTCATGTATCAAGTTGTCATGGCTGAGATCGAGCCAAATGAAGTTTTTTTAAAAAAAAAGATTGCTATTGAAAAATTGGTGACTAAAAGGTTCATCTAGCATTGGTGTAATTATAAAATAATTCCTTACTCCAGGGTATTAACTAGTAAAAAAAATTATTCTAGATGTTTTGTTTTTTTTGTCACTGCTGTTTCTATATTCTTTGAACATATTCCATAGATTTTATTGAAACCTGCAAATTGTCTGCTTATTTTGTAATCTTCGGTTGTGAATGAGTGATTTGTTAAATGACATCAGGTTGTCTATTACATAGAAGTATTTGTACTGGACGGTCTCCTGTTCATTTTGAAACTTAATAGAAAATGTTTCAATAAATAATTGACATTGAATTTTCTATTTAAAACTCTGCAAGATGACATAGTTGTGTAAAGATTTTCTCAAAGGCTGAAACTAAGTGCCTTGCTAACAGAAACTCCCTCGGTTGATTCAAAATCCAGTTTATATTCCCACTGATGTCTAACAAGCTGCGTATATGGTCTTAGATTATAGACAGGAAAAAATCAATAGCATGCTGTCTCAAAGGCACCAATATAGATTATGAATCACAGCTAGGAAGTAGTGAGTGATCTTAGCCGCCAACAGTGCCTAAGTAAAGATATTTGCTGCCTAATATTGCTTTTCATACCTGAGTCTGAGCTCATTGAACGTGATACATTTAAATGAAGCCTGAAAATGCATAATATGAATAAGTGCGGGAATCACAGCAAGTTATTATTGAATAAGTAAATAATTGAATGCATACATTGACTATTTATGGTTAGTAGACTCGACTTTACATTGGCCAAAGTAAACACGGCAAGGAAAAGGCTAATTCTCAGCTGAATTAAAGGATTTTTGGCTTTTACTGATTCTGCCTATTGATTTATTTAAGGATACTGCAGACAGAGATGTTGGCTTGCAGTCTTTTTAACATATTTTGATGTTATCTTTCTTTTCAATACAGACACTGTCAGGGGTACAAATTAACCTTTCGCATCTTGATTGCATGAAAAAGAAAAGGTTCCTGGTGCAAAATGATTCCCTATGATAGGTATATGAAAAGGGAAATAAAATAAATTTGTATTAAAGGCAAAATATGAAATACTTAAAAAGAGGATCAAAGGAACCCGCTGGATAGAGTTTACATTGCAAATCAAACATGGACATTTATATAAAAAGCCAAATTCCTTTATACTCTTTATCTAGCAACACATATACCCATCATGGAATAGCTGTTAACTGGTTATGAAACTGCCACCCAGCTGGTTTCTTTTGTAATATAATGTTCTTTTAACATGTAGGACACGAACCTTATATTCAAAGTCTCCTTTAGTCCCTTTGGCCACCATTACCCTTTCAGGCCAGTGGGTGATATTGCCACTTGAGTATTTAAACAGTATATTGACATGCAAAGCATCTTGTCAAAATAAATCTGTATTGCAATTTTTGGCTTATTCATTTAAATGGTTTAGGTTTTTTTTAATGATATCTGAACATAAGGATCATGAATAAATTGTCTTTATAATATTAATAATAATAATCTTTATATAGTGTGTAGCGTGGCTAAAGGGTGTATTGTCGACGGGAGGTATGCATCACAGAGAAGGCTTGTCGCTGTGATGTAACCCGGAGTGTTTTCTTTAATACACATAAAGCAATAAGGAATTGTTTGGTATATTTGGGTCCGGGTTACGGGTAGCTATGAGAGATGGGAGGGTCTGGCTACCCATATACCTTACTCCTGGGTAAGGGGCCTAACCATGCCTATCTATGTTTGGTTCAGGACCTGTGGTGATGTCACAACCACATGTCTAATCATGTGATGGGTTCCTGGGTGTGGTTACACCTATGTAAAGAGGTGTGTGTAGCACATGGAGAGAGAGTGTGTTTGGGAGTCTGCAAGAGTGGACAGACTTCCATGTGTCCTGGCTGGACACTGCAGAGTGGCCTGTGTGTTGGACGGTTCCAAGTGGGGACAGACGTCCTGAACAGCACACAGAGACCATATTTAGGCTGGAGAGCCTACGTGCTGGACATGGCACAGCCTGAATGCCTACAGGTCTGAGAGAGAGCGGAGCTCTAATATGGACATTGAGGATTCAACTGTCTGAAGTAAGACTGTTTACCTGTTGTTCCTGTTGCTATGTGGTTTATGGAGCAATAAACATGTGAACTTTTAATGAAACGTGCCTCCAGAGTGTCATCCGCCGCACCTGAGCGAGTACAATCCCTACAAGTGCTAACCTATTCCGCAGCGCTTTACAGTTTCCACATATTATCATCACTGTCCCCAATGGGGCTCACAATCTAGATTCCCTATCAGTATGTCTTTGGAATGTGGGAGGAAACCGGAGAACCCGGAGGAAGCCCATGCAAGCACGGGGAGAACATACAAACTCCTTGCAGATGTTGTCCTTGGTGGGATTTGAACCCAGGACTCCAGTGCTGCAATGCTAACCACTGAGCCTCCATTATAATTAATACTAAAAGTATAAAGGCTTGACAAAATAGCTGAAAATGAAAGCTTATTCATGAACAATGGTGACATTTTCAATTAAAGTAAAACCAATTATACTAATTAAACAAATATCACATACTCGTGCTAACAGGGTATAGAAGGTATTGCTGCTCTACTATCAATGGGAGTGATTTTCAAGCAATGTTGCATGGGGCTAGTAAGATAGGAAAGAGTAAAGCGCTATACAGCACACCAAGGGGGAGAACCCAGAATAGAAGCTGCACAGTGCTGATGTAGTTTGCTGCAATGTATCACTCTGGAGTCCGGGCTTTTGTGTACACAGAGAATTGATTAGCTTGGATATAATTGTATCTCTTTCTCCACTTAAGAATAACCATAGTTTTAATTGTTTTCCATAAATCAATAGTACACATGAAAATAGGACATTTTGTAACATATTTCATTGGGGAGATCTGGACTGATCATTTGTTTTCAAAATTCTCAATTCCCAGGTAAAATCTGTATTCAGTGAAGACAGATCTTTACATTAATGAGATGGGAGATGACAGTTACTAGTGATAAGAGTCTATGTAGATGGTCAGAGAGGGAGACGAGAAAGAAGGAGCTAAAGGCAGAGAGACACGCCAGAGACACGCCATAACTCTAGTGGGCGCTCACACCATTGTCATGCTGTGCTTTTAATAAGGGTAGCTTAAAATATAGTCAAAGTCTTGGATGTACTTAGCTAACATTTATTTGTGGGGGATATACTTGACTTAGGGCCATTTAGAAAAAGTATTCAGCAAATTAAAATGAAACTAAAAAAGAGAATTTCCTATGATTATATAAGCAATAGTGGTTATTTAAAAAATATAAAAATTTTAGATTTTTTTCAATTTTAAACATATCAAAACATTTTTTTTTGTTTCTATGGTGAGGAATCCTTTGCATTCATTCTCATTGTAGCATTTGACTTTATCATCTTTCATTTATCACACTACGCCTCAACACATAAATTGAATTGCTGAGATTGAATTGTTTCAGCAAAATTTACACCACCTGCGCACTGGAATCTAGACTGTATCAACTTAATTTGCATCACTTTCCTATTCCTTGCTATCCTTGGAGACAGATGTGAAGCTATAAGACGTTTGATGGAAAAATAGGGAAAAAACATATTTACTATAAAATGATCTGTTAATGATCTGCAGAGTAAAGAAATCACTTGTTTTTTTTACAAAAATACATGATACATTTTGATGATTTTTTTCTGTGCAAAAATAAAGAGTCTTGAGACATCACATACTGAGTTTGGATAATACTTACATTGAATAGTAGCAACTTAATCTTGTGTATTATCGACAATAACCTTTTCACTAAGTTTATTGAATTATTTTCTTGAAAGAATGCTAATTAAATTAAATATTGAGTAAAAAATGTTATATCGTCTGACTTTGTGAGCTCTGATGGATTGTGTCAGGCACACGCCCCACTGAGTAGAATCGTGACACCTTTCCTTAAGGAATAACAGTGCAAAATACAATGTTAATTTCTAAAAATTTGTAGTGAAGAAATGTTATTTCTGTATCTACTAAAAGAGACATAGCAGAAGAGCAGACCAGTTTTTCGTAATCCATTATGGTTGCTTCCAGTTCTGGTATTAACGATCCATTGATTTTTCTCACCTTGAATCCACAGGTGCTTCAGAAAATTTTACAATGATGGTCTGTGAAAATGAAAACAAGCAATGTTTTCCCACAAAAATGTTGGTTTTGCAATTTTTTTCATTTTCATAAAGATATCAGGGGAAAATGGACCCCAAATTTTGTTGTACAACTTCTTCTGAGTACACTGATACCCCATATATGGTCAAAAACTACGTTTGAGGCACAGTGGAAAGCTCAGAAGCGAAGAAGCACCATATTGGAATTTAGATTTTGCTGGACTAATTTGAGGGTGCCATGTCACATTGGTAGAGTCCATGAGGTGCAAATACAGCATAACCCCCATAAGTTACCCCATTTTACAAACTGCACTTAGTGAATTAATATAGGGGTGCAGTGATTATATTGACACCGTTCTCTCCTGGTTCTCCTCCTATCTCTCTGACCGATCCTTCACTGTATGTTTTGCTGGTTCCTCCTCCTCTCACCTTCCCCTTACTGTTGGGGTTCCTCAAGGATCAGTCCTAGGCCCCCTACTCTTCTCGTTGTATACTGCCCCTATTGGACAAACAATCAGTAGATTTGGTTTCCAGTACCATCTCTATGCTGACGACACCCAATTATACACTTCTGCTCCTGATATCACACCGACCTTTTTAGAAAACACCAGTGATTGTCTTACCGCTGTCTCTAACATCATGTCCTCCCTCTATCTGAAACTAAACCTGTCAAAAACTGAACTCCTCGTGTTCTCTCCCTCTACTAACCTACCTTTGCCTGACATTGCCATCTCCGTGTGCGGTTCCACCATTACTCCAAAGCAACATGCCCGCTGCCTTGGGGTCATCCTTGATTCTGACCTTTCATTCACCCCCTACATCCGATCACTGGCTCGCTCTTCTTACCTGCATCTCAAAAACATTTCTAGAATTCGCCCTTTTCTTACTTTCGACTCTGCAAAAACTCTGACTGTTTCACTTATTCATTCTCGTCTGGACTATTGTAACTCTCTACTAATCGGCCTCCCTCTTGCAAAACTCTCCCCGCTCCAATCTGTCCTGAATGCTGCAGCCAGGATCATATTCCTCACCAACCGTTACACCGATGCCTCTACCCTGTGCCAGTCATTACACTGGCTACCCATCCACTCCAGAATCCAGTACAAAACTACTACCCTCATCCACAAAGCACTCCATGGCTCAGCACCACCCTACATCTCCTCCCTGGTATCAGTCTACCACCCTACCCGTGCCCTCCGCTCCGCTAATGACCTCAGGTTAGCATCCTTAATAATCAGAACCTCCCACTCCCGTCTCCAAGACTTTACACGTGCTGCGCCGATTCTTTGGAATGCACTACCTAGGTTAATACGATTAATCCCCAATCCCCACAGTTTTAAGCGTGCCCTAAAAACTCATTTGTTCAGACTGGCCTACCGCCTCAATGCATTAACCTAACGATCCCTGTGTGGCCTATTTATAATTAAAAAAAAAAAAAAAGGTTCCTCGCATCATGTTCTCATACACTTTATGCAGTATTAGCCCTCTGTGTCTGTACTGCTACATACTTAGGCACTTAACTGGTTCATGCAGCTTTACATGAACACCTGAGCCTTACACTATAGCTGGTCCGAATAACTAAAGCAATTGTTACCATCCACCTCTCGTGTCTCCCCTTTTCCCCATAGTTTGTAAGCTTGCGAGCAGGGCCCTCACTCCTCCTGGTATCTGTTTTGAACTGTATTTCTGTTATGCTGTAATGTCTATTGTCTGTACAAGTCCCCTCTATAATTTGTAAAGCGCTGCGGAATATGTTGGCGCTATATAAATAAAAATTATTATTATAATTATTATTATTATTGACACCACAGGCATGTCACAAAATTTTATACCATTGGAAAGTGAAGAAAAAATAATTAAATTTTTACCATAAAATGTTTCAGTCCCAGATTTTACATTTTCACTCTGGTAAATAAGTAAAAACTGCACCAAAATTTGTCCCACAATTTCTGCTGAATGTATAAATACCCCATATGTACAGCCATACAATACTGCTTAGCCACACTGCAAGACTCTGGTGGGACGCCGCGCTATTTGACTCTTGGAGTGCAGATTTTCCTAGAATAGTTTACGGACTCTATATACAGAGCTCTTAAGTACTAGAAGAGCAGATCCCCCATCAAGTTACGCCATTTTGGTAATTATATACCTCGGGAATTTATTATAGGTATAATGACAATTTTGATTCCATGGATGTTTGTTCTGAAAGAAGCAGCAGTGGTTGTTGTTGAGTGAAAATTGCAAACTGCCATTGTAGTGCCTAGTAAGTTGTAGACACCAGTATGTTGTAGTGCTCAGTACATTGTGGTGCTCAGCTCATGCTTCTGGAGACATGCACCTGTAAATTAGGGGAGCTGTCATAGCTACAGAAATGCCAAACATGTGGATGCTGAATATGGCACTCTGGGGCTTAGAAGCGGGGGGGAATTTGGATTTTCGAGCACAGATTTGCTGAATTACTTTTGGGAGATAAGGAGCTTTAGCAATTTTCCAGAGCTTTTGTATTACCAGTAACATGGAAGCCCCCTATATTTCCATTGGCATATGACGGACCTGATTGGGGACTTGCTATTTTTGTGGATTGATTTGAAGCTTTTGTTGGGAACATTTTAGATAGCATTTGGGATAACATTTATCTGGCCCTCTACACTGAGCACTTATAATGGGGTTTCCAAACTTCAGAGTGACAAGATTCACATGAAACCCATGAGGGAGTTACTCACTATTATGAGGCAGCAGAGTTATTCTGGACTCTGTCTGACCTTTGCTCAGTGGTCTCCTTTTCAGAATTGCACAAAACTGTGGCAGACCTCACTTTTATGCATGCCTAAAAAGACGTACACTGCCGGATCACAGGTCAGATGGCATCAACAGTAACTCCATCTGTCTCATTATACTGAACCTTCCGCTGGGGGTTTCATCTGAATCACAAATTTCAGAGATCTACACGGAAACCCCTGTGTTAGTGCCCAACAAAGAATACAGAATAATTGTGACCCGATCCTTACATTGGGAGGCAAAATTAACAAATCAACAGCAGATGGTTTTTATTTTTTTTAACACAGTTCCATGTGTGATATAAATGTTAGGGGTCAAGTTCCCGCCTCTGCACAGGGAGAATCTCAGGCCATCACTGCTGCAGAGACCCTTCCGCGTCACCGCCCCTATGACTGTCCTATTGATCTCATGCCTGGAGCAGAACCTCCTCGGGGATGGGTCTATCCCCTATCTCACCCGGAAACGGAGGCTATGTCCCAATACATCCAGGAGAATTTGGCAAGAGGGTTCATTAGGAAGTTAGTGTCACCTGCAGAGGCGGGGTTCTTCTTCGTGCAGAAGAAGAATGGAGAATTACGTCCATGCATAGATTACAGGGGTCTTAACTCCATCACCGTTAAGAATAAGTACCCATTGCCCCTCATTTCTGAGCTCTTTGATAGGCTAGGGGGAGCAAGGGTATTTCCCAAATTAGATCTGTGGGGTGCTTATAACCTGATTTGCATCCATGAGGGGGATGAATGGATGTCGGCTTTCAATACCCGGGATGGGCACTATGAGTATCTGGTGATGCCCTTCGGGCTCTGTAATGCCCCAGCCATTTTCCAAGACTTTGTTAACGATTTCTTCCGGGATATGCTCTCCACCTCGTTCTTAGTCTATCTGGATGATATTCTCATCTTCTCTCCAGATATTGACTCCCACCGGAGAGGTGTTGGCAGAGTCTTTGAGCTCTTATGGACAATCTCCCTCTATGCAAAGTTAGAGAAGTGTATGTTGGAGCAGGAGTCTTTACCTTTCCTGGGCTATATCATCTCCGCCCAGGGATTGGCTATGGATCCTGCCAAACTACAGGCTGTGATGGACAGGCAAGAACCCCATTCTCTTAAAGCGGTGCAGCACTTTATGGGGTTCATTAACCCCTTTCTGACCTTTGATGCCACGTAGGCGCCATGAAGGTCGGTGCCAATCCGACCTGTGATGCCTATGTGGCGTCATGGAAAGAACACGTCCCTTCAGATTGGGTGAAAGGGTTAACTCGAATTTCATCCGATCTGCAGGGACAGGGGGAGTGGTACTTTAGCCCAGGGGGGTGGCTTCACCCCCCCCCCCCCCGTGGCTACGATCGCTCTGATTGGCTGTTGAATGTGAAACTGCCAATCAGAGTGATTTGTAATATTTCACCTAAAAAACTGGTAAAATATTACAATCCAGCCATGGCCGATGCTGCAATATCATCGGCCATGGCTGGAAGCACTGATGTGCCCCCCCACCGCCATCGATCTCCTCCCCAGTCCTCTGTTCTGTGCTCCGCTCCCCTCTGTCGTCCTGTTTGCTCCCCGTCCTCCTGTCCGCTCCCCCCGTGCTCCTATGCCACCCCCTGTGCTCCGACGCCCCGATCTTTCCCCTCATACTTACCGAGGCTCCCGGTGTCCGTCCGTCTTCTTCATGGGCGCCGCATCTTCCAAAATGGCGGGCGCATGCGCCGTGTACCCGCCGATTCTGCCGGCCGGCAGATTCATTCCATGTACATTTTGATCACTGTGATAAAACCTATCACAGTGATCACAATTTAAAAAAGTAAATGAACCCCCCTTTATCACCCCCATAGGTAGGAACAATAATAAAATAAAGAAAATATATTTTTTTTACACTACAGTTAGTACTAGAGTTAGGGTTAGGGTTAGAGAATGTGCACACGTATTCTGGTCCTCTGCGGATTTTTCCGCAGCGGTTTTTTATAAATTCGCAGTGCAAAACCGCTGCGGATTTACCGCGGTTTTTCTGTGGATTTCACTGCGGTTTTCTATTGGAGCAGTTGTAAAACCACTGCGGAATACGCAGAAAGAAGTGAAATGTGCGGAATGTAAACCGCTGCGTTTCCGCGCAGTTTTTTCCACAGCATGTGCGCAGTGTTTTTTGTAAACTCATGGGAAACTGCTGCGGACCCGCAGCGGCGGAAATGCTGTGGATCCGCAGCATTTTCCGCATCATGTGCACATACCCTTAGAATTAGGCTATGTGCACACGGTGCGGATTTGGCTGCGGATCCGCAGCGGATTGGCCGCTGCGGATTCGTAGCAGTTTTTCATCAGCTTTACAGTTCCATGTAAACCTATGGAAAACCAAATCCGCTGTGCCCATGATGCGGAAAATACCGCACGGGAACGCTGTGTTGTATTTTACGCAGCATGTCAATTCTTTGTGCGGATTCCGCAGCGTTTTAAACCTGTTCCTCAATAGGAATCCGCAGGTGAAATCTGCACAAAAAACACTGAAAATCCACGGTAAATCCGCAGGTAAAACGCAGCGCCTTTTACCTGCGGATTTTTCAAAAATGGTGCAGAAGAATCTCACAGGAATCCGCAAGGTGGGCACATAGCCTTAGGGTTAGGGTTGGAATTAGAGTTAGGGTTGGAATTAGGGCTAAGGTTGGAAATAGGGTTAAGATTAGGCTTGTGGTTAGGGTTGGGATTAGGGTTAGGGGTGTGTTGGAGTTAGGGCTGTGGTTAGGGGTGTGTTGGGGTTAGGGTTGTGATTAGGGTTATATGCAGATGCATGTAAAGAAGCTGTGGAGACACCATCATGTTTCTCGATGCAAGCAGTGAATAGCCAGGCCTTTCCCCGGGAAGGAACAACCACGGGAAGGGCAGCATCCTATGAAGGAAAGCCACCTATGCCAAGCATGGTATCCATCCACAGACAGCTGTTTCGGGGTTTTTGCCCCTCATCAGTGTGGAGTAGGAATCTGGCTATTAGGAGCAGTGCCTAGTAAAAAGGCTATAAAGGCACAGATGATTGGCCTCGGGGAGAGCAAAACATCCAACACCGCGGAGACACCATCACGTGTTTCTCAACGCAGTGATTCCAGAACACTGCCCCCATCCCTTATGGGAAATATGCAGATGCATGTAAAGAAGCTGCGGAGACACCATCACGTGTTTCTCGACGCAAGCAGTGAATAGCCAGGCCTTTCCCCGGGAAGGAACAACCACGGGAAGGGCAGCATCCTATGAAGGAAAGCCACCTATGCCAAGCATGGTATCCATCCACAGACAGCTGTTTCGGGGTTTTTGCCCCTCATCAGTGTGGAGTAGGAATCTGGCTATTAGGAGCAGTGTCTGGGATGGGGGCAGTGTTCTGGAATCACTGCGTTGAGAAACACGTGATGGTGTCTCCGCGGTGTTGGATGTTTTGGTCTCCCCGAGGCCAATCATCTGTGCCTTTATAGCCTTTTTACTAGGCACTGCTCCTAATAGCCAGATTCCTACTCCACACTGATGAGGGGCAAAAACCCCAAAACAGCTGTCTGTGGATGGATACCATGCTTGGCATAGGTGGCTTTCCTTCATAGGATGCTGCTCTTCCCGTGGTTGTTCCTTCCCAGTGAAAAGCCTGGCTATTCACTGCTTGCGTCGAGAAACACGTGATGGTGTCTCCGCAGCTCCTTTACATGCATCTGCATATTTCCCATAAGGGATGGGGGCAGTGTTCTGGAATCACTGCATTGAGAAACACGTGATGGTGTCTCTGCGGTGTTGGATGTTTTGCTCTCCCCGAGGCCAATCATCTGTGCCTTTATAGCCTTTTTACTAGGCACTGCTCCTAATAGCCAGATTCCTACTCCACACTGATGAGGGGCAAAAACCCCGAAACAGCTGTCTGTGGATGGATACCATGCTTGGCATAGGTGGCTTTCCTTCATAGGATGCTGCCCTTCCCGTGGTTGTTCCTTCCCGGGGAAAGGCCTGGCTATTCACTGTTTGCGTTGAGAAACACGTGATGGTGTCTCCGCAGCTTCTTTACATGCATCTGCATATTTCCCATAAGGGATGGGGGCAGTGTTCTGGAATCACTGCGTTGAGAAACACGTGATGGTGTCTCCGCGGTGTTGGATGTTTTGGTCTCCCCGAGGCCAATCATCTGTGCCTTTATTGTGATTAGGGTTATGGCTACAGTTAGGATTAGGGTTAGTGGTGTGTTGGGGTTAGTGTTGGAGTTAGAATTGAGGGGTTTTCACTGTTTAGACACATCAGGGGTCTCCAAACGCAACATGGCACCACCATTGATTCCAGCCAATCTTGCGTTCAAAAAGTCAAATAGTGCTCCCTCCCTTCCGAGCCCCGACATGCGCCAAAACAGTGGTTTACCCCTACATATGGGGTACCAGCATACTCGGGACAAACTGGGCAACAACTATTGGGGTCCAATTTCTCCTGCTACCCTTGTGAAAATAAAAAAATGCTTGCTAAATCATCATTTTTGAGGAAAGAAAAAATATTTTTTTAATTTTCACGGCTCTGCGTTATAAACTTCTGTGAAGCACTTGGGGGTTCAAAGTGCTAACTACATATCTAGAAAAGTTCCTTTGGGGGTCTAATTTCCAAAATAGGGTCAATTGTGGGGGGTTTTACTGTTTAGGCACATCAGGGGCTCTGCAAATGCAACGTGATGCCCGCAGACCATTCCATCAAAGTCTGCATTTCAAAATGCCACTACTTCCCTTCTGAGCCCCGACGTGTGCCCAAACAGTGGTTTACCCCCACATATGGTGTACCAGCATACTCAGTGCAAACTGGGCAACAACTATTGGGGTCCAATTTCTCCTGTTACCCTTGTGAAAATAAAAAATTGCTTGCTAAAACATCATTTTGAGGAAAGAAAAAATATTTTTTTTATTTTCACGGCTCTGCGTTGTAAACTTCTGTGAAGCACTTGGGGGTTCAAAGTGCTCACCACATATCTAGATTAGTTCCTTGGGGGTCTAGTTTTCAAAATGGGGTCACATGTTGGGGGTTTCTACTGTTTAGGCACATCAGGGGTTCTGCAAACGTAACATGATGCCCGCAGACCATTCCATCAAAATCTGCATTCCAAAACGTCACTACTTCCCTTCGGAGCCCCAACGTGTGCCCAAACAGTGGTTCCCCCCCACATATGGGGTATCAGCGTACTGAGGACAAACTGGACAACAACTTTTGGGGTCCAATTTCTCCTGTTACTCTTGTGAAAATAAAAATTTGCGGGCTAAAATATAATTTTTGAGGAAAGAGAAATGATTTTTTATTTTCATGGCTCTGCGTTATAAACTTCTGTGAAGCACTTGGGGGTGTAAAGTGGTCTCCGCACATCTAGGTTAGTTCCATGGGAGATCTAGTTTCCAAAATGGGGTCACATGTGGGAGAGCTCAAATGTTTAGGCACACAGGGGCTCTCCAAACGCGACATAGTGTCCGCTAACGATTGGAGCTAATTTTTCATTCAAAAAGTCAAATGGCGCTCCTTCCCTTCCAAGCCCGGCCGTGTGCCCAAACAGTGGTTTACCCCCACATGTGAGGTATCACTGTACTCAATAATTAGCTAAAAGCACGACAGAGTACAACATAGTACCATGAATATACTCATAAATCCCACAAAAAGGGAGGACTATAAGCGGACTAGTCGCTAGTAACTATAGAACAAAGATTGGTCCACGGGGACCAAAGAAAACGACCACAGAGTCCATATATGCAAAAATATATAAAGAGATCTTTATTAATAAGAACAATATAACTGGACAATACAGAACAGAGAAAATGGGACAAAGTACCACATGGTGCGCACATATGCCTCACCAGTATGTCAAACACCACAGGCACACGGAGTCAGGGAAGGGAAGCACCTGCATATAAATACGTGACAGTTCACAGAGGATCCGAGGCAGACCGCAATGTAAATCACCATCCAGCATAATATAAGTGGCGGTACAAATCACTTAACTAAAAGGTGAATAGTCATAGTGACCGAGGAACCCTGCCTCACCAAATGGATACAGCCTGGATCTAATTAAATCAAAGGCAACCCAGCCACAGCGGTAACAAACCAGCAGATGTATAGAGTGGATCTTACCTCAATATATAGAAAGCAGTGTGCCGACCTTCCCGGAGTCCGTGTGCCCACCCCCACTCAGGAGAAATTGCCCAATAAATTTTATGATCCATTTTATCCTGTTGCCCATGTGGAAATGAACAAATTGAGGCCAAAATAAATTGTTTGTGAAAAAAAAGTACTTTTTCATTGTTACGGATCAATTTGTGAAGCACCTGGGCGTTTAATGTGCTCACTATGCATCTAGATAAGTTCCTTGGGGGGTCTAGTTTCCAAAATGGGGTCACATGTGGGGGAGCTCCAATGTTTAGGCACACAGGGGCTCTCCAAACGCGACATGGTGTCCGCTAACGATTGGAGCCAATTTTTCATTCAAAAGTCAAATGGCACTCCTTCCCTTCCGAGCCTTGCCGTGTGCACAAACAGTGGTTTGTGACCACATATGAGGTATTAGTGTTCTCAGGAGAAATTGCACAACACATTTTAGGATACATTTTATCCTGTTGCCCATGTGGAAATGAACAAATTGAGGCTAAAATATTTTTTTTGTGAAAAAAAAGTACTTTTTCATAATTACAGATCAATTTGTGAAGCACCTGGGGGTTTAAAGTGCTTACTATGCATCTAGATAAGTTCCTTGGGGTGTCTTGTTTCCAAAATGGGGTCACTTGTGGGGGAGCTCCAATGTTTAGGCACACAGGGGCTCTCCAAACGCGACATGGTGTCCGCTAAAGATTGGAGCCAATTTTTCATTGAAAAAGTCAAATGGCGCTCCTTCCCTTCCGAACCCTGTCGTGCACCCAAACAGTAGTTCCTCCCACATATGGGGTATCGGCGTACTCAGGACAAATTGTACAATAACTTTTGGGGTCCAGTTTATCTTTTTACCCTTGGGAAAATAAAAGAATTGTTGCAAAAAAAATAATTTTTGTGACTAAAAAGTTAAATGTTTATTTTTTCCTTCCACGTTGCTTCTGCTGCTGTGAAGCACCTGAAAGGTTAATAAACTTCTTGAATGTGGTTTTGAGCACCTTGAGGGGTGCAGTTTTTAGAATGGTGTCACTTTTGGGTATTTTCAGCCATATAGACCCCTCAAACTGACTTCAAATGTGAGGTGGTCCCTAAAAAAAATGGTTTTGTAAATTTTGCTGTAAAAATGAGAAATCGCTGGTCAACTTTTAACCCTTATAACTTCCTAGCAAAAAAAAAAATTGTTTCTAAAATTGCGCTGATGTAAAGTAGACATGTGGGTAATGTTATTTATTAACTATGTTGTGTCACATAGCTCTCTCATTTAACAGAATAAAAATTCAAAATTTGAAAATTGCAAAATTTTCAAAATTTTAGCCAAATTTCCATTTTTTTCACAAATAAACGCAAAAATTATCAACCTAAATTTACCACTAACATGAAGCCCAATATGTCACGAAAAAACAGTCTCAGAACCGCTAGGATTCGTTGAAGCGTTCCTGAGTTATTACCTCATAAAGGGACACTGGTCAGAATTGCAAAAAACGGCCAAGTCATTAAAGGGACTCTGTCACCTGAATTTGGAGGGAACAATCTTCAGCCATGGAGGCGGGGTTTTGGGGTGTTTGATTCACCCTTTCCTTACCCGCTGGCTGCATGCTGGCTGCAATATTGGATTGAAGTTCATTCTCTGTCCTCCATAGTACATGCCTGCACAAGGCAATCTTGCCTTGCGCAGGCGTGTACTATGGAGGACAGAGAATGAACTTCAATCCAATATTGCAGCCAGCATGCAGCCAGCGGGTAAGGAAAGGGTGAATCAAACACCCAAAAACCCCGCCTCCATGGCTGAAGATTGTTCTCTCCAAATTCAGGTGACAGTGTCCCTTTAAGGTCAAAATAGGCTGGGTCATGAAGGGGTTAATTATTATTGCCAGTTCATTCCCCACTTCTCAACTTTGGTAGCTACCTCGGTTGCCCTCACCAAGAAGGGAGCAAATCCCAAATTGTGGTCTGAAGAGTTCTCCAAGGCTTTCTCTTCTGCTAAGTCTCATTTTGCTAGTGCTCCCATCCTACATCGTCCCGATGTTGATAAGACGTTAATAATGGAGGTGGATGCCTTGACTGTTGGTGCTGGAGCAGTCCTCTTCCAAAAGGATGCTCAAGGTCGGAAGCATCCTTGCTTCTTCTTCTCCAAGACCTTCACACCAGCGGAGAGGAATTATTCCATCGGGGACAGGGAGTTGCTAGCAATGAAGTTGGCCTTCTCGGAGTGGAGACATCTTTTGGAGGGGGCTCGCTTTCCCTTCCAAGACTTTACAGACCACAAAAATTTGGTATATTTACAAACAGCCCAGCGGCTAAATTCTCATCAGGCTAGATGGTTCTTTTTCTGAGAAGAACATTTGTGCTGACACCCTCTCTCGCTCCGTTGTGTCTTCTGAGGAGGAGGAAGGGGAGCCTCGGCTTATTGTCCCTTCTGAGAGAATAAGAACCATAGCTCCGGTTTCACTAGAGTCAGTGCCTCCGGGCAAGACTTGTGTACCTATTAACTTGTGACCGGAGGTTCTCCCTTGGGCTCATTCGTCCAGGGTGGGTGGACATTTTGGGACAAAGAGGACATCTGAGCTGCTGGCAAGGACATACTGGTGGCTGCATATGGTCCGTGATGCCAGAGATTATATTCGGGTGTGTGTCTCCTGTGCCAGAAATAAGTCTCCTCGACAACAGCCAGCTGGGTTACTTTATACCTTACCTGTCGCAGACAGGCCCTGGGAGATGGTCGGGATGGACTTTGTGGTGGGCTTGCCCAAGTCTTGTGGCTGTACCATCATTTGGGTTATCACCGATCATTTTTCTAAAATGGTGCACTTGGTGCCGCTTCAACGGCCACCTTCTGCATGGGCCTTGGCAGCGTTGTTTATAAAACACATCTTCCGCCTACACGGTAAGCCGGACAAAATTGTCAGTGACCGGAGTCCCCAGTTTCCGTCTCGGTCCTGGAGAGAGCTTTGTTGTCTTCTCAGCATTGAGTTGAATCTCTCTTCTGCATATTATCCTGAGATGAATGGGTAGTTAGAGAGGGCCAACCAAACCTTGGTCACATATCTGCGACATTTTGTCTCAGCCAGGCAGGATGACTGGGCATCCTTGCTATCATGGGCGGAGTTTGCGCTGAACAACGCTGTAGCCAACTCCACTGGACAAACCCCATTCCTCCTTAACTATGGTCAGCATCCGCAGGTACCTGTGCCTATGCCCGTGTCTTCCGCTGACTCCAGGGTGGCAGACTGGGCTGTGGAGGCACGGGACATTTGGGACCGCACTCAGGATGCCAAGGAGAGATTGATGTCCTCCGCCGATGCACATTGGCACCCCGCTCCGACCTTTGCTCCTGGTGACTTGGTGTGGCTCTCCACCCATAACATCAGGATGCGAGTTGAGTCCACTAAGTTTGCACCTCGCTACTTGGGCCCTTTCAAGGTCCTCGAACAGGATAACCCTGTGGTCTACCATTTGGCCCTTCCGCCATGCCTGGGTGTCACCAACACCTTTCATGTGTCCCTCTTGAAGCCCGTATGCATGTCCCGGTTTTCTGAGTCATCTGCCTGGACATCGGGTTTGTCTATGGACGATTATGAGGTGAACGCTATTTTGGGGCACAAGGTGGCACGTGGCAAAAGATTTTATTTGGTGGACTGGAAGTGTTATGGTCCTGAGGACAGGTCCTGGGAGCCTGCTGAGCACATTCTGGCTCTGCAGCTCATTGCTGCCTTTGAGCGTAGCAAGGTCCAAGGGGGCATAATGTTAGGGGTCGAGTTCTCGCCTCTGCACAGGGGGAATCTCAGGCCATCTCCGCTGCGGTCTCCCATTCTTCTCCTGCCACAGTGGATCCTGCTAAGCGGAGACGTCGGTCCCAGCATCTCGCGCTATCTGACTCTGTGCAAAGGTATACTGCTGCCTTTCCAGCTTCTGCCATTGTAGCCAGTACTGAGCAGAAGTGGGCAGACGTCTTTGGGACTAAGTCTTACTTTTCCCCTTCTGAGCATGCCCAGGGTAAGATCTCTCGTTGGAGATCAAGGGTCACATGCTTAGATACTACAGCAAACCCCATTGGTCCTCTAGGAAGGTCCTGTACTTGCTGCAGCTATAAAAGGTGTGCATGACCGCATGGCCATGCGCTTTTAACAATTCGTGTCATGAATTTTGCGCCAATGTGGTCATTCATGTGTGTATTCAGGGTCCCGGCTGAAATAAGCCACTAGAATACCGGCTCCTCCAGTGAGGAGATTGTATGATTGCCTCTTTGACTGCATGACCACAAACTGCTATCTGCTCGGCAGTTACTGTGTACTCCTGTGAGCTAAACAGGACACAGGGTTTTCTTTATACGCGACTCTGTGAAGTAACAGAGTTTGCTTCCACCACCATATAGTGCCACCATTTGCCAACAGCAGGTTCTCTCGTGCATGGTGGACCCCAGGCTGCGAACGCACCAAATATCATCACACTATTTACCCGATGCGTTCCGCCAGCCCTAACAAAAAGTGATTAGACAACTTTATTCTTTGGGTTAGCACGATTATTGCGATATCAGATTTATATCGGGTTTTTAGCTTTGGCTGCTATCATACACTAAAAGACACTTTTTATTGCAAAAACAAGTTTTTGCATCCCCATATTTAAATAGCTATAATTTTTCCATATTTCGGCTGACAGAGTGTTAGGAGTTGAGTTCCCACCTCTGCACAGGGGGAATCTCGAACCATCTCCACTGCAGTCTCCCATTTTTCTCAAGCCATAGTGGAGCCTACTCAGCAGAGACATCGGTCCCAGTGTGTGGCTCAGCCTGATACGGTGAGGATAATTACTGCTGCCTTTACAGGCTCAGCCATTGTAGCCAGTACTGGTCAGCGGCGAATAGATGTCTCTGGGACTAAGTCCTGCTTTTCCCCTTCTGAGCATGCCCAGGGTAAGACCTCTCATTGGAGGTTGAGGGTCACATGCTCAGGTACTGCAGCAGTCCCATTGGTCCTCTAGGAAGGTCCTGAAGTTGCTCAGGTACTGTAGCAGCTCCCATTGGTCCTCTTGAAAGGTCATGAAGTTGCTGCAGCTATAAAAGGTACGCATGGCCGCATGGTATGCTAGTGTTAACCTAAATTATGAGCTCAACGCCAGTGTGGTCATGCTTGCATGTAGTCAGGGTTCATCTGAAATAAGCCCCTAGAATACCGGCACCTCCTGTGAGGAGTTTTGTGTGTGCCATGCTGACTGCATGACCACTATCGGCTCTCTTAGGTAGCTGTTCCCCTGTAAGGTTAACAGGGCACAGCGTTCTCTTTCTCAAGCGAATCTGTGAAGTAACAGAGTTTGCTTATACCACCATATAGTTCTGTCTTTTACTAGCAGCAGGTTCTCTCCTGCACGGTAGACCCCGGGTTGCGAATGTACCTACTACTCTCTCTCTCTCTCTCTCTCTCTCTCTCTCTCTATATATATATATATATACTCAGTGCATTCCGCCAACCATAACACAGAGTCATGTGATGGCTTGGTTTTGCGGGACAAATTTATATTTTTATAGTTACCTTTTTCAGGCACATGACTTTTTTTTATCAATTTCTATTCTGATTTTTGGGAGGCAGAAAGATCAAAAACCAGCAGGTTTTGGGGGATTTTTTTATGCTGTTCCACGTGTGGTAAAATTGATCAAGCAGCAGCTTTATTCCTCTGGTCAGTACAATTACAGATATACCACATTTATATTTTTTCATGGTTTGGCACTTTTACACAATAAAAACTATTTTATAGAAAAAATAATTATTTTTGCATCGCTTTATCTGAGAGCTATAACATTTTATTTTTTGGCTGATTGGCCGCACGGCCATGCGCTAGTATAAATCAGTTATTGTGTGTGTGTGGATGTATGCCTGTTCTGGTGAAAGCTATGAATCATACCCATCCCTAGTGTTGATGAATGCTCATGAATGTTTGAGCTGTCTAGCGCCAGTTAGTGCCATCCAGCACCAGGCACAATCTTACAGCATCTATCTGCAGTGTTAGCCAGCGTGGCATCATGCGCAACCAGTGCGCTTACCTGTCCCTAGTTAGAGGAGTTAGTGGTGTTCGCCATAGCAGCACTGCACACACCCAGTGCGTAAATCTATTTTGTGTTAATTTTCCCTGGCACCGCTTTCCAATGCCGAACGCAAGTGGTCTAGAGGGACTCTAACCCCGTGTCTTGGGGCAGAGTTCTGTGACTCTTTACTTGTATTTCCTCTGCGTATTGCGGCCCTGTGATGCAACAGGGTTCGCTTCCTTCATACCGAATATAGCTAACCCGTGTGTGTTTTCATCTACTGTCTGCCATTACCTAGCAACAGGTATCATCTCTGCACGGTGGACCCTGGGCTGCAAAAACACTTTATTCCATCTTTATAATTATTTGGTGCATTCTGCCAGCCCTAACACCGGGAGCAGGTGGAAATGTGACCACAAGTAGGCAATGTGGATACTTGGTCATGGGTCAACTAGACATGCACAGCCTTGTTCAATGTAAGTATATTAAGCGAGGCTGCGCATGTCTAGTCAAAATCTGGCAAGAAATATGCAAATCGCATACCTGCTATCACAAGACCGTTCGCTCCTAGTGCCACACTGGAGAATCCTCACAGCATGCAGTGCATGTGACATGAGGATTCACATGTGTGCAGTCACATCAAATAACTGCAGACTTGTGGCCTAGGACTGGAAAACTACTTTAAGACCTCAATTCTTAAAAACTGGACTTAATGAATGGGCCCACTGGAGAGAGATGCAACAAATTCACTAAGAGCTTTGAGGGTGACCCAGCATGGAATATCATCTCATTAGGAATTTTAAGCCTCATGAAGATATACACCTGTGTCTTTGGATTGCTATTCAAGATGTAAGTCTGTGAGTATAAGAAGCTGTAGGAATGGTCTGGAAAAAAGCAGAGTCAGAACTTGGTGAGTGGATAATTTCCTCAAGTAGTGGCCAAGTAGTGTTTTAGTAAGGTTTAAATGGCTGGCAAGTAGGGATGATGTCACGTCCTTCTATTGTGACGTGTTTGTGTGAGACATGATTTCCCTACTGATGAATGGGCCTGTAAATGTTTGGTAACCACTTATTGTGTACACTTGAGATTGGCAAATGGAGGTGGAGTGAGAAAAGTGTGACCTCGAAAAGGCAAGTGAACTCAGGAGCCTGTAGCAAATGGAGAGCGGAATTTCTCTGTAAAGTTGTGAAGGGTATAGCAGGTCAGAGAAGGCCTAAAAAGATACTTTGAGAAAACATTCTGAAAGAGAAAAGTAAGAAATATCTTAGAAATTGATCATAGTGAAACATAGATGTCAATACTGAAATTGGAAGTCACTATCACAAATTGGTTATGAGATTGAACTGTTCATTTTAGCCGTATTTATCTCTTATTTGCCACAAAGTTAACCCCTTAAGCCCCGAGGGTGGTTTGCACGTTAATGACCGGGCCAATTTTTACACTTCTGACCACTGTCCCTTTATGAGGTTATAACTCTGGAACGCTTCAACGGATCTTAGCGATTCTGACATTTTTTTCTCGAGACATATTGTTCGTCATGTTAGTGGTAAAATTTATTCGATATAACTTTATTTGGGAAAAAAATGGAAATTTGGCAAAAATTTTGAAAATTTCGCAATTTTCCAACTTTGAATTTTTATACCTTTAAATCACAGAGATATGTCATGCAAAATACTTAATAAGTAACATTTCCCACATGTCTACTTTACATTAGCACAATTTTGGAACCAAAATTTTTTTTTGTTAGGGAGTTATAAGGGTTAAAGGTTGACCAGCAATTTCTCATTTTTGCAACACCATTTTTTTTAGGGACCACATCTCATTTGAAGTCATTTTGAGGGGTCTATATGATAGAAAATACCCATGTGTGACACAATTCTAAAAACTGCACCCCTCAAGGTGCTCAAAACCACATTCAAGAAGTTTATTAACCCTTCAGGTGTTTCACAGGAATTTTTTGAATGTTTAAATAAAAATGAACATTTAACTTTTTTTCACACAAAATTTATTTCAGCTCCAATTTGTTTTATTTTACCAAGGGTAACAGGAGAAAATGGACCCCAAAAGTTGTTGCACAATTTGTCCTGAGTACGTTGATACCCCATATGTGGGGATAAACCACTGTTTGGGCGCATGGCAGAGCTCGGAAGGAAAGGAGCGCCATTTGACTTTTCAAAGCAAAATTGACTGGAATTGAGATGGGACGCCATGTTGCGTTTGGAGAGCCCCTGATGTGCCTAAACATTGAAACCCCCCACAAGTGACACCATTTTGGAAAGTAGACCCCTTAAGGAACTTATCTGGATGTGTGGTGAGCACTTTGACCCACTAAGTGCTTCATAGAAGTTTATAATGCAGAGCCGTAAAAATAAAAAATCATATTTTTTCACAAAAATGATATTTTTGCCCCCAATTTTTTATTTTCCCAAGGGTAAGAGAAGAAATTAGACCACAAAAGTAGTTGTGCAATTGGTCCTGAGTATGCTGATACCCCATATGTGGGTGTAAACCATTGTTTGGGCGCATGGCAGAGCATGGAAGGGAAGGAGCGCCATTTGACTTTTCAATGCAAAATTGACTGGAATTGAGATGGGACGCCATGTTGCGTTTGGAGAGCCCCTGATGTGCCTAAACATTGAAACCTCCCACAAGTGACACCATTTTGGAAAGTAGACCCCCTAAGGAACTTATCTAGATGTGATTTGAGAGCTTTGAGCCCCCAAGTGTTTCACTACAGTTTATAACGCAGAGCCGTGAAAATAAAAATTCTTTTTTTTTTTCACAAAAATGATTTTTTAGTCCCCAGTTTTGTATTTTCACAAGTGTAACAGGATAAATTGGACACCAAACGTTGTTGTCCAATTTGTCCTGTGTACGCTGATAACCCATATGTGGGGGGGAAGCACTGTTTGGGTGCATGGCAGAGCTCGGAAGGGAAGGAGCGCCATTTGGAATACAGACTTAGATGGATTGGTCTGCAGGCGTCACATTGCATTTGCAGAGCCCCTGATGTACCCAAACAGTAGAAACCCCCCACAAGTGACCCCATATTGAAAACTAGACACCCCAAGGAACTTATCTAGATGTGTTGTGAGAACTTTGAACCCCCAAGTGTTTCACTACAGTTTATAACGCAGAGCCGTGAAAATAAAAATTCTTTTTTTTTTCACAAAAATGATTTATTAGTCCCCAGTTTTGTAGTTTCACAAGGGTAACAGGATAAATTGGACCCCAAAGTTTGTTGTCCAATTTGTCCTGTGTATGCTGATACCCCATATGTGGGGGGAAGCACTGTTTGGGCGCATGGCAGAGCTCGGAAGGGAAGGAGCGCCATTTGGAATACAGACTTAGATGGATT
The DNA here is from genome assembly GCF_032444005.1 of Ranitomeya imitator. Taxonomy (NCBI): domain Eukaryota; kingdom Metazoa; phylum Chordata; class Amphibia; order Anura; family Dendrobatidae; genus Ranitomeya; species Ranitomeya imitator. The sequence continues at coordinate 463,121,620 of NC_091287.1, read as the reverse complement.
GGCCTGCAGGCGTCACATTGCATTTGCAGAGCCCCAGATGTACCCAAACAGTAGAAACCCCCCACAAGTGACCCCATATTGGAAACTAGACCCCCCAAGGAACTTATCTAGATGTGTTGTGAGAACTTTGAACCCCCAAGTGTTTCACTACAGTTTATAACGCAGAGCCGTGAAAATAAAAATTCTTTTTTTTTTCACAAAAATGATTTTTAGCCCCCAGTTATGTATTTTCACAAGGGTAACAGGATAAATTGGACCCCAAAAGTTGTTGTCCAATTTGTCCTGTGTACGCTGATACCCCATATGTGGGGGGGAAGCACTGTTTGGGCGCATGGCAGAGCTCGGAAGGGGAGGAGCGCCATTTGGAATACAGACTTAGATGCTTTGGTCTGCAGGCGTCACGTTGCATTTGCAGAGCCCCTAATGTACCCAAACAGTACAAACCCCCCACAAGTGACCCCATATTGGAAACTAGACCTCCCAAGGAACCTATCTAGATGTGTTGTGAGAACTTTGAACCCCCAAGTGTTTCACTGCAGTTTACAACGCAGAGCTGCGAAAATAAAAAAAAATCTTATTTTTCCCACAAAAATGATTTTTAGCCCCCCACATTTTTATTTTCCCAAGGATAACAAGAGAACTTGGACCCCAAAAGTTGTTGTCCAATTTGTCCTGAGTACGCTGATACCCCATATGTTGGGGTAAACCCCTGTTTGGGCGCACCGGAGAGCTCGGAAGGGAAGGAGCACTGTTTTACTTTTTCAACGCAGAATTGGCTGGAATTGAGATCGGACGCAATGTCGCGTTTGGAGAGCCCCTGATGTGCCTGAACAGTGGAAACTCCCCAATTCTACCTCAAACCCTAACCCTAACACACCCCTAACCCTAATCCCAACGGTAACCCTAACCACACCCCTAACCCTGACACACCCCTAATTCTAATCCCAACCCTAATCCCAACCGTAAATATAATCCAAACCCTAACCCTAACTTTAGCCCCAACCCTAACCCTAACTTTAGCCCCAACCCTAACCCTAACTTTAGCTCCAACCCTAACCCCAACCCTAACCCTAGCCCCAACCCTAACCCTAGCCCTAACCCTAGCCCTAACCCTAGCCCCAACCCTAGCCCCAACCCTAGCCCCAACCCTAACCCTAACCCTAACCCTAACTTTAGCCCCAACCCTAACCCTAACTTTAGCTCCAACCCTAACCCCAACCCTAACCCTAACCCTAACCCTAGCCCTAACCCTAGCCCCAACCCTAACCCTAGCCCTAACCCTAGCCCTAACCCTAACCCTAGCCCTGATGGGAAAATGGAAATAAATACATTTTTTAAATTTTATTATTTTTCCCTAACTAAGGGGGTGATGAAGGGAGGTTTGATTTACATTTATAGCATTTTTTATATCGGATTTTTATGATTGGCAGCCGTCACACACTAAAATACGCTTTTTTTATAGCAAAAAAGTTTTTGCGTCTCCACTTTTTGAGAGCTATAATTTTTCCATATTTTAGTCCACAGAGTCATGTGAGGTCTTGTTTTTTGCGGGACGAGTTGACGTTTTTATTGGTAACATTTTTGGACACGTGACAGTTTTTGATCACTTTTTATTCCGATTTTTGTGAGGCAGAATGACCAAAAACCAGCTATTCATGAATTTTTTTGGGGGGAGGCGTTTATACCGTTCCGCGTTTGGTAAAGTGGATGAGGCAGTTTTATTCGATGGGTCAGTACGATTACAGCGATACCTCATTTATATTATTTTTTTATGTTTTGGCGCTTTTATACGATAAAAGCTATTTTATAGAAAAAATAATTATTTTGGCATCGCTTTATTCTCAGGACTATAACTTTTTTATTTTTTTGCTTATTATACTTTGTGGCAGCTCGTTTTTTGCGGGACAAGATGATGTTTTCAGCGGTATCATGGTTTTTTATATCCGTCTTTTTAATCGCGTGTTATTCCACTTTTTGTTCGGCAGTATGATAATAAAGCGTTGTTTTTTGGCTCGTTTTTTTTTTTTTTCTTACGTTGTTCACTGAAGGGGTTAACTAGTGGGACAGTTTTATAGGTCGGATCTTTACGGATGCGGCGATACTAAATATGTGCACTTTTATTGTTTTTTTGTTTTTTTTTTACAGAAAGAAATGTATTTATGGGAATAATATATATATATATTTTTTTAATTTATTTAGTAATTTTTTTTTTTTTTTTTTACACATGTGGAAATTTTTTTTTTTACTTTTTTACTTTGTCCCAGGGGGGGACATCACAGATCGCCGATCTTACAGTTTGCACAGCACTCTGTAAGATCAGCGATCTCACTGACATCGCTGCAGGCTTACAGAGCTGCAGGCGACCCGGAAGTGCTCCCTGCAGGACCCGGATGCAGCCCTGCGGCCATTTTGGATCCGGGGACTGCAGGGAGAAGACGCTCGGTACATGGTGAGTACATCACCGTGTACCGATCGTCTCAGGGAAGCCCGCAGGGAGCCCCCTCCCTGCGCGATGCTTCCCAGTACCGCCGGCACATCGCGATCATGTTTGATCGCGGTGTGCCGGGGGTTAATGTGCCGGGAGCGGTCCGTGAGCGCTCCTGGCACATAGTGCCGGATGTCAGCTGCGATAGTCAGCTGACACCCCGCCGCGATCGGCCGCGCCCCCCCCTTGAGCGCGGCCGATTGCATATGACGTACTATCCCGTCACTGGGAATTAAGTCCCAGGTCACCTGGACGGGATAGTACGTCATATGGGATTAAGGGGTTAAAGACAAAATGTGCTGTTCCATTCTCCACCCAGTGCCATCTTCTAATCCTCATCAACCCTGGATCTATACTCTACATGGTCAAGCTATGAATATACATTTATCTACCTTTATCAAAACAATGGTTAAAAAAAGGAAAATGAGTGATGTAAACGTAGCTTAGCTAGTACATTTTATCAGATAATTCCAAATGTACTAACTATGTATTATATGTATTATAGAAATTAGGAGAAATTCTTCCTATCTACCCTTACCAATTACGCAGAAACTAAGAAAATGGATATTATCCTTCCTTATTTTCCTGATATTGTATTTGCAGCTAATAATAGTAATACATATTTTAAATCTTTGGATATTTTATTTTGTTGTTCTTATAATCACAAGAACATGTTAACAAACAGGACTTACCATAAAGGATTATTTGGATTTAAATTAAACCTCCTTACAGTCGTGTCACATTTCAGAGTCCCAGTCCTTTCTTCTGTTAGATTGACAGGATCTGTGACAAGAAGATGAAAAGTAGTGGTATTTCCTAAAGGCTTATAATTTTAGCTGCACCATCTTTTGTTACTTACAGAATAAGTCTTAGCGTAAACTAAGGGAACACTCCATTATTCTAAGGTACATTTAAGATCAAATTACCAAGGTAATCTTCTTGTCTTTCTTCTGCTAACCTGTTGGATGATCTCCAGGAAATGTAAGAAGTCCTGATTTACTATTTTTGTTATTGTACCAATGTGTAACCCAACCCTTGGCTCCCTTCATTATGTGGCCAAGAATATGGAGCTAATTGACAGTTTACCTTTTATATCTTGATTTGTCCCCATTAGATGTCCTTGTGCCCTTGTATAAACAGGTAAGGTAATCACTTTAATTACCAATGTAATTAGCTGTATCTAGAGCACCTGTGCTTAAAGCAGAATAAAGATACCTAGAACTGGCCTTTTCATTTGGAATCAATGCTGTGTATGCTGATTGACAGCACTCATTAGTTGTGAAGGGAATTGAATGCAGATAATAGCATTCGAGTGTTTTAATTGGCAATAAACAATTATGGCCAAACAAAGACGTAAATGGACAAGAGAAAATGTCACTAGTTGAAATATATAGAATTCTCTCTGCACTTTTAATCATTAATTTTATAGGTAAAATTAGTATGTACCTTTTGACTGCATTCTATTCTGAAATATACCAAGTCAAGTGAAACCGAGTAAGTTCTTAGTATTTCATTATTTCAATGTGTTCCAGAAGAAAGCCATCATGGACTAAAAACTCTAAATATACAAAAGTTTGGAATTTTGGCTCATGTTGCTTGCTATGTAGAAATACAATTTACATGAAATAAATTATGCAGATTCTGCGAAGAAATATTAAAAAGCCAATGTGTCAATAGGCTACACAGCCTAGGCGGACAGGCTAATGTGCTTGGCATGGGAATTGTAGAGTTAAGTACGAACAGGTTGGTACTTTTCATCACATTTTCATAAAATACATCAAAATAGCCAGAAGCAATTGATGAAATGTATAGTTTAGACTTGATCTAATTTTTAGCTATGATTTACAGCAACCAAGGGGTTTTCCCATTTCATAAAGTGATGGCATATCTCTAGCATCTGATCATTGGAGATCTATCCTCTGAAAAAACCTTAAGGTACCTTCACACTAAACGATATCGCTAGCAATCCGTGACGTTGCAGCGTCCTCGCTAGCGATATCGTTTAGTTTGACACACAGCAGCGATCAGGATCCTGCTGTGATGTCGTTGGTCGGGGCTAGAGGGCCAGACCTTTCTTTGGTCGCTGGCTCTCCCGCTGACATCGCTGAATCGGCGTGTGTGACACCGATTCAGCGATGTCTTCGCTGGTAACCAGGGTAAACATCGGGTAACTAAGCGCAGGGCCGCGCTTAGTAACTCGATGTTTACCCTGGTTACCATCCTAAAAGTAAAAAAAACAAACACTACATACTTACCTACCGCTGTCTGTCCTCCAGCGCTGTGCTCTGCACTCCTCCTGTACTGGCTGTGAGCGTCGGTCAGCCGGAAAGCAGAGCGGTGACGTCACTGCTCTGCTTTCCGGCCGCTGTGCTCACAGCCAGTACAGGAGGAGTGCAGAGCACAGCGCTGGAGGACAGACAGCGGTAGGTAAGTATGTACTGTTTGTTTTTTTTACTTTTAGGATGGTAACCAGGGTAAACATCGGGTTACTAAGCGCGGCCCTGCGCTTAGTTACCCGATGTTTACCCTGGTTACCTGCATCGTTGGTCGCTGGAGAGCTGTCTGTGTGACAGCTCTCCAGCGACCAAACAGTGACGCTGCAGCGATCCGGATCGTTGTCGGTATCGCTGTAGCGTCGCTTAATGTGAAGGGGCCTTTACTATCTTGAATATAAAAATGCTACTGCGGCACCTTTACAGCTTTACCCTGTACAATGATGACATTTGCATGTCTAGAAAATAAAAATGAATGTAATAATAATTTTATGCATCAATATTTTGCTATGATTAGAATATAAAAATATAGATCATACATTCCCTTTAAGGGAATGGCACTAGAGATTAAGTCTTCTTCCTCTCTGAAGAGACAATTTGAATATCTAATTTTCCTAAAGAGTATTGCAGGGCCTTATAAGCCTCCTTACCCTGGAATATCAGGCATGTCACTTTACTTAAGGAAGAACATTACCATTTAGATCCCAGTCGGAGCCTCTCATACATCCAAATCATATCTCATAATTTGCACTTAGGAGGGGAAACATTTTAAACATGTGTCTGCAAATTGAGACTCTGGTTTGGTTTTTATTCTATGTCATATGGCAAGGCTTCTTAAAGGGTCGATATTGACTTTTAGGATTGCTATTTCCAATACGTGGCACTAGAGTTCAAGTCTCCTTCTTCTCTGAAGAGACAATTTGCATATCACTTTAAGAAAAACATTTTAAGCCCACCTAATAATTTTTACTTTACACTGCAATATGTTAATTCTTTAACTTTTGATTTTAGTACACAGGGTAAATACAAAGCAAAACATGAAGCTAATAATTCTATATACAGGGTGGGCCATTTATATGGATACACTTAAATAAAATGGGAATGGTTGGTGATATAAACTTCCTGTTTGTGGCACATTAGTATATGGGAGGGGGTAAACTTTTCTAGATGGGTGGTAACCATGGCGGCCATTTTGAAGTCAATCATTTTGGATCCAACTTTATTTTTTCCTATTGGAAGAGGGTCATGTGACACATCAAACTTATGGAGAATTTCACAAGAAAAACAATGGTGTGCTTGGTTTTAACATAACTTTAGTCTTTCATGAGTTATTTACAAGTTTATGACCACTTATAAAATGTGTTTAAAGTGCTGCCCATTGTGTTGGATTGTCAATGCAACCCTCTTCTCCCACTCTTGACACAATGATAGCAACACAGCAGAAGAAATGCTAGTCTAAGCAGGTCAGGTTCCTTGTAGGAATGCTTGGACCTGACACCCATAATGTGGTGGTGCACCATCTTGCTGGACACTTGATCTGTCAGCACAATGTCCAGAGCATGGAGCAAATACCAGGAGACAGGCCAGTAAATCAGGAGCGTGGAGGGCAAAAACCTAGTAGCAGGACTGCTACCTCCTCCTTTGTGCAAGAAGGAACAGAAGAGGCAGTTTCATAGCCCTGCAGCATGACCTTCAGCAGGCGCTAGAAGCCATGTGTCTGCTTAAATTGTCAGAAACAGACTCCATCAGGGTGGTATGAGGACCAGGCATCAAAAAGTGAGTATTGTGCTCATGGCTCATGCCATCTTGCTGTATGTATTTAGTATATATATATATATATATATATATATATATATATATATATATATATATATATATATATATATATATATATATATATATAGTTAGGTCCATATATATTTGGACAGAGACAACATTTTTCTAATTTTGGTTATAGACATTACCACAATGAATTTTAAACAAAACAATTGAGATGCAGTTGAAGTTCAGACTTTCAGCTTTCATTTGAGGGTATCCACATTAAAATTGGATGAAGGGTTTAGGAGTTTCAGCTCCTTAACATGTGCCACTCTGTTTTTAAAGGGACCAAAAGTAATTGGACAGATTCAATAATTTTAAATAAAATGTTCATTTTTAGTACTTGGTTGAAAACCCTTTGTTGGCAATGACTGCCTGAAGTCTTGAAATCATGGACATCACCAGAAGCTGTGTTTCCTCCTTTTTGATGCTCTGCCAGGCCTTCACTGCGGTGGTTTTCAGTTGCTGTTTGTTTGTGGGCCTTTCTGTCTGAAGTTTAGTCTTTAACAAGTGAAATGCATGCTCAATTGGGTTGAGATCAGGTGACTGACTTGGCCATTCAAGAATATTCCACTTCTTTGCTTTAATAAACTCCTGGGTTGCTTTGGCTTTATGTTTTGGGTCATTATCCATCTGTAGTATGAAACGACGACCAATCAGTTTGGCTGCATTTGGCTGGATCTGAGCACACAGTATGTCTCTGAATACCTCAGAATTCATTCGGCTGCTTCTGTCCTGTGTCAGATCATCAATAAACACTAGTGACCCAGTGCCACTGGCAGCCATGCATGCCCAAGCCATCACATTGCCTCCGCCGTGTTTTACAGATGATTTGGCATGCTTTGGATCATGAGCTTTACCATGCCTTCGCCATACTTTTCTCTTTCCATCATTCTGGTAGAGGTTGATCTTGGTTTCATCTGTCCAAAAAAAAGTGCTTCCAGAACTGTGCTGGCTTTTTTAGATGTTTTTTAGCAAAGTCCAGTCTAGCCTTTTTATTCTTGATGCTTATGAGTGGCTTGCACCGTGCAGTGAACCCTCTGTATTTACTTTCATGCAGTCTTCTCTTTATGGTAGATTTGGATATTGATATGCCGACCTCCTGGAGAGTGTTGTTCACTTGGTTGGCTGTTGTGAATGGGGTTTCTCTTCACCATGGAGATTATTCTGCGATCATCCACCACTGTTGTCTTCCGTGGGCGCCCAGGTCTTTTTGCATTGATGAGTTCACCAGTGCTTTCTTTCTTTCTCAGAATGTACCAAACTGTATATTTTGCCACTCCTAATATTGTAGCAATTTCTCGGATGGGTTTTTTTCTGTTTTCGAAGCTTAAGGATGGCTTGTTTCACCTGCATGGAGAGCTCCTTTGACCGCATGTTTACTTCACAGCAAAACCTTCCAAATGCAAGCACCACACCTCAAATCAACTCCAGGGCATTAATCTGCTTAATTGAGAATGATATAATGAAGGGATTGCCCACACCTGTCCATGAAATAGCCATGGAGTCAATTGTCCAATTACTTTTGGTCCCTTTAAAAACAGGGTGGCCCATGTTAAGGAGCTGAAACTCCTAAACCCTTCATCCAATTTTAATGTGGATACCCTCAAATTAAAGCTGAAAGTCTGAGCTTCAACTGCATCTGAATTGTTTTGTTTAAAATTCATTGTGGTAATGTCTATAACCAAAATTAGAAAAATGTTGTCTTTGTCCAAATATATATGGACCTAACAGTATATATATATATATATATATATATATATATATATATATATATAAATATATATATATATATATATACTGTATATATATATATATATATATATATATATACACAGTACATACATATATATGTATATAAATATATATATATATATATATATATATATATATATATATATATATATATATATATATATATACTCTACTCAAAAAAATAAAGGGAACACCAGAATCCCACATCCTTGATATCACTGAATGAAATATTCCAGTTGTAAATCTTTATTCATTACATAGTGGAATGTGTTGAGAACAATAAAACCTAAAATGATCAATGTAAATCACAACTAATATCCCATGGAGGTCTGGAGTTGGCATGATGCTCAAAATCAAAGTGGAAAATGAAGTTACAGGCTTATCCAACTTCAGTGGAAATGCCTCAAGACATGGAAATGATGCTCAGTAGTGTGTGTGGCCTCCATGTGCCTGTTTGACCTCCCTACAATGCCTAGGCATGCTCCTGATGAGATGGTGGATGGTCTCCTGAGGGATCATCTCCCAGACCTGGACTAAAGCATCTGCCAACTCATGGACAGTCTGTGGTGCAACGTGACATTGGTGTATGCTGCGAGACATGATGTTCCAGATGTGTTCAATCGGATTCAGGTCTGGGGAACGGGCGGGCCAGTCCATAGCTTCAATGCCTTCATCTTGCAGGAACTGCTGGCACACTCCAGTCACATGAGGACTGGCACTGTCCTGTATTAGGAGGAACCCAGGGCCAACTGCAGCAGCATATGGTCACACAAGGGATCTGAGGCATCTTGGTACCTAATGGCTGTGAGGCTCCTTCTGGCGAGCAAATGGAGCGCTGTGCAGCCCTCCAAAGAAGTGCCACCTCACACCATTACTGACCCACTGCCAATCCGGTCATCCTGAAGGATGTTGCAGGCAGCAGATCGCTCTCCACGGAGTCTCCAGACTCTGTCACGTCTGTCCCATGTGTTCTGTGTGAACCTGCTTTCATCTGTGAAGAGCACAGGGCGCCAGTGGTGCATTTACAATCCTGGTGTTCTGTGGCAAATGCAAAGATTCCTGCAAGGTGTTGGGCTGTGAGCCCAACCCCCATCTCTGAACGTCGGGCACTCAGATCTTCCTCATGGAGTCGGTTTCTGAAGGCACATGCACATTTATGGCCTGCTGCTTTTCCGGATCACAGAATTCCAGGCGGTGGAAGTTCACTGACCGGCATTTTGGGACACCCAAGTGATGGGTGTCTCAATATGGAAACTGCTGATGGTACCAGCCTCTTGCGCAGTACCACCAGTGGAACACCGTTGCACCACACACACAAACACACACACTGTATACTCTGTACGCACCACATACACACACAGATACACACTGTATAAGCCATATGCACCACCCACCCCCACACACACACTGTATACGCTGTACGCACCACACATACACACACACATTGTATGCGCCATAAGCAGCCTTTTGTGCGGTAACACCAGCAGAACACTATCGTGAACATGCTGCCGTCGAGATCAGCCAAATGATTCACTGACTGCTGCCGTCTTTGTACAGGAGGAGTGCATGCACGGTTTTAATGTGACCACCGCTATCTGTCTTCACAAAGATGGCGGCGGTCTGATTTACTACACCTGTGTGAATTCTGTGCAGGCACAGTGAATCATTCGGCTGATCCCTGCAGCAGATGAGTAATCTGTCTACAGGCAGAGGAAGCCGGTCACATTAAAGAGGTTTTCCCATGAACGAAAATTCATTTTAAAAATTGTCTGTGTCTGACCGTGTACGGAGCATACCACATCTCCTGGGCAGGGGAGGAAGGAAAAGACAATGCTGACATTACAGCAGGGGATCACAGAGGATTCATTTTGTCAGGTAAAATATTTCACTGACTGTTTTTAAACAATGTTTTACCTCACAAAATGTATCCTCTGCGATCTCCGGCTGTAATGCCAGTATTGTCTTTTGCTTACATGAGGGAAGAAGACAGCATAGTTTTGGAGAAAAGAAGAGCACACAAGGGGGAGAGCACATGGGGTACACAGGTCAAAGAAGAGGTGACATGTGAGGAGAAGACAGCAGATGGGGAGAGAGAAAGCGCACAGGCGAGACAGCTCAAACGGGACAGCACATGAGAGGAGAACACAGCACAGGAAGGAGATAGACAGCAGACAAGGGGGATAGCACATGGAGAAAACAGGTCAAAGAAGAGAGCACAGACGGGAGAAGACAGCAGATGGGGAGAGAGAAAGCGCACAGGGGTGAGAGACAGAGCACAGGGGGATACAGCTCAAACGGGACAGCACATGAGGGGAGAACACAGCACAGAAAGGAGAAAGACAGCAGACAAGGGGGATAGCACAAAGGGTAGACAGGTCAAAGAAGAGAGCACAGACGGGAAGTGTTAGCACATGGGGAAAGAGAGTGTGGATAGGTGGGTGAGCACATGGGGAGAATTCTTAATGCTGCAAAGCCTGCCCCCAACGTGACATTATCACCCTCCTGATGCGATAGCATTGCACCTCCATGTAGTATATATATATTTAGAAAAAATGGAACAGCACTTATAATAAATGGATGCAGAGCTTCCCACCAATTAACCCATATACTTGCCAATAATCAAAAAAGAAAAAATGGAAAGCAGCACTCCAAAGCTTTTAAAGTTAAAGTGGATTTTATTAGATCCATATGGTGTGGCGACGTTTTGGTTGCAGAAACCTTGCTCAAGCCAAAACGTTTTTTCTTTATATATACAGTATATATATATATATATATATATATATATATATATATATATATATATACACACACATATACAGTACAGACCAAAAGTTTGGACATACCTTCTCATTTAAAGATTTTTCTGTATTTTCATGACTATGAAAATTGTACATTCACGCTGAAGGCATTAAAACTATGAATTAACACATGTGGAATTATATACTTAACAAAAAAGTGTGAAATAAACTGAAATTATGTCTTATATTCTAGGTTCTTCAAAGTAGCCACCTTTTGCTTTGATGACTGCTTTGCACACTCTTCGCATTCTCTTGATGAGCTTCAAGAGGTAGTCTCCTGGAATGGTTTTCACTTCACAGGTGTGCCCTGTCAGGTTTAATAAGTGGGATTTCTTGCCTTATAAATGGGGTTGGGACCATCAGTTGTGTTGTTCAGAAGTCTGGTGGATACACAGCTGCTAGTCCTACTGAATAGACTGTTAGAATTTGTATTATGGCAAGAAACAAGCAGCTAAGTAAAGAAAAACATGTGGCCATCATTACTGTAAGAAATGAAGGTCAGTCAGTCCAAAAAATTGGGAAAACTTTGAAAGTGTCCCCAAGTGCAGTGGCAAAAACCATCAAATGCTGCAAAGAAACTGCCTCACATGAGGACCGCCCCAGGAAAGGAAGACCAAGAGTCACCTCTGCTTCTGAAGATAAGTTTATCTGAGTCACCAGCCTCAGAAATTACAGGTTAACAGCAGCTCAGATTAGAGACCAGGTCAATGCCACACAGAGTTCTAGCAGCAGACACATCTCTACAACAATTGTTAAGAGGAGACTTTGTGCAGCAGGCCTTCATGGTAAAATAGCTGCTAGGAAGCCACTGCTAAGGACAGGCAACAAGCAGAAGAGACTTGTTTGGGCTATAGAACACAAGGAAAGGACATTAGACCAGTGGAAATGTGTGCTTTGGTCTGATGAGTCCAAATTTGAGATCTTTGGTTCCAACCATCGTGTCTTTGTGTGACGCAGAAAACGTGAAGGGATGGACTCTACATGCCTGGTTCCCACCGTGAAGCATGGAGGAGGAGGTGTGAAGGTGTGGGGGTGCTTTGCTGGTGACACTGTTGGGGATTTATTCAAAACTGAAGGCATACTGAACCAGCATGTCTACCACAGCATCTTGCAGCAGCATGCTATTCAATGTTGGACTGTTTGGATAGTCTGCAACCTTGGGTCTTGTCTTATGCGGTAGATCCCTGCCTCTTTGGATAGGGTGCTTAGTGCCAGTTCTTGTGCCGCTCTGATTATAGCCTCTGTGCTGTCTTGGAGTCCAGCCTTCTCCAGCCATTGGTAGGATTTTACCATATCAACCACCTCCATTATCTGTTTATGGTATATCCAGTGCAGCAACATATCTTGCCACGATATTTCAGTTTCCTGTTTTTCCTTCCTGGACTGTTGTTGTTGCTGCCTTAGGCTCTCGCTCAGCATCTCCTCCTTTGATGCAATTTTTCTTAAATATTCCTGGATACTTTTTCTTTTATTTGCGATGATGGTTTGGACACTTATCAAGTCTCAACCACCCTCTTTTCTGTTGGTATACAATATTTGGATGTTATATATGTCTCTATATCCGCGCTGGAAATGCCACAAAAAAATATATTTTTCCTAGATGAAATATTATCCTAACTAAAATAAGCGGTGACTTAATTAGGCACTGATATAGCATTCAAGATGGTATATAAGATAAAAATGGTTACCGGATGATGACGAGCAATTTCCTCTTGATCCGGATTCCCGAATATGTGCCCAGTAATGAAGGAATCTTATGCGGTTTTGAAGGTAAGAATGTGAGGGGAGGGTGTAAAAAAGCCTGTCCCGGCCGGTGACAGACACCCTCTGCCTCACGAACGTAGTTACCTGGTCTTCAGCGCTATACAGCGCTTCCACACGCTGATTGCCGGCGAGGTGCAGGAAGTTTGCAGGACCTCGCGTGATGTCACTCACACGTGATGCTTCACGTGAGCGGCTACGGAATACGCACTTTGCCAAAAAGGTTCTTGTCCTGTCCAACGCGTTTTGGAGTCTACGGACTCCTTCCTCAGGGATGGGTCAGTGCATGTCAATGGTGCTATTTATATTTTATAGCGAGTGGAAGCGCTGGATTTGATTGGTTGAAAGTTAGAAGTTAATAGACTGCTATACACCTGTCCTGTGAAGAGTGGAAGCATTGGGTACTAATTGTTAAAAGCGAAAAGTTCTATCTCGCTGTTAAGTGCATTCGGGATTAATGCATTTAGTTCAAAAATCCATTTACTTTCCTCACGTGACATCTGGTGAATGAAGTTACCTCTCCGCCAGTTCTTTTTCACAATTTTGATTCCAGTGACTACCATGTCTTTTATAGAGCCCTCGTGGTATTCTTCAAAGTGTTTAGATAGTGGATGACCCGCAAATTTTTTATTGATGTTACGTAGATGTTCCGCTATGCGTATGCTCATGGGACGGATGGTGCGCCCTATATACAATTTTCCACATGGGCGTTTTATGCCGTAGATCACTCCTCGAGTTGAACAAGTTATAAAATCCTTAATCTCTACCTCACTGTCTTTGTAGATAATACTCCGTTGTTTTTCCGTCTTCAATTTTCTGCACGGAAGACACTTTTTGCATGGGAAAAAGCCAGACGCAGTTTGTGATATAGATGATGATATAGGAAACATAGGTTTACGCACAGATGGAGCTAATATGTTACCCAAATTGCTAGCCCTCCTATAGATAAATCGTGGGTGCTCCGTTAGTATGTTACCGATTACCCTATCCTCCTTTAGTAAATTCCAATGTTTATTAACGATTTTTCTCAAAAAATAACTATTAGAGTTGTATGTCGTTATTATTGGTATCACTTCATTTCCTATGATGTTACTTTTTTTCTTTTTTTGTTCAAGTAATTTGTGTCTAGGCTTTTTCTCTACTTGTTCCTTAACCCTTGTTAGAGTTTCCTTGTCTTATCCTTTCTGACAAAACTTATCAATCAGAGTGTTTGTCTCCTTTCTGTAGTCTTCTGATTTAGAGCATTTTCTATGGGCTCTTATAAATTGGCTCTTGGGTACATTCAAGAGCCAACTAGGTGAATGGCAACTGCTTAATGAAATATAGTTATTCGAGTCGGTGGGTTTGTGAAATAAAGTGGTTTGGATTCTATTCTCCTCTATAAAAATATTCAAATCTAAAAAATTAATTTCTTTATTATTTGTAGTGGCTGTAAACTTTAAAAAATAATTATTTTTATTAAGACTATCAATAAAATCAGATAATAAAACTGGACCGCCCGACCATATAAAAACTATGTCATCTATAAAACGCTGCCATAGGACCAGGTTCGCCCGTGGGAGTCCATCTGTATGGATGTGTTCTTCCTCCCACTTACCAACATACAAATTAGCGTAACTGGGGGCGAACCTGGTACCCATGGCAGTGCCCCACTGCTGGGATTAGTAGTCCTTCCCAAAACAAAAATAGTTGTGGGTAAGTATAAAATTAATACATTCAATAATAAAAGCAATTTGATCACCCGGTAAAGTGCCATCTTTGCATAAGAAATGTTGGACCGTTTCACATCCTTTTTGATGTTGTATAACCGTATAGAAAGGAAGTGATGTCAAGAGTGCCAATTATATAATGGTCCTGCCATTCTATGGTCTGAAGTATTCGTAAAATATGTGCACTATCCTTTAAGTAGGATGGAAGTGAAAGACATAATTTCTGTAGATGGCAATCGACAAATCTTGACAAGTTGCTGGTAAGGCCTCCTATAGCTGAAATTATTGGCCTGCCTGGCGGATGGAGTGAATCTTTATGAACCTTCGGTAGGTAGTAAAAATTTGGGACTCTGGGGTGTGTAATGTTAATATAGTCATATTCGGATTTATTTAGAAAACCTTTTTGTAATCCCATTTTTATTAATTTTTGCATTTCGCAAGTATAACTATCAGTTGGGTCCGTCTTCAATATTTTATATGTAATTTCGTCCCCCAATAGGCGTAAAGATTCTCTATTATAATCTTCAGTATTTAAGATGACTATTTCCCCCCCCCCCTTTATCAGCCGGTCTTATTGTGATATTTTGGTTATTTTGAAGTTGTCTAATAGCTATACGTTCCTGGTGAGTTAAATTGTATTGGTATTTGGAGCATTTTTTGTTAGATATTTTTCTGATATCATTAACAACATTCTTCTGGAAGGCATTAAAAGCCTCAGAGTGTTCTTGGATAGGATGAAAATTCGATTTCTTCTTCAAAGAAGTATGTTGATATGGGTCAACTATAGCTGCAGTATCAACTGCTTCGTTGCTCACAATTTGTATCTTCATATAATATTTTTTAATGGCTAATTTCCTCATGAACTGTTTTATTCCAATAAAGGCTTCAAATTTATTAAATTTGGTACTTGGCGCGAATTTTAGGCCTTTGTTTAACCCCTTCCCGACCCATGACGCCACGTAGGCGTCATGAAAGTCGGTGCCATTCCGACCCATGACGCCTATGCGGCGTCATGGAAAGATCGCGTCCCTGCAGATCGGGTGAAAGGGTTAGCTCCCATTTCACCCGATCTGCAGGGACAGGGGGAGTGGTAGTTTAGCCCAGGGGGGGTGGCTTCACCCCCTCGTGGCTACGATCGCTCTGATTGGCTGTTGAAAGTGAAACTGCCAATCAGAGCGATTTGTAATATTTCACCCATTATAACGGGTGAAATATTACAATCCAGCCATGGCCGATGCTGAAATATCATCGGCCATGGCTGGAAATACTAGTGTGCCCCCACCCCACCCCTCCGATCGCCCCCCCACCCCCCCGATCTGGCCGGTACACTGCTCCGGCTCCCCTCCGTCCAGTGCTCCGCTCCCCCCCGTGCTCGTGCCCGCTCCCCCCGTGCTCCAATCACCCCCCCGTGCTCCAATCACCCCCCCTGCACTCCGATCCACCCCCCCGTGCTCCGTTCCACCCCCCCCGTGCTCCATTCCAGCCCCCCCGTGCTCCGTTCCACGCCCCCCGCGCTCCGTTCCACCCCTCCCGCGCTCCGATTCCCCCCCCCGTGCTCCGATCCCCCCCCCGTGGTCCCCCCCCACCCTATCATACTTACCGATCCAGCCGTGGTCCCGTCCGTCTTCTCCCGGGCGCCGCCATCTTCCAAAATGGCGGGCGCATGCGCAGTGCGCCCGCCGAATCTGCCGGCCGGCAGATTCGTTCCAAAGTGCATTTTGATCACTGAGATATAATCTATCTCAGTGATCAAAATAAAAAAAATAATAAATGACCCCCCCCCCTTTGTCACCCCCATAGGTAGGGACAATAAAAAAATAAAGAAATTTTTTTTTTTCCACTGTTAGAATAGGGTTAGGGTTAGGGGTAGGGTTAGGGTTAGGGGTAGGGTTAGGGGTAGGGTTAGGGTTAGGGGTAGGGTTAGGGGTAGGGCTAGGGGTAGGGTTAGGGGTAGGGTTAGGGCTAGGGTTAGGGTTAGGGTTAGGGTTTCGGTATGTGCACACGTATTCTGGTCCTCTGCGGATTTTTCCGCTGCGGATTTGATAAATCCGCAGTGCTAAACCGCTGCGGATTTATGGCGGATTTACCGCGTTTTTTTCTGCGCATTTCACTGCGGTTTTACAATTGCGATTTTCTATTGGAGCAGTTGTAAAACCGCTGCGGAATCCGCACAAAGAAGTGACATGCTGCGGAATGTAAACCGCTGCGTTTCCGTGCAGTTTTTCCGCAGCATGTGTACAGCGATTTTTGTTTCCCATAGGTTTACATTGAACTGTACACTCATGGGAAACTGCTGCGGATCCGCAGCGTTTTCCGCAGCGTGTGCACATACCTTTAGAATTAGGCTATGTGCACACGGTGCGGATTTGGCTGCGGATTCGCAGCAGTGTTCCATCAGGTTTACAGTACCATGTAAACATATGAAAAACCAAATCCGCTGTGCCCATGGTGCGGAAAATACCGCGCGGGAACGCTGCGTTGTATTTTCCGCAGCATGTCAATTCTTTGTGCGGATTCCGCAGCGTTTTACACCTGTTCCTCAATAGGAATCCGCAGGTGAAATCCGCACAAAAAACACTGGAAATCCGCTGAAAATCCGCAGGTAAAACGCAGTGCCTTTTACCCGCAGATTTTTCAAAAATGGTGCGGAAATATCTCACACGAATCCGCAACGTGGGCACATAGCCTTAGGGTTAGGGTTGGAATTAGGGTTGTGGTTAGGGTTAGGGGTGTGTTGGGGTTAGTGTTGTGGTTAGGGGTGTGTTGGGGTTAGGGTTGTGATTAGGATTATGGCTACAGTTGGGATTAGGGTTAGGGGTGTGTTGGGGTTAGTGTTGGAGGTAGAATTGAGGGGTTACCACTGTTTAGGCACATCAGGGGTCTCCAAACGCAACATGGCGCCACCATTGATTCCAGCCAATCTCGTATTCAAAAAGTCAAATGGTGCTCCCTCACTTCCGAGCCCTGACGTGTGCCCAAACAGTGGTTTACCCCCACATATGGGGTACCAGCATACTCAGGACAAACTGCGCAACAATTACTGGGGTCCAATTTCTCCTGTTACCCTTGTGAATCTAAAAAAATGCTTGCTAAAACATAATTTTTGAGGAAAGAAAAATGATTTTTTATTTTCACGGCTCTGCGTTGTAAACGTCTGTGAAGCACTTGGGGGTTCAAAGTGCTCACCACATATCTAGATAAGTTCCTTGGGGGGTCTAGTTTCTAAAATGGGGTCACTTGTGGGGGGTTTCTACTGTTTAGGCACACCAGGGGCTCTGCAAACGCAACGTGACACCCGCAGACCATTCCATCAAAGTCTGCATTTCAAAAGTCACTACTTCCCTTCTGAGCCCCGACGTGTGCCCAAACAGTGGTTTACCCCCACATATGGGGTATCAGCGTACTCAGGAGAAACTGGACAACAACTTTTGGGGTCCAATTTCTCCTGTAACCCTTGGGAAAATAAAAAATTCTGGGCTAAATAATTATTTTTGAGGAAAGAAAACGTATTTATTATTTTCACGGCTCTGCATTATAAACTTCTATGAAGCACTTGGGGGTTCAAAGTGCTCACCACACATCTAGATAAGTTCCTTTCAGGGTCTAGTTTCCAAAATGGGGTCACTTGTGGGGGGTTTCTACTGTTTAGGCACATCAGGGGCTCTGCAAACGCAACGTGACGCCCGCAGAGCATTCCATCAAAGTCTGCATTTCAAAACGTCACTACTTCAATTCCAAGCCCCGGCATGTGCCCAAACAGTAGTTTACCCCCACATATGGGGTATCACCGTACTCAGGAGAAACTGGACAACAAATATTGGGGTCAAATTTCTCCTGTTACCCTTGGGAAAATTAAAAAATTCTGGGCTAAATAATTATTTTTGAGGAAAGAAAACGTATTTATTATTTTCACGGCTCTGCATTATAAACTTCTATGAAGCACTTGGGGGTTGAAAGTGCTCACCACACATCTAGATAAGTTCCTTTGGGGGTCTAGTTTCCAAAATGGGGTCACTTGTGGGGGGTTTCTACTGTTAAGCCACATCAGGGGCTCTGCAAACGCAACGTGACGCCCACAGAGCATTCCATCAAAGTCTGCATTTCAAAACGTCACTACTTCACTTCCGAGCCCCGGCATGTGCCCAAACAGTGATTTACCCCCACATATGGGGTATCAGCGTACTCAGGAGAAACTGGACAACAACTTTTGGGGTCAAATTTCTCCTGTTACCCTTGGGAAAATAAAAAATTGCAGGCTAAAAGATCATTTTTGAGAAAATAATTTTTTTTTTTATTTTCATGGCTCTGCGTTATAAACTTCTGTGAAGCACTTGGGGGTTCAAAGTCCTCACCACACATCTAGATTAGTTCCTTTGGGGGTCTAGTTTCTAAAATGGTGTCATTTCTGGGGGATCTCCAATGTTTAGGCACACAGGGGCTCTCCAAACGTGACATGGTGTCCGCTAATGATTGGAGCTAATTTTCCATTTAAAAAGCCAAATGCTGTGCCATCCCTTCCGAGCCCTGCCGTGCGCCCAAACAGTGGTTTACCCCCACATATGGGGTATCAGCGTACTCAGGACAAACTGGACAACACTATTTGGGGTCCAATTTCTCCTATTATCCTTGGCAAAATAGGAAATTCCAGGCTAAAAAATCATTTTTGAGGAAAGAAAAATTATTTTTTATTTTCATGGCTCTGCGTTATAAACTTCTGTGAAGCACCTGGGGGTTTAAAGTGCTCAATATGCATCTAGATAAGTTCCTTGGGGGGTCTAGTTTCCAAAATGGGGTCACTTGTGGGGGAGCTCCAATGTTTAGGCACACAGGGGCTCTCCAAACGCGACATGGTGTCCGCTAACAATTGGAGCTAATTTTCCATTCAAAAAGTCAAATGGCACGCCTTCTCTTCCGAGCCCTGCCCGAGTGCCCAAACAGTGGTTTACCCCCACATATGAGGTATCGGCGTACTCGGGAGAAATTGCCCAACAAATTTTATGATCCATTTTATCCTACTGCCCATGTGAAAATGAGAAAATTGAGGCGAAAAGAATTTTTTTGTGAAAAAAAATTACTTTTTCATTTTTACAGATCAATTTGTGAAGCACCTGAGGGTTTAAAGTGCTCACTAGGCATCTAAATTAGTTCCTTGGGGGGTCTAGTTTCCAAAATGGGGTCACTTGTGGGGGAGCGCCAATGTTTAGGCACACAGGAGCTATCCAAACGCGACATGGTGTCCGCTAACGATGGAAATAATTTTTCATTCAAAAAGTCAAATGGCGCTCCTTCCCTTCCGAGCCTTACCATGTGCCCAAGCAGTGGTTTACCTCCACATGTGAGGTATTGGTGTACTCAGGAGAAATTGCCCAACACATTTTAGGATCCATTTTATCCTGTTGCCCATGTGAAAATGAAAAAATTGAGGCTAAAAGAATTTTTTTGTGAAAAAAAAGTACTTTTTCATTTTTACGGATCAATTTGTGAAGCACCTGGGGGTTCAAAGTGCTCACTATGCATCTAGATAAGTTCCTTGGGGCGTCTAGTTTCCAAAATGGGGTCACTTGTGGGGGAGCTCCAATTTTTAGGCACACGGGGGCTCTCCAAACGTGACATGGTGTCCGCTAAAGAGTGGAGCCAATTTTTGATTCAAAAAGTCAAATGGCGCTCCTTCCCTTCCAAGCCCTGCCGTGCGCCAAAACAGTGGTTTACCCCCACATATGAGGTATCAGCGTACTCAGGACAAATTGGACAACAACGTTCGTGGTTCAGTTTCTCCTTTTACCATTGGGAAAATAAAAAAATTGTTGCTAAAAGATAATTTTTGTGACTAAAAAGTTAAATGTTCATTTTTTCCTTCCATGTTGCTTCTGCTGCTGTGAAGCACCTGAAGGGTTAATAAACTTCTTGAATGTGGTTTTGAGTACCTTGAGGGGTGCAGTTTTTAGAATGGTGTCACTTTTGGGTATTTTCAGCCATATAGACCCCTCAAACTGACTTCAAATGTGAGGTGGTCCCTAAAAAAAATGGTTTTGTAAATTTCGTTGTAAAAATGACAAATCGCTGGTCGAATTTTAACCCTTATAACTTCCTAACAAAAAAAAATTTTGTTTCCAAAATTGTGCTGATGTAAAGTAAACATGTGGGAAATGTTATTTATTAACTATTTTGTGTCACATATCTCTCTGGTTTAACAGAATAAAAATTCAAAATGTGAAAATTGCGAAATTTTCAAAATTTTCGCCAAATTTCCGTGTTTATCACAAATAAATGCAGAATTTATTGACCTAAATTTACCACTAACATGAAGCCCAATATGTCACGAAAAAACAATCTCAGAACCGCTAGGATCCGTTGAAGCGTTCCTGAGTTATTACCTCATAAAGGGACACTGGTCAGAATTGCAAAAAACGGCAAGGTCTTTAAGGTCAAAATAGGCTGGGTCTTGAAGGGGTTAATAAATTGACCTCTTTATCATCTAGAGTGTGCTTGCTAAGATTAAAAATTTTTTGTTCTAACGTGGCTGATTCACTTTTTTGTTGTTGCAATTGCTGACATTTGTTCTTTTTTTTGGTAAATTTCCCGGCCCTGCACCCCCTCTTTCGTGGTTTTTTCGAACCACCTGAAAAAAAGGAAGGTGACTTTGTTTAGTTTTCTGAGTTTTTGGTTTTCTCTGTTCAAGGGCTCGGGTAGAGTTTCTACTGGTGGTTGGCCGTTGAGGGCTCTGTTCTCTTTGATTATTATTAGGGGGATTTGTTCTATTTTCAAGTGGAAGAAATCTATTATGAGTAGTGACAGAGGGTATCGGGGTAGAGATTTCAGGTCCATTATTTAGAGTATTATCTTCAATATCTAAATCCGTATTCATGTTACCATCTATGATTTCACTTGAAGTTTTTTCCACATCTGAGGTGACATGAATGGAAAATCTCTCACTTAGAGATAATGAGGAACCCTCACCTGCCTAAATTTCATCAATTGTAACTAGTGGGCAGTTTCTTCTTATGGAACACTCCTCCTCATATTTCGATATATTTCCCCTTACAGGATGAGAGTTCTCTATTAAGTTTGTCTCATTTAGTTGGGGAATACCACTGTTTCCTAATCTTAAATCTCTACAAAATTTTCTTTGTTTCTTCTCTATGATCTCTTTCTCTTTTATCTTAATCCGTCTTCTTATACTGTTAGTAAGATATATGATCTCCTGAAAAGTCTCGAAGGGTTTGATCTCTTCAAATAAATCAGAGATTTCATTCCGGATCTTAATTAGCTCATTTTTTCTTTTCTTAATAATGAACAATACCACACTTCTAGAAAAGTCATTAAACATGGTATCCCATTCATCCATGGTATCTAAATCGCCAATATCTCCTGATAAAGGTTTGTATACTACCAGACCCTTAGGTATGTGATTCATAGATAAATATCTTTCCAATGTGGCTATCTCCCATAAATCTCGCATTTCTTTGATAAGATGTCGTTCCAAAGTTTTTAACGAGTCAATAGCCTTACTAAGATCCTCCTTATTAGGATCTATGTATGTTGCTTGTGGGTCCGTTTGAAAAAACTTATGGATCTTGTAGATCCTCTCCTTTCTGTTGCACCAAAGTTCACTCATTATGACTAATTAACTAGTAATGCTGCAGCCCCTCAGCAACAGTAGTTGTGGCTATTTAAAGGGAACCTGTCACCTGAATTTGGCGGGACTGGTTTTGGGTCATATGGGCGGAGTTTTCGGGTGTTTGATTCACCCTTTCCTTACCTGCTGGCTGCATGCTGGCCGAAATATTGGATTGAAGTTCATTCTCTGTCCTCCATAGCACACGCCTGCACAAGGTAAGATTACTTTGCGCAGGCGTGTACTACGGAGGACAGAGAATGAATTTCAATCCAATATTTCGGCCAGCATGCAGCCAGCAGGTAAGGAAAGGGTGAATCAAACACCCGAAAACTCCGCCCATATGACCCAAAACCAGTCCCGCCAAATTCAGGTGACAGGTTCCCTTTAATAAAAACTAAATGTAAAAGCGGCCAGGGGCGCTGCATATAATGTATATTAATAATAGTGGTATTCCTGCTGCGAATATATGGACACAACTACCTGAATTGTCCAATGTGAAGTGTGTTGTGAATTCTGTGGTCAAGCTCCCTCCTGTGGTCATGAGTGGTACTTCGGCTGGTTCTGTCTATGAGCTTCCTCTGGTGGATGTAAGTGGGGCTGCGGCTTCTGAGTTTCCTTCCTCAGGTGACGAGGTTAAGTCGTTAGGTGCTGCTCTATTTAACTCCACCTAGTTCTTTGTTCCTGGCCTCCAGTCAATGTTCCAGTATTGGTCTTGCTCTCTCTCCTGGATCGTTCTTGTGGCCTGTCTGCCTTGCATAAGCTAAGTTTTGCTTGTATTACTTTTGTTTGCTATTTTTTCTGTCCAGCTTGCTATATAGGTTTTTTTTGCTTGCTGGAAGCTCTGAGGCTCAGAGGGAGCACCTCCGTACTGTTAGTCGGTGCGGAGGGTCTTTTGCGCCCTCTGCGTGGTTGTTTGTAGGTTTTTGTGTTGACCGCAAAGCTATCTTTCCTATCCTCGGTCTATTCAGTAAGTCGGGCCTCACTTTGCTAAAATCTATTTCATCCCTGTGTTTGTATTTTCATCTTTACTCACAGTCATTATATGTGGGGGGCTGCCTTTTCCTTTGGGGAATTTCTCTGAGGCAAGGTAGGCTTATTTTTCTTTCTTCAGGGCTAGCTAGTTTCTCAGGCTGTGCCCGAGGCGCCTAGGTCTGGTCAGGAGCGCTCCACGGCTACCTCTAGTGTGGTGTGATAGGATTAGGGATTGCGGTCAGCAGAGTTCCCACGTCTCAGAGCTCTTCCTATGTTATTAGTAACTATCAGGTCACTTTGTGTGCTCTTAACCACTAGGTCCATTGTGGTTCTGAATCACCAGTTCATAACAGAAGTGCAAAAACACCAACTGCCATATATATATATCTCTATATACGCGCTGGAAATGCCACAAAAAAAAATATTTTTTCCTAGATGAAATATTATCCTAACTAAAATAAGCGGTGACTTAATTAGGCACTGATATAGCATTCAAGATGGTATATAAGATAAAAATGGTTACCGGATGATGACGAGCAATTTCCTCTTGCTCCGGATTCCCGAATATGTGCCCGGTAATGAAGGAATCTTATGCAGTTTTGAAGGTAAATATGTGAGGGGAGGGTGTAAAAAAGCCTGTCCCGGCCGGTGACAGACACCCTCTGCCTCACGAACGTAGTTACCTGGTCTTCAGCGCTATACAGCGCTTCCACACGCTGATTGCCGGCGAGGTGCAGGAAGTTTGCAGGACCTCGCGTGACGTCACTCACACACGTTGGACAGGACAAGAACCTTTTTGGCAAAGTGCGTATTCCGTAGCCTCTCACGTGAAGCATCACGTGTGAGTGACGTCACGCGAGGTCCTGCAAACTTCCTGCACCTCGCTGGCAATCAGCGTGTGGAAGCGCTGTATAGCGCTGAAGACCAGGTAACTACGTTCGTGAGGCAGAGGGTGTCTGTCACCGGCCGGGACAGGCTTTTTTACACCCTCCGCTCACATACTTACCTTCAAAACCGCATAAGATTCCTTCATTACCGGGCACATATTCGGGAATCCGGATCAAGAGGAAATTGCTCGTCATCATCCGGTAACCATTTTTATCTTATATACCATCTTGAATTCTATATCACTGCCTAATTAAGTCACCGCTTATTTTAGTTAGGATAATATTTCATCTAGGAAAAAAAATATATTTTTTTGTGGCATTTCCAGCGCGGATATAGAGAACTACAGTGGGGCAAAAAAGTATTTAGTCAGTCAGCAATAGTGCAAGTTCCACCACTTAAAAAGATGAGAGGCGTCTGTAATTTACATCATAGGTAGACCTCAACTATGGGAGACAAACTGAGAAAAAAAAATCCAGAAAATCACATTGTCTGTTTTTTTAACATTTTATTTGCATATTATGGTGGAAAATAAGTATTTGGTCAGAAACAAAATTTCATCTCAATACTTTGTAATATATCCTTTGTTGGCAATGACAGAGGTCAAACGTTTTCTGTAAGTCTTCACAAGGTTGCCACACACTGTTGTTGGTATGTTGGCCCATTCCTACATGCAGATCTCCTCTAGAGCAGTGATGTTTTTGGCTTTTCGCTTGGCAACACGGACTTTCAACTCCCTCCAAAGGTTTTCTATAGGGCTGAGATCTGGAGACTGGCTAGGCCACTCCAGGACCTTGAAATACTTCTTACGAAGCCACTCCTTCGTTGCCCTGGCGGGTGCTTTGGATCATTGTCATGTTGAAAGACCCAGCCACGTTTCATCTTCAATGCCCTTGCTGATGGAAGGAGGTTTGCACTCAAAATCTCACGATACATGGCCCCATTCATTCTTTCATGTACCCGGATCAGTCGTCCTGGCCCCTTTGCAGAGAAACAGCCCCAAAGCATGATGTTTCCACCACCATGCTTTACAGTAGGTATGGTGTTTGATGGATGCAACTCAGTATTCTTTTTCCTCCAAACACGACAAGTTGTGTTTCTACCAAACAGTTCCAGTTTGGTTTCATCAGACCATAGGACATTCTCCCAAAACTCCTCTGGATCATCCAAATGCTCTCTAGCAAGCTTCAGACGGGCCCGGACATGTACTGGCTTAAGCAGTGGGACACGTCTGGCACTGCAGGATCTGAGTCCATGGTGGCGTAGTGTGTTACTTATGGTAGGCCTTGTTACATTGGTCCCAGCTCTCTGCAATTCATTCACTAGGTCCCCCCGCGTGGTTCTGGGATTTTTGCTCACCGTTCTTGTGATCATTCTGACCCCACGGGGTGGGATTTTGCGTGGAGCCCCAGATCGAGGGAGATTATCAGTGGTCTTGTATGTCTTCCATTTTCTAATTATTGCTCCCACTGTTGATTTCTCCACTCCAAGCTGGCTGGCTATTGCAGATTCAGTCTTCCCAGCCTGGTGCAGGGCTACAATTTTGTTTCTGGTGTCCTTTGACAGCTCTTTGGTCTTCACCATAGTGGAGTTTGGAGTCAGACTGTTACTACATTACTACAGGTAATGAGTGGAGGAAAGAGGACACTCTAAAAGAAGAAGTTACAGGTCTGTGAGAGCCAGAAATCTTGATTGTTTGTTTCTGACCAAATACTTATTTTCCACCATAATATGCAAATAAAATGATAAAAAAACAGATAATGTGAATTTCTGGATTTTTTTTTTCTCAGTTTGTCTCCCATAGTTGAGGTCTACCTATGATGTAAATTACAGACGCCTCTCATCTCTTTAAGTGGTGGAACTTGCACAATTGCTGACTGACTAAATACTTTTTTGCCCCACTGTATATATGGCAGTTGGTGTTTTTGCACTTCACATTGGACAATTCAGGTAGTTGTGTCCATATATTCGCAGCAGGAATACCACTATTATTAATATACATTATATGCAGCGCCCCTGGCCGCTTTTACATTTAATATTTGGATGTTAGACTTGGGTTGGAAACCTCCATGCATTTTTAGAAGCTTCTGGGCTTTCACATCTGCAGCTTCCCTCTCTTATTTTGGCCAGTACACTTTGCCAGCAGGGTATCTAATAACTGGCAGTGCAAATATATTGATGGCAAACATCTTATTATTCTCATTGAGCTGGCTCTTCAGGATATGTCTTACGCTTTAATGGTATTTTGATGTTGCTGTTTCCTTTCCTCTATATAATGGTTACCATAGGAAATTTGAACTGCATTGCTGCTCTAGAAAAATATAAAAATGAGAATACTTATAGCATAAATTGGCCAATTTATGCACTAAGTATACTCAATGTTTCCAATATTCTAGAGTAGTAATGCAATTAAAATTTCATATATTTAATGTTTGCATGCTATAGTGCTACAGAATTCTATTATTTGTTGGTTACTCTTAGTAAGCATCTATTCACACCTCATTTCTGTTTGGAAGTGATGGTGAATCTTTTGATATTTGTATACATAGGCTCTCTGACTGAGCACTCCATGAATTGGCCAATTTATGCGCCAAGTATTCTCAATTTTTCTAATTTTCTAGAGCAGTCATGCAGTTCAAATTACATATATTTCAAGTTTGAATGCTATAGCGCTACAGAGTGCTACTTTATTTGTGTGCCAATTTTACAATTAAGCTGTTATAATAAGGAATGTACCAAAAGAATATATATAAATCAAAATAATATCACTCTGCTTTGTTTACACAGCGAACATTAAATACATGACACCAAAAACCCAGGAGTAGGAACCAATCTCTAGCTATCATTGCTGTTATGATAGGCAATTCAGTAACACAATGTACATAGCGATCAGAGCACATACAGTGATCTGACAATAACCCAAAATAATAGAACGAGCTCTGAGACGTGGAAACTCTGTAGACCGCAATTCCTGATCCTCTCCAAACACAACTAGAGGCAGCTGTGGATTGCGCCTAACGCTCCCTATGCAACTCGGCACAGCCTGAGAAACTAACTAGCCTGAAGATAGAAAAATAAGCCTACCTTGCCTCCGAGAAATACCCCAAAGGAAAAGGCAGCCCCCCACATATAATGACTGTGAGTAAGATGAAAAGACAAACGTAAGGGTGAAATAGATTCAGCAAAGTGAGGCCCGATATTCTAGACAGAACGAGGATAGGAAAGATAACTTTGCGGTCTACACAAAACTCTAAAGAAAACCACGCAAAGGGGGCAAAAAGACCCTCCGTACCGAACTAACGGCACGGAGGTACACCCTTTGCGTCCCAGAGCTTCCAGCAAAACAAATAGACAAGCTGGACAGAAAAAATAGCAACAAATAGCAAAGAAGCACTTAGCTATGCAGAGCAGCAGGCCACAGGAATGATCCAGAGAAACACAAGTCCAACACTGGAACATTGACAGGAAGCATGGATCAAAGCATCAGGTGGAGTTAAGTAGAGAAGCAGCTAACGACCTCACCAGATCACCTGAGGGAGGAAACTCAGAAGCTGCAGTACCACTTTCCTCCACAAACGGAAGCTCCCAGAGAGAATCAGCCGAAGTACCACTTGTGACCACAGGAGTGAACTCTGCCACAGAATTCACAACAGTACCCCCCCCTTGAGGAGGGGTCACCGAACCCTCACCAGAGCCCCCAGGCCGACCAGGATGAGCCACATGAAAGGCACGAACAAGATCGGGAGCATGGACATCAGAGGCAAAAACCCAGGAATTATCTTCCTGAGCATAACCCTTCCATTTAACCAGATACTGGAGTTTCCGTCTTGAAACACGAGAATCCAAAATCTTCTCCACAATATACTCCAATTCCCCCTCCACCAAAACCGGGGCAGGATGCTCAACAGATGGGACCATAGGTGCCACGTATCTCCGCAACAATGACCTATGGAATACGTTATGTATGGAAAAAGAGTCTGGAAGGGTCAGACGAAAAGACACAGGATTAAGAACCTCAGAAATCCTATACGGACCAATAAAACGAGGTTTAAACTTGGGAGAGGAAGCCTTCATAGGAATATGACGAGAAGATAACCAAACCAGATCCCCAACACGAAGTCGGGGACCCACACGGCGTCTGCGATTAGCAAAAAGTTGAGCCTTCTCCTGGGACAAGGTCAAATTGTCCACTACCTGAGTCCAAATCTGCTGCAACCTGTCCACCACAGTATCCACACCAGGACAGTCCGAAGACTCAACCTGTCCTGAAGAGAAACGAGGATGGAACCAAGGTAGCCGAGCTGGCCCGATTATTAAGGGCGAACTCAGCCAAAGGCAAAAAGGACACCCAGTCATCCTGATCAGCAGAAACAAAGCATCTCAGATATGTTTCCAAGGTCTGATTGGTTCGTTCGGTCTGGCCATTAGTCTGAGGATGGAAAGCCGAGGAAAAAGACAAGTCAATGCCCATCCTACCACAAAAGGCTCGCCAAAACCTCGAAACAAACTGGGAACCTCTGTCAGAAACAATATTCTCTGGAATGTCATGCAAACGAACCACATGCTGGAAGAACAAAGGCACCAAATCAGAGGAGGAAGGCAATTTAGACAAGGGTACCAGATGGACCATCTTAGAAAAGCGATCACAGACCACCCAAATGACTGACATCTTTTGAGAAACGGGAAGGTCAGAAATAAAATCCATAGAGATATGTGTCCAAGGCCTCTTCGGGACCGGCAAGGGCAAAAGCAACCCACTGGCACGAGAACAGCAGGGCTTAGCCCGAGCACAAATCCCAAAGGACTGCACAAAAGTACGCACATCCCGCGACAGAGAGGGCCACCAAAAGGATCTAGCCACTAACTCTCTGGTACCAAAGATTCCAGGATGACCAGCCAACACCGAACAATGAAGTTCAGAGATAACTCTATTCGTCCACCTATCAGGGACAAACAGTTTCTCCGCTGGGCAACGATCAGGTTTATTAGCCTGAAATTTTTGCAGCACCCGCCGCAAATCAGGGGAGATGGCAGACACAATTACTCCTTTCTTGAGGATACCCGCCGGCTCAGACAAACCCGGAGAGTCGGGCACAAAACTCCTAGACAGAGCATCCGCCTTCACATTTTTAGAGCCCGGAAGGTACGAAATCACAAAGTCAAAACGGGCAAAAAACAACGACCAACGAGCTTGTCTACGATTCAAGCGCTTGGCAGACTCGAGATAAGTCAAGTTCTTATGATCAGTCAATACCACCACGCGATGCCTAGCTCCTTCAAGCCAATGACGCCACTCCTCGAATGCCCACTTCATGGCCAGCAACTCTCGGTTGCCCACATCATAATTTCGCTCAGCAGGCGAAAACTTCCTGAAAAAGAAAGCGCATGGTTTCATCACTGAGCAACCAGAACCTCTCTGTGACAAAACAGCCCCTGCTCCAATCTCAGAAGCATCAACCTCGACCTGGAACGGAAGAGAAACATCTGGTTGACACAACACAGGGGCAGAAGAAAAACGACGCTTCAACTCTTGAAAAGCTTCCACAGCAGCAGAAGACCAATTGACCAAATCAGCACCCTTCTTGGTCAAATCGGTCAATGGTTTGGCAACACTAGAAAAATTGCAGATGAAGCGACGATAAAAATTAGCAAAGCCCAGGAACTTTTGCAGACTTTTCAGAGATGTCGGCTGAGTCCAATCATGGATGGCCTGGACCTTAACCGGATCCATCTCGATAGTAGAAGGGGAAAAGATGAACCCCAAAAATGAAACCTTCTGCACACCAAAGAGACACTTTGATCCCTTCAAAAACAAAGAATTAGCACGCAGGACCTGAAAAACCGTTCTGACCTGCTTCACATGAGACTCCCAATCATCCGAGAAGATCAAAATGTCATCCAAGTACACAATCAGGAATTTATCCAGGTACTCACGGAAGATGTCATGCATAAAGGATTGAAACACTGATGGAGCATTGGCAAGTCCGAACGGCATCACTAGATACTCAAAATGACCCTCGGGCGTATTAAATGCAGTTTTCCATTCATCGCCTTGCCTGATTCTCACCAGATTATACGCACCACGAAGATCTATCTTAGTGAACCAACTAGCCCCCTTAATCCGAGCAAACAAATCAGATAACAATGGCAAGGGGTACTGAAATTTAACAGTGATCTTATTAAGAAGGCGGTAATCTATACACGGTCTCAGCGAACCATCCTTCTTGGCTACAAAAAAGAACCCTGCTCCTAATGGCGACGATGACGGGCGAATATGCCCCTTCTCCAGGGATTCCTTCACATAACTGCGCATAGCGGTGTGCTCAGGCACGCATAAATTAAACAGTCGACCTTTTGGGAATTTACTACCAGGAATCAAATTGATAGCACAATCACAATCCCTATGAGGAGGCAGGGCATCGGACTTGGGCTCATCAAATACATCCCGGTAATCAGACAAGAACTCTGGAACCTCAGAAGGGGTGGATGACGAAATTGACAGAAATGGAACATCACCATGTACCCCCTGACAACCCCAGCTGGACACCAACATGGAATTCCAATCCAATACCGGATTATGGGCTTGTAGCCATGGCAACCCCAACACGACCACATCATGCAGATTATGCAACACCAGAAAGCGAATAACCTCCTGATGTGCAGGAGCCATGCACATGGTCAGCTGGGTCCAGTATTGAGGCTTATTCTTGGCCAAAGGTGTAGCATCAATTCCTCTCAATGGAATAGGACACTGCAAGGGCTCCAATAAAAACCCACAACGTTTAGCATAATCCAAGTCCATCAAATTCAGGGCAGCGCCTGAATCCACAAACGCCATGACAGAATACGATGACAAGGAGCATATCAAGGTAACGGACAGAAGAAATTTTGACTGTACAGTACCAATGGCGGCAGACCTAGCGAACCGCTTAGTGCGCTTAGGACAATCAGAGATAGCATGAGTGGAATCACCACAGTAGAAACACAGCCCATTCAGACGTCTGTGTTCTTGCCGTTCAACTCTGGTCATAGTCCTATCACACTGCATAGGCTCAGGTTTAATCTCAGGTAATACCGCCAAATGGTACACAGATTTACGCTCACGCAAGCGTCGACCGATCTGAATGGCCAAAGACATAGACTCATTCAAACTAGCGGGCATAGGAAATCCCACCATGACATCCTTAATGGCTTCAGAGAGACCCTTTCTGAAAATGGCTGCAAGCGCAGATTCATTCCATTGAGTGAGCACGGACCATTTTCTAAATTTCTGGCAATATAGCTCTATCTCATCCTGAGCCTGACAAAGAGCCAGCAAATTTTTTTCTGCCTGATCTACTGAATTAGGCTCATCGTACAGCAATCCAAGCGCCAGGAAAAACGCATCGATATCACTCAATGCAGGATCTCCTGACGCAAGAGAAAATGCCCAGTCCTGAGGGTCGCCACGCAAAAAAGAAATGACGATCCTAACCTGTTGCGCTGGGTCACCAGAGGAGCGAGGTTTCAAAGCCAGAAACAGTTTACAATTATTCTTAGAACTAAATTTCTGAGTTTCATCTCCAAAAAACAAATCTGGAATAGGAATTCTCGGTTCTAACAAAGAATTCTGAACCACAAAATTTTGAATATCTTGAACTCTTGCCGTGAGCTGATCTACACATGAAGACAGACCTTTAATGTCCATTGTAACACCTGTGTCCTGAACCACCCAAATGTCTAGGGGAAAAAAAAGACAAATCACAGTGCAAAGGAAAAAAAATGGTCTCAGAACTTCTTCTTTCCCTCTATTGAGAATCATTAGTACTTTTGGCTTCCTGTACTGTTATGATAGGCAATTCAGTAACACAATGTACATAGCGATCAGAGCACATACAGTGATCTGACAATAACCCAAAATAATAGAACGAGCTCTGAGACGTGGAAACTCTGTAGACCGCAATTCCTGATCCTCTCCAAACACAACTAGAGGCAGCTGTGGATTGCGCCTAACGCTCCCTATGCAACTCGGCACAGCCTGAGAAACTAACTAGCCTGAAGATAGAAAAATAAGCCTACCTTGCCTCAGAGAAATACCCCAAAGGAAAAGGCAGCCCCCCACATATAATGACTGTGAGTAAGATGAAAAGACAAACGTAGGGATGAAATAGATTCAGCAAAGTGAGGCCCGATATTCTAGACAGAACGAGGATAGGAAAGATAACTTTGCGGTCTACACAAAACCCTAAAGAAAACCACGCAAAGGGGGCAAAAAGACCCTCCGTACCGAACTAACGGCACGGAGGTACACCCTTTGCGTCCCAGAGCTTCCAGCAAAACAAATAGACAAGCTGGACAGAAAAAATAGCAACAAATAGCAAAGAAGCACTTAGCTATGCAGAGCAGCAGGCCACAGGAATGATCCAGAGATACACAAGTCCAACACTGGAACATTGACAGGAAGCATGGATCAAAGCATCAGGTGGAGTTAAGTAGAGAAGCAGCTAACGACCTCACCAGATCACCTGAGGGAGGAAACTCAGAAGCTGCAGTACCACTTTCCTCCACAAACGGAAGCTCCCAGAGAGAATCAGCCGAAGTACCACT
Source organism: Ranitomeya imitator (assembly GCF_032444005.1). Lineage (NCBI taxonomy): Eukaryota > Metazoa > Chordata > Amphibia > Anura > Dendrobatidae > Ranitomeya > Ranitomeya imitator. Next base: position 463,088,960 of record NC_091287.1, on the reverse strand, counting down.
TGTGACCACAGGAGTGAACTCTGCCACAGAATTCACAACACATTGCATCCAAGACAAAAGCAGGACTCTTTACCGAAAATGATAGACCTACATTTCTGGCTCCATGGCGCCATTCAAACCTCTGATCTCCATCTGTTGATCAATTAGGCAATGCTGTGAAGAAGTCTTTATTAGGTAACATTAAAGGTACCTTCACACTGAACAACATTACAACGATAACGATAGCGATCCGTGACATTGCAGCGTCCTGGATAGCGATATCGTTGTGCTTGACACGCAGCAGCAATCTGGATCCTGCTGTGACATCGCTGGTCGTAGCTAGAAGGCCGGAACTTTATTTCATCGCTGGATCACCCGCTGACATCGCTGGATCGTCGTGTGTGACGCCGATCCAGCAATGTGTTCACTGGTAACCAGGGTAAATATCGGGTTACTAAGCGCAGGGCCGCGCTTAGTAACCCAATGTTTACCCTGGTTACCATTGTAAATGTAAAAAAAAACCAGTACATACTCACATTCTGGTGTCTGTCACGTCCCTCGCCGTCAGCTTCCCGCACTGACTGTGAGAATCGGCCGTAAAGCACAGCAGTGACGTCACCACTGTGCTCTGCTTTACGGCCGGCGCTCACACAGTCAGTGCGGGAAGCTGACGGCGAGGGACGTGACAGACACCGGAATGTAAGTATGTAGTGTTTTTATTTTTTTTTACATTTACAGTGGTAACCAGGGTAAACATTGGGTTACTAAGCACGGCCCTGCGCTTAGTAACCCGATGTTTACCCTGGTTACCTGGGGACTTCGGCATTGTTGGTCACTGGAGAGCTGTCTGTGTGACAGCTCCCCAGCAACCACACAAGGACTTTCCAACGATCACGGCCAGGTCGTATCGCTGGTCGTGATTGTTGGAAAGTTGCTGAGTGTGACGGTACCTTAAGCTAGTACTTATCCTGGGATCATGGTCTGATGATCAATAGTGTACTTGTAGCCAGAACCAGCTAGTCTTCATTCCACATACAATAATAGCTCACCGTTACATTCATTTGATCATGGAGCCAGTGGTACAACCTTTTCTTCAAACTGCCCCAGAAGCCAATTTTTTACATTACCATGCCAGGTCACATATTGTTTGTGGTACTGCACGCTGCTTGCATGGTTTGAATAGACTACCAAGGTCTGCAGCATCTCTGGACTTGTCTCCAATAGTGCACAACTGAGAGTTTATTGCTGAACAATTACAAATAGAGAAGCCAGCAGGGAATCTTGATGAATTCAGTGCCCACTTGCATTCAGTCTAGCAGAACAATCTTAGCATGACCATTAATTCAATGTTTATTGAAAAATTAAAAAATCTTCAACAGGCCAGTTATGTGTGGGCTATAAGGACGAAGGCCGTTTCGAGCAAATTTCAATGTTGTGGCATGTATATTCCGCACCTTTAGAGATGCCATGGTAACAAGTCAAGCTAATTAATGTTATTTGCTTAACCAGCCAGTGCTTTAAAATGTTGTAACTGATCAGTGGCTATGTCAAAAATAATCAGAAAAAATTGGTTACATTTGGGAGTATTGTAATTGGTGCATCATTGTATCATTAGAAGCCAATGTGATATAGTATATAATGTGTACTGCAATAAATAACTGTTGGGGTACATAGCCCACCGTACTAAACAATAACAAGTGACCTTCAGAAAAGTTGAATTTATGTAATGTTTTATAAACTGATCTTGTTTATATAAGATCCCATATATTTAAAGGATTTGTCATGATTCAATTGAAACCAGGGCAAAAACTACAGAAAACAGTTTAACAGCTCACCACACTTCCAAATCTTTATCCTCCAATGACTCATAACTCGGTCAGTAGGCATAAATTCAATATGTAGAAAAGCCATTACTCCATTTTCCTTGCAAAAATATGCACTTTATTTTTTCCAAATATTGCTACTGTATAAACCAAAAAACAGAGACATACAAATATTGATATGGCTGATGGTTTAAAACAGCTTTTGCAAGAATGAAAGGGGATATTTTTGGAAAAAAATGGAGTCATGGTTATTCTTCAAAATCTGAGCAAAGGCAAAGGTAGGCACTTCTATAGAATAAAATATTACTTATCTGAAGTGGCCCCAGGGCTGGCTCCTTTGGCGACTGCAGTGGAGTCATCTCATCTATAAATCAGGACTGCTTCAGCTAGTCACTGCCGCCAACCTCAGCGTCACTATTATGGCAAATGATTGGTTGTATGCATTACAAATGGGATTTCTCCAGTTCAGTTCTGTTTATAAGGACCAATGGAGAGTAATGGAGGTGCTGGAGTGACAGAATCATTATCAGGTGAATAATACTTATTTTGTTATTTCTGTATTTTACTGAACTATCTGGCTGTTATTAAATTTTAACTAAAAATTAACAACCTTTTAATTATGCCCTACATTGCACAAAACATATTTTATTTTAAAATAAAATACTGATTTATTTTTTTTCTGCTAGTTTAATGAATAGCATGTGTTAAACGCAATGTAAATAATTTTAGGTGAAAATAGCCTTTAATATATCTATTGACTTTTCTGCGGTATACTCATGGAATGACTGATACATCCTAAGTGAGAAGAATGGCTGATAATTATGTGCATGTGGAACTAATAGTAAATTGTAGATAATTGCAGATGGAGGCATAACTGCCCTAGCCATTGAAATGGTGGACAGCTTCTGACCAGTCATACAAATCCATTACGATTTTATTGGGTCCTAAAAGGAGTTATGTGATTCCCTGGGTTCTAATACATGTCAATCAGGCATGGTAAATTGGATTCTTGAATAGGGAAATCCCTTGGGGATGCGAGATGTTATCTAGATCAGATGCAGTGATTTTTTTTTTCGACTCTCTGTTCACTAGGTTCTGTTCTCTCTTTAGTGAACCAATAAAACCATAATAAGTATTGATTAACCCATTACTGAGCATTATCCACTGGCTTCTGCCTGAGTGTATTTAAACATATCACAGTTGCTTCAGTGCTGCCATAGTACAGCTGTTTGCTTTCTTAAAACTGGTCACCTATCAGAGCAGATATAGACACAGTTCCAAATTTCACAAGTCAAATAAATCATAACCCTAATAATAGTCAACAAATCAGCCAGAGAATATCTTCATATTTTGCAATGAAACATGCATATCATCACTTTATTGCTGAGCTCAAAACGCACCGTAAGAGGAAGGTTTAGCTAATGACTTGTTATGCTGAGAACAGCATGCCATTTAGAGGTAGTATGATTTGTGACATTTACTGTAACTTATTTAATCTTGTCAAAATTTATCTAAATTCTGCATGTCCTGCATTTGCGCAAAATGAATTTTATTAAGCAATCTAAATGCCATAAGGTACAGTAAATACTAGTGGTGGAATGATAGCAAATCCTGATTTGTGTTCACAGTTCATTGCCTGCATTGACTGAAGGAAAACTTGTTGAGATTTCCTATGTAATTTGACAAACCAGTAGTATATCTATCTATCTATAGTTTCTCAGACAAAGATTCTTGGTATTTCATTAATGTAATTTTTGTTCGTAAAAAATTGATATGTTTTGTCTACATTGTAAATATTTTTGGGGGTCAAGTCAAGTTCTAAAGTACAACACATTGCACCTCTAGTTTACTTTCCCACCCTGCTGTGACGGTTGGTCATTGTGGAGACATGGGGGTCCGTGGGTGCTCTCGTCCACTGGCCTGAGACCGCATGGGCCAGGGCTCATCTCACTGAACACCCACTCTTTTATCGTGGGCGGAATACTACTCAGACAACACAGGGTGATGATAAAACAGTGTGCAATACTTTATTGACCCACAAAACAGACAATAACATATAGAACAGTCCCAGCAAAATACCCATGATGGTGCAAAGTCTCACTCTTCCCCTGACTTACTGGGATTAGAGCAGATGCAACTCCGGGGGTACCAGGGTTGACTACCCCACCAGTGTCCCCCCTGTTTTTATTGTGCACCCACAGATAGGAGGTCTTGACAAGCTTAGGAAGCTGATTGAGAGTAGTGAGGTATGTGGCCAAGTGATCTGATTATCCCAACCTAGAGGGTTTGGAAGGAAATGTCCAGTGAACTAAATAGCTCAGAGGGAAAAGTTGCCATTTAGTGCACAAGAGCTGCTGGTTTTGAATCCTGACAGTACTCCCCTCCTTCCAGGATGGCCTCGGGACATCTCAGACTCTGTCTTCTCTGGATATCTCTTATGAAAACTCCCTTTAAGCCTGGGTACTTGAACATTTCCTTCCCGCTCCCTGGAATTATCTTCTGGCCCATAACCCCTCCATTGACCAAATATTGTAGTCTTCTTTTGAATCTTCTAGCGTCTAGAATGTCATAGTCCTCTTCATCATGGACTTTTCCTGGTGGTGAAGGTGCCTGAGTTCTACCTGGAAACTGGTTCTCACTGAATGGTTTGAGCAAGGATAAATGGAAGAGAGGATTAATTGTCAGGCTGTTAGGAAATTTTAAATGGAAAGCAACTGGGTTAATTTGTGCAGAAATTTGAAAATGTCCTATGAATTTTGAACCCAATTTGCAGGATGGTACAAGTTGGTACGTACATTTTTAAATTTTATTTTAGAAAGCCAAACCTTGTCACTGGCCTGAAGGGTAGGAGGGGCTTTGAGATGTTTATCTGCTGCTTCTTTGTAATCTTTTTGGACCATTTGTAACATCTCTGTTAGTTCCTTCAGAACTTTCTGAAACTCTGTAAGTCTATTTGTAACAGCAGTAACAGAAGTATTAAATTGAAGATTAAAAATAAATACTGGATGCAGGCCAAAAGTAGCAAAAAATAGACTTTGGATGTAAAACTGTGTTTGGAGTTATTATGGGTAAATTCTGCTGTTGGTAAATAGCCCACCCAATTATCTTGGAGGTAAGAAATAAAGCAGCACAGGTATTGTTCTAGACTTTAGTTAGTTTTTTCAGGCTGGCAATTGGATTGCGAGTGGAAGGCAGTAGACAAATTGACAGTAACTCCTAAAGCTGTACAGAAGCTTTTCCAAAATCTAGATGTAAACTGAACATCTCTATCAGAAATTACATTGTCAGGGATTCCATGCAGCCTAAATATCTGTTTAACTTTTTATTCTGCAGTTTGTTCAGTGATAGTAATCCCTTTATTTGAAATAAAATGGGCCATCTTTGTGAGCTGACCCACCACAAGGATAACAGTAATTTCTTTAGATGAAGGTAGGTTCACAATAAAATTAATTGAGATTGATCCCAAAGGCCTGGATGGAACTGAAAAAGGTTGAAGGAGTCTTAGAGAAGAAGATTGTGGCATATTTCTCTGTGCACATGTTAAACAGGAGGAAACACACTTTCCCACATCCTTCCTACAATTAGGCCATTAAAAAGAACAAAACAGTGGTTCTTATGTTTTCATGACTCCAGTGTGCCCTACAAGTTTGGAATCATAGACAAGTTTGGGGACTTCAAGTCAAGTAGATTCGGAGACATATTTTTGGTGGTTCTGCAACCCAAACCCCTCCTTAAAAGAAAGATCAATGTCATCAGCATCACCTCACCCACCAGGGGTTAACATCTGATGATGAGGGTCAGTATTCTGCTTTGACCCTACTTCGTCCTGCCTCTTATTCAAGCTAAAAAAAAATTGAGCATTGGTGCAGATTTCTTCCTCTTGACTCTGTGAAGCTTTTGAGTACACTTCTAACGACCACAGCATAGAATGTGTGAACAGCTCTTCAGACTCACCCATCTGTGGTTCCATACAGTCAGTTGTACTGTTGGAGAGTTGGGATGCGGAGGGATGCAAGGGGAATTTGGGTGCCACCTCTGTGGACTGTACTGGGTGTGATGTTGAGGTGGAGGAAGAGGAGGAGAGGCCACTTGAATCTGCGCTTGCCACCCACTTGAGCACATGCTCTTTCTGGGCCTCATCAAAAAGGCGTACCACTGTGTGTCTACCAAAGAAAGGTTGTGAACTAGCCCATCCAATAACAGAAGTTGTCAGATGTCTTTGCACAGGACATGATATTATTGGTTCACTAGTGCTTTCACTAACCTTACCACCTACTCCATATACACCTTAAACACCTAATTCCCTAATTCCCCTTCCACCATGGCCATGATTTTTCCCAGACATGTTGCTCAGATAGTGTGGTAAAAGCACAGTATTAGGAACAAAAAATTAGATTTTAAACTCCACCACCTCTGCAACTCTGCAAACAGCTGAATTTCAGGGGCTGTAAATTCCAAGGTGGAATATGTCGCGCTGTATCGCGTTAGTCACAGAAAAAATAATTGTTTGAGTGTGGATGAGGCCTGTATGAGAAAGAAGATATGCTGCAAACAATTTGAAAGTCAGATGTCCCATACTGGAACACAATAATTTTTTGGTCTCCTCTGAATCAGACCTCTATAACACACTAGATGCTACAAGCTATTTGAATGTGAGATATCCCGTTCTGTATGACACTAGGAAAATAAGAATTTATTTGTGGTCTCTGGATCAGGCCTCAATAGCACATTATATGCTAAAAACTGTTTAAAAGTCAGATACCCTACTGTATGACACTAGGAACAGAGCAATTTTTGGTGGCCTCTAAAACACACAAGATGCTACAAACTAATTGAATGTGAGATGTACCCTACTGTATGACACTAGGTACTGAAGATTACTTGGTGGCCTCTGTGTAGGGCCTCTATAACACACTAGATGCCACAAACTATTTGAAAGTCAGGTCCCCTACTTTACAACACTAGGAACAGTACAATTTTATCGTGGCCTCTCTATCAGGCCTGTATAACACACTAGAAGCTACAAACTGTTAGCATGTGAGATGTACCCTACTGTATGACACTAGGAACAGAAGAATTTTTTGGTGGCCTCTGTATCAGGCATCTATAACACACTAGATGCCAGAAACTATTTGAATATGAGATGTTCCCTATTGTGTTGTGAATTCTGTGGCAGAGCTCCCTCCTGTGGTCACAAGTGGTACTTCGGCTGATTCTCTCTGTGAGCATCCGTTGGTGGAGGAAAGTGGTACTGCGGCTTCTGAGTTTCCTTCCTCAGGTGATGTGGTGAAGTCGTTAGGTGCTGCTCTATTTAACTCCACCTAGTGCTTTGATCCTGGCCTCCAGTCAATGTTCTAGTATTGGACCTGTTTCCTCCTGGATCGTTCCTGTGGCCTGCTGCTCTGCATAGCTAAGTTCTGCTTTGCTATTTTGTTTGCTGTTTTTTCTGTCCAGCTTGTCTATTTGTTTTTTCCTGCTTGCTGGAAGCTCTGGGACGCAGAGGGTGTACCTCTGTGCCGTTAGTTCGGTACGGAGGGTCTTTTTGCCCCCTTTGCGTGGTTTTTGTAGGGTTTTGTGTTGACCGCAAAGTTACCTTTCCTATCCTCGCTCTGTTCAGAAAGTCGGGCCTCACTTTGCTAAATCTATTTCATCTCTACGTTTGTCTTTTCATCTTAACTCACAGTCATTATATGTGGGGGCTGCCTTTTCCTTTGGGGTATTTCTCTGAGGCAAGGTAGGCTTATTTCCTATCTTCAGGCTAGCTAGTTTCTCAGGCTGTGCCGAGTTGCATAGGTAGCGTTAGGCGCAATCCACGGCTGCCTCTAGTGTGGTTGGAGAGGATTAGGGATTGCGGTCAGCAGAGTTCCCACGTCTCAGAGCTCGTTCTATGTTTTTCGGTTATTGTCAGGTCACTGTATGTGCTCTGACCTCTATGTCCATTGTGGTACTGAATTATCTTATCATAACAGTACTGGAGGCCAAAAGTACTAATGATTCTCAATAGAGGGAAAAAAGAAGTTCTGAGACCATTTTTTTTTTTTTTGCACTGTGTTTTGCCTTTTTTTTCCCCTAGACATTTGGGTGGTTCAGGACACAGGTGTAGCGATGGACATTAAAGGTCTGTCTTCATGTGTGGATCAGCTCACGGCAAGAGTACAAAATATTCAAGACTTTGTGGTTCAGAATTCTATGTTAGAACCGAGAATTCCTATTCCTGATTTGTTTTTTGGAGATAGAACTAAATTTCTGAGTTTCAAAAATAATTGTAAACTATTTCTGGCTTTGAAACCTCGCTCCTCTGGTGACCCAGTTCAACAAGTTAAGATCATTATTTCTTTTTTACGTGGCGACCCTCAGGACTGGGCATTTTCTCTTGCGTCAGGAGATCCTGCATTAAGTAATATCGATGCGTTTTTCCTGGAGCTCGGATTGCTGTACGATGAACCTAATTCAGTGGATCAGGCAGAGAAAAATTTGCTGGCTCTGTGTCAGGGTCAGGATGAGATAGAGGTATATTGTCAGAAATTTAGAAAGTGGTCCATACTCACTCAATGGAATGAAGGTGCGCTTGCAGCTATTTTCAGGAAAGGTCTCTCTGAAGCCCTTAAGGATGTCATGGTGGGATTTCCTATGCCTGCTGGTCTGAATGAGTCTATGTCTTTGGCCATTCAGATCGGTCGACGCTTGCGTGAGCGTAAATCTGTGCACCATTTGGCGGTATTACCTGAGCTTAAACCTGAGCCTATGCAGTGCGATAGGACTTTGACCAGAGTTGAACGGCAAGAACACAGACGTCTGAATGGGCTGTGTTTCTACTGTGGTGATTCCACTCATGCTATCTCTGATTGTCCTAAGCGCACTAAGCGGTTCGCTAGGTCTGCCACCATTGGTACGGTACAGTCAAAATTTCTTCTGTCCGTTACCTTGATCTGCTCTTTGTCATCATATTCTGTCATGGCATTTGTGGATTCAGGCGCTGCCCTGAATTTGATGGACTTGGAGTATGCTAGTCGTTGTGGGTTTTTCTTGGAGCCCTTACAGTGTCCTATTCCATTGAGAGGAATTGATGCTACGCCTTTGGCCAAGAATAAGCCTCAGTACTGGACCCAGCTGACCATGTCCATGGCTCCTGCACATCAGGAGGTTATTCGCTTTCTGGTGTTGCATAATCTGCATGATGTGGTCGTGTTGGGGTTGCCATGGCTACAAGTCCATAATCCAGTATTAGATTGGAAATCCATGTCTGTGTCCAGCTGGGGTTGTCAGGGGGTACATGGTGATGTCCCATTTCTGACTATTTCGTCATCCACCCCTTCTGAGGTTCCAGAGTTCTTGTCTGATTACCGGGATGTATTTGATGAGCCCAAGTCCGATACCCCACCTCCGCATAGGGATTGTGATTGTGCTATCGATTTGATTCCTGGTAGTAAATTCCCAAAAGGTCGACTGTTTAATTTATCTGTGCCTGAACATGCCGCTATGCGGAGTTATGTGAAGGAGTCCTTGGAGAAGGGGCATATTCGCCCGTCGTCGTCGCCATTAGGAGCAGGGTTCTTTTTTGTAGCCAAGAAGGATGGTTCACTGAGACCTTGTATAGATTACCGCCTTCTAAATAAGATCACGGTTAAATTTCAGTACTCTTGCCGTTGTTATCTGATTTGTTTGCTCGGATTGAGGGGGCTAGTTGGTTCACCAAGATAGATCTTCGTGGTGCGTATAATCTTGTGCGTATTAAGCGAGGCGATGAATGGAAAACTGCATTTAATACGCCCGAGGGCCATTTTGAGTACCTAGTAATGCCATTCGGACTTGCCAATGCTCCATCAGTGTTTCAGTCCTTTATGCATGACATCTTCCGAGAGTACCTGGATAAATTCCTGATTGTGTACTTGGATGACATTTTGATCTTCTCGGATGATTGGGAGTCTCATGTGAAGCAGGTCAGAACGGTGTTTCAGGTCCTGCGTGCTAATTCTTTGTTTGTGAAGGGATCAAAGTGTCTCTTTGGTGTTCAGAAGGTTTCAATTTTGGGGTTCATCTTTTCCCCTTCTACTATCGAGATGGACCCTGTTAAGGTCCAAGCCATCCATGATTGGACTCAGCCGACATCTCTGAAAAGTCTGCAAAAGTTCCTGGGCTTTGCTAATTTTTATCGTCGATTCATCTGTAATTTTTCTAGTATTGCTAAACCATTGACCGATTTGACCAAGAAGGGTGCTGATGTGGTCAATTGGTCTTCTGCTGCTGTGGAAGCTTTTCAAGAGTTGAAGCGTCGTTTTTCTTCTGCCCTTGTGTTGTGTCAACCAGATGTTTCGCTTCCGTTCCAGGTCGAGGTTGATGCTTCTGAGATTGGAGCAGGGGCTGTTTTGTCGCAGAGAAATTCTGATTGCTCGGTGATAAAACCATGCGCCTTCTTTTCCAGGAAGTTTTCGCCTGCTGAGCGAAATTATGATGTAGGCAATCGAGAGTTGCTGGCCATGAAGTGGGCATTCGAGGAGTGGCGTCATTGGCTTGAAGGAGCTAAGCATCTCGTGGTGGTCTTGACTGATCATAAGAACTTGACTTATCTCGAGTCTGCCAAGCGGTTGAATCCTAGACAGGCTCGTTGGTCGTTGTTTTTTGCCCGTTTTGACTTTGTGATTTCGTACCTTCCGGGCTCTAAAAATGTGAAGGCGGATGCTCTGTCTAGGAGTTTTGTGCCCGACTCTCCGGGTTTATCTGAGCCGGCGGGTATCCTCAAAGAGGTAGTAATTGTGTCTGCCATCTCCCCTGATTTGCGGCGGGTGCTGCAAAAATTTCAGGCTAATAAACCTGATCGTTGCCCAGCGGAGAAACTGTTTGTCCCTGATAGGTGGACGAATAAGGTTATCTCTGAGGTTCATTGTTCGGTGTTGGCTGGTCATCCTGGAATCTTTGGTACTAGAGAGTTAGTGGCTAGATCCTTTTGGTGGCCATCTCTGTCGCGGGATGTGCGTACTTTTGTGCAGTCCTGTGGGATCTGTGCTCGGGCTAAGCCCTGCTGTTCTCGTGCCAGTGGGTTGCTTTTGCCCTTGCCGGTCCCGAAGAGGCCTTGGACACATATCTCTATGGATTTTATTTCAGATCTTCCCGTCTCTCAAAAGATGTCAGTCATTTGGGTGGTCTGTGATCGCTTCTCTAAGATGGTCCATTTGGTACCCTTGTCTAAATTACCTTCCTCCTCTGATTTGGTGCCATTGTTCTTCCAGCATGTGGTTCGTTTACATGGCATTCCAGAGAATATCGTGTCTGACAGAGGTTCCCAGTTTGTTTCGAGGTTTTGGCGAGTCTTTTGTGGTAGGATGGGCGTTGACTTGTCTTTTTCCTCGGCTTTCCATCCTCAGATTAATGGCCAGACCGAACGAACCAATCAGACCTTGGAAACATATCTGAGATGCTTTGTTTCTGCTGATCAGGATGACTGGGTGTCCTTTTTGCCTTTGGCTGAGTTCGCCCTTAATAATCGGGCCAGCTCGGCTACCTTGGTTTCGCCGTTTTTCTGCAACTCTGTGTTCCATCCTCGTTTCTCTTCAGGGCAGGTTGAGTCTTCGGACTGTCCTGGTGTGGATACTGTGGTGGACAGGTTGCAGCAGATTTGGACTCATGTAGTGAACAATTTGACCTTGTCCCAGGAGAAGGCTCAACTTTTCGCTAATCGCAGACGCTGTGTGGGTCCCCGACTTCGTGTTGGGGATTTGGTTTGGTTATCTTCTCGTCATATTCCTATGAAGGTTTCCTCTCCTGAGTTTAAACCTCGTTTCATTGGTCCGTATAGGATTTCTGAGGTTCTTAATCCTGTGTCTTTTCGTCTGACCCTTCCAGAGTCTTTTTCCATACATAACGTATTCCATAGGTCATTGTTGCGGAGATACGTGGCACCTATGGTTCCATCTGTTGATCCTCCTGCCCCGGTTTTGATGGAGGGGGAGTTGGAGTATATTGTGGAGAAGATTTTGGATTCTCGTGTTTCAAGACGGAAACTCCAGTATCTGGTTAAGTGGAAGGGTTATGCTCAGGAAGATACAGTTAGGGCCAGAAATATTTGGACAGTGACACAAGTTTTGTTATTTTAGCTGTTTACAAAAACATGTTCAGAAATAAAATTATATATGTAATATGGGCTGAAAGTGCACACTCCCAGCTGCAATATGATAGTTTCCACATCCAAATCAGAGAAAGGGTTTAGGAATCATAGCTCTGTATTGCATAGCATCCTCTTTTTCAAGGGACCAAAAGTAATTGGACAATGGACTCTAAGGGCTGCAATTAACTCTGAAGGCGTCTCCCTCGTTAACCTGTAATCAATGAAGTAGTTAAAAGGTCAGGGGTGGATTCCAGGTGTGTGGTTTTTCATTTGGAAGCTGTTGCTGTGAGCAGACAACATGCGGTCAAAGGAACTCTCAATTGAGGTGAAGCAGAACATCCTGAGGCTGAAAAAAAATAAAAAATCCATCAGAGAGATAGCAGACATGCTTGGAGTAGCAAAATCAACAGTTGGGTACATTCTGAGAAAAAAGGAATTGACTGGTGAGCTTGGGAACTCAAAACGGCCTGGGCGTCCACGGATGACAACAGTGGTGGATGATCGCCGCATACTTAATTTGGTGAAGAAGAACCCGTTCACAACATCAACTGAAGTCCAGAATATTCTCAGTGAAGTAGGTGTATCTGTCTCTAAGTCAACAGTAAAGAGAAAACTCCATGACAGTAAATACAAAGGGTTCACATCTAGATGCAAACCATTCATCAATACCAAAAATAGACAGGCCAGAGTTAAATTTGCAGAAAAACACCTCAAGAAGCCAGCTCAGTTCTGGAAAAGTATTCTATGGACAGATGAGACAAAGATCAACCTGTACCAGAATGATGGGAAGAAAAAAGTTTGGAGAAGAAAGGGAATGGCACATGATCCAAGGCACACCACATCCTCTGTAAAACATGGTGGAGGCAATGTGATGGCATGGGCATGCATGGCTTTCAATGACACTGGGTCACTTGTGTTTATTGATGACATAAGAGCAGACAAGAGTAGCCGGATGAATTCTCAAGTGTACCGGGATATACTTTCAGCCCAGATTCAGCCAAATGCTGCAAAGTTGATTGGACGGCGCTTCATAGTACAGATGGACAATGACCCCAAGCATACAGCCAAAGCTACCCAGGAGTTCATGAGTGCCAAAAAGTGGAACATTCTGCAATGGCCAAGTCAATCTCCAGATCTCAACCCAATTGAGCATGTATTTCACTTGCTCAAAGCCAGACTTAAGACGGAAAGACCCACAAACAAGCAAGACCTGAAGGCTGTGGCTGTAAAGGCCTGGCAAAGCATTAAGAAGGAGGAAACCCAGCGTTTGGTGATGTCCATGGGTTCCAGACTTAAGGCAGTGATTGCCTCCAAAGGATTTGCAACAAAATATTGAAAATAAAAATATTTTGTTTGGGTTATGTTTATTTGTCCAAATACTTTTGACCTCCTAAAATGTGGAGTGTTTGTAAAGAAATGTGTACAATTCCTACATTTTCTATCAGATATTTTTGTTCAACCCTTCAAATTAAACGTTACAATCTGCACTTGAATTCTGTTGTAGAGGTTTCATTTCAAATCCAATGTGGTGGCATGCAGAGCCCAACTCGCGAAAATTGTGTCACTGTCCAAATATTTCTGGCCCTAACTGTAATTCCTGGGTCTTTGCCTCTGATGTCCTTGCTCCCGATCTTGTTCGTGCCTTTCATATGGCTCATCCTGGTCATCCTGGGGGCTCTGGTGAGGGTTCGGTGACCCCTCCTCAAGGGGGGGGGTACTGTTGTGAATTCTGTGGCAGAGCTCCCTCCTGTGGTCACAAGTGGTACTTCGGCTGATTCTCTCTGTGAGCTTCCGTTGGTGGAGGAAAGTGGTACTGCGGCTTCTGAGTTTCTCTCCTCAGGTGATGTGGTGAAGTCGTTAGGTGCTGCTCTATTTAACTCCACCTAGTGCTTTGATCCTGGCCTCCAGTCAATGTTCTAGTATTGGACCTGTTACTTCCTGGATCGTTCCTGTGGCCTGCTGCCCTGCATAGCTAAGTTCTGCTTTGCTATTTTGTTTGCTGTTTTTTCTGTCCAGCTTGTCTATTTGTTTTTTCCTGCTTGCTGGAAGCTCTGGGACGCAGAGGGTGTACCTCCGTGCCGTTAGTTCGGTACGGAGGGTCTTTTTGCCCCCTTTGCGTGGTTTTTGTAGGGTTTTGTGTTGACCGCAAAGTTACCTTTCCTATCCTCGCTCTGTTCAGAAAGTCGGGCCTCACTTTGCTAAATCTATTTCATCTCTACGTTTGTCTTTTCATCTTAACTCACAGTCATTATATGTGGGGGCTGCCTTTTCCTTTGGGGTATTTCTCTGAGGCAAGGTAGGCTTATTTTCTATCTTCAGGCTAGCTAGTTTCTCAGGCTGTGCCGAGTTGCATAGGTAGCGTTAGGCGCAATCCACGGCTGCCTCTAGTGTGGTTGGAGAGGATTAGGGATTGCGGTCAGCAGAGTTCCCACGTCTCAGAGCTCGTTCTATGTTTTTGGGTTATTGTCAGGTCACTGTATGTGCTCTGACCTCTATGTCCATTGTGGTATTGAATTATCTTATCATAACACTATTGTATGGCACTAGGAACAGAAGAAGTTTTTTTGTGCCCTCTGGATCAGGCCTCTATTACACACTAGATGCTGCAAACTATTTAAAAGTCAGGTCCCCTACTTTATGACACTAGGAACAGAACAATTTTTTGTGGCCTCTGTATCAGGTCTCTATAACACACTAGATGCTATAAACTATTTGAATGTGAGATGTCCCCTACTGTATAACATTAGGAACAGACACATTTTTGGTAGCCTTTGGATCAGGCCTCTAACACACAAATAGTTGTTACAAACTATTTTAAAGTCAGGTTCCTACTGTATGACGTTTAGCAACAGAAAATGATTTTTGGTTATGTGCGTGAGGTCTTCAGACAGCTAAATTTCAACCCAACATAATAATAAAGTTTGATACAACAGGCTGGCTAACTTTTTGCAACTGAAAAATCATATATTTTTTTTTAATGTCCGTTATGTCTGTAGGCAGTTTCATATCATCACATCACTAAATGACAAGGTGGGATACAGCAGGCTGCTTCACATTGAGCTAGTGAAAAAATATTATAAAGAATGCTATACGCACACTTGTGGGACATGTGCCCTGCTGGCTTTGTCTATGAACCTCAGTAATGGCCAAAAAAAATGCTGGAAGGTAAATTTAACAGCCACGCTGTGTTAAGACTGGCGGAATGCACCAAATATTAATTAGAGGCAATATAAGATGCATTCGCAGTCCGGTGTCCACCGTGCAGAAAAGACACCTGCTGCTCAGTAATGATGGACTATACGGCGGTATTAAGAGAAGGCACACACGGGATAGCTTCACCCGGTATGAAGGAAGCGAACCCCGTTGTGTCACAGGGCTGCAATACCACACAGAGAGTGCAAGCAAGGAGTCACAGAACTCTGCCCCAAGACTCAGGGTAAGAGTCCCTCTAGACCTCTTGCGCTCGACACCGCTACAGTGGTGTCAGGGAATAAAAGTAAACTAAAGATTCACCTCACAAGAGTGTGTGCAGCACCACTCTGGCGGATGCCACTAACCACCCTAACTTGGGCCAGGAAAGCGCACTGGCGGTCGCTACTAATCAACGCTGTCTCTTATGTTAAATGTGCAGGATCGCACTGTCAGGTGCTAGGTAACTCCATCATTCGCAAGCAGTCAACAACTCTAGGAAGGGGAATGATTTGGAGCTTTCGTACTTTGACAGGCATATATCCACACACACGTTAACAGGTTTACACTAGCGTATGGCCGAGCAACCATGCAAACCTTTTATAGTAGTAGCACTCTGGGACCTTCCTGGTGGTCCAATAGGAGTCGCAAGAGGTCCTGAGCATGTGACCCCCAACCTCCAATAGGAGGTCGTCTCGTGGGCATGCTCAGTATGGGGAAAAGCAGGACTTAGTCCCTGAATCGGCTGCTGGCTGCTGATCAGTGCTAGCTACATAGGCAGAGCCTGGAAAGGAAGCAGTAACCAAGCGCACAGTATCAGCTTGAGCCAGACGCTGGGATCGATGTCTCCACTGCGGCTGGAGGAGAATGGGAGACCGCAGCGGACATGGTTCGAGATTCCCCCTGCGCAGAGGCGGGAACTCGACACCTAACACACTGGACACTAGCTATCTACACTATACAACAGCCTAGTTAAGTAACAAAAACTTTTGCTGATAACAGTGTCAGCATCTGGAGCAGCCTCTCTGCACAGTTAGGCTATGTGTCCACATAGCATATTTTAAGCATTTTTGCCGTGATTTTCCACTGCGGAAACGCTTAAAAAACGCTTACAAACAGCATCCCATTAATTTCTAATGCATTCTGCATTGGATGTGCCCATGCTGCGTTTTTTTCCACAGCGGAAGCACATCGCAGTAAAAAATGCAGCATGTTCATTATTTTTGTGGAATCGTGGCAATTCCGCACCCATAGACATGCATTAGAAAAACGCTTGAAAATTGCATGAAAAACTCATGCAAAATGCCTCAAAAACGCGTATAAAACACATCTAAATCCACATGCGTTTTTTCCTGCCAAGGGTCTGCAGATTTGAAGCAGAAAATTCTGCTTCAATTCTGCAATGTGGGCACATATCCTTACAGTGTCAAAATGGTGCTAGAACAAGATGTCCGCTCTTTATATGGAGAGGGACATGTGATTTCAGCAGCCAATGACACAAGTCGTTGTGTCAGGACATTGTGGATGTTTTCTGTGCCTTGATTGGCTAGCTGCAATGTGTACACAAAGTTAGGAAAAAAAACTGTTTAAAAGAACGCCACACCTCTGAGCTCTGCAAACCCCCTCCCCTCATCCAACACATGCTAATCGCTCATGAAACACCACCATTGTCGCTAAAGTGCTGAAAATATTTTTGTGGCAATGCAAATATTTTCATGCACTTTTTACTGAAGATTACCGATTTTTCCTGATTTTCTAAAACTTTACTTGTGTTTCCGATCACGAATATTAATGTGCCATGTTTGGCGATCGCTTTCCAAACAATTTCGCTCATCACTACTCATAATTAAAAAAAAATAATAATCCAGTACACCACCTTTAATGTCAGAATTCTTGTCCTCATTTAAAAATTTCAGTCTAATATTTTGTTTGATTTGGTTCTTTTTATCTATTTTTAGAACTTGTGCAAAAATCTGATGCATATTTAGGTCAAATTTATTCACAAAATATGGAAAATTTTGAAGGATTCACAAACTTTCAAGCACCACTTTCAAATACCTTTTTATATAAATGTTTTATATAAAATCTGGTCAGATGATTTTTATTGGATAACTTTGTACTAGCTGCTCTCATACATACATGTATTTGTATTTTTTTTATATTTTGCTATATAAATATGAAATAATATTATGTGGCATGCTGTAAAGACTTATGAGAGTGATTATGTTGGCGAATGCACTTTATTGTATAATGATGCCTTTACAACGTGTATGACAGCTCTGAAGCATTACCCATGTAAACATTATTCATAATTCCTGATACAGTATGCTTGTTACTATTCAATACAAAAAAAAAATCGTTTTTACATATAGCAAAAAAATACAAGGTTGTGAAGGTCAAAAATCACATCATTTTTGATCCATTAGAAAAATCAGTTTTCATCTATGTATGTAATCATTTCAAAAAAATGAGTTAAAAAGAGGTGATTTGGGGGGTTATGTTTTGCATGGCTATATGGTAATTTGTGTTCATTACAGAATAGCCATTTGATCAAGTGATTTCCAATACCTTGTCAAAATAAATTACATTCACTTAATTAGATGTACAGGAAGTATAGCTGAAGCTGGGACAAGTATTAATTTAGGACTCTGCAGAAACTGACACTCCATCTTCTGACCCTGAGGCTGTATAATTCAAGATACCCCGTGATGGAAGGAAGTCTGTCTCCATAGCAATTACCTAAATCTTTTATCAGTCATTTCTGGAAGGAAAATTAGAGCAATTGTGTCAGGATAGTCATATGGGCAGAAATTGCACACTCATTCAAACCACTTATGTCTGTGACTTTGTCCCTGCTTGATGGCCGCCTTTGTCCTCAGCCATGTTTTTGAAAGCTTGATTAGCTATAAGCAGATGTGCCATACTGTAACCACAAAAGCTTCCCCTTTGTTTTCTCCCAATTCCTTTTCATTTTTTCTATGATTAGCACAAAATCTTACTCTTATTTTTATTTATTAAGCAAATTCGTTTTTTTTAGCCAAATATAATTCAATCAGCCTCGGCTAAAGTGTTACTTCTGTATACTTTCTTCTGCGGAATCTAATTAGAAATGCATTTGACATTATTTCAGAGTACAGGACCACTTAGTACAACACTAAAGAAGGAAATATAATTGATCGAAGTTTTTTTTTTGCATCTTATCTAGGTAAAACTAAGCCGGCTTTCCTTTCGACTTGCGCAGATCTTAGATATTGACCCTGTTGTGTTTTCTAAAGAAAACAGGGCTGCATGTTATTTCATTTAAACACATTTACATTTTATCACTGTAGGATTTTGAAATCTGGAAAAAGCTTATCTTTTGATCAATAATAGTTGCCGTTTACACTGAGCAATATAAAAAGCAGTTGCAAGCCTTCCCTTCTGATTCTTTGCTGGGGAAAACTTGCAATTAATGGCTGTTACAACAGGAAAGATATTCCCTTCTTCGTGGCTCAGCTAGGGACCTGCCAGATTAATCTATTCCCAGTTTGCTTGCCATGGTCCTTTACTCCCTATCTGTCTTAGCATATTGATTTTTTTTAGCCGTCTTATTGGTTTCTAACATAATTATATCAGGAGTAGGTCTCTTAGTACAGCTAATGCATTTATACCACGGCATCCCAAGAAGCTTATTTTCCTGCCGTTTGTACTATTTCAATATCGGACCCTTAATATGATGATTAAAATGCACGAAATGTGAACTAAGGCATTCGAAAAACAAAATGTTCTGCAATATTCTTGTTTTTTTTAGGTAACATTTTGTGTTAAATAACAGCAACGACAAAATGGAAAAAAAAAAAAAAAGTAGCGCAGTCTGTGAGCCACACAGGCTAATTGGCTTAAAAATAACACAGTGTCATATAAAGATTAAACATCACTTGCTGCTCCATAAAGTGTAGTCTTTCTTTTCCAGCATCTCGCTATACACAAGTGGCACTCATAATGTCTATTTGTTACAGAGGATAACTTTACATACCCTGTCATAACAATGAAGAATTGCCAACTATTTATTTCACTGTTCCTAATTGTTGTCAAAATGTGACCCACACTCTGACACTATATTTTTCAAAGTCATACTCCAAAGAAAGGGCATACATTTATTAATGCGGATACCTTCTCACTTATGCAACAGCCGAAGTTTAAGTCTGTTTATCTTTAAGTTTTAAGGTTTTATTTTGGTATCGCAAAGTGCAAGTTCATAAATTAGTCAAGTGAGTTATTTTTTTTCTTGACAGAAATCGGATTTGATTTGGAGGCTGAATTGAACAATTTTAATTCCTATATTCTGGCACAGTGAACAATTTTCTTTATTGTGTTGGTGTTTGCAGTATACACCCATAATTATTGATTATTGAATTTGTTTTATCATCGTATCTGAAATATTTTCACGCCTACTATTTATCAACACTATTAAAATGCTTGTAAAAAATGGCGTAGAATTTTTTTAACCTTTATTTATGTGACATATGATGTTATAATTTTACCTTTTCCTAACATGCCTATTTTTTCATTTTTAAGTTTTCACTTATCCTTATTCTTCCAAGAGCCTTGTTATTTTGCCGGATGACATGATATTTTGAATGACAGCATTGATTTTTTCATGTAATGTACTAGTAAGTGGGAAAATAATTTATTTTGCAGCAAAATTGCAAAAAAAAAAAGTGCAATTCCACAAGTGTTTTTTTATCCTGTACACTAAATGGTAAAAAATAACCTGACTTTATGTTTCTGCACATCGGTATGATTATGGAGATACCAAACACGTATAGTCTTTTTTAATTAGGTGGCAAAAAAATCCGAAATTGTGAAAAAGTTTTGAATGTGCTGCTATATTCAGTCTTCAATTTTTAGTCAATAGAGTTGTGTGAGGCAAAAAAAATTATGCTTTATCATCATAAAGCCAAAAAAAAAGTGGAATGAAACATGATCAAAAAGGTGAATGTGGATAAAAATGGTATCTATGAAAACATCATCTTGTCCTGCAAAAACAAGCCTCCTTACAGCTCCATCAGCAGAAAAATAAAAAAGTGATAGCTCTCTGAATAAAGCACTGTACAAATATTTTTTTTCTATAAAATTGCTTTTGTGATGTAAAAGCGGAAAAACTTTAAAAAGTTATATAAATGGGGTTAGTGTACTGACCCAAATAATAAGCTGCCTTATCAATTTTACCCCATTTGGAACAGCATTGAAAAATCTCAAAAACAATTCCTGAATTGCTGCTTTTTTCATTCTTCCTCCCAAAAATTGGAATAGAAAGCAATCAAAAAATGTCATGTGCCAGAAATATGGGAAAATACTAGCTATCAAAATATGATGATGCGCAATGAAAAGAGTCTTTTGGTGTGTGACAGCAGACAAATATATAAAAAGAAATAATTCTGGTATTACTGTAATCACACCGACCCAAATAATAACGTTGTCTAATCACTTAGGCCACACAAAAAACAGCGTAAAAAAAAAATAAATAAAACCAATTCTTCACCTGATCTTGATTTTTTCATTCTGCCTCCCAAAGATTTCAGTAATTCTCAGCGGACATTTATACTGCGCTCTACGCTGAGAGCTTACACCGTAGTTTCCGTGTAAATCTCTGAAATACGTGATTCAGACAGAACACGCAGCAGGGATTCCCTATAATGAGGCAGATGGAGTCACTGTATGTGTTGTCTGGCCTGTGATCTCGCATGATCACCTTTTTAAGCTTGCATGAAAACGCAGTCACCCACAGTTTTGTCCACTTGTGAAAAGAAGGACACCGCTGAACAGAGCCAGATGAGTCCAAAGAAACTCTACAGCCTCATTATGGTAAATTGATCCATCAGGCATGCAAACTCAAAAGTAAGTTCTCAGGGTAGGACGCAGGAAAAATGTGATGTAAAATGTTCCCAATAATAGCTTCAAATCAATCTGCATAAAAAGCAAGTCCCCACTCAGGTCCATCATCTGTTATCTAGTGGGTCATGGCTCTAGCAAACCATAATAGTAAAATCTGGACTATAATTTGGCGCTCCTTCCCTTCTAGGTTTAGCACTGTGCCTGAAAAATATTTCCCAATTATATTAAGGCAGGAGATTTTTTTTACAACCAACCAAAGTACATTCTTTCTATTAGCCCTTGGAAAAATTAAAAACTTGGGGCTAAAACAAAATTTTATTGGTAAAAATGTAATTATTCTTTCTTCATCGCCCCAAGGTATAAAAATCTGTGAGGGGTATTGGTGTTCTCAGGAAAATCTGTACAACAAATTTGGTAATCCGTTTTCTTCTGATATCCTTGTGAAAATGAGAAAATAAGGGGCTAAAATCAACATTTTTGTTTTAATAATATTTTTATTTCAGTTTCACAGATCATCGCTGTAAATTTTTGTGAGCCACCTGTGGGTTCAAGGTGCTCATCACACATCTAGATAAATTCATTGAGAGGTCTAATTTCCAAAATGAGGTCACTTGTAGGGGATTTCTGCTGTTTAGGCAAATCAGGGACTCTCCAAACCCGACATGACACCCGCAGACCATTCCATCAAATTCTGCCTACCAAAACATCACTCCTTATTTTCCGAGCCCTGCTGTGCACGTAAACAGTAGTCCCTCCCCCGTATTGGGTATCTGCATACTAAGGAGAAATTACACAACACATTTTGGGTTTGATGTTTTCCTGGTACCCATGTAAAAATGAAAAAAATTGGGGTTAAAAAAACATTTTTGTATGAAAAATGTGATTTTTTAAAATTTTCATTACTCTGTATTATAAACTTCGTGAAGCACCTTGCAGTTCAAGTTGCTCACCACACATGTAAATACATTCCTTGAGGCATTGAGTTTCCAAAATAGTGTCACTTGGAGGGTTTCCAATGTTTAGGCAAATTAGGGGCTCTCCAAACATGACATGGCGTCCGCTAATAATTCCAAGAAATTTTTGCGTTCAAAAAGTCAAAATGCACTCTTTTGCTACCGAGCCTTGCCATGCATCTAAACAGCAGTTTTTCTCTACATATTAGGTGTCACCGTGCTCAGGCAAAATTGATCAAGAAACTCCATTTTCTCCTGTTCCTGATGTAAAAATTAAAAAAAATGGTTCTAAAATAAAGTATTTGTGAAAAAAACTTAAATGCAAATTTTTTCCTTTCACATTCCATTAATTGCTGTTAAGCAATTGGAGGGTTAATAAACTTTTTGAATGTGGTTTTGAGCACTTTGAGGGATGCAGCATTTAGAATGGTGTCACTTTGGGGTATTTTTGTCATATAGGCCCCTCAAAATCACTTCAAATGTTATGTGATCTCTAAAAAAATGGTTTTGTAAATTTTGTTGGAAAAATGAGAAATCACTGGTCAACATTGAACCTTTGATATTCGCCATATTGAAAAAATGTTTCCACTATCATGAAGTACTTGGATCATTGAAGGGTTCCAGAGTTATTACCACACAAAATGACACTTGTCAGAGCTTTAAAATTTGGCCTGGGGATGAAGGTGAAAACAGGTTTGGGCATAAAGGAGTTAAACTTTCATATTTGTTTTATTTTTTAACAATTTTAAAAACTTTTTTCACTTTTTACTGTATTACAGTAGTTTCTTTAGGTGATTTAAACCTGTGATCATCTAATTGCTTGTACTATGCACAGCAATCCTACAGTACTGCTATTTATAGCAAAAATCACGGTCTCATATGAATGTCAACTGCTGTCTGGCTTTAACAAGAGTATTGTGAAGATCTTCAGCAGACCTCCAGCTGTAATGGCAACACATCCAGAAGACTCGCTACACTCATCAGGAGGGCGTTAAACTAGAAGAAGAGGGGACGGGAAGAAAAACATTAGACTCGAACAAAGACGACCCAGGAAAACATACTCAGAAGGGAGGTAAGAACATTTCTAAAACAATCCACAGTGAGGAGATTGGAACAAAACAAAATCCTCTAAACTGCATGCTCGCAAACGCCAGAAGCCTGACAAACAAGATGGAAGAACTAGAAGCAGAAATATCTACAGGTAACTTTGACATAGTGGGAATAACCGAGACATGGTTAGATGAAAGCTATGACTGGGCAGTTAACTTACAGGGTTACAGTCTGTTTAGAAAGGATCGTAAAAATCGGAGAGGAGGAGGGGTTTGTCTCTATGTAAAGTCTTGTCTAAAGTCCACTTTAAGGGAGGATATTAGCGAAGGGAATGAGGATGTCGAGTCCATATGGGTTGAAATTCATGGAGGGAAAAATGGTAACAAAATTCTCATTGGGGTCTGTTACAAACCCCCAAATATAACAGAAAGCATGGAAAGTCTACTTCTAAAGCAGATAGATGAAGCTGCAACCCATAATGAGGTCCTGGTTATGGGGGACTTTAACTACCCGGATATTAACTGGGAAACAGAAACCTGTGAAACCCATAAAGGCAACAGGTTTCTGCTAATAACCAAGAAAAATTATCTTTCACAATTGGTGCAGAATCCAACCAGAGGAGCAGCACTTTTAGACCTAATACTATCTAATAGACCTGACAGAATAACAAATCTGCAGGTGGTTGGGCATTTAGGAAATAGCGACCACAATATTGTGCAGTTTCACCTGTCTTTCACTAGGGGGACTTGTCAGGGAGTCACAAAAACATTGAACTTTAGGAAGGCAAAGTTTGACCAGCTTAGAGATGCCCTTAATCTGGTAGACTGGGACAATATCCTCAGAAATGAGAATACAGATAATAAATGGGAAATGTTTAAGAACATCCTAAATAGGCAGTGTAAGCGGTTTATACCTTGTGGGAATAAAAGGACTAGAAATAGGAAAAACCCAATGTGGCTAAACAAAGAAGTAAGACAGGCAATTAACAGTAAAAAGAAAGCATTTGCACTACTAAAGCAGGATGGCACCATTGAAGCTCTAAAAAACTATAGGGAGAAAAATACTTTATCTAAAAAACTAATTAAAGCTGCCAAAAAGGAAACAGAGAAGCACATTGCTAAGGAGAGTAAAACTAATCCCAAACTGTTCTTCAACTATATCAATAGTAAAAGAATAAAAACTGAAAATGTAGGCCCCTTAAAAAATAGTGAGGAAAGAATGGTTGTAGATGACGAGGAAAAAGCTAACATATTAAACACCTTCTTCTCCACGGTATTCACGGTGGAAAATGAAATGCTAGGTGAAATCCCAAGAAACAATGAAAACCCTATATTAAGGGTCACCAATCTAACCCAAGAAGAGGTGCGAAACCGGCTAAATAAGATTAAAATAGATAAATCTCCGGGTCCGGATGGCATACACCCACGAGTACTAAGAGAACTAAGTAATGTAATAGATAAACCATTATTTCTTATTTTTAGTGACTCTATAGCGACAGGGTCTGTTCCGCAGGACTGGCGCATAGCAAATGTGGTGCCAATATTCAAAAAGGGCTCTAAAAGTGAACCTGGAAATTATAGGCCAGTAAGTCTAACCTCTATTGTTGGTAAAATATTTGAAGGGTTTCTGAGGGATGTTATTCTGGATTATCTCAATGAGAATAACTGTTTAACTCCATATCAGCATGGGTTTATGAGAAATCGCTCCTGTCAAACCAATCTAATCAGTTTTTATGAAGAGGTAAGCTATAGACTGGACCACGGTGAGTCATTGGACGTGGTATATCTCGATTTTTCCAAAGCGTTTGATACCGTGCCGCACAAGAGGTTGGTACACAAAATGAGAATGCTTGGTCTGGGGGAAAATGTGTGTAAATGGGTTAGTAACTGGCTTAGTGATAGAAAGCAGAGGGTGGTTATAAATGGTATAGTCTCTAACTGGGTCGCTGTGACCAGTGGGGTACCGCAGGGGTCAGTATTGGGACCTGTTCTCTTCAACATATTCATTAATGATCTGGTAGAAGGTTTACACAGTAAAATATCGATATTTGCAGATGATACAAAACTATGTAAAGCAGTTAATACAAGAGAAGATAGTATTCTGCTACAGATGGATCTGGATAAGTTGGAAACTTGGGCTGAAAGGTGGCAGATGAGGTT
This sequence comes from Ranitomeya imitator, assembly GCF_032444005.1. NCBI lineage: Eukaryota > Metazoa > Chordata > Amphibia > Anura > Dendrobatidae > Ranitomeya > Ranitomeya imitator. The sequence goes on along the minus strand of NC_091287.1, from coordinate 463,063,828 downwards.
TAACAATGATAAATGTAAGGTTATACACATGGGAAGAGGGAATCAATATCACCATTACACACTGAACGGGAAACCACTGGGTAAATCTGACAGGGAGAAGGACTTGGGGATCCTAGTTAATGATAAACTTACCTGGAGCAGCCAGTGCCAGGCAGCAGCTGCCAAGGCAAACAGGATCATGGGGTGCATTAAAAGAGGTCTGGATACACATGATGAGAGCATTATACTGCCTCTGTACAAATCCCTAGTTAGACCGCACATGGAGTACTGTGTCCAGTTTTGGGCACCGGTGCTCAGGAAGGATATAATGGAACTAGAGAGAGTACAAAGGAGGGCAACAAAATTAATAAAGGGGATGGGAGAACTACAATACCCAGATAGATTAGCGAAATTAGGATTATTTAGTCTAGAAAAAAGACGACTGAGGGGCGATCTAATAACCATGTATAAGTATATAAGGGGACAATACAAATATCTCGCTGAGGATCTGTTTATACCAAGGAAGGTGACGGGCACAAGGGGGCATTCTTTGCGTCTGGAGGAGAGAAGGTTTTTCCACCAACATAGAAGAGGATTCTTTACTGTTAGGGCAGTGAGAATCTGGAATTGCTTGCCTGAGGAGGTGGTGATGGCGAACTCAGTCGAGGGGTTCAAGAGAGGCCTGGATGTCTTCCTGGAGCAGAACAATATTGTATCATACAATTATTAGGTTCTGTAGAAGGACGTAGATCTGGGTATTTATTATGATGGAATATAGGCTGAACTGGATGGACAAATGTCTTTTTTCGGCCTTACTAACTATGTTACTATGTTACTATGTTACATCGGTGCCCAGTGATTGTATCACAGAGGTGCCGATGGTCTTATAGAATGTCGCTCCTCCCATGCTAGCGAGCAGCAAATATTGCTGTCAGAGGTTCAAAGCAGAATTTAACAGGTTAACAGTCACGGATGGGGCTACGATTTGCCATCGGATGTTAGAGGCAGCTGATGGCTGAATAACACACCCATCATATGCTGGAAAAGATGTGTGCCAGGCTTGGGAGCCTAAATCAAATTCTGGGAACCGATACATGATGTAAGTATACATAATATGTTTTCATGAGGTTAAATGGTTTGTCCAGAGCTAAACAATTGATGACTTATCCAAAGTATAGCTCACTAATGTAAGGTCATTGGAGGTTTGACAACTAACACCCCACATATCAGTTTAACTGCTCCTGCAGTAGATAGATATAAGTACAGGGTGGAAAAAAATTATATTATTTAATGGCCACTTCAAGTGAGTAGGAGTTAAGGTGCACTACCCGGTATACCCGATACTTGATTATGAAACAAAGTGCAGGACCAGACACAGGGCCGGCTCCAGGTTTTCATGGGCCACGGGCAAAAAAGTCTCAGCGGGCCCCTTTAGCACATACCACAATTCATTATGCACAGATACGGCAGAGAAATATAGGTATAGTACAATGCCAAATATTTCACTTCTTATATTACATGAGTTATATCTATTGTAAATTCTATAATAGCCCAGAAACCAGACAATATAGTCCTCCATAGAGTATTATGGGCACCACATAGTGTTCCATGCAGAATAATCACCCCCTTATATTGCTCTATACAGTATTAAGGGCACCACATAGTCCTCTATACAGAATAATCTGCCCTAAATATTGCTCCATACAGTATAATGAGCCCCATATATTGCTCCATACAGTATAATCAGCCCCATATATTGCTTCATACAGTATAATGAGCCCCGTGTAATGTACCATACAGTATAATGAGCCCCATGTATTGCTCCATACAGTATAATGAGCAACATATATTTCTCCATACAGAATAATGGACCCCATATAATTCTCCATATAGTATACAGTATGATGGCCCCTTATAGTGCTCTAGTATATGATGAGCTTCATATATTGTTCCATATATAATGGGCCCCATATAATGCTCCATACAGTATATGATGGGCCCCATACAGTGTAATGAGCCCCATATATTGCTACATACAGTATAATGAGCACCATATAATGCTCCATACAGTATAATGAGCCCCATATATTGTTCCATACAGAATAATGGGCCCATATAATTCTCCATACAGTATATGAAGGCCCCTTATAATGCTCCATACAGAATGGGCCCCATATAATGCTCCAGTATATGATGAGCCCTATATATTGCTCCATATATAATGTGCCCCATATAATGCTCCATAAAGAATATAATTTGCCCCATACAGTATAATGAGACACATATATTGCTGCATACATTATAATAAGCTCCATATAATACTCCAAACAGTATAATAAATGACCCCATATATTTCTCCATACAGAATTGGCCCCATTTAATGGTCCATACAGAATAGGCTCCATATAATGATCCATACAGTATATGATGGGCTCCATATAATGCTCAAGTATATAATGGGCCCCATATATTACTCCAAATGGAATGTGCCCCATATAATGCTTCATATATAATTGGCCCCATTTAATGCTCTATATATAATGGACCCCATATAATGCTCCACATATAATTAGCCCTATAAGATACTCCACATATGATGGTCCCCATATGATGCTCCATATATAATGGCTCCATATGTAATTGGCCCCATAAGATGCTTCATATGTAACTGGCCCCATAAGATGCTCTATATGTAACTGGCCTCAGAAGATGCTCCATATGTAACTGGCCCCATAAGATGTATAGAATTGGCCCCCTCCTCATCATTGGTGTCTTCCATCTTTCTGCATTGTGACTACTCAGGCAGAGGGCATACAGACGTTACGTCATCGCACCCTCTGACTTGAACGTCACAGTAATTGAATGCGGAAGACGCTGCAGCGCTGGAACAGAGAAAGGTGAGTATTGCGGGCACCAGCACATTGCACGCTGGTGTCCCCGATGGCGAGTGACACCCCGCCTGCTTAGGGCCAAGGCACTTGCCTGGGTGCAGCGGGAGCTGACGCCAGCTCTGACCAGGCAACAGCCACTAAAAAATTTGCTATGTTTTGCCCTGTATATTGCTTATATCCAGAAAATGCCTACAGATTTCCACTGATTGTGGCCATTTAGGAATGGCTTCTGTTTTACTCCTTATTTAGTGACATTAAAAACATTCTATATTCCATGGACATGCAGTCCATCAAATTCTATTATGATTTTTGAAGTTATATAGAGATGTTCATGTTGAAAACTCAAGAAACAAATGCATACCTAGCGTACTAGTGTATGCTATATTTTGGGGGAAAAAACACTAACCAGAAAAAGGCTAAACAAAATCCAAAATAAAAAAGAAAAATAATGTGAAGCAAATAAAATATTTTTAATAATATAATTACCCAAAGTTTTCACTTCATATAAATGCCAAAACATTTCTTTAGCTTGCATTTGAACAAGTAGAATGCTACATTCCTCTTATAGTTAAAAATGATTTCAAGACTCTTCTTGTAACGCTTCTCCCTTGTGATTACAAGCAAATAACTATATCTATTACAGGAAGTAACTCTCCTAGGAACACTATTTAAATAACTTGTGGTCTTAGTCAATACTTTGCCAATAGCGTTTTGAAAGCACAGGGTGCAAAAATGTGTGGTATTATATTTGAAAACAAAAATAATGTTCTCCACTGTAAGCTCTACGGCACCCAGAAATAAAAAAAAAAGTTTCTGTCCTCAGCATTTATACAGTTTTCATTAAATCATCAAAATTCTTTTTAGATATTTCAGACTTTAAGTTATATACAGCAAATTGTACCATGGTGTTAAACAAAGTTATTGCAGAGGTATTAATATTTCCAGCATTATTTAAAAATGTTTAAAGCACCACTATAGCATTTTTTTTATTTCAGCACTGGAGTGGAGGCACTAATGTAAGTTCCCTTCCCCAAGTAATACACTTACCAGCCACCATCTTCATCTGTTATCAGTGTAACTTTTGTCATCTTCTGCAGTTTGTGCCCTGCCAAATCGCTCCAGTGATTGCTGGGCAAGCCAAAAGTCATTTCTCACTGTAATTCTATGACAGCTTGAACAAGGCCAGAATGAGATTCTCATAGACTTATATTGAGAGCTTGTGACTAGGGTTGAGCGAAACGGATCGGACAATTTAAAAAATCGCCAACTTTTGGCAAAGTCGGGTTTCGTGAAACCTGACCCGATCCCACTGTGGGATCAGCCATGAGGTCGGCGATCTGTGCGCCAAAGTCGCGTTTTGTATGACGCTTTAAGCGCCATTTCTCAACCAATGAAGGTGCACGCAGAGTGTGGGCAGAGCGATGACATAGGTCTCGGTCCCCACCATCTTAGAGAAGGGCATGGCAGTGATTGGCTTGCTTTCTGCCATGTCACAGGGGCTATAAAGGGGCGTGCATGCCGACCGCCATCTTACTTCTGCCGATCTGAGCATAGGGAGAGGTTGCTGCAGCTTCGTCAGAAGCAGGGATATAGTTAGGGAGGGAAGATTAACTCCCAAACCGCTTGTGCTGTAGCGATTTCCACTGTCCAACACCAACTTTTCTTTGCAGGGACAGTGGATTTTTTTTTGGTGCATCAGCTCTGTAGCTTCTTAGGCTGCCTTATAAGGCTTCCTGATAGCTGCATTGCTGTGTGTACGCCGCTGTGCAAACCAACTGCTATTTTCAAAGCAAAAATCCTGTTGCTTCTTTCTGCTCAGTTCTCATGTTTCTTTGTCCACAGGCTTTTGTGTGCAGCAGTCCTTTTTATTGCTGCCATACTTGTCCTTTGATCATTGTAGGGAGATTGAAATTCTAAAACAGCCCTTGTATTTTTTGATATATCTGCCAGCCACGTTCTGCCTTGTACATTGTGTGGTGTAATACACGGGGCCTGTTTTTTCCTGCAGTCCCCCCCCAAAAAAGGGAGCTTTAAACTGCCACTAAGTGGATCTCCGTGAGTTCTGTTTGGCGTATATCTGCTAGCCATGTTCTGCCTTGTACATTGTGTGGTGTAATACACAGGGCCTGTTTTTTCCTGCAGTCTCCCCCCCAAAAAGGGAGGTTTAAATTGCCACTTAGTGGATCTACGTGAGTTCTGTTTGTCGTATATCTGGCCGCCACGTTCTGCCTTTTAAATTGTGTGGTGTAATACACAGGGCCTGTTTTTTCCTGCAGTCTCCCCCCCCAAAAGTGAGCTTTAAATTGCCACTTAGTGGATCTACTTGAGTTCTGTTTGGTGTATATCTGCCAGCCACGTTCTGCCTTGTACATTGTGTGGTGTAATACACAGGGCCTGTTTTTTCCTGCAGTCTCCCCCCCAAAAAGGGAGGTTTAAATTGCCACTTAGTGGATCTACGTGAGTTCTGTTTGTCGTATATCTGGCCGCCACGTTCTGCCTTTTACATTGTGTGGTGTAATACACAGGGCCTGTTTTTTACTGCAGTCTCCCCCCCCAAAAAAAAAGGGAGCTTTAAATTGCCACTTAGTGGATCTACTTGACTTCTGTTTGTCATATATCTGCCAGCCACGTTCTGCCTTGTACATTGTGTGGTGCAATACACAGGGCCTGTTTTTTCCTGCAGTCACCCCCCCCAAAAAAAAACTGGAGCTTTAAATTGCCACTTAATGGATCTACGTGAGTTCTGTTTGGCGTATATCTGCCAGCCACGTTCTGCCTTGTACATTGTGTGGTGTAATACACAGGGCCTGTTTTTCCTGCAGTCTCCCCCCAAGAAAAGGGAGCTTCAAATTGCCACCTATTGGATCTACATGAGTTTTGGTAGGCGTATATCTGCCAGCCACGTTCTGCCTTGTACATTGTGTGGTGTAATACACAGGGCCTGTTTTTTCCTGCAGTCTCCCCCCCAAAAGAAAATGGGAGCTTGAAATTGTCACTAAGTGGATCTACGTGAGTTCTGTTTGGCATATATCTGCCAGCCACGTTCTGCCTTGTACATTGTGTGGTGTAATACACAGGGCCTGTTTTTCCTGCAGTCTCCCCCCCAAGAAAAGGGAGCTTCAAATTGCCACTTAGTGGATCTACGTGAGTTCTGTTTGGCGTATATCTGCCAGCCACGTTCTGCCTTGTACATTGTGTGGTGTAATGCACATGGCCTATTTTTTCCTGCAGTCTCCCACCCCCCCCAAAAAAAAGGGAGCTTTAAATTGCCACTAAGTGGATCAACGTGAGTTCTTTTTGGTGTATATATGCCAGCCACGTTCTGCCTTGTACATTGTGTGGTGTAATACACAGGGCCTGTTTTTCCTGCAATCTCCCCCCCTCCAAAAAATATTAGCTTTAAATTGCCACTAAGTGGATCTACGTGAGTTCTGTTTGGCACATATCTGCCAGCCACGTTCTGCCTTGTACATTGTGTGGTGTAATACACAGGGCCTGTTTTTTCCTGTAGTCTCCCCCCCCAAAAAACGGAGCTTTAAATTGCCACTTAGTGGATCTACGTGAGTTCTGTTTGATGTATATCTGCCAACCACGTTCTGCCTTGTACATTGTGTGGTGTAATACACAGGGCCTCTTTTTTCCTGCAGTCTTCCTTCCCCCCAAAAAAGGGAGCTTTAAATTGCCACTTAGTGGATCTACGTGAGTTCTGTTTGGCGTATATCTGCCAGCCACGTTCTGCCTTGTACATTGTGTGGTCTAGTACACAGGGCCTGTTTCTTCCTGCAGTCTCCGCCCACCAAAAAAGGGAGCTTTAAATTGCCACTAAGTGGATCTACGTGAGTTCTGTTTGGCACATATCTGCCAGCCACGTTCTGCCTTGTACATTGTGTGGTGTAATACACAGGGCCTGTTTTTTCCTGTAGTCTCCCCCCCCAAAAAACGGAGCTTTAAATTGCCACTTAGTGGATCTACGTGAGTTCTGTTTGATGTATATCTGCCAACCACGTTCTGCCTTGTACATTGTGTGGTGTAATACACAGGGCCTCTTTTTTCCTGCAGTCTTCCTTCCCCCCAAAAAAGGGAGCTTTAAATTGCCACTTAGTGGATCTACGTGAGTTCTGTTTGGCGTATATCTGCCAGCCACGTTCTGCCTTGTACATTGTGTGGTCTAGTACACAGGGCCTGTTTCTTCCTGCAGTCTCCGCCCACCAAAAAAGGGAGCTTTAAATTGCCACTAAGTGGATCTACGTGAGTTCTGTTTGGTGTATATCTGCCAGCCATGTTCTGCCTTGTACATTGTGTGGTGTAATACACAGGGCCTGTTTTTTCCTGCAGTTTCCCCCCCCCAAAAAAAAAAGGGAGGTTTAAATTGCCACTTAGTGAATCTACGTGAGTTCTGTTTGGCGTATATCTGGTCGCCACGTTCTGTCTCGTACATTGTGTGGTGTAATACACAGGGCCTGTTTTTTCCTGCAGTCTCCCCCCAAAAAAAAATGGAGCTTTAAATTGCCACTTAGTGGATCTACTTGAGTTCTGTTTGGCATATATCTGCCAGCCACGTTCTGCCTTGTACATTGTGTGGTGTAATACACAGGGCCTGTTTTTTCCTGGAGTCACCACCCCAAATAAAAAGGGAGCTTTAAATTGTCACTTAGTGGATCTACGTGAGTTCTGTTTGGCGTATATCTGCCAGCCACGTTCTGCCTTGTACATTGTGTGGTGTAATACACAGGGGCTGTTTTTTCCTGCAGTCTCCCCCCCAAAAAAGGGAGCTTTAAATTGCCACTAAGTGGATCAACATGAGTTCTGTTTGGCGTATATCTGCCAGCCACGTTTTGCCTTGTAGATTGTGTGGTGTAATACACAGGGCCTGTTTTTTCCTGCAGTCTCCCCCCCAAAAAAAAATGGGAGCTTGAAATTGTCACTAATTGGATCTACGTGAGTTCTGCTTGGCATATATCTGCCAGCCACGTTCTGCCTTGTACATTGTGTGGTGTAATACACAGGGCCTGTTTTTCCTGCAGTCACCACCCCCCCAAAAAAAGGAGCTTTAAATTTCCACTTAGTGGATCTACGTGAATTCTGTTTGGTGTATATCTGCCAGCCACGTTCTGCCTTGTGCATTGTGTGTTGTAATACACAGGGAATATTTAACCTGCAGTCCCCCCCCCAAAAAAAAGAAAGGGAGCTTTAAATTGCCACTAAGTGGATCTACGTGAGTTCTGTTTGGCATATATCTGCCAGCCACGTTCTGCCTTGTACATTGTGTGGTGTAATACATAGGGCCTGTTTTTCCTGCAGTCTCCCCCCTTCCCCCAAAAAGGGAGCTTTAAATTGCCACTAAGTGGATCTACGTGAATTCTGTTTGGTGTATATCTGCCAGCCACGTTCTGCCTTGTGCATTGTGTGTTGTAATACACAGGGAATATTTAACCTGCAGTCCCCCCCCAAAAAAAAGAAAGGGAGCTTTAAATTGCCACTAAGTGGATCTACGTGAGTTCTGTTTGGCATATATCTGCCAGCCACGTTCTGCCTTGTACATTGTGTGGTGTAATACACAGGGCCTGTTTTTTCCTGGAGTCTCCCCCCCCCAAAAAAAAAAAGGGAGCTTTAAATTGCCACTTAGTGGATCTACGTGAGTTCTGTTTGGTGTATATCTGCCAGCCACGTTCTGCCTTGTACATTGTGTGGTATAATACACAGGGTCTGTTTTTTCCTGCAGTCTCTCCCCCCTCAAAAAAGGGAGCTTTAAATTGCCACTTAGTGGATCTACTATAGTTCTGTTTGGTGTATATCTGCCAGCAACATTCTGCCTTGTACATTGTGTGGTGTAATACACACGGCCTGTTTTTTCCTGCAGTCTCCCCCCCCAAAAAAGGGAGCTTTAAATTGCCACTAAGTGGATCAACGTGAGTTCTGTTTGACGTATATCTGCCAGTCACGTTCTGCCTTGTACATTGTGTGGTGTAATACACAGGGCCTGTTTTTTCCAGCATAGTAGAAAAAACCGTGTGCACTACTGTAAGGATGGTGCTAAGGTAGGTTCCCACACCTTAGTGTAATATACAAAAGAACTTAGCACTCAACTTGATGCTCAAAGTGAAAGATTTATTGTAGTACCAAATAAACGTTTAGGTCCACCACACGGACCTTCATCAGTAACTACAGGTGAAAATAATAATACAAATAATAAAAAACCAAAATAAATACATAAATAAATAAAGTATATACATAGCATATGAAGGTTTAGGATAGCGGCATCGGTATCATATGTACAGGTCGATAGATACAGTGACAGAATCGCCAGCGAGAACCATGTAGAATATCGAGGCATAATCATGTTCCGTGTGTAGGAGTAGGAGGTACACAGGAAAATTATAGAAAACCGTGTGACACGTACCGTACTGAGCTTTAAGTAGGGTCAAAGAGACCAAGGTGTCAGGGCACACGTGTAAAGCAGCGTCTAAGAGTCATAATAGATGGTATAAAAATAGTGCCCTATAGGTGGAGTGTAAAGGAAATATAACTTGCGTCATACCTAGTGCCAGAGCTCCGTAGGGAAAACTATGTAGGACCAATTACTGGGGGCAGAAGAGAGAGATGGGAAAGGTGAGCCTGCTGTCAGACTATATGAAAGAAGTCGTGCTCCGCTGGAGAAAGGAGTTACCTGTTCCGGGTGAGATGAGCTGTGCCATGAGCTAGACGCGGTATCCACCGCTGGTCTAGTCGTAAGAGTGAGAGACCGCTGTATAAAGGCAGGAGGAGGGGCTCGTAGGCCAATAGGAGAGCGTGCGGCGAGACCGGAAGTGCGTCACGCTGTCATGACAACGCGGTAGCGCTTTGAGGCAGCGGCGTGTGTGCGTCGCACAATAGGTCCGGCGGAAATGACAACATAGTATAACAGTCCGGCAAAACAGAGGCACAGGGAGAAAGGTTCCGTCTAGAGCAAGAGGATGAACGAGTTCTCACAGATAGGGGGAGGCGGTGCCTAAAGGAGAACCAGTGGTGGGTGGAGGATCTCCATAGTGTCTACGCTGAGTCGAGTCACAGATAGAGGAGCAGAGTGAGGAATGTGACCATATTCCAGTGCGTTAGATGAGTGACATGAGCGGACCTCAGTATAGCCGATTCTAATGATAAAAGAAAGAAAAGGAGATAATTAGTACCTTACATACAAATACAATTGTATACAGATTAATATACATATGGCTATCCGCATTATAGCCATGCAAGGTGCAGGTGTAGAACCGGAGAGTAAAACATATAAAGATGGTGGTATGGCATAACATTGTATAAGGAGGAGACTAAAAATGGCATCTACCCAGTTAAATATATAGAACCTATAGGTCTACCAAAATAAAAGGGGGAACCCACATAGTATTACAAAAATGATGCCAGATCATACTCTCTATTAAGGCCCAGTAGATGAAGGGTCTCTAATGTATGGATCCAAAAGGCCTCCCTACGTTTTAGACGGGCCACTCGGTCTCCACCCCGTCTGTTAGGAGGGATGTGCTCAATGACTTGGAACTGTAGTTGTGAAACACTATGGCCTTGAGTGCTGAAGTGTGACGGGATGGGTAATAGAAGGTTCTTGCACCAGATCGTGGATTTGTGTTTGGAGATGCGATCACGTATGGACTGCGTGGTTTCTCCCACGTAAAGGAGTCCGCAGAGGCATTTGATCAGATATATGACCCATGATGAGGCACACGTGAAGTACCCTGGGATACGGAATGTTTTGCCAGAACGAGGATGATGAAAGGAAGAACCCTTCAGGACATTGTGGCATTGCGCACAGTTGAGGCATGGGAAAGTCCCCGTGCGGGGATTTTGTAGAAATTGTTGGCGAGGTGAGGCTTTACATGACCCCATGTCCGCCCTTACGAGAGAATCTTTCAGGTTTTATGGGCGTTTGAAACTAGGGAGAAATGGATTTTGGAATTCGGGTACCTGAGGATAAGCTTTAGATAATAAATGCCAATTTTGACGGATAGACCTGTGTAAGATATATGCGAATGGATGGTAAGTGTGTATAAATGGAATTCTGTTGGTGGCTCTGTTTGGACGTGGAGGAGAAGGTGTGATAGCCTGTTGTAGTACTGATGATGGGTAGCCCCGTTCAGAAAATTTAGTGGACATCTCCTGAAGACGACGAGGCCTCAGGTCTCCGTCTGATACAATTTTGGACACCCGCTGAAACTGTGACTTGGGCACCGATTTCTTTGTGGCGGGAGGGTGGAAGCTTGTGAAATGTAACAGGCTATTCCGATCGGTGCTTTTAGTATACAAATCTGTGAAGATGGAACCGTCTGACTGGAGGATAACCATTGTGTCCAAGAAGTTTATCCGTGAATTATCGTGGGACATAGTAAAGGAAATTCCCGGCCAGGCTGTATTGAGCCAGCCGAAGAAAGAGGCGAGGGCCTCCAATGTACCGCCCCATATGCAGAAAACGTCATCGATATAGCGTTTCCATAAAACCACGTTATTATTGCATAGAGGATGAGAATATACAGTGGGGCAAAAAAGTATTTAGTCAGTCAGCAATAGTGCAAGTTCCACCACTTAAAAAGATGAGAGGCGTCTGTAATTTACATCATAGGTAGACCTCCATTTTGGGAGACAAACTGAGAAATAAAAATCCAGAAAATTACATTGTCTGTTTTTTTAACAATTTATTTGCATATTATGGTGGAAAATAAATATTTGGTCAGAAACAAACAATCAAGATTTCTGGCTCTCACAGACCTGTAACTTCTTCTTTAAGAGTCTCCTCTTTCCTCCACTCATTACCTGTAGTAATGGCACCTGTTTAAACTTGTTATCAGTATAAAAAGACACCTGTGCACACCCTCAAACAGTCTGACTCCAAACTCCACTATGGTGAAGACCAAAGAGCTGTCAAAGGACAACAGAAACAAAATTGTAGCCCTGCACCAGGCTGGGAAGACTGAATCTGCAATAGCCAACCAGCTTGGAGTGAAGAAATCAACAGTGGGAGCAATAATTAGAAAATGGAAGACATACAAGACCACTGATAATCTCCCTCGATCTGGGGCTCCACGCAAAATCCCACCCTGTGGGGTCAGAATGATCACAAGAACGGTGAGCAAAAATCCCAGAACCACACGGGGGGAGCTAGTGAATGAACTGCAGAGAGCTGGGACCAATGTAACAAGGCCTACCCTAAGTAACACACTACGCCACTATGGACTCAGATCCTGCAGTGCCAGACGTGTCCCAATGCTTAAGCCAGTACATGTCCGGGCCCATCTGAAGTTTGCTAGAGAGCATTTGGATGATCCAGAGGAGTTTTGGGAGAATGTCCTATGGTCTGATGAAACCAAACTGGAACTGTTTGGTAGAAACACAACTTGTCATGTTTGGAGGAAAAAGAATACTGAGTTGCATCCATCAAACACCATACCTACTGTAAAGCATGGTGGTGGAAACATCATGCTTTGGGGCTGTTTCTCTGCAAAGTGGCCAGGACGACTGATCCGGGTACAGGAAAGAATGAATGGGGCCATGTATCGTGAGATTTTGAGTGCAAACCTCCTTCCATCAGCAGGGGCATTGAAGATGAAACGTGGCTGGGTCTTTCAATATGACAATGATCCAAAGCACACCGCCAGGGCAACGAAGGAGTGGCTTCGTAAGAAGCATTTCAAGGTCCTGGAGTGGCCTAGCCAGTCTCCAGATCTCAACCCTATAGAAAACCTTTGGAGGAAGTTGAAAGTCCGTGTTGCCAAGCGAAAAGCCAAACACATCACTGCTCTAGAGGAGATCTGCATGGAGGAATGGGCCAACATACCAACAACAGTGTGTGGCAACCTTGTGAAGACTTACAGAAAACGTTTGACCTCTGTCATTGCCAACAAAGGATATATTACAAAGTATTGAGATGAAATTTTGTTTCTGACCAAATACTTATTTTCCACCATAATATGCAAATAAAATGTTAAAAAAACAGACAATGTGATTTTCTGGATTTTTATTTCTCAGTTTGTCTCCCATAGTTGAGGTCTACCTATGATGTAAATTACAGACGCCTCTCATCTTTTTAAGTGGTGGAACTTGCACTATTGCTGACTGACTAAATACTTTTTTGCCCCACTGTATGTGGCTCTCCTCGAAGTCGGCCATATAGCAATTAGCATATGGGGGCGCTACGTTGGAGCCCATCGCGGTCCCACGGATCTGTAAGTAGAAGTCATCCTGGAACATGAAGAAATTTTTGGTTAGGATAATGGTTAGTAACTCAACGCATAAATTGATTTGATCAGGTAGAAATTGGGACTTAGTAAGAAGCTTATGAACAGAGTTGATGCCCTCTATGTGAGGAATGGATGTATACAGGTCTTTAACATCCATGGTGACTAAAATTGACCCTGGAGGAATGGATCCCAGGTCTGTGGGGATTTTAACCCCTTAGCGACCGCCGATACGCCTTTTAACGGCGGCCGCTAAGGGTACTTAAACCACAGCGCCGTTAATTAACGGCGCTGTGGAAAAAGTCCATAGCGCCCCCCAGAGGCCGATTTTCTCCGGGGTCTCGGCTGCCGAGGGTAGCCGAGACCCCAGAGAACATGATTCGGGGGGGTTTTAACCCACCCCGCATTTGCGATCGCCGGTAATTAACCGTTTACCGGCGATCGCAAAAAAAAAAAAAAAAAGCGATCTCTTTTTAATTTCTCTGTCCTCCGATGTGATCGCACATCGGAGGACAGAGAAAAGGGGTCCCAGGTGGCCCCCCAATACTCACCTAGCTCCCCCGATGCTCCTCGTGTCTCCCGGTGGGCGCCGCCATCTTCAAAATGGCGGGCGCATGCGCAGTGCGCCCGCCGGCCGGCACCGGGAGAATCTTTGGGGTCTCGGCTGCCGGGGGTAGCCGAGACCCCAAAGAGCACGATCGGGGTCGGTATTACCGACCCCTGTTTTGCGATCGCCGGTAATTAACTGTTTACCGGCGACCGCAAAAAAAAAAAAAAGTGTAATTCTCTGTCCTCTGATGTGATCGCACATCAGAGGACAGAGAAATAGGGGGATTCGGGGACCCTAGCATACTCACCTAGGTCCCTGGATCCTCTTGCTGCTCCTCCTGGCCGCCGGCAGCAGAACATGGCGGACGCATGCCCAGTGTGCCCGCCATCTGTCTCCATCTGCCGGCCGGCAGGAGAACAGCAGTTGGGGCTAAAATTAGGGTTAGGGTTAGGGTTAGGGGTAGGGTTAGGGGTAGGGTTAGGGGTAGGGGTAGGGTTAGGGGTAGGGTTAGGGTTAGGGGTAGGGTTAGGGGCAGGGTTAGGGGTAGGGTTAGGGTTAGGGGTAGGGGTAGGGTTAGGGTTAGGTTAGGGGTAGGGTTAGGTTAGGGTTAGGGGTAGGGTTAGGTTAGGGGTAGGGTTAGGGGTAGGGTTAGGGGTAGGGTTAGGTTAGGGGTAGGGTTAGGTTAGGGGTAGGGTTAGGGGTAGGGTTAGGTTAGGGGTAGGGCTAGGGTTAGGGCTAGGGTTGGGGCTAAATTTAGGGTTAGGGTTGGGGCTAAATTTAGGGTTAGGGTTGGGGCTAAACTTAGGGTTAGGCTTCTTTCACACTTACGTCAGTACGGGGCCGTCGCAATGCGTCGGCCCGACATACCGACGCACGTTGTGAAAATTGTGCAAAACGTGGGCAGCAGCTGTAGTTTTTCAACACATCCGCTGCCCAATCTATGTCCTGGGGAGGAGGGGGCGGAGTTACGGCCACGCATGCGCGGTCAGAAATGGCGGATGCGACGTACAAAAAAACGTTTCATTGAACTTTTTTTGTGCCGACGCTCCGCCAAAACACAACTGATCCAGTGCACGACGGACGCGACGTGTGGCCATCCGTCACGATCCGTCGGCAATACAAGTCTATGGGCAAAAAACGCATCCTGCGGGCACATTTGCAGGATCCGTTTCTTGTCCAAAACGACGGATTGCGATGGAATGCCAAACGACGCAAGTGTGAAAGTAGCCCTAGGGCTAGGGTTAGGGTTGGGGCTAAAGTTAGGGTTAGAGCTGGGATTAGGGTTAGGGTTTGGATTAGGGTTCGTATTAGGGTTAGGGTTGGCATTAGGGTTACGCTTGGGATTAGGGTTAGGTTTGGGATTAGGGTTAAGGTTAGGGTTGTGATTAGGGGTGTATTGGGATTAGGGTTAGGTTTGAGGTTAGGGTTGAGATTAGGATTAGGGGTGTGTTGGATTTAGGGTTTTGATTAGGGTTATGGTTAGGGTTGACATTAAGGTTGTTTTGGGGTAAGGGTTGTGATTATGGTTAGGGTTAGTGATTAGGATTATGGATGAGGTTGGGATTAGGGTTAGGGGTGTGTTGGGGTTAGGGTTGGAGCTAGAATTGGGGGGTTTCCACTGTTTATGTACATCAGGGGGTCTCCAAATACGACAGCCAATTTTGCGCTCAAAAAGTCAAATGGTGCTCCCTCCCTTCTGAGCTCTGCCGTGCGCCCAAACAGTGGGTTACCCCCACATATGGGGCATCAGCGTACTCGGGATAAATTGGACAACAACTTCTGGGGTCCAATTTCTCTTGTTACCCTTGTGAAAATAAAAACTTGGGGGCTACAAAATCTTTTTTGTGAAAAAAATAATATTTTTTATTTTCACGGCTCTGCATTATAAACTTCTGTGAAGCACTTGGGCATTCAAGGTTCTCACCACACATCTAGATAAGTTCCATGGGGGGTCTAGTTTCCAAAATGGGGTCACTTGTGGGGGATTTCTACTGTTTAGGCACATCAGGGGCTCTCCAAACGCGACATGGCGTCCGATCTCAATTCCAGCCAATTCTACATTGAAAAAGTAAAACGGCACTCTTTCTCTTCCAAGCTCTGCGGTGCGCCCAAACAGTGGTTTACCCCCACATATTGGGTATCGACGTACTCAGGAGAAATTGCACAACAACTTCAGTGGTCTAATTTCTCCTGTTACCCTTGTGAAAATAAAAATTTGTGGGCAAAAAGATCATTTTTGTAGAAAAAATGCAATTTTTTTTTTTCACGGCTCTACGTTATAAACTTCTGTGAAGCACATGGGGGTTCAAAGTGCTCGCCACACATCTAGATAAGTTCCTTAAGGGGTCTAGTTTCCAAAATGGTGTCACTTGTGGGGGGTTTCCACTGTTTAGGCACATCAGGGGCTCTCCAAACGCGACATGGCGTCCAATCTCAATTCCAGCCAATTCTACATTGAAAAAGTAAAACGGCACTCCTTCTCTTCCAAGCTCTGCGGTGCGCCCTAACAGTTGTTTACCCCCACATATTGGGTATCAGTGTACTCAGGAGAAATTGCTCAACAACTTTTGTGGTCTAATTTCTCCTGTTACCCTTGTGAAAATAAGAATTTGTGGGCGAAAAGATCATTTTTGTGTAAACAAAAGCGATTTTTTATTTTCACGGCTCTACGTTATAAACTTCTGTGAAGCACTTGGGGGTTCAAAGTGCTCGCCACACATCTAGATAAGTTCCTTAAGGGGTCTAGTTTCCAAAATGGTGTCACTTGTGGGGAGTTTCCACTGTTTAGGTACATCAGGGGCTCTCTAAATGTGACATGGTGTCCGATCTCAATTCCAGCCAATTCTGCATTGAAAAAGTCAAACGGCGCTCCTTCACTTCTAAGTTCTGCGGTGCGCCCTAACAGTGGTTTACCCCCACATATGGGGTATTGGCGTATTCAGGAGAAATTGCATAACAAAATTTATGGTTACATTTCTGTTTTTACACTTGTGAAAATAAAAAAAATGGTTCTGAATTAAGATGTTTGCAAAAAAAAGTTAAATGTTCATTTTTTCCTTCCACATTGTTTCAGTTCCTGTGAAGCACGTAAAGGGTTAATAAACTTCTTGAATGTGGTTTTGAGAACCTTGAGGGGTGTAGTTTTTAGAATGGTGTCACACTTCATTATTTTCTATCATATAGACCCCTCAAAATTACTTCAAATGTGATGTGGTCCCTAAAAAAAAATGGTGTTGTAAAAATGAGAAATTGCTGGTCAACTTTTAACCCTTATAACTCCCTAACAAAAAAAAATTTTGTTTCCAAAATTGTGCTGATGTAAAGTAGACATGTGGGAAATGTTATTTATTAACTATTTTTCATGACATATCTCTCTGATTTAAGGGCACAAAAATACAAAGTTTGAAAATTGCAAAATTTTAAAAATTTTCGCCATATTTCCGTTTTTTTCATAAATAATCGCAAGTAATATCGAAGAAATGTTACCACTAACATGAAGTACAATATGTCACGAAAAAACAATCTCAGAATCAGCGGGATCCGTTGAAGCGTTCCAGAGTTATAACCTCATAAAGTGACAGTGGTCAGAATTGCAAAAATTGGCCTGGTCATTAAGTACCAAATTGGCTCTGTCACTAAGGGGTTAAGGAAAGACCCTGTGTCTAAGATGTAAGATTTAGCTAATCGTGTCAGAGGAGTGAGAATTTTCTCAAGGTATACTGCCAGTGGGGAAAGAATGGAGTCGGTAGAGGTGACTATCGGTCTACCCGGCGGTTTTTCCAGGTTTTTGTGGATTTTAGGAATGGTATAGAATACTGGGGTAATGGGATGTGGATTGGTAAGAAAGTTACTTGTTTTGGCATCAAGTACCCCTAACTCGGTATATTTGAGGATGGTGTCAGAAATAAGTTGCCGAGTGACCGGTGTGGGGTCACGTGGTAACTTAGTGTAAATGGTAGGGTTATCCAATTGCCGTCTAATCTCAAGGAGGTAATCCGACTTATTCTTGATAACCAGGGCACCTCCTTTATCCGCTGGTTTGATGATCAGGTTTTTATCGTTTTGTAGGCCATGTAATGCCTGACGTTCAGTATTGGAGAGATTGGAGGTAAAGTGCAGTCTACCTCTTCTAATGGCCTCACGTAATGACTTAAAGGCATCCTGTACGAAGCCTATAAATGACTCCATGGCATGTGAACCATGTGGGGGCCTAAAGTGGCTCTTAGTACTGTATATAAACCCAAACTACGAGAGGAAAGGGTCTGATCCGATGTAGTGGGTGTGGGTAAAGGAGGGGCCGGCTCTGGGGAGGTGGCGAAAAAGGCCTTAAGTCTGAGGGATCGGAAAAACCGTTGTAAGTCCATTTCAAGGTCGAACGTATGACATTGGTATGAGGGGCAAAAAGATAGTCCCTTCTGAAGGACCTTGTATTCAGCTATCCCAAGTAGTCTGTCCGAAATGTTTATTACCAGTGGGTTAGTACCTGGGATCTCGTTATCCTCACATGGTCTGGATCCTTTCTTATGTCCGTGGCCCCGCCTCGTTGTCTTCTTCGACGATAGCGTTGTTGTTGGCCTAAAAAACGTGGCGGAAGGGTGACAGAGGTACCTTGTTCCTGTTCCGAGCCTGACGTGGAGTAATCCAAGGAAGTACGAGGAGCCTGACGGGTTGGAATACATCGAGTGAAGAAGCTGTCTTGCCATCTATACACCTGCAGGCGTTCGTAGTCTTCCGTGTCCCTGTTGAATTTGATGCGCTTCCTTTCCTCCGTCTCACGACGATGTTTCTCAATGTTTTTAGATATTTGGTCTCTCAGGGTCGTGAGTTCCTCCGGAGAGCCTGATGAAGATAGCTGCGCCTCGATGGTTTTGATGGCCTCGGAACTTGTGGTGATCGCTTTTTGCAGGTGCTCGATGGTCAGGGTGATAATGTCAAAAGAACATTTGTTTAGTATATGTTCATACTTAGTACAATATTCAGGACAATCTCGGAACAGAGTGGGACGTAATGGAACCCGCAGACCCCTAGGGATCCGTTGTGCTCTAAGGTATTCGGTGAGAGTGGCACAGTGGAGTTCGATGTTAGTGAAGTGCTAGTGTTGAGCATTCCGATACCGCAAGTATCGGGTATCGGCCGATATTTGCGGTATCGGAATTCCGATACCGAATTCCGATACTTCCCGCGTATCGGATACCGGAATCGGAAGTTCCCAGAATTCAAACTGAACGCAGCAGCCAATGAGGAATGATTGGAAGTGTGGGCACATCCTGTTTAGCATGGTGGGCATGTAAGTACTGGCAATGCTTGGATTGGCTGCTGAAATGATGTCACTCTGCACTATAAAAAACGCTGCCGCCATTTTGCGCTCACTCTGCTGTGATTTCAGTTAGGGACAGGACGCTGTGTTCTAACTGAGGGCCAGTCGAGCTAGCTAATTGCTTTATTTTCCTTTCCAAAGGCTAATTTAGCAAAACGCTGTGTGTTCTTCACTGTTCACCTTGCTCTTGCCTTGCAGCGCTGTTTTAACAGCGTTCTGCAAGGTCTCTGTGTGTGTGTGTGTGTGTGCAGCTCACTCTGTAGTCTGTGTGCAGCCATATACCCGGTTGTATTCAGCTCAGGGGGGTTCACACTGCCTCACACAGTTGTCCTTTTTTGCTCTTAGTGCAGCCTGCTGCACATTTTTTCTCAAATTTCCTATTAGTGTTTTTCCACCAGTCTCCAGCTCTATTGTGGAAAAACACTACATAGGATAACCTAGAGGGGGGTTTTTGGGCCTTGCAGCGCCGTTTACGGCTGTCTGCAAGGTCTCCGTGTGAGCCCAGCTCGCCCTGTAGTCTGTGTGCAGCCATAGCCGGTTGGATTCAGCTCAGGGTTCGTTACTGGCTCATACCTTGAGAAAAATTTTACTTTTTTTCAAATAGTGCAGCCTGTTTAAAATTTGAAAAAAAAAAATTCCTATTAGTGTCTTTCCACTCGTATCCAGCTAAATAGTGGAAAAACACTATATAGGATAACCTAGAGGAGGGTTTTTTGGCCTTGCAGCGCCGTTTACGGCTGTCTGCACGGTCTCCGTGTGAGCCCAGCTCGCCCTGTAGTCTGTGTGCAGCCATAGCCGGTTGGATTCAGCTCAGGGTTCGTTACTGGCTCATACCTAGAGAAAAATTTTACTTTTTTTCAAATAGTGCAGCCTGTTTAAAATTTGAAAAACAAAAATTCCTATTAGTGTCTTTCCACTCGTATCCAGCTAAATAGTGGAAAAACACAATATAGGATAACCTAGAGGAGGGTTTTTTGGCCTTGCAGCGCCGTTTACGGCTGTCTGCACGGTCTCTGTGTGAGCGCAGCTCGCCCTGTAGTCTGTGTGCAGCCATAGCCGGTTGGATTCAGCTCAGGGTGCGTTACTGCCTCATACCTTGAAAAACAATTTCCTTTTTTTCAAATAGTGCAGCCAGTTTAAAATTTGAAAAAAAAAATTCCTATTAGTGTCTTTCCACTCGTATCCAGCTAAATAGTGGAAAAACACTATATAGGATAACCTAGAGGAGGTTTTTTTGGCCTTGCAGCGCCGTTTACGGCTGTCTGCACGGTCTCCGTGTGAGCCCAGCTCGCCCTGTAGTCTGTGTGCAGCCATAGCCGGTTGGATTCAGCTCAGGGTTCGTTACTGCCTCATACCTTGAGAAAAATTTTACTTTTTTTCAAATAGTGCAGCCTGTTTAAAATTTGAAAAAAAAATCCTATAAGTGTCTTTCCACTCGTATCCAGCTAAATAGTGGAAAAACACTATATAGGATAATCTAGAGGAGGGTTTTTTGGCCTTGCAGCGCCGTTTACGGCTGTCTGCACGGTCTCTGTGTGAGCGCAGCTCGCCCTGTAGTCTGTGTGCAGCCATAGCCGGTTGGATTCAGCTCAGGGTGCGTTACTGCCTCATACCTTGAAAAACAATTTCCTTTTTTTCAAATAGTGCAGCCAGTTTAAAATTTGAAAAAAAAAATTCCTATTAGTGTCTTTCCACTCGTATCCAGCTAAATAGTGGAAAAACACTATATAGGATAACCGAGAGGAGGGTTTTTTGGCCTTGCAGCGCCGTTTACGGCTGTCTGCACGGTCTCCGTGTGATTTAAACTAGCTCTGTAGCCCGATCTGCACCAAAAAAAAAGTTAAGTTCACCAAACACAACTTAACACTTGTGTAGGCCACATTTGAAAAATAATAAAGTTTAGTCCACAATTTACAACATTAGTGTTTCTTACACCTGTTAGGAGGAGCATTTCAGGAATAAGCACACTAAGGCCTTAGTACTTTTCTGCTTATCTTTATCTGTCAACCAAGATGAAGAGGGCAGGGAGTAAGGCACGTGGGCGTGGGCGCGGAGCAGGGAGAGGAGCAGGGAGAGGACGTGGTGATTCTGTGCCTGCTGCGGGCGCCGGTGACTCGTCGTCACTCAGTTTCAGCAGGGAACAGTCCTTCATGCGCAGCTTTGTCGGAGAGCGCCGTACACCGCTGCTACGTGAAGACCAAATTGAAGCCGTTGTCGGGTGAATGGCAGCTAACGCCTCGGCATCGACTTCAGTTAGTGCCACATCCTCTCAGGCACAGAGCACTGGAGAGCAGCCATCTGTCTCTTCACCACCTGCCAAATTGGCCAGGCAGTCAGAGAGCCCAGGACAGGAGCCGTCTCTACTTCTGTTCTCTGAATCTCTTGGCTTGGAAACAGGGGGCCAGCCAAGCAGCATTGGAGAAATGGAAGAAGAGGCAGTGTGCAGTGATGCCCAAAAGCTTTATCTCTCTGACTCTGAAGAGGCAGGTGGGCCAGTGCCTCCGGTGACCACAGCGCAGTACGCATCTGATGATGAAACTCAGGTGCCGCTTTCTGATGCGTACTGTGCTGCCGAGACTACCCAGGAGGAGCAGTTGGTGGCAGAGGGTAGTGGAGATGATGAGGTCCTTGACCCATCGTGGCGTGAGGAACAGGAAGGTGGTGGGAGCAGCTCTGAGGAAGAGCTTCCCCTTACGGGCCAAAGAGGGAGAGGGAGGGGGAAGACTGCGGAGCCTGTAGCCTCCACTTTGGCACCCGTTAGGAGCCTGTCTCTTTCCAAAGCCAAAAAGGGCGCTCCCAAGACTTGCAGTGCCTGGTCCTTTTTTGACACAGTTGCAGATGACATTTGTTTTGTCAAATGCAAGCTGTGTCATCAGAAAGTAAAAAGAGGTAAAAGTGTCAGCAACCTCAATACCACAAATATGTGGAAACATGTGCGGAACAGGCACGCGGTGGAGTTACAGAAACACAGTGAAGACGTAGGCCAACCAACAGCGGCAGCTACCACCTCTTCATCTCGTGTTGCCTCTTCCTCCACTGTTGTCCAGAGACCTAGTGTAATTCCACCCACAGCACCACCTTCCCAGTCATCCTCACACTCCCAGTCTACTCTACAGCCATCGGTAGTCCTGGCATGGGAGAAAAGGCGGGCATTCTCGGCCAACCACCCCCGAGCACAGGCTCTGAATGCAGGCA
Organism: Ranitomeya imitator; assembly: GCF_032444005.1. Lineage (NCBI taxonomy): Eukaryota > Metazoa > Chordata > Amphibia > Anura > Dendrobatidae > Ranitomeya > Ranitomeya imitator. Next base: position 463,041,679 of record NC_091287.1, on the reverse strand, counting down.
TTGCCAAACTGTTGTCCCTGGAAATGCTCTCGTTCAGGCTGGTGGAGACTGACAGCTTCCGTGACTTGATGGCATTGGCAGTCCCACAGTACAAGGTGCCCAGCCGCTTTTACTTCAGCAGGCAGGCTGTCCCTGCCCTGCACAGGCATGTTGAGGCAAACATAAAACATGCGCTACTGAACGCCGTCAGTAGCAAGGTCCACCTCACCACCGATGCGTGGACCAGTCAGCATGGACAGGGGCGATATGTTTCCCTCACTGCCCATTGGGTTAATGTTGTTGAGCCAGGTACAGATCGTGCGAGTGGCGCAGGACGTGTCCTGCCCACTCCAAGGATTGCAGGAATCCAGTCTGTACGCATCGACTCCTCCTCTTACACCAGTTCCTCTGATTCCTCTCTGCAGGATCCGTCACAGTCCACCTCCACATGGACCCGTGAACGTTTACCTATGACCGACATGAGCACAGCCGTGGCCAAACGTCAGCAGGCCGTCTTGAAACTAGTTTCATTGGGGCATCGGAGCCACACAGCGCAGGAGCTCTGGAATGCCATCAAGCAGGAGAGCGATGTGTGGTTACTGCCAGCGAATCTCCAGCCAGGCATGGTAGTGTGTGACAATGGCCGAAATCTGGTGGCAGCTTTGGCCCTTGGCAACCTCACTCACATCCCATGTCTGGCACATGTGCTCAATTTGGTTGTGCAGAGTTTTCTGAGGGACTATCCGGATCTTGATGCCCTGCTGCACAAGTTCCGCCTAGAGTGTGCTCACTTGCGGCGTTCCAGCTTGGCCAGATCCCGCATTGCTGCTCTGCAGCGCCGGAACACCGCATCATATGTGACCTACCTACCCGGTGGAATTCCACGTTACATATGTTGGAGCGGTTGTGTGAGCAGCAGCAAGCAGTTATGGAGTACCAGCTGCATCAGGCGCAAAGAAGTCGCAGTCAGCGCCGATCAGACTTCACAACCACAGAGTGGGCCACTATGAAGGACGTCTGCCAGGTTTTGCGTCCTTTTGATTATTCCACGCGGATGGCAAGTGCAGATGATGCACTAGTCAGCATGACTGTCCCCCTTATCTGCCTGCTTCAGCAAACTTTGCAAGGGTTAAGGGATGATGTGGTGGAAGAGGTGGAGGATGAGGAGTCACCTTTTCCATCAGCTTCTGGAGAGTCAGCGCCACGTGGTTCCTCACAAAGGGGTACGCAGGGGCCAATTTGTGAGGAGGATGAGGAGGAGTCAATGGAGGAGGAAGAGCTCCGTCCAGAGGAGGGAGCGACACAATTGTCCAGTGGTCAGTGTGTACAGCGAGGGTGGGGTGATGACGAGCGGGCAGAGATCATGTCTCAAGCAGGGGACAGCGTTTCTGGGCCAGTTGGCACTCTGCAGCACATGGTGGATTTCATGCTGCAGTGCCTGAGAAACGACCGCCGCATCGACCACATTCTCAACATGCCTGATTATTGGGTGTTCACCCTCCTCGATCCTCGCTACCGGGACAACGTCCAAAACCTCATCCCTGCGTTGACCCGGGAGCGTAAATTGCGGGAGTACCACGACACACTGGTGAATTCCATCATCTTCTCCTGTCCAACTGAGAGGAGTGCTGCTAGTGCTTTACAAAGCAGCTCAGTGCGTCGAGGCAGTGGGGGAGGCTCTGCCCAAAGAGGGAGCAGAAGCAGTGCCTCTGCCCAAGGCAAGCCCAGTATGGCACAACTCTGGCACACATTTGTGTGCCCGCCCCAAATGTCTACACCATCACCGGCGGCTCCAGTCAGCAGGAGGCAACGGTTCCGTCAGATGGTGACAGACTACATGGCTTGCCCTCTTACTGTACTCCCAGACGGCTCTTCCCCGTTCAAGTTTTGGGTCTCTAAGCTGGATACATGGCCAGAGCTAAGCCAGTATGCATTGGAGGTGCTGGCTTGCCCTGCGGCTAGTGTCTTATCGGAACGTGTCTTTAGTGCCGCAGGTGGTGTACTAACAGACCGTCGCGTGCGACTATCCTCCGATAACGTTGACCGGCTTACTTTCCTGAAAATGAACCAGGCCTGGATCTCGCAGGAATTTGCCACTCCTCTGCCTGATTAAGTAATTGGGTGTCATCCAGGTCTCCTGCTGTGTTCATCTTTCTACCACCTGAACTGCTATTCCTGGGCTCCAACACCGCCAGTTGCGGCTCAGAAGTGCAGGCTGCACAGTAAAAACATACGACCCAGTGTTATTGGGTTTCAGTAACGTCAGCTGATCCCCAGCTGTGTAGCCGGCAATGTGTCCTGCGACCGCCACGCTGGCACAACAACCTAAATGTAAGGGAACCTGTCCCCCCCCCCCGTCGTTTGTTACTGAAAGAGCCATCTTGTGCAGCAGTAATGCTGCACAAGGAAAAGGTAGCTCTTTTTTTTTAGCTCTTTGCACACGCAGAACTTAACACTTATAAAATGTGTTCACTGATACCGTTATACCGTCCCGGAGCTGGGACTTTCCTTCGTAATGTGACGCAGCACAGCCGTCATTCCTACCCCCTTGGTGCCATGCGCTGCCTCCTCAGCGTTGTTTTAAGCTGTCACGGAGCCTGCGCTGTTCTGTTATCACTTGGGCATGCCCTATTTGCGCTGCCTGTCTTCTGACATAATTTGGTGTCAGGCTGGCTGCGCCTGTGCGGCCGCGCTGCCCGAGATCCCGCCTCGCAGTGTCTTCTGATTGAGTCACACTGTGGGCCTGGGATCCATGGGCATGCGCAGTGCATATCTTCCCCTCGGGCTCTCGCTCATTTCCCTCCGCCTTCTTTAGACTGTGCGCCGTCAGCTGATCCCTAGCATGCCACGGCCGTGACACCGCACAGTCTGAAGAAGAGGGAAGGAGGGGAGTGAGAGTCGAGGTTATGCACTGTGCATGCCCATGGTTCCAAGGCCCGCAGTGGGATTACGTTAGACGAGACTGCGAGGTGGGATCTGGAGCAGCGTGGACGCACAGGCACTGACAGCCTGACACCAAATTATGTCAGAAGACAGGCAGCGCTAATTGGGCATGGCCAAGGGCTAACAGAACAGCGCAGGCTCCGTGACAGCTTAAAACAACGCTGAGGAGGCAGCGCACGGCATCAAGGGGATAGGAATGACAGCTGTGCTGTGTCCCATTACGAAGGAAATTCGCACCTCCGGAACGGTTTTAACAGTATAAAGGGACACATTTTTAGTGTTTACTTCGGTGTTTGCAAGGAGCATAATTAAAAGAGCAACCTTTTCCTTTTGCATCCTTAGTGCTGCACAAGATGGCTCTTTCAGCTACAAACGTCTTGGGGGGGGGGTTAAAGGTTCCCTTTCAACTTGCTCCAATCAGGCTTCGGCCTACACTCTGTTCCTCTGCTCCTCCTGCTGTCCCTGGGCTCTAACCCCGCCAGTTGGTGCCTGGAAGTGCTGTGTGCACAGTCAACAGTCGCTCCTCTGTTATTGGGGTTCAGTAACGTCAGCTGATCCCCAGCTGTGTGTGCGGCAATACCTCCAATCTGCTCCTCCTGCTGTCCCTGGGCTCTAACACCGCCAGTTGGTGCCTGGAAGTGCTGTGTGCACAGTCAACAGTCGCTCCTCTGTTATTGGGGTTCAGTTATGTCAGCTGATCCCCAGCTGTGTATCCGGCAATGTGTCATGCGACCGCCACGCTGGCACAACTAAAATGTAAGGGGACCTGTCCCCCCCCCCCCAGGCGTTTGTTACTGAAATTGCCACCATGTGCAGCACTAATACTGCACAAGGGAAAGGTCGCTCTTGAAATTATGCTCCTTGCAAACGCTGAACTACACACTCATGTAATGTGTCCCCTCACACCGTCCAACCGTCCCGGAGGTGGGACTTTCCTTTGTAATGTGACGCAGCACAGCCGTCATTGCTACCCCCTTGGCACCGTGCGCTGCCTCCTTAGCGTTGTTTGATTCCGTCATGGACCCTGCGCTGTTATGTTATCCCTTGGCCATGCACAGTTTGCGCTGCCCGTCCTCTGACATCATTTGTTGTCGTCCTGGCTGCGCCTGTGCGTCCACGCTGCCCGAAATCACACCTCGCAGTGTCGTCTAATGTGATCCCACAGTGGGCCTGGTATCCATGGCCATGCGCAGTGCATATACTAGCCTCTCACTCCTCTTCTTCACGCTTCTTCAGACTAGGCTGCGTCAGCTGATCCCTAATAGCATGCCACGGCCGTGACGCCGCACAGTCTGAAGAAGCAGGAAGGAGGTGAGTGAGAGGCGATGATATGCACTGCGTATGCCCATGGATCCCTGGCCCGCAGTGGGACTACATTAGATGACACTGCAAGGTTGGATCTCGGGCAGCTTGGACGCACAGGCACTGCCAGCCTGACACCTACATGATGTCAGAAGACGGGCACCGCTAACTGTGCATGGCCAAGGGATAACATTACAGCGCGGGCTCCGTGACAGAACCAAACAACGTTGAGGAGGTGGCGCCCGGCACCAAGGGGGTTGGAATGACGGCTGTTGTGAATTCTGTGGTCACAAGTGGTATTGCAGTCTCTGGGCTTCCTCCCTCAGGTGTTTTGGTGAGCTCGTTGGCTGCCTTGCTATTTAGCTCCACCTGAGTCTGTCTTCCTTGCTCCTTGTCAATGTTCCAGTGTTGGATCTGAGCTACTGCATCTTTCCTTGGGCCTGCTGCTCTGCTAGATAAGTGCTCTAGTTTGTTTTCTGTTTTTTCTGTCCAGCTTGTTATTATCTTTTGCTGGAAGCTCTGAGAAGCAAAGGGGTGCACCGCCGTGCTGTTAGTTCGGCACGGTGGGTCTTTTTTGCCCCTTTGCGTGGTTTTCGTTTTAGGGTTTTTTGTAGACTGCATAGTTCTCTTTGCTATCCTCGCTCTGTCTAGAATATCGGGCCTCACTTTGCTGAATCTATTTCATTCCTACGTTTGTCTTTTCATCTTGCTAACAGTCATTATATGTGGGGGCTGCCTATTCCTTTGGGGTATTTCTCTGAGGTAAGTCAGGCTTGTATTTCTATCTTCAGGCTAGTCAGCTCCTCAGGCAGTGCCGAGTTGCATAGGTAGTGATAGGCGCAATCCACTGCTGCTTCCAGTTGTGTGAGGACAGTTCAGGTACTGCAGTCTACAGAGATTCCACGTCTCAGAGCTCATCCTATTGTTTTGGGCTTTTGCCAGATCTCTGTATGTGCGCTGATTACTGCACGCTGTGTTGCCTGATTGCCAGCCATAACAGTACAAGGAGCCTATTCAATGATTTCCAATAGAGGGAAAAAAGAAATCCTGACATCATTTTTTTTTCTTAGCTCTGTCTTCAGTCTTTTTTTTCCCCTAGACATTAGAGTGCTTCAGGACACAGCTGTGGACATGGATATTCAGGCTCTGTGCTCCTCAATGGATAATCTCGTTGTAAATGTACAAAAGATTCAAGATACTATTGATCAGAAATCGATGCTAGAACCAAGAATTCCGATTCCTGATTTGTTTTTTGGTGACAGAACTAAGTTCCTGAGCTTCAGAAATAATTGTAAGCTATTTTTGGCCTTGAAACCTCATTCTTCTGGTAATCCTATTCAACAGGTTTTGATTATTATTTCTTTTTTGCGCGGCGACCCACAGGACTGGGCGTTTTCTCTTGCACCAGGAGATTCTGCATTGAGTAATATTGATGCATTTTTCCAGGCGCTGGGATTGCTTTACGATGAGCCTAATTCAGTGGATCAAGCTGAGAAAAATCTGCTGGCTTTATGCCAGGGTCAGGATGATGTAGAACTATATTGTCAGAAATTTAGAAAATGGTCAGTACTCACTCTGTGGAATGAATCTGCACTAGCGGCTTTGTTCAGAAAGGGTCTCTCTGAAGCTCTTAAGGATGTAATGGTGGGATTTCCTATGCCTGCTGGTTTGAATGAGTCTATGTCCTTGGCCATTCAGATCGGTCGTCGCTTGCGCGAGCGTAAATCTGTGCACCATCTGGCGGTATTGTCTGAGAGTAAGCCTGAGCCTATGCAGTGCAACAGGACTATGACTAAAGTAGAACGGCACGAACACAGACGTCTGAACAGACTGTGTTTCTATTGTGGTGATTCTACTCATGCTATTTCTAATTGTCCTAAACGCACTAGGCGGTTCGATAGCTCTGCCGTTATTGGTACTGTACAGTCCAAATTCCTTTTGTCCATTACCTTAATGTGCTCTTTGTCATCATATTCTGTCATGGCGTTTGTGGATTCAGGCGCTGCCCTGAATCTGATGGATTTGGATTATGCTAAACGTTGTGGATTTTTCTTGGAGCCTTTGCGGTGTCCTATTCCGTTGAGAGGAATTGATGCTACACCTCTGGCCAAGAATAAGCCTCAGTACTGGGCCCAGCTGACCATGTGCATGGCTCCTGCACATCAGGAAGTTATTCGCTTTTTGGTACTGCATAATTTGCATGATGTGGTCGTGTTGGGGTTGCCATGGCTACAAACCCATAATCCAGTATTGGATTGGAACTCTATGTCGGTAACCAGCTGGGGTTGTCAGGGAGTACATGGTGATGTTCCATTTTTGTCTATTTCGTCATCCATTCCTTCTGACATCCCAGAGTTCTTGTCGGACTTTCAGGATGTATTTGAAGAGTCCAAGTCTGATGCCCTTCCTCCGCATAGGAATTGTGATTGTGCTATCGATTTGATTCCTGGTAGTAAATTCCCTAAGGGTCGTTTATTTAATTTGTCCGTACCTGAACACACCGCTATGCGCAGTTATGTGAAGGAGTCCCTGGAGAAGGGACATATTCGCCCATCGTCGTCACCATTGGGAGCAGGGTTCTTTTTTGTAGCCAAGAAGGATGGTTCGCTAAGACCGTGTATTGATTACCGCCTTCTTAATAAGATCACTGTTAAGTTTCAGTATCCCTTGCCATTGATTTCTGACTTGTTTGCTCGGATTAAGGGGGCTAGTTGGTTTACTAAGATTGATCTTCGTGGTGCGTATAATCTGGTGAGAATCAGGCAGGGAGATGAATGGAAAACGGCATTTAATACGCCCGAGGGTCATTTTGAGTATCTGGTGATGCCGTTCGGACTTGCCAATGCTCCATCTGTTTTTCAGTCTTTTATGCATGACATTTTTCGTGAGTATCTGGATAAATTCTTGATTGTTTACTTGGATGACATTTTGATCTTCTCAGATGATTGGGAGTCTCATGTAAAGCAAGTCAGAATGGTTTTCCAGGTACTGCGTGCTAATTCCTTGTTCGTGAAGGGATCAAAGTGTCTCTTCGGTGTGCAGAAAGTTTCATTTTTGGGGTTCATCTTTTCCCCTTCTACTATCGAGATGGATCCGGTTAAGGTTCAGGCCATCCAGGATTGGACTCAGCCGACATCTCTAAAAAGTTTGCAGAAATTCCTGGGCTTTGCTAATTTTTATCGTCGCTTCATCTGTAATTTTTCTAGCATTGCCAGACCATTGACCGATTTGACCAAGAAGGGTGCTGATTTGGTTAATTGGTCTTCTGCTGCCGTGGAAGCTTTTCAGGAGTTGAAGCGTCGTTTTTGCTGTGCCCCTGTGTTGTGTCAACCTGATGTTTCTCTTCCGTTCCAGGTCGAGGTTGATGCTTCTGAAATTGGTGCAGGGGCGGTTTTGTCACAGAGAGGTTCTGGTTGCTCAGTGTTCAAACCATGTGCTTTCTTTTCCAGGAAATTTTCTGCTGCTGAGCGTAATTATGATGTGGGCAACCGAGAGTTGCTGGCCATGAAGTGGGCATTCGAGGAGTGGCGTCATTGGCTTGAGGGTGCTAAGCATCGCGTGGTGGTTTTGACTGATCATAAGAACCTTACTTATCTTGAGTCTGCCAAGCGCTTGAATCCTAGACAGGCCCGTTGGTCGTTATTTTTTGCTCGTTTTGATTTTGTGATTTCATACCTTCCGGGCTCTAAAAATGTGAAGGCGGATGCTCTGTCTAGGAGTTTTGTGCCCGACTCTCCGGGGTTATCTGAGCCGGCGAGTATCCTCAAGGAAGGAGTCATTGTGTCTGCCATCTCCCCTGATTTGCGGAGAGTGTTGCAGAAATTTCAGGCTAATAAACCTGATCGTTGTCCGGCCGAGAAACTGTTCGTCCCTGATAGGTGGACTAGTAAAGTTATCTCTGAACTTCATTGTTCGGTGCTGGCCGGTCATCCAGGAATCTTTGGTACCAGGGAGTTGGTTGCTAGATCCTTCTGGTGGCCATCTCTGTCGCGGGATGTGCGTGCTTTTGTGCAGTCCTGTGGAATTTGTGCTAGGGCTAAGCCCTGCTGTTCACGTGCCAGTGGGTTGCTTTTGCCCTTGCCGGTCCCGAAGAGGCCTTGGACACATATTTCGATGGATTTCATTTCTGACCTTCCCGTTTCTCAAAAGATGTCTGTCATTTGGGTGGTCTGTGATCGCTTTTCTAAAATGGTCCATCTGGTGCCCTTGGTTAAATTGCCTTCCTCCTCTGATTTGGTGCCTTTGTTCTTCCAGCATGTGGTTCGTTTACATGGCATTCCTGAGAATATTGTTTCTGACAGAGGTTCCCAGTTTGTCTCAAGGTTCTGGCGAGCCTTTTGTGGTAGGATGGGCATTGACCTATCTTTTTCCTCGGCCTTCCATCCTCAGACTAATGGCCAGACCGAACGAACCAATCAGACCTTGGAAACATATCTGAGATGTTTTGTTTCCGCTGACCAGGATGATTGGGTGTCATTTTTGCCGTTGGCTGAGTTCGCCCTTAATAATCGGGCCAGCTCGGCTACCTTGGTCTCTCCATTTTTCTGCAATTCTGGGTTCCATCCTCGTTTCTCTTCAGGACAGGTTGAGTCTTCGGACTGTCCTGGTGTGGATTATGTGGTGGACAGGTTGCAGCAGATCTGGACTCAGGTAGTGGACAATTTGACCTTGTCCCAGGAGAAGGCTCAGCTTTTCGCTAATCGCAGACGCCGTGTGGGACCCCGACTTCGTGTTGGGGATCTGGTTTGGTTATCTTCTCGTCATATACCTATGAAGGTTTCCTCTCCTAAATTTAAACCTCGTTTTATTGGTCCGTATAGGATTTCTGAGATTCTCAATCCGGTGTCTTTTCGTCTGACCCTCCCAGACTCCTTTTCCATACATAATGTATTCCATAGGTCGTTGTTGAGGAGATACGTGGCACCTATGGTTCCATCTGTGGAGCCTCCTGCCCCTGTTTTGGTGGAGGGGGAATTGGAGTATATTGTGGAGAAGATTTTGGATTCTCGTGTCTCTAGACGGAAACTCCAGTATCTGGTCAAATGGAAGGGTTATGCTCAGGAAGATAATTCCTGGGTTTTTGCCTCTGATGTCCATGCCCCAGATCTTGTTCGTGCCTTTCATGTGGCTCATCCTGGTCGGCCTGGGGGTTCTGGTGAGGGTTCGGTGACCCCTCCTCAAGGGGGGGGTACTGTTGTGAATTCTGTGGTCACAAGTGGTATTGCAGTCTCTGGGCTTCCTCCCTCAGGTGTTTTGGTGAGCTCGTTGGCTGCCTTGCTATTTAGCTCCACCTGAGTCTGTCTTCCTTGCTCCTTGTCAATGTTCCAGTGTTGGATCTGAGCTACTGCATCTTTCCTTGGGCCTGCTGCTCTGCTAGATAAGTGCTCTAGTTTGTTTTCTGTTTTTTCTGTCCAGCTTGTTATTATCTTTTGCTGGAAGCTCTGAGAAGCAAAGGGGTGCACCGCCGTGCTGTTAGTTCGGCACGGTGGGTCTTTTTTGCCCCTTTGCGTGGTTTTCGTTTTAGGGTTTTTTGTAGACTGCATAGTTCTCTTTGCTATCCTCGCTCTGTCTAGAATATCGGGCCTCACTTTGCTGAATCTATTTCATTCCTACGTTTGTCTTTTCATCTTGCTAACAGTCATTATATGTGGGGGCTGCCTATTCCTTTGGGGTATTTCTCTGAGGTAAGTCAGGCTTGTATTTCTATCTTCAGGCTAGTCAGCTCCTCAGGCAGTGCCGAGTTGCATAGGTAGTGATAGGCGCAATCCACTGCTGCTTCCAGTTGTGTGAGGACAGTTCAGGTACTGCAGTCTACAGAGATTCCACGTCTCAGAGCTCATCCTATTGTTTTGGGCTTTTGCCAGATCTCTGTATGTGCGCTGATTACTGCACGCTGTGTTGCCTGATTGCCAGCCATAACAGACGGCTGTGCTGTGTCACATTACAAAGGAAAGTCCCACTTCCGGGATGGTTTGACGGTGTGAGGGGACACATTATATGAGTGTGTACTTCAGCGTTTGCAAGGAGCATAATTTTCGGAGCCACCATTTTCCATGTGCAGTATTACTGCTGTACAAGATGGCTCTTTCAGCAACAAATGCCTGGGGGGGGGGTTAAAGGTTCCCTTTCAACTTGCTCCACTGCAGGCTTCGGCCTACACTCTGCTCCTCTTTGATTCCCTGGGTTTCAACACTGTCAGTTGCCACCTGGAAGTGTTGTCTACACAGAAAAAACACTAGGTGATGTGTCAGTGGGGTTCAGCACCGCCAGCTGTTCCCCTGCTGTGTAGTCGGCAACGTGTCCAGCACAAGCCACGCTAGCACAACAGAACAAAAGCTGCCAACAGTGCAGGCTTCGGCCTGCACTCTGCTCCTCTCCTCCTCCTGCTGACCCTGGGCTCAAACACCGCTAGTTTTTGCCCGGAAGTGCTAGCTGCACAGAGAAAAACACCAGCCAATGTGTTAGTGGGGTTTAGCAACGCCAGCTGTTCCCCTGCTGTGTAGCCGGCAACGTGACCTGCAAACGCCACGCAGGCACATGAACTGAAATCAAAGGGAACCTGGCCCCACCCCCCAGGTGTTTCTATGTATAACAGCCACCTAGTACAGCAGTACTGCTGCATTTGTACAAGGTGGCTGACTTTTTCTCCTTGCCCACGTGGAACTCAACACGTACAAAATGTGTCTCATTGAGACCATTCCACTGTCCCTGAGGTGTGACTTTCCTTTCTAATGATACGCAGCACCCCCCTTGGTAGCGTTTCCCGTCTTTTGTCATCATGGTTAGCTGGCTGCGCCTGTGCATCCGCCCTGCTAGAAACAACGCCCCTCGCTGTCATATTTATTTTGTCAGCGAGGGTGTGGTTTATGGGCACGAGCAGTGCATATGTTCGCCTGTCTTAACTCATCTCCTTCCGCCTTCTTCAGACTGTGCGGCCTCCTGGCCGTGGTAGGCGATAAGGGATCAGCTGAGGCCGCCCAGTCTGGAGCAGGTGTAAGGACATGTGTGAGCGGCAAACCTATTTACTGCACAAGGCCACGAATCCCCGCCACGCAGTGTGATTTTTTGAAAACACACTGTGGGTCTGGGATTCATGTCCATCGCTAACCGCAACGGCCGACATGAAATGAGGTCAGAAGACAGGAAGCGCTCACAGCGCATGGCCAAGGGATCACAATAGCGCAGACTCCTGTACAGCAAATAACAACGCTCATGAATCTGCGCCCAGTACCTAGGTGCAAATTTTGACACCTGTGCTGCGTCTCCTTAAAAAGACAAGTCACGCCTCCACAACTGTTTGACAGTATAATGGGCTAAATAGTGTACGTGTTTTATTCAGTGTGTGCAAGGAGCAAACCAAATAGAGCAACCTTTTACTTGTGCAGCATTAATGCTGCACAAGGTGTGGCTCTTGTACCTTGCAACACCTGAGGGGGGTTAAAGGTAACCTTTGAAATTGGTTCAACTAGGCTTCGGCCTACACTCTGCTCCTCTCCTGCTGACCCTGGGCTCAAACACCGCTAGTTTTTGCCCGGAACTGCTAGCTGCACAGAGAAAAACACCAGTCAATGTGTTAGTGGGGTTCAGCACCGCCAGCTGTTCCCCTGCTGTGTAGTCGGCATCGTGTCCAGCACAAGCCACGCTGGCACAACTGACCAAAAGCTGCCACCAGTGCAGGCTTCGGCCTACACATTGCTCCTCTCCTCCTCCTGCTGACCCTGGGCTCTAACACCGCCAGTTTTTGCCCGGACATGCGAGCTGCACAGAGAAAAACACCAGTCAATGTGTCAGTGGGGTTCAGCAACGCCAGCTGTTCACCTGCTGTGTAGCTTGCAACGTGACCTGCAAACGCCACGCAGGCACATGAACTGAAATTGAAGGGAGCCTGCCCCCCACCCCCAGGTGTTTCTATGTAAAACAGCCACCTTGTACAGCAGTACTGCTGTATTTTTACAAGGTGGCTGACTTTTTCTCCTTGCCCACGTGGAACTCAACACGTACAAAATGTGTCTCATTGAGACCATTCCACTGTCCCTGAGGTGTGACTTTCCTTTCTAATGATACGCAGCACCACCCTTGTTAGCGCTGCCCGTCTTTTGACATCATTGGTTAGCTGGCTGCGCCTGTGCGTCTGCCCTGCTCGAAACAACGCCCCTCGGTGTCTTATTTTTTTGAACAGCGAGGGTGTGATTGATGGGCATGTGCAGTGCATATGTTTGCCTGTGTTCACTTATCTCCTTCCGCCTTCTTCAGACTGGGTGTCCTCATGGCCGCGGCAGGCGATAAGGGATCAGATGAGGCCGCCCAGTCTGAAGCAGGTGTAAGGACATGTGTGAGCGTCAAACATATTTACTGAACAAGGCCACGAATCCCAGCCACGCAGTGTGATTTTTTGAAAACACACTGTGGGTCTGGGATTCATGTCCATCGCTAACCGTAACGGCCGACATTAAATGAGGTCAGAAGACAGGAAGCGCTCACAGCGCATGGCCAAGGGATCACAATAGCGCAGACTCCTGTACAGCAAATAACAATGCTCAGGAATCTGCGCACAGCAGCTAGGTGTAAATTTTGACACCTGTGCTGCATCTCCTTAAAAAGACAAGTCACGCCTCCACTACTGTTTGACAGTATAATGGGCTAAATAGTGTACGTGTTTCATTCAGCGTGTGCAAGGAGCAAAATTAAATAGAGCAACCTTTGACTTGTGCATCATTAATGCTGTTCAAGGTGTGGCTCTTGTACCTTGCAACACCTGAGGGGTGGGTTAAAGGTAACCTTTGAAATTGGTTCAACTAGGCTTCGGCCTACACTCTGCTCCTCTACTCCTCCTGCTGACCCTGGGCTCAAACACCGCTAGTTTCTGCCCGGAACTGCTAGCTGCACAGAGAAAAACACCAGTCAATGTGTTCGTGGGGTTCAGCACCGCCAGCTGTTCCCCTGCTGTGTAGTTGGCATCGTGTCCAGCACAAGCCACCCTGGCACAACCGACCAAAAGCTGCCACCAGTGCAGGCTTCGGCCTACACTCTGCTCCTCTCCTCCTCCTGCTGACCCTGGGCTCAAACACCGCCAGTTTCTGCCCGGACATGCTAGCTGCACAGAGAAAAACACCAGCCAATGTGTTAGTGGGGTTCAGCACCGCCAGCTGTTCCCCTGCTGTGTAGTCGGCATCGTGTCCAGCACAAGCCACGCTGGCACAACTGACCAAAAGCTGCCACCAGTGCAGGTTTCGGCCTACACTTTGCTCCTCTCCTCCTCCTGCTGACCCTGGGCTCAAACAACGCCAGTTTCTGCCCGGACATGCTAGCTGCACAGAGAAAAACACCAGCCAATGTGTTAGTGGGGTTCAGCACCGCCAGCTGTTCCCCTGCTGTGTAGCTGGCAACGTGTCCTGCAAACGCCACGCAGGCACATGAACTGAAATTGAAGGGAGCCTGCCCCCCACCCCCAGGTGTTTCTATGTATAACAGCCACCTTGTACAGCAGTACTGCTGCATTTGTACAAGGTGGCTGACTTTTTGTCCTTGCCCACGTGGAACTCAAAACGTACAAAATGTGTCTCATTGAGACCATTCCACTGTCCCTGAGGTGTGACTTTCCTTTCTAATGATACGCAGCACCCCCCTTGGTAGCGCTTCCCGTCTTCTGACATCATTGGTTGGCTTGTTGCGCCTGTGCGTCCGCCCTGCCTGAAACAATGCTCCTCGTTGTCTTATTTTGACTGCGAGGGTGTGATTGATGGGCACGAGCAGTGCATATCTTCACCTGTCTTAACTCATCTCCTTCCGCCTTCTTCAGACTGTGCAGCCTCATGGCCGCGGCATGCGAGAAGGGATCAGCAGAGGCCGCCCAGTCTGAAGCAGGTGTAAGGACGTGTGTGAGCGGCCAAAATATTTACTGCTCAAGGCCACGAATCACAGCACCGCAGTGTGACTTTATGAAAAGGCACTGTGGGTCTGGGATTTATGGCCATCGTTAACCGCACCGGCCAACATGAAATGAGGTCATAAGACGGGCAGCTCTAACAGGGCATTGCCAAGGGATAACACAAGAGCGCAGACTCCTGTACAGCAAATAACAACGCTCAGGAAGCTGCGCCAAGCACCAAGGCGTTATTTGGGACACCTGTGCTGCGTCTCCTTAAAAAGCCAAGTCACGCATCCACTACAGTTTGACTGTAGAATGGGCTAAATTGTGTACGTCTTTCATTCAGCGTGTGCAAGTAGACAAGTTAATAGAGCAACCTTTCACTTGTGCAGCATTAATACTGCACAAGGTGTGTCTCTTGTACTTTGTAACACCTGAGGGGGGGTTAAAGGTTTCCTTTGAAATTGGTTCAAATAGGCTTCGGCCTACACTCTGCTCCTCTCCTCCTCCTCCTGCTTCAACACGGCCTCTAACATCGCTAGTTTTTGACAGCAAGTGCTAGCTGCACAGAGAAAAACACACGCCATTGTGTTAGTGGGGTTCAGCAACGCCAGCTGTTCCCCCACTGTGTAGCCGGCAACGCAGACACAAAGCTGCCTCCAGTGCAGGCTTCGGCCTACACTCTTCTCCCCCTGCTTACCCTTAGCTCCAATACCGCTAGTTGGGGCTCTAGGAGGACAATCTTTAATAGGCAACGCATCTGGGTTCCAGCAACGCCAGCTGGTTCTCGGCAGTGTTTTTGACACAGGTACTCCCTCGTGCCAAGCCTGGTTTCAGCACCGTCAGCTGTTTCCGGGTTGTGTCAAGCTTACTGAGACGCCTATGCTTGCCCCGTCGTGGTGCGGTCGGGTTAGCCAACTCCAGGGTGCCTCCAGTTTAGGAGCTTCCTATGTGGGCTGCGTGAACTGGTAGTCAAGGTTGGTTCTGTAGTGCCAGTAGGCCCAGCTCCCCCTGTAGGACTGTTGGGGTTCGGTAACTGCGGCTGCCTCGCGGCCTAGCTGTTCTCTCCTCTCCTGTGGGCCTTGGGGTCCACCACCTGGTTCCAGCACCATCAGCTGGTTCCGGGCCGAGCCTTTGGCTTAGGTGCCTCCTCCTGGGTATCCGAGTTCCGCCAACGTCAGGCGGTCCTTGGTAGTGCTTTTAAGCGCGGGCACCTACAGCTTAGTAACCGGGTTCCAGCACCGCCAGCTGGTCCTCGGTCGTGCCATTGGCTCTTGCACACTGGGGCAACGCATCTGGGTTCCAGCAACGCCAGCTGGTTCTCGGCAGTGTTTTTGACACAGGTACTCCCTCGTGCCAAGCCTGGTTTCAGCACCGTCAGCTGTTTCCGGGTTGTGTCAAGCTCACTGAGACGCCTATGCTTGCCCCGTCGTGGTGCGGTCGGGTTAGCCAACTCCAGGGTGCCTCCAGTTTAGGAGCTTCCTATGTGGGCTGCGTGAACTGGTAGTCAAGGCTGGTTCTGTAGTGCCAGTAGGCCCAGCTCCCCCTGTAGGACTGTTGGGGTTTGGTAACTGCGGCTGCCTCGCGGCCTAGCTGTTCTCTCCTCTCCTGTGGGCCTTGGGGTCCACCACCTGGTTCCAGCACCGTCAGCTGGTTCCGGGCCGAGCCTTTGGCTTAGGTGCCTCCTCCTGGGTATCCGAGTTCCGCCAACGTCAGGCGGTCCTTGGTAGTGCTTTTAAGCGCGGGCACCTACAGCTTAGTAACCGGGTTCCAGCACCGCCAGCTGGTCCTCTTTCGTGCCATTGGCTATTGCACACTGGGGCAACGCATCTGGGTTCCAGCAACCCCAGCTGGTTCTCGGCAGTGTTTTTGACACAGGTACTCCCTCGTGCCAAGCCTGGTTTCAGCACCGTCAGCTGTTTCCGGGTTGTGTCAAGCTCACTGAGACGCCTATGCTTGCCCCGTCGTGGTGCGGTCGGGTTAGCCAACTCCAGGGTGCCTCCAGTTTAGGAGCTTCCTATGTGGGCTGCGTGAACTGGTAGTCAAGGCTGGTTCTGTAGTGCCAGTAGGCCCAGCTCCCCCTGTAGGACTGTTGGGGTTCGGTAACTGCGGCTGCCTCGCGGCCTAGCTGTTCTCTCCTCTCCTGTGGGCCTTGGGGTCCACCACCTGGTTCCAGCACCGTCAGCTGGTTCCAGGCCGAGCCTTTGGCTTATGTGCCTCCTCCTGGGTATCCGAGTTCCGCCAACGTCAGGCGGTCCTTGGTAGTGCTTTTAAGCGCGGGCACCTACAGCTTAGTAACCGGGTTCCAGCACCGCCAGCTGGTCCTCGGTCGTGCCATTGGCTCTTGCACACTGGGGCAACGCATCTGGGTTCCAGCAACGCCAGCTGGTTCTCGGCAGTGTTTTTGACACAGGTACTCCCTCGTGCCAAGCCTGGTTTCAGCACCGTCAGCTGTTTCCGGGTTGTGTCAAGCTCACTGAGACGCCTATGCTTGCCCCGTCGTGGTGCGGTCGGGTTAGCCAACTCCAGGGTGCCTCCAGTTTAGGAGCTTCCTATGTGGGCTGCGTGAACTGGTAGTCAAGGCTGGTTCTGTAGTGCCAGTAGGCCCAGCTCCCCCTGTAGGACTGTTGGGGTTCGGTAACTGCGGCTGCCTCGCGGCCTAGCTGTTCTCTCCTCTCCTGTGGGCCTTCGGGTCCACCACCTGGTTCCAGCACCGTCAGCTGGTTCCAGGCCGAGCCTTTGGCTTATGTGCCTCCTCCTGGGTATCCGAGTTCCGCCAACGTCAGGCGGTCCTTGGTAGTGCTTTTAAGCGCGGGCACCTACAGCTTAGTAACCGGGTTCCAGCACCGCCAGCTGGTCCTCGGTCGTGCCATTGGCTCTTGCACACTGGGGCAACGCATCTGGGTTCCAGCAACGCCAGCTGGTTCTCGGCAGTGTTTTTGACACAGGTACTCCCTCGTGCCAAGCCTGGTTTCAGCACCGTCAGCTGTTTCCGGGTTGTGTCAAGCTCACTGAGACGCCTATGCTTGCCCCGTCGTGGTGCAATCGGGTTAGCCAACTCCAGGGTGCCTCCAGTTTAGGAGCTTCCTATGTGGGCTGCGTGAACTGGTAGTCAAGGCTGGTTCTGTAGTGCCAGTAGGCCCAGCTCCCCCTGTAGGACTGTTGGGGTTCGGTAACTGCGGCTGCCTCGCGGCCTAGCTGTTCTCTCCTCTCCTGTGGGCCTTCGGGTCCACCACCTGGTTCCAGCACCGTCAGCTGGTTCTCGGCAGTGTCTTTTGCTCTTGTACCTTCTGCTCCCCATCCTGGTTCCAGTACCGTCAGCTGGTTCCGGGCAGAGCCTTTGGCTTAGGTGCCTCCTTCTGGGTATCCAAGTTCCACCAACGTCAGGTGGTCCTTGGTAGTGCTTTCAGGCACGGGTACCTCCTGCTTAGTAACCGGGTTCCAGTAACATCAGCTGGTCCTCGGTAGTTCCATTGGCTCTTGGACCTTCGGCTACCCATCCGGGTTCCAGTACCGTCAGCTGGTTCTCGGCAGTGTCTTTTGCTCTTGTACCTTCTGCTCCCCATCCTGGTTCCAGTAACGTCAGCTGGTTCCGGGCAGAGCCTTTGGCTTAGGTGCCTCCTTCTGGGTATCCGAGTTCCGCCAACGCCAGGCGGTCCTTGGTAGTGCTTTTTAGCACGGGTACCTCCTGCTTAGTAACCGGGTTCCAGTAACGTCAGCTGGTCCTCGGTAGTTCCATAGGCTCTTGAACCTTCGTGTAGCCATCCGAGTTCCAGTTCCATCAGCTGGTTCTTGGCATTTTCTCAGCCTTCTTGTACCTTCTGCTGCATTTCCAAGTTTAAGACCCTAAAGTCGACGACCCGGAAGACCACCCCGATGACGACGACCCGGAAGACCACCCCGATGACGACGACGACGACCCGGAAGACCACCCCGATGACGACGGCGGAGACGACGACGGCGGAGACGACGACGGCTGAGACGACGACGGCGGAGATGACGACACTGGAGACGACGACCCTGGAGATGACGACATGGAAGACCGAGAAGCAGAAGAACAAGAGGCTGCAGAACAAAGAGCAGAAGAACATTAAGCATAAGACTTAATATCAGAGCAAAAGATATTATCTAAATTATATGCAGAAGAAGACTAAGCAGTGTATGGGGGTGAGTCCGTTCCTCCTCGTGGTGCCCCTGGATAAAGCCTGATGCTGCAGGCCAAACTGAACGCGGACAAATGTAACTTTTGTGACTGGCAGAACGGAAGGTGTAATCTTCCAACTTTTATAGATAACAACTACGGGAATGCCTGTCACAAATGAGAATATGATGAAGAAGTAGAATAGGAAGAATAATAACAGTGGAATAAAAAGAATATGTAGAATAGGAAGAATAATAATAGTTGAATAAAATGAATATGAAGAATGTAATAAAAAAAAAAAAGGTAGAAGATGAAGAAGAAGATGAATAAGGTGAAGAAGAAGTTGATGTCAAAGATGCTGATGATGATGAAGATGAAAGTGTGGGAAAAGTAAAAAAAAAAAAGAAAAAAAAGAAGGGGAAGGGCGTGGAATAGTGAAACATCAATATCTGACAAAATAAAAAAAAATTTACATACTCAATATCTTTTTCACTCCGAACGTCTTTAAAAAAAAAAAAAACATGCTATTCTATTTGATTGGGCTAAACCTCATTTCCTTTAATGTCTCCGCCACCTCCCACAATACATCCTACATTATTCTTAGTTGTTTTCCTTGATGTAGAATGAACCTACAAGGAAAGAAAGGGTTTATTTTAATTCCGATATTTTGGTCCCATTGACTTGCATTGGGATCGCGTATCGGTATCGGCGATATCCGATATTTTTTGAATATCGGCCGATCCCAACCGATACCGATACTTTCCGATATCGGAAGGTATCGCTCAACACTAGCCGGAGCTCCCGTTCCAAATCTCTCCCCCTAATCTCCCTTGGTGGAATTTTGAGGAAATCACTGTTAAAGGTGGAACGTGCCAAGATATTCGTGGTCTCTTGTGCGTTATAGGAAAATGTAGACATGACCTGACAGTGTGCTACACGTATGGGGAACTATACGTAGTAGAAAAAACCGTGTGCACTACTGTAAGGATGGTGCTAAGGTAGGTTCCCACACCTTAGTGTAATATACAAAAGAACCTAACACTCAACTTGATGCTCAAAGTGAAAGATTTATTGTAGTACCAAATAAACGTTTCGGTCCACCACACGGACCTTCATCAGTAACTACAGGTGAAAATAATAATACAAATAATAAAAAAACAAAATGAATACATAAATAAATAAAGTATATACATAGCATATGAAGGTTTAGGATAACGGCATCGGTATCATATGTACAGGTCGATAGATACAGTGACAGAATCGCCAGCGAGAACCATGTAGAATATCGAGGCATAATCATGTTCCGTGTGTAGGAGTAGGAGGTACACAGGAAAATTATAGAAAACCGTGTGACTTGTACTGAGCTTTAAGTAGGGTCAAAGAGACCAAGGTGTCAGGGCACACGTGTAAAGCAGCGTCTAAGGGTCATAATAGATGGTATAAAAATAGTGCCCTATAGGTGGAGTGTAAAGGAAATATAACTTGCGTCATACCTAGTGCCAGAGCTCCGTAGGGAAAACTATGTAGGACCAATTACTGGGGGCAGAAGAGAGAGATGGGAAAGGTGAGCCTGCTGTCAGACTATATGAAAGAAGTCGTGCTCCGCTGGAGAAAGGAGTTACCTGTTCCGGGTGAGATAAGCTGTGCCATGAGCTAGACGCGGTATCCACCGCTGGTCTAGTCGTAAGAGTGAGAGACCGCTGTATAAAGGCAGGAGGAGGGGCTCGTAGGCCAATAGGAGAGCGTGCGGCGAGACCGGAAGTGCGTCACGCTGTCATGACAACGCGGTAGCGCTTTGAGGCAGCGGCGTGTGTGCGTCGCACAATAGGTCCGGCGGAAATGACAACATAGTATAACAGTCCGGCAAAACAGAGGCACAGGGAGAAAGGTTCCGTCTAGAGCAAGAGGATGAACGAGTTCTCACAGATAGGGGGAGGCGGTGCCTAAAGGAGAACCAGTGGTGGGTGGAGGATCTCCATAGTGTCTACGCTGAGTCGAGTCACAGATAGAGGAGCAGAGTGAGGAATGTGACCATATTCCAGTGCGTTAGATGAGTGACATGAGCGGACCTCAGTATAGCTGATTCTAATGATAAAGGAAAGAAAAGGAGATAATTAGTACCTTACATACAAATACAATTGTATACAGATTAATATACATATGGCTATCCGCATTATAGCCATGCAAGGTGCAGGTGTAGAACCGGAGAGTAAAACATATAAAGATGGTGGTATGGCATAACATTGTATAAGGAGGAGACTAAAAATCGCATCTACCCAGTTAAATATATAGAACCTATAGGTCTACCAAAATAAAAGGGGGAACCCACATAGTATTACAAAAATGATGCCAGATCATACTCTCTATTAAGGCCCAGTGGATGAAGGGTCTCTAATGTATGGATCCAAAAGGCCTCCCTACATTTTAGACGGGCCACTCGGTCACCACCCCGTCTGTTAGGAGGGATGTGCTCAATGACTTGGAACTGTAGTTGTGAAACACTATGGCCTTGAGTGCTGAAGTGTGACGGGATGGGTAATATAAGGTTCTTGCACCGGATCGTGGATTTGTGTTTGGAGATGCGATCACGTATGGACTGCGTGGTTTCTCCCACGTAAAGGAGTCCGCAGGGGCATTTGATCAGATATATGACCCATGATGAGGCACACGTGAAGTACCCTGGGATACGGAATGTTTTGCCAGAACGAGGATGATGAAAGGAAGAACCCTTCAGGACATTGTGGCATTGCGCACAGTTGAGGCATGGGAAACTCCCCGTGCGGGGATTTTGTAGAAATTGTTGGCGAGGTGAGGCTTTACATGACCCCACGTCCGCCCTTACGAGAGAATCTTTCAGGTTTATTGGGCGTTTGAAACTAGGGAGAAATGCACGTTGCATGGCTATAATGCGGATAGCCATATGTATATTAATCTGTATACAATTGTATTTGTATGTAAGGTACTAATTATCTCCTTTTCTTTCCTTTATCATTAGAATCGGCTATACTGAGGTCCGCTCATGTCACTCATCTAACGCACTGGAATATGGTCACATTCCTCACTCTGCTCCTCTATCTGTGACTCGACTCAGCGTAGACACTATGGAGATCCTCCACCCACCACTGGTTCTCCTTTAGGCACCGCCTCCTCCTATCTGTGAGAACTCGTTCATCCTCTTGCTCTAGACGGAACCTTTCTCCCTGTGCCTCTGTTTTGCCGGACTGTTATACTATGTTGTCATTTCCGCCGGACCTATTGTGCGACGCACACATGCCGCTGCCTCACAGCGCTACCGCGTTGTCATGACAGCGTGACGCACTTCCGGTCTCGCCGCACGCTCTCCTATTGGCCTACGAGCCCCTCCTCCTGCCTTTATACAGCGGTCTCTCACTCTTACGACTAGACCAGCGGTGGATACCGCGTCTAGCTCATGGCACAGCTTATCTCACCCGGAACAGGTAACTCCTTTCTCCAGCGGAGCACGACTTCTTTCATATAGTCTGACAGCAGGCTCACCTTTCCCATCTCTCTCTTCTGCCCCCAGTAATTGGTCCTACATAGTTTTCCCTACGGAGCTCTGGCACTAGGTATGACGCAAATTATATTTCCTTTACACTCCACCTATAGGGCACTATTTTTATACCATCTATTATGACCCTTAGACGCTGCTTTACACGTGTGCCCTGACACCTTGGTCTCTTTGACCCTACTTAAAGCTCAGTACGGTACGTGTCACACGGTTTTCTATAATTTTCCTGTGTACCTCCTACTCCTACACACGGAACATGATTATGCCTCGATATTCTACATGGTTCTCGCTGGCGATTCTGTCACTGTATCTATCGACCTGTACATATGATACCGATGCCGTTATCCTAAACCTTCATATGCTATGTATATACTTTATTTATTTATGTATTTATTTTGTTTTTTTATCATTTGTATTATTATTTTCACCTGTAGTTACTGATGAAGGTCCGTGTGGTGGACCGAAACGTTTATTTGATACTACAATAAATCTTTCACTTTGAGCATCAAGTTGAGTGCTAGGTTCTTTTGTATGTTTTTTCCTGCTGTCTCCCCCCAAAAAAAATGGGAGCTTTAAATTGCCACTAAGTGGATCTACGTGAGTTCTCTTTTGTGTATATCTGCCAGCCACGTTCTGCCTTGTACATTGTGTGGTGTAATACACAGGGCATGTTTTTCCTGCAGTCTTCTCTCCAAAAAAAGGGAGATGTAAATTCTCCAAAAGTTAATATACACCTTCTACCTTGTTTAACAGTAGCATATAACGTTTGTTATTTTGGTAACATTTCCGCAAAAATGAGGAAGTCTGGTGGAAGAGGCCGTGGGCGGTCTGTTGTGAATTCTGTTTTCGGGCTCCCTCCTATGGTCATGAATGGTACTTCGGCTGGTTCTGTCCATGGACTTTCTCTGGTGCCTGTGGGTGTTTCTGAGTTTCCTTCCACAGGTGACGAGGCTAATTCGTTAGTGGGCTGCTCTATTTAACTCCACTTGGATCTTTGCCCGATGCCAGCTGTCAATGTTGTAGCATTGGTCTAGTTCGCTCCTGGATCTTTCTGGTTACCTGTTTCCTCCAGCAGAAGCTAAGTTTCGCTTTGCTTTTTTCTTGTTTGCTATTTTTTCTGTCCAGCATGCTTATGTGAATTTTGCCTTGCTTGCTGGAAGCTCTGGGACGCAGAGGGGCGCCTCCGCTCCGTTAGTCGGTGCGGAAGGTATTTTTCCCTGCACTCTGTGTGGCTTTTTTAGGGTTTTGTGCTGACTGCAAAGTGACCTTTCCTATCTTCTGTCTGTTTAGTAAGTTGGGCCTCTCTTTGCTAAATCTATTTCATCTCTGTGTTTGTGATTCCATCTTACTCACAGTCAATATATGTGGGGGGCTGCCTTTTCCTTTGGGGAATTTTCTCTGAGGCAAGATACGCTTATTTTTCCTATTTCTAGGGCTAGCTAGTTCTGAGGCTGTGACGAGGCGCCTAGGTCATGATAGGAGCGCTCCACGGCTATTTCTAGTGTGCGTGATAGGATTAGGGATTGCGGTCAGCAGAGGTTCCACTTCCCAGAGCTTGTCCTGTATTAATGTACTATCAGGTCTTTCCTGGTGTTCTAACTACCAGGTCCACTATTTGTTCTAACCACCAGATCATAACAGTACAGCTGGCCAAAAGTATTGATGCATCTCAATTGAGGGATAAGTGAAGCTCTGAGACCATTTTTTTTTCTTTGCAGCGTGTTCCGTTTCACTTTTCCCCTTTACCTCTGGGTGGTTCAGAACACAGGTGTAGGCATGGACATTCAAGGTCTGTCCTCTTGGATGGATAGTCTCACTACAAGGGTACAAAACATTCAAGATTTTGTGGTTCAGAATCCGATGTCGGAGCCTAGGATTTATTTTTTGGTGATAGATCTAAGTTCTTGAATTTCAAAAATAATTGTAAATTGTTTCTAGCTTTGAAACCTTGCTCCTCAGGTGATCCTGTTCAACAAGTAAGGATCATTATTTCTTTGTTACGTGGTGACCCTCAAGACTGGGCATTTTCCCTTGCGCCAGGAGATCCGGCATTGCGTGATGCGGATGCGTTTTTCCTGGCGCTCGGATTGCTTTATGACGAACCCAATTCAGTGGATCAGGCAGAGAAAATCTTGCTGGCTCTGTGTCAGGGTCAGGATGAAGCAGAGATATATTGTCAGAAGTTTAGAAAGTGGTCTGTGCTTACTCAGTGGAATGAATGTGCCCTGGCAGCAATCTTCAGAAAGGGTCTCTCTGAAGCCCTCAAAGATGTCATGGTGGGATTTCCCATGCCTGCTGGTCTGAATGAGTCTATGTCTTTGGCTATTCAGATCGATCGGCGCTTGCGTGAGCGTAAAACTGTGCACCATTTGGCGGTACTATCTGAGCATGGGCCTGAGCCTATGCAGTGTGATAGGAATTTGACCAGAGCTGAACGGCAGGAACACAGACGTCGGAATGGGCTGTGTTTTTACTGTGGTGATTCCACTCATGCTATCTCCGATTGTCCTAAGCGCACTAGGCGGTTCGCTAGGTCTGCCACCATTGGTACGGTACGGTCAAAATTTCTATTGTCTGTTACTCTGATTTGTTCTTTGTCTTCCTACTCTGTTATGGCATTTGTGGATTCAGGCGCCGCCCTGAATTTGATGGACTTGGAGTATGCTAGGCGCTGTGGTTTTTTCTTGGAGCCCTTGCAGCATCCTATTCCATTGAGAGGAATTGATGCTACGCCTTTGGCCAAGAATAAGCCTCAGTACTGGACCCAATTGACCATGTGCATGGCTCCTGCACATCAGGAGGATATCCGTTTTTTGGAGTTACATAATCTGCATGATGTGGTCGTTTAGGGGTTACCATGGCTACAGGTCCATAATCCAGTATTGGACTGGAAATCTATGTCTGTGTCCAGCTGGGGTTGCCAGGGGGTACATGGTGATGTTCCATTTTTGTCAATTTTGTCTTCTACTCCTTCTGAAGTTCCGGAGTTTTTGTCGGATTATCAGAATGTATTTGATGAGCCCAAAGCCAGTGCCCTACCTCCTCATAGGGATTGCGATTGTGCAATTAATTTGATTCCTGGTAGTAAGTTTCCTAAGGGCCGATTGTTCAATTTATCTATGCCAGAACACGCCGCTATGCGGAGTTATATAAAGGAATCCTTGGAGAAAGGCCATATTCGCCCATCGTCATCACCGTTGGGAGCAGGGTTCTTTTTTGTGGCCAAGAAGGATGGTTCTTTGAGACCTTGTATTGATTACCGCCTTCTTAATAAAATTACTGTCAAATTTCAGTATCCTTTGCCGTTGCTGTCCGACTTGTTTGCTCGTATTAAAGGGGCTAGTTGGTTTACCAAGATTGACCTTCGAGGGGCGTATAATCTTGTGCGTATTAAACGGGGCGATGAATGGAAAACAGCATTTAATACGCCCGAGGGCCATTTTGAGTACCTGGTGATGCCATTCGGGCTTTCCAATGCTCCATCAGTATTTCAGTCCTTTATGCATGACATCTTCCGAGAGTACCTGGATAAATTCCTGATTGTGTATTTGGATGATATTTTGGTCTTTTCGGATGATTGGGAGTCTCATGTGAAGCAGGTCAGAATGGTGTTCCAGGTCCTTCGTGCTAATTCCTTGTTTGTGAAGGGGTCAAAGTGTCTCTTTGGAGTTCAGAAGGTTTCATTTTTGGGGTTCATTTTTTCCCCTTCTACCGTCGAGATGGACCCTGTTAAAGTCCAGGCCATTCATGATTGGACTCAGCCGACATCTGTGAAGAGCTTGCAAAAGTTCCTGGACTTTGCTAATTTTTATCGTCGCTTCATCGCTAATTTTTCTAGTTTTGCTAAACCGTTGACTGATTTGACCAAGAAGGGTGCTGATGTGGTCAATTGGTCTTCTGCGGCCGTGGATGCTTTTCAGGAATTGAAGCGTCGTTTTTCTTCTCCCCCTGTGTTGTGCCAGCCAGATGTTTCGCTCCCGTTTCAGGTTGAGGTTGATGCCTCTGAGATTGGAGCAGGGGCTGTTTTGTCGCAAAGAAGTTCTGATGGCTCGGGAATGAAGCCATGTGCTTTCTTTTCTAGAAAGTTTTCGCCTGCTGAGCGCAATTATGATGTTGGTAATCGAGAATTGTTGGCCATGAAGTGGGCATTCGAGGAGTGGCGTCATTGGCCTGAAGGAGCCAAGCATCGCGTGGTGGTCTTGACAGATCACAAAAATTTGACTTATCTTGAGTCTGCCAAACGGTTGAATCCGAGACAGGCTCGATGGGCATTATTTTTCTCCCGTTTTGATTTTGTGGTTTCGTACATTCCGGGCTCTAAGAATGTGAAGGCTGATGCCCTGTCAAGGAGTTTTGTGCCTGACTCTCCGGGTGTTTCTGAGCCGGCAGGTATTCTCAAAGAGGGGATAATTTTGTCTGCCATCTCCCCTGATTTGTGGCGGGTGCTGCAAAAATTTCAGGCTGATAGACCTGACCGTTGCCCAGCAGAGAAACTGTTTTGTCCCTGATAAATGGACTAGCAGAGTTATCTCTGAGCTTCATTGTTCGGTGTTGGCTGGGCATCCTGGAATCTTTGGTACCAGAGATTTGGTGGCTAGATCCTTTTGGTGGCCTTCTTTGTCACGGGATGTGCGTTCTTTTGTAAAGTCCTGTGGGACTTGTGCTCGGGCTAAGCCCTGCTGTTCTCATGCTATTGGGTTGCTTTTGCCCTTGCCGGTCCCAAAGAGGCCCTGGACGCATATTTCTATGGATTTTATTTCAGATCTCCCCGTCTCTCAAAAGATGTCAGTCATTTGGGTGGTTTGTGATCGCTTTTCTAAGATGGTCCATTTGGTACCCTTGTCTAAATTGCCTTCCTCCTCTGATTTGGTGCCATTGTTTTTCCAGCATGTGGTTCGTTTACATGGCATCCCGGAGAACATCGTATCGGACAGAGGTTCTCAGTTTGTTTCGAGGTTTTGGCGATCCTTTTGTGCTAGGATGGGCATTGATTTGTCTTTTTCCTCGGCTTTCCATCCTCAGACAAATGGCCAAACCGAACGTACTAATCAGACGTTGGAAACGTATCTGAGATGCTTTGTTTCTGCTGATCAGGATGATTGGGTGTCCTTTTTGCCGTTGGCTGAGTTTGCCCTTGATAATCGGGCCAGCTCGGCTACTTTGGTTTCGCCGTTTTTCTGCAATTCTGGTTTCCATCCTCGTTTCTCTTCAGGGCAGGTTGACTCTTCGGACTGTCCTGGTGTAGAAACTGTGGTGAATAGGTTGCAGCAGATTTGGACTCATGTGGTGGACAATTTGACATTGTCCCAGGAGAAGGCTCAACGTTTCGCTAACCGCCGGCGCTGTGTGGGTCCCCGACTTCGTGTTGGGGATTTAGTTTGGTTGTCGTCTCGTTATGTTCCTATGAAGGTTTCCTCTCCTAAGTTTAAGCCTCGTTTCATTGGTCCGTATAAAATTTCTGAGGTTATCAATCCTGTGTCATTTCGTTTGGCCCTTCCAGATTCTTTTGCCATCCATAATGTCTTCCATAGGTCGTTATTGCGGAGATACGTGGCGCCTGTGGTTCCATCCGTTGACCCTCCTCCCCGTTGTTGGTTGAGGGGGAGTTGGAGTATGTGGTGGAGAAGATTTTGGATTCTCGTATTTCGAGACGGAAACTCCAGTACTTGGTCAAGTGGAAGGGTTATGGTCAGAAGGATAATTCCTGGGTTTTTGCCTCTGATGTTCATGCGGCCGATCTGGTTCGTGCCTTTCATTTGGCTCATCCTGGTCGGCCTGGGGGCTCTGGTGAGGGTTCGGTGACCCCTCCTCAAGGGGGGGGTACTGTTGTGAATTCTGTTTTCGGGCTCCCTCCTGTGGTCATGAATGGTACTTCGGCTGGTTCTGACCATGGACTTTCTCTGGTGCCTGTGGGTGTTTCTGAGTTTCCTTCCACAGGTGACCAGGCTAATTCGTTAGTGGGCTGCTCTATTTAACTCCACTTGGATCTTTGCCCGATGCCAGCTGTCAATGTTGTAGCATTGGTCTAGTTCGCTCCTGGATCTTTCTGGTTACCTGTTTCCTCCAGCAGAAGCTAAGTTTCGCTTTGCTTTTTTCTTGTTTGCTATTTTTTCTGTCCAGCATGCTTATGTGAATTTTGCCTTGCTTGCTGGAAGCTCTGGGACGCAGAGGGGCGCCTCCGCTCCGTTAGTCGGTGCGGAAGGTATTTTTCCCTGCACTCTGTGTGGCTTTTTTAGGGTTTTGTGCTGACTGCAAAGTGACCTTTCCTATCTTCTGTCTGTTTAGTAAGTTGGGCCTCTCTTTGCTAAATCTATTTAATCTCTGTGTTTGTGATTTCATCTTACTCACAGTCAATATATGTGGGGGGCTGCCTTTTCCTTTGGGGAATTTTCTCTGAGGCAAGATAGGCTTATTTTTCCTATCTCTAGGGCTAGCTAGTTCTGAGGCTGTGACGAGGCGCCTAGGTCATGATAGGAGCGCTCCCGGCTATTTCTAGTGTGCAGAAGCAGCAGGAACAAGTTTTGGCTTTCCTTGCTGACTGAGCCTCTAGCTCTTTCACCTCCTCTTCAGAAGCTTCAAAATCTGAAACCAGCGAGTCGTCAGTGGCTGCTCCAGGTCCGGAAAAAATTGCTTCCTTGTGTCCTTCACCCAAAACAAAAGTGAAGGATGCGGCTGGCAACACTACACAACAATACTCCATGGAGCTCTT
Source organism: Ranitomeya imitator (assembly GCF_032444005.1). Lineage (NCBI taxonomy): Eukaryota > Metazoa > Chordata > Amphibia > Anura > Dendrobatidae > Ranitomeya > Ranitomeya imitator. Next base: position 463,013,208 of record NC_091287.1, on the reverse strand, counting down.
TACACATACCGTGCCTGGGTTAGAGAGGGAAATTGTTAAAAACCCATTACAGGATGAATCTGACATGGAGTGCACAGATGCACAGCCACAGCTTGATTATTATGCTGTTCCATTGACTCAGATCACTTCTTTGCCCTCGCAGTGTACTGAGCCCGAATCTGACCCTGATGACACTATGGTTCCCAGTCCCGAACGCTATAGCACCTTAAACGGTGACACAGAGGACGGTGCACATGAAATTGAAGAGGAGGTGATAGATGACCCAGTTGTTGACCCTGACTGGCAGCCATTGGGGGAAGAGGGTGCCGCTGCCTGTAGCTCAGAAGCAGAGGAGGATGATCTGCAGCAACCATCTATATCGCAAAAGCTGTCATCTGGCAGGCCCGCATCAGGCCCAAAACATGTGTCAAAAACCACCACAGGTGTAGGACAGCGCTGCAATCCGGTGACAGTAGCACTGCGTGCAAAGCCTGAAAAGTATTCCATAGTAGGACGAGTGGAGTGTGGCAATTTTTTAACCAAGATCCAATGATCAGTCAAAAGTTATATGTATGAAATGCTCCAAGACCTTTAGCAGAGGGAGGAATCTATACAACGTGCATGCGTAGACATCTAACCAGCAGGCACTTGGAAGCATGGACTAACTACCAAACTTCCCATACCGTTGATGCACCTGCTCATATTGAAGTTAGTCAGCAACGCAACATTACTTCCCTCACAGGAAGCCCACCGTTTATGACACCACCAGTTGCAAATGTGGAGGTGTTGTCGCAAGGCCAAAGCAGTCAGGGAATCACAAGGTTCATGGTTGGAAACACTGTAGGTAGGCCCGCATCAAGAATACCATTACCAAGCCTCTCTCAATCTGCCATGTCCACCACCACCCCCGCTAGTTCCACCATATGCAGCTCTCCAGTCCAGCTCAGCCTACAAGAGACTCTCCATAGGAAAAGAAAGTACTCTTCCTCTCATCCGCGTACACAAGGTTTGAATGGCTACATTGCTCGACTAATCTCGTTAGAGATGATGCCCTACCGGTTGGTTGAAAGCAAAGCTTTCAAAGCCCTGATGGCCTATGCAGTACCACGCTATGACCTACCCAGTCGACACTTCATTGCGAGAAAAGCTGTCCCAGCACTCCACCAACATGTCAAAGAATGCATTGTCCATGCACTGAGGCAATCAGTCAGTAGAAAGGCGCACCTCACAACTGATGCATGGACCAGTAGGCATGGCCAGAAACGTTATGTATCCATCACGGCACAGTGGGTTAATGTGGTGGATGCAGGGTCCACAGAGGACAGCCATAGTGGCACAATTCTGCCTAGCTCACGGTCTAGGAAATAGTTGGCTGTAGGCATTTGCACCTCCTCCTTCAGAAACAAAAGCTCATCCACAGAGCGCAGTAACACGAACACTCCATCCGCAGCTGCCAGTGTTGCACCCGTGGTGTCCCCTTATGGAACAGCTAGTGGTAAGCGTCAGCAGGCTGTGCTGCAAATGAAGTGTTTGGGCGACAACAGACACACCGCGGAAGTACTGGCCGAGTACTTGCAGCAAGAAACTCAGCCATGGCTGGGCAGTGTACATCTTGAGACAGGCAAGGTAGTGAGTGATAACGGAAGGAATTTTATGGCTCACACCTTGAACATGTTACATAGTTATTAAGATTGAAGGAAGACTTTAAGTCCATCTAGTTCAACCCATAGCCTAACCTAACATGCCCTAACATGTGGTGCAGTGCTTCCTCAAGAATTACCCTGATTTACCAGCCCTGCTCCTGACGGTGCTGTGATGCAGTGGTAGGACCATATACAGTGAAACGGCAGTGACCAAAGCAAGTTCAAACAAAACTTTCTTTTATTGTGTTACTTCACACAGTCAATATAGTATACGGCTTCTTCATACAGTCCATTAATAATGCATGGCTTTATGATGCAGTCAATACACAGGCCGAACTTCCCTCTGTCCAGTTTCCCTGGGTGACCGCATGCCGATAACAAGTCTCTGTACTCACTCAGCGCACTGCACTCTTTATCCTCTGGAGTGCAGCCGGGTACACATAAGACAGCCCAAGACGCAGGGTGTCAGTCTCTCTGGTTCCTTTAGCCTCTGTGCTGCTCCACACAAAGAGCTCTGCCGACAACTGCCCTGTCTGCTTCCAAGAACACACTGACACCCTTCCCCCAGTACTACAGGGCTTTTTAATCAGTCACTGCTTCCCTATTCTAATTACAGCCACAGCTGTGTCTGTAGTACGCCCTCATGGCCTCACTACGCTTCCTTGCACATTCTGGAGAGCACATACAGCGCCCACTAGGGCGCAAACTTTGCTCGCACATCCGCCGGTTGCCCATGCGCTCCAGCCGTATGCTTAACCATCAGCGATCGCTGAATCTTCCCCAGCACTGCCTAATATTAGATGTTGCAACAAGGTGGAACTCTACACTGCACATGCTTCAGAGGCTGTGCGAACAGAGGTGTGCTGTCATGTATTTGTGGGAGGATACACATACACGGGCAGGCAGTTGTCTCGTGTGCAGTGGTCGAAGCTCCAAGACCTCTGTCAAGTCCTTCAGAGTTTTGAGGAATGTACACGGCTGGTAAGTGCAGACGACGCCATCATAAGCATGAGCATCCCACTAATGCATCTGCTGATGCAAAGTTTGACGCACATTAAGGAGCTGGCGTCTGCAGCCGAGGAGGCGGGAAGGGATGATAGTCAGCCATTGTCAGCTCAGGAAACTCTCCTGGACGAGGTGGTGTTGCAAGGTCAGGTGCAGGGTTTTTGCAGCAAACAAGTGATGTTGATTTGCAAGAAAGTGCTCCTCAACCCAGCACAAGCAGTGAATTGACACCTGGAACATTGGCCCACATGGCTGAGTATGCCTTGCGTATCCTAAAAAGGGACCCCTGCATTATCAAAATGATGACCAATGACGATTACTGGTTGGCCTGCCTCCTGGATCCACGATATAAAGGGAAATTACAAAATATCATGCCACATGAGAACCTTGAGCAAATATTGGCTACCAAACAAGCAACTCTTGTAGACCATTTGGTTCAGGCATTCCCAGCACACAGCGGCGGTGATGGTTCTCACACGAGCCATAGGGGGCAAAATGGCAGAGGTGTTAGAGGTGCACAAATCCGAAGTGGCCTTGGACAGAGGGGTTTTATGACCAGGTTGTGGAGTGATTTCGCAATGACCGCTGACATATCAGGTACTGCTGCATCGATTCAAAGTGACAGGAGACAGCTTTTGTCCAGTATGGTTACAAACTACTTTTCCTCCCTTATCGATGTTCTCCCTCACAGGTCATTCCCCTTTCATTACTGGGCATCTAAAATAGACACCTGGCCTGAATTGGCAGAATATGCATTACAGGAGCTCGTTTGCCTTGCTTTTAGTGTGCTATCAGAAAGAGTCTTCAGTGCTGCTGGTTCAATACTGACCGAAAAAAGGACTCGTCTGGCTACCCAAAATGTTGATGATCTAACCTTCATTAAATTGAACCAATCATAGATTTCAAATTATTTTACCCCACCTTCTCCTGCTGACACGTAGATTGCCTGAAAAATGTCTTGCCTTTGGCCTCCTCTTACTGACTTCTCCAATTCCTCAATTTGCAGCTGCTGAATGTCCACCATTGGAAATTTTTATACCTCCCTAAATGGGCTGGCTCCCCCCACAGGGCCGTGGTCACCACCTGGCGCAAGCATCCGTGCGAGTGCCGTTTGCCTGGACAGTTGGGTGTGCCCACTCTTGGACGACGGCACTGACACAGGGTCCCTCATAGTACAATGAAGTGTGTCTGACGATGGTGGTGCACAACCAACGTCAGACACACCATCGTAATATGAGGGGCCCTGTGCCAGTACCGCCGCCCACGACAGAGTATTCCCCCTAGCATGAACAGTGCTCTACCACTTGCAATACTTACGTCTCCCTGCTCCACCACTGTGTAGTCTGTGCTGTTAAATCCTTCAATGGCACTGCCAATACAAATTTGTTGGAATGATAGATGATAGTTAAAATATACAGGGGCCCTGGCCTCCTTTTAGACCAGTTAATACTTTGCACCTACTACCACTGTCTGCTACTCAGCAGAGGAACCCATCCCAGTACCTAGCTATGCCGCCTGTTTAGTCCTGTTACCAATTTTGAACTGCATTTAGCCTACTTTTCTATTGTGGGCCTACAAACTGTATCTGCACCACTCATTACAGTTGTCCTCCACTGAACAAAGCAATGCCGCCTGTTTAGTCCTGTTACTAATTTTGAACTGCATTTAGCCTACTTTATTATTTGGGCCTATATATGTGTTTCCTCCTCATCCTGCCCATTGCCCAGCCACTGCTAGATGAGTCTGCAGGTACATTGACCCAGACCACTACATTCCCCTTGCACTCTACACAGCCAGAATCTGACCCTGATGAAAGTCAGGTTCCCCTTCCCGCATACTATACCACCTTACTTGGGGACAAAGAGGAAGGTGCAGATGGAGGTGCAGTTTCCTTCATCAGGTGTGGGGGCAAACTCGTTGGCGACATCACTGGCACAGGGCCCCTCATAGTACGCAGAAGTGTCTCTGGCAGTGGGAGGCGCCACCTGCCGTCAAACACACCGCCGTACTATGAGGGGCCCTGTGCCAGTGCCAAGTGCCAACGAGTGGGCCCCCCCCCTGCTTGCTCAGGATCAAAGCACTTGCAAAGTTGAAATACTTACCTCTCCCTGCTCCACTGCCGTGATGTATTCCGCGTTTCCTGGGCCCACAAAAATCTTGAGCCAGCCCTACCCCCCCACAACTTTAGCCAAATGACCCCCTGTTTTCAATGCCTAACTATTATTATAAAGTAAATTAAGATTGAAAAGCTTAAGAAATAAGAATTGATGTTTTTGGCATTACAGTAAAATGGGCACTGTAGGTGTTTTCCTGTCCTCCACTCACTGCCGACTTTGATTCCCCATTGACTTGCATTGGGTTTCGTGTTTCGGTCGGCCCCCGACTTTGCGCAATAAAACCTGATTCAATCCTAAAAAGTAAAAGTCGCTCAACTCTACGTATGAGCATAGTTTGCTTATTGTACCTAGACAGCCACATCTGTTATTATTAAAGGACCAAACATATGAAAGTAAAACTTGAACGTCCTTGCACACTATGATCAGGTACATTTAGCATATTAAAGCTGCTCTAGTTAGAAATGAATGTAGAAAAATATTACTTTTTCTTGAACTACTCTTCAAAAAAATCACTATCCTCAATGCAATGAATAACAGGAGTAGAGATTAGGGAACCTGAACTTAAAAGCTAACACGAACATGGACTTCTGCCATAAGTCTATTTTAATGCTCCTGGGAAAGCCTGGGAACAAGAGAGAGAGTGTCCATTGTTAAAATGGCATAGAACATGATGATGATGTAATTGCAGTATGTTAATAATACACATACTCATCCACCTACTTTTGATCCTGAAAATGCTGAATGAAATCAGGAGGAAGAGATGTCATAGAAGCAAGTGATTTAGGTAAAAACTGGAAAAACAACCCCTCCCAAGATGAGAGATGCTATGGCTTCTCACCCCCCAAAAAAATCCATCAAATTCTGCACTCTCAAATACAAATGCCCCATTTCTTTCTGAACACCACAGTGAGCATAAACTAGATTTAGCTTCCAAATGTTTGGCATTCCTGAAGCAATGAGAGCCTGCCTAATTTACGGGTCTCCACTAGGGTTGAGCAACTTTTAGTTTTTAAGGGTCAAGTCGGGTTTCGCGAAACCCAACTATCTCAAAGTCGAGTCGAGTGAAATCGGCCGATTATCGCGAAAAGTCGGGGATCGACCGAAACACGAAACCCAATGCAAGTCAATGGGGGAGCATAGTCGGCAGTGAGTGGAGGCCAGGAAAACATGTACAGTGCCCATTTTAATGGCAAAAACATCCATTCTTGTTACTGAAGCTTGTCAATCTTAATTTACCTTATAATAATAGTAAGGCATTGGAAATTGGGGGTCATTTGGCTAAAGTTGTGGGGGGTAGGGCTGGTTCAAGTATTTAGTGGGCCCAGGAAATCTGGACCACGTCACGGCAGTGGAGCAGGGATAGGTAAGTATTTAAACTTTGCAAGTGCTGTGATCCTGAGCAAGCAGGGGGGGCCCACTCGTTGGCATTGGCACTGGCACAGGGCCCCTCAAAGTACGGCGGTGTGTTTGCACGGTGGGGGCGCCTGCCACCGGCAGCGACACTTTTGCATACTATGAGGGGCCCTGTGCCAGTGACGTCGCCAACGTGTTCCCCCCCCCCACACCTGATGAAGGAACCTGCACTTTTATCTGCACCTTCCTCTTTGTCCCCGTGTAAGGTGTTATGGTATGCGGGAAGGGTAACCTGACTTTCAGCAGGGTCACAATCTTGCTGTGTAGCGTGCACGGGGAATGTTGCGTTATGGGTCAATGTACCAGCAGACTCATCTATCACTGGCTGGGCAATGGGCAGGATGAGGAGGAAACACAGATATAGGCCCAAATAATACAGTAGGCTAAATGCAGTTCAAAATTGGTAACAGGACTAACCAAGGGGCATTGCTTTGTTCAATGGAGTACAACTGTAATGAGAGGCTGACATAGTGAGTAGGCCCAAATCAGTAAGTAGGTTAAATGCAGTTCAAAATTGGTAACAGAAGTAAACAGGCGGCACTGGTTTGTTCAGTGTAGGAGAACATCAAGGAGCGGCTGACACCGTTAGTAGGGCCAACAAAACAAGTAGGCCAAATGCAGTGTTATATTAAAAACAATTTAGCGAGAGCTTGAAGATAGAAGCTAGGGAAAGGCAACCTGGAGAACACCTTGGAGCGGAAGACACCGTTTGTAGAACCCAGACCCAACTTATAGGCCTAATGCAGTGTTGTTTCAACAACTACTTAACGAGAGCTTCAAGATAGAAGCTATGGAGAGGCAACCTGGAGAACATCTTGGAGCGGCAGACACCGTCTCTACAACCCAGACCCAACTTGTAGGCCTAATGCAGTGTTGTTTCAACAACTACTTAATGAGAGCTTCAAGATAGAAGCTATGGAGAGACAACCTGGAGAACATCTTGGAGCGGCAGACACCGTCTCTACAACCCAGACCCAACTTGTAGGCCTAATGGAGTGTTGTTTCAACAACTACTTAACGAGAGCTTCAAGATAGAAGCCATGGAGAGGCAACCTGGAGAACATCTTGGAGCGGCAGACACCGTCTCTACAACCCAGACCCAACTTGTAGGCCTAATGCAGTGTTGTTTCAACAACTACTTAACGAGAGCTTCAAGATAGAAGCTAGGGAGAGGCAACATGGAGAACATCTTGGAGCAGCAGACACCGTCTCTACAACCAAGACCCAACTTGTAGGCCTAATGCAGTGTTGTTTCAACAACTACTTAATGAGAGCTTCAAGATAGAAGCTAGGGAGAGGCAACCTGGAGAACACCTTGGAGCGGCAGACACCGTCTCTATAACCCAGACCCAACTTGTAGTTCTAATGCAGTGTGGTTTCAACAACTACTTAATGAGAGCTTCTGGATAGAAGCTAGGGAGAGGCAACCTGGAGAACACCTTGGAGCGGCAGACACCGTCTCTACAACCAAGACCCAACTTGTAGGCCTAATGCTGTGTTGTTTCAACAACTACTTAATGAGAGCTTCAAGATAGAAGCTAGGGAGAGGCAACCTGGAGAACATCTTGGAGCGGCAGACACCGTCTCTACAACCCAGACCCAACTTGTAGGCCTAATGCAGTGTTGTTTCAACAACTACTTAACGAGAGCCTGAAAATGGAATTTCAGGACAAGAAGCCATGAGAACAGCACGGAGCGGCATACACCGTTAGTAGGCCCCAACCACACTAGTAGGCCAAATTCAGTGTAATATTAACAACTACTTAAGGAGAGCCTGGAAATAGAATTTCAGGACAGGAAACCAGGAGAACAGCAAGGAGTGGCAGACACCGTTAGTAGGCCCCAACCCAACTAGTAGGCCAAATGCAGTTGTTCCATTTAACAACTATTTAACAAGAGCCTGAAGATAGAAGCTCAGGAAAGACAACCAGGAGAACACCTTGGAGCGGCAGACACTGTTAGTAGGCCCCAACCAAACTAGTAGCTCCACTGCACTTGTTCGATTAAAAAACTATTTAACAAGAGCCTGAAGATAGAAGCTCAGTAAAGGCAATCAGGAGAAGACCTTGGAGTGGAAGACTCAGTTTGTAGACCACAACGAAACTTGTGGCCCCAATGCAGTTTTATAATTCTGACAGGCTGAAAACCAGATTGGTATTGTCAGTGCCAGGCACTGAAGGATGTCAGCGCATAGACTAAACATTGTTGGAGCTGTGAGAGATAATTTTGCAAGTGGTAGAGCACTGTTTGAGCTGGGGTGGGAACTCTCTTGTGGCCGGCGGTACAGGCCCAGGGCCCCTCATGTTACAACGGTGTGTCTGACGTTGGGTGCGCGCCACCACCGCCAGAGACACTTTATTGTACTATGAGGGACCCAGTGGCAATGCCATCGACCAAAAGCGGGCACACCCACCTCTTCAGACAAACGACACTCTCACGGGTGCTTGCGCCAATTGGCGAGACCACGGCCCCGTGGGGGTGTTAGCCCATTTAGGGAGGTGTAAACATGTCGTATGCTGGACAAACAGCTGCTGCAAATTAAGAGATTGGAACAGTCAGTAAGACCAGTCCACAAGCAAGACCATTTTATAGGAAAGCTAGGTGTCGGCCGGGAAAGGTGGGGCAAAATAAATAGAAATCCATGAAGGTTAAAGGTCCATCCATGAAGGTTAGATCATCAACATTTTGGGTAGCCAGACGAGTCCTTTTTTCGGTCAATATTGAACCAGTAGCACTGAATACTCTTTCTGATAGCACACTAGCTGCTGGGCAAGCAAGCTCCTGCAATGCATGTTCTGCCAATTCAGGCCAGGTGTCTATTTTGGATGCCCAGTAATCAAATGGGAATGACGGTTGAGGGAGAACATCGATAAGGGATGAAAAATAGTTAGTAACCATACTGGACAAATGTTGTCACCTGTCACTTTGAATTGATGCTGCAGTACCTGTCCTGTCTGCGGTCATTGCGAAATCACTCCACAACCTGGTCAGAAAACCCCTCTGTCCAACGCCACTTCAGATTTGTGCAACTCTAACACCTCTGCCCTGTTGCCCCCTGCAGCTCGTGTGAGAACCATCACCGGCGCTGTGTGCTGGGAATGCCTGAATCAAATGGTCTACAAGAGTTGCTTGTTTGGTTGCTAATATTTGTTCAAGGTTCTCATGTGGCATGATATTTTGCAATTTGCCTTTATAGCGAGGATCAAGGAGGCAGGCCAACCAGTAATCATCATCGGTCATCATTTTAATAATGCGTGGGTCCCTTTTGAGGATACATAAGGCATAATCCGCCATGTGGGCCAAAGTTCCAGTTGTCAAATCTGCGGTTGTGCTAGGTTGAGGGGCAGTTTCAGGCAAATCTACGTCACTTGTCTCCCTCAAAAAACCTGATCCCGGCCTTGCAACGCCACCAGTTGCTATTGGCCCCGGAGAAGCTTCCTCATTCAAAAAATACTCATCCCCATCACCCCCCTCGTCCTCCTCCTCTTCACCCTCTACCTCGTCCTGTAGACTGCCCTGACCAGACAATGGCTGACTGTCATCAAGGCTTCCCTCTTCCTCGGCTGCAGACGCCTGCTCCTTTATGTGCGTCAAACTTTGCATCAGCAGACGCATTAGGGGGATGCTCATGCTTATTATGGTGTTGTCTGCACTAACCAGCCATGTGCATTCCTCAAAACACTGAAGGACTTGACACAGGTCTTGTACCTTCGACCACTGCACACCTGACAACTCCATGTCTGCCATCCAACTGCCTGCCCGTGTATGTGTATCCTCCCACAAATACATAACAGCACGCCTCTGTTCGCACAGTCTCTGAAGCATGTGCAGTGTGGAGTTCCACCTTGTTGCAACATCGATGATTAGGCGATGCTGGGGAAGGTTCAAAGACCGCTGATGGTTCTGCATACGGCTGGAGTGCACGGGCGAACGGCGGATATGCGAGCAAAGTCTGAGCACTTGGAGGAGCAGGTCGGGTAACCCCGGATAACTTTTCAGGAAGCACTGCACCACCAGTTTTAAGGTGTGAGCCAGGCAGGGAATGTGTTTCAGTTGTGAAAGGGCTATGGCAGCCATAAAATTCCTTCCGTTATCACTCACTACCTTGCCTGCCTCAAGATGTACAGTGCCCAGCGATGACTGAGTTTCTTTCTGCAAGAACTCGGACAGAACTTCCGCGGTGTGTCTGTTGTCACCCAAACACTTCATTGCCAATACAGCCTGCTGACACTTGCCACTAGCTGTCCCATAATGGGACACCTCGTGTGCAACAGTGGCAGCTGCGGATGGAGTGCTCGTGCAACTGCGGTATGTGGATGAGCTCTCGCTTCTGCAGGAGGACGAGGAGGAGGGGGGGCGAACGCCTACAGCCAACTGTTTCCTAGACCGTGGGCTAGGCAGAAGTGTCCAATATTGCTGTCCCCTGTGGACCCTGCATCCACCACATTAACCCAGTGTGCCGTGATGGACACGTAACGTCCCTGGCCATGCCTACTGGTCCATGCATCTGTTGTCAGGTGCACCTTTGTACTCACAGATTGCCTGAGTGCATGGACGATGCGGTCTTTTACATGCTGGTGGAGGGCTGGGATGGCTTTTCTCGAAAAGAAGTGTCGACTGGGTAGCTTGTAGCTTGGTTCAGCGTAGTCCATCAGGGCTTTGAAAACTTTGCTTTCAACTAACCGGTAGGGCATCATCTCTAATGAGATTAGTCTAGCAATGTGGGCGTTCAAACCCTGTGTACGCGGATGCGAGGATGAGTACTTCCTTTTCCTAATGAGAGTCTCATGTAGGGTGAGCTGGACTGGAGAGCTGCAGATCGTGGAACTAGCGGGGGTGCCGGTGGACATGGCAGACTGAGAGAGGGTTGCAGATGGTGTTCTTGCTGGTGCCCTACATGCAGTGTTTCCTATTACGAAACTGGTGATTCCCTGACTGCTTTGGCCTTGCGACGAAATCTGCACATTTACTGCAGGTGGTGCGGGAAATTGTGGGCTTACAGTGAGGGAAGGGATGTAGCGTTGCTGACTAGCTTCATTGGCCGAGGGTGCTACAACCTTAAGGGACGTTTGGTAGTGAGTCCAGGCTTGCAAATGCATGGTGGTTAAATGTCTACGCATGCAACTTGTATTTAGACTTTTAAGATTCTGACCTCTGCTTAAGGTAGTTGAACATTTTTGACAGATGACTTTGCGCTGATCATTTGGATTTGGATGTTGTTTAAAAAAATGCCAGACTGCACTCTTTCTACTATCGGATACCTTTTCAGGCATTGCAGACTGAGCTTCTTTAACCGGATGTCCACGCTGTCCTACAACTGGTTTTGGTTTTGCCAGGCGTTTTTGGCCAGATACGGGCCTGGCAGATGGAACCTGTTGCGATGTTGATGCCTTCTGTGGCTCCTCCTCCTCTGCTTCAGAGCTACTGCCGCCTGCACCCTGTTCCCCCAATGGCTGCCAATCGGGGTCAACAACTGGGTCATCTATGACCTCCTCTTCTATCTCATGTGCAACTTCGTCTGTGTCACCGTGTAAGCCGGTGGTATAGCGTTCGTGACGGGGCACCATAGTCTCATCAGGGTCTGACTCTGGATCAGTACACTGCGAGGGCAATGTTCTGGTCTGAGTCAAAGGAACAGCATAGTAATCTGGCTGTGGCTGTGCATCTGTGCACTCCATGTCCGATTCAACTTGTAATGGGCATGGCCTGTTAACTGTTTCACTTTCTAACCCAGGAACGGTATGTGTAAAGAGCTCCATGGAGTAACCCGTTGTGTCGCCTGACGCATCCTTCTCTGTTGTTCTTGGTGAAGAAGACAAGGAAGCGACTTGTCCCTGACCGTGAACATCCACTAACGACGTGCTGCTTTTACATTTAGCAGTTTCAGAAGAGGAGGCGAAAGAACTAGAGGCTGAGTCAGCAAGGAAAGCCAAAACTTGTTCTTGCTGCTCCAGCTTTAAAAGCAGTTTTCCTACTCCCAGAAAAGGGAGCGTTCGAGGCCTTGTGTAGCCAGATGACGAACCTGGCTCAACAACTCGAGACTTAGGTGCTATATTGCTTTTCCCACGACCAACTGATGCTCCACCACCACTACCATCATTACCAGCTGGCAATGACCGCCCACGGCCACGACCTCTTCCACCAGACTTCCTCATTGTTTGAAAAACGTAACTAAACTAACGGTATTTGTTACTGTAAAACCAGTTACAAGGTGAACTCAAACTTCTGTTGGATTTATATATCCCTTTATAGGTGGGTGAGACTGCAGGGAAAATCAGGCCCAATGAATAGCAGTACACAGCTTCAGTGGCAGACAGATATGCCACTAACAGGACTGATGCTGATGCAAACACTAACAATTAAAATCTCCCCCTTTTTTCTGGGAGAATATTAAAGAAATGTGGCTCACTCTTATACAGAATATGTTCTGTGGCACAAAATTAGAGACAGATGCCACACACAGCACTGGCAATGAGAATTGGCAATCTTAATCTCCCACAATTTTTTTTTTCAGGGAGAATTTAAAAGAAATCTGGCCCAGTATTACACACTAGGTTTAATGTGGCACAAAATTGAGACAGGTGGCACACACAGGAGTGGCACTGAAGCAGAAATGCCAATCTTAATCTCCCACTATTTTTATTTTTTCAGGGAGAATTGCAAAGAAATCTGGCCCAGTATTACACACTGGTAGAGTTGAGCAACCTTGACCTTTTTAGAGTCGAGCCGGGTTTCGCGAAACCCGACTATCTCAAAAGTCGGGTCGAGTGAAATCGGCCGATTATGACGTAAAGTCGGGATCGACCGAAACACGAAACCCAATGCAAGTCAATGGGGCAGCATAGTCGGCAGTGAGTGGGGGCCAGGAAAAAACCTAGAGTGCCCATTTTAATGTCAAAACCATCCATTCTTCTTAATGAAGCTTGTCAAGCGTAATTTACCTTATAATAATTGGAAGGCATTTGAAATTGGGGGTCATTTGGCTAAAGTTGTGGTGGGTAGGGCTGGTTCAAGTATTTAGTGGGCCCAGGAAATCTGGACCACGTCACGGCAGTGGAGCAGGGAGAGGTAAGTATTTCAACTTTGCAAGTGCTGTGAACCTGAGCAAGCAGGGGGGGCCCACTCGTTGGCATTGGCACTGGCACAGGGCCCCTCAAAGTACAGCGGTGTGTTTGCACGGCGGGGGCGCCTCCCACCGGCAGCAACACTTTTGCGTACCATGAGAGGCCCTGTGCCAGTGACGTCGCCAACTAGTATTCCTCCCCCCACCTGATGAAGGAACCTGCACTTTCATCTGCACCTTCCTGTTTGTCCCCGTGTAAGGTGGTATGGTATGCGGGAAGGGGGACCTGACTTTCAGCAGGGTCACAATCTTGCAGTGTAGCGTGCACGGGAAATGTTGCGTTATGGGTCAATGTACCAGCAGACTCATCTATCACTGGCTGGGCAATGGGCAGGATGAGGAGGAAACACAGATATAGGCCCAAAGAATAAAGTGGGCTAAATGCAGTTCAAAATTGGTAACACAGGACTAATCAGGGGGCATTGCAGTGGAGGACAACTGGAATGAGAGGCTGACACAGAGAGTAGGCCCAAATCAGTAAGTAGTCGAAATGCAGTTCAAAATTGGCAACAGTAGTAAACAGGCGGCACAGCTTTGTTCAGTGGAGGAGAACAGCAAGGAGTGGCAGACACCGATAGTAGGCCCCAACCCAACTAGTAGGCCAAATGCAGTCTAACATTAACAACTACTTAACGAGCGCCTGAAAACGGAATTTCAGGACAGGAAACCAGGAGAACAGCAAGGAGCGGCAGACACCGATAGTAGGCCCCAAACCAACTAGTACGCCAAATGCAGTTGTTCCGTTTAACCACAATTTAATGAGAGCCTGAAGATAGAAGTTCAGGAAAGGCAACCTGGAGAACACCTTGGAGTGGAACACACCATCTCTCTACACCCCATACCCAATTTGTAGGTCTAATGCAGCGTAGTTTCCAACAACTACTAAACGAGAGCATGATGATCGAAGCATTGGCGAGGAAACCTGGGGAACACCTTGGAGTGGAACACACCATCTCTCTACACCCCATACCCAATTTGTAGGCCTAATGCAGCGTAGTTTCCAACAACTACTAAACGAGAGCATGATGATCGAAGCATTGGCGAGGAAACCTGGGGAACACCTTGGAGTGGAACACACCATCTCTCTACAGTGGAACACACCATCTCTCTACACCCCATACCCAATTTGTAGGCCTAATGCAGCGTAGTTTCCAACAACTACTAAACGAGAGCCGGAAGATCGAAGCTCAGGAAAGGCAACCTGGAGAACACCTTGGAGTGGAACACACCATCTCTCTACACCCCATACCCAATTTGTAGGCCCAATGCAGCGTAGTTTCCAACAACTACTAAACGAGAGCCGGAAGATCGAAGCAATGGAGAGGAAACCTGGGGAACACCTTGGAGTGTAACACACCATCTCTCTACACCCCATACCCAATTTGTAGGCCTAATGCAGCGTAGTTTCCAACAACTACTAAACGAGAGCCGGAAGATCGAAGCAATGGAGAGGAAACCTGGGGAACACCTTGGAGTGTAACACACCATCTCTCTACACCCCATACCCAATTTGTAGGCCTAATGCAGCGTAGTTTCCAACAACTACTAAACGAGAGCCGGAAGATCGAAGCAATGGAGAGGAAACCTGGGGAACACCTTGGAGTGTAACACACCATCTCTCTACACCCCATACCCAATTTGTAGGCCTAATGCAGTGTAGTTTCCAACAACTACTAAACGAGAGCCGGAAGATCGAAGCAATGGAGAGGAAACCTGGGGAACACCTTGGAGTGTAACACACCACCTCTCTACACCCCATACCCAATTTGTAGGCCTAATGCAGCGTAGTTTCCAACAACTACTAAACGAGAGCATGAAGATCGAAGCAATGGAGAGGAAACCTGGGGAACACCTTGGAGTGGAACACACCATCTCTCTACACCCCATACCCAATTTGTAGGCCTAATGCAGCGTAGTTTCCAACAACTACTAAACGAGAGCATGATGATCGAAGCATTGGCGAGGAAACCTGGGGAACACCTTGGAGTGGAACACACCATCTCTCTACAGTGGAACACACATCTCTCTACACCCCATACCCAATTTGTAGGCCTAATGCAACGTAGTTTCCAACAACTACTAAACAAGAGCCGGAAGATCGAAGCTCAGGAAAGGCAACCTGGGGAACACCTTGGAGTGGAACACACCATCTCTCTACACCCCATACCCAATTTGTAGGCCCAATGCAGCGTAGTTTCCAACAACTACTAAACGAGAGCCGGAAGATCGAAGCTCAGGAAAGGCAACCTGGGGAACACCTTGGAGTGTAACAAACCCTCTCTCTACACCACGGAAGGGCTGATTCTTAGGAAGGAAGGCTGTCGGAAAGAAGCAGGGCGCGTCCGAGGGTGATTATATTCTTATTAGGTATATACTCACCCTCGGACGCGCCCTGCTTCTTTATTTGTAATGAATGTTTATTTGCAATGTGGTTTTGACTTACTCTATTTTTTTGGTAAATAATGATTTTATTATTTTCATTGTTTTGCATCTTCTTGGCAATAATATAAAGAAGACGCGACAGGACAACACTCGGTGGATGCCATATCTGTGTTTAAAATTGAAAAAACCTTTCAGTTAACTACTTGCAGGAGAAAGTTATTGTAGCTGGTGGCCATTTTTAGTACTGTACCAGATTTTTGTTGTATGTGTTTGTTTTTAATGTTAAAATGTCTGCATTTGATATCTCTCCAGTATTTTCTTTTTTATAAGCAAAATACTTATTTTTATATTTTCTGATGTTGGTTCCAGGGGTACACGGGCAGCAGTGGTGTGGTCAGTGGAGGCCTAGTGGAAGGAGTGACCGCAGACAGGCATCGAAGGCCTAAAATAATAACACATGGCTGTAGGCAATTTTAAATTGGTTCCAGGGGTACACGGGCAGCAGTGGTGTGGTCAGTGGAGGCCTAGTGGAAGGAGTGACCGCAGACAGGCATCGAAGGCCTAAAATAATAACACATGGCTGTAGGCAATTTTAAATTGGTTCCAGAGGTACACGGGCAGCAGTGGTGTGGTCAGTGGAGGCCTAGTGGAAGGAGTGACCGCAGACAGGCATCGAAGGCCTAAAATAATAACACATGGCTGTAGGCAATTTTAAATTGGTTCCAGGGGTACACGGGCAGCAGTGGTGTGGTCAGTGGAGGCCTAGTGGAAGGAGTGACCGCAGACAGGCATCGAAGGCCTAAAATAATAACACATGGCTGTAGGCAATTTTAAATTGGTTCCAGGGGTACACGGGCAGCAGTGGTGTGGTCAGTGGAGGCCTAGTGGAAGGAGTGACCGCAGACAGGCATCGAAGGCCTAACATAACAAAAATGTCAATACAATGGTATTGTCAGTGGCAGGCATTGAAGGATGTCAGCACATAGACTAAACATTGGTGGAGCTGTGAGATAATTTTGCAAGTGGTAGAGCACTGTTTGAGCTGGGGTGGGGGGAAACTGTCTTGTGGCCGGCGGTACAGGCCCAGGGCCCCTCATATTACAACGGTGTGTCTGACGTTGGGTGCGCACCACCACCGCCAGAGACACTTTATTGTACTAGGAGGGACCCAGTGGCAGTGCCGTCGACCAAAAGCGGGCTCACCCACCTCTTCAGACAAACTGCACTCTCACGGGTGCTGTCGCCAAGTGTCGATACCACGGCCCCGTGTGGGGAGTTTGGCCATTTAGTGAGGTGTAAACATGTCGTATGCTGGACAATCAGGTGCAGAAAATTACGAGATTGGAAAAGGAATTCAGAATAGTCCACAGGCAAGACCTTTTCATAGGAAAGCTAGGTGTCAGCCGGGCAAGGTGGGGCAAAAGATTTTGAAATCCAGTTGTGGTTCATTTTAATGAAGGTTAGATCATCTACATTTTGGGTAGCCAGACGAGTCCTTTTTTCTGTTAGTATTGAACCTGCAGCACTGAATACTCTTTCTGATAGGACACTAGCTGCCGGGCAAGCAAGCTCCTGCAATGCATATTCTGCCAATTCTGGCCAGGTGTCTAATTTTGATGCCCAGTAATCAAATGGGAATGACGGTTGAGGGAGAACATCGATAAGGGATGAAAAATAGTTTGTAACCATACTGGACAAATGTTGTCTCCTGTCACTTTGAATTGATGCTGCAGTACCTGTCCTGTCTGCGGTCATAGGAAAATCACTCCACAACCTGGTCAGAAAACCCCTCTGGCCAACGCCACTTCTGATTTCTGCCCCTCTAACTCCTCTGGTCTGCTGGCCCCTGCAGCTCGTGTGAGAACGATCACGGGCGCTGTGTGCAGGGAATGCCAGAAGCAAACGGTCAACAAGAGTTGATTGTTTGGTTGCTAATATTAGTTCCAAGTTCTAATGTGGCATTATATTTTGCAATTTGCCTTTATAGCGAGGATCAAGGAGACAGGCCAACCAGTAATCGTCATCATTCATCATTTTAGTTATGCGTGTGTCCCCTTTGAGGATACGTAAGGCATAATCCGCCATGTGGGCCAAAGTTCCAGTTCTCAAGTCTGCGGTTGTGCTTGGTTGAGGGGCAGTTTCAGGCAAATCCACGTCACTTGTGTCCCTCAAAAAACCAGAACCCGGCCTTGCCGCGCCACCAATTTCCAGTGGCCCCGGAAAAGCTTCCTCATTAAAAATATAATCATCCCCATCATCCTCCTCGTCCTCCTCCTCCTCTTCGCCCGCTACCTCGTCCTGTACACTGCCCTGGCCAGACAATGGCTGACTGTCATCAAGGCTTCCCTCTACGTCAGCTGCAGACGCCTGATCCTTTATGTGCGTCAAACTTTGCATCAGCAGACGCATTAGGGGGATGCTCATGCTTATTATGGCGTTGTCTGCACTAACCAGCCGTGTGCATTCCTCAAAACACTGAAGGACTTGACACATGTCTTGAATCTTCGACCACTGCACACCTGACAACTCCATGTCTGCCATCCTACTGCCTGCCCGTGTATGTGTATCCTCCCACAAAAACATAACAGCCCGCCTCTGTTCACACAGTCTCTGAAGCATGTGCAGTGTTGAGTTCCACCTTGTTGCAACGTCTATGATTAGGCGATGCTGGGGAAGGTTCAAAGAACGCTGATAGGTCTGCATACGGCTTGAGTGTACGGGCGAACGGCGGATATGTGAGCAAAGTCCACGCACTTTGAGGAGCAGGTCGGATAACCCCGGATAACTTTTCAGGAAGCACTGCACCACCAGGTTTAAGGTGTGAGCCAGGCAAGGAATGTGTTTCAGTTGGGAAAGGGAGATGGCAGCCATGAAATTCCTTCCGTTATCACTCACTACCTTGCCTGCCTCAAGATCTACAGTGCCCAGCCACGACTGCGTTTCTTTCTGCAAGAACTCGGACAGAACTTCCGCGGTGTGTCTGTTGTCACCCAAACACTTCATAGCCAATACAGCCTGCTGACGTTTGCCAGTAGCTGCCCCATAATGGGAGACCTGGTGTGCAACAGTGGCAGCTGCGGATGGAGTGGTTGTGCGACTGCGGTCTGTGGACGAGCTCTCGCTTCTGCAGGAGGACGAAGAGGAGGAGGAGGGGGTGCGAACGGCTACAGCCAATTGTTTCCTAGACCGTGGGCTAGGCAGAACTGTCCCAAACTTGCTGTCCCCTGTGGACCCTGCATCCACCACATTTACCCAGTGTGCCGTGATGGACACGTAACGTCCCTGGCCATGCCTACTGGTCCATGCATCTGTTGTCAGGTGCACCTTTGTGCTCACAGATTGCCTGAGTGCATGGACGATGCGCTTTTTAACATGCTGGTGGAGGGCTGGGATGGCTTTTCTGGAAAAAAAGTGTTGACTGGGTAGCTCGTAGCGTGGTACAGCGTAGTCCATCAGGGCTTTGAAAGCTTCGCTTTCAACTAACCGGTAGGGCATCATCTCTAACGAGATTAGTCTAGCTATGTGTGCGTTCAAACCCTGTGTACGCGGATGCGAGGCTAAGTACTTCCTTTTTCTAACCATAGTCTCATGTAGGGTGAGCTGGACTGGAGAGCTGGAGATCGTGGAACTAGCGGGGGTGCCGGTGGACATGGCAGACTGAGAGACGGTGGGAGATGGTATTGTTGCCACCGGTGCCCTAGATGCAGTGTTTCCTACTACGAAACTGGTGATTCCCTGACCCTGACTGCTTTGGCCTGGCAAAGAAACCTGCACAGATACTGCAGGTGGTGCGGAAAATGGTGGCCCTACACTGCCGGAAGAGATGTTGCGTTGCTGACTAGCTTCATTGGCCGAGGGTGCTACAACCTTAACGGACGTTTGGTAGTTAGTCCAGGCTTGCAAATGCATGGTGGTTAAATGTCTATGCATGCAACTTGTATTGAGACTTTTCAGATTCTGTCCTCTGCTTAAGGTAGTTGAACATTTTTGACAGATGACTTTGCGCTGATCAATTGGATGTTGTTTAAAAAAATGCCAGACTGCACTCTTTCTAGCATCGGATACCTTTTCAGGCATTGCAGACTGAGCTTTAACCGGATGGCCACGCTGTCCTCCAACAGGTTTTGGCTTTGCCACGCGTTTTGGGCAAGATACGGGCCCGGCAGATGGAACCTGTTGCGATGTTGATGCCTGCTGCGGCCCCTCCTCCTCCGCTTCAGAACTGCTGCCGCCTGCACCCTGTTCCCCCAATGGCTGCCAATCGGGGTCAAGAACTGGGTCATCTATTACCTCTTCTTGTAGCTCGTGTGCAACTTCGTCTGTGTCACCGTGTCGGTCGGTGGTATAACGTTCGTGATGGGGCAACATAGTCTCATCAGGGTCTGATTCTTGATCAGCACCCTGCGAGGGCAATGTTGTGGTCTGAGTCAAAGGACCAGCATAGTAGTCTGGCTGTGGCTGTGCATCAGTGCACTCCATGTCAGATTCAACTTGTAATGGGCATGGACTGTTAACTGCTTCACTTTCTAAGCCAGGGACGGTATGTGTAAAGAGCTCCATGGAGTAACCCGTTGTGTCGCCTGCTGCATTCTTCTCTGTTGTTGTTTTTGCTGAAGAGGACAAGGAAGCGACTTGTCCCTGACCGTGAACATCCACTAACGACGCGCTGCTTTTACATTTACCAGTTTCACGAGAGGAGGCAAAAGAGCTAGAGGCTGAGTCAGCAAGATAAGCCAAAACTTGCTCTTGCTGCTCCGGCTTTAAAAGCGGTTTTCCTACTCCCAGAAAAGGGAGCGTTCGAGGCCTTGTGTAGCCAGACGACGAACCTGGCTCCACAGCTCCAGACTTAGGTGCAATATTTTTTTTCCCATGACCAGCTGATGCTCCACCACTACCACTACCCTCATTACCAGCTGACAATGAACGCCCCCGGCCACGACCTCTTTCACCATACTTCCTCATTGTTTTAAAAACGTAAACAAACTAACGGTATTTGTTGCTGTCACACAAATTACACGGTGAGCTATAACTTCAGTATGATTTAGCTACCCCTTTACAGGTGAGTGAGACCACAACGAAAATCAGGCACAATGTTACACACTCTGTTGTTGGTGGCAACAAATGAGAGAGATGCCACACACGCAGGACTGTCACTGAAGCACAAATGTAAATATTAATCTCCCACTGATTTGATTTTTTTTTTTTTTTAAGGGAGACTTTAGGAAAAAAAAATAATAGAATAAAATGATTTTTTCAGGAAGAATTTAGAAACCAAATAAAATAAAATGATTTTTTCAGGGAGAATTTAGAAAACAAATAAAACAAAAAAAGGCTTTCTATGGCCCACTGAGTGAGAGATGACGCACACAGGAGTCAGGAGTGGCACACAAGCCCAGAGGCCAATATTTATCTCCCACTGATTGATGTAGTGATTTTTTCAGGTAGATTTTGGAACCCAAATCAAGCTAAAAAAAATAATAGGCTTTCTATGGCCCACAATTGGAGAGAGAGAGAGAGAGATGGCACACCCAGGAGTCAAGACTGGCACACAAGCAGAAAGGGCAATATTAATCTCCCACTGATTTGTTTTTGTTTGTTTTTTTCAGGGAGACTTTAGGAAAAAAAAAATAGAATAAAATTATTTTTTCAGGAAGAATTTAGAAACCAAATAAAATAAAATGATTTTTTCAGGGAGAATTTAGAAAACAAATAAAACAAAAAAAGGCTTTCTATGGCCCACTGAGTGAGAGATGACGCACACAGGAGTCAGGAGTGGCACACAAGCCCAGAGGCCAATATTTATCTCCCACTGATTGATGTAGTGATTTTTTCAGGTAGATTTTGGAACCCAAATCAAGCTAAAAAAAATAATAGGCTTTCTATGGCCCACAATTGGAGAGAGAGAGAGAGATGGCACACCCAGGAGTCAAGACTGGCACACAAGCAGAAAGGGCAATATTAATCTCCCACTGATTTGTTTTTGTTTGTTTTTTTCAGGGAGACTTTAGGAAAAAAAAAATAGAATAAAATGATTTTTTCAGGAAGAATTTAGAAACCAAATAAAATAAAATGATTTTTTCAGGGAGAATTTAGAAAACAAATAAAACAAAAAAAGGCTTTCTATGGCCCACTGAGTGAGAGATGACGCACACAGGAGTCAGGAGTGGCACACAAGCCCAGAGGCCAATATTTATCTCCCACTGATTGATGTAGTGATTTTTTCAGGTAGATTTTGGAACCCAAATCAAGCTAAAAAAAATAATAGGCTTTCTATGGCCCACAATTGGAGAGAGAGAGAGAGATGGCACACCCAGGAGTCAAGACTGGCACACAAGCAGAAAGGGCAATATTAATCTCCCACTGATTTGTTTTTTTTGTTGTTTTTTTTCAGGGAGACTTTAGGAAAAAAAAAATAGAATAAAATGATTTTTTCAGGAAGAATTTAGAAACCAAATAAAATAAAATGATTTTTTCAGGGAGAATTTAGAAAACAAATAAAACAAAAAAAGGCTTTCTATGGCCCACTGAGTGAGAGATGACGCACACAGGAGTCAGGAGTGGCACACAAGCCCAGAGGCCAATATTTATCTCCCACTGATTGATGTAGTGATTTTTCAGGTAGATTTTGGAACCCAAATCAAGCTAAAAAAAATAATAGGCTTTCTATGGCCCACAATTGGAGAGAGAGAGAGAGAGATGGCACACCCAGGAGTCAAGACTGGCACACAAGCAGAAAGGGCAATATTAATCTCCCACTGATTTGTTTTTTTTTTTTTTTTTCAGGGAAACTTTAGGAAAAAAAAAATAGAATAAAATGATTTTTTGAGGAAGAATTTAGAAACCAAATAAAATAAAATGATTTTTTCAGGGAGAATTTAGAAAACAAATAAAACAAAAAAAGGCTTTCTATGGCCCACTGAGTGAAAGATGACGCACACAGGAGTCAGGAGTGGCACACAAGCCCAGAGGCCAATATTTATCTCCCACTGATTGATGTAGTGATTTTTTCAGGTAGATTTTGGAACCCAAATCAAGCTAAAAAAATAATAGGCTTTCTATGGCCCACAATTGGAGAGAGAGAGAGAGATGGCACACCCAGGAGTCAAGACTGGCACACAAGCAGAAAGGGCAATATTAATCTCCCACTGATTTGTTTTTTTTGTTGTTTTTTTTCAGGGAGACTTTAGGAAAAAAAAAAATAGAATAAAATGATTTTTTCAGGAAGAATTTAGAAACCAAAGAAAATAAAATGATTTTTTCAGGGAGAATTTAGAAAACAAATAAAACAAAAAAAGGCTTTCTATGGCCCACTGAGTGAGAGATGACGCACACAGGAGTCAGGAGTGGCACACAAGCCCAGAGGCCAATATTTATCTTCCACTGATTGATGTAGTGATTTTTTCAGGTAGATTTTGGAACCCAAATCAAGCTAAAAAAATAATAGGCTTTCTATGGCCCACAATTGGAGAGAGAGAGAGAGATGGCACACCCAGGAGTCAAGACTGGCACACAAGCAGAAAGGGCAATATTAATCTCCCACTGATTTGTTTTTGTTTTGTTTTTTTTTCAGGGAGACTTTAGGAAAAAAAAAATAGAATAAAATTATTTTTTCAGGAAGAATTTAGAAACCAAAGAAAATAAAATGATTTTTTCAGGGAGAATTTAGAAAACAAATAAAACAAAAAAAGGCTTTCTATGGCCCACTGAGTGAGAGATGACGCACACAGGAGTCAGGAGTGGCACACAAGCCCAGAGGCCAATATTAATCTCCCACTTTTTTTTTTTTTTCCAGGGAAAATTTATAAACCCAATAAAAAAAAAATAAAATAAATAGGCTTTCTATGGCCCACTATCTGAGAGAGAGAGATGGCACGCTTAGGACTGGCACACAAGCCCAAAGGCCAATATTAATCTCCCACTGATTGATTTATTGATTTTTTCAGGTAGAATTTAGAACCCAAATAAAGCAAAAAAAAAAAAAAAATGGGCTTTCTATGGCCCACTGAGTGAGTGATGATGCACACAGGAGTCAGGAGTGGCACACAAGCCCTGAGGCCAATATTTTTCTCCCACTGATTGATGTAGTGATTTTTTCAGGTAGATTTTAGAACCAAAATCAAGCAAAAAAATAAATAGGCTTTCTATGGCCCACTGAGTGAGTGATGATGCACACAGGAGTCAAGAGTGGCACACAAGCCCTGAGGCCAATATTTTTCTCCCACTGATTGATGTAGTGATTTTTTCAGGTAAATTTTATAACCCAAATCAAGCAAAAAAATAAATAGGCTTTGTATGGCCCACTGAGTGAGAGATGACACAGACAGGGATGGCACTCTAGCAGAAATGTCAATCTTAATCTCCCACAAAAAAAAAAAAAAAAACAGGGAGTGTCCTTCAATTACTATCTCCCTGCAGTAATCTCAGCCAGGTATGGCAGGCAGCAATAAGGAGTGGACTGATGCACAAATTAAATAAAAAGTGTGTACAAACCAAAAAGATAGCTGTGCAGAAAGGAAGGAACAAGAGGATTTGTGCTTTGAAAAAAGCAGTTGGTTTGCACAGCGGCGTACACACAGCAATGCAGCTATCAGGGAGCCTTCTAGGGCAGCCCAATGAGCTACAGCGCTGAGGGGGAAAAAAAAAAATGTAGCTTCCACTGTCCCTGCACACCGAAGGTGGTGTTGGGCAGTGGAAATCGCTACAGCACAAGCGGTTTGGGGGTTAATGGACCCTGCCTAACGCTATCCCTGCTTCTGACGAAGCGGCAGCAACCTCTCCCTAAGCTCAGATCAGCAGCAGTAACATGGCGGTCGGCGGGAACGCCCCTTTATAGCCCCTGTGACGCCACAGACAGCAAGCCAATCACTGCAATGCCCTTCTCTAAGATGGTGGGGACCAGGACCTATGTCATCACGCTGCCCACACTCTGCGTTTACCTTCATTGGCTGAGAAATGGCGCTTTTCGCGTCATTGAAACCCAACTTTGGCGCAAAAGTCGCGTACCGCATGGCCGACCCCGCACAGGGGTCGGATCGGGTTTCATGAAACCCGACTTTGCCAAAAGTCGGCGACTTTTGAAAATGAACGACCCGTTTCGCTCAACCCTACACACTAGGTTTAATGTGGCACAAAATTTGAGACAGGTGGCACACACAGCACTGGCAATGAGGCAGAAATGCCAATCTTAATCTCCCACTATTTTTATTTTTTCAGGGAGAATTGAAAAGAAATCTGGCCCAGTATTACACACTAGGTTTAATGTGGCACAAAATTTGAGACAGGTGGCACACACAGGAGTGGCACTGAAGCAGAAATGCCAATCTTAATCTCCCACTATTTTTATTTTTTCAGGGAGAATTGAAAAGAAATCTGGCCCAGTATTACACACTAGGTTTAATGTGGCACAAAATTTGAGACAGGTGGCACACACAGGAGTGGCACTGAAGCATAAATGCCAATCTTAATCTCCCACTATTTTTATTTTTTCAGGGAGAATTTAAAATAAATTTGGCCCAGTATTACACACTAGGTTTAATGTGGCACAAAATTAGAGACAGATGCCACACACAGCACTGGCACTGAGGCAAAATTGCCAATCTTAATCTCCCACCATGTTTTTTTTATTCATGGGAGAATTGGCAAGAAATCAGGCCCACTGTTAGACTGTATGTTTTCTGCGCCAGAAAATGAGACACAGATTCCACACACAGGACTGCCACTGATACAGATTTGCCAATTTTAATCTGCACCCTTTTTTTTTTTTTTTTTTTTCCTCAGGGAGACTAGTGAATAAATCTGGGACACTGTATTAGAGTATATTTTCTGTGGCAGAACGTGGCTTGAAGAGATATAACGAAACAAAAAAAAAAAAGGGACTGTCCTACAATTACTATCTCCCTGCAGTAATCTCAGCAATGTATGGCAGGCAGCAATAACAAGGAGTGGACTGCTGCACAAAAAGTCAAAAGTGTGGACATACAAACAAGAAAGCTGTGCAGAAAGGAAGGAGCAACAGGATTTGTGCTTTGAAAAAAACAGTTGGTTTGCACAGCGGTTTACAAACAGCAAAGCAGCTATCAGGGAGCCTTCTAGGGCAGCCCAATGAGCTACAGCGCTGAGGAAAAAAAATGTAGCCTCCACTGTCCCTGCTAAGAAAAGGTGGTGTTGGACAGTGGAAATCGCTACAGCACAAGCGGTTTGGGGGTTAATGTACCCTGCCTAACGCTATCCATGCTTCTGATGAAGCGGCAGCAACCTCTCCCTATGCTCAGATCAGCAGCAGTAAGATGGCGGTCGGCGGGAACGCCTCTTTATAGCCCCTGTGACGCCGCAGAAAGCAAGCCAATCACTGCAATGCCCTTCTCTAAGATGGTGGGGACTGAGACCTATGTCATCACGCTGCCCACACTCTGCATCCACCTTCATTGGCTGAGAATTGGAGCTTTTCGCGTCATTGAAACGCGACTTTGGCACGAAAGTCGCGTACCGCATGGCCGACCCCACACAAGGATCGGGTCGGGTTTCATGAAACCCGACTTTGCCAAAAGTCGGCGACTTCTGAAAATGACCGATACGTTTCGCTCAACCCTAGTCTCCACTTAAAGTACCCTATATCCACTACCTAGAGTTGATGACTATTCAGCAATCTATTTGTCTACTTTAAACTGGGGATTACTTGAACCATAGAGTGTGCAATGAATCCTGACTACATTGACTAGGGATCACATGGCCCATTGCACCAGCACCTCGTATCTGACTGAGATAAACTTAAAGCTTAGTCACACTAAACGACTTACCAACGATCACGACCAGCGATACGACCTGGCTGTGATCGTTGGTAAGTCGTTGTGTGGTCGCTGGGGAGCTGTCACACAGACAGCTCTCTCCAGTGACCAACGATCTGGGGAACGACTTCGGCATCGTTAAAACTGTCTTCAACTATGCCGAAGTCCCCCTGCAGCACCCGGGTAACCAGGGTAAACATCAGGTTACTAAGTGCAGGGCCGCGCTTAGTAACCTGATATTTACCCTGGTTACCATTGTAAAATTTAAAAAAAAAACACTACATACTCACATTCTGATGTCTGTCACGTCCCCTGCCGCCGTCCACAGGGTTAAAACTGCTTTCGGCAAGAGCGCTGCTAATGCACGCGCTGCTTCCTGAGAGCTTTCCTGCACTGACTGTGTCAGTGCCGGCAGTAACAGCGTGTGCTCAGCTTTACGGCCGGTGCTGACACAGTCAGTGCAGGGAAGCTCTCGGTCGGAGCGTGTGCATTAGCAGCGCTCCTGCCGAAAACAGTTTTAACCCTGTGGACGCCGGTGGACGTGACAGACATCAGAATGTGAGTATGTACTGTTTTTTTTTTTTTTACTTTTACAATGGTAACCAGGGTAAATATCAGGTTACTAAGCGCGGCCCTGCGCTTAGTAATCCGATATTTACTCTGGTTACAAGTGAACACATTGCTGGATCGGAATCACACACGCCGATCCAGCGATGACAGCGGGTAATCAGCGACCAAAAAATGGTCCTGATCATTCCCCAATGACCAACGATCTCCCAGCAGGGGCCTGATCGTTGGTTGCTGTCACACATAACGAGATTGTTATCGGGATCGTTGCTACGTCACCAAAAGCGTGACGTTGAAATGATATCGTTAACTATATCGTTATGTGTGACTCCAGCTATAAACCTCTCCATTAGACATAAGAATAAGCTCTTTTTTGCTGGATTAATTTTCAGTAAATCCCCCAAATTTCAGATTTTCTTGGATCCATAAACTTTTGGAAACTCTAGATGAGTTTGCTCATCCCTTTTCTGTATCTATTGGCTTATGCGCTTTATTATTATGCTTTGCTTAACTAGCGCTAGCATATTCAGCAGAGCTTTAAAGATATTAACATCATTGTACCCACTGGGGGCTTACAATTTAAATTCCCTATTGGATGAAACCCACGCAGACATGAGGAGAACATACAAGCTCTTGCAGATGTTTTTTGTTGTTGGATTTGAACCCAAGACCACAGTGCTGCAAAGCAATAGTAAGCTCAACATTTCAACTAGACAACAAAATATGATTGAACAGCCATAATATACTATATAAGATGTGCCAAGAAACATGTACTACGTTTAGTGAATAGAAAAACATTAGTTTGTTTTTCTGCTTTCTTAAAGTACTTATATTTTACATAAGACTACAATTTTGTTAAATATTCTCTTTTAACTTTTTATTACGTGATTCCTCTCTTATTCCTCCTTAAAGTGAACCTGTCAGCAGGATTGTGGACAGTAACCCACAGACAGTGTCTGGTCGGCGCCATTATACTGATTAACATTATACCTTGGGTGTTGAAAACCGTCTTGTGATTGTTGTTTAATCTTTATTTTTAGTATTGAGCTAATGATATGCTCGAGTTTTGGGGTGTGTCTGGGGGGGGGTCTTCATGGGGTGCTCTGATTAGGTATTCATCAGTATGGGTTCTGATAGGTCACAGATCCCTCAGTTTACTTAATGAATGCATTTACATAATGAGCTATTTGACTAGCTCTGGCCAGGCATATGCAAAACGCATACATAACCACCATTCCCAGTTCAGAAATTGGTCAATCCTCGCCGCCCAGAGTGCATGTGCTGGGGTTGGTTCATTACTCTGCAATCACACAGAGTAACAGAAAACTTATCAGTTTAGACCAGGCAACCCCTTTAATGCTTTCTTAAGGTTTCTCAATATGTCCATAAAAAATATTGTCTGTCCATGATTTTTTGATAAGCTGTTAAGAAAAATAATAAGTCAAGTTGGCAACCCTGCATCTATCTGAAGCCTTCTATATAACATTTTGAGCATGTCTTGGTGTTTGGATCATGCACTTTGAAGTGTTGAGAGGTAAGATGACTGACCAAAGGTAGTAATCTGTATTTAACCTATGTGAGTTATGAAAACAGCAGAACAATTGCTGGCCCCATGATTGGGCTAATACAATTATTAATAATCATTATTATTCATTTATTAATCATAATATTCTTAAATAATTTTTCTCTCTAATAAAACAAAGCAATGACAGATTGCTGGCCATTGTGGTTTCATAAATATACTTATTAAAAGACTTGTCAAGTAAAAAAAAATGCTCTCAAGTACTTTTTTCAAAGGAATGATTGAGATGTAAAAACATTTCTTTCCTAAACAATTCAATTGAAATGGCAAATTTGCTAAAAGCTGAGGATGATCATGTCTTCTATTATTCAATTACTGTGCTTTAAAAAACATTAGACAAATAACAGGAAATCACGCACTGCAGTAAGATAATATGATCAGCCTTCAATTATAAAAGCTTCAGACAACAAATGGAACTGTAAGATGAAAAAGTGAAAGTTCTCTATCATTTTATATTCAAATTATTTTGTTTTGCTCACCAACATAACGCGTTTAAAATAGAAATATACTTGAACTGGGACCAAATATCAATTTCTGTTTATATCAAATTTCACTCACACAGCTATTTCAAGTTGTAAAAGAATCTGGTATGGCTCCATGAATGGATTGAATTTGTAATGTACAACTTTAGAGTCAATTAAGGTTGAGCGATACGGGTCGAAATATTTCAAAAGTCGCCGACTTTTGGCAAGGTCGGGTTTCATGAAACCCGACCCCAGTGTGGGGTCGGCCATGAAGTCGGTGATCTTTTGAATCTGGAATCGGAATTCCGATACCGATTCCCGATATGTTTAAGATATCGGGAATTGGTATCGGAATTCAGATTTAAGTGTAAAATAAAGAATTAAAATAAAAAATATCGCAATACTTACCCTCTGACACGCCCTGGTACTAACCGGCAGCCTTTCTTCCTTAGAATCAGCCTTCCAAGACCTTGCGGTGATGTCGTGGCTTCTGATTGGTCGCGCGGCGGTCACATGGTCGGCCGCGCGACCAATCACAAGCCGCGACGTCACCGCGATGTCACCGAAGGTCCTGGAAGCGCTGATTCTTAGGAAGGACCTGCCTTCTCCTGCAGAAGCTAAGTTCCTGATAGTCATTATTTGTTCACTGTTTTCTTGTCCAGCTGGTTATCATGATTTTGTCTTGCTAGCTGGAAGCTCTGGGATGCAGAGTGGCCCCTCCGCACCGTGAGTCGGTGCGGAGGTCCTTTTTGCACACTCTGCGTGGTCTTTTGTAGGTTTTTGTGCTGATCGCAAAGTTACCTTTCCTATCCTCTGTCTATTTAGTAAGTCTGGCCTAGTAGAGTTATCTCTGAGATTCATTGTTCAGTGTTGGCTGGTCATCCTGGAATCTTTGGTACCAGAGATTTGGTGGCTAGATCCTTTTGGTGGCCTTCTTTGTCACGGGATGTGCGTTCTTTTGTGCAGTCCTGTGGGACTTGTGCTCGGGCTAAGACCTGCTGTTCTCGTGCCAGTGGGTTGCTTTTGCCCTTGCCGATCCCGAAGAGGCCCTGGACGCATATTTCCATGGATTTTATTTCTGATCTCCCTGTTTCTCAAAAGATGTCGGTCATTTAGGAGGTTTGTGATCGCTTCTTTAAGATGGTCCATTTGGTACCCTTATCTAAATTGCCTTCCTCCTCTGATTTGGTGCCTTTGTTTTTCCAGCATGTGGTTCGTTTGCATGGCATTCCAGAGAACATCGTCTCGGACAGAGGTTCCCAGTTTGTCTTGAGGTTTAGGCGGTCCTTTTGCGCTAAGATGGGCATTGATTTGTCTTTTTCTTCGGCTTTCCATCCTCAGACTAATGGCCAAACCGAACGAACTAATCAGACTTTGGAGACATATCTGAGATGCTTTGTTTCTGCTGATCAGGATGATTGGGTGTCCTTCTTGCCTTTGGCTGAGTTCGCCCTTAATAATCGGGCCAGCTCGGCTACTTTAGTTTCTCCTTTTTTCTGTAATTCTGGTTTCCATCCTCGTTTTTCTTCAGGGCAGGTTGAGCCTTCGGACTGTCCTGGTGTGGATGCGGTGGTAGACAGGTTGCTGCAGATTTGGACTCATGTGGTGGACAATTTGACATTGTCCCAGGAGAAGGCTCAACGTTTCGCTAACCACCGGCGTTGTGTTGGTCCCCGACTTCGTGTTGGGGATTTGGTTTGGTTGTCATCTCGTCACGTTCCTATGAAGGTTTCCTCTCCTAAGTTTAAGCCTCGTTTCATTGGGCCATATAAGATTTCTGAAGTTCTCAATCCTGTGTCATTTCGTTTGGACCTTCCAGCTTCTTTTGCCATCCATAATGTGTTCCATAGGTCGTTGTTGCGGAGATACGTGGCGCCTATGGTTCCCTCTGTTGATCCTCCTGCCCCAGTGTTGGTCGAGGGGGAGTTGGAGTATGTGGTGGAGAAGATTTTGGATTCTCGTGTTTCGAGACGGAGACTCCAGTACCTGGTCAAGTGGAAGGGTTATGGTCATGAAGATAATTCCTGGGTTTTTGCCTCTGATGTTCATGCTGCCGATCTTGTTCATGCCTTTCATTTGGCTCATCCTGATCGGCCTGGGGGCTCTGGTGAGGGTTCGGTGACTCCTTATCAAGGGGGGGTACTGTTGTGAATTCTGTTGTCGAACTCCCTCCTGTGGTCGTGAATGGTACTTCGGCGAGTTCTCTCTATGGGGTCCCTCTGGTGGCTATGAGCGAAACTGCTGCTTCTGAGGTTCCTTACACAGGTGATGTAATTTATCCTTTGGTTGGCTGCTATATTTAACTCCTCCCAGATCGTTACTCCATGCCAGCTGTCAATGTTTTTGCATTGGTTCAGTTCGCTCCTGGATCTCTCTGGTGACCTGCCTTCTCCTGCAGAAGCTAAGTTCCTGATAGTCATTATTTGTTCACTGTTTTCTTGTCCAGCTGGTTATCATAATTTTGTCTTGCTAGCTGGAAGCTCTGGGATGCAGAGTGGCCCCTCCGCACCGTGAGTTGGTGCGGAGGTCCTTTTTGCACACTCTGCGTGGTCTTTTGTAGGTTTTCGTTCTGATCGTAAAGTTACCTTTCCTATCCACTGTCTATTTAGTAAGTCTGGCCTCCCTTTGCTGAAACCTGTTTCTATCTCTAGGGCTAGATAGTTCTTAGGCTGTGACGAGGCGCCTAGGTCTGGTCAGGAGCGCTCCACGGCTATTTCTAGTGTGTGTGATAGGATTAGGGTTTGCGGTCAGCAGAGCTCCCACATCCCAGAGCTCGTCCTGTATGAGGTTTAACTATCAGGTCATTCCTGGTGCTCCTAACCACCAGGTCATAACAGGGCACCACGTGACTTACGAGCACGTGACCCGAATGTCACCGCAGGTCCTGCACAGCATCGCACAGGATTCAACACAGGCCGCGCGGGCGTCCGTCACCAGCTGGGACGGCGCCTATACTAGCCGCCTGAGAACTTCCAAAGACAGCGTCTACCTAAGCTAAGTACAACGACTTTGCTTACTGCTAATAGTGCATGGACATTCTAAGCGCAACTTCGCCGGGTTTCTTCCTACGAGTACTTACAGGACAGGTACCGGATCCCCACTTGTTCTGTATCTAGTGCACTAACCCGAGTCATAGATACATATCAGTGACTCTTTTTTCCTTATGTCAGGCTATGCACTCCTCGGGGTGTTAGTTCACTAGCCCCCCGTTTTTATAGTTCTGTATTGGTGATTTACCATATAGGCACTTACCAGTCCCGCATAGTTCATTTTATTGCTTTTATTGATACCATTCCATTTCTAGAGACTTAGTACTTGTGATTAGGGTTGAGCGACCTTGACCTTTTGAGAGAGAGAGAGATGGCACACCCAGGAGTCAAGACTGGCACACAAGCAGAAAGGGCAATATTAATCTCCCACCTATTTTTTTTTTTTTTTTTTTTTTTCAGAGAGACTTTATAAACAAAATAAAATAAAATTATTTTTTCAGGAAGAATTTAGAAACCAAATAAAATAAAATGATTTTTTCAATGACAATTTAGAAACCTAAAAAAAAAATAAAAAAAGGCTTTCTATGGCCCACTGAGTAAGAGATGGCACACACAGGAGTCAGAAGTGGCACACAAGCCTAGAGGCCAATATTTTTCTCCCACTGTTTGATGTAGTGATTTTTTCAGGTAGATTTTGGAACCAAAATCAAGCAAAAAAATTAATAGGCTTTCTATGGCCCACAATTTGAGAGAGAGAGAGAGATGGCACACCCAGGAGTCAAGACTGGCACACAAGCAGAAAGGGCAATATTAATCTCCCACCTATTTTTTTTTTTTTTTCAGGGAGACTTTATAAACAAAATAAAATAAAATGATTTTTTCAAGAAGAATTTAGAAACCAAATAAAATAAAATGATTTTTTCAATGACAATTTAGAAACCAAATAAAAAAAAAATAAAAAAGGCTTTCTATGCCCCACTGAGTGAGAGATGGCACACACAGGAGTCAGGAGTGGCACACAAGCCCAGAGGCCAATATTTTTCTCCCACTGATTGATGTAGTGATTTTTTCAGGTAGATTTTGGAACCCAAATCAAGCAAAAAAATTAATAGGCTTTCTATGGCCCACAATTTGAGAGAGAGAGAGAGATGGCACACCCAGGAGTCAAGACTGGCACACAAGCAGAAAGAGATGGCACACACAGGAGTCAGGAGTGGCCCACAAGCCCAGAGGCCAATATTTTTCTCCAACTGATTGATTTATTGATTTTTTCAGGTAGGATTTAGAACCCAAATCAAGCAAAAAAATAAATAGGCTTTCTATGGCCCACTGAGTGAGAGATGGCACACACAGGAGTCAGGAGTGGCACACAAGCCCAGAGGCCAATATTTTTCTCCCACTGATTGATTTATTGATTTTTTCAGGTAGGATTTAGAACACAAATCAAGCAAAAAAATAAATAGGCTTTCTATGGCCCACTGAGTGAGAGATGGCACACACAGGAGTCAGGAGTGGCACACAAGCCCTGAGGCCAATATTTTTCTCCCACTGATTGATGTAGTGATTTTTAAGGTAGATTTTAGAACACAAATCGAGCAAAAAAATAAATAGGCTTTCTATGGCCCACTGAGTGAGAGATGGCACACACAGGAGTCAGGAGTGGCACACAAGCCCTGAGGCCAATATTGTTCTCCCACTGATTGATGTAGTGATTTTTTCAGGTAGATTTTAGAACCCAAATCAAGCAAAAAAATAAATAGGCTTTCTATGGCCCACTGAGTGAGAGATGGCACACACAGGAGTCAGGAGTGGCACACAAGCCCTGAGGCCAATATTTTTCTCCCACTGATTGATGTAGTGATTTTTTCAGGTAGATTTTAGAACCCAAATCAAGCAAAAAAATAAATAGGCTTTCTATGGCCCACTGAGTGAGAGATGGCACACACAGGGATGGCACTCTAGCAGAAATGCCAATCTTAATCTCCCACAAAAAAAAAAAAAAAAACAGGGACTGTCCTACAATTACTATCTCCCTGCAGTAATCTCAGCCAGGTATGGCAGGCAGCAATAAGGAGTGGACTGATGCACAAATTAAATAAAAAGTGTGGACAAACAAAAAAGATAGCTGTGCAGAAAGGAAGGAACAATAGGATTTGTGCTTTGAAAAAAGCAGTTGGTTTGCACAGCGGCGTACACACAGCAATGCAGCTATCAGGGAGCCTTCTAGGGCAGCCCAATGAGCTACAGCGCTGAGGAAAAAAAAAATGTAGCTTCCACTGTCCCTGCACACCGAAGGTGGTGTTGGACAGTGGAAATCGCTACAGCACAAGCGGTTTGGTGGTTAATGGACCCTGCCTAACGCTATCCCTGCTTCTGACGAAGCGGCAGCAACCTCTCCCTAAGCTCAGATCAGCAGCAGTAAGATGGCGGTCGGCGGGAACGCCCCTATATATAGCCCCTGTGACGCCGCAGACAGCAAGCCAATCACTGCAATGCCCTTCTCTAATATGGTGGGGACCAGGACCTATTTCATCACGCTGCCCACACTCTGCGTTCACCTTCATTGGCTGAGAAATGGCGCTTTTCGCGTCATTGAAACGCGACTTTGGCGCGAAAGTCGCGTACCGCATGGCCGACCACGCACAGGGGTCGGATCGGGTTTCATGAAACCCGACTTTGCCAAAAGTCGGCGACTTTTGAAAATGAACGACCCGTTTCGCTCAACCCTACTTGTGATCTTATGTATATTATTTTATATTGTCATTTATGTGTGTACCGCTTACCATTCCAGTCCCTCCACACAAGCTTCTCCCGATTTGCCACATACGCCTATAGACGGACTCACTACTACCCGTCCACCAATAAGGTAACCACCCACTGTGTATGTATACTAGAATATTCTGTTAGGATAAGCGCAGGTACATATATTGCAAAAAAAATATATTTCTTGTTATTTATAGCTTTCTTTTCTCCTCTGTGTGGTGAGGAGCAGTACCCGCAGCTATTCCCACCTATCCCACGAGCGCCGCTTATTCATATATTAACATGTGGAATTATATACTTAACAAAATAGTGTGAAACAACTGAAAATATGTCTTATATTCTAGGTTCTTCAAAGTAGCCACCTTTTGCTTTGATGACAGCTTTGCACACTCTTGGCATTCTCTTGACAAGCTTCAAGAGGTAGTCACCAAAAATGGTTTTCACTTCATAGGTGTGCCCTGTCAGGTTTAATAAGTGGGATTTCTTGCCTTATAAATGGGGTTGGAACCATCAGTTGTGTTGAGCAGACGTCTAGTGGATACACATCTGATAGTCCTACTGAATAGACGGTTAAAATTTTTTATTATGGTAAGAAAAAAGCAGCTAAGCAAAGAAAAACGAGTGGCCATCATTACTTTAAGAAATGAAGGTGGGTCAGTCCGAAAAATTGGGAAAACTTTGAATGTGTCCCCAAGTGCAGTTGCAAAACCCATCAAGCGCTACAAAGAAACTGGCTCACATGAGGACCGCCCCAGGAAAAGAAGATCAAGAGTCACCTTTGCTTCAGAGGATAAGTTTATCTGAGTCACCTGCCTCAGAACTCGCAGGTTAACTGCAGCTCAGATTAGAGACCAGGTCAATGCCACACAGAGTTCTAGCAGCAGACTCATCTCGATAACAACTGTTAAGAGGAGACTTTGTGCAGCAGGCCTTCATGGTAAAATAGCTGCTAGGAAACCACTTCTAAGGACAGGAAACAAGCAGAAGAGACTTGTTTGGGCTAAAGAACACAAGGAATGGACATTTGACCCGTGAAAATCTGTGCTTTCATCTGATGAGTCCAAATTTGAGATCTATGGTTCCAACCACCGTGTCTTTGTGTGACGCAGAAAAGGTGAACGGATGGACTCTACATGCCTAGTTCCCACCGTGAAGCATGGAGGAGGTGTGATGGTGTGGGGGTGCTTTGCTGGTGACACTGTTGGGGATTTATTCAAATTGAAGGCACACTGAACCAGCATGTCTACCGCAGCGGCATGCTATTCTATCCGATTTTCGTTTAGTTGGACCATCGTTTATTTTTCAACAGGACAATGACCCCAAACACACCTCCAGGCTGTGTAAAGGCTATTTGACCAAGAGGGAGAGTAATGGGGTGCTTCGCCGGATGACCTGGCCTCCACAGTCACCAGACCTGAGCCCAATCGAGATGGTGATGGGGTGAGCTGGACCGCAGAGTGAAGGCAAAAGGGCCAACAAGTACTAAGCATCTCAGGAACTCCTTCAAGATTGTTGGAAGACCATTTCCGGTGACTACCTCTTGAAGCTCATCAAGGGAATGCCATGAGTGTGCAAAGCAGTCATCAAAGCAAAAGGTGGCTACTTTGAAGAACCTAGAATATAAGACATATTTTCAGTTGTTTCACACTTTTTTGTTAAGTATATAATTCCACATGTGTTAATTCATAGTTTTGATGCCTCCAGTGTGACATTACAATTTTCATAGTCATGAAAATACAGAAAAATCTTTAAATGAGAAGCTGTGTCCAAACTTTTGGTCTGTACTATATGCTACTTGGATAGTATAATCCTTAAAATACAATAGTAAAAGTTACATTTTAATAAATTACTTCAGTGAATTACTGTATAGACTATATTAATATTGGAGACATCTATAAAACCAATTGAATAAAACACATTATATAAAACCAAGATACCAACCATACAGCAACTGCAAAGTGGTAGATACCAGTCATGCAGACAGCATAAGAGATTACAGTTTTGTATAATGACTCACAATTGAAATCCTTTCTGATATATGCGCTCACTTTTCTCATCTTTTCCCTCAGTCTCAGACCAAAATGACAAAGTCTTACTGCCGTGACTCATTTGCAAACTTTACAACAAAGACATATTTTACTCCTCACATTTACAGCACCATCCTCACCTATGCCACAGCTGCTACTCCATTGCTAGGCATGCTATTGCCCTGTTCATCACTTCTACTGCACTTTCTGTGCAGCATAGAAAGTACTCCTCTTAGTTCCCAAACAAAGTAATAATGCCTACTACTGTGACTCTTATAGAAACATCATCAACTTTGTTTCTTCTTTGGTTCTTCTAGATGGTAAAATTGCACTCTAAAAATATGAATGTCCTTTGTGAGCACATAGTTAAAACTTTAATTGGCCCTTTAATGTAATATTGCCCCTTTACAAGTAATTTTGTCTTGAGTGACCGTAAAATGAAATAATGCCTTTGAATGTCCTTTAAACTGTAAATATTGCCCCAGGAGCCCCCAAAGAGTAATAATAGTAGAGTAGCGAAAATTCGCTAAAGAAATTCACCATACCGCCTGCATTGTTCTTCCATTGTTACCTGCTTCTCTCTGTCTTTCATCTTGCATAGCTGATTAATGTCTGCAAAACCAGAACATAGAGATGACTGGATTAATAATGAAATACATGATTCATTGCATTTTAAAAAAAGAGTACAATGTTATTGTGACTATATGATAAGAGATGAATCTTTACTTGAGCACCATTTTAGAGCCAGCGTTGTCGTGCTTCTTTTTTAACAAGGCGTACCGCTGTGCATCTGCTAAAGAAAGTTAGTCGAGTAGCCTGTCCAGTAACAGAAGTTGTCAGTTGTCTTTGCACAGGACGTGACATTGGTTCACTTGTGCTTTCACATACATTACCACCTACCCCACGTACACCTTAAACATCAAGTTTAAGTCATCTTCCACAACGGCTTCTCTTTTTCTGAGTCATGTTGCTCAGATAGTGTGGTGGGAGCACAGTATTAGCAACAAAAAAAATAGATTTTGAACTCTGCACCACTTCTGCAAAAGGCTTAATTTCATCGACAGTAAATTCCAAAGTGAAATATCGCGTGCAGGTTACTCACAGAAGAAAGAATTGTTTGAGTGTGGATGAGGCCTGTATGATAAAGATATGCTACAAACAATTTGAAAGTCAGATGTCCCCTAATGTATGACATTAGTAACACAATTTTTTTTGGTGGCCTCTGGATAAGGCATCTATAACACACCAGAAGCTGCAAACCATTTGAAAGTCAGGTCTCCTAGTGTATGACACTAGGAATAGAATACTTTTTGTTGCCTCTGGATCAGGTCTCTACAACGCAGTAGACTGTCACTATCCATTCTTGGATTTGTGGCAGCTCTGGTTCCACTCAGCTTAAAACTTTTTTCCTTTTGGACTATTGGAGGTTAATGTCACCTCCCCCCACCCCCAGCAATCTGATGTTACTGCAGTGCTGCCACATCAGCTGATGTAGGTGGTGACCACTCCCACCATCCTTTAAAATGTCAAATGATGCATCAGCTGACTGTTGGTGATTGAGTTTATTTCTGGACACCAGCCTTACAGGAGCAGCGCTCTGGTGTCAGCCACTTCTGGTGATTGGAGTCCAGTAGCTGATGTTATCTGCTGTGTGGAGCATAGCAGTGGTGTTCATAAGCTAAGTGTGTATTATTTACCTTGTCCTTTTGGTGTTTGTCACTTCCCCCTGTGTATATTATCTGCAAAGGAGAGGCTAGTGCTCATTGCCGGATAGTGCACTAGCCAGGGGAGTAATAGGTGACTACTAGGGACGAGGTATCCTGATGGTGGCGGGGGGAAGAACCCGCATAGGGCATTGGAGGAGTGCAGGGAAAGGCTCAGGTTTGAGCTCAGGTGGTGACCATCCCCCATTCCCTATGGGTTGGGCCTTGCTCTAACCTTTTCCATCCTGTTGTTTGTGAGTTTTGCCGTCCATTGACCGACCACCTGTTGGGTCGGGTCACACCGTGACATAGATGCTTCAAACTATTTTAAAGTCAGGTCCCTTACTGTATGACATTAGGAACACAAGGATTTTTGGTATGCTTCTGGATCAGGCCTCTACAGCTTAATTTCAACCCAACAAAATGACAAAGTGTGCTACAGAATGCCGTCTACCTTTTTACAACTGAAAAATTATATTTTTTTAATGTGCCTTTGGTCTGCAGACAGTTTCATTTCACTAGGGCGCTAAATGACAAGGTGGGATACAGCAGGCTGTTTCACATTTAGCTAGTGAAAAAATATTATTTAGAATGCTATACTCGTGCATGGAGCACAATAGAAGCAGTGCACATGACACTTGTAGGACATGTGCCCTGCTGGCATTGTCTTTGGACCTCAGAAATGGCAAAAAAAAATGCTGGAATTTAAATTTAACAGCCACACTGGGCACTAGCTAGTTACACTATCTGACTAATATAAAACCGCCTAGCTAACTAGCTAAAATATTGCTGTTAACAGTGCCATCGTCAGGAGCAGCCTCTCAGCCTCTTTGATGCTGTTACAGTATCAAAATGGTGCTAAAACAAAATGTCCACTATTTATATGTAGAGGGACATGTGATTTCAGCAGCCAATGACATAAGTCATTGTGTCAGGACAATGTGGGTGTTTCCTGCTCCCTGATTGGCTAGCTGCAATATGCACAGATATAATTAGAAATAAAAAAATACTGTTTACAAGAATGCCGTGCCTCTGAGCTCTGCAAGTCCCCTCCTCTCATCAAACACATGCCAAACGCTCATGATACACCAACATTATCGTTGCTTAAGTGCTGAAAATACATTTGAAGTAATGCAAATATTTTCCCGCACTTTTTACCAAATGTTACAGGTTTTTCCGATTTTATAATATTTTGCTCATGTTTCTGATCACGAATCCGAATGTGCCATATTTGTGCTGAATTTATGCTTGGTGATTTTTTTTCTGAACAAATTCACTCATCACTAGTAGGGAATCCTACGGGTCCCCTAATTCACTAAAGCTAAGTCAGCCTGCTATGCCTACTCTCTTATAGCTGTGCCTGGTTGAACCAGGACTTAAAGTGATATTTACCTCTGATTTATTTACAGTAGGCCTAAAAAGGACAATTTCTAATTTAGTACCACTGTTTGTTTTCAGATTTCAAATCTCAGTAACTAACTTTGGTTACTTTTGTTGCTGTCAAAAGAAACATTGTAGATGTATCATTTAGTTTTCTTGATTTGTACTGATTTTTTTAAGTGCTCATGGAACTGGAACTTGGGTGGTCTTGTGGTAACTTTTCCACTTTAGAAAACTGTAGCTTTTTTAGGATTATTTATTAAGTTATGATTCAATTAAATCTCTATTGATATACATACATATATAGCCTTATAGGTCCGTCTTTGGATGTGGGTCTTTACTTTTCCCTAGAAAAGGTAAAACAGATGTCTCGGCCTATGGTGTATGTTATATTTGGTTTCTGGTTTGATAGGTATTGCTAGTTAAAGACTCCATAAAATAATTAGGTTTTAATATTGTATATTTTATTATAATATATCAGGGCCAAGCAGCATTCTTGAAAAAGACTTAGGGAACTGTAAGGATTATGTTAGATTTATTGTTTTATTGTTTCTTACTGTGAATAGCATATTACCTGGCAAAATTATTTGCTGTTCAATTAAATTCATCTGTTTGACTTGGCAGAATATTAAATTTGCTGTAGGCCTACAATGTATTTAGATGCTAAGCAAAGGTCATGAAATTGGACATATACAGTATTTGTGAAGAAATATTTTCACCCCCCCCCCTTCCAGATGTCCCTTATTATTACATAAGCACTGCAGAATATGTTGGCACTATTTCATTTCATATTTGTCATAGCAATTAAATTATTTTTAAGCAAAATGTAATATTAGACAAAAAAAACTTTTTTTTAAAGTTATTTCTAGATTTTTAATGGCTTTATGGTCATGGTTAATGTACTTTATTAAACATTAATGGTGAAGAAGGCACACCCTGGCATCCATGGTTTAAAGCCATTAATAAACTTAATGTTAGCTGTTAGGGATGAGTGAACCCGAACTGTAAAAATCGGGGTCAATACTGGACACATAGTGTCTGGAGCCAAACCCCAAACATGGACTTTTAACAGGATGTCCGGTTTACTGTTTGATTCAGATGCCTAGTGAAGTTTGTTGAATCAACAAGCTTTTAAGCTGTTGGCACTTCCGTAGCCATCACAGCCATGTGAGATGCCTGTGGGAATACTGTGCCAAAAGCCGATGTGTGCTCTGCAACCGTGCCTGTGGGAGAACTGTGCCAAAAGCCAGTGTGTGTACTTTAAAACCCCGCCAGTGGGAGCACTGTGCCAAAAGTTACTAAGCTACTCTGCAATCTCTCCTGTGGGAGTGCTGTTCAAAAAAGCCACTGTGCAAGTCATGTCTGTATGAGCATTGTGCATAAAGAATAGTTCTTCTCTGCAGCGGTCTCTTTGCCATTTGTAGGCCAAACAAATAATTTTTCTGTGCCGCTGTATCTTTTATTGAGTGACAAATAAATCCCAGCAGCTGTCTGTCATTTGTAGGCCAGTCAAAAGAATTTTCTATACCACTGTGTTTTTTCTTTTCATAACGGCACTAGTCTATTATGACCTTCCATGGTGGCACTTAAAACCCATACAGCACAACACCTCCAAGGCATAGATGGACAGCTCATGCCAGACCCAATAGTTGAAATTTACAGAGGAATTAGGGAGTATGTTGTTTTTTTCAGCCATGTATTGCTTGACCATCTTCAAAAATTATTCCCTTCATGTCAAAAATACCTGGCCATCAGGGCATGGAAACTGGAAGGGTGTCACGAAGTTGTCCTAGGTCTTTGACAATGTACCTGTTAGGCATTGAGATCCTGCCGCTGCATAGTGGGAATCTTGAGCCATGTCCTCTGCAGTCTCCCATTCTTCTCCAGCCTCAGAAGATGCTGCTCAGCAGAGACATTGGTCCCAGCATCTTGCTCAGTCTAAGGCTGTGTGTTTGGTTTCTGCTTACATCGCAGGTTCAGCTATAGCAACCAGCATTAGTCAGCGGTGAGCAGATGTTCCTGAGACTAAGTCCTGCTTTTCTCCATCTGAGCATGCCTGTGAGATGACTGCTCATTGGTGGTTGGAGGTCACATGCCCAGGTCATCAAGCAGCTCGGATTGGGCCATCTGCAAGGTCCAGGAAGGCTGCGGCAATAAGAGGATCACACTGCCATGCGCTAGTATATCCTATAATTGTGGTGTGTGTGTGTGCAAGCGTGTATGTCTCAGGTGAATGCTCCTAATGATCCCCTTCCCTCTGGTTGTGTATGTGAATTGGGTGTTTGGAGTCAGAGACAGTGCCTAGTAGTGGCATTGCGTATATGCCACTGTGCACTCAGTCCGCTCTTCACAGTAGTTAGCGTCAGTTTGGGTTCATCTGTGTGATGCCACGTGCACTCTGTGCACTATATCCGCTAGTTAGCGTGAGTTAGTGGTGATTGCCAGTGCGGCGCCGTGCGCATTCAGTGCACCAAATCTCTTAAGTTTTTCCTTGGTTAGTGGTGTTCGTCAGTGCGGCGCTGCATGCACTCTGTGCACTAAATATTATTAGCGGCTGTTTGGACTGGGCGGAATGCACCAAATATAAATAAGAGGCTATATAAGATGCGTTCGCAGTCCGGGGGCCACTATGCAGAGAAGACACCTGCTGCTCGGTAATGGTGGACTATATGCAGTATTAAGAGAAGACATACATGGGTTAGCTTCACCCAGTATGAAGGAAGTCAACCTTGTTGCATCACAGGGCCACGATACCACACAGAGAGCGCAAGTCCCTCGAGACCTCTTGCGCTTGACAACTCTACAGTAGTGTCAGGTGTAAACTAAACTTAAAATAGATTTAACACACTGGATGCGCGCAGCGCCGCTCTGGCAAACACCACTAACCACCCTAACTAGGGACAGGTAAGCGCACTTGTTGCGCACGGTGCCTCACTGGCTAATACTGCTGTTAGATGCTATAGATTGTGCCTGGTGCTGGATGGCACTAACTAGCGCTAGACAGCTCCAACATTCGCAAACATTCATCAACACTAAGGATGGGAATGATCCAGAGCTTTCACCAGAACAGTCATACGTCCACACATGCACACACAATAACTGATTTATACTAGAGCATGGCCATGCAGCCATGCAAAACTTTTATAGCTGTAGCTCTCCAGGACCTTCCTAGTGATTCAATAGGAACCGCTACAGGACCAGATCATGTGACCCCTGACCTCCAATGAGAGGTCGACCCGTGGGCATGCTGAGTAGGGGAAAAGCAGGACATAGTCCCTGGAACATCTGCTCACCACTGATCAGTGCTGGCTACAAGAGCTGAGCCTGGAAAGGCAGCAGTAACCAAGCGCACAGTATCAGCTTGAGCCAGGCGCTGGGATCGACGTCTCTGCTGAGCAGGCTCCACTGTGGCTGAAGGAGAATGGGAGACCGCAGCGGACATGGTTCGAGATTCCCCCTGTGCAGCGGTGGAAACTCGACACCTAAAAGCAGCTCTGTGAAGTAACAGGGCTCATTGCAGTACACTCCGGGTGACGTTTAACTCTTGTGTGTTCGGTATTGTACTGCAATATAGTGTCCGCCATTACTGAGCAGCAGTTAACATCTCTGGGCTGCGAACACATCTTATTACTATCTTTATATTTATTTGGTGTGTTCCACCAGCCCTAACTGTACCTCTGCCTCTGCTGTACCTGGTGCGTTACAGCAAGGAAGCTTGCTCCTTGCCGCTAGCATTGTCTGATTGGAATTTTTCCAACATATTTTCCACAATGACCTTCTGGTATTGCACCATTTTAGTAGACTTATCCACCTCAGGAAAAAAAGATGCAAGGTTCTTGTTGTAGCGTGAGTCTAGCAAGGTGAACAACCAGTACTCTTTTGGCCAAGATGAATGTAATGCAGGGGTCATGGGAAAGGAAAGGCAGTGATACATAAAGTTGACTATCTGTGTCAAGCTCACTATAGCCAACACTTCCATGTCTCCACTATAATGACCTACTCTCCATCTCCTCCTCCCTCATCTCTACCTCCTTATTCCACTTTTTGGCAAATCCACATAAGAACAGTGGATAAAGCTTGTGTGCGTATTAGCCTCTGTTGCATTAGACACCAGCTCCTGCTCCTCAGCCTCCACCTCCTCATTGTTACCCAATCCGTGCTGAGCAGATGAGTTGAGGTTGGGCTACATAGTAATTTTCTGTCTCATGTCTTCCTTCATCTCAACCTGGTCTGCATGCAAAGCTTCATGCTTAATTGTCAGCAGCATCTGTTTAATTAGGCACAGAAGTGGT
The DNA here is from genome assembly GCF_032444005.1 of Ranitomeya imitator. Taxonomy (NCBI): domain Eukaryota; kingdom Metazoa; phylum Chordata; class Amphibia; order Anura; family Dendrobatidae; genus Ranitomeya; species Ranitomeya imitator. Next base: position 462,968,994 of record NC_091287.1, on the reverse strand, counting down.
ATTGTTGCCCTGATAATGGTATCATCACCACTCTCCATCTTTGTGCAGTCCTCAAAGTCTTGGAGAAAGGCACAAATGTCAGATGTGGATGCTGCCTAGATTACCAATGGATGTGTTGGAGTTGGTATTCCATAACAGGCCTCTTCTTCTCGCAAAGGCTTGCCAGCATGTGCAGTTTGGAGCACCAGCCCATGGTGATGTCACACACCAGTCAATAAGCTGCACTTCCATGCGATGATGCAGCACTGTCAGAGCTGCAGCAGCTGTAACCGACTGAGTAGGTTTTTAGAAACTGCTAAAGCACCAAGTTTAGCATGTAATCTAAGCATGGTACATGTGTGAGCTTGCCAAAGTTCACAACTGCCATCATGTTATGCCCATTATCACACACGACCTTACATGGTTGGAAGTTCAGCAACAAGAGCCACAGATCTATCTGATTAGTTATGCCTTTCACTAACTCTGCCATGGTGTGTGGTTTGTCTCCTAGACAAATTGGCTTTAACAAAGTCTGTTGTGTCTTTGTTTATGCAGTGCTACAGAGCTTTAAGCTTCTGTCTGATGTGGACTACTTGCTCTGATATACTAAATCCCAAATGAAGGATGAGGAGGAGCAGAAGTATGTGCAAGAATTGGTGTAGAAGGTGGAGGAAATCCTGCTAGAAGTAGGGCAAGCAATCCTCTGTGTCAGTAGCACATGTGCCATGCCAGGGTGGAACTCGGCCTCAAACTCTACAATTTTTACCGATGACCATCAGAGAAATCTATTGTTCCTGGACACAAGCGCTTGTCCACGTGTTGGTCGTTAAGTGAACAATCCCAGTAGCTGTGTTGGAAAGAGCATGGCTGATGTTCCTGAACAAGTGCTGATACTAGGCGGGGATGCCACATCGGGAGGAATAATTGTGGTTTAGACCAAAAACCACAGGATGACTGCCGCCATGTGTCAGAGGAAATCCTCTATGTCTACAAGCCTCATCAGCAACTTTCCATGACAAGCAGCCTGGAAGTGTGCCTATTTAACGTTTGGGCCTGTGCAAGTGTGGATGGGAACTTTTTATTTCGTTCCAACTTAATTTTACATAAAGCACATTAAAGTGTATGGATGACTAAATGAATCTAGAAAACACTTTTGAACTTTTTTTGGAGTTTTATCTACCAGTGTAATCTAACACTAAGCAGTGCATTATGGATAACTAGTTAAATCCATTTTTTTCTTTTTTGGGGAGTTTTGCGTACCACAATAATGTAACACTAAGCACTTTAAACTATATGGATGACTAAAAAAATCCATAAAACACTTTTGAACTTTTTCTGGAGTTTCATATACCACAATAATGTAACACTAAGCAAATTAAACTTTATGGATGACAATATAGTCATTTTTTTCACCCCGAAAAAAGAATGTGGTCACATGCAGCAGCTCTATATTTAGCAACAGACTGCAAAGCTTTAAGCTCTGCCTAGATGCTGTCTTCTGCCACTCTCCCTGCTCCTGCAGCTGTCCCTAGGCTAAATGCAGAATGTATCTGATACAAACAGCAAAGCACAGGAATAGCCTTTAGAAGGACATTTAGTATTATGGTCTAACACTAGAGAACTCTGATTAATGAAACTATACACACACAGACCTGAATAACTGCTCTCTCCCTCCTATCAGAACTGTCACTGAGCTTTGCGATTGCGTGGAGGCGCCTGTCCTTTTATAATCTCTGATGACGTAATGCAGCCATCCAAAGACAGTAACGCCACTACAAAGATGGCTATGATATTACAGTGACTGTCAGACAATACCAGCATGCTTATTGGCTGTGTAACAGGTGCCATACATGCCAGGAAGGGATTGACACTTCAATTCCGAGCACCAGCCAATGCTTGTCTAATGCAGAGCACCCAGCTACCAGAGTGATATCTAAGTATCATCGAGCACATTCTTTTATCCCTACACAGTACTCATTTAAATTCATGTGTAGTATGAATAGCAATCACCCAATGTAACTCAAGAAACGTATGAATCACTTCAACTTGCTTTAACTACATTGGACTGATATATACAAATCTTTCTCTCAATTAGGTGACAATACCTAGCAAATGTGTAGGTGCAATACCAGATAACTGTTTATAAAAAGCTCAACTATCGCCTGCTGCAGCTCGCACAGTCTCTCCAGCATATGCAAGGTGGAGTTCCACCTTATGGGTATTATGTCACATATGAGGTGAGGAGCAGGACGAAGGCAGAAGTGAGGCAAACAGAAGCAGGGTGAGGATGCCAAAAGCATGCAGAAATGGCCCGCACTTTCTAACCAAATGAGACGGTGGAGGAAGCGGAGTAGGAGGCAACATGAACAGAGAAAAGACTAGGTCCGGCCGCGGTGCGCAGTAGCAGCCAACTTAATCCCAAGGGGCTGGCCTGGCGCTTTTGTACCGTGCTCCATTGTTTGCTGTGCTGCTGGGGCAGTGTGACTACTCCCTCTTTCTCTGAACTGTCCCAGTCACTTTGATGGCCTTGACGCTACGTGGGATTTAGAACTTCATCATCTCACGTTGCATCATCACATCTCCCAGGGCTCTCCGTTACTGTGCTACAATAACAATCCACTTCTCTTCTCTTTACTCCTCCACTTCTACCCTCTGCAAATCCTTTCATTGTCTCCAAATTGCACAATGTATCCACTTAAAGCTAGGAAAACCAATATAGTATTTTTCTCCCCATATATGGTATCTATCAACTTATCTCCCACCAAATAATCTCTGCTCCTCCTGAGGCTTTTTTCTCTCCTCTACAATCATACATTCCTCATCAATTGCCTGCAAGACTTCACCCGAATATCTTTCATTCTTTAGAATTCTGTGGCACAGCTGATTATCCCCCATGTTAGGAACTTGCAAGCGGAACTTGAAAACCCATGTCTTCAGTACAGCTAACAACCTGCAATGACTCCTCTGCCACCTCATCAATACGACAGCTCCTGCATCCCCGACCTTCTGTATGCTTCCACCTTATCCTGTAGGATATAAGACTGTAAGGATAGGGTTTTCTCCCCTCTGTATGTGTTTGTCACGATTAGTTTATTCATTGTAATTTGTATTTTTGTTTTGTATGTAACCCTCATCATTAGTGTTGAGCATTCCGATACCGCAAGTATCGGGTATTGGCCGATATTTGCGGTATCGGAATTCCGATACCAAGTTCCGATATTTTTGCGATATCGGGAATCGGTATCGGGAAGAAGAATCATGTGTAAAATAAAGAATAAAAATAAAAAATATTGATATACTCACCCTCAGACGCGCCCTGGTTGTAACCGCTGCAACCGCCATGCTTCTCTTCCTAAGAATGAGCGCCTGAAGGACCTGCGATGACGTCGCGGCTTGTGATTGGTCGCGTGAGCGGTCACATGAGCGGTCTCACGACCAATCACAAGCCGCGACGTCATCGAAGGTCCTTCACACGCTCATTCTTAGGAAGTGAAGCATGGCGGTTGCAGCGGTTACAACCAGGGCGCGTCCGAGGGTGAGTATATCAATATTTTTTATTTTTATTCTTTATTTTACACATGAATATGGATCCCAGGGCCTGAAGGAGAGTTTCCTCTCCTTCAGACCCTGGGAACCATTACAGGATACATTCCGATATTTGTGTCCCATTGACTTGTATTGGTATCGGATATTGGTATCGGTGATATCCGATATTTTTCGGATATCGGCCAATACAATCCGATACCGATACTTTCAAATATCGGAATGTATCGCTCAACACTACTCATCATGCAATTCACCATAGAATCAACAATTCTCTAAAAATAAATAATTATCATTGCCTGTATACACACACCAGAAATCTGCAGCAGTTGGCATTTCTGTTTCATCATTAGCATCATAAAGGATGGAGAGATGTGCTGTGGTGGTCTACTGACCATTTGTACTAACCCTCCCACGTATTCATCCTCCAACAGCACAAGTGGCTGGGTATCAATGCAATCTCTTCAAATTGTGGGACAGAGCCAGGTGGATGGCCCACAGAACCACAGCCAGCAGAATCATCAGAAAGCAGAATTGACTTCTGCCTAACTTGGAGCCATAACTACTTGCCTGATTTCAAGGAGGAGAGGTGGAAGACAGGTGCCCATGGGCCGCAGGTGCCAAATCTGTGTTATCAGCCGGGGACTGGATGAAATACAAAGCAAAGAGACTGAAGGAACTCTCAGCTTGCTAGTCTAAAATCATGTCTACTTGTTCTGGCCTCACAATTCATCCAACGGTACTTGGTCCTGCGAAATTACACAGAATGTCCTGTCGCCTGCTTGCACCAGAGGTGTTTCATTTGGGCTCATAGCAGACACAGATAGACCATTATTATTATTATTATTATTTATTGTTATAGCGCCATTTGTTCCATGGCGCTTTACATGTGAGGAGGGGTATACATAATGAAAACAAGTACAATAATCTTAAACAATACAAGTCATAACTGGTACAGGAGGAATGAGGACCCTGCCCGCGAAGGCTCACAATCTACAAGGGATGGGTGAGAATACAGTAGGTGAGGGTAGAGATGGTCATGCAGCGGTTTGGTCGATTGGTGGTAACTGCAGGTTGTAGGCTTGTCTGAAGATGTGGGTCTTCAGGTTCTTTTTGAAGGTTTCGATGGTAGGCGAGAGTCTGATGTGTTGTGGTAGAGGGTTCCAGAGTAGGGGTGATACGCGAGAGAAATCTTGTATACGATTGTGGGAAGAGGAGATAAGAGGGGAGTAGAGTAGGAGATCTTGTGAGGATCGGAGGTTGCGGGTAGGTAAGTACCGGGAGACGAGGTCACAGATGTATGGAGGAGACAGGTTGTGGATGGCTTTGTACGTCATGGTTAGGGTTTTGTAGTGGAGTCTCTGGGCAATGGGGAGCCAGTGAAGGGATTGACAGAGGGGAGAGGCCGGGGAATAGCGGGGGGACAGGTGGATTAGTCGGGCAGCAGAGTTTAGAATAGATTGGAGGGGTGCGAGAGTGTTAGAGGGGAGGCCACAGAGCAGGAGGTTGCAGTAGTCAAGGCGAGAGATGATGAGGGCATGGACTAGGGTTTTTGCAGATTCATGGTTGAGGAATGAACGTATTCGTGAAATATTTTTGAGTTGAAGTCGGCAGGAAGTGGAAAGGGCTTGGATATATGGTTTGAAGGAGAGATCAGCGTCAAAGGTTACCCCGAGGCAGCGAGCTTGTGGGACTGGGGAGAGTGGGCAGCCATTTACTGTAATGGATAGGTTCGTTGGGGGAGTCGCGTGAGATGGGGGAAAGATGATGAATTCTGTTTTGTCCATGTTAAGTTTCAGAAATCTAGCGGAGAAGAAGGATGAAATAGTGGACAGACATTGAGGGATTCTGGTTAGAAGGGAGGCGATATCTGGTCCAGAGATGTAGATCTGTGTGTCGTCAGCATAGAGGTGATACTGAAAGCCATGAGATTCTATGAGCTGTCCCAGGCCAAAGGTGTAAATGGAGAAGAGCAAGGGCCCAAGGACTGAACCTTGTGGGACTCCGACTGATAGGGGGCGAGGTGAGGAGGTGGTGTGTGAGTGGGAGACGCTGAATGTCCGGTCTGTTAGGTATGATGAGATCCAAGATAGGGCCAAGTCTGCGATGCCAAGGGATGAGAGGGTTTGTAATAATAGGCAATGGTCCACTGTGTCAAAGGCAGCCGACAGGTCGAGGAGGAGGAGGACAGAGTAGTGTCGCTTGCTCTTGGCAGTTTAGAGATCATTGGTGACTTTAGTTAGGGCAGTTTCGGTGGAATGGTGTGACCGGAAGCCAGATTGTAGGCGGTCAAAGAGGGAGCAAGAAGAGAGATGGGAGGACAGTTCAAGGTAGACGTGTTGTTCCAGTAGTTTTGAGGCATAGGGGAGAAGTGATATAGGGTGATAGCTAGATACAGAGGATGGGTCAAGAGAGGGCTTTTTGAGGATAGGTGTGACGGAGGCATGTTTAAAGCTTGAGGGGAAAACACCAGTTGTTAGTGATAGGTTGAAGAGATGGGTTAGGGTTGGGATGAAGATTGTGGTGAGGTTTGGGATGAAGTGGGATGGGAGTGGGTCAAGTGCACAGGTGGTGAGATGGGATCTTGAGAGTAGAGTGGAGAGTTGATCTTCTGTAATGGTGGAGAAGTTGGTTTTGGAGGTGGAGGGCTGGGAAATCGGGAGGAAGAGCTCTGGGGGTTGTTGACCAAAACTGTCTCTGATGTTATCAATCTTCTGCTTGAAAAATGAGGCAAAGTCTTCAGCAGAGATAAGTTGGGAGGGAGGAGGTGCTGGGGGACGGAGGAGAGAATTGAAGGTGTTGAATAACTGTTTAGGGTTGTGAGAGAGAGAGAGGATATGAGAGATGAGAAGTAGGTTTGTTTAGCTGTGGCGAGTGTGGTCTTGAAAGTAGTGAGGGACTGTTTGAATGCGATGAAGTGCTCGTTGGAGTGGGATCTTTTCCATCTGCGCTCAGCAGCCCTGGAAGCTCGCCTCAGTTCTTTGGTCAGGCTGGTGTGCCAGGGCTGTCTGTTGATTTTGCGAGCTTTGGTATGTGTAAGTGGGGCAGCAGATTCCAAAGCTACAGCTATTGTGGTGTTATATAGAGCAGCAGCGTCATCCGCATTGTGTATGGAACTTATGCCTGTGAGGGGGAGGAGGGATTCAGAGAATGAATGTAGGTCAAGATGTTTAATATTTCTGCGAGGGTGTGAAAGTTTGTGGGGTGGGGATTGTAGACATGGAGTGGAGAGAGATGAGAATGTGAGAAAGTTGTGGTCAGAGAGTGGAAGAGGTGAGTTAGAGAGGTTAGATAGAGAGCAGAGGCGGGTGAAGATGAGGTCCAGTGTGTGACCGTCTTTGTGAGTGGCTGCAGAAGACCATTGAGTGAGGCCGAAGGAGGAAGTGAGAGTTAGAAGTTTAGTGGCAGCTGAGAGGGAAGTGTCAATGGGTATGTTGAAGTCGCCCATGATGATAGTGGGGATGTCCGCAGAAAGGAAGTGAAGTAGCCAAAGAAGATGGTGGCTGGCCCTGGGGGACGGTAGATGACAGCCAGTTGGAGGTTGGAGGGGGAGTAGATGCGCACAGAGTGCACCTCAAAGGAAGGGAGGGTAACAGAGGGTGGCAGTGGGATTGGGGTGAAGGAGCAGTTATCTGACAGGAGAAAACCAACTCCTCCGCCATGTTTGCTGCTGGGGCGGGGTGTGTGGGAAAGGTGGAAGCCACCGTAAGAGAGTGCAGCAGGGGAGACTGAGTCAGAAGGGGTGAGCCAGGTTTCGGTGATGGTAAGGAAGGAAAGTTTGGTAGTAACAAAGAGATCATGGATGTAGGAGAGCTTGTTGCAGACAGAGCGGGCGTTCCACAGAGCTCCTGTTAGTGGGACTGGGGAGGCGGGGGCTGGGCAAATGGGTATAAGGTTAGAGAGGTTACGGAAGTTTGTGCTAGAGCGTGGATGGGAGGTAGAAATAATTGTGGGAATATGGTGAGGAGGACCAGGATTTGGAGAGATATCACCAGCAGTAAGAAGGAGCAGAGAAAGTGTTAGCAGGTGGGAGAAGGAGAGGGCATGAGGGGGCTGTCTGTGCTTGGAGACAGAGGATTGTATGTTAAGGAACAGTTTGGAGGAGGAGGTGAGGTGGATGGGGAGGATTGAAGAGGAGATGAATAGTTCCTTACTTGGTGTAGGGATCAGGGGAGTTAGCAGAAAGTGAAGGATTATAGGGGTGAGAGTGAAAACAAACAGAAACATTGTTTACAATGACTGTGGCCAGTTACCTTCAGTTCTCTTCAGGTTCAATTCAGGTTTTAATTCTACTGTAATCCACACTTTTAAGGACACACTTCTAAGGGATCACACTGCAGACTGAAGTCCATGCAGACTTCTACTATGCAATATATGGCAAACTAAGTGCGTTCAGGTGTGAAGCAGAGGGGAGTGATCTCTGCTCATCTTGGTCAGAGAATTAAGAGAGAACCAGATACATACAATCAGGCCTGAGTAAACAAGGTCATAAATATCACAGGGTAAGCTGGGGTTAGCTGAAAAGCATACCATGAGAATGCTAGGAGCAGAGGAAAGTCTGTGTGGAAAGCTGGGTGATGTAATTATGTGCACTTCATAGACAGACAGCAGCAGAGCTGGCTGGATAAACATACCTGTTGGAAGAATAGAGATGCTTGTTAGAGTGCAATGGTGGCAGGTAGCAAGGCACAGTCTGTATACATCTTTCAGGTTTTAATTCTTCTGTAATCCACACTTTTAAGGACACACTTCTAAGGGATCACACTGCAGACTGAAGTCCATGCAGACTTCTACTATGCAATATATGGCAAACTAAGTGCGTTCAGGTGTGAAGCAGAGGGGACCATGCCCTCACTCTCCCTGCAGCAGCTATACCACCATCAATCATTCATATTTGATGCTTTCCTCATAGTTTTTAACCCCAAAAATTGCAGAGTATTACATGTCCTGTATACAGAGAGAGGGTGGATAGCAGATTATTACATTGCCTGTTTTCAGAGTACCCCCCATAAAAATCAATTAAAAAACATCTTCCATCTACACCACCACCTCCACCTACTCCTCCACCTTCTGCTCCACTTGGATCGCAGCCTCCTGGTTCAAGGTTATATATTTTTTATTTTTTTATGTTATTTTAAGTCATTTCCCAATCCACATTGTTTGCAGGGCAATTGTCCTGCTTTTACCCCCATTTAGCTTCCTTTGGCAGCCTCCTAGCCCATACTATGACTATTTTACAGCCATTTTAAAGCACCAAAATGTGGATCAAGTTCGAATCCAAAGCAAACTTTTAACTCTGGTGCAACCAAGCCCAGACATCCATGGGTCTGCTCATCCCTATTAGTTTTATTTCATTAATATTTTAGCATAAAGCTGTTGAACCTCCATTGTTTTATCAGTTGTATCATGTAACCCCTTTCCAACATCGGGTGTAATAGTACGCCGATGTCGGAGTCCCCCTGTTCGGTGCGGGCTCCAGCGCTGAGCCTACACCTTTCAGCTCACATATCAGCTGATATATACAGCTGATATGTGCCCGCAACAGCCATGAGAGGAATCACGATCCATCCACGGCTGTTGACTAGTTAAAAACCGCTGTCAATTTCTGAAGAAAGCATTTAACTTGCGCTTACCGGAAGTGTGTCATTAATTCCGCCCATCGGTGACCCTGTCACATGATCGCGGGTTGGTGAAAGGTCGGCATTACAACCAGAGGTCTCCAGCAGACAAACACAAAGGAGCAACCATCAGTTCACCGGGTTGAGAAATTCCTAGAATAAGGGTGCGGTGCACAGAGATTCAGGCTGGTTTCCTGAGTATGTGAACCGTGAAAAATGGAAAAATTCAGCAACCACAAAAAAAATAAAACATCACATCACATTTATTAGTAGATTAAAACATGTTTTAAATGTCTTTGGCCTGCAGAAAATGTGATATGAACTTTATAAAAGTACTAGATGGTGGCCCGATTCTAACTCATCAGGTATTCTAGAATATGTATGCGTAGTGTATAGCGCAGCCCACGCAGTACATTGCACAGCCCACACAGTACATTGCGCAGCCCACGCAGTACATTGCGCAGCCCATGCAGTACATGGCGCAGCCCATGCAGTACATGGCGCAGCCCATGCAGTACATTGCACAGCCCATGCAGTACATTGCACAGCCCACGCAGTACACGTTGTATATTGCGCAGCCCACGTAGTATATTGCGCAGCCCACGTAGTATATTGCCCAGCCCACGTAGTACATTGCGCAGCCCACGTTGCATATTGCCCAGCCCAAGTTGTATATTGTGCAGCCCACATAGTAGATTGCGCAGCCCACGTTGTATATTGCACAGCCCATGTAGTATATTGCTATTGCCCAGCGCCCACATAGTATATTGTGCAGCCCACGTTGTATATTGCGCAGACCACGTTGTATATTGTGCAGCCCACGTAGTGTATTGCCCAACCCACATAGTACATTGCGCAGCCCACGGTGTACATTGCACAGCCCACGTAGTATATTGCGCAGCCCAAGTTGTATATTGCGCAGCCCACGTTGCATATTGCGCAGCCCACGTTGTATATTGCGCAGCCCACGTTGTATATTGCGCAGCTCACATAGTATTGTGCAGCCCACGTAGTATATTGCCCAGCCCACATAGTACATTGTGCAGCCCACGGTTTACATTGCACAGCCCACGTAGTATATTGCGCAACCCACATTGTATATTGCGCAGCCCACATAGTATATTGCCCAACCCATGTAGTACATTGCACAGCCCATGTTGTATATTGCGCAGCCCACGTAGTATATTGCGCAGCCCACATTGTATATTGCACAGCCCACGTAGTATATTGCACAGTCCATGCAGTATATTGCACAGCCTGCGCAATCTATAGCAATGTGGGCACCATATCCCTGTTAAAAACTAGAATTAAAATAAAAAATAGTTATATACTCACCCTCTGGTGGCCCCCCGGATCGAAGCGGTTACCGACGCCCCTCGTGCGCTCTGGTCTGAAGAGTGTATTGCGGTCTCGCGAGATGATGACGTAGCGGTCTTGCGAGACCGCACGTCATCATCTCGTGAGACCGCAATGCATGGAGCGATCACCCTGGGTCAGCGCTGACCGGAGGGGAGTATGCAAGCGCCGTGCACTGTCTGCGGGGGGGAAGGAGCGGCCATTTTCTTCCGGACTGTGCCCGTCGCTGATTGGTCGTGGCTGTTTTGCCGCGACCAATCAGCGACTTGTATTTCCATGACAGACAGAGGCTGCGACCAATGAATATCCGTGACAGAAGGACAGACAGACAGACAGACGGAAGTGACCCTTAGACAATTATATAGTAGATTAATTATTGCTAAATTGAAGCAAGCACAATAAAAGTTAAATTCATTAAATAATTTAAACATTGTTGTGTTCATTATGGTTACATATGTATTATAAAAATTATAAAATGTTATACACATGCTGTCTTGTGAGTTTTCACATTGAGCACATCAGTGCATTCTCAGGTGGAAATTTGCGGGATGTTGGAAAATACTCATCATTAAAATGAACCACTGCTGCTGATGGTGTCATTTTTTTAACGAGATTTATATACTTGCTACAGGAAATATAAAAAAAATTCTGACTAACCAAGAAGTAAAAAAATAAAAAAAAATATTTGATGCAAGTCCTAACAGGATAAACGTTTAAATTTCTCAGCATGTTATTTAAATTCTGCACAGGGAGAATTTATTGTAATAGATCCTTAAAATGAACACCTGAAGCCATTTCAGAACATGAAAAATAACTGCAAATATATATTTTAAAATTAGCTTGCTCATGATTTAAAAAGTACACCTAGGCCTGGAAATTTCTACAGGGTATTTGCCAACTAATCTATCCTTTAAATGAAAGCAATGATTTTTTTTTAGAGTAGCTTGTCAATTAGTATACTAAAAAAAACATAACATTCAATAACTAAAAATACCCTGCAGTTTGTTGAACAAGTGACAAAAGAAAATATCGGTATATGAATGTGTTAAAAAATGGGAAAGACATGTTAAAAATAAAATTTCAGCATAATGTATTTCTCAGCACCAACATATTGTAAGTGATAAAGAAATTAACCAATGCAAAATTAAAATCTTTAGTTTGCCAATACATCATATTACTTGATTATGCCATCCTTGAAAAAGTATTCCTACCTTGTGAATTTTTCCACAGTTTGTGACATTACACCCGCAAACTTATTGGGATTTTATGTGATATACCAACACAAAGTAGCAAGTAGGGTTGAGCGAAACGGGTCGGCCAGATTCAGAAGTCGCCGACTTTTGGCAAAGTCGGGTTTCATGAAACCCGACCCGACCCTTGTGTGGGGTCGGCCATGAGGTCGGCGATCTTCTGATCTGGAATCGGAATTCGAATACCGAGTTCCGATATTTTTAAGATATTGGGAATCGGTATCGGAATTCATATTGAAGTGTAAAATAAAGAATAAAAATAAAAAAAATTGATATACTCACCCTCGGACGCGTCCTGGTTCTCACCGGCAGCCTTCCTTCCTAAGAATGAGCGCCTGAAGGGCCTTCGATGACGTCGCGGCTTGTGATTGGTCGCGTGAGCGGTCGCATGGGCGTCACGCGACCAATCACAAGCCGCGACGTCATCTAAGGTCCTTCAGGCGCTAATTCTTAGGAAGGAAGTGTCCGAGGGCGCGTCCGAGGGTGAGTATATTCCTATTAGGTATATACTCACCCTCGGACGCACCCTGGTTCTAACCTGCAGCCTTCCTTCCTAAGAATCAGCGCCTGAAGGACCTTAGATGACGTCGCGGCTTGTGATTGGTCGAGTGACGCCCATGTGACCGCTCACGCGACCAATCACAAGCCACGACGTCATCTAAGGTCCTTCAGGCGCTAATTCTTAGGAAGGAAGCATCCGAGGGCGCGTCTGAGGGTGAGTATATTCCTAATAGGTATATACTTACTCTCGGACGCGCCCTGGACATCGCGGCTTGTGATTGGTCATGTGACGCCCATACGACCAATCACAAGCCGCAACGTCATCGAAGGTCCTTCAGGCGCTCATTCTTAGGAAGTAAAGCTGCCGGTGAGAACCAGGGCGCGTCCGAGGGTAAGTATATCAATATTTTTTATTTTGATTCTTTATTTTACACTTAAATATGGATCCCAGGGCCTGAAGGAGAGTTTCCTCTCCTTCAGACCCTGGGAACCACTAGAAACCCAATGCACTGCATTGGGTTTCGTGTTTCAGCCGACCCCGACCCCGACTTTTCTATAGGATCGGCCGATTTTACTCGACCCGACTTTTGAAAAAGTCAGGTTTCGTGAAACCAGACCCGATCCTATAAAAAGAAAAGTCGCTCAACCCTAGTAGCAAGTATTTGCAAAAATGTAAACAAAATGATACATGACTTTCAAATTATTTAAATAATATCAATCTGAAAATTGTTACATGCATTTGTATTCAGCCCCCCGAGTCAATACTTTGTAATGGATGTGTATCTAGGTTTTCAGGAACCCGGGGCAAGAATTCAGTTTGCCATTACCCCCAGGTTCATATGCGATTTGCACTGTTAATCACCTGCCGAATAACTGATCTCCCTAATTTTCTCAATGTTCAGTTAAATACTGAATGAAGCTCGTTGTCATGTAACCGCAAGTAAGAAAATCTCATGAGTGAAGTGGTCATTTGATGACTGATGGAACCAACAAGCAGAGCTGAATCATGACAGTAAGTATATTACATGCTGTTAGGATTGGCATGTTATAGGGTTTTATTTTATAACTAAAGGGCTTGTCCAGCCTTGAGATAAAAGTCTGCAGGCTTTTGAATTCTCACAGCGCATACACTGTACACTTTTAGGATTTTCCCTTGCCAGTAGCAAGAGTGGACGGTCATGTAAGCACAAGTATGTTATTTGTATACTTCTGGACACATTCTGACTAGACGAATCTTGCCTCACTCAATTCATTTTCATTGAGTTAGGCCATGCATGTCTAGTTGGCAAGTGACCACATGTATCTAAATCGCTGGCACCAGAGAATCCTGAAAGACTGTAGACTCATCACAAACTTGGACAATCTCTTTAATGCTCCTAATAGAAATAAAAATATGAGAATTAGTCAGTATCACAAACATTATTGACATCCAGGTACCTAATAGATGATGTTTTCTCTGATTGGAGTCGTTCTCTTTCTTTTCTTCTTCATCTTGTCCAGACGCCATGCTGATTTTTCACAGCCACAGCTCAGCTCTGCAGATTTCCATCTTCTCCAGTCTTCTGCAGCACATCACCACACGATGCCCTTAAAAATAATAGTTTCACAATGCTCCTGAATAAAAATATCTGTCCTATGCTAAACCCTGAATAAATAATTGTCCCTCACTATATTCCCTGCACAAAATATGACCCATGCACTGTCCCACTTATGGAAAATGTCCTCCATGCTGCCTTCTCCTTTTCATATTGGGTCCCTTTTTCACACTGTTTTCTCACACTGTTTTCCACCTATAGGGCCCAGTCTTTTTTATTGCGTCCCCTCATCACACTCCCCTTGCTTGGCTTACTGTTCCCTCCTGGCTGTGTCCTTACACTACCCCCCTTACTACCCCCACACAACTCAGTCTCTATTATGTGCCCACTCATACTTTTCTCCCCATACTGCCTCCTCGCACTATTCCCTTCAATAAGTTTCCTCACACATTTCCCCTGCCTCTTCAGACTGTCTCCTCTCACATCCACCCTGCTAACTATACTGCCTCCTCATATATTTACCACCTTGTTCTCCATACTGCCTCCTCACACATTACCTTGACCCCCATATTGTGTTTGCACTCATCTCATCACTCTCACTCCCCATACTGCATCCACATACAATCATTTCCTCATTCCTCATACTGTGTCCAGATATATTCCCCCTCACTACTCATACTGCATCTGCACCATCCCTCACTCAATACACTGTGTCTGAACCCATCCCACCACTCAACACACTGTCTGCTTCTCTCCCCTCCCACCCCATACTGTGTCTGCACCTGTCCTCTAACTTGCTCCCCAAACTGTGCTTGCACACATTCCCTCCCTTGTTCCTCATACTATGTCCATAAATATTCCCCTCTCGCTTCTCATACTGTGTCTGCACCCATCCCGCCACTCACCATACTGTATATGCACCTATTCCTTCTCTTGCTCTCCATGCTGTGTCTGCACTCATCCAATCCCATGTTCCCCATACTGTGTCTGCACTCATTCAATCCCTTGCTGTTCATACTGTGTCCGCATGCTATGACTCACCCATCTTCCCCATTATGTTTCTGCACAAATCCCTCTCTCACCATACTGTCTGCACCCATCCCCATACTATTTCCTCATACATTCCCCCTTGCTCCTCATACAGTGTCTGCACCCATCCCCCAACTCACCATACTGTGTCTGCACCCATCCCCTATACTGTTTCCTCATACATGTCTTCATCTCCTCCCTTACTGTGTCTTCAAATTTCTCCTGCTCCCCATATTGTTTCTGCACATGACAGTTTATTGCTCCCTAAACTGTGTTCTCATATCTTCCTCATCCACTAAATCCCCCATCCATTACAGTAAATCTTCTTCACCTTCCCCCGCTACAGTAAATCTTCTCTACCTGCTCTCCCATTGCAGTAAATTTTCTCCATTCCCTCATTACACTAAACGAACTAAATCTTTGGTTTCTTCAGCACTTAACACCAATTTTGTTTGTGCCTCTGCAGCACTGGAAAGTGACATCAGCAGCATGATCACATGACCATATCACGCTGCTGACATCACCCTGACCCTTCATTCAGAGCTTCAATTGTACTAGCATATTGTACAGTTGATCTCTGGGAGCTGTTGCACTGAACCTTCTCTCAGCTGGCTGTCAGCTTCACAACCGGCTCAGAGAACAGTCATATCAAAGTTTTGGGAGCAGCAAAATGCAGCTGCTGGGGATACAACTCAGGCCGTCGCATCAGGCAGCCTAGCGGCACCTCCCCTGCTAGCTGTGCCTGGGGCAGATGCCTTGTCTGCCCTCCAAATATGTCTCTGCATAGCACTGCAGCCTTGCAGCGCTGGGGTCCTGGGTTCTAATCCCACCCAGGACAACATCTGCAAAGAGTTTGTATGTTCTCTCCGTGTTTGCGTGGGTTTCCTCCGGGCACTCCGGATTCCTCCCACATTCCAAAGACATACTGATAGGGAATATAGATTGTGAGCCCCATCGCGGACAGTGATGATAATGTGTGCAACCTGTAAAGCGCTGCGGAATATGTTAGCGCTATATAAAAATAAAGATTATTATTATTATTATAGGACCAACTTTCACTGCAATTACTGCTGAAAGTCATTAGTGCATGTCTCTAGCAGCTTTGCACATCTAGAGGCTGAATGTTTTGCCCATTCTTCTTTGCAAAATAATTGTATCTCAGTGAGTTAGCGTGGATAGAGTGTATGTTCTCCAGTCTCAAGTCTTTTGCAGCCTCTTGCAGACTTTAATCAAAAGTTGCCTCGTATGTAGATCCATCTATTTTCAATTCAACTCTGACCAGCTTCCCCTTGTCTACTCTTTCTGTAATATACTGAAGAAAAGCATCACCACAGCATGATGCTGTCACCATCATGTTTGACAGTGGGGGATGGTACTTTCAGGGTGATGTGCAGTGTTAGGCTGGGGTCACACTACCGTAGAATACGGTATGTTTACTCGCATAGCACTCGGACCAGTGTTAATCTATGAGGCAGTTCACATCACTATTTATTTTCTCAGCCGTATTCGACGTGCGTGTAACATCGCAGCATGCTGCGATAGCTACCAAAACTCGGCCGAGACTCGCCAATGCAAGCCTATGGGTGCAAAAAAAAAAAATCGCGCAGCACTCGGACCATGCAAGTGCTGTCTAATTTTTACGCAGCAGTGTCCTTTGAAAAGCCGGAAATTCAGAAATTCATGGGCTGCTTACAGTAAAACAGAAATAGAATATATACATATATATTCTATTTCTGCTTTACTGTAATTATATATATATATATATATATATATATATATATTATAGAATGGAATAGAAAGAAAAAATATGTGTATACACATAGAATACATGGATATAGTATATAGATGTCAGTGACACATAACTATATATGTATACATACAGTGATAGATAGATAGATAGATAGATAGATAGATAGATAGATAGATAGATAGATAGATAGATAGATAAAAAGCCGGCAATTCATGTGCTGCATACAGTAATAGCACAACATGACAGGTTAAAATAGAATAGATAGAATAGATATATACACATAGAATACTTAGATATATAGAAGTCAGTGACACACATACTGTATATACGGTAAAACATAGGAAATTGAAAGGATTGAAGAACTCTCCCAGAACCTTCTTGATGTGCAATTTTATTCCATGGTGAAATGTGACATCAAATCAAATCAAAGTGCAGACTGCAGGTAGCAGGGGACTTATGAAAATTAAAGAGCCTGACAGACAACGGCTGTTTTGCCTTTGCTTAGCACTTATACGGGTCCATCGTTTTCAAATTAAACATTTGTCAAAAAACATATATATATATATATATATATATACACACTAGATGGGGGCCCGATTCTAACTCATCTGGTATTCTAGAATATGTATGTAGTTTATTTATGAAGTAAACGTGAGTGAACTATGTGGCACTGTGACTGACAGAACTTGTTCAGTAAACGTGATTGAACTACGTGGCACTGTGACTGACAGAACTTATTCAGTAAACGTGACTGAACTATGTGGCACTGTGACTGACAGAACTTGTCCAGTAAACGTGAGTGAACTATGTCGCGCTGTGAGTGGGGGTTAAATTCCACGCCGATATCACTGATTGGTCGCGGCCGGCTGCCGCAACCAATCAGAGACGCGGAATTTCCGTTACAGACAAACAGACAGAATTTGATGATTATATAGTAGATATACGGCAATTCATGTGCCGCGTACAGTCAAATCACAGCGTGACAGGACTGCAGGAGCGGACAGGATAGAAGACATGGATTACATACAGTAAATATAAATAGAATAGGTAGATATATAGATGTCAGTGACAAATACAATTAGTACAGTGTGTGCAGCTTACTGTACATTAGAGTTGAGCGACTTTTACTTTTTTAGGATCGAGTCGGGTTTTGCGAAACCCGACTTTTGCCGGGTAGGGTGAAATCGGCCGATTATTGCGAAAAGTCGGGGGCCGACCGAAATGCGAAACCGAATGCAAGTCAATGGGGAATCAAAGTCGGTAGTGAGTGGAGGACAGGAAAACACCCACAGTGCCATTTTAATGCCAAAAACATCAATTCGTATTACTGAAGCTTGTCAAACTTAATTTACTTTATAATAATAGTTAGGCATTGAAAACAGGGGGTCATTTGGCTAAAGTTGTGGGGGGGGGGGGGTAAGGCTGGCTCAAGATTTTCGTGGGCCCAGGAAATGCGGAATACCTCACAGCGTTGGAGCAGGGAGAGGTAAGTATTTCAACTTTGCAAGTGCTGTGATCCTGAGCAAGCAAGGGGGGGCACTAGTTGGCACTGGCACAGGGCCCCTCATAGTACGGCGGTGTGTTTGACAGCGGGTGGTGCCTCCCACTGCTGGAGACACTTTTGCGTACTATGAGGGGCCCTGTGCCAGTGACATTGCCACTGAGTATGCCCCCCCACCTGATGAAGGAACCTGCACTTTCATCTGCACCTTCCTCTTTGTCCCCGTGTAAGGTGGTATAGTATGCGGGAAGGGTAACCTGACTTTCAGCAGGGTCAGATTCTGGCTGTGTAGAGTGCAAGGGGAATGTAGCGGTCTGGGTCAATGTACCAGCAGACTCATTTAGCAGTGGCTGGGCAATAGGCAGGATGAGGAGGAAACACAGATATAGTCCCAAATAATAAAGTAGGCTAAATCCAGTTCAAAATTGGTAACAGAACTAAACTGGCGGCATTGCTTTGTTCAGTGGAGGACAACTGTAATGAGGGGCAGACACAGTTAGTAGGCCCAAATAAGAAAGTAGGCTAAATGCAGTTCAAAATTGGTAACAGGACTAAACTGGCGGCATTGCTTTGTTCAGCGGAGGACAACAGTAAGGAGTGGCCGACACAGTTACTAGGCCTAAAATAAAAAAAAGTAGGCTAAATGCAGATGTAGATCCACTTAGTGCCAATTTATATGTCCCTTTTTTTGGGGGGGACTGCAACAAAACTCAGGCCCAGTGTATTACACTACACAATGTAAGTGGCAGAACGTGGCTGGAAGATGTACGACAAACTAACACAACTGTGACATAGATCCACTTAGTGCCAATTTATATCTCCCTTTTTTGGAGGGGAGACTGCAACAAAACTCAGGCCCAGTGTATTACACTACACAATGTAAGTGGCAGAACGTGGCTGGAAGATGTACGACAAACTAACACAACTGTGACATAGATCCACTTAGTGCCAATTTAAATCTCCCTTTTTTGAGGGGGAGACTGCAATAAAACTCAGGCCCAGTGTATTACACTACAAATGTAAGTGGCAGAACGTGGCTGGAAGATATATCAGAAAATACAAGGGCTGTAGTACAATTTCAATCTCCCTACAATGATCTCAGGACAAGTATGGCAGCCATAAAAAGGACTGCTGCACACAAAAGTCTGGACAAATAAACAAGAGAACTGTGCAGAAAGGAGCAACAGGATTTTTGCTTTTAAAAAGCAGTTGGTTTGCACTGCAGCGTACAAACAGCAATGTAGCTATCAGGGAGCCTTATAAGGCAGCATAATAAGCTACAGAGCTGATGCACAAAAATATAAACTCCACTGTCCTTGCAAAGAAAAGGTGGTGTTGGACAGTGGAAATCGCTACAGCACAAGCAGTTTTGGGGTTAATCTTCCCTCCCTAACTATATCCCTTCTTCTGATGAAGCTGCAGCAACCTCTCCCAATGCTAAGATCGGCAGAAGTAAGATGGCAGTCAGCGGGCATGCCCCTTTATAGCCCCTGTGACGCCGCAGAAAGCAAGCCAATCACTGTAATGCCCTTCTCTAAGATGGTGGTGACCGAGACCTATGTCATCATGCTGCCCACACTCTGCGTCATCCTTCATTGGATGAGAAATGGCACTGAAAGGGTCATACGAAACGCGACTTTGGCACGAAGATAGCCAACCTCATGGCCGATCCCACACTAGGATCGGGTCGGGTTTCACGAAACTCAACTTTGCCGAAAGTCGGCAACTTTTGAATTTGTCCGATCCGTTTCGCTCAACTCTACTGTACATGTATTTAATTAATAAAAGATTATTTTTCTGAAAAATGGATGAAAGATGTAAGAGTCTATCTGGATCCCATAAACTCACTCAGCTTTTATGCACCCATACTGATTAGAAGCAAACAGGTCACAGGTGAGGATGTTACCTTTAATAGCCATTCAAACTCATTTGTGTCAACTTCTGTGCATGTTATCAGGCCAAAATCACCAGGGTATGTGAATTTTTGACCAGGGTCATTTGGATGCTTTGGGTTGTCATTATGATTTAAAAAGAGAATACACAGTAGTTTGACATCAAATGGCTTCACCCAACCACTAACCATGAGTGGAGAAAAAGTTTTGGTGTTATCATTCATATTCTCTAAAAAAAGGCCAAGAAAGCAAAAATTCTGCCTGGGTATGTAAATTTTTGAGCACAACTGTATATATGTTTTTTTATGAATATTTCCTTTGAAAATGATGTGTACTGTAAATGGCAGAGCTTTGCTCTATGTAAAAGCTCATGTTAAAATTGCATTAAAATCGGAAAGCAATTGCACTTGATTCGGATGTAAATCGGATGCTAGGTGTGAGAAATCGGATTGTACTCTTATTACACTCGTGTGACTCTCAGCAGGTAGACTTGGACAGATTTTTCATACGTTTAGTGTTATTCTGGCCTTAGTTTTCCACCACATGTAGCATTTTGCATGTAGTTCCAAATGTTCTACTTTGGTCCCATCTCACCAGAGCACCTTATTCCACATGCTCTCTGTGTCTCCTACATGGTTTTCTGCAAACTGTAAATGAGGCTTCCTATGGCTTGCTTTCAAAAATGCCTTTCTTCTTGCCACTCTTCCATAAAGGTGTCTGATTTGTGGAGTCTACAACTAATAGTTGTCCTGATCCGGGCATCTCTGCAGCACCTCCAGAGTGACCATAGGCCTCTTGGCTGATTTCTACTTATTGCTTTTCTTGCTTAGGATGTTGGTTTAAGTGGACAAACATGTCTTGGTAAATTTGCTGTTTTGCCATACTACTTCCATTTTTGATGATGGATTGAACAGTGCTCTGTGACATGTTCAGAACTTGGGATATTTTTTATAATCTAACCCTGCTTTACTTTTCTCTATAACTTTATCCATGACCCATGTGGTATGTTCTTTGGTTAATGTGGCACCCCTTGGGGTATTTGCCACAAAAATAGTTACTGACAGTAAATACAAATACTAAAATAGCAAGACTGCACTACCACCTCCGGCCAGAAGGGGGAGCTCCAGAGACTCCCCTTGATCCATTCTGGTCTGAGAGAAGAAATGGCAGTTGGGCCAAGGAGCTGAAAGTGAGAGGTCATACAGTTGAATCTCTAACAGCCCTGTGACTGTTACCAGGCCTAAATCACCGGCCTGAGGAGAAGAGGGATAGAGAAAAAGGACATTGTGAGAACCGGGTAGCATTAATCACTACCCAGAACAGGCGCAAAGACGGATACCGGATCCGTGGCTGTATTCATTATATATAATACAGCAACCGGAAAAACGTGAGGTGATATCAGCTTCACTAGGGCCGGACGCAGCAACAGACACAGAGTTCAGCGGTACTCCCAGAGGGGGTAAACCGATAAAAGGACTCGGGTTGCCCGTCGAACCAGGACCCGGAGGGGACAGATTGGGCCGGCAGCCAGTTCACATACAGCAGCAGGGCCACACAGAAATTGCGCACAATAAGAGGCGAAGACCCCGGCAGGGTCAAAGTAACTCAGAGTTCTCATACAGACTCCGGTGACAGGACTGGTTGTAAATCCTTTTATGTTAAAGTAAACTGGTTAAACGTTTCAGTGCCTCAGTCTCATTTGGACAATAGCCATCTATCCAGGATTGGGATCGTCACCGCTGGGAGAACCTGCTGCTGATCAAGTAAGTGCCTGTCCCCTCACGATACCCCTTACACTGTGCATTGCCTGAGGCCACAGCACCGGGTCAAGCCACCCGTGACATCCCCCTCAAGAGACAGACTCCATTGGTCCGGTGCTGGGTATCCCGGTCTCCTGGGCGTCACAATTGGCGTCACGAACAGGATTCAGCCAGTCCGTATACCGGGTATTGTGTGCCATGATTGGAGTCCAAAATTGTGAAAACTTGGATGAAAAATCTTGAAAATTGACTTTATTAAAGAAAATTCCATTTCCCATTGAAAACTATTGAAAGTGACTTTTCCCCATTGGTTATAATGGAGTAAAGATGGCCGCCATCCCCTGAGGTAATCACCTCATAACCGTTAGGCATGAGACTGTTAATTGAGCTACGCCATCACCTGAGCCCCAGTCTAACTGAAAAACTTCAGAATCCGCCATTACAGAGCGCGCGGCGGGTGGGAGCAGCAGGGGGCGTGTCATTGTGGGCGGCACCAAGCTGAGCGCTCTGACGTCAGAGCAAGGGGAAAATCGATCCTGCTGCACAGCGGAACGAATCTACACTATCCCAACGGAAGCGGAGGACCAGAAAGGTCCGGATTAACTAAGGGGGCACAGTATGTCGCAGCACGGAGACGCCGCAGCACCCGGCGACGCTAATGCAGCTGAAAGACAGAGTGTCGATAGAGAGTCCGGTAGCGCAGCAGTGCAAGGAGTGGCGCCCATCATGCCGGTGCTGATGCCATATACCCCGGGTGGTCCATGGCTTCCAATGTATGAAGGTGAGCCTAATACCCTTGACGATTTCAGAGAAAAGATGCTGGCCCATTTTGACATGTTCCCCGTGGGTGAAGTTCAGCGTGTTAGTCTCCTGATGATGCAGTTAAGTGGCCATGCTAAGCGAGAAGTCACAGCATGGGCAGCTGATCTAAAAGGCACTGTTGAACGCATATTTGCTGGATTAAAAGCTACATTTGAAACCACTGCCAGCAGCAAAGCTAAAATACGATTCTTTAGTTGCAAACAAAAAGCTAATGAGTGCGTGAGAGACTTTGCCTTAAACCTGCAGGAAGCCCTTAAATCACTTACACTGGCTGAACCCATTTTTAACACCGGAGCGGATAAACTGCTAAGAGATCAATTTATTGAGGGACTCTACACCCCTTCTCACCGGGGGCATGTGAGCATGCTTGTTTTTAAGAACCTTGAATTGACATTTGCCCAATTAAAGGAGAGCGTTATACGTCTCCAGCTGGCAGAAGCACCTCGGGATCAGGAGCCTGCGCAACTCATGGCAGAGGCTCCTCAACAACATGGAGTACCAGTGACATCAGCTATGTCCGGGGCCATTGCTAAGCCCCTGGGGCCCAGTACTAATGAGGCTCTTCAACAAAAGCTTGACTCTTTAACTGATGTTGTTGCTTCAATGGCTAAAACCATGCAGGAGATGAGAGGACCCAAGATGGAGTTGGCAAACCGTAGAGAAGATGTTCCATGGATGAGACCCCGGAGATACCCAACATGGAGAGGACGACCCCGCGACCGCTACCAACCGGATGGACAGCCCATTTGCCGCCGTTGCCAGCAGCCAGGCCACTTTGCACGAGATTGTGATTTAAATTGGAATCCCCTGGGAATGCGGGCCGCTTCACAGGAATGAGCTTTCAAGGCCCAACACCCTGGCACGACAGGTACATCGGAGGACGACCCATTATCCCTATCGTGCTGGACGGAATTCCTCTCAACGCTTTGCTGGACACAGGTTCCCAGATTTCATCTATACCGTATATCCTTTATAAGAGGTACTGGGCTGATGCAGATATTGATAAAGGGCCCTCTGATGTTGAACTAGATATATGGGCCAGTAATGGTAAATTGGTACCGAAACTAGGATTCAGGGAGATGACCATAAAGATTGGTAAAGTAGAATTGAAGAAACAGGGTATAATTGTTGTTGATGTTGACCGGCGGAACTGTGAACCAACTGTATTGATAGGAATGAATGTGTTAGAGAACTGCTTTTCCGAAGTCATTTCTGTCTTACAGCAAATTGCTGAAACCGCCCAATCCTGCCAGCAGAGAGTTCTCCAGAGGGAAATAAAAGTATTGATGTTAAGGCAACAGGTAGAAGTTGCAGGTGGAGAAATCGGCAGTGTGAGGGTAAGTGATCCAACGTCTATTGTAATCCCACCAAAAGCAGAAATGCTGGTATGGTGTAGAGCAGCCATTGGTACTAAGGGACGAGATTATCAAGCCTTAATAGAACCAGTGTACACCGACAGCAGGCCCACTATACTCACAGCACGAGGGATAGTCGAGGTACACCGGGGACGAGTGCCGGTACGACTTTTGAACTGTGGAGAGGAAGAGGTCACTTTGCCAAGGTATGCTACAATGGCAAAGCTATATACTGTTGACAACAATGCCATCACAACCATTGAGCCCTTAGAACCAACCTGTCAGGTGGAAGGCAATGGCTCAGATGGAGAAATGGAGGATTGGTGCACGTGGGCATAAATTCAACACCTACCCATCAAAAACAAGGGGTGTATAGGCTAGTGATGGAATATGAACAAGTCTTCAGTAAACACCCATTGGACTTCGGACGGATAGAAGGGGTAGAACACACAATCCCCACCGGTGACCATCCCCCAATAAAAGAAAGATATAGACCCATACCGCCCGCTCACTATCAATGTGCAAAAGATATGCTGAGGGAGATGAAACAGGCCGGGGTAATAAGAGACAGCTGTAGCCCCTGGGCGGCCCCTCTAGTGATTGTCAAAAAAAAAGACGGAACCATGAGAATGTGCGTAGACTACCGGCAGATTAATAACATCACCCATAAAGACGCCTACCCCTTGCCTAGGATAGAAGAGTCCTTGACTGCTTTGAAATCTGCTAATTATTTTTCCACCTTAGACTTAACAAGCGGGTATTGGCAAGTCCCTGTGGCTGAGAGAGATAAGGAAAAGACGGCATTCACCACACCAATGGGTCTAAGTGAATTTAATCGCATGCCGTTCGGACTCTGCAATGCATCCGGTACCTTCCAGCGGCTGATGGAATGCTGCCTCGGACACAAGAACTTCGAGACCGTCCTCCTGTACCTAGATGATGTCATCGTCTACTCAAAGACTTACGAACAACACTTAAAAGACTTGGCAGAAGTGTTCGAAGCCTTATCCAGGTATGGCATGAAAATCAAGCCATCCAAATGTCACCTTCTCAAGCCAAAGGTACAGTACCTGGGACACATCGTGAGTTCGGAGGGAGTAGCACCGGATCCCGAGAAAATAACCGCCATAAGGGATTGGCAGAGACCTACCAGCGCAAAAGAAGTGAGGCAATCCCTGGGATTGGTGGGTTACTATCGCAGATTTATAAAAGGATTTACCAAGTTGGCAGCACCCTTGCAAGACGCCTTGGTAGGGCAGACGAAGAAACCTTCAAACCGAAACCCTCCTTTCCCGTGGAACGACGAAAGGGAAGACTCCTTTGAAAACTAAAGAAGGCACTAACCGGAGAAGAGGTTCTGGCATACCCAGATTACCATTAACCTTTCATCCTCTACACCGATGCCAGTAATGTGGGACTAGGAGCGGTGCTGTCACAAAAGCAAGAAGGTCGGGAGAAAGTCATCGCCTTTGCAAGTAGAAAGCTCCGGCCTACTGAAAGAAATCCAGAAAATTATAGCTCCTTCAAATTGGAACTACTGGCAGTAGTTTGGGCTGTGACGGAACGTTTCAAACACTATCTGGCCGCTGCAGAATTTATTGTCTATACTGACAACAATCCGTTGACCCATCTGGACACAGCCAAATTAGGTGCGTTAGAACAGCGATGGATAGCCCGGTTATCTAATTACAACTTCAAGATCAAGTATCGAGCAGGTCGCAAGAATGGAAATGCTGATGCCCTATCCCGGATGCCACACTTGAGAGATGTAGAAGAAGAAACGGGGGAGCTTGAAGAAATTGAACTACCAGCCTTCCATCATCCCAAGGCAACACATCATCAGTCAAGTACCTATCAGAAACAACAAGAGGTGAATTTTAATCCGTTAGCACACCATAGATGGGCTGACACCCAAGACAGCAATCCGGCTGTGAAGTTGGTGAAGGAACTGTTAACTGACCAAAGTGCATATCCCGATGAGGATGCCCAAGAAGAGACGCATCAACTCTGGAAAGAGAGAGGCAAAATGTTCCTGTATCAAGGGAAGCTCTGTAGAAGGTACACCAATCCGAAAACACATGAATTGGTTTGGCAGATTATTGTGCCTAAACAAGATGTCAAGATGGTCCTCGAAGCTTACCATAATGGTGCTGGTCACTTTGGTTGGAAAAAGTTAGAAGTACTTCTAAGAGAAAGATTTTATTGGGTCGGGATGAGAAAATCAATCGAACAGTGGTGCAGAAATTGTGGCCCGTGCAACCTCAGAAGAAACGATCAAAAGAACCAAAGAGCACCACTGCAGCCCATAATCACCAAACAACCACTTGAACTTGTAGCCATAGACCACGTGAAGTTAATACCAAGCCGGACCGGCTATGTCTATGCCTTGACCATCGTGGACCATTATTCACGCTTCTTGGTAGTAGTACCCGTAAAAGATCTGACAGCAAAAACAGCAGCCAAAGCGTTCCAAACGTACTTTTGTAGACCCCATGGATATCCGGAACAGGTTCTCACTGACCAAGGTACAGCCTCTGAATCAGAGATCTTCAGAGAATTCTGTAATATGTATGGTTGCAAAAAGATCAGGACGACGGCCTATCATCCACAAACAAACGGCTTATGCGAGAAGATGAACCATATTGTAATAGACCTACTAAAGACTTTACCTGAGACAGAAAGGAATCAATGGCCAGAGAAATTGCCTGACTTGGTGGATCTGTATAATCATGTCCCGGTGAGCTCCACCAACTGCACCCCAGCTTATCTTATGCGTGCAAGACCCGGCCAATTACCAATCGATCTAGAAATGGGAATTCTGAAACCAGACGCAGAAGTTCAAGACTCCAATTGGGATATCATACGGCAAAAGCAGTATCGCCAAGTGCAAGAGAGTGTGGAAAGAAGCCTTCAGCAAACTAGAGAAAGACAAGAGCAAACTTTCAACCAGAATGCTCTAGCGACCCCATTAAGACCGGGTGACCAAGTGCTCAAGAGAAATCGTCGAACCAATAAACTGGACAATCAGTGGGAAGCCGTACCCTACACAGTTTTACCAACAAGAGTGGATAATCCTAAAATGTGTCTCATTAGCAAAAACGGAGGCTTAACATCTGTACTAGTGTCAAGAGACAATCTTAAATTATGTCCGGAAGCATTGAAAGAGCCAGACGTTGTCCAGCCAGAACCAGAAGTTATTCAACCCATACAGGTTCAACCAGTAAAGGAAAAAGAAGAGGAAGTGTATCACACCTGTATAGGAGACTTTCCCAAAACCCTACTAACATACCATGGTGCAGTAGTGGTTCCCATGGTGGCCTTTTACCCAACACCGAACCCAATACCAGAAGTCCCAAGACAGGAAGAGGCTGACCCCGTACTACAGGAGGTTCCAGGCCAGGAAGAACAGATTCCTGGTCAGAGTAATCCCATTCACGGTGGACTTGCCAACTCCATAGTCGTGGAATTATCTTTAGCAGAGCGGGCAGATACTACATCCGCAGTAGACAGTAGTACACCACATGAAGAGACACCGCTATTACGTAGATCACAGCGTAGTACCCAGGGTCAATTACCGGCCATGTATGCAGATTACCAACTATAAAGCTCATAATGTGAATTGTATATATGTTATGCCGTATATAGTTAAACAGAAAATGTAGTATAGTCATTGCTATCAGTCTGCAACGTTTAAGCCCAGTGCCTACAGAGACTTGTCTGTATGAACTTCTTGCATATTCTTGAACTTTTTATCAGCCCGGAGGCACTAAATCAAAGCTCCGGAAAGACTGCTTTTTGAACTTTGCTTTTTGCTCTTTTTGAACTTTCTTTAGACTTTATATTGATAACTCCGTTGGAAAAATGGAACTAAATTCCAGGACACTAAGTACAGTGCCTTTCCTAATACCTTCAAGGATAGAACTGTATTAATGGACGCTATTTGAAGTGACTTTTTACAGAACTCTATTTTTGTTTCCTTGAGTGGTTTTTGTAACTTTTCATTTTTAAGACTCTGTACATATTAATTGTTATTTCAAAATGTTATTGTCCCACAGTCCCGGAGTACTGTTCTTAACTAAGGGGGAATGTGGCACCCCTAGGGGTATTTGCCACAAAAATAGTTACTGACAGTAAATACAAATACTAAAATAGCAAGACTGCACTACCACCTCCGGCCAGAAGGGGGAGCTCCAGAGACTCCCCTTGATCCATTCTGGTCTGAGAGAAGAAATGGCAGTTGGGCCAAGGAGCTGAAAGTGAGAGGTCATACAGTTGAATCTCTAACAGCCCTGTGACTGTTACCAGGCCTAAATCACCGGCCTGAGGAGAAGAGGGATAAAGAAAAAGGACATTGTGAGTACCGGGTAGCATTAATCACTACCCAGAACAGGCGCAAAGACGGATACCGGATCCGTGGCTGTATTCATTATATATAATAGAGCAACCGGAAAAACGTGAGGTGATATCAGCTTCACTAGGGCCGGACGCAGCAACAGACACAGAGTTCAGCGGTACTCCCGGAGGGGGTAAGCCGATAAAAGGACTCGGGTTGCCCGTCGAACCAGGACCCGGAGGGGACAGATTGGGCCGGCAGCCAGTTCACATACAGCAGCAGGGCCACACAGAAATTGCGCACAATAAGAGGCGAAGACCCCTGCAGGGTCAAAGTAACTCAGAGTTCCCATACAGACTCCGGTGACAGGACTGGTTGTAAATCCTTTTATGTTAAAGTAAACTGGTTAAACGTTTCAGTGCCTCAGTCTCATTTGGACAACAGCCATCTATCCAGGATCGGGATCGTCACCGCTGGGAGAACCTGCTGCTGATCAAGTAAGTGCCTGTCCCCTCACGATACCCCTTACACTGTGCATTGCCTGAGGCCACAGCACCGGGTCAAGCCACCCGTGACATCCCCCTCAAGAGACAGACTCCATTGGTCCGATGCTGGGTATCCCGGTCTCCTGGGCGTCACATTTTCATGAAGCTGTTTGGTTCCTAATGTTCTCTAACAAATCTTTGAGTTCTTCACAAAACAACTGTAGTTATACTGAGAATAAATTACACATAGATGGACTCAATTTACAAATTATGTGACTTCTGGAGGCAACTGGTCCCTCGTGATTTTATTTAGGGGTAGCAGACTACAGTGAGTAGAATACAAATGCTTGTCACAACTTTCAAATTTGTATTTGTAAAATATTTAGAAAACCATATATCCTTTTCCATAGACTTCACAAATATTTGCTACTTTGTGTTGGTTTACGAGACAAAATCTCAATAAAATACATTTGAGTTTGTGGGTGTAATGTGATAAAATTTGGAAAAGTTGACATGATTTGATTTTCAAGTTACTATATATACCAGCTGTATAATATACCCATACCTATATGTGGAGTAATGCCAGTGTGTCTGTTGATCTTGATGCAAAGAAACCATTAGAATATATGCACACCTAGTCAAGAAGCCATATGTGATGAAGGGATTAGGTGGTAAACCATGAGATTTTAGGGTAACTTTTCTGAAGGCTCTGAAAGGAATCCACTCCCACATTGGCCTGGACCAGTGATTTATTACCAAAAGTTGCAATATTTTTGTATTGGATTTTATTAAGGTGTTTGTGTCAGATTTTTGGCATAATCAACTTACTAAATCGCCCCCTATGTATTTTAACTTTCAAAGGGAACCTGAAATTAGGTTAATACGGCATGAGTCAGAGTCTAGCTGTACATTTATAGCCAGGTACGTTTTACTCTTCAACGTTGTGGGGTTCCAGGGAAAACATAGTTTGAAAAGTCAGACAGGTACTAGATGGCGTGACCTGACTAGTCTTATGCAGTCCCTGGCCAACTTCTCCAGTCAACACTTCAGTTGATAGACAGGTCCCTCGCATTTGTGTTCATAATGAAAGATCTGTCAGTCACCAAAAGTGAAGAAAAGTCATCTGGGGACCATATCGGACTACTCACATCTTTCTCAATAGTTTTTAGCCAGCTCGTCAAACTAAAATTTCTCTCAGCATTTCAGTGTAAAACATGCCTGGCTGCAACAGTGCAGGTAGGCTCTGATTCTTGCTTTGCATGGTTATGGTTGCATGAATCTAATGATAGAATCCATGGAAACTTATGGTTAGGGTTGGTGGAACGCACCAAATAAAATGTAATGGTAAGGTACGTTCGCAAACCCCGGGGTTCACCATGCAGAGATGGAATCTGCTCCTGAGCAATGGCAGAACAAGATGGCAGGTGAGCACCGAAAATACTTTAAATGTCACCCGGTGTGAACAGCGGTGAGCTCTGTTAACCACGGGACGCAGCAAAAACGTAAAGGACACTGTTCCCTGTTAACTGTCACAGGGCACAGCAGATTTCCCATGAGTGAGGGCCTCAGCTCAGCCCCTGGAATGCTGGGGTTAGAGCCTGACCGGACCACAATGCGCACGGCGTCGCACTAGCAATGCCACTACCTGGCGCTGACTCTGACTCCAAACACCCTAGTACTCATGCATAACCAGAAGGTAGGGGATCATTAGGAGCTTGCACCAGAGTCATTCACACATGCACACACATCAATTGTCATGGACTATACAAGCGCACAGCCGTGCAGCCATGAGATCCTTTTATAGATTCCAGTCTGCCAGGATCTTGCTAGTAGACCAATCTGGACTCGATTTAGGACCTGAGCACCTGACAGCTGACCACAAATGAATGGTCATCTCACGGACATGCTCAGAAGGGCAAATCCTAGACTTAGTCCCAGGAATGTCTGCTCGCCGCTGTCTAATGCTGGTTGCTATAGATGATCCTGGAGAGGCACCAGCAACCAGATGCACAGATCGAGTCTGAGCAAGATGCTGAGACCAACATCTCTGCTGAGCAGGATCCACTGTGGCCGAGACCGAATGGAAGACCGCAGGAGAAGACATGGCTTGGGATTCCTCCTGTGCAGAGAGAGAATCCCGATGCTTAACACTTATAAAATTCTAAAACTGTATTGCTTTTTAAATGTATGAAATATTTTAATAAAATTACAATAATTCAATATATAAAAATAACGTGGTATTCTACATTGCAAAATTTATATATAACCAGCATCTGTAAATTAAATAGAAAAAATGGGAGACTAAAATCAACCATCTAGCTTAAGGTAGCACTTTCCCTTTAAACACAGATGATGATTGCAGTTAACGGCCTTTGCACAACAAGTCCTTCTTAAATGTCTTCACAGAACATTATGTAACTGTTTACGAGAACCAATAATGTCAGAATGCCGTAACAACAAGCCACTAAGGTTCGATTTCTAATATTGCCATGTCTTTAATAGCTTCCTGCATCCTTTGTGCTTTTTGACTCAACGATATAAGTGCAATTGGGGATAGAGGCAGGCAGATTATTATTGATAGTCATTTATTCCATGGATTCTAAGCTAATGATTTAGCTTTGAGAAGAATTCCAGATTCCAGAAACCGTAAGATCAGAAAGTATAATCCTCCATTTGTTTGAATTTGCTTTGGTTTAATTTATCACTTTTCCTTCATTGCCTTTCTGACACCTACACATCAGACCATTCTCTCAGAACAATAGTGATTTTGATGAGAGATTTTCAGGATGAAGAAAAACATTATCAGAGCAGTATAAAATCACAAATAATTATAGTCCTCTCTACAGTGCTGTCATTGCTAAATTAATATTTTCAATCAATTGAAACTCCGTGCAATTTTTATTCAAATTACATATAATTATGACACTTAATTTAATCTGTATGAATGGTTATAAAATACAATCACTTTTACATTAAAATAAACTAAAAGAATCAATAGTTCTACCAGCAGGAAAAAATTGACATATTTGACTTGTTTATTATAAAATTAATCTTTTTAACATTATAAAAGAAGAAACTTTGAAATTAGAAATAATCTCTACTACCATTCATTATTACAGGGAATATTGTTAAGAAATTCATTATTTTTTAAGAATGCACTTATAATTATTTATGAAAGAGTCTTTTTATCAAAATAATCAGACACACATGTATTCAGTAATATTCCTCTATGCACAGTAGAAAAATACAATTTACACCCCATCCAGTTAAGCAGTACTAATTTGAGATGGGAGGAATCACTGCTGCTCTTTTCATTTAGATATTCTGTGTAATATAGCACAGGACATTGGGTTGGGACCTTCGTGACAATCTGACTGTGCTTTGGGAATGCTGCTATATATTCATCTTTTATTGAACCTTTACTTTCAATCAGGACCTGTTATATGGAAGGCAGAAAAACTAATAGTGAGTAATGGGATATTCTCTTCCTAAAAACCTGAACTATATTCTTTGTTACATATTGGAAGTAGCAATCTTACAAGTCATTATAAACCCTTTAAAGAACCCTGCAATATGACTTAGGACAGGTATGGCAAGGCTCGTTAAAGGCTTGATAATGACTTGTAAGATTTCTACATCCAATAGGTGGAACTAGGGTACAAGTCCTCTTTCTCTCTGAATAGACAATTTGCATATTTATTTTCCCAGAAGAGCATGCAATACATTTAAGTATCCTTAAACGGTCATGTCAGACCTGGCATGTCACTGTCCACAAGGAGAAACTTTAACCAACCCTTAGATCCCAGTCTTAGCCGCTAACACAGCCAAATCAGATCTCAAGTCTTCTTCCTCTGTCTTTCTGAAGAGACAATTTGCATGCCAGTAAAACATTCATGGATTTTTAAATAGTTAAGTAATCAATGTCTATTTCTTAAAATCCTTGACAAACCTTATTTGATTGCAAAATGTTCTGAAATTTTCACAGCAATACATGAGCCTATGACTGGTGCAGCAGCTATCTATAATATAACGCTGGGAGCGTCACTCTGTCCGAAGCCTCTATAGACTGCGCAAGCGCAAGCGCCGGCGCAGTCTGGGCCTCACAGAGCGACGCTCCCGGGAGATCGCGGTGTGCGTTCACACTGAACACACACCGCGATCTCCACCGCAGAAGCAGGGAACGCCAGGAGGGTGAGTATCGGCCTATATTCACCTGTCCCCGTTCCATCGCTGAGCGGCGCCATCTTCCCGGTCTTCGGTCTGTGGCCTTCAGTTCAGAGGGCGCGATGACGCGCTTAATGCGCGCCGGCGTCGCCCTCTGACTGAACAGTCACAGCCAGGAGACCGGGAAGATGGCGGCGCGCAGCGATGGAACGCCGGACAGGTGAGTATAGTAAGTGCTGGGGGGCCTGAGCTGGCGGCGATACCGGCACCTGACCCCCACAGCGCGCCGGTGTCCCCGCCTGCTCAGGCCCCCCAGCACTCGGCGCCGAGCGGGTCAGAGGCAGTATGGGGACACAGGATGGAGCAGCACATAAGGATGGGGACGCAGGATGCAGCAGCACATAAGGATGGGGACGCAGGATGGAGCAGCACATAAGGATGGGGACGCAGGATGCAGCAGCGCATGACAGGATGGGGACGCAGGATGCAGCAGCACATAAGGATGGGGACGCAGGATGCAGCACCGCATGACAAGATGGGGACGCATGATGGAGCAGCGCATGACAGGATGGGGACGCAGGATGGAGCAGCGCATCACAGGATGGGGACGCAGGATGGGAGCAGCGCATCACAGGATGGGGACGCAGGATGGGAGCATCGCATGACAGGATGGGGACGCAGGATGGGAGCAGCGCATGACAGGAAAGGGAACGCAGGATGGAGCAGCGCATGACAGGATGGGGACGCAGGATGGAGCAGCACATGACAGGATGGGGACGCAGGATGGAGCAGCGCATGACAGGATGGGGACGCAGGATGGAGCAGCACATACCATGTTGGAGACAATATACCAATATAAATGCTCGCCACCCGGGCGTAGAACGGGTTCAATAGCTAGTTTTATTAAATGCTGCTAAGTAACACTAAAAAAAGAAGAAAGAAGAAGGCAGAAGAAATAAAAAAAAGTAACAAGGAAGAAGATGAAAAAACATTGAAGTAATTAAAGCACTCCAATGAGCACCATAACATATTTGCAATATTGATTGTAGTGGTTCCATGGGTCATAATTAGATATTAGCATATCAATTCTCAAGATCCTTACCTAGTTGCCACATTGGTATTTTATGTTGGTTGAATGGGACACCATCAAACCGTCTCTTACGTGTCGGAATCCTCTGCGTCTCTTCTGAATTCACAACAAACTTACACACCTGAGGATGTGTCGGGAATTCTGGCAGGTAGAAGGCAGTTTTTAGGGCTACTATCCAGCAGCCACATACTACTGATGTTGATGCTGGACCAAGGTCTTGCAAATTGATTAACCAATTTCTAGTCATAACCCTTACCAATAACCCACGCTACGGGACCACCATCCGGGGTTATATCATGGCTGCAGGTAACATATGAGCTGCTTATAGTGTGTGCTATTATTGTACTATCTAATTATTGTATGTGCACTACGGAGCTCTGGTATGTGATCACTTATGTGGCTATAATCTAAGTCAGGCACCCTACAGGAATACCAGTACTATTGTGGTTAGCCTTATTTAGTATTTTTCACACTTATATCTGATGGTACATGGCATGTGGTCTGATCTGATGTGCAACTGGATTACTGTATTCAACAACCACATGCCATTAACCCCTTCCCGACCTGTGACACAGCGTATGCGTCATGAAAGTCGGTGCCAATCCGACCTGTGACGCATATGCTGTGTCACAGAAAGATCGCGTCCCTGCAGGCCGGGTGAAAGGGTTAACTCCCATTTCACCCGATCTGCAGGGACTGGGGGAGTGGTAGTTTAGCCCAGGGGGGGTGGCTTCACCCCCTCGTGGCTACGATCGCTCTGATTGGCTGTTGAAAGTGAAACTGCCAATCAGAGCGATTTGTAATATTTCACCTAAAAAAATGGTGAAATATTACAATCCAGCCATGGCCGATGCTGCAATATCATCGGCCATGGCTGGAAATACTAATGTGCCCCCACCCCACCCCTCCGATCGCCCCCCCAGCCCCCCGATCGGTGGTCCGCTCCCCTCCGTCCTGTGCTCCGCTCCCCCGTCCTCCTGTCCGCTCCCCCGTGCTCCAATCACACCCCCCCGTGCTCCAATCAAACCCCCCCCGCACTCCGATCCCCCCCCGTGCTCCGAACCACCCCCCCTGCACACCGATCCACCCGCCCGCACACCGATCACTCTCCCCCATGCTCCGATCCCTCCCCCCCCGTGCTCCGACGCCCCCCCGTGCCCTGATCTCCCCCCCCTGTGCCCTGATCTCCCCCCCCTGTGCCCTGATCTCCCCCCCTTATACTTACCGATCCTGGCGAGGTCCGTCAGTCTTCTTCCCCGAGCGCCGCCATGTTCCAAAATGGCGGGCGCATGCGCAGTGCGCCCGCCGAATCTGCCGGCCGGCAGATTCGTTCCAATGTGAATTTTGATCACTGTGATATAATCTATCACAGTGGTCAAAATAAAAAAACAGTAAATGACCCCCCCCATTTGTCCCCCATAGATAGGGACAATAATAAAATAAAGAATTTTTTTTTTTTTTCACTAAGGTTGGAGTTAGAACTAGGGTTAGGGTTAGGGTTAGGGGTAGGGTTAGGGGTAGGGGTAGGGGTAGGGTTAGGGGTAGGGGTAGGGTTAGGGGTAGGGTTAGGGTTAGGGGTAGGGTTAGGGTTAGGGGTAGGGGTAGGGGTAGGGTTAGGGGTAGGGTTAGGGTTAGGGTTTCGGTATGTGCACACGTATTCTGGTCCTCTGCGGATTTTTCTGCAGCGGATTTGATAAATCCGCAGTGCTAAACCGCTGCGGATTTATGGCAGATTTACCGCGGTTTTTCTGCGCATTTCACTGCGGTTTTACAACTGCGATTTTCTATTGGAGCAGTTGTAAAACCGCTGTGGAATCCGCAGAAAGAAGTGACATGCTGCGGAATGTAAACCGCTGCGTTTCCGTGCAGTTTTTCCGCAGCATGTGTACAGCGATTTTTGTTTCCCATAGGTTTACATTGAAATGTAAACTCATGGGAAACTGCTGCGGATCCGCAGCGTTTTCCAAAGCGTGTGCACATACCTTTAGAATTAGGCTATGTGCACACGGTGCGGATTTGGCTGCGGATCCGCAGCGGATTGGCCGCTACGGATCCGCAGCAGTGTTCCATCAGGTTTACAGTACCATGTAAACCTATGGAAAACCAAATCCGCTGTGCCCATGGTGCGGAAAATACCGCACGGAAACGCTGCGTTGTATTTTCCGCAGCATGTCAATTCTTTGTGCGGATTCCGCAGCGTTTTACACCTATTCCTCAATAGGAATCCGCAGGTGAAATCCGCAGTAAATCCGCAGGTAAAACGCAGTGCCTTTTACCCGCGGATTTTTCAAAAATGGTGCGGAAAAATCTCACACGAATCCGCAACGTGGGTACATAGCCTTAGGGTTAGGGTTGGGTTGGAATTAGGGTTGTGGTTAGGGTTAGGGGTGTGTTGGGGTTAGGGTTGTGGTTAGGGGTGTGTTGCGGTTAGGGTTGTGGTTAGGGTTACGGCTACAGTTGGGATAAGGGTTAGGGGTGTGTTGGCGTAAGAATTGAGGGGTTTCCACTGTTTAGGCACATCAGGGGGTCTCCAAACGCAACATGGCGCCACCATTGATTCCAGCCAATCTTTTATTCAAAAAGTCAAATGGTGCTCCTTCCCTTCCGAGCCCCGACGTGTGCCCAAACAGTGGTTTACCCCCACATATGGGGTATCAGTGTACTCAGGACAAACTGGGCAACAATTACTGGGGTCCAATTTCTCCTGTTACCCTTGAGAAAATAAAAAATTGCTTGCTAAAACATCATTTTTGAGGAAAGTAAAATGATTTTTTATTTTCACGGCTCTGCGTTGTAAACGTCTGTGAAGCACTTGGGGGTTCAAAGTGCTCACCACATATCTAGATAAGTTCCTTGGGGGGTCTAGTTTCCAAAATGGGGTCACTTGTGGGGGGTTTCTACTGTTTAGGCACACCAGGGGCTCTGCAAACGCAACGTGACGCCCGCAGACCATTCCATCAAAGTCTGCATTTCAAAACGTCACTACTTGACTTCCGAGCCCCGACATGTGCCCAAACAGTGGTTTACCCCCACATATGGGGTATCAGCGTACTCAGGACAAACTGGGCAACAATTACTGGGGTCCAATTTCTCCTGTTACCCTTGAGAAAATAAAAAATTGCTTGCTAAAACATCATTTTTGAGGAAAGAAAAATGATTTTTTATTTTCACGGCTCTGCGTTGTAAACGTCTGTGAAGCACTTGGGGGTTCAAAGTGCTCACCACATATCTAGATAAGTTCCTTGGGGGGTCTAGTTTCCAAAATGGGGTCACTTGTGGGGGGTTTCTACTGTTTAGGCACACCAGGGGCTCTGCAAACGCAACGTGACGCCCGCAGACCATTCCATCAAAGTCTGCATTTCAAAAGTCACTACTTCCCTTCTGAGCCCCGACGTGTGCCCAAACAGTGGTTTACCCCCACATATGGGGTATCAGCGTACTCAGGAGAAACTGGACAACAACTTTTGGGGTCCAATTTCTCCTGTAACCCTTGGGAAAATAAAAAATTCTGGGCTAAAAAATTATTTTTGAGGAAAGAAAACGTATTTATTATTTTCACTGCTCTGTGTTATAAACTTCTGTGAAGCACTTGGGGGTTCAAAGTGCTCACCTCACATCTAGATAAGTTCCTTTCGGGGTCTAGTTTCTAAAATGGGGTCACTTGTGGGGGGTTTCTACTGTTTAGCCACATCAGGGGCTCTGCAAACGCAACGTAACGCCCGCAGAGCATTCCATCAAAGTCTGCATTTCAAAATGTCACTACTTGACTTCCGAGCCCCGACATGTGCCCAAACTGTGGTTTACCCCCACATATGGGGTATCAGCGTACTCAGGAGAAACTGTACAACAACTTTTGGGGTCAAATTTCTCCTGTTACCCTTGGGAAAATAATAAATTGCAGGCTAAAAAATCATTTTAGAGAAAATAAAATTTTTATTTTATTTTCATGGCTCTGCGTTATAAACTTCTGTGAAGCACTTGGAAGTTCAAAGTCCTCACCACACATCTAGATTAGTTCCTTTGGGGGTCTAGTTTCCAAAATGGTGTCATATGTGGGGGATCTCCAATGTTTAGGCACACAGGGGCTCTCCAAACGTGACATGGTGTCCGCTAATGATTGGAGCTAATTTTCCATTTAAAAAGCCAATTGGCGTGCCTTCCCTTCCGAGCCCTGCCGTGCGCCCAAACAGTGGTTTACCCCCACATATGGGGTATCAGCGTACTCAGGACAAACTGGACAACAACATTTGCGGTCCAATTTCTCCTATTACCCTTGGCAAAATAGGAAATTCCAGGCTAAAAATCATTTTTGAGGAAAGAAAAATTATTTTTTATTTTCATGGCTCTGCATTATAAACTTCTGTGAAGCACCTGGGGGTTTAAAGTGCTCAATATGCATCTAGATAAGTTCCTTGGGGGGTCTAGTTTCCAAAATGGGGTCACTTGTGGGGGAGCTCCAATGCATAGGCACACAGGGGCTCTCTAAACGCGACATGGTGTCCGCTAACAATTGGAGCTAATTTTCCATTCAAAAAGTCAAATGGCGCGCCTTCCCTTCCGAGCCCTGCCGTGTGCCCAAACAGTGGTTTACCCCCACATATGAGGTATCGGCGTACTCGGGAGAAATTGCCCAACAAATTTTAGGATTCATTTTATCCTATTGCCCATGTGAAAATGAAAAACTGAGGCGAAAAGAATTTTTTTGTGAAAAAAAAAGTACTTTTTCATTTTTACAGATCAATTTGTGAAGCACCTGAGGGTTTAAAGTGCTCAATATGCATCTAGATAAGTTCCTTGGGGGGTCTAGTTTCCAAAATGGGGTTATTTGTGGGGGAGCTCCAATGTTTAGGCACACGGGGGCTCTCCAAACACGACATGGTGTCCGCTAACAATGGAGATAATTTTTCATTCAAAGAGTCAAATGGCGCTCCTTCCCTTCCGAACCTTACCATGTGCCCAAACAGTGGTTTACCCCCACATGTGAGGTATCGGTGTACTCATGAGAAATTGCCCAACAAATTTTAGGATCCATTTTATCCTGTTGCCCATGTGAAAATGAAAAAAATTGAGGCTAAAAGAATTTTTTTGTGAAAAAAAAGTACTTTTTCATTTTTACGGATCAATTTGTGAAGCCCCCGGGGGTTCAAAGTTCTCACTATGCATCTAGATAAGTTCCTTGGGGCGTCTAGTTTCCAAAATGGGGTCACGTGTGGGGGAGCTCCAATTTTTAGGCACACGGGGGCTCTCCAAACGTGACATGGTGTCCGCTAAAGAGTGGAGCCAATTTTTCATTCAAAAAGTCAAATGGCGCTCCTTCCCTTCCAAGCCCTGCCGTGCGCCCAAACAGTGGTTTACCCCCACATATGAGGTATCAGCGTACTCAGGACAAATTGGACAACAACTTTCGTGGTTCAGTTTCTCCTTGTACCATTGGGAAAATAAAAAAAATGTTGCTAAAAGATAATTTTTGTGACTAAAAAGTTAAATGTTCATTTTTTCCTTCCATGTTGCTTCTGCTGCTGTGAAGCACCTGAAGGGTTAAAAAACTTCTTGAATGTGGTTTTGAGCACCTTGAGGGGTGCATTTTTTAGAATGGTGTCACTTTTGGGTATTTTCATCCATATAGACCCCTCAAACTGACTTCAAATGTGAGGTGGTCCCTAAAAAAAATGGTTTTGTAAATTTCGTTGTAAAAATGAGAAATCGCTGGTCAAATTTTAACTCTTATAACTTCCTAGCAAAAAAAAATGTTGTTTCCAAAATTGTGCTGGTGTAAAGTAGACATGTGGGAAATGTTATTTATTAACTATTTTGTGTCACATAACTCTCTGGTTTAACAGAATAAAAATTCAAAATGTGAAAATTGCGAAATTTTCAAAATTTTCGCCAAATTTCCGTTTTTATCACAAATAAACGCAGAATTTATTGACCTAAATTTACCACTAACATGAAGCCCAATATGTCACGAAAAAACAATCTCAGAACCGCTAGGATCCGTTGAAGCGTTCCTGAGTTATTACCTCATAAAGGGACACTGGTCAGAATTGCAAAAAACGGCCAGGTCATTAAGGTCAAAATAGGCTGGGTCATGAAGGGGTTAACAGTCTGTACCACGATAGAACTTGATCATGTATAGTCCTGTATGGGCCTAATGGCACACTGTTCAAAATAAGGTGTATTCCTAGATATAGCGGTATATACCCCAAGGATTGTGGTCCCCCCTTTTTTTGTTTTTTCGCTGATATATAGCCTGCCTTACTCTCCCCCTATTTTTAGGGTATTGTTATGTAATTGTATGTATATTTATATACCTCTTGCCATTTAGTGCTGGTATACATTGTGATATGTGTGTTTAATAAATTTATACCTTTTTACATATTGGCACCTTCCTTATTCTCTATTGGGTCTATGCTGGTAGTGGAAGGGATCACTTGGTGATCATATGTTTGGCTGTTTCGCCGTAGTTGTTATGTTGCCTTACCAATAACCAACCTACTCAAACTTCATTTCAAACAAGATATTTTCTTTACACTGCTATAAATAGTAGAAGTAAAGGAAATTCTTATTTTTTCAGATAATTACCCAAAATATGTTGTAACTGTATTATGCAAAAGTTTTTTCTTTAAGGACAGAACAATTATGTAGACTGTATTACCTTGTATATTTGTAGATATAGACAGAAGCTTTGCATGTGAATATAAATTGCGAGAGACAGAGTAAGCTACACTAAAGATTATCAAACAGCGGCAGCTTATTTTTGTGAGTTATCTCCATCACCAGCTCTGACTTTTTAAGCATAAAAGAAAATTGTCCATTTGACAGCAATGTCGGGATGCATGCTTAAGTATTGATACTTAGCGGATTCAGATCTGAAATAACTCACTTAAATCCTGTCCTCTTGTCCTCTGCTTTAATTTAAAACTGAATCATGCTGTGACATACAACAATGATCTGATGCAAATATTACTTAGAGCCTAATGTTTCTCTTTAGCAGTAGTTCAATATTGTCTGAGGGAAACCTAGTTCAGGTCATTGTTCAAGTTTAACCAGTTTTAAATCCCACAAAAAAAAGAATTACAAAGTCATAATGAACATACAATGACTTATTGTGTTCTAGACTTTCACTATGAATTTGGAGATTTTTTTTTTTCTCTGTGTAACAGCCAATATTAC
This sequence comes from Ranitomeya imitator, assembly GCF_032444005.1. Classification (NCBI taxonomy): domain Eukaryota; kingdom Metazoa; phylum Chordata; class Amphibia; order Anura; family Dendrobatidae; genus Ranitomeya; species Ranitomeya imitator. Next base: position 462,927,858 of record NC_091287.1, on the reverse strand, counting down.
ATCTGAGCCATAACTGGAAGCCTCTGAGCCTCAATGCAAAATCTTCTACAGTAACCCAAGTTACCATATGCCTTTTTGTACACTGATGTACTCCCATCAAAAAGTTGAGCCCTTGAGAGTGCTTTTAATGGGACCACACATTTGATGACAGTACTTCCACTCTTGTACTTAGATTTCTATTATTAAGGTATTATAATAATTATTTATATCTCTGTAGCTCCAACATATTCCACGGCAGTTTACATTACAGAGGGGACTTGTACAGACAATATAGAGATACCAGAGCAAACACATAATTCAACAGATACCAAGAGGAGCGAGGAACCTTCTCTCAAGCTTACAATCTATGAGGAAATAGGGGAGCCACAAAAATTAAATGGTAAAAAAATGCTTGTATTTTATGGTCATCAATATAATAAAAAGGAATTCAAATAACGCTGTACGAACAGGTCAATGCAGAGTATCTGCATACATACAGATATAAAGTGTTTTTAAGTGAATAGAGGGTGTGTAAACAGATGCTACGAGGGACCAGATTTGGAAGAATATTTCATAAGGTCAAAACTGGAATAGTTGTATAATTGAGGTGAGGCAATAGGCCAGTCTAACGAAGTGTGTTTTCAGGCCATGCTAAGAACTGTGGGAATCAATTGAATCATCCTGGGTAGTGCTTTCCAGATAAGTGTCGCAGCTCATGAGAGGTCTTGGAGATAGAAGTGGGAGGTTCAGATTATTGAGGATATTAGTCTTAGGTCATTAGTTGAACAGAAGGCCCAGAAAAGGTGATAAACAGAGATGAGCAAGAAGATATAGGGTGATGCAGAATTGTGGAGATCTTTGTAGGTGAGAGTGATGAGTTTATTTTAGACTCTGTGGCAGATGTACAACCAGTACAATGACTGGAACAGGGTAGAGGCATTGATGTAGTGGTGGGAGTGGAATATGATCCTGGCTGATTCAATCAGGATGGATTAGAGAGGGGAGAGCTTAGTAAGAGGTAGACCAAAGAGTTGCAGTAGCCTAGACGAGAATGAATAAGAGCAACAGTAAGAGTTTTGCTGTGTAAGAAAAGGTACAATTCTAGAAATGTTTTTTTTGTCGTGTAGATGACATGATCAAGCAAGTAATTGGATGTGGGGAGTAAAGTATAGATCTGAGTCAAATATAACCCCAAGGCAGCAAGCATGCTGCATGGATGTAATAGTAGAACTACACAAATAAAAGGCAATATTGGGTTTGGGAAGGTTAGTAGACGAAGGAAACACAAGGAGTTTAGGTTTTGACAAATTCAGTTTAAAAAAAGTAAAGAATGTTAGAGGAAGCAGACAATCACTGGTATTTTGTAGTAAAGCAGGGGTGATGTCATGAGTTAAAACTTTGCAAGTCTGTAAGGGGAATGTGTCATAGAAATGTGTTTTTTTTCAATAATTTGAAGAAACATAAAGTATGAAATTATTTAATTAAAAAATATATAAACTCTTTTTAATAGTATAAAATGGAAAAGTAATTTTAAAAGTTTTGATGTTTTCCAATTTATACACTAGGGGGATCAGCTACTTAAATTTGCTGAGTGCTGAGAAGGACTGAGACCTGAAATAGACTCAGTCCTTCTCAGCTTTTATTCACATTATGTCACTTGCCTTATGGTAAGATTTTAAAACTAGAGATTAGGACTGTCACAAATAGGGTCACCTTGATGTGCTGAGATGGCTTTTACATTTTTTTAATCAAAATTATGTTAACTAAGTACCCTGTATTATTTTCATACATTGTTGCTATTTATTGCAGGGTATTTGCTTAAAAAAATGGAATTTCACAATTCCCTATTTTTTGAGCTTTGTTTTTGCTGCAATAATTACCTGGTAACATGATTCTCTAGGTCACTGCAATTAATGCAATACTAAACATGTATATACATATATATCTATGTATTCATATAGAAATAGATATTTAAGTATACATATATGTTAGGAGTCGAGTTCCCACCACTGCACAGGGGGAATCTCGAACCATGTCTGCTGCGGTCTCCCATTCTGCATTGGCTGTAGTGGAGCCTGCTCAGCGGAGACGTCGGTCCCAGCGTCTCACTGAATCTGATATTGTGCAAAGGGTTACTGCTGCCTCTCCAGGCTATACTATTGTACCCAAAACTGGTCTGCGGCGAGCAGGCTTTGCACACACTGAGCATGCCCAGGGTAAGATCTCTCAGTGGAGATCAAGGGTCACATGCTCAGGTACTGCGGCAACTTACATTGGTCATCCAGGATGGTCCTGTACCTGATCAAGTTCTGTGGCAGCCTTCCATTGGTCCTTCTGGGAAGGTCCTGTAGGTGCTACAGCTATAAAAGGTCCTCATGACCGCACGGCCATGCGCTAGTATCAAATATGTACGAGTTCAGCACCAGTGTGGTTGTGTGTGTGGTCAGGGACCCGGCTGAAATAAGCCCCTAGAATGCTGGCACCTCTGGCGAGTTTTGTGTATGCAGTCAGGGACCCGGCTGAAATAGGCCCCTAGAATGCTGGCACCTCCGGTGAGGAGTTTATGTCTGAATTCAGGGCTGGCTAATAGCCATTAGAATTCCGGCTCCACCGGAGAAGAGCTGCGTGTTGGTTGGACTGCATGACCACTGTCGGCTCTACACAGTAGCTGTGTCCCCTGTGAGCTAAACAGGGCACAGCGTTCTCTTTACTACGGGCTCTGTGAAGTAACAGAGTTCGTTTGTACTAATTTGCTTTGCCGCCTTGCTTAGCAGCAGGTTCTTTCCTGCACGGTGGATCCCGAGTTGCAAACGCACCCATCTCCTCTAATAAATATATTCGGTGCATTCCGCCAACCTTAACACATACAGTATATACATATATATTGTGAGGCAGTGAGGAGGATCATATGCAAGGGTCGATATGAGTCCCCAAGGATGTGGACAGACACTAATTAAAACTTACTGAAGCGCCTTGTGTTCACAGTAGAATGCCTGTGAAGCACAATGCAAAATAAAAGAAATAATGGACTGGGTCCAAGTAGTGACTCAGTCATAGTTTTAGGAAAACCCTTCAATGGCTTTTATTTTTAGAGGGATTTGCAGGTTTGGTAGTGGTAGTAGTCCATTCCAGGTTGTGGAAGTGGCTCTATGACCACAATTCCATTTAATTCTGTCAGTTTGGCCTTGGGTATGTCAATTTGGATTTTGCAAGCTGCAGAGCAGGAGGCTCTGTGCAACCCAGGCATACCTTTGTAATCCAGCATAACATTGCCACCAAGCCTCATGCAAGGGTGCGGATGAAACTGTACCATGTCCCAAGGCCTGTAGACAAGCCATCACAAGTGACATAAAGCAGATTCTCCAGCTAGGAGTACTTGAGGAGTCCTGGAGAGAGTGGACTAGCACCATTGGGCTGATATTGAAGCAGGAAGGGTTATTAATGTTCTATAACGATTAACATAGGTTGAATGACGTGTTGAAATTTGACCATTATCCAATGCTCCAGGTGGTTGAGCTAAGGTTACTGACATGTGCCTCTTATAGAGTCGGCAAAGGAAAAGACTGCATTAATAATGCCAGAGAGTCTGTACCACTATGTCTTCTTGCCTTTTGGGCTATATGGGGCACCAGCGATATTCCAGAAGCTGATGGACATAGTGTTAGAATCGGAAGTATGCCTCAGTGTTATTAGATGATATCATTATCTTTAGTACTGACTGGCATTCCCACTTGTCCTGGGTTCAAGCATTATATAACACAGAAGTTACCACGGAATATCACAAATTATATATATCTATGCCACATATACCATAAATTATTTTGAGTAGTGATTCCAGGTATTCTGTGAAACGATGTGTGATTGCTACCACCACAAGGAGTAAAGAAAACACCCATACCCTGTGACCACAGACCTACCAGAGATTACCACCACACCAGAATCTTAATTATTAAAATTAGTTTTTATTATGAAATTTCAAAAGTAGCAACATTATAACAACATATAAAATCAAATATCAGTATACACCACAGGACAATAATGGATATAATATAATATATAGTATACTAGCAGCAATACCCAGAACAATATTGATCCCTACCAATATTAATCCCTACCAATATATATGTATGAATTTATATACCATATATAACAAATGAGCAATTTTATTACAGAAAGTAGTAAGATGGAATCATGTACCTGTAGAAATATTAAAACAACAAAGGCCAGATATAATAATTAAAGTGCTTGTGTGCTTACAAAGATCTATACTACCAAATGTAAAACAGAGCGCAGGTAATCTGAAAAAGTAATATACACTCATAAAAAATATATGTGAATTTAACGTGAAAAAACTAAAAACTAAGATTGATGAAGAAAAATAAAAATATATAATATATATCCAAAATAAAAAACATGTGTCAAGAAATTAATTTGTATACTCTGCTTATATACCTGTGTACATCTATAAATGCTAAAGTGCCAAGGAAAGATGCCGTGTGTGAAAGCGCACAAAGACCAGCTGCTTATTATTACACAAATATGTGTCTTTGCTCAGATGAGCCAAAAACACACAGAAAGTGCTATGTGCTGTGCATATAACGTGCTATGTGCTGTGCATATAACCAGTATATGTATGTGCCACAAAGAATTTATTCCTATATATGATATTTGAGAAAAGGTAATTGCTCAGGTGCAAGGAATAAAATGAAGCGCTATGTTGCAAGGGAAAAATAAAGCGCTATGCTGCAAGGGATCGCTGTGTGATTATAGCGAATGCGGAAGGGATCTCAAATTATATTAGTAATGTATACCTTGGGTTGCTGGGTCCTGTGGGAAACGCACCCCGACGCGCGTTTCGGAAGAATTCCTTCGTCATGCTCATTTGTTATATATGGTATATAAATTCATACATATATATTGGTAGGGATTAATATTGGTAGGGATCAATATTGTTCTGGGTATTGCTGCTAGTATACTATATATTATATTATATATAATATATAATATAATATATAGTATACTATATATTATATTATATTATATCCATTATTGTCCTGTGGTGTATACTGATATTTGATTTTATATGTTGTTATAATGTTGCTACTTTTGAAGTTTCATAATAAAAACTAATTTTAATAATTAAGATTCTGGTGTGGTGGTAATCTCTGGTAGGTCTGTGGTCACAGGGTAGGGGTGTTTTCTTTACTCCCTGGGTTCAAGCAGTAGTAAATTCGCTCAGAACCATGGGCTTGACGGCAAATCCTAAAAAATGTGTGATAGAGCTTTTAGGGTATGTGATCAGCTGTGGGGTTATCAAACCCCAAATAAATAAAATTGAGGCCCTACAGAACTGGCCCTGGCCAGTTACCACCAAACAGATAAAAGCATTCCTCAGCATCATTGGGCACTACCAAAGCTTCATACCTAACTTCTCGGGAAGAACAGCATCACTAACCAATCTCTTAAAGGCAAAGAAGCCGGTCATGGTCTGGTGGAACCCTCTGGTGGAGGAAGCATACTAGTCTATGAAGTTGGCACTGTGCAGACAGCCCGTCCTCATTAGCCCCAACTTCAAGAAAGTCTTCGTCGTGCAGACGGATGCATCTAATGTTAGCCTAGGAGCGATCCTGTCGCAGGAGCTGAATGAAGAAGAGCATCTGGTCACCTACCTGAGCAGGAAACTCACCCCAGCTAAGAAAAATAGCATAGTTCTGGGCTATTAAGTGGGCTTTGGAGTCCCTACGCTATTATTTGCTCGGTCAACCGTTTCGCTTGGTGACAAATCATTCACCCTTGGTCTAAATGAGAAATTGAGAAATGCCAAGGAGAGGAATGCTCGAGTCACAAGATGGTTCCAGTCACTGCAAAACTTTAATTTCACTGAGGAACATTGTGCAGGTAAGGCACAAGGAAATGCGGATGCCCTGTTATGGGCATCCTGTATGGCGACAAGTGTTCAACCACACAAGTTTGAACAGAGAGGCGGAAATATTTGAGGCAGTGAGGGGGATCATATTCGAGGGTCGATATTTTTCCTCCAGGATGTAGATGGAGTCTTATTAAAATCCGCTGCAGCGCCTTGTGTTCATGCAGAATGCCTGTGAATCACAAGGCAAAATAAAAGAGTTGATTGGGTCCAAGTAGTGACGGAGTAAGATTTTTAGGAAATCTCATCAAGGGCTTTTATTTTTAGAAGGATTTGCAGGTTTGGTAGTGGAGCAAATCCGTCTCTCCACTCAGGGTTTTGAAAGTGGATCTATGGGCATGATTCTATATAATTCTGTTAGTTTGGCCTTGGGTGTGTCAGTTTGGAAACCCGGCTGCGACCCGGAGGATATCACTCCTGTATGTGAGTCTGAAAGTAAAGACACTGTTTATGTTGAACTTTTATGTGGTCCCTGCCTATCTGTCACACTGCAGTAACACTGCTGCACTACAATATATATAACATTTTCATTTTCTCGTCAGTGGGGCTGATCATACAATTGCAATGCTTCTACTTTGTGAAAGGTAAATATGATAAAATTATATTGCATTTCTAATAATGTTGTTAATCTCAAATCCTAGTATAATAGGAGTTGACCCTCTCTGACAACTTATGAACTATTTAACTGCCATACTCTAACGATGTCCTTTAATCTCAGACAATGAATGAAGCAGTGTTGGGCATGGTGAAATATCACTTCAATTAAATGAGGTACTCCATATCACAGTTATCAGGTTCGGTATGGTTCCCAGTAGTCAGAACTCCAGCAACAGCAACTTATATCTTCTCCTGTGATTCAGTGATATGTTATTGAAGTGAGCAAAGCCTTTAATAGATTACATTCTACATAATTTTGATTGATTAATTTGATTGGAAACAGGAACCTTTCTTTCACAGTTCAAAAGGTAAGATGGATCCCCTAAGCCCAAGTACAGACACTGCGGTCCCGCATTAATGGTCACAGAAATAGAGCAAAAAACGGCTTTTTAAAACATAGTCTCTCAAGGCATCTGCTAATTAAACATAATAAAATTTTTAACATAAAAGTAACTCCAGTGGAGCAGATACCCTCTTGAGTTGCAAACAGGAATGCTCTTTTAAACAGGAAAGAAACGTTTTGGATATATCGTTTGTGAACATTATTTCCAAATGGATTGAATGATATCATAGAGAGAGTTTAAAGGGGGGGTTTGTGTGTTTTTTTTTCTCTCTCTTGCATCAATGTTAACAAGGCTGTATCAATCAGTGGGTGTGTTCCTGAAATTGGTCCACACCCCAAATCAAGTTTCTGAGGCTGGGATAAAAGGTTTGATGCTATATATTAGTGTGTATGAATTTTATACTAGTAGGATTTGTACTGTGTTTTTATTTTACCCAAAGAAGGATATATACTGTGTCCGAAACGCGTTGTATCTCTTCTATTTTAACTTATGAAATAAAAAAATATAAAATATCATCTTTGGATGTGAGTCCTGGGAAGCGCTGCCATTCATGGGCTGGATGTGCTTTTCTTGATTTACTCATCCTGTGTGAGCCTTACTCTGGCTCTTTCACTTGTATCCACCCGAGGCAAGCTGCAAGCCCTGTCTATTGAAAAGTATCCCAGAGGGAATTTTGAGGATACGCAATCTAAAGCCATTTTAGTCTTATCAGGTGAGTGCATAAAATTGTGCACCCTTTAAAGACTATAATATTGTGTCCACGCACTTAGGGCGCCGTGATTTGTCTGTTCTTCTCTCCCAAACAGGGTTTTTTTGATCAAAAGTTTAGGGTCACTTAGAAATGTACTTATTTTTTTTAAGAAAACCACAGATTTTTTTATAATGAAGCTAACGCTAAATGATTTATAAATACACTCTATACATTGTTACTGTGGTAAATGACTATTCTAGCTGCAAACATCTGATTTGTTATGCAATATCTTCATAGGTGTATAGAGGCCCATTTCCAACAACCATCACTCCAATGTTCTTATGGTACTTTGTGTTTGGTAACCATGTTTGATGGCTAATGGATGGTTAGAATACCCTTGAAAACCCTTGTGCAAATATGTTAGCACAGCTGAAAACAGTTTGGCTGATTAGAAAACATATAAACCTGACCTTCCTTTGAGCTAGTTGAGAATCCGGAGCATTACATTTGTTGGTTCCATTAAACTCTCAAAATGGCCAGAAAAAAAGAACTTAAAACTGTAAAACTCGACAGACTACTCTTGTTCTTAGAAATGAAGGCTATTCCATGCGAGAAATTGCCAAGAAACTGAAGATTTACTACAACGGTGTGTATTACTCCTTTCAGAGGAAAGCACAAACAAGCTCTAACCAGAGAAGAAAGAGAAGTGGAAGGCCCTGCTGCATAACTGACCAGCAAAACAAGTACATTAGAGTCTGTAGTTTGAGAAATCGACACCTCACAGGCCATCAATTGGCAGATTCATTAAATAGTAGATGTAAAACGCCAGTGTCAACGTCTACAGTGAAGAGGCAACTCTGGGATGCTGGCCTTCAGGGCAGAGTGGCAAAGAAAAAGTCATATCTGAGACTGGCTAATAAAAGGAAAAGGTTAATATGGGCAAAAAAAGACAGGCATTGGACAAAGGAAGATTGGAAAAAAGTGTTATGGACAGACAAATCCAAATTTGAGGTGTTTGGATCACACAGAAGAACATTTGTGAGATGCAGAACAACTGAAAAGATGCTGGAAGAGCTCCTGAAGCCATCTGTCAAGCATGGTGGAGGTAATGTGATGGTCTGGGGTTACTTTGGTGCTGGTAAAGTGGGAGATTTGTACAAGGTAAAAGGGATTTTGAATAAGGAAGGCTATCACTCCATTTTGCAACGCCTTGCCATACCCTGTGGACAGCGCTTGATAGGAGCCAGTTTCATCCTACAACAGGTCAATCACCCAAATCACACATCCAAATTATGCAAGAACTATTTAGGGAAGAAGCAGGCAGATGGCATTCTATCTGTAATGGAGTGACCAGCACAGTCACCAGATCTCAACCCCATTGAGCTGTTGTGGGAGCAGCTTGACCGTATGGTGCGCAAAAGTGTCCATCAAGCCAAACCAACTTGTGGGAGGAGGCACGTCTGGAAGCATGGGGTAAAATTTCTCCAGATTACCTCAGCAAATTAATTGCTAGAATGCAAAAGGTCTGCAATGCTGTAATTGCTGCAAATGAAACATTCTTTGACAAAAGCAAAGTTTGAAGGAGAAAATATTATTTCAAATAAAAATCTTTTTTTCGAACCTTGTCAATTTCTGGACTAGATTTTCAATTCATTTGCAAACTCATTTGAATAATAAAAGTATGAGATTTCATGGAAAACACAAAATTGTCTGGGTGACCCTAAACTTTGAAACGGTATTGTATATTAATATACTGCAATATTCATTATATCAATATCCATATAGTAATGCTATCTCAGCACCATTAGTAGAATTAAAAGCTTATTTTTTTATGATTTGCATAATACTGATATTTCTATGTTGTTTTTTCTCAAGCAGCTTTTGCTTTTGATTATTTTGCAAGCATTAAAAAGTAAAAGACTAGGGCTGTACTTTAATACAAGTGCCCGTTGGCTTAGAAGGAATTATAGAAAAGTAGACCAGGCTTAAACAAAAGACAAGGACTTGATACCAAGCTACATTTTGCAGTCAGAAAAGATGAATACATTGGAATTATAGTTTAGCAGATATAGTCAGGATAATCTTTCAATCAGATTAATGAGGAAATATATTGCGTGGTCCCTACAGTCACTTTTTTTTTCTTTTCCCAGGACAATATGTGATTTAAATCCCAAATGCCTGTTTTCAGCATTACAATATCCTTTGATAATGGCGTCTCTTGCATAAAGAGAGATAAAAATAAAATCGTCCCTCTTGATTTCTCAGTTTAGATTTAAAGTACATTTTCTATTTCTTGCCTATGTTGAAGGAGATTCTATTGAGAAGCGTCACATTTAATAAGACAAAGAGAATTTCTAATTATGCTACCTGTCAAGATTGGAATCTATAGAACAGCAAGTGCAATATTGAGGAATCAAAAGAAAGGATTGCAAATGCTCCAGTTTTCTTTGGTGTATGATTACTATTTGCACTCAGATATTGCTAAATGTAAATCAAGCAAATACAAAGCTGCTTTCTTAGAGGTAAACAATGAAATGTCAGGATTTCACATGACAGTCTTCATTTCACAGTTCAAGACCAGATGTTAGTTTGCAGCATCAAATATTATGAGAAAATCCACACATATGTATGTTACACTGTCCTGTATATTATTCAAAGTAAATGACTATTCAAAGATCATTCATTTATATTTATATGGCATTTATGGAATTCTCAAAACAATACTTTATATATATATATGTATATTTAGAGTCTTGAAAAAGTATTCATACTTGTGCACTTCCCCATATTTTTCACATTTCACCCACAGTTAAATGTATATCATTGGGATTTTATGTGATATACCAACATAAATTACTGAGTGTTTGAAGTATAAAGGAAATAATGCACGGCTTTCTAATAATTTGAAAAATATAAATCTGAAAATTGTGACTTGCATGTGTATACAGCCTCCTGAAGTCTGATGCCCCTAAAGAAAATCCTGAGCGACCAATTACCCCAAGAAGTTACATAGGAAATTGAGAACCTTTGTATGAGTGAGCTACTGACACCTGAAAATATATAAAGAAAAGTGAATTTGCTCAACTCTCAGCATACTTAAAAGGAAAAGGAGGAAAACAAACAGCCATGCGGTCCCATAAAAAATAGATATTTATTAAGTAACATTAACCCCTTAGTGACCGAGCCAAATTTTTGAAATCTGACCAGTGTCACTTTATGTGGTAATAACTCTGCAACGCTTCAACAAATCCCAGTGATTTTGAGATTGTTTTTTCGTGACACATTATACTTTATGATAATGGTAAATTTTGTTCAACATTTTTTGTGTTTATTTATAAAAAATATCAAAAATTTTAGAAAAATGTTAAAAAATTAGCAATTTTCTAAATTTGAATGATTATCCCTTTAATCCAGATAGTCATACCACAGCAAACCATTAATAAATAACATTTCCCACATGTCGGCTTTACATCAGCACCATTTGTAAAATATTATTTTATTTTGTTAGCATTTTAGGAGGTTTAAAAATGTAGCAACAATTTTTCATTTTTTCAAAGAAATTTACAAAATGTATTTTTTTAGGGACTTATCCATGTTTGAAGTGACTTTAGGGGTCCCATATATTGGGAAACCCACAAACGTGATACCATTTTAAAAACAGCACCCCTAAACATATGGAAAACTGCTGTCAGGTAGTTTATTAACCCTTCAGGTGCTTTACAGGAATTAATGCAAAGTGGTATGACAGAAATGAAAATGTGTATTTTTACCACCTAAATGTTGCTAACTTCTAAACAGATTACTACAGCCGTCAGACTCTAAGGCCACTATTTGGTCATGAATTGCCATCGCAAACATCAGGACCACAAAATCATGATCTGAGGGCACCAATTGTGACAACGAAGAAGCCCCCACACTCTGTTAACCATTTATAATGATGTAGTCACTATTGACAGCAGCATCTAAGGGGTTAAACAGATTTAGATGGTGCAAATACTGATCGTGGCTGATACAGCAAGTTGTCAGCTATAGTGTACAACCGACAGATGCTGGATTGTCATTTGTATGGGGAGGCTATTCTCTTATATCTCAGGTCAGTTAAAAGGCGTATTGGTGGTCATTAAGGGGTTAAAACACCAGACAGAATACAGTAATACAGTACAGGGGATAGATATGCGTCCCTAGCGGCCATGGATAACGGGCCAGGATGCCAACCCACACACCAATAACATAAAATCCAATACATATAAAAACACCAGGCCACAAGACACGCAACCTACGTGATGTGCACAACAGATGTGGATCACAAAAATGGGGCAAAGGAAATATTTTCATTCAACCCATCGGGGTGAATAGTGCGCAGAGTCCATATCCACCTTGTCTCCGATTGTGCAAGGCATTTGGACAGTCCACCACCTCTAATATTGATGTTGAGGAGATCTATACCTCGCACCCACAGCAACGCTGCACCGTATGGATTATACTTACCCCCTGATGAAGGAGCTGCCGGCTCCGAAACGCGCGTTGGGGTCGGGTCTGGCTGGCTACCCATTTTGTCCGCTCTGCCTATGCTGGGTATGTAAACTATGATATTATGATATGTAATGTTTCCCATGCTAGGGCACTTGTCTATTATATATATATATATATATATATATATATATATATATATACAGAATATATATATATATATATATATACACACGTTTTAATAGGTATGGGTATTTTATATATTGTATTCTATCATTGCATTAGCACGGACTGTGGGTTGGCTTCCTGGCCCATTATCCATGGCCGCTAGGGACGCATATCTATCCCCTGTACTGTATTACTGTATTATGTCTGGTGTTTTAATGTTGCTTAATGAATATCTATTTTTTATGGGACAGTATGGCTGTTTGTTTTCCTCCATTTTCTTATTCATGATTGGCAGCTGGCCCCCATAGGTCCTTATTGCATATTGGCCAATTTTGAGGTTTGTTATGATATATTTATATTTTTCATCTATTGAATATGCTGGCTTCAATATTGTTTTGATACTTAAAGGAACAAGGATTTATTTTAGGAACTCTGTTTCTTTATTATATACAGTTATCAAATATGAAAAAGGTGTAAAATGGGACAATATTTCTAACATCTCGAGGCAAGTATCAGCCGAAACGGATTAAGTTTATTTTAACATTATATGGTTTATCTTACCTCATAATCACTTTTGGTACATTAATGACATTTATCAGCAGCATTGGGGACCGCTATGGATGCCAATTATGCTTCTAGCTTTGCTCACCTCTATATGTGTGGGTGGAAACAATGTACCTTCTACTCAGAGGGTATGCTAAGAAGAGGACCTGATTCTATGGTGGCACTTCATTGATGACATTATTTTCATTCAGAGAGGATCGGAAGACTCCCTTTAAAGATTTTAATGAGACTAATACAAATGACTTCCATTTAAAATTTACGCCAACCTACCGCTATTCACATATTAACTTTTTGGATTTGAATATTTTCATTGATAATGGCTTTCTGTCTACCAAATATTTTTGCAAGCCAGATGATTGGAATAGCTACATTGCCACTAGTGAAGAGCAAATAGTGAAATATTCGGATTTGGGAAAATCAGCGCAAATAATTTCTAATATCCATGTATTCGTACCGATTAACAAATCTAATTCAAGTCAATGGGAAAAACGAATATCTTTCTGCTGGACCCAACAAACAGGTCTGAAGGCCTGGGAAAGAGCTACATCTTAATGGGAATAGCATGGAGAAGATGCCTGCATGCCTTTTTTACTCACATATGGCATCTGGGAATAATGTAGTCAGAAATATTGCACTGGTTTTACAGATTTAAAAAAAAGACCTACCAAACCTAAATTTTTTTTGAAAGGGAAAAAATGCTGAGAAACATTTTTTCCTTCATAATGACATGTATATAATGCAAAAAAAATTATACCTCTCCTTTAGCATATGTTCACACTGAGCGTTTTTACTTGAGTTTTCTTTTAACATTTGTGAGGGCTCTCACTCCTACATTTGGGAGGTCCCTCCCTCATTCCAAAAAGTTAGCAAGATAGTGGAATATATTACCCATCCCTTTACAATGCCAGTTAAAACATGCTAATTTGAATTTTGGGCTTTGCCCACCACCATGTCCACCACTATGTCATTATACGGCCCTCGCTTCACATTTTCAGCAGGTGATGTGAAACATGAGTTTTGTGAGCTCCAAAGTTCATTTTAGCCACTGGATCCCAAATGAGTAACTGTAATAGTAGGTGAAGCCGCTGTAAGGTGAATATGATACAGGAGTTGATGGAGCTGTTTGATCAATGTCAGTAAATTGGATTCTACCAGACACCATAAAGCATTAGAATTAAATTCTGAATTCAGTATATGCAAGTGAGGACCTGTCAGTCTGTCAGGCCTGAAACCCATGTCAGGAACATGTACCAGCCTCATTTTGCTTGGAAGCAGCCTACTCAAGGGAAAGACACAGAAGTGCTATTGACAAGTCTGCACAAGTCTGGAAACTACCTAACCAGGTAGAAATGATCTTTTGCATGGTTTTGAGCAACAATGGAGAAATTACAAGATATGTTCCAGAGAGTGTCGTTGTCTGTGGAGTGTATTACTCAGTTGACAGGCAGTGCTGCAGAGCTCAGGTACAGGCCTTTATGTGGCAGTGACCATGTTCCAATATGTTTAAGGCTAAAGCCTGAATAGTTCTGTGGAACATATTAACCCAGTCTCTTACACGTGCTTAAAATGTACAGATACTGGCCAATATCCCACCACCCTTTTTTAGGGCCAAATATTAGAAAATGTAGGGGAAGCGACAGTTTAGTTTAATTTAGGAGCCTAGAAAAGCCACCAATGGCAATAACACCCAAAACAATATACTGATAACCCAAAGAGACCCACAATAAACAAGTCCTTGAAACCTATATAGCAAATCGGCAGAGTACTTAAATTTTATCAAAAGATGAGTGTAACACACTGGTGACATGGCGCAGTTCAAATACTGGTGGTGCACTAAGAGTCAAATCCAGGTATGTAGTAAACACAGGTAAGTCCAGAAACTAGTTCACAAGTTGATCCCAGATGCGGCGTGAACACGGGTAAGTCAGAAACAGGTTCACATTAGGTATAATTCTGGTGATTGTTCCAACAGCTCTCACTGGGGAGAGTGAATGCAGGATAAAGTAACAACACACAGTTCAGAAACACAATTCTTACCAGGAGGAGTGAACCAAGGGTTAAGTTCCAAAGTCTACAGACTAATGATAACACATAGAGTGTAGCTTACATATGCAGAGAATATCCAGAGCCATGGGTAGAAGCACATTAAGAGCAAAGCAGCTGAACTGGAAGGAGCTGGAAGCAGAATACTCCAGCAAGGAAGCTGACACCTGAGCCGGGTTTTAAGCAAACGAACAGGAAGTAGGGCATACAAAAACAGCAAACTCCATCTTACCAAATGGCAAGATCATTCACAAGGTAACTTGGAAGACCCGGAATATTGACACACAGGTGCAATACCAATACATAGACAAAAAGAAATGACAAAGGGAAAAAGTATTGAACATGTGAGCTGAAATGTATTTAATACTTTGTGCAAAAGCCATTCTTGTTGATGACTGCTACAAGACCCCTCCTGTATGGATAAATCAGTTGTTAGGGCTAGCGGAACGCACCCAGTAAATATAGATGTTTATTATTATTGATGTGTTCGCAGCCCAGGGTCCACCGTGCAGGAGAACCTGCTGCTAGTAAATGGTGGCACTATTTGGTGGTATAGACTAGCTCTGTTACTTCACAGAGTAGCCGAGGAAGGAAAACACTGTGCCCCGTTAGTCTTCACAGGAGCACAGGCTGACTGCCCAACAGAGAGCTGTCAGTGGTCATGCATGCACACAATCTCCTCACCGGAGGTGCCAGTATTCTAAGGGCTTATTTCAGCCAGGTCCCTGAATACACTCAAACACACAATCTCCTCATCGGAGGTGTCGGTATTCTAGGGGCTTATTTCAGCCAGGTCCCGGAATACAATCTCACATGACCACACTGGCACAAAGCACATAACTCAGAAAGATGCTAGCACATGGCCGTACAGACATGCACACATTATATAGCTGCAGCAACTACAGGACCTTCCAAAAAAGGACCAATGGGAATAGCTGCAGTACCTGAGCATGTGACCCTTGATCTCTAATGAGAGATCTTACCCTGGGCATACTCAGAATGGGAAAAGTAGGACTTAGTCCCAAAGATGTCTGCTCGCTGCTGACCAGCACTGGCTACAATGACAGAAGCTGGAAGGACAGCAGTAACCCTTCGCACAGTGTCAGACTGAGCATAATGCTGGGACCGATTCCCCCTGTGCAGAGGCAGGAACTCAACCCCTAACATTAGTCTCATGCTTTGCTCAAATGTGATTTTGGCCAGTTCTTCCACACAAACACACTGAAAGTTCAGTTTGCGCCTTCTATGAACTCTGAGCTTTAGCTCCTTCCATAAATTTTCTATTGGACTCAGGTCAGGTGAGATATATAATATATATATATATATATATATATATATATACACACATATATATATATACACAGCGCTCAACATAAATGAGTACACCCCAATAGATTTAACAGAAAACCATTAGTTTCCATAATACAATATTCACGATTATTACACTATGGTTGGTCCGAACAACAAAAGCAATTGTAACCATCCACCTTTCGTGTCTCCCCTTTTTCCTCAAAGACTATAAGCTTGTGAGCAAGGCCCTCTTTTCTCTTAGTATCTGTTTTGATCTATGTGTTTATTGTTATGTTGTAATGTCTATTATCTGTACAGGTCCCCTCTAAAATGTAAAGTGCTGCGGAATATGCTGGCGCTATAGAAAAAAAATTATTATTATTATTACTCCCATAAATGTGTGCATTGATTGCAAACAAGATTTGTTATTTTTAACACCCAAAGTCAGAACCATGTTGCAAAATGAGTACCCCCCAAAGTCTCAGTAGCAAAACTAACATTTAGACTACAAAATTCTAATTAATAAAAATTCAACCACAGGTAAATCTTATTATTCATTAAATAGATGTTCAGCAGAAAGTTTACTATAAAAGGGCATTACTTAGCAAAGGAAATCCAAAGATTTCCAAAATCCTGAGAAATCCGCAAGACCTGAGAAAAAAATAATTTATTTACACAAGAAAGATGAAGGCTACAAGATTATCAGCAAAGCTTTACTTACGAGTCAGAATACTGTAGCAAAAATTATACAGAAATTTAACAATCATTGAACTGCAACCATCTTACAGAGATGTTGAGGCTGGCCATGGAAGTCAACACCCAAACATTAGCTTCTTCCAATGAGGAGGATTGAGTAAATTTGGCATGCAAGTTCACTACAGTTGACTAAAGAAGCAGTAAGCTAAACTGGGGTGAGTGTTTCCCATGACAAAGACAAAGGAAAATGCATGGTGCCTTTAGTGAAACATGGTGGTGGCATTGTCCTTTTGTAGGGCTCCTTGAGGGCAACTGGTGTTGGGGAGCTTTACTTCATTCATGAATTCACAGGTGTACTTCCCTATATTGAAAGAAAAGAGCACCACTCAGTGAGTATCTCTCTCCATCCAGGTTCTGGACTCTAAAATAGGTTATTCTTGAATAATTGAAAAAGATAGATATTGCCAACTTGTTGATTCCATGCCTTGAAGACTAGGCACTGTCCTTAAAAATTATGGCAGGCATACAAAATATGAGATGTAATTTTTGATGTGAGGTGTATTCATTTATTATTTTTTTTAAATGTGTAAAACCATCTGAGGTCTCCTAGGACTGTATCCAATCCCTTTAATCTCTTTAAGAAAAACACAACCTTAGTAATGTCAAAGAAACGAATGGTAATTTGAGAATAGTGTGTCAATCCAAAAAGGATCAATTTTGGGTTGAATGTCCTTAATTTCAAGCAATCTGCAATTCAACAAGCAAGATTCAGTAAAAAAATGCTCAGTGCTATTCCATACATGTTGCAAACTTGTTTTGCAATTTATTGATGTCAGGCGCAGTGAGGACTTCTCCCTGCTCTACTGCAACTCATCACATGTAACACAGCTGGTCTGAAGAGCTATACCAAGCAATCTTAAACATAGGAGCTGGATAAGGAAGAGCAAGGAGTTCAGCTCACCGTAATGGACATCCTTAGGTGTTTGGTTCGCTGTAAATGCTATGTCAAGGCATGGATTAAATCACAAAACAGAAGAAAATCCAGCTCACCGAACTTGTGAACGAAATTATTTCTTTATTCACTGAAAGTTCTCAGTAGAGGACAAAACAGCCTCAGCGATACAAGTTGCATGGTATGTGACATCGACGCATTTCAGGTGACTGAGCACAGTTAATTAAAAATTTTTGTGCTGGATTAGGAATGCCATGTTATGCATGTAATGAGTAGGGTTAGGTGCTCTCTGAGTAGACAGTAAAGTGATAGAATATAGCCTAAAATGATTGTGGTAGACTATTTCAGCACTGATGTACTAGATTGAAAATAGGGGTGATAGTCTCAATCTGTGATCAGAAATCCAAAATTCAAGGGAGATACACTGAACTGTTGTAGGAGTCTAATCATCATTCAGCGTTTGGCTTTAGATTAAAGGGTTTCTTTGGTCTAAAATTAAAAGTCTGCAGTCACTGTTATGATGATGACTAGTGTTGCGCATTCCGATACCGCAAGTATCGGGTATCGGCCGATATTTGCGGTATCGGAATTCCGATCTCGAGTTCCGATATTTTTGCGATATCGGGAATTGGGATCGGGATGAATATTTATGTGTAAAATAAAGAATAAAAATAAAAAATATGAATATACTCACCCTCGGATGCGCCCTGGTTGTAACCGCTGCAACCGGCTGTTAGGAGTCGAGTTTCCTCTGCTGCACAGGGGGAATCTCGATCCGTCTCCGCTGTGGTCTCCCATTCTCCTCCAGCCGCAGTGGAGCCTGCTCAGCAGGGACGTCGATCCCAGCGTCTCGCTCAGTCTGACTCTGTGAGAAGAGTTACTGCTGCTTCTCCAGCTTCTGCCTGTAAAGCCTATACTGGTCAGCAGCGAGTGGACTTCTCTGGGACTAAGTCCTTGTCTGCGGACACTGAGCATGCCCAGGGCAGGATCTCCCGTTGGAGATCGAGGGTCATGTGCTCAGACTCTGCAGCGCATTCTATTGGTCCTCTTGGCAGGTCTTGGAAGGGCAAAGTTTCTGTGGCCGCTTCCTGTCCTGCAACTATATAAACTGCGCATGACCGCACGGCCATGCGCTAGTGTACAATTTAATACGTGTGTTTGTTGTGAGTGCAAGTCGTTCTTTAAATACCCCTACCCTATTGTATGATTGTTCGCGTATGGAGTATGGCTGCTATCTAGCGCCCGACTTATCACTCAACGTGTCACACACGTGTCAGCGTCTACTGCTGTGACCGCCAGTGCGGTGCCACGCGCCAGTGTGCGCTTCCTGACCCACGTCTGGGTGCTTAGTGGTGCCTGCCAGCACGGCACAGTTCGCACTTCGGTGCCTTAATTATATAATTCCTTTCACACCCAGTAGCGGTGTAGTGCCAGCAAGGGTCTAATCGGACTACAATCCCTGTTGGGGTTTAGTTCGCTGACCACTTGCTCGCGCTCTATGTGCGGTACCGCGGTCCTGTGACGTAACAGGATCGCTTTCTTCACGCTGGGTGAGGTTTATCCCACGCGTGAATACTTTTGAATACTGCCATATTGTCTGTCATTTCCTAGCAGCAGGTTTCACCTGCACTGTGGACCCCGGACTGCGAACGCATCTATATCATCTCTCTTGGTGCGTTCCGCCAGTCCTAACATTACACTAGCGCCAGGGTCTGGCTAGTGATGACAGACAAACAGCAATCTCTGCGGCATATCCACCAGCTGGAGGGTAGGTTGGCGGCTCTCGAGAGCGCGACCTCAGCTGTGGATGTTACTGCAGTAGCTGTACAGGCTGCCAGCGTGGCTGCAGCTACTATGTCCATTGCCACCCCTGTTCCGACATTATCTCGCCTCCCGCTGCCAGAAAAATTTTCTGGTGATAGCAAGTTTTGTAGGGGATTTGTGAGTCAGTGCTCTATTCACCTCGAGCTCCTGGCTACACGTTTTCCCACAGAGGTGGCTAAGGTGGGATTTATTCTGTCTCTATTGTCGGACAGGGCGTTGGAATGGGCTACGCCGCTGTGGGAGCGTGGCGATCATGTGGTGCAGAGTGCTCCGCTGTTTCTGAGCGCTCTGAAACAGGTCTTTTTAGGACCTCAAGTCACCCATGATACTGTGCTCCAATTGCTCGCATTAACTCAGGGTGAGTCCTTGGTCAGTCATTTTGCCGTCCAATTCCGCACCTTAGCATCTGAGCTGGATTGGTCGGATAAAGCTCTTATCCCCATATTTTGGAGGGGCTTGGCTGACCACGTAAAGGACGCTCTGGCCACTAGGGAGATTCCTGCCACACTGGAGGAGTTAATAACTGTCTCCACTCGAATTGACCTCCGTTTTAACGAGCGGAGGTTAGAGCGAGCCCAGTGTAGGCAGAGGTTTCGGCTGGCTCCTACTTTCGCCAAACCTCTGGAATTTCCGGTCCTGGTTCCTGAGTCACATGAGGCCAGGGAAGTGTCACAAGCAGGATCTAAGTCCCGGACCGCTTGTGCACTCAGGGTCTGTCATGTTTGCCAGCAGTCAGGACATCTAGCCACCAGATGTCCTCAGCGGTCGAGGAAACGTCAGCGTCTAGTGGTAGTAGGTGGAGGTACACTAGACACGGCGACGTTTGCCTCTAAGTTGTCCTTTAAGGGGACAATTACTATTGGCTCATTCTCCCACTCGGTAGAGCTCTGCGTGGATTCTGGGGTGGAGGGCAATTTTATGTCTTCTGCCTTTGCCCAACGTCACGCAATACCCCTGGTTATGCTTGCTCAACCAGTAACGGTGCGAGTGGTGAATGGGTCGACAATAGGACCATCCCTTTTACTCTGTCCATGTCGCCATCTCATCAGGAGATAATTTCTCTGCTCTTTATTCCGGAAGGAATTGATGAGGTACTGTTGGGAATACCTTGGCTACGGTACCACTCTCCTCATATCGAGTGGTCCTCAGGCAGAATTCTGGGTTGGGGTGAATCTTGTGGGGGTAGCTGTCAGAGGGAGTGCGTTCAGGTTGCTACTACTGAGGTACCCGCAGATCTATCCTCTCTCCCCAAGCAGTATTGGTCTTATGCAGACGTGTTCTCCAAAAAGGCGGCGGAGGTCCTTCCGCCTCATCGCCCCTATGACTGTCCTATTGATCTCTTGCCTGGTGCTGAGCCTCCCCGGGGTCGAGTTTATCTGCTATCTCTCCCGGAGATGGAGGCAATGTCACAGTACATCCAGGAAAATCTGGCAAGAGGATTCATTAGGAAGTCAGTGTCACCTGCTGGGGCAGGGTTCTTCTTCGTGCAGAAGAAGAATGGGGAATTGCGCCCATGCATAGACTACAGAATAAGTATCCTTTGCCCTTGATATCTGAGTTATTCGATAGACTTCGGGGAGCAAGGGTATTTACTAAATTAGATTTGCGGGGTGCTTACAACCTGATTCGCATCCGTGAGGGGGACGAATGGAAGACGGCCTTTAACACCAGGGATGGGCACTATGAATATCTGGTGATGCCCTTCGGGCTCTGTAATGCCCCAGCCGTTTTCCAAGACTTTGTGAACGATATCTTCCGGGATATGCTTTCTACCTCGGTCGTAGTCTATCTGGATGATATTCTTATCTACTCTCCAGATATTGACTCCCACCGAAGAGATGTTTGCAAAGTCTTCGACCTCCTACGGGCAAACTTCCTCTATGCCAAATTGGAGAAGTGTATGTTTGAGCAGGAGTCTTTACCTTTCCTGGGCTACATCATCTCGACCCAGGGATTGGCTATGGATCCTGCCAAACTACAGGCAGTGATGGACTGGCAGGAACCCCATTCTCTGAATGCGGTGCAGCGCTTTATGGGGTTCATAAATTACTATCGTCAGTTCATCCCCCACTTCTCAACCCTGGTAGCTCCCTTGGTATCCCTCACCAAGAAGGGAGCAAATCCTAAATCGTGGTCCGAAGAGGTCTCCAAGGCCTTCACTTCTATTAAGTCCCACTTTGCTAGCGCTCCCATCTTACATCGTCCCGATGTGGATAAGCCATTCCTAATGGAGGTGGATGCCTCTTTCGTTGGTGCAGGAGCAGTCCTCTATCAAAAGGATGCTCAAGGTCGGAAGCATCCATGCTTCTTCTTCTCAAAAACCTTCTCACCAGCGGAGAGAAATTACTCCATCGGGGATAGGGAGTTGCTGGCAATGAAGTTGGCCTTTTCGGAATGGAGACATCTCTTGGAGGGTGCTCGGTTCCCATTCCAAGTCTTCACGGACCACAAGAATTTGGTCTATTTACAGACAGCCCAGCGGCTGAATTCTCGTCAGGCCAGATGGTCCTTGTTTTTCTCCCGGTTCCACTTCACTCTACATTATCTCGCCGGGGAGAAGAACATTCGTGCTGACGCTCTCTCTCGCTCCCTGGTGTCAACTGTGGAGGAGGAGGACGAGCCTCGGCTCATTGTCCCTTCAGAGAGTCTGAGAACCGTAGCTCCGGTTTCGCTTGAGTCTGTGCCTCCGGGCAAGACTTTTGTCCCCATCAATTTGCGTCCGGAGGTTCTCTCTTGGGCTCATTCGTCCAGAGTGGGTGGACACTTTGGGGCAAAGAGGACATCTGAGTTGTTGGCGAGAATGTATTGGTGGCC
Organism: Ranitomeya imitator; assembly: GCF_032444005.1. NCBI lineage: Eukaryota > Metazoa > Chordata > Amphibia > Anura > Dendrobatidae > Ranitomeya > Ranitomeya imitator. The sequence continues at coordinate 462,905,440 of NC_091287.1, read as the reverse complement.
ACATATGGTTCGTGACGTTGGAGACTACGTTCGGGCATGTGTCTCTTGTGCCAAAAATAAGTCTCTCCGTCAACAGCCAGCTGGGTTGTTATACCCTCTGCCGGTGGCAGACAGGCCCTGGGAGATGGTCGGGATGGACTTTGTGGTGGGTTTGCCCAAGTCACGTGGCTGTACTGTCATTTGGGTTATCACCGACCATTTTTCTAAAATGGTGCATTTGGTGCCGCTTCCCCGGCTACCTTCTGCACGGGCCTTGGCAGCATTGTTTGTTAAACACATCTTCCGTCTTCATGGTATGCCAGACAAAATTGTCAGAGACCGGGGTCCCCAGTTTGCGTCTCGGTTCTGGAGAGAGCTTTGTCGCCTTCTCAGTATCGAGTTGAATCTCTCTTCGGCATATCATCCCGAGACGAATGGGTTGGTAGAGAGAGCCAACCAGACCTTGGTCACATATCTGCGACATTTTGTCTCTGCTAAACAAGATGACTGGGCATCTTTGCTACCGTGGGAGGAGTTTGCTCTTAACAATGCTGTAGCTGACTCCACTGGACAGACCCCATTCCTCCTTAACTATGGTCAGCATCCGCGGGTACCTGTGCCCATGCCCGTGTCTTCCGCCGATTCCAGGGTGGCAGACTGGGCTGTGGAGGCACGGGACATTTGGGATCGCACTCAGGATGCCATTCGGGCTTCCAAGGAGAGAATGAGGTCCTCCGCCGATGTTCATCGGCGCCCCGCTCCGACCTTTGCTCCTGGCAACTTGGTGTGGCTCTCCGCCCGTAACATCAGGCTGCGAGTTGAGTCCACTAAGTTTGCGCCTCGCTACTTGGGTCCCTTCAAGGTTCTCGAACAGGTTAATCCTGTGGTCTACCGCCTGGCTCTTCCTCCACGCTTGGGTATCACCGACACCTTTCATGTGTCCCTCTTGAAACCCGTATACATGTCCCGGTTTTCCGAGTCATCTGCCGGGACATCGGGTTCGTCTACGGACGATTACAAGGTGAACTCTATTTTGGGGTGTAAGGTGGTACGCGGCAAAAAGTTCTATCTGGTGGATTGGAAGGGTTATGGTCCAGAGAACAGGTCATGGGAGCCTGCTGAAAACATTCGGGCCCCACAGCTCATTGCTGCCTTCGAACGTAGCGAGGCCCAAGGAGGGGGGGGCCCTAGGAGGGGGGGTAATGTTAGGAGTCAAGTTTCCTCTGCTGCACAGGGGGAATCTCGATCCGTCTCCGCTGCAGTCTCCCATTCTCCTCCAGCCGCAGTGGAGCCTGCTCAGCAGGGACATCGATCCCAGCGTCTCGCTCAGTCTGACTCTGTGAGAAGAGTTACTGCTGCTTCTCCAGCTTCTGCCTGTAAAGCCTATACTGGTCAGCAGTGAGTGGACTTCTCTGGGACTAAGTCCTTGTCTGCGCACACTGAGCATGCCCAGGGCAGGATCTCCCGTTGGAGATCGAGGGTCATGTGCTCAGACTCTGCAGCGCATTCTATTGGTCCTCTTGGCAGGTCTTGGAAGGGCAAAGTTTCTGTGGCCGCTTCCTGTCCTGCAACTATATAAACTGCGCATGACCGCACGGGCATGCGCTAGTGTACAATTTAATACGTGTGTTTGTTGTGAGTGCAAGTCGTTCTTTAAATACCCCTACCCTATTGTATGATTGTTCGCGTATGGAGTATGGCTGCTATCTAGCGCCCGACTTATCACTCAACGTGTCACACACGTGTCAGCGTCTACTGCTGTGACCGCCAGTGCGGTGCCACGCGCCAGTGTGCGCTTCCTGACCCACGTCTGGGTGCTTAGTGGTGCCTGCCAGCACGGCACAGTTCGCACTTCGGTGCCTTAATTATATAATTCCTTTCACACCCAGTAGCGGTGTAGTGCCAGCAAGGGTCTAATCGGACTACAATCCCTGTTGGGGTTTAGTTCGCTGACCACTTGCTCGCGCTCTATGTGCGGTACCGCGGTCCTGTGATCGCTTTCACGCTGGGTGAGGTTTAACCCACGCGTGTATACTTTTGAATACCGCCATATTGTCTGTCATTTCCTAGCAGCAGGTTTCACCTGCACTGTGGACCCCGGACTGCGAACGCATCTATATCATCTCTCTTGGTGCGTTCCGCCAGTCCTAACACCGGCAGTCTCCGTTCCTAAGAATGAGCGAGTGAAGGACCTGCGATGACATCGCGGCTTGTGATTAGTCGCGTGAGCGGTCACATGAGCGGTCATGCGACCAATCACAAGCCGCGACGTCATCGAAGGTCCTTCACCCGCTCATTCTTAGGAACGGAGGCTGCCGGTTACACCGCTAAGGTACAGGGTCCGCCGGAGGGGTGAGTAGATCGATATTTTTTATTTTTATTCTTTATTTTTTACATGAATATGGATCCCAGGGCCTGAAGGAGAGTTTCCTCTCCTTCAGACCCTGGGAACCATTTCAGGATACTTTCCGATATTTGTGTCCCATTGACTTGTATTGGTATCAGGTATCGGTATCAGCGATATCCGATATTTTTCGGATATCGGCCGATACAATCCGATACTAATACTTTCAAATATCGGATGGTATCACTCAACACTAATGATTACTCAAAGGCTTTCCCAGTGACGCTGATTGCTATGGGGTTTTTCCTCATGTCTGGCGGGCTCATTGAGGCTGTTTCATGTAGCACTGTTGCACCTGTATGTGGTTTCTATCTTGCCTTAGAGGGTGTCACCAGTCTCTACAGGAGTTTAACCCTGAAGTGTCCTGCAGAGATTATCTTTCCCCCCTATCCCATGTTAGCAAGTTCTATATCAAGCAGCTCCACCTACCACTCTCTGCTTTAATGTTGGTTCCTAGCTAGCTCATCTGTTATTATCCTGTTTGTGCATTTGCTTGTATATACTATCCATTATTGACCCAGCTTGCGTACTCATCCTGTCTGACCTCTGCACTACAGACCCCCACAATTTCTAATGATCATGTGCTTCCTGCCCTGATTTCAGTCCATCTGACTTTGCTTCATCTTTAACTTGCCGTACTGAGCCTCTGAACCTCCAGTCAGCTGCTGCAGTCTCATGGACTGCCTTGAAATGGTACCTAGTGACTACCTGCAGCTAAGCCATTCATCATCACCAGAGACACCAGTGAATGCCAGTAGACTCTTAGTCATGCCCCTCCAAGGTAAGCCCGGTCCGTGGGGCAGTCGGTACACTTCCACTAGTGTTACCTTTGTCAACTTCTGTAACAACATAATCGAGCCTTGGACCATGCTGACATGTCAAGACCTTGTTAGGGCTAGCGGAACGCACCGAGTAAATATAGATGTTTTATTGTAATTGATGCGTTCGCAGCCCGGGGTCCACCGTGCAGGAGAACCTGCTGCTAGCAATAGCGGCACTATATGGCGGTATGAACTAGCTCTGTTATTTTAAAAAGTAGCCGTGAAAGCAAAGCACTGCACCCTGTTAGACTTCACAGAGGCACAGGCTAACTGCCCAACAGAGAGCAGTCAGTGGTCATGCATGCACACAAAACTCCTCGCCAGAGGTGTCAGTATTCTAGGGGCTTATTTCAGCCTGGTCCCTGAATACATACAAACAAGAGGAAAGGAGCTGCTCAATAGAATGCACACCCAGGGCTAATAAAGAATAATACATAAATAATAAACACAGGAATTCGGGTTTGCAGACTTGTGTTATGAATATATGTATTATACATGCTATACCTATATGTGGACCAATATGTATTCAGTACCGTTGTTTTTAATTATGTTTTATGCTTTTGAAGTTGTTGTTTGCCAATAAAATTCCTGTGTTTATTATTTATGTATTATTCTTTATTAGCCCTGGGTGTGCATTCTATTGAGCAGCTCCTTTCCTCTTGTTTCTAGTTTCAGTATTCTTGCTGCTTGTTTGCACCCCGATTGGCACCGTATAATATTTGGTATCAGTAGTGCGTTCTTTTCTTTTCATTTTGCCTGAATACATACAAACACACACACAATCTCCTCGCCGGAGGTGCCAGCATTCTAGGGGCTTATTTCAGCCGGGTCCCTGAACAAAATCTTACATGACCACACTGGCGCAAAGCACATAACTTAGAAAGATACTAGCACTTGGCCGTGTGGCCATGCGAGCCTTTAATAGTTGCAGCAAGTAAAGGACCTTCCTAGAAGGACCAATGATAGGCTGCTACAGAGCCTGAGCACCTACAGGACCTTCCTGGAGGACCAATGGATCTAGCTGCAGTATCTGAACATGTGACCCTTGATCTCCACTGAGAGATCTTACTCTGGGCATGCTCAGAACGAGAAAAGCAGGACTTAGTCCTAGAAGCGTCTGCTCGCCGCTGCCCAGCACTGGCTTCAATGGCAGAAGCAGGAAAACAGCAGTAATTTTTTGTGCAGAGTCAGACTGAGCGAGACGCTGGGACTGACGTCTCCACTGAGCAGCCTCCACTGCGGCAGGAGAAGAATGGGAGACCGCAGCGGAGATGGCCCGAGATTCCCCTTGTGCAGAGGTGGGAACTCGACCCCTAACAGACCTGGTGACCAAATGTCTTTAGTACATGTCCTGCATAAGGAGGTACATTCTCAGTGTAATTGTCAGGACAAGCTTATGCAGGCCATCAATGTAATGGCCACCCAGTTGCAGGATCTTTATGGAATAATGGCGGCCCTACTTACTGCATCTATCATGTTTGGCCAACCCTCCTCTGTACAGTCAACCACTTCAAGGGAACTGCCTAATGCTCCAGTTTCATGTTGAACTGTTAAGCTCCAGATTTCACTTCGGTCCTGCTACAATGGAGACCCCAAGGAGAGACGAGGCTTCATTAGCCAGTGAAAGATACTCTTCATTCTCCTAGTTAATTTTTTCCCTTTGGACCAGACCAAGATGGCATTCATGGTTAGACCATGGCTTGGAAAAACCCTATTAGGGAGCACGGAAGTCCTGAGACTCGTGATTTAGGTAGATTCTTGGAGATTATTTTGGCAGTATTTGAGGAATCTGTTCAAACCTAAATTCCACCACATCCCTGCTAACTCTTAGCCAGGGTACGGATGCCATGGATCAGTATGCCTTACGCTTCAGCATCCAGGTGGTGGAGCTTTTCTGGAATGAGGGAGGCCTAGTGGCAACCTTTTGGCAAGGTTTGCCTGTTCATATCAAAGATGAGTTGGCAGACAGAGAACTACCATCCTCTCTGGATTCCATTATACACCTTCCTACTAAAATTGATCTCTATTTTTATGAGCAAGCTCTTGAACAAACTACAGAAGAAAAGAAATGGAGCTATCAGGCTGTCACACAGGACAACTATGAAGATGTATATCAAAAAGGTGCTTTACCCACAAAAATCACTCCAGTAAGAAACCAGAAGCCTCTCAAAGGGTGAAAAAGAAGTGCTGTGGGGAAGAAGAAAAGGAGAGTGGTGATTATGGTGATTTCCTGCTGAAAGGAACATTAGCCGCTTTCTGCCATAGCTATGTCAGATAGGGTATCAAGACTCTCCCATGTTTCAGATGACCACTAGTGATGAGCGAGTGTACTCGTGCTCGAGTTTTCCCGAGCACGCTCGGGTGACCTCCGAGTATTTATGACTAGTGTTGAGCGATACCTTCCGATATCGGAAAGTATCGGTATCGGATAGGATCGGCCGATATTCAGAAAATATCGGATATCGCCGATACCGATACCCGATCCCAATGCAAGTCAATGGGACCAAAATATCGGAATTAAAATAAACCCTTTCTTGCCTTGTAGGTTCATTCTACATGAAGGAAAACAACTAAGAATAATGTAGGATGTATTGTGGGAGGTGGCGGAGACATTAAAGGCAATGAGGTTTAGCCCAATCAAATAGAACAGCATGTTTTTTTTTTTTTTTAAGACGTTCGGAGTGAAAAAGATATTGAGTATGTAAATTTTTTTTTATTTTGTCAGATATTGATGTTTCACTATTCCACGCCCTTCCCCTTCTTTTTTTTTCTTTTTTTTTTTTACTTTTCCCACACTTTCATCTTCATCATCATCAGCATCTTTGACATCAACTTCTTCTTCACCTTATTCATCTTCTTCTTCATCTTCTACCTATTTTTTTTTTTTTATTACATTCTTCATATTCATTTTATTCAACTATTATTATTCTTCCTATTCTACATATTCTTTTTATTCCACTGTTATTATTCTTCCTATTCTACTTCTTCATCATATTCTCATTTGTGACAGGCATTCCCGTAGTTGTTATCTATAAAAGTTGGAAGATTACACCTTCCGTTCTGCCAGTCACAAAAGTTACATTTGTCCGCGTTCAGTTTGGCCTGCAGCATCAGGCTTTATCCAGGGGCACCACGAGGAGGAACGGACTCACCCCCATACACTGCTTAGTCTTCTTCTGCATATAATTTAGATAATATCTTTTGCTCTGATATTAAGTCTTATGCTTATTGTTCTTCTGCTCTTTGTTCTGCAGCCTCTTGTTCTTCTGCTTCTCGGTCTTCCATGTCGTCGTCTCCAGGGTCGTCGTCTCCAGTGTCGTCATCTCCGCCGTCGTCGTCTCAGCTGTCGTCGTCTCCGCCGTCGTCGTCGTCGTCATCGGGGTGGTCTTCCGGGTCGTCGTCGTCGTCATCGGGGTGGTCTTCCGGGTCGTCGACTTTAGGGTCTTCAACTTGGAAATGTAGCAGAAGGTACAAGAAGGCTGAGAAAATGCCAAGAACCAGCTGATGGAACTGGAACTCGGATGGCTACCCGAAGGTTCAAGAGCCTATGGAACTACCGAGGACCAGCTGACGTTACTGGAACCCGGTTACTAAGCAGGAGGTACCCGTGCTAAAAAGCACTACCAAGGACCGCCTGACGTTGGCGGAACTCGGATACCCAGAAGGAGGCACCTAAGCCAAAGGCTCTGCCCGGAACCAGCTGACGGTACTGGAACCAGGATGGGGAGCAGAAGGTACAAGAGCAAAAGACACTGCCGAGAACCAGCTGACGGTACTGGAACCCGGATGGGTAGCCGAAGGTCCAAGAGCCAATGGAACTACCGAGGACCAGCTGGCGTTACTGGAACCCGGTTACTAAGCAGGAGGTACCCGTGCCCGAAAGCACTACCAAGGACCACCTGACGTTGGTGGAACTTGGATACCCAGAAGGAGGCACCTAAGCCAAAGGCTCTGCCCGGAACCAGCTGACGGTACTGGAACCAGGATGGGGAGCAGAAGGTACAAGAGCAAAAGACACTGCCGAGAACCAGCTGACGGTGCTGGAACCAGGTGGTGGACCTGAAGGTCCACAGGAGAGGAGAGAACAGCTAGGCCGCGAGGCAGCCGCAGTTACCGAACGCCAACAGTCCTACAGGGGGAGCTGGGCCTACTGGCACTACAGAACCAGCCTTGACTACCAGTTCACGCAGCCCACATAGGAAGCTCCTAAACTGGAGGCACCCTGAAGTTGGCTAACCCGACCGCACCACGACGGGGCAAGCATAGGCGTCTCAGTGAGCTTGACACAATCTGGAAACAGCTGGCGGTGCTGAAACCAGGCTTGGCACGAGGGAGTACCTGTGTCAAGAACACTGCCGAGAACCAGCTGGCGGTGCTGGAACCCAGATGCGTTGCCCCAGTGTGCAAGAGCCAATGGCACGACCGAGGACCAGCTGACGGTGCTGGAACCCGGTTACTAAGCTGTAGGTGCCCGCGCTTAAAAGCACTACCAAGGACCGCCTGACGTTGGCGGAACTCGGATACCCAGGAGGAGGCACCTAAGCCAAAGGCTCGGCCCGGAACCAGCTGACGGTGCTGGAACCAGGTGGTGGACCCCAAGGCCCACAGGAGAGGAGAGAACAGCTAGGCCGCGAGGCAGCCGCAGTTACCGAACCCCAACAGTCTTACAGGGGGAGCTGGGCCTACTGGCACTACAGAACCAGCCTTGACTACCAGTTCACGCAGCCCACATAGGAAGCTCCTAAACTGGAGGCACCCTGGAGTTGGCTAACCCGACTGCAACACGACGGGGCAAGCATAGGCGTCTCAGCGAGTTTGACACACCCCGGAAACAGCTGACGGTGCTGAAACCAGGTTTGGCACGAGGGAGTACCTGTGACAAAAACACTGCCGAGAACCAGCTGGCGGTGCTGGAACCCAGATGCGTTGCCCCAGTGTGCAAGAGCCAATGGCACGACCGAGGACCAGCTGACGGTGCTGGAACACGGTTACTAAGCTGTAGGTGCCCGCGCTTAAAAGCACTACCAAGGACCGCCTGACGTTGGCGGAACTCGGATACCCAGGAGGAGGCACCTAAGCCAAAGGCTCGGCCCGGAACCAGCTGACGGTGCTGGAACCAGGTGGTGGACCCCAAGGCCCACAGGAGAGGAGAGAACAGCTAGGCCGCGAGGCAGCCGCAGTTACCGAACCCCAACAGTCCTACAGGGGGAGCTGGGCCTACTGGCACTACAGAACCAGCCTTGACTACCAGTTCACGCAGCCCACATAGGAAGCTCCTAAACTGGAGGCACCCTGGAGTTGGCTAACCCGACTGCAACACGACGGGGCAAACATAGGCGTCTCAGCGACTTTGACACACCCCGGAAACAGCTGACGATACTGAAACCAGGTTTGGCACGAGGGAGTACCTGTGACAAAAACACTGCCGGGAACCAGCTGGCGGTGCTGGAACCCAGACGCGTTGCCCCAGTGTGCAAGAGCCAATGGCACGACCGAGGACCAGCTGGCGGTGCTGGAACACGGTTACTAAGCTGTAGGTGCCCGCGCTTAAAAGCACTACCAAGGACCGCCTGACGTTGGCGGAACTCGGATACCCAGGAGGATGCACCTAAGCCAAAGGCTCGGCCCGGAACCAGCTGACGGTGCTGGAACCAGGTCGTGGACCCCAAGGCCCACAGGAGAGGAGAGAACAGCTAGGCCGCGAGGCAGCCGCAGTTACCGAACCCCAACAGTCCTACAGGGGGAGCTGGGCCTACTGGCACTACAGAACCAGCCTTGACTACCAGTTCACGCAGCCCACATAGGAAGCTCCTAAACTGGAGGCACCCTGGAGTTGGCTAACCCGACTGCAACACGACGGGGCAAACATAGGCGTCTCAGCGAGTTTGACACACCCCGGAAACAGCTGACGGTGCTGAAACCAGGTTTGGCACGAGGGAGTACCTGTGACAAAAACACTGCCGAGAACCAGCTGGCGGTGCTGGAACCCAGATGCGTTGCCCCAGTGTGCAAGAGCCAATGGCACGACCGAGGACCAGCTGGCGGTGCTGGAACCCGGTTACTAAGCTGTAGATGCCCGCGCTTAAAAGCACTACCAAGGACCGCCTGACGTTGGCGGAACTCGGATACCCAGGAGAAGGCACCTAAGCCAAAGGCTCGGCCCGGAACCAGCTGACGGTGCTGGAACCAGGTGGTGGACCCCAAGGCCCACAGGAGAGGAGAGAACAGCTAGGCCGCGAGGCAGCCGCAGTTACCGAACCCCAACAGTCCTACAGGGGGAGCTGGGCCTACTGGCACTACAGAACCAGCCTTGACTACCAGTTCACGCAGCCCACATAGGAAGCTCCTAAACTGGAGGCACCCTGGAGTTGGCTAACCCGACCGCAAAACGACGGGGCAAGCATAGGCGTCTCAGCGAGCTTGACACAACCCGGAAGCAGCTGACGGTGCTGAAACCAGGCTTGGCACGAGGGAGTACCTGTGACAAGAACACTGCCGAGAACCAGCTGGCGGTGCTGGAACCCAGATGCGTTGCCCCAGTGTGCAAGAGCCAATGGCACGACCGAGGACCAGCTGGCGGTGCTGGAACCCGGTTACTAAGCTGTAGGTGCCCGCGCTTAAAAGCACTACCAAGGACCGCCTGACGTTGGCGGAACTCGGATACCCAGGAGGAGGCACCTAAGCCAAAGGCTCGGCCCGGAACCAGCTGACGGTGCTGGAACCAGGTGGTGGACCCCAAGGCCCACAGGAGAGGAGAGAACAGCTAGGCCGCGAGGCAGCCGCAGTTACCGAACCCCAACAGTCCTACAGGGGGAGCTGGGCCTACTGGCACTACAGAACCAGCCTTGACTACCAGTTCACGCAGCCCACATAGGAAGCTCCTAAACTGGAGGCACCCTGGAGTTGGCTAACCCGACCGCACCACGACGGGGCAAGCATAGGCGTCTCAGCGAGCTTGACACAACCCGGAAACAGCTGACGGTGCTGAAACCAGGCTTGGCACGAGGGAGTACCTGTGACAAGAACACTGCCGAGAACCAGCTGGCGGTGCTGGAACCCAGATGCGTTGCCCCAGTGTGCAAGAGCCAATGGCAAGACCGAGGACCAGCTGGCGGTGCTGGAACCCGGTTACTAAGCTGTAGGTGCCCGCGCTTAAAAGCACTACCAAGGACCGCCTGACGTTGGCGGAACTCGGATACCCAGGAGGAGGCACCTAAGCCAAAGGCTCGGCCCGGAACCAGCTGACGGTGCTGGAACCAGGTGGTGGACCCCAAGGCCCACAGGAGAGGAGAGAACAGCTAGGCCGCGAGGCAGCCGCAGTTACCGAACCCCAACAGTCCTACAGGGGGAGCTGGGCCTACTGGCACTACAGAACCAGCCTTGACTACCAGTTCACGCAGCCCACAGAGGAAGCTCCTAAACTGGAGGCACCCTGGAGTTGGCTAACCCGACCGCACCACGACGGGGCAAGCATAGGCGTCTCAGCGAGCTTGACACAACCCGGAAACAGCTGACGGTGCTGAAACCAGGCTTGGCACGAGGGAGTACCTGTGACAAGAACACTGCCGAGAACCAGCTGGCGGTGCTGGAACCCAGATGCGTTGCCCCAGTGTGCAAGAGCCAATGGCACGACCGAGGACCAGCTGGCGGTGCTGGAACCCGGTTACTAAGCTGTAGGTGCCCATGCTTAAAAGCACTACCAAGGACCGCCTGACGTTGGCGGAACTCGGATACCCAGGAGGAGGCACCTAAGCCAAAGGCTCGGCCCGGAACCAGCTGACGGTGCTGGAACCAGGTGGTGGACCCCAAGGCCCACAGGAGAGGAGAGAACAGCTAGGCCGCGAGGCAGCCGCAGTTACCGAACCCCAACAGTCCTACAGGGGGAGCTGGGCCTACTGGCACTACAGAACCAGCCTTGACTACCAGTTCACGCAGCCCACATAGGAAGCTCCTAAACTGGAGGCACCCTGGAGTTGGCTAACCCGACTGCAACACGACGGGGCAAACATAGGCGTCTCAGCGAGTTTGACACACCCCGGAAACAACTGACGGTGCTGAAACCAGGTTTGGCACGAGGGAGTACCTGTGACAAAAACACTGCCGAGAACCAGCTGGCGGTGCTGGAACCCAGATGCGTTGCCCCAGTGTGCAAGAGCCAATGGCACGACCGAGGACCAGCTGGCGGTGCTGGAACCCGGTTACTAAGCTGTAGGTGCCCGCGCTTAAAAGCACTACCAAGGACCGCCTGACGTTGGCGGAACTCGGATACCCAGGAGGAGGCACCTAAGCCAAAGGCTCGGCCCGGAACCAGCTGACGGTGCTGGAACCAGGTGGTGGACCCCAAGGCCCACAGGAGAGGAGAGAACAGCTAGGCCGCGAGGCAGCCGCAGTTACCGAACCCCAACAGTCCTACAGGGGGAGCTGGGCCTACTGGCACTACAGAACCAGCCTTGACTACCAGTTCACGCAGCCCACATAGGAAGCTCCTAAACTGGAGGCACCCTGGAGTTGGCTAACCCGACCGCACCACGACGGGGCAAGCATAGGCGTCTCAGTGAGCTTGACACAACCCGGAAACAGCTGACGGTGCTGAAACCAGGCTTGGCACGAGGGAGTACCTGTGACAAGAACACTGCCGAGAACCAGCTGGTGGTGCTGGAACCCAGATGCGTTGCCTATTAAAGATTGTCTTCCTAGAGCCCCAACTAGCGGTGTTGGAGCTAAGGGTAAGCAGGGGGAGCAGAGTGTAGGCCGAAGCCTGCACTGGAGGCAGCTTTGTGTCTGCGTTGCGTTTGCAGGACACTTTGCCGGCTACACAGTGGGGGAACAGCTGGCGTTGCTGAACCCCACTAACACAATGGCGTGTGTTTTTCTCTGTGCAGCTAGCACTTGCGGTCAAAAACTAGCGATGTTAGAGCCCGTGTTGAAGCAGGAGGAGGAGGAGAGGAGCAGAGTGTAGGCCGAAGCCTATTTGAACCAATTTCAAAGGAAACCTTTAACCCCCCCTCAGGTGTTACAAAGTACAAGAGACACACCTTGTGCAGTATTAATGCTGCACAAGTGAAAGGTTGCTCTATTAATTTGTCTACTTGCACACGCTGAATGAAAGACGTACACAATTTAGCCCATTCTACAGTCAAACTGTAGTGGATGCGTGACTTGGCTTTTTAAGGAGACGCAGCACAGGTGTCCCAAATAACACCTTGGTGCTTGGCGCAGCTTCCTGAGCGTTGTTATTTGCTGTACAGGAGTCTGCGCTCTTGTGTTATCCCTTGGCAATGCCCTGTTAGAGCTGCCCGTCTTATGACCTCATTTCATGTTGGCCGGTGCGGTTAACGATGGCCATAAATCCCAGACCCACAGTGCCTTTTCATAAAGTCACACTGCGGTGCTGTGATTCGTGGCCTTGAGCAGTAAATATTTTGGCCGCTCACACACGTCCTTACACCTGCTTCAGACTGGGCGGCCTCTGCTGATCCCTTCTCGCATGCCGCGGCCATGAGGCTGCACAGTCTGAAGAAGGCGGAAGGAGATGAGTTAAGACAGGTGAAGATATGCACTGCTCGTGCCCATCAATCACACCCTCGCAGTCAAAATAAGACAACGAGGAGCATTGTTTCAGGCAGGGCGGACGCACAGGCGCAACAAGCCAACCAATGATGTCAGAAGACGGGAAGCGCTACCAAGGGGGGTGCTGCGTATCATTAGAAAGGAAAGTCACACCTCAGGGACAGTGGAATGGTCTCAATGAGACACATTTTGTACGTTTTGAGTTCCACGTGGGCAAGGACAAAAAGTCAGCCACCTTGTACAAATGCAGCAGTACTGCAGTACAAGGTGGCTGTTATACATAGAAACACCTGGGGGTGGGGGGCAGGCTCCCTTCAATTTCAGTTCATGTGCCTGCGTGGCGTTTGCAGGACACGTTGCCAGCTACACAGCAGGGGAACAGCTGGCGGTGCTGAACCCCACTAACACATTGGCTGGTGTTTTTCTCTGTGCAGCTAGCATGTCCGGGCAGAAACTGGCGTTGTTTGAGCCCAGGGTCAGCAGGAGGAGGAGAGGAGCAAAGTGTAGGCCGAAGCCTGCACTGGTGGCAGCTTTTGGTCAGTTGTGCCAGCGTGGCTTGTGCTGGACACGATGCCGACTACACAGCAGGGGAACAGCTGGCGGTGCTGAACCCCACTAACACATTGACTGGTGTTTTTCTCTGTGCAGCTAGCAGTTCCGGGCAAAAACTAGCGGTGTTTGAGCCCAGGGTCAGCAGGAGGAGTAGAGGAGCAGAGTGTAGGCCGAAGCCTAGTTGAACCAATTTCAAAGGTTACCTTTAACCCCCCCCTCAGGTGTTGCAAGGTACAAGAGCCACACCTTGAACAGCATTAATGATGCACAAGTCAAAGGTTGCTCTATTTAATTTTTCTCCTTGCACACGCTGAATTAAACACGTACACTATTTAGCCCATTATACTGTCAAACAGTAGTGGAGGCGTGACTACTAGTCTTTTTAAGGAGACGCAGCACAGGTGTACAAATTTACACCTAGGTGCTGTGCGCAGATTCCTTACCGTTGTTATTTGCAGTACAGGAAACTGCGCTCTTGTGTTATCCCTTGGCAATACCCTGTTAGTGCAGGCCGTCTCATGACCTCATTTCATGTTGGCCGTTGCGGTTAACGATGGCCATAAATCCCAGACCCACAGTGGCTTTTCCTAAAGTCACACTGCGGTGCTGGGATTCGTGGCCTTGTGCAGTAAATATGTTCGCCGCTCACACATGTCCTTACACCTGCTTCAGACTGGGCGGCCTCAGCTGATCCCTTATCGCATGCCGCGGCCATGAGGCCGCACAGTCAGAAGAAGGCGGAAGGAGGGGAGTGAAGACAGGGGAACATATGCACTGCTCGTGCCCATCAATCACACCCTCGCAGTCAAAATATATGAGACAACGGGGGGCGTTGTGTCGGGCAGGGGGGACGCACAGGCACAGCCAGCCAACCAATGATGTCAGGAGACGGGCAGCGCTAACAATGGGGGTGCTGCGTGTCATTAAAAAGGAAAGTCACACCTCAGGGACATTGTAATGGTCTGTAATGAGACACATTTTGTACTTGTTGAGTTCCACGTGTGCAAGGAGAAAAAGTCAGCCACCTTGTACAAATGCAACAGTACTGCTGTACAAGGTGGCTGTTATACATAGAAACACCTGGGGGTGTGGGGGGCAGGCTCCCTTCAATTTCAGTTCATGTGCCTGCGTGGCGTTTGCAGGACACGTTGCCAGCTACACAGCAGGGGAACAGCTGGCGGTGCTGAACCCCACTAACACATTGGCTGGTGTTTTTCTCTGTGCAGCTAGCATGTCCGGGCAGAAACTGGCGTTGTTTGAGCCCAGGGTCAGCAGGAGGAGGAGAGGAGCAAAGTGTAGGCCGAAGCCTGCACTGGTGGCAGCTTTTGGTCAGTTGTGCCAGCGTGGCTTGTGCTGGACACGATGCCGACTACACAGCAGGGGAACAGCTGGCGGTGCTGAACCCCACTAACACATTGGCTGGTGTTTTTCTCTGTGCAGCTAGCATGTCCGGGCAGAAACTGGCGTTGTTTGAGCCCAGGGTCAGCAGGAGGAGGAGAGGAGCAAAGTGTAGGCCGAAGCCTGCACTGGTGGCAGCTTTTGGTCAGTTGTGCCAGCGTGGCTTGTGCTGGGCACGATGCCGACTACACAGCTGGGGAACAGCTGGCGGTGCTGAACCCCACTAACACATTGGCTGGTGTTTTTCTCTGTGCAGCTAGCATGTCCGGGCAGAAACTGGCGTTGTTTGAGCCCAGGGTCAGCAGGAGGAGGAGAGGAGCAGAGTGTAGGCCGAAGCCTAGTTGAACCAATTTCAAAGGTTACCTTTAACCCCCCCCCTCAGGTGTTGCAAGGTACAAGAGCCACACCTTGAACAGCATTAATGATGCACAAGTCAAAGGTTGCTCTATTTAATTTTGCTCCTTGCACACGCTGAATAAAACACGTACACTATTTAGCCCATTATACTGTCAAACAGTAGTGGAGGCGTGACTACTAGTCTTTTTAAGGAGATGCAGCACAGGTGTCAAAATTTACACCTAGCTGCTGTGCGCAGATTCCTGAGCGTTGTTATTTGCTGTACAGGAGTCTGCGCTATTGGGATCCCTTGGCCATGCGCTGTGAGCGCTTCCTGTCTTCTGACCTCATTTAATGTCGGCCGTTACGGTTAGCGATGGACATGAATCCCAGACCCACAGTGTGTTTTCAAAAAATCACACTGCGTGGCTGGGATTCGTGGCCTTGTTCAGTAAATATGTTTGACGCTCACACATGTCCTTACACCTGCTTCAGACTGGGCGGCCTCATCTGATCCCTTATCGCCTGCCGCGGCCATGAGGACACCCAGTCTGAAGAAGGCGGAAGGAGATGAGTGAACACAGGCAAACATATGCACTGCACATGCCCATCAATCACACCCTCGCTGTTCAAAAAAATAAGACACCGAGGGGCGTTGTTTCGAGCAGGGCAGACGCACAGGCGCAGCCAGCTAACCAATGATGTCAAAAGACGGGCAGCGCTAACAAGGGTGGTGCTGCGTATCATTAGAAAGGAAAGTCACACCTCAGGGACAGTGGAATGGTCTCAATGAGACACATTTTGTACGTGTTGAGTTCCACGTGGGCAAGGAGAAAAAGTCAGCCACCTTGTACAAATGCAGCAGTACTGCTGTACAAGGTGGCTGTTTTACATAGAAACACCTGGGGGTGGGGGGCAGGCTCCCTTCAATTTCAGTTCATGTGCCTGCGTGGCGTTTGCAGGTCACGTTGCAAGCTACACAGCAGGGGAACAGCTGGCGGTGCTGAACCCCACTGACACATTGACTGGTGTTTTTCTCTGTGCAGCTCGCATGTCCGGGCAAAAACTGGCGGTGTTAGAGCCCAGGGTCAGCAGGAGGAGGAGAGGAGCAATGTGTAGGCCGAAGCCTGCACTGGTGGCAGCTTTTGGTCAGATGTGCCAGGGTGGCTTGTGCTAGACACGATGCCGGCTACACAGCGGGGGAACAGCTGGCGGTGCTGAACCCCACTAACACATTGGCTGGTGTTTTTCTCTGTGCAGCTAGCACTTCCGGGCAGAAACTAGCGGTGTTTGAGCCCAGGGTCAGCAGGAGGAGGAGAGGAGCAGAGTGTAGGCCGAAGCCTGCACTGGTGGCAGCTTTTGGTCAGTTGTGCCAGCGTGGCTTGTGCTGGACACGATGCCGACTACACAGCAGGGGAACAGCTGGCGGTGCTGAACCTCACTAACACATTGACTGGTGTTTTTCTCTGTGCAGCTAGCAGTTCCGGGCAAAAACTAGCGGTGTTTGAGCCCAGGGTCAGCAGGAGAGGAGCAGAGTGTAGGCCGAAGCCTAGTTGAACCAATTTCAAAGGTTACCTTTAACCCCCCTCAGGTGTTGCAAGGTACAAGAGCCACACCTTGTGCAGCATTAATGCTGTACAAGTAAAAGGTTGCTCTATTTGTTTTGCTCCTTGCACACGCTGACTAAAACACGTACACTATTTAGCCCACTATACTGTCAAACAGTTGTGGAGGCGTGACTTGTCTTTTTAAGGAGACGCAGCACAGGTGTCAAAATTTGCACCTAGGTACTGGGCGCAGATTCCTGAGCGTTGTTATTTGCTGTACAGGAGTCTGCGCTATTGTGATCCCTTGGCCATGCGCTGTGAGCGCTTCCTGTCTTCTGACCTCATTTCATTTCGGCCGTTGCGGTTAGCGATGGACATGAATCCCAGACCCACAGTGTGTTTTCAAAAAATCACACTGCGTGGCTGGGATTCGTGGCCTTGTGCAGTAAATAGGTTTGCCGCTTACACATGTCCTTACACCTGCTCCAGACTGGGCGGCCTCAGCTGATCCCTTATCGCCTACCACGGCCAGGAGGCCGCACAGTCTGAAGAAGGCGGAAGGAGATGAGTTAAGACAGGCGAACATATGCACTGCTCGTGCCCATAAACCACACCCTCGCTGACAATATAAATATGACAACGAGGGGCGTTGTTTCTAGCAGGGCGGATGCACAGACGCAGCCAGCTAACCATGATGACAAAAGACGGGAAACGCTACCAAGGGGGGTGCTGCGTATCATTAGAAAGGAAAGTCACACCTCAGGGACAGTGGAATGGTCTCAATGAGACACATTTTGTACGTGTTGAGTTCCACGTGGGCAAGGAGAAAAAGTCAGCCACCTTGTACAAATGCAGCAGTACTGCTGTACTAGGTGGCTGTTATACATAGAAACACCTGGGGGGGTGGGGCCAGGTTCCCTTTAATTTCAGTTCATGTGCCTGCGTGGCTTTTGCAGGTCACGTTGCCGGCTACACAGCAGGGGAACAGCTGGCGTTGCTGAACCCCACTAACACATTGGCTGGTGTTTTTCTCTGTGCAGCTAGCACTTCCGGGCAAAAACTAGCGGTGTTTGAGCCCAGGGTCAGCAGGAGGAGGAGAGGAGCAGAGTGTAGGCCGAAGCCTGCACTGGTGGCAGCTTTTGTTCTGTTGTGCCAGCGTGGCTTGTGCTGGACACGTTGCCGACTACACAGCAGGGGAACAGCTGGCGGTGCTGAACCCCACTGACACATCACCTAGTGTTTTTTCTGTGTAGACAACACTTCCAGGTGGCAACTGACAGTGTTGAAACCCAGGGAATCAAAGAGGAGCAGAGTGTAGGCCGAAGCCTGCAGTGGAGCAAGTTGAAAGGGAACCTTTAACCCCCCCCCCCAGGCATTTGTTGCTGAAAGAGCCATCTTGTACAGCAGTAATACTGCACATGGAAAATGGTGGCTCCGAAAATTATGCTCCTTGCAAACGCTGAAGTACACACTCATATAATGTGTCCCCTCACACCGTCAAACCATCCCGGAAGTGGGACTTTCCTTTGTAATGTGACACAGCACATCCGTCATTCCAACCCCCTTGGTGCCGGGCGCCACCTTTTCAACATTGTTTGGTTCTGTCACGGAGCCCGCGCTGTAATGTTATCCCTTGGCCATGCACAGTTAGCGGTGCCCGTCTTCTGACATCATGTAGGTGTCAGGCTGGCAGTGCCTGTGCGTCCAAGCTGCCCGAGATCCAACCTTGCAGTGTCATCTAATGTAGTCCCACTGCGGGCCAGGGATCCATGGGCATGCGCAATGCATATCATCGCCTCTCACTCACCTCCTTCCTGCTTCTTCAGACTGTGCGGCGTCACGGTCGTGGCATGCTATTAGGGATCAGCTGACGCCGCCTAGTCTGAAGAAGCGTGAAGAAGGGGAGTGAGAGGCTAGTATATGCACTGCGCATGGCCATGGATACCAGGCCCACTGTGGGATCACATTAGACGACACTGCGAGGTGTGATTTCGGGCAGCGTGGACGCACAGGCGCAGCCAGGACGACAACAAATGATGTCAGAGGATGGGCAGCACAAACTGTGCATGGCCAAGGGATAACATAACAGCGCAGGGTCCATGACGGAATCAAACAACGCTAAGGAGGCAGCGCACGGTGCCAAGGGGGTAGCAATGACGGCTGTGCTGTGTCACATTACAAAGGAAAGTCCCACCTCCGGGACGGTTGGACGGTGTGAGGGGACACATTACATGAGTGTGTAGTTCAGCGTTTGCAAGGAGCATAATTTCAAGAGCGACCTTTCCCTTGTGCAGTATTAGTGCTGCACATGGTGGCTCTTTCAGTAACAAACGCCTAGGGGGGGGGGGGACAGGTCCCCTTACATTTTAGTTGTGCCAGCGTGGCGGTCGCATGACACGTTGCCGGATACACAGCTGGGGATCAGCTGACGTTACTGAACCCCAATAACAGAGGAGCGACTGTTGACTGTGCACACAGCACTTCCAGGCACCAACTGGCGGTGTTAGAGCCCAGTGACAGCAGGAGGAGCAGATTGGAGGTATTGCCGCACACACAGCTGGGGATCAGCTGACGTTACTGAACCCCAATAACAGAGGAGCGACTGTTGACTGTGCACACAGCACTTCCAGGCACCAACTGGCGGTGTTAGAGCCCAGGGACAGCAGGAGAAGCAGATTGGAGGTATTGCCGCACACACAGCTGGGGATCAGCTGACGTTACTGAACCCCAATAACAGAGGACCGACTGTTGACTGTGCACACAGCACTTCCAGGCACCAACTGGCGGTGTTAGAGCCCAGGGACAGCAGGAGGAGCAGATTGGAGGTATTGCCGCACACACAGCTGGGGATCAGCTGACGTTACTGAACCCCAATAACAGAGGAGCGACTGTTGACTGTGCACACAGCACTTCCAGGCACCAACTGGCGGTGTTAGAGCCCAGGGACAGCAGGAGGAGCAGATTGGAGGTATTGCCGCACACACAGCTGTGGATCAGCTGACGTTACTGAACCCCAATAACAGAGGAGCGACTGTTGACTGTGCACACAGCACTTCCAGGCACCAACTGGCGGTGTTAGAGCCCAGGGACAGCAGGAGGAGCAGATTGGAGGTATTGCCGCACACACAGCTGGGGATCAGCTGACGTTACTGAACCCCAATAACAGAGGAGCGACTGTTGACTGTGCACACAGCACTTCCAAGCACCAACTGGCGGTGTTAGAGCCCAGGGACAGCAGGAGGAGCAGAGGAACAGAGTGTAGGCCGAAGCCTGATTGGAGCAAGTTGAAAGGAAACCTTTAACCCTCCCCCCCAAGACGTTTGTAGCTGAAAGAGCCATCTTGTGCAGCACTAAGGATGCAAAAGGAAAAGGTTGCTCTTTTAATTATGCTCCTTGCAAACACCGAAGTAAACACTAAAAATGTGTCCCTTTATACCGTTAAACCGTTCCGGAGGTGCGAATTTCCTTCGTAATGGGACACAGCACAGCTGTCATTCCTATCCCCTTGATGCCGTGCGCTGCCTCCTCAGCGTTGTTTTAAGCTGTCACGGAGCCTGCGCTGTTCTGTTAGCCCTTGGCCATGCCCAATTAGCGCTGCCTGTCTTCTGACATAATTTGGTGTCAGGCTGTCAGTGCCTGTGCGTCCACGCTGCTCCAGATCCCACCTCGCAGTCTCGTCTAACGTAATCCCACTGCGGGCCTTGGAACCATGGGCATGCACAGTGCATAACCTCGACTCTCACTCCCCTCCTTCCCTCTTCTTCAGACTGTGCGGTGTCACGGCCGTGGCATGCTAGGGATCAGCTGACGGTGCACAGTCTAAAGAAGGCGGAGGGAAATGAGCGAGAGCCCGAGGGGAAGATATGCACTGCGCATGCCCATGGATCCCAGGCCCGCAGTGTGACTCAATCAGAAGACACTGCGAGGCGGGATCTCGGGCAGCGCGGCCGCACAGGCGCAGCCAGCCTGACACCAAATTATGTCAGAAGACAGGCAGCGCAAATAGGGCATGCCCAAGGGATAACAGAACAGCGCAGGCTCCGTGACAGCTTAAAACAACGCTGAGGAGGCAGCGCATGGCACCAAGGGGGTAGGAATGACGGCTATGCTGCGTCACATTACGAAGGAAAGTCCCAGCTCCGGGACGGTATAACGGTATCAGTGAACACATTTTATAAGTGTTAAGTTCTGCGTGTGCAAGGAGCTAAAAAAAAAGAGCTACCTTTTCCTTGTGCAGCATTACTGCTGCACAAGATGGCTCTTTCAGTAACAAACGACGGGGGAGGGGGGGACAGGTTCCCTTACATTTAGGTTGTTGTGCCAGCGTGGCGGTCGCAGGACACATTGCCGGCTACACAGCTGGGGATCAGCTGACGTTACTGAAACCCAATAACACTGGGTCGTATGTTTTTACTGTGCAGCCTGCACTTCTGAGCCGCAACTGGCGGTGTTGGAGCCCAGGAATAGCACTTCAGGTGGTAGAAAGATGAACACAGCAGGAGACCTGGATGACACCCAATTACTTAATCAGGCAGAGGAGTGGCAAATTCCTGCGAGATCCAGGCCTGGTTCATTTTCAGGAAAGTAAGCCGGTCAACGTTATCGGAGGATAGTCGCATGCGACGGTCTGTTAGTACACCACCTGCGGCACTAAAGACACGTTCCGATAAGACACTAGCCGCAGGGCAAGCCAGCACCTCCAATGCATACTGGCTTAGCTCTGGCCATGTATCCAGCTTAGAGACCCAAAACTTGAACGGGGAAGAGCCGTCTGGGAGTACAGTAAGAGGGCAAGCCATATAGTCTGTCACCATCTGACGGAACCGTTGCCTCCTGCTGACTGGAGCCGCCGGTGATGGTGTAGACATTTGGGGCGGGCACACAAAAGTGTGCCAGAGTTGTGCCATACTGGGCTTGCCTTGGGCAGAGGCACTGCTTCTGCTCCCTCTTTGGGCAGAGCCTCCCCCACTGCCTCGACGCACTGAGCTGCTTTGTAAAGCACTAGCAGCACTCCTCTCAGTTGGACAGGAGAAGATGATGGAATTCACCAGTGTGTCGTGGTACTCCCGCAATTTACGCTCCCGGGTCAACGCAGGGATGAGGTTTTGGACGTTGTCCCGGTAGCGAGGATCGAGGAGGGTGAACACCCAATAATCAGGCATGTTGAGAATGTGGTCGATGCGGCGGTCGTTTCTCAGGCACTGCAGCATGAAATCCATCATGTGCTGCAGAGTGCCAACTGGCCCAGAAACGCTGTCCCCTGCTTAAGACATGATCCCTGCCCGCTCGTCATCACCCCACTCTCGCTGTACACACTGACCACTGGACAATTGTGTCGCTCCCTCCTCTGGACGGAGCTCTTCCTCCTCCATTGACTCCTCCTCATCCTCCTCACAAATTGGCCCCTGCGTACCCCTTTGTGAGGAACCACGTGGCGCTGACTCTCCAGAAGCTGATGGAAAAGGTGACTCCTCATCCTCCACCTCTTCCACCACATCATCCCTTAACCCTTGCAAAGTTTGCTGAAGCAGGCAGATAAGGGGGACAGTCATGCTGACTAGTGCATCATCTGCACTTGCCATCCGCGTGGAATAATCAAAAGGACGCAAAACCTGGCAGACGTCCTTCATAGTGGCCCACTCTGTGGTTGTGAAGTCTGATCGGCGCTGACTGCGACTTCTTTGCGCCTGATGCAGCTGGTACTCCATAACTGCTTGCTGCTGCTCACACAACCGCTCCAACATATGTAACGTGGAATTCCACCGGGTAGGTAGGTCACATATGATGCGGTGTTCCGGAAGGCGGAATCGACGCTGCAGAGCAGCAATGCGGGATCTGGCCAAGCTGGAACGCTGCAAGTGAGCACACTCTAGGCGGACCTTGTGCAGCAGGGCATCAAGATCCGGATAGTCCCTCAGAAAACTCTGCACAACCAAATTGAGCACATGTGCCAGACATGAGATGTGAGTGAGGTTGCCAAGGGCCAAAGCTGCCACCAGATTTCGGCCATTGTCACACACTACCATGCCTGGCTGGAGATTCGCTGGCAGTAACCACACATCGCTCTCCTGCTTGATGGCATTCCAGAGCTCCTGCGCTGTGTGGCTTCGATGCCCCAATGAAACTAGATTCAAGACGGCCTGCTGACGTTTGGCCACGGCTGTGCTCATGTCGGTCATAGGTAAACGTTCACGGGTCCATGTGGAGGTGGACTGTGACGGATCCTGCAGAGAGGAATCAGAGGAACTGGTGTAAGAGGAGGAGTCGATGCGTACAGACTGGATTCCTGCAATCCTTGGAGTGGGCAGGACACGTCCTGCGCCACTCGCACGATCTGTACCTGGCTCAACAACATTAACCCAATGGGCAGTGAGGGAAACATATCGCCCCTGTCCATGCTGACTGGTCCACGCATCGGTGGTGAGGTGGACCTTGCTACTGACGGCGTTCAGTAGCGCATGTTTTATGTTTGCCTCAACATGCCTGTGCAGGGCAGGGACAGCCTGCCTGCTGAAGTAAAAGCGGCTGGGCACCTTGTACTGTGGGACTGCCAATGCCATCAAGTCACGGAAGCTGTCAGTCTCCACCAGCCTGAACGAGAGCATTTCCAGGGACAACAGTTTGGCAATGCCTGCATTCAGAGCCTGTGCTCGGGGGTGGTTGGCCGAGAATGCCCGCCTTTTCTCCCATGCCTGGACTACCGATGGCTGTAGAGTAGACTGGGAGTGTGAGGATGACTGGGAAGGTGGTGCTGTGGGTGGAATTACACTAGGTCTCTGGACAACAGTGGAGGAAGAGGCAACACGAGATGAAGAGGTGGTAGCTGCCGATGTTGGTTGGCCTACGTCTTCACTGTGTTTCTGTAACTCCACCGCGTGCCTGTTCCGCACATGTTTCCACATATTTGTGGTATTGAGGTTGCTGACACTTTTACCTCTTTTTACTTTCTGATAACACAGCTTGCATTTGACAAAACAAATGTCATCTGCAACTGTGTCAAAAAAGGACCAGGCACTGCAAGTCTTGGGAGCGCCCTTTTTGGCTTTGGAAAGAGACAGGCTCCTAACGGGTGCCAAAGTGGAGGCTACAGGCTCCGCAGTCTTCCCCCTCCCTCTCCCTCTTTGGCCCGTAAGGGGAAGCTCTTCCTCAGAGCTGCTCCCACCACCTTCCTGTTCCTCACGCCACGATGGGTCAAGGACCTCATCATCTCCACTACCCTCTGCCACCAACTGCTCCTCCTGGGTAGTCTCGGCAGCACAGTACGCATCAGAAAGCGGCACCTGAGTTTCATCATCAGATGCGTACTGCGCTGTGGTCACCGGAGGCACTGGCCCACCTGCCTCTTCAGAGTCAGAGAGATAAAGCTTTTGGGCATCACTGCACACTGCCTCTTCTTCCATTTCTCCAATGCTGCTTGGCTGGCCCCCTGTTTCCAAGCCAAGAGATTCAGAGAACAGAAGTAGAGACGGCTCCTGTCCTGGGCTCTCTGACTGCCTGGCCAATTTGGCAGGTGGTGAAGAGACAGATGGCTGCTCTCCAGTGCTCTGTGCCTGAGAGGATGTGGCACTAACTGAAGTCGATGCCGAGGCGTTAGCTGCCATCCACCCGACAACGGCTTCAATTTGGTCTTCACGTAGCAGCGGTGCACGGCGCTCTCCGACAAAGCTGCGCATGAAGGACTGTTCCCTGCTGAAACTGAGTGACGACGAGTCACCGGCGCCCGCAGCAGGCACAGAATCACCACGTCCTCTCTCTGCTCCTCTCCCTGCTCCGCGCCCACGCCCACGTGCCTTACTCCCTGCCATCTTCATCTTGGTTGACAGATAAAGATAAGCAGAAAAGTACTAAGGCCTTAGTGTGCTTATTCCTGAAATGCTCCTCCTAACAGGTGTAAGAAACACTAATGTTGTAAATTGTGGACTAAACTTTATTATTTTTCAAATGTGGCCTACACAAGTGTTAAGTTGTGTTTGGTGAACTTAACTTTTTTTTTGGTGCAGATCGGGCTACAGAGCTAGTTTAAATCACACGGAGACCATGTAGACAGCCGTAAACGGCGCTGCAAGGCCAAAAAACCCTCCTCTCGGTTATCCTATATAGTGTTTTTCCACTATTTAGCTGGATACGAGTGGAAAGACACTAATAGGAATTTTTTTTTTCAAATTTTAAACTGGCTGCACTATTTGAAAAAAAGGAAATTGTTTTTCAAGGTAT
This sequence comes from Ranitomeya imitator, assembly GCF_032444005.1. Classification (NCBI taxonomy): domain Eukaryota; kingdom Metazoa; phylum Chordata; class Amphibia; order Anura; family Dendrobatidae; genus Ranitomeya; species Ranitomeya imitator. The sequence continues at coordinate 462,880,619 of NC_091287.1, read as the reverse complement.
GAGGCAGTAACGCACCCTGAGCTGAATCCAACCGGCTATGGCTGCACACAGACTACAGGGCGAGCTGCGCTCACACAGAGACCATGCAGACAGCCGTAAACGGCGCTGCAAGGCCAACAAACCCTCCTCTAGGTTATCCTATATAGTGTTTTTCCACTATTTAGCTGGATACGAGTGGAAAGACACTAATAGGAATTTTTTTTTTCAAATTTTAAACAGGCTGCACTATTTGAAAAAAAGTAAAATTTTTCTCAAGGTATGAGGCAGTAACGAACCCTGAGCTGAATCCAACCGGCTATGGCTGCACACAGACTACAGGGCGAGCTGGGCTCACACGGAGACCATGCAGACAGCCGTAAACGGCGCTGCAAGGCCAAAAAAACCTCCTCTAGGTTATCCTATATAGTGTTTTTCCACTATTTAGCTGGATACGAGTGGAAAGACACTAATAGGAATTTTTTTTTTCAAATTTTAAACAGGCTGCACTATTTGAAAAAAAGTAAAATTTTTCTCAAGGTATGAGGCAGTAACGAACCCTGAGCTGAATCCAACCGGCTGTGGCTGCACACAGACTACAGGACGAGCTGGGCTCACACGGAGACCATGCAGACAGCCATAAACGGCGCTGCAAGGCCAAAAAAACCTCCTCTAGGTTATCCTATAAAGTGTTTTTCCACTATTTAGCTGGATACGAGTGGAAAGACACTAATAGGAATTTTTTTTTTCAAATTTTAAACTGGCTGCACTATTTGAAAAAAAGGAAATTGTTTTTCAAGGTATGAGGCAGTAACGCACCCTGAGCTGAATCCAACCGGCTATGGCTGCACACAGACTACAGGGCGAGCTGCGCTCACACAGAGACCGTGCAGACAGCCGTAAACGGCGCTGCAAGGCCAAAAAACCCTCCTCTAGGTTATCCTATATAGTGTTTTTCCACTATTTAGCTGGATACGAGTGGAAAGACACTAATAGGATTTTTTTTTTTCAAATTTTTAAACAGGCTGCACTATTTGAAAAAAAAGTAAAATTTTTCTCAAGGTATGAGCCAGTAACGAACCCTGAGCTGAATCCAACCGGCTATGGCTGCACACAGACTACAGGGCGAGCTGGGCTCACACGGAGACCGTGCAGACAGCCGTAAACGGCGCTGCAAGGCCCAAAAACCCCCCTCTAGGTTATCCTATGTAGTGTTTTTCCACAATAGAGCTGGAGACTGGTGGAAAAACACTAATAGGAAATTTGAGAAAAAATGTGCAGCAGGCTGCACTAAGAGCCAAAAAGGACAACTGTGTGAGGCAGTGTGAACCCCCCCTGAGCTGAATACAACCGGGTATATGGCTGCACACAGACTACAGAGTGAGCTGCACACACACACACACTCAGAGACCTTGCAGAACGCTGTTAAAACAGCGCTGCAAGGCAAGAGCAAGGTGAACAGTGAAGAACACACAGCGTTTTGCTAAATTAGCCTTTGGAAAGGAAAATAAAGCAATTAGCTAGCTCGACTGGCCCTCAGTTAGAACACAGCGTCCTGTCCCTAACTGAAATCACAGCAGAGTGAGCGCAAAATGGCGGCAGCGTTTTTTATAGTGCAGAGTGACATCATTTCAGCAGCCAATCCAAGCCTTGCCAGTACTTACATGCCCACCATGCTAAACAGGATGTGCCCACACTTCCAATCATTCCTCATTGGCTGCTGCGTTCAGTTTGAATTCTGGGAACTTCCGATTCCGGTATCCGATACGCGGGAAGTATCGGAATTCGGTATCGGAATTCCGATACCGCAAATATCGGCCGATACCCGATACTTGCGGTATCGGAATGCTCAACACTATTTATGACTGCTCGGACATTTAGTGCTCATCGCGGCAGCTGAATGATTTACAGCTACTAGCCAGGCTAAGTACATGTGGGGGTTGCCTGGTTGCTAGGGAATCCCTACATGTAATCAAGCTGGCTAATGGCTGTAAATCATTCAGCTGCCGCAATGAAAACTAAATCTCCAAGCTGTCATAAATACTCGGTGGTCACCCGAGCGTGCTCGGGAAAACCCAAGCAATGAGTACACCCCGTCATCACTAATGACCACCCATGTCTACCCATGTCTACCAATAAATATAGGCATAAATGAAACAGCAAAAAAGGAACTGAAAACTATAAACAAAAACTTTGAAGACCTAGGCCAGAAAGTGAAGGAACTGGAAGTACAGGTTAACTTCTTATCCAACCTCCGAGTGGATGGACATGGATCAAGGAAATTGAAAAGTATTCTACAGGTGAACATCTGGCTACGGTAATGGTGCAGTGAGCAATGTTTTGGGTTTCTTCACCATGGAGTGAGCTACCTGTTTGATGGACAAGGAGACAAGGAGAACAGGAGCTGCTAGCACAGGAAGAGAGATATGATGTCATAAGCATCACTGAAACTTGTTGGGATGCTACACATGGTTGGAATACAATCTTTGAAGGCTACAACTTATTAGAAACAGGATGAACAAGAGGGGAGGAGGTGTTGCTTTGTATATTAGGGAAACATATCTCCATAGAGATCCAAGCTTAACAGAATAGTAGCTGTGCAGAAACTGTTTGGGAAAGAATACAAGGAAAGAATAACAAAAAGGACACTACTGTAGGTGTTTACTATAGGCCACCTGGACAGACTGAAAATATGGATGAACTATTTTTTACATCAGATGTCTCTGTTCTCAAAAAAGTACAACATAGTTATGATGGTAGATTTTAACTATCCAAATGTTTGTTCGGAATCTCTCTCAGGCAAAAGTAATGGGTCCAAGACATTGTTATCTTCTCTTGCTGACAATTTTATCTTTCAAAATGTAGAAGAGAGAACAAGAGGATCTGCAATCTTGCACCTAATTCCCAACAGGGAGCATATGGTTGAGGAAGTAAAGGTGGCTGGGAAATTAGGCAGTGATCATGCTATCCTCAAAATTTGAATTACAAGAGTAGGAAGACCAGCGAGGACTCAGACTCAGGTTGGAATTCATAAATTATAATAGATTATAATAGACTCAAAAAGAGCACAGAAAATGTCAAATGGCTGCATGTTCTAAGAGACAGAATTGTCCAAGAAAGATGGGAGATTTTGCAATATGAAATTCTCACTGCACGAAAAGAAGAAAGAATTTGAAGCATTTAAAGAGACAAGGATGTGAAGAGCTGATGCCAGTAATCAAGTGAGGCTTGCAAGGGAAAACAAAAGAAATAAAATTATTTTGGGGTTTGTAAAAAACAAAAAAAAGTCAAAGATGCTATAGGATTTTAACAGGAAAAAAGGGTGAAGTGGTCAAAAATGATATTTAGAAGGCCAAACTTTTAAATTCCTATTTTGCATCTGGATTTTCACGGTGCTATTGAAAGAATAAGACAATCCACACTTTCTATAAACAGAGAGATGGTGAGGAAAAACTTAGCTAATTTAAATGAATTTAAATTTCTTGGTCCAGATGAACTACATCCTAGAGTGCTGAAAGAGTTGGCAGAGAAAATTGCAGAATCACTAGCCAGAATCTTTGAAAAATTCTGGAGCATAGGAGAAGTCCCAGAGGATTGGAAAAGGTCAAATCTTGTCCCTATCTTCAAAAAAGGAAAGAGCATGGAGCCAGGAAATTACAGATCAGTGAGCCTTACTTCTATACCAGGAAAGAACTCTGAACAAATTATTAAATAGCATGTATGTAAGTACTTGGATAAGAATACATTATTTAACCAGAGCCATCATGGATTTTGTAGCAAACAAGCCATGCCAGACTAATCTAATTTCCAACTACAATGGAATCATTGACTGGGTGGATCAGGGAAATGCAGTACATTTAGTATATCTCAACTTCAGCAAAGCATTTGATAACGTATCTCATACTAACCTTATTGAAACAAAAAACAAGTATGGGATTGACAAGGCTATCGTTATGTGGATTGATAATTAGTTCAGTGATCATACTCAAAGAGACATAATAAATGGGTGCACATTCAATTGGAAGAGTGTTTCAAGTGGTGAACCACAAAGGCTCTGTCCTGGCCCCAGTGTTGTTCAACATTTTTATAAATGATCTAGATAAGGGGACTTAAGCTAAAGAAATCCAATTTGCAGATGATACAAAGCTAGGAGGGAGAGCTAAGTGTACCGTCACACATAACGATATCGTTAATGATATCATTGCAATGTCACGCTTTTGGCGACATAGCAACGATCCCGCTAGCGATCTCGTTATGTGTGATAGCGACCAACGATCAGGCCCCTGCTGGGAGATTGTTGGTCATCGGGGAATGATCAGGACCATTTTTTGGTCGCTGATCACCCGCTGTCATCGCTGGATCGGCGTGTGTGACGCCGATCCAGCGATGTGTTCACTTGTAACAAGGGTAAATATCAGGTTACTAAGTGCAGGGCTATGCTTAGTAACCCAATATTTACCCTGGTTGCCATTGTAAAATAAAAAAAAACACTACATACTCACATTCTGATGTCTGTCACGTCCCCCGGCATCCACTGTGTCAGCGCCGGCCGTAAAGCAGAGCACAGCGGTGACGTCACCGCTGTGCTCTGCTTTACTGCCGGCGCTGACACAGTCAGTGCAGGGAAACTCTCGGCAGCAGCGATTGCATTAGCAGCGCTCTTGCCGAAAGCAGTTTTAACCCTGTGGACGCCGGCGGGGGACGTGACAGACATCAGAATGTGAGTATGTAGTGTTTTTTTTTTTACTTTTACAATGGTAACCAGGGAAAATATCGGGTTACTAAGCGCGGCCCTGCACTTAGTAACCCAATGTTTACCCTGGTTACCCGGGTGCTGCAGGGGGACTTCGGCATCATTGGAGACAGTTTCAACGATGCCGAAGTCATTCCCCTGATTGTTGGTCACTGGAGAGAGCTGTCTGTGTGACAGCTCCCCAGCGACCACACAACGACTTACCAACGATCACGGCCAGGTCGTATCGCTGGTCGTGATTGTTGGTAAGTCGTTTAGTGTGACTAAAGCTTAACACTAGAGAAGATAAAGAAAGGATTCAGAAGGATCTAGATAAGCTTGAACAATAGGCAGCAACTAATGGAATGGTGTTTTACATGGAAAGATTCTACATCTGGGCAAGAAAAACAAAAATTACATCTACAGAATGGGAGGATAAGAACTAAGCAACAGCACATGTGAAAAAGGCTTGGGCATAATAATAGATCACAAGCTACACATGAGTCAACAGTGTGATGCAGCAGTAAAAAAAAGGCAAACACGGTTCTAGGATGGATTAGGAGAAGCCTATAATCTAGATGACATAAAGTAATTATCCTCCTTTACACCTCCGTGGTCAGACCTCATCTAGAATTCTGTGCCCAGTCTTGCACACCAAGTTTTAAAAAAGACATTGAAAAACTGGTGCAAGTTCAGAGAATAGCTACCAGAATGGGGAGCGGACTGCAAAGTATGTCCTATGAGGAAAGGTTAAGGTATTTTGGAATGTTTAGCTTTCAAAAAGCAATGCTACAAGGAGACTTAATAGCTGTCTACAAATATCTGAATGGATGTCACAGTGTAGAGGGCTCTTCCTTATTCTCATTTGCACATGAAAACATGAGAAGCAATGGAATGAAACTGAAAGGAATAAGATACAGATTAGATATGAGAAAAAAACAGTGAAGGTGATCAATGAGTGGAACAAGCTGCCATGAGAGGTGGTGAGTTCTCCTTCAATGCGTGTGTTCAAACAAAGTCTGTACAGATATCTATGTGAGATGTTTTTGTGAATCCTGCACTGCATTGAGCAGGGAGTTGGACATAATAACCCTGGACGCCCCTTCCAACTCTAACATTCTATGATTCTAAGACTCTCCTTTTTCCAAGTATTCTCGCAGGTCATTTCCAACCCTTCAGTACCTTTTGCTGCCACAAGCCACATCTCCTACTATAGAGCCAATGTAAGTAGAGCGAGCCAAACTCTCTGTACAAAGGCAAAAGCAAAGGTATCGAGACAACTTGTGCATGTATTGTAGAGGAGAGGGACAATATGTTCGTTGGTGCTCGGAGGTCTCCAGCACCTTTGAACAATCAGAGAGATGACCCTGGATGAGAACTTTAACTCTCCAAAGCTGTTGACCCAAGTGACCTTGGTATGGGGAGAAAGGTCATTCTCTGTGGCAGCCCATCTAGACTCCTAATTCGTTGCCAACCTCATCCATCCCAACCTGGATTGTCAACTTCAGCTTACTATGCAACAGCTTGCTCACCAACTAGTTGCTGCACCTGCATGTGCTTCTATCTAGCCTCAGGGGACTCGGTCTCTGCAGGAATTTAACTCTGCTGTGTCCTGTAGAGATTAGCTTCCCCGTCCTATCCTGTACTATCAGTGTCCATATCCAGCAGTTCCACCTGCCACTCCCTACCTGAATGTTGGTTCCTAGCTAGTTGATCTGGTAGTAACCTGTTTGTGTGTTTGCTTGTATTTATTCTCCATTTTTGACCCTGATCGCCGACCCATCCCCTCTGACCTCTCTGATCTTGACCCCAGCTATTCCTACTGATCTTGTGCTGACTGCATTGACCTTAGTCTGTCTGACTTTGCTCTGATCTTCCGGTCAGCTGCAGAAGACCCGGGAACTGCCCTGAAGTGGTTCCTGGTGACTACCTGAGGCCAAGCCTATCCTCACCAAGGGAGGCACGAGTGAACATCAGGTAGTCATGCCCCTCCAGGATAAGCCCCACCTGTGGTGCAGTGGGTCCATATCCACCAGCATTACATTATCCCACTCTGTCTGACTGCAGACATGTAAAGCGGAGATCATGTATGTGATATGCATACTCCCAGGCAGAATCCATCTAGTGGGTGCAGTCTCACTCAATACCCTTGTATTGGTAAGGTAGGTAGTATTAAACCACTCTTTGCAGATTTTGCTACTAAATCCAAATATTGAATTCAAGTCTTGCTTACGTTTGTAATAAAAAGAAAGATCCCTGTTTTAAAACAAGCTTTTTTGTAGAAAAATATAAATCTATCTAATACAAAAACTTAAATATAAATATTTACCTACAGAATTGTACACACTGTTTAACCCCTTCACCCCTGAGCAATTTTCCATTTTTTTTTCCATCAATATAGCCATATGGAGCATGCTTTCCGTGGGAAAAGTTGTTTCCACCACCAGGCAGTGGTTATCTGTCACCTTCCACATCATCTCTAGATCCTGTTCGATTGACATAATTTAATTCCCAACAGGTACAGGGCACAAGATTAACTTAATACAGCACCTTTATTCTTTTTGCTCATTCAAAGCAAAACTGTGCCAAGCAATTTTACAGCTTTTAAAAGCCAAATGGAGGAAGAGTTGCTGCTTTGCATTAAGAGGCGAACTAGCCCTCTTGCTGGCTCCCTGTGAGCTATGACTTGGAATTGTGTTGACCAATAATACCCAATTCAGACAAAATAATCCACGCTCCATGCATGGCTCATGTTATGAATTGTATAATGATAGATTTGTATCATAATAAATACACACTCTTAAGAAAGGTGATGGGTATGGCCAGAAAAACGTCAGCCTATTTCAATAGATATTATGTGGGAAAGTATGCCCTCTTGGCTTTGCAAAAAAAAAACTGTTTGTAGACCCCAACCTGGTTTGCAACATTTAAACCTACTGGAATTCGATGCTGCATATCAGGGTTCTCAAATTTAGATAGATAAATGGGCCACAGACAAAAAAAATGAAGTTATCAGGCTGCATATATATCTTATATCTTATCTTATGTATCTTATCCTATATCTTAGCAAGCTGCATGTCTAGCTGAACGTGATGACATTTTCAAGTGGTACCATTTTATTTTCTATGCTGATTTTTCAATCACTTACTTTTTCATTTTTTTGTGTCAGCACAATGAAAATGTTACCATTTTTTGCATGTTATTTATTATTATTTTTTACAGTGTTTGATATATGGGTTGAGTTAGCTTTATATCTTGAATTGTTTCGGAGTTGTTAATACCAAGTGTGTGCTTTTGTTTACTTTAGTTTTTACATAAAACAGGAATTTTACTAGCAAAATATTTTTTATTTTACGTTTTCAAACTTAATTTTGATTTTTCTTTTTAATCTTTACAATTTTTTTTACTTAGTCTCTATATATAATTGACTGTAGACTATTAACAGAAGCCCGGACAACCTCTTTGACTAAATTTAAAAAATGGTATTTGTGCATTCATCTGTATCTATTCTTGTAAAAAGACAGATTAGCCATATATACTCGAGTATAAGCCGCCCCGAGTATAAGCCAACCCCCATAATTTTGCCACAAAAAACTGGGAAAACTTAATGACTCGAGTATAAGCCTAGGGTGGAAAATGCAGCAGCTATTGGTAAATTTCAAAAATAAAAATCGATACCACTAAAAGTAAAATTAATTGAGACATCAGTAGTTTAAGCGTTTTTGAATATCCATATTGAATCAGGAGCCCCATATAATGCTCCATACAGTTCATGATGGCCCCATAAGATGCTCCATACAAAATATACCCAATAAAATGCTCCATACAGTTTATGATGGGCTCCATAAGATGCTCCATATTAAAATATTCCCCATATAATGCTGCACAAATGTTGATTATGACCCCATAAGATGCTCCATACAGACATTTGTACCATACAATGCTCCACAAATGCAGATTATGGCCCCATAAGATGCTCCATAGACATATTTGCCCTGTATAATGCTCCACAAATGTGGATTATGGCCCCATAAGATGCCCCACAGAGATATACTGCAACATACTTCTCTGTGGCCTACCTCCTAACACTCTCGCACCATTCCAGTCCATCCTTGACTCTGCTGCCCGACTAATTAATCTCTCTCCTCGCTACACTCCTGCTTCACCTCTTTGCAAATCCCTTCACTGGCTTCCAATTTCCCAGCGTATCCAGTTTAAACTACTAACACTGACCTACAAAGCCATCCATAACCTTTCTCCTCCGTATATTTCCACACTTATCTCTCAATATCTTCCCTCACGTAATCTCCGATCCTCCCAAGACCTCCTCCTCTCCTCCACACTTATTCGCTCCTCACTCAATCACCTCCAAGACTTCTCCCAAATATCACCCATCCTCTGGAATTCAGTGCCCCAACACATCCAGTTATCCACTACTTTTGGATCCTTCAGAAGAAACCTGAAAACCCACCTCTTCAAGGAAGCTTACAGCCTGTAAAGACCACACGGCCACCTCAACACCATTGGAGCTACTGCAACCCTCGACCTCCTGTCTCCTTCCCCATAATCCTGTAGAATGTAAGCCCGCAAGGGTAGGGTCCTCTTCCCTCTGTATCAGTCTGTCATTGTTAGTTTTGTTTACTGTAAGTGATATTTTTATTTTGATGTAACCCCTTCTCATGTACAGCACCATGGAATTAATGGTGCTATATAAATAAATAAGTAATAATAATAATAATAATATTTGCCCTATATAATGCTGCACATGGCCCCATACAGATATTTGCCCCATATAATGCTGCACATGGCCCAATAAGATGCTCCATACAGATATTTGCCCCATATAATGCTGCACATGGCCCCATACAGATATTTGCCCATATAATGCTGCACATGGCCCCATACAGATATTTGTCCCATATAATGCTGATAAGATGCTCCATAGAGATAATTGCCCCATATAATGCTGCACATGGCCCCATAAGATGCTCCATACAGACACTTGCCCCATATGCTGTCACTGCGATTAAAAAAAATAAAAAAATCACATACTCACCTCTCAGGCCCCCGGCACTTGCTATATTCACCTGCTCCCCGTTCCACTGTCGGTGCCGCTGTGTCTTCCCCGTCCTCCACTCTGACTGTTCAGGCAGAGGGCGGGGCGCACTAATTGCATCATCACGCCCTCTGACCTGAGCGTCACTGCAGAGAATGCGGAAGGCGCAGCGGTGCCGATGGTGGGACAGGGAGCAGGTGAATATCATGAACTGAGTTATACTCACCTGCTCCCGATGCGGTCCCTGCATGTCTGTTCCCCGGCAGCTTCTTCCTGTAGTGAGCGGTCACATGGTACCGCTCATTACAGTAATGAATATGTGGCTCCACCCCTATGGGAGTGGAGTGGGGGTCTATATTCATTACTTTAATGAGCGGTAACATGTGACCGCTCACTACAGGAAGAAGCTGCCAGCGCCGGGGGAACCAGGGACGTGCAGGGACCTCGCCTGGAGCAGGTGAGTATTAGTACACACCTCCGCTCCCCCTCCCCTGCTGACCCCTGGGTATGACTCGGGTATAAGCCGAGAGGGTTATTTTCAGCCCAAAAAGTGGGCTGAAAATCTCGGCTTATACTAGAGTATATACGGTATATTATTGAAGAAAAGACTAAGGAATGTTAGGGTCCTTATTATTGGTAATGTAGGGGTGCATATTTTCTGTGAATGAAATAACAAATTAGTAATCTTCCATAAAATTCGGTGTGCTTCTAATAAATGCACAGACTCTTTGCTTCCTCTTGGTGAAGGCTGTTGTAGTGTTTCTGCACTTTAGTTGACGGTCAGTTCCCACTTCTATTCCAGTTGCAGTCTCTTGCCGATCTTTGTGTCACACTGTTAGATTGATGATACAATGATACTGATCAGAGGATGAGTGACAAATTCTACTATAACATCCCAACATCACATGAATTTTCAGCATCCTTCCACACATCAACATTTAAGGTTGTAGCACAGTAATAGGATATTTAATAGTGCTCGTGAAGAGCAGATCACTGGAGAGTTATTAAAAGTAAAATTGTACAGAGCTGCAATAAAAACACAAATATTCAATGTTTTTTTCCTGTCAACTTTTATCTTACGTAGAATCTTGAAATGTATTTCCCTGCGCACTGCATAAGATGGAATATTTACTTTTTATGTTCATATATATCTTGTCGTACAGTAAAAAGATATATACTGTTACTTATTTCCCCATAAATGTTTGTAGTTAAGCCTTGTGCATATCTCAGAGGTAACAAATATTAGATAAAAAGGCTACACCTTGCTATGCAAATATTAATAATCATGTTTGTGGCTCTGCAGGGTTAACTCTAACACACATTGGCCTTTTTATGGTTTTAATATTAATAGCATAACAAAATAAGAACAACAATAAAAATATGCATTTATAGTTACTGGGAATTAATCAGATTGTCTGTGGTAGTGAATTCCAAAGAACTGGTGAAGCACAAAAGAAGTCTTCGAGATGGAAGAGGAAAGTTTGGATGGTAAACAGATATAAGAGAGGTAATGTATGGTGGTACAGAATTATGGAAAGCTTTATCGGTGAGGCTGCCGTCACACTAGCAGTATTTGGTCAGTATTTTACATCAGTATTTGTAAGCCAAAACCAGGAGTGGAACAATTAGAGGAAAAGTATAATAGAAACATATGCACCACTTCTGTATTTATCACCCACTCCTGGTTTTGGCTTACAAATACTGATGTAAAATACCAAATACTGATAGTGTGACAGCAGACTGAGAGTAATACATTTATTTTGTACTCTATATTGGATGGGCAACCAGTGCAATGACTGGCACAGGGTGAAGTCATTCATGTAACAGATGGACAGAAATTTGACCTTGGCTGCTACATTCAGTATAGATTGGAGGGGATAGACATTAGTAAGAAGGAGACTGATTAGCAGAGAGTTGCAGTTGTCCACACATGAATTAATCAAAGCAACAGTACAAGTTTTGCAGAGTTAAAGGTAAGAAGATAAGAAAATAATGAATTCTTGAGATGTTTTTAAGGTGCAGGTAAAATGATCATGTGATCGGATCTTGGAAGGGAAGGAAAGATCTGAGTCAAATATAATCCCATGACAGTGAGCGTGCTGTTTGGTATTTATGATAGAACAATTCACAGAAATGGCAATATTGCATTAAGTTGGGTTATTAGAATTAGGAAACACAAGGAGTTCAGTTTTTGAACATTTCAGTTTTAGATACATGGAGAACATACTGTAGAAACAAGGGACACACAATCACTAGTATTTGGTGGTAATGTAGGGATGATGTACTTACTGTAATATGGTGATATTAGCATAAAGATGATACTGGAAACCAAATCTGCTGATGAGGACAGTGTATAAAGAAAACGGAGAGGATCTATGATTAAACCTGGAGAAGAGGAGAGGGAAAAATAATTAACAGAAGATACACTGAATGAGCTGGCAGAGAGGGAGCCAAGAGAGAGTGGTATTCTTGAAATTTATAAAAAAGAGTTTACTTCGGAGAAGCTGGTGATCCACTGTGTCAAATGTTGTAGAGAAATAAAAAAAATCAGAACAATGAAGTGTCCATTAAAATGAGTTGTTAGTAGATCATTAGATTTCATAATTTGATTTGCGGTGAATACATTTGCACAAATTGTATAATTAAATCCCTCAAATTGCCTGGGAAATTGATTAATTGTGTATGTCATCCTATTGTTCATGTTTGAAAAAAAACATTACATTTACATTCTTCAAGTATAAAGACCTTGGAGTCAATTGAACTAGTTCTGATCTCTGTAATGCAAATATAGCCATTCTAAAGAAGCACTCTTCTCACCAAAGTTGTTATCCCCGTAATATATTGCAATTATCATATTATATAGCACTGTGCACTTACAATTGCTCATTTTGCCTTTCAACTCAGTGAATTTTCCTCTTTCTCTGCTCTATTAAGAAACACAAAGTTTTGCTTCATTTAAAAATCCATCCTATCTTCACCTCCTGACGCAGCTGCTCCCTCCTTTCCCGTGTTAGGGACTTTTTCAATGACTCACCAGTCATGCAGGTAAAATTGACTTCATGTTTCTACATAGACCTTTATAAGGATCCAGCTAGTCAGTTTTTAATCATATGATGTCATAGATGAAATGATTTCAAGTGAGACAAAAATTTTCACTGACAGTTTTTAAGCACAAAGAAGAATTATCTGCCATCCCGTGCTGTCCTGACTGTATACTTTCTTTTGCTTCCTCCCATGCTCAGAAGATGTGGTTTAATCAGACCATGTCCTTGCATGGTCAGACACATCCATTACACAGTATACAGCAGGGGCACATTTATAAGATTATCTTAGCATCAGAACATTTTTTAAATACATCCAGTTGTGCAATTATTATTCCAAGATCTATTAATTAACACCTTAATCCCATACGACGTACTATTTTGTCAAGGTGACATGGGACTTAATTCCCAGTGATGGGATAGTATGTCATACGTGATCGGCCGCGCTCACATAGGGAGCGCGGCTGATCGCGGCTGGGCGTCAGCTGACTATCGCAGCTGACACCCGGCACTATGTGCCAGGAGTGGTCATGGACTGCTCCCGGCACAATAACCCCCGACACACCGCAATCAAACATGATGCCGGTGTGCCGGGGGTACAGGGAAGCATCGTGCAGGGAGGGGGCTACCTGCGGGCTTCCCTGAGACCCCCGCATCAACGCGATGTGATCGCGTTGCTCCGAGGGTCTCTTACCTCTCCTCCCTGCAGCAGGCCTGGATCCAAAATGGCCGCGGCATCCGGGTCCTGCAGGGAGGGAGGTGACTTACCAAGTGCCTGCTCAGAGCAGGCGCTTGGTAAGCCTGCAGCCCTGTAAGTCAGATCAGTGATCTGACAGAGTGCTGTGCAAACTGTCAGATCAGTGATCTGTGATGTCCCCCCTGGGACAAAGTAAAAAAGTAAAAAAAAAAATTTCCAGATGTGTAAAAAATAAAATAAAAAATCCTAAATAAAGAAAAAAAAATATTATTCCCATAAATACATTTCTTTATCTAAATAAAAATAAAAGTACACATATTTAGTATCGCCGCGTCCGTAACGACCAAACCTATAAAACTGTCCCACTAGTTAACCCCTTCAGTAAACACCGTAAGAAAAAAAAAAACAAGGCAAAAAACAACGCTTTATTATCATACCGCCGAACAAAAAGTGGAATAACACACGATCAAAAAGGCAGATATAAATAACCATGGTACCGCTGAAAACGTCATCTTGTCCCGCAAAACCGAGCCACCATACAGCATCATCAGCAAAAAAATAAAAAAGTTAGAGTTCTGAGAATAAAGCGATGCCAAAATAACTATTTTTTCTATAAAATAGTTTTTATCATATTAAAGCGCCAAAACATAAAAAAATGATATAAATGAGAAATCGCTGTAATCGCACTGACCCGACAAATAAAACTGCTTTAGCCATTTTACCAAATTCGGAACGGTATAAACGCCCCCCCAAAAAAGAATTTCATGAATAGCTGGTTTTTATTCATTCTGCCTCACAAAAATCGGAATAAAAAGCGATCAAAAAATGTCACAGGCCCAAAAATGTTACCATTAAAAACGTCAACTCGTCCTGCAAAAAAGAAGACCTCACATGACTCTGTGGACCAAAATCTGGAAAAATTTTAGGTCTCAAAATGTGGAGACGCAAAAACTTTTTTGCTATAAAAATCGTCTTTTAGTGTGTGACAGCTGCCAATCATAAAAATCCGCTATAAAAAACACTATAAAAGTAAATCAAACCCCCCTTCATCACCCCTTTAGTTAGGGAAAAATAATAAAATAAAAAAAAAAGTATTTATTTCCATTTTCCCGTTAGGGTTAGGGCTAGGGTTGGGGTTAGGGCTAGGGTTAGGGTTAGGGTTGGGGCCAGGGTTGGAGCTAAATTTAGGGTTAGGGTTGGGGCTAAAGTTAGGGTTAGGGTTGGGGCTAAAGTTAGGGTTGGGGCTAAAGTTAGGGTTAGGGTTGGAGCTAAAGTTAGGGTTGGAGCTAAAATTAGGGTTAGGGTTGGGGCTAAACTTAGGGTTAGGGTTTGGATTACATTTACGGTTGGGATTAGGGTTTGGATTAGAGTTAGGGGTGTGTCAGGGTTAGGGGTGTGGTTAGGGATACTGTTGAGATTAGGGTTAGGGGTATGCTTGGATTAGGGTTTCAGTTAGAATTGGGGGGTTTCCACTGTTTAGGTACATCATGGGCTCTCCAAACGCGACATGGCATCCGATCTCAATTCCAGCTAATTCTGCGTTGAAAAAGTAAAACAGTGCTCCTTCCCTTCTGAGCTCTCCAGTGCGCCCAAACAGGGGTTTACCACAACATATGGGGTATCAGCGTACTCGGAACAAATTGGACAACAACTTTTGGGGTACAAGTTCTCTTGTTACCCTTGGAAAAATAAAAATTTGGGGGGCTAAAAATCATTTTTGGGAGAAAAAAAGATTTTTTATTTTCACGGCTCTGCATTGTAAACTGTAGTGAAACACTTGGGGGTTCAAAGATCTCACAACACATCTAGATAAGTTCCTTGGGAGGTCTAGTTTCCAATATAGGGTCACTTGTGGGGGGTTTCTACTGCTTAGGTACATCAGGGGCTCTGCAAATGCAACGTGACGCCTGCAGACCAATCCATCTAAGTCTGCATTCCAAATGGTGCTCCTTCCCTTCTGGGCTCTGCCATGCGCCCAAACAGTGGTTCCCCCCCACATATGGGGTATCAGCATACTCAGGACAAATTGGACAACAACTTTTGGGGTCCAATTTATCCTGTTACCCTTGTGAAAATACAAAACTGGAGGCTAATAAATCATTTTTGTGAAAAAAATAATAATTTTTGTTTTCACGGCTCTGCGTTATAAACTGTAGTGAAACACTTGGGGGTTCAAAGCTCTCAAAACACATCTAGATAAGTTCCTTAGGGGGTCTGCATTCCAAAATGATGTCAATTGTGGGGAGTTTCAATGTTTAGGCAGATCAGGGGCTCTCCTAACGTGACACGGTGTCCCATCTCAATTCCAGTCAATTTTGCATTGAAAAGTCAAACAGCGCTCCTTCCCTTCTGAGCTCTGCCATGCACCCAAACAGTCATTTACCAAATTTCTTCTCTTACCCTTGGGAAAATAAAAAAAAATTGGGGGCGAAAAGATAATTTTTGTGAAAAAATATGATTTGTTATTTTTATGGCTCTGCATTATAAACTTCTGTGAAGCACTTGTTGGGTCAAAGTGCTCACCACACATCTAGATAAGTTCCTTTAGGGGTCTACTTTCCAAAATGGTGTCACTTGTGGGGGGTTTCAATGGTTAGGCACATCAGTGGCTCTCCAAACGCAACATGGCATCCCATCTCAATTCCTGTCAATTTTGCATTAAAATGTCAAACAACGCTCCTTCCCTTCTGAGCTCTCTAATGCGCCCAAACAGTGGTTTACCCCCACATTTGGGGTATCAGCGTACTCAGGACAAATTGTACAACAACTTTTTGGGTCCATTTTCTTTTGTTACCCTTGGTAAAATAAAACAAATTGGAGCTGAAGTAAATTTTTTGTGAAAAAAAGTTAAATGTTCATTTTTAATTAAACATTCCAAAAATTACTGTGAAACACCTGAATGGTTAATAAAATTCTTGAATGTGGTTTTGAGCACCTTGAGGGGTGCAGTTTTTAGAATGGTGTCACACTTGGGTATTTTCTATCATATAGACCCCTAAAAATGACTTCAAATGAGATGTGGTCCCTAAAAAAAATGGTGTTGTAAAACTGAGAAATTGCTGGTCAACTTTTAACCCTTATAACTGGTTCCAAAATTGTGCTGATGTAAAGTAGATATGTGGGAAATGTTAATTATTAAGTATTTTGTGTAACACATCTCTGTGATTTAATTTCATAAAAATTCAAAGTTGGAAAATTGCGAAATTTTCAAAATTTTTGCCAAATTTCTATTTTTTTCACAAATAAACGCAGGTAGTATCAAAGAAATTTTACCACTATCACAAAGTGCAATATGTCACGAGAAAACAATGTCAGAATCACTAGGATCCGTTGAAGCGTTCCAGAATTATAACCTCATAAAGGGACAGTGGTCAGAATTGTAAAAATTGGCCTGGTCATTAACGTGCAAACCACCCTCGGGGCTTAAGGAGTTAAAATGATTATTAAAAATTCACTTTGTTGGGGAAAACCCCTTACACTGGGTGTAAGGGCAAAATGAAAAATTGTAAGTACACTGTGCTATATAATATGATGATTGCAATATATTAAGGGGATAAAAACCTTGATGGGAGTGTTCCTTTAATGTCTGAATGGCTTCACACTATCTTGCTAGAGTAAAATGGATGGTAACCAGAAGTAACCAACAGTGTGAACCATTTTTCAACATGACAATGACAAACTGCATGTTGCTTGTGCTACTGTGGTAAGCCGACATGGTATCCATGTGCTACTGACCATAAAGCATCTGTAGACTTTCTGAATAAATTAAGACTTTTAGAAAAAAATAATTTCCATTTTTTTCATTATTTGCACATCATTAACGCATCTATCGATCCCATGACTCTCATTATTCCATAACTTTTCCTTTGTAGTGTTGCAATTCTAATGTTAAAAGGGATCTATCAGTAAGATCAACCTTCTTAAGCTGTCTACATAGACATGTAGATCATAGGAAGCTGAATAAAATGATACTTTGATATCTGTAATCCATTGTCTTATTTCAGAGTAATCCACATTTTTCTTATATGTAAATGAACTTTTCAGGACTATGGGGTGAACACTACTATACACTAGAATCTGCTTCCAGAGAATGTTTTAAACAGAAAGGAGAGTTATCAGCTTGAGACATGTAACGACCAACAGTCTGCTCTCCTGATCTCACATTAGAGCTCTGTGTGATTATACTGGACACATCTGTAGGCTCCTCAGCTTCAGCTTCTATCTCACAGGCAGATAAGGCTGCAATATGGTTACAATACAGCAGAGCCCAGAGAGCTACCGTTGCTAATGTATTTTTTATGAGTCAATGTTCAGTTTTACTGTTCCGCGTTAGGCTCCTTTCACACTTGCGTCATGTGACGTCCATCGCAATGCGTCGTTTTGGAGAAAAAAATGCATCCTGCAAAGTTGCCCACAGGATGCGTTTTTTCTCCATAGAATTGCATTAGTGATGCATTGCGACGTATGGCCACACGTTGCATCCGTCGTGCGATGGATGCGTCGTGTTTTGGCAGACCGCCGGCACGAAAAAAGTTCCATGTAACGCTTTTTTGTGCGACATATCTGCCATTTCCGACTGCTCATGTGCGGCCGGAACTCCGCCCCCTCCTCCCCGGACATTACCATGGGCGGCGGATGCGTTAAAAATCTGCATCCGCTGCGCCCGTTGTTCTTTTATTTCACAACGTCCGTCGGTACGTCAGGCCGACGCATGGTGACGGCCCCGTACTGACGGAAGTGTGAAAGTAGCCTTAGTTACATGTCTCACACTGGTAACTCCCTCTTACATTTAAAATAAGCCCTGGATGCAGATCCCCATGCAGATTAGTGTCCGTTCCATAGTCATGAACAGCTCACTAACATATAAGAAAAACATGGATTTCTCTGAAATAAGACATCAGATTACAAATATCAAAATATCATTTTATTCAGCTTCCAATGGCCGACATGTCCATATAGATAGCTAAGAAGGGTTGATCCTACTGACAGATTCCCTTTAATAAGAGCATTACAGCTACATTGCACCCCTCTTTCCTCATTTCCTATTTTTTTTGTCAGGTGTCTGATTACCTTGGGTAGCGTTGAAGATAGTTTTGTTCAGTCTAGCATGAATTGCTCCATTGGACTATATTGTTAAGTAAATTAGCTTTATACTCTACACCCATTGGCATTATAGGTTTTTTAATACGCAAGTGTACAACATTTAATAATAATAATCACTATTTTTTATATAGCGCTAACATATTCCGCAGCTCTTTACAGTTTGCCCACATAATCATTGCTGTCCCCATTGGGGCTCACAATCTAGAATCCCTATCAGTATGTCTTTGGAATATGGGAGGAAACAAGAGAAACCGGAGGAAACCCACGCAAACACGGAGAGAACATGCAAACTCCTTGCAGATGTTGTCCATGGTGGGATTTGAACCCAGGACTCCAGCGCTGCAAGGCTGCAGTGCTAACCACTGAGCCACCGTGCAGCCCTGTGCAGCTTGGTGCCAACAGCCTAAAAAAAACATAGAATACAGTGCTTGAAAATGGACAGTGATGTCAGATGTCATTAACCCCTCTGTGACCTTAGACGTACTATCCCGTCGAGGTGCCCTGGGCTTATCTGACCCTGGACGGGATAGTACGTCATAGCCGATCGGCCGCGCTCACGGGGGGAGCGCGGCCGATCGCGGCCGGGTGTCAGCTGCTTATCGCAGCTGACATCCGGCACTATGTGCCAGGAGCGGTCACGGACCGCCCCCGGCACATTAACCCCTGGCACACCGCGATCAAAGATGATCGCGATGTGCCGGCGGTGCAGGGAAGCACCGCGCAGGGAGGGGGCTCCCTGCGGGCTTCCCTGAGCCCCCCGCAGCAACGCGATGTGATCGCGTTGCTGCGAGGGTCTCCTCACCTCCCTCCCTGCTCGAGCCCCGGATCCAAGATGGCCGCGGATCCGGGTCCTGCAGGGAGGGAGGTGGCTTCACAGAGCCTGCTCAGAGCAGGCACTGTGAAGCAGCCTGCACTCCTATCAGATCAGTGATCTGACAGAGTGCTGTGCAAACTGTCAGATCACTGATCTGTGATGTCCCCCCCTGGGACAAAGTAAAAAAGTTAAAAAAAATTTTTCCAAATGTGTAAAAAAAATAAAAAAAAATATTCCAAAATAATGAAAAAAAAAAAAAATATATTATTCCCATAAATACATTTCTTCATCTAAATAAAAAAAAAAAACCAATAAAAGTACACATATTTAGTATCGCCGCGTCCGTAACGACCCGACCTATAAAACTGTCCCACTAGTTAACCCCTTCAGTAAACACCGTAAGAAAAAAAAAAAAAACGAGGCAAAAAACAACGCTTTATTATCATACCGCCGAACAAAAAGTGGAATAACACGCGATCAAAAGGACAGATATAAATATCCATGGTACCGCTGAAAGCGTCATATTGTCCCGCAAAAAAAGAGCCGCCATACAGCATCATCAGCAAAAAAATAAAAAAGTTATAGTCCTGAGAATAAAGCGATGCAAAAATAATTATTTTTTCTGTAAAATAGTTTTTATCGTATAAAAGCACCAAACCATAAAAAAATGATATAAATGAGGTATCGCTGTAATCGTACTGACCCGAAGAATAAAACTGATTTATCAATTTTACCAAACGCGGAACGGTATAAACGCCTCCCCCAATAGAAATTCATGAATAGCTGGCTTTTGGTCATTCTTCCTCACAAAAATCGGAATAAAAAGCGATAAAAAAAGTCACGTGCCCAAAAATGTTTTCAATAAAAACGTCAACTCGTCCCGCAAAAAACAAGACCTCACATGACTCTGTGGACCAATATATGGAAAAATTATAGCTCTCAAAATGTGGTATTGCAAAAAATATTTTTTGCAATAAAAAGGGTCTTTCAGTGTGTGACGGCTGCCAATCATAAAAATCCGCTAAAAAACTCGCTATAAAAGTAAATCAAACCCCCCTTCATCACCCCCTTAGTTAGGGAAAAATAAAAAAAAATGTATTTATTTCCATTTTCCCATTAGGGCTAGGGTTAGGGCTAGGATTAGGGTTAGGGTTAGGGCTAGGGTTAGGGCTAGGGTTAGGGTTAGGGTTAGGGCTAGGGTTAGGGTTAGGGCTAGGGTTAGGGCTAGGGTTAGGGTTAGGGTTAGGGCTAGGGTTAGGGCTAGGGTTAGGGCTAGGGTTAGGGCTAGGGTTAGGGCTAGGGTTAGGGTTAGGGCTAGGGTTAGGGTTAGGGCTAGGGTTAGGGCTAGGGTTAGGGTTAGGGTTGGGGCTACAGTTAGGGTTGGGGCTAAAGTTAGGGTTAGGGTTTAGATTACATTTACAGTTGGGAATAGGGTTGGGATTAGGGTTAGGGGTGTGTCAGGGTTAGAGGTGTGGTTAGGGTTACCGTTGGAATTAGGGTTAGGGGTGTGTTTAGATTAGGGTTTCAGTTATAATTGGGGGGTTTCCACTGTTTCTGCACATCAGGGGCTCTCCAAACACGACATGGCGTCCGATCTCAATTCCAGCCAATTCTGCGTTGAAAAAGTAAAACAGTGCTCCTTCCCTTCCGAGCTCTCCTGTGTGCCCAAACAGGGGTTTACCCCAACATATGGGGTATCAGCGTACTCAGGACAAATTGGACAACAACTTTTGTGGACCAATTTCTCCTGTTACCCTTGGGAAAATACAAAACTGGGGGCTAAAAAATAATTTTTGTGGGAAAACAAAAAGATATTTTATTTTCACGGCTCTGCGTTATAAACTGTAGTGAAACACTTGGGGGTTCAAAGTTCTCACAACACATCTAGATAAGTTCATTGAGGGGTCTAGTTTCCAATATGGGGTCACTTGTGGGGGGTTTCTACTATTTAGGTACATTAGGGGCTCTGCAAACGCAATGTGACGCCTGCAGACCATTCCATCTAAGTCTGCATTCCAAATGGCGCTCCTTCCCTTCCGAACCCTCCCATGCGCCCAAACGGTGGTTCCCCCCCACATATCGGGTATCAGCGTACTCAGGACAAATTGGACAACAACATTTAGGGTCCAATTTCTCCTGCTAACCTTGGAAAAATACAAAACTGGGGGCTAAAATATAATTTTTGTGGAAAAAAAAATATTTTTTATTTGCATGGCTCTGCGTTATAAACTGTAGTGAAATACTTGGGGGTTCAAAGCTCTCACAACACATCAAGATGAGTTCCTTAGGGGGTCTACTTTCCAAAATGGTGTCACTTGTGGGGGGTTTCTACTGTTTAGGTACATTAGGGGCTCTGCAAACGCAATGTGACGCCTGCAGACCATTCCATCTAAGTCTGCATTCCAAATGGCGCTCCTTCCCTTCCGAACCCTCCCATGCGCCCAAACGGTGGTTCCCCCCCACATATGGGGTATCAGCGTACTCAGGACAAATTGGACAACAACTTTTGGGGTCCAATTTCTCCTGTTACCCTAGGGAAAATACAAAACTGGGGGCTAAAAAATAATTTTTGTGGGAAAAAAATTTTGTTTTATTTTTATGGCTCTGCATTATAAACGTCTGTGAAGCCCTTGGTGGGTCAAAGTGCTCACCACACCTCTAGATAAGTTCCTTAGGGGGTCTACTTTCCAAAATGGTGTCACTTGTGGGGGGTTTCAATGTTTAGGCACATCAGTGGCTCTCCAAACGCAACATGGCGTCCCATCTCAATTTCTGTCAATTTTGCATTGAAAAGTCAAACTGCGCTCCTTCCCTTCCGAGCTCTCCCATGCGCCCAAACAGTGGTTTACTGCCACATATGGGGTATCAGCGTACTCAGGACAAATTGGACAACAACTGTTGAGGTCCAATTTCTTCTCTTACCCTTGGTAAAATAAAACAAATTGGAGCTGAAGTAAATTTTTTGTGTAAAAAAGTTAAATGTTCATTTTTATTTAAACATTCCAAAAATTCCTATTAAACACCTGAAGGGTTAATAAACTTCTTGAATGTGGTTTTGAGCACCTTGAGGGGTGCAGTTTTTAGAATGGTGTCACACTTGGGCATTTTCTATCATATAGACCCCTCAAAATGACTTCAAATGAGACGTGGTCCCTAAAAAAAAATGGTGTTGTAAAAATGAGAAATTGCTGGTCAACTTTTAACCCTTATAACTCCCTAACAAAAAAAAAATTGGTTCCAAAATTATGCTGATGTAAAGGAGACATGTGGGAAATGTTACTTATTAAGTATTTTGTGTGACATATCTCTGTGATTTAATTGCATAAAAATTCAAAGTTTGAAAATTGCGAAATTTTCAAAATTTTCGCCAAATTTCCGTTTTTTTCACAAATAAACGCAGGTACTATCAAAGAAATTTTACCACTATCATGAAGTACAATATGTCACGAGAAAACAATGTCAGAATCACCAGGATCCGTTGAAGCGTTTCGGAGTTATAACCTCATAAAGGGACAGTGGTCAGAATTGTAAAAATTGGCCTGGTCATTAACGTGCAAACCACCCTTGGGGGTAAAGGGGTTAAGTAGTTCTGAATTTTAAGTAATATAGCATCGAAATATGTGTTTTTTTATGGAAACCTACTGGCACAGCAGCGAAACTCTAGATGGAATTGTGCATCTTACCATTAAAAAGTGCTCTAGTTTAGGAAACACCTCTACACGAAAATAAGTGAAAATGAATTAAAATGTACACATCATCTGCTGTTCTTTCAGTCCAGAGGAAATTTTGAAGTAGCCAACTGTTCTGAAATATAAATTCCCTGCGGTTGCTATAGCAATGATAATAAAGTCCCTACCTCAATGTCTAAGATAGAGTGCAGCACAACACTTGAAAAGAGAGACTAATCAAAATGAAGACCCGGTTGCTTCTCATTTTCAAGTCAAGGCAGCCTTCTTGAATTAAGTTCACAATTACAGGCCTCCTTCATTGTTGTCAGTTTTATTATATGTACATTCTTAGCATCTCTTTAAAATGTAGTGACAAATTATATAACAATCTGTATTTTGCAAGTTAAAACCAGCAGACAAAAGATATCAAAGTTAATTCTGGACAATTTTCATCAAATCAATGAGAGATGTAAGGGCCGTTTTCAATTATATTGATCTGGCTAGTAGCTAATCTAAGTTTTGGTAAAATTGTGTGATTTTTGTTCTATTTTTCACCTCTGCGTTACTTTACATGTGCTGCGCGGCTCGGGTGCATTATGATCATGCAAGAGGGACATCCTATATCTGGCAAGATCTATCACAATTGAATCTGTCAAAGATTTTTACAATCCACCTGAGAGCATCATGATATAGAGGCAGAGATTCTTATACTAGGCTGTTTACTGTAGTTTGGACATAAATCTGTTTTATCTGCTGCAGAGTTAGCACTGCTCTGGATGCTGAGCTCTGTATTACCCGCCCACAGCACTTATTGGCAGCTTCCAGTGTATAATGTGCATAAGTAAAAAGCTGCCAATGAGTTGTGGGGGTTGGGTTATGTAGAGCTTTTAAATATAGAGGACTTTATGGCAGCAGGCCAACTAGATTATGACCTGCTGATAAAACTGCTATAATCTAACCAGTAAGAAACATATTTCTGGAATCAAGATATCTGTCCCTCCACCATGTTGCTGTCAGATTAAGTAGCAAAATACTACTATATACTACTATATAGTTTAAATTCCCTATAAATAACTGCTGAAAATTATTAATATGTCCTATAACGGAGTGAATGTTTAATCTAAAATATAACGCAACTGAACAAAACTATATTGTTTCTTAACACCAACACAAAAAATAATAAAAAATGTAGAAAAATCCAGCTCACAGATGAAGTCCAAAAAGGTGCATTTTATTTTCCAAGGTACATGAAGCAAAGATTAAAATTGTGTGTTCACAGAAAAGAGAGTACAGGCATCCTTTGACACGTTTCGAGCAACATGCGCTCTTTGATCTTGACAAAGAGCGCATGTTGCTCGAAATGCATCAAAGGATGCCTTCACTCTCTTTTTTGTGAACACACAATTTTAATCTTTGAGCTGGACTTTTCTCCTTTCTTCATTAGATGTTGCACCCTACCCAGGTGCTATCCGTGCTCCAGAAGTGTGGAATTGCAGGTGGTGAGGTGGTTTTTCTTCTGCGACAAACAATAATGATTTTCAAAAATAATGGTGTCAATTTGCAGGCCAAACAAAGTTTAAATTAATCCTGCACAATTACATAGCTTTTGGACTTCAGAGGTCCCCAACTCTGTGACTCGAGAGACATGAGGGTTGTGGACCCATGATGCGTGGCTCTCAGTTGTCTACCAGTCTGGTGCATATGTTTTAGGTCTAGCAAACATCTATGAAGAGCAGGTGTCCAGATTTTGACTTTTCTGAGTAGCCCATCATGGAAGAGCAGATTTGATGCTCATATACTCGGTTTTGGTGGGGAAAATATGGTAAACCGGTGATAGAATGATATTACAGTTAGAGAGGTGAGTCTGCATGAAGTAAGAACATTTAATAGGGGTAAAGTGGGCACTGCAGGAGGTAAATATCCTGCCTGTAAGGAAATGGGCACAAGATCACAATGTGCCTTTTGTGGGTAAGCTTTGACTGTCTGTACCAGGTTCTTGGACCATCTCTCAGAGCTGAATGTGACCCTCATGGTAAGACAGGTTTGCTTTAAATCATCAGAGAACCTTGTTTTTTGCTGTACAACACCTTGCAATAGTTAGCTGTATTGTCCAATTTGTAAGTTCCATGGAAATTAATAAAAACCCTGAGAAAAGAAATTAGCATTCCGTTTTCATCAAAATTTTTGTTACATGGTGATATGTGGAAAAATATAAAAAAAAACAGAGTTGCAATTTTTTAGGCATTGAATCAGTAATGAATTCCCTTAATTGTTTACTGCTTGTCACATTAGTCTTTCTTTGCTTAAATTTATTTTAGGTTTTTTAATGTTGCAGTGATTTGTGACTTGGTGAAATATTGCCTGCATGCTTGCATTTTGCATGGTAGTATACGCTCAATCTTTCATCATGTGCAGCTTAAATCTGACCACTGACACAGAGGTCGTGAGTACACATATGGTATGCCATACTGACTCAATTAGCTATCCATCAAATTAATTGCATATTACATCAAAAGATGAGCTCTCCTACCCCATACGGTCAAAAGATGAAGAACAATAATTAAGACAAATTAGTGGTTTTGCTGTGACTGTTTAGTTCAAACTGAACTGTTAAAAAACCTGTAAACTACTTTTGTTTGCCAAACACAATACATTGAAACCAATAATTTTTATTGACTGAATTTACATTGAATTTTATTTAACTATATGAAAATCTGAATCCTAATTTCATTTTAAATCTGATGTAAAATCACCTTACACAATGCAGATTGCGAGACAATGTACCGTACATTCCACATGAAATGATCTCACTCTAAAGATAATATAGATTACATGTAATGGCTTATTTCAAAGATAGTACATTACATATGTAATTGGTTATTCCAAAAATAGGACAATGTAAACTATAGGTAATGGATTTTTCCAAAAATAGTATAATATATACCATATATAATGAAGCATTTCAAAGATAACACACTACATATTTGAATTAATGAGTGGATTGAGCCACGTAATGACTTTGACCTGCTTTCTTCAAGTATGATTACGTTCCCACACATTGAGACGTGACGCCATGTGAAGACCTTATTGTAGATGATAATGGCAGTTAAGGGAGAGGCTATTTTCTTTTAAAAATTTGAATAAAATATTAAATATATATTTTTTAGGATACCAAAAACTTTTGAATGAGCTTACATTTTTTAAATAATAAATTTTTTAATGAACTTGAGGATTTCTTATCTCTCCCTCCTTCTCACTAATATTGCAGTTATTTGCAACATCTTTATTTGCAAGTCTACATAAAGTCTTCATCTCTAGTCTGGAGATGAGCGGTGTTTGAGTCGATCTGTTTGTCAATTTCAAATTCGAGCTGTTTTGGGCGGTGTTCGAGTCGTTCGACGAGAACGAACAATTTGCTTAAAATTCGGCTGTTTGAGTTTCTGTTCAATAACTGTTCGTTCACCAAAAGCCTAACTTGATTTGCACATTAAAACTGTTTATCATTGTTAATAGACTGTTTCAGTGTATAGTGGGCGGGGGATAGATGTGTGCTGAAACAACGCAGCACACATTTTTTTTTCTTTCCCGCATTTACAGCGGGGCAGTGCAGCCTCTCAGCCTATCAGCAGTGCTCACACACACACAGCAAAGTGCATGTGATGCACACAAGCAAGGGCATGTGTCATTGGCTGTGTAGGTCACATGTCCTTGCCCTATAAGAACCAGCCATTTGCCCCATCGCCATCATTTCCTCACTGCTGCAGCTTAGTGTTAGACTGCAACGCTGCTGCTGTGGGCACTATACAGTCTAATAGTGTTTTTTGGAGTGAATTTTCAGAGAGATAGGTTTAGGGAGCCGGGAGGAGTCGGGACTAGTTGTAATATCAGCCCTTTTCAGGGTAGGTTACAGCAGTTCATAGCACTGTTTGCCAGGCAGGTCTGTGCCAGTGCTGTGCAAGTGTTTGTCACAGCATTTGGTGTAATCTAGCTCAGCCAATCCTTTTGGGCTAGTAGCATTGACTGATAGTCATAGTAACATAGTAACATAGTAACATAGTTAGTAAGGCCGAAAAAAGACATTTGTCCATCCAGTTCAGCCTATATTCCATCATAATAAATACCCAGATCTACGTCCTTCTACAGAACCTAATAATTGTATGATACAATATTGTTCTGCTCCAGGAAGACATCCAGGCCTCTCTTGAACCCCTCGACTGAGTTCGCCATCACCACCTCCTCAGGCAAGCAATTCCAGATTCTCACTGCCCTAACAGTAAAGAATCCTCTTCTATGTTGGTGGAAAAACCTTCTCTCCTCCAGACGCAAAGAATGCCCCCTTGTGCCCGTCACCTTCCTTGGTATAAACAGATCCTCAGCGAGATATTTGTATTGTCCCCTTATATACTTATACATGGTTATTAGATCGCCCCTCAGTCGTCTTTTTTCTAGACTAAATAATCCTAATTTTGCTAATCTATCTGGGTATTGTAGTTCTCCCATCCCCTTTATTAATTTTGTTGCCCTCCTTTGTACTCTCTCTAGTTCCATTATATCCTTCCTGAGCACCGGTGCCCAAAACTGGACACAGTACTCCATGTGCGGTCTAACTAGGGATTTGTACAGAGGCAGTATAATGCTCTCATCATGTGTATCCAGACCTCTTTTAATGCACCCCATGATCCTGTTTGCCTTGGCAGCTGCTGCCTGGCACTGGCTGCTCCAGGTAAGTTTATCATTAACTAGGATCCCCAAGTCCTTCTCCCTGTCAGATTTACCCAGTGGTTTCCCATTCAGTGTGTAATGGTGATATTGATTCCCTCTTCCCATGTGTATAACCTTACATTTATCATTGTTAAACCTCATCTGCCACCTTTCAGCCCAAGTTTCCAACTTATCCAGATCCATCTGTAGCAGAATACTATCTTCTCTTGTATTAACTGCTTTACATAGTTTTGTATCATCTGCAAATATCGATATTTTACTGTGTAAACCTTCTACCAGATCATTAATGAATATGTTGAAGAGAACAGGTCCCAATACTGACCCCTGCGGTACCCCACTGGTCACAGCGACCCAGTTAGAGACTATACCATTTATAACCACCCTCTGCTTTCTATCACTAAGCCAGTTACTAACCCATTTACACACATTTTCCCCCAGACCAAGCATTCTCATTTTGTGTACCAACCTCTTGTGCGGCACGGTATCAAACGCTTTGGAAAAATCGAGATATACCACGTCCAATGACTCACCGTGGTCCAGTCTATAGCTTACCTCTTCATAAAAACTGATTAGATTGGTTTGACAGGAGCGATTTCTCATAAACCCATGCTGATATGGAGTTAAACAGTTATTCTCATTGAGATAATCCAGAATAACATCCCTCAGAAACCCTTCAAATATTTTACCAACAATAGAGGTTAGACTTACTGGCCTATAATTTCCAGGTTCACTTTTAGAGCCCTTTTTGAATATTGGCACCACATTTGCTATGCGCCAGTCCTGCGGAACAGACCCTGTCGCTATAGAGTCACTAAAAATAAGAAATAATGGTTTATCTATTACATTACTTAGTTCTCTTAGTACTCGTGGGTGTATGCCATCCGGACCCGGAGATTTATCTATTTTAATCTTATTTAGCCGGTTTCGCACCTCTTCTTGGGTTAGATTGGTGACCCTTAATATAGGGTTTTCATTGTTTCTTGGGATTTCACCTAGCATTTCATTTTCCACCGTGAATACCGTGGAGAAGAAGGTGTTTAATATGTTAGCTTTTTCCTCGTCATCTACAACCATTCTTTCCTCACTATTTTTTAAGGGGCCTACATTTTCAGTTTTTATTCTTTTACTATTGATATAGTTGAAGAACAGTTTGGGATTAGTTTTACTCTCCTTAGCAATGTGCTTCTCTGTTTCCTTTTTGGCAGCTTTAATTAGTTTTTTAGATAAAGTATTTTTCTCCCTATAGTTTTTTAGAGCTTCAATGGTGCCATCCTGCTTTAGTAGTGCAAATGCTTTCTTTTTACTGTTAATTGCCTGTCTTACTTCTTTGTTTAGCCACATTGGGTTTTTCCTATTTCTAGTCCTTTTATTCCCACAAGGTATAAACCGCTTACACTGCCTATTTAGGATGTTCTTAAACATTTCCCATTTATTATCTGTATTCTCATTTCTGAGGATATTGTCCCAGTCTACCAGATTAAGGGCATCTCTAAGCTGTTCAAACTTTGCCTTCCTAAAGTTCAATGTTTTTGTGACTCCCTGACAAGTCCCCCTAGTGAAAGACAGGTGAAACTGCACAATATTGTGGTCGCTATTTCCTAAATGCCCAACCACCTGCAGATTTGTTATTCTGTCAGGTCTATTAGATAGTATTAGGTCTAAAAGTGCTGCTCCTCTGGTTGGATTCTGCACCAATTGTGAAAGATAATTTTTCTTGGTTATTAGCAGAAACCTGTTGCCTTTATGGGTTTCACAGGTTTCTGTTTCCCAGTTAATATCCGGGTAGTTAAAGTCCCCCATAACCAGGACCTCATTATGGGTTGCAGCTTCATCTATCTGCTTTAGAAGTAGACTTTCCATGCTTTTTGTTATATTTGGGGGTTTGTAACAGACCCCAATGAGAATTTTGTTACCATTTTTCCCTCCATGAATTTCAACCCATATGGACTCGACATCCTCATTCCCTTCGCTAATATCCTCCCTTAAAGTGGACTTTAGACAAGACTTTACATAGAGACAAACCCCTCCTCCTCTCCGATTTTTACGATCCTTTCTAAACAGACTGTAACCCTGTAAGTTAACTGCCCAGTCATAGCTTTCATCTAACCATGTCTCGGTTATTCCCACTATGTCAAAGTTACCTGTAGATATTTCTGCTTCTAGTTCTTCCATCTTGTTTGTCAGGCTTCTGGCGTTTGCGAGCATGCAGTTTAGAGGATTTTGTTTTGTTCCAATCTCCTCACTGTGGATTGGAACAGTCATCTGAATAGCCCGCCTGTGAAGCTAGCTACACCACCTGTGTATCTCAATTTTTACTGCATCTAATCCAGTTAATAGCTTTGGGCCTAGGAGCAGTGTCTGCACTTCAGCAGAGTAGCCCACCTGTGAAACTAACTATACCGCCTGTGTATCTAAATTTTTACTGCATCTAATCCAGTTAATAGTTTTGGGCCTAGTACCACAGTTTGGCCACTTAGTTCTGCTTGGTTTTCATCCATCGGTTGTTGTGCTAACAACTACAGATACATAGTTGCCAATTAGTTAAGCACTAGAGTGAGTGGCAAAACGCCTGCTGCTGGTGGAAAGGGGAATAGGCATGTTGGAAAGGGAAAAAAAGGTTGTGTCCGTGGGGTAGGTGGTCAAGCAACAGTAACATCTGCAGAAGAAAGACCATCTTCCAGACAAAGTGAACAATCTGATATGATCCTATTCTTACGACCATCGCTACAAGCATCGCCAAAAATTCCAGATGAGGCACAAAAACAGCAGGTGCTTGAACGGATATCAAGTGCTCGTTCAAGTGGGCTCTCCTCCATGTCAGCTTCAACATCACAACTACTCCAGTCCCCAGAGTTGTCACCCCAATCGCACTTGCTTTCTCACAGCCCCCAAGTCTCCAGCCACCCGTCTGAGCATGGGGTAACACACATGGTTGAGTCTGTAGAGCTGTTTACGCATACTATAGCCTGGGAATCAGAGGTCTGCTCCAGAGCTTCTGTGAATCCAGATGAGGAATTGATCTGCACTGATGCCCAGAATCTTTGTGAGTCGGATCCAGGCCCAGATGAAGAAGGTTCTGAGCATAATGTAGACCCTCGTTCCCATACTGTAACTCCTGTTGGTGGAGACAATGAGGAAGATGATGATGAGACTGAGATACCTGATTGGAATGAAAACTTGACTTTTCGGTCAGGGCAGGAAGAGGTTGGCTCTGAGGATGACGGGTGTGAGAACACACAGGATGATGATGACGAGGTTGTATACCCCACTTACTGTCAACCCCCAGTCCACCAGACCATGAGGTCAGCAGAGGAGGTGGAGGAGGATGCTAGTGACATGTCTGATGATGAGGTTACGTTGCATCTTCCTGGACAGAGACAGAGTACTGGAAGCACGTCAACAACTGCATCCTCCACCCCAACTGTGCCTCAGACCAGAAGTCGTGGTGGCTCTTCAGGTTGCACGGGCTCTAAGCCTTGCATAGCTTGGGCATTTTTTGACATTGCAAAGGATGACCCAACTCATGTTGTCTAAGATTTGTCAACAAAATCTCAGTAGAGGCCAAAAAATCACTAGCTTGAGTACTTCATGCATGAACCGTCACATGAATATGAGGCATAGGTTGCAGTGGGAAGCTCAATGTGCTACAATGCGGCCTAGTGGGCCGGCTCAACCACCATCTGCCCCATCAAGTGCATCCGTGTCCTCTTCATCCTCTGTGACTGTGGGGACAGCAGTCGCACATGGTTTTGGACGAAGACCTTCTACCTCTTTACCCACAACAGCCAGTGAGATTGGCAGGTCATCAGGACATTTGCTAGTGGAAACACCTGCTGGTGTTGAGCGCTCTCCGACATCGACACCACATTTTGATCAAGGCAACATAACATCTCCGCCTGCACCTTCCTCCCAGAGCAGCAGTTTGTCGGGGACTCCCTACTCAACTCTGTCTAAGCACGGCAGCCAGCCCTCAGTCCCTCAGATGTGGACAAGTAAAAGACCATTTCTTCCTAGCCATGACAAAGCTAAGAGGTTGAATTTCTCCATCTGCAAGCTGTTGGCTACAGAAATGTTGTCTTTCCTCCTGGTGGACACAGAGGATTTTCGAGACCTTATGTCCGTTGCAGTGCCCCAGTACCAGTTGCCACTACTTCTCAAAGAAAGCTGTGCCTGCGCTACACCAGCATGTCGCACACAAAATCACCGCTTCCTTGAGAAACTCTGTGTGTGACAGGGTGCATTTCACCACAGACACTTGGACGAGTAGACATGGACAGGGGCGTTACATTTCGGTGACTGGGCACTGGGTAACTACGGCGACATCAGGAAAAGGGGCTGCTGTCTAATTCTTGCCATCCCCATGAGTTGCTCGTCGATCCTCTGTATCTAGAAGTTCCTCCACTGTTTCTGCCTCCTCAACCTCCTCTTGGTCCTCCACCTGCACCCAAAGCCTGTCTGGTAATGCCACCCCCGTTGTAACTGCGCAGAAGGAATCCTGCACACCTCCTCACTATGCTGTCACCAGGGCTCAATGGCATAAGGCAGTGTTTACATTGAAATGCCTGGGAAATGTTAGTCAGACAGCTGAGGAGTTGTGGTCAGCTCTGGAGACCGAGTTCCATCAATAGTTGTCTCCACTCAACCTGCAGCCAGGGAAGGCTGTGTGCGACAATGCTGCAAACCTGGGTGTGGCCCTTCGCCGGGGCAATGTCACACATGTGCTTTGTACGGCTCCTGTTTTGAATCTGGTTGTCCAGCAATTTTTATCCCACTATCCCAGACTAGATGGGCTTTTCAGAGGGCATGGTCGCTGTGCGCTCACTTCCACCGTTCGCATCCCGCAGCTCGACGACTTGCATCTCTACAGAAGTCGTTAGGCCTGCCAGTTCACCGGCTGAAATGCGATGTGCCCACATTGTGGAATTCAACTCTGCACATGTTGCAGCAACTGTGGCAGCAACGACGAGCCCTGGTGCAATACATTATGATGTATAGCCTGGGCCAACGAAATCAAGAGGTGGGGCAAATCACACTGCAGGAGTGGTCTCAGATCAGGGACCTATGCACCCTTCTGCACAGTTTTGAAATAGCAATGAAGATGTTTGGTGCTGACGATGCCATTATCAGCATGACCCTTCCGGTGATTTACATGCTAGAGCACACCTTACACAGTGTTTGAAGTCAGGTGGTGGAACAAGAGGAGGAGGAGGAACAGGAGGAGTCGTATGCGGAAGGGACAATGTCTCCAAGGTCAAGAAGGTTGGCAGCAACAAGGCGGCTGGCATTGGAGGCTGGGGGAGAGGGATTACTGAGGGTGCATGGTAGCAGCCAAACTGTTGAGGAAGGTGCAGGAGGCGAGGAAGAAGTGCAGGACGAACTGGCATTGGGCATGGAAGACTCATCAGATGAGGGAGACCTTGATCAAATTTCTGTTGTGCGAGATTGGGGGGAGAGGGCAGATGAAGGAAGCATGATTCTCACCTTGCCACCACCAAGACAACAAGGACTTGGTCCTTCTGGATGCGCAAGACACATGAGTGCCTTCTTGCTGCACTACCTGCAACATCACCCTCGGATTGTCAGAATCTGAAGTAATGCCGACTACTGGGTTGCCACACTCTTAGATCCCCGGTACAAAAGTAAATTTGGCGAAATAATTCCTGCCATAGAAAGGGATTCACGCATGCAGGCGTATCAGCAGAGACTGTTACAGAATCTAACATCTGCTTTTCCACAAAACACCAGTGGTGCACGTAGTGAATCTCTGAGTTCTAACTTGCCAACTATGGGATTATCGAGTCATCACTCAAAACCGTAACAGTAACATCGCATCTGGTGGTAACAGCAATTTTTTGCAATCGTTTCAAGATTTTTTTAGACCATCCTTTGCAAGGCCACAGGAGACAAGAAGTCTGACGCACAGCCAACGCCTAGAGAGGATGGTTCAAGAGTATCTCCAAGATAACATCGACGTTATGACTGTGGAACTGGACCCTTGCTCATTTTGGGCTTCAAATCTTGAAAAATGGCCTGAGCTCGCCACTCATGCCTTGGAGATCTTGTCATGCCCCGCAGCCAGCGTTCTCTCTGAACGTGTGTTCAGCGCTGCTTATGGTGTGCTGACAGATAAGCGCATGCGGCTGTCCAGTGACAATGTAGACAGACTAACATTCCTCAAGATGAACAAATCCTGGATCCACAAGGACTTTTCTACCCCTGTGTCATCTTGGAGAGACTGAAAGCTTGATGATTTTTGAAAATCACCTCACCAACAGTTTTTAAAAAACTCTGGCGAAATTGATGCCACTTAAGTGGTGTTTGTGGCCGAATTTTTGGAAAAAATGGAGACTCTTTATTTAGTCCCCTTGCTGAGTTTTACATGATGTTGCCATCGTCAATTCAAGGTGAGTGGGGTCATCTGCAGAGTTGTTTACTCATACTATGGCCTGGGATTCAGAGGTCTGCTCAAAAGATTCAGTGTCTGCAAGTCAGCAGAGTAGCCCAGCCACCGACCACCTGTTTACCTAACTACTATTTTGTAACGGCATCTAGCCCAGAAAATCCATTTGGGCCTACTAGAATTTAGTGCTACTCAGCAGCGTACTTCACCCATGAAGCAAGCTACACCGCCTGTTTAGCTAAATACTATTTTGTAACGGCATCTAGCCCAGGAAATCCTTTTGGGCCTAGTAGAATTTAGTGCTACTCAGCAGTGTACCCCACCCATGAAGCAAGCTACACCGCCTGTTTACCTAACTACTATTTTGTAATGGCATCTAGCCCAGGAAATCCATTTGGGCCTAGTAGAATTTAGTGCTACTCAGCAGTGCACTTCACCCATGAAGCAAGCTACACCGCCTGTTTAACTAAATACTATTTTGTAACGGCATCTAGCCCAGGAAATCCTTTTGGGCCAAGTAGAATTTGGTGCTACTCAGCAGCGTACTCCACCCATGAAGCAAGCTACACCGCCTGTTTACCCAACTGCTATTTTGTAACGGCATGTAGCCCAGGAAATCCTTTTGGGCCTAGTAGAATTTAGTGCTACTCAGCAGCGTACCCCACCCATGAAGCAAGCTACACCGCCTTTTTACCTAACTGCTATTTTGTAACGGCATGTAGCCCAGGAAATCCTTTTGGGATTAGTAAAATTTAGTGCTACACATCAGCGTACCCCACCCATAAAGCAAGCTACACCACCTGTTTACCTAAATACTATTTTGTAACGGCATCTAGCCCAGGAAATTCTTT
This sequence comes from Ranitomeya imitator, assembly GCF_032444005.1. Classification (NCBI taxonomy): domain Eukaryota; kingdom Metazoa; phylum Chordata; class Amphibia; order Anura; family Dendrobatidae; genus Ranitomeya; species Ranitomeya imitator. Next base: position 462,845,559 of record NC_091287.1, on the reverse strand, counting down.
TGGGCCTAATAGAATTTGGTGCTACTCAGCAGCGAACCCACCCATGAAGCAAGCTACACCGCCTGTTGATCTAATTACTAATTTTTAACTGCACCTAGCCCAGGAAATCGTTTTGTAACTAATAGCATTTTGTGCTACTCAGCAGAGTACCCCACCCATGAAGCAAGCTACACCGCCTGTTTACCTAAGTACTATTTTGTAATGGTATCTAGCCCAGGAAATCCTTTTGGGCCTAGTAGAATTTGGTGCTACTCAGCTGCGTACCCCACCCATGAAGCAAGCTACACCGCCTGTTTACCTAAGTACTATTTTGTAACGACATCTAGCCCAGGAAATCCTTTTGAGCCTAATAGAACTTGGTGCTGTTGATCTAATTACTATATTTTAACTGCATCTAGCCCAGGAAATTGTTTTGTACCTAATAGCATTTTGTGCTACTCAGCAGAGTACCCCACCCATGAAGCAACCAACCCCGCCTGTTGATCTAATTACTAATTTTTAACTGCATCTAGCCCAGGAAATCGTTTTGTACCTAATAGCATTTTGTGCTACTCAGCAGAGTACCCCACACATGAAGCAAGCTACACCGCCTGTTTACCTAAGTACTATTTTGTAATGGCATCTGGCCCAGGAAATCCTTTTGGGCCTAGTAGAATTTGGTGCTACTCAGCAGCATACTTCACCCATGAAGCAAGCTACACCGCCTGTTTACCTAACTACTATTTTGTAATGGCATCTGGCCCAGGAAATCCTTTTGGGCCTAGTAAATATTAGTGCTACTCAGCAGCGTACCCCACCCATGTAGCAAGCTACACCGCCTGTTTACCCAAGTACTATTTTGTAATGGCATCTGGCCCAGGAAATCCTTTTGGGCCTAGTAGAATTTGGTGCTACTCAGCAGCATACTTCACCCATGAAGCAAGCTACACCGCCTGTTTACCTAACTACTATTTTGTAATGGCATCTAGCCCAGGAAATCCTTTTGGGCCTAGTAGCAATTTTTGCTACTCAGCAGAGTACCCCACCCATGAAGCAAGCTACACTGCCTTTTTCCTTTCTCAATCTAACCCCTCGGCTCTGGGGTGTCCACTCTCCCTCAAACTGTCTCCTTCTCACAGTTGGACTACCACGTGTTTTCACACTGTGGCGAATCTTTTGGCCCAGGCATAAGAAGTCGTTGAGGTAATGGATAATATATGCCGCCTTGCAAACGTCCATGACGACACATTCGAGGAAGCAACTAAACGCCTCAAATAGTGAGCAGGATATGGAGCACCCCATGGGCAAACAGTGATCTATGTAGTATGCTCCTTCACAGAAGCAGCCCAATGGGAGGACACTATTCGGAGGCAAAGGTAGTAACCGGAACACCCCCTCAATGTCTGTTTTGGCCATTAGGGTGCCCATTACCAACTTCTTGACCCACCTGATTGCCTCGTCAAAGGAGGTACCGTACATAGTACTGTACTTGGTTCTGCGTCGATGTTGTCGTTTACTGACCTGCCCCTTGGATATGACAAATGGTGGATTAGTCTGAATGTATTGGGTTCATTTTTTGGCACAACTCCCAACGGGGGTACCACTAGGTCTTCTAAGGAAAGTGTTCTGAATGGACCCCCCGCCATTCTACCTAAAGATATTTCTTTATTTATTTTTTTGGTCAAGATGTCTGGGTGTTGGTAGTGTGCATTAGGAGTCGAGTTCCGGCCGCTGCACAGGGGGAATTTCGAACCATGTCTGCCGCGGTCTCCCATTCTGCATCGGCCGCAGTAGAGCCTGCTCAGCGGAGACCTTGGTCCCAGCGTCTCACTGAATCTGATACTGTGCAAAGGGTTACTGCTGCCTCTCCATGCTCTGCTATTGTACCCTGCACTGGTCTGCGGCGCGCAGGCTTTTCTGGGACTAAGTCCTGCTTTGCACACACTGAGCATGCACAGGGTAAGATCTCTCAGTGGAGATCAAGGGTCACATGCTCAGGTACTGCAGCAACTTCCATTGGTCCTCCAGGAAGGTCCTGTACCTGATCAAGTTCTGTGGCAGCCTTCCATTGGTCCTTCTTGGAAGGTCCTGTAGGTGCTACAGCTATAAAAGGTTCTCATGAATGCACAGCCATGCGCTAGTATCAAATACTTACGAGCTCAGTACCAGTGTGGTCGTGTGTGTGGTCAGGGACCCGGCTGAAATAAGCCCCTAGAATGCTGGCACCTCCGGCGAGGAGTTTTGTGTATGCAGTCAGGGACTCGGCTGAAATAAGCCCCTAGAATGCTGGCACCTCCAGCGAGGAGTTTATGTCTGAATTTAGGGCTGGCTAATAGCCATTAGAATTCTGGCTCCACCGGAGAGGAGCTGCGTGTTGGTTGGACTGCATGACCACTGTCGACTCTACACAGTAGCTGTGTCCCCTGTGAGCTAAACAGGGCACAGTGTTCTCTTTACTACGGGCTCTGTGAAGTAACAGAGTTCGTTTGTACTAATTTGCTTCGCTGCCTTGCTTAGCAGCAGGTTATTTCCTGCACGGTGGATCCCGGGTTGCGAATGCGCCTATCTCAGCTAATAAATATATTCGGTGCGTTCCGCCAACCCTAACAGAGTGATTTTAGATTTTTACTCCAGCCTTTCTTGATTGTCGAAGGGCATGACATGCCTATATCTGTGTCTCCTCCTCATTTTACTCCTCCACCTCTTTTCTTTTCGCATGACTATATGTAGTTGTGATTTTTCCATGTGTTTGTTGTGTCTTCTGAGCAGTTTGTCAGCTTTTGGACACCTTTTAAAGGTGTTTTCTATGTGTTTTTTATGTGTTTGTATGTGTTTGTGTTTGCCTGCCATTGGTTTCAATGGGGTTCGACGGTGTTCGTCAAACCTTCGACGAACACGTCCCTGTTCGACGAACCGAACCCGAACACTAGGGAGGTGGCTCAACACTACTCTAGTCACAATACATCTTATAAGTTAGAAGGCCTAGAAGAAATTTCATATAATTCATATAAAATAAAATTAGAAAATAGCAAGGGTAGGGTGATTTCTCCATGGACTATGGTCACTTTTGATTCTTTTAGAAGTATGTGACTCCTAATAAATCAGATGCCTCACTCTCTATCCTGCCTATCATCAAGACTGGCTTGAAATCAGGCCTTTGTGTTTCGCTTCTACTTCAAGTTTTGGCTTACAAATGCTGATGCAAAAATGCTGAACAAAACACTTATGAGTAAAGGTATGTTCTAGATGTTAGCATATATTGGAAATTTCTCTGGCAGGAAATATGCAAAATAGTATAGTAAAGGCAAAGCTAACAAAAAGCCAACAAAATCCTAACCTAATTGATCTGCAGTGTATATCAAATCCACAGTATTCCAATATATGCTGTAGATTTTCCAAGGGAATTTCACCCTGTGCATAGAGTGAAATCCTTGAGAAGACCATTGCAAAATCTACCACTGAATACTGTATGTTGATTTAGTACAGCAGATTTTAGCTGCTTCACAACCTAGCCGTATCCATACGTCCAGGTTGGGAAGTACTTTTTTTGTTCATTCTGCCTCCAAAAATTTGGAATAGAAAGAGTTCAAAATTGTGCCTGAAAAAGGTATCCATAAAAATATGAACTCATCCAGCAAAAAACAAGCCCTAACATGACTGTCAGCCGAAATATGGAAAAAGTATACCTCTCAAAACATAGCAATAAAAAATCCTGTTTTTGCAAAAAAAGGGGTCATTTAGTGTTTGACACACAAGCATAAAAATCTATATAACTCTGGTATTTCTGTAATCCCACCTACCCAAGCAATAAATTAGTCTAATCACTTATAATGCATGAGGAAGAGCATTAATAATAAATAAATAAAACCAATTCTTGACCTGCCGTTGATTTGTTCATCTTGGTTCTCAAAGATTTCAGTATGGCTCAGCTCACAATTACCTTGCACTCTACGCTGATTGCTTATACCGGGGTTTCATTGTAAATCTCTAATATACATGATTCAGACTGAACCCCCTGCAGAAGATTCCCGATAATGAGGCAGATGAAGGTACTGTGTACGCCGTCTGTCCTGTGATCCGGCTGTGTCCGTATTTTAAGGATTGCATCAAAGTGCCTGAAAAGAAGGACAATGCTAAACAGAGGCAAGATGGAGTCCGGAGTAAACCCTGCTTCCTCATTAGAGTGAATGGATCCCTTAGGGGTTTCATGTGAATCACATCATTCAGAGTTTTAGATGGAAACTACAGTATAAGTGCTTTGCATAGAGCGCAGGACAAATGCGATCCCAAATATTATGTAAACCGTTCTTGATAAAAGTTTCAACTCAATCCATAAAAAAAAACAAGTTCCCACTCAGGTCCATCATATGTTTACGGAAATATAAGAGACTTCCATATTACTGTTAGTACAAAAGCTCTAAAAAAGCTAAATTAAATCTAGTGAATTCTTCACTACCAAATTCAAATGCCCCTCTCTCTTCATAGCCCTAGTGTTCCTAAACCACATTTAGCATAAATATGTTTGGCATTTCTGTAGCAATGAGAGCTCAATAAATTTACAGGTGCATGTCTCCAGAAGCATAATGTACTGGGCACTTCAATAGCTCATTTGCAATTTTCACTCAGCAACATTTGCTGCTGCTTCTTTCTGGAAAACACCCATGGAGTCAAAATCATCACTACACATGTGGATAAATTCCCAAAGGAGTATAATTTAAAAAATGGGGTAATTTGAGGAGGGATTCTTCTAGCAATAAAGGGCTTCTGTATATGTAGTCTGTAAAGTATTCTAGGAAAATATGTGCTTCAGGTCCAGGAGGTAAATAGCTCTCTGTCCTTCCTGAGTCTTGCCGTGTGGCCAAGCAGTACTATACAGCCACATACAGTGGATACGGAAAGTATTCAGACCCCTTTTAATTTTTCACTCTTTGTTTCATTGCAGCCATTTGGTAAATTCAAAAAAGTTCATTTTTTTCTCATTAATGTACACTCTGCACCCCATCTTGGCTGAAAAAAACAGAAATATAGAAATTTGTGCAAATTTATTAAAAAAGAAAAACTGAAATATCACATGGTCATAAATATTCAGACCCTTTGCTCAGTATTGAGTAGAAGCACCCTTTTGAGATAGTACAGCCATAAGTCTTCTTGGGAATGATGCAACAAGTTTTTCACACCTGGATTTAGGGATCCTCTGCCATTCTTCCTTGCAGATCCTCTCCAAGTCCGTTGGATTGGATGGTGAAGGTTGATGGACAACCATTTTCAGGTCTCTCCAGAGATGCTCAATTGGGTTTAGATTAGGGATCTGGCTGGGCCAGTCAAGAATGGTCACAGAGTTGTTCTGAAGCCACTCCTTTGTTGATTTATATATGCTTAGGGTCATTGTCTTGTTCGTGTGATAGAAATATTTATATCATGTAGATCTCACTTGCATGTATACTCCTCTATAATCATATATACTCATATAAACGCAAATATATCTATATACACTATAATCAATTGCTTAAAATGGCTGATATAAACTTATATAAACCAGACAGACTGTTCGGTGATTTCCACCCAAAAAAGCGGAAGAACTCCAGATGTCTTAAGTGCTGATCAGATGTCTCAACTTTGTCCTAAATACCGAGAGCTACATTTTAGTTGCTTAATCAGCAATCATATGTGCATTAATCACAATATTCCATATATATTCAGATAACCAATAACAGAGGAGCTAGACAATATGGTAATTAACTAACCACCCCTAACCACTCCTTTCTATATGCAATTATAAAACTATGTATGTACAATAAATGATCAGTATTGATGGAATGCTTTTCTGTCACAATGGTGTACAGATTCATTCTTGAGCGCTCAAATTACTCAGTCTTATTGGGAACGGCCGCAGCACACACGGGATAGATTTATCCAACCCAAATTTCCATATCATTGGAAGGTGAACCTTCAGCCAAGTCTGAGGTCCAGAGCACTCTGGGAGAGGTTTTCATCCAGAATATCTCTGTACTTGGCTGCATTCATGTTTCCTTCAATGGCAACCAGTCATCCTGTCCCTGCAGCTGAACAACACCCCTTCATGATGCTTCCACCACCATGTTTCACTATTGGGCTTGTATTGGGCAGGTGATGAGCAGTGCTTAGTTTTCTCCACACATACTGCTTAAAATTATCATCAAAAAGGTCTATCTTCGTCTCATTAGACCAGTGAATCCAATTTCTCTTAGTTTGGAAGTCCTACTTGTGTTTTATAGCAAACTCTATGCGGGCTTTCTTTTGTCTTGCACTAAGGAGAGGTTTCTGTCTACCACTCTGCCATAAAGGTCCAACTGGTGGAGGGCTGCACTGATAGTTGACTTTGTGGAACATTCTCCCATCTCCCTACTGCATCTCTAGAGCTTAGACACAGTGATCTTGGGTTCTTCTTTACCTCTCTTACCAATGCTCTTCTCCCACGATTGATCAGATTGGCTGGCCAGGTCTAGGAAGACTTCTGGTGGTCCCATATTTCTTCCATTTAAGGATTATGGAGGCCACTGTGCTCTTAGGAACCTTGAGTACTGCAGAATTTATTTTGTAACCTTGACCAGATGTGTGACTTGCCATAATTCTGTCTTTGAGCTCCTTGGCCAGTTCTTTGACCTCATGTTTCTCATTTGGTCTGACATGCACTGTGAGCTGTGAGGTCTTACATAGACATTGCATACGGATGTCATACTGATGTCACACTGTTACTAGATACGAGGAAATCGCACTGTCGAATTGCAAACAGATTACATACGGATCACTATTCGGGAACATTTGTGTGATTCTCGGCCATCATAATTGGACCGATTTTTTATACAGTAAGTGTGACTCCAGCCTTATGGGGAGTTTGGCAGTTCTGGAACTTAAGGTGCTCTCACAGTGGGTAATGGCACTAAATTATGGCACTCCTTCCTTCTTTTTTTTGCACTGTGCCTTGAAAATAGTTACGGATTATACTGATTACATGTGGGGTGTTGGTGTACTCAGGAAAAATGGCACAGCAAACTAAAGGTACCTTCACACTGACCAACTTCCCTGCACTGTCAGCGCTGGCCAGCCGTAAAGCAGATTACAGCGGTGACGTCACCGCTGTGCTTTACGGCCGGCCAGTGCTCACAGTCAGTGCAGGAAGCACAGCGCCGGGGGACAGACACCGGAATGTAAGTATGTAGTGTTTTTTTTTTACATTAGCACTTGGTAAATCTAGATACATTTCTTGAAGGGTTTAGTTTCCAAAATGTCATCATTTATGGGGGAATTCTACTTTTTAAACACATCAGGTGTTCTCCAAACCAGACATGGCGTTCATAAATGATTCCAGCCAATTTTGCCTTCAAAAAGTCAAATGCTGGTCCTTTCCTTCCAAGCCCTGCCGTACTCCCAATCAGTAGTTTCCCCCCACATACGAGGTATCAGTGTACTCAGGAGAAATTGCATAAAAATTAAATGGTGCAATTTCTCCCATTTTCACTGTGAAAATAAAAATTGGGTCAAAAAGAACATTTCTATGGGAAAAATTTGATTTACTTTTCACGGCTCCATGTTAAAAATCTATGAAGCGCCCAAGGCATCAAGGGGCTCACTACACATATAGATACATTCATCGAGAGGTTTAGTTTCCAAAAAGGTGTCTCTTAGGGTGGGTTTCCACATCAAGGACTCTCCAAATGCAACATGGCATCCACTAATGATTCCAGACAATTTTACGTTTAAAAACTAGAACTTTCCACTACATATAGGATATCAATATATCAGAGTACTCAGGAAAAATTGTACAATTGATGGGCTCTATTTTCTCCTGATACCCTTTGTTGAAAAAATGGGATTTTTCATTTTCATGGCTCAACGTTATAAATTTCTGTGAAGAACATGGGGGTTCAAGGTGCTCACCACACAAGACAAGTTCAAAGAGGGGTCTAGCTTCCCAAAAAAGTAATTTGTAGGTGGTTTGCACTGTTTAGGCACACCGGGAGCTTTTAAAACATGACACAGTGTCCACTCTCGATTCCAGCCAATTTTTTGCTCCAAAACTCAAACTCTGCTCTTTCAGTCCAAGCCCTGTCATTCACCAAAACAGTAGTCATTCCCCACAAAAAAATATGTTTCAAAAATTAAAGGGCATATAATTAAAAGTTTGAAAATTGATACATTTTCTCCAAATTTCTGATTTTTTCACAAATAAAACTCATATCAAACAAATTTTTATCACTATCATAGAGTACAATATATCTTGAAAGAACTATCTCAGTTATTACCACATAAATTGACACTGGTCAGAAATGTAAAATTTGGTCTGGTCATGATGATGGAAAAAGGCTTGGGAGGTGAAGCGATTAATGCATATTTTTTGGCTTTTGTGGATGTGCCTCGAAAGTGGTTTAACACCTAATGCGATCCTTAGATATGGCTTTATAGGTTGGCTAGTACTCTATTGAGTATTGGCACGCCTTATATCTGTTTTGGAGCTCATATGTAGCTTTGGTTTGATTATACATTTTGTAAAATCCTGCAAAAATTTTTCTGAGGCTGAATGCCAATGCATGGCAACATTTTTAGATTTATATTTTTAAATTATTAAGAAAACCATGTATCATTTTATTTACACTTCACAAAAAATTGCTACTAAGTTTTGGTATATTACATAAAATACTGAATGGAATACAGTTAAGTCTGTGGCTGAAACGTGAATAAATGTGAAAAAATTCATGGGGTATTAACCCCTTTCTGACCTTGGACGGGATAGTACTTCCGAGGTCAGATCCCCGCTTTGATGCAGGGCTCCGGCAGTGAGCCTGCATCAAAGCCGGGACATGTCAGCTATTTTGAACAGCTGGCATATGCCCGCAATAGCGGCGGGTGAAATCGCGATTCACCCGCTGCTATTAACTAGTTAAATGTTACTGTCAAATGCTGACAGTGGCATTTAACCGGCGCTTCTGGCCATCCAGCCGGAAATGAGCTCATCGCTGACCCCGTCACATGATCGGGGTCAGAGATGCATCAGAATGGTGACCATAGAGGTCCTTGAGACCTCTATGGTTACTGATCCCGGCTAGCTGTTAGCGCCACCCTGTGGTCGGCGCTCATAGCAAGCGTGTTATTAAGCTACAGAGCAGCGATCTGATGATCGCTGCTATGTAGCAGAGCCAATCAAGTTGTGCCAGCTTCTAGCCTCTCATGGAAGCTATTGAAACATGGCAAAAGTAAAAAAAGTTTAAAAAAAATGTGAAAAAAATAAAAAAAATATAAAAGTTTAAATCACCCCCCTTTCGCCCCATTCAAAATAAATCAATAATAAGAATCAAATCTACAAATATTTGGTATTGCCGCATTCAGAATTGCCCGATCTATCAATATAAAAAGGATTAATCTGATCGCTAAACGGCGTAGCGAGAAAAAAAATTAAAAACGCCAGAATTACGTTTTTTTGGTCACCGCCGGTTATTGTATTTTAATTCAATGTCGTGATCAAAAGAACGTATCTGCACCAAAATGGTATCATTAAAAATGCAAGCTCAGCATGCAAAAAATAAGTGCTTAACCCACCCCAGATCATGAAAAATGGAGACGCTACGGGTATTGGAAAATGGCGCAATTGCTTTTTTGCAAAGTTTGGAATTATTTTTCACCACTTAGATAAAGGAGAACCTAGACATATTTGGTATCTGTGAACTCGAAATGACCTGGAGAATCATAATGGCCAGTCACTTTTAGCATTTATTGAACACCTAGTAAAAGCCAAACAAAAAACAAGTGTGGGATTGCACTTTTTTGCAATTTCACCGCACTTGGAATTTTTTTCCCATTTTCTAGTACATGACATGTTAAAACCAATGATTTCGTTCAAAAGTTCAACTTGTTTCACAAAAAATAAGCTCTCACATGGCCATATTGATGGAAAAATAAAAAAGTTATGGCTCTGGGAAGGAGGGGAGCGAAAAACAAACACGGAAAAACGGAAAATCCCAAGGTCATGAAGGGATTAATACTTTTTCAAGGCAGTGTACAGCCAGTGTACTTCATTCACCAGACAGAAGCCAAATAAAAAACAGTTTTTCGGGCCATCAGTAAGTTATCTTTTTAAATTGTATAGGAAAGAATAGCAGAATGCACTTCCCTAAACAGAGGGGCAACACAACAAATGTATTCATTATGGCATACAATTTTTTTTCATTGCAATCAATGGGTAACTTACAGTACAGTGGGCTACTCTATGGCTATACCACTATTGGGAAAAGAGAATAGAGTGCACACAGAGCCAAAGATTGATTTATGCAGCTAAACCCTAACAATTCGAGAAAGGTTTCCAATGTTACTTATAAAGTATCAGCTTACAGATCAACAACATAAGAAATAATTTCTGACATTGTGCAACAAAGTGAGATGAGATTTTATATGGAAATTAAAAGAAATGACAACACCCTATAAAAGCTTAATAATCTTAAGAAAATAAAGTTGTTAAAATAGGTATGGCTCTTATAGTGAAACAAAACTGTTAGGAACTGCACCCAGTCTCAACACACAAGCTTAATTTTTACTTACCTTCAATATGCTGCTGTGTTTTGCAAAAGTGTGAATTATTATTTCCAAAATCCACAGCATGTTCTAGAATCTCTTAATTCCACGCAGCGTGCTACCAATATCATTCCATTTGTTGAAAAGTTTTTTAAGCAGCACTATTTGCTTAATATAGTGTGGTCTGCTGTCAGAAGTGGTTTACTGCTGCATACTTAATTAGAATAGTTTCTAGTCTTACACCCTCAATGGTAGTTTAGGTATTTTACATTGTGAAATATAAATTAACTGTTTTTGGATATCCTTTGCACATCTTTGTGTATATGTATACACGGTGGCACAGTGGTTAGCACTGCAGCCTTGCAGCGCTGGAGTCCTGGGTTCTAATCCCACCCAGGACAATATCTGCAAAGAGTTTGTATGTTCTCTCTGTGTTTGCGTGGGTTTCCTCCGGTTTCCTCCCACATTCCAAAGACATACTGATAGGATATTTAGATTTTGAGCCCCATCGGGGACAGTGATGATAATGTGTGTAAACTGTAAAGCGCTGCGGAATATGTTAGCGCTATATAAAAATAAAGATTATTATTATGTACTTTGGTTTATAATATTTTATGACAATAAAACTTGTTAAATCAAACTAGGCAAGAATAAGCGATTGAAGTTGTTAAAGAAAATATTTCACAAGTTTTTTTTCCATCTAATTAGAGAGGAGCATAATATAGAGACAGAAACCCTGGTTCCAGCATAGCCAACAGTAGCCAACAAAGCAGTAAATATCCAGAAAAGAGAATGTGAAAGGCAGCACTCACTGAGTGCTACCTTTCACATTCTATTTTCTGAGACTTAAAAGCAAATTCAAAAAATCACAGAAAAATGTGTTTTCAAATAAAGCGGTTGTACGTTTCCTCTAACTCTTTGCCCTGGCTGTGTGTTTTGGTTCATTGTCATGCTGGAAGACCCAGTCACGACCCATCTTCAATACTCTAACTGAGAGAAGGAGGTTGTTGTCCAAAATCTCGCAATACATGTCTCTGTCCATCCTCCTTCAATATGGTGCAGTCGTACTGTCCCATTTGCAGAAAAGCAGCCCCAAAGTATAATTTTTCCTCCACCATGCTTCACGGCTGGGATGATGTTCTTGAGGTTGTACTCTCCTTCAAAAATGGTGAGTGTAGTTGATACCAACAAGTTCTATTTTGGTCTCATCTGACCACATGACCTTCTCCCATGCCTCCTCCGGATCATCCACATAGTCATTGGTGACTTTTAAACGAGCCTGGACATGTGCTGCTGTGAGCTGGGGTACCTTGTGTGCACTGCAGGATTTTATTCCATTATTGCGTAGTGTGTTACTAAAAGTAATGTTTGATACTGCTGTCCCAGCTCTATTCAGGTCATTGGTCCTCAGGTATAGTTCTGGGCTGATACCTGAACTTTCTCAGGATCATCCTTACTCCATGAGTCACAATCTTGCACGGAGCCCCAGACAGAGGAATATAGATAGTAGTAAAAAGGACAGCGCTTCAAACGTAGGTGATAAAAATCACATTTTATTCTGCCTCCTGTGGCAACGTTTCGATCTAAAAAATCTTTCTCAAGCGCAGTACAGGAGTGTTTCAACCCAAACTTTATAGTGCAAACCCCACCCCTCACTTAGACATGTACCAATGAAAACTAAACACAGTAAGCCTCTATACAGACATTCAAAATAGCCCCATATTTCCCCACACTGACTGCTAGCACATCGGCAGAAAATACATCGAACCCCGATTGCTAATATACAAACAAACACATGATATAGCTGCAGACACATGTCCCCACAGAGAACGTTTGTAAACATTGGCAGTACCTCCGTTGTCATAGCTGGAGAGGTCTGGTGTCCAATGATGTCTAGACACCGGGACATGCGCACATGGAAGGAGACTGGATTGGTACAGAGCCATTTGGAGGAAGTGCCTTTGTCGACATCAGAACAAGGATGCTATGACAACAGAGGTGCTGAAAGCTGATTGGTGCTGCTAATGTGACATGTGACCAACAAGTCTGGGCCTAGGGTTATGAAACAGCTGGATAGAAGAAGGGAAAACTACATCCAACATAAGTGGGAAAAAGCGAGATTGTGGTGGAAGAGAGAATAACATAGTAACATAACATAGTTAGTAAGGCCGAAAAAAGACATTTGTCCATCCAGTTCAGCCTATATTCCATCATAATAAATCCCCAGATCTACGTCCTTCTACAGAACCTAATAATTGTATGATACAATATTGTTCTGCTCCAGGAAGACATCCAGGCCTCTCTTGAACCCCTCGACTGAGTTCGCCATCACCACCTCCTCAGGCAAGCAATTCCAGATTCTCACTGCCCTAACAGTAAAGAATCCTCTTCTATGTTGGTGGAAAAACCTTCTCTCCTCCAGACGCAAAGAATGCCCCCTTGTGCCCGTCACCTTCCTTGGTATAAACAGATCCTCAGCGAGATATTTGTATTGTCCCCTTATATACTTATACATGGTTATTAGATCGCCCCTCAGTCGTCTTTTTTCTAGACTAAATAATCCTAATTTCTCTAATCTATCTGGGTATTGTAGTTCTCCCATCCCCTTTATTAATTTTGTTGCCCTCCTTTGTACTCTCTCTAGTTCCATTATATCCTTCCTGAGCACCGGTGCCCAAAACTGGACACAGTACTCCATGTGCGGTCTAACTAGGGATTTGTACAGAGGCAGTATAATGCTCTCATCATGTGTATCCAGACCTCTTTTAATGCACCCCATGATCCTGTTTGCCTTGGCAGCTGCTGCCTGGCACTGGCTGCTCCAGGTAAGTTTATCATTAACTAGGATCCCCAAGTCCTTCTCCCTGTCAGATTTACCCAGTGGTTTCCCATTCAGTGTGTAATGGTGATATTGATTCCCTCTTCCCATGTGTATAACCTTACATTTATCATTGTTAAACCTCATCTGCCACCTTTCAGCCCAAGTTTCCAACTTATCCAGATCCATCTGTAGCAGAATACTATCTTCTCTTGTATTAACTGCCTTACATAGTTTTGTATCATCTGCAAATATCGATATTTTACTGTGTAAACCTTCTACCAGATCATTAATGAATATGTTGAAGAGAACAGGTCCCAATACTGACCCCTGCGGTACCCCACTGGTCACAGCGACCCAGTTAGAGACTATACCATTTATAACCACCCTCTGCTTTCTATCACTAAGCCAGTTACTAACCCATTTACACACATTTTCCCCCAGACCAAGCATTCTCATTTTGTGTACCAACCTCTTGTGCGGCACGGTATCAAATGCTTTGGAAAAATCGAGATATACCACGTCCAATGACTCACCGTGGTCCAGTCTATAGCTTACCTCTTCATAAAAACTGATTAGATTGGTTTGACAGGAGCGATTTCTCATAAACCCATGCTGATATGGAGTTAAACAGTTATTCTCATTGAGATAATCCCTCAGAAACCCTTCAAATATTTTACCAACAATAGAGGTTAGACTTACTGGCCTATAATTTCCAGGTTCACTTTTAGAGCCCTTTTTGAATATTGGCACCACATTTGCTATGCGCCAGTCCTGCGGAACAGACCCTGTCGCTATAGAGTCACTAAAAATAAGAAATAATGGTTTATCTATTACATTACTTAGTTCTCTTAGTACTCGTGGGTGTATGCCATCCGGACCCGGAGATTTATCTATTTTAATCTTATTTAGCCGGTTTCGCACCTCTTCTTGGGTTAGATTGGTGACCCTTAATATAGGGTTTTCATTGTTTCTTGAGATTTCACCTAGCATTTCATTTTCCACCGTGAATACCGTGGAGAAGAAGGTGTTTAATATGTTAGCTTTTTCCTCGTCATCTACAACCATTCTTTCCTCACTATTTTTTAAGGGGCCTACATTTTCAGTTTTTATTCTTTTACTATTGATATAGTTGAAGAACAGTTTGGGATTAGTTTTACTCTCCTTAGCAATGTGCTTCTCTGTTTCCTTTTTGGCAGCTTTAATTAGTTTTTTAGATAAAGTATTTTTCTCCCTATAGTTTTTTAGAGCTTCAATGGTGCCATCCTGCTTTAGTAGTGCAAATGCTTTCTTTTTACTGTTAATTGCCTGTCTTACTTCTTTGTTTAGCCACATTGGGTTTTTCCTATTTCTAGTCCTTTTATTCCCACAAGGTATAAACCGCTTACACTGCCTATTTAGGATGTTCTTAAACATTTCCCATTTATTATCTGTATTCTCATTTCTGAGGATATTGTCCCAGTCTACCAGATTAAGGGCATCTCTAAGCTGTTCAAACTTTGCCTTCCTAAAGTTCAATGTTTTTGTGACTCCCTGACAAGTCCCCCTAGTGAAAGACAGGTGAAACTGCACAATATTGTGGTCGCTATTTCCTAAATGCCCAACCACCTGCAGATTTGTTATTCTGTCAGGTCTATTAGATAGTATTAGGTCTAAAAGTGCTGCTCCTCTGGTTGGATTCTGCACCAATTGTGAAAGATAATTTTTCTTGGTTATTAGCAGAAACCTGTTGCCTTTATGGGTTTCACAGGTTTCTGTTTCCCAGTTAATATCCGGGTAGTTAAAGTCCCCCATTACCAGGACCTCATTATGGGTTGCAGCTTCATCTATCTGCTTTAGAAGTAGACTTTCCATGCTTTCTGTTATATTTGGGGGTTTGTAACAGACCCCAATGAGAATTTTGTTACCATTTTTCCCTCCATGAGTTTCAACCCATATGGACTCGACATCCTCATTCCCTTCGCTAATATCCTCCCTTAAAGTGGACTTTAGACAAGACTTTACATAGAGACAAACCCCTCCTCCTCTCCGATTTTTACGATCCTTTCTAAACAGACTGTAACCCTGTAAGTTAACTGCCCAGTCATAGCTTTCATCTAACCATGTCTCGGTTATTCCCACTATGTCAAAGTTACCTGTAGATATTTCTGCTTCTAGTTCTTCCATCTTGTTTGTCAGGCTTCTGGCGTTTGCGAGCATGCAGTTTAGAGGATTTTGTTTTGTTCCAATCTCCTCACTGTGGATTGTTTTAGAAATGTTCTTACCTCCCTTCTGAGTATGTTTTCCTGGGTCGTCTTTGTTCGAGTCTAATGTTTTTCTTCCCGTCCCCTCTTCTTCTAGTTTAACGCCCTCCTGATGAGTGTAGCGAGTCTTCTGGCGAATGTGTGTTTCCCAGGTTTGTTGAGGTGTAGTCCGTCTCTGGCGAGGAGTCCATCATACCAGTAATTCACACCGTGGTCCAGGAATCCAAATCCTTGTTGTCTGCACCATCGTCTTAGCCAGTTGTTTGCATCAAGGATCCTGTTCCATCTCCTGGTGCCATGCCCGTCTACTGGAAGGATAGAAGAAAAAACTACCTGTGCACCCAGTTCCTTTAGTTTCTTCCCCAACTCTTCAAAGTCCTTGCAGATTGTCGGTAGGTCCTTCCTTGCCGTGTCATTGGTGCCAACATGTATCAGAAGAAATGGGTGGACGTCCTTGGAGCTGAAGAGCTTTGGTATCCTATCGGTCACATCCTTGATCATCGCACCTGGAAGGCAGCATACTTCTCTTGCAGTTATGTCCGGTCTGCAGATGGCTGCTTCGGTGCCTCTCAGTAGTGAGTCTCCCACCACCACCACTCTTCGTTGCTTCTTGGCTGTACTTTTTGCTGTCACTTGTTGCTGTGTGCCCTTTTCTTTTTTGCTTGCTGGTATTGCTTCATTCTTAGGTGTGCCATCTTCATCCTCTACAAAGATTTGATATCGGTTCTTCAGTTGTGTGGTTGGTGATTTCTCCATGGTCTTCTTGCTTCTTTTGGTCACATGCTTCCACTCATCTGCTTTTGGAGGTTCTCTGACACTTTTTGCACCTTCTGTGACCAGTAGAGATGCTTCTGTTCTGTCTAGAAAGTCTTCATTCTCTTTGATGAGTTTCAAAGTTGCTATTCTTTCTTCCAGACCCCGCACCTTTTCTTCTAAAAGGGCCACTAGTCTACACTTCTGACAGGTGAAATTGGATTCTTCTTCTGGTCGATCTGTGAACATGTAGCACATGCTGCAGCTCACCATGTAGGTTGTCACATCTGCCATGTTGCTCCTAGATCCTGCTGACTTGCTGTGCGTTTTCCTTCTTGTGTAATCTACTCAGCCAAGCTCTCTTGCAATAATGTCCTACAGGCAAAAATTCTACAGGCAACGATCTTCTAGCTTAGGGAGACTTCGCTTCTCCCAGAAGGCACCTGGAATATGCAAATTAGCCTCCTGAAGCTTGAATCCCTGGTTTGGTGATGCTTTCGAAGCAGCTGGTCCCGGCTGTACCCAACGATCTTCTAGCTTAGGGAGACTTCGCTTCTCCCAGAAGGCACCTGGAATATGCAAATTAGCCTCCTGAAGCTTGAATCCCTGGTTTGGTGATGCTTTCGAAGCAGCTGGTCCCGGCTGTACCCAACGATCTTCTAGCTTAGGGAGACTTCGCTTGGTGTTTAAGGTGTAAGTGAATAGGCTTGGTGTTTAAGGTGTAAGTGGATTAGGTGGTAATGTTACTAAAAACTCTACTAATAAAACACTGGCTTATCCTACACAAAGACAACTGACAACTTCTGTTACTGGACGGGCTACTCGACTCCATTACTTTGGCAACCACAAAGCGGTGCGCCTATTAGATGAGGGTCACAAAGAGTATGTGCTCCTGTGCATGGCAAGCACTGTATCAAGTGGCCTCTTCTCCTCTTCCTCTCTTCGTCCACCTTAACATCAAGTACAATACAGTCCTCAGAGATGGCACACCAATTACCATTGTTTTCCCCTGCATCACAGCACTCCAAACACCAAACTGACTCTGGTAACCATAGATGGGCAAATTTGCAAAGTTGTTCACACATTCTATTCCATGGGCATCAGAAGTCTGCTCCAAAGATTTGTCCAAGCAGAAACCAGACCCTCGTCAACAGACATTAACCCATAGGGTGGAGGTGATCCTGATGAGACTCAGATACCTGAGACGCACACAGACTGTACTGTGCTGTCCGGGCAGGAAGTGGAGAACTCTCAGAGTGAGGAGAAGGAGAACACAGAGGATGACAATGAGGTTGTAGATCCCAATTGGTGTGAACTCAGAGCATGCAGCTGAGTAGCTCAGCAGAGGAGGTGGAGAAGGAAGAAGAAGGGGAGGTTACGTTGCGACCTCCCCCACAGACACAGAGTGATGCAACAATAACAAGCACTGCATCCTCAGTCACTACACTGGCTGTGGCTAGCAGTGGTCTTGGGTAGTGTTGAGCATTCCGATACTGCAAATATTGGGTATCGGCCAATATTCGCTGTATCGGAATTCCGATACGAGTTCCGATACTTTTGCAATATCAGATACCGGAATCAAAAGTTCCCATAGTGCAATGATGCACTACAATGGAGTGTGGGTGGTGCTTGGGCGGAGACTGCGTGTGTGTGTGTGGGCGGAGTCTGTGTGTGACCATGGGGGGTCTGTGCAGGCCTGCCTGGGGTCTGTACGGAACTCTTGGGGGTCTGTGTGTGCCTTCTGGAGGTCTGTGCGGGCTGCCAGGGGTCTGTGTGTGCCTGCCAAGGGTCTGTGCAGGCCTGCCGGGGCTCTGTGCGGGCAGCCAGGGGTCTCTGCGTGCCTGCCGAGGGTCTATGAGGGCCTGCTGGGGCTCTGTACGGGCTGCTGGGGGTCAGTGCGGGCTGCTGGGGTGTGTGCGGGCTGCTGGGGGTCTGTGCAGGCCTGCTGGGGCTCTGTGTGGGCTGCTGGGTGTCTGTGTGGCTTGCTGGGGCTCTGTGCGGGCTGCCAGGCTCTGTGCGGCCTGCCGGGGGTCTGAGTGGCCTGCCAGGGGTCTGTGCAGGCTGTCTGGGGTCTGTGTATGTGTGCAGGCATTGTCCGATGGGACTACAAGTCCCATCGGACGATGCCTGCTACAGTGACAGTGATTGACACATTAGCCAATGATGGGACAGTAGTAGTCCCATCATCAGACTAATGTGTTGAATGTAAAAAAAAATAGTACATACATACTATATACATACATACATACTACATACATACTACATACTACATGCATACTACATACATACTACATACAATACATTCATACATTACATACAATATATACATATAGACATACAGTACATTAAACAGATTACATACTCACCATTACTTGTCATTTTGATCCCCGAAGCCAGTGTCAACTGTAAAAAATATTAAATAACAAACAACCAATGTACTCCCTGATCCGCAGAAATCCACAAGTGTCTCACGACGATCTCCCGTGGAGAACTACATACATACTACATACATGCATACTACATACATGCATACTACATACATGCATACTACATACATACTTCATACTACATACATACTACATACATACTACATACAATACATTCATACATTACATGCAATACATACATATAGTCATACAGTACATTAAACATAGATTACATACTCACCATTACTTGTCATTTTGATCCCTGAAGCCAGTGTCATCTGTAAAAAATATTAAAATAACAAACAACCAATATACTTCCTGATCCGTAGAAATCTACGAGTGCCCCACGACGATCTCCTGTGGAGAACGGGAGCATTAGCTGATGCGACTGCTCTTCAGGGGCTCCAAGAATCCAATGACGGAAGGAAGGTATCCTTCCGCTCTGTATTCCTCCGCTGCTGTAAAAAAGTAGTCCCTAGTCTCACTTTTGGCATTGCTGTGTGAAAAATTTTCCCACGCAGCAATTGCCATAAAGTGAGACTTTGAACTATAGTAACCTCAGTGATGCACTGCAGGAGCCATTGTCTCCTGTCAGTGTGTCACTGAGGGTCCTATAGAGCAGTGACATCACTTGATGTCACTGTTCTATAGGGGAGATCATCGTGGGACAATCGTTATTAATTGGACTATGGCAGACAGGTAGTATACGGTTTATTATTTTACTTTTTTGCAGGCGCTGAAGTATGATAAGTATCATTAAATGAAGAATATTAAAATACTTTTTTCCTAAAGTGTGTGTGTTTTATTAACCCTTTATTACTATTGGATTAATAATGGATAGGCATCTTATTGACGCCTCTCCATTATTAACCCGACTTAATGTCACCTTACAATAGCAAGGTGACATTAACCCCTTATTACCCCATATCCCACCGCTACACAGGAGAGGGAGGAGAGGGGCTAAGTGCCGGAATTGGCGCATCTTAAAAATGCGCCATTTCTGGGGCAGTGGGACTGGTATTTGTAGCCGGGGGGCCAATATCCATGGTCCTTCTCTAGGCTATGAATATCAGCCACAGCTGTCTGCGTAGCCTTTCTGGCTATAAAATATAGGGGGACCCCACATCATTTTTTTGGGGGGTCTACCTATTTTAATAGCCAGTAAAGGCTACGCAGACAGCTGCGGGCTGATATTCAGAGCAGGCTACAAATATTTGCCCTCGGCCCTCGGCTTTTTTTTTTTAATTCAACGCTCATTAAGGCCTCTTTCACACTTGTGTCGGTACGAGTTTATCGCTATGCGTCGGGCTGATGTACCGATGCACGTTATGAAATTTGTGCACAATGTAGGCAGCGGATGCAGTTTTTCAACGCATCTGCTGCCCATTCTGAAGTCCGGGGAGGAGGGGGTGGAGTTTCGGCCGCGCATGTGCGGTAGAAAATGGCGGATGTGAAGGACAAAAAAAAGGTCACTTGAATGTTTTTTCGTGCCGATGGTCCACCAAAACACAACTGATCAGTTCCACGAAGGACGCAACGTGTGGCCATCCGTCACGATCTGTCGCTAATTTCCAGTCTGTGGGTAAAAAATGCATCCTGCGAGCACATTTGCAGGATCCGTTTTTTCCCAAAACTACGGATTGTGACGGATTGCTAAAAACGTAAGTGTGAAAGTAGCCTTAGAAACATTGGTCTTTCTATTATATATCTATGGATATATCTATATATAGATATATTTATAGATAGATATATCTATAGATACATAGATGTATCTATCCATATATCTGGATGCTTTCACACATCAGGTTTTTGCAATCAGGCACAATCCGGCGAGTTTTGAAAAAAACAGCTCCATTTTTTCCGCCGTCCCGATTTTTTCCACTGGATCCGTTTTCTTCCACCGGCCCTGATTTTTTCCGCAGGATCCATTTTTTTTCCACCGTTTTTTTTTTTTTGCAGGATCCGTTTTTTTCCGCCTGATCCATTTTTTTTTCAAAACTTGCCAGATTGTGCCTGACGGCAAAAACCTGATGGGATCCCGGTAGGGATTAGGGTTAGGGGTGTGTCAGGGTTAGGGGTGTGGTTAGAGTTATGTTTGGGATTAGGGTTAGGGGTGTTTGGAGTTAGGAGTGTGGTTAGGGTTGGGGTTAGGGATGTGGTTGGGATTAGTGGTGTGTTTGGGTTAGGGTTTCAGTCAGAATTGGGGGTTTCCTGTTGTGAATTCTGTTGTCGGGCTCCCTCCTGTGGTCATGAATGGTACTTCGGCTGGTTCTGTCCATGGGCTTCCTCTGGTGGTTGTGAGTGGGGCTGCGGCTTCTGAGGTTCCTTCCACAGGTGACGAGGTTAATTCGTTAGCTGGCTGCTCTATTTAACTCCACTTAGATCTTTGCTCCATGCCACCTGTCAATGTTCCAGTATTGGTCTAGTTCACTCCTGGATCATTCTTGTGACCTGTCTTCCCAGCAGAAGCTAAGTTCCTGCTTGTATTTTCTTTGGTTTGCTATTTTTCTGTCCAGCTTGCTATTTTTATTGCTGTCTTGCTTGCTGGAAGCTCTGGGACGCAGAGAGAGCGCCTCCGCACCGTGAGTCGGTGCGGAGGATCTTTTTGCACCCTCTGCGTGGTCTTTTTGCAGGTTTTTGTGCTGACTGCAAAGCAACCTTTCCTATCCTCAGTCTGTTCAGTAAGTCGGGCCTCACTTTGCTAAATCTATTTCATCTCTGTGTTTGTATTTTCATCTTTACTCACAGTCATTATATGTGGGGGGCTGCCTTTTCCTTTGGGGAATTTCTCTGAGGCAAGGTAGGCTTTATTTTTCTATCTTCAGGGCTAGCTAGTTCCTTAGGCTGTGCCAAGTTGCATAGGGAGCGTTAGGAACAATCCACGGCTATTTCTAGTGTGTGTTGATAGGATTAGGGATTGCGGTCAGCAGAGTTCCCACGTCCCAGAGCTCGTCCTTTATTATCAGTAACTATCAGGTCATTCTGTGTGCTCTTAACCACCAGGTCCATTATTGTCCTGACCACCAGGTCATAACAGTTTCCATTGTTTAGGCACATCAGGGGCTCTCCAAACTCGACATGGCATCCGATCTCAATTCCAGCCAATTCTGCAGTGAAAAAGTAACAACTTCTGGAGTCCAATTTCTCTTCTTACCCTTGGGAAAATAAAAATTTGGGGGGCAAAAAAACATTTTTGTGGGACAAAAATAATTTTTTATTTTCACGACTCTGCATTATAAATTGAAGTGAAATACTTGGGGGTTCAAAGTTCTCACAACACATCTAGATAAGTTCCTTGGGGGGTCTAGGTTCCTATATGGGGTCACTTGTGGGGGTTTCTACCATTTAGGTACATCAGGGGCTCTGCAAATGCAATGTGACACCTGCAGACCAATCCATCTAAGTCTGCATTCCAAATGGCGCTACTTCCCTTCTGAGCTCTGCCATGCGCCCAAACGGTGGTTCCTCCCCACATATGGGGTATTAGCGTACTTAGGACAAGTTGGAAAACAAATTTTGGGGTCCAATTTCTCTTGTTAACCTTGGGAAAATACAAAACTGGGGGCTAAAAAAGAATTTTTGTGGAAAAAAAAAGAATTTTTATTTTCACGGCTCTGCGTCATAAACTGTAGTGAAACACTTGGGGGGTTCAAAGCTCTCACAACACATCTAGATAGGATCCATAAGGGGTCTAGTTTCCAAAATGGTGTCACATGTGGGGGGTTTCAATGTTTAGGAACATCGGGGGCTCTCCAAATGCAACATGGCGTCACATCCTAATTCCAGCCAATTTTGCATTGAAAAGCTCCCTTCCGAGCTCTGTCATGCACCCAAACAGTGGTTTATCCCCACATATGGGGTGTCAGCATACTCAGGACAAATTGCCCAACAACTTTTGGGGTACAATTTCTTCTGATACCCTAGGGAAAATAAAAAATAGTGGGTGAAAATGTCATTTTTGCGAAAAATTATTATATTTTATTTTTATGACTCTACATTATAAACTTCTGTGAAGCACTTGGTGGGTCAAAGTGCTCACCACACATCTAGATAAGTTCCTTAGGGGGACTACTTTCCAAAATGGTGTTACTTGTGGGGGGTTTCAATGCTTAGTACATTAGTGGCTCTCCAAAATTAACATGGTGTCCCATGTCAATTCCAGCCAATTTTGCATTGAAAAGTAAAATGGCGCTCCTTCCCTTCCGAGCTCTGCCATGCACTCAAACAGTGGTTTACCCCCACTGTATTGGCGAACTCAGAGCAAATTGTGCAACAACTTTTGCGGTCCATTTTCTCCTGTTACCCTTGATAAAATAAAACAAATTGGAGCTGAAGTAAATTTTTTGTGAAAAAAATGAAATGTTCATTTTTTTTTAAACATTCCAAAAATTTCTGTGAAGCACCAGAAGGGTTAATAAACTCCTTGAATGTTGTTTTGAGCACCTTGAGGGGTGCAATTTTTAGAATGGTGTCACACTTGGTTATTTTCTATCATATAGACCCCTCAAAATGACTTCAAATATGATGTGGTCCCTAAAAAAAATGGTCAGATTTTAATCCTTATAAAACCATAACAGAAAAAAAAATTGTTTCTAAAATTGTGCTGATGTAAAGTAGACATGTGAGAAATGTTTCTTATTAAGCATTTTGTGTGACATATCTCTGTGATTTAAAGGCATAAAAATTCAAAGTTGGAAAATTGCAAAATTTTCAAAATTTTTGCCAAATTTCTGTTTTTTCAACAAATAAATGCAGGTAATATTAAATAAATTTTACCACTATCATGAAGTACAATATGTCTCGAGAAAAGAGTGTCAGAATAAACGGGATCCGTTGAAGAATTCCAGAGTTGTAACCTCATAAAGGGACAGTGGTCAGAATTGTAAAAATTGGCCTGGTCATTATCATGCAAACCATTCTCGGGGCTTAAGGGGTTAAAGATCCTTTGGTAAATGCAAATTTTGGTACAGTTACTACGAGACAAAGATTTCTCTAGTCTCCCAAAACTGCAATAACGGTGAGACAACACAACCCATAAAAGTTTGAATATCTAAACACAAATCCACAATAAGATGTAAAAATCTTCTACTACCTCCATCCTACCATGTTGCCTCAGCAGGACACAATGTGTCTCCATTTAAATTGCACATGTTCTCCCTCCCAGATGTGGAGGTGACCGCATATGTTTACTGAAATGTATGGAAGCATTTTGGATCCACCAGTTGAATTCTCTGAATAGGGAATATGATCTCCTTCCATTTGCTTGAATGGATGTATGCAATTATATTATTTTCTTCTATATCGCTAATATGTGTGGGCATCTTTAACAAGTGTGCAGAGTTCAAGTCATCTTTGATAGGAAGAGGCAATTTGCATATAAAATTTCCCAGTGGAATATTGCACGGCAAATAAGCCTCCTTACATTGACAAGCCAGAGCTGGTATGTCACTCTCCACAAGGAGAAACTTTACTTCTTTGACTCCAGGCCAGAGCCTGTACCTAGCCAAATCAGATATCACACTTTGCACTGATGTGGGTCAATATCCCAAAACACTGTGTTTGCAAACTGAGATTCTGATTTGGCTTTTATCCTACGTTATATTGCAAGACTCATTAAAGGGTTGATTGAGACTTGTAGGATTGGTACTTCCAACAGGTGGCGCTATAGAGTTCAAGTCCTCTTCTTCTCTGAAGAGGAAATTTGCATACAACATTTCCCAGAGGAGCATTGCACAGCGAATAAGCCTCCTTACCTTGACAAGCCAGAGCTGATATGTCACTCTCCGCAAGGAGAAACCTTACCCATTAGACCTCAGTCCAGAGGCTGTCACATTGCCAAATCAGATCGCATACTTTGCACTGACGAGGGCCAATAGCCTGAAACAACATGTCTGCGAGTTTGCTGGCCAAACAAGCACAATGATACTGTTGTTTTTAAGCAAGGTATTGGTACTTTTGGCAGTGTGGACAGGTGCAAAGTCCTGCTGGAGAATGAAATCTCCATCCCCAAAAAGCTTGTTGGCAGAGGAAAGCATGAAGTACTCTAAAGTACTCTAAGATTTCCAGGTAGACAGGTGCACTGACTTTCTCTTGATAAAACACAGTGGACCTACACCAGCAGATGACATGGCTCCCCAAAACATCACTGATTGTGGAATTTTCACACTAAACCTCAAGCAGCTTAAGGTACCGTCACATTAAGCGACGCTGCAGCGATATAGACAACGAGCCGCTTGCTGTTTAGGTCGCTAGGAGACGTCAAACACCGGCAACAGCAGAACGATGCAGGAGCGATCCATGACGTACTTATCGTCCTCGCTGGTTGTTGCTCCATGAAAAACCATTGCAGGCATCATTGCTTTTGCTGTCAAACATGACGAATCACGCCGACCTGATGACCAAATAAAGTTCCGGACTTTCAGCAACGACCAGCGATGTCACAGCAGGATCCTGATCGCTGCTGCGTGTCAAACACAACAAGATCGCTATCCAGGACGCTGCAACGTCACAGTTCGTTGTCCTTCTCGTTGGAAAGTTGTTCAGTGTGAAGGTACCTTTAGATTTTGTGCCTCTCCACTCTTCCTTCAGACTCTAGGACACTGATTTCCAAATGAAATGCAAAATTTACTTTCAACTGAAAACAACACCTTGGACCACTGAACAAAAGTCCAGTTATTTTTCTCCTCGGCTCCTCTGGCATTTGTATATTGGACATGAAGGGCTTGACACATCTGTTTGAGGTGTCTCTTGAAGAAATGACTCCAGCAGCAGTCCACTTCTTGTGAATCTTCCCCAAATTTTTGAATAGCCTTTTCTTAACAATCCTTTCAAGGTTGCGGTTATCTCGATTGCTTGTGCACCTTTTTCTACCACACTTTTTCTTCCACTCAACTTTCCATTAATATGCTTGGATGCAGCACTCTGAGCAGCCACCTTTTTTTATCAATAACCTTTTGGGGCTTACCCTCTTTGTGGAGTCTGTCAATGACTGCCTTCTGGACATCTGTCAAGTCAGCAGTCTTCACTAATAATAATAATAATAATAATAATAAAAATAAAAATCTTTCTTTATATAGCGCCAACATATTCCGCAGTGCTTTACAGTTTAACAGTTTCAAACAGAACAGTCATAAGTAACAAGGTTAACAATACAATAATTAAAGCAAAATAAGACGACCCTGCTCTAGAGAGCTTACAATCTACAATGAGGTGGGGAGATACAAAGTACAGGTGTGTATTTACAATGATGTATTTACAATGATGGTCCATCCATCTTCAGGGAGTGGGGAATAGATGGAGGTAGTGAATGGGCTACACACAAAAATAAAATTACTTTGATTAGGGAACGTGATAGGCCGCTCTGAACAAATGTGTTTTGAGGGAGTATAGATACAAACAAAAGCCAGCTCACCAGGTAGCCAATCTGGGGGTTGGTGTTCATTGGTTGGTGGTGGCTATATAATGTAATTTGTCTATCCATTTGTAGCTCTGACAAAGTTCTGTAAAGATCGAAATGCGTTGCTCGTTTCCTGGTGCGCTATGGAGAGTTATTCAGCCTATGTTTTTACCATGGATTAATAAAGGATCGATATTTTAAATTTTGGAGCTGGAACAAAGTTTTTTTCTTTTGAGGGAGTGCCTAATACTATGCAAATTGTGAATGGTCCTAATATCTTGGGGTAGAGCATTCCAGAGGATTGGCGCAGCATGGGAGAAGTCTTGGGAGTCGGGAGTGGGAGGTATGAATTAGTGCAAAGGTTAGTCGAAAGTCATTTGCAGAGCGCAGAGGTCGGTTAGGCCAATAGACAGAAATGAGGGAGGAGATGTAAGGGGGTGCTGCACTGTGAAGAGCTTTGTGGGTGAGAACAAGTGCTATGAATTGGATTCTATAATAAATAGGCATCCAGTGTAACGACTGGCGAAGAACGGACGTGTCCGAGTAACGATTAGATAGATAGACAACCCTGGCTGCTGCATTAAGGATGGACTGGAGAGGGGAAAGTCGAGTAAGGGGGGAGGCCAATTAATAGAGCATTGCAGTAGTCCTGGCGGGAGTGGATCTGGGTGACAGTGCAGGTTTTTGTTGTTTCTATAGTGAGAAAAGGGCGGATTCTAGAGATGTTCTTTAGGTGTAAGCGGCACGAGCGGGCAAGAGATATATGGGATCTGAAAGAGAGATCTGAGTCAAACGTAACACCCAGACAGTGCGCCTGCTGCCGGGGTGTTATTATGGTGCCACCCATGGAGAGGGAAACGTCAGGTTTAGGGAGGTTAGTAGATGGTGCGAGCAGAAGAAGTTCAGTTTTGGAGAGGTTGAGTTTCAGATAGAGAGCGGACATGATGTCAGAGACTGCAGACAGACAGTCACTGGTGTTCTGTAGTACAGCGGGAGTAAGGTCAGGGATAACGTGTATAGTTGTGTGTCGTCGGCATAAAGATGGTACTGAAAGCCAAATCTGCTGATGATCTGTCCAATTGGGGCCATGTAGAGAGAGAAGAGATGACAGTGAGAGGAAGAGGAGACGAAGTGGAGACAGAGAACAGAACACTGAAGGAAAGGTCAGAAATAGAGTTGAGCGACTTTTACTTTTTTAGGATCGAGTCGGGTTTCGCGTTTCGGGTTTCTATTGTTTAGATTCAGTGCAACAATAATACACATGTCTCTTCCACATATATTTTTCACAACAAATACAAGTCATGCTTGATTTGTGGTCATTCGAAGGAGGGAAAAAGCAGCATCTCTTTCTTTTTAGGCTGGTGGAGGATGTTGATTCAGTAGATTCAGTTGCAGTGCTGGTGGAGGCTGTGGTTTGAGCATGCTGCTGGATGCTTTGAACAATGGCAAGTGTTCCTTCACTTCTGGAATTCACATGTCTCTCTTCAATAAAACGCCTTATTAGGGATTGCCCTAATTCTTCCAGAAAACAGTCTTCTTTTATGTAGTTTATTTCTGACAACTGAATTTATTTATTTTTAGAGGAAAAACAGAGTAAATAACATACAGAGAAAAAAATTGCACAGAACTGTACTGAAAGACAATGCGTATGTTTGTACTGAAAGCATGTGTAAATCTACATCTAAAGCAACTGTTTACTTCATAAACAATAGATGCAATAAGTAGTCTCAAAAGAAATTATAACTCATTTGTTTTGTTCAAAAAATGGCTGAAATTAGCATAAAATGCTATTCGGTCATTTTTGACCAGGAACAGTACAAGTGTAAAAAAAATGTGGCGCAAAAACTAAACAAAAAAAAAATACCCTTAGAAAGAACCCCTCAAATTAGGAAAATAGAAGTAACCACAAGTTTCAGAACCGCATAATGAATTTGTTAAAAAAATATCTAAGTTCGAAAACGGTCATTTTTGACCGAACAGAACAGCAGGGTTAATGCCTAGTGACTGGAGCCTAGTGAGTAGTAGAGGGTGGTTAACAGTGTCGAAAGCTGCAGATCGATCGAGAAGAATGAGCAGAGAGTGGTCACCATTGCATTTTGCTGTCAGAAGGTCGTTGGTCACTTTGATGAGTGTAGTTTCTGTTGAGTGTAGGGGGCGGAAGCCAGACTGTGAAGGAGCTAGGAGGGAGTGAATAGAGAGGTAACGGGTAAGGCAGGAGTAGCCTAGGTGCTCCAAGAGTTTAGAGTTGAAGGGGAGGTTGGAAACCAGTCTGTAGTTATTTGTGCAGGATGGGTCAAGGGCGGGTTTTTTTAGTAATGGAGTAATGATAGAGTGTTTGAAGGAGGATGGGAAAATGCCTGAGGAAAGTGAGAGATTAAAGATTGTAGTTAGGTGAGTAGTGACAACTGGAGAGACTGGAAGAGATGAGAGGGAATGGGGTTGGTAGTGCATGTAGTCGGATGAGCAGAAGAGAGGAGCCTGGAGACTTCTTCTGTGATGGGATCAAATGTGGAGAGTGAGCCAGGGGAGATGCAGGGAGGGATGGGAGTCACTGAACTTGGTGATTGGGAGCGGATTTCCTGATGGATATTGTCTATTTTCTCTATAAAGTGGGAGGCCAGGTCATCAGCACAAATGTCTGTGATAGGGGCTTGTGCTTTTGGCCTGAGGAGGGAGTGAAAGGTGTCAAAAAGTTTCTTGGGGTTGTTGGATAGTGAGGAGATCAGGGTGGTGAAGTAGGTCTGTTTGGCGAAGTGGAGGGCAGAGCTATAGGTTTTTAACATAAATTTGAAGTGTATGAAGTCTTCTGGTGTGCGAATTTTCCTCCATAAGCGTTCAGCACTCCTAGAGCATCGCTGGGGAAATTGGGTTTGCGATGTGAGCCAGGGCTGTTTTACTCTGTGTTTGAAGGTTCTGATGGTGAGGGGAGCTACTTGGTCCAGGGTGTTTCTAAGAGTGTCATTGTAGTGATGTGCTGCCAGATAAGCACAGGAAAAAGAGGAGATTTGGGACAGTGATGTATATGATGTATATGAGTCGTGATGGAGGGGGGATGGGGCGGTGAATGTGGATTGCAAGGGAACATAGGAGGATAGGAATATAACACATGGATAGAAGGGAGAGCAGAGTGTGGGTTACCTTACTCCTGCCCTGACTGATTGCCATGGAATAACTGCCCTTTAACTTGATGCTTGTCTAATGTGATGCTTTGCTGAATGTGTGCGACCCCACACATGCTTTCACCCATAAGAATGAATCAAAATTTATAGGCCCCCAGTGCACGGAGAGGACAGTGAGATTTTGGGAGCTGGTTAGTTATAAATTAGGGACAGCTGCTCAACACATCCTGGTGTGGCTAGATGATCAAAAACGCAGTCCTGATTACATCTCTATACTAAACACCTCTCCTGTGATAAACATCTACAGAGACACCCCCTCTTCCCCGGAGCTAAGACAGTGAGTACTGAAAACCATGTAACAGATGATGAATTCTAGCAAAGGAGTTGAATGACATGAAATTACCATTCAGGGTGCTTGCTGACACTGAAAATCATTGCAATATACAAATACATTCAGGATCCAGGAAGAGCTGGGGATATCAGGGAGAGCTGGGAACATTCAGTGCATACCATTCAGGGTGCTTGATCACACATAGAAAATCATTGCAATATACAAAGGCATTCAGGATCCAAGATTGTGAAGCCTGCTGAAACAGACAGACCTTTTAAATGCTTAGGAAGCCTTTACAGGTGTTTAAATTATTTTAATTTACTGAGATAATGACTTTTGGGGTTTTAATGGCTGTAAGCCATAATTATTAACATTAACAGAAATAAACACTTGAAATAGATCACTCTGTTTGTTATGACTATATAATATAAGAGTTTCACTTTTTGTATTGAAGAGCTGAAATAAATTAACTTTTTCATGATATTCTAATTTTGTGAGAAGCACCTGTATATTTTTTTTCCTATTCTTTTGTAGTACACTGATGAAGGTCTTTATTGACCTAAAAGTCTGTTGTTGTTCTACTATACTACTTCACTGCCATTAAGGTGTAAGTAATTTGCATCCATCGGAGTACCAAGTTTTTGCTAAATACAAAAATGGAATAGTGTTCTGAGGTCATCTGTCTTTCCTTGGAGGTCTTTTCACACCCGTCAGTCAGCATTCTTTCAGAATGTGTGTTCAGTGCTGCTGGTTTTGTCCTCATGGATAAGCATGTCCTGCTGTCTCCTGAAAGTTTAGACCACCTAACTTTCATCAAGATGAACAAGTAATGGATCTCTAATGATTTTTGCACCTCATTCGCAGACTGAGGTGATTGTGTAGTTTTTAGTGCGCTGCATTGATTTTGCGTTATTGCAGTCTTTGACACCTATGACGTGGCTGCAGTTGCTTCTGCTGCTGATGTTACTAACTTTTTTTTTTTAATTTTGAGACTCCAAGTTGTGTCTTTATCTGGTGGGTTACATGTAGGGGAATGCCTGACAGCTGATGTGCCGTTATAACATTTCTACTGTGGGTCAATTGATGTCACTATTCCAGGTGTCTTTAACTAATTTTTGGAAATATTTGAACTCCAAGTTGAGTCTCCTTCATGTGTGTAGCAGTAGTGCTCCTAGACCAGCAGGCCTGTACTTACTTTCACTCAACTATCTATTTTACTGTCCTTAGATTTTTCTAACAATAGTAATCTACAAAGCTGATATTTGTGCCACCTGAGCATGGGTGAGCAGAAAAGCAGTTTGAGCTGTTGCATGAGGTATCAGGGTTCCCAGCACAGCAGGCCTACACCGGTCCATCACTCACCTCTTAATTTGAACTTAAATTCAAAGCTGTAAATGCTGGCCCAGACCCTGACTCATGCATGGCCCATGCCTGACGGCTGCGCGTTGTAACATTTCTACAGTGGGTCAATTGGTGCCACATTTCCAGGTGTTTGACCGTAATTTTGGAAATGTTTGGTCTCCAAGTTGGTTATCCTTCATGTGTGTTGCTGGAATTTTGCAGGGCTCTCAGAGCACCAGGCCTACACCTGTCACTCATCCACCTGTTACTAATCAATGTTTAAGCTAGAAATGCTGGTCCAAGTCCTGTCCTTATCTCATGCATCCACTATTTGTACTATGGGTCAGTTGATGCCACTTTTCCTGGTGTCTGCCCCTAATTTGAACTGTCTTGGCAGCTTTTGCCCCCCTGAAGGTTTTGTCTATGCATTTGGCTTTGCCTCCCAAAGAATTCCATTGGTTTGGTTATGTTCCGCATCCTGTTCGGCAAACATCGGAAGTTAGCCTATCCAAACCGAACCAAAATATGAAAGGTTCACTTATCTCTAGTAATGATTAGAAATTGGCAAACCCGAAAAGTAAATTTCAGGGTCCAGTATCCACACGGACCCTAAACACGGACTTCTCCAAGAAGTTCATATTATTGTTTGGGTTTGGTAGCCTGAACATCAACTGTTTCCCATGCTGTCATCTGTGTGACATCCACGGGTTTGCCCATCACTAGTAATGAGTGCAGAGTAGGAGGGCTTCTTAAAGAGACACTATCAGGTCTGTGAGAGTTAGAAACTTACTATTATTATATACAGTCATGGCCAAAAGTAATGACACCCCTGCAATTCTGTCAGCTAATACTCATTTTCTTCCTGAAAATGATTGCAAACACATTCTTTGGTATTAATATCTTCATTTAATTTGTCTTAAATAAAAAAAACACAAAAGAGAATGAAGCAAAAAGCAAAACATTGATCATTTCACACAAAACTCCAAAAATGGGCCAGACAAAAGTATTGGCACCCTCAGCCTAATACTTGGTTGCGCAACCTTTAGCCAAAATAACTGCGACCAACCGCTTCCAGTAACCATAGCAAAATGCCAACCACCAGAGTCACAGACCAAATACCAAGAAATTAGTGGCACGGATATACGTTATATAAAATATTACTTTATTTTATTGAAATGGTAACAACATAGTAATTTCATGTGCACATGTTGGAGAACATAAAAACAATATAATAGGTGACATATATATATATATATATATATATATAAATGATCACCAATATATAAATACCGAAATCGGCATGGGGTGTACCATATAAGGAAGAGTTAATCTCAGGGCTCCTAAAAAAACTTTATATAAAGTACTGTGTAACAAAAGTGAAAAAAAAAAAAAGCCGGATTACTTACCGGTAATGCCCTTTCAATGAGCCACGACAGCACCCACTATGAGAGAGGGACCCGCCCATACGAACAGGAAACCTACAGAGATAAAAAGGGCGGTCCCCCTCTCCTCCTCAGTTGTTTTTCAGAGTACAAGAGGAACCGCCATTGTCCAAATTAGTATATATGCTCATTAATGTATAAATCATTTAATTTATATTCACCCGTGGAATATTTTTTATAAAATTTATATATTTAACTAGGGTGGGAAGTGACAGGGTGCTGTCGTGGCTCATTAAAAGGGCATTACTGGTAAGTAATCCGGCTTTTTACCCTTCGCCACGACAGCACCCACTATGAGAGACTTTCAGAGAACCTTCACCTGGGTGGGATCACCGTACTAAGGACGGCTCTCCCGAATTCCAAGTCAGATGCAGAAGACAGATCAAGTCTATAATGTCTATAGAAAGTAAAAGGCGACGACCAGGTTGCGGCCTTACATATGAGCTCGATGGAGATGTCTTTATTCTCCGCCCACGAGGATGATACGGAGGATCTTTGCCCTTTGACAAGTATGCAAGATGGGTAGCCTCTCTGATCCACCGGGACAAGGTAGCTTTTGTGACCCCGTGGCCTTTCCGGTGACCCTGAAAAGATACAAACAGAGCCCTACTCTGTCTGCAGGACTGGGTTCTCTCTATGTAGCTTAGGACTGCTCTTTTAACGTCTAACATATGCAGTTTCTCTTCCTCTGGATTTAGTGGATTATCAAAAAAGGAAGGTTAGAAAATTTCCTGAGATCTATGGTATTTTGTCGCTACTTTAGGGAGATATGATGGATCTGGTTTGAGAACCACCCTGTCCTCATATGTCATTAGGAATGGAGGGTCTATGGAGAGGGCTTGGATGTCTCCTACTCGTCTGGCTGACGTTAAGGCTATCAGTAAAGCTACCTTGTATGTGACACTTTTTAGAGGGATGGAATCTAAAGGCTCAAAGGGAGGACCCGTTAAGGCGTCTAGAACAAGATTCAAATCCCAATGTGGTAGACGTGGGACATGAACCGGAGTAGATCGTTCACATGCTCTAATAAATCTAGCTATCCATCTATCACCTGCTATATTAGCACTGTAGAGGGCTCCTAAAGCAGACACCTGAACTCTCAAGGTATTGACTGATAGACCGAGCTCATGACCCTTTTGTAGGAACTCTAGGATAGCTTTAATAGGAACCTTACTAGAGAAGGGCTTTGTATAGAAGGTAAGGAATTTTTTCCATACTCTGCTGTATATTAGGGTTGTAGACTTTTTTCTACTTAGCAGCAGCGTGTTAATAAGTTCTTGAGAAAAACCCCTTAGGGTTAGTATCTGCCTTTCAAGTTCCACACCGTTAGGCGAAGATTTTCTGGGGTCATTGGCAGAATCCAGGGATCGCACACTGACATCGCTCGAAGACATGAGAACCAGGGCCTCTTTGGCCAAAATGGTGCTATCAATATCACCCTCGCTTTCTCTTCCCTTATCTTTTTGATGACCAGAGGAATCAGCATCATTGGAGGGAACGCGTAAGCCAGATCGTATTCCCACGGATGTTGGAGTGAGTCTATCATGTCTGGATGGTCTGTTGGATTTAAGGAGGCAAACCTCGGTACCTGTCTGTTGTTTTTGGTTGCAAATAAATCTATTTGTGGCAGGCCCCATATGTCCACTATGTTCTTGAATATCCGAGGACTGAGAGTCCACTCTCCTTGACGGAGTGTGTGGCGACTTAAGAAGTCGGCTTTTACATTTTCTACTCCTCTGATGTGGAGAGCTGTTAGTGATAAGAAATTGTTTTCTGCCAAGTTGAAGATGTTTGCTGCTAAACACATTAGACTTCCTGATCGCGTTCCTCCTTGATGATTTAAATACGCGACAACTGTCGTATTGTCCGATAGGACTCTGATATGCGATCCTCGGAGCTGGGGAAGAAACAAATTTAACGCATAGTAAACTGCTCTTAATTCTTTCCAATTAGAGGACTGCTGAATTTCATTAGAATCCCAGCAGCCTTGAGCTAAATCTTGATTCAGATGGGCTCCCCAACCCTCTGGACCTGCGTCAGTAGTGACCAATTTTGAGGATTTTATTGACCATGAGACTCCCCTGGATAAATGTGTTCTATCTAGCCACCAAAGGAGAGAACTAAGTACGTCTTTAGACAGGGTCATCTTTGTATTTAACTGATCATGGCAATACGACTGAACCTGCAAAACTTGATGTTGTAAGGTTCTAGTATGGTATTGGGCCCATTGAACCGCAGGAATGCAAGAGGACAGAGAACCCAAGAGAGACATAGCGTCTCTGAGTGACATTCTAGGGTTAGACCTCGCCATAGTCACTTTAGAAATTATAACTGATTTTTTGTCTTCTGGCAAGAGACATCTTTGACTAAAGGCCCCTTCACATTAAGCGACGCTGCAGCGATACCGACAACGATCCGGATCGCTGCAGCGTCGCTGTTTGGTCGCTGGAGAGCTGTCACACAGACAGCTCTCCAGCGACCAACGATGCCGGTAACCAGGGTAAACATCGGATTACTAAGCGCAGGGCCGCGCTTAGTAACCCGATGTTTACCCTGGTTACCAGCGTAAAAGTAAAAAAAACCAAACACTACATACTTACCTACCGCTGTCTGTCCCCGGCGTTCTGCTTCTCTGCACTCCTCCTGTACTGGCTGTGAGCACAGCGGCCGGAAAGCAGAGCGGTGACGTCACCGCTCTGCTTTCCGGCTGACCGACGCTCACAGCCAGTACAGGAGGAGTGCAGAGCACAGCGCCGGGGACAGACAGCGGTAGGTAAGTATGTAGTGTTTTTTTTTTTTACTTTTACGCTGGTAACCAGGGTAAACATCGGGTTACTAAGCGCGGCCCTGCGCTTAGTAACCCGATGTTTACCCTGGTTATCAGTGAAGACATCGCTGGATCGGTGTCACACATGCCGATCCAGCGATGTCCACGGGAGATCCAGTGACGAAATAAAGTTCTGGACTTTGTTCAGCGACCAACGATCTCCCAGCAGGGGCCTGATCGTTGGTCGCTGTCACACATAACGATTTCCTTAACGATATCGTTGCTACGTCACAAAAAGCAACGATATCGTTAACGATATCGTTATGTGTGAAGGTACCTTTACAGAGTCCAAGATTAGACCTAGGAAGGACTGGAGAGTCTCTGGCTGTAGTCTGGACTTTTTGAAGTTCACAATCCAACCCAAATCCTGTAATGATGAAATGGCATTAGTCAGACGTTCTTTACATTGTGAAGCTGAGTTACCAATTATCAGGAAGTCATCTAGATAAGGGATAATTAACGTATCTTAATGACGCAGATAAGCCATCACCTCGAGCATAACCTTTGTGAAAATCCGAGGTGCCATGGAGAGACCGAATGGCATGGCTGTGAACTGGAAGTGGCGGATTCGGCCCTGTAGATGTACCGCTACTCTGAGATACTGTTGGTGTTCTGCACAGATGGGAAGATGGTAGTACGCATCTTTCAAATCTAGACCCGCCAAAAAGCACCTAGGGAACAAAAGTTTAATAGTTGATCTTATCGATTCCATTTTAAAGGTATGATCACGGAGATAGGAGTTTAATCTTTTTAGATTAATTATATTACGGAAGGTACCATCTGGTTTCTGAATTAGAAACAAAGAAGAATAGAATCCTTTCCTCTCCTGATTTTTTGGTACCTCTATCAGAACATTCTTAGCCAAAAGGCTCAGAATTTCTATTTGAAGCGCTTTACGTTGTTCCGGCGCTTTTAATGATGTAACTACAAAAGTATTTGATGATAATTTGAAGAATTCTAATTTTAGTCCCTTTTTGATTATGTTAAGGATCCATTGGTTTGAAGATATTTGCTCCCACTGTTGATGGAAATATTTCAGTCTTCCCCCTACTGGGATACTACTGATGGTATCTACCACGTCTAGAGGTCTCGGGGTTATTGAATAAGGCACCTTTCGATTTTGCTTCTTTCGGATCCCAACAGTCTCTCTGCTGTTCATACGGCCTCCTTCTGTTGAACGGCCGTCTCCTAAACGCTCTCCTATAAGAAGGAAGAAACTGTTTAGGGAATCCCTTCCTTCTTTCTCCTGCTTTATTAAGGAGTTCGTCAAGAACCTTTCCAAACAGGAACTCACCCTGGCATGGGATTGTACATAATCTGGACTTAGATTGTGTATCGCCCTTCCATCCCTTCAACCAGAGGGCTCGACGGGCCGCATTGACAAGTCCTGCAGACCTTGCCGCCAATCTTAAAGAATCTGCTGAAGCGTCAGCCAAAAATGCCGCAGCACTTTTAATTAAAGGGACTGCTTGTAAGATCTTGTCCCTTGCGACCTTTCCTTTTATCTGCTGTTCAAGCTGGTCTACCCATACCAGTAATGACCTTGCAGTGCACGTGCCCGATATGGCCGGCTTAAAGGCTCCTGTGTTAGTCTCCCAGGATCTTTTCAGGAGTGCCTCAGTCTTACGATCCAAAGGATCTAGTAAGATTCCTGCATCTTCCACAAGAAGAGATGACGGTTTGGAGGTGGATGCCACTGCTGCATCTACTTTAGGAACCTTGGACCATACTGTTAGTTCCTCGTCACTGAAGGGGTAACATCTCTTAGAAGAGGATGGGAGAAACCCTTTCCCTTGTTTATCCCACTCTTTTTTTTTACAAGGTCCTTGACGGCAGACACCACTGGAAAAACTCGCCTTTTTTTATGACCCAGACCTGAAAACATGATATCCTCTGCAGACTTTACAGGTCTCGTGTCTGGACACCCCATAGTGTTCCTGACGGATCTTACGAGGTTATCTATACTTTCTACAGGAAAACATGTTCCGCCTTCATCTTCAGACGAGCTGGAAGATGATCCTGAAGTATTGGAAGAACGGATGAGGCCCTCTTCGGACTCCGTACTAGAGGCAGGGGAGAGACGCTTAGTTCCATGTTTCTCTAAGGATTTTGACCCGAGAGACTGGATCTCTTGTCGTATTATGTCTCTAATATTTGTAGATGTTACAGCCTCCTCATCTTGCAAAGTCTGCTTTATACAGTCCTGACATAACCTCTTGGGGTACGTGTCAGTCAGGGGTTGCAAACATAGAGCACATTGTTTGTGTTTAGTTTTACTGGACTTTTTAGCCTAAGGGGAGAGCAGAGAAGGAAGGGATCAGCTTATAGGTAGAGGATCATGAAACGCTCACCCAGTGAAGCCAACGCCATACCGGTCTTGGAGGTGGAGATTTTGTGTGGGGAATAAGTAGATCTGATTCTCTACTTCTTGTCTTGCTCCTGGGAGTATCAGCTCCTGCCATGGAGCGATCACTCTTCTTTGCTGATTTAGCACTGCTCATGCTCTCATCCACCGCTGGTGGAGGCTCGTTATGTGCCGGGGACAGCATGGTGAGCAGTTAGCGCTGTGCCCCGGCCTGTATTTGAGAAGCGCGGCCATTAGAACGCCGCCTGCCGCGAACCGGAAGTGTACCCATCCACTTCCGGTTCAGTGAATCAGCGCGGACTTACCCGCGCGATGCTGCCGCCGCCGCTCCCATGCACATTCTCGCAGTAGCGCCGCTGGAGAGCGGACGATCCTCCACACCTTTCTCCTCCATAGGCCGGACTTCAGTCACCCGGAACCTGCCGGATGGTGCCCAGACGAGGGGGAAGGATGCATGCAGTGCCTCCCCCAATGATGCCTCTGATACCGCAGCCCCTGCTGTTCCCACGAATACCACACAGGCGGGTGCATGGTTCAGGTAACCTGGAGGTGCTCCGACCACCTCCCTCCATGTAGGTGTTCCAGGATTTCCAATAGGAACAGGAAACCAACTGAGGAGGAGAGGGGGACCGCCCTTTTTATCTCTGTAGGTTTCCTGTTCCTATGGGTGGGTCCCTCTCTCATAGTGGGTGCTGTCGCGGCGAAGGGTGAAATATATATATATATATGGGGTGTATAAATATAGAATAGAATATAGAGTTGGAATATGTTGTTGAGAAGATTTTGGATTCTCGTTTTTCGAGGTGGAAGCTTCAGTACCTTGTCAAATGGAAGGGTTATGGCCAGGAGGATAATTCTTGGGTTTCTGCCTCTGATGTCCATGTTGCTGATTTGGTTCGTACCTTTCATCGGGCTCATCCTGATCGGCCTGGGGGCTCTGGTGAGGGTTCGGTGACCCCTCCTCAAGGGGGGGTACTGTTGTGAATTCTGCTTTTGGGCTCCCTCCGGTGGTTGTAGAGGATAATGCAGTTGTGCCTGGACTGCAGGATTGGACAGGTGTATCTGCTAATTGCAAAGCTGACTGGGGTATATAGCTTTGCAGGACTCTTTAGTCCCTGCCAGTTGTCCATTGTTCCTTTGTAAGTGTTGGTCCTGCCTGGCCTCTCCTGCTTGTTGCCAATTCAGCAAAGTTAAGTGTTTGCTTCATTTTGTTTTAGACACACTGCTGTGTGTTTATTTTCTGTGCTATCTGTTTCTATTTTGTTCCTGCTAGACTGTGCCTGATGTTTTTCTCAGTCTAGTTGGATTCGCTGGAGTCGCCGATATACTCTCCACATCTTTAGTTAGGTGGTGGAGTTTTTGTATTTTTCTACTGTGGATATTTTGTAGTGTTTTATGCTGACCGCATAGTATCCTGTACTTTCCTTTCCTTTCTAGGTAGAAGTGGCCTCCTTTGCTTATCCCTGTTTTCAGTCTACGTGTGTCTTTTCCTCTCCTACTCACAGTCATTATTTGTGGGGGGCTGTCTATCCTTTGGGGGTCTACTCTGAGGCAAGAGAGTTTTCCTATTTCCATCTTTAGGGATATTTAGTTCTCCGGCTGTGTCGAGGTGTCTAGGTCTGGTTAGGCACACCCCACGGCTACTTCTAGTTGCGGTGATAGGATCAGGGTTTGCGGTCAGTATAGTTACCACTGCTCCAGCGAAGGTCATTTCATGCAGCTCCAAAGCCACCTGATCATAACAGTCTGGACTCATTGCTGGCCACCTTAGAAGTCTCCAGTGCTTTCTCTCAAACCATTTTCTAGTGCTTTTTGAAGTGTGTTTTGGGTCATTGTCTTGCTGGAAGACCCATGACCTCTGAGGGAGACCCAGCTTTCTCACACTGGGCCCTACATTATGCTGCAAAACTTGTTGGTAGTCTTCAGACTTAACGCCATGCACACAGTCAAGCAATCCAGTGCCAGAGGCAGCAAAGCAACCCCAAAACATCAGGGAACATCCGCCATGTTTGACTGTAGGGATCATGTTCTTTTCTTTAAATGCCTCGTTTTTCTCGAGTAAACACTATGTTGATGCCTTTGCCCAAAAAGCTCTTCTTTTGTCTTATCTGACCAGAGAACATTCTTCCAAAACGTTTTAGGCTTTTTCAGGTAAGTTTTGCCAAACTCCAGCCTGGCTTTTTTATGTCTCGGGGTAAAAAGTGGGGTCTTCCTGGGTCTCCTACCATACAGTCCCTTTTCATTCAGATGCCGACGGATAGTACGGGCTGACACTGTTGTACCCTCGGACTGCAGGGCAGCTTGAACTTGTTTGGATGTTAGTTGAGGTTCTTTATCCAACATCTGCACAATCTTGCGTTGAAATCTCTTGTTAATTTTTATTTTCCGTCCACATCTAGGGAGGTTAGCCACAGTGCCATGGGCTTTAAACTTCTTGATGACACTGTGCACGGTAGACACAGGAACATTCAGGTCTTTGGAGATGGACTTGTAGCCTTGAGATTGCTCATGCTTCCTCACAATTTGGTTTCTCAAGTCCTCAGACAGTTCCTTGGTCTTCTTTCTTTTCTCCATGCTCAATGTGGCACACACAAGGACACAGGACAGAGGTTGAGTCAACTTTAATCCATGGCAAGTGGCTGCAAGTGTGATTTAGTTATTGCCAACACCTGTTAAGTGCCACAGGTAAGTTACAGGTGCTGTTAATTACACAAATTAGAGAAGCATCACATGATTTTTCGAACAGTGCCAATACTTTTGTCCTCCCCTTTTTTGTACCATGTTTGGTGTGGAATTATATCCAATTTGGCTTTAGGACAATTATTTTTGTGTTTTTTTCATTTAAGACAAATTAAATGAAGATAATAATACCAAAGAATTTGTGTTTGCAATCATTTTCAGGAAGAAAATGAGTATTATCTGACAGAATTTCAGGGGTGTCAATACTTTGGGCCATGACTGTATGCTGTAGATCTTGTTTGTGTGAAATTTTGTTGGTTTGAAAAAAAAAATGGACCTGCTACAGGTGTACAAATTTAGTCCCTCGGTCACAAGCCACCACTATCTCTCCTGGTGTGTAGTCCCCGCCTTGTACCTGCATATGTCCAGTAACCTCACCCGTGCAGTCACTGTGATTGTCAACTTAAAGATCAACAAGCTGACTTGTGGTCAGGGATGCTACATTTGCCTGATGGCATACTGGGTGAACATTGTGGAGGCTGGGACCAAGTCCCACCCTAGCACAGCACATCAGCTACCGACACAGAGGATTGCTGGCCCTACCTCTATCAGGGTTTCCTTCACCAGTTCCTGCACCCCTCTTGCTGCTTATCATCCTCAAGCTGTGATGTACTATCTCAAAGCACATTGTCCATATCAGCTGGAACTTGGAAGCTCTGCAGCGCTGCCTCAGCAAAGCAACAAAAGGCTCTGCTGAAGCTAATTTTCTAGGAGACAAACTGCGCACTGCTGCAGTATTATTGAAAGGAATAAAAGACCAGCCAAATCTGTGGCTCTCGCTGCTGAGCCTACAATCTGGCATGGTCATGTGTAATAAGAGCTGTAATCTGGTTGTGGCTGTGAAGCTTGGCAAGCTCACACACATACCATGCTTAGCCCATGTGCTCAACTTGGTAGATCTCTGGTTTCTGTAAACCTTCCCAGACTTGCCACAGCTTCTGGTCAAGGTATGCTACATCAGTGCCAGTTTCCGCAAGTCAACTAAAGCTAATATGCAAAGTCACAAAGAGCTGGAACTCCACACTGTACACGCTGGCAAAGCTTTGTGAGCAGCAATGGCCTGTTGTGGAATACCAGCTCCAACACACCCGTTGGTATTCTGGTCAGTGTCGGCATGGATCTCTGACATTTCTGCAGGCCTCCAAGACTTTGAAGATTTCAAGATGGTGAGTGGTGACGACATCAACATTAGCTCACCGATCCCTTTTCTCTGCCTACTTAAATTGCTGACAATTCAACATGAAGCTTTGCATACGAACCAGGTGGAGATGGAGGAAGGCATGAGACAGGGAGAAACCATCCAGCGCAGCCTCATCTCATCTGCTCAGCTTAGATTGGGTAACAATGATGAGGTAGAGGCTGAGTAAGGGTAGGAGGAACAGGAGCTGGGTGATAGCGCAACAGTGACTAGTGCCCACACAGTTAACTAGAGTAGCATTTCTAGCACCCTCGGTCACATCTACTCCCCAGCTCTGTCTATTTTAGTAGTATGAAATTAAGGAGAGAGAGTGCATATAGGGCGATAAAAGTGATCATTTGAATGACAATACACAGTAAGTGCACTCACCTTTAGAGATTGTGAAAAGTCACAACCCCTTGCAGAATATGAGAAGAAACAGTGGTCGCTGCAGACTCCCGTGGATACCAATGTGACAAAAGAGGAAGGAGAAAACCGAGTTTCTCAATGTATCCACGCTGACCACACAGTAGAATAAGGCGTTCATGAATTGACTGCAAGGTTTTGTTCGTAAAACACTGATGGAGCAGGAGGGGACATTGTTTCAATAATATTTTCAATATCAGATTTACAAACGCTTTTAAATATATCCTAAATAATGGTACTGCAAAAATAAAACAAAAAATACTCACTTGTGAAGCTAAAAAACTGAGTTTTATTTTTAATACCTACCAATAAAAGCACCATTACTGCTTCAGAGAATCCTTATCTTCTTCGATGACAGCGAACTCATTAAATCCAGCCGATCTATATAGTATAGCCATTTTATTAGTTAGCTACAGATAGATATTACAGAGCACATTATGCATATAGGTCAGCATGATCATTTGTCATATATTTTACATGAAGTGTTCTGAAATAACTTTACAAACATTGAACTCAGAAGTAAAGATGAACAAATATTTCAATGTTTGGTTTGGATGATGATAGCTGAATTTGCAATATACACAGATTTATTTGTCGAATATTCACCAAACATAACTGGATGCCGTTCAAGTTAATGGGAGGCAAAAACAAACATGCACAACACCTTCTGCACATTTTTTTAATTGGCTACTAGTGATGAGCGAATATACTTGTTACTTGAGATTTCCCGAGCATGCTCGGGTGACCTCCGAGTATTTTTTAGTGCTCGGAGATTTAGTTTTCATCACCGCAGCTGAATGATTTACATCTCTTAACCAGCTTGATTACATGTGGGGATTCCCTAGCAACAAGGCAACCCCCACAAGTACTTATGCTGGGTAACTGATGTAAATCATTCAGCTGCGGCAATGAAAACAATCTCCAAGCACTAAAAAATACTCGGAGGTCACCCGAGCGTGCTCGGGAAATCTCGAGTAACGAGTATATTCGCTCATCACTAATGGCTACCAAGATGGTTATCGGTATCCTCAGCATCCCTATTACTGTAATCTATATGCTGGAGCACACTTTAAATAGTCTGGGTGAGGAGGTGGTGGTTGTCCTGGGGAAGAGGAGGAAGCAGATGTCTTTAGGGTTAACTATCTATAAGTTCAAGTCTGTCAACTCACAGGTGGTTGCCATGGGAGGTACAAATGGAGGAGGACCAGGAGAAGGATGAGATGGAAGAGGTGATGGACACGCAACAGTTAGGACATGAAAATGAAAATGATAATGATTCCTTCTCTGTTGTCCTTGGTTGCCAGAAGGGGATGGAGGAAGAAAGCTTGAGTGTTATCCCACCACCAACACTGTGGACTTTGATCTCATGAATGAGACCAAATCATGAGCACCTTCTTGCAGCATTATCTGCAACATAATTGTTACCCGTATATTTATGATTCGAAACAGTGGGGACTTCTGGGTTGAGAGTGTGTTCTATCCACAATACAAAAGTACATTTTGCCAGTTGTTTACCCCCCGGAAAGGAAAGTGTCCATGCTGCAGTATCAAAATATGCTTGAAGACAAAACTTGACGGTGATTTTCCCCAAGACAGTAGTGAAGCACACAGTTTGCATCACTGTGATAGGCTTCTAACCCCAAAAACGCTGAGTCGTCAACTCAAAACCATTAGAAGCCTTGCATCTCTGGAGTCCTGAGTTTCAACCCTACCAAGGAGAGCATCTGCAAAGAGTTTGTATGTTCTCCCCGTGTTTGTGAGGGTTTCCTCCCAGTACTTATTTTTCTATCCACACTCCAAAGACTTACAGATGGTAAATTTAGATAATGAATCCCAATGGTGCCAGTGCCAGTAATGTCTATAAATGTCTGTAAATCAAAAGTTGAATTTTTGACACTATATAACTGATAAAAAAGATTGAAATTGATGCTCAGCCACACTCAAGTGGCTCAAATAGCAGTTTTGTAGATTACTATTGTCAGAAAAATCTAAGGATAGTATCACGAGTAGTTGACTCAAAGAGAGTGGTGGACTGCCTGTATTAGAGGCCTACTGCTACAGGCAATACACATGAAGGAGACCTAACCAGGAGTCTACACATTTCCAAATGTATATTGGCAGACACCAACAAAGTGATATCAATTTCACCACTTAAGAAATAGTATACTATTGACTGACAGGTCTTCCACTACACCCAGCTAAGCAGATGGACACCCAACCAGAAGTGTTCATAATTCCAAAAAATAGTAGCAGACACCACCAAAGTAGCATCAATCTCACTAGAGTAAAAATAATATAGTAGGGACCGACAGGTCTTTTACTACACCCAGCCCAGCAGATGGACAGCCAACCAGGAGTGTACACATTTCAAAAAATTAGTGGCAGACACCCACAAAGTGGCATCAATTTCACCACAGTAGAAATAGTTTAATAGGGACCAACAGGTCTTCCACAACACCCAGACCAGCAAATGGACACCCAACCAGGAGTGTTCACATTTCCAAAAAATAGTGGCAGACACCAGCAAAGTGGCATCAATTTCACCACAGTAGAAATAGTATAATAGGAAACGATGCATCTTCCACTACAGCCAACTCAGCAGATGGACATCCAAGCAAGACTGTTCACATTTTCACAAATTATTGTTAATATTTGCAGCAGCAACAGCAGGCACAGAAGCCCCAAGAAAGATATCACAGACTGCAATTATGTGAGAACAATGCAGCACACTAAGAAATACAACATCCAGTAGCAAAATTATTCAGTTGTCCTTGGATAGGACGTGACATTGTTGGTTCACTAGTGCTTTTGCAAACATTACCACCTACCGCGCACACCTGGAACACCAAGCCTAATCCCCCTTTCACTACGACCTTGCCTTTTCCAGTCATGTTGCTCACATAGTATGCTACGATCACAGTATTAGCAACTAAAGATTAGATTTTTTACTCTGCACCACCGCTGTACACAGCTAACTGTCAGCAAAACTAAATGAGAAGGTGAAATTTGGCATGCTGAATTGAGCTAGTCACAGATTAAAGAATTGTTTCAGTGTGGATG
This sequence comes from Ranitomeya imitator, assembly GCF_032444005.1. NCBI lineage: Eukaryota > Metazoa > Chordata > Amphibia > Anura > Dendrobatidae > Ranitomeya > Ranitomeya imitator. The sequence continues at coordinate 462,800,575 of NC_091287.1, read as the reverse complement.
AGTCCTGTGTAGTATTGTTTAGATGTGCCAAACAATTTCAAAGTGAGATATCCCCTACTGTATGAACAGGAGAAATACTTGTTTAAGTGTGGATGAGGGCTGTATGACACAGACTATATGCTCCAAACAATTTTAAAATTATATCTCCTCTATTGTATGACATTAGTAACCAACATTTTTTTGGGCCTGTGGATGAGGCCTATATAACATTTACTAGTTTCTACAAACAATTTCAAAGTGAGATATCTTCTACTGTATGATGTTAGAAAGAGAAGAAATATTTTTGGTCTGCGGATGAGACCTGCATAACATTGACTAGTTTCTACAAACAATTTCAAAGTGAGATTTCCCCTACTGTATGATGTTAGTAGCAGAAAAAAATGCTTTAAGTGTGGATGAGGCCTGTATAATCTAGAAAATAGGCTCAAAACAATTTCAAACTCAAGTCTTGGCTGCTGTATCACGTTTGTAAGAAAATTATATATTTAATGTGCAATAGCTCTGCACACAGAACAATTTCAACACCACTAAATGACAAGGTGAAGTCTTCAGACAGCTTCATATCAGCATTTTTCAACAGAAAAACATTTTTTTTTCATCTGCATTAGCTCTGGAGGCAGCTTCTTATCACCACAACAAAATTACAGCATGGGATATGGTGGGATGTATCATGCTTTGCAACTGAAAAACATTTTTTCATCTGCATGAGCTCTGCAGACAGTTTCATATCACCGCCACAAAATTACAACGTAAATATTGTGAGGACTGGTGAAACGCACTGAGTTAATATGGATGTTATAATTGGTGCGTTCGCAGCCTGGGGTCCACTGTGCATGAGACAATCTGCTGCTAAAAAATGACAGCACTATAAGGCGGTATAAGTGAACTCAGTGACTTCACCGAGTCACACAGAAAAGAACACGCTGTGCCCTGTTATTATAGGAGAACACAGCTAACTGCTGAGCTAATGGCAGTCCGTGGTCACGCACGCAGAGAAGCACACAAACTCCTCACCGGAGGTGCCGGTATTCTAGGGGCTTATTTCAAGCCAGGTCCCTGAATAAAATCATACAAACTCCTCACTGAAGGTGCCGGTATTCTAGGAGCTTATTTCAGCCGGGTCCCTAAATGCAATCATACAGGCGCGACCACAATTAGCAAGCTCATAATATGAAGTGATACTAGCGCATGGCTGTGCGGCCATGCAAACCTTTTATAGCTACAGCAGCTTCAGGACCTTCCTAGAGGACTAATGGAAGCTGCTACACTACCAAAGCAACTTCAGGACCTTCCTAGAGGACCAATGGGAGCTGCAGCAGTGCCTGAGCATGTGACCCCTGACCTTCAATGAGAGGTCTTACCTTGGGCATGCTCAGAAGGGAAAAAGCAGGACTTCGTCCCAGAGACATCTGCTCACCGCTGACCAGTACTGGCTACAATGGCTGAGCCTGGGAAAGCAGATCACAAAATCCGCACAGTATCAGGCTGAGCCAGATGCTGGGACTGACGTCTCCACTGCGGCAGGAGATGAATGGGATACCTCAGAGAAGATGGCTCGAGATTCCCCCTGTGCAGAGATGGGAACTCGACCCCTAACAAATATGGCAGGCTGTATCATGTTTTGCAACAGAATTTTTTTTTTTAAAGTGAACCTGTCACCTGAATTTGGCGGGACCGGTTTTTGGTCACATGGGCGGAGTTTTCGGGTGTTTGATTCACCCTTTCCTTACCCGCTGGCTGCATGCTGGCCGCAGTATTGGATTGAAGTTCATTCTATGTCCTCCGTAGTACACGCCTGCGCAAGGCAAGATGGCCTTGCACAGGCGTGTACTACGGAGGAGATAGAATGAACTTTAATCCAATATTGCGGCCAGCATGCAGCCATGCAGCCATGGTGGAAACATCATGCTTTGGGGCTGTTTCTCTGCAAAGGGGCCAGGACGACTGATCCGGGTACATGAAAGAATGAATGGGGCCATGTATCGTGAGATTTTGAGTGCAAACCTCCTTCCATCAGCAAGGGCATTGAAGATGAAACGTGGCTGGGTCTTTCAACATGACAATGATCCAAAGCACACTGCCAGGGCAACGAAGGAGTGGCTTCGTAAGAAGCATTTCAAGGTCCTGGAGTGGCCTAGCCAGTCTCCAGATCTCAACCCTATAGAAAACCTTTGGAGGGAGTTGAAAGTCCGTGTTGCCAAGCGAAAAGCCAAAACTAGGAGTTAGTCATACCGGTAATGGTATTTCCAGGAGTCCATCATGACAGCACCACAGGAGGTTGCTCTTCATATCCTTGATAGGGACAGGAACACAGAAGAGGTTAAATAGCCCCTCCCAACCTCCACCCCTCAGTGATTTTACAAAGTACCACATCAGGATGGATACAACACAATTTTATTGAACTTCCTCTCTACATGTTCGTATCACATATTAGACAAGAGTTCAAGGGGGGGCAAATAATGGGTGCTGTCATGATGGACTCCTGGAAATACCATTACCGGTATGACTAACTCCTAGTTTCCAGGTCGTCCACATGACAGCACCACAGGAGAAATACCAAATAACTCCTATTAGGGCGGGATTACAGCTTGGAGGACTTTTCTCCCAAAGCTAGTCTGCTGCTTTGAGAGAACGTCCAGCTTGTAGTGCTTGCAAAAGGTATTTGAGCTAGACCAAGTTGCCGCCCGGCAAATTTGATCCATGGATGCACCCGCACTCTCTGCCCATGAAGCAGATACTGCTCTCAGTGAGTGGGCTTTTAGGTGATCTGGAGGAGATTCACCGGCTGAAATATACGCAGCGCAAATGGTAGATTTGATCCATCTAGCCAGAGTCGCTTTTGAGGCTTTTTTGCCTCTATTTTTCCCAGACATCTGGATAAAGAGATTTGAGTCAATTCTCCAGCTGTCTGTAAGTTTTAGATACTGCAATATTGTTCTCTTAACATCCAGGGAATGAAGAGAACGTTCTTTTTCGTTATTGTAGTTCTGGCAGAACGTAGGCAAAACTATTTCCTGGTTTCTGTGAAAGTCCGTCACAACTTTTGGAAGAAATGAAGGATCCAACTTTAAAACGATGCAATCTTCCTGTATCTTTAAGTATGGATCTGTTATGGACAGGGCTTGAATTTCGCCTATTCGCCTTGCTGTCGTTATTGCGACGAGGAAAACAGTCTTGAATGTCACAGATTTTAAGTCTGCCTGATCAAGTGGCTCGTACGGAGCTTTCCGTAGCTCATTTAGCACCAAAGTGAGGTTCCATGAGGGTACTGAGCTTCGTATTGTTGGTCTAAGACGTTGTGTAGCTTTGATGAATCTCATTATCCAGGGATGATTTGCTAGTGGATAGTCATAAAAGGCAGTTAAAGCTGAGATTTGTACCTTTAGCGTACTAGGTCTCAAGCCCATATCAAAACCTGTTTGGAGAAAATTTAGTATTTGAGGAATATCTGGTTGTTGGAGAATGGATATTGGAGTATTGGTCTGTGCACAAAATTTCTTCCAAATCTTCTGGTATATAGCTGAGGTCACCGGCTTTCTACTTTTTTTCATAGTTGAGATAACTGACTCAGACAGTCCTTTGATCTCAAGATCTCCCTTTCAAGATCCATGCTGAGAGTTGTAGCATCTTTAGATTTTGATGGACCAATGGTCCCTGTATTAGAAGATCCCGTCTCAGTGGTAGTAACACTGGGTCCTCCACCGCCATCCACTTCAGCAGAGGAAACCAGCTCCTCTTGGGCCAATATGGCACTATTAGGATCACTACCGCTAGACTTTCCTGGATTTTCCTCAGAACTCTGGGAATTAGGGCTAGTGGCGGGAACGCGTATGCGAGTTCCATATCCCAATGTTGGGTCAATGCATCTATGCCAGTTGGATTGTCTCTTGGATTTAGCGAAAAGAATTCTTTCGTTTTTGTATTGCTCCTTGAGGCGAATAAATCTATTTGTGGGGTGCCCCACTGTTGGATTAACTGAGTAAAGATTTCTTCGTTTAGAGACCATTCTGACGGCTGTACCTTCTCTCTGCTGAGAAAGTCCGCTATTTGGTTCTGTGAACCTTTTAGGTGTACTGCCGTGATGGACTTTACGGTATTTTCCGCCCAGGAGAATATTTCTTCTGCTAGTGCCTGAAGTGGACGGTGCCTTGGTCCTCCTTGATGTAGGAGAAAAGCTACCGTGGTCGAGTTGTCTGAGAAGACTCGGATGTGGTGTCCCTGAAGCTCGTGTTGGCACCTTTTTAGTGCTTCCCAGACCGCTCTGAGTTCCCTGTAGTTGGAGGAACTGTCGCGTATCAATGGTGGCCATGTTCCCTGAAGGTATCGACCTTCTATGTGGGCTCCCCAGCCCCTTGAGCTTGCATCGGTGGTTATATTTATGCATGGAGATATTTTCCATGGTTTTCCTCTTTTGAGGTTTTTTATGTTGATGCACCATGAGAGGGACTGCTTTACCCTGCTGGGTAACCACATCCTGTTGTCTAGTGAATCTTTTCTTCCGTTCCATACCGAAAGAACTTCCTTTTGAAGCGTTCTGGAGTGAAACTGGCTCCACTGTACACTGGGAATGCATGAGGTCATGAGACCTAGAATCCTCATTGCTTTCCTGATGGAGATGTATTTCCGTTTTTTTATTGATTGAAGTTCTTTTTTTATTGACCGTTGTTTTTGGTCTGGCAGGAAGGAGTATTCTAGTTCGGAATTTAGTAGTACCCCTAGAAATATCTTCTGCGTCTCTGGTTCGAGACTCGATTTTTTTGTATTTATTACCCACCCCAGACGTTTCAGGAGTGACGTGGTAATTCCTAAGGATTCTTCCATCTGTTGGGATGAATCTGCGATCAGCAACAGATCGTCCAGATATGGTGCGATGAGAACTTCCTTCTCTCTTAAGTAGGCCATGACCTCCGTCATGAGCTTCGTAAATATCCTTGGGGCAGAGGAGAGACCAAATGGTAGGCACTGAAACTGGAAATGAAGTATTTTCTTGTGGTTTCTTATTGCGAACCTGAGGAATTTTTGATCTGAGGGATGGATGGGAACATGATAGTAAGCATGTTTGAGATCTAGCGTGCACATTACAGAGTTCTTTTTTATTAGCGGTGTAATTGATCTGAGAGATTCCATCTTGAAGCGTTTGTACGCCACCCATTTGTTTAATGGTTTTAAGTTTATTATTGTTCGGTAATCTCCGTTTGGTTTTCTTATGGAGAACAGACTGGAGTAATGCCCCTGAAAATGTTGATGATGGGGTACCGGTATTATGACGTTTAATTCTAAGAGTTCCTGTATGTCTGTTATCAGCCTTTGATGTACTGCCGATGACTCTGTCTGTGTTACGCAGAATCTCTTGGGGGGTAGATGAGTAAACTCTATCCTGTAACCTTGTGCCACTGTCTGTAGAATCCACTGATTCTGAGTTATGTTCTGCCATCCTTCTTGGAAGTATTGTAGTCTCCCTCCTATATTGTTGGCGTCATTGTTTGCTGGGTCCTGTTGATTGGTCTCGAAAGGAACCTCTTCCTCTGCCTCCTTTAGGGTAGCTCCACCTACCGGACTTCCCCTTGCCTCTGTAGTCCTGTCTTGGGTGGGAGCGAGTTTTCCGGAAGAATTGCGGTTTCTTTGGCTTCTCCTCAGGGAAACCTTTCTTCTTATCAGATGCTTTTTCAAGTAGCTCGTCAAGGACTGGACCAAAGACGTGAGAACCTGAGAATGGAATCGAACACAGCTTGTTCTTGGATTGGGTATCTCCCGTCCACGATCTCAGCCATAAGGCCCTTCTTGCTGCGTTTGACAGTGCATTATTCCGGGCAGCAAAGCGTACGGATTCCGCTGAAGCATCTGCCATGAAATCAGTCGCCATCTTTAAAACTGAAAAGGATTTAAGGATTTCTTCCCTTGGAGTTCTATTTTTAATATGACTCTCCAGCTCGTCCACCCAAAGACTCATGGACCTTGCTACAGAGGTAGCCGCTATATTCGTCTTCATAATGGCGGCTGACGATTCCCAGGCTTTTTTAAGAAGATCTTCTGACCTCTTATCCATTGGGTCTTTTAACCCTGACGAGTCCTCAAAGGGAATAGCCGTTTTCCTTGTGACTTTGGCCACCGGAATGTCGATCTTTGGAACCGACTCCCAGACTTTAGTCCCTTCTGGGTCAAAGGGAAGACGGTATTTGAAGTCTCTCGGGACTACTAATTTTTTCCCCACATCTTCCAACTCTTCCATTATCATTGCAGTTATGTGATTGTTGACCGGGAAAACTCTATTCCTGCGAGTTCTCAGGCCCCCAAACATCTCGTCTTGAACTGATAAAGGCTCAGACGAGTCTTCTATTTTCATAGTGCTTCTTACTGCTTTTAGCAGTATATCCGTATTTTCGGATGAGAACAAGTATTTCTTCCGTTCTTCCGGAAGCACAGTTAATGTATTGTTCTCTTCGTCCGAGCCCGGATCGGAATAACCTGAGACCTCTCCTTCCTCGGAACTCACATCCATATCCCATCTAGGCCTTTTAGGCCGCGGAGATTGGGGTGGCACCATAGTAGACACTGTAGCTTGGACTTCGTCTCTAATCATAGATTTAATATTATCTAACAGCGAAGCCTGCTCGTCTTTGAGAAGTTTAGCGATGCATTTTTCACATAATTTCTTGTTATAGCCCTCTGGGAGTTTGGTGGCGCACAGTGGGCATCTAATAGTCCTTTTTTTAGTAGTTGACCTCTCGGGAATGTCCTTATCCTGAAATGTAAAGGAGATCCCTGTAGGTACAGAACTAACTTTTTGGAATGCATCCCGTACCACATACTACTCACATGGTCCGTGTGCAGCTCTAAGGATTGGACGTCTGGGCGAGTAGCACCTTCCATGTTACTGGGTCAAGTGTGCTGTCAGATGTCAGTCATTAAGTAGCAATCTTACCCGGCTTCAAGACATCTGATTCGTCCTCCTTCCGAGCTCAGCTGCTGGCCTCCACGGTGATTTCAGGTTCCCAGCTGTACTGCGCATGCGTCATCTGGAACACATGCAGACCAGCCTGGGACCTGGAAACTGGCGCATAATCTCAGCCATTGCGCTCTGATCTCCCCCTGCAGCTCCCAGGCGCCCCGGAAACAACCGGCGCCGCCGACCCCCGGAATCCGGCCACGCCCCCCGGAAGTTGTCACCCCCGGCTAGAGCGCCAGACCGGAAGTTAGGGGAGCGATGCCAGCACCGGCCGCACGTGGAGCCTGAGGGAGCGCCGGACACCGCCGCCGCAGCCGCTGCCTCAGCGCCCCCTTTGATGAGGGGATGAGGCAGCGCATGGGAGCAGACAGCTTGACCTAGTCGCAGAGGGACCTCCAGCGGTATCGTGCGACTTCGGGAGTCGCCAGACTCTCACGGCCAGAGCCCCCTCCAGGAGGATGGACCGCACTCCGGAGCTCCTGCTCCAAGACCTGACCTCGGATCAGGTAAAGAAAAAAACCTAATCTTCTGGAGAACTCTCTCCTGCGTCTGTCCCTGATAGGGACAGGAAAAACACTGAGGGGTGGAGGTTGGGAGGGGCTATTTAACCTCTTCTGTGTTCCTGTCCCTATCAAGGATATGAAGAGCAACCTCCTGTGGTGCTGTCATGTGGACGACCTGGAAAACATCACTGCTCTAGAGGAGATCTGCATGGAGGAATGGGCCAACATACCAACAACAGTGTGTGGCAACCTTGTGAAGACTTACAGAAAACGTTTGACCTCTGTCATTGCCAACAAAGGATATATTACAAAGTATTGAGATGAAATTTTGTTTCTGACCAAATACTTATTTTCCACCATAATATGCAAATAAAATGTTAAAAAAACAGACAATGTGATTTTCTGGATTTTTTTTTCTCAGTTTGTCTCCCATAGTTGAGGTTTACCTATGATGTAAATTACAGACGCCTCTCATCTTTTTAAGTGGTGGAACTTGCACTATTGCTGACTGACTAAATACTTTTTTGCCCCACTGTATATATATATATATATACACATATGTATATTTTTTAATGTTCATGAGCTACACATACTGTGGAATTTCACCACCACCAAATAACAAGGTGAGATATGGCATGATGAATCATGGAAGCAACTCCCCCCCCATTTGTTTTCATGCCCAGCAGCTTAAATCACAGAACAATGTCACAACAACACTAAATGACACAGTGGGATATGTTATGCTGTTTCACCTTTAACAAGTGAAAAATTGTTATCTAGAATGCTATACTTGTGCATGAAGCACAACACACTTATTATTAATATTAATTTTATTATTTATTTATATAGCACCATTGATTCCATGGTGCTGTACATGAGAAGGGGTTACATACAAGTTACAGATATCACTTACAGTAAACAAACTAACAATTACAGACTGATACAGAGGGGCGAGGACCCTGCCTTGCGGGTTTACATTCTACAGGATTATGGGGAAGGAGACAATAGGTTGGGGGTTGCAGGGGCTCCGGTGTTGGTGAGGCGGTAGCTTCAGTAGTGATGAGGAGGCAGCGGGGTTAGTGCAGGCTGTAGGCTTTCCTGAAGAGATGGGTTTTCAGGTTCCGTCTTAAGGATCCGAATGTGGTTGATAGTCGGACGTGTTGGGGCAAAGAATTCCAGAGGATGGGGATATTCAGGAGAAGTCTTGGACGAAATTTGGATGAGGAGCGAATAAGTGTGGAGGAGAGAAGGAGGTTTTGGGAGGACCGGAGATCACGTGAGGGAAGATATCGAGAGATTAGTTCAGAGATATATGGGAGTAGACAGGTTGTGGATGGCTTTGTAGGTCAGAATTAGTCATTTGAACTGGATACGCTGAGGGAATGGGAGCCAGTGAAGAGATTTGCAGAGGACGGAAGCAGAGGAGTAGCGAGGAGAGAGGTAAATTAGTCGGGCAGCAGAGTTAAGGATGGACTGGAGAGGTGCAAGGGTGTTAGCAGGGAGGCCACAGAAAAGGATGTTGCAGTAGTCAAGGCGGGAGATGATGAGGGCGTGCGCAAGCATTTTAGTAGATTGACGGTTGAGGAAAGGACGGATTCTGGAGATATTTTGGAGCTGGAGGCGCCAGGAGGGGGAAAGAGCTTGGATGTGCAGTTTGAAGGACAGGGCAGAGTCGATGGTTACTCCGAGGCAGCAGACTTCCGGTATGGGGCAAAGCATGATGTCATTGATTGCGATAGATACGTCAGGTAAGAAAGATCTATGGGATGGAGGAAAGATGATGAGTTCAGATTTGTCCACATTGAGTTTGAGGAAGCGAGAGGAGAAGAAGGAGGATATGGCTGATAGGCACTCTGGGATTCTGGACAGCAGAGCGGTGACGTCTGGGCCAGAGAGGTATATCTGAGTGTCATCAGCATAGAGGTGGTACTGGAATCCATGGGACTTTATGAGTTGTCCCAAGCCAAGTGTATAGATTGAGAAAAGTAGGGGTCCTAGAACAGAGCCTTGGGGGACTCCAACAGAGAGAGCGTGGGATGAGGAGGTAGTGTGGGAGTGGGAGATGCTGAATGTGCGGTTGGAAAGGTACGAGGAGATCCAGGATAGGGCGAGGTCTTATATGAAATGTGTCTTTGTATGTGAACCTAAGTAATGACACACACAAAAAAAAATCTGCTGCATGGTCAATTTCACAGCCACACAGGACACTATCTAGCTAAACTGTCTGACTAACTAACAACAGCCTAGTTAATTACCTATAATCTAGCTGCAAACAGTGCCAGCATCCGAAGCAACCTCTCTGAGCTGTTACAATGTTAAAATGATGCTAAAACAAGATGTCAGCTCTTTATATGGAGAAGGACATGTGATTTCAGCAGCCAATGACACAAGCCGTTGTGTCAGGACGTTGTGAATGTTTCATGCACTCTGAATGGCTAGCCGCAATGAGCACATATAAAGTTGGAAGAAAAAATTACAGTTCACAAGCACGTGGCAACCCTACCCTCAAACACTTGCCCCACGCTAATTATACACCACCATTATCATTGCAAAAGTGCTGAAAATACTTTAGTGGCAGCGCAAATATTTTCCTGCACTTTTTACCAGAAGTTTCCGATTCTTTCTACTTTTATAAAATGTTGCTTGTGTTTCCGATCACGAATACAAATGTGCCATATTTTGCTGATATTTTGTTTGGCGATTGTTTTTTGAACAAATTCTCTCATCACTAGTGTTGAGCGATACCGTCCGATACTTGAAAGTATCGGTATCGGATAGTATCGGCCGATACCCGAAAAATATCGGATATCGCCGATACCGATATCCGATACCAATACAAGTCAATGGGACATCAAGTATCGGAAGGTATTCTCATGGTTCCCAGGGTCTGAAGGAGAGGAAACTCTCCTTCAGGCCCTGGGATCCATAGGGATGTGTAAAATAAAGAATTAAAATAAAAAATATTGATATGCTCACCTCTCCGGCGGCCCCTGGACTTCACGCTGCTAACCGGGAGGCTTCTTTGTTTAAAAAGCGCGCCTTTCGGACCTGTGAATGACGTCCCGGCTTCTGATTGGTCGCGTGCCGCCCATGTGACCGGCACGCGACCAATCAGAGGCCGCGACGTCATTCGCAGGTCCTTAATTCCTAGAATTAGCAGTTTTGTGAATGAGAATGACGTCGCGGCTTCTGATTGGCCGCGTGCCGCCCATGTGACCGGCACGCGGCCAATCAGAAGCCGCGACGTCATTCTCATTCACAAAACTGCTAATTCTAGGAATTGAGGACCTGCGAATGACGTCGCGGCCTCTGATTGGTCGCGTGCCGGTCACATGGGCGGCACGCGACCAATCAGAAGCCGGGACGTCATTCACAGGTCCGAAAGGCGCGCTTTTTAAACAAAGAAGCCTCCCGGTTAGCAGTGTGAAGTCCAGGGGCCGCCGGAGAGGTGAGCATATCAATATTTTTTATTTTAATTCTTTATTTTACACATCCCTATTGATTCGATACCGATACCCGATATCACAAAAATATCGGATCTCGGTATAGGAATTCCGATACCGCAAGTATCGGCCGATGCCCGATACTTGCGGTTTCGGAATGCTCAACACTACTCATCACTATTAATAGGATTCTTGATGAGCAGAAAATAATACAATATACTGGTTTCTGACTATAACTTTCTACAACAGAATTTTTACTGAATGCCAAATTGATGAATAGCAAACCTACTAATGCATTGTAACATCAACAGTTGATGATTTTAAAACTATAATTTAGATTTGAGTAAAGTTCATTACTCATATAGAAAAGTGGTATAATTTGCAATAATTATCATATAATTACAGTACTCATCCTTGAGATTAATCATAACACTTATATGATATTCTAATTACTGTAAACTCAAAGGTTCTGTTCTGAATTGCTAATTTTGTAAGCTAACACAATTTGAAATAAATCTAAAAAAGAGGTAATTTTATAAGAGTTTTATACAAAAACCATTGTCTTCCCACCGTGAAGATTCAGATGAGTTTTTCATAAACAATATGGAACACAACAGCACAACAATCACCAGAATGATATATCATTAAGATGGCTTTAGCTGCGTCGAAAATTATTTCATTTTTTCCTGATGGCATGACTATGGGGTTTATTTATTTTAGAAAAGAGGCAATAAACAGGACACTATGCACTTTTCATGTTATTACTTCCATGGGATTGCAAAATATGAAAGATATATGAGGTCTATAAAAAGAAAAGATTTTTTATTGCAGTAAATTTCTTTTAATATAATGAGTCCTGGAGACTAGTTCACCGGCAGGCTATGGAAAATGTGTTCTTATGTACATGGCTTAAAAGTGTAATTATTATTTCATATTAATTTAGCACAATACGTGTTTTGGCTCTGCGGTTGTTGTATTTGTTGTCCGACTTTTAATTGCTAGGTTTGATTGACTTAGTCAACATTTTCTCCTCCTTCTGGTCCTTCGTCTTGTCAGTTGTGGCTAGATTGATAAAATGCAAATGAACAAATCATTAACGAGTACAAGTTATGAATCTCTCAGGCAGTTCAGGACCCTATCAAATCCTGCACCTATTACTTTGCGTGATTGATGTACTATTGTAAGTGATTGTTCCTGATCTTATTAAATCTTATTGATTTTTTTTTTCCCAGTTTCTATTTTATGCAGGACCAGGCTTGGACTATTATGAATGTTGCTGAACACCGTTAATCAAGCTTACACAGCTATTTTGATGGGAAACAATTAAAACTCTTGTGCTCTACCTTGCAGTTTGCTGCGGGGATATGAACCACAGCTCTGTAATAATGAAAAAGAAATTCTCCTCCAAGCAGTGTAAGCCAATTTACAATTATGACGCCAAATAACAAATTGATAGAATATACACATACATTAACATTTCATTATGAATAAAATAATTGCAAAATAAATCTATAGTTGTTGGGGATAAGACATGAATAACAAACATGTAGTTTATGGAGTAGTAAAATTTACTAATTGTCATCTGGAATTAAGTAATAATGTTCCTCCTTCCATCTCAATATATAAATACAAATGTTATAAACTGAAGGTCTCAATGCAATAGAGATAGACCAGAGTATATCATTCCTGCTCATAGTTATTTCTTGAATAGCTTATTCACAGATTTTCACCCTGATGTTATTTAAGAGTTTGGGCTTGCCACACCATTGCCATAGTGTTATGCTGTTTATAAACCATAATTTTCCCATGAAATGTTTAAGTGGGACAGTGTAAAATAGGGTCCTGGGTTCAAATCCCACCTATGACAACATCTGCAAGGAGTTAGTATGCTCTCCCCGTGTTTGCGTGGGTTTCCTCCGGGTTCTCCGGTTTCCTCCCACACTCCAAAGACATACTGATAGGGAATTTAGATTGTGAGCCTCATCGGGGACAGCGATGATAATGTGTGCAAAAACTGTACAGCGCTGCGGAATATGTTGACGCTATATAAATAAAGAGATTATTATTATTCCGTCCTGATTTCTAATCACCTATTTACAAAAAATACCCCAAGGTTGGTTTGACAACTTTTGTCCTTATATTTTAACTTGTATCACATATTCCTTTGCAAATTCTTCAGATATTTTTCCTACAATGGATATTAAGAATACTGGTCAATAATTACAAAGGAAAGACCTGAAGCCCTTTTTGAAAATGGGCACCAAATTAGCTTTACAATAGCTGCTTGGCACCGCACCGGTCACTAGAAAGTGTCTAAAAATCATATAAGGAAACATAAGAGTTCCTTATGAACTCTTAGATGCTGTCAGGAGTTCAGGATTTTTTAAATTCATTGTATTTATTTAGCTGTGCTTGAACCACATCTATATTTAAGCAACTAAGTGTATTAGATAATCTATTAAGAGCACTTGGATCAACTACATCCAAAGCTCTCTCTTTCTTTGGTATCTACAGAGCTAAAAATCCCATTTAATTATTCTGTCTTCTCTTGACCCTCAGTAACCAACACCGTGTAACAAATCACTTAACGTTTCCACCTGTGCAGACCTTGATGATTTAAAATTTATATATTTAAATAATTTACTTGCATTGCTCTTGCTTTCCTTGGCTGACTGCAGATAATTTTCTACCTTAGCTGATTAATGAGAAAAAAAAGTGAACTTTTTTGAATTTACCAAATGGCTGCAATGAAACAAAGAGTGAAAAATTTAACGGGGTCTGAATACTTTCCGTACCCACTGTATGTGTCTATGTAAGAGAGCGGAGTGTGAATAATACACACGACAGAGAGTCATTACTAATACATTTTTTATGTCCCTATTATACTGAAATGCTTTAAATTAGTGATAAAGAATAGTGATGAGCAAGCATGCTCCCCACTGCTCGATACTCAATCGAGCATTGGGATGCTCGATCACCATGATTGAGTCCCCGCCAAGCATTTTTTGCAGCTTTTAGACAGTCAAACATCCGGGATTGCCTGACTTACATGGTTATACAGTGCCATGTTCGCTACGGGCATTACTGGTACTGGCTGGGAGCAGTGCTGCATTGGGCCTTATATAAGACCCAGTGACGCAATGCTCGGCAGCAGTTCAGGCAGAGTTGATCTAGGAGGAAGAGCTTAGATTAGAGCAGGCATATAGGCACTGTTTAATTGCTATTGCAGTACTTATTGCTGCTGTACCCTTAAGACAAAAGTTCTTTTCAGGACAACATACTGTCCTTTCTTTAGTAAAATTACTGTTACCTGCATTCAGTGTAGGGATAACTGGTGAAGGAGAGATAGTTTTGGAATTTATTGTTTTTCAGTTCTTCTATAGTTATACTGCTGCTGCAACCTAAAAACAAAATTCCTTTTCAGAGCCACATATATTTTTATCCTTATTAATAACAAGGTGTGTGGTACGGGACAGGGAAGTGGGCGTGCTGCTGATGGTGCACACTGAGGCTGTGGGCCACGTAAACATGTCATCAAAGCACCTGACTACATGGGATGCACACCTGAGTGACACCACAGATTCTTCCAGGGCTTCATGCTTGACAGACTGTTTGCATTAAAAATGTTGCCATTTAGACTTGTGAACACAGAGGTTTTCCGCAACCTCATAGCAGCAACCATTAATGATACTCAGTCCCCAGTCACCACTATTTTTCCTGGTGTGCTGTCCCCGACTTACTCCAACACATGTCCTATAACATCATCCATGCCCTGACCGATGCATTTACTGGGAGTGTCCATTTAACGACACATGGAAATAGTGCATGTGGCCAGGGACGCTGCATTTCCCTGATGGCACATTGGATGAACCTTATGTAGGCCAGGACCAAGTTAACCCTGGGACAGCACATATGTTACCAATAGGGTTGAGCGAAATGGATCGGTCATTTTCATAAGTTGCCGACTTTTGGCAAAGTCGGGTTTCATGAAACCCGACCCGATCCCTGTGTGGGGTCGGTCACGCATTCAGCGCCATTTCTAAGCCAATGAAGGTGGACGCAGAGTGTGCGCAGCGTGATGACATAGTTCCTGATCCCCGCCATCTTAGAGAAGGGCATGGCAGTGATTGGCTTGATTTCTGCGGCGTCACAGGGGCAATAAAGGGGCGTTCCCACCGACCGCCATCTTACTGCTGCTGATCTGAGCATAGGGAGAGGTTGCTGCCGCTTCGTCAGAAGCAGGGATAGCGTTAGGCAGGGTACATTAACCCCCAAACCGCTTGTGCTGTAGCGATTTCCGCTGTCCAACACCACCTTTTGTTTGCAGGGACAGTGGACGCTACATTTTTTTTCCTCAGCGCTGTAGCTCATTGGGCTGCCCTAGAAGGCTCCCTGATAGCTGCGTTGCTGTTTGTACGCCGTTGTGCAAACCAACTGCTTTTTTCAAAGCACAAATCCTGTTGCTCCTTCCTTTCTGCACAGCTATCTTGTTTGTTTGTCCACACTTTTGACTTTTTTGTGCAGCAGTCCACTCCTTTTTATTGCTGCCTGCCATACTTTGCTGAGATTACTGCAGGGAGATAGTAATTGTAGGACAGTCCCTTTTTTTTTTTTCGTTATATCTCTTCAAGCCACTTTCTGCCACAGAAAATATACTCTAATACAGTGGCCCAGATTTATTCACTAGTCTCCCTGAAGAAAAAAAAAAAGGGTGCAGGTTAAAATTGGCAAATCTGCATCAGTGGCAGTCCTGTGTGTGGCATCTGTGTCTCATTTTCTGGCACAGAAAACATACAGTCTAACAGTGGGCCTGATTTCTTGCCAATTCTCCCATAAATAAAAAAAAAATCGTGGGAGATTAAGATTGGCAATTCTGCCTCAGTGCCAGTCCTGTGTGTGGCATCTGTCTCTCATTTTGTGCCACAGAAAACCTAGTGTGTAAGACTGGGCCTGATTTCTTGACAATTCTCCCACAATAAAGTAAAACAAGTGGGAGATTAAGATTGCCCATTCTGCCTCTGTGCCAGTCCTGTGTGTGGCATCTATCTCTCATTTTGTGCCACAGAAAACCTAGTGTGTAATACTGGGCCATATTTTTTGACAATTCTCCCAGGAAAAAAAAATAGTGGGAGATTAAGATTGGCAATTCTGCCTCTAGCTTTCCTATAAAAAGGTCTTGCTTGTGGACTGGTCTTACTGACTGTTCCAATCTCTTAATTTGCAGCTGCTGTTTGTCCAGCATATGACATGTTTACACCTCCCTAAATGGGCTAACTCCCCCCACAGGGCCGTGGTCTCGCCACTTGGCGCAAGCACCCGTGAGAGTGCCGTTTGTCTGAAGAGGTGGGTGTGCCCGCTTTTGGTCGACGGCACTGCCACTGGGTCCCTCATAGTACAATAAAGTCTCTCTGGCGGTGGTGGTGCGCACCCAACGTCAGACACACCATTGTAACATGAGGGGCCCTGGGTCTGTACCGCCGGCCACAAGAGAGTTTCCCCCCCAGCTCAAACAGTGCTCTACCACTTGCAAAATTATCTCTCACAGCTCCACCAATGTTTGGTCTATGCGCTGACATCCTTCAATGCCTGGCACTGACAATACCAATTTGTTGACATGTATGATGCTAGTTAAAATAGTCAATGTCAGTGTCCTATATTGACACCAGTAAATACTTAGCGCCAAATTACTATGTCTGAAACTCAGCAGAGGAGCCCACCCCTGTACCTAAGTATGCCACCTTTTTTTTTTTTTTTGTTGTTGTTTTGCGAGGCATTAACATCTATTTCTTTTTTGGGAGTACTAACTGTGTCAGACACTCCTTCCAATTGTCCTCCGCTGACCACAGCAATGCTGCCTGTGTACCCCTGCCACATAATCGAAGCTGCTTTGAGCCTATTTTTTTAATTTTAGGCCTGCTAAGTCTGTCTGTGGTCCCTCCTTCCAATTGTCCTCCACTGAGCACACCAATGCAGACTGTGTACCCATGTAACCTTTTTTAATCCTGCATCGAGCCAACTTTGTGGTGTAAGGCCTACTAGCAGTGTCTGTGCCACTCAATACAGCTGTCCTCTTAAAAAAAATGACCTGCAATTGTCAGGTTTTCAGCCTATTGGAATTTTAAAACTGCAGTGGGGCACTTGGGCTACAAGTTTGGTTGGGGCCTACTAACACTGTCTGCCGCTCCAAGGTGTTCTCCAGGTTAACTTTCCTGACCTTCTATCTTCAGGCTCTTGTTAAATAGTTGTTAAATTGAAGAAATGCAGTGGGGCTCCAAGTTTGGTTGGGGCCTACTACTTATAGTGTCTGCCACTCCAAGGTGTTCTCCTGGTTTCCTGTCCTGAAATTCGATCTTCAGGCTCTCGTTAACTAGTTATTAATATTACACTGCATTTGGCCTATTAGTGTGGTTGGGGCCTACTAACTGTGTATGCAGCTCCGTGCTGTTCTACTGGTTTCCTGTCCTGAACTTCCATTTTCAGGCTCTCGTTAAGTAGTTGTTAATGTTACACTGCATTTGGCCTACTAGTTGGGGCCTACTAACAGTGTCTGCCGCTCCTTGCTGTTCTCCTCCACTGAACAAAGCTGTGCCACCTGTTTACTACTATTGCCAATTTTGAACTGCATTTAGACTACTTACTGATTTGGGCCTACTCTCTGTGTCAGCCTCTCATTACAGTTGTCCTCCACTGAACAAAGCAATGCCACCTGTTTAGTCCTGTTACCAATTTTGAAATGCATTTAGCCCACTTTATTATTTGGGCCTAGATCTGTGTTTCCTCCTCATCCTGCCCATTGCCCAGCCAGTGCTAGATGACACTGCTGGTACATTGACCCAGACTGCTACATTCTCCTTGCACGCTACACAGCCAGATTCTGACCCTGCTGAATGTGAGGTTCCCCTTCCCGCATACTATACCACCTTACACGGGGACAAATAGGAAGGTGCAGATGAAAGTGCAGGTTCCTTCATCAGGTGGGGGGGCCCAGTTGTTCGCATTGCCACTGGCACAGGACCCCTCATAGTACGCAAAAGTGTCGCTGCCGGTGGGAGGCGCCCCCGCCGTGCAAACACACCACCTTACTTTGAGGGGCCCTGTGCCAGTGGCAATGCGAACGAGTGGGCCCCCCCTGCTTGCTCAGGATCACAGTACTTGCAAAGTTGAAATACTTACCTCTCCCTGCTCCACTGCCGTGACGTGGTCCACGTTTCCTGGGCGCACTAAATACTTGACCCAGCCATACCCCCCACAAATTTTGCTAAATTACCCCCAATGTCCAATGCCTAACTATTATTATAAGGTAAATTAAGATTGACAAGCTTCAGTACCAAGAATGGATGTTTTGGCCATTAAAATGGGCACTGTAGGTGTTTTCCTGGCCTCCACTCACTGCCGACTATGCTTCCCCATTGACTTGCATTGGGTTTCGTGTTTCGGTCGATCCCCGACTTTTTTGCGATAATCGGCCGATTTCACTCGACTCGACTTTTGAGATAGTCGGGTTTCGCGAAACCCGACTCGACCCTAAAAAACTAAAAGTCGCTCAACCCTAGTTACCAACACTGAGAATTGCATGCTTTATTTCCAGAATTGTAATCTTGAAATGTGTCATCAATATCATTCAGAAGATGTAAGCACTGCAGCATTGCCTCATGATGCAGCAACAGGCTCTGCTGATATTCATTTATTTAGGTGACAAGTAGCACACCATTGTAGAGCTCTGGAAAAGCATAACAGACCCTACAGATCCGTGGCTCTCATCGCTGAACCTACAAACAGGTATGGTCGTGTGTGATAATGGCTGTAAAGTGGAGGTGGCTCTGAAGTTTTACAAGCTCTCATACATACCATGCCTTGCCTATGTGCTCAACTTTGTGAGCAGCAGAGGGCAGAAGTTGAATATCAGATACCAACATGCCCATCCGCATTCCAGTCAGCCTCCGCACATCGCAGCCGATGACTTACCAAGAATGTGTGACATCTCTGAGATTCTTCGAAACTTTGAGGAATCAACCAAGATGGTGAGCGGTGATGATTAGTGTTGAGCGATACCGTCCGATACTTGAAAGTATCGGTATCGGATAGTATCGGCCGATACCCGAAAAATATCGGATATCGCCGATACCGATATCCGATACCAATACAAGTCAATGGGACATCAAGTATCGGAATGTATCCTCATGGATCCCAGGGTCTGAAGGAGAGGAAACTCTCCTTCAGGCCCTGGGATCCATATTAAAGTGTAAAATAAAGAATTAAAATAAAAAATATTGTTATATTCACCTCTCCGGCGGCCCCTGGACATCAGCGGGAGGATCCGGCGTCCGGCACGGCTTCTTTCTTCAAAATGCGCGCCTTTAGGACCTGTGGAATGACGTCCCGGCTTCTGATTGGTCGCGTGCCGCCCATGTGACCGCCACGCGACCAATCAGAAGCCGCGACGTCATTCCTCAGGTCCTAAAAGGCGCTCATTCTAGGACTTTAGCTGAGGAATGACGTCGCGGCTTCTGATTGGTCGCGTGGCGGTCACATGGGCGGCACGCGACCAATCAGAAGCCGGGACGTCATACCACAGGTCCTAAAGGCGCGCATTTTGAAGAAAGAAGCCGTGCTGGACGCCGGTTCCTCGCGCAGATGTCCAGGGGCCGCCGGAGAGGTGAATATAACAATATTTTTTATTTTAATTCTTTATTTTACACTTCCGATACCGATACCCGATATCACAAAAATATCGGATCTCGGTATCGGAATTCCGATACCGCAAGTATCGGCCGATACCCGATACTTGCGGTATCGGAATGCTCAACACTAGTGATGATGCCATAATTAGAGTAACCATCCTGCTTCTGAGTCTACTCAAATGTTCACTGCTTACAATTTAAGAGGAAGCTTTGCATGTGGAGATGGAAGAAGAACGCACACAAGGAGGCTGAGCAGGAAAAGGAGATGGAGAGTCGTCCTCTTTGTGGGAACAGGGAAGTCTTGCTTGTTGGGAATCTGGTACTCATAGGTGTCTTTATGTCTCTCTGTGTTCCCCATGACCCTCGCGTTATACGCATTATGGCCAACAATGATTACTGGTTGTTCACTCTTCTTGATCCACCCTACAAGTAGAACTTTCCATCTCTCCTTTTTGCGGCGGAGAGGGCTAGTAAAATGGTGCAATACTAGAAGGCCCCAGTGAAACAATAAGCACAAAGATTCTCATCTAATAACACTGACGGCAGAGGTAATAGTTACTTGGGCAACCAAGAAGGAGAGAGGAGGGAGACACACACACACAAGTTCCAGCAGAGGCAGGGGAACACTATCAAAGATCTAGGACACTTTCATTAGACCCTCAAAGCTCTCAGGCCCTGATGTGCAGGGTTGTCTGCAAGGAGGGAATTGTTTTGGATGATGGTGAAGGGGTATCTAGCAGGCAATACCAGCTTCCTCCATGATTCCTCTGTGGCTTACAACTTTTGAGTATCCAAGCTGGACAAATGGAACTGCTCGTCTACGATTTGGAGGTGCTGACCTGCCCTGCCACTCGAGTTTTGTCAGAGAAGGTTTTTAGTGCCATGGGGGCATAATAACTGATAAGCACATCTGCATGTCACCTGAAAATGTTGACAAGCTGACTCTTATCAAAATAAACATGGCTGGATTGGCACAAACTTCTCAATTCTACTGGATGACAGCAGAGGAACATAAAGCCAATTAGATGTTCCTTTTTTTATGTATTCCCATGCATCCCTTCTGACCCAAACGAGGAAAAATGGTTCAGGGTTTCTTCATTTTCTTGTCCTCCTCTTCCTACTTCACAATATTAACAGGGTCATCAGGTGGCCTTCATTCAAATTTTTTTAAGCATAAATAGGCAGCCCTTACTAATAATTTGTAGCCCTTTCATAAGTGATTTTAATAAATCCTTGGTTTAAAATTTTGTCTTGAAGCACTCTCAACATTTTCTTCCTTCTCCTGTATATCTACAGTGTGTAAAGTAGTGTAGGCGCATCAATATACTTATTGATTGCCTTTTCTAGGTTTTTTGAGAACTTCTCTTTGCCGGCTCACCCAGGTTCCATTTTAAGGGGTGGTGAAACTTTCTCGATGTAATCCTCAAGGGCCATAGAACAAGGCTCTGTAGCCTTGCATTGTGATAATTAGGGTTGAGCGACTTTTCTTTTTTTGAGGTCGAGTCGGGTTTCTCAAAAGTCAGGTCGAGTGAAATCTGCCGATCTTATTGAAAAGTCGGGGTCAGGGATCGGCCGAAACACGAAACCCAATGCAATGTCAATGTGAATTTTTTTTTATATATATTTGCTTCAGCTCGATATAGCAGAAAAGCCGGTAATTCAATTGCCGGCTTTTCATTTCTCCTGCCTAAACCCGACATGATATGAGACATGGTTTACATACAGTAAACCATGTCATATCCCCCTTTTTTTTGCATATTACACACTACTAATGTTAGTAGTGTGTATGTGCAAAATTTTGGCGCTCTAGCTATTAAATTTAAGGGTTAAATCGCGGAAAAAATTGGCGTGGGCTCCCGCGCAATTTTCTCCGCCAGAGTGGTAAAGCCAGTGACTGAGGGCAGATATTAATAGCCTGGAGAGGGTCCATGGTTATTGACCCCCCCTGGCTAAAAACATCTGCCCCCAGCCACCCCAGAAAAGGCACATCTGTAAGATGCACCTATTCTGGCACTTGGCCACTCTCTTCCCACTCCTGTGTAGCGGTGGGATATGGGGTAATGAAGGGTTAATGTCATCTTGCTATTGTAAGGTGACATTAAGCCAGATTAATAATGGAGAAGCGTCAATTCTGACACCTATCCATTATTAATCCAATTGTCAAATTGCTGATCTGTTTCGCTCAACCCTAGTGATAATGTCTTCCAGTTTACACATAAACCAGTGTGAATTCAGCAAGTCAAAATTTAAATCATGTGACCCAGGAGAGGAAATAACCAGTGCTGGAATCTGGGGAAGACATTGATTTGTATGTAAATCAAGGTATATACATTAAACTACATATATACACAGAATTAATGGAAACAAATAGATGGGAGCCCTGATTTAAGGAAGCAAACAGTGGTCACTTTTTTTTACATAGTTAGCAATGAATTGCAGAATCCACTTTAAAAACTATTAACTGGGATTTTCCCAAATGTGGGGTCTTTCTCAACTGCAATTTTAATAGTGGTGAGCGAACATGCTCGCCTCTACTCATTACTCGCCTGAGTATCGCTATGCTTGGTGTACTTGGCGAGCAGCGAGCATTTCCGGGATTATTCGGCGGTAACTGCAGTCTCCACCCATATATCTGCATGCTCCAAGTTTGGTCATTGTAGGCCGGTTTACCCCTTTTTTTGCTGTTTGATAATCTAATTCTATACAGCACTATTTAGTTTCCAAAATAAAAAAAGACATATTTGCCAGTGTGTTATCGCTGTCAGACGTCTGATGTATTTGTGGCCTACAAAATGTGGAAATTCAGGCCTACATTCAGCTGTATTTGATGTCTGTTACTCTAGTTCGGTACACTATTTTAGTTTACAAAATTAACAAATACAGGTCACATATCGAACAGTGTGGTATCTCGTTAAAAATACTTCTCTTTCAAGTTGTTAGGGCTGCTTCGTGACTGTGTTAAATGCTCCAACTCCAACTACCACCATCATCATCTTCTGCCTAGTGGCAGTCACTGCGCACAAAGAAAGTCTGAGTAGCAGAGTGTGAATGCTTTTGCGGTGTTGCACTCTGTCTCTGTATTACGAAGGCATGAGCTCCCGCCAATAAAAGCATTACTGCCAGAAAGCGAGGAGCCATGTTCACAGTGACAGCCAGAAAGTGAGGCACCGTGCGCTCCATGACCGTGAGTACAGCACACGTTCGCAGTAGGGAGACAGTTCATGTTCCGTGTTCAGCTTTGAAAAACAATAATTAAAGGCCACAAAGGAATGACAGAGGACGTTGGTACAGTCAGCAAGGCACTCCCTCAGCATTTTCCAAAACAAAGCACTCCTTGTTATAGTCCTCCACGCCTCAGGGCCAGGGCGATAGGAGGGTGTGAGAAAATTCTCCCCGAACCTTGGCAGTGGTCCACTGCTTCTGCTGGATTGGAGTTGTGTCTCTCTCACCTGTACTACTTGCTTGGCCAACGAACTGTGACCTCTTCTGGGAGCATTTTCAGATGAGAAATATTTTAATAATTCAGCATCAAGAAGGGCCCTATGGTCCTCCAACATTGTACTACACCTCTCTGCCTATGGAATAAGATAAATTAAGTTCTCCTTATAGCATGGGTCTGGAAGTGTCACTAATCAGTATTCCCTGTCACCCAAAATTTTGAGAAGGGGAACGGCAGCGGAACATAAACTCAGGCATGCGTGTAAGACTGCTAACAATCGATACTTCCGTGTCATCACCAAGAGGACAACTGACCATGCTCTCCTCCTCCTTGTCCTCCGGCCTCCACAACTTTCAACAAACCTCAGTAATATCATTGTAAATACATCTCCCTGTAGTTTTTATCTCCCCCACCTCATTGTAGATAGTAAGCTGTCACGAGCAGGGGGTTTAATTATTGTTCTCGTTGTTACTTTGTGTAGATTGTAAGCTGTCATGAGCAGGGTTGTTTTATTTCTGTTTAATTATTGTATTATTGTTATGGTTGTTACTTAGGACTGTTGTGTTTCAAACTGTAAATATGTTGAAGCTATATAAATAAGTGTAAATATTTATATTATAACACAGAGAAGCAGGATGGAGATGTTAATTATGGCGTCATTGCCACTCACCATCTTGGTGAATTCCTCAAAGTTTTGGAGGATGGTACATATGTCTGACATTCATATCCACTCCTATGATCTTATGTGTGAAGTCAGAACTGAATACCAACGGCCTTGTTGATGTTGGTAGTCAACAACTGCCCTCTCCTGCTCACAAATCCTTTCCAAAATATGCAGTGTAGAGTTCCAATGCATGGGGAGGACATCACACACCAGTCGGTGAGCCAAAAGCTGCAAGTGCTGCAGAATCACGGCAAGGGAGGATAAATCTGTAGCTGACTTTCCAAAATGGGTACGCAGAGCCTTGTACTTTTCCTAGCAGATCTGGCACCTGCGTGTCGCTTTTCAGGAAATGATGAAGAACGTGGTTAATCACATGGGCCAGGTATGGCACGTGTGTGAGCTTGCCTTGACACATAGCAGCCACCAGGTTCCAGCCATTGTCACACATGACCATGCCTGGCTGTAGGTTCAGTGGTGTCAGCCACAGATCAGCCAGCTCTTTCAGAGCGGTCCACAACTCTTCATCATTTTGCGGTTTGTCACCTAATCATATTAGCTTCAGCACAGCCTGTTGCCGATTGCCTGAGGCAGTGCTTTAGTGCTTCCAGCTTGTGACTGATGTGTTACTTTCGGAGATGGAGGCTGAAGAGGATGCGAAGGAGGAGGAGGTGCAGGAGCTGTTGACTGTGGTGGCAACCCAGATTGATGTAGGGCCAGCAATACTCGTTGGGATGACGTGCACTATCCCAAGGTCGGACTGTGTCCGCTTCCACTATGTTAACCCAGTGTGCCTTTAGTGAGATGTACCGTCCCTGACCACAAACACTTGTCCACGTGTCTGTGGTTAGGTGTACTTTCCCAATAACAGCATTGTGGAGGGCACGGGTAATGTTGTGGGACACGTGCCTGTGTAATGCCGGGACAGCATACCGGTACAAATAGTCCCACATGTTCGGGGTCTCGGGGTGATCCTCGACTCTGCCCTTTCTTTCAAAGAAACATATCCAAGACCTTGACCACTACAACTCAAACACTTCCAGGATGCGTACATTCAAACAAACTGCAAAAATGTTTGCACACGCCCTCATGATCTCTCACCTACACTATTGCGACCTTCTACTCTCTGGCCTCCTCTCTAGCACTCTTGCACCACTCCAATCTATCCTAAACTCTGATGCCTGAGTAAACCAACTGTCCCTCTGTTATTCCCCAGCCTCTCCTCTCTGCCAGGCCCTTCACTGTCTTCCAATTGCCCTGAGGCTACAGTTCAAAACCCTAACTATGACAGACAAAGCCTTCCACAACCTGTCTCCATACATCTGCAACATGGTCTCCGAATGTCCGACTCGTTCATGGCTTCCTCTACGCTAACCAGTGTGCCGTCAGTGAGATGTACCATCCCTGCCCACATGCTCTTGTCCAAGTGTCCGTGTTTCAGTGCACTTTCCCTGTAACAGAATTGTAGAGGGCCCGGGTAATGTTGTGGGATATGTGCTTGCTTGTTGAATGTCATGACAGCAGACAGGGAAAAATTGTGGCAGCTGGATACCTTGTGATGGTAACCACCATCAAGTTGCTGAAAGCTTAGGTTTCACACGGGCATAAAATGCAACATTTTGCACGTAAGCACATGAGAAATGTGTGAATTTACTACTGTGGCACTGGCTGCTTATTTGCGCTTGCGTTCCAAAGAATGGGGTATGGACAACTGAACGCTGCACTGGGACAAGGACGTGAGTGTGCTTGTTGATGGTGCTATTTGAGTTTGTGTGCAATTGCAGATGCAGAGCATGAGGCATCTTTGCATGCACCATGGACAGGGGATTTGCTTGCACGCACAACATTGGAAGAAGCAGTGGAATCCCCCGCAGACACTGTTCATGGTCATGGAGCCTTGTGTTCAACCAACAAAGTCCGGTGCTTTGCTGCCATGTGCCTGATCATGCTTGTGGTGGTTAGGATGGGAGTTTTGCTACCCCTGCTGATGCGCGCCTGGCTGTTGGTGCAAATTGCCTTCTGGTGGTTATCGGCAGAGTCTTTAAAAAACAACCTGGGTGTTACGGGGCCATTCAGTGTCTCCCTCTCCCCAACCACCTCCTCACCTTGACCACGGTTTTTTGTTGTTCCCCAAGGCTCAGTTCTAGGACCCCTACTCTTTTCCATCTACACCTTTGGCATGGGACAGCTGATGAAATGCACAGTTTGCAATATCATCAGTACGCCGATGACATGCAGATCTACCTATCTGTAACTGACAGTACCCCCTTACTGACCCAAATCACACATCTTGCCGCTATTTGATCCTTCTTTTATGACTGCTTTCAAAAAGTGGACATGGATAAAACAGAATACACTAGATCAAATAATTTGTGACTGTGACATTTGAATATTATTGGTAATATGTATGGGTGTAAATGAAGAAGCTTGTGCCACGTGTGTGTTTATAGTTACGGACGGTGCACTCCTCTTTTTTTAAATCTTATAGTTTTGTATTAAAGCATATGACACACAGTAACACAGTCTGACACATTTTCCAGACAGGTACCACTAATACCAAATCGATTAATACATTTTCATTTTACGAAAACAGGAACCTTACCCCATAACCAACCCTCCCTCATCCGTGTCCCTTACCCATTATCCAATACAACCAACTGACAACATCACCTCTTGAAAATTGTCCAACAGTACATGTAAAAGTCCCTCCAGTATGCTCCGACCCATCCTTTCCCTTCAAAGCAGCTATATGTGTGGAGTCTCTCTGTGCTGCCAGTATTCTAGAATGGAGGTGACCCGCCTTGTCCCTCTCCTCGTGCACTCCTCTTTAAACTTAGTTTTTCACAAGTATCCCTCACTTTGTTTTGTTTTCCTCCAACACTGATCTGCTTTCTATAATTCAGCATCTCACAAACATGTTGCACTTTGCCCTTTAGACAGACAAGTGCGTCTTTGGTTTGGCAACATATTTTTGACAGGTATTTTTTAAGGCCGAGTCAAACACGCGCATCTGTTACACCGATCTTCTGACAGGCATGAAACACATTCTGGTAATCGGTGATGGCTAAATCACCACTGTTAGTAATCATGCACGTTCCCATTCCTGTCATCACCATGGCACTTTTCCTGATCACTTCATCCAAAGATTTGTCCGCCATATTTTTACTACAAACCTGCACCTTCCCAGCAGCAACTGCATACGAACCACTTTACAGTTTTGCAAGATGCTTATGATGCCCGTAAACAATTAAAAAAAAAAATTGCCACCGCCATGGGGAAATGTTTGTCAGCCCATGCACTTAGTGTATAGGTATTACAAGTGTAGGAGACATAATCCTTTACATTGGGCCTATGTTTTAATGAGGCCTTCAGCAATGTCTGCTCATATTCCACCACTAGAACACCATGGTTTACGTGTTCCCTGCTGCTACAAAAGGTAAATTTTTGGGAAAGGGTGTCTAGGATCCACATGAACAATTTTTTACAAATTAACCACCTATGAACAAATGCTTGTCAGGCCAGGCACTCCATCACAAGTCTAAGAGACCCACACCCCAAGATTGGGCCTACTTCTTAACTGTGTCTCCTGCAATGTGTCCTTTACCTGCCACTAGATGACCAGGGTTAACGTGCTCTGTACGGTGTATTTTGGGCAAGGGGCTGTTATGGCACTATTTTTTTTAAGTCCAAATAGGACACCACATTGGGGAATTGGGTACGACATTCCATTGAGCCTGCTTCTTAACTCGGTCTCCTGCAATGTGCCCTTTAACTGCCACTAGATCACCAGGGTGAACGTGCTCTGTACTCTTATAGGCCAGTGAATTTTGGGCAAGGGGCCTGCGATGGCACTAGAATATTTTTAAAAAAGGAACCCCACATTAGTGAAACCACATCCTTGTTGGCAAAGACTTCATAACATTTGTGTACCTTAAAGGGCTCCCTTAAAAGGCTCCTTTTTGTGTTGCCTGGTTGCTTACATTGGACACAATACACTTCGTATAAATTTGATAAAGCAAAGCTGTTAGTTTGGCTCTGTAGTTCATTACAAATGTTTCTTTGTAGACTACATTAGTTTCTCTCCATGAGAGCCATAACTTTGTCTGCCTCAAATATACAAATGGCGATTTGTAACCAAGATTTAAATACTGTTTACAAAATCCATTCAGACAATCACATAGCTGCATTTCTTAATTTACAGATGTGACAGACAATGCTCATAGTGACAGAATCTTGATAAATGTTTGTTTATTTACTTCACAAACAGTTCTAAGCCTCTATATATGTTTGCTGATTGTCATTGTAAAACATTAAACATTAAGGGTTACTGAAAACAATGACGGTGGTGGTTTGATCTAAATCCTTGTGGCTATTATTTTCTAGGGATTTATGGACCCTCGTCTGATGAGTCCATGATATCTCCGCTGCATCCAACCTTGAAAAGTGGCCTCTTGAAGGTCTGGGTTAAACTAGAGTTAAAACACAGCGTAAATCACTATATAAAACCAGAGAAACATGACTAAGACAGATGCCAATACGGAAGTACCTGTATATGTACTGATACCTAAATATAAAAAAACTCAAGGCACAGTGCACACAGGTACTTATGTTTTGTGAATTCTGTTGTCGGGCTCCCTCCTGTGGTCATGAATGGTACTTCGGCTGTTTCTATCCATGGACTTCCTCTGGTGGCTGTGCGTGTTTCTGAGTTTCCTTCCACAGGTGACGAGGTTAATTCGTTAGCTGGCTGCTCTATTTAACTCCACTTAGATCTTTGCTCCATGCCACCTGTCAATGTTCCAGTATTGGTCTTGTTCTCTCCTGGATCGTTCTTGTGACCAGTCTTCCCAGCAGAAGCTAAGTGCCTGCTTGTATTTCTCTGGTTTGCTATTTTTCTGTCCAGCTTGCTATTTGTTTGTTGTCTTGCTTGCTGGAAGCTCTGGGACGCAGAGGGAGCGCCTCCGCACCGTGAGTCGGTGTGGAGGGTCTTTTTGTGCCCTCTGCGTGGTCTTTTTGTAGGTTTTTGTGCTGACCGCAGCGCTACCTTTCCTATCCTCAGTCTGTTCAATAAGTCGGGCCTCACTTTGCTAAATCTATTTCATCTCTGTGTTTGTATTTTCATCTTTACTCACAGTCATTATATGTGGGGGGCTGCCTTTTCCTTTGGGGAATTTCTCTGAGGCAAGGTAGGCTTTATTTTTCTTTCTTCAGGCCTAGCTAGTTTCTTAGGCTGTGCCGAGTTGCATAGGGAGCGTTAGGAGCAATCCACGGCTATTTCTAGTGTGTCTGATAGGATTAGGGATTGCGGTCAGCAGAGTTCCCACGTCCCAGAGCTCGTCCTATATTATCAGTAACTATCAGGTCATTCCGTGTGCTCTTAACCACCAGGTCCATTATTGTCCTGATCACCAGGTCATAACAGTACAGGTGGCCCAAAGTACTAATGCATCTCAATAGAGGGATAGGAGAAGTTCTGAGACCATTTTTTTTTCTTTGCAGTGTGTTTTGTCTCTCTTTTCCCCTTTACATCTGGGTGGTTCAGAACACAGGTGTAGACATGGACATTCAAGGTCTGTCCTCTTTGATGGATAATCTCACTATAAGTGTACAAAATATTCAGGATTTTGTGGTTCAGAATCCGATGTCAGAGCCTAGGATTCCAATTCCTGATTTGTTTTTTGGTGATAGATCTAAGTTCTTGAATTTCAAAAATAATTGTAAATTGTTTCTTGCCTTGAAACCTCGCTTCTCAGGTGACCCTGTTCAACAAGTAAAGATCATTATTTCTTTGTTACGTGGTGACCCTCAAGACTGGGCATTTTCCCTTGCGCCAGGAGATCCGGCATTGCGTAATGCTGATGCGTTTTTCCTGGCGCTTGGATTGCTTTATGACGAACCTAATTCAGTGGATCAGGCAGAGAAAATCTTGCTGGCTCTGTGTCAGGGTCAGGATGAGGTAGAGATATATTGTCAGAAGTTTAGAAAGTGGTCTGTGCTCACTCAGTGGAATGAATGTGCCCTGGCAGCAATCTTCAGAAAGGGTCTCTCTGAAGCCCTTAAGGATGTCATGGTGGGATTTCCCATGCCTGCTGGTCTGAATGAGTCTACGTCTTTGGCCATTCAGATCGATCGACGCTTGCGTGAGCGTAAATCTGTGCACCATTTGGCGGTACTATCTGAGCATGGGCCTGAGCCTATGCAATGTGATAGGACTTTGACCAGAGCTGAACGGCAAGAACACAGACGTCGGAATCGGCTATGTTTTTACTGTGGTGATTCCACTCATGCTATCTCCGATTGTCCTAAGCGCACTAAGCGGTTCGCTAGGTCTGCCACCATTGGTACGGTACAGTCTAAATTTCTATTGTCCGTTACTCTGATTTGCTCTTTGTCATCCTATTCTGTTATGGCTTTTGTGGATTCAGGCGCTGCCTTGAATTTGATGGACTTGGAGTTTGCCAGGCGCTGTGGTTTTTTCTTGGAGCCCTTGCAGTATCCTATTCCATTGAGAGGAATTGATGCTATGCCTTTGGCCAAGAATAAGCCTCAGTACTGGACCCAATTGACCATGTGCATGGCTCCTGCACATCAGGAGGATATCCGCTTTCTGGTGTTGCATAATCTGCATGATGTGGTCGTTTTGGGGTTGCCATGGCTACAGGTTCATAATCCAGTATTGGACTGGAAATCTATGTTTGTGTCCAGCTGGGGTTGCCAGGGGGTACATGGTGATGTTCCATTTTTGTCTATCTCGTCTTCCACTCCTTCTGAAGTTCCAGAGTTTTTGTCGGATTATCGGGATGTATTTGATGAGCCCAAAGCCAGTGCCCTACCTCCTCATAGGGATTGCGATTGTGCAATTAATTTGATTCCTGGTAGTAAGTTTCCTAAGGGCCGATTGTTCAATTTATCTGTGCCAGAACACGCCGCTATGCGGAGTTATATAAAGGAATCCTTGGAGAAAGGCCATATTCACCCGTCGTCATCACCGTTAGGAGTAGGGTTCTTTTTTGTGGCCAAGAAGGATGGTTCTTTGAGACCTTGTATTGATTACCGCCTTCTCAATAAAATTACAGTCAAATTTCAGTATCCTTTGCCGTTGCTGTCTGATTTGTTTGCTCGTATTAAAGGGGCTAGTTGGTTCACCAAGATAGATCTTCGAGGGGCGTATAATCTTGTGCGTATTAAACAAGGTGATGAATGAAAAACAGCATTTTATACGCCCGAGGGCCATTTTGAGTACCTGGTTATGCCATTCGGGCTTTCCAATGCTCCATCAGTATTTCAGTCCTTTATGCATGACATCTTCCGAGAGTACCTGGATAAATTCCTGATTGTGTATTTGGATGATATTTTGGTCTTTTCGGATGATTGGGAGTCTCGTGTGAAGTAGGTCAGAATGGTGTTCCAGGTCCTTTGTGCGAATTCTTTGTTTGTGAAGGGGTCAAAGTGTCTCTTTGGAGTTCAGAAGGTTTCATTTTTGGGGTTCATTTTTCCCCTTCTACTATCGAGATGGACCCTGTTAAAGTCCAGGCCATTCATGATTGGACTCAGCCGACATCTGTGAAGAGCCTGCAAAAGTTCCTGAGCTTTGCTAATTTTTATCGGCACTTCATCGCTAATTTTTCTAGTGTTGCTAAACCATTGACTGATTTGACCAAGAAGGGTGCTGATGTGGTCAATTGGTCTTCTGCAGCTGTAGAGGCTTTTCAGGAGTTGAAGCGTCGTTTTTCTTCTGCCCCTGTGTTGTGCCAGCCAGATGTTTCGCTCCCGTTTCAGTTTGAGGTTGATGCTTCTGAGATTGGAGCTGGGGCTGTTTTGTCGCAAAGAAGTTCTGATGGCTCGGTGATGAAGCCATGTGCTTTCTTTTCTAGAAAGTTTTCGCCTGCTGAGTAGTGTTGAGCGATACCTTCCGATATCGGAAAGTATCGGTATCGGTTTGGATCGGCCGATATTCAAAAAATATCGGATATCGCCGATACCGATACCCGATCCCAATGCAAGTCAATGGGACCAAAATATCGGAATTAAAATAAACCCTTTCTTTCCTTGTAGGTTCATTCTACATGAAGGAAAACAACTAAGAATAATGTAGGATGTATGGGGGAGGTGGCGGAGACATTAAAGGCAATGAGGATTAGTCCAATCAAATAGAATAGCATGATTTTTTTTTTTTTTAAAGACGTTCGGATTGAAAAAGATATTGACTATGTAAATTTTTTTTTATTTTGTCAGATATTGATGTTTCACTATTCCACGACCTTCCCCTTCTTTTTTTTCCTTTTCCCACACTTTCATCTTCATCATCATCAGCATCTTTGACATCAACTTCTTCACCTTATTCATCTTCTTCTTCATCTTCTACCTATTTTTTTTTTTTATTACATTCTTCATATTCATTTTCTTCAACTATTATTATTCTTCCTATTCTACATATTCTTTTTATTCCACTGTTATTATTCTTCCTATTCTACTTCTTCATCATATTCTCATTTGTGACAGGCATTCCCGTAGTTGTTATCTATAAAAGTTGGAAGATTACACCTTCCGTTCTGCCAGTCACAAAAGTTACATTTGTCCGCGTTCAGTTTGGCCTGCAGCATCAGGCTTTATCCAGGGGCACCACGAGGAGGAACGGACTCACCCCCATACACTGCTTAGTCTTCTTCTGCATATAATTTAGATAATATCTTTTGCTCTGATATTAAGTGTTATGCTTAATGTTCTTCTGCTCTTTGTTCTGCAGCCTCTTGTTCTTCTGCTTCTCGGTCTTCCATGTCGTCGTCTCCAGGGTCGTCGTCTTCAGTGTCGTCATCTCCGCCGTCGTCGTCTCCGCCGTCGTCGTCTCCGCCGTCGTCGTCTCCGCCGTCGTCGTCGTCGTCATCGGGGTGGTCTTCCGGGTCGTCGTCGTCGTCGTCATCGGGGTGGTCTTCCGGGTCGTCGACTTTAGGGTCTTAAACTTGGAAATGTAGCAGAAGGTACAAGAAGGCTGAGAAAATGCCAAGAACCAGCTGATGGAACTGGAACTCGGATGGCTACCCGAAGGTTCAAGAGCCTATGGAACTACCGAGGACCAGCTGATGTTACTGGAACCCGGTTACTAAGCAGGAGGTACCCGTGCTAAAAAGCACTACCAAGGACCGCCTGACGTTGGCGGAACTCGGATACCCAGAAGGAGGCACCTAAGCCAAAGGCTCTGCCCGGAACCAGCTGACGTTACTGGAACCAGGATGGGGAGCAGAAGGTACAAGAGCAAAAGACACTGCCGAGAACCAGCTGACGGTACTGGAACCCGGATGGGTAGCCGAAGGTCCAAGAGCCAATGGAACTACCGAGGACCAGCTGACGTTACTGGAACCCGGTTACTAAGCAGGAGGTACCCGTGCCTGAAAGCACTACCAAGGACCACCTGACGTTGGTGGAACTTGGATACCCAGAAGGAGGCACCTAAGCCAAAGGCTCTGCCCGGAACCAGCTGACGTTACTGGAATCAGGATGGGGAGCAGAAGGTACAAGAGCAAAAGACACTGCCTAGAACCAGCTGACGGTGCTGGAACCAGGTGGTGGACCCGAAGGCCCACAGGAGAGGAGAGAACAGCTAGGCCGCGAGGCAGCCGCAGTTACCGAACCCCAACAGTCCTACAGGGGGAGCTGGGCCTACTGGCACTACAGAACCAGCCTTGACTACCAGTTCACGCAGTCCACATAGGAAGCTCCTAAACTGGAGGCACCCTGGAGTTGGCTAACTCGACCGCACCACGACGGGGCAAGCATAGGCGTCTCAGTGAAGTTGACACAACCCGGAAACAGCTGACGGTGCTGAAACCAGGTTTGGCACGAGGGAGTACCTGTGACAAGAACACTGCCAAGAACCAGCTGGCGGTGCTGGAACCCGGATGCGTTGCCCCAGTGTGCAAGAGCCAATGGCACGACCGAGGACCAGCTGACGGTGCTGGAACCCGGTTACTAAGCTGTAGGTGCCCGCGCTTAAAAGCACTACCAAGGACCGCCTGGCGTTGGCGGAACTCGGTTACCCAGGAGGAGGCACCTAAGCCAAAGGCTCGGCCCGGAACCAGCTGACGGTGCTGGAACCAGGTGGTGGACCCGAAGGTCCACAGGAGAGGAGAGAACAGCTAGGCCGCGAGGCATCCACAGTTACCGAACCCCAACAGTCCTACAGGGGGAGCTGGGCCTACTGGCACTACAGAACCAGCCTTGACTACCAGTTCACGCAGCCCACATAGGAAGCTCCTAAACTGGAGGCACCCTGGAGTTGGCTAACTCGACCGCACCACGACGGGGCAAGCATAGGCGTCTCAGTGAAGTTGACACAACCCGGAAACAGCTGACGGTGCTGAAACCAGGCTTGGCACGAGGGAGTACCTGTGACAAGAACACTGCCGAGAACCAGCTGGCGGTGCTAGAACCCGGATGCGTTGCCCCAGTGTGCAAGAGCCAATGGCACGACCGAGGACCAGCTGACGGTGCTGGAACCCGGTTACTAAGCTGTAGGTGCCCGCGCTTAAAAGCACTACCAAGGACCGCCTGGCGTTGGCGGAACTTGGATACCCAGGAGGAGGCACCTAAGCCAAAGGCTCGGCCCGGAACCAGCTGACGGTGCTGGAACCAGGTGGTGGACCCGAAGGTCCACAGGAGAGGAGAGAACAGCTAGGCCGCGAGGCAGCCGCAGTTACCGAACCCCAACAGTCCTACAGGGGGAGCTGGGCCTACTGGCACTACAGAACCAGCCTTGACTACCAGTTCACGCAGCCCACATAGGAAGCTCCTAAACTGGAGGCACCCTGGAGTTGGCTAACCCGACCGCACCACGACGAGGCAAGCATAGGTGTCTCAGTGAGCTTGACACAACCCGGAAACAGCTGACGGTGCTGAAACCAGGTTTGGCACGAGGGAGTACCTGTGACAAAAACACTGCCGAGAACCAGCTGGCGGTGCTGGAACCCGGATGCGTTGCCCCAGTGTGCAAGAGCCAATGGCACGACCGAGGACTAGCTGACGGTGCTGGAACCCGGTTACTAAGCTGTAGGTGCCCGCGCTTAAAAGCACTACCAAGGACCGCCTGATGTTGGCGGAACTCGGATACCCAGGAGGAGGCACCTAAGCCAAAGGCTCGGCCCGGAACCAGCTGACGGTGCTGGAACCAGGTGGTGGACCCCAAGGCCCACAGGAGAGGAGAGAACAGCTAGGCCGCGAGGCAGCCGCAGTTACCGAACCCCAACAGTCCTACAGGGGGAGCTGGGCCTACTGGCACTACAGAACCAGCCTTGACTACCAGTTCACGCAGCCCACATAGGAAGCTCCTAAACTGGAGGCACCCTGGAGTTGGCTAACCCGACCGCACCACGACGAGGCAAGCATAGGTGTCTCAGTGAGCTTGACACAACCCGGAAACAGCTGACGGTGCTGAAACCAGGTTTGGCACGAGGGAGTACCTGTGACAAAAACACTGCCGAGAACCAGCTGGCGGTGCTGGAACCCGGATGCATTGCCCCAGTGTGCAAGAGCCAATGGCACGACCGAGGACTAGCTGACGGTGCTGGAACCCGGTTACTAAGCTGTAGGTGCCCGCGCTTAAAAGCACTACCAAGGACCGCCTGATGTTGGCGGAACTCGGATACCCAGGAGGAGGCACCTAAGCCAAAGGCTCGGCCCGGAACCAGCTGACGGTGCTGGAACCAGGTGGTGGACCCCAAGGCCCACAGGAGAGGAGAGAACAGCTAGGCCGTGAGGCAGCCGCAGTTACCGAACCCCAACAGTCCTACAGGGGGAGCTGGGCCTACTGGCACTACAGAACCAGCCTTGACTACCAGTTCACGCAGCCCACATAGGAAGCTCCTAAACTGGAGGCACCCTGGAGTTGGCTAACTCGACCGCACCACGACGGGGCAAGCATAGGCGTCTCAGTGAAGTTGACACAACCCGGAAACAGCTGACGGTGCTGAAACCAGGCTTGGCACGAGGGAGTACCTGTGACAAGAACACTGCCGAGAACCAGCTGGCGGTGCTGGAACCCGGATGCGTTGCCCCAGTGTGCAAGAGCCAATGGCACGACCGAGGACCAGCTGACGGTGCTGGAACCCGGTTACTAAGCTGTAGGTGCCCGCGCTTAAAAGCACTACCAAGGACCGCCTGGCATTGGCGGAACTCGGATACCCAGGAGGAGGCACCTAAGCCAAAGGCTTGGCCCGGAACCAGCTGACGGTGCTGGAACCAGGTGGTGGACCCCAAGGCCCACAGGAGAGGAGAGAACAGCTAGGCCGCGAGGCAGCCGCAGTTACCGAACCCCAACAGTCCTACAGGGGGAGCTGGGCCTACTGGCACTACAGAACCAGCCTTGACTACCAGTTCACGCAGCCCACATAGGAAGCTCCTAAACTGGAGGCACCCTGGAGTTGGCTAACCCGACCGCACCACGACGAGGCAAGCTTAGGTGTCTCAGTGAGCTTGACACAACCCGGAAACAGCTGACGGTGCTGAAACCAGGTTTGGCACGAGGGAGTACCTGTGACAAAAACACTGCCGAGAACCAGCTGGCGGTGCTGGAACCCGGATGCGTTGCCCCAGTGTGCAAGAGCCAATGGCACGACCGAGGACCAGCTGACGGTGCTGGAACCCGGTTACTAAGCTGTAGGTGCCCGCGCTTAAAAGCACTACCAAGGACCGCCTGGCGTTGGCGGAACTCGGATACCCAGGAGGAGGCACCTAAGCCAAAGGCTCGGCCCGGAACCAGCTGACGGTGCTGGAACCAGGTGGTGGACCCGAAGGTCCACAAGAGAGGAGAGAACAGCTAGGCCGCGAGGCAGCCGCAGTTACCGAACCCCAACAGTCCTACAGGGGGAGCTGGGCCTACTGGCACTACAGAACCAGCCTTGACTACCAGTTCACGCAGCCCACATAGGAAGCTCCTAAACTGGAGGCACCCTGGAGTTGGCTAACCCGACCGCAACACGACGGGGCAAGCATAGGCGTCTCAGTGAAGTTGACACAACCCGGAAACAGCTGACGGTGCTGAAACCAGGCTTGGCACGAGGGAGTACCTGTGACAAGAACACTGCCGAGAACCAGCTGGCGGTGCTGGAACCCGGATGCGTTGCCTTGCCTATTAAAGATTGTCTTCCTAGAGCCCCAACTAGCGGTGTTGGAGCAAAGGGTAAGCAGGGGGAGATGAGTGTAGGCCGAAGCCTGCACTGGAGGCAGCTTTGTGTCTGCGTTGCGTTTGCAGGACACTTTGCCGGCTACACACTGGGGGAACAGCTGGCGTTGCTGAACCCCACTAACACAATGGCGTGTGTTTTTCTCTGTGCAGCTAGCACTTGCGGGCAAAAACTAGCGATGTTAGAGCCCGTGTTGAAGCAGGAGGAGGAGGAGAGGAGCAGAGTGTAGGCCGAAGCCTAGTTGAACCAATTTCAAAGGAAACCTTTAACCCCCCCCTCAGGTGTTACAAAGTACAAGAGACACACCTTGTGCAGTATTAATGCTGCACAAGTGAAAGGTTGCTCTATTAATTTGTCTACTTGCACACGCTGAATGAAAGACATACACAATTTACCCCATTCTACAGTCAAACTGTAGTGGATGCGTGACTTGGTTTTTTGATGAGACGCAGCACAGGTGTCCAAAATAACGCCTTGGTGCTTGGCGCAGCTTCCTGAGCGTTGTTATTTGCTGTACAGGAGTCTGCGCTCTTGTGTTATCCCTTGGCAATGCCCTGTTAGCGCTGCCCATCTTATGACATCATTTCATGTTGGCCGGTGCGGTTAACGATGGCCATAAATCCCAGACCCACAGTGCCTTTTCATAAAGTCACACTGCGGTGCTGTGATTCGTGGCCTTGAGCAGTAAATATTTTGGCCGCTCACACACGTCCTTACACCTGCTTCAGACTGGGCGGCCTCTGCTGATCCCTTCTCGCATGCCGCGGCCATGAGGCTGCACAGTCTGAAGAAGGCGGAAGGAGATGAGTTAAGACAGGCGAAGATATGCACTGCTCGTGCCCATCAATCACACCCTCGCAGTCAAAATAATTAAGACAACGAGGAGCATTTTATTCAGGCAGGGCGGACGAACAGGCGCAAGTAGCCAACCAATGATGTCAGAAGACGGGAAGCGCTACCAAGGGGGGTGCTGCGTATCATTACAAAGGAAAGTCACACCTCAGGGACAGTGGAATGGTCTCAAAGAGACACATTTTGTACGTGTTGAGTTCCACGTGGGCAAGGAGAAAAAGTCAGCCACCTTGTACAAATGCAGCAGTACTGCTGTACAAGGTGGCTGTTATACATAGAAACACCTGGGGGTGGGGGCCAGGCTCCCTTCAATTTCAGTTCATGTGCCTGCGTGGCGTTTGCAGGTCACGTTGCAAGCTGCACAGCAGGGGAACAGCTGGCGGTGCTGAACCCCACTAACACATTGGCTGGTGTTTTTCTCTGTGCAGCTAGCATTTCCGGGCAAAAACTAGCGGTGTTTGAGCCCAGGGTCAGCAGGAGGAGGAGGAGAGGAGCAAAGTGTAGGCCGAAGCCTGCACTGGTGGCAGCTTTTGGTCGGTTGTGCCAGCGTGGCTTGTGCTGGACACGATGCCGGCTACACAGCGGGGGAACAGCTGGCGGTGCTGAACCCCACTAACACATTGGCTGGTGTTTTTCTCTGTGCAGCTAGCATTTCCGGGCAAAAACTAGCGTTGTTAGAGCCCAGGGTCAGCAGGAGGAGGAGAGGAGCAGAGTGTAGGCCGAAGCCTAGTTGAACCAATTTCAAAGGTTACCTTTAACCCCCCCCCTCAGGTGTTGCAAGGTACAAGAGCCACACCTTGAACAGCATTAATGATGCACAAGTCAAAGGTTGCTCTATTTAATTTTGCTCCTTGCACACGCTGAATTAAACACGTACACTATTTAGCCCATTATACTGTCAAACAGTAGTGGAGGCGTGACTACTAGTCTTTTTAAGGAGACGCAGCACAGGTGTACAAATTTACACCTAGGTGCTGTGCGCAGATTCCTTACCGTTGTTATTTGCAGTACAGGAAACTGCGCTCTTGTGTTATCCCTTGGCAATACCCTGTTAGTGCAGGCCGTCTCATGACCTCATTTCATGTTGGCCGGTGCGGTTAACGATGGCCATAAATCCCAGACCCACAGTGGCTTTTCCTAAAGTCACACTGCGGTGCTGGGATTCGTGGCCTTGTGCAGTAAATATGTTCGCCGCTCACACATGTCCTTACACCTGCTTCAGACTGGGCGGCCTCAGCTGATCCCTTATCGCATGCCGCGGCCATGAGGCCGCACAGTCAGAAGAAGGCGGAAGGAGGGGAGTGAAGACAGGGGAACATATGCACTGCTCGTGCCCATCAATCACACCCTCGCAGTCAAAATATATGAGACAACGGGGGGCGTTGTGTCGGGCAGGGGGGACGCACAGGCACAGCCAGCCAACCAATGATGTCAGGAGACGGGCAGCGCTAACAATGGGGGTGCTGCGTGTCATTAAAAAGGAAAGTCACACCTCAGGGACATTGTAATGGTCTGTAATGAGACACATTTTGTACTTGTTGAGTTCCACGTGTGCAAGGAGAAAAAGTCAGCCACCTTGTACAAATGCAGCAGTACTGCTGTACAAGGTGGCTGTTATACATAGAAACACCTGGGGGGGTGGGGGGCAGGCTCCCTTCAATTTCAGTTCATGTGCCTGCGTGGCGTTTGCAGGACACGTTGCCAGCTACACAGCAGGGGAACAGCTGGCGGTGCTGAACCCCACTAACACATTGGCTGGTGTTTTTCTCTGTGCAGCTAGCATGTCCGGGCAGAAACTGGCGTTGTTTGAGCCCAGGGTCAGCAGGAGGAGGAGAGGAGCAAAGTGTAGGCCGAAGCCTGCACTGGTGGCAGCTTTTGGTCAGTTGTGCCAGCGTGGCTTGTGCTGGACACGATGCCGACTACACAGCAGAGGAATAGCTGGCGGTGCTGAACCCCACTAACACATTGGCTGGTGTTTTTCTCTGTGCAGCTAGCATGTCCGGGCAGAAACTGGCGTTGTTTGAGCCCAGGGTCAGCAGGAGGAGGAGAGGAGCAAAGTGTAGGCCGAAGCCTGCACTGGTGGCAGCTTTTGTTCTGTTGTGCCAGCGTGGCTTGTGCTGGACACGTTGCCGACTACACAGCAGGGGAACAGCTGGCGTTGCTGAACCCCACTAACACATTGGCTGGTGTTTTTCTCTGTGCAGCTAGCAGTTCCGGGCAAAAACTAGCGGTGTTTGAGCCCAGGGTCAGCAGGAGAGGAGCAGAGTGTAGGCCGAAGCCTAGTTGAACCAATTTCAAAGGTTACCTTTAACCCCCCTCAGGTGTTGCAAGGTACAAGAGCCACACCTTGTGCAGCATTAATGCTGCACAAGTAAAAGGTTGCTCTATTTGTTTTGCTCCTTGCACACGCTGACTAAAACACGTACACTATTTAGCCCATTATACTGTCAAACAGTTGTGGAGGCGTGACTTGTCTTTTTAACGAGACGCAGCACAGGTGTCAAAATTTGCACCTAGGTACTGGGCGCAGATTCCTGAGCGTTGTTATTAGCTGTACAGGAGTCTGCGCTATTGTGATCCCTTGGCCATGCGCTGTGAGCGCTTCCTGTCTTCTGACCTCATTTCATGTCGGCCGTTGCGGTTAGCGATGGACATGAATCCCAGACCCACAGTGTGTTTTCAAAAAATCACACTGCATGGCTGGGATTCGTGGCCTTGTGCAGTAAATAGGTTTGCCGCTTACACATGTCCTTACACCTGCTCCAGACTGGGCAGCCTCAGCTGATCCCTTATCGCCTACCACGGCCAGGAGGCCGCACAGTCTGAAGAAGGCGGAAGGAGATGAGTTAAGACAGGCGAACATATGCACTGCTCGTGCCCATAAACCACACCCTCGCTGACAAAATAAATATGACAACGAGGGGCGTTGTTTCTAGCAGGGCGGATGCACAGGCGCAGCCAGCTAACCATGATGACAAAAGACGGGAAACGCTACCAAGGGGGGTGCTGCGTATCATTACAAAGGAAAGTCACACCTCAGGGACAGTGGAATGGTCTCAATGAGACACATTTTGTACGTGTTG
Organism: Ranitomeya imitator; assembly: GCF_032444005.1. Lineage (NCBI taxonomy): Eukaryota > Metazoa > Chordata > Amphibia > Anura > Dendrobatidae > Ranitomeya > Ranitomeya imitator. Next base: position 462,759,792 of record NC_091287.1, on the reverse strand, counting down.
AGTTCCACGTGGGCAAGGAGAAAAAGTCAGCCACCTTGTACAAATGCAGCAGTACTGCTGTACTAGGTGGCTGTTATACATAGAAACACCTGGGGGGGTGGGGCCAGGTTCCCTTTAATTTCAGTTCCTGTGCCTGCATGGCGTTTGCAGGTCACGTTGCTGGCTACACAGCAGGGGAACAGCTGGCGTTGCTGAACCCCACTAACACATTGGCTGGTGTTTTTCTCTGTGCAGCTAGCACTTCCGGGCAAAAACTAGCGGTGTTTGAGCCCAGGGTCAGCAGGAGGAGGAGAGGAGCAGAGTGTAGGCCGAAGCCTGCACTGGTGGCAGCTTTTGTTCTGTTGTGCCAGCGTGGCTTGTGCTGGACACGTTGCCGACTACACAGCAGGGGAACAGCTGGCGGTGCTGAACCCCACTGACACATCACCTAGTGTTTTTTCTGTGTAGACAACACTTCCAGGTGGCAACTGACAGTGTTGAAACCCAGGGAATCAAAGAGGAGCAGAGTGTAGGCCGAAGCCTGCAGTGGAGCAAGTTGAAAGGGAACCTTTAACCCCCCCCCCCCCCCCCCCCCAGGCATTTGTTGCTGAAAGAGCCATCTTGTACAGCAGTAATACTGCACATGGAAAATGGTGGCTCCGAAAATTATGCTCCTTGCAAACGCTGAAGTACACACTCATATAATGTGTCCCCTCACACCGTCAAACCATCCCGGAAGTGGGACTTTCCTTTGTAATGTGACACAGCACAGCCGTCATTCCAGCCCCCTTGGTGCCGGGCGCCACCTCCTCAACGTTGTTTGGTTCTGTCACGGAGCCCGCGCTGTAATGTTATCCCTTGGCCATGCACAGTTAGCGGTGCCCGTCTTCTGACATCATGTAGGTGTCAGGCTGGCAGTGCCTGTGCGTCCAAGCTGCCCGAGATCCAACCTTGCAGTGTCATCTAATGTAGTCCCACTGCGGGCCAGGGATCCATGGGCATGCGCAGTGCATATCATCGCCTCTCACTCACCTCCTTCCTGCTTCTTCAGACTGTGCGGCGTCACGGCCATGGCATGCTATTAGGGATCAGCTGATGCCGCCTAGTCTGAAGAAGCGTGAAGAAGGGGAGTGAGAGGCTAGTATATGCACTGCGCATGGCCATGGATACCAGGCCCACTGTGGGATCACATTAGACGACACTGCGAGGTGTGATTTCGGGCAGCGTGGACGCACAGGCGCAGCCAGGACGACAACAAATGATGTCAGAGGACGGGCAGCGCAAACTGTGCATGGCCAAGGGATAACATAACAGCGCAGGGTCCATGACGGAATCAAACAACGCTAAGGAGGCAGCGCACGGTGCCAAGGGGGTAGCAATGATGGCTGTGCTGCGTCACATTACAAAGGAAAGTCCCACCTCCGGGACGGTTGGACGGTGTGAGGGGACACATTACATGAGTGTGTAGTTCAGCGTTTGCAAGGAGCATAATTTCAAGAGCGACCTTTCCCTTGTGCAGTATTAGTGCTGCACATGGTGGCTCTTTCAGTAACAAACGCCTAGGGGGGGGGGGGGACAGGTCCCCTTACATTTTAGTTGTGCCAGCGTGGCGGTCGCATGACACATTGCCGGATACACAGCTGGGGATCAGCTGACGTTACTGAACCCCAATAACAGAGGAGCGACTGTTGACTGTGCACACAGCACTTCCAGGCACCAACTGGCGGTGTTAGAGCCCAGGGACAGCAGGAGGAGCAGATTGGAGGTATTGCCGCACACACAGCTGGGGATCAGCTGACGTTACTGAACCCCAATAACAGAGGAGCGACTGTTGACTGTGCACACAGCACTTCCAGGCACCAACTGGCGGTGTTAGAGCCCAGGGACAGCAGGAGGAGCAGATTGGAGGTATTGCCGCACACACAGCTGGGGATCAGCTGACGTTACTGAACCCCAATAACAGAGGAGCGACTGTTGACTGTGCACACAGCACTTCCAGGCACCAACTGGCGGTGTTAGAGCCCAGGGACAGCAGGAGGAGCAGAGGAACAGAGTGTAGGCCGAAGCCTGATTGGAGCAAGTTGAAAGGAAACCTTTAACCCCCCCCCCAAGACGTTTGTAGCTGAAAGAGCCATCTTGTGCAGCACTAAGGATGCAAAAGGAAAAGGTTGCTCTTTTAATTATGCTCCTTGCAAACACCGAAGTAAACACTAAAAATGTGTCCCTTTATACCGTTAAACCGTTCCGGAGGTGCGAATTTCCTTCGTAATGGGACACAGCACAGCTGTCATTCCTATCCCCTTGATGCCGTGCGCTGCCTCCTCAGCGTTGTTTTAAAGCTGTCACGGAGCCTGCGCTGTTCTGTTAGCCCTTGGCCATGCCCAATTAGCGCTGCCTGTCTTCTGACATAATTTGGTGTCAGGCTGTCAGTGCCTGTGCGTCCACGCTGCTCCAGATCCCACCTCGCAGTCTCATCTAACGTAATCCCACTGCGGGCCTTGGAACCATGGGCATGCACAGTGCATAACCTCGACTCTCACTCCCCTCCTTCCCTCTTCTTCAGACTGTGCGGTGTCACGGCCGTGGCATGCTAGGGATCAGCTGACGGCGCACAGTCTAAAGAAGGCGGAGGGAAATGAGCGAGAGCCCGAGGGGAAGATATGCACTGCGCATGCCCATGGATCCCAGGCCCGCAGTGTGACTCAATCAGAAGACACTGCGAGGCGGGATCTCGGGCACCGCGGCCGCACAGGCGCAGCCAGCCTGACACCAAATTATGTCAGAAGACAGGCAGCGCAAATAGGGCATGCCCAAGGGATAACAGAACAGCGCAGGCTCCGTGACAGCTTAAAACAACGCTGAGGAGGCAGCGCATGGCACCAAGGGGGTAGGAATGACGGCTGTGCTGCGTCACATTACGAAGGAAAGTCCCAGCTCCGGGACGGTATAACGGTATCAGTGAACACATTTTGTAAGTGTTAAGTTCTGCGTGTGCAAAGAGCTAAAAAAAAAAAAGCTACCTTTTCCTTGTGCAGCATTACTGCTGCACAAGATGGCTCTTTCAGTAACAAACGACGGGGGGGGGGGGGGACAGGTTCCCTTACATTTAGGTTGTTGTGCCAGCGTGGCGGTCGCAGGACACATTGCCGGCTACACAGCTGGGGATCAGCTGACGTTACTGAAACCCAATAACACTGGGTCGTATGTTTTTACTGTGCAGCCTGCACTTCTGAGCCGCAACTGGCGGTGTTGGAGCCCAGGAATAGCAGTTCAGGTGGTAGAAAGATGAACACAGCAGGAGACCTGGATGACACCCAATTACTTAATCAGGCAGAGGAGTGGCAAATTCCTGCGAGATCCAGGCCTGGTTCATTTTCAGGAAAGTAAGCCGGTCAACGTTATCGGAGGATAGTCGCATGCGACGGTCTGTTAGTACACCACCTGTGGCACTAAAGACACGTTCCGATAAGACACTAGCCGCAGGGCAAGCCAGCACCTCCAATGCATACTGGCTTAGCTCTGGCCATGTATCCAGCTTAGAGACCCAAAACTTGAACGGGGAAGAGCCGTCTGGGAGTACAGTAAGAGGGCAAGCCATGTAGTCTGTCACCATCTGACGGAACCGTTGCCTCCTGCTGACTGGAGCCGCCGGTGATGGTGTAGACATTTGGGGCGGGCACACAAAAGTGTGCCAGAGTTGTGCCATACTGGGCTTGCCTTGGGCAGAGGCACTGCTTCTGCTCCCTCTTTGGGCAGAGCCTCCCCCACTGCCTCGACGCACTGAGCTGCTTTGTAAAGCACTAGCAGCACTCCTCTCAGTTGGACAGGAGAAGATGATGGAATTCACCAGTGTGTCGTGGTACTCCCGCAATTTACGCTCCCGGGTCAACGCAGGGATGAGGTTTTGGACGTTGTCCCGGTAGCGAGGATCGAGGAGGGTGAACACCCAATAATCAGGCATGTTGAGAATGTGGTCGACGCGGCGGTCGTTTCTCAGGCACTGCAGCATGAAATCCACCATGTGCTGCAGAGTGCCAACTGGCCCAGAAACGCTGTCCCCTGCTTGAGACATGATCTCTGCCCGCTCGTCATCACCCCACCCTCGCTGTACACACTGACCACTGGACAATTGTGTCGCTCCCTCCTCTGGACGGAGCTCTTCCTCCTCCATTGACTCCTCCTCATCCTCCTCACAAATTGGCCCCTGCGTACCCCTTTGTGAGGAACCACGTGGCGCTGACTCTCCAGAAGCTGATGGAAAAGGTGACTCCTCATCCTCCACCTCTTCCACCACATCATCCCTTAACCCTTGCAAAGTTTGCTGAAGCAGGCAGATAAGGGGGACAGTCATGCTGACTAGTGCATCATCTGCACTTGCCATCCGCGTGGAATAATCAAAAGGTCGCAAAACCTGGCAGACGTCCTTCATAGTGGCCCACTCTGTGGTTGTGAAGTCTGATCGGCGCTGACTGCGACTTCTTTGCGCCTGATGCAGCTGGTACTCCATAACTGCTTGCTGCTGCTCACACAACCGCTCCAACATATGTAACGTGGAATTCCACCGGGTAGGTAGGTCACATATGATGCGGTGTTCCGGAAGGCGGAATCGGCGCTGCAGAGCAGCAATGCGGGATCTGGCCAAGCTGGAACGCCGCAAGTGAGCACACTCTAGGCGGACCTTGTGCAGCAGGGCATCAAGATCCGGATAGTCCCTCAGAAAACTCTGCACAACCAAATTGAGCACATGTGCCAGACATGGGATGTGAGTGAGGTTGCCAAGGGCCAAAGCTGCCACCAGATTTCGGCCATTGTCACACACTACCATGCCTGGCTGGAGATTCGCTGGCAGTAACCACACATCGCTCTCCTGCTTTATGGCATTCCAGAGCTCCTGCGCTGTGTGGCTTCGATGCCCCAATGAAACTAGTTTCAAGACGGCCTGCTGACGTTTGGCCACGGCTGTGCTCATGTCGGTCATAGGTAAACGTTCACGGGTCCATGTGGGGGTGGACTGTGACGGATCCTGCAGAGAGGAATCAGAGGAACTGGTGTAAGAGGAGGAGTCGATGCGTACAGACTGGATTCCTGCAATCCTTGGAGTGGGCAGGACACGTCCTGCGCCACTCGCACGATCTGTACCTGGCTCAACAACATTAACCCAATGGGCAGTGAGGGAAACATATCGCCCCTGTCCATGCTGACTGGTCCACGCATCGGTGGTGAGGTGGACCTTGCTACTGACGGCGTTCAGTAGCGCATGTTTTATGTTTGCCTCAACATGCCTGTGCAGGGCAGGGACAGCCTGCCTGCTGAAGTAAAAGCGGCTGGGCACCTTGTACTGTGGGACTGCCAATGCCATCAAGTCATGGAAGCTGTCAGTCTCCACCAGCCTGAACGAGAGCATTTCCAGGGACAACAGTTTGGCAATGCCTGCATTCAGAGCCTGTGCTCGGGGGTGGTTGGCCGAGAATGCCCGCCTTTTCTCCCATGCCTGTACTACCGATGGCTGTAGAGTAGACTGGGAGTGTGAGGATGACTGGGAAGGTGGTGCTGTGGGTGGAATTACACAAGGTCTCTGGGAGGAAGCCAAACCAGCTGTGCGTGAGCTGGAGGAAGAGGCAACACGAGCTGAAGAGGTGGTAGCTGCCGCTGTTGGTTGGCCTACATCTTCAGTGTGTTTCTGTAACTCCACCGCGTGCCTGGTCCGCACATGTTTCCACATATTTGTGGTATTGAGGTTGCTGACATTTTTCCCTCTTTTTACTTTATGATGACACAGCTTGCATTTGACAAAACAAATGTCATCTGCAACTGTGTCAAAAAAGGACCAGGCACTGCAAGTCTTGGGAGCGCCCTTTTTGGCTTTGGAAAGAGACAGGCTCCTAACGGGTGCCAAAGTGGAGGCTACAGGCTCCGCAGTCTTCCCCCTCCCTCTCCCTCTTTGGCCCGTAAGAGGAAGCTCTTCCTCTGAGCTGCTCCCACCACCTTCCTGTTCCTCACGCCACGATGGGTCAAGGACCTCATCATCTCCACTACCCTCTGCCACCAACTGCTCCTCCTGGGTAGTCTCAGCAGCACAGTACGCACGAGAAAGCGGCACCTGAGTTTCATCATCAGATGCGTACTGCGCTGTGGTCACCGGAGGCACTGGCCCACCTGCCTCTTCAGAGTCAGAGAGAAAAAGGTGTTGGGCATCACTGCACACTGCCTCTTCTTCCATTTCTCCAATGCTGCTTGGCTGGCCCCCTGTTTCCAAGCCAAGAGATTCAGAGAACAGAAGTAGAGACGGCTCCTGTCCTGGGCTCTCTGACTGCCTGGCCAATTTGGCAGGTGGTGAAGAGACAGATGGCTGCTCTCCAGTGCTCTGTGCCTGAGAGGATGTGGCACTAACTGAAGTCGATGCCGAGGCGTTAGCTGCCATCCACCCGACAACGGCTTCAATTTGGTCTTCACGCAGCAGCGGTGCACGGCGCTCTCCGACAAAGCTGCGCATGAAGGACTGTTCCCTGCTGAAACTGAGTGACGACGAGTCACCGGCGCCCGCAGCAGGCACAGAATCACCACGTCCTCTCCCTGCTCCTCTCCCTGCTCCGCGCCCACGCCCACGTGCCTTACTCCCTGCCCTCTTCATCTTGGTTGACAGATAAAGATAAGCAGAAAAGTACTAAGGCCTTAGTGTGCTTATTCCTGTAATGCTCCTCCTAACAGGTGTAAGAAACACTAATGTTGTAAATTGTGGACTAAACTTTATTATTTTTCAAATGTGGCCTACACAAGTGTTAAGTTGTGTTTGGTGAACTTAACTTTTTTTTTGGTGCAGATCGGGCTACAGAGCTAGTTTAAATCACACGGAGACCGTGCAGACAGCCGTAAACGGCGCTGCAAGGCCAAAAAACCCTCCTCTAGGTTATCCTATATAGTATTTTTCCACTATTTAGCTGGATACAAGTGGAAAGACACTAATAGGAATTTTTTTTTTCAAATTTTAAACTGGCTGCACTATTTGAAAAAAAGGAAATTGTTTTTCAAGGTATGAGGCAGTAACGCACCCTGAGCTGAATCCAACCGGCTATGGCTGCACACAGACTACAGGGCGAGCTGCGCTCACACAGAGACCGTGCAGACAGCCGTAAACGGCGCTGCAAGGCCCAAAAAAAAACCTCTAGGTTATCCTATGTAGTGTTTTTCCACAATTGAGCTGGAGACTGGTGGAAAGACACTAATAGGAATTTTTTTTTTTTCAAATTTTAAACAGGCTGCACTATTTCAAAAAAAGGAAAATTTTTCTCAAGGTATGAGCCAGTAACGAACCCTGAGCTGAATCCAACCGGCTATGGCTGCACACAGACTACAGGGCGAGCTGGGCTCACACGGAGACCGTGCAGACAGCCGTAAACGGCGCTGCAAGGCCAAAAAACCCTCCTCTAGGTTATCCTATATAGTGTTTTTCCACTATTTAGCTGGATACGAGTGGAAAGACACTTATAGGATTTTTTTTTTTCAAATTTTAAACAGGCTGCACTATTTGAAAAAAAAGGAAAATTTTTCGCAAGGTATGAGCCAGTAACGAACCCTGAGCTGAATCCAACCGGCTATAGCTGCACACAGACTACAGGGCGAGCTGGGCTCACACGGAGACCGTGCAGACAGCCGTAAACGGCGCTGCAAGGCCAAAAAACCCTCCTCTAGGTTATCCTATATAGTGTTTTTCCACTATTTAGCTGGATACGAGTGGAAAGACACTAATAGGAATTTTTTTTTTCAAATTTTAAACAGGCTGCACTATTTGAAAAAAAGGAAAATTTTTCTCAAGGTATGAGCCAGTAACGAACCCTGAGCTGAATCCAACCGGCTATGGCTGCACACAGACTACAGAGTGAGCTGCACACACACACACACACACACAGAGACCTTGCAGAACGCTGTTAAAACAGCGCTGCAAGGCAAGAGCAAGGTGAACAGTGAAGAACACACAGCGTTTTGCTAAATTAACCTTTGGAAAGGAAAATAAAGCAATTAGCAAGCTCAACTGGCCCTCAGTTAGAACACAGCGTCCTGTCCCTAACTGAAATCACAGCAGAGTGAGCGCAAAATGGCGGCAGCGCTTTTTTATAGTGCAGAGTGACATCATTTCAGCAGCCAATCCCAGCCTTGCCAGTACTTACATGCCCACCATGCTAAACAGGATGTGCCCACACTTTCATTCATTCCTCATTGGCTGCTGCGTTCAATTTGAATTCTGGGAACTTCCGATTCCGGTATCCGATACGCGGGAAGTATCGGAATTCGGTATCGGAATTCCGATACCACAAATATCGGCCGATACCCGATACTTGCGGTATCGGAATGCTCAACACTACTGCTGAGCGCAATTATGATGTTGGTAATCGTGAGTTGTTGGCCATGAAGTGGGCATTCGAGGAGTGGCGTCATTGGCTTGAAGGAGCCAAGCATCGCGTGGTGGTCTTGACAGATCACAAGAATTTGACTTATCTTGAGTCTGCCAAACGGTTGAATCCGAGACAGGCTCGATGGTCGTTATTTTTCTCCCATTTTGATTTTGTGGTTTCGTTACTTCCGGGCTCTAAGAATGTGAAGGCTGATGCCCTGTCAAGGAGTTTTGTGCCTAACTCTCCGGGTGTTCCTGAGCCGCGAGTATTCTCAAAGAGGGGGTAATTTGGTTTGCCATCTCCCCTGATTTGCGGCGGGGGCTGCAAAAATTTCAGGCTGATAGACCTGACCGTTGTCCAGCGTAGAAACTGTTTGTCCCTGATAGATGGACTAGTAGAGTTATCTCTGAGATTCATTGTTCAGTGTTGGCTGGGCATCCTGGAATCTTTGGTACCAGAGATTTGGTGGCTAGATCCTTTTGGTGGCCGTCTTTGTCACGGGATGTGCGTTCTTTTGTGCAGTCCTGTGGGACTTGTGTTTGGGCTAAGCCCTGCTGTTCTCGTGCCAGTGGGTTGCTTTTGCCCTTGCCGGTCCCGAAGAGGCCTTGGATGCATATTTCTATGGATTTTATTTCGGATCTCCCCGTCTCTCAAAAGATGTCGGTCATTTGGGTGGTTTGTGATCGCTTTTCTAAGATGGTCCATTTGGTACCTTTGTCTAAATTGCCTTCCTCCTCTGATTTGGTGCCATTATTTTTCCAGCATGTGGTTCGTTTACATGGTATCCCGGAGAACACCGTTTCTGACAGAGGTTCCCAGTTTGTTTCGAGGTTTTGGCGATCTTTTTGTGCTAGGATGGGCATTGATTTGTCTTTTTCCTCGGCTTTCCATCCTTAGACTAATGGCCAAACCGAACGAACTAATCAGACCTTGGAAACATATCTGAGATGCTTTGTTTCTGCTGATCAGGATGATTGGGTGTCCTTTTTGCCATTGGCTGAGTTCGCCCTTAATAATCGGGCCAGCTCGGCTACTTTGGTTTCGCCGTTTTTCTGCAATTCTGGTTTCCATCCGCGTTTCTCTTCAGGGCAGGTTGAGTCTTCGGACTGTCCTGGTGTAGATACTGTGGTGGATAGGTTGCAGCAGATTTGGACTCATGTGGTGGACAATTTGACATTGTCCCAGGAGAAGGCTCAACATTTCGCTAACCGCCGGCGCTGTGTGGGTCCCCGACTTCGTGTTGGGGATTTGGTTTGGTTGTCGTCTCGTTATGTTCCTATGAAGGTTTCCTCTCCTAAGTTTAAGCCTCGTTTCATTGGTCCGTATAAGATTTCTGAGGTTATCAATCCTGTGTCATTTTGTTTGGCCCTTGCTGCTTCTTTTGCCATTCACAATGTGTTCCATAGGTCGTTATTGCAGAGATACGTGGCGCCTGTGGTTCCATCCGTTGATCCTCCTGCCCCGCTGTTGGTTGAGGGGGAGTTGGAGTATGTGGTGGAGAAGATTTTGGATTCTCGTATTTCGAGACGGAAACTCCAGTACCTGGTCAAGTGGAAGGGTTATGGTCAGGAAGATAATTCCTGGGTTTTTGCCTCTGATGTTCATGCTGCCGATCTGGTTCGTGCCTTTCATTTGGCTCATCCTGGTCGGCCTGGGGGCTCTGGTGAGGGTTCGGTGACCCCTCCTCAAGGGGGGGTACTGTTGTGAATTATGTTGTCGGGCTCCCTCCTGTGGTCATGAATGGTACTTTGGCTGGTTCTATCCATGGACTTCCTCTGGTGGCTGTGCGTGTTTCTGAGTTTCCTTCCACAGGTGACGAGGTTAATTCGTTAGCTGGCTGCTCTATTTAACTCCACTTAGATCTTTGCTCCATGCCACCTGTCAATGTTCCAGTATTGGTCTTGTTCTCTCCTGGATCGTTCTTGTGACCTGTCTTCCCAGCAGAAGCTAAGTGCCTGCTTGTATTTCTCTGGTTTGCTATTTTTCTGTCCAGCTTGCTATTTGTTTGTTGTCTTGCTTGCTGGAAGCTCTGGGACGCAGAGGGAGCGCCTCCGCACCGTGAGTCGGTGCGGAGGGTCTTTTTGCGCCCTCTGCGTGGTCTTTTTGTAGGTTTTTGTGCTGACCGCAAAGCTACATTTCCTATCCTCAGTCTGTTCAGTAAGTCGGGCCTCACTTTGCTAAATCTATTTCATCTCTGTGTTTGTATTTTCATCTTTACTCACAGTCATTATATGTGGGGGGCTGCCTTTTCCTTTGGGGAATTTCTCTGAGGCAAGGTAGGCTTTATTTTTCTTTCTTCAGAGCTAGCTAGTTTCTTAGGCTGTGCCGAGTTGCATAGGGAGCGTTAGGAGCAATCCACGGCTATTTCTAGTGTGTCTGATAGGATTAGGGATTGCGGTCAGCAGAGTTCCCACGTCCCAGAGCTCGTCCTTTATTATCAGTAACTATCAGGTCATTCCGTGTGCTCTTAACCTCCAGGTCCATTATTGTCCTGACCACCAGGTCATAACACTTATGTAAGGGAGGAAACCATCACCACCAGTGTGCACCAATAGGAATTGTACTGGACCATCGGAAAACAAGCAATAAGAACGAAGAAAGAACCCAACACACAGTCCAAAATGGAGTATGCTATAACAATCTTTATTATTAAAAATATATGTACAAAAGGGACAAAAATATGGCAATAAAACAATTCAAAATGAGACCACAATGGGAATTTTTGATATACGTGCATAAATATATATATATGTATGCCATACAATATAAATGGCAGAATACCAGATATAACCAATAAAGTGCATGTGCAAAATCAACAGGGTGGCTGCAGCATAATAGGGCAAAAAGGGGAAAATTATATATGGGGCAACTAAATCTGTGCTGTGACACAAAGTATGCAAACCTATTTAGTAGTGAGCAATGTGTAAGCCAAATAGCTAATATGTGTGCCAAAGAATGAAGAAAGAAAGCCACCTGGTATTACCTGCATGCTATAGTAGTAGTCCCTGGGATGTGCCGAGCCCCGACGTGCGTTTCGGCGTCTGCCTTCGTCAGGGGGTGGCAACATCCAAGGGAGATGAGGTATATATAGGGCCTTGTGCAGGCGTGTACTATGGAGGAAAGAGAATAAACTTCAATCCAATATTGCAGCCAGCATGCAGCCAGTGGGTAAGGAAAGGGTGTATCAAACACCCGAAAACCCCGCCTCCATGGCTGAAGATTGTTCCCTCCAAATTCAGGTGACAGTGTCCCTTTAAAAAGACCCCCGGGGGATCGCGGTAAAAATAGTCGGGTCTCCCATATACTTACATTGGGCTTGTTGTTCTGGCCGAGTACCCAAGTATTCCAATTTGCTCGACCCGAGCAACGAGCACCCGAGCATTTTAGTGCTTGCCCATCACTCATTTTTAAACTAGAACATGCTCTAAAATGGAGCTCATGTTGATCGTTGTAACTTATCCAATTAGGTATTGCTGGGAAACACAGACAGCAGCATGCAGTGATGCAATCCTAAGGCTGCTTTCACACATCAGGTTCTCTCATTCTGGCTGATTATGGCTCTTTTCTGAAAAACCGGAAGCGGCAAAAATAAAAACCAGAACCGGTTTTTCCCCATTGCCTTATTAGCGCCGGATTGCACCGGATGGCACAGCGTTCCTTCCGGATCCGTCGCAAATTTCGATTCCGGCATCTGGAAAAAACCTCTACTGTAACTTTTTTTGTCTGCGGTGAAAAAGCTGGAAGGGCCGGATCCGGCTCTTCCGGCTTTTCGCTACAATGCATGTCTATGGACGCTGGATCTGGAAAAAGGTAGATCCGGCGGCCTGATCCAGTTTTTTATCTGAGCATGCTCAGAACCTATAGGGCTGCCCCCAGGACACATACAGTTAGGGCCAGAAATATTTGGACAGTGACACAAGTTTTGTTATTTTAGCTGTTTACAAACACATGTTCAGAAATACAATTATATATATAATATGGGCTGAAAGTGCACACTCCCAGCTGCAATATGATAGTTTCCACATCCAAATCGGAGAAAGGGTTTAGGAATCATAGCTCTGTAATGCATAGCGTCCTCTTTTTCAAGGGACCAAAAGTAATTGGACAATGGACTCTAAGGCCTGCAATTAACTCTGAAGGCGTCTCCCTCGTTAACCTGTAATCAATGAAGTAGTTAAAAGGTCAGGGGTGGATTCCAGGTGTGTGGTTTTGCATTTGGAAGCTGTTGCTGTGAGCAGACAACATGCGGTCAAAGGAACTCTCAATTGAGGTGAAGCAGAACATCTTGAGGCTGAAAAAAAAGAAAAAATCCATCAGAGAGATAGCAGACATGCTTGGAGTAGCAAAATCAACAGTTGGGTACATTCTGAGAAAAAAGGAATTGACTGGTAAGCTTGGGAACTCAAAAAGGCCTGGGCGTCCACGGATGACAACAGTGGTGGATGATCGCCGCATACTTAATTTGGTGAAGAAGAACCCGTTCACAACATCAACTGAAGTCCAGAACACTCTCAGTGAAGTAGGTGTATCTGTCTCTAAGTCAACAGTAAAGAGAAGACTCCATGACAGTAAATACAAAGGGTTCACATCTAGATGCAAACCATTCATCAATACCAAAAATAGACAGGCCAGAGTTAAATTTGCAGAAAAACACCTCAAGAAGCCAGCTCAGTTCTGGAAAAGTATTCTATGGACAGATGAGACAAAGATCAACCTGTACCAGAATGATGGGAAGATAAAAGTTTGGAGAAGAAAGGGAACGGCACATGATCCAAGGCACACCACATCCTCTGTAAAACATGGTGGAGGCAACGTGATGGCATGGGCATGCATGGCTTTCAATGGCACTGGGTCACTTGTGTTTATTGATGACATAAGAGCAGACAAGAGTAGCCGGATGAATTCTGAAGTGTACCGGGATATACTTTCAGCCCAGATTCAGCCAAATGCTGCAAAGTTGATTGGACGGCGCTTCATAGTACAGATGGACAATGACCCCAAGCATACAGCCAAAGCTACCCAGGAGTTCATGAGTGCCAAAAAGTGGAACATTCTGCAATGGCCAAGTCAATCTCCAGATCTAAACCCAATTGAGCATGCATTTCACTTGCTCAAATCCCGACTTAAGACGGAAAGACCCACAAACAAGCAAGACCTGAAGGCTGCGGCTGTAAAGGCCTGGCTAAGCATTAAGAAGGAGGAAACCCAGCGTTTGGTGATGTCCATGGGTTCCAGACTTAAGGCAGTGATTGCCTCCAAAGGATTTGCAACAAAATATTGAAAATAAAAATATTTTGTTTGGGTTATGTTTATTTGTCCAATTACTTTTGACCTCCTAAAATGTGGAGTGTTTGTAAAGAAATGTGTACAATTCCTACATTTTCTATCAGATATTTTTGTTCAACCCTTCAAATTAAACGTTACAATCTGCACTTGAATTCTGTTGTAGAGGTTTCATTTCAAATCCAATGTGGTGGCATGCAGAGCCCAACTCGCGAAAATTGTGTCACTGTCCAAATATTTCTGGCCCTAACTGTATATAAAAGAATGCCATTGAGGCCCTCACTCATTTCCAGCCTTCCAGCAAGAGAGCCAACATCCTGCCACACCCTGCCTTCCAGCAAGAACCTAGCCTGCCTGCCAGCAAGAGCCTAGCTTGCCTGCCTTCTAGCAAGAGCCTAGCCTGCCTTCCAGCAAGAGCCTAGCCTGCCTGCCTGCAAGAGCCTAGCATGCCTGTCTTCCAGCAAGAGCCTAGCCTGCCAGCAAGAGCCTTGCCTGCCTGACTTCCAGCAATAGCCTAGCCTGCCTTCCAGCAAGAGCCTAGCCTGCCTTCCTTCCAACAAGAGCCTTGCCTGCCAACAAGAGCCTAGCCTGCCTGCCAGCAAGAGCCTAGCCTGGCTTCCAACCAGAAAGAGCCTAGCCTGCCTGCCAGAAAGAGCCTAGCCTGCCTGCCTTCCAGAAAGAGCCTAGCCTGCCTGCCTTCCAGCAAGAGCCTAGCCTGCCAGCAAGAGCCTAGCCTGCCTGACAGCAAGAGCCTACCTGCCATCAGCCATGTCTTCTTCTGGGAGCCCTCCCTCTAGTCAGCAGCGCACTGAGATGAATATATCTTTTTTATATAATTTCTAGCTCAAGCTCTCTTGCGCTCTCTCTCTGTCTTGCTCTCTCTCTAGCTCTCTCTTTGTCTAGCTAGCTCTCTATTTCTCTGTCTAGCTCTCTCTCTGCCTAGCTCTCTCTCTGCCTAGCTCTCTCTCTGCCTAGCTCTCTCTTTCTCTCTGTATAGCTCTCTCTCTGCCTAGCTCTGTCTAGCTCTCTCTCTCTTTGTCTAGCTCTCTCTCTCTTTCTCTAGCTCTCTCTCTTTCTTTGGTGCTTCCGGATGAAGACTGAAGGGGTAGAGAAAGATCTGGAGTGGGATCACAATTGGTATGTTTTTTTTTCATGCATCGTGGAACCACAAATCACACACTACACCCAACACATAAAAATAAAAGATTACAGAAAGAACAATGCACACAACACTTAGAAACAGATCATTGGACACATCGCACGACATGAACAAAATGATCATTAACAGATATCAAAATGTACACAACACATAAAAAGGCAAGCTACAAGCACATAATTGTTATGTTTTTCTTTTAGAGTTCGGATTCTGGTGCTCCATCAAGAGGTCCTCCGAGTGGCTCCCAGGGTCGTCGGCGAGAGAGTCGTGGTGGCCGTCATCATGTAAGCATCTTTTTTTTTGTTTGGTTTTTGGTATTTTCTTTGCTTTGAATCTAATTTTATTTTTTGGCCCTTTTTTATAACTGGCTTTACAGCGTGCTCCTGATTCGGACAGTGAGGAGGTCGGCCTCAATATTGACTTCCTCATCGATCTGATCCGAGACAGGGAGCTGCTGTGGAACATGGGTGACCGCCGCCATGCTGATGTCATAGTGACCCGTTGACTCTGGGAACAAGTATGCCAACAGCTATTTGAGAACTGGGAGGACCTCGATGTACAGGCCCAGAATCAAGAACATAAGTATACACAGTTCAGTTATGTTGATGCATTCAAAGGATTGTATCTCAACTAATTTGTGTTTCTCCTTTTTTACAGGTGAGAGGATTGTGAAGCGGTGGCGGTCTATCAGGGATCGCTTTAAGAAGGAGTTCGACAAAGAGATGCGGGCCCCGAGTGGTTCTGGAGGATGTAGGAGCAGATACAAATATGCCCAAGCCTTGTCGTGCCTCAGGTCAACGATGGTGACCGGAAGGTAAATATTACCCACCACATGTAATAAGCAATGTTTTACATGTCTAACCCTCTTTTATTTTTTCAGCAAGGGCCATGCAATATCAGTATATTAATTAGTTTTTAATTACAGCACTGTCGGGAGCACTCAAGAGCCTGCAGCTGCGCTGAACACTTTTGGGGCGATCCCTCAGGAGTCCGCCACCGTGGGATACTTGACAGTCCCGGCCCCTCTGCACCTTCCCAGCCTTCCCACCCATCTGATCCCTCGGTACCATCCACCAGCGCTGGAGCATCCTGGCGGGTTCCATTGCATGAATCTGCTAGTGAGTATATAGCTTTTCCTGTACCCACCCCTCTGCTGCTGCCACCTCTAGTACACCTGTGGTTTTGGGGCGCCAGCGGCAGAGGGTCAGGTACAGAGCTATGCGCCCGAGTTCTTGCACCTGAACGCATCCTTTCAGAACTGTCTCAAAGTTTTGTCCGAGCAAATGGCTGCAGGTTTCAATTTAATAAATAAAACATACTCGAGTTGCATACACTTCTGCTAACGATGCGTTCAGAGGCAAGTCAGTCACCGAACTACACTTTATTCCAGTCGGTACTCGAGCAAATGGAGAAGCTATCTACTTATCAGCAGATGCAAGTAATGGAAGCCTGCCAGTCTACTCTAGCGCTCATTGCCTCCAAAGACACTGCACTTGCCACCCCTTCTGTACCTGCCCCCCCTTCAGCCACTGTCCCTCACTACAGCCACTACATCCACCTAACCCATACCAGCAACGTGCCCGGGCCCCGTCTCTCCAACCTCACCATTGCCCACATCGTAACCGTACCCCGTCCCACCATCCAGACCACTTCCTGCGTCCCACCCGTGCCCCTTCCCACCATCCAGACCAGTATGAGCATCCCTCCCCATACCAGTTTAAAACAACATCTTCCATGCCTCCTCTCCCTGCCCACTACCATCAGCCTCATGTCATATCCCAATCCCCATCTCCACCCCTCAACGCTTCAGCCTCCCAAACCATCAGCAACACCCCTCCATCATACCAAATTACTAACCCAACTCCCAGTTTGCTGTCCACCCGTCCACTTGCTTTCTCCACCCCATCACCACTGCCTATTGATCCTTCCCCACCCCCACCACCACATTCCTCTCTCCACACTGCCACTGTCGACGGGTCCCTATCTGACAGCTCCTCCAGCATTATGTCCACCCCGACGTATTCAAACCTCTAAGTTTTGGCGCAGCCAAATAAAGTTTATTTTTGTTTTGCCAAACAGAATTTTATTATTGTTTTGTTCAAAAAAGTTTTAATAAAACTGTGTTTTTAAAGCAAATTTGTATTTTCTTTATAAGGTATAGGTAACACTTGGGTTAAAGATGGTTTATTGGTAGAGGTAAAATACTTTGGGTAGAACCCAAACAGGTACACAACTTGTGTAATAGAAGGTAAAATACTTTGGGTACAACACAAACAGATATACAACTTGGGTAAAAGAAGGTATAATACTTTGGGTGCAACACAAACAGGTATACAACTTGGGTAAAAGAAGGTAAAATACCGTTACAAGGTCAAAGACAAATTGTTCAAACTTGCTCATCCTGCCAGTTGATTCTTCCTTCCGGTGACATAAAGTATTCTGTGAATTGGTCCCTAATTTTGGAAACTGTCACAGAACTTCTATACATTATGTTGTTATAACCAGCCAAGGTGGTTTCTTCAGAGTGGTCTTCAATGGAAATCTGTTCCTTGGAAATCACAAAATTGTGCAGGGCAACACACGCTTTCACCACCTCGTCAACAGTGTCTGTATTCAAGTTCATAGATGTCAGTAGAACTCTCCATTTGGCGGTCAAAATCCCAAAAGCGCACTCCACCATTCTCCGTGCACGTGTGAGGCGGTAGTTAAACATTTTTTTAGTTTGGGTTAATCCACGACTGGAGTAGGGTTTCAGCAGATGTTCTGACAGCTG
Organism: Ranitomeya imitator; assembly: GCF_032444005.1. NCBI lineage: Eukaryota > Metazoa > Chordata > Amphibia > Anura > Dendrobatidae > Ranitomeya > Ranitomeya imitator. The sequence continues at coordinate 462,742,211 of NC_091287.1, read as the reverse complement.
GAAGGCTTCATCCCCAGTTTGAAAACTTGGGAATCATTAGAGCCGCCATATGCCCCAATATCCACTGCTACAAATTTGTAATCCGCATTGGCGATGGCCATCAGCACAATGGAAAAGTACTTTTTATAGTTAAAATATTCTGATCCACATGCAGCCAGTTTCACAATACGAATTTGTTTCCCGTCCACCGCGCCCAAGCAATTGGGAACCTGACACACTTGCTGGAATTTCTCGGCTACTTCCAACCAATTCTCCATTGTGGGATGTGGTATAAATTCACTGTGCAAAGAGTCCCACAGTGCACGGCAAGTGTGCTTTACAATTCCAGAGATGGTGGAAATTCCCAGTCTGAACTGGAAATGTAGTGACGAAAGGGATTGTCCAGTAGCAAGGAATCTGTGAGCAAACTCAAGGCAGAAATGACTACAAAATCAATTTACAATCAATCAAAGTGTACTACAGGAGTACATACAATAAAAATGGTTTACCAAAGAGTGACCATCAGACGCTCGGCCAGTGAAATAGAGAAATGGCAATACGTATCACTCCTTCGGATGAGATGTTCAATTCGGTCCACCAATAGATCAAAGTACTCCGCTTTCATCTGCACATATGAGAAAAATTTATCTGGGTTTCCTCGTAGCTCCATGTGCAGAGTAGAAAACACCCCACGTGTCATTCACGTTCAAACACCAGGGATTGTCTTACCGCTGTCTCTAACATCATGTCCTCCCTCTATCTGAAACTAAACCTGTCAAAAACTGAACTCCTCATGTTCTCTCCCTCTACTAACCTACCTTTGCCTGACATTGCCATCTCCGTGTGCGGTTCCACCATTACTCCAAAGCAACATGCCCGCTGCCTTGGGGTCATCCTTGATTCTGACCTTTCATTCACCCCCCACATCCGATCACTGGCTCGCTCTTCTTACCTGCATCTCAAAAACATTTCTAGAATTCGCCCTTTTCTTACTTTCGACTCTGCAAAAACTCCTGTTTCACTTTTTAATTCTCGTCAGGACTATTGTAACTCTCTACTAATCGGCCTCCCTCTTACCAAACTTTCCCCGCTCCAATCTGTCCTGAATGCTGCTGCCAGGATCATATTCCTCACCAACCGTTACACCGATGCCTCTACCCTGTGCCAGTCATTACACTGGCTACCCATCCACTCCAGAATCCAGTACAAAACTACTACCCTCATCCACAAAGCACTCCATGGCTCAGCACCACCCTACATCTCCTCTCTGGTCTCAGTCTACCACCCTACCCGTGCCCTCCGCTCCGCTAATGACCTCAGGTTAGCATCCTCAATAATCAGAACCTCCCACTCCCGTCTCCAAGACTTTACACGTGCTGCGCCGATTCTTTGGAATGCACTACCTAGGTTAATACGATTAATCCCCAATCCCCCCAGTTTTAAGCGTACCCTAAAAACTCATTTGTTCAGACTGGCCTACCGCCTCAATGTATTAACCTAACGATCCCTGTGTGGCCTATTTAAAAAAAAAAAAAAAAAAAAACTATTGTTTTTATTTATTTTTTTTTTAAAATAGGCAATTTAAGGTTCCTCGCATCATGTTCTCATTCACTTTATGCAGTTAATAGCCCTCTGTGTCTGTACTGCTACATACTTAGGCAGTTAACTAGTTCATGCAGCTTTACATGAACACCCGAGCCTTACACTATGGCCGGTCCGAATAACTAAAGCAATTGTTACCATCCACCTCTCGTGTCTCCCCTTTTCCTCATAGTTTGTAAGCTTGCGAGCAGGGCCCTCATTCCTCCTGGTATCTGTTTTGAACTGTATTTCTGTTATGCTGTAATGCCTATTGTCTGTACAAGTCCCCTCTATAATTTGTAAAGCGCTGCGGAATATGTTGGCGCTATATAAATAAAAATTATTATTATTATTATTCTCTGTGCGGTGATGGGGTGGATCCACAAACTGCATCGGCGCAGACGCATGATGCATTGCCTCTCTCACTCCTTCTCCAGAACAATTGCTTTCAAGTGATTCGCCTCCACAATGAAATCCACGTTGTTCTGCAGAATCTTCGCAATAACGACATCCATCTCTCTGCAAATACTTGCTCCTCTCCAACCTGTGACTGATGGGCTGTAGGAAGACTGTATATATAGTTTTGAGGGGGCCAATCACATTTTGGAGCCTCCCAGGGGCTTTCTTAAAAACCGGATCCGTCAAAAACCGGATGGAAAACCGGACGAAACGGATGCCAACCGGATGGGACGTATCCGGTTTCTCACCAGATTCAGACATTGGATCCGGCTGAAAACTGGATCTGTCCCATGCGGTTTTTACAAATTACGCCGGATCAAAATTGGCATGCGGTGAAAAAACTGATGTGTGAAAGTAGCCTAAGAGAGGGAGAAAATTCATTTTACAATACACTAGGATAGTAATTGCAATGTATAATTTGCAAGTGTTCAAACAGGTTTACAGATGAAAAAATACTTTAACCCCTTTCTGCCATCTGACGTACTATCCCGTCGAGGTGACCTGGGACTTAATTCCCAAGGACGGGATAGTACGTCATGTGCAAACAGCCGCGCTCACAGGGGGGGGGGACGATCGCGGTCGGGTATCAGCTGATCATTACAGCTGAGATCCGGCATTATGTGCCAGGAGCGGTCACTGACCACTCCCGGCACTTTAACCACTGGAACACTGCGATCAAATATGATATAATCGCAGTGTTCCAGCAGCATAGGGAAGCATCGCGCAAGGAGGGGGCTCCTTGCATGCTTCCCTGAGACCCTCGGAACAAAGCAATCTTATTGTGTTGTTCCAAGCGTCTCCTCCATCCTCATCTTTGCAGGCCCCACATCCAAGATGGCCATGGGAGGCCTTCCGGGCCCTGCAGTAAGGTGGCTTGCAAGCGCCTGCTGAGAGCAGGCACTGCCTGTCAGGTCGCTGATCTGTCACAGTGCTTTGCAAAGTGTCAGATCAGCGATCTGACACTATACAATGTTGTCCCACCCTGGGACAAATTTAAAAAAAAAATCCTAAATAAAGGAAAAAAAAGTTCCAATAAATACATTTTTCTTTATGTAAAAAAAAAACAATAAAAGTGCAGATATTTAGAATCGCCACGTCCGTTATTGTGAATTCTGCTTTTGGGCTCCCTCCGGTGGTTGTAGGTGGTAATGCAGTTGTCTCTGGGCTGCAGTCCTGGACAGGTGTATCTACTGATTGCAGTTCTGACAGGGGTATTTAGGTTTGCAGGACTCATTAGTCCTTGCCAGTTGTCAATGTTTCTTGGGAAGTGTTGAATCCCTGTCCGGCTTCTCCTGCTTAGCTGCCAATTCAGCAAAGATAAGTGTCTGTTTCTTTTTCTATGGCACACAAGCTGTGTGCTTGTTTTTTTATTGTATTCCTGCTCTGAGTTTAGTAGTCTCTGGAGTTGCAGATATACGTTCCACGTCTTTAGTTAGATGGAGGAATTTTTGTATATTCTGCTATGGATATTTTTGGAAGGGTTTTAATACTGACCGCACAGAACTCTGTCCTATCCTTTCCTATTTTAGCTAGAGTGGCCTCTTGTGCTAAATCCTGTTTTCTGACTGTGAGTGTCTTTCCTCTCCTACTCACAGCCAATATTTGTGGGGGGCTGCCTATCCTTTGAGGTTCTGCTCTGAGGCAAGATAGTATTCCTATTTCCATCTTTAGGGGTATTTAGTCCTCCGGCTGTGACGAGGCGTCTAGGGCTTGTTAGGTACACCCCACGGCTACTTCTAGTTTTGGTGTTAAGATCAGGATTTGTGGTCAGTATAGCTACCACCTACTCCAGTGAAAGTTTTCATGCAGCTCCAAGGTCACCGGATCATAACAGTACAACTGGCCAATAATGAGTTAAATGCATCTCAGAAGAAGGGAAGAAAGGTGTTGAGCCATTTTTTTTTCTTCAGTCTGTTTTATCTTCTCTTCCCTCTTTATCTCTGGGTGGCTGAGGAGCCTTGTGCAAGCATGGATGTTCAGGAATTAGTTTCTCGTCTAGACCAGCTTGCTGCTAGGGTACAGGGTATTTCTGATTATATTGTTCAAACTCCTGTTTTAGAGCCGAAGATTCCTACTCCTAATTTGTTTTTTGGAGACAGGTCCAAATTTTTGAGTTTTAAAAACAACTGTAAACTATTCTTTGCTCTGAGACCTCGATCCTCTGGTGATTCCATTCAGCAGGTTAAAATCGTCATCTCCCTGCTGCGTGGCGACCCGCAGGATTGGGTGTTTTCCCTGGAATATGAGAATCCGGCTTTGCTTAATGTAGACTCCTTTTTTCAGGCTTTAGGATTATTATATGATGAACCTAATTCTGTGGATCAAGCTGAGAAGACCTTGTTGGCCCTGTCTCAGGGTCAAGAGGCGGCAGAATTGTATTGTCAGAAATTCAGAAAATGGTCTGTGTTGACTAAATGGATGTATGATGCTTTAGCGGCAATTTTCAGAAAGGGTCTTTCTGAATCCGTTAAAGATGTTATGGTGGGGTTTCCCACGCCTTCCGGTCTGAGTGATTCTATGTCACTGGCCATTCAGATTGACCGGCGCTTACGGGAGCACAGAACTGTGCGCGCTGTAGCGTTGTTCTCAGAGCAGACTCCTGAGCCAATGCAGTGTGATAGGATTCTGTCTAAAACGGAACGACAAGGATTCAGACGTCAGAATAGGTTGTGTTATTATTGTGGCGACGCTTCTCATGTCATTTCTGTCTGCCCTAAGCGGACAAAGAGGATCGCTAGTTCATTTACCATCAGTACTGTACAACCTAAATTTCTGTTATCTGTGTCCTTGATCTGCTCATTGTCATCATTTTCTGTCATGGCGTTTGTGGATTCAGGCGCCGCCTTGAACTTAATGGACTTTGAGTTTGCCAGGCGTTGTGGTTTTCCCTTGCAGCCTTTGCAGAACCCTATTCCTTTAAGGGGCATTGATGCTACACCCTTGGCTAAGAATAAGCCCCAGTTTTGGAAACAGGTGACCATGCACATGGCACCAGCCCATCAGGAAGATTGTCGATTTCTGGTGTTGCATAATTTGCATGATGCTATCGTGCTGGGTTTTCCGTGGTTGCAGGTACATAATCCTGTGTTGGATTGGAAGTCCATGTCTGTGACTAGTTGGGGTTGTCAGGGAGTTCATAATGATGTTCCTTTGATGTTAATCTCCTCTTCTTCCTCTTCTGAAATTCCAGAGTTTTTGTCTGATTTTCAGGATGTATTCGATGAGCCCAAGTCCATTTTCCTTCCACCGCACAGGGACTGCGATTGTGCTATTGACTTGATTCCAGGCTGTAAGTTTCCTAAGGGTCGACTTTTCAACCTGTCTGTGCCTGAACATACCGCCATGCAGAGCTATATTAAGGAGTCTTTGGAGAAAGGGCATATTCGGCCATCTTCTTCACCATTGGGAGCGGGGTTCTTTTTTGTTGCTTAAAAAAGATGGTTACTTGAGACCCTGTATTGATTATCGCCTCTTGAATAAAATCACGGTCAAGTTTCAATACCCTTTACCTTTGCTTACCGATTTGTTTGCTAGGATTAAGGGAGCTAGTTGGTTTACAAAGATTGACCTTCGGGGGGGCATATAATCTTGTTCGTATTAAACAGGGTGATGAATGGAAAACTGCGTTTAACACACCCAAAGGCCATTTTGAATACCTTGTGATGCCATTCGGGCTCACTAATGCTCCATCTGTTTTTTCAGTCTTTCATGCATGATATTTTCCGGACTTATGTTGATAAGTTCTTGATTGTATATTTGGATGATATTTTGATTTTTTCTGATGATTGGGAGTCTCATGTGTAGGGTTGAGCGAAACGGGTCGGCCATTTTCAGAAGTCGCCGACTTTTGGCAAAGTCGGGTTTCATGAAACCCGACCCGACCCCTGTGTGGGGTCGGCCATGAGGTCGGCGATCTTCTGAATCTGGTATCGGAATTCCGATACCGAGTTCCGATATGTTTGCAATATTGGAAATCGGTATCGGAATCCATATTTAAGTGTAAAATAAAGAATTAAAATAAAAAATATTGCTATACTCACCCTCTGACGCGCCCTGGTACTAACCGGCAGCCTTCCTTCCTTAGAATCAGCGCGTGAAGGGCCTTAGATGAGGTCGCGGCTTGTGATTGGTCGCGCGACCGCCCATGTGACCGCTCGCGCGACCAATCACAAGCTGCGACGTCACCGAAGGTCCTTCAAACGCTGATTCTTAGGAAGGAAGGCTGCCGGAAAGAAGCAGGGCGCGTCCGAGGGTGAGTATATATTATATATATGTATATGTTATATATACTATACACCGTATTGTGGTCTTGACCGATCATAAGAATTTGATTTACCTCGAGTCTGCCAAACGGCTGAATCCTAGACAGGCTCGATGGTCCTTGTTTTTTTCCCGTTTTGATTTCGTGGTCTCGCACCTTCCGGGTTCTAAGAACATTAAGGCTGATGCCCTCTCTAGGAGTTTTTCATCTGATTCTCCTGAGGTCTTAGAACCGGTCGGTATTCTGAAAGAAGGGGTGGTCCTTTCTGCCATTTCCCCTGATTTACGACGGGTTCTTCAGGAATTTCAGGCTGACAAACCTGACCGCTGTCCTGTGGGGAAACTGTTTGTTCCTGACAGATGGACTAGTAGAGTGATTTCTGAGGTTCACTGTTCCGTGTTGGCTGGTCATCCTGGCATTTTTGGTACCAGAGACTTGGTTGGTAGGTCCTTGTGGTGGCCTTCTTTGTCGCGTGATGTGCATTCTTTTGTGCAGTCCTGTGGGCCAAGCCTTGTTGTTCCCGTGCTAGTGGGTTGCTTTTGCCATTGCCGGTCCCTGAGAAGCCCTGGACGCATATTTCTATGGATTTTATTTCCGATCTTCCGGTTTCCCAGAGGATGTCGGTTATCAAGGTTGTTTGTGACCGGTTCTCTAATATGGTTCATTTGGTGCCTTTGCCTAAATTGCCTTCCTCTTCGGATTTGGTTCCATTGTTTTTTCAGCATGTGGTCCATTTGCATGGTATTCCGGAGAATATTGTGTCCGACAGAGGTTCCCAGATTGTTTCTAGATTTTGGCGGGCCTTTTGTGCTAGGCTGGGCTTTGATTTGTCTTTTTCTTCTGCGTTTCATCCTCAGACAAATGGTCAGACCGAGCGAACTAATCAGACTTTGTAGACTTATTTGAGATGCTTTGTGTCTGCTGATCAGGATGATTGGGTGGCTTTCTTGCCATTGGCCAAGTTTGCCCTTAATAATCGGGCTAGTTCGGCTACTTTGGTTTTGCCTTTCTTTTGTAATTTTGGTTTTCATCCTCGTTTTTCTTCTGGGCAGGTTGAGCCTTCTGACTGTCCTGGTGTGGATTCTGTGGTTGACAGGTTGCAGCAGATTTGGGCTCATGTGATGGACAATTTGGTGTTGTCTCAGGAAGAGACTCAACGTTTTGCTAACCGTCGTCGGTGTATTGGTTCCCGTTGGGGATTTGGTCTGGTTGTCTTCCCGTCATGTTCCTATGAAGGTTTCTTCTCCTAAGTTTAAGCCTCGGTTTATTGGTCCTTATAGGGTTTCGGAGATTATTAATCCGGTGTCTTTTCGACTTGTGCCTCCGGCCTCTTTTGCTATCCATAATGTCTTCCATAGATCTTTATTGCGAAAATATGTGGAGCCCATTGTTCCCTCTGTTGATCCTCCGGCCCCTGTGTTGGTTGGTGGGGAGTTGGAATATGTTGTTGAGAAGATTTTGGATTCCTGTTTTTCGAGGTGGAAGCTTCAGTACCTGGTCAAATGGAAGGGTTATGGCCAGGAGGATAATTCTTGGGTTTTTGCCTGTGATGTCCATGCGGCTGATTTGGTTCGTGCCTTTCATCTGGCTCATCCTGATCGGCCTGGGGGCTCTGGTGAGGGTTCGGTGACCCCTCCTCAAGAGGGGATACTGTTGTGAAATCTGCTTTTGGGCTCCCTCCGGTGGTTGTAGGTGGTAATGCAGTTGTCTCTGGGCTGCAATCCTGGACAAGACTATCTGCTGATTGCAGTTCTGACAGGGGTATTTAGGCTTGCAGGACTCATTAGTCCTTGCCAGTTGTCAATGTTTCTTGGGAAGTGTTGGATCCCTGTCTGGCTTCTCCTGCTTAGCTGCCAATTCAGCAAAGATAAGTGTCTGTTTCTTTTTCTATGGCACACAAGCTGTGTGCTTGTTTTTTTATTGTATTCCTGCTCTGAGTTTAGTAGTCTCTGGAGTTGCAGATATACGTTCCATGTCTTTAGTTAGATGGAGGAATTTTTGTATAATCTGCTATGGATATTTTTGGAAGGGTTTTAACACTGACCGCACAGAACTCTGTCCTATCCTTTCTTATTTTAGCTAGACTGGCCTCTTGTGCTAAATCCTGTTTTCTGACTGTGTGTGTCTTTCCTCTCCTACTCACAGCCAATATTTGTGGGGGGCTGCCTATCCTTTGGGGTTCTGCTCTGAGGCAAGATAGTATTCCTATTTCCATCTTTAGAGGTATTTAGTCCTCCGGCTGTGACGAGGTGTCTAGGACTTGTTAGGTACACCCCACGGCTACTTCTAGTTTCAGTGTTAAGATCAGGATTTGTGGTCAGTATAGTTACCACCTACTCCAGTGAAAGTTTTCATGCTGCTCCAAGGTCACCGGATCATAACAGTCCGTAACGAACTGACCTACAAAACTGTCCCACTAGTTAACCCCTTCAATGAACACTGTAAAAAAATAAATAAAAAACAAGGCAAAAGACAATGCTTTATCATCATACCACCGAACACAAAGTGGAATAACACGCAATCAAAAATCCCAGTTGGGGTTAAGTACGCTGACTGCTCGCTCGCGCTTTAGGTGCGGTGCCGCGATCCTGTGACGCAGCAGGATTGCTCCCTTCACGCTGGGTGAGGTTGAACCCACGTGTATATACTTTAGTGTACCGCCATACAGTCTGCTATTTACTAGCAGCAGGGTTTCTCCTGCACGGTGGACCCCGGACTGCGAACGCATCTTTCTTGGTGCGTTCCGCAAGTCCTAACAGAATACTAGCACCAGGGACTGGCTAGTAAATGGCGGACGACCAGCGTTTACAGAGGTACATCCAGCAGCTGGAGGGAAGGTTGGCAGCTCTTGAGCGTACAACCTCAGCTGTGGATGTCACTGCTGTAGCTGTTCAGGCTGCTAGTGTAGCCGCAGCCAGTTTGTCCGCTGCCACCCCTGCTCCGACTTTATCCCGTCTCCCGCTTCCTGACAAGTTTGCTGGCGACAGTAAACAATGTCGCGGATTCGTGAGCCAGTGCTCCATACATCTTGAGCTCCTGGCGTCACATTTCTCTTCGGAACGGGCGAGAGTGGGATTTATTCTATCTCTCTTGTCGGGCAGGGCGTTGGAGTGGGCAACGCCACTTTGGGAGCGAGATGATCGTGTGGTACAGAGTGCTCCTCTCTTCTTGGACACTCTGAAGCAGGTCTTTTTAGGACCTCGTGTTACCCACGATACCGCACTCCAGTTGTTGACTATTATTCAGGGCACGTCCGTGGTCAGCCAGTTTGCCATCCAGTTCCGGACTCTAGCATCAGAGTTAGAGTGGCCAGACAAAGTTCTTATTCCGGTGTTCTGGAGGGGACTGGCAGACCATGTGAAGGACGCCTTGGCCACCAGGGAGATACCCGCCACACTGGAGGAACTTATTTCAGTATCTACCCGCATCGACCTCCGTTTTCACGAGCGGAGGTTGGAGCGGACCCAGTGTAGGCAGAGGTTTCGGCTGGCTCCTACCTTCGCCAGACCTCTTGAATCTCCTGTCTTGGCGTCAGATTCCCATGAGGCCATGGAGGTTTCTCGAGCGGGACCTAAGTCTCAGGCCGCTCGAGTACCCGTGGTTTGTAAAAACTGTCATCAACTTGGACATTACGCCAATAAATGTCCGCGGCGGTCGGGAAGACGATCGCGTCTAGTAACCATTGGGGGAGGTTCACTAGACACAGCAGCATTTTCCTCCAAACTGTCCTTTAAAGGGACAATCCTGTTAGGCTCCTCCACTCTAACAGTCGAGCTTTGTGTGGATTCAGGAGCAGAGGGAAACTTCATGTCCTCTGCTTTTGCTCTACGCCATGCTATACCACTAGCCATGCTCGCCAAACCAGTTACAGTTAGAGTTGTGAATGGGGCGACACTTCCACTGCAGATCACACACCAGACAGTTCCGTTCACGCTGTCCATGTCTCCTTCCCACCAGGAGATTATTTCCCTTCTTGTTCTTCCCGAGGGAATGGATGAGATTTTGCTGGGAATACCCTGGCTCCGTTTCCACTCTCCACATATTGAGTGGTCCTCAGGGAGAATATTGGGTTGGAGTAAGTCTTGTATGGGCAGGTGTGTGAGTGAGTGTCTACAGGTTTCTACTACTGAGGTACCCGCAGACCTTTCATCTCTTCCTAGGTGCTATTGGTGCTATGCAGACGTATTCTCTAAGAAGGCTGCTGAGACCCTACCGCCTCATCGCCCCTACGACTGTCCTTTAGACCTCTTGCCTGGAGCTGAACCTCCTCGGGGAAGAGTATATCCCCTCTCTCTCCCAGAGACGGAGGCTATGTCTCAATACATTCAGGAGAATTTGGCAAGAGGGTTTATAAGGAAGTCGGTGTCTCCGGCAGGGGCGGGATTCTTCTTCGTACAGAAGAAGAATGGGGAGTTACATCCTTGCATCGATTACAGGGGTCTCAATGCTATCACCATTAAAAATAAATACCCGTTGCCCCTGATATCGGAGCTCTTTGACAGGCTAAGGGGAGCTAAGATATTCACCAAATTAGATCTGCGGGGTGCCTATAATCTGATTCGTATCCGTGAGGGGGACGAATGGAAAACGGCTTTCAATACCAGGGATGGGCACTATGAGTACCTGGTGATGCCCTTCGGGCTCTGTAATGCCCCAGCCGTTTTTCAGGACTTTGTCAACGATATCTTCCGGGATATGCTTTCCACCTCGGTTGTAGTCTATCTGGATGATATTCTCATCTTCTCTCCAGATATTGACTCCCACCGGAGAGATGTTGGCAGAGTCTTCGAACTCCTACAGGCGAATTCCTTATATGCAAAGTTGGAGAAGTGTGTGTTTGAGCAGGAGTCCTTACCTTTCCTGGGCTATATCATCTCGGCCCAGGGATTGGCTATGGATCCTGCCAAACTACAGGCAGTGATGGACTGGCAGGAACCCCATTCTCTTAAAGCGGTGCAGCGCTTTATGGGGTTCATAAATTACTATCGCCAGTTCATCCCCCACTTCTCAACTTTGGTAGCTCCCTTGGTATCCCTCACCAAGAAGGGAGCGAATCCCAAATTGTGGTCCGAAGGGGTCTCCAAGGCCTTCGCTTCTATAAAGTCCCATTTTGCTAGCGCTCCCATCTTACATCGTCCCGATGTAGATAAGCCATTCCTTATGGAGGTGGATGCCTCATCCGTTGGTGCTGGAGCAGTCCTCTATCAAAAGGATGCTCAAGGTCGGAAGCACCCATGCTTCTTCTTCTCAAAGACCTTCACACCAGCGGAGAGAAATTACTCCATCGGGGATAGGGAGTTGCTGGCAATGAAGTTGGCCTTTTCGGAGTGGAGACATCTCTTGGAGGGTGCTCGGTACCCATTCCAAGTCTTCACGGACCACAAGAATTTGGTCTATTTGCAGACAGCCCAGCGGCTGAATTCTCGTCAGGCCAGATGGTCCTTGTTTTTCTCCCGGTTCCACTTTACTCTACATTATCTCGCCGGAGAGAAGAACATTCGTGCTGACGCTCTCTCTCGCTCCCTTGTGTCAACTGAGGAGGAGGAGGACGAGCCTCGGCTCATTGTCCCTCCGGAGAGTCTGAGAACCGTAGCTCCGGTTTCGCTTGAGTCTGTGCCTCCGGGCAAGACTTTTGTTCCCATCAATTTGCGACCGGAGGTTCTCTCCTGGGCTCATTCGTCCAGAGTGGGTGGACACTTTGGGGCAAAGAGGACATCAGAGTTGCTGGCGAGAATGTACTGGTGGCCACATATGGTTCGTGACGTCGGAGACTACGTTCGGGCATGTGTCTCTTGTGCCAAGAATAAGTCTCTCCGTCAAAGGCCAGCTGGGTTGTTATACCCTCTGCCGGTGGCAGACAGGCCCTGGGAGATGGTCGGGATGGACTTTGTGGTGGGTCTGCCCAAGTCTCGTGGCTGTACAATTATTTGGGTAATCACCGACCATTTTTCTAAAATGGTGCATTTGGTGCCGCTTCCTCGGCTACCTTCTGCACGGGCCTTGGCAGCGTTGTTTATTAAACACATCTTCCGTCTTCAGGGTATGCCAGACAAAATTGTCAGTGATCGGGGTCCCCAGTTTGCATCTCGGTTCTGGAGAGAGCTTTGTCATCTTCTCACTATTGAGTTAAATCTCTCTTCGGCATATCATCCCGAGACGAATGGGTTGGTGGAGAGAGCTAACCAGACCTTGGTCACATATCTGCGACATTTTGTCTCTGCTAAGCAAGATGACTGGGCATCTTTGCTACCGTGGGCGGAGTTTGCTCTTAACAATGCTGTAGCTGACTCCACTGGACAGACCCCATTCCTCCTTAACTATGGTCAGCATCCGCGGGTACCTGTGCCCATGCCCGTGTCTTCCGCCGATTCCAGGGTGGCAGACTGGGCTGTGGAGGCACGGGACATTTGGGATCGCACTCAGGATGCCATTCGGGCTTCCAAGGAGAGAATGAGGTCCTCCGCCGACGCACATCGGCGCCCCGCTTCAACCTTTGCTCCTGGCGATTTGGTGTGGCTCTCCGCCCGTAACATCAGGCTGCGAGTTGAGTCTACCAAGTTTGCACCTCGCTACTTAGGTCCTTTTAAGGTCCTCGAACAAGTTAATCCTGTGGTTTACCGTCTGGCCCTTCCTCCACGCCTTGGTATCACCGACACCTTTCATGTGTCCCTCCTTAAGCCCGTCTACATGTCCCGGTTTTCTGAGTCTTCTACTGGGACGTCGGGTTCGTCTACGGACGATTACGAGGTGAACGCTATCTTGGGGTTCAAGGTGGTTCGTGGCAAAAAATTTTATTTGGTGGACTGGAGGGTTTACGGTCCTGAGGATAGATCCTGGGAGCCTGCTGAGCACATCCGGGCTCCGCAGCTCATTGCTGCCTTCGAACGTAGCGAGGCCCAAGGAGGGGGGGGGCATGTTAGGGGTCGAGTTCCCGCTTCTGCACAGGGGGAATCTCGAGCCACCTCCGCTGCGGTCTCCCATTCTTGTCCAGCCGCAGTGGAGTCTGCTCAGCAAAGACGTCGGTCCCAGCGTCTTGCTCATTCTCACTCTGTTCTGAGAGTTACTGCTGTTTCTCCAGTCTCTGCTATTAAAGCCAGTACTGGTCAGCAGCGAGCGGACTTCTCTGGGACTAAGTCCTTGTCTGCGCATACTGAGCATGCCCAGGGTAAGATCTCCCGTTGGAGATCGAGGGTCATGTGCTCAGGCTCTGCGGCACATTCCATTGGTCCTCTTGACAGGTCTTGGAAGGGCAAAAGTCCTGTGGCCACTTCCTGTGCTGCAACTATATAAACTGCGCATGACCGCACGGCCATGCGCTAGTATTGTCTTGTAAATATGTGTGTGTGTTGTGAGTGAAAGTCGCTCTTTAAATACCCTCCCTATTGAATGTCTGTTCGCGGAAGGTGTATGTTTGCTATCTAGCACCCGACTTGTCCAACAGCACGAAACACACATTGCAGCGTCCTCTTGCTGTGTCCGCCTGTACGACGCCGTGCGCTTGCCTTGCGCTTTCCATACCCAAGCCAGTGTGGTTGGTGGCATCCGTCAGTGCGGCATTGCTCGCACTCCTGTGCATTTATATATTTATTCTTAGTTTCCTTACACACCCAGTTGTGGTGTAGTGCCAGCGAGGGTCTAATCGGACTTCAATCCCAGTTGGGGTTAAGTACGCTGACTGCTCGCTCGCGCTTTAGGTGCGGTGCTGCGATCCTGTGACGCAGCAGGATTGCTCCCTTCACGCTGGGTGAGGTTGAACCCACGTGTATATACTTTAGTGTACCGCCATATAGTCTGCTATTTACTAGCAGCAGGGTTTCTCCTGCACGGTGGACCCCGGACTGCGAACGCATCTTTCTTGGTGCGTTCCGCAAGTCCTAACATAGTTTTTATTGTATAAAAGCGCTAAAACAAAAAAAGAAATGAGGTTTCGCTGTATTCGTAATGACCAGAAGAATAAAACTACTTTATCAATTTTACTAAACGCGGAATGGTATAAACGCCCCCCAAAAGAAATTCATGAATTGCTGGTTTTTGTTCATTCTGCCTAACAAAAATCAGAATAAAAAGCGATAAAAAAAAGTCATGTGCCCAAAAATGGTACCAATAAAAACGTCAACTCGTCCCGCATAAAAAAAGACCTCACATGACACTGTAGACAAAAATATGGAAAAATTATAGCTCTCAAAATGTGGTAACGCAAAAAATATTTTTTGCAATTTAAAGCATCTTTTAGTGTGTGACGGCTGCCAAACATAAAAACCCGCTATAAAACCCGCTATAAATAGTAAATCAAACCCTCGTAGTTAGGGAAAAATAATAAAATGAAAAAAATGCATTTATTTCTATTTTTCCATTAGGGTTAGGGCTACAGTTAGGGTTGGGGCTACAGTTAGGGTTAGGGTTTGGATTACATTTACGGTTGGGATTAGGGTTAGGGGTGTGTCAGGGTTAGGAGTGTGGATAGCGTTATGGTTTTGATTAGGGTAAGGGGTGTGTTGGGTGATAGATGAGAAGACAAAGTAGAAAACTTTTAAATTATTTACTCTCTCCATTAACCCGTTACCGACATCGGGCATACATTTATGCAGATGTCGGGGGGCCTCCCTTTTGATGTGGGCTCTGGCAGTGAGCCATCATCTTTCCGGGGACATGGCTGCTGTTTTGCGTCTCGCATCGGAGGCAATACGCCAGTGTGATGCTGGCCTTAGATGTAACCCCTCCCAAAAAAAACTGCACCTGAAAAAAGAAAGAAAACTATACAAATAGTTTTTTCCTGAGTGAAAAAAATGTACTGAATAGACAATCAATATGTTAATATGTTCAACTGCGGTTTGAATATTACACTATAAGGAGAAATAATAAATACAAAGGTATCAACAATAAATTGGTCTATATGCTATCTGTGTGCACCACAGGCAGAACGCTTTATAGTCTGCGTGCCATTGCGTGTGGCTAGTTTTCCACACCGACCAATAGCCTGCAAAAAAAAAAATAGTCTCACAATGCACTATTCTGGTCAGTTTAAAAATATTCTGGTTTGTTTGTAATGAAAAACGCAGCTCCAGCATCCATTTGCAGAAAATATAGATGATTGGGCCAGACTATTGTCATGTCATTTTTTATGCTCTGAGATCCTTTTACATCCCAGAGGATATTAAATATAAAATTAAATAAAAAAGTAAACATTTAAAAAAAAAATTTAATCACCCTCTGTTCATTTCTCCATCCACTCCTATTGCCACCAGCCTGCTGTCTAGTCCTCTGCACCTCCATAAAATCACATTTCCAGATTGGTATTACTATTTATTCTAGGCCTCTGCAGTGTTCACTCCAGGCTGGGATTTTTGACTGTAAATAGGCCCTATGGCATATCCAGTGAACTCCAGAACCTGCTTATGTCTGGAAGTTCTGGCCTAGAGTGGTCATTGGGCTGTGGATGCAGCGCGATGGAGAAGCGGAGGACCGAGTGGCAGGCCGCGAGCAGCGGGGGCTGCCAGAGAGGTGAGCATTTCTATTTTTTTTTTTTTTTACTTTTTACAGCCCTCTACTGTTTAGCAAGATGGCAGCCACGGCTCGCTGCCATTTTACAGAATTCATGCAGAGTAAATTACAAAGATCTGTAGTCTCTAAAATGCTGATTTTTATAAAATTAGTGTAGAATTCAATTTTGCTCAAATTAATTTGCCCATCTCTTGCAGACCATTCTGGTCCATTATATTATATGGCTGACAGAACACAAATAGGAAGAGGTTCCAACAGGAAGCTCAGAAAGGTAAGCTTAACAGCTGAATTGGGGACCACGATTTGAAATGGTGACATGGAGCAAAAAATGAAAAGTACAAGAGCAAAAGGAAAAATATGTATAAAAATGACATAAATAGGGCTGATTTGTAAACACATAAAATATAGCCACAGTAAATATACAATATATAGCCACTAAAGCATTGTCTTGTGTTTTTGGTGGATCGATGTTTCTTGAAATAGGATTAATATAGATATATTATATAAAAAATAAAGATTATTATTAAAAATAAACATTATTATATTATTTATAATAAAAATAGCTGCAAGAAAAATAAACTCTTAAACTTCCATATTATTGAAAAAATATATTGAATCTCTATAGTTCTTGCCTGTTTTACACATTATGTGAGCTATGATCAGGACAAGCTGCCTCCTTCAGTAAAATACAATATATAATGCTTATGGTTACACAATAAAGCACACCCTGTAAAATGGTTGTTCAATATCACTGTCTATACCACTTAAACTCTAGGATCATCAGGTAAGTAACAACATTTGGACAGCAAGTCAATAAGCGTATGAAAGCTCTTCAATAAAGAACTGATTCAGACCACTGCGCTATTTGAGTATTTAGCCTTTTTATTGACAAATATTGCTTTGAACAAACATTAGGAATTCCCATATCAATCACTACCACAAAATAATACCTTGTTTCCATAAAATGCTGCTTGTGATGAAAAAAAATTCCCAATAAAAAAGAAAGGCTGTTTTTTTTTTTTCTGGCCAGGATCTGCACATCTTGCAGTATATATCTTTCAATTACAAAGAAATGAAAAGTCAATGACAAATTTCCCCAAATTATCCATATGCAACACAACTAATAGGCACAGTGTATTTACAAAAGCACAAAATAATTTAATAATGTATTAATCACACAAGTTAAGATATGAAATTGAACTGGTGAGAATGATTTACGTGCTGGATTACAATATTGGCAGCTTTATAGAGTGAAATGTCACTGCGGTACTGCAGCCTCAAGTTTTATATTTCCTCCTTTGAAATCCTGTCAGTTTCATGAACACTAAAGAGTTTAATCAATGTTTGCATTGCAACTACATTGGCATTTTTTTTTAGCTCCAAAGGCATTACCCGACTGTTGTATTATATCTGAATTTCATTTTGAAGCGTATATATTTCACACATTAGAACAATTAAAACTAGTTTAGAACAAAGACAATTTTTGGCCAAATAATAGTATAAATGCTCATAAACATGGCATAGGAATGCACAGACAGTTATATGGCAACACAAGTTACAATAGCTCCTCAAAACAGGTACATGGCGGATCATGTCACCACTTCTTACTTTAAGTTCAGAAACAAAAATTGAATGGAATGGATGGCACTCACCCGTTAAAAAACTTCTTTATTCCAATACTTTAAAACATCAGGAGGATGGGAGCAGGAGTGGAATGGACGACAGCCGTTTCACATTGCAGTGGCGCTTCACCTGGTCACACAGGTGAGTGAGACTGAAATCATCTCTTAACAGAGGGAGGCAGATAAACTCCACCCCCGGTGCTTAAACACATGTGCAGCAGCTATACATAACAATTAAAATGCATTTGGAAAACAAGTGAAAATCTTGCCTTGTGCAGGCGTGTACTATGGAGGACAGAGAATGAACTTCAATCCAATATTGCGGCCAGCATGCAGCCAGCGGGTAAGGAAAGGGTGAATCAAACACCTGAAAACTCCGCCCATATGACCAAAAACCGGTCCCGCCAAATTCAGGTGACAGGTTCCCTTTACAACAAGAAACAAATCTCTTATCGCGTTTGTGGGCAGAACCACGATTATTGTCTCTTGCCTGACTAACCCTATTGTTAGCCTCATTCAAAAGTTCATTGGGATAACTCCTACAGCGGAACCTGTCACACAACTCTTCTGCCTGCTGAGTGCAGCTCTCCTGAGTATTATTAATCCTCTTCAATCAATCTTTATAATTGGCTATAGGGGAGGGAGCGTTTTACATGAGCCGGATGGAAACTATCAAAATATGTAGGACAGAGTTCGTAGCAGACGGTTTTCGAAACACTCTAGTACAGATCGCACCATTCAAAACGTTAATTTGTACATCTAAAAAATCCAAATCAAGGCCTCCATATCTCGATGTGAACGACATTTTCATTTGATTAGACTCATTGAGATACTGGACAAAATCATGAAATGATTCACAAGGTCCGTCCCATATCATGAAAATGTTGTCCACATGTTCAAATTATGGTCAGCTAAATTCAACACCATGTTATTGGAATGATCCATTAATTACGCCAATGGAAAAGGAAACATGTGTCATGGAGACAGAGACATTAATGGATCCTTCCAATAACATGACCATAATTTGAACAGTTCACACTTACGCGTTCTCTCAAAAGGACTGGGCTTTTGTATTCTGGAGGCTTTTAATTTTGTGGACTTTAAAATAGATCTTCTTAAGGCCATTCGTAAAATTCATCTGCACAAGTCGCTTGCAACAAGTGTCATGGAGGTGACAGTATTAGAAGGGGAGAGCCCGTGCCAAGTGGGCCCTCTGGGGTTCTTCGCTGGCACTGACTCACTGGCTGATATAAGGGCAGATGCCCAGATTTTGTGTGATTTAACTGCCCCGGAGGTTGTCCACTCCATAGATAATGAGTCTTTCAAACCATTTACAGGGGGTGTGTCATCAATGTTAATGCCCCAAGTTTCCCTTGGGAATGTAATCGATTTATTTGAGACCCAGGTACTAAAGGATGTGGAATCTATTATATATCCGATTGCCCCGCCTAACCTCACAACTTTAGAGAAATGTGCCCTTTTTGAAATCAGAGAATGGTCTGATGTGGTTGTGAGGAATGCAGATAAGGGCGGCAATGTAGTTTTATTACAAAAGCGTGGGAATTTTTCTGAATATTTTCTCACGCTCGAGTTCATTTGAGGTTATGCCAGCAGGGGGCGCAGCACCGCAAGTCTAGGTAGCTACGCTCCCCTGCTTTTCATTCATTCCCCGGGTTTTTACAGGCAGGGGCTGCTGCATTAGCAGTCTCCTGCTTGTAAAATTATTTAACCCCTTCAGATGGATTTACAGTGTGGGACAAGACTGAACAACGGAAGGTATGGTATATTGTTGATTTTTTATTTTAACATTGTTTCAGGTGACAAGGGTCTTCAATTGGATTGAGAGTATAATAAACTATTACAACACCTTGTGTCTTTATTTCAATAAAACATTTTTCCTAATGTATGTGTGTTTTATTAACCATTTACTACTATTGGATTAATAATGGATAGGTGTCTTATTGACTCCTCTCCATTAGTAACCTGACTTCTTGTCAGCTTACAATAGCAAGGTGACATTAACCCTTTATTACCCCATATCCCACCGTTACATGGGAGTGGGAAGAGAGTGGCCAAGTGCCAGAATAGGCGCATTTTACAGATGTGCCTTTTCTGGGGTGGTTGGGGGCAGATGTTTTTAGCCCGGGGGGCCAGTAACCATGGTCCCTCTCTAGGCTATTAATATCTGCCCTCAGTCACTGGCTTTACCACGCTGGCAGAGAAAATTGCACGGGAGCCCACGCCAGTTTTTTCCATGATTTAACCCTTTATTTTAACAGCTATAGTCCCCAAATTTTGTGGTTTACTATATGTTACCCATGTCTCATATCCTGTCGGGTTTGGGAAGGAGATAGCAAAAGCCGGCAATTGAATTACCGGCTTTTCTGCTATCTAGCACTGTATGAAATATATATATAGACTGTATATATGTTTTAATGAATATTTGAGCCCATGGATCCATTGTACGTCCGTTTTGCAAGCCGGCGAGAAAATTTCGCTGTACGGATGCCATACAGATTACATACGGATGATGACATGCGCAAAATAAGCTGCCACACCCTGCCTACGGATGACATACGGATCACTATTTTGGGAACATTTCTGCATATTACGGCCGTAAAAAACGGACCGTATTTTCATAGGCCTAGTGTGACGCCGGCCAAAAAGTCAATCAGCATATATGTCCTTGAGTGTCGCACAGTAGCTCAACTTCTTTGAGTAGGCATTAAAACAATGACATATCTTAACCCTTTCCTGATTTCAATTTTTCCTCCTCTTCTTTCAAGATGTCGTACATTTTTTTTAATAATTCAATTGTAATAGATAAATGAGGGCTTGGTTTTTACAGCACAAATTGTAATTTTGAATTACCCTATCCATTTTATCATATGAATTCCAAATGCTGTGCTGTGAAATTGAGAACAAAGCGTAAACCCACAATTGTCTTCTGGGTTTTGTTTTCACACCTTTAATTATATAGTAAAAATGACCGGGCAGTACAATTCTCCATGACATATGATTACCATATATACTCGTGTATAAGCTGAGATATTCAGCACATTTTTGTGCTGAAAATGCCCCCCTGGCTTATAGATGAAGTACTGTCCAGAAAGCCAGCGGGGCAGGGGGAGGGGAGTGGTGGAACAGCGGCAGGAGCAGGCGGCTGTGACTTCATACTCACCCTCCTTGTGCCATCGCTGCACATCGCTGCATCTCTGTTATCCTGGTGCTGCAGCGCTTCCTGTGCTGAGCAGTCATGTGGTACTGCTCATTAAGGTAATGAATATGCACATGTCTCCACTCCCATAGGCGTGGAGCGCATATTCATTACCTTAATAAGCGGTACAACGTAACCACTCATCACAGGATGAGCTGCTGCATTAGGACAATGGAAATGCAGGGATATGCAGCAATGGCACAAGGAGGGGGAGTATGATGGGGAGGATGGGGGGGACAGGGGGAGGCAAGCCAAGACATGCAAACAAGGATGGGATGGTGGAGCTCAGCCATGCATACAAGGATGGGACGGGGGAGATGAGCCATGAATACAAGATGGGCCAGGAAGAGCCATGCATATAACAAGGGGACTAGGGGAGCCATGCATACAACAGTGGGAGCCAAACAAAGCAGGACAGAGCTGGGGAGCCACACATACCAGGGCAGGACAAGGGGAGCCACACAGAGCAGGACAGGATGGGGGATACACACAAAGCAGGACTGGGATGAGGGGACAATACATTCCCTGCTTATACTCGAATCAATAAGCTAACCCAGTTTTCCATGGCAAAATTAGGTGTCTCAGCTTATACTTGGGTCAGCTTATACTCGAGTATATACAGTACTTTGATTTTAAATGATTGTTTACTACTAGGACAACCTTTTCTTGATCTAAATGTTTGGACAACAATACTTGTACTCATCTCCTGTTTCAGTGCCGTTCCAGCAGTTTCAGCATTCATGGCTCAAGAAACATTTGTGCATTTGCATGACCTGTAGAGCCCGACACCTAACCGGTGGTGGAATCACTGTCCCCGCAGTTGTACAAATTGAAAATGAAGAGGAAGTCAGAGATCAGCTGTAGTCCTGACTTCCTTTTCATGTTCAATTCAGCAGAATGTGGAGCAGTGACACTAGTACTGATTGGGTGCCGGACACCACGTGAGCGCCCAAATTTTGTACATACACACTACTAACATTAATAGTGAGGAATATGCAAAAAAAAATGGATATGAGATGGTTTACTGTATGTAAACCATGTCTCATATCATGTCGGGTTTGAGAAGGAGATAGGAAAAGCCGGCAATTGAATTACCGGCTTTTAAGCTATCTAGCGCTGTATGATATATTAATATATACATATATATGTGTCTCCCAGACATATATATATATATATATATATATATATATATATATATAGACAGTATATATGTTTTTACGATTTTTTGAGCACATGGATCCATTGTATGTCCGTATGTCGGTTTTGCAAGCCTGCGAGAAAATCGCGCAGTACGGATGACATACGGATTACATACGGAGGATGCCATGCGCAAAATACGCTGACACACCCTGCCTACGGATGACATACGGACCACTATTTTGGGGACTTTTCAGCGTATTACGGCTGTAAATTACGGACCGTATTTTTATACACTGAGTGTGAGGCCGGCCTAAGGCTGCGTTCTCAGCTGAGCCACTCAAATGTGGGTACCTCGGTGAGATCAACACTAACACTGTAAAAAAAAAGTCTGCAGTGGTAAGTTCACTGCAGTTCACTATGATTTCTCTTGGGCTGTGGGCTGCTTTTTTTAGGCTGGGGAACCTACATCCATGACCCCTTACTAGCCTGAGAATGCCAGCTCCCAGCTGTGTACTTTAGCTTGACTGGTTGTCAATAATAGGGGTGACCTCACACAGTTTTTTTTTAATTATTTACTTAAATAATTTTTAAAAAATGGCATAAGAACCTCTCTATTCTTGATCACCAACCTTGCCAAATCTGGCAGCCTCTAGCTTTCAATTTTGCCTGCCTGATTATCAAAAAATGTCCCTACCAGACACTTCTGGCAGCAGCTAAACTCCTTAAAAGGAATGGTCATTTTAACACCAACTGTCCAGTCAATTTGTACACTCACATCTGGTGCAATATTGAAATAGTTTCAACCCCTTAATGACAACTGATACTCCTTTTCAGGGTACTTATTCCTCTGTGACACTTTTTATTGGTGCTGGGAAAACAGGGTATAGTGTCTCCCCGTCACTATAGCGTTTGAAAATCTTTGGGGTCTCGGCTACCGTGGGTAACTGAGACCCCAGAGAACATTATTCTGGTCGGTTTTTACCATTCCCAGTGTTGTGATCACTGTTAGTCACAGAACAATGGCGACCTAAAAAAAAAGTCCTATTGCCCATTTATTTCTCTCTCATCTGATATGATCTAGCATACCAGAGGAGAGAGAAATGGGGTCCCACAAGCCCCCGTGGTACCTTTGGCATCCCCTGGTCACTCCGGCTCTGTTGCCCAGCCCTCAGTGTCTTCTTATGGGATGAAAATGACTGGCGCGAGCGTAGTGGGCCCGCCGAGATCTGCCAGCTGCACCCGGCAACAATAGGAGATTTTCCCTATTGGTTCATTTTAATCACTGTGATAGACCCTATCACAGTGATCACAATAAATAAAATAATAAATCAAACCCCCCTTTATGACCCCCCTAGGTAAAGATAAGAAAATAAAAAAGTGTATTTTTTCCATTTTTCTATTAGGTTTAACGTTAGGGCTAGGGCTAGGGTTAGGGTTGAGGTTAGAGCTAGGGTTAGGGTTGGGGCTAGGGCTGGGGTTAGGGCTGTGTTGGGGATAGGTTGTGTTGGGGTTAGGGTTATGGTGTTGGAGTTAGGGTTGGCGTTAGAATTGGGGGTTCCACTATTTAAGTACATCAGGGGGTCTCCAAACGTGACATGGCGACCGCCATTGATTCCTGCCAATTTTGCGTTCAAAAAGTCAAACGGTGCTCCCTCCCTTCTGAACCCTGCCGTGCGCCCAAACAGTGGCTTTCTCCCACATTATGGGTATCGGTGCACTCAGGAGAAATAGCACAACAAATCTTTTTGTCCATTTTATTTTGTTACCCTTGTGAAAGTAAAATTTTTTCCTTCCACATTGCTTTAGCTCTCGTGAAGCACCTGAAGGGTTAATAAACTTCTTGAATGTGGTTTTGAGCACCTTATGGGTGCAGTATTTAGAATGATATCACTTTTGAATATTTTATGTCATATTGACACCCCAAACTCACTTCAAATATGAGGTGGTCCCTAAAAAAATGGTTTTGTAAATTTTGCTGGAAAAATGAGATAATGCTGGTCAACTTTTAACCCTTATACGGTCCTAACAAAAAAAAATTATGTTTCCAAAATTGTGCCGATGTAAAGTAGACATGTGGGAAATGCTATTTATTAACTATGTTGTGCGATATGACTCTGATTTAAGGGCACAAAAATTAAAATTTGAAAATTGCCAAATTTTCAACATTTTTGCCAAATTTCTGTTTTTGTCATAAATAAATGCAAGCTATATTGAAGAAATTTTACCCTAACATGAAGTACAATATGTCCCGAAAAAAAATTATCAGAATCAGTGGGATCTGTTGAAGCGTTCCAGAGCTATAATCTCATAAATTGACCGTGGCCAGAATTGTAAAAATTGGATTGGTTATTAAGTACAAAATTGGCTCTGTCACTAAGGGGTTAATGCACATTAGATAGTCAACTGCTTTCTCTAAAATCAGTTGAGTTAGACAATGTGTATGTATTACATAGCCCCTTTTTAGAAGTTGATGCATATCTGGTATCCCCATAGACGTGTAACTGACTTTACTTGTGTGATGACAAAAATATTAATGATAAGAATAATATGTAGTAGTAGTAATATTAGTATTAGTAGTGCTGGTATTAATAGTATCAGTGGAGAATACCAATCCTTTTAAAATTTGAATTTATTATGTTTGATAAATATTTTTTTTTAAATAGATTTACAGCACAAAGACATATATTTGTATCTGACTACAAATAGCTGTTCACAAATTTATTTTACCAGAAATTGAACTAATGCAAAGCCTGCAATTATCCTTAAAAGATATTATTTAAAACATTCTAAGAACTCCTAGGATTATATAAAATCCCTTTCAAGCACTTTAACAAACATTGCCTTAGCAATATCAAAGTGACCTCGCTGTGGAAATAGGTAGTATCCAGGAAGTAACTAACATTTATTAAAACCAAAGAGCACACAAATAGATTTCTCATGTTTTTAAAATTACAAAGCAGTCCAAAATGTATCCCTCATAGTCATTTATGGGTTTTTTACACTACCCTTCCTATTGCCACTTTTGCATTACTACATTTTGTGCAACACTACAATCTCTTTTTGACAGACTTTTAAACTCCATCTTTTTAAACTTAACAAAAAACAACAGAATAAGAAATTTTAGGTAGATAGGTACAAGAACAGAAAGCAAAATGTGGCAGACAACTGCAGTATAGATGTGGTGTCTAAGATTTTCAGATTGGACTAGTAAAACATGTAAACATAAACAGGCAAGCACAGTTAACCCCTTAGTGACAGAGCCAATTTGGTACTTAATGACCAGGCCAATTTTTGCAATTCTGACCACTGTCACTTTATGAGGTTATAACTCTGGAACGCTTCAACGGATCCCGCTGATTCTGAAATTGTTTTTTCGTGACATATTGTACTTCATGTTAGTGGTAACATTTCTTCGATATTACTTGCGATTATTTATGAAAAAAACGGAAATATGGCGAAAATTTTTAAAATTTTGCAATTTTCAAA
The DNA here is from genome assembly GCF_032444005.1 of Ranitomeya imitator. Classification (NCBI taxonomy): domain Eukaryota; kingdom Metazoa; phylum Chordata; class Amphibia; order Anura; family Dendrobatidae; genus Ranitomeya; species Ranitomeya imitator. The sequence continues at coordinate 462,716,965 of NC_091287.1, read as the reverse complement.
TTTTGTATTTTTATGCCCTTAAATCATAGAGATATGTCACGAAAAATAGTTAATAAATAACATTTCCCACATGTCTACTTTACATCAGCACAATTTTGGAAACAAAATTTTTTTTTGTTATGGAGTTATAAGGGTTAAAAGTTGACCAGCAATTTCTCATTTTTACAACACCATTTTTTTTTAGGGACCACATCACATTTGAAGTCATTTTGAGGGGTCTATATGATAGAAAATAATGAAGTGTGACGCCATTCCAAAAACTACACCCCTCAAGGTTCTCAAAACCACATTCAAGAAGTTTATTAACCTTTACGTGCTTCACAGGAACTGAAACAATGTGGAAGGAAAAAATGAACATTTAACTTTTTTTTGCAAACATCTTAATTCAGAACCATTTTTTTTATTTTCACAAGAGTAAAAACAGAAATGTAACCATAAATTTTGTTATGCAATTTCCCCTGAATACGCCAATACCCCATATGTGGGGGTAAACCACTCTTTGGGCGCACCGCAGAGCTTGGAAGTGAAGGAGTGCCGTTTTACTTTTTCAATGTAGAATTGGCTGGAATTGAGATTGGACGCCATGTCGCGTTTGGAGAGCCCCTGATGTGCCTAAACAGTGGAAACCCCCCACAAGTGACACCATTTTGGAAACTAGACCCCTTAAGGAACTTATCTAGATGTGTGGCGAGCACTTTGAACCCCCATGTGCTTCACAGAAGTTTATAACGTAGAGCCGTGAAAAAAAAAATTGCATTTTTTCTACAAAAATGATCTTTTTGCCCACAAATTTTTATTTTCACAAGGGTAACAGGAGAAATTAGACCACTAAAGTTGTTGTGCAATTTCTCCTGAGTACGTCGATACCCAATATGTGGGGGTAAACCACTGTTTGGGCACACCGCAGAGCTTGGAAGAGAAAGAGTGCCGTTTTACTTTTTCAATGTAGAATTGGCTGGAATTGAGATCGGACGCCATGTCGCGTTTGGAGAGCCCCTGATGTGCCTAAACAGTAGAAATCCCCCACAAGTGACCCCATTTTGGAAACTAGACGCCCCATGGAACTTATCTAGATGTGTGGTGAGAACCTTGAATGCCCAAGTGCTTCACAGAAGTTTATAATGCAGAGCCGTGAAAATAAAAAATATTTTTTTTTTCCACAAAAAAGATTTTTTAGCCCCCAAGTTTTTATTTTCACAAGGGTAACAAGAGAAATTGGACCCCAAAGTTGTTGTCCAATTTGTCCTGAGTATGCTGGTACCCCATATGTGGGGGTAAACCACTGTTTGGGTGCACGGCAGAGCTCAGAAGGAAGGAGTGCCGTTTTGGAATGCAGACTTTGATAGAATGGTCTGCGGGTATTATGTTGCGTTTGCAGAGCCCCTGATGTACCTAACCAGTAGAAACCCTCCACAAGTGACCCCATTTTAGAAACTAGACCCCCCAAGGAACTTATCTAGATGTGTGGTGAGAACTTTGAATGCCCAAGTGCTTCACAGAAGTTTAGAATGCAGAGTCGTGAAAATAAAAAATATTTTTTTTTCCACAAAAAAGATATTGTAGCCCCCAAGTTTTTATTTTCACAAGGGTAACAGGAGAAATTGGACTGCAATAGTTGTTTTCCAATTTATCCCGAGTACGCTGATGCGCCATATGTGGGGGTAAACCACTGTTTGGGCGCACGGCAGAGCTCGGAAGGGAAGGAGCGCCTTTTTGGAATGCAGACTTTGATAGAATGGTCTGTGGGCATTATGTTGCGATTGCAGAGCCCCTGATGTACCTAAACTGTAGTAACCCCCCACAAGTGACCCCATTTTGGAAACTAGACCCCCCAAGGAACTTATCTAGATGTGTGGTGAGAACTTTGAATGCCCAAGTGCTTCACAGAAGTTTAGAATGCAGAGTCGTGAAAATAAAAAATATTTTTTTTTCCACAAAAAAAGATATTGTAGCCCCCAAGTTTTTATTTTCACAAAGGTAACAAGAGAAATTGGACCCCAGAAGTTGTTGTCCAATTTATCCCGAGTACGCTGATGCCCCATATGTGGGGGTAACCCACTGTTTGGGCGCACGGCAGAGCTCAGAAGGGAGGGAGCACCATTTGACTTTTTGAGCGCAAAATTGGCTGTCGTGTTTGGAGACCCCCTGATGTACCTAAACAGTGGAAACCCCCCAATTCTAGCTCCAACCCTAACCCCAACACACCCCTACCCCTAATCCCAACCTGATCCATAATCCTAATCACTAACCCTAACCATAATCACAACCCTTACCCCAAAACAACCCTAATGTCAACCCTAACCATAACCCTAATCAAAACCCTAAATCCAACACACCCCTAATCCTAATCTCAACCCTAACCTCAAACCTAACCCTAATCCCAATACACCCCTAATCACAACCCTAGCCTTAACCCTAATCCCAAACCTAACCCTAATCCCAAGCGTAACCCTAATGCCAACCCTAACCCTAATACCAACCCTAATCCAAACCCTAACCCTAATCCCAGCTCTAACCCTAACTTTAGCCCCAACCCTAGCCCTAACTTTAGCCCCAACCCTAACCCCAGCCCTAAGGCTACTTTCACACTTGCGTCGTTTGGCATTCCGTCGCAATCCGTCGTTTTGGACAAGAAACGGATCCTGCAAATGTGCCCGCAGGATGCGTTTTTTGCCCATAGACTGGTATTGCCGACGGATCGTGACGGATGGCCACACTTCGCGTCCATCGTGCACTGGATCAGTTGTGTTTTGGCGGAGCGTCGGCACAAAAAAACGTTCAATGAAACGTTTTTTTGTACGTCGCATCCGCCATTTCTGACCGCGCATGTGTGGCCGTAACTCCGCCCCCTCCTCCCCAGGACATAGATTGGGCAGCGGATGCTTTGAAAAACTACAGCTGCTGCCCACGTTGTGCACAATTTTCACAACGTGCGTCGGTATGTCGGGCCGACGCATTGCGACGGCCCCGTACTGACGTAAGTGTGAAAGAAGCCTAACCCTAAATTTAGCCCCAACCCTAACCCTAAATTTAGCCCCAACCCTAACCCTAAATTTAGCCCCAACCCTAGCCCTAACCCTAACCCTAGCCCTAACCCTACCCCTAACCCTACCCCTAACCCTAACCCTACCCCTAACCCTACCCCTAACCCTAACCCTACCCCTAACCCTAACCCTAACCCTACCCCTAACCCTAACCCTACCCCTAACCCTACCCCTAACCCTACCCCTACCCTTAACCCTAACCCTAACCCTAACCCTACCCCTAACCCTACCCCTAACCCTAATTTTAGCCCCAACTGCTGTTCTCCTGCCGGCCGGCAGATGGAGACAGATGGCGGGCGCACTGGGCATGCGCCCGCCATTTTCTTCTGCCGGCGGCCAGGAGGAGCAGCAAGAGGATCCAGGGACCTAGGTGAGTATGCTAGGGTCCCCGAATCCCCCTATTTCTCTGTCCTCTGATGTGCGATCACATCAGAGGACAGAGAATTACACTTTACTTTTTTTTTTGCGGTCGCCGGTAAACAGTTAATTACCGGCGATCGCAAAACAGGGGTCGGTAATACCGACCCCGATCATGCTCTTTGGGGTCTCGGCTACCCCCGGCAGCCGAGACCCCAAAGATTCTCCCGGTGCCGGCCGGCGGGCGCACTGCGCATGCGCCCGCCATTTTGAAGATGGCGGCGCCCACCGGGAGACACGAGGAGCATCGGGGGAGCTAGGTGAGTATTGGGGGGCCACCTGGGACCCCTTTTCTCTGTCCTCCGATGTGTGATCACATTGGAGGACAGAGAAATTAAAAAGAGATTGCGTTATTTTTTTTTTTTTTGCGATCGCCGGTAAACGGTTAATTACCGGCGATCGCAAATGCGGGGAGGGTTAAAAACCCCCCTAATCATGTTCTCTGGGGTCTCGGCTACCCCCGGCAGCCGAGACCCCGGAGAAAATCGGCCTCTGGGGGGCGCTATTTACTTTTTCCACAGCGCCGTTAGTTAACGGCCCTGTGGTTTAAGTACCCTTAGCGGCCGCCGTTAAAAGGCGTATCGGCGGTCACTAAGGGGTTAAAGGTCTACTTTTTAAAACATTGTTGCTGTATTTTTTTAAACAAAATTCAACTCCCCTTCTAAAATTGACCAGATAAGAATTTCTAGGATACTACACATCCAAATATGCAGTACCTGCAAGAAGGAGCTGTAGTTGTTTGACACATACAGAAGGAATATTAAAATATATGTCAAGTATGCAATTGCAATTAAATGACTAGATTTTACGAGATTTTCTTTTTTATAAAAACTACTAGCTGAAGAGCCCGGCGTTGCCTGGGCATAGTAAATATCTGTGGTTAGTTATAGCACCTCACTTCTCTTATTTTCCCATCACGCCTCTCATTTTCCCCCTCACATCTTTCATTTTCCCCCTCACATTTCTCATTTTCTCCCTCACACCTCTCATTTTCTCCCTCACACCTCTCATTTTCCCTCTCACACCTCTTATTTTCCCCCTCACACCTCTCATTCCCCCCTAACACTTGTCATTTCGACCTCACATCTGACATTTTCCTATCACTCCACTATTTTCTCTCACTCCTCTCATTTTACACTCATACCTTTTCATTTTCACCTGACACCTCTCATTTTCACTTCAGTATATATATGTTTGTCATCTCCCTTATATATAGTATACACCTGTATGTCATCTCCTGTATATAGTATATACCTGTATGTCATCTCCTCCTATATATAGTATATACCTGTATGTCATCTCCTCCTGTATATAGTATATACCTGTATGTCATCTCCTCCTGTATATAGTATATACCTGTGTGTCATCTCCCCTGTATATAGTATATATCTGTGTGTCATCTCCTCCTGTATATAGTATATACCTGTATGTCATCTCCTCCTATATATAGCATATACCTGTATGTCATCTCCTCCTGTATATAGTATATACCATGCCTGTAGCTCATCTGCTCCTGTATATAGTATATAACTGTATGTCATCTCCTCCTGTATATAGTATATACCTGTACGTCATCTCCTCCTCTATATAGTATGTACCTGTGTGTCATCTCTCCTGTATATAGTATATATCTGTGTGTCATCGCCTCCTGTATATAGTATATACCTGTGTGTCATCTCCCCTGTACATAGTATATATCGGTATGTCATCTTCTCCTGTATTAGACCTCGTTCACACATTATTTGCTCAGTATTTTTACCTCAGTATTTGTAAGCTAAATTGGCAGCCTGATAAATCCCCAGCCAATAGGAAGCCCTCCCCCTGGCAGTATATATTAGCTCACACATACACATAATAGACAGGTCATGTGACTGACAGCTGCCGTATTTCCTATATGGTACAGTTGTTGCTCTTGTAGTTTGTCTGCTTATTAATCAGATTTTAATTTTTGAAGAATAATATCAGACTTGTGTGTTTTAGGGCAACTTTCGTGTGTCAAGTTGTGTGTCTTGAGTTGCGTGTGGCGACATGCATGTAGCGACTTTTGTGAGATGAGTTGTGTGGCGACATGCGTGTAGCAACTTTTTGTGTGTCGAGTTGCATGTGACAGGTTAGTGTAGCAAGTTGTGTGCAACAAGTTTTGCGCATGGCGAGTTTTGCGCTTGACGAGTTTTATGTGTGGTGCCTTTTGAGTATGTGCAAGTTTTGTATGAGGCAACTTTTGCATGTGTTGCAACTTTTGTGCATGTGGCAATTTTTCCGCGTGTGCAAGTTTTGCGTGTGGCGAGTTTTCCATGAGGTGAGTTTTGCACGTGTGGCGAGTTTTCCATGAGCCTAGTTTTGCATGTGGCGAGTTTTGCGCGTGGCGAGTTTTCAGCGGCGACTTTTGTGTTTCGACTTTTATGTGGTGAGGTTGGTGTATGTGTGGTGAAATGTGTGCTGAGGGTGGTATATGTGTTCAAGCACGTGGTAGTGTGTGGTGCATTTTGTGTGTGTGTTCATATCCCCGTGTATGGTGAGTATCCCATATCGGGGCCCCACCTTAGCAACTGTACGGTATATACTCTTTGGCGCCATCCCTCTCATTCTTTAAGTCCCCCTTGTTTACATCTGGCAGCTGTCAATTTGCCTCCAACACTTTTCCTTTCACTTTTTCCCCATTATGTAGATAGCGGCAAAATTGTTTGGTGAATTGGAAAGCGCAGGGTTAAAATTTCACCTCACAACATAGCCTATGACGCTCTCGGGGTCCAAACGTGTGACTGTGCAAAATTTTGTGGCTGTAGCTGCAACGCCTCCAACACTTTTCCTTTCACTTTTTCCCCATTATCTAGATAGGGGCAAAATTGTTTGGTGAATTGAAAAGCGTGGGGTTAAAATTTCACCTCACAACATAGCCTATGATGCTCTCGGGGTCCAGATGTGTGACTGTGCAAAATTTTGTGGCTGTAGCTGCAACGGTTCAGATGCCAATCCCAGACATACACACACACACACACACACACACATACATACACACACACATTCAGCTTTATATATTAGATTATCCCTTTCACAAAAAGGATTGCACTAGAAATGCAAATACTCTATACAGTTACTTGTAACAAGTCATATAAACAAGATACAGCTGACCGCACCACCAGGATGCCAGCGAGCCGACACACCGGACTCAACAAGCATGGATTGCAGCCGAACGGCAAGACTTCGGGTGCTGTTGCCAAGAAAGTTCAACAATGTAGAAATCCAAGCAGGAAAAAGAGACGGCAGCACTCACCAGTCTTGATGGCAGGTAATACTTTATTGATGCATGTTCTTCACGGCTCGGGGGTGCATATTTATAGAGTAGTGTGCAGGTAAAATGATGGCCATTTCGCGCTGCTCGAGCGCTTCAACAGGTCTGACAGACCATCAAGACTGGTGAGTGCTGCCGTCTCTTTTTCCTGCTTGAGTTACTTGTAACAAGCAAGCACATCTTCTCACATTGATTTCAGATTTTTTATTCTGTAAAAAATATTGTGCTGTCTTGCTACTGCTTTCTGGTTCATTGTATGAGTAATTGACAGACAGCTGTATCTCATATTCTTAGACTCTTTTGTAACAGGGTTGGTGCCACAGGATTGGAGGATGGCTGATGGGGTACTAATATTTAAGAAAGGTAAGAAGATGGATCCAGGAAACTACCGACGACTAGTAAGCCTGACATCAGGAGTGTGCAAAATTTTTGAGGGCATTTTAAGTGATGACCTGCAGAAATATATTGCAGAGAATAATGTAATAACTGACAACCAGCAAAGATTCATGAAAGATAGGTCATATCAAATTAACATGTTGGGTTTCTATGAGTAGAAAAGTGCTAATCTGGATGCTGGTAATGTGGCTTATGTGATTTATCTGGACTTTGCAAAGGCATTTGATACTATTCCTGCTTCAGTCTTATACTGAAGCTCCATAAACAGGGACTTGGGGAAAGCATATGCAAATAGGTAAGGAATTAGCTAAATGACTGGAAACAAAGAGTCGTCATAAATTATACGTTCTCTAAATGGGATATAGTCAGCAGTGGTATGTATAGCACTAACAATCAGATGATCGCAGCTTGGAGACCAATACATGGACAAAAAATCACAGTAAAAATTGGAAAAAAAAGTTTTCAAAAACATGAAAAAAAATCTTATACACTTCCAAATAACCCTTTTTTTGCTCCACTAAAAATAAAACAATTAAGAAAAAAAAAATACACATATTTGGTGTTCCTGCATTTTCATATAACAAAATATAAAATAAATTAATCTGATTGATAAATGACTAGTGTTGAGCAATACCTTCCAATATCGGGAAATATCGGATCGGATTGGATCGGACCGATACCCAAAAAATATCGGATATCGCCGATTACGATACCGGATACCAATGGAAGTCAATGGGACATAAATATCGGAATGAAAATAAACCCTTTCTTTCCTTGTAGGTTAATTCTACATGAAGGAAAACTAAGAATAATGCAGAATGTATTGGGGGAGGAGGAGGGGACATTAAAGGCATAGAGGTTTAGCCCAATCAAATGGAATAGCAGGAATTTTTTTTTTTTTCAAGACGTTCGGAGTTATATTTTGTCAGATATTTATGTTTCACTACTTCCATGCTCTTTACCTTCTTTTTTACTTCTCCACCACTTTCTCCTTCATCATCCTCAGCAGCAGCATCTTTTTCATCAACGTCTTCACCTTATTCATCTTCTTCAACTTCTTCCTATTATTCTTTTTGTTACATTCTTCATATTCTTCTTATTCAACTATTATTCTTCTTCATATTCTACTTCTTCATCTTCTTCATATTTTTCTTCTTCATCATATTCCTATTTGTGACAGGCATTCCTGTAGTTGTTATCTATAAAAATTTGAAGATTACACCTTCCGTTCTGCCTGTCCCAAAAGATTTACAACAGGATATGTCCGCGTTCAGTTTTGCCTGCAGCAGCAGGTATTTTCCAGGGGCACCACGAGGAGGAACGGACTCACCCCATACACTGCTTAGTCTTCTGCTTATAATTTAGATAATATCTTTTGCTCTGGTTTTTAAGTCTTCTGTTTAATGTTCTTCTGCTTTTTGTTCTGCAGCTTCTTGTTCTTCTGCTTCCTTCTATATCTTGGTGTTTGTCTTCTAGTTCCTTGTCCTTTTGGTCATCTTCTTCGGGGTCATCTTCTTGGTCTTCTTCGGGGTGGTCTTCAGGGTCGTCGTCTTCGGGGTCGTCATCTTCTTCAGGTGGTCTTCAGGGTCATCATCTCCAGGGTCATCATTTTCGGGGTCGTCGTCTTCTTCGGGGTGGTCTTCAGGGTCGTCGTCTCCAGGGTCGTTGTTTTTGGGATTGTCATCTTCTTTGGAGTGGTCTTCAGGGTCATCGTTTTCAGGGCCGTCGTCTTCTTCGTGGTGGTCTTCAGAGTCATCGTCTTTAGGGTCGTCATCAGAGAGATCCAGAGTGATTACCAAAAACCATTTCCAAAATCTTGAACTTGGAAATGTAGGAGAAGGTACAAGAAGGCTGAGGAACTGCCGAGAACCAGCTGTCAGTACTGGAACCCTGATGGGTAGTCAAAGGTACAAGAGCCAATGGAACTACCAAGGACCAGCTGATGGTACAGGAACCCGATTACTAAGCAGGAGGTACCTGTGCCAGAAAGCACTACCAAGGACCAGCAGACGTTGGTGGAACTCGGATACCGAGAAGGAGGCACCTAAGCCAAAGGCTCTGCCTGGAACCAGCTGACGTTACTGGAACCCAGGGGGACATATTCAAGATTGATTTCCAAAGAACCAGCTAATGGTACTGGAACTCAGATATGCAGCAGAAGGTACACATGACAAAAAAGTTGCAAGGCCGCGAGCCGGCCGGAGTTACCGAAACCCACAGTCCTACTGGAGGAACTAGTTCTATTGGCACTGCGGAACCAGCCTTCATTGCCAGATCCTGCAGCCCACATAGGAAGCACCTAAACTGCAGGCACCATAGAGTCGGCTAATCCGACCGCAACCCGACAGGACAACGTATTGGAGGCAAAGTGACGTTGACGCTACCCGGAAACAGCTGGCGTGCTGGAACGAGGCAGGGCAGGAGGGAGTACCTGTGCCAGAGATGCTGCCAAGAACCAGCTGATGGTACTGGAACCCGGTGGGGTAGCAGAAGGTACAATAGCCAATGGAACTACCGAGGACCAGCTGATGGTACTGGAACCCGGTTACTAAGCAGGAGGTACCCGAGCCAGGAAGCACTACCAAGGACCAGCAGACATTGGTGGAACTCGGATACCGAGAAGTAGGCACCTAAGCCAAAGGCTCTGCCTGGAACCAGCTGACGTTACAGGAACCCAGGGGGACATATTCAAGATTGACTTCCAAAGAACCAGCTAATAGTAATGGAACTCAGATAGACAGGAGAAGGCACACATGAAAAAAAAGTTGCAAGGCCGCGAGCCGGCCAGAGTTACCAAAAACCCACAGTCCTACAGGGGTAGCTTGTCCTATTGGCACTACAGAACCAGCCTTTATTGCCAGAACCCACAGCCCACATAGGAAGCACCTAAACTGCAGGCACCATGGAGTCGGCTAACCCGACCACAACCCGACAGGACAACGTATTGGAGGCAAAGTGACGTTGACACTACCCGGAAACAGCTGGCATGCTGGAACCAGGCTGGGCAGGAGGGAGACACTTCTGAGCAGCAACTAATGGTGTTGGAGCACAGGTTAAATACTAGAAACAGAGTGGAGGCAGAGTAATAATTGGAGCAAGATTAAAATCTATAGTAGTGTGAATGTGGACAGAGCAGGAGAAATTGCCGCACACACAGCAGGGGATCAGCTGACGTTTCTGAACCCCAATAACACTGGAGCATGTGTTGACTGTGCAGACGGCACTTCTGAGGAGCAACTGGCTGTGTTGGAGCCCAGAGTAAATACTAGAAACAGAGTAGAGGCAGAGGCGTAATTGGAGCAAGTTTAAAATCTGTGGTAGAGTGAATGTGGATGGAGCAGGAGAATTTGCCGGACACACAGCAAGGGATCAGCTTACGTTACTGAAGCCCAATAACACTGGAGCATGTGTTGACTGTGCAAACGGCACTTCTGAGAAGCAACTGGCAGTGTTGGAGCCCAGGGATTACAGGAGAAACATAGTGTAGCCAGAGGCCTAATTGGAGCAAGTTTAATATCTGTAGTAGTGTGAGTGTGGACGGAGCAGGAGAATTTGCCAGACACACAGCATGGGATCAGCTGACGTTACAGAACCCCAATAACACTGGAGCATGTGTTGACTGTGCAGACGGCTCTTCTGAGCAGGAACTGGTGGTGTTGGAGCCCAGGGATTACAGGAGAAACACAGTGTAGCCAGAGGCCTAATTGGAGCAAGTTTAATATCTGTAGTTGTGTGAATGTGGACGGAACAGGAGAAATTGCTGGACACACAGCAGGGGATCAGCTGATGTTACTGAAACCCAATACCACTGGAGCATGTGTTTACTGTGCAGATGGGACTTCTGAGCAGCAACTGACGGTGTTGGAGCCCAGGGATTGCAGTTCCGGTGGTAGAAACATGAACCCAACAGGAGACCTGGATGCTATTGCCAACCAATCTTTTAATCTGGAAGAGGACTGGCAAATTCCTGCGAGGCCCAGGCCTTGTTCATTTTCAGAAAAGTAAGCCGGTCAATGTTATCGGAGGATAGTCGCATGCGACAGTCTGTTAGTACACCACCTGCAGCACTAAAGACGCGTTCTGATAATACACTAGCAGAAGGGCAAGCCAGAACCTCCAATGCATACTGGCTAAGCTCTGACCATGTATCCAGCTTAGAGACCCAAAACTTGAAAGGGGAAGAGCCGCGTGGGAGAACACTGAGAGGGCAAGACATGTAGTCTGTCACCATCTGACGGAAATGTTGCATCCTGCAGACTGGAGCCATCTGTGATGGTGTAGACATTTGTGGCAGGGACACAAAACTTTGCCACATTTGGGCCATGCTGGTCTTGCCTTGTGCTGAGGCACTGCTTCTGCTCCCTCTCTGTGCAGAGCTTCCTCCACTGCCTCGTTGCACTGAGCTGCTTTGTAAAGCACTAGCAGTACTGCTCTTGGGTGGAATGGAGAACATGATGGAATGCACTAGTGTGTCTTGGTACTCCTGCATTTTACGCTCCTGGTTCAATGGTGTTATGAGGCTTTGTAAGTTGTCCTGGTAGCTAGGATCTAGGAGGATGTATACCGAATAATCAGCCGTGTTGGGAATGTGGGCGATGCGGCGGTTGTTTCTAAGGCACTGCGGCATGAAATCAACCATGTGCTGCAGACTGCCAACTGGCCAAGAAACGCTGTCCCCTGCTTGAGGCATCATCTCTGCCTGCTCTGCATCATCCCAACCTCGCTCTACATACTGACTACTAGAGCATTGTGTACCTCCCTCCTCTGGACAGAAGTCTTCCTCCTCCATTGACTCCTCCTCATCCTCCTCACAAAGTGTCCCCTGTCTAGGCCATTGTGAAGAACCACGTTGTGCAGACTGTCCAGAAACAGATGGCATTGATGACTCCTCATACTCCACTTCTTCCACAACCTCCTCCCTTAGCGCTTGCAGTGTTATTTCAAGCAGGCAGATAAGGGGGATAGTCATGCTGACTAGTGCGTCATCTGCACTCACCATCCATGTGAAATCATTGAAGGCACGCAAAACGTGGTAGATGTACTTCATAGAGGCCCACTCAGTGGCGGAGAAGTGTGAACAGCGCGCAGTGTGACTTGTTTGCGCCTGATAAAGCTGGTACTCCATTACTGCTGCCTGCTGCTCACACAACCGCTCCAACATATGTAATGTTAAATTCCACCTGGTGGGTAGGTCACATATGATGTGATGTTCCGGAAGGTGGAATCGGTGCTGCAGAGCTGCAATGCGCGATCTTGCCATGTTGGAACGCCGCAAGTGAACGCACTCTATGCGGACCTTGTGCAGCAGTGCATCAAGATCCAGATAGTCCGTCAAAAAACTCTGCACAACCAAGTTCAGCACATGTGCCAGACATGGGATGTGAGTGAGGTTGCCTAGGCCCAGAGCTGCCACCAGATTTCAGCCATTGTCACACACTACCATGCCTGGCAGGAGATTCGCTGGCAGAAACCACACGTCGCTCTCCTACTTGATGGCATTCCAGAGCTCCTGCGCTGTGTGGCTTCAATTCCCCAAAGAAATTAATTTCAATACGGCCTGTTGACGTTTGGCCACGGCTGTGCTCATATCGGTTGTAACAAGTGCGTGTTCACAGGTCCATGTGGAGGTAGACTGTGACGTCTCCTGCAGCGCTGGTTCTGAGGAACTGGAGTATGAGGAGGAGTCAATGTGTACAGACTAGATTCCTGCAATCCTTGGAGTTGGCAGAACACGTACAGCACCACTCTCAAGATCTGTACCCGGCTCCACAACATTTACCCAATGGGCAGTGAGGGAAAGATATCATTCCTGTCCATGGTTACTGGTCCACGCATCGGTGGTCAGGTGGACCTTGCTACTGACGGCGTTTAGTAGCGCATGTTTAATTTTTCCCTCCACATGCTTTTGCAGGGCAGGGATGGCTTGCCTGCTGAAATAAAAGCAGTGGGGCAAATTGTTGTCACGATCCAATTTTGGATTTGTGGCAGATCTGTTTGCTTCTGTTTAATACCTTTTTTCCTTTTTGGTCATCGGGGGTTAATGCAGGTTTTTCCCCCTCTGGTGGCCGCTCATGTTATTGCGTTGCTTCTGGCTCAGCTGATGTTTGTAGTGACCACTCCCTCCATCCTTTAAAAGGTCACCTGGTTCATCAGCTGACTGTCGGTGTTAGTTCATTCTTCAGCGACCAAGCCAGAAGTAGCAGCTAGCTGAGAACTGTTGTTCTACTGCTGTGTTCTTCTCATCTGGTGTTTCTTCCTGCTGTGCTTTGCAGCATAAAGTTAAGTTTGGTTTTTCTTTTCCATTTCTGTTTTGGTGTTATTTTTACTCTGGTGCAGTACACCTCTCTTGGGGGAGAGGGGGTCACTTATAGGGTCTCCACAGGAGATAGGGATACGCTGGCAGCTCGGGCCTCCTAACCTTCATAGGTACCCCCGAGATAAGGGAGAGTCAGGGTCCCTTTTAGTGGCAGGGACAGGTGCGGGTTCCAATACGCCGTCCTGCCCCTTTATCGCCGTAAACGGCGTGACATTAAAACCGACCTTACATTATTTCTGGTGAGCCATGGCTCAAATGCAGGCTTTTGCCCAACTGCTTTAGACCCTCACCAATGAGTTTAAGGGGCTGCGTGGTGAGGTGGTGCAGCAGCTGCAGCAGTTGGTGGGCTTTTGGGCTTCGGCCCAGGTTCATGCTCAACCTGAGCCCAAGTTATCTCTTCCTGACAGGTTCTCTGGTGGGAGAGATACATTTTTTGTTTTTAAGGAGGCCTGTAAGTTATACTTCAGGCTCCGCCCTCGTTCATCAGGGAGTGAGGAACAACGGGTGGGAATCATAGTTTCCCTTCTTAAGGGTGATCCCCAATCCTGGGCCTTCTCCCTGCCAACCGGTTCTCCATTTCTACGGTCATTGGACGAGTTTTTTGCGGCTCTGGCGCTGGTATATGGTGACCCGGACGGCGTCTCCTTGGCAGAATCCCGACTCTGCAAGATCAAGCAGGGGGCTCGGCCGGTAGAGGAGTACTGTTCAGAATTCAGGAGGTGGGCCACTGACACACAGTGGAATGACCCTGCCCTTAGGAGCCATGTTGTGCAGGGTCTGTCCCCTAGGTTGCAAGATACTCTAGTACAGTACGCCGCTCCCAAGTCATTGGAGGCTGCCATGTCCCTTGCCATCCGGGTGGATAGATGTTTGAGGGAGAGGCATACACCAAATGTGCCCCCGGTAATCCTTGCTAGGGAGGAGGACAAACCTGATCAGGTGGACGAACCCATGCAGCTGGGAGGAGTTGCTTCCCAAACAGGCTTGTCTGGGGTTCGCCGTGGTGTGGGGGCATGTTTTTACTGTGGGCAGACTGAACATTTTATCAATGTCTGCCCAGCTCGCGCCAAGATGCCTGTTCCATCTAAAAAGCCGCGTCCCCCTGGTTGTGTGGAAGGAAGCAACCAGGGAGTGTATATTTCTTCCATTTTCTCATCTCAGTGTACCTTACCTGCTGAGGTGGTTGTTCGTGAGGTAACTGAGAATGTTCTGGTGCTCGTGGACAGTGGAGCAGGAGTCAATCTGGTGGATGCTCATTTTGTCCAGACCCATGGCCTGAGGTGTAGAACACTAACTAAACCTTTAAGTGTTCAGGCCATTGACTCCGTACCACTCAGCCAGGGGTGGGTGACCCAAGTCGTGGATGATATACACCTGCGTATAGGGACTCATCATGAGGAGTTCCTGTCATGCTACGTCTTGGGGGGAATACCTACACCCATCGTTTTAGGACTCCCTTGGTTGAGTAAACATAACCCGGTCATTGACTGGGGGTCCAGAGAGGTAGTCAGCTGAGGTCAGTCATGTAAGGACTGCTGTCCAGAAGCTACGATCTCTGCCGTCCTTCTACAACCTACCCCTTCTTCTCCTGTGGGGGCTGTAGAGGTGTTTGAAGGGAGTAGGGGCAAGACTCTAGCCTCATTACATTCTAACCCGGTATGTCAGAGACCTCTTAGGAGGAGGGGTCGGAGGAGGGTGGTGGGTCCTTCGGTGCATAGTGGGGGAGTGAGTTTGGTGATACAGAGGGACGCCTCTGTTGTCGGTTCTAT
Source organism: Ranitomeya imitator (assembly GCF_032444005.1). NCBI lineage: Eukaryota > Metazoa > Chordata > Amphibia > Anura > Dendrobatidae > Ranitomeya > Ranitomeya imitator. Next base: position 462,701,731 of record NC_091287.1, on the reverse strand, counting down.
AAAGAGTTCACCATCTTGTGGCAGACGCATGCGTGAAAATAAACGTCCAGGTCCGGACCTGTGTGTGCATGATTACGTATGGGTGTCCACCAAAAATATCAGGTGGAAGTGTGGAACTGGAATCTGGAGTTCGAGGGTAATCGGGCCATACCGGGTGTCAGCTATTATCGGTCCGAAGACTTACCAGTTGGAGTTACCCTCTGTAATGCCCATACTCAACTCATTCCACAGGTCGACGCTCTGGAGATTTGTGCCGACTACGTTGTCATCTCCAATGTGCTGTGTCCACCATAAACCTAAGGGTCAGGTGACTGAGGAGGTGAACTCTGGTGAACTGTGACGTTCTCACTGTAGGTCCAGTGTTGAGGGTCCAGAGGTCCTTCATTGAAAGGGGGGTACTGTCACGATCCAATTTTGGATTTGGGGCAGATCTGTTTGCTTCTGTTTAATACCTTTTTTACTTTTTGGTCGTCGGGGGTTAATGCAAGTTTTTTCCCCCTCTGGTGGCCGCTCATGTTATTGCATTGCTTCTGGCTCAGCTGATGTTTGTAGTGACCACTCCCTCCATCCTTTAAAAGGTCACCTGGTTCATCAGCTGACTGTTGGTGTTAGTTCATTCTTCAGCGACCAAGCCAGGAGTAGCAGCTAGCTGGGAACTGTTGTTCTACTGCTGTGTTCTTCTCATCTGGTGTTTCTTCCTGCTGTGCTGTGCAGCATAAAGTTAAGTTTGGTTTTTCTTTTCCATTTCTGTTTTGGTGTTATTTTTACTCTGGTGCAGTACACCTCTCTTGGGGGAGAGGGGGTCACTTATAGGGTCTGCACAGGAGACAGGGATACGCTGGCAGCTCGGGCCTCCTAACTTTCATAGGTACCCCCGAGATAAGGGAGAGTCAGGGTCCCTTTTAGTGGCAGGGACAGGTGCGGGTTCCAATACGCCGTCCTGCCCCTTTATCGCCGTAAACGGCGTGACAGTTGTATTGTGGACTGCCAATGCCTTGAAGTTACGGAAAGTGTCGGTCTCCACCAGCTTGAATGAGAGCATTTCAAGTGACAGTAGTTTTGCTATGCCAGCATTCAGAGCCTGTGCTCGGGGGTGGTTTGCCAAGTATGGGCACCTTTTCTCCCATGCCTATGCTACCGATGGCTGTAGACTGGCCTGGGAGTGTGAGGATGACAGGGAATGTGGTGCTGTGGGTGGAATGACACTGTGTGTCTGTACAACAGTGCCAGAGGTTCTTCCAAGGCGATCCTGTGAGGAAGCCGAACCAGCTGTGTGTGAGCTGGAGGAAGAGGCTACAACATAAGCTGAAGAGGTGGTAGGTGGCACTGTAGGTTGGCCTAGGTCTTTGTAACTCCACCACGTGCTTGGTCCGCACATGTTTCCACATATTTGTGGTATTGAGGTTGCTGACACATTTCCCTCTTTTCACTTTCTGATTACACAGCTTGCATTTTACAATGCAAATGTCGTCTGCAACTGTTTCAAAAAAGGATAAGGCACTGCAAGTCTTGGGAGCATCCCTCGTGGAATGCAGTTTGACACCCCTGATTTAGAGTTTCGGAAAATGGTGACAGTTTTGTTTTTACAAACTTCCACATTTTTTTTCATCGATTAAGCAAAAAAAAAAATAAATACTCTTACTGACTTACTGACCTGGAGAATTATATTGCCAGGTCCGTTGAGCCATACAGAGGACATGATAATTAAAAAAAAAACAAGAAACAATTACAATAACAATATTAAATTAATAAAGGGGATGGAAGAACTACAATACCCAGATAGATTAGCGAAATTAGGATTATTTAGTCTAGAAAAAAGACGACTGAGGGGCGATCTAATAACCATGTATAAGTATATAAGGGGACAATACAAATATCTCGCTGAGGATCTGTTTATACCAAGGAAGGTGACGGGCACAAGGGGGCATTCTTTGCGTCTGGAGGAGAGAAGGTTTTTCCACCAACATAGAAGAGGATTCTTTACTGTTAGGGCAGTGAGAATCTGGAATTGCTTGCCTGAGGAGCTGGTGATGGCGAACTCAGTCGAGGGGTTCAAGAGAGGCCTGGATGTCTTCCTGGAGCAGAACAATATTGTATCATACAATTATTAGGTTCTGTAGAAGGACGTAGATCTGGGGATTTATTATGATGGAATATAGGCTGAACTGGATGGACAAATGTCTTTTTTCGGCCTTACTAACTACAGTATGTTACTATGTTACTATGTAATTGTAAACTTTTTATGCAATTTCAACAAATTATTCCCATTTTCAGACCTCTGAATGGTACTTGCAAAAAGGGGAGAAAAAAAGAAAAATGGAAAATGGAAATAGCGCGATGGGGTTAAAAGTCATGGGACTGGCAATGAAAGTCAAGTACAGCATTTTCTTGACTTTTTCATGTTTATTGAAGTAAGGTATTAAATTCAATGGGGAAAAGCAGTGAGAAATGCAAAGTCATAGGCGTGTCATACTCATGTCATACGGATGCATAGGTGCGAGAAAATCACATCGTCGCATTGCAAACGCATTACACAGGGATGACCATACGGAGAACTCTTGCGCAACTCTCAGCAGGGAGACTTGGACCAATTTTTCATATGTTAAGTGTGACCCCAGCCTAATTCTCTCACTCGCTGTTAGGGTTGGCGGAACGCACCAAATATATAGTTTATTAGATGGAATTGGTGCGTTCGCAACCCGGGATCCACCGTGCAGGAAAGTACCTGCTGCTAAGTAAGACGGACTATATGGCGGTACTATAAGTATACATACAAGAGTTAACTTCACCCTGCGTGAAGGAAGCGATCCTGTTGCGTCACAGGACCGCGGTACCGCACATAGAGCGCGAGCAATAAGTCAGCGAACACAACCCCAACTAGGATTGAAGTCCGATTAGACCACTGCTGGCACAACACCGCAACTGGGTGTGTAAGGAAACTATTGAAATAGTAAATAAAGGCACGAGAGTACGTGCGGTGCCGCACAAACGGATGCCGCTAACCACCCAGGCTTGGGTAAGGAAAGCGCACGGCACCGTACAGGCGGTCACAGCAACTAGACGCTGTTATGTGTGTTTTGTGGTGATGGCTAGTCGGGCGCTAGATAGCTACCATCATCCGCAAACAGTCAACAACACTAGGGAGGGATATTTAGGAGCTTTCATCCTTCGACATACATCCATCTACACACACACATATTTTCAAGACAATACTAGCGCATGGCCGTGCGGTCATGCGCAGTTTATATAGTTGCATCACAGGAAGCTGCTACTGAAGTTTTTGCCCTTTCAGGACCTTCCAGAAGGACAAATGGAAAGTGCTGCAGTACCTGAGCATGTTTTGCCCTTTCAGGACCTTCCAGGAGGACCAATGGAATGTACTGCAGCACCTGAGCATGTGAGCGAACATGTGGCCCTCGACCTCCAATGGGAGACCCTGCTCAGTGTGAGTAAACAAGGACTTAGTCCCAGAGAGGCTCACTCGCCGCAGATCAGTGCAGGGTACCATAGGAAAGCCAGAAAAGGCAGTAGTGACCCAATGCACCAAATCAGCCTCAGCGAGACGCTGGGAGCGACGTCTCCGCTGAGCAGAGCCCACTGCGGCCGATACCGAATGGGAGACCGCAGCAGACACGGATCGAGATTCCCCCTGTGCAGCAGAGGAAACTCGACTCCTAACATTACCCCCCTCCTAGGGCCCCCCTTCTCCTTGAGCCTCACTACGCTCAAAAGCTGCGATAAGCAGCGGAGCCCGAATGTGCGCCACAGGCTCCCAGGTTCTATCCTTTGGGCCGTGACCCTTCCAGTCCACCAGATAAAATTTCTTGCCACGTACCACCTTGCACCCCACAATAGCATTCACCTCAAACTCATCCGTGGATGAACCCGATGTCCCAGCAGATGACTCAGAAAACCGGGACAAATGAACGGGCTTTAAGAGGGAAACGTGGAAAGTATCGGTGATACCAAGGCGTGGAGGAATAGCCAAACGGTAGACCACAGGGTTGACCTGTTCCAGAACCTTAAACGGGCCAATGTAGTGAGGAGCAAACTTAGTGGACTCAACTCGCAGCCTGATGTTACGGGCGGAGAGCCACACTAAGTCGCCAGGAGCAAAGACCGGAGCGGGGCACCGGTGTGTATCAGCCGAAACCCTCATTCTCTCCTTGGAGGCCCGGATGGCATCCTGTGTGCGGTCCCAGATGTCACGTGCCTCCACCGCCCAGTCTGCCACCCTAGAATCGGTGGATGACACGGGCATGGGCACAGGGACACGCGGATGCTGGCCGTAATTAAGGAGAAAAGGAGTTTGACCAGTGGAATCGGCTACGGCGTTATTCAAGGCAAATTCCGTCCAAGGTAGCAAAGATGCCCAGTCATCCTGCCTAGCAGAGACGAAATGTTGCAAATATATCACCAGAGTCTGGTTGGTTCTCTCCACCAACCCATTCGTCTCGGGATGGTATGCAGAGGAGAAGTTTAACTCTATGCTGAGTAAACGGCAGAGCTCTCTCCAAAACCGAGATGCGAACTGGGGACCCCGATCGCTGACAATCTTATCAGGCATACCATGCAATCGGAAAATGTGTTTAATGAACAACACCGCCAAGGCCCGTGCTGAGGGTAACCGAGGAAGCGGCACCAAATGCACCATCTTGGAGAAATGGTCGGTGACAACCCAAATAATGGAGCAGCCATGCGACTTGGGTAGACCCACCACAAAGTCCATCCCGACCATCTCCCAGGGACCTGTCTGCCACCGGTAGAGGGTAAAGCAACCCAGCAGGCCGTTGCCGAGGAGACCGATTCTGGGCGCAAGAAACGCACGCCTGAATATAGTCCTTGACATCTCGGGCCATATGCGGCCACCACTATGTTCTCGCCAGAAGCTCAGATGTCCTCTTGGTCCCAAAATGCCCAACCACTCTGGAGGAGTGAGCCCAAGAGAGAACCTCCGGTCGCAAGTTAGCTGGTACGAAAGTCTTGCCCGGGGGCACAGACTCTAGCGAAACCGGAGCTACAGTTCTCAGGCTCTCAGAAGGGACAATAAGCCGAGGCTCCTCCTCCTCCGATGACACCACGGAGCGGGAGAGAGCGTCAGCACGAACGTTCTTCTCCCCGGAGAGGAAATGGAGAGTAAAATGGAACCGGGAGAAGAACAGGGACCATCTAGCCTGGCGAGAATTCAGCCGCTGGGCCGTTTGCAGATACACCAAGTTCTTGTGGTCAGTGAAGACTTGGAAGGGAAAGCGAGCTCCCTCCAAGAGATGTCTCCACTCCGAAAAAGCTAACTTCATGGCCAGCAACTCCCTGTCCCCAATGGAATAATTCCTCTCCGCTGGTGTGAAGGTCTTGGAGAAGATGAAGCAAGGATGCTTCCGACCTTGAGCATCCTTTTGGAAAAGGACTGCTCCAGCACCAACGGATGAGGCATCCACCTCCAAGATAAATGGCTTATCAACATCGGTGCGATGTAGGATGGGAGCGCTAGCGAAGTGTGACTTGATCGAGAGAAAGGCTTTGGAGACCTCCTCTGACCACAACTTGGGATTTGCTCCCTTCTTGGTGAGGGCAACCAAGGGAGCTACCAAAGTTGAGAAGTGTGGAATGAACTGGCGATAATAATTAATGAACCCCATAAAGCGCTGCACCGCTTTAAGAGAATGGGGTTCCTGCCAGTCCATAACAGCCTGTAGCTTGGCAGGATCCATAGCCAAACCCTGGGCAGAGATGATATAACCAAGGAAAGGCAAGGACTCCTGCTCAAACACACACTTCTCCAACTTGGCGTAGAGGGAGTTTGCCCGTAAGAGGTCGAAGACTTTGCGAACATCTCTCCGATGGGAGTCAATATCTGGAGAGAAGATGAGAATATCATCCAGATAGACTACGACCGAGGTGGTGAGCATATCCCGGAAGATGTCGTTCACAAAGTCTTGGAAAACGGCTGGGGCATTACAGAGCCCAAAGGGCATCACCAGATATTCATAGTGCCCATCGCTGGTGTTAAAAGCCGTCTTCCATTCATCCCCCTCACGGATGCGAATCAGGTTGTAGGCACCCCGCAGATCTAACTTCGTAAATATCCTCGCTCCCCGTAGGCTATCAAACTGCTCAGATATCAGGGGTAATGGGTAATTGTTCTTAACGGTGATGGCGTTAAGACCCCTGTAGTCTATGCATGGACGTAAGTCTCCAGTCTTCTTCTGTACGAAGAAGAACCCAGCCCCTGCTGGTGACACTGACTTCCTAATGAATCCTCTTGCCAGATTCTCTTGGATGTACTGAGACATTGCCTCCGTCTCCGGGAGAGATAACGGATAGACTCGACCCCGGGGAGGCTCAGCACCAGGCAAGAGGTCAATAGGACAGTCATAGGGGCGGTGAGGTGGAAGGGTCTCCGCAGCTCTTTTGGAGAACACGTCTGCATAGGGCCAATAGTGCTTGGGGAGAGAGGAAAGATCTGCGGGTACCTGTGTAGTAGCAACCTGAACGCACCTCCTCTGACATCTACCCTCGCAGGATTTACTCCATCCCAAAATTCTCCCAGAGGACCACTCAATATGAGGAGAATGGTAGCGAAGCCATGGTATCCCCAACAGGACCTCATCAATTCCCTCAGGAATGACTAATAGGGAGATTATCTCCTGATGTGATGGAGACACAGAAAGCATGAAAGGAATGGTTTGGTGGGTAATCTGTGAGGGTAGTGTTGACCCACTTACCACTCGAACGGTCACAGGCTTGGCGAGCATCACCAAGGGTATTGCGTGACGCTGGGCAAAAGAGGAAGACATAAAATTACCCTCTGCCCCAGAATCCACGCATAGCTCGACCATAAGAGTGGATGGGCCTATGGTAATTGTCCCCTTGAAGGACAACTTTGAGGCAAACGTCGCCATGTCTAGTGTACCTCCTCCAACTGCCACTAAACGCTGACGTTTCCCCGACCGCTGAGGACCCTTGGAGGCAAGATGTCCTGACTGCCCGTAAACATGACGGACCTTATGTGCACGGGCGGACTGAGACTTGGATCCCGCTCGTGTCACCTCTAAGGCCTCATGTGACTCGGACGCCTGGACTGGAGATTCCAAAGGTTTGGCGAAGGTGGGAGCCAGCCGAAACCTCTGCCTACACTGGGCTCGCTCCAAACTTCGCTTGTGAAAACGAAGGTCTATGCGAGTAGATATGGCTATGAGCTCCTCCAGTGTGGCGGGAATCTCCCTAGTGGCCAAAGCGTCTTTCACATGGTCAGCCAGCCCCCTCAAAATACGGGAATGAGGGTTTTATCTGACCATTCCAACTCAGACGCTAATGTCCGGAAGAGAACAGCAAAATGGCTGACCATGGTTGAACCCTGAGTCAAAGCCAGCAGCTGGAGCGCTGTATCATGGGTGACTTGAGGTCCTAAAAAGACCTGTTTCAGAGAGTCCAGAAACCGAGGAACACTCCGCACCACATGATCGTTGCGCTCCCACAGCGGCGTAGCCCACTCCAACGCTCTGTCCGACAAGAGGGAGATTATGAATCCCACCTTTGCCCGCTCAGTAGGGAAACGTGCAGCCAAGAGCTCGAGGTGTATACCACATTGGCTCACGAAACCCCTACAGGACTTACTGTCCCCAGAGTATCTCTCAGGCAAAGGAAGGTGAGATGGTGTCGGAATAGAGGTGGCAGTGGGTAAAGCTGCTGCAGCCACGCCAGCAGTCTGAACAGCTATTGCGGTAACATCCACCGCCGAGGTTGCACGCTCAAGAGACGCCAACCGGCCCTCCAGCAGCTGGATGTACCCCTGCAATCGCTGTTCATCCGCCATTACTTAGCCAGATCCTGGTGCTAGTATTCTGTTAAGGTTGGCGGAACGCACCAAATATATAGTTTATTAGATAGAATTGGTGCGTTCGCAACCCGGGATCCACCGTGCAGGAAAGTACCTGCTGCTAAGTAGGACGGACTATATGGCGGTACTATAAGTATACATACAAGGGTTAACTTCACCCTGCGTGAAGGAAGCGATCCTGTTGCGTCACAGGACCGCGGTACCGCACATAGAGCGCGAGCAATAAGTCAGCGAACACAACCCCAACTAGGATTGAAGTCCGATTAGACCACTGCTGGCACAACACCGCAACTGGGTGTGTAAGGAAACTATTGAAATAGTAAATAAAGGCACGAGAGTGCGTGCGGTGCCGCACAAACGGACGCCGCTAACCACCCAGGCTTGGGTAAGGAAAGCGCACGGCGCCGTACAGGCGGTCACAGCAACTAGACGCTGTTATGTGTGGTTTGTGCTGATGGCTAGTCGGGCGCTAGATAGCTACCATCATCCGCAAACAGTCAACAACACTAGGGAGGGATATTTAGGAGCTTTCATCCTTCGACATACATCCATCTACACACACACATATTTTCAAGACAATACTAGCGCATGGCCGTGCGGTCATGCGCAGTTTATATAGTTGCCGCACAGGAAGTTGCTACTGAAGTTTTTGCCCTTTCAGGACCTTCCAGAAGGACCAATGGAAAGTGCTGCAGTACCTGAGCATGTTTTGCCCTTTCAGGACCTTCCAGGAGGACCAATGGAATGTACTGCAGCACCTGAGCATGTGAGCGAACATGTGGCCCTCGACCTCCAATGGGAGACCCTGCCCTGGGCATACTCAGTGTGAGTAAACAAGGACTTAGTCCCAGAGAGGCTCGCTCGCCGCAGATCAGTGCAGGGTACCATAGGAAAGCCAGAAAAGGCAGTAGTGACCCTATGCACCGAATCAGCCTCAGCGAGATGCTGGGAGCGACGTCTCCGCTGAGCAGAGCCCACTGCAGCCGATACCGAATGGGAGACCGCAGCAGACACGGATCGAGATTCCCCCTGTGCAGCAGAGGAAACTCGACTCCTAACACTCACCTTACCTGATCTTCTGGCACTTGGTGCTTAGCCCCAGATGACATGAATAACATTCCACTTGAATTTGTGTGGCAGCACAGTACTACATACCATGTGAAAGCAACAGGCCAAATGCTGAAAGATCTGAAAATCTTTTAGTTTTAGTAGTAGGATAAGTGAGTATATATAAGCTTTTATTATTTTGTAACCCCTTCTGGGTTTTCTTTTTTACTATATATTTTGAGGTTTCTATAGATCTCATTGCATAATAAACTTCTTTTCCTAGAGATTTCGATTAAAACTAATTTTATTCTGACTAAATCAAATTTGCCATTCAATTTGAGCCAAATTGCTTAAAATACATTTTGGGAAAATTGCCCATTTTTACCGATTTATTCTAAATTTTCCCATTTGTAATATAATAGAATATTAGAAAAAATAGTTTCTTTATATACCAGCGATGATTTATCAGTGTAAATTCCCAAAGAGTATATAGTGACTACCTTGGTGGTGATGATGTTACTATGTAATGGAGGTTTATATATATTGTGATATTTATACTTATTGTTACTGTATATTTGCCTTTTTATTAAAACCGGCGTTCTAAATTAATTTAGCTTAATATAATACTTGATTAACAAATGTATCACCTTTTTTTCCATACAGTATATAATTTGATACTTAAAAAAAACCTTCCTATATAAAATTCTGCAGTGCCAAACTTCCCCTATGGCAATCAGTTTGTATTAACGATGAATCAAAGGTCATAAAGCTCTGAGTCTCATGAGTTACAGCACTTGAAACATTTTTTAATTTATATGATACAAAACACTTGTGAAACAAGCACTTTATTTTCTCCATGTCCTCTGTAGGCTTTGATTCAGATTCCAATTTTGCTACATTTAGAGAAAATAGCCAATATCATAGACAGTGAGATTAGTTTTAAGAGGAACATGTGAAATGGATGTTATTTCAGCGGAACAAACTACATGTTTTTCTTTTTTCCTAGATTAATTTTCTTTGAAGCTAACCTTAAATTATGGCAAGGTAAAAACTCGCTTTGATTTACAGAAGATGAGGAGACAGTAGATAGAAAAAAAAAACGAGGTACTGGTGCTAAGATATAAAGTTGTTTCATTTACACATTGTTAAAATGATCCAATAAAACACAGTATTGTAGTAAATAAACATTTTGATGCAATTTAGTATCCTATATAATTAGCTATAATAAATTAAAATTACATATTTGTCTTTGGAGATGCAGTTATTTTTAATTTCTATGTATTTTCCTCATTGCCTTTCTATATCCATAACCTTGTTTTTCCATCAACAAAGGGCTTGTATTTTGTAGAAAATGTTTACATCACTTTTTTGTTTGACCATTTAAAAAGCTAAAAAATAAAAAACTTGGAAACAAAAGTTTTGACAGTAGTAGAGATGAGCAAATAAACTTGAGTGGAATTGAATTGTACTAGTATTTAACAAAAATCTATATTTGTTAAAATTCAGATTTTTTTTGGGAATTTGCTTCTGCGTTGATTCAGAGAAATGATGTCTAGTGGAAGACATTTTTCTAAACCCTAAAGATGCCTCAAAAGGTAAAACAAAAATCATTCTACTCACCTCACTGCTAACCTCTCCAGCCCCCTCTGCTTCTCACCATCACCCGTCCTGTCCTCTTTGCAACTTGTGAATGCCCGCGCTCACTCTGAAATGCTTGGGATGGTTTTGCACAAACGTGTGTAAGGTCATGGTGCACATTAAGAAATCATGGCATTGTGACCTTTGTGCACTTGCACAGAACCCTACATAGCCTCAGTAATGTCTTGTTAACTTGTCTCAATAGTTTACTTTGATGAAGCCAACACTGAACCAGTATGGAGTATTGTATGTTTGCACATGTACTGTAAATGGGGTCTTGGGTTCCATTCAAACAAAGGACAATCTGATTGTAGTTGCAACGTTCTTCCCCTTCTAGGCTGCCGTCACACTATCAGTATTTGGTCAGTATTTTACATCAGTATTTGTAAGCCAAAACCAGGGGTGGGTGATAAATACAGAAATAGTGCATGTGTTTCTGTTATACTTTTCCTCCAATTGTTCCACTCCTGGTTTTGGCTTACAAATACTGATGTAAAATACTGACCAAATCCTGCTAATGTGACGGCAGCCTTAGGCCGGGATCACACATGCGAGAAACACGTCCGTGTCTCGCATGTGAAATCCAAGCTCTGGCACCGGCACTCCAGAGCAGAGCGTGCGGCTCCATGTGTTCCTATGCGGCCGCACGCTCCGCTCCACAGTGCCGGCGCCACAGCTTGGATTTCACATGCGAGACACGGACGATCCCGGCCTTAGTGTGAGTTTCCTCTTTCTGCTTTAGCTACATTTCATAGTGCAAATAAATACAAAAAGAGAAATTGGCTTTCTGTAAAATTTACCACAGTGTGTTTGCCTAAAATAGGGAAAAGTATATTACGGGCACCATTTGACAAAGATTAATGTAAATGCTGACAATATTTGTTCGAGGTTGCAGAAGAGGTAAGCATTGTACAAGTTTTTGATTTGGAACAATGCTGACACAAATCTCAGCAAAACTAAAACAACTAGGCCAAGATCACACTTTCAGTATTTGGCTAGTATTGGACATCAGTATTTTATAAGCCAAAATCAAGGGTGGAACAATCAGAGGAAACGTATAGTTGAGACACATGCATCATGTCTGCATTTATCACCAACTCCTGATTTTTGCTTACAAATACTGATGTAAAACACTGACCAAATACTGAACATGTGCATGTGGCTTTACAGTTTTTTTAATGCCTGGACCATGCACTGACAGCCTGGCTCTGTTCTAGGTATCCCATTGTGCCCTTTCCCAGGTCAAAAATATAACCTTTATATTTCAAACTATTTGTTGTTCTTTTGAAATATGGGTCCAAAATCAAAAAGTGTAAACTTAATATGATCCATAGTTCTCTGTGCTACTAATCTCTATATTATTGGTATATGTTTTTATCTATAGCCTAACATGTATTGATTCAGATATAATTAATTCAAATATACATAGTACATAGTTATGCATTCTAGTGACAGCAGTGTGGGCATATCCATATTTTCTAACTGCGATATTTCTATGTTGTTTTTAAGTAAAAAAATGTCAACGCCTAAATTTACCCAGCAATGTGCATAGAAAAATAGGATTTGATAGAGCAGAAGTATAACTGCAACCTTAGTGGCTATGGAGCCTGTGGGTTTAGAGCAGAGGTCCCCAACTCCAGTCCTCAAGGCCCACCAACAGGTCATGTTTTCAGGATTTCCTTTGCATTGCACAGGTGATGCAATTATTACCTGGGCAAGACTAAGGAAATCCTGAAAACATGACATGTTGGTGGGCCTTGAGGACTGGAGTTGGGGACCTCTGGTTTAGAGAACACGCCAGGTCACAGGGATGTTGTTTCTTTATCTAGAACAGTGTTTCTCAACTCCAGTCCTCATGACCCCACAACAGGTCATGTTTTCAGGATATCCTTAGTATTGCACAGGTGATAATTTCATCACCTGCTCAAGCATTAATTCCATCGCCTGTGCAATACTAAGGAAATCCTGAAAACATGACCTGTTGTGGGGTCATGAGGACTGGAGTTGAGAAACACTGATCTAGAAGAAGAGAGACACAGAAGAAAACTGTTTACTTTTAAGTGAAAAAAAAACATGCTAAAAATAGAGGAAAAACAGAATCCCCCTCAAGTGACCCTATTTTGGAAATTAAACCCCTCTTGGAATTTACCTACAGGTGTAGTAATGATTTTGACTCCATGGGTGTTTCACAGAAAAAAGCAGCATGCTAGCTGAGTGAAAGCAAGATTTTTCTAAGTGAAAATTGAAAATCTGCCATTTTAGTGCCCAGTACACTGTAGGGTCCAATACATTATGTCCAGCTCATGCTTTTGGAGACATGCACTCAGCAAATTAAGCGGGCTCTCATCACTACAGAAATGACAAACACGTGGAAGCTAAATGTAGGTTTAGACAAACTGGGTCTCAAAAAGGAGCGGCACATTTAGATTTCAGAGAGCAAAATTTGCTTAATTTCTTTTCGGGTTGAGGAGCCATAATGCTTCTCCAAGGCTTTGTGGTACCAGAAACGTGTGAAAATCACCTATATTTCCATTGACACATGATGAACCTGAAAGGGGGATTTTTTTGTTGGTTGAGCTGACGCGTTTATTCGGAACATTTTGTAAAACATTTTTTGGATCACATTTATCCTGTGCTCTACGCTGAGAACTTACACAGGGGGTTTCCATCTAAATGTCTGAATGACATGATTCAGATGAATCTACAGAGGGATCCATTTTCTACAATGAGGCAGCAGAGTTACTTGCTCTGGACTTCTTCTGGCCTCTGTTCAGTGGTGTCCTTTTCAGAGGTGCACAAAATTGTGGCCAACTGCATTTTTATGTGCACTTAAAAACATTGACACCATAGGATTATAGGCCAGATGGCATCAAAAGTGTCTCCATCTGCCTCATTGTAGGGAATCTTCCTCTCGGGGTATCATCTGAATCACGTACAGTTAGGTCCATATATATTTGGACAGAGACATCATTTTTCTAATTTTGGTTATAGACATTGCCACAATGAATTTTAAACAAAACAATTCAGATGCAGTTGAAGTTCAGACTTTCAGCTTTCATTTAAGGGTATCCACATTAAAATTGGCTGAAGGGTTTAGGAGTTTTAGGTCCTTAACATGTGCCACCCTGTTTTTAAAGGGACCAAAAGTAATTGGACAGATTCAATAATTTTAAATAAAATGTTCATTTTTAGTACTTGGTTGAAAACCCTTTGTTGGCAATGGCTGCCTGAAGTCTTGAACTCATGGACATCACCAGACGCTGTGTTTCCTCCTTTTTGATGCTCGGCCTTCACTGCGGTGGTTTTCAGTTGCTGTTTGTTTGTGGCCTTTCTGTCTGAAGTTTAGTCTTTAACAAGTGAAATGCTGCTCAATTGGGTTGAGATCAGGTGACTGACTTGGTCATTCCAGAATATTCCACTTTCTTTGCTTTAATAAACTCCTTGGGTTGCTTTGGCTTTATGTTTTGGGTCATTGTCCATCTGTAGTATGAAACGACGACCAATCGGTTTGGCTGCATTTGTCTGGATCTGAGCACAGTATGGTGGCTCTGAAGACCTCAGAATTCATTCTTCTGTCCTGTGTCACATCATCCATAAACACTAGTGACCCAGTGCCACTGGCAGCCATGCATGCCCGCGCCATCACACTGCCTCCGCCGGGTTTTACAGATGATGTGGTATGCTTTGGATCATGAGTTGTACCACGCCTTCACCATACTTTTCTCTTTCCATCATTCTGGTAGAGGTTGATCTTGGTTTCATCTGTCCATAGAATGTTCTTCCAGAACTGTGCTGGCTTTTTTAGATGTTTTTTAGCCTTTTTCTCCTTGATGCTTATGAGTGGCTGCACCGTGCAGTGAACCCTCTGTATTTACTTTCATGCAGTCTTCTCTTTATGGCAGATTTGGATATTGATGCGCCGACCTCCTGGAGAGTGTTGGTCACTTGGTCGGCTGTTGTGAAGGGGTTTCTCTTCACCATGGAGATTATTCTGCGATCATCCACCACTGTTGTCTTCCGTGGGCGCCCAGGTCTTTTTGCATTCATGAGTTCACCAGTGCTATCTTTCTGTCTCAGGATGTACTAAACTATAGATTTTGCCACTCCTAATATTGTAGCAATTTCTTGGATGGGTTTTTTCTGGTTTCACAGCTTAAGGATGCCTTGTTTCACCTGCATGGAGAGCTCCTTTCACCGCATGTTTACTTCACAGCAAAACCTTCCAAATGCAAGCACCACACCTCAAATCAACTCCAGGCCTTTTATTTGCTTAATTGAGAATGATATAACGAAGGGATTGCCCACACCTGTCCATGAAATACTCTGGGAGTCAATTGTCCAATTACTTTTGGTCCCTTTAAAAACAGGGTGGCACATGTTAAGGAGCTGAAACTCCTAAACCCTTCAGCCAATTTTAATGTGGATACCCTCAAATGAAAGCTGAAAGTCTGAGCTTCAACTGCATCTGAATCGTTTTGTTTAAAATTCATTGTGGTAATGTCTATAACCAAAAGTAGAAAAATGTTGTCTCTGTCCAAATATATATGGACCTAACTGTATTTCAGAGATTTACATGAAAAGGGCTTAAACCCATCACCATTAAAAAAAGGTCCAATATTGGTTCTGTAAAGCACAACAAGAGTCATGAAAGTGTCAGGAGATCATCTGGTGAGCACAGCACAATTTTTATTATCTAGCATTCGAATGACATCCTATTGACATGCGAATGAGATCCAACTGCAATAAGATTTAAATATGAGCTTTTATATAGAGTAATTCGCTATGTCATTGACATATATTTTTCCAAGGAAATATTCTTCACCACAAACACACATACACACACATATATATATTTGTTTATAGATACATTGATATATACAGATAGATATAAATATGTGTTTAATATATATCATCAGTTCTTTCTGTGTGTAGTTTACTGTACATGTATTTTAGTAGTAAACAAATTATTTTAATTAAAAAATGTCATGGGGTTTCCCTTAAATTTAGCAGAGGGAAAGTGTACAGCTGGTTTAGATGTTTAAAGCCTTGGAAAGGGACACATGGCACTTCCCAGGCTATTAATATCAGCTCACAGCTGTATACCTAGGCTTTAAGCCCCCGTCACACACAGCGAGATCGCTAGCGAGATCGCTGCTGAGTCACAAGTTTTGTGACGCAACAGCGACCTCAGTAGCGATCTCGCTATGTGTGACACGTAGCAGCAACCAGGCCCCTGCTGTGAGATCGCTGGTCGTGTCGGAATGGCCTAGACCTTTTTTTGGTCGTTGAGGTCCCGCTGGGTAGCACACATCGCTGTGTTTGACACCTTACCAACGACCTCATGACAGGACGTCCCTCATTGAGGTCTGTTAATCGTCATAAAATAGCTGCCATGTGACATCGTTGTACAGGTCGCTACAGGTCGCCGCATCGCTGCTGCGTCGTTGGGGAGATCTCACAGTTTGACATCTCACCAGCGACCACATAGCGACGCAGCAACGATCCCTGACAGGTCGTATCGTTGTCGGGATTGCTGTAGCGTCGCTAAGTGTGATGGGGCCTTTACTGAGTATTAACCCTTTAACCCCCAGAGTTGTTTTTGGTTTTGCATTTTCGCTTTTCGCTCCCCGTCTTCCCAGAGCCATAACTTTTTTAAGTTTCTGTCAATATGGCCATTTGAGGGCTTATTTTTTGAGGGACAAGTTGTAATGTTGAATGACACCATTGGTCTTACCATGTCGTGTACTAGAAAACAGTAAAAAAAATTCCAATTGCGGTGAAATTGCAAAAAAAAGTGCAATCCCACACTTGTTTTTTGTTTAACTTTTTTGCTACATCCACTATATGCTAAAACATTACATTATGATTCTCCATGTCATTTCATAGTTCATAGACACCAAACATGTCTAGGTTCTTTTTTATCTAAGTGGTGAAAAAAATTCCAAACTTTGCTTAAAAAAAATTCTGCCATTTTCCGATACCCGTAGCATCTCCATTTTTCATGATCTCGGGTTGCTTGAGGGCTTATTTTTTGTGTGCTGAGCTGACATTCTTAAATATACCATTTTTGTGCAGATATGATCTTTCGATCGCCCGTTATTGCATTTTAATGCAATGTCGCGGTGACCAAAAAATGTAATTGTGGCGTTTTGATTTTCTTCCCGATATGTTGAAAAAATTTCCATCAGACGATACTAGCAGAAGGGGGAATGCTTCTTTTTTATCCAACTAAGGAGGAGAGGTGAGGGCAACACACAGAGGAGGCAGGGATACATTGTCAAAGTCCTGGGCCAATTTCATGACACCATCCCAGCGTCTAGGGCCTCATGACTGGGTATTTTTTTATAGAGAGGAGAAAGGCTTTAAAGATGGTCAGGCAATACCTGGGCAACCAAACCAGCAAATTCCCTAAATCCATCGTGATCTTCAACTAAGACCTCTCAAAGCTGGGCACCAGGCATGAGCTGTCCCTCTATCCCTTGGAGGTGTTATGCTGCCCTACCATTAGCATCTTGTCTGGTTTTTAGTGTCATTGAGGGGGGGAGCATAAAAGACAGGCACTTTTGCCTGTTAAGACAGAAAGCTCTGGAGCACATGAAGTGTTTTTAATGTTCAATATTTGAATCAGGTCCTCCAATTGTTACTCTCAAGGGTGTATTGATGATCACCCTTCTTATAATGTTTTCCTGGCTTTCCACTTTCTGCAAAGCCTTTATGAGTGTAGAAGTACATAAACTACACTTTTAAAATCTTTACATTAAATACATTTTTCTGGATTCAATTAGTCATCCATACAGTTGGTTAGTGATCAACAAAGTTTCAGTGGTATCCATTCAGTCATCCACAGAGTTTTGACAGTATCTTACTCTCCCGAAAATTATTCAAAAAATGTATCGGTAAGGTATTATATTGCTCATCCATAGAGTATTACATGTTCTTCTGTAGATTTCGGTCATATCTAATCCTCAAAACAAGTTGTCCAATTTTTTTAGGTATTATATTGCTCATCTGTAGAGCATTATGTGTTTTGGGGTGCATTTTGTTGTTACATATCACTCACAAAAACATTGTAAAATTATTCTTGATTGAATTACCATATATATTTGCGTATAAGTTGAGTTTTTCAGCACATTTATACTCGAGTGAGGGTCCCGCAAGGTGGAGAGGGAGCTGCAGTGGCGGAGCAGAGGGTCACAGGAGGCAGAAGCAGGCTGCTGTGGCTAAAGCCTGTGCCCGCTGCTAATGACTGCGCTCATAATAAATATTCATTTCTCTTTAATAGCACAGTAGTCGCAGCCTCTGGCTTCCTGCAGCTGCCAGGTGATCATGTGTGCCTGCTACTTAAGAGAATGAATATTTGCTGGCATCGGACCAAGACACTGCGACGAAGTACAGGAATGGTAAGTAGGATTATTTTTTAAATGTTTTTCTGATGAGGAGCTATGCATATTAGGATAGTGATGATTAGCCATGCATACCAGGATAAGGATGAGGAGCCATGCATACCAGGAAAGGGCTGAGGAGCCATTCATACCAGGATAAAGATGAGAAAGCTATGCATTCCATAATAGGGATGATGGTGCCATGCATGCCAGGATAGGGATGAGGGTTCCATGCATGCCAGGATAGGGAAGAGGATGCTATTCATACCAGGATATTGATGAGGGGGTCATTCATAAAAAGTTGGGGATGAGGAGCCATG
Source organism: Ranitomeya imitator (assembly GCF_032444005.1). NCBI lineage: Eukaryota > Metazoa > Chordata > Amphibia > Anura > Dendrobatidae > Ranitomeya > Ranitomeya imitator. Next base: position 462,683,504 of record NC_091287.1, on the reverse strand, counting down.
CATATCAGGATAGGAATGAGGGCACCTTGCATACCAAGATGGGGATGAGGGGGCCATGCATACCAGGATGGGGATGAGGAGCCATGCATATCAGGAAAGGGATGAGAAGTCCATGCATACCAGGATGGATATGAGGAGCCATGCATATTAGGATAGTGATGACGAGGTCATGCATACCAGGATGGGGATGAGGAGGCAATGCATACCAGGATAGGGATGAGGAGGCCATGCATACAAGGATGAGGATGATGAGGCCATGCTTGTCAGGATGGGGATGAGGGGGCAATGAATACCTGGCTTATACTTGCATCAATACATTTTCCCAGGTTTTTTTAGGTAAAATTAGGTGCTTCTGCTTATACTTGGGTCAGCTTAAACTCCAGTATATACAGTACTTTTCCATACAGTTTTACGTGCTCTCTGGTATATAATGCAAAAAAGCATTGAAAAATTTGTCTGGATTCAATTATTTATCCATACTGTATTTTGTGCTTTGTGGAACATTTCATTGGTATATAACACTACAAAAAGGCAGTGAGAACATTTTCTTGATTCAATTATTCATCTATACAGTTTTACATTTTTTCTGTTACATTTCAGTTATATGTGAAAGTAAATAAAAACCTTGAATAAATGTATGTTGATTCAATGATTCATCCATACACTCTAACATGGTTCTTGTTACATTTCACAGGTAAATTAAACTCTAAAACAAATTTCTAAAATTCTTATGGATTCAATTAGTCATCCATAGAGTATTATGTGCTTTCTGCTACATTTGGGTGGTATATGAACATAAAAATATCCTTAAATCTTAAAAAAAAATGTTTTCAATAATTCAATAATTCATCCATGCACTCTAATCCGGTTCTTGTTACATTTAGCTGGTATATTAAACTCTAAAAAATATTTCCAAAACTTTTTATGGATTTAATGATTCATTTATACACAGTATGCTAATTTCTCATAATTGAGAAATTAGCATACTTTTAGAGGTTATTTCTTGAGATATTAGGATACTGTTAAAAGGTTATTTCTTTGGTACAAGGCTGTTATAGACATAGGACTGCTGATACCACTACCACTGCTAACTAGTTCAGGAGTTGATGCGATGGCTAAGCAGCCCAGACATTTGGTATATACGGTATGCATGGTTTAATTATTTCTGTGTTCACATGAAATGATGACCGATTGTGGTCAAACAGGAGAATTCTTTTGAAATGAGTACACCAGCCTTAAAAATGGATATTCGACCATGGCTAAATGGGATTATGTGCAATATTTGATAACAGTTGTGGGAGTTAACAAATGAGTAGCCAATATACAGCAAGAGGTTACCTTATGTAACACAGTACATGGGTGTTATTGACAAAGGACCATTGATGTTATTATTAATATCACTACAAATTAGTCTTAAACCACGCTACTAGGGTTGAGCAAAACGGATCGGACAAATTAAAAAATCGCCGACTTTCGGCTAAGTCGGGTTTCATGAAACCCGACCCGATCCTAGTGTGGGATCGGCCATGAGGTCGGCGATCTTCACGCCAAAGTCGCGTTTCGTATGACGCGTTCAGCGCCATTTTTCAGCCAATGAAGGAGGACGCAGAGTGTGGGCAGCATGATGACATAGGTCTCGGTCCCCACCATCTTAGAGAAGGGCATGACAGTGATTGCTTTCTGTGGCATCACAGGGGGTATAAAGGGGCATGCACCCCGACCACCATCTTACTTCTGCCGATTGTAGCATAGGGAGAGGTTGCCGCAGCACCACCATTTGTTTGCAGGGACAGTGGAGGCTATATTATTGTGCATCAGCTCTGTAGCTTATTAGGCTGCCTTATAAGGCTCCCTTATAGCTGCATTGCTGTTTGCACTCCTCTTTGAAAACCAACTGCTTTTTTAAAGCAAAAATCCTGTTGCTTTTTTCTGCACAGCTATATTTATTTGTCCACACTTTTGTGTGCAGCAGTCCTTTTTATTTCTGCCATACTTGTCCTGAGATCATTGTAGGGAGATTGAAATTGTAGTACAGTCCTTGTATTTTTTCATATATCTTCCAGCCACTTTCTGCCACTTACATTGTGCTGTTTTATGCATAGGGCCTGAGGATTTGTTTAGTCTCCCCCCAAAGAAAGTGAGATTCAAATTATCACAAAGTGGATATACTGCAGTCCTGTTTGTGGTATATCAGCCATCCACTTTCTGCCACTTATATTTTGTTGTTTTGCGCACAGGGCCTGAGGTTTGGTTTAGTCTCCCCCCAAAAAAGTGAGATTTAAATTTTCACAAAGTGGATATACTGCAGTCCTGTTAGTTTGTGGTATATCAGGCAGCCACTTTCTGCCACTTACATTGTGTTGTTTTATGCACAGGGCCTGAGGTTTGGTTTAGTCTTCCCCCCCAAAAAGTGAGATTCAAATTGTCACAAAGTGGATATACTGCAGTCCTGTTAGTTTGTGGTATATCAGGCAGCCACTTTTTGCCACTTACATTGTGTTGTTTTATGCACAGGGCCTGAGGTTTGGTTTAGTCTCCCACCCAAAAAAGTGAGATTCAGATTATCACAAAGTGGATATACTGCAGTCCTGTTAGTTTGTGGTATATCAGCCAGCGACTTTCTGCCACTTACATTGTGTTGTTTTATGCACAGGGCACTAGGTTTGGTTTAGTCTTCCCCCCAAAAAAAGTGAGATTCAAATGATCACAAAGTGGATATACTGTAGTCCTGTTAGTTTGTGGTATATCAGCCAGCCACTTTCTGCCACTTACATTGTGTTGTTTTATGCACAGGGCCCTAGGTGTGGTTTAGTCTTCCCCCCAAAAAAGTGAGATTCAAATTGTCACAAAGTGGATATACTGCAGCCCTGTTAGTTTGTGGTATATCAGCCAGCCACTTTCTGCCACTTACAATGTGTTGTTTTATGCACAGGGCCCTAGGTTTGGTTTAGTCTCCCCCCAAAAAAAGTGAGATTCAAATTATCACAAAGTGGATATACTGCAGTCCTGTTAGTTTGTGGTATATCAGCCAGCCACTTTCTGCCACTTACATTGTGTTGTTTTATGCACAGGGCACTAGGTTTGGTTTAGTGTTCCCCCCAAAAAAGTGAGATTCAAATTATCACAAAGTGGATATACTGCAGTCCTGTTAGTTTGTGGTATATCAGGCAGCCACTTTCTGCCACTTATATTGTGTTGTTTTATGCACAGGGCCTAAGGCTTGGTTTAGTCTCCCCCAAAAAAAGTGAGATTCAAATTATCACAAATTGGATATACTGCAGTCCTGTTAGTTTGTGGTATATCAGCCAGCGACTTTCTGCCACTTACATTGTGTTGTTTTATGCACAGGGCCTGAGGTTTGGTTTAGTCTTCCCCCCAAAAAAGTGAGATTCAAATTATCACAAAGTGGATATACTGCAGTCCTGTTAGTTTGTGGTATATCAGCCAGCCACTTTCAGCCACTTACATTTGGTTGTTTTTTGCACAGCGCCTGATTTTTTGTTCAGTCTCTCCCCAAAAAAGCAAAAAAGGGGGCGCGTGTGCACGTTGACACCTTCTTTACAAGGTACTCTATATGTTCGGACCATTATAACTATATTACCCTCTTCTGATTTGCGGTACGTCTGGGATAGCTGTATTATGTTTACATCGCTATTCCCCCTTCCTCCTCTTTTTAGTTGTGGCACTATGGCACTTTATTGATTTTGTAGGCACTACAGCTACACAGCGGTTGTTTTGTGACAATTGTCACAAGCATTAGCCACTTTGTTATATATATCTCTGTACTTATTTTTCGGAGCACATTGTGGGACTTCTATGCTTTACCAACATAGACTGCTCTCCCTTCCCCTCTTTTTTTTGCTGTGGCGCCTATGCACTTCATTTTTTCCTAGATATTGCACTATACAGCTTTTTATCACTTGCTCCTTTATGAAAATATATATTCTAACAAGTAATTCTTGTTTCACTTTTTGTTTTGACGTCCTGAGATCTTATTTATCAATTTTTATTCCAGACATATGGCATATATAAAAAACATCAGGCCTTTCTATATAAATTAATTATTGTGTACCTCTATTGGTTGTCTCGTGTTGCACTTCTTTTAATAATTTTTTTGCATTCAATTTTTATACATTATTATCAATTTTTGTAATTTGACTTGCTGCTACTTTAATAAAGATACATTTATATGAATTCCTTGTTTGTATCTCTCTCCTTTCTTTAGTTCCTTTCTCTGGGTTTGGTGTTTTTATCCCCCCAAAAAAGGGAGATTTAAAATCTCGAAACATTTATACACACCTTCTACCTTGTTTTACAGGTTGTTATTTTTGTTAGATTTTCCAAAAAATGAGGAAGTCAGGTGGAAGAGGCCGTGGGCGGTGGTTGTGAGCTGGTACTGATGGTGGTGGTGGTGCATCTGGTGGTAGTGGGAAAAGCACAATAGCACCTAAGGCTGGAGGTGTTGAGCCAGGGTCATCATCTGGCTACACAAGGCCTCGAAGGCTCCCTTATCTGGGAGTAGGAAAACGGCTTTTATAGCCGGAGCAGCAGGAAAAAGTTTTGGGTTTTCTTGCTGACTCAGCCTCTAGCTCTTTCGTCTCCTCTTCAGAAAGTTCCAAATATAAAAGCAGCAAATCGTCAGTGGATGCTCCCGGTCAAGACGTTTCTTTGTTTCCTTCACCTAAACCAAAAGTGAAGGATGCATCAGGCGACACTGCAGGTTACTCCATGGAGCTCTTTACACATACCGTGCCTGGGTTAGAATGGGAAATTTTTAACTGCCCATTACAAGATGAATCGGACATGGAGTGCACTGATGCACAGCCACAGCTAGATTATTATGCTGTTCCATTGACTCAGATCACTACATTGCCCTCGCAGTGTACTGAGCCAGAATCTGTCCCTGATGAGACTATGGTACACCGTCCTGAACGTTATAGCACCTTACATGTTGACACAGAGGAAGGTGCACATGACATTGAAGAGGAGGTGATAGATGACCCAGTTGTTGACCCAGATTGGCAGCCATTGGGGGAAGAGGGTGCTGCAGCCTGGAGCTCAGAAGCGGAGGAGGATGATCCGCAGCAGCCATCTACATCGCAACAGCTGTCATCTGGCAGGCCCGTATCTGGCCAAAAACGTTTGTCAAAACCAAAAGCACTTTTAGGACATCGTGGCTATCCGGTAAAAGTAGCACAGCGTGCAAATCCTGAGTATGTATTCCATGTTAGGAAGAGTGCAGTGTGGCAATTTTTTAACCAAGATCCGAATGATCAGTCAAAAGTTATCTGTAAGAAAAACCTTTAGCAGAGGGAAGAATCTTCAAAATTTAAATACAACGTGTATGCTTAGACATTTAACCAGCATGCACTTGCAAGCCTGGACTAACTACCAAATGTCCCATACCGTTGGTGCACCTGCTCAGAATGAAGGTAGTCAGCAATGCTACATTGCTTCCCTCACTGTATGCCCACCGGTTAGGACACCACCAGCAGCAAATGTGGAGGTATCATCGGAAGGCCAAAGCAGTCAGGGAATCACAAGGTTTTTGGTAGGAAACACTGTATGCAGGCCAACATCGAGAATACTATCACCAATCCTCTCTCAATCCGCCATGTCCACCACCACCACCACCGCTAGTTCCACCATATGCAGCTCTCCAGTCCAGCTCACCCTACAAGAGACTCTCGTTAGGAAAATAAAGTACTCATCCTCTCATCCGCGTACACAGGGTTTGAATGCCCACATTGCTAGACTAATCTCGTTAGAGATGATGCCCTACTGGTTGGTTGAAAGCAAAGCTTTCAAAGCCCTGATGGCCTACGCAGTACCACGCTATGACCTACCCAGTCGACACTTCTTTGCAAGAAAAGCCATCCCAGCACTCCGCCAGCATGTCAAAGACTGCATTTTCCATGCACTAAGGCAATCAGTCAGTAGAAAGGTGCACCTCACAATAGATGCATGGACCAGTAGGCATGGCCAGGGACGTTACGTGTCCATCATGGCACATTGGGTTAATGTGGTGGATGCAGGGTCCACAGGGGACAGCCATAGTGGGACAGTTCTGCCTAGCCCACGGTCTAGGAAACAGTTGGCTGTAGGCGTTCGCCAAACCTCCTTCTCCTCCTCCAAAAGCGAAAGCTCGTTCACAGAGGGCAGTCACATGACCACTCCAACCGCAGCTGCCAGTGTTGCACACGAGGTGTCCCGTTATCGAACAGCTAGTGGTAAGCGTCAGCAGGCAGTGTTAGAAATGAAGTGTTTGGGTGACAACAGACACACCACAAAAGTACTGGCCGAGTACTTGCAGCAACAAACTCAGTCATGGCTGGGCAGTGTACATCTTGAGGCAAGCAAGGTAGTCAGTGATAATGGAAGGAATTTTATGGCTGCCATAGCCCTTTCAGAACTTAAACACATACCTTGCCTGGCTCACACCTTGAATCTGGTGGTGCAGTGCTTCCTCAAAAATTATCCGGAGTTACCAGCCCTGCTCCTGAAGGTGCAAAGAATTTGCTCGCACATCCGCCGGTTGCCCGTACACTCCAGCTGTATGCTGAACCATCAGTGATCGCTGAATCTTCCCCAACACCACCTAATAATCGACATTTCAACAAGGTGGAACTCCACACTGCACATGGTTCAGAGGCTGTGCGAACAGAGGCGTGCTGTAATTAATTTGTGGGAGGATACACATACACGGGCAGGCAGTTGGATGGCAGACATGGAGTTGCATCTGCTGATGCAAAGTTTGATGCACATTAAGGAGCTGGCGTCTGCAGCCGAGTTAGAGAGAAGCCTAGATGACAGTCAGCCATTGTCTGCTCAGGGAACTCTCTCAGGAGGAGGAGGATGATGGGGATGAATATTTATGGGAGGAGGATGCTTCATAGGGGCAATAGAGACTGGTGGCGTTGCAAGGTCAGGTACAGGGTTTTTGTGAGACACAAGTGATGTTGATTTGCAAAAAAGTGCTCCTCAACCCATCACAAGCAGTGAATTGACACCTGGAACATTGGCCCACATGGCTGAGTATGCCTTGCATATCCTAAAAAGGGACCTCCGCATTATCAAAATGATGACCGATGACGATTACTGGTTGGCCTGCCTCCTGGATCCACGATATAAAGGAAAATTACAAAATATCATGCCACATGAGAACCTTGACTAAATATTGGCTACCAAACAAGCAACTCTTGTAGACCGTTTGGTTCAGGCATTCCCAGCACACAGCGGCGGTGATGGTTCTCACACGAGCTGTAGGGGGCAACATGGCAGAGGTGTTTGAGGTGCACAAATCAGAAGTGGCGTTGGACAGAGGGGTTTTATGACCAGGTTGTGGAGTGATTTCGCAATGAATGCTGACACGACAGGTACTGCTGCATCGATTCAAAGTGACAGGAGACAGCATTTGTCCAGTATAGTTACGAACTACTTTTCCTCCCTTATCGATGTTCTCCCTCACAGGTCATTCCCCTTTGATTACTGGGCATCTAAAATAGACATCTGGCCTGAATTGGCAGAATATGCATTACAGGAGCTCACTTGCCCTGCTTCTAGTGTGCTATCAGAAAGAATCTTCAGTGCTGCTGGTTCAACACTGACCGAAAAAAGGACATATCTGGCTACCCAGAATGTTTAGAACACCTCATGAAGGAACACATCACAGTAATAGTGGCATATAGACTAAATATTTATAAAACTGTGATATATATGGAAATAGCAAGGAATGTCGCAAAACTAAATATTAAACGAAGAAAAAACACAACAAAAAACTTCCAAAAATAAGATGTATAAACATAATGCAAATTTTATGAATAAATCCCAGTACAGGTGACACAAGGAGGAGGGGGGAAAAAAGAACACCCGCTCGCACATGGGGGGGCATACTTGTTGGCGATGTCACTGGCACAGGGCCCCTCATAGTACGCAAAAGTGTCTCTGGCAGTGGGAGGCGCCACCCACCATCAAACACACCGCCATACTATGAGGGGCCCTGTTCTCTTCCGCACCTGTTCTCCATTGACCATACTCGGATAAGCAATTCTTGCTTAAGGCTGATGCTTCCTTCATAGGTGCTGGAGCAGTTCTCACCCAGAAGTCATCTACAGGTAGTAGGGTCACCTGTGTTTTTTTGTCAAAGGTTTTTCCACTTCTGAAAGGAACTATTCCATGGGAGATCAAGAATTGATTGGCAATCAAGTTGGCTCTGCAAGCGTGGCAACATCTCCTCGAGGGGGCAGTCCATCAGGTTGTCATCTTCACAGATCATAAAAACTTTGCTTATCTCCAATCCGCTCAGAGGCTGAATCCCTGTCAGACCCACTGGGCCTTGTTTTTGCCTGATTTAATTTTGTCCTTCATTTTCGTCCAGCTGACAAGAATGTTAAAGCCGATACACTCTCTAGAGCATTCCTATCTCCTGATTCTGAGGAAGAACCCCAACACATTATCAAGCCATCCAGTTGGTGCCCATAGCCTCAGTTAATCATGTCTGCGTATGTTTTTTCCCTCTCCTCTCACAGTCAATATTTGTGGGGGGCTGTCTGTCCTTTGGGGATTTTCTCTGAGCAAGATAGGTTTCCTGTTTCTGTCTTTAGGGGTAGTTAGTTTCTTAGGCTGTGTCGAGGGGTCTGGGAGTGTTAGGTACCCCCCACGGCTACTTCTAGTTGCGCTGCTAGGTTCAGGGTTTGCGGTCAGTACAGGGGCCACCTTCTCCAGAGTACGTCTCATGCTGCTCCAAGGCCACCAGATCATAACAGATGTCTGTGAGGTAGAAAGTATCTTGGCCATTAAGAAAGTAAGAGGTGAGCCCTATCATTTGGTGGAATGGAGGGGCTTTGGTCCAAAGGAGAGGTCATGGGAGCCTAAAGAGAATATTCAGGCCCCTCTCCTACTGAAAAGATTCTATGCAGGCTTGAAAAAGAGAGTGCGTAAAGAGGGGGATACTGTTAAACCGGGTCCTGGTCCTGTACCTTTGCGGGGTTCAACTGGGTCCCGGCTTCCATTAAGTCAACCCAGTGTGCCATCAGTGAGATGTGGTGTTGCATGGAATGGTTGCATCTTCCTGCCTGTTGGGGTGCTACGCCTTCATCCTACTGTGTGCTGCTGTCCTTGCTTTGCATGTCCTCCTGCCAGGTTTGGTCATTTACTATATCATCCACCACCTCTTCTTCCACTTCTGCACCCTGATCCTCCTCCTGATTTTCAGGCAATTGTGCCTCATCATCATCTACCTCTTGTGACACATTAAATCCATCGCCTTCGTGTGACTGTGGCTGCTCAAATATTTGGGCATCGCTACATGGAATCTCATCTTGCCTCATTTCAAGTGGACCTGGAGAGAGAGGCCTAAATTGATAAATGGAAAAGTGAACAACTCTTCGGAGGGTCCAATTGTTGGATCAGTTGTCTTAGGGCATTCAGCATGGTGGGAGGAAGGAGGATCAGGGTGACGAATATGATGTCCAGAGTCACGGCTACTCAGACTTGACCATGTGGAAGACAGGGTGCTGGTGGTGGTGGCAAAGTGACTGGAAGCATTATCTGCCATCCAACCAACTACCTTTTCATGCTGTTCTGATGTCATGAGTGCTGTTCCGCCATGCCCTATGAATTCTGACAGGAATCTGTTGCAAGAAGATGCCGGTGTGTGTTGTGACCCACTTTCAGCTTGCCCAGGGCCTCGACTTCTGCATACACCATCACTATCATGTCCACTTCCCTGACCCTTTCCACGCGCCTTGCCCATTTTATTAAAATGGTGAATGCAAGCCTTGACTCTAATCGAATTACACAATTTGTAGGCCACAGAGAGATAAGGCATGTCACAGAGATACCAGAATGTTCAATATGTGGCCGGTATTTTTTTTATTTTTTACCACAAAATACTGTATAGGCCTAGGATAGCAGACAGCCAAACAAGAGGAATGTAGGCCTGAAAAGCAACTATTTGTAGAGTACCGATAGACCAGAAGTCTGACAGAGATATCACACTCTTCAATATGTGGCCAGGAGTTTTTTTTTATTTTTTAAATTCAAAATGCAGTATAGACTTAGGGTAGCGGACAGCTAAAAAAGTGGAATATAGGCCTGAAAAGCAACTATTTGTAGAGCACAGACAGACCAGTAGTCTGACGGAGATACCACACTCTTCGATTTGTGGCTTGTATGTTATTTTATACAGAACTAAGGTAACAGACAGCAAAGACAGTGGAATGTATGCTTGAAATGCCACAATTTGTAGGCCACAAATAGATCAGGCGTCTGACAGCGGTACCAAACTGTTCAGTACGTGGCCTATATTTTTTTATTTTTTACCCCAAAATAGTGTATAGACCTAGGAATATAGGCCGGAAATGCCACAATTTGTAGACCACAGATAGATCTGGCATCTGGCGGAGAAAGAACACTTAAATGTGTGGCATGGATTTTTTTGGGCCCAACAAAAATTGTGTCAATAAGTAGGCTATGAAACGAAAAAAAAATGTTGGAGTTCTAAAATTGTTAAATATTTAGCACAATGATATGCGATGCGTGTTGCATACAAAACACAGTGATAAATATAAGAACTGTAGCTAAATATTTTTTGGCCAGCTAAAGATTTTTAGTCAGCAAAATGGTATCCCAAAAAGTTGTAAAACACTCCAGAAAATACTACAGTACCAAAAAAAAGGTCAGAATTTTCTGCGCACTCACATTGGATGCCTGGGACAAAAAAAGCCATTTTAAATTGCAAAATTTTCACGCTGTTGTATTAAAATGACCTGGCTGTAGTCTGCAGTGTGACCAAGCAAATAAATGTAGAAAAAAGGGGTCTCTGGATTGCTTTGTAATAAAATGAGCAGGATTCAGGTGCCAAAAAAATTAATTCTAGTCACAGATACCTGCAGCTACGTAAATATAAAATAGGCAGCAGCAGACAGTAATGGACCCTCTTGATGTATGCAGTGAGATCTATATTCTCACATACAGTGCCTGCATGCCTTGCACTGATGTGGATATGCATATATAGACTCCCCTGCCTACCTAGCACTGCAATCGATATACCCCCTAATTAGCCCTAAAAAGGACTAAAGGTTTATCTGGATTTGTTGATTCTCTGATGGTAGACCCACACTAACTAATAAATCCCCAAATCTGACCCTATCTCGGCAGCAGCTCTCCCTACACTAGCTGCATCCGGAGCTGAATGCGCCGAGCAGGGCGCCGTCCGGTCTCTTATACACCTGATGACGCTGTGCGGCCAGCCAATCACTGTAATACCACAACAAAGATCGCTGCGGCATTACAGTGCATGGCAGACAATCCCTGCTTGTTCATTGGCACTCTAAAGAGCACCAAAATTGCAGTGTGGAGACCTAAGCTCCTGCCGAATAATCCCGGAAATGTTTGGTGCTCGCCGAGTACACCGAGTACAGTGATACTCGGGTGAGTAACGAGTAGTGACGAGCACGTTTGCTCATCACTAATTCTTATACAAATGATTTAATTAAAGGGAACCTAACAGATCCTCAATACCCCCATCCTTATTCTTTTACAAATACCCTGCCTAATAAGCCCTTTGTCCAGGATAAGACATTAACAGATGTTTTAAAAAAGTATTTTGACTAGCCAGTGGAGCATTTGCTTCCACAGGCTAGTCATCCAAATCCGCATGTAATCATGTGCCTGTGTGCATGATAGCATAATTTGCAAGAGCCGGTATTCTCGCTCATGTGTGAATCTTTCTTTCCTACACATCCTTGTACCTCTGTAGCTGGGTGTATGGTGTAGTTTCCAAGTTCAAAAACAAAGAAACCTGATGTCAGTACAGAGCTTAACCCCTTTCCAACATCGGGCATAATGTATGCTGATATCGAACACCCTGCCTTTGATGTGGGCTCTGGCCATGAGCCCACATCTTTTCCGGCACATTTCAAATATTTTGAACAGCTGACATGTGTTGCTAACAGCCGTGAGTGGAATCTTGATCCACCCGCAGCTGTAAACCAATTAAATGCTACTGTCAAACTCTGACAGCTGCATTTAACACATACTTCTGTCAAGCATGCCGGAAATCCCACCCATTGGCACCCGTGTCACATGACCGCAGGTCGCCGATGGGTTGGCATGAGAACCTAAGATCTCCAGCAGACCTCTTTGGTTGTCGCTGCTGGATTGCTATGAGCGTTGCCTGGTGGTTGGCTCTGATAGATAGTCAGCAAATCTGCTACATACAGGCAATCTGATCATTGTCTGTATATAGCAGAGGCGATCGGGTTGTGGCAGCTTCTAGTCTCCCATGGAGGCTTTTGAAACATGGCAAAATAAAAAAAAGTTTTCAAAAATATTAAAAAAAGTAAAAAAAAAATAAAAGTTCAAATCACCCCGCTTTTGCCCCATTCAAAATAAAGCAGTGAAAAAAAATTAACATACACATTTTTGGTATCGCTGCATTCAGAATCACCCGGTCTATCAATATAAAAAAAATAATAAACCAATCGCTAAAAGGCTTAAGGAGAAAATATGTCAAAAATCCTCATTTACCTTTTTTTTGTCTCCGCAACATTGCATTAAAATGCAATAACAGGCGATCCAAAGATCGTATCTGCACCAAAATGGTATGGTTAAAACTGTCAGCTTGGCATGCAAAAAATTAGCCCTCACCCTACCTGAAATCATGAAAAATGGAGATGCTATGGGTATAAGAAAATGGCATTATTTTTTTATTTTTAGCAAACTGGAATTATTTTTAACCAGTTAGATAAAAAATAAACTAGCAAAAAAGTAAAACAAAAATTAATTGTGGAATTGCACTTTTGCATTTTCCAGTACACAATATGGTAAAAAGAATGGTGTCATTCAAAAGTACAACTCGTCCCACAAAAAACAAGCACTCACATGACCATTTTGACCAAAAAATAGTTACGGCTCTGGGAGAGAAGGGGAGCAAAAAATGAAAATGCAAAACAATAGGTGTTTGATAACCATCTTATTCATGGACGTAAGCCATCTTCTTCACTTCCATACATGCTCAGTGTGCCTCTGAAGCCGGGAAGTGTACAAGTGGAGATGTAATGGTGTGTAGGAAGTAAAGTTGTGCACATGTGTGAGACGCCATTTCTTGCAAATCATATTACCATGCCCACAGGAGCATTGTAACATACTGAGTGGGATGACTAGTCAGGGAAAAAAAGTGACCCATCAACTAGTAAAATGATCATTTGCATATTAAAATGGACTTTAAAAATCCCTTTTTAAATATCTGTTAATTTGCCATCTAGAATAAAGGGCTTGTTAGACATGGTGTTAATTAAGGAATATTCAAATGTTGGAGGGCATGGAAGACATGTCAGATTGCCTTTAAGTATGAATTCAAAATGTACATTGTAGATTAGCTCAATGGTCATCCTGCTAGAAAATATATTTTAGGTAAGGGTTTGATGCCTTCATTGAACAGCCATTAGCTTATATATTTCTGAAGATTTAATAGCACCATCACTGTTAGGGCTAGCGGAACGCACCAAATAATTATAAGGATGGTATAAGGTGCGTTTGCAGCCCGGGATCCACCGTGCAGAGATGGAACCTGCTGCTGAGTAATGGCGGACTATATGGTGGTAGAATGTGGATACACACACGGGCTAGCTTCACCTTGTATAAAGGAAGCGAACCCTGTTATGTCACAGGGTCACGGTACTGCACAAAGAGCACAAGCAAAGAGTCACAGAACTCTCCCAAGACTCAGGGAAAGAGTTCCTCTGGACCTCTTGCGCTCGACACCGCTGCTGGGCTGTCAGAAATTAACAGAACTAATAAACTACTGCACAAGAGTGCATGCAGTGCCGCTCGGGTGGACACCAATAACCACCCAGACTTGGGTCAGGAAAGCACTCTATTGGCGCATGGTGCCGCACTGGCGGTCACTGCTATCAGACGCTGTATCGTGTGCACTGTCAGGCGCTAGTTAGCTTCCACCATTCGCGAACAGTCAACAACATTAGGGATGAGAATGATTTGGAGCTTTCATCCGTTGACAGGGATACATCCACACACAATAATAAGTTTATACTAGTGCATGGCCGTGCAGTCATGCGAACCTTTTATAGCGGAAGCTCTGCAGGAACTTCCTAGTGGTCCAAAAGGAGCTGCTACAGGACCTGAGCATGTGACTCCCGACCTCCAATGAGAGGTCGTCCCTTGGGCATGCTCAGAAGAAGAAAAGCAGGACTTAGTCCCAGGGACACCTGCTCGCTGATGATCGCTACTGGTTACAATGGCTGAGCCAGGAAGGACAGCAGTATCCAGCCACACAGTTGTTGTGAATTCTGTGGCAGAGCTCCCTCCTGTGGTCACAAGTGGTACTTCGGCTGATTCTCTCTGTGAGCTTCCGTTGGTGGAGGAGAGTGGTACTGCGGCTTCTGAGTTTCCTTCCTCAGGTGATGTGGTGATGTCGTTAGGTGCTGCTCTATTTAACTCCACCTGGTGCTTTGATCCTGGCCTCCAGTCAATGTTCTAGTATTGGACCTGTTTCCTCCCGGATCGTTCCTGTGGCCTGCTGCTCTGCATAGCTAAGTTCCGCTTTTGCTATTTTGTTTGCTATTTTTTCTGTCCAGCTTGCTTAATATTGTTTTCTTGCTTGCTGGAAGCTCTGGGACGCAGAGGGTGTACCTCCGTGCCGTTAGTTCGGTACGGAGGGTCTTTTTGCCCCCTTTGCGTGGTTTTTGTAGGGTTTTGTGTTGACCGCAAAGTTACCTTTCCTATCCTCGCTCTGTTCAGAAAGTCGGGCCTCACTTTGCTAAATCTATTTCATCTCTACTAGAGTTGAGCGACCTTGACCTTTTTAGAGTCGAGCCGGGTTTCGCGAAACCCGACTATCTCAAAAGTCGGGTCGAGTGAAATCGGCCGATTATGACGTAAAGTCGGGATCGACCGAAACACGAAACCCAATGCAAGTCAATGGGGCAGCATAGTCGGCAGTGAGTGGGGGCCAGGAAAACACCTAGAGTGCCCATTTTAATGTCAAAACCATCCATTCTTCTTAATGAAGCTTGTCAAGCGTAATTTACCTTATAATAATTGGAAGGCATTTGAAATTGGGGGTCATTTGGCTAAAGTTGTGGTGGGTAGGGCTGGTTCAAGTAATTAGTGGGCCCAGGAAATCTGGACCACGTCACGGCAGTGGAGCAGGGAGAGGTAAGTATTTCAACTTTGCAAGTGCTGTGTACCTGAGCAAGCAGGGGGGGCCCACTCGTTGGCATTGGCACTGGCACAGGGCCCCTCAAAGTACAGCGGTGTGTTTGCACGGCGGGGGCGCCTCCCACCGGCAGCAACACTTTTGCGTACTATGAGAGGCCCTGTGCCAGTGACGTCGCCAACTAGTATTCCTCCCCCCACCTGATGAAGGAACCTGCACTTTCATCTGCACCTTCCTCTTTGTCCCCGTGTAAGGTGGTATGGTATGCGGGAAGAGCAACCTGACTTTCAGCAGGGTCACAATGTTGTTGTGTAGCGTGCACGGGGAATGTTGCGTTATGGGTCAGTGTACCAGCAGACTCATCTATCACTGGCTGGGCAATGGGCAGGATGAGGAGGAAACACAGATATAGGCCCAAAGAATAAAGTTGGCTAAATGCAGTTCAAAATTGGTAACACAGGAATAACCAGGGGGCATTGCAGTGGAGGACAACTGGAATGAGAGGCTGACACAGAGAGTAGGCCCAAATCAGTAAGTAGTCGAAATGCAGTTCAAAATTGGCAACCGTAGTAAACAGGCGGCACAGCTTTGTTCAGTGGAGAACAGCAAGGAGTGGCAGACACCGATAGTAGGCCCCAACCCAACTAGTAGGCCAAATGCAGTCTAATATTAACAACTACTTAACGAGCGCCTGAAAACAGAATTTCAGGACAGGAAACCAGGAGAACAGCAAGGAGCGGCAGACACTGTTAGTAGGCCCCAAACCAACTAGTACGCCAAATGCAGTTGTTCCATTTAACCACAATTTAACGAGAGCCTGAAGATAGAAGCTCAGGAAAGGCAACCTGGAGAACACCTTGGAGTGGAACACACCATCTCTCTCCACCCCATACCCATTTTGTAGGCCTAATGCAGTGTAGTTTTCTACAACTACTAAACGAGAGTCGGAAGACCGAATCAATGGCAAGGAAACCTGGGGAACACCTTGGAGTGTAACACACCATCTCTCTCCACCCGATACCCATTTTGTAGGCCTAATGCAGTGTAGTTTTCTACAACTACTAAACGAGAGTCGGAAGATCGAAGCAATGGCGAGGAAACCTGGAGAACACCTTGGAGTGTAACACACCATCTCTCTCCACCCCATAGCCAATTTGGAGGCCTAATGCAGTGTAGTTTCCAACAACTACTAAATGAGAGCATTAAGATCGAAGCTCTGGTAAGGCAACCTGGAGAACACCTTGGAGTATAACACACCATCTCTCTCCACCCGATACACATTTTGTAGGCCTAATGCAGTGTAGTTTTCTACAACTACTGAACGAGAGTCGGAAGACCGAAGCAATGGCAAGGAAACCTGGGGAACACCTTGGAGTGTAACACACCATCTCTCTCCACCCGATACCCATTTTTTAGGCCTAATGCAGTGTAGTTTTCTACAACTACTAAACGAGAGTCGGAAGACCGAAGCAATGGCAAGGAAACCTGGGGAACACCTTGGAGTGTAACACACCATCTCTCTCCACCCGATACCCATTTTGAAGGCCTAATGCAGTGTAGTTTTCTACAACTACTAAACGAGAGTCGGAAGACCGAAGCAATGGCAAGGAAACCTGGGGAACACCTTGGAGTGTAACACACCATCTCTCTCCACCCGATACCCATATTGTAGGCCTAATACAGTGTAGTTTTCTACAACTACTAAACGAGAGTCTGAAGACCGAAGCAATGGCAAGGAAACCTGGGGAACACCTTGGAGTGTAACACACCATCTCTCTCCACCCGATACCCATTTTGTAGGCCTAATGCAGTGTAGTTTTCTACAACTACTAAACGAGAGTCGGAAGACCGAAGCAATGGCAAGGAAACCTGGGGAACACCTTGGAGTGTAACACACCATCTCTCTCCACCCGATACCCATTTTGTAGGCCTAATGCAGTGTAGTTTTCTACAACTACTAAACGAGAGTCTGAAGACCGAAGCAATGGCAAGGAAACCTGGGGAACACTTTGGAGTGTAACACACCATCTCTCTCCACCCGATACCCATTTTGTAGGTCTAATGCAGTGTAGTTTTCTACAACTACTAAACGAGAGTCGGAAGACCGAAGCAATGGCAAGGAAACCTGGGGAACACCTTGGAGTGTAACACACCATCTCTCTCCACCCGATACCCATTTTGTAGGCCTAATGCAGTGTAGTTTTGTACAACTACTAAACGAGAGTCGGAAGACCGAAGCAATGGCAAGGAAACCTGGGGAACACCTTGGAGTGTAACACACCATCTCTCTCCACCCCATACCCAATTTGTAGGCCTAATGCAGCCTACTTTCCGACAACTACTAAACGAGAGCATGAAGATCGAAGCTCAGGAAAGGCAACCTGGGGAACACCTTGGAGTGTAACACACCCTCTCTCTACACCACGGAAGGGCTGATTCTTAGGAAGGAAGGCTGTCGGAAAGAAGCAGGGCGCGTCCGAGGGTGATTATATTCTTATTAGGTATATACTCACCCTCGGACGCGCCCTGCTTCTTTATTTGTAATGAATGTTTATTTGCAATGTGGTTTTGACTTACTCTATTTTTTTGGTAAATAATGATTTTATTATTTTCATTGTTTTGCATCTTCTTGGCAATAATATAAAGAAGACGCGACAGGACAACACACGGTGGATGCCATATCTGTGTTTTAAATTGAAAAAAACTTTCAGTTAACTACTTGCAGGAGAAAGTTATTGTAGCTGGTGGCCATTTTTAGTACTGTACCAGATTTTTGTTGTATGTGTTTGTTTTTAATGTTAAAATGTCTGCATTTGATATCTCTCCAGTATTTTCTTTTTTATAAGCAAAATACTTATTTTTATATTTTCTGATGTTGGTTCAAGGGGTACACGGGCAGCAGTAGACAGGTCAGTGGAGGCCTAGTGGAAGGAGGGACCGCAGACAGGCTTTGAAGGCCTAACATAATAAATTGGGCTGGCTGTAGGCAATTTAAAATTGGTTCCAGGGGAACACGGGCAGCAGTGGCCTGGTCTGTGTAGTAGTAGTGGAAAGAACGGGCCGCAGACAGGCTTCGAAGGCCTAACATAACAAAAATTGGGATGTAGGCAATTTACAATTGGTTCCAGGGGAACACGGACAGCAGTAGACAGGTCAGTGGAGGCCTAGTGGAAGGAGGGACCGCAGACAGGCTTCGAAGGCCTAACATAATAAATTGGGCTTGCTGTCGGCAATTTTAAATTGGTTCCAGGGGAACACGGGCGGCAGTAGCCAGGTCAGTGTAGTAGTAGTGGAAAGAACGGGCCGCAGACAGGCTTTGAAGGCCTAACATAACAAAAATTGGGCTGTAGGCAATTTAAAATTGGTTCCAGGGGAACACGGGCAGCAGTAGACAGGTCAGTGGAGGCCTAGTGGAAGGAGGGACCGCAGACAGGCTTCGAAGCCCTAACATAAGAAATTGGGCTTGCTGTCGGCAATTTTAAATTGGTTCCAGGGGAACACGGGCAGCAGTGGCCTGGTCAGTGTAGTAGTAGTGGAAAGAACGGGCCGCAGACAGGCTTTGAAGGCCTAACATAACAAAAATTGGGCTGTAGGCAATTTAAAATTGGTTCCAGGGGAACACGGGCAGCAGTGGCCTGGTCAGTGTAGTAGTAGTGGAAAGAACGGGCCGCAGACAGGCTTCGAAGGCCTAACATAATAAATTGGGCTGGCTGTAGGCAATTTAAAATTGGTTCCAGGGGAACACGGGCAGCAGTGGCCTGGTCAGTGTAGTAGTAGTGGAAAGAACGGGCCGCAGACAGGCTTCGAAGGCCTAACATAACAAAAATTGGGCTGTAGGCAATTTAAAATTGGTTCCAGGGGAACACGGGCAGCAGTAGACAGGTCAGTGGAGGCCTAGTGGAAGGAGGGACCGCAGACAGGCTTCGAAGCCCTAACATAATAAATTGGGCTTGCTGTCGGCAATTTTAAATTGGTTCCAGGGGAACACGTGCGGCAGTAGCCAGGTCAGTGTAGTAGTAGTGGAAAGAACGGGCCGCAGACAGGCTTCGAAGGCCTAACATAACAAAAATTGGGCTGTAGGCAATTTAAAATTGGTTCCAGGGGAACACGGGCAGCAGTAGACAGGTCAGTGGAGGCCTAGTGGAAGGAGGGACCGCAGACAGGCTTCGAAGCCCTAACATAATAAATTGGGCTGGCTGTCGGCAATTTTAAATTGGTTCCAGGGGAACACGGGCAGCAGTAGACAGGTCAGTGGAGGCCTAGTGGAAGGAGGGACCGCAGACAGGCTTCGAAGGCCTAACATAATAAATTGGGCTGGCTGTAGGCAATTTAAAATTGGTTCCAGGGGAACACGGGCAGCAGTGGCCTGGTCAATGTAGTTGTAGTGGAAAGAACGGGCCGCAGACAGGCTTCGAAGGCCTAACATAACAAAAATTGGGCTGTAGGCAATTTAAAATTGGTTCCAGGGGAACACATGCAGCAGTAGACAGGTCAGTGGAGGCCTAGTGGAAGGAGTGACCGCAGACAGGCTTCGAAGGCCTAACATAAGAAAAATGTCAATACAATGGTATTGACAGTGCCAGGCATTGAAGGATGTCAGCGCATAGACTAAACATTGGTGGAGCTGTGAGAGAAAATTTTGCAAGTGGTAGAGCACTGTTTGAGCTGGGGGGGGGACTGTCTTGTGGCCGGCGGTACAGGCCCAGGGCCCCTCATATTACAACGGTGTGTCTGACGTTGGGTGCACACCACCACCGCCAGACACTTTATTGTACTATGAGGGACCTAGTGGCGGTGCCGTCGACCAAAAGCGGGCACACCCACCTCCTCAGACAAACAGTACTCTCACGGGTGCTGGCGCCAAGTGGCGATACCACGGCCCCGTGTGGGGACTTTGGCCATTTAGGGAGGTGTTAACATGTCGGATGATGGACAATCAGGTGCTGCAAATTACGAGATTGGAAAAGCCGTTCAGAATAGTCCACAGGCAAGACCTTTACATAGGAAAGCTAGGTGTCAGCCGGGCAAGGTGGGGCAAAAGATTTCGAAATCCAGTTGTGGTTCATTTTAATGAAGGTTAGATCATCTACATTTTGGGTAGCCAGACGAGTCCTTTTTTCTGTTAGTATTGAACCTGCAGCACTGAATACTCTTTCTGATAGGACACTAGCTGCCGGGCAAGCAAGCTCCTGCAATGCATATTCTGCCAATTCTGGCCAGGTGTCTAATTTTGATGCCCAGTAATCAAATGGGAATGACGGTTGAGGGAGAACGTCGATAAGGGATGAAAAATAGTTAGTAACCATACTGGACAAATGTGTCTCCTGTCACTTTGAATTGATGCTGCAGTACCTGTCCTGTCTGCGGTCATAGCAAAATCACTCCACAACCTGGTCAGAAAACCCCTCTGGCCAACGCCACTTCTGATTTCTGCCCCTCTAACACCTCTGGTCTGCTGGCCCCTGCAGCTCGTGTGAGAACGATCACGGGCGCTGTGTGCAGGGAATGCCAGAAGCAAACGGTCAACAAGAGTTGATTGTTTGGTTGCTAATATTAGTTCCAAGTTCTCATGTGGCATTATATTTTGCAATTTGCCTTTATAGCGAGGATCAAGGAGGCAGGCCAACCAGTAATCGTCATCGTTCATCATTTTTGTTATGCGTGTGTCCCTTTTGAGGATACGTAAGGCATAATCCGCCATGTGGCCCAAAGTTCCAGTTCTCAAATCTGTGGTTGTGCTTGGTTGAGGGGCAGTTTCAGGCAAATCCACGTCACTTGTGTCCCTCCAAAAACCAGAACCCGGCCTTGCCGCGCCAACAATTTCCACTGGCCCCGGAAAAGCTTCCTCATTAAAAATATAATCATCCCCATCATCCTCCTCGTCCTCCTCCTCCTGTTCGCCCGCTACCTCGTCCTGTACACTGCCCTGGCCAGACAATGGCTGACTGTCATCAAGGCTTTCCTCTTCCTCAGCTGCAGACGCCTGATCCTTTATGTGCGTCAAACTTTGCATCAGCAGACACATTAGGGGGATGCTCATGCTTATTATGGCGTTGTCTGCACTAAACCAGCCGTGTGCATTCCCCAAAACACTGAAGGACTTGACACATGTCTTGAATCTTCGACCACTGCACACCTGACAACTCCATGTCTGCCATCCTACTGCCTGCCCGTGTATGTGTATCCTCCCACAAAAACATAACAGCCCGCCTCTGTTCACACAGTCTCTGAAGCATGTGCAGTGTTGAGTTCCACCTTGTTGCAACGTCTATGATTAGGTGATGCAGGGGAAGGTTCAAAGAACGCTGATAGGTCTGCATACGGCTGGAGTGTACGGGCGAATGGCGGATATGTGAGCAAAGTCCACGCACTTTGAGGAGCAGGTCGGATAACCCCGGATAACTTTTCAGGAAGCACTGCACCACCAGGTTTAAGGTGTGAGCCAGGCAAGGAATGTGTTTCAGTTGGGAAAGGGAGATGGCAGCCATGAAATTCCTTCCATTATCACTCACTACCTTGCCTGCCTCAAGATCTACAGTGCCCAGCCACGACTGCGTTTCTTTCTGCAAGAACTCGGACAGAACTTCAGCGGTGTGTCTGTTGTCGCCCAAACACTTCATAGCCAATACAGCCTGCTGACGTTTGCCAGTAGCTGCCCCATAATGGGAGACCTGGTGTGCAACAGTGGCAGCTGCGGATGGAGTGGTTGTGCGACTGCGGTCTGTGGACGAGGTCTCCCTTCTGCAGGAGGACGAGGAGGAGGGGGTGCGAACGGCTACAGCCAACTGTTTCCTAGACCGTGGGCTAGGCAGAACTGTCCCAAACTTGCTGTCCCCTGTGGACCCTGCATCCACAACATTCACCCAGTGTGCCGTGATGGACACGTAACGTCCCTGGCCATGCCTACTGGTCCATGCATCTGTTGTCAGGTGCACCTTTGTGCTCACAGATTGCCTGAGTGCATGGACGATGCGCTCTTTAACATGCTGGTGGAGGGCTGGGATGGCTTTTCTGGAAAAAAAGTGTCGACTGGGTAGCTCGTAGCGTGGTACAGCGTAGTCCATCAGGGCTTTGAAAGCTTCGCTTTCAACTAACCGGTAGGGCATCATCTCTAACGAGATTAGTCTAGCTATGTGGGCGTTCAAACCCTGTGTACACGGATGCGAGGCTAAGTACTTCCTTTTTCTAACCATAGTCTCATGTAGGGTGAGCTGGACTGGAGAGCTGGAGATCGTGGAACTAGCGGGGGTGCCGGTGGACATGGCAGACTGAGAGACGGTGGGAGATGGTATTGTTGCCGCCGGTGCCCTAGATGCAGTGTTTCCTACTACGAAACTGGTGATTCCCTGACCCTGACTGCTTTGGCCTGGCAAAGAAACCTGCACAGATACTGCAGGTGGTGCAGAAAATGGTGGCCCTACACTGCCGGAAAGGATGTTGCGTTGATGACTAGCTTCATTGGCCGAGGGTGCTACAACCTTAAGGGACGTTTGGTAGTTAGTCCAAGCTTGCAAATGCATGGTGGTTAAATGTCTATGCATGCAACTTGTATTGAGACTTTTCAGATTCTGCCCTCTGCTTAAGGTAGTTGAACATTTTTGACAGATGACTTTGCGCTGATCAATTGGATGTTGTTTAAAAAAATGCCAGACTGCACTCTTTCTAGCATCGGATACCTTTTCAGGCATTGCAGACTGAGCTTTAACCGGATGGCCACGCTGTCCTCCAACAGGTTTTGACTTTGCCACGCGTTTTGGGCAAGATACGGGCCCGGCAGATGGAACCTGTTGCAATGTTGATGCCTGCTGCGGCCCCTCCTCCTCCGCTTCAGAACTGCTGCCGCCTGCACCCTGTTCCCCCAATGGCTGCCAATCGGGGTCAAGAACTGGGTCATCTATTACCTCTTCTTGTAGCTCGTGTGCTACTTCGTCTGTGTCACCGTGTCGGTCGGTGGTATAGCGTTCGTGATGGGGCAACATAGTCTCATCAGGGTCTGATTCTTGATCAGCACCCTGCGAGGGCAATGTTGTGGTCTGAGTCAAAGGACCAGCATAGTAGTCTGGCTGTGGCTGTGCATCAGTGCACTCCATGTCAGATTCAACTTGTAATGGGCATGGACTGTTAACTGCTTCACTTTCTAAGCCAGGGACGGTATGTGTAAAGAGCTCCATGGAGTAACCCGTTGTGTCGCCTGCAGCATTCTTCTCTGTTGTTGTTTTTGCTGAAGAGGACAAGGAAGCGACTTGTCCCTGACCGTGAACATCCACTAACGACGCGCTGCTTTTACTTTTACCAGTTTCACGAGAGGAGGCAAAAGAGCTAGAGGCTGAGTCAGCAAGATAAGCCAAAACTTGCTCTTGCTGCTCCGGCTTTAAAAGCGGTTTTCCTACTCCCAGAAAAGGGAGCGTTCGAGGCCTTGTGTAGCCAGACGACGAACCTGGCTCCACAGCTCCAGACTTAGGTGCAATATTTTTTTTCCCACGACCACCTGATGCTCCACCACTACCACTACCCTCATTACCAGCTGACAATGAACGCCCCCGGCCACAACCTCTTCCACCAGACTTCCTCATTGTTTTAAAAATGTTACCAAACTAACGGTATTTGTTGCTGTCACACAACTTACACGGTGAGCTATAACTTCAGTATGATTTAGCTACCCCTTTACAGGTGGGTGAGACCACAATGAAAATCAGGCACAATGTTACACACTCTGTTGTTGGTGGCAACAAATGAGAGAGATGCCACACACGCAGGACTGTCACTGAAGCGCAAATGTAAATATTAATCTCCCACTGATTTGTTATTTTTTTTTTAAAAGGGAGACTTTAGAAAAAAAAAATAATAAAAAAAATGATTTTTTAAGGAAGAATTTATAAACCAAATAAAATGAAATGATTGTTTCAGGGAGAATTTAGAAAACAAATAATAAAAAATAGGCTTTCTATGGCCCACTGAGTGAGAGAGGACGCACACAGGAGTCAGGAGTGGCACACAAGCCCAGAGGCCAATAATTATCTCCCACTGATTGATTTAGTGATTTTTTCAGGTAGATTTTGGAACCCAAATCAAGCAAAAAAATAAATAGGCTTTCTATGGCCCACAATTGGAGAGAGAGAGAGAGATGGCACACCCAGGAGTCAAGACTGGCACACAAGCAGAAAGGGCAATATTAATCTCCCACTGATTTGATTTTTTTTTTTTTCAGGGAGACTTTAGAAAAAAAAATACAAAAAAATGAATTTTTCAGGAAGAATTTAGAAACCAAATAAAATGAAATGATTGTTTCAGGGAGAATTTAGAAAACAAATAAAAAAAAAATAGGCTTTCTATGGCCCACTGAGTGAGAGAGGACGCACACAGGAGTCAGGAGTGGCACACAAGCCCAGAGGCCAATATTTATCTCCCACTGATTGATTTAGTGATTTTTTCAGGTAGATTTTGGAACCCAAATCAAGCAAAAAAATTAATAGGCTTTCTATGGCCCACAATTGGAGAGAGAGAGATGGCACACCCAGGAGTCAAGACTGGCACACAAGCAAAAACGGCAATATTAATCTCCCACTGATTTAATTTTTTTTTTTTTTCAGGGAGACTTTAGAAAAAAAAAATACAAAAAAAATGATTTTTTCAGGAATAATTTAGAAACCAAATAAAATAAAATGATTTTTTCAGGGAGAATTTAGAAAACAAATAAAACAAAAAATAGGCTTTCCAGGGCCCACTGAGTGAGAGATGACGCACACAGGAGTCAGGAGTGGCACACAAGCCCAGAGGCCAATATTTATCTCCCACTGATTGATTTAGTGATTTTTTCAGGTAGATTTTGGAACCCAAATCAAGCAAAAAAATAAATAGGCTTTCTATGGCCCACAATTGGAGAGAGAGAGAGAGATGGCACACCCAGGAGTCAAGACTGGCACACAAGCAGAAAGGGCAATATTAATCTCCCACTGATTTGATTTTTTTTTTTTTTCAGGGAGACTTTAGAAAAAAAAATAAAAAAAAATGAATTTTTCAGGAAGAATTTAGAAACAAAATAAAATAAAATGATTGTTTCAGGGAGAATTTAGAAAACAAATAAAAAAAAAAAGGCTTTGTAGGGCC
Source organism: Ranitomeya imitator (assembly GCF_032444005.1). Lineage (NCBI taxonomy): Eukaryota > Metazoa > Chordata > Amphibia > Anura > Dendrobatidae > Ranitomeya > Ranitomeya imitator. The sequence continues at coordinate 462,658,216 of NC_091287.1, read as the reverse complement.
CACTGAGTGAGAGAGGACGCACACAGGAGTCAGGAGTGGCACACAAGCCCAGAGGCCAATATTTATCTCCCACTGATTGATTTAGTGATTTTTTCAGGTAGATTTTGGAACCCAAATCAAGCAAAAAAATTAATAGGCTTTCTATGGCCCACAATTGGAGAGAGAGAGATGGCACACCCAGGAGTCAAGACTGGCACACAAGCAGAAAGGGCAATATTAATCTCCCACTGATTTGATTTTTTTTTTTTTTTCAGGGAGACTTTAGAAAAAAAAAATACAAAAAAAATGATTTTTTCAGGAATAATTTAGAAACCAAATAAAATAAAATGATTGTTTCAGGGAGAATTTAGAAAACAAATAAAAAAAAAATAGGCTTTGTAGGGCCCACTGAGTGAGAGAGGACGCACACAGGAGTCAGGAGTGGCACACAAGCCAAGAGGCCAATATTTATCTCCCACTGATTGATTTATTGAATTTTTCAGGTAGAATTTAGAACCCAAATCAACCAAAAAAATAAATAGGCTTTCTATGGCCCACTATTTGTGAGAGAGATGGCACGCTCAGGACTAGCACATAAGCTCAGAGGCCAATATTAATCTCCCACTTTTTTTTTTTTTCCAGGGAAAATTTATAAACCCAATAAAAAAAATAATAAATAGGCTTTCTATGGCCCACTATCTGAGAGAGAGAGATGGCACGCTTAGGACTGGCACACAAGCCCAAAGGCCAATATTAATCTCCCACTGATTGATTTATTGATTTTTTTCAGGTAGAATTTAGAACCCAAATCAAGCAAAAAAATTAATAGGCTTTCTATGGCCCACTGAGAGATGGCACACACAGGAGTAAGGAGTGGCACACAAGCCCTGAGGCCAATATTTTTCTCCCACTGATTGATGTTGTGATTTTTTCAGGTAGATTTTGGAACCCAAATCAAGCAAAAAAATAAATAGGCTTTCTATGGCCCACTGAGTGAGAGATGGCACACACAGGAGTAAGGAGTGGCACACAAGCCCTGAGGCCAATATTTTTCTCCCACTGATTGATGTAGTGATTTTTTCAGGTAGATTTTAGAACCCAAATCAAGCAAAAAAATAAATAGGCTTTCTATGGCCCACTGAGTGAGAGATGACACAGACAGGGATGGCACTCTAGCAGAAATGCCAATCTTAATCTCCCACAAAAAAAAAAAAAAAAAAAAAAGGAACTGTCCTTCAATTACTATCTCCCTGCAGTAATCTCAGCCAGGTATGGCAGGCAGCAATAAGGAGTGGACTGATGCACAAATTAAATAAAAAGTGTGGACAAACAAACAAGATAGCTGTGCAGAAAGGAAGGAACAAGAGGATTTGTGCTTTGAAAAAAGCAGTTGGTTTGCACAGCGGCGTACACACAGCAATGCAGCTATCAGGGAGCCTTCTAGGGCAGCCCAATGAGCTACAGCGCTGAGGAAAAAAAAAAAATGTAGCTTCCACTGTCCCTGCACACCGAAGGTGGTGTTGGGCTGTGGAAATCGCTACAGCACAAGCGGTTTGGTGGTTAATGGACCCTGCCTAACGCTATCCCTGCTTCTGACGAAGCGGCAGCAACCTCTCCCTAAGCTCAGATCAGCAGCAGTAACATGGCGGTCGGCGGGAACGCCCCTTTATAGCCCCTGTGACGCCGCGGACAGCAAGCCAATCACTGCAATGCCCTTCTCTAAGATGGTGGGGACCAGGACCTATGTCATCACGCTGCCCACACTCTGCGTTCACCTTCATTGGCTGAGAAATGGCGCTTTTCGCGTCATTGAAACGCGACTTTGGCGTGAAAGTCGCGTACCGCATGGCCGACCCCGCACAGGGGTCGGATCGGGTTTCATGAAACCCGACTTTGCCAAAAGTCGGCGACTTTTGAAAATGAACGACCCGTTTCGCTCAACCCTAATCTCTACGTTTGTCTTTTCATCTTAACTCACAGTCATTATATGTGCGGGCTGCCTTTTCCTTTGGGGTATTTCTCTGAGGCAAGGTAGGCTTATTTTCTATCTTCAGGCTAGCTAGTTTCTCAGGCTGTGCCGAGTTGCATAGGGAGCGTTAGGCGCAATCCACGGCTGCCTCTAGTGTGGTTGGAGAGGATTAGGGATTGCGGTCAGCAGAGTTCCCACGTCTCAGAGCTCGTTCTATGTTTTTGGGTTATTGTCAGGTCACTGTATGTGCTCTGACTTCTATGCCCATTGTGGTACTGAATTACCTTATCATAACAGTACTGGAGGCCGAAAGTACTAATGATTCTCAATAGAGGGAAAAAAGAAGTTCTGAGACCATTTTTTTTTCTCTGCACTGTGTTTTGCCTTTTTTTTCCCCTAGACATTTGGGTGGTTCAGGACACAGGTGTAGCGATGGACATTAAAGGTCTGTCTTCATGTGTGGATCAGCTCACGGCAAGAGTACAAAACATTCAAGACTTTGTGGTTCAGAATTCTATGTTAGAACCAAGAATTCCTATTCCTGATTTGTTTTTTGGAGATAGAACTAAATTTCTGAGTTTCAAAAATAATTGTAAACTATTTCTGGCTTTTAAACCTCGCTCCTCTGGTGACCCAGTTCAACAAGTTAGGATCATTATTTCTTTTTTACGTGGCGACCCTCAGGACTGGGCATTTTCTCTTGCGTCAGGAGATCCTGCATTAAGTAATATCGATGCGTTTTTCCTGGCGCTCGGATTGCTGTACGATGAGCCTAATTCAGTGGATCAGGCAGAGAAAAATTTGCTGGCTCTGTGTCAGGGTCAGGATGAGATAGAGGTATATTGTCAGAAATTTAGAAAGTGGTCAGTACTCACTCAATGGAATGAAGGTGCGCTTGCAGCTATTTTCAGAAAGGGTCTCTCTGAAGCCCTTAAGGATGTCATGGTGGGATTTCCTATGCCTGCTGGTCTGAATGAGTCTATGTCTTTGGCCATTCAGATCGGTCGACGCTTGCGTGAGCGTAAATCTGTGCACCATTTGGCGGTATTATCTGAGCATAAACCTGAGCCTATGCAGTGCGATAGGACTTTGACCAGAGTTGAACGGCAAGAACACAGACGTCTGAATGGGCTGTGTTTCTACTGTGGTGATTCCACTCATGCTATCTCTGATTGTCCTAAGCGCACTAAGCGGTTCGCTAGGTCTGCCACCATTGGTATAGTACAGTCAAAATTTCTTTTGTCCATTACCTTGATCTGCTCTTTATCATCTTATTCTGTCATGGCATTTGTGGATTCAGGCTGTGCCCTGAATTTGATGGACTTGGAGTATGCTAGGCGTTGTGGGTTTTTCTTGGAGCCCTTGCAGTGTCCTATTCCATTGAGAGGAATTGATGCTACGCCTTTGGCCAAGAATAAGCCTCAGTACTGGACCCAGCTGACCATGTGCATGGCTCCTGCACATCAGGAGGTTATTCGCTTTCTGGTGTTGCATAATCTGCATGATGTGGTCGTGTTGGGGTTGCCATGGCTACAAGTCCATAATCCAGTAATAGATTGGAAATCCATGTCTGTGTCCAGCTGGGGTTGTCAGGGGGTACATGGTGATGTCCCATTTCTGTCTATTTCGTCATCCACCCCTTCTGAGGTTCCAGAGTTCTTGTCTGATTACCGGGATGTATTTGATGAGCCCAAGTCCGATACCCTACCTCCGCATAGGGATTGTGATTGTGCTATCGATTTGATTCCTGGTAGTAAATTCCCCAAAGGTCGACTGTTTAATTTATCTGTGCCTGAGCACGCCGCTATGCGGAGTTATGTGAAGGAGTCCTTGGAGAAGGGGCATATTCACCTGTCATCGTCGCCATTAGGAGCAGGGTTCTTTTTTGTGGCCAAGAAGGATGGTTCACGGAGACCTTGTATAGATTACCGCCTTCTAAATAAGATCACGGTTAAATTTCAGTACCCCTTGCCGTTGTTATCTGATTTGTTTGCTCGGATTAAGGGGGCTAGTTGGTTCACCAAGATAGATCTTCGTGGTGCATATAATCTTGTGCGTATTAAGCGAGGCGATGAATAGAAAACTGCATTTAATACGCCCGAGGGCCATTTTGAGTATCTAGTAATGCCATTCGGACTTGCCAATGCTCCATCAGTGTTTCAGTCCTTTATGCATGACATCTTTCGAGAGTACCTGGATAAATTCCTGATTGTGTACTTGGATGACATTTTGATCTTCTCGGATGATTGGGAGTCTCATGTGAAGCAGGTCAGAACGGTGTTTTAGGTCCTGCGTGCTAATTCTTTGTTTGAAAAGGGATCAAAGTGTCTCTTTGGTGTTCAGAAGGTTTCATTTTTGGGGTTCATCTTTTCCCCTTCTACTATCGAGATGGACCCTGTTAAGGTCCAAGCCATCCATGATTGGACTCAGCCGACATCTCTGAAAAGTCTGCAGAAGTTCCTGGGTTTTGCTAATTTTTATCGTCGCTTCATCTGCAATTTTTCTAGTATTGCTAAACCATTGACCGATTTGACCAAGAAGGGTGCTGATGTGGTCAATTGGTCTTCTGCTGCTGTGGAAGCTTTTCAAGAGTTGAAGCGTCGTTTTTCTTCTGCCCCTGTGTTGTGTCAGCCAGATGTTTCGCTTCCATTCCAGGTCGAGGTTGATGCTTCTGAGATTGGAGCAGGGGCTGTTTTGTCGCAGAGAAGTTCTGATTGCTCGGTGATGAAACCATGCGCCTTCTTTTCCAGGAAGTTTTCGCCTGCTGAGCGAAATTATGATGTTGGCAATCGAGAGTTACTGGCCATGAAGTAGGCATTCGAGGAGTGGCGTCATTGGCTTGAAGGAGCTAAGCATCGCGTGGTGGTCTTGACTGATCATAAGAATTTGACTTTTCTCGAGTCTGCCAAGCGGTTGAATCCTAGACAGGCTCGTTGTTTGCTGTTTTTTGACCGTTTTGACTTTGTGATTTCGTACCTTCCGGGCTCTAAAAATATGAAGGCGGTTGCTCTGTCTAGGAGTTTTGTGCCCGATTCTCCGGGTTTATCTGAGCCGGCGGGTATTCTCAAAGAGGGAGTAATTGTGTCTGCCATCTCCCCTGATTTGCGGCGGGTGCTGCAAAAATTTCAGGCTAATAAACCTGATCGTTGCCCAGCGGAGAGACTGTTTGTCCCTGATAGGTGGACGAATAAAGTTATCTCTGAGGTTCATTGTTCGGTGTTGGCTGGTCATCCTGGAATCTTTGGTACCAGAGAGTTAGTGGCTAGATCCTTTTGGTGGCCATCTCTGTCGCGGGATGTGCGTTCTTTTGTGCAGTCCTGTGGGATTTGTGCTCGGGCTAAGCCCTGCTGTTCTCGTGCCAGTGGGTTGCTTTTGCCCTTGCCGGTCCCGAAGAGGCCTTGGACACATATCTCTATGGATTTTATTTCAGAACTTCCCGTCTCTCAAAAGATGTCAGTCATTTGGGTGGTCTGTGATCGCTTCTCTAAGATGGTCCATTTGGTACCCTTGTCTAAATTACCTTCCTCCTCTGATTTTGTGCCATTGTTCTTCCAGCATGTGGTTCGTTTACATGGCATTCCAGAGAATATCGTTTCTGACAGAGGTTCCCAGTTTGTTTCGAGGTTTTGGCGAGCCTTTTGTGCTAGGATGGGCATTGATTTGTCTTTTTCCTCGGCTTTCCATCCTCAAACTAATGGCCAGACCGAATGAACCAATCAGACCTTGGAAACATATCTGAGATGCTTTGTTTCTGCTGATCAGGATGACTGGGTGTCCTTTTTGCCTTTGGCTGAGTTCGCCCTTAATAATCGGGCCAGCTCGGCTACCTTGGTTTCGCCGTTTTTCTGCAACTCTGGGTTCCATCCTCGTTTCTCTTCAGGGCAGGTTGAGTCTTCGGACTGTCCTGGTGTGGATACTGTGGTGGACAGGTTGCAGCAGATTTGGACTCATGTAGTGGACAATTTGACCTTGTCCCAGGAGAAGGCTCAACGTTTCGCTCATCGCAGACGCTGTGTGGGTCCTCGACTTCGTGTTGGGGATTTGGTTTGGTTATCTTCTCGTCATATTCCTATGAAGGTTTCCTCTCCTAAGTTTAAACCTCGTTTCATTTGTCCATATAGGATTTCTGAGGTTCTTAATCCTGTGTCTTTTCGTCTGACCCTTCCAGATTCTTTTTCCATACATAACGTATTCCATAGGTCATTGTTGCGGAGATACGTGGCACCTATGGTTCCATCTGTTGATCGTCCTGCCCCGGTTTTGGTGGAGGGGGAGTTGGAGTATATTGTGGAGAAGATTTTGGATTCTCGTGTTTCAAGACGGAAACTTCAGTATCTGGTTAAGTGGAAGGGTTATGCTCAGGAAGATAATTCCTGGGTCTTTGCCTCTGATGTCCATGCTCCCGATCTTGTTTGTGCCTTTCATATGGCTCATCCTGGTCGTCCTGGGGGCTCTGGTGAGGGTTCGGGGACCCCTCCTCAAGGGGGGGTACTGTTGTGAATTCTGTGGCAGAGCTCCCTCCTGTGGTCACAAGTGGTACTTCGGCTGATTCTCTCTGTGAGCTTCCGTTGGTGGAGAGTGGTACTGCTGCTTCTGAGTTTCCTTCCTCAGGTGATGTGGTGATGTTGTTAGGTGCTGCTCTATTTAACTCCACCTGGTGCTTTGATCCTGGCCTCCAGTCAATGTTCTAGTATTGGACCTGTTTCCTCCCGGATCGTTTCTGTGGCCTGCTGCTCTGCATAGCTAAGTTCCGCTTTTGCTATTTTGTTTGCTATTTTTTCTGTCCAGCTTGCTTAATATTGTTTTATGCTTGCTGGAAGCTCTGGGACGCAGAGGGTGTACCTCCGTGCCGTTAGTTCGGTACGGAGGGTCTTTTTGCCCCCTTTTCGTGGTTTTTGTAGGGTTTTGTGTTGACCGCAAAGTTACCTTTCCTATCTTCGCTCTGTTCAAAAAGTCGGGCCTCACTTTGCTAAATCTATTTCATCTCTACGTTTGTCTTTTCATCTTAACTCACAGTCATTATATGTGGGGGCTGCCTTTTCCTTTGGGGTATTTCTCTGAGGCAAGGTAGGCTTATTTTCTATCTTCAGGCTAGCTAGTTTCTCAGGCTGTGCCGAGTTGCATAGGGAGCGTTAGGCGCAATCCACGGCTGCCTCTAGTGTGGTTGGAGAGGATTAGGGATTGCGGTCAGCAGAGTTCCCACGTCTCAGAGCTCGTTCTATGTTTTTAGGTTATTGTCAGGTCACTGTATGTGCTCTGACTTCTATGTCCATTGTGGTACTGAATTACCTTATCATAACACACAGTATCAGCTTCAGCCAGATGCTGGGACCGATGTCTCTGCTGAGCAGGCTCCACTGTGGCTGGAGGAGAATGGGAGACCGCAGAGGAGATGGTTCGAGATTCCCCCTGTGCAGCACGGGAACTCAACACCTAGCAATCACATTCTTGAGTCCTGTACAGACATTGAAAAAACTCACACTGATCCACAATGGAACTCACAATCTAAAATTCCTATCACACACACTTGCACACACACACTACAGACAATGTTTGTAGCCAAGGAAGTTTGGAACATGGCAGTTATGTAGTCAGCTCAGCAGAGCATTGGCAACTTTCATTGCACTATGCATCTCAATTCTGTAATTTTACGTGGTCTATCACTTTGTGGCTGAATTGCTGTGGCTCTTAAATGCTTCCACTTACCAATCATACCGTTCACAGATGAGTGTTGAATATTTAAGAAGAAAGAAATTACATTAACTGACTTGTTACATCAGTGACATCCTAATACAGAACCACACTGGTATCAAGGAGCTTTTTACCACCAGTTATTCTTCCACGCTTGTTAGAAAAGGCAGACACTATAGCGAGCGGCTGGATTTTATTCACTGGGGCAATGGGATTGAATGCAAAACCTGAATTCACTGACTAAGAGGTATATGCAATACTTTTCTTCCTGTAATATATTTTTTAGCAAAAATCTTGGAGGAGCAAAATCTAGTTTATGGTAAAATCATCCATAGTGCCTAAATAAAGGTCTGATTGAGAGGGAAGGAGAAAATGGAATAATACACTGCTCAAAAAATAAAGGGAAGACTTAAATAACAGAATATAACTCCAAGTAAATCAAACCTCTATGAAATCAAACTGTCCACTTAGGACGTAACACTGTTTGAGAATCAATCTCACATGCTGTTATGCAAATGGAATAGACAACAGATGGACATTATTGGAAATTATCCGGACATACTCAATAAAGGAGTGGTTGCAGGTGGGGACCACAGACCACATCTCAGTACCAATGCTTTCTGGATGATGTTTTGGTCACTTTTGAATGTTGGTTGTGCTTTCACACTCGTGGTAGCATGAGACAGACTCTACAACCCACACTAGTGGCTCAGGTAGTACAGCTCATCCAGGATGGCACATCAATGCGAGCTGTGGCTAGGTTTGCTGTGTCTGTCAGCATAGTGTCCAGAGGCTGGAGGCGCTACCAGACGTGGAGGGGCTGTAGGAAAGCAACAACCCAGCAGCAGGACCACTACCTCAGACTTTGTGCAAGGAGGAACAGGAGGAGCACTGCTAGAGCCCTGCAAAATGACCTCCAGCAGGCCACAAATGTGCATGTGTCTGCACAAACGGTTAGAAACTGACTCCATGAGGATGGTCTGAGTGCCCGACATCCACAGATGGGGGTTGTGCTCACAGCCCAACACCGTGCAGGATGCTTGGCATTTGCCACAGAACACCAGGATTGGCAAATTCGCAACTGGCACCCTGTGCTCATCACAGATGAAAGCAGGTTCACACTGAGCACATGTGAGAGACGTGATAGAGTCTGGAGATGCCATGGAGAGCAATCTGCTGCCTGCAACATCCTTCAGCATGACTAGTTTGGCAGTGGGTCAGTAATGGTGTGAGATGGCAGTTTTTGGGAGGGCTGCACAGCCCTCCAGGTGCTCACCAGAGATGGCCTGACTGCCATTAGGTACCGAGTTGAGATTCTCAGACCCCTTGTGAGACCATATGCTGGTGCGGTTGGCCCTGGGTTCCTCCTAATGCAGGACAATGCCAGACCTCATGTGATTGGAGTGTGTCAGCAGTTCCTGCAAGATGAAGGCATTGAAGCTAAGGACTGGCTCACCTCTTCCCCAGACCTGATTGAACATGTCTGGGACATCATGTCTTGCACCATAAACCAACATCACATTGCACCACAGACTGTCCAGGAGTTGGCGGATGCTTTAGGCCAAGTCTGGGAGGAGATCCCTCAGAAGACCATCCGCCACCTCATCAGGAGCATGCCCAGGTGCTGTAGGGAGGTCATACAGGCACGTGGAGGCAACACACACACTACTCAGCATAATTTCCTTGTCTTGAGGCATTTCCACTGAAGTTGGATCAGCCTGTAACTTAATTTTCCACTTTGATTTTGAGCATCATTCCAACTCCAGACCGCCATGGGATATTAGTTTTCATTTACATTGATATAATTTTTAGGTTGTATTGTTCTCAACACATTCCACTATGTAATGAATAAAGATTTACAACTGGAATATTTCATTCAGTGATATCTAGGATGTGGGATTTTAGTGTTCCCTTTATTTTTTGGAGCAGTTTACATTTCTGGTTTCCATTTGCAAATATCAATGCATAAATTATCAATTATTGCAATTATATTCAT